>NC_058083.1:389046122-391461157 GCF_014858855.1 Bufo gargarizans | reverse complement strand
GCCCAGATTCTCTGTTACGGGACCTCTCTCCTCTGCCTGGGTGCCTGGGCCTAAATATATGACAATGGACTGTTGCAGTGGTGGCTGACGTGAAGCCTGATTCTCTGCTATGACATGCAGACTGATTCTCTGCTGACATGAAGCCAGATTCTCTGTTACGGGACCTCTCTCCTCTGGCTGGGTGCCTGGGCCTAAATATATGACAATGGACTGTTACAGTGGTGGCTGACGTGAAGCCTGATTCTCTGCTATGACATGCAGACTGATTCTCTGCTGACATGAAGCCAGATTCTCTGTTACGGGACCTCTCTCCTCTGCTGGGTGCCTGGGCCTAAATATATGACAATGGACTGTTACAGTGGTGGCTGACGTGAAGCCTGATTCTCTGCTATGACATGCAGACTGATTCTCTGCTGACATGAAGCCAGATTCTCTGTTACGGGACCTCTCTCCTCTGCTGGGTGCCTGGGCCTAAATATATGACAATGGACTGTTACAGTGGTGGCTGACGTGAAGCCTGATTCTCTGCTATGACATGCAGACTGATTCTCTGCTGACATGAAGCCAGATTCTCTGTTACGGGACCTCTCTCCTCTGCCTGGGTGCCTGGGCCTAAATATATGACAATGGACTGTTACAGTGGTGGCTGACGTGAAGCCTGATTCTCTGCTATGACATGCAGACTGATTCTCTGCTGACATGAAGCCAGATTCTCTGTTACGGGACCTCTCTCCTCTGCCTGGGTGCCTGGGCCTAAATATATGACAATGGACTGTTACAGTGGTGGCTGACGTGAAGCCTGATTCTCTGCTATGACATGCAGACTGATTCTCTGCTGACATGAAGCCAGATTCTCTGTTACGGGACCTCTCTCCTCTGGCCTGGGTGCCTGGGCCTAAATATATGACAATGGACTGTTACAGTGGTGGCTGACGTGAAGCCTGATTCTCTGCTATGACATGCAGACTGATTCTCTGCTGACATGAAGCCAGATTCTCTGTTACGGGACCTCTCTCCTCTGCCTGGGTGCCTGGGCCTAAATATATGACAATGGACTGTTACAGTGGTGGCTGACGTGAAGCCTGATTCTCTGCTATGACATGCAGACTGATTCTCTGCTGACATGAAGCCAGATTCTCTGTTACGGGACCTCTCTCCTCTGCCTGGGTGCCTGGGCCTAAATATATGACAATGGACTGTTACAGTGGTGGCTGACGTGAAGCCTGATTCTCTGCTATGACATGCAGACTGATTCTCTGCTGACATGAAGCCAGATTCTCTGTTACGGGACCTCTCTCCTCTGGCTGGGTGCCTGGGCCTAAATATATGACAATGGACTGTTACAGTGGTGGCTGACGTGAAGCCTGATTCTCTGCTATGACATGCAGACTGATTCTCTGCTGACATGAAGCCAGATTCTCTGTTACGGGACCTCTCTCCTCTGCCTGGGTGCCTGGGCCTAAATATATGACAATGGACTGTTACAGTGGTGGCTGACGTGAAGCCTGATTCTCTGCTATGACATGCAGACTGATTCTCTGCTGACATGAAGCCAGATTCTCTGTTACGGGACCTCTCTCCTCTGGCTGGGTGCCTGGGCCTAAATATATGACAATGGACTGTTACAGTGGTGGCTGACGTGAAGCCTGATTCTCTGCTATGACATGCAGACTGATTCTCTGCTGACATGAAGCCAGATTCTCTGTTACGGGACCTCTCTCCTCTGCTGGGTGCCTGGGCCTAAATATATGACAATGGACTGTTACAGTGGTGGCTGACGTGAAGCCTGATTCTCTGCTATGACATGCAGACTGATTCTCTGCTGACATGAAGCCAGATTCTCTGTTACGGGACCTCTCTCCTCTGCTGGGTGCCTGGGCCTAAATATATGACAATGGACTGTTACAGTGGTGGCTGACGTGAAGCCTGATTCTCTGCTATGACATGCAGACTGATTCTCTGCTGACATGAAGCCAGATTCTCTGTTACGGGACCTCTCTCCTCTGGCTGGGTGCCTGGGCCTAAATATATGACAATGGACTGTTACAGTGGTGGCTGACGTGAAGCCTGATTCTCTGCTATGACATGCAGACTGATTCTCTGCTGACATGAAGCCAGATTCTCTGTTACGGGACCTCTCTCCTCTGCCTGGGTGCCTGGGCCTAAATATATGACAATGGACTGTTACAGTGGTGGCTGACGTGAAGCCTGATTCTCTGCTATGACATGCAGACTGATTCTCTGCTGACATGAAGCCAGATTCTCTGTTACGGGACCTCTCTCCTCTGCCTGGGTGCCTGGGCCTAAATATATGACAATGGACTGTTACAGTGGTGGCTGACGTGAAGCCTGATTCTCTGCTATGACATGCAGACTGATTCTCTGCTGACATGAAGCCAGATTCTCTGTTACGGGACCTCTCTCCTCTGCCTGGGTGCCTGGGCCTAAATATATGACAATGGACTGTTACAGTGGTGGCTGACGTGAAGCCTGATTCTCTGCTATGACATGCAGACTGATTCTCTGCTGACATGAAGCCAGATTCTCTGTTACGGGACCTCTCTCCTCTGGCTGGGTGCCTGGGCCTAAATATATGACAATGGACTGTTACAGTGGTGGCTGACGTGAAGCCTGATTCTCTGCTATGACATGCAGACTGATTCTCTGCTGACATGAAGCCAGATTCTCTGTTACGGGACCTCTCTCCTCTGCCTGGGTGCCTGGGCCTAAATATATGACAATGGACTGTTGCAGTGGTGGCTGACGTGAAGCCTGATTCTCTGCTATGACATGCAGACTGATTCTCTGCTGACATGAAGCCAGATTCTCTGTTACGGGACCTCTCTCCTCTGCCTGGGTGCCTGGGCCTAAATATATGACAATGGACTGTTGCAGTGGTGGCTGACGTGAAGCCTGATTCTCTGCTATGACATGCAGACTGATTCTCTGCTGACATGAAGCCAGATTCTCTGTTACGGGACCTCTCTCCTCTGCTGGGTGCCTGGGCCTAAATATATGACAATGGACTGTTACAGTGGTGGCTGACGTGAAGCCTGATTCTCTGCTATGACATGCAGACTGATTCTCTGCTGACATGAAGCCAGATTCTCTGTTACGGGACCTCTCTCCTCTGCCTGGGTGCCTGGGCCTAAATATATGACAATGGACTGTTACAGTGGTGGCTGACGTGAAGCCTGATTCTCTTCTATGACATGCAGACTGATTCTCTGCTGACATGAAGCCAGATTCTCTGTTACGGGACCTCTCTCCTCTGCCTGGGTGCCTGGGCCTAAATATATGACAATGGACTGTTACAGTGGTGGCTGACGTGAAGCCTGATTCTCTGCTATGACATGCAGACTGATTCTCTGCTGACATGAAGCCAGATTCTCTGTTACGGGACCTCTCTCCTCTGCCTGGGTGCCTGGGCCTAAATATATGACAATGGACTGTTACAGTGGTGGCTGACGTGAAGCCTGATTCTCTGCTATGACATGCAGACTGATTCTCTGCTGACATGAAGCCAGATTCTCTGTTACGGGACCTCTCTCCTCTGCTGGGTGCCTGGGCCTAAATATATGACAATGGACTGTTACAGTGGTGGCTGACGTGAAGCCTGATTCTCTGCTATGACATGCAGACTGATTCTCTGCTGACATGAAGCCAGATTCTCTGTTACGGGACCTCTCTCCTCTGCCTGGGTGCCTGGGCCTAAATATATGACAATGGACTGTTACAGTGGTGGCTGACGTGAAGCCTGATTCTCTGCTATGACATGCAGACTGATTCTCTGCTGACATGAAGCCAGATTCTCTGTTACGGGACCTCTCTCCTCTGCCTGGGTGCCTGGGCCTAAATATATGACAATGGACTGTTACAGTGGTGGCTGACGTGAAGCCTGATTCTCTGCTATGACATGCAGACTGATTCTCTGCTGACATGAAGCCAGATTCTCTGTTACGGGACCTCTCTCCTCTGCCTGGGTGCCTGGGCCTAAATATATGACAATGGACTGTTACAGTGGTGGCTGACGTGAAGCCTGATTCTCTGCTATGACATGCAGACTGATTCTCTGCTGACATGAAGCCAGATTCTCTGTTACGGGACCTCTCTCCTCTGCTGGGTGCCTGGGCCTAAATATATGACAATGGACTGTTACAGTGGTGGCTGACGTGAAGCCTGATTCTCTGCTATGACATGCAGACTGATTCTCTGCTGACATGAAGCCAGATTCTCTGTTACGGGACCTCTCTCCTCTGCCTGGGTGCCTGGGCCTAAATATATGACAATGGACTGTTACAGTGGTGGCTGACGTGAAGCCTGATTCTCTTCTATGACATGCAGACTGATTCTCTGCTGACATGAAGCCAGATTCTCTGTTACGGGACCTCTCTCCTCTGCTGGGTGCCTGGGCCTAAATATATGACAATGGACTGTTACAGTGGTGGCTGACGTGAAGCCTGATTCTCTGCTATGACATGCAGACTGATTCTCTGCTGACATGAAGCCAGATTCTCTGTTACGGGACCTCTCTCCTCTGCCTGGGTGCCTGGGCCTAAATATATGACAATGGACTGTTACAGTGGTGGCTGACGTGAAGCCTGATTCTCTTCTATGACATGCAGACTGATTCTCTGCTGACATGAAGCCAGATTCTCTGTTACGGGACCTCTCTCCTCTGCTGGGTGCCTGGGCCTAAATATATGACAATGGACTGTTACAGTGGTGGCTGACGTGAAGCCTGATTCTCTGCTATGACATGCAGACTGATTCTCTGCTGACATGAAGCCAGATTCTCTGTTACGGGACCTCTCTCCTCTGCCTGGGTGCCTGGGCCTAAATATATGACAATGGACTGTTACAGTGGTGGCTGACGTGAAGCCTGATTCTCTGCTATGACATGCAGACTGATTCTCTGCTGACATGAAGCCAGATTCTCTGTTACGGGACCTCTCTCCTCTGCCTGGGTGCCTGGGCCTAAATATATGACAATGGACTGTTACAGTGGTGGCTGACGTGAAGCCTGATTCTCTGCTATGACATGCAGACTGATTCTCTGCTGACATGAAGCCAGATTCTCTGTTACGGGACCTCTCTCCTCTGCCTGGGTGCCTGGGCCTAAATATATGACAATGGACTGTTACAGTGGTGGCTGACGTGAAGCCTGATTCTCTTCTATGACATGCAGACTGATTCTCTGCTGACATGAAGCCAGATTCTCTGTTACGGGACCTCTCTCCTCTGCTGGGTGCCTGGGCCTAAATATATGACAATGGACTGTTACAGTGGTGGCTGACGTGAAGCCTGATTCTCTGCTATGACATGCAGACTGATTCTCTGCTGACATGAAGCCAGATTCTCTGTTACGGGACCTCTCTCCTCTGCCTGGGTGCCTGGGCCTAAATATATGACAATGGACTGTTACAGTGGTGGCTGACGTGAAGCCTGATTCTCTGCTATGACATGCAGACTGATTCTCTGCTGACATGAAGCCAGATTCTCTGTTACGGGACCTCTCTCCTCTGCCTGGGTGCCTGGGCCTAAATATATGACAATGGACTGTTACAGTGGTGGCTGACGTGAAGCCTGATTCTCTGCTATGACATGCAGACTGATTCTCTGCTGACATGAAGCCAGATTCTCTGTTACGGGACCTCTCTCCTCTGCCTGGGTGCCTGGGCCTAAATATATGACAATGGACTGTTACAGTGGTGGCTGACGTGAAGCCTGATTCTCTGCTATGACATGCAGACTGATTCTCTGCTGACATGAAGCCAGATTCTCTGTTACGGGACCTCTCTCCTCTGCCTGGGTGCCTGGGCCTAAATATATGACAATGGACTGTTACAGTGGTGGCTGACGTGAAGCCTGATTCTCTGCTATGACATGCAGACTGATTCTCTGCTGACATGAAGCCAGATTCTCTGTTACGGGACCTCTCTCCTCTGCCTGGGTGCCTGGGCCTAAATATATGACAATGGACTGTTACAGTGGTGGCTGACGTGAAGCCTGATTCTCTGCTATGACATGCAGACTGATTCTCTGCTGACATGAAGCCAGATTCTCTGTTACGGGACCTCTCTCCTCTGCCTGGGTGCCTGGGCCTAAATATATGACAATGGACTGTTACAGTGGTGGCTGACGTGAAGCCTGATTCTCTGCTATGACATGCAGACTGATTCTCTGCTGACATGAAGCCAGATTCTCTGTTACGGGACCTCTCTCCTCTGCCTGGGTGCCTGGGCCTAAATATATGACAATGGACTGTTACAGTGGTGGCTGACGTGAAGCCTGATTCTCTGCTATGACATGCAGACTGATTCTCTGCTGACATGAAGCCAGATTCTCTGTTACGGGACCTCTCTCCTCTGCCTGGGTGCCTGGGCCTAAATATATGACAATGGACTGTTACAGTGGTGGCTGACGTGAAGCCTGATTCTCTGCTATGACATGCAGACTGATTCTCTGCTGACATGAAGCCAGATTCTCTGTTACGGGACCTCTCTCCTCTGCCTGGGTGCCTGGGCCTAAATATATGACAATGGACTGTTACAGTGGTGGCTGACGTGAAGCCTGATTCTCTTCTATGACATGCAGACTGATTCTCTGCTGACATGAAGCCAGATTCTCTGTTACGGGACCTCTCTCCTCTGCTGGGTGCCTGGGCCTAAATATATGACAATGGACTGTTACAGTGGTGGCTGACGTGAAGCCTGATTCTCTGCTATGACATGCAGACTGATTCTCTGCTGACATGAAGCCAGATTCTCTGTTACGGGACCTCTCTCCTCTGCCTGGGTGCCTGGGCCTAAATATATGACAATGGACTGTTACAGTGGTGGCTGACGTGAAGCCTGATTCTCTGCTATGACATGCAGACTGATTCTCTGCTGACATGAAGCCAGATTCTCTGTTACGGGACCTCTCTCCTCTGCCTGGGTGCCTGGGCCTAAATATATGACAATGGACTGTTACAGTGGTGGCTGACGTGAAGCCTGATTCTCTGCTATGACATGCAGACTGATTCTCTGCTGACATGAAGCCAGATTCTCTGTTACGGGACCTCTCTCCTCTGCCTGGGTGCCTGGGCCTAAATATATGACAATGGACTGTTACAGTGGTGGCTGACGTGAAGCCTGATTCTCTGCTATGACATGCAGACTGATTCTCTGCTGACATGAAGCCAGATTCTCTGTTACGGGACCTCTCTCCTCTGCCTGGGTGCCTGGGCCTAAATATATGACAATGGACTGTTACAGTGGTGGCTGACGTGAAGCCTGATTCTCTTCTATGACATGCAGACTGATTCTCTGCTGACATGAAGCCAGATTCTCTGTTACGGGACCTCTCTCCTCTGCCTGGGTGCCTGGGCCTAAATATATGACAATGGACTGTTGCAGTGGTGGCTGACGTGAAGCCTGATTCTCTTCTATGACATGCAGACTGATTCTCTGCTGACATGAAGCCAGATTCTCTGTTACGGGACCTCTCTCCTCTGCCTGGGTGCCTGGGCCTAAATATATGACAATGGACTGTTACAGTGGTGGCTGACGTGAAGCCTGATTCTCTGCTATGACATGCAGACTGATTCTCTGCTGACATGAAGCCAGATTCTCTGTTACGGGACCTCTCTCCTCTGCCTGGGTGCCTGGGCCTAAATATATGACAATGGACTGTTACAGTGGTGGCTGACGTGAAGCCTGATTCTCTGCTATGACATGCAGACTGATTCTCTGCTGACATGAAGCCAGATTCTCTGTTACGGGACCTCTCTCCTCTGCCTGGGTGCCTGGGCCTAAATATATGACAATGGACTGTTACAGTGGTGGCTGACGTGAAGCCTGATTCTCTGCTATGACATGCAGACTGATTCTCTGCTGACATGAAGCCAGATTCTCTGTTACGGGACCTCTCTCCTCTGCCTGGGTGCCTGGGCCTAAATATATGACAATGGACTGTTACAGTGGTGGCTGACGTGAAGCCTGATTCTCTGCTATGACATGCAGACTGATTCTCTGCTGACATGAAGCCAGATTCTCTGTTACGGGACCTCTCTCCTCTGCCTGGGTGCCTGGGCCTAAATATATGACAATGGACTGTTACAGTGGTGGCTGACGTGAAGCCTGATTCTCTGCTATGACATGCAGACTGATTCTCTGCTGACATGAAGCCAGATTCTCTGTTACGGGACCTCTCTCCTCTGCCTGGGTGCCTGGGCCTAAATATATGACAATGGACTGTTACAGTGGTGGCTGACGTGAAGCCTGATTCTCTGCTATGACATGCAGACTGATTCTCTGCTGACATGAAGCCAGATTCTCTGTTACGGGACCTCTCTCCTCTGCCTGGGTGCCTGGGCCTAAATATATGACAATGGACTGTTACAGTGGTGGCTGACGTGAAGCCTGATTCTCTGCTATGACATGCAGACTGATTCTCTGCTGACATGAAGCCAGATTCTCTGTTACGGGACCTCTCTCCTCTGCCTGGGTGCCTGGGCCTAAATATATGACAATGGACTGTTACAGTGGTGGCTGACGTGAAGCCTGATTCTCTGCTATGACATGCAGACTGATTCTCTGCTGACATGAAGCCAGATTCTCTGTTACGGGACCTCTCTCCTCTGCCTGGGTGCCTGGGCCTAAATATATGACAATGGACTGTTACAGTGGTGGCTGACGTGAAGCCTGATTCTCTTCTATGACATGCAGACTGATTCTCTGCTGACATGAAGCCAGATTCTCTGTTACGGGACCTCTCTCCTCTGCCTGGGTGCCTGGGCCTAAATATATGACAATGGACTGTTACAGTGGTGGCTGACGTGAAGCCTGATTCTCTGCTATGACATGCAGACTGATTCTCTGCTGACATGAAGCCAGATTCTCTGTTACGGGACCTCTCTCCTCTGCCTGGGTGCCTGGGCCTAAATATATGACAATGGACTGTTACAGTGGTGGCTGACGTGAAGCCTGATTCTCTGCTATGACATGCAGACTGATTCTCTGCTGACATGAAGCCAGATTCTCTGTTACGGGACCTCTCTCCTCTGCCTGGGTGCCTGGGCCTAAATATATGACAATGGACTGTTACAGTGGTGGCTGACGTGAAGCCTGATTCTCTTCTATGACATGCAGACTGATTCTCTGCTGACATGAAGCCAGATTCTCTGTTACGGGACCTCTCTCCTCTGCTGGGTGCCTGGGCCTAAATATATGACAATGGACTGTTACAGTGGTGGCTGACGTGAAGCCTGATTCTCTGCTATGACATGCAGACTGATTCTCTGCTGACATGAAGCCAGATTCTCTGTTACGGGACCTCTCTCCTCTGCCTGGGTGCCTGGGCCTAAATATATGACAATGGACTGTTACAGTGGTGGCTGACGTGAAGCCTGATTCTCTGCTATGACATGCAGACTGATTCTCTGCTGACATGAAGCCAGATTCTCTGTTACGGGACCTCTCTCCTCTGGCTGGGTGCCTGGGCCTAAATATATGACAATGGACTGTTGCAGTGGTGGCTGACGTGAAGCCTGATTCTCTTCTATGACATGCAGACTGATTCTCTGCTGACATGAAGCCAGATTCTCTGTTACGGGACCTCTCTCCTCTGCCTGGGTGCCTGGGCCTAAATATATGACAATGGACTGTTACAGTGGTGGCTGACGTGAAGCCTGATTCTCTGCTATGACATGCAGACTGATTCTCTGCTGACATGAAGCCAGATTCTCTGTTACGGGACCTCTCTCCTCTGCCTGGGTGCCTGGGCCTAAATATATGACAATGGACTGTTACAGTGGTGGCTGACGTGAAGCCTGATTCTCTGCTATGACATGCAGACTGATTCTCTGCTGACATGAAGCCAGATTCTCTGTTACGGGACCTCTCTCCTCTGCCTGGGTGCCTGGGCCTAAATATATGACAATGGACTGTTGCAGTGGTGGCTGACGTGAAGCCTGATTCTCTTCTATGACATGCAGACTGATTCTCTGCTGACATGAAGCCAGATTCTCTGTTACGGGACCTCTCTCCTCTGCCTGGGTGCCTGGGCCTAAATATATGACAATGGACTGTTACAGTGGTGGCTGACGTGAAGCCTGATTCTCTTCTATGACATGCAGACTGATTCTCTGCTGACATGAAGCCAGATTCTCTGTTACGGGACCTCTCTCCTCTGGCTGGGTGCCTGGGCCTAAATATATGACAATGGACTGTTACAGTGGTGGCTGACGTGAAGCCTGATTCTCTGCTATGACATGCAGACTGATTCTCTGCTGACATGAAGCCAGATTCTCTGTTACGGGACCTCTCTCCTCTGCCTGGGTGCCTGGGCCTAAATATATGACAATGGACTGTTACAGTGGTGGCTGACGTGAAGCCTGATTCTCTTCTATGACATGCAGACTGATTCTCTGCTGACATGAAGCCAGATTCTCTGTTACGGGACCTCTCTCCTCTGCCTGGGTGCCTGGGCCTAAATATATGACAATGGACTGTTACAGTGGTGGGTGACGTGAAGCCTGATTCTCTGCTATGACATGCAGACTGATTCTCTGCTGACATGAAGCCAGATTCTCTGTTACGGGACCTCTCTCCTCTGCCTGGGTGCCTGGGCCTAAATATATGACAATGGACTGTTACAGTGGTGGCTGACGTGAAGCCTGATTCTCTTCTATGACATGCAGACTGATTCTCTGCTGACATGAAGCCAGATTCTCTGTTACGGGACCTCTCTCCTCTGCCTGGGTGCCTGGGCCTAAATATATGCCAATGGACTGTTGCAGTGGTGGCTGACGTGAAGCCTGATTCTCTTCTATGACATGCAGACTGATTCTCTGCTGACATGAAGCCAGATTCTCTGTTACGGGACCTCTCTCCTCTGCCTGGGTGCCTGGGCCTAAATATATGACAATGGACTGTTACAGTGGTGGCTGACGTGAAGCCTGATTCTCT
The DNA here is from genome assembly GCF_014858855.1 of Bufo gargarizans. Classification (NCBI taxonomy): domain Eukaryota; kingdom Metazoa; phylum Chordata; class Amphibia; order Anura; family Bufonidae; genus Bufo; species Bufo gargarizans. The sequence goes on along the minus strand of NC_058083.1, from coordinate 391,450,205 downwards.
TCTATGACATGCAGACTGATTCTCTGCTGACATGAAGCCAGATTCTCTGTTACGGGACCTCTCTCCTCTGCTGGGTGCCTGGGCCTAAATATATGACAATGGACTGTTACAAGTGGTGGCTGACGTGAAGCCTGATTCTCTGCTATGACATGCAGACTGATTCTCTGCTGACATGAAGCCAGATTCTCTGTTACGGGACCTCTCTCCTCTGCCTGGGTGCCTGGGCCTAAATATATGACAATGGACTGTTACAGTGGTGGCTGACGTGAAGCCTGATTCTCTGCTATGACATGCAGACTGATTCTCTGCTGACATGAAGCCAGATTCTCTGTTACGGGACCTCTCTCCTCTGCCTGGGTGCCTGGGCCTAAATATATGCCAATGGACTGTTGCAGTGGTGGCTGACGTGAAGCCTGATTCTCTGCTATGACATGCAGACTGATTCTCTGCTGACATGAAGCCAGATTCTCTGTTACGGGACCTCTCTCCTCTGCCTGGGTGCCTGGGCCTAAATATATGACAATGGACTGTTACAGTGGTGGCTGACGTGAAGCCTGATTCTCTTCTATGACATGCAGACTGATTCTCTGCTGACATGAAGCCAGATTCTCTGTTACGGGACCTCTCTCCTCTGCCTGGGTGCCTGGGCCTAAATATATGACAATGGACTGTTACAGTGGTGGCTGACGTGAAGCCTGATTCTCTGCTATGACATGCAGACTGATTCTCTGCTGACATGAAGCCAGATTCTCTGTTACGGGACCTCTCTCCTCTGCCTGGGTGCCTGGGCCTAAATATATGACAATGGACTGTTACAGTGGTGGCTGACGTGAAGCCTGATTCTCTGCTATGACATGCAGACTGATTCTCTGCTGACATGAAGCCAGATTCTCTGTTACGGGACCTCTCTCCTCTGCCTGGGTGCCTGGGCCTAAATATATGCCAATGGACTGTTGCAGTGGTGGCTGACGTGAAGCCTGATTCTCTTCTATGACATGCAGACTGATTCTCTGCTGACATGAAGCCAGATTCTCTGTTACGGGACCTCTCTCCTCTGCTGGGTGCCTGGGCCTAAATATATGCCAATGGACTGTTGCAGTGGTGGCTGACGTGAAGCCTGATTCTCTTCTATGACATGCAGACTGATTCTCTGCTGACATGAAGCCAGATTCTCTGTTACGGGACCTCTCTCCTCTGGCTGGGTGCCTGGGCCTAAATATATGACAATGGACTGTTACAGTGGTGGGTGACGTGAAGCCTGATTCTCTGCTATGACATGCAGACTGATTCTCTGCTGACATGAAGCCAGATTCTCTGTTACGGGACCTCTCTCCTCTGCCTGGGTGCCTGGGCCTAAATATCTGACAATGGACTGTTACAGTGGTGGCTGACGTGAAGCCTGATTCTCTTCTATGACATGCAGACTGATTCTCTGCTGACATGAAGCCAGATTCTCTGTTACGGGACCTCTCTCCTCTGCCTGGGTGCCTGGGCCTAAATATATGACAATGGACTGTTACAGTGGTGGCTGACGTGAAGCCTGATTCTCTTCTATGACATGCAGACTGATTCTCTGCTGACATGAAGCCAGATTCTCTGTTACGGGACCTCTCTCCTCTGCCTGGGTGCCTGGGCCTAAATATCTGACAATGGACTGTTACATTGGTGGCTGACGTGAAGCCTGATTCTCTTCTATGACATGCAGACTAATTCTCTGCTGACATGAAGCCTGATTCTTTGTTACGGGACCTCTCTCCTCTGCCTGGGCCTAAATATATGCCAATGGACTGTTGCAGTGGTGGCTGACGTGAAGCCTGATTCTCTTCTATGACATGCAGACTGATTCTCTGCTGACATGAAGCCAGATTCTCTGTTACGGGACCTCTCTCCTCTGGCTGGGTGCCTGGGCCTAAATATATGACAATGGACTGTTGCAGTGGTGGCTGACGTGAAGCCTGATTCTCTTCTATGACATGCAGACTGATTCTCTGCTGACATGAAGCCAGATTCTCTGTTACGGGACCTCTCTCCTCTGTCTGGGTGCCTGGGCCTAAATATATGACAATGGACTGTTACAGTGGTGGCTGACGTGAAGCCTGATTCTCTGCTATGACATGCAGACTGATTCTCTGCTGACATGAAGCCAGATTCTCTGTTACGGGACCTCTCTCCTCTGCCTGGGTGCCTGGGCCTAAATATATGACAATGGACTGTTACAGTGGTGGCTGACGTGAAGCCTGATTCTCTGCTATGACATGCAGACTGATTCTCTGCTGACATGAAGCCAGATTCTCTGTTACGGGACCTCTCTCCTCTGTCTGGGTGACGGGGCCTAAATATATGCCAATGGACTGTTCCAATGTTGGGTCACGTGAAGCCTGATTCTCTGCTATGACATGCAGACTGATTCTCTGCTGACATGAAGCCAGATTCTCTGTTACGGGACCTCTCTCCTCTGCCTGGGTGCCTGGGCCTAAATATCTGACAATGGACTGTTACATTGGTGGCTGACGTGAAGCCTGATTCTCTTCTATGACGTGCAGACTTATTCTCTGCTGACATGAAGCCAGATTCTCTGTTACGGGACCTCTCTCCTCTGACTGGGTGCTTGGGCCTAAATATATGACAATGGACTGTTACAGTGGTGGGTGACGTGAAGCCTGATTCTCTGCTATGACATGCAGACTGATTCTCTGCTGACATGAAGCCAGATTCTCTGTTACGGGACCTCTCTCCTCTGCCTGGGTGCCTGGGCGCCTGGGCCTAAATACATGACAATGGACTGTTGCAGTGGTGGCTGACTTGAAGCCTGATTCTCTGCTATGACATGCAGACTGATTCTCTGCTGACATGAAGCCAGATTCTCTGTTACGGGACCTCTCTCCTCTGGCTGGGTGCCTGGGCCTAAATATATGACAATGGACTGTTACAGTGGTGGGTGACGAAAATCCAGTTTCTCTGCTATGGGACCTCTCTCCAATTGATATTGGTTAATTTTTATTTATTTTATTTTTATTCATTTCCCTATCCACATTTGTTTGCAGGGGATTTACCTACATGTTGCTGCCTTTTGCAGCCTTCTAGCTCTTTCCTGGGCTGTTTTACAGCCTTTTTAGTGCCGAAAAGTTCGGGTCCCCATTGACTTCAATGGGGTTCGGGACGAAGTTCGGGTCGGGTTCGGAACCCGAACCCGAACATTTCCGGTAATTTCGGCCGAACTTCTCGAACCCGAACATCCAGGTGTCCGCTCAACTCTGGTAGGGGGGTACTTCCTCTTCCTTTCCAACGTTTGGGAGATCGAGAGTTAAACGCTTCCATGGGAAATTGTGGAGATGCTTGGTAACCCAGGTGGTGATGTTGCTGGCAGATCGTCTGTTTGCGGGGTGGCCGGTGGCACTGTCACTCCAGAGGTGGATGAAGAAATGGAGACTGCAGCAGAAGAGGAACCAGGATGAGCCAGAGACATTTCTTGGTTTTTGATGTGTCTACTCCACTGCAGCTCCTGTTTTGCACTTAAATGCTTGGTCATGCGGGTTGTGCTCAGGTTGAGAACGTTTATGCCTCGCTTCAGGCTCTGATTGCACAACGTGCAAACCACTTGTGTCTTGTCGCCAGCACATTGTCTGAAGAAATGCCATGCCAGGGAACTTCTTGGAGCTGGTTTTGGTGTGCTCGGTCCCTTGCTACGGTGGGCAGTAGTAGTCGTACTGTCTAGAGGACGGCCGCTCCGCTTTTGCACCCTGCTCCCTCTTGCTGCTGTGCTGGTGGCTCTGTGCGACCACCGCCTCTTCCTCGTAACGACATAGGTCACTCGCATGACCTTGATTCCATGTGGGGTCGAGGACCTCATCGTCCTCCACATCATCTTCTACTCAGTCTTCACCCCTGACCTCCTTTTCGGTCTGCACACTTTCGAAAGCCCCAGCAGTTGGCACCTGTGTTTTGTCATCCTCCAAGACGTGTTGCGATGGTCCTCCCATGTACTCATCTTGAAACATAAGTAGTTGGGCATCGGTGCACTCAATCTCTTCCACTTCTGGGGCAAGGCTAGGTGGACAGCCCTGGGAAACCCTGCTAACAGAGTCATCAAAATGCAGAAGAGACTGCTGTATGACTTGGGGCTCAGACTGCTTGGCTGATTTGCAAGGTAGTGAGGTTAAAAACTGATGGACATCGACTGCAGGTGCCAACTTTGGTCTTTCAGCATGAGACTGGGTGGGAGACAATGTGAAGGAACTGGAGCCACTGTCAGCAACCCAATCTACTATCGCCTGTACTTGTTCAGGCCTCACCATTCGTAGAGCCGCATTAGGCCCAACCAAATACTGCTGCAGGTTGAGGAAAGGGTTTCACTTGTGCGTGTAGCTGGCACAGATTGACCACGTCCTCTCCCTGCAACAGGAGCTCCACCAGCAGCACCACGACCTGGGCCACATCCCTTATTTGACGTTCTCATATTTCTCGAATTTAGGATCTTGCCCTAAATGGGTGTTTAATTAATATTAGAAAAGAAGGACAGTATGTACAGGGTGTATCTCACACGCTCTGAACCAGAATAGTCCTCAACTAAATTAGTTTGCCCAAAATGGCTGTATTTCAAGTACCCGAATAGAAGCCCTGTATTTAAAGGGTGTATCTCACATGCCCTGAACCAGACTAGGCCTCAATTAAATTTGTTTGCCCAAAATGGCTGTATTTCAAATACCTGAATAAAAACCCTGTATTTAAAGGGAATTTTAAACGTCTTGATGATGTAAGGGCGCAACAATTGTGTATTTTGCCCCAAAAAGAGTGTTTTATTAATAGAAGAATATAAGCCCTGTATATACATGGTGTATCTCACACACCCTGTTCCACACTAGGCCGAAATTAAAGGTTTATGCACAAAATGGCTGTATTTTAAATACCTGAATAGAACACCTGTATTTATCTGAATATAACCCAAATATATAAATGAATTTCCTTTTGCCCTAACGGGTGTTTATATAATACTGTCATATTCAGTTATTAAACAAAGTTTAAATTTCACACGTCCAGATGCAGCTAGGGATGTAAAATAGTGTATTTTGCACAAAAAGGGTGTTTTAAAATAACCAGAAAATTATGGGATTTTTTACAACCAGATCATTAGTGCAGTTTTTCAAGCTTGGATTAGAATGTCACTAAAGCACAGATGCAGTGCTGGTGCACTGAGCTTGCATAAAATTGCCGCCGCTTGCACAAAAAGGGTGTTTTAAAAACCCCCGAAATTATGCCTGTATTTCTAGCTAAAATTGCACACTGACTAATCCTGCAAATGCACCAGATGTTGTATATTGCCAAAAAAGGGTGATTTTTTTTACAACTAGATTATTAGTGCAGTTTTTCAAGCTTGTATTAGAATGTCACAAAAGCGCAGATGCAGTGCTGGTGCACTGAGCTTGCATAAAATGGCCGCCGCCGCGTTTGTGACATTCTAATCCAAGCTTAAAAAACTGCACTAACGATCAGGTTGTAAAAAAATCACCCTTTTTTGGCAATATACAACATCTGGTGCATTTGCAGGATAAGTCAGTGTGCAATTTTAGCTAGAAATACAGGCATAATTTTCTGGGTTTTTTAAAACACCCTTTTTGTGCAAAATACACTATTTTACAACCCTAGCTGCATCTGGACGTGTGAAATTCAAACGTTATATAATGCTGTCATATTCAGTTATTAAACAAACACCCGTTAGGGCAAAAGATACACCCTTTATTTATTTGGGGCATTAGTAGGCATGGCTGTGATGGCTTTTAAGGTCAGACAGTTAAACGCTTGTTGATTGTTGAAAGCGCTGATGTCACGGCTGAGGATGGGGAAAACCCTCAGCCGTGCGGTATCAGAAGACGGATGGTCAATGCCAGGCCAGGACAGGAATCAGGGAGGAGGTCACCTCCTACACATCCCTAATTCTGACCCTGTCTCCTATCCGTATGATCCAACCCTGAAGGTAGGAGGGCTCATACTCCGGAACCTGATATTCCTGCTAGCCCTCAGGGTGGCCCTGAACTAGGAGCAGGGTAAGACGACCTGTTCCTCCTAGACACGGAGGAACAGGAGTCTCACTGGCCAAGCTACATAGAAAGGGGAACATGAACAGACATATGGCAATGACAGGTAAGTGAGACTAGTACCACACTTACCTGCCACAGACACACAACCTGGAACCCATGTGCAAATGCTGCTGTCCACAACAAACACAAAGGACACAACACACAACAGACATCCCACAGGAACCCAGGAAACCATATGCTGCAATAACAAAAGACCAAGCAAACTTCAAAACACCATACGTGAACTTATGACCACAAGGGTGGCCCCCCACTGGCAGATGGAATTACACAGGAAGCTGCTCCAGCTAACCATGGCTGAAGTACCCCTCAGACTAGTGACATACACTGAGGCTTTATAGGCCCAAGTAGCCACACCCAACAGACACACTCAGTGTTCACACACACAGAAGGGAAGTAACCCTTCCAACACAAGGCAAGGGAAGACGGCCACTTAAAGGGGAAGTACACACAAAAACATACACTTCACCTGTTGCCGCGGGCAACGGCATGCGTGGCAATCATGTCCTGGGGATCAGCCATAGGGCTGAGACACTGCCACCACATGCACACAACACCACACGTTGCCACGGGCAACCAAGTGAAGGAAAGTGTCACAAAACACACCATAGGCCGTGACAGCCGAACACCGAACCCAAACTTTTACTGAAATGTTCGGTTTCGGGTCCGGGGTCCCAAAATCCTAAACTTCAGTACAAACCCGAACTTTACAGTTTGGGTTCGCTCAACCCTACTGGCCACAGGTCAAGCCTGCACACACAGTAGTCAAGGGGTTCCTCGCTTATCAAAGCGTCCACATCGGCCGTCCACAACCCGATGTAGTCGGACACCTCTACATCGGGTCTAGGCATTCCCTGAGGCTGGATCCTGAGGGCGGCTGTCAATAAGTTGGCTGCAAGAATGATCTCATATCCGAAGTGACCTACACATCTTCAAACCGTCCTCTTTTTGCAGGCACGGTAGGATTGGTATTCGCACCTGTTTTGCTGTAGGTGGAAATTCCTCTGCCAATGCCCGCTACAACAGAATGCAGGATCTCTAGCAGCAAGGCCTGGAAATGCTGCATTCGAACAGGCATCTGTGATGTTGGTAACATGTCCACCTTTTTGTGTTTGTACCGGGGGTCTAAGTACGTTGCCACCCAGTACAGGTCCTTGACCTTTATGCTTTTCATACGGTGGTCCCTCTTCAAAACCTGGAGCATGAAGACCCCCATTTGCACTAAATTGGAAGTGGAGGGGCTCCCTGGCTCCTGCTCATCGCCCAGGAGAATATTGTCCTCGGTTTCCTCCTCCTTAGCCACAGACAACACCAGGGATCTCTGAAAAGTTTAAAACCTGCTCTTCTTGCTCCTCTGCCTCCCCGCAGCCACCATCCTCCTCCTCCTCTTTACACTCCTGCTGAGATCACCAGGCCCACAATTTAAATAAGGTTTTACGCACAAAACTATTTTGTCTTTTCTGTATATTTACTTCAAGTGCTGTAAAAAATTACAAGGAAAAGGACTCCGATACAACCTGTATATCACATAAAGGAGGGCCTCATTCACATTGAGTTGCAGGCCTGCAGGTGAGCTGACCCTGTAAAAGTTTTGAGTTGCGGGCCTGCAAGTGAGCAGACCCAGTAAAAAATTATATGTGAGGGCCTGCTGGTGAGTGGACCCTCTAACACATTATATTCGAAGACTATGTATGTAACGTCATTATATATGATGAATAAGTAATGCATGTTGATATGACGGAAGAGAAGGATGAGAAAAGAAAGATTTAACCATATACCCTTGTTTGTGGTGGAAGAGGTGCATAGGAATACAGTCTATTAACTACATTTAAAACAACACATGTAAAGTGCCTTTATGTTCATCAGCATTCCTCTGGTGGAGGCGAGAAGTCATGGTTAATCCAGGCCTTGTTCATTTGTATATGAGTCAACCTGTCAGCATTTTCAGTTGACAGGAGGATACACTTATCTGTTATAATGCCACCAGCAGCCCTAAATACATGCTCAGACAAAAAGCTGGCAGCAGGGCAGGCCAGCACCTTCAAAGTATAGAGCGCAAGTTCGTGCCACGTGTTCAGCTTGAGCACTCAGTAGTTGTAAGGCACAGGATTTTTCTCTCCTTGTGGCAGTAGGCCACACATCAGGGTGAGGGTGCTGGCAGGGTGTCATGAAACTGTCCCAGGCTTTGGAGAGTGTTGCCCTGCCTCTGTTGAAACTGCTGTGTGTTCCTCTTGTCTCCCCTCCTCGGTTGGCCAAGGAAATATGGACTCTGCCGCCAGCGTTGTCAGATGAAAAATTTTGGAGCAATTTTCCAACAAAGATCTTCTGGTATTGCACCATTTTGCTCGTCCTTTCCACCAGAGGAATGAGAGATTAAAAGGGTGAGCAACCAGTAATCCGTGTTGTTTAAAATGCGTCTAACGTGTGGGGAGCGGAAAAAGGCAGCCTAAAATGAAGTCAGCCATATGTGCCAGAGTACCAACAGGCCAGACTTCGCTGTCATCATCAGGAGGATCACTCCCAATCTCCTCATCCTCTTCCTCCTCACACAGAACAGATGGAATTAAACTTCCATAGGTACTACCCTCTGTAGCGGAGGAAACAGTCTCCTGCTCCTTCTCCTCCTCTTCAGCCTCCAATTCGCGCTGTGAAGACGAACTGAGGGTGGTCTGGCTATCATTAACCTGTGAATATCGGAAGCTAACTGGAAAGGTGACGACCATGTTGCAGCTGGTATTCCACCACTTCCCTCTGCTGCTCACAAAGCCTTGCCCACATGTGGAACGTGGAGTTCCAGTGCATGCTCACGTCGCACAACAGCCAGTGAGCTGGTAAATTCCAGCACTGCTGCAGTGTTGACAGACCGGCTGAAGCTGTAGATTAGCATCTTCACCAGTAGCTCAGGCAAATTGGGGTAGGATTTTATAAACCGCTGAACCACAAGGTTGAATATGTGGGCAAGGCATATGATGTGTCTAAGGTTGCCCAGCTCCAAAGCCGCCCACAAGTTACGGCCATTATCAGACACAACCATGCCTGGATCTAGGTTGAGTGTCGAGAGCCACAGCTTAGTCTGGTCTCTAATCCCCTGCCACAGCTCTGCAGCAGTGTGCTGTTTGTCACCTAGGCAGATCAGCATCAGTAGGGCCTGTTGCCGCTTCCCCACTGAAGTGCTACACTGCTTCCAGCTACCGACTGATGACTGACTGGTGCTGCCTGTGGATAATTCAGAGGTGCAAGTTAAGGAGGATGAGGAGGAGAAGTTGGGGTTGTAACCACTAATGTAGGTGCTGGCGGAAACCCTGGGTCTGCAATTCTTGGCGTCAGTAGCACCTGTGCCATCCCAGGGTATGAGTCTCTCCCGGACTCCACAACATTCACCCAGTGTGCCGTCAGGGAAATGTAGCATCCCTCGCCGAAAGCACTTGTCCATGTGTCTGTGGTTAAGTGGACCTTCCCAATAACTGGGTTGGTCAGGGCATGTGTGATGTTAAGGGACACAGTTTAGTGTAAGGCGGACATGGCACACCTTGAAATATAGCGACGGCTGGGGACTGACATCAGGCTGTGGAAGGCCTCAGTGTTCAAAAGCCTAAATGGCAACATTTCCAGGACCAGTAATTTGGAAAACTGCGCATTTAGTGCTATGGAATGTTGGTGGGTGGCTGGGTATTTGCACTTGCGTTCAAATGCCTGGGGTAATGACATTTGGACGCTGCGCTGGGACAGGGAAGTGGATGTGTTCGCTGATGGTGCTTGCAAAGGTCCAGGTGCGGGATGGGAGGCATCCAGGCCTGAGTCTTGGACAGGGGATTGGCCAACATGTAACACAGGGGAAGAGGAGGCAGTGGTGTGACCTGCAGACACAGATTGTGGACCCAGACGTTTGGCCCATCTATTGGGGTGCTTTAATGCCATGTGGTGGATCATACTGGTGGTGGTGAAGTTGCTAGTGTTCACGCCCCGGCTCATTTTGGTGTGGCACAGGTTGCAAACTACTATTCTTTTGTCGTCCGCACTTTCCTAAAAAAAGCGCCATACTGCCGAACACCTACCCATTGGCAAGGGAGATTTACGCAAGAGGGTGTTTCATGGAACAGTTGCGGGCCTGTTTGGTGGTGCATAACTTCTACCTTTTGCCACCCCGCTGACTCTTCTAGCCTGTTGCAGTGCTGCAGATCCCTTCCCCTCTGTACTGCTCTCCTTGCTTGGCTTATTGCCACCTTCCCAGGTTGTGTCAGTGACCTTGTCGTCCAGCACCTCCTCTTCCACTTCCTCACTCTGATCATCCTCCTGATTTGTTGACCTAACCACAACCTCAGTGATTAACAACTGTGTGTCATCCTCTTCCTTAACCTCTCGAGACAATAATTTCTATTGAGTCATTGTCAACTGTGTCTCATCATCATCCACCTCATTACACACTAATTGCCGTTCCCCAGCATCATGTTCTTGTGACTCTGGATGCTCAAGAGGTTGGGAATCGGGGCACACGATCTCAGGTCCCTCTTCAAGCGTGCTTGGCGAGAGGGCCAAATCAGTTAATGGAGATGCAAAGAGGTCCTCAGAATATCAGAGTGTGGGATCACTTGTTTGGCCAGACTGCAAATGGTGGGAGGAAGGAGGATCAGAGTGAGGATTGTGTGGACCAGACTCTTGGCTACTGAGACTGGACTTGGTGGAATACAGTGTGGCACTTAACCAACTGGAAGCACTATCTGTTGCAATCCAACCGACCACCTGCTCGCACTGGGCTGACTTCAAGAGTGGTGTCCTATACCGCTCCCTGCAAACTGGGACATGAATCTAGTTATCTTGGATGATTGTTTTTGTTGTGCTCTGGCAGCAGGCACACAATGTTTTCGGCAAAGTGTTTTCAACACTGTTTATAGGCAAAGTGTGGATAAATTATGGAAAAAATATAATTGTTTTCACTAAGATTTTTCCCAATATCTGTCCCTGACACACAGAAGGTATTGCAGCACAGATGTCACAAGTCACTGCAGACAGTCTCTATCGAAAAAGTATTGTAAAGTATCGAGAAAAAAAAATTGCTGGCTAAATTACAGTGGGATGCGAAAGTTTGGGCAACCTTGTTAATCGTCATGATTTTCCTGTATAAATCGTTGGTTGTTACGATAAAAAATGTCAGTTAAATATATCATATAGGAGACACACACAGTGATATTTGAGAAGTGAAATTAAGTTTATTGGATTTACAGAAAGTGAGCTATAATTGTTTAAACAAAATTAGGCAGGTGCATAAATTTGGGCACCACAAAAAATAAATGAAATCAATATTTAGTAGATCCTCCTTTTGCAGAAATTACAGCCTCTAAACGCTTTCTGTAGGTTCCAATGAGAGTCTGGATTCTGGTTGAAGGTATTTTGGACCATTCCTCTTTACAAAACATCTTTAGTTCATTCAGGTTTGGTGGCTTCCGAGCATGGACAGCTCTCTTTAAGTCACACCACAGATTTTCAATTATATTCAGGTCTGGGGACTGAGATGGCCATTCCAGAATGTTGTACTTGTTCCTCTGCATAAATGCCTTAGTGGATTATGAGCAGTGTTTAGGGTCATTGTCTTGTTGAAAGATACAGCCCCGGCGCAGCTTCAGCTTTGTCACTGATTCCTGGACATTGGTCTCCAGAATCTTCTGATACTGAGTGGAATCCATGCGTCCCTCAACTTTGACAAGATTGCCAGTCTCTGCACTGGCCACACAGCCCCACAGCATGATGGAACCACCACCATATTTTACTGTAGGTAGCAGGTGTTTTTCTTGCAATGCTGTGTTATTTTTTCCTCCATGCATAACGCCCCTTGTTATGGCCAAATAACTCCATTTTAGTTTCATCAGTCCACAGCACCTTTTTCCAAAATGAAGCTGGCTTGTCCAAATGTGCTTTAGCCTCACCTCAAGAAGCACTTTTTGTGCTGTGGGCGGAGAAAAGGCTTCCTCTGCATCACTCTCGCATACAGCATCTCCTTGTCAAAAGTGTGCCGAATGGTTGAACGATGCACAGTGACTCCATCTGCAGCAAGATGATATTGTAGGTCTTTGGTGCTGGTCTGTGGGTTGACTCTGACTGTTCTCACCATTCGTCGCTTCCGTCTATCCGAGATTTTTCTTGGTCTGCCACTTCGAGCCTTAACTTGAACTTAGCCTGTGGTCTTCCATTTCCTCAATATGTTCCTAACTGTGGAAACAGACGGCTGAAATCTCTGAGATAGCTTTCTGTATCCTTCCCCTAAACCATGATAGTGAACAATCTTTGCCTATCAGGTCATTTGAGAGTTGTTTTGAGACCCCCATGTTGCTACTCTTCAGAGAAAATTAAAAGAGGAGGGGAACTTACAATTGACCCCCTTAAATACTCTTTCTCATAATTGGATTCACCTGTGTATGTAGGTCAGGGGTCACTGAGCTTACCAAGCCAATTTGAGTTCCAATAATTAGTTCTAAAGGTTTTGGAATCAATAAAATGACAACAGTGCCGAAATTTATGTACCTGCCTAATTTTGTTTAAACAATTAAAGCACACTTTCTGTAAATCCAATAAACTTCATTTCACTTCTCAAATATCACTGTGTGTGTCTCCTATATGATATATTTAACTGACATTTTTTATCGTAACAACCAACGATTTATACAGGAAAATCATGACGATTAACAAGGTTGCCCAAACTTTCGCATCCCACTGTATATTGCTGCCAGCCTGCCACCACAGACAATAGTACTTAAAAGGACTTTTGGGTCTTTTTAAACACTTTTCAATCGAATATATTGCGATCACGCTCCAGAAACTATCTGTCCCTTCTTATTATATACAGTGTATATATCTATAGTGTATTCTGTACAGTGTATATATGTATAGTGTGTATTATATACAGTGTATATATCTATAGCGTGTATTCTATATAGTGTATATATCTATAGTGTGTATTATATACAGTGTATATATCTATAGTGTGTATTATATACAGTGCATATTTCTATAGTGTGTATTATATACAGTGTATATATCTATAGTGTAATCTATTCCTTGTATATATCTATAGTGTATTCTATACAGTGTATATATATATATATATATATATATATAGTGTATTATATACAGTGTATATATCTATAGTGTGCATTCTATACAGTGTATATATCTATAGTGTGTATTCTATACAGTGTATATATCTATAGTCTGTATTATATACGTGTATATATCTATAGTGTGTACTATATACAGTGTATATATCTATAGTGTGTATTCCTGGGACATTACTTACCTGCCGTAAAACTTGCGGGGAGGAGACTCGAGCATGGTGCTCAAGCACATTCGGTACTCAGCCAAGTACCGCCATGTGTTGAGCATAGCGATGCTCGAGCCGAACAGGTATTCGACCGAGCATGCTCGCTCAACACTAATGTGTACATATGATAATGATGTCATTGTATTACCCAAAAATAATTTCTGCTGTTGGTGTAATGTTACTAATTTACCCCTAGGTGAAACTATTACCTAAGCTATTAGTATTATTCTAGTAAGGGTTAAATATCAAAGTTTGACTTTATCTTACATTTTATACACATGACATATGGGACCTTAAATCAGAGCTGAGGGATTCGTTTTTGACACAAAAACTAACTAAAACACAGACTTTGTGGTACCATCTAGACTTTTCCCATACTCTCAGATTTATGTACCGATAATAATATAAGGAACCTTGTTCTCTCACAAAGATATCTGTGCCTCCTCTGCTACTCCAATGGGTGATTGTTAATTAAAATAACACATCTTTCCCTAGACAGAGACTCATTAGCAGCGTTTATACCTAAACTGTTTTTATCATACTATATGAATATATGCGTTCCTATTGAGAAAAAAAAAATATATATATATGATAACAGATACATAAACATGCTTCATAATATTTAATATAACACAATACATAGGTCCTATTGATTTTCTTATACAAACAACACTAAGGTAACTCTAGTAACATCTGTGTCTAGAAATTATCCTTATCTTAGTAATAAATCTATAAGGAGACAAGAATGCCTCTTCTCAGACTGGTAGATTCATGAGAAGAAATCTCATGAACTGTGTCCTTTCCATGAACTTCTCTCAGCCATTATTAAAATACATAACATATAACAATATGGCCTCTTATAGGTCTACTCAAATCCACTATAATTAGGATATTTAGAAATAGATATTATATACTTAGGGAAAAGCTCAACAACGCTTGTAGAGGAAAAGATATTGTGCCCTGATTCCCAAACTCTTGAGCATCTACAGTCACAAGAAGATGACGGTGGGGAATGGAAAATACTGTTTAATGAGATGGATGATGATGAGACACAGTTGCCAATAACTTAACAGTAATTACTGTCTCAAGAGGTTGATGAAGAGGATGAGACATAGTTGTCAATCACTGAGGTTGTGATTAGGTCAACAAGTCAGGAGGATGAGCAGAGTGAGGAAGTGGAAGAGGAGGTGGTGGACAATGAAGTCACTGACCAAACATGGGAAGGTGGAAAGCCAAGCGAGAACAGCAGTACAGAGGGGGGAGGATATGCTGCACCACAACAGGCTGGAAGAGGCAGTGGGGTGGAAAAAGGGAGAAGGCGGGCCACACCAAACAGGCCCGCAACTGTTCCTTCTTCCTTGCCAAGAAGTAGGTGTTCTGCAGAAAGTGTGTACGACAAAAGAATAGTAGTTTGCAACCTGTTCTGTACCAAAATGAGTCGGGGCGTGAACACTAGCAACCTCACTACCACCAGCATGATCCGCCACATGGCAGCCAAGCACCGTAATAAGTGGGACGAATGCCTGGGTCCACAATCTGTGTCTGTGGATCACACCACTGCCTCTTCTTCCCTTGTGTTATGTGCTGGCCAATCCCCTATCGAAGGCACAGGTCTTGATGCCTCCCGCCTTGCACCTGGATCTTTGCAAGCACCATCAGCGACCACATCCACTTCCGTGTCCCAGCCAGCTTACAAATGTCCTTACCTCAGGCATTTGAATGCAAGAGCAAATACCGAGTCACCCACCCACAGGCCATAGCACTAAATGTGAAACTTTCCAAATTACTGGCCCTGGAAATGTTGCCATTTAGGCTTGTGGACACTGAAGCCTTCCGCAGCCTGATGTCGGCGGACGTCCCACGTTACGCAGTTACTAGTCGCCACTATTTTTCAAGGTGTGCCGTGACCACCTTACACCAACATGAGTCTGTAAAATCACCCGTGGCCTAACCAATGCAGTTACTGGGAAGGTCCACTTAACCACAGACACATGGACAAGTGCATTCGGCCAGGGACGCTATATGCTATATTTCCCTGATGGCTCACTGGGTGAATGTTGTGAAGGCCGGGAGCGAGTTGTACCCTGGGATGGCACAGATGCTACCAACGCCAAGGATTGCGGGCCCTAAGAAGATCAGGGTTTCCGCCATCACCTACTTTAGTGGCTCAACCCCCACTTTTTCTCCTCCGCCTCCACTTCCGAATTATCCACGTTCAGCACCAGTCAGCCATAAGTTGGTAGCTGGAAGCAGGGCAGCACTGCAGTGAGAATGCGGCAACAGGCCAGTGCTGAAGCTGATATGCTTAGGGGACAAACAGCACACCGCCGCAGAGCTTTGGCAGGGGATAAGAGACCAGACTGAGCTGCGGCTCTCGCCACTCAACCTGGACCAGGTATGGTTGTGGCTGATAACTGGCATAACTTGGTGGCCGCTTTGGAGCTCGGCAATGTCACACACATCTCATGCCTAGCACACGTCTTAAACTTAGCTGTTCAGCGGTTTTCAAAAACCTAACCTGAGCTACTGGTGATGGTATCATCGATAGCTTCAGCCGGTATGTCAATGCTGCAGCAGCGCTGGAAATTGCCAGCTCATCGGCTGTTGTGCGACATGAGCACGTGCTGGAACTCGACTTTCCACATGTTGGCCAGGCTTTGTTGTGGAATACTAGCTGCAACATGGCCGTTGCCTTTCTAGTCAGCTTCCGCTATTCACAATCGAGGAGTGGGCATTGATGTCTGACCTCTGTGAGGTTTTAAGAAACTTTGAGGAATCAACACAGATCGTGAACGGTGATAACGCTATTATCAGCGTAACCATTCCACTTCTGTGTACTCAAAAGTTCACTGCTCACAATTAAAGACGATCCTTTGCATGTAGAAGAGGTGGAAATGGGAAAAGACATTACACAGGGTGATAGCCAGACAACCCTAAATTCATCTTCTCAGCGCAAATTGGACGACGAAGAGGAGGAGGAGGAGCAGGAGATGGTTGCCTCCGCTACAGAGGGTAGTACCCATGAAAGTTTTATTCCATCTGTTCTGTGTGGCTGGGCAGAAGAGGAATAAGAGGATGAGGAGATTGAGAGTCATCCTTCTGATGACGACAGCGAAGTCTTGCATGTTGGTACTCTGGCACAAATGGCTGACTTCACGTTAGGCTGCCTTTCCAGCGAGTCAGCTCACCAGCAGGCCCTCACCTGCAATCTTTTACAGGGTCAGCTCACCTACAGACCCTCATATATAATTTTTTAGAGGGTCCGCTCACCAGCAGGCCCTCACCTACAATCTATTACAAGGTCAACTCACCTACAGGCCCTCGCATTTAATGTTTTACAGAGTCAGCTCACCTACAGGCCCTCGCTTATAATGTTTTATAAGGTCAGATCACCTGCAGGCCTTCACCTACAATCTTTTACAGGGTCAGCTCACCTGCAGGCCCTCGCATATAATTTTTTATAGGGTCAGATCACCAGCAGACCCTCACCTACAATCTTTTACAGTGTCAGCTCACCTACAGGGCCTCAAATATAATTTTTTAGCGGGTCAGCTCATTAGTAGGCCCTCGCATATAATTTTTTAGAGGGTTAGCTCACCAGCAGGCCCTCACCTACAATCTTTTACAGTGTCAGCTCACCTGCAGGCCCTCACCTACATTCTTTTACAGGGTCAGCTCACTTATAGGCCCTTACAACTAATTTTTTAGAGGGTCAGCTCACCTGCAGGCCCTTGCATATATTTTTTAGAGGGTCAGCTCACCAGCAGGCCATCACCTACAATCTTTTACAGGGTCAGCTCACCTCTAGGCCGTCACCTACAATCTTTTACAGGGTTAGATCACCTGCAGGCCCTCGCATATAATTTTTAGGAGAGTCAGCTTACCTGCAGACCCTCATACATAATGTTTTACAGGGTCAGCTCACCAGCAGGCCCTCACCTACAATCTTTTACAGGGTCAGCTCACCTGCAGGCCCTCACCTACAATCTTTAACAGGGTCAGCTCACCTGCATGCCCTTGCATATATTGTTTTACAGGGTTATCTTCCCAGCAGGCCCTCATCTACAATCTTTTACAAGGTCAGCTCATCTGTAGGCCCTCGCATATAATTTTTTAGAGGGTCAGCTCACCTGCAGGCCCTCGCATATAATGTTTTACAGTGTCAGCTCACCTGCAGGCCCTCACCTACATTCTTTTACAGGGTCAGCTCACTTATAGGCCCTTACAACTAATTTTTTAGAGGGTCAGCTCTCCAGCAGGCCCTCACCTACAATATTTTATAGGGTCATCTCACCTGCAGGCCCTCAACTACATTCTATTACAGGGTCAGCTTATCTGAAGGCCCTCGCATATAATGTTTTATAGGGTCAGCTCTCCAGCAGGCCCTCACCTACAATCTTTTACAGGGTCCGCTCTCCTGCAGACCCTCGCATATAATTTTTTACAGTGTCAGCTGTCCAGCAGGCCCTCACCTACAATCTTTTATAGGGTCATCTCACCTGCAGGCCCTCAACTGCATTCTATTACAGGGTCATCTCACCTACAGGCCCTTGCATATAAAGTTTTATAGGGTAAGCTCTCCAGCAGGCCCTCACCTACAATCTTTTACAGGGTCCGCTCTCCTACAGGCTCTCACGTATAATTTTTTAGAGGGTCAGCTCACCAGCTTGCCATCAATCATAATGTTTCAAGGGTGTATGATGCCCTACTTTATGTGAAATAAAGGGTGTATTGGAGTGCCATTTCCTTGTAATGTTTGGCAGCCCTTTCACTTAGTGTATAGGTTTTATGAGTGTAGGAGTGTAGGAGTCCCACTAAGTGATGGCCTTGCGGTTCGCCCAGCAGTCGGTTTGTGGCGAACTTTTCTCAGTCGCAAGTCGCCGAACACTCGAACATATAGCGATATTCGCGCCCACCATATTATTTTACATTGTGAAGAACTTTGACCCATGACACATCCATCAGGCGGTACAGGACAGCCAATTGAAAAGTTTCAGCACATGGACATACCACCTACCTTATAAATAAACCTGATCTGGCTGCCATTTTACATTCAGTCTTTTGTCAGTGTAGGGAAAGGTTGCTGTGTGGAGCAGGGACAGACTGCTAGGGACAAAAACGCTATCAAATAGGTCCACATAAGTCCTTTTAAGGACTGTTATAGGTGTACTATTGATAGATGTGCAGTACGGAGGGTTGTAATACACTTATAATATACTTTCTAGCATAGAAAGCATATTATAGTGGATTTGTATTGTGCAGCAGTGGTGAGCGGTTCTGCATCGATACTGCAGCTACACAGGAAACGTTATAAACGCAATTTGAAAAAATAATTATAACTGGTGTGATATACCAGTCACCCCCCTAAAAAAACTAATTTAAGCGGGGTGTTATATACCAATAATATACTTTCTATATATTGCATTTGGGTACTGCAGCATTTGTTTGTGGTTTTGCTGCATTCCCTCTGCTACACACAGTGACAAATGGTATTGGAAAAAATTATTATAACTGGTGTGTGCATGCGCGTATGTGAAAATTATATTGCCGATATTTCGCATTGAAATAAATTATGAATTGAGATCGCAAATTCGATTAATATATCTGGTATGTCACTGTCCATGTTGTGGAACTATTTGTGCACTTCTTCTAGTAATTATTTCTTGGCTGCCAATATGAGCTAAAAGTTTTTCAGGTTCCCCTGCCATTAAATTTAATGGGACCTGCCGCGAACTTGCAGTTCGTGAACATTTGATCACATTTACGAACCGTCCCGGCAGATTTTCGTCCATCACTAGGCCCACTACCTGAACATCTGCACCACAATGTGAATGTGGCCCTCCTTTACGTGATATACAGAAGTTTCACTTTATATACAAGTAAATATATGGGAAAGAATGTTTCCCAACAATTTTTCCTTTAAAATCGATTTTATCTTTGGTTTTGTGCGCATTATTGTCAGTCTGTAAAAGTGGCATACTACTTGGACAACATCGTTCCCAGCAGCGACCTGGGAGTCCAAGATGCATCCAGACATCCTCCCCATGCTGTTCCCGAACCATTTCAGTGGCGTTTCCGTAAATTTCTGACCTTTTCATGTGAACCAGATACAATCACCTATTCAGAGCAGGGGGTGCCTGGTTTAATGCTCGGGTTCTCCCCATGACTTCCATTGTGCTCTGGTGCTCGGTAGAGCACCCGAGCACCCCCAGGTGTTGGGCCCGAGCACTTTGGTGCTCAATCAACACTAGCATTCACTGCTATTTGTTTTCTATGAATGTCTGTCTCCAATTTTACTTATTCAAACTTTGATCATTAAAGGGAACCTGAGTTGATTTCAGAGGTCTGTCATTTAAAAGTTAAAAGTAAGTGGTTGCTGAGAACCAACATCACAATCATTGCAGACTGGCCAGGGAAAACAGTCACGGCCACCTGAGAAGAGTCATGGTTATTCATAAATTTATGCTCTCCCTGCCCACCTACTGATGATTGACAGTCTTCTACCTAGATTTCTCCATTTCTCTCTAGGAGAGAACTGCCAATCATCAGCATTACTCTTCTAAAGTTGTTTTTACTCTTTTTCAAAGCTTGTGCTGCAATGATTATGATGATGGTTTTTGGCAACCACTTACTTCTAGCTCATGACTTGCACACTGCTGAAATCAGCATTTCTGTCACTATGTTATGCTACCCTCAGTGAGGTCAGCATAAAGTTGATTACAGGTTCCTTTTAAATCCAAGAAATCAATTTCATGTGATGCCTGAAAGATAAGCTTTATTTTCATATCATTCTTGTTGAGGGCTTACATGAATCCTTTTAGGTCCTCTTCTGACCCCTCCCTTAAAAACAGAACATCGTCTATATATCGCATACAATTATGTACCTTTTCAATTCCTTGCATATTATCATTCTGGAAAATGTTCCTTTCCCAAGTTCCTAGAAAGAGGTTTGCATAGGATGGGGCACAGGTGGCCCACATGGCCACTCCTTGTAATTGTAGATAATATTTTTCTTTAAAAATGAAGAAATTACCGTATTTTTCGCTTTATAAGACGCACCCCCCCAAAAGTGGGTGGAAAATGACAGTGCGTCTTATAAAGCAAATGCTGCCAACTCTGATGGCGCTGATACATCGCTGCCGCACTGCAATGTATCAGCGAGATGTGAGGAGGGGATGGAGGCTGGCAACATTTGTGGCGGTGCCCAATGCAGTCACTGTACTGTAATACATCAGGCCCCGCACACACCAGTTTTCATAAGTAATGGTACAGTAATCCTCTTCAAGCAGGGTTTGTACTTTAAACTCAGGCAATCCTCTGTACAACTTACTATGAAAGAGGCAGGCAGGGCAGCAGCGTAACCTTGCGATGCTCACTCATTCACGCTCCTCCCATTTCATTCATAAAGGCAGAGCAGGAGCATGAATGAGTGAGCATCGCGAGGTTCTGCTGCCGCCCTGCCTGCCGTTTTCATAGTAAGTTGTACAGAGGATTGTTTGAGTTTAAAGTACAAACACTGCTTGAAGAGGATTACTGTACCATGCCTTTACTTATGAAAACTGCTGTGTGCGGGGCACGATGTATTACAGTACAGTGACTGCATCGGGCACTGCCGCTAGTGTTGCCAGCTTCCATCCCCTCCTACCATGAAAACTGCTCCATTACACTATGCTGCAAGTGGGTGGACAATGGTGTAATGGGGGTCACTATTCACACAGGACAATATAATGTGACACATATGATACTGTGACTAGCATAAGATGATCTTATGCTGGTCACATTATCATATGTGTCACAGTATATTGTCCCTATGTGAATAGTGACCACCATTACATAAGATGCTATGTGTGTCATTCATACATCCCCCACACTAGTGTATAATCCACAGACCACCCCCATAAGAGTGTCCTCCACAGGTCCACCATAACAGTGTGTCCACCACAGACCCCCCCTATAACAGTGCCATCCACAAATCCCCCTTAAAACTGCCATCCACAAACTCCTCATAACAGTGCCATCCACATATCCCCTATAACAGGGCATCATCCACAGATCCTCCATAACAGTGTCATCCACAGACAACCATTAGTTCAAAACCCACCAAAAGCACACCTTTTGGTTCAAAATATTTTTTCTTATTTTCCTCCACAAATATCTATGTGCGTCTTATCATCAGGTGCACCTTACAAAGTGAAAAATACGGTATGTTTTAAAATAAACTCCAACAATTCCAAAATAAAGTTGTTAAATTTCTGTTCTTGGTTATTACCTTTTAAAAATTCTGCAACTGCACTCAGGCTGTATTCATGTCTTATACTTGTATAGAGGGAGTCCACGTCTGCAGTAACAATCAACATTTCACCATCAATTTGTATGTTTTCCAATCTATTCAATGCTGCCATCGTATCCTGTATGAATGAAGGCAGTATTACTACCAATTGTTTAAAATATAGACCCTCATTACCTGGAAATATAGGACTTCTCGGTAGATCCAAGCTGTTTTTATGGATTTATGTAGAATGTTGGAATCTTTGGGATATGTCACCATCAACATTTCTTTCACCTTTTTAGAAATCACGTTTTCTTCTTGTGCTCGATCCAGGATGTCATTCAACTCCCTTTGGAAAATTCTAACTGGATTATTGGTTAGATTTCTATAACACATCCTATCTCTCAAAAGCTTATATACTTGTTTTTCATACATTTCAGAAAGCCAGACAACTATGTTTCCTCCCTTGTCTGCATGTTTTATCACTATTCCTTTGATCTTTTTTAATTCTTCCAAGGCATTCTTCTCTGCTCTATTAACCTCTTGCGGACATATGATGTACTGGTACGTCATGATGTCCTGGTACTTAAGGACACATAACGTACCGGTACGTCATGTGTAGTTCCGATGACCGCGGCGGGCAACGATCAGAAAAAGGTGCCTGCTCAAATCATTGAGCTGGCACCCTGGGACAATGCGCAGTTTAAGGCGTTTATTGGTGGTTGCGGCGGTGATCAGAGATGCCATCGGGTCCCTGTGCTGCTGTAATGGGGACCCGATGGCATGGAAGGCAGTGCGATGACTTCCTTATCCTTAGGCATCGGCACTGCCTTCCGGTGAAGAGCCTTTGAGATCCAGCCCCCTTGATCTAACAGGCAAGAAGCTGTATGAGTAATGCACACTGTATACATCGTAAATTTTTTAAATAAAAACTGTGTAAAAAAAAAGCCATTTTTTGTCACCTTACATCGCTAAATATTGAGTTTTGTTTGGCTGTTAACCCTTGCTTTGTAACTGGAAAAAAATTATTAAAATTTTATCTCTATTTTCCATTAATTCTTGTGGAACACCTAAAGGGTTAACAAAGTTTGTAAAATCAGTTTTGAATACCTTAAGGGGTGTTGTTTCTAAAATGGGGTCACTTTTTTGGAGTTTCTACTCTAGGGGTGCATCAGGGGGGCTTCAAATGGGACATGGTGTCAAAAAACCAGTCCAGCAAATTCTGCCTTCCAAAAACCGTATGGCATTCCTTTCCTTTTGTGCCCTGCTGTGTGCCCGTACAGCAGTTTACGACCACATATGGGATGTTTCTGTAAACTACAGAATCAGGGCCATAAATATTGAGTTTTGCTTGGCTGTTAACCCTTGCTTTGTAACTGGAAAAAAATTATTAAAATGGGCAAATCTTCCAAAAAAGTGAAATTTTGAAATTGTATCTCTATTTTCCATTAATTCTTGTGGAACACCTAAAGGGTTAACAAAGTTTGTAAAATCAGTTTTGAATACCTTGACGGGTGTAGATTCTAGAATGGGGTCATTTTTTGGGTGGTTTCTATTATGTAAGCCTCTCAAAGTGACTTGAGACCTGAACTGGTCCCTAAAAAGTGGGTTTTTGAAAATTTCTGAAAAATGTATAGATTTGCTTCTAAACTTCTAAGCCTTGTAACATCCCCAAAAAATAAAATGTCATTCCCAAAATGATCCAAACATGAAATAGACATATGGGGCATGTAAAGTAATAACTATTTTTGCAGGTATTACTATGTATTATAGAAGTAGGCAAATTAAAACTTAAAAAATTTGCTAACTTTTCCAAATTTTTGGTCAATTTGGTATTTTTTTTTATAAATAAAAATGAATTTTTTTGACTCCATTTTACCAGTGTCATGAAGTACAATATGTGACGAAAAAACTATTTCAGAATGGCCTGGATAATTCAAAGCATTTTAAAGTTATCACCACATAAAGTGACACTGGTCAGATTTGCAATAAATGGCCTAGTCCTTAAGGTGAAAATGAGCCCAATCCCTAAGGGGCATAAGATTATTTTTTCCATATGCTTGTTCCTTTTTCATACAGTTATTATTGCTTCCCGCAATATATTCAGTGAATAAGGAACCGTTTTTTTAGATCACATATTGGTGATTTAACCCCATATAGAGTAGAAATATTTGAAACTAGGCATCATTCACATTTTCCTCAGTATTGTAGGATCACTCTAATGATTATTTATTGACCCTCATACATGAGAGATTACGTTATTTATTTGTATCCCTATTGTAATCATTTATTGTTTTTAAATTGTGTTCAAATAAAAAGTGAAATGTTTCTAGAAAATTTATGGTACTCATTTGTTTGGGAAGTATACATAAATATAACGTAAATTATCCCCTATGGTGAACACCGTAAAAGAAAAAAAGAAAAGAAAAATAAAGACGAAAAAACGTAATAACAAGCGATCAAAAAGTGCTATTTAGGGTGGGTTTGCATCTGCGTTCTGGATTCCGTTATGGCTTTCCATTATAAAATGGTTATAACGGAAAATAACGGATTACATAAGACGGAAGGACGGATCCGTTATGCTGCCCATAGACTTGTATTATGATGGAATGCAAAACAGAAGCCTTTAAAAGGCATTCCATTTTGCTTTCCGTCTCAATAGAAGTCTATGGGGAAGCATAATAGATCTGTCTGGTTTATGCTATGCAGAACAGAGAAAATAGTCCTGTCGACCGACAGAATCCAGAACGCAGATGTGAACCCACCCTTTTTCCAAAATGATACCAATGAAAAATACAAGTCAACCCCCAAACATCAAGCCCTCACACAACTTCACATAAAGAAAAATAAAAAAGTTATGGGTCTTAGGAAGTGTTAATGCAAAACCAAGGGGGTTTTATTGCAAAAAAACTATATGTATTTGGTATCATTGTAATCGTACTGACCCAGAGAATAAAGATATTATGTTATTTATACCGAAAAAGAACGCGGTAAAACTTATAATGTAAAAACGCAGTGGCAGTATTGCTGTTTTTCCCATCTCCCTCACAGAAAGAGTTAATAAAAGTTAATCAGAAAGTTATGTGTACCCCAAAATGGCGCCATTAAAAACTACAACTTGTCCTCCCAAAAAACAAGTCCTCATAATGCTATATAGACAGAAAAATAAAAAAGTTATAGCTCTTGGAATGCGATGATGAATAAAGGAAGAAAAACGCTTGGTCAGTAAGTCCCAAAACAGGCTGGTCACTAAGGGGATAAAGAATATGTAGTATGTGCCCCTTCTAAAATATTATTATATACTACTGGCAGATCATGTGTATTTTACTTGTTGTTAAACTTATTGTTTATTCATGTTATTCATTTAAACCTATATACATTTCATATGTACAGCTCCCTAGATATTACGGATTTTCTTTAAAATACTAATAATTATAGAGGGCTCCCTGCTTGATACCCCCCTCTATTACCTAGAGTGACTTTAAATGGCTTTAAAAGATATCAAATTATAGTCCATGTATAATTATCAAGTCTTGAAAGTAATCCTTAATTTCTGAGTGTGAAATTTTGTTACCTTAAACTTTTTTCCTGTTAAATGAATGACAATTATGGGCCAAAAAATGTTCTTTATCAGTGTAGTAATCTCTGGTATAGTTACAGAAAAATGACCTTCCATCCTTAGCATTATGAAGTGAAGCGCTAACAAGACGGTCAGGATGTAATGTCATTCCTTTATGAATAATGAGGATTTCAAGGGCATTTCTTCTTTAATAGCTCCATGTACTTTCTGCCCTAGAACAACCTTTAGGTATGAATGCAGTCAAAGTGAAATATACTTCTGAAATGACTAAGAAGTTAGAAGAATCCCTGGATCACTGGAAGCAAGCAGCAAAATCTCTTCCAAAAATAAGAATTGTATTTCTCTATTTTGTGCATTAGGAAAATATAATTTGCTTTATATTGCATTCTATCAGGGGAGCATGACAGTTTCCAATAAGATAAATGCGGCATCATAATGTCTGTTGGCATGTATTCTTTTTAGCGAATCCTTCTTTTCTCTACTTCTGCATTTTGATATGCGGTATTATTTGACTTATGTGATATTTCATTAGTGTTGTTATAAACAAGGACATTGCCCTGTCAATTGAGACTGCCTCTCCTGCTCTGTTCTCTAAATGATGGTCCGGGCTTGGAATTCTCATTTTCAATCCATTCACCTCCACCTGCAGCTCCATTACACTGTTGATATTTATTAGGCACGTTGAAAAGTGAGATTTATACAGTGGCTCTCTAGGGCACCTTATATTAATGTATTTGTCACATTCGCTGGTAAATTAAAGAAGGAAATATAATAAAAAGTTCAAACATGCCGAAGCATTCGAAGAATAGTAACGAATGGTTGTAAACAACAGATTTTTACAAAAATAAATAATGCATTTTTTTATTTCAAAAGGTGAATTATTTATATATAAATATACTGACAATTTATTGAAAACAATGCTAGGTGACTGCTATAATAACTGGTCTTTTTTTCTTAAAGAGGTATTATAGTTTTACCAAGTAAAGCTGTAAAGAGGACCTGTAACCTCACCTGGCATGTCTGATTTAGCAACTACTTGCACCCTTTCCCCCTCCTTATAGTTAGAGTATTATCCACACAGATTTGTTTGGATGACATTTTGAAGCAGATCTGCTTTTAGGAATTTTTGCCAAAGTCAGAATTGGATTCGAAATGAATCGAAAATATAGGATTTATACTTCTCTTTCCTGGTGGATCTGCTTCAAACTTTGGCTGAAAAACCTGTAGGCAGATCTGGTTTTAAAACCTCATTCAAAAAACTCTATGTGGCCGTATTCTTACAGTTTTGGAGCATCTACCGTATTTTTCGCCCTATAAGACGCACCGGCCCATTAGACGCACCTAGGTTTTTGAGGAGGAAAATAAAAAAAGATATATTTTTAACCAAAAGGTGTGCTTTTGGTGGGTTTTGAACTAATGGTGGTCTGTGCATGACACTACTATGGGGGATCTGTGGATGGCACTGTTATGGGGGGGATCTGTGGGTGGCACTGTTATGGGGGGGATCTGTGGATGCCACTGTTATGGGGGGATCTGTGACTGGCACTGTTATGGGGGGATCTGTGGATGGCACTGTTATGGGGGGATCTGAGGGGGCACTGTTATGGGGGGATCTGTGGATGGCACTGTTATGGGGGATCTGTGGATGGCACTGTTATGAGGATGATCTGTAGATGGCACTGTTATGGGGGAGATCTGTGGATGGCACTGTTATGGAGGGGTGATCTGTGGATGGCACTGTTATGGGGGGGTGATCTGTGGGTGGCACTGTTATGGGGGGGTGATCTGTGGATGGCACTGTTATGGAGGGGGATCTGTGGATGACACTGTTATGGGGGGTGGATCTGTGGATGGCACTGCTATATATGTGTCACCCACAGAACCCCATAACAGTGCCATCCACATATCCCCCACCCCATAATAGTGGCATCCACAGATGCCCTAATAAACCTGTGGGAGGGGCCATAGTCATGCAAATGCAGTGGGGCCGGTGCAGTCACTGTACTCCAGCCCCGCCTCTCACTCACTGCTTTATTGCCTTTTATAATAATAACTTTAATTGAAGTTTCAATCCCCAGCCCCATCTGTACTACTTACTAAATGTCCTGTAGCAGGCAGGGTGGGCGGGCAGGGTGGGCGGCCGACCGTAACTTACTGATGTCACGTGCCTGCGCCACCTACTTTATGAATGATGTAGGCGTTGCAAGCACGTGACATCTGTGAGTTACGGCCGCCCGCCCTGCTCTGCCTGCTACAGGACATTTAGTAAGTAGTACAGATGGGGATGGGGATCGGAACTTCAATTAAAGTTATTATTATAAAAGGTTTAGGCATTAAGGAAGTGAGTGAACGGCGGGGCCGGAGTACAATGACCGCACCGGCCCCGCCGCATTTGCATGACACCGGCCCCCCTCCCTCCCCCCTCCAGCTGACTGCATTGCAGACTGCGAAGTAAAATGGCAGCATTCACCCCATAAGACGCAGGGGCCTTTTCCCCCTACTTTTGGGGGGGGAAAGTGCATCTTATGGGGCAAAAAATAAGGTATGACTCTATGATGTGCTGTTCCTTTAGTTATCTGCACATGTCATTTGTATGCAGAAAATCCACACGAAAAACACACCAAAACTGCACATAAATACATACAATTTATCACGTTTTGGTCAGTTTTTTAAAAAGTTTTTATCCATTTTTTGTTGCATAATTTCTGTACCCCAACCCCAACCCCATTGAAGTCTGTGGGGAAAAACACTCTACAGAAGATGTGGAATGGCACAAACAATTGACATGCTGCAGATTTTAAAATCTGCAAAACTGGTCAATTTCTGTGGAGAAGAAAAAAGCTAAGTATGCAAGAGATTTGTCAAATCTTATTCACTTTGCTGGTGCTGTTTAATGCTGCAGTTTTTGCACACAAAAATTTGTGCAGAAAAAACACATGTAATCTGCATTTTGTGCAGGTAAACTAATGATTCCTTTTAGAAGTTAAAAATTAGTTTGCAATGAAGGTCCAGATGGGTATTACTCCGTCTGACACATCTAAACAGAGTTGCCAGTGTCATACTGTGAAAATACACACTCCAAATGGGTAACACCCATGTGGACCTCTACAGCAAACTGTAGTAATTCATTCATAACTTCCAGCAGTAAATAGTAAAGAAATGGCACAACTAAGAGTCATAAGAATAGATGCTCCAGAATTATTACATGGGGAAAGCAAGTACTTACTAAAAAAGACTGACAGGAGAAGTTAAAGAGCAATTACAACTTTTTACAACTTTCATTAAAGTGTTCTTAAAATCCCCAAAATTATTTTAGTAATGTACTTTATTATGCTGTTTTCCTACTCAAAACAGGAACCAGTTCTAGATTTTACAGTTTCTCAAAATCATTATTATCATACAGCATTGCTGTTAGAGATGAGGTTGATTTGGACCATTCGCCAAACTTTGTCAAGAAATTAGATTTTTTTTCAAAATTTATTGGGCAGTATCAGGCGCACTGTCTAGGGGACGGCCGCTCCGCTTTTGCACCCTGCTTTCTCTTTTGCTGTGCTGGTGGCTCTGTGCGACCACCGCCTCTTCCTCTGAACTAGACAGGTCACTCACATGACCTTGATTCCATGTGCGGTTGAGGACCTCATTGTCCTCCACATTACCTTCCACCCAGTCTTCACCCCTGTACTCCTTGTCAGTCTGCACACTGCAGAAGGCCACAGCAGTTGGCACCTGTGTTTCGTCATCATCCGAGACGTGCTGCGGTGGTCTTCCCATGTACTCATCTTGAAAACATAAGTGGTTGGACATCAGTGCAGTCAATCTCTTCCACTTCTGGGGCAGGGCTAGGTGGATGGCCCTGGGAAACCCTCCTAGCAGAGTCATCAAAAAGCAGAAGAGACTGCTGCATGACTTGGGGCTCAGACTGCTTGGCTGATTTGCAAGGGGGTGAGGTGAAAGACTGATGGACATCGGCTGCAGGTGCCAACTCTGTTCTTTCAACAGAGACTGGGTAGAAGACAATGTGAAGGAACTGGAGGCACTGTCAGCAACCCAATCTAGTATTGCCTGTACTTGTTCTGGCCTCATCATTCGTAGAGCCGCATTAGGCCCGATCAAATAACGCTAAAAGTTCTGTCGCGTGTAGCTGGCACAGATCGACCACGTCCTCTACCTGCAACAGGAGTTCCACCAGCAGCACCACCACCGGGGCCATGTCCCTTATTTGACGCTCTCCTAATTCTCAGCAAATTTAGGATTGTGCCCAAAATGAGTGTTTTTTTTAATAACAGAATATAACAGCAGCATCTAACGCTTGTATTTCACACTGACAAATGCAGCAAAGGCCCCAGATGTAGGGTATTGGCCAAAAATTTTGTTATTTTAAACACAGAATATTATGGCAGTATTTCAAGCTTGTATTTCATACTGACAAATGCAACAAAGGCCGCAAATGTAGGGTATTGCTAAACATTGGTGTTTTTTTTAAACACAGAATATTATTGCAGTATTTCAAGCTTGTAATTCACACTGACAGATGCCGCAAAGGCCCCAGATGTAGGGTATTGCCAATAATGGGTGATTTTTTTTAACCCAGAATATTATTGCAGTATTTCAAGCTTGTATTTCACACTGACAGATGGGTGTTTTTTTAATAACAGAGTATAACAGCAGTATCTAATGCTTGTATTTCACACTGACAGATGCAGCAAAGGTGTCACGCTGGACAGGATACAAGATACACAGAATACAACAAAATAAATGTCTAGGCAAGAAGCTGGGGATAATGGCCACCTCCTGACAAATCACTACCAGCAATCCCTAGACTTCTACGCCCACAATCAGACCCTGAAGGTGGGAATGAACGTGTCCTCGTGAATAGGCTGAAGATTCCCTAAAATCCCTAAGATGGCGAAAAGGGGGAAAGAGTCAGTCTGCTCCCTCAGGACCTGGAGAGGGCAGGCGTCTCTCTAACAGCCTAGACAGACAATCACAAGAAAACAAAACCAACTTATCTTGTACTGAGCAGGAACAGCAATCCTTCCCTCCTTCCTTCCTCTGAACAAGACAGAAGCTATAACCCACACAGGACACTGGGAGTGGGCGTAATTTAAACTCATACCAACGACCCCACCAAGTGCACCTGAAGGGAGGTGGATACAACTCAACTCGCAAACAATAACAAAAGGCTACACATGTGCTGCTAACCTAGCAGACCTCTGCACATGACCTGAGCAGGGCATGACAAAAGGCCGCTAATTTAGTATTTTGCCCAAAATTGGTGTTTTTTAAATAACAGAATATAACAGCAGTATCTAACGCTTGTATTTCACACTGACAGATGCAGCAAAGGCCGCAAATTTAGTATTTTTTCCAAAATTGGTGTTTTTTTAATAACAGAATATAACAGCAGTATCTAAAGCTTGTATTTTACACTGACAGATGCAGCAAAGGCCCCAGATGTAGGGTATTGCTAAAAATCTGTGTTTTTTTAAACCCAGAATATTATGGCAGTATTTCAAGCTTGTATTTCTCACTGACAGATGCAGCAAAGGGAGCAAATTTAGTATTTTGCCCAAACTGGGTGTATTTTTAATAACAGAATATAATTGCAGTATTTCAAGCTTGTATTTCACACTGACAGATGCAGCAAGGGCCCCAGATGTAGGGTATTGCTAAAAATCTGTGTTTTTTTAAACCCAAAATATTATGGCAGTATTTCAAGCTTGTATTTCACACTGACAAATGCAACAAAAGCCCCAGATGTAGGGTATTGCCAAAAATGGGTGTTTTTTGAGTGGGACTTGCAGACTCCTCCCTCCTCCCATTGCTGGCATGGTAGATGCTGGAGTAAACTGGTGAGTGGTCTGTGAGTCAGTCCTCATACTCCTGTAATTCACCCACTGTCCCTGGAATTGCCCATACGGCTCAGGTAGGTCAGTGTTAGGACCCAAGCTACTTGAGAAACCTTTGCGCGGTGCTCAGGCTCAGACATGTGCGGTATGCTACACCTAGCAGGGGAATTATGAGTGAGGTCACAGTGTGAGCATTAGGTGGGCCTAGGTAAATACAGTTCTGGTTACTCACAGTTACGTCGTCCCTGGGCAGGCTCTCATAAATGAAGATGAGAACAGCACAAAGATTCTCTGCGGCACACTCTGGTGTAAGGGACACTGGCCAGATGGTGGTTCGAGGTGCCCTTGATGGTCTGTATTAATGGGCCTATGGCAAGGTCCCTTGTAGTCATGACACCAGTACCTTTTGTTTGGAGGTACAACCATTTACTGTAGTGTTAATGGAGGAACTTGAGACTGAGACAGGAAGGATAAAATCCAGGGTAGAACTTTACTAAAGATAACTCCTGATAACAGTACATCCAAAATATTAAAACAGTCTCTTGATACAGCCCGGCATTAAGCACAATCTCCCATACATATGGGGGAAGGGAAATGCAAGTCCTCAGTGAAATACAGGCTCTTGTAATAGATAAGAAAGCTACTGCTCAGACTATGCTTATAAAATATGAAAGTCTTACACTGGTCAAAACTCCAGCCTTATCCTAACCTTGGTGGAAGGTGCTTTTCTAAATCCTGGAACTTCTATTCCAATTTTATTCTGACAGTTAGCCTAACTGTCTTCAGAGTTTGAACTGGAGGTGTGGATGCCTTATGCTGTCTCCTACACCTACTACAAAGGTGCCTAATAAGTCTTCAGGTCATGACTATCTTGCTAATCCTTTGTCTTGCATAAAAACGTAATAATTCCTTAGATACTCGGTTGCATACATTTTGGACCTTGGTCACCCTGGAAGAGCGATCTATAGGAGTGGATTGCTCCCCTCTAGGTAGAATAGTTGCAGACTTTAACCCTGGACTGTGGAGCCGACAGGGACAGAGCAGAGAGGCGGTGAATAGGCCTCCCTCCAGGTATTCAGCTACATTACTGTTTCTTTTTTAATTATGCTCATGAGAGAACTGCTTTGAACTGAACTCTTTACTGGATTGACCTGAGCTCAACTGAACAACACCTAACTTAGGTCTTAGCTAAGCTACAGTCAGGTCCATAATTGTAAGTCAATGTACAACACAATTGTAACATTTTTTGGCTCTATACACCACCACAATGGATTTGAAATGAAACAAACAAGATGGGCTTTAACTGCAGACTATCAGCTTTAATTTAAGGGTATGTACAGTCGTGGCCAAAAGTTTTGAGAATTACACAAACCCCTGGACTACTGGGTGTTCAGGCTTGGCCTGTGGCCAGAGGTAGCACAATTTTCCATGGAACTCTAGGCTTGCCCCTTGTCAAGTGTCCTGTCCGAAAGGACGTTCAGTGCGGCAGGGGGGATCGTGACTGATAAGGGCACTCGCCTAGCTCACGACAGTGTGGACTACCTCACATTTCTAAAAATGAATGAGGCCTGGATCTCCGAGGAATTCAACACCTGTGATGACCAAGTGTAATTAAATTTCCATGGCAGCCCACACATATCGGCCACCACCCAGAACAAAGAATTGTCCTTGTCTAACAGCGGCATAAAATACAGCAGCATAAAAGGCAGTCTCTGTCAGATGAATGCCTAACTTTTGGGTACTCTACTCCGGTGGCCTACAGTCGTGGCCAAAAGTTTTGAGAATGACATAAATATTAGTTTTCACAAAGTTTGCTGCTAAACTGCTTTTAGATCTTTGTTTCAGTTGTTTCTGTGATGTAGTGAAATATAATTACACGCACTTCATACATTTCAAAGGCTTTTATTGACAATTACATGACATTTATGCAAAGAGTCAGTATTTGCAGTGTTGTCCCTTCTTTTTCAGGACCTCTGCAATTCGACTGGGCATGCTCTCAATCAACTTCTGGGCCAATTCCTGACTGATAGCAACCCATTCTTTCATAATCACTTCTTGGAGTTTGTCACAATTAGTGGGTTTTTGTTTGTCCACCCGCCTCTTGAGGATTGACCACAAGTTCTCAATGGGATTAAGATCTGGGGAGTTTCCAGGCCATTGACCTAAAATGTCAACGTTTTGGTCCCCGAGCCACTTAGTTATCACTTTTGCCTTATGGCACAGTGCTCCATCGTGCTAGAAAAAGCATTGTTCTTCACCAAACTGTTGTTGGATTGTTAGAAGAAGTTGCTGTTGGAGGGTACCATTCTTTATTCATGGCTGTGTTTTTGGGCACAATTGTGAGAGAGCCCACTCCCTTGGATGAGAAGCAACCCCACACATGAATGGTCTCAGGATGCTTTACTGTTGGCATGACACAGGACTGATGGTAGCGCTCACCTTTTCTTCTCCGGACAAGCTTTTTTCCTGATGCCCCAAACAATCGGAAAGAGGCTTCATCAGAGAATATGACTTTGCCCCAGTCCTCAGCAGTCCATTCACCATATTTTCTGCAGAAGATCAATCTGTCCCTGATGGTTTTTTTTGGAGAGAAGTGGCTTCTTTGCTGCCCTTCTTGACACCAGGCCATTTTCCAAAAGTCTTCGCCTCACTGTGCGTGCAGATGCGCTCACACCTGCCTGCTGCCATTCCTGATCAAGCTCTGCACTGGTGGCACTCCGGTCCCGCAGCTGAATCCTCTTTAGGAGACGATCCTGGCGCTTGCTGCACTTTCTTGGATGCCCTGAAGCCTTCTTAACAAGAATTGAACCTCTTTCCTTGAAGTTCTTGATGATCCTATAAATTGTTGTTTGAGGTGCAATCTTAGTAGCCACAATATCCTTGCCTGTGAAGCCATTTTTATGCAACGCAATGATGGCTGCACGCATTTTTTTGCAGGTCACCATGGTTAACAATGGAAGATTTCAAGCATCACCCTCCTTTTAACAGGTCAAATCTGCCATTTAAACCCAATCAGCCTGACATAATGATCTCCAGCCTTGTGTTCGTCAACATTCTCACCTGAGTTAACAAGACGATTACTGAAATGATCTCAGCAGGTCCTTTAATGACAGCAATGAAATGCAGTAGAAAGGTTTTTTTGGGGATTAAGTTAATTTTCATGGCAAAGAAGGACTATGCAATTCATCTCATCACTCTTCATAACATTCTGGAGTATATGCAAATTGCTATTATAAAAAACGTAAGCAGCAACTTTTCCAATTTCCAATAATTATTTAATTCTCAAAACTTTTGGCCACGACTGTACATCCAAATCAGATGAATGGTGTAGGAATTACAACAGTTTGCATATCCGCCTCCCACTTGTTAAGGGTCCAAAAGTAATGGGACAGAATAATAATTGTAAATCAAACTTTCACTTTTTAATACTTGGTAGCAAATCCTTTGCAGTCAATTACAGCCTGAAGTATGGAGTGCATAGACATCACCATACGCTGGGTTTCATCCCTGATGATGCCAGGCCTCTACTGCAACAGTCTTCATTTCCTGCTTGTTCTTGGGTATGGCAGATAATATTGACCTGGGAGGGAGAGGACAGCACTGCCATTGGCTGCCTGTGTATTTCAGCCTAGCAGGGCCTGGAGAGGCAGAAAAGAATGCGGCTTGGTGTTTAACATCAGGTAACATCGTTGCACGCCCCTCCCCCTGCCACCGCACCTAGAGGAAGAAGGCACGAGGACAGAGAACATCAGAACTGTAATTACTTTTTCTATCTGCGATGCACCCCTGACCAGCGCCCCCTGCGTTACATGCACCCCTGACTAGTGCACCTTGTGTTACAAGCACCCCTGACCATCGCACCCTAAATACCCACTACTGACCGCCACACTCTGCGTTACACACACCCCTGACCCTTGCATTTTGTGTTACAAGCAGAATTAGTATTAGTTGCACACACCAACAACACCCACAGGGTTATTTCACAAAATGGTGAAGAGTTTGGAGAAGTCAAGAGAAGTGAACAATATAGGACAATATAGTTGATTTGAAAAAAAATCTCCAATTCAGCTCCCTTTCCTATTCAGTTATGTTGTCCTAGATTGTTCCCTTCTCCAAACTCTTCACCCTTCTGTGAATAAGCCTGTGAGCGTCTGTTCATTGGTCTTCTTTAGTGACATGTTTAACATATGGGATTATTTACACAGCCCTGGTGTTTGCTGAAACTGCTTTAAACTATAAAGAAAAGTTTTTGAGTGTTTCTCTCTTTCTCAGGTCTGAAACAATACAGAGAAAGAGAAAGAAAAACTCTTGAAAGCTTAACTAATTACATTAGTACTAGTGTTGATTGAGCACCGTAGTGCTCGGGTTCTCGGGCCGAACACATGGCGACATTCGGGTGCACCCGAGTATAATGGAAGTCAATGGGAGAACGCGAGCATTAAACCAAGTACCCCCTGTTCTGAAGAGGGGAAGGTGCCTGGTTCATAAGAAAATGTCAGAAATTGTTGGTAACACCACCGAAATGATTCTGTAACAGCATGGGGAGGGTGTATGGATGCATCTTGGACTCACTGGTCGCTGCTGCAAACTATGTTGTCCAAATAGTACGCCATTTTTACATAATGACAATAATATGCACAAAACCAAGGGGGGAAATGATTTTGGAGAAAAAATTTATAGAAAACATTATTTCCTGAATATTTACTTGTATATAGAGTGCAAGTGCTGCAAAAAATTACAAGCAAGAGGCACTCCAAAACAGCTTGTATATCACATAAAGGAGGGCCTCATTCACATTGTGGTACAATTTTTCAGGTAGTGGGACTCCTACACTCATAAAGCCTATGCACTAAGTGAAAGGGCTGCCAAAAATTACAAGGAACCGGCACTCTAATACACCATTTGTTACACATAAAGGAGGGCATCATACACACCCTTGAAAAACTATGATTGGTTGTCTGCTGGTGACCCTCAAAAAAATTTGGAGCAAGGGCTTGCTGATCTGACTATCCAAAACATGAGGGGCCAGAGCCTGCTGGTAAGATGACGCTCTAAAACATTATATGCGGCGAGTGCCTGCAGGTTAGCTAAAGCTCTAAAACATTATATGCTAGTGCATGCTGTGCAGCTGACGCTCTAAAACATTATATGTAAGTGGACGCAATGAAGGAAAAAGAATAAGATGTGGCACTCACCAGTGTCTTGTAGCAAAGCAGGTACTTTATTCCAGATAGAATGTAGCAGTGGGCAGACAAATCAAGCGCTTCCTCAGGCTTGTTAGCACAAATTGTAAGTGAATGCTGTTCAAATGTCGCTCTAAAACATTATATGCGAGTGCATGCTGTACAGCTGATGCTCTAAAACATTATTTTCAAGTGCATGTTGTTCAGCTGACGCTCTAAAACATTATTTGCGAGTGCCTTCAGGTGAGCTGACGCTCTAAAACATTATATGCGAGTGCATGCTGTTCAAATGACACTCTAAAACATTATATGTGAGTGCATGCTGTACAGCTGATGCTCTAAAACATTATATGCGAGTGCATGCTGTACAGTTGACGCTCTAAAGCTTTATATATGAGTGCATGCTGTTCAGCTGACCCTAACAAATAATTTGAGTTGAGGGCCTTCAGTTGAGCTGCCCCTATAAAAAAAATTGAGTTGAGGGCCTTCAGTTGAGAACAGCGAGAAGGCTGCGGCGCTGCCGAAGCGCCACTGCTTTCTCAAACAGCTGATCAGCGGGGGTCCCGGGCTGATCGGTAGGGGTAGTTTACGGCCACATATGGGGTGTTTCTGTAAACCGCAGATTCAGGGCAAT
Source organism: Bufo gargarizans (assembly GCF_014858855.1). Taxonomy (NCBI): domain Eukaryota; kingdom Metazoa; phylum Chordata; class Amphibia; order Anura; family Bufonidae; genus Bufo; species Bufo gargarizans. The sequence continues at coordinate 391,413,286 of NC_058083.1, read as the reverse complement.
AACTATAGAGTTTTGTTTGTCTGTTAACCCTTGCTTTGTTAGTGGAAAAAATTGATTAAAATGGAAAATTTGCACAAAAATTTAAATTCTGAAATTTCATATCCATTTGCCATCAACTCTTGAGGAACACCTAAAGGGTTAATGATGTTTGTAAAAATCAGTTTTGAATACCTTGAGGGGTGTAGTTTCTAGAATGGGGTCATTTTTGGGTGGTTCCTATTATGTAAGCCTCACAAAGTGACTTCAGACCTGAACTGGTCCCTAAAAAGTGGGTTTTTGAGAATTTCTGAAAATTTTCAAGATTTGCATCTAAACTTCTAATTTTGGTAAACTTGGTATTTTTTATAAATAAAAATTATTATTTTTTACTCCATTTTACCTGTGTTATGAAGTACAATATGTGACGAAAAAACTGAAAATCTCAGAATGGCCTGGATAAGTAAAAGCGTTTTAAAGTTATCACCACATAAAGTGACACTGGTCAGATTTAAGGTGAAATAAGGCTGTGTCCTTAAGGGGTTAAAAGGACTTTTGGGTCTTTGAAACGTTTTTCCATCGAATATATTGCGATCACACTCCCGAAACTATCTGTCCCTTGCTAAGCGCAGCTCTCCCTGACTCACAATGAGCCGAACCTGCGTCATCGGGTGCTATATAGCACCCAATAGCGATGGACGAACATCTGCCGGGACGGTTCGCAAACGCGATCAAGTGAACGCGATCAAATGTTCGTGAACACTTAGGGGGATGTTCGGGTGGGAGGTCCTGGAGGGGTGTTTGGGTGGGAGCTCTGGAAGGGGTGGGAGGTCCGATAGGTATGTGGGGGTGGGAGATCCGGGAGGGGGGGCCCATAATTTTTTTTGCTATGGGGCCCAGTTATTTCTAGCTACGCCCCTGCCTACTACTATATGTGAGGTTATCATATGAATATCGCATCCACACTGCGGTCCATTGTCTGCGCTTTTTCCATTCGAGGCTCTTTACCATTTCTAAGATGGCCGACGCAGCTCTTTACCTCTATGCGCATGCCCGGGCTACGTCATTTGAGGAAGTTACATCTTGCTCCTCACGCGACTTGGCGCCTGCGCACTGGACCCACCTGAACGCCGCAATGGCGATGTTCGACATGTGTGACATGGATGGCAACACAGGGTATGTTATCGCTCCTCCTCCCTATGGCAGCATCGTTTTGTCCTTCCCACTTAATTTACACCTTATTCACCTGATATGTATTGACTAATCAACTTATTTTCATGCAGTTCTGTGTGATCATGCATTTATTATATAATGTATTTGATATATCATTGATTTGTCATTGTACTTTACACTGTCTTGTATTTTTTATATATTACTGATGCACTATTTGCACTTTATTGTTAATTGATCACTTTGTGATGTCATAGGGGTTGACCTATATATACCCCTCTTTGTATTGTGTTCATTGCTTGAGAAAGGCTCTTGTATGAGCTGAAACGTTGCCTTCACATGGGTGATTAAACATCACTAATTTTTACTCGGAGTGCTGTCCTTTTTTCTTCTCCTATTGACGGGGTAAGCTGCTACATCCCTGGACATAGCACCCTCATTGTTTCCAGTGCCGCCATTGTTTTCCTTTTATATATATATATATATATATATATTACACCACTTTAAAACAAAGGATTAAAAAAAATCATGCTTTTGTGTAGTCATTTTCTTATTGGTCTCGTTTTTTGTGGGATGAGTTGAAGTTTTCATTGGTACTTTGGGGTACACATGACTTTTTGATCACTCGATGTCACACTTTTTGGGAGATAAGATTTCCAAAAATTGGCTGTTATGGAACAGTTGTATTTAGAAATGAGCGAATTTCTCAAAAATTCCATTGCCGTTCGCCAAATTTGGTGAAAAAATTATCTTTGATCCGAATATATTCGCAACGAATCGCGATAAAAAACGTCTATTTCCAGGCTGCATGGAGCCTTTATATGGGTGTAGAACACTGTGCCTTGCAGTAACACGCATAGGGAGTGTGCTGGGGTAGTGAAATAATACTGTCAGTCAGTATGACATGCAGATGACAGGCGTCGCTATTAGAATCACTGCACACTTCGCGTATTTGGGCAGTCACGGGGCCAGAACTGACCAAATAACTCAAGTATTAACTCAGCCTTACAGGTCCATGTTAGCATCAAGAAGAAGTGCACTCCTTTTACACCCTTGTCAGCTGATTCCAGATAGATGTCTACAGAACCTGTTCGATCAGAAGAAAGGTAAAATAAATAGTGATTTCAAGAAGGCCAAACAAGGACAATAGCGACCACGTCATAGAGTGGGGAGGATGGTAACAGCATGAGAAGTCCACATAGTGGCCCTTTTGTAACACCCCAGACTTGTGTTACTGCACTCCTCTACCCCGCTAATATCAGTATATTGTCATCTGATGTAATTTGTATTATGCCTTCACAAATGTGCATCTAAAACTATGTTAAAAACAATTGTTATTGTAATTTTACAGGTTCATCAGCAGGTGGCAGCATCATCGGTAGAGACAGTTTTAATGTTATGGCGGTTCAGAGTGGAACGATCCTTGTCTATTCTGCCCCCCTGCTGAAGAGAAGTGGAGGTTTCCGTCTTCCTGCAGCAAGGGAGGAAAAAAACAGTTAGGACCAGTTCTAGTTGGCCCCTGGATAGGGAAGACAGCAAGGACCAAGTCTCGGTCTGAGACTTGATCAAATTCCCAGTCTGAGCCCTGCAGCTCAGCTGAATGAAAAGAAGCAAAAAACTGCAGACAACCTCCAAAGTTCCAGGAAGAAAGCATCCCCTGAGAAATCATCTGTGAGTTAAGTCCAGAGACCTAGGAGAAGCCATTCCTCCTCAGCTAGTCTGTCCCTACAAAGCAGAAGGTACAGAAAAGAGCATAAGATTATTTCCTGCCACAGTTACAGAGCTATAAAGCAGATGTCCTATCCTACAAGCTCTCCACATATCAAGCAGAAGAATTTATTCCTGCCAATGATTGCCAAAACCTGCTGGGACCAGAGACCAAAGCTGTATATTGCTTGGATACTAGTTATCTTCAGAAAATAAACATTTGAACTTCACCTAAAGGTCTGGACATCATTTCTGCTGCAAAATTCCTCCAGCCAGGAGCCAGGAGTCCAGCCGTACCTAGGTAGGAGACACCATTGACACAATTACCACTACCCTATAGCGATATTATAGGCCATTACACCACTCTGGCATTCCTAATCTGGGACAAGCGCTATGATACCTTGGAAGGGCCCTGGGGTAGTACCCCGCGCACGCTGCAATTTGCGTCACAAACAAATACAGACTATTATCCACCCATATCCTGGCCCACTGCATAAGTGGCATCAGCGTACCCGTTCCTCGTCACTGCATTTTTGGCGTCACAAACAGGATTCAATTGTGTGCCTAACAGGATTGTATTGTGTGCCTATCCCTGCTACAAGGCCTACAGACTGTGCCAAAACCCTGAAAATGTACTTTTTTGCCTTTATTGCGGTGACAGACATCGCTAAACCGTGTGCACCAGCACTCCAGGGGTTAATTCTCCACATTTTTGTAATAGCGCTGCTTCTTCATGCCCTTTGGAAGTACGAAAACATAGGAACCCCCTCTCAGGAGCGTGAAAATGATGACTAAGCCTCCCTGGAAGCGAGAAAACTAAAGACTGCCCAAGAACTCTGCAATGTGAGCCAAGGGAGTGAAGGCTCCTCCCCATGGGCTCTACCCTCACTTCCTGCATTGATCCTGACCAAGCAGCCAAGGAAGATGGCGCTCCCACGACCCAAGTGGGACTAAATCTTGGAACAAGGAGAACCAGTTTATGCGACTCACCCACCGGAGATCCAGGTCTCCCAACTTGTGAGGAGAGTTGGCCCCAGCACCTTTGGAGTGTCCCCGGAGGCTGTGGATTCCTTGACTGGTGGTGAGACGGTCACCGCTGCTCAAGTCAAGGTGGCCGCTGTTTCCGAAACCACTCCCGCAGAAGATGACGTCGAGACTATAGTCCGGATCCCGGAGGCTGTGGATCCCTCTGCGATGGCTGAACACACAGACCAGATATCCCCCAAGATGGCCGAAGACGACAAGCCTGCTCCCGCAGAAACCACCGCCAGCAAAGCTGTCCAGGCCCGCATCGCAGATCGCATCTATGCCTCCAACGACAGACATCCCAGCTACAGAGACAGCCGCGACCACCGCCGAGCACCAGCAGGAGGCACGTTGTAGCAGTCCCGCTCCCTGGGGCCCCGGTCCAGCCTGTAGCTGCCCCTGCACAGTGCTCTGTGGTCTCCGACACCTCTACTAGGCCCAGACAGGGCCCGCTCTGCCACTGTCACTACCAGAGCTTTGAGACGTTCTCACAGCTCTGTTTCCACACCCCTGTGATGATGTCACTACTAGAGCTTGGAGGAGTTCTCGTCCCTGTTTCTCCGCCTCTGTGATGAGGTCTTTACTTTCGGTTTCCTTCCTCCCAGCTGTCCCTCCTGTGTTTGATTTCGCTGCCTTTAAATCACCCCTCCTCCTTTGTAGAGGTGCGGATTATACTCTTCATTTTGAGCTGTATCTCTTGCTGGAGTGTCTTCACCTGTGTGACTTCTCTTCACTGGATCTGTGTTCTGCTGATGCAAGTACTTCGGATATCGTCTGCTGACTTTGGATCTGTTTTCACTGCGGCTGCAGCACCTCAGTTAAGTGTTCATACATTGTGTGTTTCTGTTTCACTTGCTGACTGGATCCGAGACGACCCCGGTTCCATCCATATACTGAGCAGGGCACCGGTGGCCGTGCCCCTTCCACTATTGTAGGGGTTTCAGCGGTCTTCAGCCTCAGGTACGCGGGCATGACTCGATCCACCATTTGGATCCGGACATGGGCATAGCAGCTTAGGGAGAGCTTTTAGGGTCTGTCAGGGGTCATCCTTTATCCTCCCTAGTTTGGGTCCGGTCAGTTGCTATTCTCTGTGTACGCTCTTGTTGCTCACTTACAGCCGTGACAGCCACCCAGCTGGATTGAATCCAGGCCCAGTCACCTTAATCCAGAAATCCCAATAGAGATCACCTGTCATGTCCAAAGCCAGTGTGAGTATAAGACAGCTGTTGAGGAGTGGGTGAAACACGTATTGGATGACCCCCAGCCAGGGGACACCAAACTCACCCGGCACACAGGAACCATACTCTGGTTTTCTGTAGAGAGAGGAGTGGGCTTCCTCCAAGATAACTACTCGGGAGCCAAGGTATTTGTGGGCCACCGCTCTGTCAAGCGCACTTTCCTGCCTCAGGCCCGACACAATCTGTACCTGGGGGACCAGGTTGAATACACTCCAATGTGGTCACTTCAAGCCCCCTTTGCCGCAAGAGTGACCCTCCTGGCCAACCTACTATCCCCTGCATTTACCCCGGAGACCTGGCAGGAAGACCCAGGCTCTGCAGGTAGGGTCCGTTGTTTGAAAGAGACCCCAGATGGCAAATTAAGGTTCAGGGATCGGGCGCAACCTGAGCCAGAGCCCCTCATCCCTGACCTGGCTGCACCCCCAACACTACGGGTGGGTCAGATAAACAATTCTGTCCTAACCAGGGTGCAACCGCACATCCTGCCATGGAAGCTCCCTAAGGCACCCCCAGTTTGCCTTCCAGAGCCTCTTCAGCGGTAGGTTTTGTCTGCCTCTGCACTGGCTAGGGATTCCGTTTTGCAGCAGGTCACCATAGCATTTACCGGGCTGACTGCCGAGTCGGTAACAAAGAACACCACAAGAGAGTAGTGGTGCACCACAATTGCTGCGACTTTTAACAACCAGAAACAAGAGCGCCCGCTGATGAGCTTTAGCAGCTCCAGCAGTGAGGAGGACCTGCAAGTCCTTCTTTAAATGTTTTCTTAATCTTAAATAAAGGATTATTGGGAGCCACAGTGTACATTGTTTTACTCCCTTTCTCAGGTTACTTGGGAGCCTCGTGGAACTATGTGTTTTATAGGACATTTTATACCATCCCTTGGATTACAAATATACCTTCTATTGGATTACAATTAACTCTATTGTTTCCCGTGGATTACAAGTGACTTTTGTTTCCAGAGGAAACTTTAAAGCACTTCAAGTAAAAGGACTCAAGTCATATTTGAGCGTATTATTGAGTATTGATTGCACTAATAAACGCCTAATGGTTTTTTGCACTGTTTTTCCAACATATGTGCAGGTTATGCAACATTACAAGCGTGCACCCAAAGAAAGGACTCAAACGTGTACCTGAGCTCTTTGTGATCTCTATTATTATATTTTTGCACTATGTTTTTGCACTTAAATTTACAGGTTAAGCAACGTTCAAGTATCATATGCTCATTGTGTGTATTCTTTCCCAGGTGCCGCAATGTGAATCTATGCACATATTGTGATATTGCACTTAACTTTTGCCTTTAGCCAGATCAGTAGCAGCTTACTTCTGTGTACCTTGCTTCACAGCTCTGTTCTCTTTATACAGACTGCCTCGGCGGACGCTAAATACTAATGGCCTACTCGTAGTGCACGAGTAAGACAAGTGGTAAGTCCCAGGCAGGTCCAGCAACTACAAGGGTAACCCCGCTCCTTCGGGAATGGCTAGGGGAATAATATACCCCTCCTTGCTGTTTTTTATATGTGCCATAATTAGTAATGGGACTACTAAACCCCCATCCTGGTGTGTTTTCCAGGAGTTTCATGGGATTATTATACCCTCCTAGTGTGACACTGCCAGAAGCGCATGGAGAAGCTGATACCTCCCCTTCTGTGCCTTTGCCTAAGGTATGACGCCTCTGCCTTAGAGCCATTTTTCTATCCTTAGTCACCATAGTGATCGTGCTATAAGCCTTAATTTTGACTTTGGTGCAAAGAAGGGAATACAGGATAAAGTCACCCTTCCATTTGTGGGCATTTCATTACACAATGGTGGGATTACAGAGTAAAGACACCCCCATGCTTTATTTGGTGTTCATTGGCCGGAATACTTCAAAGTCAGTCAGTAGTGATTGCTTAGTGCAGACCTTTGGTTCACTGGTTATACCAAGAGGGAAACTGTTAATTAGGACACCCTACTCATGAGGGCAGGAACCTCAGGGTAGCTGTTCTATGTTTGTCTTTGTATGTCTTTGTATGTATTACATGCAGCACTTTGCATTAAATTAGGTACCGCAGAGCTTAATCCTCTTATCCCAAGCATAAGCCGAGGGTGGCTTAACTCAAAGTAAAGGGGGAATGTAACTGTTACTACACTCCTCTACCCCGCTACTATCTGTTAAGAGCCTGTATAGTGTAATCTGATGAAATTTGTATTATGTCTTCACAAATGTGCATCTAAAACTATGTTAAACACAATTGTAATTGTAATTTTACAGGTTCACCAGCAGGTGGCAGCATCGTCGGTAGAGATAGTTTTAATGTTATGGCCATTCAGAGTGGAACGATCCTGGTCTATTCTGCCCCCCTGCTGAAGATAAGTGAAGGTTTCCGTCTTCCTGCAGCAAGGGAGGAAAAAAACAGTTATGACCAGTTCTAGTTGGCCCCTGGATAGGGAAGACAGCAAGGACCAAGTCTCTGTCTGAGACTTGATCAAATTCCCAGTCTGAGCCCTGCAGCTCAGCTGGATGAAAAGAAACAGAAAACTGCAGACAACCTCCATAGTTCCAGGAAGAAAGCATCTCCTGAGAAATCATCTGTGAGTTAAGTCCAGAGACCTAGGAGAAGCCATTCCTCCTCAGCTAGTCTGTCCCCACAAAGCAGAAGGTACAGAAAAGTGCATAAGATTAATTCCTGCCACAGTTACAGAGCTACCAAGCAGACGTCCTATCCTACAAGCTCCCCACATATCAAGCAGAAGCATTTAGACCAGAGACCAAAGCTGTATCCTGCTTGGATACAAGTTATCTTCAGTAAAGAAATGTTTGAACTTCACCAAAAGGACTGGACATCATTTCTGCAGCTAAATTCCTATATTACTCCTACTATCACTACAAATTTATAGCAAGTGAGCCAGGAGTCCAGCCGTACCCAGGTAGGAGACACCGTTGACACAATTACCACTACCCTATAGAGACATTATAGGCCATTACACCACTCTGGCATTCCTAATCTGACACGTGCGTTATATCACCTTGCAAGGGCCCTGGGGTAGTACCCTGCACACGCTGAAATTGGCATCACAAACAAATACAGACTATTTTCCACCCGTATCCTGGCCCACTGCATAAGTGGTGTCAGCGTACCTGTTCCTGGTCACTGCACTATGACATAGTGGTGAGTTGCAAGCAGCATGAGGAGACAACCAAGTGGCACGATGACAACCAAGTGGCACGATGGAGGTGGTGGCAGAATCAGGAGGCCACAGAGTGGCACAATGACAAAGTGTGGAGGTCACAGCAGCAGTATGATTAGGCCGCAGAGTGGCTCAGTGACATAGTGTGGAGATGGCAGCATCAGGAGGCCACAGAGTGGCAAGGTGACATAGCGTGGAGATGGCAGCAACAACAGAATGATACTACAGAGTTGCAAGCTGACATAGTGTGGAGATGGCAGCATCAGGAGGCCACAGAGTGGCAAGGTGACATAATGTAGAGATGGCAACAACAGCAGCAGCATGATACAACAGAGTGGCAAGGTGACATATTATGGACATGGCAGCATCAGGAGGCCACAAAGTGACAAGGTGACATAGTGTGGAGATGGCAGCAACAGCAGCAGGAGCAGCATGATACCACAGAGTGGCACTACGGGCTCCTCGGCAGTCGTCAGCCAAGTGAATCTTCCCCCGTTCACCTCAGCTGCTATTGGCTGCCTGTGTATTTTAACCTAGCAGGCCTGCAGAGGCAGAAAATAATGCAGCTTGGGGATTTAACATCAGGAAACATTGTTGCACGCCCTGCCACCACGCCTAGAGGAAGAAGGCACGAGGACAGAGCACATCAGAACTGTAAGTACCTTTTCTATCTGCGATGCACCCCTGACCAGCGCCCCCTGCGTTACATGCATCCCTGAATAAGTAGTATTAGTTGCACACACCAACAACACCCACAGGGTTATTTCCCTTTTTTGGGAAGCAAGGTGGGCAACATTTCAATTTCATCATAGTTTTTCTTTTCTTTTTTTATGGCGCTCACCGTGTGGGGAAAGTAACATGATCCTTTCAAAGATCAGGTTGTTATGGACACAATGATATCAAACATGTGTAGTGTATTTTATTTAAAAAATTTTACTCAATAATAAATTACGGCTATACGAAAAAACTTTTTTTCACTTCTTTTTTTTTTTTTACCCAGACCCACTGGGTTCTAGAAGATCCAGTGGGTTTAATGCCTATATAATATACTACCATACACTATATAGTGTACTGTAGTGTATTGCGACTTTACACTTAGCCTGATCAGGCTTAGCTATACCATGGTAAGCCGGAAGCCTGTGAAGGTGGCCAGTTGCCATGGTAACCATCGGACGCTGCCACAATGGAGCAGCGGCAGATAAAGGGCAGAGCCCCCTCCCTCTGTGATGTCAAGTATCGGGTGGCTGCAACGGCACAGCAGAGCCCGATGGGAGAGGGATAGAGCTCCCTCCCTGGTAACCCCTTCCATACAGCAGTCCCTATGGACCGCGGCATGAAAGGAGTTAAACTGCTGATATTGGTGCCAGCACCGGTGTCGGACGTTTTAAGCAGAGTGTCAGCTGTATGCTGACATTCTGCAAAACTGCTCGGCCATCCTGAAAATGGGAGAAGTAGGGGGCAGAGGATCGTGTGCAGTGGTTCACGCGCCCGCCCGCTTGGCCAACCATAAAATGAGGAGGGCTGCGGAGGGGGTATATTATATATAAATTTTAGAAGGTTCGTGAATGCTGGGATCAGAACCAATCAGCCGGCATTAGGATTGTCTGATTGGCTAGTTTGTACAGACTAGCCAATCAGAGTGATCGCTGGCCCGGGACCGCCCTCATCGGTCCCGGGACGGTTAGCTGAGATCCCTGGCTGTGTGTAACAGCCGAGGTATCAGCGCAGACTTGGTGACAGTTTAATGCCATGACGTGTATGCTCTTCATGGAGGTTTTTTCGTTTTTGCATTTACATTTTTCTTCCCTATTTTCCGTGAGCCATAACTTTTTATATTTCCGGTCACATAGCTGTATGAGGGCTTATTTTTTGCGGGACAAGTTGTACTTGCTAATACCATCATTAATTGTGGGATAAAATGTAGTGGAAAGCGGGAAACAAATTCCAAATGGGGTGGTATTGAAAAAAAAAAATAATCCCACCACCTTTTTACGTGTTTTGCTCCCACTGTGTTTTGTTTACGGCAAAACTGACCCATGCCCTTCATTCTCTGGGTCAGTACGATTGCAACGATGCCACATATGTATAGGTTTTGTAAGTGTAATAGTGCAAAAATAAATGTAAACTTTGAGAATTTCATTTTATTTATTTTTTTTACATCACCATATTCTGACCCCCATAACTTTGTTATTCTTATGTCTACTGAGCTGTTTAGGGGCTCGTTTTTTGCGGGACAATTCAAAGTTGTTTATTGATACCATTTTGAATCACATTTTATAAAAAAATTTGGGGTAAGAGAAGCTATGAAAATATGGCAAATCGGCCATTCTGACCCTTTTTTCTGTATTGGAAATAGCAGCTTGTGGAGATAGCAGCATCAGAAGGCCAGAGTGGCATGGTGACATAGTGTTCACATGGCAGCAACAGCAGCAGCACGATACCCCAGAGTGGCACGGTGACATAGTATGGAGATGGATGATCTAATCTGATGCCTCAGGAATTGGTGGGTGGAAATCCTGGCTGATCCACGGCTGATTCATCTTGACAAAAGTAAGTCTGTACACATTTTGGGTGGACAGGCAAATTTTTCTTGGGGTAACTATGGCCCCCGCAGCACTAAACACTCACTCTGATGCCACACTACTGGCCGGGCAGGACAGCTTTTCCAGGGCAAACTCGACCATTTCCTCAAATCCAGTTTGGGTGCCCAGTAGTCCAGCGGATATTCTATAACGGCTGGCAGAGTGCTGTCAAAGTATGCCACCACCTGCCGGTTCACTATACGGGTGAAGAAAGCTGCTCATCAGCAACTCTGTATCCGGCTGCTGGTGCTGCTGTCACTTGCGATAAAGTCGAAGATCCAGTCAACAAATCAAGAAAGTTAAACAAAAATAAAGTACATAACAGTTACTGCCCAAGAGTCATCTGATTGGTGGCACTTGGCCAACCCCCTCCTAACCTCACCTAAGGGTCAGTACACATGTACAGTTACTTCATATTGTAGAAATGCAACCAGGTATCAGACATCTCTAACCATTTACATTTGTTCAAAATTAAATGAGAAGGACCAATTAAAGCCTTGCTTTACTGGAAGCAAACTTACCTGTAATATAAGGGGTTACCTGGTCCTTCAAATTGTTTTCAAAAAGAGGTGGGTCACCACTGCAACCAATGATTGACTGAGCAGTAATTTCCTGCATGTTAAGTGGACAAGAACGTGAAGGATAGCATGGTAAGATGAACCACTAGAATGCAACTGGTATTGAATTTGTAAGGTGATTATTGACTTATCTTACTATGCGACCAGGTATTGGACATCTCTAACCATTTACATATGTTCAAAATTATAATGAGAAGGACCAATTAAAGCCTTACTTTACTGGAAGCAGACTTACCTGCTCCCCATTGCTTGTTTCTTGCTCCCATGTGTCCTAGACTGTCTTCATTGCACTTTTGTAAACTTCCGGCACGGATGGGGTCACATACACCACTGTAGCCAATGGCTGGCCTCAGCAGCTACATGTTCAGAGCAGTGACTGGCCTATTTGCCTTTCTGAGCCTGGTAAAAGTAGTCTTACCCTCGTACACATACTTCAGGTTCTTGTCTTACAGAGTAATAAAAGGGGTTACCTGGTCCTTCAAATTGTTTTCAAAAAGAGGTCGGTCACCACTGCAGCCAATGTTTGACTGAGCAGTAATTTCCTGCATGTTAAGGGGACAAGAAATTACAGGATAGCATGGTAAGATGAACCACTAGAATGCAACTAGAAGGGAATTTGTAAGGTGATTATTGACTTATCTTACTATTTAACACCATGTAAAGCCTTTACAAATAATAATTGGTCAGACAAATTACACTTGAGCTTCAGAATACAGATTAATAAAGATTATTCTTCTTCAATAATTTCTTTTAGACTCATTACCAACTATCCTCACTATACTTGGCTAAATACATGATTGATATTCTTATTAATCATGTACTGAGTCACTGGTGAACAATCTGGGTCCACTTAACAAGATAGATAGATACAGGATAAACCATGACAAAATATAGCAGGCAACTCACAAATGCGCTCAAATTATGTGAGACAGAGACATCAGAAAGTGTCAAAGTTGTTCAACCTAAAAGGTGATTAGTAGGATCCATTACATTAGAAAGACTTGTGTGGACATCAATTCCCTCTTCTGCAGAAAATATCAAGCTCAGTAAATGTTGACTCAAAACCATTTGCAAAAAAGACAACTATCCTTTCTGGATTTTCCAATATGTGGAATGACAAAGAAGGTGTCAAAAAGATGTCAGTTTTCAGGAAAATGGAAGTGGTCACATTTTGAACCAGAACAATAGTAGGGTGTGTGCTACCTGCCAAAGGAGTACATATTCATACTTAATTAGCCTCTTTTTTTTTGAGTATTGGATTGTGGTGATTAATATCTCCTTGGTGGCCCTATTTCAACTTTTCACTGTGCATTCAATTACCTCTTAATTCCACATTTTTGTTCCCTGTACTGCCTACTTTTACTTGTGCTTAAAATAGTGTTGCTAGGCATGGTCCGTCTATGTGTTAAAGGACGGAGGACGCAGAAGCAAGCAGCATGCAAGGTCAGATTACTGACAGCCAGGGACTGTAAGTAAATAATTAAAGCCAGGTCCTCCCCAGCAGCTGATAACAGTGCCTGGGCTGTGTGCACTTCTTCCTGTCCCTGCGCTTGGCAGATGCTCCCTCACTCAGCATAGCTGGAGAAGTAGAGTCGAAGCAGTGCAGAACAGGGAAGGGAGATCTGTCGTCTGCTCAGTGTATAAATGAAAGCAACATGTGGTAAGAGGACCCCTTTGTGCAGCAGGAAATTAACCCTTATCCTTGGTCTCATAAACACTTATTTAAGCCATAATCTTATCAGTTCAATAAGAAATGAGCTATAATGAGTGTTTATGAGGTGTCAGGAGTTCAGAGATAAGGGCTTCGCTTAGATAAGTTCTCAGAAAGCCTGCTTTTCTGCAAATACACAAAAGCTAACAGCTATCCTGACAAAATGACTAAAATTTTAATTAAGACCAATTGAAAAATATTTGTTAGCCAAAAATAAGTAGAATTTAATAATAAAAAATGCTGCCAAAGATGTCCATAGCATAAAAAATATTGCAACTTAAGTCCATTGTAACTAGAGGGTTCATTATCTATGCAGAGATATTTGAAGTATTCTACCGGAAAACTAAGCTTAGACATATCAATAAAATAATCAGCACTGCAGATTAAAACGATTTAAAACGAAATGGTGCTTAAGGGCAGATATTCACTTTAATGTTTCTTGGCCATTGTGTAACCTTTTTTATATTTACTCTTGTACTCTTGTAATTTCTTTGTATGTGATTCAACTAAAATGTAACATATAAACCAGTTTTTACTTTGATACCAATTGTTTTTTGAGTTTGCAAGCAGGTTGCTTTGTATAATAACATTTCATAATTCATTGCACATGTAGTCTTTAAAAGCAGATTATGTTACCCTTAAATGGTTGTATGGGGAATATGCAATTCAAATTTCCAAACAGCCAAAACAATGCCAATATAGTCTTCATAATAAAAGAAAGCAATGACAATAAGTAATGGAAAATTAAATGAGAGACATTAAAATAAGTAGCAAATTTCAAATAGATTGTGATGACTAAAGCTATTATGAACGTCATTTGCAAAACATCCTTCTTTGATCCATAATAAATTTCACAATCATTTATGGTAATGACAAGAGATGAGCGAATTTTTAAAAAATTCGATTCGGACGGTTCGCCGAATTTTTGGGAAAATTTTGCTTTGATCCAAACTTATCTGCAGAGAGCTTTTATAGTGGTGTAGAATACTGCGCCTTGCAGTAACATGCATAGGGAGTCTGCTGTGGTAGTGAAACAATACTGTGAGTCCGTATGACATGCAGATGACAGGCGTCACATTTAGAATCACTGCACACTTCACTTATGAGGGCAGTCACGGGGCGAAAACTGACCAAATAACTCAAGTAGGAACTCAGCCTTACAGGTTGATGTTAGTGCCAAGAAGGAGCGCACTTCTTTTACACCGTTGCTAGCTGATTCCACATAGATGTTATCAGAACCTGTTCTATTAAACACGTATACAAGCAGAGGCCCCCGGACAGAGTCACTGATTAATTTCCCCGTCCTCTGAACCGTCAGAACAATAACCCACAAAAAACGTATCCTGTCTGTGGAGCATCCGCCTTCCAGGGGCGGATTAAGTGCATGATAGGCCCTGGGCTGTCTACCCAACTTGGGCCCCTCCCTCCATTTTAGTTTAGTTTTTTTTTTTGTATGAAGAGGCTGCGGTGCTTCATAAGCATCACAGTCTCTTCCTAGGCCATATGACATCTTCAGACTAAAAAAATAAAAAATTTGGTAGTCAAATTTAAAATACATATAATGATAATAAAAAAGACATGGAGGAGAATACAGCACCACATACCTCTTACATCCAGTGACATCTCCTTTCATGTAGACCTTCTCTTTCCTCTTCTCATCCATTTGACCCAGACCACCATGGCAAATTCTTTCAGCCACATCTCATCTCTACAGTTTGTAACACAGACACGTTCGATTTCTCAATTTTTCCATCAACCTCCTCATCCTGGGGTCCCCACAGTGTCATCCTGCTGCCACCCCTAATACTGTGCCCGTTGTGCTCCCCAATGTCCAAGGTACTATACTGCTGAAAAAATAGTGACCCTAATATACATATTTGGAGTCATTTATCAAACTGGTGTAAAGTAGAACTGGATTTCCAAAAGAGCTGTCAAATATGAAAGATGGAATCTGATTGGCTGCTATGGGCAACTGTTACAGTTACACTCTGGCTGATACTTTGTTGCAACAATGTATTTCAGTTATTTAAGACATGAAAGTTGGGTCATTTGGTACTTGCCCGATTTGAACAGTCATACCCCAGATTGCTATGCCATGGAGCCCATTCGGATAACGAAAGACTATGTGAAAGTAAAGACTTTGTCTCCATGGCGATTCTACTGTATTCGTGTAGTCTGAGTGCCATTTACCTAATAATATGCACTCAGACCGGAGCTATCTGGGTATGTGTTACATGTCTATGTTTACTGTAATGGTGGTGACATTGTATGTTTGAGTAGTGATTTCTGTCCTGTTGTCCCCACATGTATAGTGGCGATTTCCCTTTGTCCTGAGAGATAATGGAATTACTCCTTGGTTATCTCCAGGGTACGTGTCTATGTTTACTGCAAGGCTTGTGACATTATATTTTTGAATGGTGATTTCTGTCCTGTTGTCCCCACGTGTACAGTGGCGATCTCCATTTGTCCTGAGAGATAATGTAATTACTCCTCGGTGGTCTCCGGGGCAGAGAGGAGGAAACCAGGATGCATTGTGGGGATGTATTGGGTCTGTGTGTCCTGAATTGTTGTTTATCTGTCCTGTGTCACAGTCTTCCTTCTGGTCCCCCTAGGGGAGTGTCCACCAGATGGGGACCTGCATAAATACGGGCGGGTAGCCCTCAGTAAAGAGAGATTCTGCTTCTTACCCTCAATTCGTGCTTTGACTCATTTTGTAGAGCATCACTAATCACTAGCCCTTGTAAGAGCTCTCTAGATTTCATCTACACTTACAGGAGCATGGATGACTGCTAAAGGAACCTAACAGCGCTCTCTAGAATTCAGGGACAAGGACATATAAGCGGTCCAACCCTCAGCCAGCCTGAGGCAACCATAACAATTGGTGGCACAGTGGTGGGATGGACTTTCATTTCCCAGGAGAGTAGCTGAACGGATGGAAAGTACTTATGACAAGCTAAAACGGGCTACCTTAAAAGATTTGTTGGAGAGCCGTGGAGGAATTGCCAGCAACCGGCCCAGGAGAGAGCTGATTGCGGCGTTAACCGAGCTGGACCAGAATTGTACCATGGCAGAGACATCATAACCCGGGGAGGATGAGTCCACCCAAATGGTAAAAGCCAGGAAGCTGATGTACAGACCGAATATCTCAGAGGAGAGGATTGCTGCCCTGTATACTGAAGCAGCCAAAGAGATACAGGATCGGAGGGACCATGAGTACCGTATGTATACGACACCGCCCCCTGTGGTACCCACAGTAATGACAACTGTCCCCTCTAGTCCTGGGAAGAAAAAGATCCCTTATGCTGCATTTAAACTATTTTAAGAGACTGAGGGGAGGATTGATGAATACCTGGCAGATTACGAAAGATTGTGTGCCCTACATCAAGTAACCACCGACGATTGGATTACATTTCTCATAGGTAAATTAACTGGTAGGGATGCTGATGCCTTCTGGGATATGCCAGCTGAGGAAGTTACCCAATACATATGGATAAAAGAGGCATTGTTAAAAAGGTATGCTGTGACACCTGATACGTATCGCCGGCAGTTCAGAGAAATGGCCAAGAAACGCAGCGATACACACACAGAATGGGCAAACCGAGCTGCTAATCATTGGACTGTGGGCAGTCAAGCGGTAACCGCTGAGGAAGTGTTACAATTATTTCTGCTAGAACATTTTTACAAAGGATTGGAGCCAAAATTATTACTATGGTTGTTGGACAAGCAACCCACCACGTTCAAGACAGCTGCCCATCTGGCTGACGAATACGCAGATCGGGTACTGCACGAACTTCCAAGCTCCAGACCCACTCCACCCACAGAACCACGGGATACTTACAGACCACCTCCTCGCAATGAATTTCGGGATCCAATTCCACCAGGCCCCACCAGGTACCAGAGACCAGTTAATACCAATTATGACAGAGACAGAGGAACCTGTCACAACTGCCACGAACCAGGACATTATGCCAGGCAGTGTCCACTCAACACAGAACGCCCCTACTGGAACCAACCAAAGCCACAAACCACTGCTGTACCAACTCGCCACCCTAGTGCCATGTGTGTGTCATCACCCTCCGCTCCAGAGGAATACCTAGGGAAACTCCATGAGGCCAACCCTATCTACGTAGCATCAGATGACAACCATCAACATTACAGACAGCAGGTACAATTAGAAGGGTGGTCAGTGGAAGTACTACGTGATACTGGTGCCACCATCACGCTAGTTAAAGGCAGTCTTATTCCGGCTCACAAAAGGTCTGGGCAAACTGTGGCTGTATGAGTGGCAGGAGGAGCAGTATACAGGGTACCCACAGCCCGAGTACATTTGAATTGGGGTGCAGGGGAGGGTCAAGTGAATGTGGGCATCATGGACAATTTACCAGCTGAAGTTTTATTGGGCAATGACTTGGGGCCGATGACATCTGCCTATGCCCCTCCTATGGTGCAACAGTCCATCCTGTAACCACCTGGTCGCAAACCAGGACTGAGAGAGAACCTTCACCAGTGAGGGAGCCACAGGTAGGACAAACTCCTACCCTGACTTTCCCTCAGCCCCCAGTCCAATGGGATACTCCTGAGACATTTGAAGCTGAGACTAAGACTGACCTGACGCTACAGAAATATAGGGAGAAAGCTGAACAAGGCATATGGGGGTTAGACAATGAAATGTTTGTTTGGGAACAGAATAAATTGTACAGATCAACAGAGAAAAAGAGAAACCCAAAACGCCAGTTGGTAATTCCGGTTAAATACCGCAAAGAAATATTAAGAGTAGGGCATGACATTCCATTAGCTGGGCATCTAGGAATGACCTGTATGTTACATAGGATCACCCACACCTTTTTCTGGCTGGGAGTACATAATGATGTGCGTACTCATTGTAGGACCTGTGATGTGTGTCAAAGGGTGGGAAAAAGGGGAGATCATCCAAAAGGTCACCTAGCCAATATGCCCATTATTGAAGAGCTGTTTAGTAGGGAGGCCATAGATTTATTAGGACCTCTCGCCACCCCTAGCCCCTTGGGAAAGAAATACATCCTTACTGTAGTTGATTATGCCACCCGGTACCCAGAGGCAGTAGCGCTATCAAACATTTAGGCCGATACTGTAGCCAATGCCATGGTACATAATTTTTCCTGTGTTGGGTTTCCCAGGAAAATCCTATCCGATAGAGGCACCCAGTTTACAGCAGAACTGTCCCAACAGCTGTGGCATGTGTGTAACATAAAATCTTTACTCAGTTCTCCTTACCATCCCCAAACAAACGGTTTGTGCGAGCGATTCAATGGAACGCTCAAGCAAATGCTCAAGACCTTTACCAGTGAGTATAGGGATTGGGAGCGGTTCCTGCCACACCTCCTGTTCGCATATCGGGAGGTGCCGCAGGAATCCACAGGTTTCTCCCCATTTGAACTACTTTATGGGAGAAAAGTGCGAGGACCCTTGGACCATATTAGGGAACACTGGGAGGGAGCCACTGAGAATGACGGGGTCCCTATCGTGCCATAGGTATTGGAGCTTAGGGACCGGATGGAACAACTAGCCAGATCTGTCCAAGCCAAGCTCCAGACGGCACAGAGACGCCAGAAAGTATGGTACGATAAGGGAGCCCGGTGCCGTATTTTTCTAATAGGACAGAAAGTGATGGTACTTAAACCAGTTAGGCAGCACAAGTTACAAGCCTCTTGGCAGGGTCCTTATAAAGTTATAGATAAAGTGTGACACTACCTATGTCATCGCCAGCTGTCACGATGAAGGGCTACGGAAAACTTTCCATATAAATATGCTCAAGGAGTAGAATGAGAGACCTGAGGAAGTGACTGCAATATGTAGTCCAGCACATGAAGCCCCTGATAATATTCCCATACCTGATCTCTTAAATAGGAAACTGCACTCCGACAGACTCAGCCAAGTGAAGATGGGAGAAAAGTTAAGTACCATTGAGAAAGGCCAGTTAAGTGACATGCTATAACAAAAGAGGCTTACCTTTTCCCAAGACCCATACCTGGACGACGAAGCAATTTACAGTGAGTCCTGGGAGGAACACTTAACTCAGGTAGGAACTGTTCTGGATCACATCCGGGCCGCTGGCCTGACTCTGAATCCAGAAAAATGCAATTTTGGGATGGCCGAACTGCAGTACCTGGGACATAGAGTGGGATGCGGTAAACAACGCCCTGAACCAGCAAAAATAGAAGCGGTCGCTAACTGGCCAATCCCACTTACTAAGACACAGGTACTGGCATTTCTGGGCACTACATGGTATTGCAAAGGTTTGTACCCGATTATAGCACCATTGCAAAACTCCTGACCGATTTGACAAAAAAGAACCTCGACAGACAAGTCCTGTGGTCTCCCCACTGTGAAGAAGCCTTTCAAGCTCTGAAAAGGCTCTTGTGAATGTTCCTATTTTGGCTGCCCCAGTCCCTAACAAACGCTTTATTGTCCACTTTATTACCACTACCCTATAGAGACATTATAGGCCATTGCACCATTCTGGCATTCCTAATCTGGGACGTGCGTTATATCACCTTGCAAGGGCCCTGGGGTAGTACCCTGCACATGCTGAAATTGGCATCGCAAACAAATACAGACTATTTTCCACCCGTATCCTGGCCCACTGCATAAGTGACGTCAGCGTACCCGTTCCTGGTCACTGCACTATGACATAGTGGTGAGTTGCAAGCAGCATGAGGAGACAACCAAGTGGCACAATGACAGGGTCTGGAGGTTGTGGCAGAATCAGGAGGCCACAGAGTGGCACAATGACAAAGTGTGGAGGTCACAGCAGCAGTATGACTATGTCACAGAGTGGCTCAGTGACATAGTGTGGAGATGGCAGCATCAGGAGGCCACAGAGTGGCAAGGTGACATAGCGTGGAGATGGCAGCAACAACAGCAGCATGATAGCACAGAGTGGCATGGTGACATAGTGTGGACATTTCTGCATCAGGAGGCCACAGAGTGGCAAGGTGACATAGCGTGGAGATGGCAGCAACAACAGAATGATACTACAGAGTTGCAAGCTGACATAGTGTGGAAATGGCAGCATCAGGAGGCCACAGAGTGGCAAGGTGACATAATGTAGAGATGGCAACAGCAGCAGCAGCATGATACAACAGAGTGGCAAGGTGACATATTATGGACATGGCAGCATCAGGAGGCCACAAAGTGACAAGGTGACATAGTGTGGAAATGGCAGCAACAGCAGCAGGAGCAGCATGATACCACAGAGTGGCACTATGACATAGTGTGGAGATGGCAGCAACAGCAGCAGCAGCATGCATAGGCATCGCTACAGGGGGGACAAGGGGGGGGGAGTTGCCCTCTCAGGTTATTCCTTGCCCCCCTGCGTGCCCCTCCTGCTTATTTCCCTTCAAAACGCTGGCCGCCACCGCTAGTACAGTGGCTTCAGTTTTGCCAAACTGAAAGTACTGTTCATGCTGGCCACCCGCTTTACTACGTGCTCCTCGGCAGTCGGCAGCCAAGTGAATCTTCCCCCGTTCACCTCAGCTGCTATTGGCTGGGAGGGAGAGGGCAGCACTGCAATTGGCTGCCTGTGTATTTCAACCTAGCAGGCCTGCAGAGGCAGAAAAGAATGCAGCTTGGGAATTTAACATCAGGAAACATTGTTGCACACCCCTCCTCCTGCCACCACGCCTAGAGGAAGAAGGCACGAGGACAGAGCACATCAGAACTGTAAGTACTTTTTCTATCTGCGATGCACCCCTGACCAGCGCCCCCTGCGTTACATGCACCCCTGAATAAGTAGTATTAGTTGCACACACCAACAACACCAATAGGGTTATTTCACTTTTTTGGGAAGTGAGGTGGGCAAAATTTCAATTTCATCATAGTTTTTCTTTTCTTTTTCTTTTTTTATGGCGTTCACCATGCGGGGAAAGTAACATGATCCTTTCAGAGATCAGGTTGTTATGGACACAATGATATCAAACATGTGTAGTGTATTTTATTTTAAAATTTTTAATCAGTAATAAATTGCGGCTATAAGAAAAATGCATTTTTTTAAAACTTTTTTTCACTTCTTCACCTAAAAGGTGATTAGTAGGATCCATGACATTAGAAAGGCTGATGTAGACATCAATTCCCTATTCTGCAGAAAATGTCAAGCTCAGTAAATGTTGACTCAAAACCATTTGCAAAAAAGACAACTATCCTTTCTGGATTCCCCAATATGTGGAATAACAAAGTACAGTAGGTGTCAAAAAGATGTCAGTTTTCAGGAAAATGGAAGTGGTCACATATAATGAGTGTTTATGAGGTGTCAGGAGTTCAGAGATAAGGGCTTCGCTCAGATCAGTTCTCAGAAAGCCTGCTTTTCTGCAAATACACAAAAGCTAACATCTATCCTGAAAAAATGACTAAAATTTAAATTAAGACTAATAAGTAGAATTTAATAATAAAAAATGCTGCCAAAGATTTCTATGGCATAAAAAATATTGCAACTTAAGTCCATTGTAACTAGAGGGTTCATTATCTATGCAGAGATATTTGAAGTATTCTACCGGAAAACTAAGCTCTACATCCTAGAAATATAAATAAAATAATCAGCACTGAAGATTAAAACTATTTAAAACGAAATGGTGCTTAAGGGCAGATATTCACTTTAATGTTTCTTGGCCACTGTGTAACCTTTTTTATATTTACTCTTGCATGCACTTTAATTTCTTTGTATGTGATTCAACTAAGATTTAACATTTAAACCAGTTTTTACTTTGATACCAATTGTTTTGTGAGTTTGCAAGCAGGTTGCTTTGTAGAATTAAATTTCATAATTTATTGCACATGTAGTCTTTAAAAGCAGATTATGTTCAACTTAAATGGTTCTTTGGGGAATATGCAATTCAAATTTCCAAACTGCCAAAACAATGCCAATATAGTGTTCATAATAAAATAAAGTAATGACAATAAGTAATGCAAAATTAAATGAGAGACATTAAAATAAGTAGCAAATTTCAAATAGCTTGTGATGACTAAAGTTATTTTAAACGTCATTTGCAAAACATCCTTCTTTGATCCATAATAAATTTCACAATCATTTATGGTAATGACTAGAGATGAGTAAAATAATTTTAAATTCAATTTGGCTGGTTCGCCGAAGTTTTCGGAAAAATTTGCTTTGATCCAAACTCATCTGCAGCGAATAGCGTAAAAAAACTGCTATTTCCTGGCTGCTGAGAGCCTTTATAGTGGTGTAGAATACTGTGCCTTGCAGTAACACGCATAGGGAGTCTGCTTTGGTAGTGAAATAATACTGTGAGTCCGTATGACATGCAGATGATAGGCGTCGCTCTTAGACTCACTGCACTTTTCACTTATTAGGGCAGTCAGGGGGCCAAAACTGACCAAATAACTCAAGTATGAACTCAGCCTTACAGTATGTCTGTGAAGGTATATATCTGATCAAGAAATCTACAGTACGTCCAGTTGCCTTGATTTATTCTTTACAGATATATCAGCCTTACAGGTTGATGTTAGTGCCAAGAAGAAGCGCACTCCTTTTACACCGTTGCTAGCTGATTCCACATAGATGTTATCAGAACCTGTTCTATTAAACACGTATACAAGCAGAGGCCCCCGGACAGAGTCACTGATTAATTTCACCGTCCTCTGATCCGTCAGAACAATAACCCACAAAAAACGGATCCTGTCTGTGGAGCATCCGCCTTCCAGGGGCGGATTAAGTGCATGATAGGCCCCGGGGCTGTCTACCCAACTTGGGTCCCTCCCTCCATTTTAGTTTTTTTTTTTTTTTTTTTGTATGAAGAGTCTGCGGTGCTTCATGAGCGCCACAGTCTCTTCATAGGCCATATGACATCTTTAGACTAAAAAAAATACCCCAAATTGGGTCCTAAACTGAAAAAAGGAGTCACTGCCGAACTCCGAAACGCGTCTGGTGTACACGAGTCTCGAGTAAAGAAAGAAACCGCAGCTTACAATCTGCCCACCACCTTTGAATTTCTGGAAGCGCTTCTGCACAGCTGGTAGGAAGAAAGATAAGTCTCTCTGTGTCTGGATTAAAAAGACACAAAGCAACGCCGAACATCAAACAGGGTCTAAACCACCTATTGACCCCGGCGTCTAAACGGACTGTTTTCACCTGCCTTGGCATTATACTCACCCACATGAAAGAGCGGACCGTAGTTCAGACAATCGATTCTGTAACACGTGGGACGCCACGCCAAGCATGAGTGAACGGTCACTCCACCGCTTCAAAACTGTGAGTAGTGTGTTTAAACACAGTACGGTTTAGCAGCAGACCGACCTGATATAGCTGTGAAGATAACCAAACATAAAAGGACTGTATATGTATGTGTAAACTGCTGGCCACAGTCGCAACTTTCATATTAAACACCCGCAGAGACATTGCGCATCAAACTCTGCGCATTATACTCTGCGCATCAGAACTTGCATAATAGACTTTACAAGGACAAACAGTTACGATCCAGTCACTACAAAGTAACAACTAATCAGCGATCTTTGCTACATATTACAGCAATATTTACCCTCTAGATCGGTTACATTCACTGTATTTGTGTGTTATTCTATGTCACGCATTTTTAAATTTTGTATGTTCAATGTGATTATATTGAGGTACCTCATCTGATTTTATTCTTATTCTTAATATCAATAAATCATTTTTATAACGTATTGGCTGGTGCTCCATGTGATTTTCAAATGTAGGTGTGCCCCTATTGTCTACCTAATTTATTTATTTTTCCTAAGAGATTGGGGTTATCTTTTTCAGCGGGAGCACCCACTCCTTGTTTTTTGGAGGGTGAGCCATTCCAAATCATCCAAGCTCATTGAAAAATGTGGTAGCCAAATTTAAAATACATATAATTATAATAAAAAAGACATGGAGGAGAATACAGCACCACATACCTCTTGCATCCAGTGACATCTCCTGTCATGTAGACCTTCTCTTTCTTCTTCTCCTCCATTTGACCGATACTACCATGGCAAATTCTTTCAGCCACATCTCGTCTCTACCGTTTGTAACACAGACACGTTAGATTTCTCAATTTTTCCATCAACCTCCACATCCTGGTGTCACTACTGTGTCATCCTGCTGTCGTCCCCAATACTGTGCCCGTTGTGCTCCCAAATGTCCAAGGTACTATACTGCTGAAAAAATAGTGACCCTTATAGACATAATTGGAGTCATTTATCAAACTGGTGCAAAGTAGAACTGGATTTCCAAAAGAGTTGTCAAATATGAAAGATGGAATCTGATTGGCTGCTATGGGCAACTGTTACAGTTACACTCTGGCAGATACTTTGTTGCAACAATGTATTTTGATTATTTAAGACATGAAAGCTGGGTCATTTGGTACTTGCCCGATTTGAACCGTGATACCCCAGAGTTCTATGCCATGGGGCCCATTCGGATAACGAAAGACTATGTGAAAGTAAAGACTTTGGCTCCATGGCGATTCTACTGTATTCGTCTTATCTGAGTGCCATTTACCTAATAATATGCACTCAGACCGGAGCTATCTAGGGATGTAATACATGTCTATGTTTACTGTAATGGTTGTGACATTGTATGTTTAAGTAGTGATTTCTGTCATACTGTCCCCACATGTATAGTGGCAATTTCCCTTTGTCCTGAGAGATAATGGAATTACTCCTCGGTTGTCTCCGGGGCAGAGAGGAGGAAACCAGGATGCATTGTGGGGATGTATTGTGTCTGTGTGTCCTGAATTGTTGTTTATCTGTCCTGTGTCACAGTCTTCCATCTGGTCCCCCTAGGGGAGTGTCCACCAGATGGGGATCTGCATAAATACAGGTGGGTAGCCCTCAGCAAAGAGAGATTCTGCTTCTTACCCTCAATTGGTGCTTTGACTCGTTTTGTAGAGCATCACTAATCACTAGCCCTTGGAGCAATTACCCCATACTGTCCCCACATAGCAATTTCTACACATTGTCCCCACATAGCAATTTCTCCACACTGTTTCCACATAGCAATTTCCCTCACGCTTCCCTCATATAGAAATTACCCACACTGTCCCCACATAGAAATTACCCAACACGGTCCCCACATAGCAATTTCACCCAAACTGCCCTCACACAATAGTTTCCCCCACACTGCCCCAAATAGTAATTTGTCCCCACATAGCAATTTACACACACTGTCCCCACATAGCAATTACCCAACACTATAGCCACATAGCAATTACCCCACACTGTCCCCACATAGCAATTTCCCCACACTGTCCCCGCATTGCAATTTCCCCACACTGTCCCCACATAGTAATTTCCCCACACTGTCCCCACATAGTAATTTCCCCACACTGTCCCCACACTGCCCCTACACAATTGTTTTCCCCACACCGCAACACATAGCAATTTCCCAACACTGCCCACACACAATAGTTTCCCCCACAATGCCCACACATAGTAATTTGTCCCCATATAGCAATTTAACCCACACTGCCCCCACACAATAGTTTCCCCCACGTTGCACTTACATAGCAAATTTCCCACATACTGATTTCTCCACACTGTCCCCACATAGCAATTTCCACACACTGTCCCCACATAGCAATTACCCCACACTATCCCCACATAGCAATTACCCCACACTGTCCCGAATTGGAAATTGTGTGGGGTAATTGCTATGTGGGGACAGTGTGTGGAAATTGCAATGTGGGCATAGTGTGAAATTTCCCCACACTGTCCCCACATAGAAATGAGCCCACAATTTTCCTACATAGAAATTACTCCACACTGTCCCCACATAGCAATTTCCCCACACTGTCCCCACATAGCAATTTCTCCACACAGAAATTTCCCCACACTGTCCCCACATAGCAATTTCCCCACACTGTCCCCACATAGCAATTTCCCCACACTGTCCCCACATAGCAATTTCCCCTCACTGTCCCCACATAGAAATTAGCCCACACTTTCCCTACATAGAAATTACCCCACACTGTCCCCACATAGCAATTTCCCACACACTGCTCTCACACAATAGATTCCCCCACTTTGCCCTACATAGTAATTTGCCCCAACATAGCGATTTTCCCACACTGTCCCCACATAGCAATTTTCCCCACACTGACCCCACACAATAGTTTCCCCAACATTGCCAATACAGAGTAATTTGTCCCTACATAGCAATTTCCCCACACAGCAATTTCCACAAACTGTCCCCACATATCAATAACCCCAAACTGTACCCACATAGCAATTTCCCCACACTGTCCCCACATAGCAATTTCCCCACACTGCCACCACATAGCAATTTCTCCACACTGTCCCCACACAATAGTTTCCCCCAAACTGCCCCCACATAGTAATTTGTCCCCATATAGCAATTTCCCCTCACTGTCCCCACATTGCAATTACCCCACACTATCCTCACATAGCAATTACCCCACACTGTCCCCACATAGCAATTTTACCACACTGTCCCCACATAGCAATTTCCCCACACTGTTCCCACATAGAAATTACCCCACACTGTCCCCACATAGCAATTTTCCACATACTGCTCTCACACAATAGTTTTCACCACATTGTCCCACATTGCTATGTGTGGATAAATTACTATGTGGGGGCAATGTAGGGGAAACTATCGTGTGGGGGCAGTGTGGGGGGAATTGCTATGTTAGGACAGTGTGGGGAAATTGTTATGTGGGGACAAATTACTATTTCCCCACACTGTCCTAACATAGCAATTTCCCCCACACTGCCCCCACACGATAGTTTCCCTTACATTGCCCCCACATAGTAATTTGCCCCTACATTGCGATTTCCCCACACTGTTCCCACATATCAATTTCCACACACTGTCCCCACATAGCAATTACTCCAAACAATCCCCACATAGCAATTACCCCACACTGTCCCCACATAGCAATTTCCCCACACTGTCCCCACATAGCAATTTTACCACACTGTCCCCACATAGAAATTAGCCCACAGTTTCCCTACATAGAAATTACCCCACACTGTCCCAACATAGCATTTTCCCACACACTGCTTTCACACAATAGTTTCCACCACACTGCCCCACATAGTAATTTGTCCCCACACAGCAATTTCCCCACACTGTCCTCACATAGCAATTTTCCCCACACTGACCCCACACAATAGTTAACCCAAATTGCCCTACATAGTAATTTGCCCCACATAGCGATTTCCCCACACTGTCCCCACATAGCAATTTCCACACACTGTCCCCACATAGCAATTACCCCACACTATCCCCAAATAGCAATTACCCCACACTATCCCCACATAGCAATTACCCCACACTATCCCCACATAGCAATTACCCCACAATGTTCCCAAATAGCAATTTCCACACACTTTCCCCACATAGCAATTTCACCACACTGTCCACACATAGCAATTTCCCCACACTGTCCCCACATAGAAATGAGCCCACAATTTTCCTACATAGAAATTATTCCACACTGTCCCCACATAGCAATTTCCCCACACTGTCCCAACATAGCAATTTCTCCACACAGAAATTTCCCCACACTGTCCCCACATAGCAATTTCCCCACACTGTCCCCACATAGCAATTTCCCCACACTGTTCCCACATAGCATTTTCTCCACACTGTCCCCACTGTCCCCACACTGCCCCTACACAATAGTTTTCCCCACATTGCCCCACAAAGCAATTTCCCCACACTGCCCCCACACAATAGTTTTCCCCACACTGCCCCACATAGTAAATTGTCCCCATATAGCAATTTTACCACATAGCATTTTCCCCCACACTGCCTCACACAATAGTTTCCCCCACATTTCCCCCACATAGTAATTTTCCCTTACATAGTGATTTCCCCACATTGTCCCCACATAGCAATTACCCCACACTGTCCCCACATAGCAATTTCCCCACACTGTCCCCACATAGAAATTAGCCCACACTTTCCATACATTGAAATTACCCCACACTGTCCCCACATAGCAATTTCCCCACACTGTCCCCACATAGAAATTAGCCCAAACTTTCCCTACATAGAAATTACCCCACACTGTCCCCACATAGCAATTTCCCACACACTGCTCTCACACAATAGTTTCCACCACACTGCCCCACATACTAATTTGTCCCCACATAGCAATTTCCCACACTGTCCTAACATAGCAATTTCCCCCACACTGCCCGCACACAATAGTTTCCCCTACATTTCCCCCCACATGGTAATTTGCCCCCACATAGCGATTTCCCCACACTGTCCTCACATAGAAATTTCCACACACTGTCCCCATATAGCAATTACCCCACACTATCCCCACATAGCAATTTCCCCACACTGTCCCCACATAGCAATTTCACCACACTGTCCCCACATAGCAATTTCCCCACACTATTTCCACATATAAATTACCCAACACTGTCCCCACATAGCAATTTCCCCACACTGTCCCCACATAGAAATTAGCCCACACTTTCCCTACATAGAAATTACCCCACACTGTCCCAACATAGCAATTTCCCACACACTGCCCGCACACAATAGTTTCCCCTACATTTCCCCCCACATGGTAATTTGCCCCCACATAGCGATTTCCCCACACTGTCCTCACATAGAAATTTCCACACACTGTCCCCATATAGCAATTACCCCACACTATCCCCACATAGCAATTTCCCTACACTGTCCCCACATAGCAATTTCACCACACTGTCCCCACATAGCAATTTCCCCACACTATTTCCACATATAAATTACCCAACACTGTCCCCACATAGCAATTTCCCCACACTGTCCCCACATAGAAATTAGCCCACACTTTCCATACATTGAAATTACCCCACACTGTCCCCACATAGCAATTTCCCCACACTGTCCCCACATAGAAATTAGCCCACACTTTCCCTACATAGAAATTACCCCACACTGTCCCCACATAGAAATTTCCCACACACTGCTCTCACACAATAGTTTCCACCACACTGCCCCACATACTAATTTGTCCCCACATAGCAATTTCCCCACACTGTCCCCACATAGCAATTTCCCCACACTGCCACCACATAGCAATTTCTCCACACTGTCCCCACACAATAGTTTCCCCCAAACTGCCCCCACATAGTAATTTGTCCCCATATAGCAATTTCCCCTCACTGTCCCCACATTGCAATTACCCCACACTATCCTCACATAGCAATTACCCCACACTGTCCCCACATAGCAATTTTACCACACTGTCCCCACATAGCAATTTCCCCACACTGTTCCCACATAGAAATTACCCCACACTGTCCCCACATAGCAATTTTCCACATACTGCTCTCACACAATAGTTTTCACCACATTGTCCCACATTGCTATGTGGGGATAAATTACTATGTGGGGGCAATGTAGGGGAAACTATCGTGTGGGGGCAGTGTGGGGGGAATTGTTATGTTAGGACAGTGTGGGGAAATTGTTATGTGGGGACAAATTACTATTTCCCCACACTGTCCTAACATAGCAATTTCCCCCACACTGCCCCCACACGATAGTTTCCCTTACATTGCCCCCACATAGTAATTTGCCCCTACATTGCGATTTCCCCACACTGTTCCCACATATCAATTTCCACACACAGTCCCCACATAGCAATTACTCCAAACAATCCCCACATAGCAATTACCCCACACTGTCCCCACATAGCAATTTCCCCACACTGTCCCCACATAGCAATTTTACCACACTGTCCCCACATAGAAATTAGCCCACAGTTTCCCTACATAGAAATTACCCCACACTGTCCCAACATAGCATTTTCCCACACACTGCTTTCACACAATAGTTTCCACCACACTGCCCCACATAGTAATTTGTCCCCACATAGCAATTTCCCCACACTGTCCTCACATAGCAATTTTCCCCACACTGACCCCACACAATAGTTAACCCAAATTGCCCTACATAGTAATTTGCCCCACATAGCGATTTCCCCACACTGTCCCCACATAGCAATTTTACCACACTGTCCACACATAGAAATTTCCCCACACTGTCCCCACATAGAAATGAGCCCACAATTTTCCTACATAGAAATTACTCCACACGGTCCCCACATAGCAATTTCCCCACACTGTCCCAACATAGCAATTTCTCCACACAGAAATTTCCCCACGCTGTCCCCACATAGCAATTTCCCCACACTGTCCCCACATAGCAATTTCCCCACACTGTTCCCACATAGCATTTTCTCCACACTGTCCCCACTGTCCCCACACTGCCCCTACACAATAGTTTTCCCCACATTGCCCCACAAAGCAATTTCCCCACACTGCCCCCACACAATAGTTTTCCCCACACTGCCCCACATAGTAAATTGTCCCCATATAGCAATTTTACCACATAGCATTTTCCCCCACACTGCCCCACACAATAGTTTCCCCCACATTTCCCCCACATAGTAATTTTCCCTTACATAGCGATTTCCCCACACTGTCCCCACATAGCAATTTCCCCACACTGTCCCCACATAGAAATTAGCCCACACTTTCCCTACATAGAAATTATCCCACACCGTCCCCACATAGCATTTTCCCACACACTGCTCTCACACAATAATTTTCACCACACTGCCCCACATAGTAATTTGTCACCACATAGCAATTTCCCCACACTGTCCTAATATAGCAATTTCCCCCCACACTGCCCGCACACAAGAGTTTCCCCTACATTGCCCCCACATAGTAATTTACCCCCACATAGCGATTTCCCCACACTGTCCCCACATAGTAATTTCCACACACTGTCCCCACATAGCAATTACTTTACACTATCCCCACATAGCAATTACCCCACACTGTCCCCACATAGCAATTTCCCCACATTGTCCCCACATAGCAATTTCCCCACACTATTCCCACCTAGAAATTTCCCCACACTGTCCCCACATAGCAATTTCCCCCCACTGTCCCCACATAGAAATTAGCCCACACTTTCTCTACATAGAAATTACCCCACACTGTCCCCACATAGCAATTTCCACACACTGTCCCCACATAGCAATTACCCCATACTATCCCCACATATCAATTACCCCACACTTTCCACACATAGCAATTTCCCCACACTGTCCCCACATAGCAATTTCCCCACACTGCCACCACATAGAAATTTCTCCACACTGTCCAAAACAATAGTTTCCCCCACACTGCCCAAACACAATAGTTTCCCCCACATTGCCCCACATAGTAATTTGCCCCCACATAGCAATTTCCCTACATTGTCCCCACATAGCAATTTTTACACACTGTTCCCACATAGCAATTACCCCACACTGTCCCCACATAGCAATTACCCCACACTGTCCCCACATAGCAATTACCCCACACTGTCCCCACATAGCAATTTCCGCACATTGTCCCCACATAGCAATTTCCCCACACTGTTCCCTCATAGCAATTTCTACCACACTGCCCCCACACAATAGTTTCCCCCACATTGCCCAAACACAATAGTTTCCCCCACATAGTAATTTGCCCCCACATAGCAATTTCCCTACATTGTCCCCACATAGCAATTTCTACACACTGTCCACACATAGCAATTACCCTACTCTGTCCCCACATAGCAATTTCCCCACACGGTCCCCACATAGCAATTTCCCCACACTGTCCCCACACTGCCCCAACACAATAGTTTTCCCCACACTGCCCCCACGTAGCAATTTCCCCACACTGCCCCTTCATAGTAATTTGCCCCCACATAGCAATTTCCCCACACTGTCCCCACATAGCATTTTCCCCACACTGTACCTACATAGCAATTTTTCCACAATGTCCCCACATAGCAATTTCCCCACACTGCCTCCACATAGTAGTTTGTCCCCATATAGCAATTTCCCCCACACTGTCCCCACATAGCAATTTCCCCCACACTGCCCTCATACAATATTTTCCCCCACATTGCCCCCACATAGTAATTTGCCCCCACATAGCAATTTCCACACACTATCCTCACATAGCAATTTCCCCTCACAATAGTTTCCCCCACATTGACCCACATAGTAATTTGTCCCCACATAGCAAACTCCCCACACAGGGGAGAATTTCCACACACTGTCCACACAAAGCAATTACCCCACACTATCTCCACATATTCCCCACACTGCCCCTTCTCCCCTTTCACCATCTCAGGGATTCTAGGGTGTTTGCAGTCCAGGCACGAGGACACTTCATACCTACCATCAAGGTCTGAATGTGGGTTTAGCAGCATAGGGAGAGAAGTCAGGGATGTGCTAGGAGGTGACCTGTCCCCAGCATCTAGCCTAGACACTTGTGTTTTTGGTTCTCTGTGTATCTGAGATCCTGTCCGCCGTGACATTATCAAGCAATGTTTCGACCTGTGTGGTTGCTTGAAAAAGACCACACAGGTCGAAACGTTGCATTGTGTTGGTGAATAAACCTTTGAATATTGAAGACCAGAGAGTGCTGCGGTTTCTTAACAAGTTTAGCATCAGGAGGTTGCCATTGTTTTCCTGTACTTTTTGTATATTTGTTGTTTTATAATATATATTTTCCTCACACTTTCAGACGTCACACGACCTCACAAGACGTCATTCAGTCAATATAGCAAAAGGAGTTTTTTAGTCACCAATCAACATTACCGAGAAAAAACACTTTGAATGAGTGGCACAATGAGGTTGCGGATGCAGCAGCAGTATCATGATAAAGCCACTGAGTGGCACAATGACAGAGTCTGTTGATGGCAGCAGTATGATGAGGCCACCGAGTGGCACAACAACAGAGTCTGGAGGTGGCAGCAGTATGAGGAGGCCACCGAGTGGCACAATGGCAGAGTCTGGAGTTGGCAGCAGTATGAGGAGGACACCGAGTAGCACAATGACCGAGTGTGGAGGTGGTGGCAGTATTAGGAGGCCACCGAGTGACACAATGACCGAATCTAGAGGTGGCAGCATCAGGAGAAAGCCACCGAGTGGCACAATGACAGAGTCTGGAGGTGGTGAATGCAGCAGCAGCATCAGGAGAAGTGTACCGAGTGGCACAATGACAAAGTCTGGAGGTGGCGGATGCAGCAGCAGCATCATGAGAAGGCATCATGAGAAGGCCACGGAGTGGCACAATGACAGTCTGTAGATGGCAGCAGTATGATGAGGCTACCAAGTGGCACAATGACAGAGTTTGGAGGTGGTGGCATCATCAGGAGGTTGTCAGTGTTTCCATGTACTTTTTGTATATTTGTTGTTTCATAATATATTTTTTCCTCACACTTTCAGACGCCTCACACGACGTCATTCGGTTCATACAGCAAAAAGGAGTTTTGCAGTCCCCCATCAACATTACTGAAAACAAAACTTTGAAAGAGTGGCACAATGACAGAGTCAGAGGTGGCAGAGACAGAGGTGGCGGATGCAGCAGCAGCTGAAGGCAAGCTGGTGAAGGCAAGCTAGTGACTACTTACCGGCTGCTTGTCCCCACAAGAGATGGCAACGGGAGACGCTGCTTTGCGCGATGCGCTCCTGGCGTGATGCAGTGAGGAAGGAGAGGGTTGGCTGTGCTCCTTTCTGGGCAGCTTGAGTGCTCTCCCTTCTGCCGTCCCTCCTGCGCCTGCCATGCCTGCTGCAGTGGGGACGCCGCAGGTTGCGAGCTGCCCCTCTGTCCTGCCGGGTAAGCGGCGGTCTGCCTGTACTCACCGCCCTCTGGCTCTGCCTAGGGCAGTGTTTCCCAACCAGTGTGCCTCCAGCTGTTGCAAAACTACAACTCCCAGCATGCCCGCACAACCAAAGGCTGTCTGGGCATGCTGGGAGTTGTAGTTTTGCAACAACTGGAGGCACACTGGTTGGGAAACACTGGCCTAGGGCATAGTCCCTCCCCTTCTCCGGCTCCCAATCTGGCCCCTGCTGTAAGCCGCAGGCTCTGTGTGCCGGCCGGCGGCAGTTTGGGGTCTGGTGGGAGCTCTATGGTGGCGGGTGACCGCCC
The DNA here is from genome assembly GCF_014858855.1 of Bufo gargarizans. Classification (NCBI taxonomy): domain Eukaryota; kingdom Metazoa; phylum Chordata; class Amphibia; order Anura; family Bufonidae; genus Bufo; species Bufo gargarizans. The sequence goes on along the minus strand of NC_058083.1, from coordinate 391,379,184 downwards.
GTTAACCCCCCCTGTGTCCTAGCCAGCTCCCCTACCTATGCAGGGAGAAGTGTTGCCCCCCCCTTCTGAGGGGTTAGGGCCTTTCCACCCAGTTCCACAGGTATTGTTGGCCCTTTCCACGGGGATACCCTTTGCTGGTTCTTCCCAAATTGCCCATTTACCCCCCTCAACCCCTTGTGGCCTCCCCTGTCCGCTCACGCAGTCGCAGTTCTCACTTGGATGAGGCAGTGAGGGAAAAGATTTGGTCCAACCAATACGTGGTCCCTGATATCGCTTGACCAACATATGGTTGATAAGGAGAAACGTTTTTTAGATAAGCCGTATGACAGGAGGGTCAAGGTGTCGAAGACTAGGGTCCTGGGTTGCGTCACGGGTCAGCGTTACCCCGAGCGCTGTTCTGAATTGTTGATATACTTGGACACCATTTATAGCACGTATAAGGCTCACGGGAGCAGTGCATGGTGGAGGTATGATGAGGAGTTTAGGAGACATTTGGCACTGCAACCAACGCTGGGGTGGGGGGGTGTGGCGAAACTAACCTCGCCACTGGGTTTTGGAGAGGCCTGTTTAAAAGCCTCTTGCCTCAGGATTATGGCCCATACTAACTTTTAAACCCCTGAACCTATTCAAGTGAATTTTGGATAGGTTTGTCCCCAAGTTATACTGTTTAAATTGATGTAAGTTATATGTATGGACAATGTAAACTCACAAAGTTGTAACAATTTATAATAAGTGTAACTTGTCAGCTTGGGAGGAATATGCTGGGTGTGTTTCTACTGTCCCATTGTACCATTGTGTGTTTAAAATGGTGATGTCTGTCCTGTTGTCTCCACATGTGTATTGGCGATTTCCCTTTGTCCTGAGAGATAATTGGATCGCTCCTCGGTTGTCTCCGGGACAGAGAGGAGGAAACCATGATGCATCGTGGGGATATGTTGTATCTGTCCTGTGTCGCAGTCTCCCTTCTGGTCCTCTGGGGGTGTGAACGATTGGTTGCTGTACTTACATTGTATGTGTTGTAAAATACTGATTGGTTGTATTTCAAAACCCTGTGAGCAGTACTATGTTTGTTTTTTGTGAATAAAAGAGGCTGTACTTGAAGTACAGTCAGACCACTGCTTGACCCTCAACACGGAGCCTTGTCTCGTTATTGGGGGGATTCCCTGTATGCTGTTAGAGACTGATTGCCAGGAGTGTAAGCTGATTGTATGCTTTTCCTGTTCGTCTGCTAGCAGCTTTTCGCGAGGTTCCAGTTTGGAGTGCTATTTTGTATCCAGTTCGGGAGCATAGTGTTCTGCAGTAGCTGTGCCTGTCTCTCAGAAAGGGGCATATCACCTAAACGGATTTTAACCCCTTGTCTGCTGAAACGGTCCGTTACAGGGGGTTAATGCTACGGACGTATGGCTTCGCCTGATAGTGTCCCAAAGACCCCCTTCCTTTCAAGGTGTGGCCACTGGTGCTGGGGCCTCCGCAGCCCAGGGATCAGTGGCCGTCCATCGACCTGGCGTGTGCTAGTTGTTCAATGTGGGATTCTGCAAGTATGCCGGTTTGTCGCCAGGCGGGATGATCTTTGTTTGGAGGTTACCGTTGAATGCCTGCTGGGGCTGAGGTCCCTGGGGGTTTCGGCCCCGGTTGCACAGCGGCAGTTGGCTGGGGTGGCGTTCTACTTTAAGTTATGTGGATGGGCGGATGTGACTAAACATTTTGTTGTGAGGCAGGCGTTGCAGGGTTGGCAAAAGAAGTACATAGTACAGGATAGCAGACGGTCTATTTCTTTTACCCTACTATGCAAGTTGGTTGAGCATTGCGGGGAGGTTTTTTCCTCAGCCTTTGAGCGTTCTATGGCCGTGGCTAGTTTCAGTCTCACCTTTTTTGCGGCTTTGAGGGTGGGGGAACTCGTGGCGCCTTCGGGCACTAGACCGGGTGGCTTGTTGGATTTGGATATTGTGCTGGGTAATAATGCTCTCAGGGTCCGTATTAGGAGGTCGACCAGTTCGATAACGGGGTATGGTTACCTATACTGCCAGTGCCGGGAGTAGCTTGCCTGGTCCGGTTGGTTTCTGAGTATAGGTCATTATGGATGGGAGGCTTAAATTTTTTGCGCATGCTGATGGGTCCCCTTTTACCAAATTTCAGTTTTCTTCAGTGTTGCGCAGTTGTCTGCGGCATTCGAGGGTGGATCCTGGTGAATTTGGCACTCACTCTGTCGCATAGGCGCCGCCACAGAGGCAGCCAGAGCGGGTTTATCGGAGGTGATGCGCATTGGTCGTTGGTGGTCGGCCTGCTTTGCGAGAAATATTCGCCCTGATCTGCTGGTGTGAGTTCGCTGTGTTTTCTGAGGGGTTGCTGTATATTAAATATAAGAAAAATATAAATAAAAATGTTCATGGCAGGTGTGTTTCACAGTTTTTTCTCTTTCAGGGGCTGTTCGTCTGGTGGTGTGGCTGTTGGGCCACTCTTACATCTTTTGGGATGAGCAGAGAGCGGAATGCAGGCCTGGAGGTCCGAGCCTTGGATTCAGGGAAGTGGAGTTTTTTGGGAAGGGTATACAGGGTCTCAGATGGTCTCAGCTGTTACCTGAGGTAGTGGATTTGAGTCTCTGATTGGCAGTGCCAGTCATATTGGTGGTACATGCAGGCGGGAATGATCTCCTGCAGTTTCCTGCCTTTTTTAGGGAATTAGTGATTGTGTGGTTGGAGGTGGTTCCCCGAGTGGTGTGGCCTAGAGCTCGGGATGGGGAAGCACTGGAGAAGTGCCGGAGAACCTTAAATGTCCGTATTTCCCATTTTGTGCGCTCCAGAGGTCGGGTAGTTGTTCGGCATCGGCAGCTGGAAGGCGAAAATAGGGCACTAATGAGACCTGATGGGGCGCACCTTACGGACATTGGTCTGGACATATTTTTGTTTGGCCTCCAGGATGGCATTGAACAAGGATTCTTTTTGCTGGGTGGTGGTTGGAGTCACGTATAGAATTCGGTCCTCCTCTGTGGCGGCAATTTAGAACAAAAGAGCATGGTGGTGACAGATTTGGAGCACGTGCCCTCTGGGGTCCAGGGGTTGGCACACCGCACCGAAGGAATGGTTGGGGGAGGAGTTTAATGTGTCCATTGTAATGCTTAGCTGTGGCCAATCATCACCCAGTAAAATAAGTTAAAGTTAAGAAACGGTGTCCGTGTCATTTGTTATGGGAAGAGTGAATAAAGGGGCCTGGTGGTAGATCTCTCATCCTAACCCTTGTTCCGGAATACCAGCAGTCCTAGAAGGCCACCGAGTGGCACAATGACAGAGTCTGTAGATGGCAGCAGTATGATGAGGCCACTGAGTGGCACAATGACAGAGTCTGGAGTAGGCAGCAGTATGAGGAAGCCACCGAGTGGCAAAATGACAGAGTCTGGAGTTGGCGGCAGCATCAGGAGGTTGTCCTTATTTTCATGTATTTTTTGTATATTTGTTGTTTCCTAATATATATTTTCCTCACACTTTCAGACGTCACACGACCTAACACGACGTAATTCGGTCCATACAGCAAAATACATTTTTCAGTCACCCATCATTTTTACAAAAAAACAAAAACACTTTGAAACAGTGGCACAATGAGTCCGTAGATGGCAGCAGTATGATGAGCAAAGAAAAGGGGGTTAGTCAGCACCAGTGATGGGCAGTTCACATTGTTCGCCTGTGAACACATGCGAGCTGCCATCTTTTCTCACAAGTCCGGCGAGGCACAGGTAAGCCCTTACCTGTGCCTGTACACGAGTCGGTCTGAAAACAAATGCGGTCAGCGGGAGCAAGCAGTTCCGAGAACAGCCCGATGAAGGCCCCATCACTGGTCAGCACATCCCAATGGCAAAAAAAATAGAGAAAAAAAGACAATGCAACAGCACCCTGCACACCAGATAAAGTCATAATGCCACATAAAATATTATAGTGCTTATGTTACGCTTATTTATAAAGTGAGATGCTTGGCAAATGCATTTTGTACAATCCAACGTCAGAGATCGCCTTGACGTTTGGCAGACGGGCTCAGATGGTTTTGTACAAAATGCATTTGCTAAGCATCTCACTTTATAAATAAGTTTAGCATTAGCACTATAATATTTTTTGTGACTATGGCATTATTGTACTTTATCTGGTATGCAGGGTGCTTGTCACGAGGGTGTCAAGAGCCACGTCTGACTCCGTTATACCCGGGGTCAGGAAGTCGCAGCGGGTGGCTGCGCGCTCTATGTCTAAAGATCACGTTGTTTCTTAGTGATTGTTTTATGTGTTTGCCTTGCAATCCTTTTTGTCTCACTCAGGGATCCGTAGCTTCTTCTCCTCAGCTGTTTCTTGTCTGCCACTCCCAACCTCCTTATATTCTCCTCTCACACTTCTCTAGTTGCCAGTTATAGAGCTTCCTGCCTGGACTTCTATACTGACCCACTGGAGCTGTGAATCCTGGTTGTTGTTCCAGAGTGCTACCCTCCGGATCCCTGTTGGGCTTTTTGTTGTCTCCTGTTGTCGCCCACCTGGGATTATATGTTGAGTCTGTATTGTCTGTCCTCCTCTTGGTGTTTTCCTTTAGAGCTAGTGGTGCGGACTAGTGTTCCCACCGCCCTGTTCACTATCTAGGGCTCATCTTAGGGAAAGCCAGGGTTTTAGGCACGTGATCGGCGTACGGGTGAGGAACCCGTCTAGGGACGTCAGGGCTGCCAGGTGCCAGCCGCAAGGTGAGTCAGGGGTCACCACCTTCCCTCTCACTTGGGCAGGGCCTTCCTCTTTCCCTCCCTCTGTGTCACGTATGTGATAGTCACGCCGATCGTGATATTATAACTGGCCCTTATTTTTTGAAAAAAATAAAAATAAAAAATAAAAATTATTTTTTTTTCTCTCTACTTAGAATCCAATATGGATCCTATTGCTGCTTTGGCAAAACAGCTTCAAGGCCTGTCTTTGGAGGTGGCAGGATTGAAGGCGTCTGTCCTCCAACAACAGCAGCAAATGCAGCAGACCGCAAGCCCAGCGGTTGCTATGGGTAACCAGGTTGTTACAGAACCCAAGGTTGTTCTTCCTGACAGATTTTCTGGGGGAAGGGACAAATTTGTGACGTTCCGTGAGGCCTGCAAATTATATTTTAAGCTGCGCCCTTACTCCTCAGGTAATGAAGAACAGCGGGTGGGGATTGTTATTTCCCTGCTTCAGGGGGACCCGCAATCCGCGTTCTCGTTACCCCCTGGTTCCCAGGCTCTCCGGTCAGTGGAGGGATTTTTTGGGGCTTTGGGTCTCATATATGATGACCCTGACCGAGTCAAAGTTACGGAGACTCCTACAGGGAGATCGGCCAGCAGAGGAATATTGCTCAGAGTTCCGTAGGTGGGCTACGGATACTCAGTGGAACGACCCGGCTCTCAGGAGTCAGTTCTGCTCTGGGTTATCTGAAAGGGTTAAGGATGTGCTGGCGCTGTATGAGACCCCCCTTTCCCTTGATGCTGTTATGTCCCTCTCTATCAGAATAGATAGACGTCTTAGGGAGAGATCAAAAATTCCTGAGCAATTGGTAACCTCTCCCAAGCAGCAGTTAGTCTGTACTGACTTAGATGAGCCTATGCAGCTAGGAGGAACTTCTCGTCAGGTCCGTCCTCCTGAGGTTCGCCGTAGGTGGGGGGCTTGTTTTTTCTGTGGGGGGAGGGGTCATTTCATTAATGTCTGTCCCTCCTTTCTCAAAAACAAAAGACCGTCGGAAAACTACTAACCCCAGGCTGTGCGGAGGATGTCAGCCGGGGGGTATACGTTTCCTCCATACGAACATCTCAATTTGTGTTGCCAGCGGTTATTGTTTTTGGTGTTAAGACGGAGTCTATTTCTTTTTTTCTAGACAGTGGAGCAGGGGTAAATTTGATAGATGCCCATTTTGCCCGCACTATGGGTTTGTCTCTCTGTACGCTGCAGAGACCTATTCCCATATTCGCTATTGATTCTGCTCCTCTGTCTCAGAGAAACCTCACTCACATTGTCCATAACTTACACCTTCGGGTAGGGGACCACCATAATGAGTGTCTTTCATGTTACGTTCTGGAGGGCCTTCCCTCTCCTGTGGTATTGGGTCTTCCCTGGTTGGTAGCGCACAATCCAGTGGTGGATTGGCAGGCCAGGGAGATATTGGAGTGGAGTGAGCATTGCAGAGAGAATTGCTTAAATAACAATTGCTTAATGGCCTCCATAGCTTCCCTACCTACATTTATTTTGGACTTTGAGGACGTTTTTTCTGAAAAGGGTTGTCAGAAGCTACCACCTCATCGTCCTTATGATTGCCCGGTTAACCTGATTCCCGGTGCAAAATTACACAAGTCCAGGTTGTATAATCTTTCGGGTCCCGAGAGACAATGAAAGATTATATCTCCGAGAGTCTGGCTAAGGGACACATCAGACCCTCTTCTTCACCCGTGGCTGCAGGGTTTTTCTTTGTTAAAAAGAAAGATGGGGGCCTGCGTCCTTGCCTAGATTTCCGTGAACTAAACCGGATAACCATCCGAGACCCATACCCTCTTCCTCTCATTCCTGACCTTTTTAATCAGATTGCGGGTGCTAGGTGGTTCTCCAAACTTGATCTTAGGGGGGCCTACAATCTGATTCGTATCAAGGAAGGGGATGAGTGGAAGACAGCTTTTAACACCCCTGAGGGGCATTATGAAAATTTAGTCATGCCTTTCGGTCTGACCAATGCCCCTGCTGTCTTCCAACATTTCGTTAATGATATTTTTAGTCATCTCATCGGCAGGTTTGTAGTCATATACCTAGATGATATCTTAATTTATTCGGCTGATCTGAAAACACATGAAGTACATGTCAGGCAAATACTGCAGGTCCTACGGACGAATGAATTATATGCGAAAATTGAAAAATGTGTCTTCGCCGTTCAGGAAATACAGTTCCTGGGATATCTATTATCTGCTTCAGGTTTCCGTATGGATCCTAGGAAGGTCCAGGCAATTTTAGATTGGGATCTTCCTGAGAACCTTAAAGCTCTACAACGGTTTTTGGGTTTCGCAAATTTCTATAGAAAGTTCATTAAAAATTATTCAGTGATCGTTAAACCCCTTACTGACATGACTAGGAAGGGGACTGATTTTTCTAAATGGTCTGACGCCGCTAAAATTGCATTTTCCTCTCTAAAAGAGAGATTTACCTCGGCACCTGTTCTAATTCAACCTGATGTCTCCCAGCCTTTTATTGTTGAAGTAGATGCGTCAGAGGTGGGAGTGGGGGCTGTATTGTCTCAGGGTCCGTCTCCTGGCAAATGGCGTCCTTGCGCTTTCTTTTCCAAAAAGTTATCTACAGCAGAAAAGAACTATGATATTGGAAATAGGGAACTGTTGGCGATTAAACTGGCGTTTGAAGAGTGGTGTCACTTCTTAGTGGGAGCAATCCACCCCGTCACGGTGATTACGGATCACAGAAACCTTCTGTACCTAGAATCGGCTAAGCGTCTCACCCCTAGACAAGCTAGGTGGTCGCTATTCTTTACCAGATTTAACTTTGTAATCACCTATCGTCCTGGGGCAAAAAATACCAAGGCAGACGCATTATCTCATAGTTTCCCTGGAGGGGGTAATGTTAGTGATCCGGTACCTATTTTACAAAGAGGAGTGGTTGTCTCTGCTGTACACTCTGTTCTAGAGGGAAAGGTGTTAGAGGCCCAGGGGGACGCCCCGGCCTCTTGCCCCTCAGAGAAATTGTTTGTACCGTTAAACCTGCGTCTTGAATTATTAAAGGAACATCATAATTCGGCACTTGCTGGGCACCCGGGTAGTAAAGCAACCTTGGAGCTATTGTCTCGTCGTTTTTGGTGGCCAAGGTTGCGTCAGGATGTAATGGATTTTGTGTCTACTTGTTCTACTTGTGCACGCGCGAAAGTCTCTCATACACGTCCAGCAGGGTCTTTATTGCCACTTTTCATCCCCAATAGGCCATGGACACATCTGTCAATGGATTTCATCACTGACTTACCGTTGTCTGCGGGTAAAACAGTTATCTTGGTAGTAGTAGACAGGTTTAGCAAAATGGTACACTTTATTGCGCTACCCGCACTTCCTAATGCTAAGACTCTTGCTCAGGTGTTTATCAGTGAAATCGTGAAGCTTCACGGGGTCCCTTCCGATGTGGTTTCGGATCGGGGAACCCAGTTTATTTCTAAGTTTTGGAAAGCTTTTTGTTCCCGTTTGGGGGTACACTTGTCCTTTTCCTCAGCTTTCCATCCTCAGTCGAATGGACAGACTGAGCGTACCAACCAAAACCTAGAAACATATTTAAGGTGTTTTGTGTCTGAAAACCAAGAGGTGTGGTCATCATATTTACCGTTAGCCGAGTTTGCCATAAATAATCGCTGTCAGGAATCCACTGGCAAGTCACCATTTCTTGGTGCATACGGTTTTCATCCCCAATTTTGTACCTTCAAAGAGGGGGGTTCTTCTGGGGTTCCCGAAGAGGAACGGTTTTCTTCATCTCTTTCATCGGTATGGCAGAAGGTGCAAGCTAACTTGAAAAATATGAGTGGTAAATATAAATGCATGGCCGATAAGAAACGGTCGCCAGGTCCGGACCTAGGAGTGAATGACTATGTGTGGTTGTCTACTAGGAATATTAAGTTGAAGGTTCCCTCTTGGAAACTGGGCCCTAGGTTCATTGGTCCTTATAAAATAGTAGCCGTCATTAACCCTGTGGCTTTTCGCCTGGAGCTACCTCAGACTTTTAAGATCCATAACGTCTTCCATAAGTCGTTACTCAAGAAGTATGTTCCACCTCTAGAACCATCACCGCTGCCACCTCCTCCTGTTATTGTGGATGGTAATCTGGAGTTTCAAATATCCAGAATTGTTGATTCTCGTCGGTTCCGTCGCTCTCTTCAGTATCTGGTGCATTGGAGGGGTTACGGTCCCGAGGAAAGAATGTGGGTTCCAGCGTCAGAGGTAAACGCCAACAGGTTAATTCAGGCTTTCCATGCCTCTCATCCTGAGAGACCTGGTCCTGAGTGTCCGGAGGCCCCTCGTGAAAGGGGGGGTACTGTCACGAGGGTGTCAAGAGCCACGTCTGACTCCGTTATACCCGGGGTCAGGAAGTCGCAGCGGGTGGCTGCGCGCTCTATGTCTAAAGATCACGTTGTTTCTTAGTGATTGTTTTCTGTGTTTGCCTTGCAATCCTTTTTGTCTCACTCAGGGATCCGTAGCTTCTCCTCCTCAGCTGTTTCTTGTCTGCCACTCCCAACCTCCTTATATTCTCCTCTCACACTTCTCTAGTTGCCAGTTATAGAGCTTCCTGCCTGGACTTCTATACTGACCCACTGGAGCTGTGAATCCAGTGCTACCCTCCGGATCCCTGTTGGGCTTTTTGTTGTCTCCTGTTGTCGCCCACCTGGGATTATATGTTGAGTCTGTATTGTCTGTCCTCCCCTTGGTGTTTTCCTTTAGAGCTAGTGGTGCGGACTAGTGTTCCCACCGCCCTGTTCACTATCTAGGGCTCATCTTAGGGAAAGCCAGGGTTTTAGGCACGTGATCGGCGTACGGGTGAGGAACCCGTCTAGGGACGTCAGGGCAGCCAGGTGCCAGCCGCAAGGTGAGTCAGGGGTCACCACCTTCCCTCTCACTTGGGCAAGGCCTTCCTCTTTCCCTCCCTCTGTGTCACGTATGTGATAGTCACGCCGATCGTGATATTGCTGTTGCATTGTCTTTTTTTCTCTAAGCAGTATGATGAGGCCACCGAGTGGCAAGGTGACATAGTGTGGAGATGGCAGCAGCATTATGAGACCACAGAGTGGCAAGGTGGCATAGTTTGGAGGTGGCAACAGCAGCAGGATACCACAGAGTGGCAAGGTGACATAGTGTGGAAATGACAGCAGCATAAAGAGGCCACAGAGTGGCAAGGTGATATAGTGGAGATGGCAGCAGCAGCTGCATCAGGAGACCACAAAGTGAACCGGTAACAGAGTGGTGCTGTGGGTGGCAATACCTTTACCCGCTGACGAAGGTAGGTGCAAGAAGTAACGCTTGGCATCAGATGTGTGGCATCAGGTGGGTTGCTGCTTCAGAGTAAGGCAGGAAGTCAGATGAAACCGGTCTCTCTTATCAAAGTGTTGGTGTGGCACCATGGATGATCTAGTCTGATGCATCAGGAATTAGTGGTTGGAAATCCTGGCTGATCCACGCCTGATTCATCCTGACAAAGGTCAGTCATTCCACATTTTGGGTGGACAGGTGAGTTCTCCTTGGGGTAACTATGGCCCCCGCCACACTAAACACCTTCTCTGATGCCACAATACTGGCCAGGCAGGACAGCTTTTCCATGGCAAACTCTGCTAGTTGCGGCCAAAAATCCAGTTTGGCAACTTAGTATTCCAGCGGATCTTCAATGTGGGGTGGCAGGGTGCTGTCCAAGTATGCCACCACCTGCTGGATCAGGTCCTACTCCAGGTCTACCTGCTACTGCTGGTGAGTAGTTTCTTCACTATGCGGGTGAAGAAAGCTACTCATCAGCGACTGTAGACTCAGGCTGCTGCTGATGGAGATTCTACTGCTCCTGCTACCCAACCCCTCTCCAGCAGCCATGGCAGAGGAATGTGAGCGCAGAGGGCACCCCCGGTCAGACCTGCAAGAGGATAGACGATGGCGCATCTAGGCAGCGGCCAACTGACTACAGAGGATGTCTCTATAGTAGTTCAGTTTGTCCTCCCTCTCGATGGGTGCAAAAAGGCCCCCATTCTGGACTGGTAGCGAGGGTCCAAAATGGTGGAAAGCCAGAAGTCATCCCTCTTTCTGAATGGTGACAATTCGGCTGTCACTACGCAAGCAATGGAGCATGCATTGTGCTATTTGTGCAAGTGACTCGGAGGGACTCCCTGCATCCATCTTCACTGCATACTACCATGGTGTGTCCGGGTCCTCTGCCTCATCTTCCTCATCACACTGTAGCCCCTCGAGCTGCTCCTGCTCCTCCTGTCCTGTCAGCTGAGTAGAAAAACCACCTAGCCTTACTTGACGCAGCAACGATACCATGTTCTTCCCATTGTCGGTGAGCATGGTTCAGATTTTCAGTTGTCATGGAGAAAGCCAGGATTCGATTTCTTGATGCATCACACGGAGCAGTTTCTCCCCTGTGTGACTCCGTTTGCCAAGGCAAACCAGGTGCATAACAGCGTGACAGCACCGAGCCCTGCACATGTGGTATGCTGGGGGGGCACTGTGACTTGTCCCTGCAGTGGAGGCTAAGGACATGGTGGAGAATGAAGAGATAGAGGCGGACATTGTTGCAGGACCAACGTCGTGAGAACGTGGAGGCAGAAGCGGCGTGACCTGGCCAAGTTGCTGGTGTGGTTGTGCAGGAACCACATTCACCTAGTGGGCTGTAAAAGACATGTATTGTCCCTGACTGTAGTTACAGCTTCACACGTCGGCACTGACGTGCACTTTTGCAGACACCGATGGGCTCAAGGACTGGCCCACCTTCTGTTCTACATATTTGTGCAGGGCTTCGCAAAGAAATGACAGCTTGGGACTTTCCACCTTGGCTCGGCACAAGAAATCAGTTCTCTGAAAGGTGCGAAGTCCACCACTTGGAATCAGAGAGACTGCAGCACCAGCAACTTGGACAGGAGTACGTTCAGCTTCTGAGCTGTTGGATGCATGCATGCATACTGCTGTCTCTTGGCAGTTGCTTTGTGATCGATTGCTGACTGAATGACTGACGAGGCGTAGGAGGAACAGGAGCATCTGGACCAGCAAAAGATGGGAATTACAGACAGCTCCCTTTGGCTGAGGTGGTGGAGCCTTGACTTCCTGAAACCCGATGCTTGCCACTGGCTGATGCAGCGGTTGCTGCGGCAGGCTGGATCACCACATCGGAGCCACGATTCTCCCAAGCCGCACTTCATCTTATGTCCAGAGATGCGACATATGGCCACGTTCAGCTCCTTTGGTGCTTTGAAAAAAACTGCCACACTGCCGAGTAAGTGATTTTCCCTCCAACAGTCCGCACTGACTGATTGCTACCGCCACTGCCTCCATGAACCTCTGCACCACTACTTCCCGGGCAGGTAGGCTGCTGCAAATCAGGTGGTCTACCCCAGGCACGTTTGACTCACGACCTCTCACTGCTGCCACCCTGCTGACTCCAGACCACGCTAGCAACTTGCTGGCTCAGCCGCTGCCTGACGGGCAAGCTGCCACCCTCTTCTCCTGATGATGACAAAGCCCCTTCTTCACCCGGCTCTCAAGTGCGATCGGCTTCATCATCATCGAGAAGTGTCTGCACATCACTCGATGTCCTCCTCAACGGCCTCTGGGTCAGGAGTTTAGCCACTTGCAACACAAGCTCCCGTGCCACTCTCCTCATCACTACTTGCCTGCCTAGCAAAGGAAGTGGCAGAAGTCTCCTTCACATCTTGGCTGGGCAGTAGCTGCTGACTGTCATCTAGTAGCTCATCCTCGCTAAAAAGTGAAGCTGAGCCCACTGCATGTAGTACTTCTTGCAGTTATGGAACAGAAAAGGCCAGAGGCAGGTTGAGGACAGATGAGGGCACAGGGCCTGCTCCCGGGCCATGCCAACTAAGGGTCGTGTCTGACGAAACCCACCGACTGTTGGCTGAGGGTGTCTGATGTCACTTGCAGGGGTGTACATAGAAATCATTGGGCCCCATAGAAGGACTCTGAATTGAGTCCCCTAACTCTGCCCCTAGCCTGGCCCATCCCCCCTGCCCTGGCTCCTCCCCTGCCACACCCCCATTTGCCAATAAAGAAATGTATACATGACCAACCGAAAATGTTAGAGACACTGGCGTAATTAGAAATGACTGGGCCCCACAGGAAATTTTTGAACGGGCCCCAGAGCAAATTTTTGACTGGGCCCTCCCAGTTGTCCAGCACCTCTGACCGGCAGAGACACATGACTTCTTCCCTAATACAGTACAATTATCGTCCAATAGAGAAGTCATTGAAATATATGTATACTGTAGCATATTTTGACACTGTCTATTGTACGATAATTGGACTGTATTAGGGAAAAAGTCAATGGTCTCTGCTGGTCAGAGGTGCTGGACAACTGGGGGGGGCCCATTCAAAAATTAGCTGTGGGGCCCGTTCAAAAGTTTGCTGTGGTGCCCAGTCATTTATAATTACGCTGGTGCCAGTAAGAGAGACTGTTATTAGTACAGACATGTTTTTCTTTAATGATCCGAGTTGGGGTTGGAAAGATAGTGACTGGGGGCTGGGGCAGTCTTAATGTGTGGGCAGGCTGGCAGTGGCACAGGTCTGGACTGGCTGGCGACACTGGTCACTCTCAACTTTCTTCCATGATGGGTGCACGCCTGCTGCCTGCCAACGATACCCTGGGCCAATCAGCAGCAGGATCTTTGCACACTCTTAATGCTGATTGGCCCAATGTGTGGTGCTTTGCAGGCGCACGAGCAAAGGGAGCGCGCAGCCAGGCTGGGTCCTAGGGAACGCGCAGAGTCAGTGACAGTTCGGTGGGGGGCCTTTAAGCTAAGCCTGCAGTGAGCGCAGTTGCAGAGGGAGGCGCCTTCCATGTGCTCCAGGCCCCCCGTGCCGCTGGCCCCATAGCAGTGGCGTACCCTGCCTATATTGGCTGTACGCCACTGGTCACTTGGGATAACGTAGATGACCGAATTAACTAATCAAGAACGGCAGGGTTGCTGGTCAAGACACGACCGCTAGATGACACCAGGAGCTCAGGCCTCTCTCTGTGACTACTGCTGCCACAACCCCTTACTCTGCTACGACCTCTCCTTACGGCAGAATCATTCAGGCCTCTTCCACTCCTCTGTGCATGGCCTGATACGCTTTCACCAGAAATAGCTGCAGCAGTAAACTGACAATATATATTTCTTGTTGGACTGAATTAGGCCACTGTACGTTTTGACCAGAAAAAAATTAAAGAGTGAAGTGTGTATATAGAAACATAGAAACATAGAATGTGTCGGAAGATAAGAACCATTTGGCCCATCTAGTCTGCCCAATATACTAAATACTATGGATAGCCCCTGGCCCTATCTTATATGAAGGATGGCCTTATGCCTATCCCATGCATGCTTAAACTCCTCCACTGTATTTGCAGCTACCACTTCTGCAGGAAGGCTATTCCATGCATCCACTACTCTCTCAGTAAAGTAATACTTTCTGATATTACTGTTAAACCTTTGCCCCTCTAATTTAAAACTATGTCCTCTTGTAGCAGTTTTTCTTCTTTTAAATATTCTCTCCTCTTTTACTTTGTTGATTCCCTTTATGTATTTAAAAGTTTCTATCATATCCCCTCTGTCTCGTCTTTCTTCCAAGCTATACATGTTAAGGTCCTTTAATCTTTCCTGGTAAGTTTTATCCTGCAATCCATGTACCAGTTTAGTAGCTCTTCTCTGAACTCTCTCCAAAGTATCAATATCCTTCTGGAGATATGGTTTCCAGTACTGAGCACAATACTCCAAATGAGGTCTCACTAGTGCTCTGTAGAGCGGCATGAGCACCTCCCTTTTTCTACTGGTAATTCCTCTCCCTATACACCCAAGCATTCTGCTAGCATTTCCTGCTGCTCTGTGACATTGTCTGCCTAAGTCTGCTGAAATAATGATCCCTAAATCCCTTTCCTCAGATACTGAGGTTAGAACTACATCACTGATCTTATATTCTGCTCTTGGGTTTTTACACCCCAGGTGCATTATCTTGCACTTATCAACATTAAATTTTAGTTGCCAGATTTTTGACCATTCCTCTAGTTTTCCTAAGTCCTTTTCCATCTGGTGTATCCCTCCAGGAACATCAACCCTGTTACAAATCTTTGTGTCATCAGCAAAAAGTCACACCTTACCATTGAGGCCTTCTGCAATTTCGCTGATAAAGATATTAAACAATATGGGTCCCAGAACAGATCCCTGAGGTACCCCACTGGTAACAAGACCTTGGTCTGAATATACTACATTGACTACAACCCTCTGTTGCCTGTCCCTCAGCCACTGCCTAATCCATTCAACAATATGGGAGTCCAAGCCCAAAGACTGCACTTTATTGATAAGCCTTCTATGTGGGACAGTATCAAAAGCCTTACTAAAGTCTAGATAAGCAATGTCTACTGCACCTCATCCATCTATTATTTTAGTCACCCAATCAAAAAAATCAATAAGATTAGTTTGACATGATCTCCCTGAAGTAAACCCATGCTGTTTTTCATCTTTCAATCCATGGGATTTTAGATTTTCCACAATCCTCCCCTTAACCCCTTAAGGACCGAGGACGTACCGGTACGCCCTATTTCCCGAGTCCTTAAGGACCGAGGACGTACCGGTACGTCCTGACTTAAAATCTGCATTCCGGCGCCGCGGGGGTTAATCGGAACGGGACGCCGGCTGAAATCATTCAGCCGGCATCCCGTAACAATGCAGGGGGGGGTCATTTGACCCCCCCGTGTCGGCGATCGCAGCAAACCGCAGGTCAATTCAGACCTGCGGTTTGCTGCGCTTTTTGCAGTTTCTGATCCCCGCGGTCCCTGACCGCGGGGATCAGAAACTTCAGAGTGCCTAAAATCAATATTGCGCACCCCCCCCCTGCACCCCTGCATGATTTGATGGCGGCGGGTGGTGCAGGGGGGGTGTCGCAGGCGGTGGGGGCGTTGCGGGAGGCGGGCGGTGCGGCAGGCGGGATCGCGATCCCCCGCCCGCCTCCCATTGCATAATCGTTGGCGTCTAGTGGGTTATACCAGGGTGCCAGCACATTGCTGGCACCCTGGTATAAACGGCTGACATCGGTGATGCGATGTCAGCCGTTTAACCCTTTCCATGCAGCGGTCCGTACGGACCGCTGTATGGAAAAGGTTAACAGCGCAAGGAGCTCCCTCCCTCTCCGATCGGGGGGCTGCTGTGCCTTTGCAGCCCCCCGATGGGAGAGGGAGAGAGCCCCCAGAGAGCCCCCCGAAGCCCCGTCCTCACCCTTCCCCGTCTGCGAAGTTGTGACAGACGGGGAAGGTTCCCATGGCAACAGGACGCCTGCTCAGGCGTCCTGCTGTCCATGGTGCTGAACAGATCTGTGCTGAAAGCATAGATCTGTTCAGTGTAAGTAAAATACAGTGCAGAAACCTATATAGTTTCTGTACTGTATTTTACAGACATCAGACCCACTGGATCTTCAAGAACCAAGTGGGTCTGGGTCCAATTTTTTTTAAAAAAAGTGAAAAAAGTTAAGATAAAATAAAAAAACATTTATCACTGAATAAAAATAAAAATAAAAAAATACACTACACATATTAGGTATCGCCGCGTCCGTAACGACCTGATCTATAAAACGGTCATGTTACTTTCCCCGCACGGTGAACGCCATAAAAATAAAAAAATAAAAACTATGAGAAAATTGAAATTTTGCCCACCTTACTTCCCAAAAAAGGTAATAAAAGTGATCAAAAAAGTCGCATGTACGCCAAAATAGTACCAATAAAACCGTCATCTCATCCCGCAAAAAATGAGACCCTACTCAAGATAATCGCCCAAAAACTGAAAAAACTATGGCTCTTAGACTATGGAAACACTAAAACATGATTTTTTATGTTTCAAAAATAAAATAATTGTGTAAAACTTTTATAAATAAAAATAAAGTATACATATTAGGTATCGCCGCGTCCGTATCGACCGGCTCTATAAAATTATCACATGACCTAACCCCTCAGGTGAGCACCGTAAAAAAAAAAGAAAAAAAAAGTGTAAAAAAAGCAATTTTTTGCCATCTTACGTCACAAAAAGTGTAATAGCAAGCGATCAAAAAAAGTCATATGCACCCCAAAATAGTGCCAATCAAACCGTCATCTCATCCCACAAAAAATTAGACCCTACTCAAGATAATCGCCCAAAAACTGTAAAAACTATGGCTCTTAGACTATGGAGACACTAAACAATTTTTTGGTTTTAAAAATGAAGTTATTGTATAAAACTTACATAAATAAAAAAAATTGTATACATATTAGGTATCGCCGCGTCCGTGACAACCTGCTCTATAAAATTACCACATGATCTAACCTGTCAGATGAATGTTGTAAATAACAAAAAAAAAACGTGCCAAAAAAGCTATTTCTTGTTACCTTGCCGCACAAAAAGTGTAATATAGAGCAACCAAAAATCATATGTACCCTAAACTAGTACCAACAATACTGCCACCCTATTCCGTACTTTCTAAAATGGGGTCACTTTTTTGGAGTTTCTACTCTAGGGGTGCATCAGGGGGGCTTCAAATGGGACATGGTGTCAAAAAAACTGTCCAGCAAAATCTGCCTTCCAAAAACCGTATGGCATTCCTTTCCTTCTGTGCCCTGCCGTGTGCCCGTACAGCAGTTTACGACCACATATGGGGTGTTTCTGTAAACTACAGAATCAGGGCCATAAATAATGAGTTTTGTTTGGCTGTTAACCCTTGCTTTGTAACTGGAAAAAAAATATTAAAATGGAAAATCTGCCAAAAAAGTGAAATTTTGAAATTGTATCTCTATTTTCCATTAAATCTTGTGCAACACCTAAAGGGTTGACAAAGTTTGTAAAATCAGTTTTGAATACCTTGAGGGGTGTAGTTTCTTAGATGGGGTCACTTTTTTGGAGTTTCTACTCTAGGGGTGCATCAGGGGGGCTTCAAATGGGACATGGTGTCAAAAAAACTGTCCAGCAAAATCTGCCTTCCAAAAACCGTATGGCATTCCTTTCCTTCTGCGCCCTACTGTGTGCCCGTACAGCAATTTACGACCACATATGGGGTGTTTCTGTAAACTACAGAATCAGGGCCATAAATAATGAGTTTTGTTTGGCTGTTAACCCTTGCTTTGTAACTGGAAAAAAAATATTAAAATGGAAAATCTGCCAAAAAAGTGAAATTTTGAAATTGTATCTCTATTTTCCATTAAATCTTGTGCAACACCTAAAGGGTTGACAAAGTTTGTAAAATCAGTTTTGAATACCTTGAGGGGTGTAGTTTCTTAGATGGGGTCACTTTTTTTGGAGTTTCTACTCTAGGGGTGCATCAGGGGGGCTTCAAATGGGACATGGTGTCAAAAAAACTGTCCAGCAAAATCTGGCTTCCAAAAACCATACGGCGCACCTTTCACTCTACGCCCCGCTGTGTGGCCGTACAGTAGTTTATGGACACATATTGGGTGTTTCTGTAAACAGCAGAGTCAGGGCAATAAAGATACAGTCTTGTTTGGCTGTTAACCCTTGCTTTGTTAGTGGAAAAAATGGGTTAAAATGGAAAATTAGGCAAAAAAATGAAATTCTCAAATTTCATCCCAATTTGCCAATAACTCTTGTGCAACACCTAAAGGGTTAACGGAGTTTGTAAAATCAGTTTTGAATACCTTGAGGGGTGTAGTTTATAGAATGGGGTCATTTTTGGGCGGTTTCTATTATGTAAGCCTCGCAAAGTGACTTCAGAGCTGTAGTGGTCCCTAAAAATTGGGTTTTTGTAAATTTCTGAAAAATTTCAAGATTTGCTTCTAAACTTCTAAGCCTTGTAACATCCCCAAAAAATAAAATATCATTCCCAAAATAATTCAAACATGAAGTAGACATATGGGGAATGTTAAGTCATCACAATTTTTGGGGGTATTACTATGTATTACAGAAGTAGAGAAACTGAAACTTTGAAATTTGCTAATTTTTCTAAATTTTTGGTAAATTAGGTATTTTATTATGCAAAAAAATTAATTTTTTTGACTTTATTTTACCAGTGTCATGAAGTACAATATGTGACGAAAAAACAATCTCAGAATGGCCTGGATAAGTCAAAGTGTTTTAAAGTTATCAGCACTTAAAGTGACACTGGTCAGATTTGCAAAAAATGGCCTGGTCCTTAAGGTGAAAATGAGCCCGGTCCTTAAGGGGTTAAGTATGGTTTCCATTAATTTCCCCATTATTGATGTCAGGCTTACTGGCCTATAGTTGCCCGATTCTGGCCTATAGTTGCTACTACCTTTCTTGTGAATGGGCACAACATTTGCTAATTTCCAATCTTCTGGGACGACTCCTGTTGCCAGTGATTGGTTAAATAAATCTGTTAATGGTTTTGCTAGTTCACCGCTGAGCTCTTTTAAAAGCTTTGGGTGTATACCATCAGGCCCCTGTGACTTATTTGTATTAATTTTAGACAGTTGACTTAGAACCTCTTCCTCTGTAAAGACACATGCATCAAAAGATTCATTTGTCTTCTTTCCTAACTGAGGTCCTTCTCCTTCATTTTCCTTTGTAAAAACTGAACAGAAGTATTCATTGAGGCAGTCAGCTTTTTCTTTATCTTCTTCCATATACCTTCCTTCTTTTGTTTTTAATTTGGTAATTCCTTGTTTTAGTTTCCTTTTTTCACTTATGTATCTAAAGAATGCCTTATCGCCTTTTTTCCCTGACTGAGCTAATTTCTCTTCTGCCTGTGCTTTAGAAGCTCTTATAACTTGTTTGGCCTCTCTCTGCCTAATCTTATAAATTTGTCTGTCATCCTTGTTTATTTTTTTTTATAATTCCTAAATGCTATCTTTTTGTTTTTAATGATTTTGGCCACTTCTGCTGAGTACCACAGTGGTCTCAGTACTTTCTTGAAGTACTGAAATACGCCCCAATACGCTTTCACCAGAAATAACTGCAACATTGCAGTGCATATTGTGGGGTTTTGCAAGTTCTTAACTCAAAGCGTCAGTGTTTATTCACATTTGAGGCCATTGCACAAAACACCACGTAATTTTGCAGTCATGGTGTTAATTCACACACAATGGAAAGTTCATATGAAATGAGTCACCTTTCTGACAGTTATGCATCCAGGCTTTAGGGGGCCTGTTTCCCCAGTGTGCGGCTCTCAGCCCTCCAGCAGGTCACAAAGCCTCAGATCCCAAAAACAGAGACCTCTCTGATGAGTCCAGCTGTCTATTTATAGACAGCCAGGTGCTGCCAAAACCTGGCCTGGACTGTAGGGAGTAGTCACCCACCCAGCACTTTGATGACTCCCAGCAAGAGCCATCCCGGATCAGCTATTTCCAGCCATACTGCTGCTGACACAGAAAACTGGCTCTTACTCCACCGAGGCCAGGAACCTTGGTGACACATACCTATCATCTACGATGATTCCTTGTACCTTCTTACATACCTGCCCCCTTTGTTCAACCCTAAGGGGGTGAACACATGCCAGACAGTGCACTCGGGACAGGGCTTCCATGTTTCCCTGCAAGCAATCTCCCACGTGTTCTACAGAGAACTTAAAGTTCTGTAAGGACAGGAACCACCCGGTGACTCTCAAGAGGCATTTCTCTCTTTGGCCTGGCTCATCCACTTGAGCGGGGAGTGGTCAGTTACCAGGTGGAATTTTCTACCCAACAAATAGTAGTGGAAAGACTCGAGTGCCCACTTGATAGCCAGGCACTCTCTCTCCACTATTCTGTACCTGGTTTTGGTTGGGGTAAGCTTGCGGCTTAGGAAGACAACGGGATGCTCCTCCCCATTGACCTCCTGAGACAGTACAGCATTGAGGCCTACTTCGGAGGCATCCGTTTGTACCACGAACTCCCTCTTAAAGTCGGGCGTCACCAAAACCGTGACATACACAGGGCCGACTTTAAAGCGGCAAAAGCCTCTCCCGCCCGATCATCCCAGCGAACCATCACTGATTTTCGTCCCTTCAAGAGCCCTTTCAAGGGTGTGGCTAGAGCAGCAAAGTGGGGAACAAACCTCATGTAATAGCCCACCATTCCCAGGAATTACTTTATTTGCCTAGTGGTGACAGGTCGGTGCCAATTAATTCCATATCGCCTCTATTTTGTTTACTTGGGGTTTGATGACTCCGAACCCAATGACATACCCCAAGTACTTAGTCTCTTCTAACCCTATCGCACATTTTTTTTGGGTTAGCAGTTAGGCCAGCTTTCCGACGGGAGTCCACTACATCCTGCACTTTGGGTAGGTAACTTTGCCAGTCGATACTGTGGATGACTATATCGTCCAGGTAAGCTGAAGCGTACCGACGATGTGGACAAAGCACAATGTCCATTAGTCACTGAAAAGTGGCGGAGGCGCCATGCAGACCAAAGGGTAAGACCTGATATTGATACAGCCCCTCAGGCGTGATGAAGGCAATTTTCTCTTTGGCAGCCTCTGTTAAGGGCACCTGTTAGTACCCTTTCGTGGGGTCCAAAACAGAAAAATACCGGGCTTGTCCTAACCTCCGATGAGCTCATCCACCCGGGGCATGGGATACACATCGAATTTAGAAACCTTGTTAAGTTTTCGAAAGTCATTACAAAACCTCAACGTCCCGCCCGGCTTGGGTATCAATACAATAGGACTGGCCCACTCACTTTTTGACTCCTCAATGACGTCTAGCTGCAACATTAGCTGCACATCCTCCAATATGGCTTGTCGCCGAGCCTCGGGTACCCGATATGGTTTTAATCAGATTTGTGCCTGAGGCTCAGTGACAATGTCATGCTGGATTATGGAAGTGCGCCCAGGAAGGTCCGAGAACACATCCGTGTTCCGACTAACGAACTCCCTAGCCTCCTAAGTCTGTTTAGAGGAGAGGCTGTCAGCAATTTTTACTGTGGCAGCTGCCTCTCTTGCATCAGACAGAGGGGCCGGTACCTCTTCTCCTAGAAAACCTGCCCGCGGGCTGTCTTCTGTGCAGGTTTCCCTATCTTTCCAGTTTGAGTAAATTCACATGCTAAACCTGCTCCGACTTTCGCCGCCCGTGTACATTGTTGTTTACATCTCCGATTTTCTCGAGTACCTCGTAGGGCCCCTGCCACCTACCCAGGAACTTACTGTGCACGGTCGTCACCAGAACCCAAACCTGATTACCCAGGTTAAAGATCCAGACCTGAGCCTGCCAATTATAGACCCGACTCTCGGCTCACTGAACTGCCTCCATATGCTCCCTAACAAGAGGCAACACTGTCTCTATCCAATCTTGGATCTGGGTAATGTACTCAATGACACTTTTATGTGGAGTGGGTTGTTGTTCCCACACCTCTTTGGCCACGTCCAAGAGACCGCAAAGGTGTCTGCCATATAGCAGTTCGAAGGGCGAGAACCCAGTAGAGGCCTGGGGTACCTCTCGCACTGCGAACATAAGATAAAGTAGAAGGAAGTCCCAGTCCTTCCCATCTTTAGACACTACCCTTTTTAACATATGTTTTATTGTTTGGTTAAAGCGTTCTTCCAGACCGTCCATTTGTGGATGGTAAACGGACGTCCGTATTTTTTTTTATGTGCAGCAACTTACACAGTTCCCTCATCACCTTGGACATAAAAGCAGTCCCTTGGTCAGTCATAACCTCTTTAGGTAGTCCTACTCAGGAAAACATCTCTATTAACTCCTTAGCTATGAGTTTGGCCGAGGTATGTCACAGTTGCACGCCTCCGGGTACCGAGTGGCGTAGTCTAGAATGACTAAGATGTGTTGATGCCCTCTGGAAAACTTCGGTACTAGGCCTATAAGATCCTAAGATCCATAGCTATTCGGTCAAACGGTACTTTGATAATAATCGGGAGAGGTACTAGGGGACTACGGAAATGTGTCTGCGGGCTAGTTATCTGGCAGGTCGGGCAAGACTTACAAAACTGTTCCACTTTTTTGAATATGCTGGGCCAGTAAAATCTCTGTAGAATACAATCCTGAGTTTTCTGCAGTCCCAGGTGACTCCGAGAATGTGTTGGTGGGCTAGATCTAACACAAGCTTGTGATAAGCCTTGGGGACCACCAACTGTTCAATAGGCTCACCCCGTAGTTGGTTTACCCGATACAACATATCCTGATGAACTACAAAAAGGGGAAACACTGACTCTGCCCCAGGTTGTTATGGTTCACCATCTACTATTAACACATTGGGTTATCCCCAAAAAAACATTGAGGTCTGCCAATTCAGGACCCGGCGGCAAGTCCTCCACGTCTCCCACCATCACACTTAGCGGGGTTGTCTTCCCCACTTCCACCAAATTGGCGGTCACCCCTAACGCTGGCTCTTCGGTCTCAGGTTCCCAGGGTTCTGGTCTCCCCCCTGAGGCAGGCCACTCTGCTAGGGTTACCCCTGTCTATTGGGTATCAGTCACTAATTGGTATCAGAGCCCAGAGCCAGGAAGCCCGGGAAGTCTCTCCCTATTATAAGTTGGCAGAGTAAATTTGGGGCAACTACCACTTCGTGAGTCCATCTGCCAGCCCCTGTGGTTAGAGACACCAGGGAGGTGGCATAGTCTTTTAAGTCTCCATGGATGCACATGACCCCAACTTTCCGGCAAGTATACTCCGCTGACCGTACCAGGGGAGCCCTTACTAAGGACACCAGACTTCTTGAGTCCAGCAGAGCCTCCGCTGGAGTGTCTCCTACCTCCACCTGGCACAGGTGGCTTAGAGTTTTTGGGGTACCTGCTGCACACAGCTTCCTGGAATATAGCGACTGACGGTAGCCATAGTTAGTATCCATGGGTTCCGCCTGATGGGGACAGTCAGCTCTTACATGGCCCGGCTCTTGACACTGCCAGCAGATTATCGGAGCCAGGCCCGTAGAGGGTACACCTCGGGTGGGTTTGGTTGGTACAAGTCGCCGGGGCTGGGATGGAGATTTACAAGGTTTGCTTGCCCCCTTCCCAAAAAAACCCCTGTAACAGTTTTAGCAGCTTCGTAGCGCTCCACCAGGTCCACCATTTCTAGAGCGTTGCCAGGAGACACCTGGCCCATACAGTGATGGCGAGGCGGTGGCAGAGCCCTCCAGAACATATCAGCCAATAGTCTATCCATCATAGCTGTGGGACTGAGCACATCAGGCTGTAGCCACTTTTGCAAGAGGTGGAGTAAGTCATAATACTGGGACCTCGCAGGCTCAGCTGACTTAAACTCCCAGTGATGTACCTGCTGGGCCAGGACTGACACATTCACCCCCAGTCTTGCCAAAATCTCAGCCTTTACTTTTTGGTAGTCGTCCGCTTGATCTTCTGGCCAGTCGAAATACACCAGCTGGGAATCGGATGCCATAAATGGTGCGACAACCTCAGCTCACTGGTCATGGGGTAGCTTTTCCCTGATGGCCACTTTCTCGTACATCTTATGAATCACGGCGTGGACTGCTTTCCAGGCATTGTGGACGCTCGGGGTTGCTCCTGCTGTCTGCAAAGCCATCAAGTGTTGTAGCAGCAACTGGTTAGTCTCCTGCTGCTGCTTATTAGCCGCGCGTTGCTGCATGTTTATCTCTCACTGCTGCAGATTAGCTTCCATGAGGGCCTTCGCAACAGCCTCCATTTTGTTTTGGGGCACTGGTTGTAATACAGCTGGTTTAATGTACGACATACAACCGTGCCTGAAAAATGCAGAAACTAAAATATCAGCGTTCACGCCAGCCTCACTGCTTCTCCACACATCCTTCACCAAATGTGGTATCTGGTAGATAGGGTAAGCAGTACAGAGGCAATGACAAGTTCTTAACTCAAAACGTCAGTGTTTATTCACACTTAAGGCAATTGCACAAAACAGCACATAACTTTGCTGTCTTGGTGTTAATTCACATACAATGGAAAGCTCATATAACACAAGTCACTTTGTGGGCATTTATGCCTCCACTAGTCCACAGCAGGCTTTAGGGGACCTGTTTCCCAAGCGTGTAGCTCTTAGCCCTCCAGCACGGTACAAATCCTCAGATCCCCAAAACAGAGACCTCTCTGCTGAGCATAGCTGCTTATTTAAGGACAGCCAGGTGTTGCCAAAACCGTAGGAAGTAGTCACCCACCCAGTACTTTGAATGCTCCCAGCAAGAACCATCCTGGATCAGCTATTTCCAGCCATACTAGCTAGCAAGGTGTCAAACAGCAACTGCTGCTGACACAGAAAACTGTCTCTTACTCCACCGAGGCCAGGAACCTCAGTGACACATACCTATCATCTATGATGATTCCTTGTACCTTCTTACAATATATTTTTCTTTTTTTACTGTAATACGCCCCTATATGCTTGCAGCAGAAATAACTGCAACAGTGAAGTGCATATATTTTTTGTTTTTTACTGTAATACGCCCCTATATGCTTTCACCAGAAATAACTTCAGAAGTGACCTGAGAATATATATTTCTTGTTGAACTGAAATTGGCAACTATATGCTTTGACCAGAAAACAATTAAATAGTGAGGTGCGCATATATTTTTCTGGTAGTACTGAAATACGCCCCTATACGCTTTCACCAGAAATGACTGCAACAGTGCAGTGCGTATATATTTGTCTTTTTTTACTGTAATACGCCCGTATACACTTTCAACAGAAATAACTGCAACAGTGCAGTGCGTATATATATATTTTTTTTTTTACTAAAATGCACCCCTATACGCTTTCACCAGAAATAACTGCAGCAGTGAACTGAAAATATATATTTCTTGTTGGACTGAAATAGGCCACTATACACTTTGACCAGAAAAAAAATAAAGAGTGAAATATGCCCCTATATGCTTTCACCAGAAATAACTGCAACAGTGTATATATATATATATTTTTTACTATAATACACCCCTATACGCTGTACAGTGCGTATATATATTGTATTTTTTAAATTAAATACGCCCATATACGCTTTCAACAGAAATAACTGTAACAGTACAGTGTGTATATATTTTTCTTTTTTTACCGTAATATGCCCCTATACACTTTTACACTTTTACAGAAATAACTGCAACAGTGCAGTGCTTATATATTTTTCTTTTTTTAATGAAATATGGCCCTATACGCTTTCACCAGAAATAACTGCAGAAGTAACCTGAGAATATATATTTCTTGCTGGAATAAAATAGGCTACTATATGCTTTAACCAGAAAACAATTAAATAGTGAAGTGTGTATGTATTTTTCTGGTAGTATTGAAATTGCGTATATATTTTTCTTGTTGTACTGAAATACACCCCTATATGCTTTCACCACAAATTACTGCAGCAGTGCAGTGCGTATACAGTTGCAAGAAAAAGTATGTGAACCCTTTGGAATGATATGGATTTCTGCACATAATTTCATAAAATGTGATCTGATCTTCATCTAAGTCACAACAATAGACAATCACAGTCTGCTTAAAATAATAACACACAAAGAATTAAATGTTACCATGTTTTTATTGAACACACCATGTAAACATTCACAGTGCAGGTGGAAAAAGTATGTGAACCCTTGGATTTAATAACTGGTTGAACCTCCTTTGGCAGCAATAACTTCAACAAAATGTTTTCTGTAGTTGCAGATCAGACGTGCACAATGGTCAGGAGTAATTCTTGACCATTCCTCTTTACAGAACTGTTTCAGTTCAGCAATATTCTTGGGATGTCTGGTGTGAATATCTTTCTTGAGGTCATGCCACAGCATCTCAATCGGGTTGAGGTCAGGACTCTGACTGGGCCACTCCAGAAGGCGCATTTTCTTCTGTTTAAGTTATTCTGTTGTTGATTTACTTCTATGCTTTGGGTCGCTGTCCTGTTGTAACACCCATCTTCTGTTGAACTTCAGCTGGTGGACAGATGGCCTTAAGTTCTCCTGCAAAATGTCTTGATAAACTTGGGAATTCATTTTTCCTTTGATGATAGCAATCCGTCCAGGCCCTGACGCAGCAAAGCAGCCCCAAACCATGATGCCCCCACCACCATACTTCACAGGTGGGATGAGGTTTTGATGTTGGTGTGCTGTGCCTCTTTTTCTCCACACATAGTGTTGTGTTTTTCTTCCAAACAACTCAACTTTGGTTTCATCCGTCCACAGAATATTTTGGCTGTACTGCTGTGGAACATCTAGGTGCTCTTGTGTAAACTGTAAATGTGCAGCAATGTATTTTTTTGGACAGCAGTGGCTTCCTCTGTGCTATCCTCCCATGAAATCCATTCTTGTTTAGTGTTTTATGTATCGTAGATTCGCTATTCGCTAACAGGGATGTTAGCATATGCAAGAGACTTTTGTAAGTCCTTTAGCTGACAGGCTAGGATTCTTCTTCACCTCATTGAGCATTCTGTGCTGTGCTCTTGCAGTCATCTTTACAGGACGGCCACTCCTAGGGAGAGTAGCAGCAGTGCTGAACTTTCTCCATTTATAGACAATTTGTCTTACCGTGGACTGATGAACAGCATGGCTTTTGAAGATACTTTTATAACCCTTTCCAGCTTTATGCAAGTCAACAATTCTTAATCGTAGGTCTTCTGAGAGCTCTTTTGTGCGAGGCATCATTCACATCAGACACTGCTTCTTGTGAAAAGCAAACCTAGAACTGGTGTGTGTTTTTTATAGGGCAGCTGTAACCAACACCTCCAATCTCATCTCTTTGATTGGACTCCAGTTGTCTGACACCTCACTCCAATTATCTCTTGGAGATTTCATTAGTCTAGGGGTTCACATAATTTTTCCACCTGTACTGTGAATGTTTACATGGTGTGTTCAATAAAAACATGGTAACATTTAATTATTTGTGTGTTATTAGTTTAAGAAGACTGTGATTGTCTATTGATGTGACTTAGATGAAGATCAGATCACATTTTATGACCAATTGGTGCAGAAATCCATATCATTCCAAAGGGTTCACATACTTTTTCTTGCAACTGTATATTTTTCTTTTTTTACTGTAATACGCCCCTATACGCTATCACCAAAATGACTGCAACAGTGCAGTGTGTATATATTTTTCTTTTTTACTGTAATATGCCCCTATACACTTTAACCTGAAATAACTGCATCAGTGCAGTGCATATATATTTTTCTTATTTTAATGAAACACGCCCCTATACGCTTTAACTAGAAATAGCTGCAACAGTGCAGTGCGTTTATATTTTTCTTTTTTGACTGTAATACGCCCCTATACACTTTCACCAAAATGACTGCAACAGTGCAGTGTGTATGTATTTTTCTTTTTTACTGTAATATGCGCCTATGCACTTTAACCAGAAATAACTGCAACAGTGCAGTGCGTATATATTTTTCTTTTTTTACTGTAATATGCTAATATACACTTTAACTAGAAATAACTGCAACAGTGCAGCGCGTATATATTTTTCTTGTTGTACTGAAAAACGCCCCTATACGCTTTCAACAGAAACAACTGCAGAAGTGAAATGCGTATATATTTTTCTTGTCGCTTTCCAACATAACACTTGCAGCTCAATAACAAAAAGCTGGAATGACAGAGCTGTCTAATGACCATTTGGATCCCCAAATAATCGTTCCCTACACTTGTAAATCACTTTCCTATTAATTTCCCTAGCGCCTTCTGACGTCTCTCCCTGCATTAAGATGCTGTGAAATGATTTCTCCCTATCCTTTCCCTGCACTTAAAAATCATTTTTTCTGTTTTTTTTTTAATAACCATAGAGGTTTTCCAATTGCTGTCCCTAGTGCCTTCACACGTCTGTCCCTGCACTCTGAACACTTGAAAATGGCAGAATCTAAAATGCCATATTTATAGGGCTGTGATATCACAGGGCTGGCTGGCTGCTGATTGGCATGTCAATCTGGGGGATCCCGCCTTCCTAGAGTTCCTTGCCCCATGTCCTCAGTCCTCACACGTGTAGCTGCCATTTTAGGAAAATTGTTATTCGTTACCACGAAACGTGAGGAAATTCGCATTTGTTGCGAATTGAATTTTTCCACTTCCTCAGCTTCGATTCGCTCATCTTTAGTAATGACAATATTGTGATACCGTATGAGCTTATCTTTAAAAAAAATACATATAAAAGACATATAAATCTAAACATAAAAAAATTGTAGAAATGGACACAGAAACGTGTTTGTAAATACCATTAAAAGATTTGTATCATGAAGACATCCCAATTTCACATGTCTTATAACACCATATAGACATCTTAGAAAGGGGTCCTCCCCTTGTGAACCCCCCTCTATCAGCAAGAAGGGGAAACTGTAACTCTGACTCACTCATCACATTTTGAAACGCTCATATATTGGCAAAAGTGGGCAGTTCTTTCATATACATCATATGACCTGAACCCCATATTTTTCAGCATATTTACTCTAGATAACTGGGGTAAATATATATGTTGGTAAGGCTGAAGTTCAGCCTGCATTTGTGGGAGGGGCTTGAGCCTTCTTAAACCCCCACTTACCTCATCACAGTGGGCGTTCCGGTTCTTTGTGATTCACTTGCTATTGTTGTGTGTCTCCTGGTACCTACGGTCGCCTCGTGCAGAGTTTCGTCTCTTCTGGTGGTAAGTAAGGGGTCTCTTTCGCAGGGTCCTTCCCGCCGGCTCCTTCCCGCCGCCTCATTCTACGGGTGCGTTCCAGCGTGGAACGCACGCGCTTCCGGCTCCCCTCCACCGCCCATCTCCCTGTTTGCCTGGCAGCGTGGTGATAGGGAGCGCACCCGGTAGCTGGCACGGCTCTTCCATGCCGGGGGGTGCTCGCTTGTCTGGCCGGCTCACCTCTTCCCCGACACTGCGCACGGAGGCGTGCGTTCCAGCGTGGAACGCACGCGCTTCCGGCTCCCCTCCACCGCCTATCTCCATGTTTGCCTGGCGGCGTGGTGAGGGGGAGCGCACCCGGTGGCTGGCACGGCTTCCATGCCGGGGTGGTGCTCGTTTGTCTGGCAGGCTCGCCTCTTCCCACGGAGGCGGGCCTTCCAGTATGCCAGTACCCGGCTGCTCCACGGGCTTCCGACGGCGGGCGGACCGGGGATGAGTCTGCACACCCCGGCGTCTCCCCGACACTACTTCCGGGCCACTGGTGACGTCATCCCCCCCCCCCCGGCTGGTCTCCCTGGCTGCAAGGTCGGCTTGCGTTCCACGTGGAGAGCGGGCTCGTGGGCGGCCGGGCCGGCCGGGGGGGGGGGGAGAGAAGGGGGGTGGAGAGAGAGAGAGAGGGGACAGTTCTCCTGGGGTCTGTACGGTCCTGGCCCACAGGGCAGGGCCCTGGGCAGATCGGCCTTTGATTGTTCTAAACCTGCTATCAG
Organism: Bufo gargarizans; assembly: GCF_014858855.1. NCBI lineage: Eukaryota > Metazoa > Chordata > Amphibia > Anura > Bufonidae > Bufo > Bufo gargarizans. Next base: position 391,349,253 of record NC_058083.1, on the reverse strand, counting down.
TGCAGGGAAAAAATATAAACAATAAATAAAAATATAAAACAAAGGTTTTTCAACCAAGCCCGCTATATATATAAACTGCAATGATACGAACCGCCATATAGGAATAAATAGGTTAGAAATTAAACCACCATAGAATTCAATAGCTATTCAACTGCCCAAAAAAAAAAAAAAATAAATAAAAAAAAAAATTTAAACCTGCAAAAAAAAAAATAAAAAAAAAAAGAGAAAGAAGATGGATTCACAGACAAACCCGCCATATGGTTAAAAAATAAAAATAAAAAAAGGGGAAATTAGGTACTGGAAACCCACCATATAGTAAAAAAAAAACAAAAAAAAAAAAATTTTTATTAATAATTTTTAATTCAGGGGTCCTCCTGGGACCAGTCTGGCTCCTTCCCACTTCGGCCAGCTGGTCACATCTGAGGGGTCTGGTTTCCCTGGTTCGCCCAGGCTATCATGTTTTGTCAGGTCACCAGGTCATTGTATGCCGGTTACAGTCAGGTGGCCGCTCACGGTTGGTGGCGCCCCCGCCTCCCCTGGTACGCTCAGGGCTCGGCTTACTCCTGGTACGCCCAGGTCTTCACGTTTCTTGTCTCACACACGGGTTCACGCACCTGTCCTTCGGCTCAAGGTCTCCTTAGGCGGCCATCTTCGGCTTCTCCCCTGGGCTTCCTTGCTGTCCGTAAATCCGAAGTTCATGGCTTACCACTGCCCTTCGCGGGCCGCTGCTTCGCGCAGTCTCCATTTTCAGGGCTACGCGCCTTCTCTCCTGTCAAACCGCCTGGTTCGCCCAGACGGCTCTCTTCGGTCAGGTGTCCAATCCGATGCGCTCGGATGGTCACTTGGCCTTAGGGTGGGCCCCAGCCTGGCCAGTTCGCCTGGTTTCGCAGGTTGGGGGACACCCATGGCCTCTGCACTTTCAAATGTTTCGCCTGTTGCTCTATTTACAGGAGTTTTGTTCCCAGTTCTCCGTTCCTTTTTCGGTCCTGTGCAGGTAAGTTCGTGCTGGCACCACCTCGGTCCCAATCCAGTCATAGCCATGCGTTAATTACCTTCGTCTATTCGGCTAGGCCAGGTTCGTCGGAACCATCTTCCGAATTCCGTTACCGGTACGTGTCTCTCTGTCGTGCACCAATTTAACCTCCAAGTACGTCATCACCTTCGTTTTTTTTTTTTTTTTTTTTTCTCTCTCCCTTCCCTTTCTCCCTTTATTTGTCATGCCTTATATTTTTTAGCTGCTCTGCCATGTCTCGAGCCTCGGATATGGAGGACGGCCTTTCCATCTCCGGCTCGATCGCATCAAGCCAAGCGGGTCCCTCGTCCCTTCGGAGCTGGACCATCCCAAAGCTATTGGCCGAGTTAAACCGGAGGGGCATTCCACACCCGGCCACCGCTAGAAAGGCAGAGTTATATAAACTGCTTATGACTAGCCCTAGCGCCACGGCCGTGCAACCGGAGGCGTCGGCCATCCAGTTGTCCCTGGTGCAGCTGCAGGCGACCCTGAATTCCCTGGTGGACTCGGTAGCAGACGTTCGGGCTAGAGTTTCGGAGCTTGAAGCCCGGCCACCCGTGGTACCCCCGGCTCCCGTTCCGCTGATGACCCCATCTACATCAGGCTGGCTGGCTACAGGTACGCCAAGACCCATTCCACAGGTGTCCCCCTCTCACTTCATCCCTGACAACCTTAAAAGAGACATCCTGGCGGGGAAAGATGTCAATTTGGCATCAATCCTCATTGCCGCTCAAGATGTGCCCGAGAACCGGGTCATCAACTGTGGTGATGTGTCGGTGGTCCTTCGGGCCAAGGATTCACGGCTCAACCGCAAGTTGTCCATCCCGGAATTTGTCCTGGCCTTCAGCCTCTTCAGGGACATCGTTTGCACCGCACAGCCAGAGAGAAGAGAGGAGCTGGACAGCTATTTGTACCTAGTCACTGACTTGGGGCACAAATACGGTGGGTCGGCCTTCTATGACTACCACCGTTCCTTTGCAGCTAAGGCGGCGGCAGCCCTGGCCCAGTTCCAGTATGTCACCAGCTGGTCCTTGATTGACACCGAGCTTTTCTGCCGTCACTTCGCTGGCCTCAGGGCTCCCAACTGTGCGACATGTCAGTCGATTTTCCACTCCTCTGAATGGTGCCCCAATACCGCGCACCCGTCTCAGGACAGGCCCATCCCGGGGACCTCTGGATCATTTCCTTCCAACCCCTCCACAGACAAGCTCGGCAGACCCATTGTCTACCTGGGGAAGAGCCAGGTCTGCAATAACTTTAATTCAGGGGGGTGCTCTTATGCCAGCTGCCGATCGCTCCATGTCTGCTCCCTGTGCTTCAGGGCCCACCCACGGTCCGCCTGCCCAAAGAAGTCTTCCAAGGGTTCCTGACTAGCGGACATCAACGTGGACCTCTTGGCGGCACTCCTTCGCGATCACCACGATCAGAACTTCGTGGCGTTCTTGTTGGCAGGCTTCCGCAAGGGGTTCCACAGAGGGCTCATCGCTCTGCCACAGGTGCCCTGGGAGGGCAAGAATCTGCTGTCCGCCACCCTGGACCCACCGGCAACTAGCTAATTGCTCCAGTCGGAGGTATCCAAGGGATTCCTCATAGGCCCATTCCCACGCATTCCATTTTCCTCATGGCGCATTAACCCCATCGGCCTGGTAGCAAAGAAAAACACCAATAAAAAAAGATTAATTTATGATCTGTCCGCCCCTCATGTGTCCGGTGTTCCAAGCCTCAATTCTCTGATCCCCTCAGAAGAATTTTCCATGCGTTATTCCTCGGTGGACGACGCCATCCAGGCCATCCTGTCGCATGGTAGGGGCGCTTGGCTGGCAAAAGTTGACATTGCAGATGCGTTTAAACTCCTTCCCATCCTGCCGCAGTTATGGCAGTTCTACGGTATTGAGTGGGCCGGCCAGTATTTTTTCGCCAACAGGCTCACGTTTGGATCCAAGAGTAGCCCGTGGTTATTCGACCAGCTGGCCAAGGCGCTACATTGGATCCTGATCCATCACGGGGGCCTCCGGTCGGTCATTCACTACCTTGACGATTTTCTTGTTGTCGAGGATCCACAGGGCGGGTCCGGCATACTTTCCGTCCTCCTCAAATTGTTTGCCAGTCTGGCTGTTCCGGTCGCGGAGGCTAAGACTGAGGGTCCGGCCACGAGGGTATCATTCTTGGGCATCATCCTGGATTCGGTTCTGTTGCAAGCCAGCCTACCAGAGGAGAAACTCGCTCAGTGTCGGGAGGTCATTTCCCATGCGCCAGCCACGGGATGCCTCACTAGAGTCGAGTTGCAGTCTCTTCTGGGGCGGCTCAACTTTGCCTCCAGGATTATGCCCCAAGGGAGAACCTTCGTGTCAAGGCTACTCCAGCTTCTTCCCTCGGCACCCGAACAGGACATCGTCATCCGTTTGGACGGCCAGGCCATGGCGGACCTGGCTATGTGGGAGTTGTTCCTGTCCCGGTGGAACGGTGTCTCCTTTTTCGTGTCACCTTGGTCTTCCTCCTGCCCGACTATTTTTTCAGACGCAGCGGCATCTTGCGGCTACGCTGCCATTTGGGGTTCCCAGTGGCTAGCAGATCGTTGGCCCAGCGCCATCTTAGAGGAGGCTGAATCCATCCGCACCTCCTCTTTGTTGGAGTTATACCCCATTGTGGCAGCAGCTCAGGCTTGGGGCCACCTCTGGGCCAACTTGCCGGTGATGTTTGTGACAGATAACCAGGCCTTGGTCGACATATTGGCCAAGGGCAGGGCCAAGTCCCCCAAAATCATGGCGCTGTTGCGCCAGCTGGTTTGGCTGGCCCTGTCACATAACTTCCACGTGCATTGTAGCCACATCCCGGGGGAGAAGAATATAGCAGCCGACGCGCTGTCCAGATTTAATTTCAAACTTTTTTTCCAGGTAATGTCGGAGGCCGAGCCACGCAGATTTCCCTCCCCGCCCTTCAGTTCCCTGACAATGGACTAAGCATACTCATCGCGTCAGCAAGGGACCTGGCGCAGCAGTCCCTTGCCCCCAACACGGCCAGGAACTACCTTTCAGGCCTAAGAACCTTCCAGGAGTTCTCACGCCTGCACCCGCAGGCTGGCCTGGAAGACATTCCCTACGTCATGGCCTTCATCGCCCATTGTCACCACCAGTTACACCTCTCCTACAACACCATTAAGTTGTACCTAGCGGGCGTGCAACACCACACCATGCTCCGCAATCCGGGGGGCGGGTCCATTCTTTCTGCACATGCGGTCAAGGCCACCTTGCGAGGGGTCCAGAAGGGTGGGCCCAATGCCCCGTCCCGCAGACAGGGCATCACGGGGGAAATGTTCCGGAAATTATCTTCAGCCCTGGATGGTGCTCCTTTTGGGCCCTTTCCCAGCTTGGTCATCAAAGCTGCCATGTACTTAGCATTTTATGGCTTCCTTAGGCCGGGCGAGTTCACGTGCGGTTCGGCGGGACGGTGCAGCCTGCACAGAGAGCAGCTGGTGAGGGGGATTGACCATTACGCGCTGAAGATAATTACCACCAAAACCAGTCAAACTGGCCCCCCAGTGGAGGTCCAGTTCTTTCCCACTAGCAATGAATGGTGTCCGATACAGGTATTTGACCGGCTCATCCTCGCCCTCCGGGAGGAGCCACCTCACAGCCCTCTGCTACCCCATCTGAAGGGAGCTCTCACCACGGCGCAATTCATCGGCCACATCCGCACGGTGGCGGCTGGCTTGGGATTGGACTCAGGAGCGATATCCGGTCATTCCTTCCGCATTGGTGCCGCCTCCGCGGCTTCACGGCGGGGGGTCCCCGCCCATGTCATCCGGAAAATGGGGAGATGGCGTTCGTCTTGCTTCGCCAGGTACATACCTAACCCGCAGGTGGAGATTTCGCTGGCTTTTCGGTCTTTGGTGTTATAAGGTAATAAAGTCTTACACCTTGACTATTGTTGTCATTTTTGCCCCCTTTTAGGCTACTCTCATACCCGGCTCCAGGCACACCCCAGCCGGTTTAGGTTCCAGGCAGGCACTCTGCCCTAGTCTCGTATTTAGCCTCGACCACAAGTTGGTAAGGCTGAAGTTCAGCCTGCATTTGTGGGAGGGGCTTGAGCCTTCTTAAACCCCCACTTACCTCATCACAGTGGGCGTTCCGGTTCTTTGTCCCACCCACCCATTCCCTTTATTTCAAGGGTCTTCCTTGGGGTAGCCCCCTTTTAGGCTACTCTCATACCCGGCTCCAGGCACACCCCAGCCGGTTTAGGTTCCAGGCAGGCATTCTGCCCTAGTCTCGTATTTAGCCTCGACCACAAATATATATATATATATATATATATATATATATATATTTATGATAATGCTTCCCCATGTAATTCCAAAACCCCAGTTTACCCTCACACAGTACATAATAAAGTTGCTGCAGCAACAACTATTGGGGTCATCAACAATTTATTTATTTTATTTAATTCTCCCACTCAGCGGGACCTACTGTATGAACCTTTTCCTCGCATTCGGTTCTGGCTCTATGAGTCTCGGGCTGTCTTCACTGCACTTCTGGTCACCTTATAAAAGCTTCCTTCATGCTGTGGCACATGCTCTATTGCAGCCTTGACTGGCCTCAACAGTGATGTGTTCCCAAAAGGCTCATCACTGTTAGGCCACATTCCACTTGAGGACACATTACCACTGAGGGGTGACATGACTCCATCCGTGCAGGAAATTTACATGCCTTGACAGAAAGTGCGACTAAAGCTTCTTTCACAGATCCCGTTGGGTGGGGCATGGAAAACCCTATTGGTGCATATAAAGCAGCTGTCTGCCTCGATGGTAGGCATTACATTGCTTACAGGTTGAAACCTTTGTAATGAGCTGTACAACACTATATTAAAGACTGTGTTATAGAATCAGAATTTTTACTGAGCACAAGAATTCTGTGCATTTGTCTTTTATATATTGTATAGTAATAAAAAAATGACACATTACTACGGGACCAGTTTGAATATGCAACCCATTAAACATTCTATATTTTAACATGTTTACAATGCCAATAGTGCTTAAAGCAGTTTCTCATCATTTCTGGACTGATTACTTTGTATTCCAATTGTTTTTCTACTATCAGTACTATCAAGAGTAGAGTAAAAGAAAATGGCTACACAATATATATATTTGGTATTCAGGCTTAAAAAATAGCTTTTAGCAAAACAGAATAATGTAAGTTGATAAATAAACTTCTTCAAGAACAGCATTGTTTTAGGCATGTCCCGGGGCATAGCTATAGGGGTGTAGAGGTAGCACATTAGAAGACACTGGTATTATAGAAAGAGCATGCTGGTCAAGTTACACCTCTGGCTGGAGGGAAGGGGTTAGGTAAAAAATTTGATATGGGGGTGGGATGCTGTTTAAATTTTTGCTTAAGGCAGCACAAAGGTTATGTGCTTCCCTGCCCCTGGCCACAAAGCACTGAGGGAGGGGAGCCCAAGCTGAACTCTTGTACCAGGGCCCATGTGCCTTTAGCTACGCCCCTGGGCATGTCATCATATAGCTACGATGACAAACTAAAAAAAAATAAAACCACTGGAAATCAAGTAAAAACTACAAAAACTTTCTAAACCTTAGGCTACTTTTACACTGGCGTTTCTGGGTCCGCCTGTGAGATCCGTTTCAAGGCTCTCACAAGCGGTCCCAAACGGATCAGTTTAGCCCCAATGCATTCTGAATGGATAAGGATCCGTTCAGAATGCATCAGTTTGCCTCCGTTCAGCCTCCATTCCGCTCTGGAGGCGGACACCAAAATGCTGCTTGCAGCATTTTGATGGCCGCCTGACGATGCAGAGTCAAACGGATCCGTCCTGACTTACAATGTAAGTCAATGAGGACGGATCCGTTTTCACTGACACAATATGGTGCAATTGAAAATGGATCTGCCTCCTATTGACTTTCAGTGTAAGTCAAAACTGATCCGTTTGCATTATCATGAATAGGGTTGAGCGAACCCAAACTGTAAAGTTCTGCGCTTTCTTGGTGCTTTTTGAAAGGCTGCAGAGCAGCCAATCAACAAGCAGTTAAATGTCTGACCTAAGAAGCCATCACAGCTATGCCTACTAATGGCATGGCTGTGATTGGCCAGAGCAGCATGTGACCCAGGCTCTATATAAGCTTGAGTCACGTAGAGCTGCACGTCACTCTGCTGTTACAAGTGTAGGGAGAGGATGCTGCTGGACTTGTGATTTCAGGGAGAGAATCTAACTCAGCGATCTACATAGAAATAGTTGTGTGGGTGCAGGGCACAATCGGTTTACCCTGCCCTGAGCCCACTGACCAAAAATAAATAACTTTTATAATTCTGTTAGGTGGGCGGCGGCGGCGGCAGCCATTTTATGCAAGCACAGTGCACCAGCAATGAACTGACCTTTTGGGACATTGCAAATCACAATTTCTTGGGCAATCTACAACCTCTGGATTAGTCAGTGTGAAATTTAAGCTAGAAATACACCCATCATTTTCTGGGGTTTTAAAAAGACACTTTTTTGCCCAAAAACTGTATTTTCCTGATCTGCAATTGTTAAATTCAAGTTTAATATAGACAGCTTTCATATTCTGTTGCCAAAAAAACACTTTTTTGGCAATCTACAACATCTGGATTAGTCAGTGTGCAATTTAAGCTAGAAATACACCCATCATTTTCCGTGGTTTTCAAAACACTTTTTTGACAAAAAAACACTATTTTCAGAAAATCGGAAAATGCACCGTTTTGCAGCCGAGACCGTGATCCGTGTAGCCTGTCCGTCAAAAAAATATGACCTGTCCTATTTTTTTGACGGACAACGGTTCACGGACCCATTCAAGTGAATGGGTCCGTGAAAGAACACGGATGCACACAAGATTGGCATCCGTGTCCGTGATCCGTGGCTGTAGGTTACTTTCATATAGACGGATCCGAAGATCCGTCTGCATAAGGCCTCATGCACACAACAGTATTTTTTCACGGTCCGCAAAAAACGGGGTCCGTGGGTCTGTGATCCGTGACCGTTTTTTCGTCCGTGGGTCTTCCTTGATTTTTGGAGGATCCACGGACATGAAAAAAAGTTGTTTTGGTGTCCGCCTGGCCGTGCGGAGCTAAACGGATCCGTTCTGAATTACAATGCAAGTCAATTGGGACGGATCCGTTTGACGTTGACACAATATGGTGCAATTGCAAACGGATCCGTCCCCCATTGACTTTTAATGTAAAGTCAGGAGTCCCTTTTATACCATCGGATCAGAGTTTTCTCCAATCCGATGGTATATTTTAACTTGAAACGTCCCCATCACCATGGGAATGCCTCTATGTTAGAATATACTGTCGGATATGAGCTAGATCGTGAAACTCAGATCCGACAGTATATTCTAACACAGAGGCGTTCCCATGGTGATGGGGATGCTTCAGGTTAGAATATACTGAAAAACTGTGTACATGACTGCCCCCTGCTGTCTGGGACTCCGATCGGTACTCTCCACTGCCACCAATGATGGGGGGGAGATTTTAATTTAGAGGGGGAGGGAGGGGAGAGGGCCCACTGGCCAACAACGAGTTAACTACAGGGGAGGGAGGGGGGGGCTGGCCACCAACGAGTTAACTACAGGGGAGAGAGGGGGGGCCCACTGGCTACCAACGAGTTAACTACAGGGAAGGGAGGGGGGCTGGCTACCAACGACTTAACTACAGGGGAGGGAGGAGGGGGGGTCCCACTGGCCACCAATGTGTTAACTACAGGGGAGGGAGGGGGGGGCGGCCGCACCAATGTGTTAACTACAGGGGTGGAGGGGGGGTCTGCCCCCTGCTGCCTGGCAGCACCTGCCAGGCAACAGGGGGCAGTCATGTACACAGTTCTTTTACTATATTCTAATCTGAAGCGTACCCATCACCATGGGAACGCCTCTGTGTTAGAATATACTGTCGGATCTGAGTTTCACGATCTAGCTCATATCCGACAGTATATTCTAACCTAGAGGTGTTCCCATGGTGATGGGGACGCTTCAAGTTAAAATATACCATCGGATTGGAGAAAACTCCGATCCGATGGTATAAAAGGGACTCCTGACTTTACATTAAAAGTCAATGGGGGACGGATCCGTTTGCAATTGCTCCATATTGTGTCAACGTCAAACGGATCCGTCCCCATTGACTTGCATTGTAATTCAGGATGGATCCGTTTGGCTCCGCACGGCCAGGCGGACACCAAAACGACTTTTTTATGTCCGTGGATCCTACAAAAACGTGGATCCTCCAAAAATCAAGGAAGACCCACGGACGAAAAAACGGTCACAGATCACGGACCTACGGACCCCGTTTTTGCGGACCGTGAAAATATTCTGTCGTGTGCATGAGGCCTTAGATTCAGAGATTTGAAATACTGCCATTTGGTGCACAAATATTGAATTCAGGCCTACACTGGTTCAGGCCATGTGAGATACACCCTCTACACACAGGGGTTTGATTCAGGCATTTGAAATACAGCCATTTGAAATACAGCCATTTTGGGCAAAGAAATATCTAATTCAGGACTACACTGATTTAGACCGTGTGAGATACACCCTCTACATACAGGGGTTTGATTCAGGTATTTGAAATACAGCCATTTGAAATACAGCCATTTTGGGCAAAGAAATATTTAATCCAGGCCTACACTGGTCCAAACCGTGTGAGATACACCCTCTACATACAGGGGTTTGAATCAGGCATTTGAAATACAGACATTTTGTGCAAAGAAATCTTTAATTCAGACCTACACTGGTTCAGGCCATGTGAGATAAACCCTATACATATAGTGGTTTGATTCAGGCATTTGAAATACAGCCATTTTGTTCAAAAAAATCTTGAATTCAGGCCTACACTTGTTCAGGCCGTGTGAGATACACCCTCTACATACAGGGGTTTGATTCAGGCACTTGAAATACAGCCATTTTGTGAAAAGAAATCTTTAATTCAGGCCTACATTGATTCAGGCTGTGTGAGATACACACTCTACATACAGGGGTTTAAATCATGCATTTGAAATACAGCCATTTGAAATACAGCCATTTTGGGGCAAATAAATATTTAATTCAGGCCTACACTGGTTCAGACCGTGTGAGATACACCCTCTACATACAGGGGTTTTATTCAGGCACTTGAAATACAGCCATTTTAGGCAAATAAATATTTAATTCAGGCCTACACTGGTTCAGACCATGTGAGATACACCCTCTACATAGAGGGGTTTGATTCAGGCATTTAAAATACAGTCATTTTGTGCAAATACATTTTTAATTCAGGCCTACACTGGTTCAGGCCGTGTGAGATACACCCTCTACATACAGGGGTTTGATTTAGGCATTTGAAATACAGCCATTTTGTGCAAAGACATTTTTAATTCAGGCCTAAACTGATTCAGACCGTGTGAGATAAACCCTCTACATACAGGGGTTTGATTCAGACATATTAAATACAGCCATTTGAAATACAGCCATTTTGAGCAAATAAATATTAAATTCAGGCCTACACTGATTCAGACCATGTGAGATATACCCTCTACATACAGGGGTTTGATTCAGGCATTTGAAATACAGCCATTTGAAATACATCCATTTTGGGCAAAGAAATATTTCATTCAGGCCTACACTGGTTCAGACTGTGTGAGATACACCCTCTACATACAGGGGTTTGATTCAGGCATTTAAAATACAGCCATTTGAAATACAGCCATTTAGGGCAAATATATATTTAATTCAGGCCTACACTGATTCAGACCGTGTGAGATACACCCTCTACATACAGGGGTTTGATTCAGGCATTTGAAATACAGCCATTTTGTAAAAATAAATCTTTAATTCAGGCCTACACTGATCCAGGCCGTGTCAGATACACCCTCTACATACAGGGGTTTGATTGAGGCATTTGAAATACAGCTATTTTGGGCAAAGAAATATCTAATTCAGGCCTACACTGATTCAGACCATTTGATATATACCCTCTACATACAGGGGTTTGATTCAGGCATTTAAAATACAGCCATTTGAAATACAGCCATTTTGGGCAAAGAAATATTTAATTCAGGCCTACACTGGTTCAGACTATGTCAGATACACCCTCTACATACAGGGGTTTGTTTCAGGCATTTGAAATACAGCCATTTGAAATACAGCCATTTGGGGCAAAGAAATCTTTGATTCAGGCCTACAATGGTTCAGACAGTGTGAGATACACCCTCTACATACAGGGGTTTAATTCAGGCATTTAAAATACAGCCATTTTGGGCAAATACATATTTAATTCAGGCCTAAACTGGTTCAGACCGTGTGAGATACAATCTTTACATACAGGGGTTTGATTCAGGCATTTGAAATACAGCTATTTGAAATACAGCTATTTTGGGCAAAGAAATATTTAATTCAGGCCTACACTGGTTCAGACCGTGTGAGATACACCCTCTACATACAGTGGTTTGATTCAGGCATTTGAAATACAGCCACCATTTTGGGCAAAGAAATATTTAATTCAGGCCTACACTGGTTCAGACCGTGTGAGATACACCCTCTACATACAGGGGTTTGATTCAGGCATTTGAAATACAGCCATTTGAAATACAGCCATTTTGTGAAAATAATTCTTTAATTCAGGCCTACACTGATTAAGGCCGTGTGACATACACCCTCTACATTCAGGGGTTTGATTCAGGCATTTGAAATACAGCCATTTTGGGCAAAGAAATCTTTAAGGCTACTTTCACACTAGCGTTCGATCGGATCCGTTCTGAACGGATCCGCTCATATTAATGCAGACGGTGGCTCCATTCAGAACGCATCCGTCTGCATTATATTGTCAAAAAACGTCTAAGTGTGAAATTAGCCTGAACGGATCCGTCCAGACTTTTACATTGAAAGTCAATGGGGGACGGATCCGTTTGAAGATTGAGCCATAGTGTGTCATCTTCAAACGGATCCGTCCCCATTGACTTACATTGCAAGCAGCGTTCAGGTGTCCGCCTGCTGAGGGGAGCGGAGGCTGAACGCCGCCAGACTGATGCATTCTGAGCGGATCCGCGTCCACTCAGAATGCATTGGGGCTGGACGGAAGCATTCGGGTCCGCTTGTGAGCCCCTTCAAACGGAGCTCACAAGTGAACAGCCGGACGCTAGTGTGAAAGTAGCCTAATTCAGGCCTACACTGGTTCAGGCTGTGTGAGATACACCCTCTACATACAGGGGTTTGAATCAGGCATTTGAAATACAGCAATTTTGGGCAAAAAAATCTTTAATTGAGGCCTAGTCTGGTTCACGCCGTGTGAGATACACTCTTTACATACTGTTGTTCTATTCTACTATTAATTAAACACCCATTTAGGGCAAGATCCTAAATTCGAAAAATATAAGGAGAGCGTCAAAGAAGGGACGTGGCCCAAGTCGTGGTGCTGCTGGTGGAGCTCCTGTTGCAGGGAGAGGACGTGGTCGATCTGTGCCACCTACACGCACAAGTGAAACCCCTTTCTCAGGTGTGAGTAGGCGACAAAACGTGCAGCGGTACTTGGTAAGGCCTAATGCTGCTCTACGAATGGTGAGGCCTGCAAAAGTACATTGTCTCCCACCCAGTCTCCTGCGTTATTCAGACAATGTGCTGACTACAAGACACGAGTGGTTTGCACGCTGTGCAATCAGAGCCTTAAGCGAGGCATACATGTTCTCAACCTGAGCACAACCTGCATGACCAGGAATTTAAGTGCATAGCATGAGCTGCAGTGGAGTAGACACTTCAAAAACCAAGAAAGGTCTCTGGCTCCTCCTGCTTATTCTTCTGCTGCAGTCTCGGCCTCTTCATCCACCTCTGGAGTGACAGTGCCAGGGGTAAACGACAGCAGGCAGTTTTAAAACGTATCTGTTTGGGGGACAAACCCCACACCGCGCAGGAGCTGTGTGGCCTTGAACAACAGACCGATGCGTGGTTTGTGCCAGTCAGTCTCAAGCCCGGCCTGGTGGTGTGTGATGATGGGCAAAATATCATAGCAGCTCTGGGACTAGCTGGTTTGACGCACACATCCCTTGCCTGGTGCATGTGCTAAATTTGGTGGTGCAGAGATTCCTTAAGAATTACCCCGATATGTCAGAGCTGCTGCATAAAGTGCGGGCCGTCACTGCACACTTTCGGCGTTCTCACCCTGCTGCTGCTCGCCTGTCAGCGCTGCAGCGTAACTTCAGCCTTCCCACTCACCGCCTCATATGCGACGTGCCCACAAGGTGGAACTCCACCTTGCACATGCTGGCCAGACTGTGCGAGCAGCAGCAGGCGATAGTGGAGTTTCAGCTGCAGCTTGCACGGCTGAGTCGCTTGGCGGTACAGCACCACTTCACCACCAATGACTGGGCCTCCATGCGAGACCTGTGTTTCTTGTTGCGCTGTTTCGAGTACTCCACCAACATGGCCAGAGCCGATAACGCCGTTCTCAGCGTTACTATCCCACTTCTATGCCTCCTTGAAAAAACACTCCTGGCGATGATGGAAGAAGATGTGGCACAGGAGGAGGAGGAAGAAGAGGGATCATTTCGGCCAGTCATTCCCAAGTGGCTCCGAGGGTGTGTTCCTGCATCCACAAATGCAAGGTGCACAATTGTCCAGACAGGGCACAGTTCTGGAGGATGACGAGGTAGAGAATGAGGAGGAGGAGGAGGAGGAAATGGAGGAAGAGGAACCATGTTCACAGCAGGGTGGCACCCAGACCAGCTCATGGCCATCACTGGTGCATGCATGGGAGGATACAGAGGAAACAGACGATACACCTCCCACAGAGGACAGCTTTTTGTTGCCTCTGGGCAGCCTGGCACACATGAATGATCACATGCTGCAGTGTCTCCGCAACGACCGCAGAGTTGCCGACATTCTAACTTGTGCTGATTACTGGGTGTCCACGCTGCTGGATCCCCGTTACAAGGACAACGTACCGTCCTTAATTCCCTCACTGGAGCGTGATCGTAAGATGCGCGAGTACAATCGCAAGCTGGTAGACGTGCTGCTGGTGGCATTCCCACCTGACAGCGGGGGCACAGTGGAAGCACAAGGCAGAGGAAGAGGAAGAGTTTGCTAACGCAGCTGGGGCACCGCCAGCACCTCAGAAGGCTGGGTTAGCATGGCCGAAATGTGGAAAAGCTTTGTCAGCGCGCCACAACAACCAGCACCACCAGTTAATATGGAACGTCTTAGCAGGAGGCAGCATTTCACCAACATGGTAGAGCAGTATGTGTGCACATCCGTACACGTACTGAATGACGTCTCTGCCCCCTTCAACATCTGGGTCTCCAAATTGGGCACATGGCCTGAGCTTGCCCTTTACACCTTGGATTACAGCCATGACACCAGTGTATTGGATGACACCAGTGTATTATCTGAACGTGTGTTTAGCACAGCAGGGGGCGTCATCACAGACAAGCGCAGCCGCCTGTCCACAGCCAATGTGGACAAGCTCACGTTCATTAAAATGAACCAGGCATGGATCCCACAGGACCTTGTGCAGAATAGACATGTATACCGGCACTAAGAAGCCATTGTTATACTGCAGCGCAATTGCTCATTCTTGTATTTTGGATATTTCACACTCTTTTAGAGTGTACCCTAATTTTAAAAAATTACATTAAAACAAAAACCTGCGTTGGCTACCTCGTCCTCCACCGCCGCTTCCACCTACACCGCTATGTCCACCGCCTCCTCAAACTCCTACTCCATATGGAACTCCACCTTATAAATCAAATTTTATTTTTATTTGTTCGTATTTTATTTTATATCATTTCACTACTTTGTCATTTACATTTTCTGGGGAAATTCACCAATTTTTGGGTGTATAGTACCACTGCTATACCTAGTAGACCGTTTAAAAATAAAATAAAATTGTCATTAACATTTTCGGCTTAAATGCACAATTTTTTGGGTGTATGGTACCACTGCTATACCTAGTAGGCCTGTTAGAAAAAAAAATTGTCATTTACATTTTCGGGTGAAATTCACCAATTTTTGGGTGTATAGTACCACTGCTATACCTAGTAGACCGTTTAAAAATAAAATAAAATTGTCATTAACATTTTCGGCTTAAATGCACAATTTTTTGGGTGTATGGTACCACTGCTATACCTAGTAGGCCTGTTAGAAAAAAAAATTGTCATTAACATTTTCGGGTGAAATTCACCAATTTTGGTGCGTATAGTACCACTTCTATACCTAGTACACAGGTTAACCAAACCCCAAAAATTGTCAGTTATATATTCTGGTGAAATTCACAAATTTTTGGGTGTGATGTACCACTCCTATACCTAGTAGACCGAAAAAAATTAATAATAATTGTCAGTTACATTTTTTGGTGAAATTCACCAATTTTTGGGTGTAATATACCCCTCCTCTACCTGGTTGACAGCTTAATAAATTTCAATAATTTTTCTGTTACATTCTTGGGTTATTATACAATTTTAGATGTGAATAAACACCTGTTATGCATAGGTGACAAGTAGGGATGAGCGAACTCGAACTGTATAGTTCGGGTTCGTACCGAATTTTGGGGTGTCCGTGACATTTTCGTAAAAGTCCGGGTTCGGGTTCGGTGTTCGTCGCTTTCTTGGCGCGTTTGTGACGCTTTCTTGGCGCTTTTTGAAAGGCTGCAAAGCAGCCAATCAACAAGCGTCATACTACTTGCCCCAAGAGGCCGTCACAGCCATGCCTACTATTGGCATGGCTGTGATTGGCCAGAGCACCATGTGACCCAGCCTCTATTTAAGCTGGAGTCACATAGCGCCGCCCGTCACTCTGCTCTGATTAGCGTAGGGAGAGGTTGCGGCTGCGACAGAAGGGCGAGATTAGGCAGATTAACTTCTCCAAAGGACTTGATTAATCGATCGATCTGCAGCTGTGCATCATTGAGCTGCTGAAATTCAATTGCTCACTGTTTTTAGGCTGCCCAGACCGTTTGTCAGTCACTTTTTTCTGGGGTGATCGGCGGCCATTTTGTGTCTTGTGGTGCGCCAGCACAAGCTGCGACCAAGTGCATTTAACCCTCAATGGTGTGGTTGTTTTTTGGCTAAAGCCTACATCAGGATGAAGCTGTCACACCAAGTGCATTTAACCAGCAATAGTCTGTTTATTTTTTGGCCATATACTACATCAGGGGCAAGCTGCGCCTGTCACCAAGCGCATTTAACCCTCAATGGTGTGGTTGTTTTTTGGCTAAAGCCTACATCAGGGTGAAGCTGTCACACCAAGTGCATTTAACCAGCAATAGTCTGTTAATTTTTTGGCCATATACTAAATCAGGGGCAAGCTGCGCCCGTCACCAAGTGCATTTAACCAGCAATAGTCTGTTCATTTTTTGGCCATATACTACATCAGGGGCAAGCTGCGCCCGTCACCAAGTGCATTTAACCCTCAGTAGTGTGGTTGGTCAAGCTGTCACACCAAGTGCATTTAACCAGCAATAGTCTGTTCATTTTTTGGCCATATACTACATCAGGGGCAAGCTGCGCCCGTCACCAAGTGCATTTAACCCTCAGTAGTGTGGTTGGTCAAGCTGTCACACCAAGTGCATTTAACCAGCAATAGTGTGGTTATTTTTTGGCCATATCCCAGTCTAATTCTGTCACTAAATCCATACTGGTCACCCAGCGCCTAAATACTAGGCCTCAAATTTATATCCCGCTAAATCTGTCGTTACCGCCGTACTGTTGTGGCTGGGCAAGTTATTTAGTGTCCGTCAAAGCACATTTTTTGTTCAGGGTTGAAATACAATTCCCAATTTAGCAATTTCATAATTTAGTGGTTTCTGCTATATCAGAGCTATTTGAAATCTATCCCTAAAAGGGTATATAATATTCAAGGTGCACATAGGGTCATTCAGAATAACTTCACACACACGCTACTGTGCATTTCCAAGTCTAATTCTGTTAGTAAATCCATACCGGTCACCCAGCGCCTAAATACTAGGCCTCAAATTTATATCCCGCTAAATCTGTCGTTACCGTTGTACTGTTGTGGCTGGGCAAGTTATTTAGTGTCCGTTAAAGCACATTTTTTGTTCAGGGTTGAAATACAATTCCCAATTTAGCAATTTCATAATTTAGTGGTTTCTGCTATATCAGAGGTATTTGAAATCTATCCCTAAAAGGGTATATAATATTCAAGGTGCACATAGGGTCATTCAGAATAACTTCACACACACGCTACTGTGCATTTCCAAGTCTAATTCTGTCACTAAATCCATACCGGTCACCCAGCGCCTAAATACTAGGCCTCAAATTTATATCCCGCTAAATCTCTCGTTACCGCTGTACTGTTGTGGCTGGGAAAGTTATTTAGTGTCCGTCAAAGCACATTTTTTGTTCTGGGTTGAAATACAATTCCCAATTTAGCAATTTCATAATTTAGTGGTTTCTGCTATATCAGAGCTATTTGAAATCTATCCCTAAAAGGGTATATAATATTCAAGGTGCACATAGGGTCATTCAGAATAACTTCACACACACGCTACTGTGCATTTCCAAGTTTAATTCTGTTAGTAAATCCATACCGGTCACCCAGCGCCTAAATACTAGGCCTCAAATTTATATCCCGCTAAATCTCTCGTTACCGCTGTACTGTTGTGGCTGGGAAAGTTATTTAGTGTCCGTCAAAGCACATTTTTTGTTCTGGGTTGAAATACAATTCCCAATTTAGCAATTTCATAATTTAGTGGTTTCTGCTATATCAGAGCTTTTTGAAATCTATCCCTAAAAGGGTATATAATATTCAAGGTGCACATAGGGTCATTCAGAATAACTTCACACACACGCTACTGTGCATTTCCAAGTCTAATTCTGTCAGTAAATCCATACCGGTCACCCAGCGCCTAAATACTAGGCCTCAAATTTATATCCCGCTAAATCTCTCGTTACCGCTGTACTGTTGTGGCTGGGAAAGTTATTTAGTGTCCGTCAAAGCACATTTTTTGTTCTGGGTTGAAATACAATTCCCAATTTAGCAATTTCATAATTTAGTGGTTTCTGCTATATCAGAGCTATTTGAAATCTATCCCTAAAAGGGTATATAATATTCAAGGTGCACATAGGGTCATTCAGAATAACTTCACACACGCTACTGTGCATTTCCAAGTCTAATTCTGTTAGTAAATCCATACCGGTCACCCAGCGCCTAAATACTAGGCCTCAAATTTATATCCCGCTAAATCTCTCGTTACCGCTGTACTGTTGTGGCTGGGAAAGTTATTTAGTGTCTGTCAAAGCACATTTTTTGTTCTGGGTTGAAATACAATTGCCAATTTAGCAATTTCATAATTTAGTGGTTTCTGCTATATAAGAGCTATTTGAAATCTATCCCTAAAAGGGTATATAATATTCAAGGTGCACATAGGGTCATTCAGAATAACTTCACACACACGCTACTGTGCATTTCCAAGTCTAATTCTGTCACTAAATCCATACCGGTCACCCAGCGCCTAAATACTAGGCCTCAAATTTATATCCCGCTAAATCTCTCGTTACCGCTGTACTGTTGTGGCTGGGAAAGTTATTTAGTGTCCGTCAAAGCACATTTTTTGTTCTGGGTTGAAATACAATTCCCAATTTAGCAATTTCATAATTTAGTGGTTTCTGCTATATCAGAGCTATTTGAAATCTATCCCTAAAAGGGTATATAATATTCAAGGTGCACATAGGGTCATTCAGAATAACTTCACACACACGCTACTGTGCATTTCCAAGTTTAATTCTGTTAGTAAATCCATACCGGTCACCCAGCGCCTAAATACTAGGCCTCAAATTTATATCCCGCTAAATCTCTCGTTACCGCTGTACTGTTGTGGCTGGGAAAGTTATTTAGTGTCCGTCAAAGCACATTTTTTGTTCTGGGTTGAAATACAATTCCCAATTTAGCAATTTCATAATTTAGTGGTTTCTGCTATATCAGAGCTTTTTGAAATCTATCCCTAAAAGGGTATATAATATTCAAGGTGCACATAGGGTCATTCAGAATAACTTCACACACACGCTACTGTGCATTTCCAAGTCTAATTCTGTCAGTAAATCCATACCGGTCACCCAGCGCCTAAATACTAGGCCTCAAATTTATATCCCGCTAAATCTCTCGTTACCGCTGTACTGTTGTGGCTGGGAAAGTTATTTAGTGTCCGTCAAAGCACATTTTTTGTTCTGGGTTGAAATACAATTCCCAATTTAGCAATTTCATAATTTAGTGGTTTCTGCTATATCAGAGCTATTTGAAATCTATCCCTAAAAGGGTATATAATATTCAAGGTGCACATAGGGTCATTCAGAATAACTTCACACACGCTACTGTGCATTTCCAAGTCTAATTCTGTTAGTAAATCCATACCGGTCACCCAGCGCCTAAATACTAGGCCTCAAATTTATATCCCGCTAAATCTCTCGTTACCGCTGTACTGTTGTGGCTGGGAAAGTTATTTAGTGTCTGTCAAAGCACATTTTTTGTTCTGGGTTGAAATACAATTGCCAATTTAGCAATTTCATAATTTAGTGGTTTCTGCTATATAAGAGCTATTTGAAATCTATCCCTAAAAGGGTACATAATATTCAAGGTGCACATAGGGTCATTCAGAATAACTTCACACACACGCTACTGTGCATTTCCAAGTCTAATTCTGTTAGTAAATCCATACCAGTCACCCAGCGCCTAAATACTAGGCCTCAAATTTATATCCCGCTAAATCTCTCGTTACCGCTGTACTGTTGTGGCTGGGAAAGTTATTTAGTGTCCGTCAAAGCACATTTTTTGTTCTGGGTTGAAAAACAATTCCCAATTTAGCAATTTCATAATTTAGTGGTTTCTGCTATATCAGAGCTATTTGAAATCTATCCCTAAAAGGGTATATAATATTCAAGGTGCACATAGGGTCATTCAGAATAACTTCACACACACGCTACTGTGCATTTCCAAGTCTAATTCTGTTAGTAAATCCATACCGGTCACCCAGCGCCTAAATACTAGGCCTCAAATTTATATCCCGCTAAATCTCTCGTTACCGCTGTACTGTTGTGGCTGGGAAAGTTATTTAGTGTCCGTCAAAGCACATTTTTTGTTCTGGGTTGAAATACAATTCCCAATTTAGCAATTTCATAATTTAGTGGTTTCTGCTATATCAGAGCTATTTGAAATCTATCCCTAAAAGGGTATATAATATTCAAGGTGCACATAGGGTCATTCAGAATAACTTCACACACACGCTACTGTGCATTTCCAAGTCTAATTCTGTTAGTAAATCCATACCGGTCACCAAGCGCCTAAATACTAGGCCTCAAATTTATATTCAGCTGAATTTGAATACAATACATTGGGCCAAATAATATTTTTGTTGTTGTGGTGAACCATAACAATGAGGAAAACATCTAGTAAGGTACGCGGACGTGGACATGGTCGTGGTGGTGTTAGTGGACCCTCTGGTGCTGGGAGAGGACGTGGCCGTTCTGCCACATCCACACGTCCTAGTGTACCAACTACCTCAGGTCCCAGTAGCCGCCAGAATTTACAGCGATATATGGTGGGGCCCAATGCCATTCTAAGGATGGTAAGGCCTGAGCAGGTACAGGCATTAGTCAATTGGGTGGCCGACAGTGGATCCAGCACGTTCACATTATCTCTCACCCAGTCTTCTGCAGAAAGCGCACAGATGGCGCCTGAAAACCAACCCCATCAGTCTGTCACATCACCCCCATGCATATCAGGGAAACTGTCTGAGCCTCAAGTTATGCAGCAGTCTCTTATGCTGTTTGAAGACTCTGCTGGCAGGGTTTCCCAAGGGCATCCACCTAGCCCTTCCCCAGCGGTGGAAGACATAGACTGCACTGACGCACAACCACTTATGTTTCCTGATGATGAGGACATGGGAATACCACCTCAGCATGTCTCTGATGATGACGAAACACAGGTGCCAACTGCTGCGTCTTTCTGCAGTGTGCAGACTGAACAGGAGGTCAGGGATCAAGACTGGGTGGAAGACGATGCAGGGGACGATGAGGTCCTAGACCCCACATGGCATGAAGGTCGTGCCACTGACTTTCACAGTTCGGAGGAAGAGGCAGTGGTGAGACCGAGCCAACAGCGTAGCAAAAGAGGGAGCAGTGGGCAAAAGCAGAACACCCGCCGCCAAGAAACTCCGCCTGCTACTGACCGCCGCCATCTGGGACCGAGCACCCCAAAGGCAGCTTCAAGGAGTTCCCTGGCATGGCACTTCTTCAAACAATGTGCTGACGACAAGACCCGAGTGGTTTGCACGCTGTGCCATCAGAGCCTGAAGCGTTCTGAACCTGAGCACAACCTGCATGACCAGGCACCTGCATGCAAAGCATGAACTGCAGTGGAGTAAACACCTTAAAACCAAGGAAGTCACTCAGGCTCCCCCTGCTACCTCTTCTGCTGCTGCCGCCTCGGCCTCTTCTGCTGCTGCCGCCTCGGCCTCTTCCTCCGCCTCTGGAGGAACGTTGGCACCTGCCGCCCAGCAAACAGGGGATGTACCACCAACACCACCACCACCTCCGTCACCAAGCGTCTCAACCATGTCACACGCCAGCGTTCAGCTCTCCGTCTCACAAACATTTGAGAGAAAGCGCAAATTCCCACCTAGCCACCCTCGATCCCTGGCCCTGAATGCCAGCATTTCTAAACTACTGGCCTATGAAATGCTGTCATTTAGGCTGGTGGACACAGACAGCTTCAAACAGCTCATGTCGCTTGCTGTCCCACAGTATGTTGTTCCCAGCCGCCACTACTTCTCCAAGAGAGCCATGCCTTCCCTGCACAACCAAGTATCCGATAAAATCAATTGTGCACTGCGCAACGCCATCTGCAGCAAGGTCCACCTAACCACAGATACGTGGACCAGTAAGCACGGCCAGGGACGCTATATCTCCCTAACTGCACACTGGGTAAATGTAGTGGCAGCTGGGCCCCAGGCGGAGAGCTGTTTGGCGCACGTCCTTCCGCCGCCAAGGATCGCAGGGCAACATTCTTTGCCTCCTGTTGCCACCTCCTCCTTCTCGGCTTCCTCCTCCTCTTCTTCCACCTGCTCATCCAGTCAGCCACACACCTTCACCACCAACTTCAGCACAGCCCGGGGTAAACGTCAGCAGGCCATTCTGAAACTCATATGTTTGGGGGACAGGCCCCACACCGCACAGGAGTTGTGGCAGGGTATAGAACAACAGACCGACGAGTGGTTGCTGCCGGTGAGCCTCAAGCCCGGCCTGGTGGTGTGTGATAATGGGCGAAATCTCGTTGCAGCTCTGGGACTAGCCAATTTGACGCACATCCCTTGCTTGGCGCATGTGCTGAATTTGGTGGTGCAGAAGTTCATTCACAACTACCCCGACATGTCAGAGCTGCTGCATAAAGTGCGGGCCGTCTGTTCGCGCTTCCGGCGTTCACATCCTGCTGCTGCTCGCCTGTCTGCGCTACAGCGTAACTTCGGCCTTCCCGCTCACCGCCTCATATGCGACGTGCCCACCAGGTGGAACTCCACCTTGCACATGCTGGACAGACTGTGCGAGCAGCAGCAGGCCATAGTGGAGTTTCAGCTGCAGCACGCACGGGTCATCGCACTACAGAACAGCACCACTTCACCACCAATGACTGGGCCTCCATGCGAGACCTGTGTGCCCTGTTGCGCTGTTTCGAGTACTCCACCAACATGGCCAGTGGCGATGACGCCGTTATCAGCATTACAATAACACTTCTATGTCTCCTTGAGAAAACACTTAGGGCGATGATGGAAGAGGAGGTGGCCCAGGAGGAGGAGGAGGAGGAGGAAGAGGGGTCATTTTTAGCACTTTCAGGCCAGTCTCTTCGAAGTGACTCAGAGGGAGGTTTTTGGCAACAGCAGAGGCCAGGTACAAATGTGGCCAGCCAGGGCCCACTACTGGAGGACGAGGAGGATGAGGAGGAGGTGGAGGAGGATGAGGATGAAGCATGGTCACAGCGGGGTGGCACCCAACGCAGCTCGGGTCCATCACTGGTGCGTGGCTGGGGGGAAAGGCAGGACGATGACGATACGCCTCCCACAGAGGACAGCTTGTCCTTACCCCTGGGCAGCCTGGCACACATGAGCGACTACATGCTGCAGTGCCTGCGCAACGACATCAGAGTTGCCCACATTTTAACCTGTGCGGACTACTGGGTTGCCACCCTGCTGGATCCACGCTACAAAGACAATGTGCCCACCTTACTTCCTGCACTGGAGCGTGATAGGAAGATGCGCGAGTACAAGCGCACGTTGGTAGACGCGCTACTGAGAGCATTCCCAAATGTCACAGGGGAACAAGTGGAAGCCCAAGGCCAAGGCAGAGGAGGAGCAAGAGGTCGCCAAGGCAGCTGTGTCACGGCCAGCTCGTCTGAGGGCAGGGTTAGCATGGCAGAGATGTGGAAAACCTTTGTCAACACGCCACAGCTAACTGCACCACCATCTGATACGCAACGTGTTAGCAGGAGGCAACATTTCACTAACATGGTGGAACAGTACGTGTGCACACCCCTCCACGTACTGACTGATGGTTCGGCCCCATTCAACTTCTGGGTCTCTAAATTGTCCACGTGGCCAGAGCTAGCCTTTTATGCCTTGGAGGTGCTGGCCTGCCCAGCGGCCAGCGTTTTGTCTGAACGTGTATTCAGCACGGCAGGGGGCGTCATTACAGACAAATGCAGCCGCCTGTCTACAGCCAATGTGGACAAGCTGACGTTCATAAAAATGAACCAGGCATGGATCCCATAGGACCTATCCATCCCTTGTCCAGATTAGACATTAACTACCTCCCCTTAACCATATATTATTGAACTCCAGGGCACTTCCTCATTCAATCCTATTTTTATTTTCATTTTACCATTATATTGCGAGGCTACCCAAAGTTGAATGAACCTCTCCTCTGTCTGGGTGCCGGGGCCTAAATATATGCCAATGGACTGTTCCAATGTTGGGTGACGTGAAGCCTGATTCTCTGCTATGACATGCAGACTAATTCTCTGCTGACATGAAGCCAGATCCTCTGTTACGGGACCTCTCTCCTCTGCCTGGGTGCTGGGCCTAAATATCTGACAATGGACTGTTGCATTGGTGGCTGACGTGAAGCCTGATTCTCTGCTATGACATGCAGACTAATTCTCTGCTGACATGAAGCCAGATTGTCTGTTATGGGACCTCTCTCCTCTGCCTGGGTGCTGGGCCTAAATTTATGAAAATGGACTGTTGCAGTGGTGGGTGACGTGAAGCCTGATTCTCTGCTATGATATGAAGACTGATTCTCTGCTGACATGAAGCCAGATCCTCTGTTACGGGACCTCTCTCCTCTGCCTGGGTGCTGGGCCTAAATATCTGACAATGGACTGTTGCATTGGTGGCTGACGTGAAGCCTGATTCTCTGCTATGACATGCAGACTAATTCTCTGCTGACATGAAGCCAGATTGTCTGTTACGGGACCTCTCTCCTCTGCCTGTGTGCTGGGCCTAAATATATGCCAATGGACTGTTGCAGTGGTGGCTGACGTGAAGCCTCATTCTCTGCTATGACACGCAGACTAATTCTCTGCTGACATGAAGCCAGATTGTCTGTTACGGGACCTCTCTCCTCTGCCTGGGTGCTGGGCCTAAATTTATGAAAATGGACTGTTGCAGTGGTGGGTGACGTGAAGCCTGATTCTCTGCTATGACATGAAGACTGATTCTCTGCTGACATGAAGCCAGATTGTCTGTTACGGGACCTCTCTCCTCTGCCTGGGTGCTGGGCCTAAATTTATGAAAATGGACTGTTGCAGTGGTGGGTGACGTGAAGCCTGATTCTCTGCTATGACATGAAGACTGATTCTCTGCTGACATGAAGCCAGATCCTCTGTTACGGGACCTCTCTCCTCTGCCTGTGTGTTGGGCCTAAATATATGCCAATGGACTGTTGCAGTGGTTGCTGATGTGAAGCCTCATTCTATGCTATGACATGCAGACTAATTCTCTGCTGACATGAAGCCAGATTGTCTGTTACGGGACCTCTCTCCTCTGCCTGGGTGCTGGGCCTAAATTTATGAAAATGGACTGTTGCAGTGGTGGGTGACGTGAAGCCTGATTCTCTGCTATGACATGAAGACTGATTCTCTGCTGACATGAAGCCAGATTGTCTGTTACGGGACCTCTCTCCTCTGCCTGGGTGCTGGGCCTAAATTTATGAAAATGGACTGTTGCAGTGGTGGGTGACGTGAAGCCTGATTCTCTGCTATGACATGAAGACTGATTCTCTGCTGACATGAAGCCAGATTGTCTGTTACGGGACCTCTCTCCTCTGCCTGGGTGCCGGGGCCTAAATATCTGAGAATGGACTGTTCCAGTGGTGGGTGACGGGAAACCAGATTCTCTGCTATGGGACCTCTCTCCAATTGATTTTGGTTAATTTTTATTTATTTAATTTTTATTTTTATTCATTTCCCTATCCACATTTGTTTGCAGGGGATTTACCTACATGTTGCTGCCTTTTGCAGCCCTCTAGCCCTTTCCTGGGCTGTTTTACAGCCGTTTTAGTGCCGAAATGTTCGGGTCCCCATTGACTTCAATGGGGTTCGGGTTCGGGACGAAGTTCGGATCGGGTTCGGATCCCGAACCCGAACATTTTCGGGAAGTTCGGCCGAACTTCTCGAACCCGAACATCCAGGTGTTCGCTCAACTCTAGTGACAAGGAATAAAATTGTATATATTATTCAGTAATTAATGCACGCCTCATCCTTTCATTCAATGCTTAAACTTTGAAAAGTTGTCACACTTTTACGCTTTAATAATTGTTCCCATATTTCAACTCTCTCAGAGGCGCGAACCACGCCCCCCGGCGTCCTAGGCAACACGAGACACGCCGCTGACTCCTAGTAACTGAACTGGATTCGAGATAGCCTCCCACGGACACCCGACCACTACCTGAGGTCCGAACACAACAGTGCCGGGTGAAGGGTAAGTGACCTCAGTAGCCAGAGACAGTACGGGACGCCGCACTCAGGCACAGAGCATCCCTTTCTCCCACAGCTCGGCATAAGGAATACAATGATACAGATTGCCACATGTAATTGAATATTTACATGCCTGCTGCTTTATGAAAGTCGACTGAACAGACAGCAACACATACTTACTAGGCGCATAATTTACCCTCCACCTAACAGCGATGATTATATAAAAGGAGACATACACTCACCTAAAGAATTATTAGGAACACCTGTTCTATTTCTCATTAATGCGATTATCTAGTCAACCAATCACATGGCAGTTGCTTCAATGCATGTAGGGTTGTGGTCCTCGTCAAGACAATCTCCTGAACTCCAAACTGAATGTCAGAATGGGAAAGAAAGGTGGGCTACAACAGCAGAAGACCCCACCAGGTACCACTCATCTCCACTACAAATAGGAAAAAGAGGGTACAGTTTGCACGAGATCACCAAAATTGGACTGTTGAAGACTGGAAAAAAGTTGCCTGGTCTGATGAGTCTCGATTTCTGTTTAGACATTCAAATGGTAGAGTCCGAATTTGGTGTAAACAGAATGAGAACATGTATCCATCATGCCTTGGTACCACTGTGCAGGCTGGTGGTGGTGGTGTAATGGTGTGGGGGATGTTTTCTGGGCACACTTTAGGCCCCTTAGTGCCAATTGGCCATCGTTTAAATGCCACGGGCTACCTGAGCATTGTTTCTGACCATGTCCATCCCTTCATGACCACGTGGACCCATCCTCTGATGGCTACTTCCAGCAGGATAATGCACCATGTCACAAAGCTTGAATCATTTCAAATTGGTTTCTTGAACATGACAATGAGTTCACTGTACTAAAATGGCCCCCACAGTCACCAGATCTCAACCCAATAGAGCATCTTTGGGATGTGGTGGAACCGGAGCTTCGTGCCCTGGATGTGCATCCCTCAAATCTCCATCAACTGCAAGATGCTATCCTATCAATATGGGCCAACATTTCTAAAGAATGCTATCAGCACCTTTTTGAATCAATGCCACGTAGAATTAAGGCAGTTCTGAAGGCAAAAGGGGGTCCAACACCACATTAGTATGGTTTTATGAAAGACTGTTTTATGAAAAACCACATGAACGAGGAGAATTATTTTAATTTTTATTAGCGCATCATTTTTATTAGCGCTTTTTTTTTTACCCTCTACCAGGTGGTAACCATCTAGTGGTGACCCACTTATTTCTACATTTTTCACCACTATCCCCACAACTTTTTACTATCTATTAAAAAGGACATATATCTTATTTTATTTCTTGAATTTTACTACATCCCATTTTTTCACATTTTGCCATATTATATATTACGCAATTACCTGATATATATATATAAATTAATAGACTGCTTATCCATTTACTTTCTTTAAGAAACAATAATGTCAGGGATATCAGAACTACTAAAATATAAAAATAGTTACCAAGCACGATCAATGCCATGTCGGAAAAATAAATAAAAAGGCTTCCCCATAATATAATAAAAGTGATCAAATAGTCATATGTGGCTAATCATGGTACCAGTACAAACTACAACATGGCCACAAAAACAATCCTCAGATAGCAATTTAGATAAAAATTTGAGATGAGCGAAGTGAAATTCGATCCGAATTTCAGTAAAAATTTGATTTGTACCGAAGCCGAATTTCCTCACGCTTCTTGGTAACAAACCGCATTTTTTCTTAAAATGGCTGCTGCACTTGTGATGACATGGAGCAAGGAACTCTGGGAAAGCGGGGTCACCGATAATGCCATGCATGCAGCAATCAGCAGCCAATCAGCCCTGTGATGTCACAGCCCTATAAATACCCTCAGCCATCTTGGATTCTGCCTTTTACCAGTTTACTTAGTGCAGGGAGAGACGTCAGCAGGCGCTAGGGACAGTGTTAGAAAAAACTTCATTGTGCTAAAAAAATGATATACAAGTGCAGGGAAAGAATATTCAAGGTGTACAGAAAGGATAGGGAGGAATCATTCCACAGCATTTATGTTGAACAGGGTACAGTAGGGAAGGTTACAGCCTGCGTAATAGAAACATTTCTTTTACACCTTGCTGCACTGACTGGGGATACAAATTGCCATTAGGCAGCTCAGTAATTGCAGCAAACCGTTCTTATTAGACAGCCAGCCTTTGTGTAGTGTAAAAGTGGAAAGAATTAAGGCCTAATTGCCATTTAGAGGTGCAGTTATATGTGGTAAAGCCCTTTTTGTGGTATAGACCGAATTACTTAGTGGTGAAATTTTTAATGTGAAACAGGCTTTTTTGGGGAAAATTGATGGGTGATTATAGACCTCCTTTTGTTGCATGAAATGAATTAGGTGATGGTAAACATTTTTTTTATGTGAAACAGGCTTTTTTGGGGAAAATTGATGGGTGATTGTAGACCTCTTTTTGCTGTATGGAGCAAATTAGGTGGTGGTGATTTTTTTATGTGAAACAGGCTTTTTTGGGGAAAATTAATGGGTGATTGTAGACCTCCTTTTTCTCTATGGAGCAAATTATGTGGTGGTGAAATTTTTTATGTGAAACAGGCTTTTTTGGGGAAAATTGATGGGTGATTATAGACCTCCTTTTGTTGCATTAAATGAATTAGGTGATGGTAAACATTTTTTATGTGAAACAGGCTTTTTTGGGGAAAATTGATGGGTGATTGTAGACCTCTTTTTGCTGTATGGAGCAAATTAGGTGGTGGTGATTTTTTTTATGTGAAACAGGCTTTTTTGGGGAAAATTAATGGGTGATTGTAGACCTCCTTTTTCTCTATGGAGCAAATTATGTGGTGGTGAAATTTTTTATGTGAAACAGGCTTTTTTTGGGAAAAGTTATGCGTGATTGTAGACCTCCTTTTGCTGTATGGAGTGAATTAGGTGGTGGTAAAAATTTTTATGTGAAACAAGCTTTTTTGGTGAAAATTGATGGGTGATTGTAGCCTCCTTTTGTTGTATGGAGCGAATTAGGTGGTGGTGAAATTTTTTATGTGAAACAGACTTTTCTGGGGAAAATTGATGGGTGATTGTAGACCTACTTTTGCTGTATGGAGTGAATTAGGTGGTGGTGAAATTTTTTATGTGAAACTGGCTTTTTTGGGAAAATTTATGGTGATTGTAGACCTACTTTTGCTGTATGGACCAAATTACGTCATCATGGGTCCTGCATTAAACATAATGAAGACGCTGATGACAGCACACCAGGAGATTTTGCCTATTACCATCTGACTGGGGGACCCTCTGCGCTCATGTTTCACTGCCATGGCTGCTGGGGAGGGGTGGGGTAGCAGGAGCAGTACCAGCTCCATCAGCAGCAGCCTGAGTCTAGTGTGGCTGATAAGCAGCTTTCTTCACCTGTCTAGTGAAGAAACTACTCACCAGCAGCTAGAGATAGAGCAGAACCTGAACTAGCAGGTGGTGGCATACTTGATGTGCACCCTGCCAGTCGTCATTGAAGATCCATTGGACTACTAGACAGCCAAACTGGATTTATGGCAGCAACTGGCTGAGTTTGCCCTGGAAAAGCTGTCCTGCCCAGCCAGTAGAGTGGCATCAGAGCAGGTGTTTAGTGCACCTGTCCACCCTAAATGTGGAGAGACTGACCTTTGTCAAGATGAATCAGGTGTGGATCAAACATTATTTCCACCCACCAATGCCTGATGCATCAGACTAGATCATCCATGGCGCCACACCAACACTTTGACAAAAGAGGCCGGTTTCTTCTAGCTAACTGCCTCAGCTACTATTCCGATGCTGCCACCCACTTGATGCTGCACATCTGATGCCAAGTGCTCCTTCTTACACCCACCATCATCAGCAGGTACTGTTATTGCCACCTATTTCAACACTCTGTCACTGGGACACCCTGTGGTCTCCTGATGCTGCTGCTACCTTCACAACATGTCACCTTGCCACTCTGTGGTGTCCTGATGCTGCTGCTACTTCCACAATATGTCACCTTGCCACTCTGTGGTGTCCTGATATTGCTGCTACCTCAACACTATGTCGCCTTGCCACTCTGAGGCCTCTATATGCTGCTGCTGCAACCTCCGCACTGTCACCTTGCCACTCTGTGGTCTCTTGATGCGGCTGCTACCTCCACAATATGTCGCCTTTCCACTATGTGGCCTCCTGATGCTGCCGAAATCTCCAAACTATGTCACCTTGCCACTCTATGCTCTCCTGATGCTGCCTCCACCTCCACACTAAGTCCACTCTGTGGCCCCCTCTTGCTGCCGCTGCCTCCACACTCTGTCTTTGTGCCACTCTGTGGCCTCCTGATGCTTCTGCCACCTCCACACTCTGTCATTGTGCCACTTTGTGGCCTCCTGATGCTCCTGCCACCTGCATACTCTGAAATTGGGCCACTCTGTGGTCTCATTGTGCTGCTTCCACCTCATCACTATGTCATAGGGCCTCTCTGTGGACTTCTCGTGCTGTTCCCACCCTCCCCACTTCATGACTGGGCCACTATTTAGCCTTTTTGGCTTGGCTGACATCATCATTTATTTGATCCTTCTTCTGATCTGTCAGAAGGAAGGAAAAATCAGACTCACCATGGATCCTCTATGTGTAGCAGCTGTAAGTCCTGTATGGTCCCATCAAAATTGGCTTATGATTTGGTAGCCAAAAGCAGGAGTGGGTACAAAACACAGAAGACATGTAAATATTCCGTTCACATGTCATCTCTGTTTTGGATCCACTCCTGTTCATTTTAGCATTAGCAATTCTGATGGATTGCTGAACAAGTGAAGGCAGATACTCCACACACAGGGTCAGTTTTTTGTGGGTTATTGTTCTGATGGATCAGAAGAAGGGCAAAAAAATCAGTGCCGTCAACACGTACTGCTGACACCCTCTCCACTTTGTCGGGGGGCTCTACTTGTATAAGCGTTTAATCGAACAGGTGCTGTGAAAGGAGTGTTCTTCTTCTTGGCGCTAACATCGACCTTTAAGGCTGAGTTGATACTTGAGTTATTTGTAGTGATGAGCGGCATAGGCAATATTCAAATTCACGATATTTTGAAAATTTTGGGCCGAATATTCACCATAAATTTGCAAATTCGAGAATTTGTCATCTCCAGTCATTGTTTACTTGATTGTGAAATTCGGCAATGTAATATATTTGCGATACATTTGTGATAAATTAGAACACTATTCGCGAATGCTAATATATAGCATTATATTCTAAATATTCGCAAATTCTTGAAGTGACGATATTTGCGATTAAAATTCACGATTCCAATATTCGCGCTCAACACTAGTTATTTGGTCAGTTTTGGCCCCGTGACTGCCCAAATAAGTGAAGTGTGCAGTGATTCTAAAAGCGACACCTGTCATCTACCAAAGTAGACTCCCTATGCGTGTTACTGAAAGGCATAGTGTTCTACACCACTATAAAGGCTCTCTGCAGCCAGGAAATAGACATTTTTAGCGAAATTTTACACAAATATATTCGGATCAAACCAAATTAAAAATAAAAAATTAGTCGAACAGGCGAATCAAATTTATAAAAAATTTGCTAACTTCTAGTTATATGTTCTAAAGCCCTTTTGGCGTGTCATAGTAGCAAAATAAAAATATATTTGCCGTTCAGCGGTGCAGTTATATGTTCTAAAGCTTTTGTGGCATGTATTAGTGGCAAAATAAACATATATTTGGCGTCATATATGAGTCTGATCGGATGACGTGATGATAAAGAGTAGGTGTGTCATGCCCTCCCCCTCTCCCTGCCTCGCTCCACCGCGCCTCCTGCTTAGTTTGTGGCCGGGTGATGAGAGTTTTTCCCTTGCCCTAAAGCCTACTGTTCCCAGACTGGACCTCCTTTTTGATGCTTTACCCGATTTTAGGGGCCTGCTGTGAACGATATCTACCCGGTTAAACACTGTTCTTGGTTGATGTGATTGCGACTCCCTGCTGCCCACGTGGATCCCTCTGCCAGCTTTCCCCCGCCACTCTCAGTGCTGCCTCCCTTGATCTTGTGTGCTCTGCTGAATCCGGTCGATACTCCTTGAGAGAACTGGTGAGCTCTTTCCATTTTGGACCTGTTTTCTTGCTCCTGTTGTTTATGAACTTATAACCAACTGCAAATAATAGACTAATATATAAGGAGCTCATTAATACAGTGCGTATTTGTTGCGGTTATGGTTCTTACAACTAAGAACTTATAACTATTCATAACAAATTAACAAGCTAATACATAAGTGATTTTCACGGTCCTGCCCGTGACAGGGACTGGAAGATCGAGGAGAATGACTGCACGTGATTGACAGCCTCTTTAGTTTCACTTTTCAGTGTTGTTGCTTCAGGTGACCACACTTCTGGTCTCAGGTGTAGCTTAAGTGGTCATTCCTTCTCCTCTATTTAGTCTGGTGTCACTCATCATCCTATGCGGTTGATAGCCCCTTGTTTGTGGAAGTTCTGATGTTGGTCCTCCTCAGAGTTCCTGCTCGTCAGTCTACTTTCGGAAGTTAAGTGTCTTCCCTTCATTGTTTGTTGTTTTCCCCTTCCATCTGGTATTAGGCCTGAGGGGGTCTCCTATTTCTTCATCTGGAAGAAATAGGCCATCCATGTACTGACACTATCTGCAGGGCCCTGTTAGGGTGAGATAGGGTTTAGGTTCCTGTGTATGAAAATTCCTACCATCAAGGTCTGTTCATACTGATAGCAGTCAGGACTTGGCGTAGGGAATCACTAGGTGGTGACCATCCCCCATCCATAGTTTTCAGGCCTAGTACCTTTCCCCTTCCCTTCTGTGTTTGGTGTGGAGTGTATTCCCCACACCGCACCGTGACAGTGATATGACCACTTGACTGCTGCAGCTCTTTTTTACCCTTGTTTTATTGCTCTTCTTGGACTGTTTCTCCCTGTGTTGTACTTTTACCCCCGGACACAATATATGAATTAAATAATATTTAAACAGTCCATCTAGAGGGGAAGAAGAAGGAAGAGAAGGGTGGGGGGAGGAAAAAAAAAATGCAAATTAGGCGAGCAGGACAAAAAGAGCCGCAGGATTCTAGCTCCGAAAGAAATAATAATGTTGAGGATATGGAGGAGGAAGTAAGGAGAGAATCTGCTCCACCACAGGGGATAGAGAGGGCAGAGGAAGGAGAATTATCTAATGTTAATTGTTATCACTCAGGAGGAATAATCTTAAAACATAACATTTAATGTCTATTTTTCTAAAATCCTTGATACAATGTGCGAAAAAATATTTAAATATAGTGAGATGAACACGGTGCTGGGCCCTCAATGGCTATGGCCCATGGTCATCTCAGTATATTGATAAAGTAAATTTAAAGTGCACGGCGGCACTTAAAGGGTGAACCAGTGTGTCCTACCGGTACCCAGGATTGGTTGTCAGTTGCTTCAACACACGATGATCCAGTAGACGTTCTTCCTGTATGGATGGTCGGATGAACCAAAAGGGGGATAATAACGGGCTGACAGTTTACCACATGTGTGTAGGGTCCCTGAGGAAATCCTATAACTGTCTAGCCAGTACCCTAGTAACTAGAAATGTGTAAGCAACCTGACCACAGGGCACTCGTCCTTGAAAGGACGACCCTGTCCGGAACCTTTCCCTAATTCTATAAACTATATGTCCCTAATTAATGCATGAGCATTGTCCCTACACGCATGTTTCACTGCCAGGACATTAGGCAGTTCATCAGGAGAGATGATATAATAGTGAAAATAGGTCAATCACAGATGAAGTGAGAAAGACCTGATGACCAGAGATGACACAATCAGTCAAAAGTGGTCAGTAGGTGCACAAAGATAATCGGCTCCTCTGTGGGCAACCCCATAGATGGAGGGGTTTAGGAATATGCAGTAAACCGATATGTGTAGCTGCATATGGGGCGTCCCATATGCAGCTACACATATCGGTTTACTGCATATTCCTAAACCCCTCCATCTATGGGGTTGCCCACAGAGGAGCCGATTATCTTTGTGCACCTACTGACCACTTTTGACTGATTGTGTCATCTCTGGTCATCAGGTCTTTCTCACTTCATCTGTGATTGACCTATTTTCACTATTATATCATCTCTCCTGATGAACTGCCTAATGTCCTGGCAGTGAAACATGCGTGTAGGGACAATGCTCATGCATTAATTAGGGACATATAGTTTATAGAATTAGGGAAAGGTTCCGGACAGGGTCGTCCTTTCAAGGACGAGTGCCCTGTGGTCAGGTTGCTTACACATTTCTAGTTACTAGGGTACTGGCTAGACAGTTATAGGATTTCCTCAGGGACCCTACACACATGTGGTAAACTGTCAGCCCGTTATTATCCCCCTTTTGGTTCATCCGACCATCCATACAGGAAGAACGTCTACTGGATCATCGTGTGTTGAAGCAACTGACAACCAATCCTGGGTACCGGTAGGACACACTGGTTCACCCTTTAAGTGCCGCCGTGCACTTTAAATTTACTTTATCAATATACTGAGATGACCATGGGCCATAGCCATTGAGGGCCCAGCACCGTGTTCATCTCACTATATTTAAATATTTTTTCGCACATTGTATCAAGGATTTTAGAAAAATAGACATTAAATGTTATGTTTTAAGATTATTCCTCCTGAGTGATAATTGTTTTCTGGATAATCAAGAAGGCAGATGCAGCTTGATCTGACCTCCTTAAGTACTTATGAATTTTGACTAATGTTAATTGTTCCCCGTTAAAATAAATATTGCAGGCAGGAAAAAAGATTGAGATTTAATAGAGACATTCAAGACATTTTAACGCAGCTTGGATCAATTCAGACTGATGTAGTCCTGATAAGGAAGGACGTATCCAGGATTTGCGACAGAGTTAATATTGTGGAGAATTCCTTGGGTGTTTTACAGAATTAATTTAAAACATCAAAAACTCTACCTTAAGGATGGATCTTAATACCCCTAGAAAAAAGTGGTGGACCTAGAGGACAGATCAAGGAGATGCAATGTGAGAATTTTGGGCTTCCCTGAGGGGGCTGAGGATAAGAATCCTACTCAATTTCTACAAACGTTAATTTTGGAGAATTTTGGAAAATAACATTTTTCCCCACTGTTTCTAGTGATAAGGGCTCATCAGGTCCCTGGAGGTAAACCAATCCCTGGGAGGCAGCCACTGACGATTTTGGTTAAGATACTGGTCTCATAGGATAGAGATATGTTATTAAGAAGGGCGAGGGAGTGTCCTCCTATTGTATACAATAGGAATAGATTGGCTTTCTTTCCAGACTTTGCTAAAGAGATTCAAGAAAGAAGAGGTTATTTTATTGCGGTCAAAAAGCATCTACAGAAAAAGGACATTAAGTATTCACTTGTCTATCCAGCTAAACTTTGGATTATCTTTAATGATGGAATTAATTTTTTTTATACTTCGGATCTTGCTACGGATTGGCTCGATCGAAATAATATCTGATTAAGCTGGAATAATATTTGATTAAGCTTTGTATTTTTCCTTTTCTTGTTTGGTAGTAATGATGAGGCTGGGTAGTAGTGAGAGGGGGAGGGATGGTCTTAGTTGAGAGATTTGTTGATCAATTGGAGTGGGGATTTAGGGGTGGGTTGTGATGTGTCTCACAGGATAGGGGGAATGAGGAAGGGTTTGTTAAAAATCTCCCTAAGCAAGGAGGTTTGTTTTTTGATTTAATGTCAGTTAGAATCTTTACTTTGAATGATTGGGGGTTGGGGGGCAGACTAAAGAGATAAGCGGTCTTTGATCTTGGGCAGAGACATTTACCAGTGATTGTTTGTCTGGTGGAAACTCATCTGTCCGAGGATACTTCCCGGCGAATTGCCAGGGGATGGGTTGCGCAGACATATAACTCCATTTTTTCTAGTCATTCTAGAGGAGTGACAGTTTTTATTCATAGAGTGATTGATTTCATCCTCTGTTGATGAGCAAGGGAGAAATTATGTATCCTAGCTTTTGTTTGCATTCCACCTCCGTTTTCCTCTTATGTGCTTAATTCCATCATTAATTATTGGGGATTTTAATTGTGTCATCAATCCTACTGTATATAGAGTTTCTATGGGGGGTGACGTTTTGTTTCTGTCCAAGGGTCTCCCTTGGCATGCTTTTATCAGGAAGCTGGTTTTGAGGATGTTTGGGGAAATTTAGGGCATGGAAGAAGAATATACTCATGTATAAGTAAATCAGGTAAATCTATGTCTAGGATAGATCTTGCCTTAATGAATAAAAAAATATATGAGTTTTGTAAAACAGATGAAATATGAGACAAGGTCTCATTTAGACCATGTGCCTTTGTCCCTTGAACTTTGCCTGGCTGATAGGAATATAGGGAGACCCTCATTTAAATTAAATCCCTATTGGATGTCAGTAACAGGAGAATCATGAAACAATACAACAGGAGATTAAGTGTTTGTGGGATATCAATTATAATTCAGCTAAAATTAAGGTAGTGCGGGATACCTTTAAGGCTTTTATGAGGGGAATTTTAGTTAGTAATATTGCCAATCTGAGGTAGGGGTATGGTATAAGTGAGAAAAAGTTAAAAGAATTAGCGGCATTAGCCACACAATCCTTCTATAGGAATAAGACAGAAGAAAATAGGAAAGCTATGCAGAAGCCTAGTCAAGCCTACTCTAACTTTTTGTTGGAGAAGGCTCGACAGAGGCTATTTTTCAAGGGTCAAAAATATTTCTGAGAGTCAGGGCATCCTGGATTTCTAATCAAGAGCAAAAATAAATGTATAAATAATATTTGTTTAACTAATGATAAAATAGTTAATGGACATGATCTTATAGAGAGAACCTTTTTGTATCATTATTCAGATGTATATAAAACAAATAGTAATATCACAGATGAATAATGGATTCCTACTTGGATGCCACCTCCTTCCCAGTTATTACTGATGTTCAAATGGAAGCGCTTGAGGTGGATTTCTCCATGCAGGAATTGGAAATAGCAATTAAAGCATGTTCTGGTAACTCCTCCTCCGGATCAGATGGAAATATAGGAAAATTATCCTTCCTAGGCTTTTGAAGGTATTCGCTGAATCGTTGGAGGATGGGAATTTACCAGAATCAATAACAGAAGCAGTATTAATATTAATTAAAAAGAAAAGGTAAGCACCCCTTAAATTTAGGATCATATAGACTGTAGAAAGGCACAAGGGACCATCATAGATGGAAGATATGTGTCACCGAGGTTCCTGGCCTCGGTGAAGTAGGAGCCTGTAATGTATATGTCCGCAGCAGTTGCTGATGGACACTTTGATAGTTAGCAAAAGCTAAGTCGGCTCTTACTGAGGGCAGCCAAAGTGCAGGGTGGGTTGGCTGTTCCCCATGGTCCAGGACGGGTTTTGACGGGCTTACAAAAAGTCAGCCGGCAGGGTCAGTTGGGTGATTACCTGGCTGATGGTGGAGCTCTGTAGAGCTGTTTGTTTTTGGAGGCGAGTGAAAACCAGTGGGTCTCTGCCGAGAGACAAAGGACAAAGCAAGGTTCCCATCCACTCCGTGGGGAGTACGGTACTGTGCCCTAAAACTTTCTAGGTGATTTTTCAGATTCAAGACTGAACAGTTTTTCTTAAAGTGTCAGCTGAAGTAAGCTGATCACTACCGCCTGTTGAATTGTGGTGTGCCAACAATAAAAGACATTTATTACTTTGATTTCCACCAGTAAAAGGCTACTGTGTATTTATGTGAATGCTACCATTTAGGAAATCCCTACCAAGAGCCATATCATTATTAAATACAGATGTGAAGCTTCTCTCAAGAATTTTGGCTACAAGACTTTCCAAGGTCATTCCTTCTATTATTCATGCAGACCAGAATGGCTTTATTCCAAATACGGGTACCCATTATAATCTTAGTTGGCTGTTCACGAACATTTAGTCTCCCGGGGCAGGTCTCTCATTCCATTCTGTCTTTAGATGCCTCTAAGGCCTTTGACAGGGTGGAGTTAAGATTTCTCCGGACGGTTTTGGTTAGGATGGGTTTTTCAAATAGATTTATTGATATTAGACTATTATATGGATCTCCTTCGGCAAGGCTGAATGTTAATGGTGTTTTTACATCTAGCTTCGATCTGAATAGGGACACTCGTCAAAGTTGCCCACTATCTCCATTGCTATTTGATATTTATATCGAGCCTTTGGCTTTGACCGTTAGACAGGAGGATAAAATTAAGGGGTTTGGAACATTAGGGATGGAAGATCGTATTTCCCTATACGTGGATGATGTCTTATTTTTTATAGATCATACCGATACAACTCTTCCAAGATTCATCCGAATGGTTGATTCTTTCAGCGGGGTTTCAGGCTTAGAAAAACACTCTCATGCCACTGGATTTGGCAATGAGGTTTTGCTGACTAAGGTGACTAATGTTTCTGATACTTTCCATTATCTGGGCATGACTATATACCCTAAGATTGAAGATTTTTGCAGTGGAGATGTTATACTCTTGGGTTGTATTAATGGGTAAAATAAGTATGTGTTATTAGCCGATATGCAGTCAATTTACATTGTCATACAGACATTGTTGCGCTGTATTAATAGCAAAAAAAGGTATGTGTTATTAGCCGTTCTGCGGTGAATTTACATTATCATTCAGTGGTGAAATTTGTTTGCAAAACAGCCTTTTGGAAAAATTCATGAGTGATAATTACGTCAATTAGTCCTTTGTTGGGGAATTTTTTAGCAAAACAGCTTTTTGGGGGAAAATTGATTGGTGATTGTAGACTTCCTTTTGCTGTACGTTGATTAGCCATTCATTTGGGGAATTTTTGGGGGGTAAACAGCTTTTTTGGGAAACATTGATGGGTTATTGGACACTTTCTTCTGTATGGACCGAATTATGTCGATTAGCCATTCAGTTGTGAATTTCTTTTATGAAACAGACTTTTTGGGGAAAATTGGTCAGTATCTATAATTACGGTCAAGGACAATATTTGTCCTTTATTCCCCACCGGGTAAACCACATCAGCAACTTGGCCAGGTGACGCTGCTTCTGCCTCCATGTTCTCACACCGTTGGTCCTGCGAAATTGTCCGCCTCAACCTCCTCATCCTCCACCATGTCCTCAGCCTCCACTGCAGGGACAATTGAATACTGATTGATTACTGACCAAATGCTGACTGAGCGAAGGCGGATGCTCCACAGACAGGATCCGTTTTTTGGGGGTTATTGTTCTGACAGACCAAAATAATCAGTGACATCAACACAAACTTACCGCTGACACCCTCTCCACTCTGTCAGGTGGCTCTACTTGTATAAGCGTTTAATAGAACAAGTTCTGTAGGCATCTATATGGAATCAGCTGATGACTGTGTAAAAGGAGTGCACTTCTTCTTGGCGTTAACATCAACCTGTAAGGCTGAGTTCATACTTGAGTTATTGAGTCAGTTTTGGCCCCGGAACTGCCCGAATAAGTGAAGTGTGCAGTGATTATAAGAGCAACGCCTGTAATCTGCATGTCATACTGACCCACAGTATAATTTCACTACCACAGCAGACTCCCTATGCGTGTTACTGCAAGGCACACCACTATAAAGGCTCTTTTCAGCCAGAAAATAGCCATTTTTTAAAGTGATTAACCATGAATAAATTCAGATCAAAACAAATTTTAAAAAAAAATTCTGTCAACCGGCCGAATCGAATATTTTTAAAATTCGCTCATCTCTAATGGAATTATAAAAAGTTATGGGTGTCTGAATATGGCGACTCTATTATTCCATAGTTTTGTTGGTATATCGATGTATAACGTGCAGTCATGAGTAGGTGGGGTGGTCACTCATGAAACCATTGTATTAAACCCACCAATATGGTAAAACATTCCTAATGCATGCTGGTGTATTTTATGAAACAATTGTAAAACGTATGCTTAGAAGTGTATGAGGCTTCTACTTGACTGATTTTGTAAAGAGGCATATTCTGTAGTATTAAATATGATTCTGGCAGAAAGCACATTGTTGTATGTTCCACTGAATGCCATTTGTATTCAGATATTTTTCCCTAGAAGCCTTGCTTTTAGGGGAGAAAATACAGTATCTGTAAACATAGCACCAAATGGAGCCTTTATGGCAGCATACCAAGGAACAGTACAGCCTCTTTGCACTGCCATACAGGCTTCATATATAACAAAAGCAATAGAAAAAATGTCCTACTCGGAGTGCTAAAGTATGTGGACCGAAGAAATGTGGAGTTGGGCTACAAGAGCTCTGAAGAACTGAATTCAACATGAGATACATCATAGGCGCTACTGAAATCAGTGAGCATTGTAACTGTCTGTGATCAGTCCTAAAAATAATACCCTAAAGGAGCACTATTCTTTTCCTTGTTTTTCTTGCTTACTTTCTGTAAGTACAGACTTTTTGCAAATGGTACTCCTATGTGCATCAGCCTTATTTTAAGCCGGGACTTGCTTCAAATTCATTGGCCCAGGATTTTTTTTTACAAACTTTGATCTATCCCTGGAATCAATAAAAATTTTGAATAACCAGGGTATCACAGACAGTTTCAGGGACCACTAACAAAAAAAGATTGTGTAATCTTCCTTCCCAAGCAGAAGCCATTCCCATTAAAAAGTGTTTCTGTAAATCTAATGTAATATGTTGCTGACTGATAAGACAGACCCGATTTGTAGCCAGCATACATCTGAAGTCACAAATATATGCATGCCTATTGATAAAATTAATGTGAAGTCTGGAGATATAAATTGATTTTATTCATAGAAAAATATGCTGATTTTTTTAAGGTTTAAAGGGGTGGTAAATGTCAGTTCCGATTTTTCCAGTATAACAGCTTGGAATTTCTTTTTCAGTCTTTTAGTTCTCTAGCAAGAGCTATCCTAATATAGTTCAGCTTCAAATTATTCAGTGTGTTTTGAGTCACAAGCCAAATTTGACAGCTCAAATCTGAAATATGAACTTAAATTAATGGAGGTCATCATCTGGCTTGCATTGTAATAGAAAAACTAAATGCATTTGTGTTTCCTATCAGAGCTATCTGGGTTTCTGAACTTTACATGATATGCCTTATTTTCTTTCAGTGGGCTTTGAGATTCAAAGCTCTGTAAACATATGCTTGAGAAAATTGTTTTCTAAATACATACATCAAAAATGTATGAAGGCATTTCCCAGAAAAATGTAATCACTCCTAAAGTTAAAAATCTTTTGTCCATCTCCTCACCCATTTATATTATAGATGAGTGAATCAAGTTTACACAAATAGAATTTGTTATAAATCTCCCGAAAGATTCAAACATTTTTGATTCATCCCACATGAATTGCTCAAAATTGCAGCTACCAATTTACAGATAAGAAGATATAGAAAATGGCATCTGCCACCAAAAAGGGACACATTTTGGACCATTTTCTAATTCGAAAAAAATATGTGCAGTGTCTTTTCCTGTAGGCATGTATGTTGCTGTCACGTTGACATTACTAATCTTATCTTGGCATTAAATTTGTTACGCCTGTAGGTAGGGACAAACACAGAAAGTGAGCCCTAACCCTGCCTACTTGCAGTGCAAGATTTGCAAGACCGCAACTCGTCAACAGTCCCTATGCTACTAAGATGCAGAGACACACAAACACCAAGAGACAAAAACAACACAAAGACAGTCGTAACCCTGTGAAGTTACACAGGCTGCATTATCTGAAATGCCCAGTAGATGGCAGATGGACTCAGTATGCTGTTAATAAAACATTGAGCATTGATCACATGACCTGCTGAAATCAGTCACATGATTGTGGCATCATCGCAGGTCCTTTTAGGATATACTTCCGGCACAGCGCTGAGGAGGGAGGTCCTGGAAGATTTCTGGTAGTTACGACATGCTTAGCCAGAGAAAGGACATGTGTCGAGTTGTGAGAGACTGCAGCACAGAGATAGAACCTTGTGGAGAGAACTTGCTTCACCCAAGATCACATCTGCTGAGAGAGGGACTTGCTGGCAAAGACAAGCACTGAGTCCAGACGTCTGGTGAATCCAGTGAGAGGAGACTGCTGCTGACTGACCTGGTTAATCGTGTTGTGAGGGTAAGCCAAACCTCTCCCTGTATCACCACAGGGCACCTGTCTCCTCATTAACAGTAAAGACCCTGAGGTCCAGTGATGGACATTACACAGCTCAGGCTGCTTCAGTGACCCTGCGGAGCAGGACTTATAGGGCCCCAACTCTCCTATGTGCACCAATGGCCACTAGGGTGAAGATAAGGGGGTGGGATGCAGGTGTGCTGGTGGCTGGGTGAGGAAAATCCACATTGCATTGTTATCTGTGTTACTCTATTGTATTTTCCTATGTATGTTGGTTCATTTGCTACTTACTATATAAAGTTAATTTCAGTTAGGCTGTGTCAGTCTCATTGCACCAAGTATGTTCCCAGTGGGACCCCACATCCCTACCCTGGATGCTCCACTGGGTGGAGGCACTGCCGCAGACATGTACCCCAGCTCCCAGATAGCGGAGGCTCAGGATCTGCCTGTCAAGCATAGTGAGTTAACTAGGTTTAGGGACCCCAAAGACACTAGGGGGCGCCCTCAAACCCCTGTTACACAGTGTCGTACTAAAATAGGCCAGAACCCGGAGGACAATGCAGTACACAAATTAGAGACAGACAGTGGTCAAAGGACAAGCCGAGGTAAAAAACACGAGCAATCCAAATCAGCACAGGAACAAAAAACAGGAACCTAGCAAATGAGCCCAAGCAAGACTATCGCTGGCACTAGTTTATGGCCAGGAAGGGGTTTAAATAGAGCACCAAGTCCCTGGATCAACACCTGATAGGCGCTCCATTAGTCAGAAACACTAGCACACAGGAATAGAGCAGCTGAGCAATCAAACCACTACTAATCTCCACCAGCACAAGGATGAGGATCGAGCCACTGGAGCTCGGACAGATACGTTTACAACAAAATTGCTTGAAAGAGATTATATAGTCCAAGTAGAGCACAGAGTTTCATACATGACTTTTCAGGTCAAT
The DNA here is from genome assembly GCF_014858855.1 of Bufo gargarizans. Lineage (NCBI taxonomy): Eukaryota > Metazoa > Chordata > Amphibia > Anura > Bufonidae > Bufo > Bufo gargarizans. Next base: position 391,306,305 of record NC_058083.1, on the reverse strand, counting down.
TGGGGCACTCATAATTTAGGTCAATTTTATTCAGACTCAATCAAATCTGATGGCCAATTTGATAGAATTGAACCTTAAAGGGGTTGTCCCACTTTGCTGTTTCAATCTTACCAGCAGTAAATGTCCTGATAACTTCCTGGTTCTCAGGCAGTTGAGTGAAGGCCACGCCTCCTCATGACTCACCCTCAGAGCTCAGTCCGTGCTCGTTCATGTGGATGAGTCATCCACATGGAGCCTGCAGAGTATGTAAAGCCCATCCTCCTGCTGGGGAATCACTCAGTGACCACTGACCAATGCTAGTGAACTAATGGAGTAACTTGTGGCTGTCCTGCATTCTAATACACTTACACATAAAACCTGTGTTACAAACCCATTCTGTGCAGCAAAAACAATAAATCACTACAGCCCAAATGCATGTTAGCTAGTAGCCATATGATCTGTGCTAGATATAGATAGATATATTCACTGACTTATTACCCAGCTTTCCCGATGTCTGATATTATCACTGACTTAGTACCCAGCTTTCCCGGAGTACAATATTATCACTGACTTATTACCCAGCTTTCCCGGAGTACAATATTATCACTGACTTATTACCCAGCTTTCCCGGTGTACAATAATATTACAGACTTATTACCCAGCTTTCCCGGTGTACAATATTATCACTGACTTATTACCCAGCTTTCCCGGTGAACAATATTATCACTGACTTATTACCCAGCTTTCCCGGTGTACAATATTATCACTGACTTATTACCCAGCTTTCCCGGTATCAGATATTATCACTGACTTATTACCCAGCTTTCCCGGTATCAGATATTATCACTGACTTATTACCCAGCTTTCCCGGTGAACAATATTATCACTGACTTATTACCCAGCTTTCCCGGTATCAGATATTATCACTGACTTATTACCCAGCTTTCCCGGTATCAGATATTATCACTGACTTATTACCCAGCTTTCCCGGTGAACAATATTATCACTGACTTATTACCCAGCTTTCCCGGTGAACAATATTATCACTGACTTATTACCCAGCTTTCCCGGTATCAGATATTATCACTGACTTATTACCCAGCTTTACCGGGAAAGCTGGGTAATAAGTCAGTGATAATATTGTTCACCGGGAAAGCTGGGTAATAAGTCAGTGATAATATTGTTCACCGGGAAAGCTGGGTAATAAGTCAGTGATAATATCTGATACCGGGAAAGCTGGGTAATAAGTCAGTGATAATATTGTTCACCGGGAAAGCTGGGTAATAAGTCAGTGATAATATTGTACACCGGGAAAGCTGGGTAATAAGTCAGTGATAATATCTGATACCGGGAAAGCTGGGTAATAAGTCAGTGATAATATCTGATACCGGGAAAGCTGGGTAATAAGTCAGTGATAATATCTGATACCGGGAAAGCTGGGTAATAAGTCTGTAATATTATTGTACACCGGGAAAGCTGGGTAATAAGTCAGTGATAATATTGTACACCGGGAAAGCTGGGTAATAAGTCAGTGATAATATCTGATACCGGGAAAGCTGGGTAATAAGTCTGTAATATTATTGTACACCGGGAAAGCTGGGTAATAAGTCAGTGATAATATTGTACACCGGGAAAGCTGGGTAATAAGTCAGTGATAATATTGTACACCGGGAAAGCTGGGTAATAAGTCAGTGATAATATCTGATACCGGGAAAGCTGGGTAATAAGTCAGTGATAATATCTGATACGGGGAAAGCTGGGTAATAAGTCAGTGATAATATCTGATACCGGGAAAGCTGGGTAATAAGTCTTATAGACTTATTACCCAGCTTTCCCGGTGTCTGATATTATCACTGACCTATTACCCAGCTTATATGGGGGGGGGCATCTGTGGAGGGCACTTATGGGGTGGGGGCATCTGTGGAGGACACTTATGGGGTGGGGGGGCATCTGTGGAGGGCACTTATGGGGTGGGGGGGCATCTGTGGAGGGCACTTATGGGGTGGGGGCATCTGTGGAGTGCACTTATGGGGTGGGGGGGGGCATCTGTGGAGGGCACTTATGGGGTGGGGGGGGCATCTGTGGAGGGCACTTATGGGGTGGGGGCATCTGTGGAGTGCATTTATGGGGTGGGGGCATCTGTGGATGGCACTTATGGGGTGGGGGGGCATCTGTGGAGGGCACTTATGGGGTGGGGGGGGGGGCATCTGTGGATTGCTGCCTGGACTCCTTCTGGGCGCCGGAGCACACGGCGTCCTCGGTTGCTATGACGCCGTGCGCTCCCTCATGCTGCCGGAAAACAGTAATACACTGCTATGATCTATAAGATGTATCACTGTATTCCGGCAGCATGAGGGAGCGCACGGCGTCATAGCAACCGAGGACGCCGTGTGCTCCGGCGCCCAGAAGGAGTCAGGCCCGTGACTAATAGGGCCCAGGGGAGCATATCAATCACTAACCTCTGCCACCGTGATCTTCCAGGGCCCTCCTCCCTCCTCTAGAATCTGCAGGACAGCAGCGTAGCAGGCAGACAGTCTCTCTCCCCGGCACTATCTCCAGCATGCAGGACACGCCTCCCCAGCTTGTAAAACAGCCATGCGTGCGCGTTCTCGAGCGGCCGGCTGGGGAGAAGGTAGGACATTGTGCGCAGGCGCGGCACATACAAGCCCCGCAAGTATCTGGCCGTATCCATGGGATACAGGTAGACAACAGAGGCGCAGATGAAGGCATTTTTCAGGAGAACCGTGCAAGTTAGGAAATGGAAGTTATTTAGAAGATTATTCAAGGACACTTGGGGAAACTGATTAACAGCAATTAATGAAATAGGACAACCCCTTTAAGTGAGTTTAGGTAAATTTTCTATCCTTAGCTGAAAAATAAGATAAGGCTTTTGGCTAGGTCATTTGTTCGGTATGGTCTGGTATCTAATTGAGGGGTCTATTTTTGGGTTTGATTCCGTTTTTATTTGCGCAGTTGGAGGGGCTGGGGCTGCCGTAAAGCAATTTTTTTATTGCTGTGTGAATGCTGTTAAGAACAGCTCAGGCAAGATGGCTGCCCCCATAGTAATGTTTAGGAAACAGAATAAATAAATCTGCAATCAGAAAATAATAAAAAAAAAATGAAAAAAAGGATAGGTGCTTCTATCTGGTTTTAACTGGCAGAAAACATTTTTGGTGACACATTCCCTTTAAGTTTTATTTGATAAATTTTAATATATGATGAATTGTGATTTTTTTTCTTCGCCACCTTCCAAAAGATATTACTTTTTTATTTTTCCATCTACTTTGTCATATAAGGGCTTTTTTTTGCAGGGCAAATTGTAAAATAAAAACAGAATGAAAAAATGACATTTGTCCATCCAGTTCAGCCTGTTATCCTGCAAGTAAATCCAGAGGATTTATGACTCCAATCTGGCAATCAACAACCCTGGATCAACAACCTTTCTCCAAAAATCTCCAATAACCTGCAATATTATTACACTCCAAAAATGCATCCAGGCACCTCTTGAGCTCTTTTAGTAAATTCACCATTACCACCTCCTTAGGCAGAGAGTTCCATAGTCTCACTGCTCTTACCGTAAAGAATCCTCTTCTATGTTTGTGTAGAAACTTTCTTTCATCTAGAAGTAGATGTCCCCTCATCAAAGTCATAGTCCTGGGTATAAATAGATCATGGGAGAGATATCTGTACTGACCCCTGATGTATTTATACAAAAGGATCTCCCCTCATTGGTCTTTTTTCTAAACTAAATAACCCTAAGCAGAATACTGTCCTCTTTTGTGTCAATTACATAGTAACATAGTATATAAGGCCAAAAAAAGACATTTGTCCATCCAGTTCGGCCTGTTATCCTGCAAGTTGATCCAGAGGAGGGCAAAAAAGATCCTGTGAGGTAGAAGCCAATTTTCCCCACTTAAGGGTGAAAAAATTCCTTCCCGACTCCAATCAGGCAATCAGAATAACTCCCTGGATCAACGACCCCTCTCTAGTAGCTATAGCCTGTAATAGAGAGTTCCATAGTCTTACTGTTCTTACCGTAAAGAATCCTTTTCTATGTTTGTGTACAAACCTTCTTTCCTCCAGACAGAGAGGATGTTCTCTCGTCACAGTCCTGGGGATAAATAGATGATGGAAAAGATCTCTGTACTGTCCCCTGATATATTTATACATAATAATTAGATCTCCCCTCAGTCGTCTTTTTTCTAAAGTGAATAACCCTAATGTTGATAATCTTTCAGGGTACTGTAGTCCCCCCATTCCAGTTATTAGTTTAGTTGCCCTCCTCTGAACCCTCTCCAGCTCTGCTATGTCTGCCTTGTTCACAGGAGCCCAGAACTGTACACAGTACTCCATGTGTGGTCTGACTAGTGATTTGTAAAGTGGTAGGCCTATGTTCTCATCACGGGGTTCTATGCTCCTTTTGATGCAACCCATTATCTTATTGTCTATTTCCAGCAAAATCAATAAACATAGATATATGGGGGTAAATGTATTACATAATATCCAGCCTTATATTAATTAAACCCCTAAAAAAAATTTTTAATGGTATACGTTAAAAGGATCCCTAGAGGATCCACTAGATCAAAACTATTAGGTATACAGACAAAAATTAATTAATAAAGTGACCAAAAAACCACATCCAGAATGATTTTTAACCTGGGGTATGGGGGAATTATGTCCCTAAATCTACCCCTATCCTAAAAACCTTAGCCCAGGGAGGGCTCCTGATGGTGGAGGCCCCCTGTCCGCGTACCTATACTGCTAGCCCTTCCCGTTCCCTAAAGGGGTGCAGCAGAATGCGTGGACAGTTATCCCAGGTAAGAGATATGGATAATAAATTACCAACTATATAAGTACACTGGATGGGAATTGAAAGAAAAAGAAACACAGACAATAGTACAGACAAACACAAAAACACTTAATCAGGGTTGATATTATAGTCATACAACTGAAGGGTTGACGTTATAGTCAAACACCTCAATTACCTCGACGCGTTTCACCCACATGAGAATTGTGGGATCATCAGGAGGTGTAATTATACATTTAATCTATACAAGTCTTTATATGTGACTAAAAAAAGTACCGATACAAAGCTGGGTCACATAAAAGAGGTGCTCAAAAGATATGTGCCAGCTGAAAAGCCTGAACGCACAGGTGAAATAGACGCTCTACCAAAGATTGAAACAGGGGGATATATTCATATCAATGATACTTATGCCTGTTGAGGACTCCATCCAGTACGGATAATGTTATCCACATCTACATCCTATATGGGGCAGGAAACAATTATAAACCACGGTCAATTTAATGTGTAAACATTTAAATATATATGAAATCACTGGTAAGTGTAAACTCACGGTTTAGTAGATATAGTGGACCATGGTTAATTTTTTATGTTAATCCCCTGCCATGATAACTTGACAGAGCACACACTGAAAATAATGTGCATTATTAGTTTAGAGCATTGATACTAGTGCTCACTAAACATATGGAATTCAAAAGACCTCTGATTACAGGAATATCATACTTACATGGTGGAGTCTCCTCTATGTTCTATATCCCCCTGGTAGGCGATTTATTCACTAGTGCGCAGGCTGTATTTAAAAGACCCGCCGCATCACGTCACTAACAATTGATTAGATTCAGGCTTGGCCCCATTTCCTGCTGTTGGAACGCATATGCGTTCCAACTACCGGAAGTACTCATTCCTAGGGGCTGGGCTATACGATCTTTACCAGCGCCGCCCTTCTAAGTGTTGGAACGCATATGCGTTCCAAGGAGCGACTTCCGGTCTTCCGGCCTTCCTCCAGTTCCTGTGTATGCATTTATGTAAGATGCGGTGCGCTCTGTATATCCATCTCCTCCCTGATAGCTGATACCAGGCTAAACTCAAATCCTGTTCAAATATACAGACCTTTAGTTTGGTAGGGTTATGATATAATTTGGCAAGCCTGGAATCCTATATTGTGCTATAGTTCACATATACCTATGGCCATAGTTGACATATAATCATGGCCATAATGCATAATCTTATAATGTATAGGCATATATATTCATATACTGGCCATACTATTACCAGCATATATCAAGGTGGGAGCATTATCTTATTGGCCTTGACAGCAGCTGCCTGACACTGGTTTTTACTGCTTAGTTTGCTGTTTATTTAAATGACTAAGTCCTTTTCCATGTCAGTGTTAACGAGTGTTCTACCATTTAGTATATACAGGTGATTTGCATTATTCCTTCCCAGGTGCATAACCTTACATTTGTTAATAGGGCCCAATACTGACCCCTGAGGTACTCCACTAGTGACAGTGACCCAATCTGAGTGTCTACCATTAATAACCACCCTCTGTTTTCTATCATTGAGCCAGTTATACTAACCTTTTATGTGGTACAGTGTCAAATGATTTGGAGAAGTTCAGATATACGACATCCATTGATTTACCATTGTCAAGTCTATAACTTACCTCCTCATAGAAACTGACTAAATTAGTTTTACATGACCGGTCCATCATGAAGCCATGATATGGCGTTATTTGCTTATTTTCATTGAGATCCACCAAGATAGCATCTCTTAGAAAACCTTCAAACTGTTTAACCACAACAGATGTTAAACTTACTGGTCTATAGTTCCCAGGCTCCATTTTTGGACCCTTTTTGAATATTGGCACCACATTTGCTATGCGCTTATCCTGTGGAACACTCCCTGTTTGTATAGAGTCTGTAAATATCAGAAATAAGGGTCTGGCTATGACATTACTTAATTCTCTTAGGATTCGGGGGTGTATGCCATCTGGTCCTGGTGATTTGTCTATTTCAATCTTCTTAAGTCACTGTTGTATTTTTTCCTGGGTCAGACAGGGCACTTTTAATGGGGAAGAACCTGTTTCCTTTATGAGAAAGGAATACAGTGGAGTGAATACAGTGGAGAAAAAAATATTTAATAGCTTTGCTTTCTCCTTGTCGCTCTCTGCAACTCCCCCCTCATTGCTCTGTAGAGGGCCGACACCTTCAGATTTATACTTTTTACTATTTATATAATTGAATAACATTTTAGAGTTAGTTTTTCTCTCTTTGGCAATTAATATATCTGTCTCTAGTTTGGCTGCTTTTATTTGGTTTTTACATATTCTTTTTTTTCCTTAAAGTTTTTCAGTGCTTCCTCGCCACCCTCCTGTTTTTGTTATTTAAATGCTTTCTTTTTGTCATTTATTCCTTTTTTTACAGTTCTATTTATCCACATTGGTTTCTTCTTGTACCTTAACCTTTTATTCCTATAAGGTATGTACCTCTCACAATTAGATTTTAGGATGCTTTTAAAAATATCAAATTTTGTGGCTGTATTTTTATTTTTGAGGACTTTGTCCCAGTTAGTTACGCCTATGGCCTCTCTTTTTGAAGTTTGGTATTTTTGTTCCTCCCTGTAGAAACTCTTGTTTGAAGGATAATTGGAAGGTTATTACCTTATGATCACTATTTCCCAGGTGTCCCCCAACCTGCACATCTGTTGTTCTGTCAGGTCTATTGGTTAATAGTGTTGAGCGCGAATATTCGAATTGTGAATTTTAATCGCAAATATCGTCACTTTGAGAATTCGTGAATATTTAGAATATAGTGCTATATATTCATATTCACTAATATTCTAATTGCAAATTTATTGCAAATTTATAGCGAATATCGGCGCTTAGCAACATCCCTAGCAACCAATAGGAAAGTTGCCTATAGGAGTAGTGTTGATAGTGAATTTTTGTAACTCAAATTTTATTGCGAATTTTCTGATTGCCAATTTTCGCAATTAAGAAAATAATGACGAGATCACGAGGTTCTCAAATTCGCGAATATATGACGAATATTCGCCAAAATATTCATGAAATATTGTGAATTCGAATATTGACCCTGCCACTCATCACTGTTGGTTAATACTAAGTCTAGCATAGCAGTCCCTCTACTCGGATCCTGAACCAGTTGGGAAAGGTAATTGTCTTTGGTTATTATATCTGTATAATAATCAAGGCAACTGGATGTACTGTAGATTTCTTGAAAACGTTTCACTCGTTCTTCCAACGAGCTTTCTCAATTCTGAGTGATTGTACAAAAAATTCTGGGAATAAATATGTAACTGAATCCACATCTGGTAATTAGACCCAGCATTGGGTCAAAGGTGTTGATTCCATTATCCTAATTGGAGCCATCCCCTCATCTGCCAACCGTGCAAACTTGTTGAGGTGTGATAGATCAAGGCTAGTCTTCCTGGCACTCTTCCCTCTACCCTGCTTTCCAGCTAGCTACCTCACTTTCCTCAGCCTCCTCGCTATTACCCTACCCCTCATCTACCCCATAGAGTGCTTGCTCAGTGAACAGCAAACTCTTTTCCAAATTGTTAACTCCTCCCAGTGTTGAAACTTGCCCGTTTAGATACACAATTTGCAATTCCAAATGGGTAATTTGCTCACATTTGGAACTATGATATACGCCCTTGAACGGCTGTTCCAGCACTGCATACATCAGACAAGATGTGCACTGGACTGCGCTGTCAATAATGGAACACATACTAAAAAGGGATTACACAACAAAAGCGAAAATACAATATAATGCAGTAATAAGAAACTGATTTACTGCAGTCCCTCACTAAAGTCCCTGAATGTGAAGTCACTTAATCTAAAGTCACACACTTATACAAACACTTTGCCTATTTTTGTATATTTTAGTGTCATCTGTAAAAATTTATATTTTACTGTGCAAGCCTTCTACAAGATAATTAATCAAAATATTGAAGAGAATAGGGTCAAATACTGACCCCTGTGGTACCTGACTGGTGACAGTGGCCCAATTTAAGTGTGTACCCTTAATAACCACCCTCTATTTTCTATCACTGAGCCAGTTACTTACCCACATACATACATTTTCTTCCATTCCAAACATTCACATTCCCATAGAGGCACAGCCTGTTGGACATGCTAGAGACAGGCCTGAGGTCTTCACTAGGCCCTGGCCTGCTTGTTTGACATCGGCATCCCAAAATGTCATTTGAAGGGTGCTGAGGGGAGACAGAGGGGTGTTTGTACTCTGATGTTTCTTGCCTGACACTTCAATGTCAATCTGTTTGATGAAGCAGAAAAAATCTGAGAAGGTAACCCTTTGCCAATCAGCAGAGGTCGAAGTCCGTGTCATGGATGTTCCCGCGACAGGTGGCAGAAGATCGGTGAGACTGGCAACATGTGGTTTGATCCGACATGTTTTCCGTTTGGATCAATTAATGTCTGTGTTGTTTCTGGTGCTTGCCACACCTTATTTCCCCAGGTGTGGCTATTATGGTCATTTAACCTCCTCTATTTATGGTTGTTTCTCCCATTATGCTATGAGGTTTATAGCTTCTGTTTGAGTTATGGATAGCTGGTGTGTGGATCTCGGCTGAGTTCCTGGTGCTGCCATAGCCACTTGAAGTTAAGTGTTTTCTTTTCCTTTTGTATTTTGTTTGGGTTATTTTGTGTGTTGCATTTCCCTGTCATTTGTTTTAAGGCCTGAGGGAGACTCCTGTTCATCCTTCCTATTGGAGGAACAGGTTGTCTCAGTTATGACATTATTACCAGGGTCCTATGGGGTGAGTTAGGACTCTAGGTATTCCTGCATATGAACTCACCTACCTCTGGGGTCAGTTCATACTGGTAGTTAGAGAACTAATAAAAGCATGGCTGTACAACATTTCACATGCAAACAATAGAACTGAGAAATGGAGATCATTCTAAATTAAAGTGGTATTATACCTACTATAAATGAAAAAATAGAAGCTCTTTACACACATTTTTGATCAAATGTGTGTCGGGCCCATCTACCAGGCGTTAAGGTGGCTTCCGCAGATGGGTACCTAACACTAACAGAACTGCCTCTCTTGGACTTACCTAAGCCTACAATATTCAGGGCAGTGTAGGAACCAGTTACATTTATACTCTGCTCAGAAGCCCCAGGCAGATGGGCGTTGCTTAGTCTAAAAGAGGCCGCTACCCTCAATATATACTACAAGAAAATTTAGACTAGCACTTTCATGGTCACAGGTGCATATCCATAAAGCAAGCATACAGAGAACAAATAAAAGCATGGCTGCACAACATTTCACATGCAAACAATAGAACTGAGAAATGGGGATCATCAATTAAAGTGATTATGTAGTGTCCCACTAGGTAGGGGTGGGCACTACACAAGGGTCAATTGGTGTGCGCGTTACTCCTACTCATAAGGAACAGAAATGTCATATTTAATTCTGCATTTAATGTATGTTTTAATGGGTTGTTATATGCAATGTACCCCTGTATGATGCAATAGCAGGCCTAGTTGGGTATAGTTAGACATCCCAGACACTAGAGGGAGATAGGGAGCCCCTAGTATAATTGTCCAGGCCCACACAGGGAGAGTGAGTGCAGAGTCAGGAGTCTGAGAAGACAGAGGTTAAAAAGCCTGCTCCTGACATGCAGCTGGATAGCCCTGGCTGCTAGTGATGTCCAGGAGGCTGTTGAGAAGCTCCAGCCTGCCTGAGAACAAGAGAGCCTAAGTTAGCTCTGAAGAGATACCCCAGTTGCAGGATCCAACCTCCTGGGAGAAACCTACAGTTATCCACCTGATAGGAGGAGGCGACCCAGGGTAAGCAAAGTGACCCTGATGGGCAGAGGACCTTTAGAAAGCATAGCAAGGAATCTAATACCTGAGGAAGAAAGTAACCAAGGATTTAAGCCACCCTTTTAGGCATCCGGGCCTTGGGAGATATAAAGCCAGAGCAGGAGTTCTAGAAGGGACACTGTACATTGATTCTGAGATAGGTACAACCTGCTGCTGAGTGCTTGTGGAATTTACCCTCAGCGTATCTTGCATGACTATTGCCTGCCATATTGTGAATGAGCCCCCTTGTGGAACTGTAATATCAAGACTGTACTACACCTGCTGTACAAAGTTGGATTGTCCAGTAAAGTTTATGTTTGGTTCATTACATGCTTGTGTACCTTCATCATTCCAACCACCAACCGGCGTGCCACCGTCCAAAGGCACTGGCGTCACGAATACCACAGGGACCTTGCCCCAGGCACATAAAATACCTGTAACATCCAGGGCACCTCAACTACCATCAGGCCTGGTCCCTATCTACAGAGCGTGCCCCAGAGGAACTGTGTCTACCTCTCCTTCACTGCCACGCGCCTGCCCAGGGTTCTTCAAATATAGTGAGTACCCTCGATTGCCCATAACTGTGACCTCACTTCGTCATACCCTGCAGGTCTGGCGTGTTGCATAAATTGGCGTCACGAACAGGATCTGAATATTCCTGCGCCATTGCAGATTTAAAAACTGTGTGCTGAAAATTGTCTTAAAGTGACATGCCCCAATTGTTTTATTGAAAATTGCTGGGCCAAAGTGAACTGGAATAATTGCGGTGTGAAGATTGTGCTATATGGACTGTTTTCTGCTTATTTAAGCCACCGCTTGCTGTCAGTGAATAGACAGCTATTTTGCTCAAAGATGGCCGCTTAGCTTGATTGAAATTGTTTGCTGCGTCATCTTCATACTAAATTGGCGGTAAAAATTGGCGCCTTCTGCTAAAAGTGCGGGAAGGCTGTATGCTGGCACCACCGCACTGTCTGGACATTTGCATGTCTGCTGTAATGGACTCCGCCTCCCCCATACTGGAGTACCTGGGGGGCGGCCTCCCAGTGCAATGGGAGGATCTGTCTGAACTTGTTGGCGCCACCCTGTCGCTCTCCAGAGAAGGATCGAGCATGTTGAGGAGTGAGGACTTTCCTGCTGAGATGTCCGCGCCTGATTTACTAATGATGAATGTTACTGGTGTAGAGCAAGAGGACGCTCCACCGGCCTACTCTCCGGGACCGGAGAGACCCGCCTGCCCGCCACCGAGGACGCAACCGGAGACCTACTATGGCTCCTGGAGAGACTTCTTCCAGCCCTCGTTCAAGTGGTCAGCTCTAATGGCAGAGATCCGGGAGGCCGCCATAAAGAAGACAACTAAAACCAAGAAATACTATGAAGAACTGGCAAAGACCGTTCACGAGTGCCACACCGACACACAGCCCCGCCTGGAAAGGAGAATGGGGTTGGTTGTGGCCTTCGACAAGGACCGAGGCTTCGGTTTCATAAAAGACTACCTGACTGGAAGAGACTTATATGTCAATCGGAGGTCCGTCAAGCGGAGCTACCTCCCAGAACGTTTACATAGCCTCCGCGAGGGAGAGGAGGTTGAATTCACCCCTGCTGAGGGCCTGCGAGGCCCCTACGCCACTGCCGTGTCAAAACCGAAAAAGAAATCGGAGGACTGGGACCTTGATGAGGACTACTCTGGCTGCGAGGGCGAACCTGTGTGCTCTCCGGAGGACAACCCTGGCTGCGAGCGCGAACCTGTGTGCTCTCCAGGACCGGCCCATCATGCCTTTCAGGAACGGGGCTCTTTCATTGGCCCAAATGTATTCTGGCAACCAACAGTGGTGGAGAAGAGGGTTAGCCCATGGCCCTCACCTGAGTTGCCTCGCAGGGAGAAGACTGTCCGGGAGCTTCAGGATGCCGAGAGATTCCGAGCTACCCTGGAAAATATCCGCAGAGGGAGGAAAGCGGACGCCTCACCTGAGCCTGCAGCGGCTGCGCAGGACGAACCACCCACCTTCCAAGTGCCGTCGGCAGAGACCAGCGATCCCGACTCTGAAAGCCTGGACGACCAGATTGTGCGGCTGGAGTTAAAGCTACGGGAGCTACGCCAGATTGCCTCCGCCAGGATCCGGACTCCACCTGACCTGCAAGAAAGAGGACGTAAGGACTCGGACGTCTCCGGGTCTAAGGTGAGAGTACCTGTCCCTGCCAGTCGTCCCTCCTTAGTACCGGCACCTGCGGTGGGATCCTCTTACACTGTGCACCGGCGCACAGAGCCAGTTGTTCCAGAACCCACCGGACCGCTTGCAGCAGCGGTACCCAGGCCAATGCAGCAGCCCACGATTGTTATGCCTGCTCCGATGAGGTCAGCGACTTTGATTACCCTGAGGCCCTGTTATTGGATTAAGTACACTTTCCGTTAACGAGGATCTATTGGATGGCAAGTCTGGTACCAGCAGCCAACTTGCTCCCAGCCTCCACCACGTTCACCAAGTGTACCGTCATGGTGAGGATTGTGTTGACCAGACTCTTGGCTGCTCAGATTGGACTTGTAGGTGAGGGCCTGCTGCCACTTTGTTGACTCTAGATAACTTCTAGGCGATTGCATGTCCCCGTGACGGCAACGATCCATTTGGATGTCTGCCCTATTAACTTTGAAACAATTTTTCAACAAGGACCTTCTGGTATAGCACCTTTTCGCTTGTCCTCTCTACCAGAGGAATGAGAGATGAGAAGTTCTCTTTGTAGCGGGGTCGAGAAGGGTAAAAAAAACAGTAATCTGTGTTATCTAAAATGCGTATAAAGCGTGGGTTGTGGGAAAGGCAGCCTAACATGTAGTCAGACATTTGTGCCAGAGTACCAACAGGCAAAACTTCGCTGTCGTCATCAGAAGGTGAGCTGACCCTGTAAGAGATTGTAGGTGAGAGACTACAGGTGATCTGACCCTATAAAACATTATATGCGAGGGCCTGCAGGTGAGTTGACCCTGTAAAAGAATGTAGGGGAGGACCTGCAGATGAGATGACCCTGTAAAACATTATATGTGAGGTCCTGCAGGTGAGCTGACCCTGTAAAAGATTGTAGGTGAGGGCCTGCAGGTGAGCTGACCCTGTAAAACATTATATGTAAGGGCATGTAGGTGAGCTGACCCTGTAAAACATTATATGTGAGGGACTGCAGGTGAGCTGACCGTGAAAAACATTATATGCGAGGGCTTGTAGGTGAGCTGACCCTGTAAAACATTATATGTGAGGGCCTGCAGGCGAGCTGACCCTGTCTAACATTATATGCGAGGCCCTATAGGTGAGCTGACCCTCTAAAAAATGATATGCGATGGCCGGTAGGTGAGTACATTAAACACCACAAGTAAAGTGCCTTTGTTCATCTGCTTTCTTCTGGTGGAGTCGAGAAGTCAGGGGCAATCCAGACCTTGTTCATTTTTTAATCGTCAACCTGTCAGCTGACAGGCAGATACGCTTATCTGTTATAATGCTACCAGCAGCACTAAATAGGCCAGCACCTCCAAGGCGTAGAGCACCAGTTCGTGCCACGTGTACAGCTTGGACACCCAGTAGTTGTAAGGCACTGAGGGATCACTGAGGATGCTAACACAGTTTGCTACATACTCCTTCACCATCTTCCCAAAACTTTTCCCTTCTTGTGACACTAGGCCGCGCATCAGGGTGAGGGTGCTGGCGGGGTGTCATGAAACTGTCCCAGGCTTTGGAGAGTGTTGCCCTGCCTTTGTTGGAACTGCTGTGTATTCCCCTTGTCTCCCCTCCTCGGTTGTCCAAGGAAGTACGGACTCTTCCGCCAGCGCTGTCAGAGCAATTTTTCAACAAGGACTTTATGATATCTCACCATTTTGCTCGTCCTCTCCACCTTAGGAATGAGAGATAATTTCTCTTTGTAGCGAGGGTCGAGAAAGGTATACACTCAGTAATCCGTGCTGTCTAAAATGCGTATAACGCGCTGGTCGTGGGAAAGCATAACAAAAAGTCAGCCATGTGTTCCAGAGTACCAACAGGCAAGACTTTGCTGTGGTCATCAGAAGAATGACTCTCAATCTCCTTATCCTCTTCCTTCTCTTCTGCCCACCCACGCTAAACAGATGGAATTATACTTCCATGGGTACTACCCTCTGTAGCGGAGGCAACCATCTCCTGCTCCTCCTCCTCTTCATCGTCCAATTCGCGCTGAGAAGACGGACAGAGGGTGGCCTGGCTTTCACCCTGTGTAATGTCTTCTTAACCCATTTCCACCTCTTCCACATGCAAAGCGTCGGCCTTAATTGTGAGCAGCGAGCATTTGAGTAGACACAGAAGTGGGATGGTTACGCCGATAATAGCGTTATCCCAGCTCACTATCTGTGTTGATTCCTCAAAGTTTCTTAAAACCTCACAGAGGTCAGACATCCATGCCCACTCCTCGCTTCTCATTACTGGAAGCTGACTGGAAATGCGATGACTATGTAGCAGCTGGTATTCAACTACTGTCCTCTGCTGCTCACCAAGCCTGGACAACATGTGGAACGTGGACTTCCAGCGCGTGCTCACGTCACACAACAGCTGGCAATTTCCAGTGCTGCTGCAGCGTTGACAGACTGGCTGAAGCTGTCGATGACTTGTGGCACATACGAGGCGCACCTTCACCGGTAGCTCAGGCAAATTGGGGTAAGTTGTGAGAAACCGCTGAACCACTAAGTTTAAGACGTGGGCTAGGCATTGGAAGGGTTTGAGCTTGCCGAGCTCCAAAGCCGCCACCAAGTTATGGCCATTATTACACACAACCATGCCTGGTTATAGGTTGAGTGGTGAGAGCTACAGTTCAGTCTGGTCTCTTATCCCCTGCAACAGCTCTGCGGTCGTGTGCTGTTTGTCCTCTAAGCATATCAGCTTCAGCACGGCCTGTTGATGCTTCCTCACTGCAGTGCTACACTGCTTCCAGCTACCAACTGATGACTGACTGGTGCTGCATGTGGATAATTCATAGGTGGAAGTGGAGGAGGAGGCTAAGGAGGAAAATTGGGGGTTGGACTAAGGTAGGTGCTGGCGGAAACTCTGATCCTCGGCATCGGTAGCACCTGTGCTATCCCAGGGTGCGACTCGCTCCCGGCCTCCACAACATTCACACAGTGTGCCATCAGGGAAATGTAGAATCCCTGCCCGAATGCACTTGTCCATGAGTCTGTGGTTAAGTGAACCTTCCCAGTAACTGCGTTGGTCAGGGCACGTGATATGTTTTGGGACACATGTTGGTGTAAGGCGGCACGGCACACCTTTAAAAATAGTGGCAGCTGGGGACAGAATATCGCGGAACGGCCACCAACATCAGGCTGCGGAAGGACTCAGTGTCCACAAGCCCAAATTGTAACAATTCCATGGCCAGTAATTTTGAAAGGTGAGCATTTAGTGCTATGGCCTGTGAGTGGGTGGCTGGGTATTTGCGCTTGCGTTCAAATGCCTGGGGTAAGAACATTTGGATGCTGCGCTGGGTAGGGAAGTGGATGTGGTCGCTGATGGTGCTTGCAAAGGTCCAGCTGCAAGGCATGAGGCATCCTCACCTGCACCTTCGACAGGCGATTTGCCAGCATGTACCGTAGGGGAAGAGGAGGCAGTGGTGTGACCCGCAGACACAGATTGTGTACCCAGGCATTCGTCTTACTTATTACGGTGCTTGGATGCCATGTGGCGGATCATGCTGCTAGTGGTCACGCCCGTCTCATTTTGGTGTGGCACAGGTTGCAAACTACTATTTTTTTGTCGTCTGCACTTTCCTCAAAAAAGCACCATGCTGCGGAACACCTACCTCTTGGCAAGGGAGATTTACACAGTTGTGGGCCTGTTTGGTGTGGCCCGCCTTCACCTTTTTGCCACCCCACTGCCTCTTTCAGCCTGTTATGGTGCTGCAGATCCCTCCCCCCTCTGTACTGCTGTCCTCGCTCAGCTTTCCACCTTCCCAGGTTGGGTCAGTGATCTCATCGTCCACCACCTCCTCTTCCACTTTCTCACTTTGATCATCCTCCTGATTTGAGACCTAACCACAACCTCAGGGATTGACAACTGTGTCATCCTCTTCATCAACCTCTTGAGACAGTAATTGCAGTTTACTCATTGGAAACTTTGTCTCATAATCATCTACCTCATTAAACACTAATTGCCGTTCCCCCTGTCATGTTCTTGTGAATGTGGATGCTCAAGAGGTTGGGAATCGGGGCACAAGATCTCATGTCCCTCTTCAAGCGTGCTTGGCGAGAGGGGCAAATCAAGTAATGGCGATGAAAAGAGCTCCTCAGAATATCCGAGTGTGGGATAACTTGTTTGGCCAGACTCTCCATGGTGAGATGAAGGAGGATCAGGGAGAGGATTCTATTGAGCAGACTCTTCGCTACTGAGACTGGACTTGGTTTTGACTTATATTTTTTCTATCTCTGGCCCTGACACACACAAGGTATTTCACAGATGTCTCAACTCACTGTAGACACCCTTCTGTAGAAAAAAAGTATGGAAAAAATATATCACCACACACAACAGTGCTTAACCACCTCAGCTCCCCTAGCTTAAACATCCGTAATGACCAGACCACTTTTTACAATTCTGCACTACACTACTTTCACGGTTTATTGCTCGGTCATACAACTTACCACCCAAATGAATTTTACCTCCTTTTCTTCTCACTAATAGAGCTTTCATTTGGTGGTATTTTATTGCTGCTGACATTTTTACTTTTTTGTTCGAAATTTACCGAATTTTTAGCAAAAAAAAGAAATTTTTCACTTTCAGTTGTAATTTTTTTTTTTTTACTACATTTCAATTCAGTGCCCATCCTTCCAAGATTCCAGGAAGGAGGGCAGTTTCTTCATTGGTTGTCTCACTATGTGTCACATCCATCATCTAGGCTGCTAATCACAGGATAGATGTGTTTCAGATTGTGTTGGAACTCTAGATCAAATTAACCCCTAGGGAACAATAGTCCCGTCATATAGACTAAAAGAAGGGGAAAGAGAAACCGCACAGTGTGAATATCATACAACATATAAAAACACATAATATCATGACTAATATGACCTTAAACCTGCCGATGAATTTCTGACTTAAGGGATTGCATGCATAGCTTCCACAAGAGTAATATGTATACTGCTTTGTCCCCTGAAATTGGAAATTACTGATAAATATACATTAGCTCCCTTTTCAGATTTAAACCAGCTGGGACTCTACTGTTAAGTCTGAATATCCAGAACGAGTTTTTTACGATGGTCACCCCCTCACGTGGGTGAAAACACCCTCTCTATTGCAAAGGCATTAAAGCTTTTCACTTTGCGAGCATGCATCTGCACGAAATGTCTCGCTACATTGGAGATATTTAAAGCATTCGGATTATTTATATAATTCAGATGCTCCAGAAGTCGATTCTTGAACTTCCGAATTGTACTCCCGAAGTACATCAAATCACATTCAGTACAGCGGATAATGTATACCACTCCTGCAGTGTTACAATTTGAATTGGGAAACTGCAGGAGTGGTCCGAATTTTCAAATGATTGCAAGGGGGTCACATAGTTGCAAGTTTTGCATGGATTGCCCCCGCACCTTGTGAACCCCTTGTAACTGAGCCAGCTTTGTTTTTTTTATTAACTCCTGGTCTGTTGGAGGTGAAAAGAGATGGAGACAGAGAGCAGGACAATGTGGTAGCTCTCCTGAGTACGATTTTACAACCTGATTTCAAGGCATTATATAAAATCTGGGGGATTCAGCCCGCACAACCCCTAGCAGGTGCAGATTGCTATGGCGAAATACGGATACAAACACAAAAACACAAAATGCAATCGCACACTGCAACCAGCACTCTGCCCTGCCTTTATGCTGGATGTTGAATAAGGCATTGGTGTACATTTTGTCCAAAGCGTAATAAGCCACTCACCACGTCAAGGTCGCCTTAATGAGTGGTCCCTAACACTAGTTCCTACCTTTTATGGGCCATGACAGCCACACAAAGTCCAGGGAGCGCAGGTACAGCATGCACACCAAGCACACTCTGCTTTTAACCCCGTCCGGTGCCATTACAGCTTTCATCGGATCCAGGGATGCAAGTACCAACATGCATGCTGAGCCCACTATATACTTCTCCTGGAGCCTAATGGCTACTAGTAGGTGCTATATAAGCAGACTCAGTTTTATACTGACTTTAAAACCGGCCTCCAGGGCATTCTAACTGGTCAGATGTGCATGACTGCTTGGAGATCGCCACGCCTCCAATATATACTACAAAGAAAAATTATGGGGGATTCAGCCCGCACAACCCCTAGCAGGTGCAGATTGCTATGGCGAAATACAGATACAAACGCAAAAACACAAAATGCAATCGCACTCTGCAACCAGCACTCTGCCCTGCCTTTATGCTGGATGTTGAATAAGGCATTGGTGTAAATTTTGTCCAAAGCATAATAAGCCACTCACCACGTCAAGGTCGCCTTAATGAGTGGTCCCTAACACTAGTTCCTTCCTTTTATGGGCCATGACAGCCACACAAAGTCCAGGGAGCGCAGGTACAGCATACACGCCAAGCACACTCTGCTTTTAACCCCGTCCGGTGCCATTACAGCTTTCATCGGATCCAGGGATGCAAGTACCAACATGCATGCTGAGCCCACTATATACTTCTCCTGGAGCCTAATGGCTACTGGTAGGTGCTATATAAGCAGACTCAGTTTTAGGCCTCATGCACACGACAGTATTTTTTAACGTCCCGCAAAACGTGGTTCCGTTGTTCCGTGATCCGTGGCCATTTTTGCTTCCGTTGTGCTTCCGTGTGTCCGTGTTCCCTTTTTTTTGCGGCCCGTCAGAAATCCTGGAATGGTTAAAAAAATGTAATTTTAATATCTCCACCCAGGATACTGGTATAAATGAAGGGCACCTGAGTATGCTTTTGTGGCCATTTTCTGTAGTCTTTCCAGAGTACAGAGGTTATTTTGGCTGCTTCTCTTTGCTGTATCACCATGTCGGATTCAGAGGAAAAGGTCTTGGTGCATTGGCTCGTTTCTCGGCAATGGGGTCCGCGCCCTCCTTTGTTGAATGAGGAACCGAGTAGAAGGCGACGATTTTGGGTCCATCCGATTGTTTCACAACGCCACCGGAAAGGACACTTCCATACCCTCTACAAAGATCTGCGGCTGCATCCAGAGACGTTCTATTCCTTCTGTCGGATGTCAGCCACTACATTTGATTGCTTGCTGTCGTCTCTACGTACTGTCCTTACCTTTATGGACACCAATATGAGGCGCAGCATTACTCCTGAGGAAAGGCTCATTGTCACGTTGAGGTAAGCAGTATAGTACTTGTAAAGTTTCACCAGTAATGTGCACTGCTTGTGTCTTGAGGAAAATGTGCTAGAAAATGTGGGACATGTACTACTGTTTGCTGAATTAACCTTAGTTTTGCCTTTTTTTTTTTTTTTGTGTTGCTTTCTGTTTTACCCCTTCAATACCTGCAACATATGAATCCTTTTTTGTTTTTAAATTTATTTTTTGGGCTTGTTTGAAACATGTGTTCAGCTAACGGGATCCAGACACTCCATGATTCCTCTGCAGTCACCTGTAGTTTGTTGAAAATGTTGTTTTTACACAGTCAGTCAGCCATGTTACAGCAGGCTGTAACCTGCCTGTCTGAGTTTTTAGGGGGGGGAATTTTCCTCAATTACAGGTGTCTGCGGTTGTTTTTTGGAGTGTGTGAAAGAATTGGGTCACGCTGTCAGGATCTTTATCGGCGTGTACCACCCTATTAGAAGTCTATATCCCAGTTTGTTCACTATTCTGTCGGATTGTGCTGCTGGCAACCCCTGAGATTTCCATCTAAAGTCCTCCTTATGCCTATTGCTCTCATAGTTTTAACCTTGCACAGGACTATCTGCATTTTTTAAAGGGTCTAAACACAGTTTATGTTAAATAGTTGTGGTAGTACTGACCCCA
Organism: Bufo gargarizans; assembly: GCF_014858855.1. NCBI lineage: Eukaryota > Metazoa > Chordata > Amphibia > Anura > Bufonidae > Bufo > Bufo gargarizans. The sequence continues at coordinate 391,285,722 of NC_058083.1, read as the reverse complement.
CCCAATTGCTGTTTTAGTATGCTGTGTATTCCCGTTTTTTATTTTATTAAGTTTATTCAACCATGGACATGTTGCAGTGATGGCGAGCCGTTTTCAGACAGAGTTGCGACTGATCAACCCACATCCGTCAATTTTAATGCCAAATGTCCACAATACTGTAGTACAATATAGTTGGGCCTTTTTGTTTAAAATCATTTTGATCCAAATGCATGTTTAAATTCCATGCTGCCTGTCGTTTTTATAGTGTGCCTTCTGCTGATGAATGCTCTGTAAAGTCTAGGGTGTATATTTGTTAACCCTCGACTTTACAATGGGTGTTGTCGCACACTGAGAGGGCCTGGAGTGCCACCTCTGGCACCTGTCCCATAGGTTACACACCACTAGACATAGGGTGTTTACAATCAGGTAGTGTATACAACATTATACAAGAATCCTGATTTTGTTGCTCCCTTACATTTGCTTTTTTTTTTTTCTCAACAGATTCCTTGCCACTTGGAACTCTTTTGCATCCTTGCATTTTGAGTTTCTTTTAGGAACCTCGACGATCTCGAGAATTGTACGACACACTTGCCATGTCTTGTGGCAGCAACTCCGAGAGACGGTGATGCCGCAGCCCAAGGTGGACGATTGGCTTCGGATCGCTGAGGGCTTACAAAATTCGGCACAGTTCCCAAACTGCATTGGGGCAATGGATGGCAAGCACATCCGTGTGAAGAAGTCGCCACACTCAGGGAGCCGGTACTTCAATTATAAACAATATTTTTCGGTAGTGCTGATGGCCGTTGCTGACAGTCATTATCGGTTTATAATGGTTGATATCGAGGCCTATGGAAGCACTGCGGATGCTAGCATCTTTAGTGCTTCCAGAATGGGTGAGCGGCTTCATGCCAACCAGCTTGCCCTGCCCGAGTCCAGAAGACTGCCCAGATATGCAGGTCCGCCAGCTCCATTTGTCATCGTGAAGGGTTTGCATTGACTCCACATGTTATGCGGCCTTTTCCAAAGCGTGGTTTGGATGTCAGGAGGTGTATCTTCAACTACCGGTTGACTCGTGCCCGTCGGTTTGTGGAGTGCGCTTTCGGGATACTCTCTAGCAAGCGGAGGGTGTTTTTGTCATCCATACAGATGGATCCGGAGAATGCTACCCTGGTGATTAAAGCTTGTGTTGTTCTGCACAACTTCACCAGGATTCACGAGGCTTCCTCTTCTGTAGACTTGGAAGATCTTCCAACGTCTTCAGATTTGGATTTGGAAAGGACCCTGCATAGACGACCAGGGAATTCAGGCATTGCAGTTCGGGAACTCTATACAGACCACTTTCACAGCCCAGAGGGGTCCTTGCCATGGCAGAGGGATGCTATTCGTGGCAGTTTTTGAAATCTTCTGGGCTCTTTAGTTTTTTTTTTATTTTGTAGATAGATTACTTTAAATTATTGTGGTAGTTGAGTATAGGAACTTCACCAGGATTCACAAGGCTTCCTATTCTGTAGACTTGGAAGATCTTCCAACATCTTCAGATTTGGGTTTGGAAAGGATCCTGCATAGACGACCAGGGACTGCAGGCATTGCAGTTCGGGAACTCTATATAGATTACTTTCACAGCCCAGAGGGGTCCTTGCCATGGCAGAGGGACGCTATTCGTGGCAGTTTTTGAAATCTTCTGGGCTCTTTAGTTTTTTTTTATTTTGTAGATAGATTACTTTAAATTATTGTGGTAGTTGAGTGTAGGAACTTCACCAGGATTCACGAGGCTTCCTCTTCTGTAGACTTGGAAGATCTTCCAACATCTTCAGATTTGGGTTTGGAAAGGATCCTGCAAAGACGACCAGGGACTGCAGGCATTGCAGTTCGGGAACTCTATACAGATTACTTTCACAGCCTAGAGGGGTCCTTGCCATGGCAGAGGGACGCTATTCGTGGCAGTTTTTGAAATCTTCTGGGCTCTTTAGTTTTTTTTTTATTTTGTAGATAGATTACTTTAAATTATTGTGGTAGTTGAGTGTAGGAACTTCACCAGGATTCACGAGGCTTCCTCTTCTGTAGACTTGGAAGATCTTCCAACGTCTTCAGATTTGGGTTTGGAAAGGACCCTGCAAAGACGACCAGGGACTGCAGGCATTGCAGTTCGGGAACTCTATACAGACTACTTTCACAGCCCAGAGGGGTCCTTGCCATGGCAGAGGGACGCTATTCGTGGCAGTTTTTGAAATCTTCTGGGCTCTTTAGTTTTTTTTTATTTTGTAGATAGATTACTTTAAATTATTGTGGTAGTTGAGGGTAGGGACTCGCAAGATAACAAGGACCCTTGACGTGGGCTTGCGGGCTGAGATTTTGTGGACATCACATATTTTTTACGGTTATAACAACAATATAAATGATGCCTTTGTCTAAATGTAAATAGACTCAAACATCTTTATATTTCTAGTCTATTGTCCACAAAATTTTCTAATACCTCATCCTCCAAGTACTAATAATTAAAGGTGTGGAGCCTCATAATAAAGTGTTGCTTTGGGAGATACTGTGCGTGTGTTTTTTTTTTTCTTAGAAGACAATTATTAAAGGTAAAAGAATTGTGCAATGTAGCAAATAAAAAACAGACACATTTTTGGTGCAAGAAAGTTTTTTAAGCAAAATATTTAGCCAAACCAACGGTAAGGTAGGACAATGCTTTGCCCATGAAGCACCAAACAATTTTAAAACATAAAAACAATAAGCTAACACACAAATCAAAGATCTAGAGGGTCCTGTGTAAATGACCCCGCAGCAAAGGAGGACCGTGGCCTTCCCTGGGCCTGCTGTGGTGGGACAGTTTGCAAACTGCCCGGGTAAATGGGCTGAGCCACCCCTTGTATTTGGCCATGGGGTGGACCGTACTGGGGGTGTGGGGCAAAAGAAGACGCATGGGTTGGTTGACTTGGAATTGGAAAGTGTCCAGGTCTTGGAGGCTGGCCGGCATTTTCCATTTCATTCTTCCATGCGTTTAATTTGCCTAGAATGTCCCCATGATTTGGCAGCGCAAACATTTTCATCACGACCGCAATGGAAGCAACGCATTCATTTTGCTCATTTTCTGGGATCTTCTTCATTAGAGGCCCTAATCCCCTGAGCATCTTTTCCTCAACTCCATCACTCCACCTCTGGGCCAGAAAATCAATTACGCATGCGTCAATAACCTCACGACTCTCTGGCACAGAGGTGGAGGGAGGGACTTGGCGGCGACGTCTTGGCTGCGGCTGTATGACCCGGGGTGGACTGGACTGGTTGTGGGGCCTGGGCTTGTGAAGATTCCTCTGGATCCTCTGCCGGCGTCGGTGCGGGACTTGTTTCAGGCGAAAACATTGCCGGAGTTTCACTTCCTGCCGATTCCGATTCGTCCGAGGGTTCCAGACTATCCACGGTACTGTTTTTGAAAGTAAAAATACAACACAATTAGATAATTTAATTTAAACATTTCAGAATTACCTCATTGATATTAGGTGTAACCAGCCGTGTATATACAAGATATATACGGAGTGGCTCCATACACCAAAATTATGAGTTTACACAATAAACACAAGCATCTATGTGAATCGTGCAATTCCTACTGAACATCCTATTTAAATGCCACGATGGGCCAAAACTTGTAAAGGGCTAATGGTAATGTAATGGAAAAACATTGTTTGCCGGTTGGAGCTGTCCAGCGTCAGAAGAGGAATACTCATTCAAGGGCCAAAACCAGTGCGGATATTCACGCCATCTCAACAGTATGTGGCCTGCTTCAACCATACCAACATACAAGATAGTTTAGTGCTCTCATTAAGAGAAACAAAATAAGAGTATTGCAGGTTTGATACCTTTTAATGGCTAACAAAAATAGAAGTAATGATGTTACATAGCGAGCTTTCGAGACATCACTAAACTATTTTTCTATTGGCTAACACGGTACCAGACTTTTTCCTTTTTCTTTCAACATACAAGATGTAATGTTTAACTTGTTGAACTTCTTTTACGGCTAACAATTAACATGTACTAGGCCACAATTGAACATGCTGAGAGTAGTCGTTTGGAGACAACTGGTCAAGCCTTGATGGAACCTCATTTTAAACCATTATCATAGGATTCTGTGGTTGTCATTTTAGAGGAGCAATCCAAGGAATCAATGTTGTAGCTGGTGCAATACAATAAAACCAATATAAATGACTTGGGCAATACCTAATGGGTATGAAATCCCTAAACGTAAATAAAAATAAAAAAAGGTATCTATGAGGAAAATATTACAGCACCCTCTAAAGGTAAAAATGATACACTAATCAGGACTTCCTTAAAAACGGGGATATGTTCCTCAGAATTTATTGTTGTATGACCAACAGGCGACAATCATGCAGAACATCTGTATGATGAGATAATGCGTGCAGTGCGCACGTGGCTTGTCGCTGAGAAAAACATTATCAGATTGAAAACATCTATGTTCCTTGACCGGCCAAAAATTGGTGCAGCAGGAACAAAACAGAGAGGGGAGGTGCTATGTGCGCACTACACGTGTCGTCTCATCATACAGCTCATCAGCAGGATTGACTGGTGTGACTCCTCCACATAAATGATGGACACAATCAACACCAGGCATGTACAAAATGTTGCCCAACGACAACTCCAAGCAGGACTGGTTAACTTACAGCTATTCAGGCATTGTTGGTGTTTAACTAGAAAAAAAAAAGGATGGAGTAATTTTGTACATGGCAGCCCTACAGAAAGTATATGTCTTCAATAGTACAACACAAATGAACCCATTACTTTCGTCTACACTTTAGGTGAGCCATATACAAACGTAACTTTCAGCTAAATGTGAAATGGAACTACAAACCAAAATATACTTACGGCCTCAAGTCCATAACCGGTTTTAAAAACTGCAACTGGGCAGTGTAGATGTAGGGCCTCTTCCTGGAAGTACCCTCTCCACTCCGGCCTTTACTGGATACCTCACGCCGGAAATGGTCCCGGCAACTGGCCCAACGAGTTTTAGTTTGTTTCAGTGTTCAAAAATGACATAAAAACAAATTGATCACCAAATTAAAAATGACCCCCAAACAAATCTGAAAATGACATTTGTTTGAAACGAAAAAAAAAAAGGGTAAAGCAATTTAATATCTAAAATGGACAGAATAAACAGCACATGGTACAGTCCAGCAGGTGTCTGGACACTAATGAAGAAGAACAAGATGGAGGAGACTAGTCGTGTAAGCTCTGTGGCCTAAAAAAAACTAACAATATGTGAAGGAAACAACTATAAGATGCTCAAATACAAGGACATGTGACAGGAAAAAAAGGGGCACAAACGTGATTATATACATGAGTACTGTATGCTGGAGCAAAGGGAGGGACAGCCATTTAAATATAGAAATGGTGTTGTATGGTATCTAATAGACGTCACTTTAACAAACTATGTTCAGCCCTTTATGGCAAATGAAGCTGGACCCCCGAAATAAGACTATTGGGACCTCAGAGATTAAAAAAAATACATCTTGTTGGCATACAGAGGGCAAGGACAGCACAACTACATTGCTGTCACTTACCAAATTCGGCACGGCCTCGGCTATCTGTTTTGGCCCACGCAGCATCCTTTCTAGTTCTATCCAAGTACACATTACTGCGGGTATCCCATATCTCTGGCCTCTCCTGTACCAGTGTGATTAATTTATCCACATTCCAGCGAGGCATTGTGGCAGACTAATTAATATAATGGCTGCCTCACCACACTGAGAATCTTCAAGACACAGGTGGCTAGAAATTAGCATAACCTGTGACCCTAAACTTCCTGTACATATTTTTTTTTTCAATTTATTGGCACAACTTTTGCCAGACAGATTGCCCATGGCAAATTAAAGAAATAAAACGGGCACGAACGCGGATGTCAAACGGGTGTGCAACCGCGTTTTTAACGGCCCCATTGACTTAAATGAGGCCGCAAACCATTAGCCGTCAAAAAAAATAGGACAGGCTATATTTTTTTCACGGCCAGGAAACACGGATCACGGGTGCGATGTAAAAACGGTGCAGAAGCCGAGTTTTCAACGGACCCCTTGAAAGTCAATGGAACCGCAGAAAAACACGTAGAACGACACAACGGCCGCGGATGCACACCACAGTCGTGTGCATGGGGCCTTATACTGACTTTAAAACCAGCCTCCAGGGCATACTAACTGGTCAGGTGTGCATGACTGCTTGGAGATCGCCACGCCTCCAATATATACTACAAAGAAAAAATATGGGGGATACAGCCCGCACAACCCCTAGCAGGTGCAGATTGCTATGGCGAAATACAGATACAAACGCAAAAACACAAAATGCAATCACACACTGCAACCAGCACCCTGCCCTGCCTTTATGCTGGATGTTGAAAAAGGCATTAGTGTACATTTTGGCCAAAGTGTAATAAGCCACTCACCACGTCAAGGTCGCCTTAATGAGTGGTCCCTAACACTAGTTCCTACCTTTTATGGGCCATGACAGCCACACAAAGTCCAGGGAGCGCAGGTACAGCATGCACGCCAAGCACACTCTGCTTTTAACCCCGTCCGGTGCCATTACAGCTTTCATCGGATCCAGGGATGCAAGTACCAACATGCATGCTGAGCCCACTATATACTTCTCCTGGAGCCTAATGGCTACTGGTAGGTGCTATATAAGCAGACTCAGTTTTATACTGACTTTCAAATCAGCCTCCAGGGCATACTAACTGGTCAGGTGTGCATGACTGCTTGGAGATCGCCACGCCTCCAATATATACTACAAAGAAAAAATATGGGGGATTCAGCCCGCACAACCCCTAGCAGGTGCAGATTGCTATGGCGAAATACAGATACAAACGCAAAAACACAAAATGCAATCGCACACTGCAACCAGCACTCTGCCCTGCCTTTATGCTGGATGTTGACTAAGGCATTGGTGTACATTTTGTCCAAAGCGTAATAAGCCACTCACCGCGTCAAGGTCGCCTTAATGAGTGGTCCCTAACACTAGTTCCTACGTTTTATGGGCCATAAAGGCAGGGCAGCATAAAGGCAGGGCAGAGTGCTGGTTGCAGTGTGCGATTGCATTTTGTTTTTGCATTTGTATCTGTATTTCGCCATAGCAATCTGCACCTGCTAGGGGTTGTGCGGGCTGAATCCCCCATATTTTTCTTTGTAGTATATATTGGAGGCGTGGCGATCTCCAAGCAGTCATTCACACCTGACCAGTTAGTATGCCCTGGAGGCTGGATGTCAGTATAAAACTGAGTCTGCTTATATAGCACCTACCAGTAGCCATTAGGCTCCAGGAGAAGTATATAGTGGGCTCAGCATGCATGTTGGTACTTGCATCCCTGGATCCGATGAAAGCTGTAATGGCACCGGACGGGGTTAAAAGCAGAGTGTGCTTGGCGTGCATGCTGTACCTGCGCTCCCTGGACTTTGTGTGGCTGTCATGGCCCATAAAAGGTAGAAACTAGTGTTAGGGACCACTCATTAAGGCGACCTTGACGTGGTGAGTGGCTTATTACGCTTTGGCCAAAATGTACACCAATGCCTTATTCAACATCCATTATATAAAATCTCATCATCGTATAGAATAGGTAAACATCCCTTTATCACAGAGCTGATTTTATTAAATTCCTTGCTATATGTTATAGATAAAATTGGAATATTGTCCTGGTCCCTGTCTCCATGTACCCTCACATTCCTTTCTGGAGTATTGAATTTTACAGCAAGACACGGAGGCTCATATTGCTATCTCCTTCTTTACTTTCCACCAATAGCAGCAAAGAAGAAATTTACATAATCATAACAATAAAGGATCCTCCCCTCTCAGATCCTATATCAATCGGCTCCTCTTCAGAATCCTCCTCTTTCTTTGCTGCTCCACCAGCTAAGTACACCTGCATTTTCTCTTGTCATGTTGCTATATTGCTGTTTTTCTTATAGGATTATTTGTCTGCGCTGCTTTCATCTAGGGTGACTAACCCTTATGTGCAGCGCTTCCTGGTGGGTTCTTCCCCACTGTTTTATATCCCCCTTTAGGTTCTGTATTTGCCTTCAGTTTTCACTGTCCCCATTTTGTGCTGTTTTTCATTTTTCATCCCCTTACCACACTCCGTTTCTGCACAGCGTTTCCCCTTCCCGACCGCTTGTCTCTACATCGGGAGGCGGGGCCTCCCTCCCCGTCTTCCTCGCTTCACTCTGCCCGCGATTCGGGCCTTGCTCCCTGGCTGCCCGCGAGATCTCGGCGGCCATCTTGGATGACGCGATTGTCCCGCGAGATCTTGGCGGCCATTTTCATTTTCTTGGTCGCGATTTCTCGTGGGCAGTTCATACCCAGCATTCCCTGCTTGCTGCTCCTGCCACCCTCGTTCTTCTAGCTGCGACCCCTGCATTCTGGTATTTGACGCTTGCACTGCTAGGCTAGTTCTTTGCTCAGTTACGTCCCCCTTACTTGCGGCCAGTTAGTTTCAGGTCTGATTACCTCATAATATCCCACCCTGCCCAGTCTCCCACTAATGCCCCCCCCCCCTCTTTCCCTGAAGATCATAGGACACCTTTGGAGGGTGCACAGGCACAGGCTTTTCAGCGCTCTGTGTCTGATGCTATCATGGCAGCCATGGGCTCCATGACCACTATTCTGTCCCAGAGCATTACCCAGGCGCTATCTGCACAGCCTACAAGAGTAGCTCTGCAGGATACCCAGAACACACCGCAGCCTACCTGTATTGAGCCTCCTGTTTCACAGGAGAACTTGACTGGTGCGCATCCTGCCACCCAAGGTAACGTGCATAGTTCACGTAAAAGGGCCTCATCACGCCAGGCAGAACGGGCGCAACCATGGAAGTGCGCTAGAGCACAATCCCCTAATATGTCTGAACTCAGACAGAGCATCAGATGAGGAGGCTTTTGCGGATGTGGATTATGTGTCAGAGGAGGATATTTCTCCCCCAGTTGAGGGCCCCTCGGTTTCCACTCCTGCGGCCTCCTCTGCCAAGGACGTTGCGTCCTCCTCCGCCATGAGTCGGTCAGACATTCTGCTGGACTCAGCGGGTGAACCTATGTTCAACCCTGACACTTTGCATCACCCTAGATCGGCGGAGTGGCTTCCCACTGAACATGTGGGTAGCTATTTGGAGCACTGGGTTTGTCGCCCCCATAGCCGTGAAACACGGAACAAACTTAGGGCCGAGTGCCCCAGGCCACTAGTCCCCAATAAGGTGTGTGACACCCCTGTGGTGGACCCCAAGATGTCTCAGTTTTTGGCCAAAACTGGTTGGAACCCTTAAAAGGGCCTGGACTCAGCCCTGCGCAGCTGCCAGGATAAAGTGCTAGATATCTTCGGCCCGCTGGCCAAGATTTTCGAACTAGCTGAGGTGGCTAGGACTGAGGGCTCCCCTATTGACCCTGAAGAGTTGCGGGGTTGGACCCAAAGGGCGATCTGCATCGCCGGGAATGCCAACACCGCTTTGGCAATCGAAAGGCGTAAGGCCATTTTGTTTAAAATTGATCCCAAGTTGTCAAATTTGGCGCTCACAGAAGCGGGTAAGGACGCCCAGGGTCTCCTGTTCGGCGATTCCTTTATTAAAGATATGGGGCAATTTGTTGGCACCTTCACCGTGCTAGACAAGGCCCAATCATCCATGCGCAGGGTATTTCAGGGACGGGTCTCTAATCGGGCCGGCAGTAGCAGGGGCCGCCTGTCCGGCCATGCAAACTTTCAGGCCCGGGGCGCAGGTAGAGGTTCCTTTGGTCAGCGACCTCCCTTCCAGGATCAACACAACCCATCTCCTTTCTTCTCGACCAGAGGAGGCCAGTGGCGATCTCGCTCCTTCAGAGGCAACCCGACCTCTCGCAGACCCTTCGGTAAGTCCTCCTCTGATTGGGGATTCTATGGCCCCTTGTGTAGGGGGCAGACTCCAACCTTTTTCTCATGTTTGGAGCCTAATCTCCAGAGGCTGAAGATTGCGCATCTTCGGATCGGTGCCTCCTTTGCCGACGTGGTGGTCTTGGACTCGGAAGCCAGGGAGGAGCTGCGTTGGTGGATCGCCAATCTGTGTGGAATGGCAGGGCGATCTTCGGCTTCCTTCCGGAGTTGACCATCGAGTCGGATGCGAGGCTCATTGCAACGGAGTCTCCACGGGAGGATCTTGGTCGGCGGAGGAGTCTCTCCTCCACATCAACGCCTTGGAGCTCCTGGCCAGTTCCTTCGCGGTCAGGAGTTTCTCTAGTGGGATCGCCAATGCATGCATCAGGCTGCGGATGGACGTCGTCTTGGCAGTCCGTTACGTCAACCGGTTAGGAGGTACCCACTCGGCAACCTTGGCGCGGTTAGCCAAGGAGTTTTGGTCGTTTTGCCTCTCCTGGGACATCATGGTGCAGGCGGAATACCTGCCGGGTCTGAGCAACGTCCGCGCGGATTGGAACTCTCGATACCTGTCGGATGGCAGCGATTGGCAGTTGGATCCGGAGGTGTTCTCGGCAATTAAAAAAATGTGGGGCCCGATGACCATCGATCTCTTTGCTTCGCGGCTCAACCGGCAACTCACCCGGTTTTACAGTCGGCGTCCGAATCCGGAGGCTGTGGCGGTGGACGCGTTCCTCCAAGACTGGTCGACTTCCCGCCTTTACGCTTTTTCCCAGTTCGCAATGATCCCGCGGACTCTCCTTCAGGTTCGTCGCCATCGGGCGGATTTGGACGTTGCTGGGGATCATAGTGGAGGTACCTGTTCTTCTCCCGTCTCGCGTGGTCCTCCTTCGCAACCCTCAGGATCTTCACCATCCTCTCCTGCTCGACGGTTCCCTTCGGCTGTTGGCGTGCTGAATCTCCGGACACCTGGAGCTGTCGATGGCATTTCGGAGGCGACTCGACAGTTACTGGGCAACGCATGGGCTCCCAGCACCAGAAAGTCTTATCGGGCAGCCTGGAGAAATTGGGCTAGCTGGTGCTTGGAACGGGACTTGGATCCCGTTTCAGCACCTGTAGCTCACCTTTTGCAGTTCCTCACCTCCCTTTTTGAGGCAGGTAAGGCGTACCGGACCCTCAACCTCTTCAGGTCGGCTATTTCCTCTACCCATCAGGGTTATGAAGGCGTCCCTGCGGGTCAACATCCTTCGGTTTCTCGCCTTTTGAGGGGTTCTCGTTTGGCGCGCCCTCCTCTGCCTCGTTTTTTGACTACCTCGGACGTCTCTCTGGTCCTTTCCTTTTTGTCCTCTTGGCCGGAGAATTCGTCTCTCTCTTTGAGACAGTTGTCCGCTAAATGATTGGCTTTATTTTGTCTTATTTCTTGCAAACGGGTCTCGTATGTTCGCTCCCTCAACTTTGACGCACATTCTTTTACTCGGAAGGCGTCACTTTCAACATTTCGCGTCGCACCAAGACTAACATCAATTCTGTCTCCTATCCCAGTTTTCCTTCTGCTCTGATTTTGTGTCCTGTGGCTTGTCTGAGAGAATATGAGTCCAGGACTAGAGCCCATCGTTCTTTGACTGTGTCTCATTTGTTCCTCTGTATTCGCCATCCTTTTGGCCCGGTTTCTAGTCCTACGTTGGCACGCTGGCTTGGGTGGGTCATGTCACTGGCTGGAATTGACACTGCCGTCTTCACCGCGCATTTCGCCAGGAGTGCCTCTGCTACTTCTTTGGCGGTTTCAGGGGCCCGATTGGAGGACGGTATGCGGTTGGCGGACTGGTCTAATGCTACCACGTTTAGGGAATTTTATTTTCGTCCCCCGTCTCATTTGTTTTCTTCTATTATAGATCGGCTTTGAACTTGCAATATGAGCCTCCGTGTCTTGCTGTAAAACTCAATGATTTTCCTAGTCTACGACGTAAAGTCATGGTTTTATTAAAGACACAGAGGCGAGTATTGCCCACCCTGTTCCCGCCCTTGGGTCTCCTCCCGGTTTTTTATTGCAGTGGATTTTTTCCTTGTTTTTCTGATGATGGACGTTTTTGTTAATATTGTTATTATTATTGTTGTACCTTTTAGTATTACTGTTATCAGATCTTTTATGCTCTTATTATTTATACTATTATTATTATGATTATTATTATTATCGTATATTGTTGATCTGTCATTCTATCCCTGTCATGTATGTTTGAGTACTGGGATTTCCGGATGTGACAGGTCTTGACGCGTGTATGTTTCCCCTGGGCCTATGGTCTGTTCTCTTTTTCAGGTTGAAGGTCGATTCGGAATTTGGTGCCATTTTGCTGGCTGAGTTGCCACGGTGTCTATGGTTCTACGTCGTTCTGAGTTTACAGAAGTTAGCCAGGTTGGCTCGATTTTGCAGTTTGGTGGACCTGAATGGTGGTCGTTCCTCGGGTCCAGTTCCGGTTCCAGTTTCAGTTACGGTGTTATGGATGGTGTCGGATACAAAGAAAGAGGAGGATTCTGAAGAGGAGCCGATTGATATAGGATCTGAGAGGGGAGGATCCTTTATTGTTATGATTATGTAAATTTCTTCTTTGCTGCTATTGGTGGAAAGTAAAGAAGGAGATAGCAATACTCGCCTCCGTGTCTTTAATAAAACTATGACTTTATGTCGTAGACTAGGAAAATCATTGAGTTTTCACTTATCCTTTACCAACCCAAAAAGCATGTCACATCTATTTTTTTGCATTGCAATATTCCTACCCCTCAGCAACATCCAGTCAGGATAGTTTCTGGCTTTTAGTCTTTTATCCACTATACTAAATTCCTCTTCTAAGAGCACTGATGAACTGCAATTTCTTGCAGTCCATATGTATTCCCCCACGGGGATCGCCCTGATAGTGTGTAAAGGATGGTGGCTTCTAGCATTCAGGATCGAATTTCCAGCTACCTCTTTCCTATATGTTCGGGTGTGCACCACCTCGTCTGGACAACCGTGGAGTGTCAAATCAAGAAAATTAATGTTGGATTCATTAACTAAGCATGTAAAGCGCAAATTATAATCATTAGCATTGAGATAGGCCTGGAGGGCCGGGACGGCAGACACATCGCCCGCCCAGACCATGAGCAGGTCATCGATGTATCTGCCGTACCCGACCAATCCAGACCCAAATGGATTATTTAAACTATAAATACATTTTTCTTCCCAGTAGACCATAGTTAAATTTGCCAATAAAGGCGAGAATTTGACCCCCATTGACACTCCACGTGTCTGTAGATAGTGCACACCATCGAACATGAAATAATTGTGGGTCAGCAAAAAAGCCGCAACCTCACACACATAATCTATATAGCTGGAATTAGATGATAGAGATGATACTCCATAGCTAGCAGGGCGACCCCGTGGGGAATAGAAGGATAGAGTGCTATTATGTCTGCCGCAATCCATTTGTAGTTTGCTTCCCATTTTAGGCTGAACATGGCTCTTAACACGTCCGCTGTGTCTTTTAAGAACCCTGGTGTGCGCCTGACCAATGGCTGCAAGATATTGTCCAGCCAGTTTCCCAGGCGCTCAGTCAGGGATCCCAAACCTGACACTATTGGACGGAGGGGGGGGGGGGGGGTGGACACCCTTGGGAATTTTAGGCAGGGCATGCATAATTGGAGTTACAGGCGCATCCACGCACAGGTACCTGAACTCAGTTTCATTGATTAGACCCATATCTCTCCCCTTATGTATCAATGTCATATATTCATTTTCATACTCGCTGAGTGGGTCTTTAGCCAATCTCCTGTACGTGGATGCGTCCGATAACATGCCCTGCATTTGACTATTGTATACTTCACTGTCCAGGATGACCACCCCCCCCCCCCACACTTGTCCGCCATTTTGATTACTATTTTATCGCACTGTTGCAGTTCCACGAGAGCCTGGATCTGGGAGTGGGTTAAATTGTCAGAACTTCTGACATCCTTTCCTTCCTGTTGGATTTTACCCAGCTCTTTTTCCAGTACCTCCTGGAATACATCCATGCTGCCAGTGCGTGACATTACAGGGTAAAATTGGGTGTTGCGGGTCTGCAACTTTTTTCCGGGTTTAGCTGACTCCACGATTCCGTGCTCCTGCTGAAGACCCGCGTGGGTCTCTGTCTGTGTCAGCGGGGGATCAGCAGGAGCAGGGATATCATGGAAGTGTCGGGACACTGTTAGGTTGCGTACAAACTTATTAATATCTAGTATAGTGGAAAACATATCAAAATGTGCAGATGGTGCGAAATTAAGGCCTAAAGATAGGACATACTTTTGTTCACTGCTCAGTACAATGTTAGACAAATTCACCACATTTAGTTGATCTTGAATTACTTCTGTTTTGTCTGAAGTCGAGTAGATCTTGGATGCTGCTGTCTCATGCCTCCGTCCGGCTCTGGCTCTGCGTTTTTTGAAGCATTAACCATATCCCTTTTATCCTTATCAGATTAAAAAAATTATAGTGAGAGGCTTTATTACCCACCTCTTCAGGTGGTATGGGCAGAACGGAAGCACCAGACCCCAGTTCCAACATCCCGACTGTATTTGAATAATCAGTCACATCAGTGTCCGAGGAGAAACTGACTCTGGATACTCTTTTTTGTGATTTCGCTTTCTTGCGATTTTTTACAATTGATTTAGGCGTAGAGTTTAAGTTCTCCCGTCTCCCCCATTCGTAAACCTGATTTTTTCCTCCAGCTGGTTAATCGATGCTTTCATTTGTTCCTCCATGGTTATAAAATCAGTATTGGTATTAAACATTGCCAAGGATTCTTTGCAGGATTGGATGTCCGACTGTAAACCAAGCAACTTTTCATTTTCATATTTTATGATCAGCTTCATCAGTTTCAACGAACAAGCAGACAAGATGATATTCCATTTACAAACAAAGTCCTCCGAAAAAACAGTGGTAGGTATTTTTTTAATTCTCAACCCACGTGGAATCATGCTCTTTTCCATGTATTTAGTAAGTGTGGTGCAATCCCACCAGACATGGGTTTCCTGGCTCAGAAGTCTCTCCAGGTTATTCAATTTACTTTTTAAATCCAGATCTCTGGAACCGGTCAGATCCTCTGCTGAGAAAACCGAGTCGGTCAGGCAAGGCAAGAAAGGCCATAATTAGACTAAAAGCCAGAAACTATCCTGACTGGATGTTGCTGAGGGGTAGGAATATTGCAATGGAAAAAAATAGATGTGACATGCTTTTTGGGTCGGTAAAGGATAAGAGAAAATTCAATACTCCAGAAAGGAATGTGAGGGTACATGGAGACAGGGACCAGGACAATATTCCAATTTTATCTATAACATATAGCAAGAAATTTAATAAAATCAGCTCTGTGATAAAGGGATGTTTACCTATTCTATACGATGATGAGATTTTATATAATGCCTTGAAATCAGGTTGTAAAATCGTACCCAGGAGAGCTACCACATTGTCCTGCTCTCTGTCACCGTCTCTTTTCACCTCCAACAGACCAGGAGTTAATAAAAAACAAAGCTGGCTCAGTTACAAGGGGTGCACAAGGTGCAGGGGCAATCCATGCAAAACTTGCAACTATGTGACCCCCTTGCAATCATTTGAAAATTCGGACCACTCCTGCAGTTTCCCAATTCAAAGTTACATCAATTGTAACACTGCAGGAGTGGTATACATTATCCGCTGTATTGAATGTGATTTGATGTACATCGGGAGTACAATTCGGAAGTTCAAGAATCGACTTCTGGAGCATCTGAATTATATAAATAATCCGAATGCTTTAAATATCTCCAATGTAGCGAGACATTTCGTGCAGATGCATGCTCGCAAAGTGAAAAGCTTTAATGCATTTGCAATAGAGAGGGTGTTTGCACCCACGAGAGGGGATGACCGTCGTAAAAAACTCCTCCTACGGGAGGCGTTCTGGATGTTCAGACTTAACAGTAGAGTCCCAGCTGGTTTAAATCTGAAAAGGGAGCTAATGTATATTTATCAGTAATTTCCAATTTCAGGGGACAAAGCAGTATACATATTACTCTCATGGAAGCTATGCATGC
Organism: Bufo gargarizans; assembly: GCF_014858855.1. Lineage (NCBI taxonomy): Eukaryota > Metazoa > Chordata > Amphibia > Anura > Bufonidae > Bufo > Bufo gargarizans. The sequence continues at coordinate 391,269,795 of NC_058083.1, read as the reverse complement.
AATCCCTTAAGTCAGAAATTCATCGGCAGGTTTAAGGTCATATTAGTCATGATATTATATGTTTTTATATGTAGTATGATATTCATACTATGCGGTTTCTCTTTCCCCTTCTTTTAGTCTATATGACGGGACTATTGTTCCCTAGGGGTTAATTTGATCTAGAGTTCCAGCACAATGTGAAACACATCTATCCTGTGATTAGAAGCCTAGATAATGGGTGTGACACATAGTGAGACAACCAATGAAGAAACTGCCCTCCTTCCTTGAATCTTGGAAGGATGGGCACTGAATTAATTTAAATTTCAGTGTCTCACTATGTGACATTGTTACGACTAAGGGTCAAGTACCCGAAACGCATCAACAATTTGTTTTGTGTACCAAGTGGCTGTGTCTGCTGTAAATCAAATGCATCAATAAAGAAGAGTTTTTAGAGGATCTCCATTTGTATCCGAGACCATTCCTTTTTCAAGTTATATGCAGTCTGCAATGGGGACACTCCCATAAGGTTTCTGGAGTCGGGAGCATACATTGACCAGGAAGGTGAGCTGGATAATGTGTGTTTGCTTAGTAGCTCTGTAACTGTGGCAGGAATTTAGATTCTGCACTTCTCTTTATCTTCTGCTTTGTGGGGACCAACTAGCTGAGGAGGAATGTGGCTTCTCCTAGGTCTCTGGACTCTACTCACAGATAGGCTCACAGGGAATGCTTTCGTCCTGCAACTCTGGAGATTGTCTGCTTGCTTGTCATCCAGCTGAGGCTGCAGGGCTCAGGCTGGGGATTTGATCAATGTCTCAGCCGAGACAAGATCCTGACTTTCTTCCCTATACAGGGGGGACTCCTTACACACACACCCTAGCAGAGGGTGGGCTACACTGACTCTAACTTTCTTCTCCACCCAAGCTGCAGGATGTGGGAACAGTCCACACCTCCACAGAGGGGGAGCTAAGCTGGAATCAACCATTCCAGCCTAGATGTACTAAACTGAAACAATCCATTGCTGCCACCTGCTGGTGAACATGGAAATTACAAGGAAATTTACATTTAACATAGTTTTAAATTCACAGTTGTGAAGACATGAGCAAAATCATATCAGATGACAAATGTAAAGGCTCTTAATAGATAGTAGCGGGGTAGAGGCGTGTAGTAACACAACTCTGGGGTGTTACATTCCCCCTTACTTTGAGTTAAACTGACCTCGGCAAGCTTTTGGGGACCCAAATAAATACAAAGTGCTGCATGAATTACGCATAAAGACATACAAAACATAAAACAGCTACCCTGAGGTTCCTGCCCGCATGAGTAGGGTGTCCTAAGTAACAGTTTCCCTCTTGGTATATCCAGTGAACCAAAAGCAATCACTACTGACTAACTTTGAAGTGTTCTGAGCTCTGTAAACACCAAAGGATGCATGGGGGTGTCTTTACTCTGTAATCTCACCATTGTGTAATTAAATGCCTGCAAATGGAAGGGTGGCTTTTTCCTGTATTCCCTTCTTTGCACCAAAATATAAGGCTTATAGCACGATCACTATGGTGACTATGGGTAGCTAAAATGGCTCTAAGGCTGAGGCGCCATACCTTAGGCAAAGGCACAGAAGGGGGAGATATCAGCTTCTCAAAGGGCTTCTGGCAATCACAGGAGGAGGGTATGATAATCCATGATAATCCCATGAAACTCCTGGAAGACACCTCAGGATGGGAGCAATCCTGAACAAATAACAAACGGTAAGGTGGGGTCAAAAACTTCTCTAATATTTCCCGAAGCAGCGGGGTTACCCGTGTAGTTACTGTACCTTCTGGTACTTACCACTTGGTCCTACCCTAGGTACCTATTGGCATATAACACCGGGTGTAGGCCATTAGTATTAAGCATCCAGATAGGCAGTCCATATAAAGTGGGGAAGAGACAAGAGCTGTAAAGCAAGGCACACAAAAGTAAGGTGCTGCATATCTGGCTAAGTGCAAAAGTAAGTGCAATTTCACAATAAGTGCATGAAGGTTACATTGCGGCACCTAGAAAAGAATACACACAATGGGCATATGATACTTGAACGTTGCTCAACCTGTAAACTTAAGTGCAAAAATATAGTGCAATAATATAGCAATAGAGATCACAAAGAGCTCAGGTACACGTTTGAGTCCTTTCTTTGGGTGCAAGCTTATAACATTGCATAACCTGTAGTCTTTTTGGAAAGACAGTGCAAAAACGTTATGCATTTATTAGTGCAATATTACGCTCAAATATGACTTGAGTCCTGTTACTTGAAGTGCTTGATGTAGAATTCTCTGGAAACAGGTAAAAGTCAATCGTAATCCACAGAAAATAATAGAGTTAATTATAATCCACACAAGGTAGTGGGTAATTGCCACCATGGGTGGTTTTCCTCACAGGAAAGTCTGGACATTTTCCTCCTGGGTCCCATATTTGAGGACGCAAAAGTTCTTCTTTGGGCTGTGTAATCTCGACAGCTGTAAGTCCAGCAGAAACTTTATCTGCGGTCTCCTGGTGACTTTCTGTGGCAGGAATTGGAACTGCAGCTTCACCCTCTTCTGAAGGATCCTCTGTAGGCCTTGGCCTTTTCCTTGTAGGTGACAGGTTCTCTGGACAGCAATAAAGGAAGGACCCTTTGTTTTTCATAGCAAAGAGCTCCGGATTCCGTGGTGGCTCTGGAGTGCGTGAAGCAGTATCAGTGGACTCCACACTGGTAGGTATGTTACTTTCAGTTGCTGCCGGAACTGATAGAGTCATATCAGGTGTGCTGTCTTCAGCAGGTGGCTGAGAAGACTTGGAGGCTTCATACAATTCCTTTTCTCTGTGCTCTTTTTCCTCCACAATTTCTTTTTTATGTTTTTATATGTTTTCTTTTTTCTGACAAGTCATTCTCTCCACTAAATATCCTCTCTATCTTTCATCCTCACTGTTGAAACTGTTGAGGAACACAAGTGGGCCCTCCTGAATCTTGTAGCTCAGGCTGGTTGACGTGATGGAGCCCCACTGACCTCTTGTGGTGGTTCCTGGTACTGTCTGGGTAGTGAGGCTGGTCAAAGCTCTGGTGAGCTGCTGTACATCGGGAACTCCTGCCGGGGCAGAAGTACTCTAAACTCCTGGTTGTAGTGGCTCTGGCAAAGGTATCGCCAGTGGTGGTGACAGCAGGAAAGGAGCTTTCTCTCTAGGCAGCAGAGTGGGAGCTTCGGTCGCTTCCGCCATGCCAACCGGCGTGATGAGGGACACCTTACGGACCTCCCTGGGACTAGTGGACGCATCGGAATTCACCGGGCACGCTTTCGGGGCAGCTGCGGGCAGGACCGGGGCCTCAGGTAATGGGGTTGTTACTACCTGGCGCTGTGGCCGGGTGGCCGGTTCTAGTGCATCGTCCTGCTGTGCTGCTGTCATTGCGTACATGGTCGTGGCTTGATCCGGTGCTGTTGCGCTGGTCCCTGGGCCAGGCGGTGAAGGCTCAAGTATAGTTGTCCCCTCAAGGGTCTTCTCAGTCTGAGTCATCGCCTCCACGGAAGTGGGCTTGAGTGCAGCGGCCATATTGGTTTCCGGGGTGGTGGCCATGTTTCTTGCTTCCTCTGTCATGATGAGTGCAGTAAGTAAGGGTGAAGCCTGAGGGGAGGAGTCTTCACTCCCTTGGCTAGCAGTGCAGAGTTCTTGGTGGGCAGTATTTAGGTTTCCTGCTTCTAGAGGGACGTAGTCAGCATTTTCGTGCTCCTGAGAGGGCATTACTGTGTTTTCCAGCTTCTGAAGGGCATTACAGAAATATGGCAAATTAACACTTGGAGTGCTGGTGCGCACGGTTAAACGCTTTCTGGCACCATAACAAAAGCAAAAAAGTCAGTTTTCGGGATTTTGGCACAGTCTGTAGGCCTTGTAGCAAGGATAGGCACACAATCCAATCCTGTTAAGCACACAATTCGATCCTGTTGGCACACAGTTCGATCCTGTTCTTTACGCCAAAAATTCAATGAGCAGGATATGGGTATACTGATGCCAAATTATGCAATGACTGGGTCAGGTGTAGATAATAGTCTATGTTTTGTTCATGACACCAATTGCAGCGTGCGCAGGGTACTATTACAGGGCCCTTCCAAGGTATTATAACACACGTCCCAGATCAGATATTATCCAAGTTGGACTTAGGCCTCATACACATGACCGTTTTTGTCATCCGCATCCGAGCCGCATTTTTTGCTGCTCAGGTGTGGACCTATTCACTTCAATGGGACCGCAAAAGATGCGGACAGCACTCAGTGTGCTGTCCGCATCCATTGCACCGTTCCGTGGCCCCGCAAGAAAAAATATAGCATGTCCTATTCTCTCGTTTTGCAGACAAGAATAGGCATTTCTACAATGGGCCGCCCATTCCGTTCCGCAGATTGCAGAAGGCACATGGGGGGCTTCAGTTTTTTGCAGATCCGGTGAATTATTCCTGGCCTGTATGCGGATCCATGGTTACTTATTCCTGGCCTGTATAGAACAGAGCTGGTGTGCACATTGACGGCTCTGTACTATACTGGCCAGGAAGAAGTCATCATGGCGCATACGCGGCGGCGTGCGCGTTCAGGACATTGCGCGGCCCGGCCGGTAGAAAACCTTCATTCTTCTGCGCAAGCCCGGCCCGGCGGGATTCGACAGGAGAGGTGGCTGTAACCAGGGGAGACAAAAGACAACGATCAGGTAAGAGGGGACTTATGTTCTCAAAAAGGGTGGGAATTGGGTAATTAAATGTATTTACAAAAATGATCACAGTCAAATCATTAACAGATTTAACAGTGATCATTGTGATGGGAATACCCCTTTAAGTAACTTAAGCAGGGAGGAACCATGACTTCAGATGGAAAAAAATTACGAATACTCCCCCAAAGATTATATATAGAGCAATATAGCTGATATAGTGAATAGTGCTATATTCATTTTTCTGAATAGCGAATATTCGAAAAAAAAATAAGAATATAGAGCAATTTAGCTAATATAGTGCTATATATATTTTTATTTTATTTGCTATATTGATATATATTCTTGTTTTAAAATATTACAAATATTTGGAAAAACAAATATAGCACTACAGGTCCTTCTCAAAAAATTAGCATATTGTGATAAAGTTCATTATTTTCTGTAATGTACTGATAAACATTAGACTTTCATATATTTTAGATTCATTACACACCAACTGAAGTAGTTCAAGCCTTTTATTGTTTTAATATTGATGATTTTGGCATACAGCTCATGAAAACCCAAAATTCCTATCTCAAAAAATTAGCATATCATGAAAAGGTTCTCTAAACGAGCTATTAACCTAATTATCTGAATCAACTAATTAACTCTAAACACCTGCAAAAGATTCCTGAGGCTTTTAAAAACTCCCAGCCTGGTTCATTACTCAAAACCGCAATCATGGGTAAGACTGCCGACCTGACTGCTGTCCAGAAGGCCATCATTGACACCCTCAAGCAAGAGGGTAAGACACAGAAAGAAATTTCTGAACGAATAGGCTGTTCCCAGAGTGCTTTATCAAGGCACCTCAGTGGGAAGTCTGTGGGAAGGAAAAAGTGTGGCAGAAAACGCTGCACAACGAGAAGAGGTGACCGGACCCTGAGGAAGATTGTGGAGAAGGACCGATTCCAGACCTTGGGGGACCTGCGGAAGCAGTGGACTGAGTCTGGAGTAGAAACATCCAGAGCCACCGTGTACAGGCGTGTGTAGGAAATGGGCTACAGGTGCCGCATTCCCCAGGTCAAGCCACTTTTGAACCAGAAACAGCGGCAGAAGCGCCTGACCTGGGCTACAGAGAAGCAGCACTGGACTGTTGCATGTCATTCGGAAATCAAGGTGCCAGAGTCTGGAGGAAGACTGGGGAGAGGGAAATGCCAAAATGCCTGAAGTCCAGTGTCAAGTACCCACAGTCAGTGATGGTCTGGGGTGCCATGTCAACTGCTGGTGTTGGTCCACTGTGTTTTATCAAGGGCAGGGTCAATGCAGCTAGCTATCAGGAGATTTTGGAGCACTTCATGCTTCCATCTGCTGAAAAGCTATATGGAGATGAAGATTTCATTTTTCAGCACGACCTGGCACCTGCTCACAGTGCCAAAACCACTGGTAAATGGTTTACGGACCATGGTATTACTGTGCTCAATTGGCCTGCCAACTCTCCTGACCTGAACCCCATAGAGAATCTGTGGGATATTGGGAAGAGAAAGTTGAGAGACGCAAGACCCAACACTCTGGATGAGCTTAAGGCCGCTATCGAAGCATCCTGGGCCTCCATAACCCCTCAGCAGTGCCACAGGCTGATTGCCTCCATGCCACGCCGCATTGAAGCAGTCATTTCTGCAAAAGGATTCCCGACCAAGTATTGAGTGCATAACTGAACATAATTATTTGAAGGTTGACTTTTTTTGTATTAAAAACACTTTTCTTTTATTGGTCGGATGAAATATGCTAATTTTTTGAGATAGGAAATTTGGGTTTTCATGAGCTATATGCCAAAATCATCAATATTAAAACAATAAAAGGCTTGAACTACTTCAGTTGGTGTGTAATGAATCTAAAATATATGAAAGTCTAATGTTTATCAGTACATTACAGAAAATAATGAACTTTATCACAATATGCTAATTTTTTTAGAAGGACCTGTATATCAGCTATATTGCTATATATTAGTTTTTTTTAGAATATTCCTAATTTTCTTCCATCTGAAGTCATGATTCCTCCCTGCTTAAGTTAGTTAAGCAGGGAGGTATCATGATTTCAGATGGAAAAAAAATGACGAATATATTTATCGCCGATAAAAATTTGCATCAACACTACTCCTAAAGCCAAAAATATTGCAGCATTCTCATTGGCTATTCCCATCGAATATTTGAAATTACAAATATATATCACTATATTCTAAATATTCGCAAATTCTCGAAGTGCCGATATTCGGGATAAAAATTAGCAATTCTAATATTCGTGATCAACACTATTATGCGGTTTTGGGGGTTCGCCAACTATTACTGAAAATGTATTTAGAACTATTAGACAGTGGTGAAACCCTTAACTGACATGACTAAGAAAGGGACGGATGTCTCAGTGTGGTCTGATTTGACGTTGTGAGCCTTTTCTACTGGTACAGCCGGATGTATCACAACCTTTCATTGTGGAAGTTGACAAGTCCGTAGTGGGGGTAGGAGCAGTCTTATCGCAGAGACGGTCACCTGGTAAATGGCACCCATGCTCATTTTCTCAAAAAAACTCTCTGCCGCAGAGAAATTACGATGTGGGTAACAGATAGTTGCTGGCCATTAAGTTGGCTTTTCAGCAGTGGCGTCATTGGTTGGAAGGGGTGATACATCTGATCACTGTGTTCACAGATCACAAAAATATGGCTTACCTGGAGTTGCCTAAATGACTGAACCCAAGGCAGGCCAGATGGTCTTTGTTTTTCACCAGATTAAATTTCATTGTCACTTATCGTCCTGGGGTTAAGAACGTCAAGGCAGATACCCTGTCACATAGTTTTTCTGATGGTAGTGATTTTGAAAATCCGAGTCCGATACTGTTGGAGGGCATGGTAATATCTGCTCTATACCCTGACCTAGAGGTGAAGGTGTTAGAGGCTCAGGGAAATGCACCGGAGTATTGAATCATAAGACGTTTGAGGAACATCACCGTACGGTTCTTACAGGACAGCCTGGGAGTAGATCAATTGCCGACCTCATCTCTCGTAGATTCTGGTGGCTGGGCTTGTGTAAGTCTGTTGAGGACTATGTATCGGCCTGAAGTATCTGTGCATGCGTTAAGGTGACACATACTTGATCTTCTGGATCTCTACTTCCGTTGCCCATACCGTCCAGACCATGGACTCACTTGTCTATGAATTTTATTACTGATCTGCCTAATTCATCTGGAAAGACAGTAATTCTGGTGGTAGTTGATCATTTTAGTAAAATGGTGCACTTTATAGCATTGCCTGGCCTATCCAATGCTAAAACACTTGCGCCAGTGTTTTTTGACAACATTGTGAAACATTATGGCATTCCCTCTGACGTGGTCTCGGATCGTGGGATTCAGTTTGTGTCCAGATTCTGGAAGGCATTCTGTACTTGGCTGGGAATACAACTGTCTTTTTCTTCTGCTTTTCATCCTGCAACAAATGGACAGACGGAGCGCATTCATTCTGAGAACCAGGAGGAATGGTCCTCGTTTTTGTCCATAAACAATCGTAGACAGGAGTCCACTGGTAAGTCGCCATTTTTGGGGGCATATGGGTTTTACCCACGATTTGTGTGGTTTGGATAGTTCCAGTATCCCTGAGGAGGAACATTTTTTTAATCATAATTGTCTTCTATATGGCAGAAAATTATAAATAACTTGATGAATATGGGCAACAAGTATAAACGTGCGGCTGACAGGAAATGTATGAATGGTCCGGATTAAGTGTGGCTGATTTTGTGTGGCTGTCCACAAGAAATATTAAGTTGAAAGTTCCTTGGAAGTTGGGTCCAAGGTTTATTGATCCATATAAGATCACTGCCATTATTAATCCTGTAGCTTTTCATCTTGAACTTCCTCAGGCTCTGAAAATTCATAATGCGTTTCACAAATCTTTGTTGAAGAGATATGTTGAACCTTTAGATTCATCCCCCTTGCCACCCGCTCCTGTCATGGTGGACGGCAGTTTGGAATTCCAGATCTCCAAGATTATTGACTCTCGAGTTCTCCGTAGATCTCTACAGTATCTTGTTCACTAGAAGAGTTATGGACCAGAGGAGACGATGTGGGTACAGGCATCTGATGTGAATGCCAGTCGTTTGGTTAAAGCCTTTCACAGGTCTTATCTGGATAAGGTTGGTCCTGGGTGCCCGGAGGTCACCCATAGAAAGGGGGGTACTGTCACGGACGTTCCCGCGACAGGTGGCAGGAGATAGGTGAGACTGGCAACACGTGGTTTGATCTGACATGTTTTCCGTTTGGATCAAATGACTTCTGTGTTGTTTCTGGTGCTTGCCACACCTTCTTTCCCCAGCTGTGGCTATTATGGTCATTTAACCTTCTCTATGTATTGTTGTTTCTCCCACTATGCTATGCGGTTTATAGCTTCTGTTTGAGTTGTGGACAGCTGGTATGTGGATCTCAGCTGAGTTCCTGGTGCTGCCATAGCCATTTGAAGTTAAGTGCTTTCTTTCCCTTTTGAATTTTGTTTAGGTTATTTTGTGTGTTGCATTTCCCTGTCATTTGTATTAAGGCCTGAGGGAGACTCCTGTTCGTCCTTTTTTTTGGAGGAACAGGTTGTCTCAGTCCTGACATTAGTACCAGGGTCCTATAGGGTGAGTTAGCACTTTAGGTATTCCTGTGTATGAACTCACCTACCTCTGGGGTCTGTTCATACTGGTAGTTAGTCAGGACTTTGATTAGTGTTTTACTAGGAGGTGTCTATCTCCTTTCCCTAGTTTCCAGGCCTTATTCCCTCACTTTCCCTCCTATGTTTGGTGTGGTGTTTCCCTCCCACACCCGTGTGTGACAGTCCGATATTGCCGCAAAAAATAAAACATTTGTATGCAATTTTGTTAGCAGACGTGCAGCAACCATTCGTCTGCTTCAGAGTTTGGTAGCCCCCTGGTTCATTTTGGTGGTGAGCTGTTCCACTGTAGCATGTTGGTCCACCCTTATGCACTTTCATAGCTGATGTTTACCTTTCACCTCAGTGGCCCATGGAGGTCTGAAGTTACCATGTCACATATTCGCAATGGTACCATTTGTTAATTCACAATACGTTTTCACCACAGCTACACACACATGCATTTTAGTATAAAAATACTGGAAATACAGTAGCGAATTCCAGAAGAGTGGGGAGGTATGAGAGAAGTCTTGTATGGCAGAGTGTCACCCAGCTAAAACTCTCTGTAGGGCTGTGCTGGAGGGTTGCCAGATTAACAGATCAAGTGTGAAAGACGTATCGAGACATAGGGACGTCCCGGGACAGTGGGTGACAGAAGATCTGCAAGACTGGGAACACGTGCTTTGATCAGACAGGTTTCCTTGTGGATCAATAGACCTCTGTGTTGTTTCTGATACTGCCCACAACTCTAACCTACAGGTGTTGCTATTGTGGTAATTTAACTTTCCTTATTGATAGTTGCTTCTCCCACAACTCTGTGCGGTTTATAGCTTCAGTTGCATCTGTGGTCATCTGGTGTTTGGTTCTTGGCTGAGTTCCTGTTGCTGCCATAGCTATTGGATGGTTAAGTGTTTTCTTTTCCTTTTGCATTTTGTTTATCTGTGTGTTGTTTTTCCCCTGCCCTTTGTTGTAGGCCTGAGGGAAACTTCTGGTCGTCCTTCCTTTCTGGAGGAACAGGTAGTCTCAGCCCTGTCACTATCGCCAGGGTCTTATAGAGTAAGTCAGGACTCTAGGTACTCCTGCGTATGAACTCACCTAACTTTGGGGTCTGTTCATACTAATAGCCAGTCAGGACTGCGACTAGGGATTTGACTAGGTGTCCTTCTTTCTTCCCTAGCTTTCCGGCCTTGTTCCTTGTTCCCTCTCCTTTTTCATCTGGTGTGGTGTCTTCCTCTCACACACAGAAACAATAATTTTGAAACATATTGGCTGCTTGCTGGAATCTCTTTCTGTCCCACACACACGCGTGACATCAAGCCCCAATTGGCTGGCGGATCAGAAAGGCAATCTGGTTTTTTGCTCAGCGTGCAATCCCAGAGCTACGTGGGATATTTAAGTCTGTTACCTACTGTGGGGATTCGCTTTGGTAGGTAGGGTAAGCGGACGCAGTACAGAGGCAAAAAACAAGGTTGTAAATCAAAGTTCAGTGTTTATTCACACATAGCAAGAAAACAAGCCAAAAGAAAGTGTTCAGTTTTGGTGCCTGTTCACACCACACAAAGTTCACAGTGCAAAAGACGTCACCTGGTCAGCAGATGATTTTCACCCAGAGTCTGCAGCAGTCTTTAGTGGCCTGTTTCCCCAGCCTATGGCTCACACAAACAGATGCCTCAGTGTCTCAAACCACAGACTCCTCAGCTCCTCTGTCATGGAGGATAATCCACACCTGAACATGCTGGCTGGGGTTTTTATATTCCAGCCAAAACCCGGCCTGGAACCATGGGGAACAGCCACCCACCCTGCTCTTTGGCTGCTCCCAATAAGAACCGGCCCGGATTGGCTTTACAGCCATTCTAACAGTTGAAGTGTCAGATTGCACTACAGACCTGACACTTCAGGAAAAAACCCGGTTCTTACCTCACCGAGGCCAGGAACCTCGGTGACACGTATCTTCCGTCAATGACGGCTCCTTGTTCCTTCTTACACACCCCCCCTTTGTTCAACCCTGAGGGGGTGAACACTTGCCAGACAGTGTACGCGGGATAGGGCATCCACGTTTCCCTGTAACCTGCCTGCCCTGTGTTCCACGGAAAACTTAAATTTTGCAAAGATAAGAACCACCTGGTGACCCGAGCATTCCTCTCTTTGGCCTGGCTCATCCATTTCAAAGGGGAGTGGTCGGTCACCAGACGGAACCTTCTCCCCAAAAGGTAGTAGCGGAGAGACTCGAGTGCCCACTTGATGGCCAGGCACTCTCTCTCCACTATACTGTACCTAGTCTTGACTGGGGTGAGCTTCCGGCTGAGGAAGACAACGGGATGCTCCGTGTCCCCACACAGGGCCGACTTCAAAGCGGAGAAAGCCTTTTCTGCCTGCTCATTCCAGTGGACCGTCACTGACTTGCGTCCCTTCAAAAGGCCTGTCAATGGTGCGGCGACTGTAGCAAAATTGGGGACAAACCTCATATAGTACCCCACCATACCCAGGAACGACTTTACTTGCCGAGTAGAGACTAATTGCCTCAATTTTGTTCACCTGAGGTTTGATCACTCCGCGCCCAATGACATACCCCAGGTACTTGGTCTCTTCTAACCCTATCGAGCACTTTTTTGGGTTAGCGGTTAAGCCAGCCTTCCTAAGGGAGTCCACAACAGCCTGGAATTTAGGTAAGTGACTTTCCCAGTCGGTGCTATGGACAACAATATCGTCCAGGTACGCTGAAGCGGACGGAGTACAATATCCATCAACCTTTGAAACGTGGCGGGAGCGCCATGTAGACCAAAGGGTAATACCTTGTACTGATACAGCCCCTCTGGCGTGACGAAAGCCGTTTTTTCTTTGGCAGCCTCCGTCAAGGGTACCTGCCAGTACCCTTTGGTGAGGTCCAACACAGAAAAATACCAGGCTTGGCCCAACTTTTCAATAAGCTCATCCACTCGGGGCATGGGATACGCGTCAAACTTGGACACCTCATTAAGTTTGCGGAAGTCATTACAAAACCGCAATGTCCCGTCTGGCTTGGGTATTAATACTATCGAAATGGCCCACTGACTTTTTGACTCCTCGATGACACCCAGCTGGAGCATTAGCTGCACTTCCTCCGTGATGGCTTGTCGCCTAGCCTCGGGTACCCGGTACGGTTTTAACCGGACTTTCGCCTGAGGCTCAGTGACAATGTCATGCCGGATTACGGACGTGCGTCCAGGGAGGTCTGAGAACACATCCGTATTCCGACTAATGAACTCCCTGGCTTCCTGAGCCTGTTTAGAGGAGAGGCTGTCAGCAATTTTCACTGTGACAGCCGCTTCCCCTGCTTCAGACTGAGGGGCCAAAACCGCTTCCCCTAGGAACCCTGGTCGTGGGCTGTCTTCCGTACAGGTTTCCCTTTCCTTCCACGGCTTGAGCAGATTCACATGGTACACCTGCTCCGGCTTTCGCCTCCCTGGCTGGTGTATTTTGTAATCTACTGGTCCAATTTTTTCTAGTACCTCGTAGGGCCCCTGCCACCTAGCTAGAAACTTACTATCTACCGTTGGTACCAGAACCAACACCCGATCACCCGGGTTAAAGTTTTGGAACCGAGCCTGCCGATTATAGACCCTACTCTGGGCTTGCTGCGCTGCCTCCATATGCTCCCTAACCAGAGGTAACACTGTTTCCATCCGTCCCTGCATCTGGGTGACATACTCAACTACACTTTTGTGCGGTGTGGTTTGTTGCTCCCACGCCTCTTTGGCGAAGTCTAATAAACCACAAGGGTGTCTGCCGTATAGTAGTCGAAGGGTGAGAACCCAGTAGAGGCCTGGGGCACTTCTCGCACTGCGAACATGAGATAGGGCAGAAGAAGGTCCCAGTCCCTCCCATCCTTAGACACCACTCTTTTCAGCATATTTTTTAACGTCTAGTTAAACCTCTCTACCAGGCCATCCGTTTGCGGATGATACACGGATGTCTGTAACTGTTTTATTTGGAGCAACTTACTGAGTTCCCTCATGACCTTGGACATAAATGGGGTCCCTTGGTCAGTTAGAACCTCCTTAGGCAGACCCACTCTAGAAAACATTTCCATTAACTCCTTAGCTATGAGTTTGGCTGACGTATGACGCAGTGGCACCGCCTCCGGGTACCGCGTGGCGTAGTCGAGGATGACCAGGATGTGCTGGTGCCCTCTAGCTGACTTCGGTACTGGGCCTACAAGATCCATAGCGATCCGCTCGAAGGGAACCTCAATAATTGGGAGAGGGACCAGAGGACTACGGAAATGTGGCTGGGGGCTGGTTATCTGGCAGGTTGGGCAAGACTTGCAAAACTCTTCTACCTCTCTGAACACACTGGGCCAGTAAAACCGCTGTAAAATCCGGTCCTGCGTTTTCTGCTGGCCCAGGTGTCCCCAAAGAACATGTTGGTGGGCTAATTTCAACACGAGCTTGCGATATGCCTGGGGCACCACCAGCTGTTCAATATGTTCACCCCGTAGTTTATTTACCCGGTACAGTATCTCCTGTTGAACCACAAAACGGGGGAACATAGATTCGGCCCCCGGTTGTTGCGGCTCACCCTCAACTACTACCACATTTTCCCAGGCTCGAGATAGAGTCGGATCCTGGTGTTGTGCTGTACCGAAATTATCCCTAGAGACATTGAGGTCTGCCAGCTCAGGACCCGGCGGCAAATCCTCTACGTCTCCCACCATCACACTTAACGGGGTTGTCTCCCCCTCTTCCACCGAAGTGGCGGTCACCCCTACTGCTGGTCCTTCTGACTCAGGTTCCCAAGGTTCTGGCCTCCCCCCTGAGTCAGGCCACTCTGCTAGGGGTACATCTGTCTCCCGGGTAACTTTCGTATCCGGCCAGAGTGCCGGGAACCCGGGGAAGTCTCTCGCAATGATCAATTCATATGGTAGCTTTGTGGCGACGGCCACCTCATACATCCACCTGCCGGCCACCATTGACAGAGAGACCAGGGCAGTGGGATACTCCTTTAAGTCCCCATGTATGCAAACAACACCGACTCTTCGGCCAATATACTCAGCCGGCCGCACCAGGGCAGCTCTTACCAGGGACACCAGGCTCCCTGAATCCAGCAGAGCCACTGCCAGAGTGCCCCCCACTTCCACCTGGCACAGGTGGCTATTGTCCATAGTCTCTGAAGTTCCTGTGGCACACAACATCCTGGCATATAATGAGTGGCGGAAGCCATAGTTGGTGTCCATGGGTTCCCCCCGATGGGGACAGTCAGCCCTTATGTGTCCAGGCTCCTGACAACACCAGCAGACCACCGGGTTTGGGTCGGCAGGGGGTACATCCCGGGCGGGTCTAGCTGGCACCGGCCGCCGGGTCTGGGGTGGAGTTTTCCGGGATTTGACTGGCCCCTTCCCAAAAGAACCCCCCGTAGATTTCTGGTGGCCTCATAGCGCTCCACCAGGTCGACCATCTCCAGGCCATTATTCGGAGACACCTGGCCGATCCAGTGCTGGAGAGGGTACGGCAAAGCCCTCCAAAACACATTCGCCAACAGCCGATCCAACATAGCAGTGGGAGTCAACATGTCCGGCTGCAGCCATTTTTGCAAACGGTGCAGCAGATCATAATATTGTGGTCTAGCGGGTTCAGCCGGGTTAAATTCCCGCTGATGCACCCTCTGGGCCCGGACCAATACATTCACCCCGAGTCTCGCCAGGATCTCACCTTTTACTGTCGGGTAGTCGGCCGCCTGATCATCGGGGAGATCAAACAATACTTGCTGGGGACCGGACGCCAGTAACGGAGCAACGACCTCAGCCCACTGGTCTCGGGGTAACTTTTCCCTCACGCCACTTTTTCGAAGACCGCCAGATAGGTCTCAACGTCATCCGAGGGGCTCATCTTCGGAATCGCCGCGCGGACAGCTTTCCGGGCATCGTGGACATTCTGGGATGCTCCTGGCGCCTGCAACGCCATCACATGTTGCAATAGCAGCTGGTTCGTTTCTTGTTGCTGCTTGTTAGCCTCCCGCTGCTGCAAGTTAGCCTCCACGAGGGCCTTTACGACCGCCTCCATTTTGTTCAACTTTCTTTATTTCAGCGGTATAAAATCCAGCTCAATGCATTTCGGGGTACATAGAACACCCCTTCTTCAGGAGCAGTCAGATAAAAATAAAGCTATATACAGCAGTATACATACTGCTTGCTGGATTGCCTGGACTATTGACCTCTGCTCTGTTTGACTACGAATCTGCCTGCCGTCTGTTTATTGGATCACCTAGATTATGGACCTCTGCACCATCTGACTACTCATCTGCCCATCGCCTACTGTAAGTCTGCATGGATTCCTGACCCTGCACCGCCTGACAATGAGACCGCTTTAATTTGCACACTGCATTACTCTAAACTGTATTTGCCTCTACTGCAAATAACTGTTATTTTCCCTTTACTAGTAAAGTTCTTCTGTTCCGCTTACCTGCCTGTGCTAGACTCTTTTCATACTGCTATGGTTAGCAGCATCTTGGGTGACTGGTGGAAACACCAGTAGCCTGGCTTTGAGAGTCAGGAGTCAGTCAGCAATACAGCGCTAAAGTCCAGTCCTCTATCTGCTGACCCAGAGGATCCACATCCTCTGGTCGTAACAGCCTCAGATGGTGAGGATAGACTTGAGCCATTAGGGTAGTTGCCAGGGGCTACTCCAGCGCAATCCCTGAGTCAGTGGCAGCTGGTCCAGGCAGACCAGAAGATACCTGGGTAAGTACCAGAAGTACACGCATACTCAGGCAGGCAGGGTTGTTACCAGGACGAAGGATGAGGCAGAGGCATAGTCAGACAGTCAAAAGGTCAGAGC
Source organism: Bufo gargarizans (assembly GCF_014858855.1). NCBI lineage: Eukaryota > Metazoa > Chordata > Amphibia > Anura > Bufonidae > Bufo > Bufo gargarizans. The sequence continues at coordinate 391,253,661 of NC_058083.1, read as the reverse complement.
AGGCGGCACAGGTACAGGTCAGGCAATCCACATCGGCAACAGTAGAGACAAGGCAAGCAGGCAGGGATCAGATGATAAACAGAGTCCTCCTAGGAACAAAGTGTAAATCAGGAGCACACAAGAGTATCAGGATCCAATAAACTCAAGGACCTTGACACTAAGGCATCTGGGAAGAGGGATAAGCCACTTAAATACCTGCAGGAGAGCCAGGGTAGGTCAGCGAGATCATCTGACCTAACCCACATAGCCCAGAGAGTAATGCACCCCTTAGAGCAGTGAACACAAAACCAGCCAACCTCATGCTGTGTCCAGGGCTGAGTGGAAGCTGTGGAGCGGAATCCTAAAAAGCAATACCACCTACAGAAACTGAGCCCAGAATCGCAGCAGTGAAATGGAAAGCACCGACCACAGGTTACCGCTGAGCGCAGCGCCCAGAACTGCGGCAATAAGCGGGGGAACAGCGGCGTACAGCAGCCGCTGTTACAAGCTGCTGACAACTCATTTTTTATGTTTATGAACAGACAGGCTTTTTTAAACTTCAAGTTTCTACAGTTCATATGCTTATTGGCAGCACTCCAATAGTATACATTGTGCTCCAAACTCTGAACAATTGCACATCGCATCACTGAATGCGATGCATAATACTGCAAGATAATGGGTAACGGGTAATTATAGCAAAAGCTATGCTTCAATGATCCCATTTTTATATCCATGTTATAAAATGCATTGAATGTTACTGCACGATAACAAGTAGTTACAGCAAAAGTTATACTGCAATTTGCATTTTTATCCCTGTTATTAAACGCATTTTATTTTTACTGAAAAAACATGTAGTATAACTGCAAGATACCGTGTATTTCAAAGACATTTTAGTGCATAATTGCATTCTTATACCCATGTTAGTGAACACATTACTGCACCTTACCATGTAGTTTAAAGACATTTTACTGCTAAAATTGCATTCTTATACTTGTTAGTAAATGCATTACTGCATCATACTTTGTAGTTAAAAGACATATAACTGCAAAATTTTCATCATTATAATCATGTTAGTGAACGCATGATTTCATCATACCGAGTAGTTCAAAGACATTTTACTGCATAAATTGTATTTTTATACCCATGTTAGTTTGCAAATTACTGCTTCAGACTGTGTAATCCCATCCCCGACAGAAGCACTGCAGAGTGTCACTCCCACTCCCTCCTATCATATGGGTAAAGTTGAAAGGAGAGAATCAGACCAAATTACAAGCGGCGCTGATGCAGAAGATGGACTCCGTAATTAAATTGTTACCATAAAGGTAATCTTTTATTCAAAAGGTCTACGCGTTTCAGGGGCGGACTGCCCCCTTCATCAGGACAATAAAACTTATAAAGATAAGGATAAAACATGTGTACTCGTGTGCTTTCCTATATAAACTCTGTTTGGGCGCGATGTGCAGTGACATGGGGGGCGTGGGGGGGGCGGGATTGTGGGCGTGAAGGAGTCTGGTGTTGCTAGGATACTGAGGACTCCCTTTCAGCCAATTTTCATGTTCTGGGGGCGGTGGAAAGGCATGATTGGCATATGGGGCGGGGATAGGGCGGGTTCCGGAGCAGGGGGAGGACGCCTGGAGTGTCAGGGAACTATACTCTCCCCGCTGATGTTTGCCGGAGATATGTATAAAACGGGATGAGAAGGTGGGCGAGAGGTGCCACTCCAAAGGTAATGTTGTCTCTCTCTGGATCTGCTGGTCCATGGTGTGGTAATGATCGGGCGGGCGAGACGAACCGGCGGGGTTACGGGAGGAGTTCCGATACATGGTAGGGGCGGAGTCAGGCTGCCGGGTGTTTGAACGCTGGCTTCCGTTGCTATGGATACACGTGACGTCTAGGGGGCGTGGTGGCCGAGAATGACGTTCAGAGAGGGGGGGGTGTGTTTGTACCTCCGATCATCTGGCAGTATTGTTATGTACCGATTTTGTAACCTTGGTGGCCCGTGTGTTTTAGCTACGGGGACATGGTATGTAGTAGCATTATCGCTATAGTGGATGAGGAATTGGGTATAGATACCTGTGTGTTTAAAAGGGTTTTAATTTCTTATTGAAAAATACATAATATGGGTGAGGGGTAAGTATGAGAGTGTCCATACATAATAAAAAGGAGAGGTACTCCCTGCCTGTATCTATATACGCCCATACACAATCATATGTATATACGTACGTGCGCACACAAGGTTTCGTCTATATGTGCACAGGTGTGTATATATACATACATCCCGGGGTGTTAAGAGGTAAAGTGGGGATGGGAATAGATATATGAATGGGTTAAATATCTGGGTGAGTGTAAAGGATCTACATATAGAGATATATAAAAAATACATACATATATTAAAAATATATATATATATATACATATATAAAAATACACATGCATATATAAAAAACCTACGCACATAGGTACATAAACTATATATAGAGATAGACATACATATAAATAAATAAACAATGGTATATTTACGTATAGAAGTAAAAGCTTATAAAAATGGATACGCAAAAAGTATATATGCATATGCATAAATAGATACGCCAAAAAATATATGTATAAATGGTCATGACTTCACTACTGTTTCGGGGCCCAGTAGGGCACATATGGCCCATATCAGTATATAAGCGTATCACTCTGGGTAGTAGCCGTAATTCCTATGTGCTTCACATGCATAGGGCTGCAGAGGGATCGTCCTAAATGTGTGTATATATGGTCACAAGCATGTGGTACATCGCCTTCACCTGCATACTTGGGGGCTGTTGGTCCTGCTGTAATAGCGCATATTAGCGTATTTGAATATAGTTTCGTTATTATAATATTGTTTCGCTCATTTCATTTAGTCCATATGGTCTCAAAGTATCTAATTGATAGATCCAGTAAACCTCTCTTTTTTGGAGGATACTGAATCTATTGTATGGATTAGGTGGTATATAATCAATTGGAGTGATGGTTAATTTATGTCTATTTTTTTCTGGTGTTGTGGCGCAGTGTCGCGAGATGCTATGTTTGAAACACAGTTTTTGGACGTTGTGTCTATGCTGATTAACTCTGCAGTGTAGCTCCTGTGTAGTGCGACCTACATACTGCAGGCCACATTCGCATTCAATTAGATATATGACATAGCTGCTTTTGCAGGTCAGGCGATACTTTATTGGGAAACTGGTGCCGTTTTTTGTGGAGCTGAAGGAGATCTTATTATGTGTGATCATGTCACAGCATAGACATCTTTTCGTGGCGCATTTGTAGCTGCCCGTACGTTCTATTCTAGTTATATTTTTGATTTTTGTATATTTTTTCTGTTTGTTTGGGGCTAGGACACTTCTTATTGTAGGGGCTCTTCTGTAGGTGATAACGGGTATGGTAGGGAGATATTTTTCAAGATAAGGGTCCTGCCTCAAAACGTGCCAGTGTTTGGACAGTATTGCACGGATTGTTTTATTCGACGTATTATATTGTGTAATTAGGTTTAAATGTTTAAGATTTTCTTCCTTGTGATCTTTGACTACACTCAATAGACATTCTTTCTGTGTATTTTGTAGGCTCTTTTTATATGCATCTTTTAATAAACGGCTTGGATAGCCTTTATCGATGAATCTTTTTTGGATAATTTTTGCTTGTTCCTTGAACATCTCATTTTCTGTACAGTTGCGTCTTATACGTTTATACTGGCTATAGGGTATATTTTGAAGCCATTTTTTGTGGTGAAAACTCTTGTAATGTATATAGCTATTAGTATCAACCTGTTTAAAGAATGTCTTTGTTGTGATAGTATTATTTGTAATATTGATGGTAATGTCTAGGAAGTCTATCTGTTGTTTCTGGAAGTTTGGAGTGAAGGTGATCCCCCAGTTTGTATTGTTTAGTTTGTCGTGAAACTTTAGGGCTGAGTGTTCATCTCCGTCCCAAATGATAAAGATATCGTCAATGTATCTCTTATAGTAAACGATCTGTTCGTTGTTGATCTGTTGGTTTTCAAAGTGGCCCATAAATAGGTTTGCAAAAGCTGGCGCCACTTTTGTCCCCATAGCGGTACCGCGACGTTGGTGGTATGTGGTGCCATTGTGAATAAAAAAATTGTTCTCTAGAATAAATCGTAAGCACTCCAACAAAAAGTTAACCTGTTGTGGTTTTAGAGTAGTGTCGTTACTTAGTGTGGCTTCTACACATTTAATCCCTAAGTTGTGTTCAATATTTGAGTATAAAGCTGTAACGTCCATGGTAAATAGTGCGTAAGTGCTCTTCCATGTTATGTTACCGATTTCTTCCATTAGTTGTCTTGAATCATGTAAATAGCTCGGTAATTTCTGGACATATGGTTGGAGAAAGAGGTCAAGATAATGGGATAGATTACTTGTAGCTGAATTGGTATTCGACACAATGGGCCTTCCAGGCGGGTTTTTTGTGTTCTTGTGTATTTTCGGTAAATGATAAAAGTATGGATTTTGTGGTTCTTTTGGTATAAGAAAGTTTTTTTCTTTTTTATACCAAAAGCACCACAAAATCCATACTTTTATCATTTACCGAAAATACACAAGAACACAAAAAACCCGCCTGGAAGGCCCATTGTGTCGAATACCAATTCAGCTACAAGTAATCTATCCCATTATCTTGACCTCTTTCTCCAACCATATGTCCAGAAATTACCGAGCTATTTACATGATTCAAGACAACTAATGGAAGAAATCGGTAACATAACATGGAAGAGCACTTACGCACTATTTACCATGGACGTTACAGCTTTATACTCAAATATTGAACACAACTTAGGGATTAAATGTGTAGAAGCCACACTAAGTAACGACACTACTCTAAAACCACAACAGGTTAACTTTTTGTTGGAGTGCTTACGATTTATTCTAGAGAACAATTTTTTTATTCACAATGGCACCACATACCACCAACGTCGCGGTACCGCTATGGGGACAAAAGTGGCGCCAGCTTTTGCAAACCTATTTATGGGCCACTTTGAAAACCAACAGATCAACAACGAACAGATCGTTTACTATAAGAGATACATTGACGATATCTTTATCATTTGGGACGGAGATGAACACTCAGCCCTAAAGTTTCACGACAAACTAAACAATACAAACTGGGGGATCACCTTCACTCCAAACTTCCAGAAACAACAGATAGACTTCCTAGACATTACCATCAATATTACAAATAATACTATCACAACAAAGACATTCTTTAAACAGGTTGATACTAATAGCTATATACATTACAAGAGTTTTCACCACAAAAAATGGCTTCAAAATATACCCTATAGCCAGTATAAACGTATAAGACGCAACTGTACAGAAAATGAGATGTTCAAGGAACAAGCAAAAATTATCCAAAAAAGATTCATCGATAAAGGCTATCCAAGCCGTTTATTAAAAGATGCATATAAAAAGAGCCTACAAAATACACAGAAAGAATGTCTATTGAGTGTAGTCAAAGATCACAAGGAAGAAAATCTTAAACATTTAAACCTAATTACACAATATAATACGTCGAATAAAACAATCCGTGCAATACTGTCCAAACACTGGCACGTTTTGAGGCAGGACCCTTATCTTGAAAAATATCTCCCTACCATACCCGTTATCACCTACAGAAGAGCCCCTACAATAAGAAGTGTCCTAGCCCCAAACAAACAGAAAAAATATACAAAAATCAAAAATATAACTAGAATAGAACGTACGGGCAGCTACAAATGCGCCACGAAAAGATGTCTATGCTGTGACATGATCACACATAATAAGATCTCCTTCAGCTCCACAAAAAACGGCACCAGTTTCCCAATAAAGTATCGCCTGACCTGCAAAAGCAGCTATGTCATATATCTAATTGAATGCGAATGTGGCCTGCAGTATGTAGGTCGCACTACACAGGAGCTACACTGCAGAGTTAATCAGCATAGACACAACGTCCAAAAACTGTGTTTCAAACATAGCATCTCGCGACACTGCGCCACAACACCAGAAAAAAATAGACATAAATTAACCATCACTCCAATTGATTATATACCACCTAATCCATACAATAGATTCAGTATCCTCCAAAAAAGAGAGGTTTACTGGATCTATCAATTAGATACTTTGAGACCATATGGACTAAATGAAATGAGCGAAACAATATTATAATAACGAAACTATATTCAAATACGCTAATATGCGCTATTACAGCAGGACCAACAGCCCCCAAGTATGCAGGTGAAGGCGATGTACCACATGCTTGTGACCATATATACACACATTTAGGACGATCCCTCTGCAGCCCTATGCATGTGAAGCACATAGGAATTACGGCTACTACCCAGAGTGATACGCTTATATACTGATATGGGCCATATGTGCCCCACTGGGCCCCGAAACAGTAGTGAAGTCATGACCATTTATACATATATTTTTTGGCGTATCTATTTATGCATATGCATATATACTTTTTGCGTATCCATTTTTATAAGCTTTTACTTCTATACGTAAATATACCATTGTTTATTTATTTATATGTATGTCTATCTCTATATATAGTTTATGTACCTATGTGCGTAGGTTTTTTATATATGCATGTGTATTTTTATATATGTATATATATATATATCTATTTTTTAATATATGTATGTATTTTTTATATATCTCTATATGTAGATCCTTTACACTCACCCAGATATTTAACCCATTCATATATCTATTCCCATCCCCACTTTACCTCTTAACACCCCGGGATGTATGTATATATACACACCTGTGCACATATAGACGAAACCTTGTGTGCGCACGTACGTATATACATATGATTGTGTATGGGCGTATATAGATACAGGCAGGGAGTACCTCTCCTTTTTATTATGTATGGACACTCTCATACTTACCCCTCACCCATATTATGTATTTTTCAATAAGAAATTAAAACCCTTTTAAACACACAGGTATCTATACCCAATTCCTCATCCACTATAGCGATAATGCTACTACATACCATGTCCCCGTAGCTAAAACACACGGGCCACCAAGGTTACAAAATCGGTACATAACAATACTGCCAGATGATCGGAGGTACAAACACACCCCCCCCTCTCTGAACGTCATTCTCGGCCACCACGCCCCCTAGATGTCACGTGTATCCATAGCAACGGAAGCCAGCGTTCAAACACCCGGCAGCCTGACTCCGCCCCTACCATGTATCGGAACTCCTCCCGTAACCCCGCCGGTTCGTCTCGCCCGCCCGATCATTACCACACCATGGACCAGCAGATCCAGAGAGAGACAACATTACCTTTGGAGTGGCACCTCTCGCCCACCTTCTCATCCCGTTTTATACATATCTCCGGCAAACATCAGCGGGGAGAGTATAGTTCCCTGACACTCCAGGCGTCCTCCCCCTGCTCCGGAACCCGCCCTATCCCCGCCCCATATGCCAATCATGCCTTTCCACCGCCCCCAGAACATGAAAATTGGCTGAAAGGGAGTCCTCAGTATCCTAGCAACACCAGACTCCTTCACGCCCACAATCCCGCCCCCCCCCACGCCCCCCATGTCACTGCACATCGCGCCCAAACAGAGTTTATATAGGAAAGCACACGAGTACACATGTTTTATCCTTATCTTTATAAGTTTTATTGTCCTGATGAAGGGGGCAGTCCGCCCCTGAAACGCGTAGACCTTTTGAATAAAAGATTACCTTTATGGTAACAATTTAATTACGGAGTCCATCTTCTGCATCAGCGCCGCTTGTAATTTGGTCTGATTCTCTCCTTTCAACTATACCTGTGACATCTCTTTTGACCGTGAGCGACGGGAAAAAGAGCATAGACCAAGGCAGCAGACGCAGATTCAATTCCCGTAAACTGGACGGGATCTTTTTCCAGTAAGGCTCAACATAGGTGTTGTGACTCATCACAACCACGCATGGTAAGCACAATCAGTGTATTATTGCATTATTGTCTGTAAGGTTCCACACACGAGGCGCTGCCTCCTTCTCTTTTTTTCCTTTTCTATATCATATGGGTAAAGTGAAACATTGCAATGATGTGTGAGAGCTGACTAGCCACACAGCAGATCAGTTACATACACTGCCCGTCCCCAAAAAAAAGTCGCCACCAAAGATATTTCATTGGACTGCCTTTAGCTTTCTTTACAGCACACATTTGCTGTGACATTGTTTCGATAAGCTTCTGCAATGTCCCAAGATTTATTTCCATCCAGTGTTGCATTCATTTTTCTTGCATTGATGATGGTAGAGTCTGACTGATGCACAAAGCCTTCTCCAGCACATCCCAAAGATTCTCAATGAGGTTAAGGTCTGGACAATATGGTGGCAAATCAATGTGGGAAAATGATGTCTCATGCTTCCTGAACCACTCTTTCACAATTTGAGCCCGAAGAATCCTGCATCGTAATCTTGGAATATGCCCGTGTCATCAGGGAAGAAAAAATCCATTGATGGAAAAACCTGGTCAGTCAGTATGTTCAGGTAGTCAGCGGACCTCATTCTTGGAGCACATACTGTTGCTGAACCTAGACCTGACCAACTGCAGCAACCCCAGATCCTATCACTGCCCCCACAGGCTTGTACAGTAGGCACTAGAAATTATGGGTGCATCACTTCATCTGCCTCTTTTTTTACCCTGATGCGTCCATCACACTGGAACAGGGTAAATCTTGACTAGGGTTAATCGAACCCGAAATGTAAAGTTCAGGTTCGTACCGAACATTAGGGTATTTGGTACCCAGACCTGAACCTCAACATTTCTGTAAAAGTTTGGGTTAGAGTTCGGTGTTCACCGATTTAATGGTGCATGTTGAAAAGCTGCAGGGCAGCCAATCAACAAGCGTTTAACTTGTGTACCCTTAGAAGCCATCACAGCCATGCCTGTGATTGGCCAGTGCAGCATGTGACCCAGCCTCTATATATTCTGGAGTCACATAGCGTCGCATGTAACTCTGTTCTTACTAGTGTAGGGATAGGATGCTGCTGCTGTGAGGGAGAGATTAGGAAACAATTCTGGTGTACTTGGTGTTGTTAAATCTGCAAACTACAGCAATTATTATTGTGGATGCTATGCTACAATTTTGTACCCATGAGCCAACTGCCACAGAGAAATAAGCTTTAATCAATCTGTTTGTTAGGTGGGCGTCCGCGACCATTTTTTGCAACTACCCCTGTGCTGAATATCTGACAGGGAAAATCTATTCATTAAATCCATCTGTTAGATTCCAGGGGGACAAATTCCCTTATGCACGTATTGGTGGTTATGTGGACCTTGCCAGAGATGGCGTAGCGCAGAGCACACCTGATTTTGCCACTTGGTTGTGCAGGGAAGGGATTGCTTGCCTAGAAAAGTTATGGCGGCTGGGAACTACATACTGTGGGACAGCCCCCGCCATAAGTTTTTTAAAATTCTCCATCTCCACCAGACGGAATGACAGTATTTCAAAGGCCAGGAATTTAGAAATCCTGGCATTCAGGGCCAGGGATCACAGATGGGTAGGGGGGTACTTCCTCTTTCTCTATCTCTCTAGTGTTTGGGAGATGGACAGCTTAACGCTATGTTCCCGGCGAACATAGCTTGTTCGCGTTCGCCGCTGCGGGCGAACATATGCTATGTTCGGTCCGCCCCCTATACATCATCGTTGAGTAAACTTTGACCCTGTACCTCACAGTCAGCAGACACATTCCAGCCAATCAGCAGCAGACCCTCCCTCCCAGACCCTCCCACCTCCTGGACAGCATCCATTTTAGATTCATTCGGAATCTGCATTCACAGTGAGAGGAGGGAGAGTGTAGCTGCTGCTGATTCAATAGGGAAAGCGTTAGCTAGGGCAGTGTTCTGTGTCCACAGACTCATCTGTTGTAAGGACAGTGTCCTGACAGCACCCCAAAAAGCCCTTTTCAGGGCTGGTACATCAGTTTGCTTTTTTTTTAAATATATATATATTGCAGTTGCCTGGCTGCCCGTGTGTGAGAGGCTGCAGGCTTAGTCATAGACAGCACTGTGTGCACAGTGCACACCATTCATACAGGGTGTGGCAGAAAATACCTTGCAGATAAAAAAAAATTATATTTAATATTTTTCTGTGACATAATCACATTTGCAAGCCCGTGTGTGTCAGGCCCACACATACTGTATACTGCAAGTGTCTAGGCCTGCACTCATACCATTACAGGGTGTCATTCACTCAAATACCTTGCAAAAAAAAAAAATTCTATTGAAAATTTTTCTGTGATCTAATCACATTTGCAAGCCAGTGTGCATCAGGCCCAAACATACTGTATTGTGCCCACTGGCTAGTGGCTAGGCCTCCACTCATACCGTTACAGGGTGTCATTCACTCAAATACCTTGCAGGGGAAAAAAAATTGATTTAAAATTTTTCTGTGATCTAATCACATTTGCAAGCCCATGTGTGTCAGGCCAACACATACTGCATTGTGCCCACTGGCTAGTGGCTAGGCCTGCACTCATACCGTTACAGGGTGTCATTCACTCAAATACCTTGCAGAAAAAAAAATTTGATTTAAAAATTTTCTGTGATCTAATCACATTTGCAAGCCAGTGTGCGTCAGGCCAACACATACTGTATTGTGCCCACTGGCTAGTGGCTAGGCCTCCACTCATACCGTTACAGGGTGTCATTCACTCAAATACCTTGCAGAAAAAAAAATCTATTAAAAAAATTTCTGTGATCTAATCACATTTGCAAGCCCATGTGTGTCAGGCCAACACATACTGTATTGTGCCCACTGGCTAGTGGCTAGGCCTGCACTCATACCGTTACAGGGTGTCATTCACCCAAATACCTTGCAGAAAAAAAATTGTTTTCAAATTTTTCAGTGATCTAATCACATTTGCAAGCCCATGTGTGTCAGGCCAACACATACTGTATTGTGCCCACTGGCTAGTGGCTAGGCCTCCACTCATACCATTACAGGGTGTCATTTACCCAAATACCTTGCAGAAAAAAAAAATATATTTAAAATATTTCTGCGATCTAATCAGATTTGCAACCCCGTGTGTGTCAGGCCCACACATACTGTATTGTGCCCACTGGTTAGTGGCTAGGCCTGCACTCATACCGTTACAGGGTGTCATTCACCAAAATACCTTGCAGAAAAAAAAAATTGTTTTAAAATTTTTCTGTGATCTAATCACATTTGCAAGCCCGTGTGTGTCAGGCCCACACAGACTGTACTGTGCCCACTGCCCATCACTTATATAGGGTGGCACAGTACCTTGCACGCATAGTAACACTTGTCTAATAAAAAATGACAGGCAGAGGCAGGCCACGCCGCAGGGGCCGTCGTGTTTGTGGTGCTGTGATTTCCACTGGCCCTGGAATAATGCCCAGTGTTCAGAGGCCACGTACCCTGAACCCCAAAAATTCGGAGAAAATAGTTGACTGGCTTACACAGGACACCCAATCTTCAACAGCTTCTGCTAAGAACCTTGACGCACCATCCACCTCCAGCTCAGCTTCGGTCACCTGCTCTCAAGTTACCACTCTGCCGCCCACCGCCACCACCACCACAGCCACCACAGCCGCTTCACTTGATCCCTCAGAGGAGTTATTTACACATCAGTTGGATGAAATTAGTGATGCGCAACCATTATTGCCAGGGGATGTAGATAACAGGGATATGTCTCAGTCAGGCAGCATTACACACATGGACGTACAGTGTGATGATGATGTTGTACCCGCTGCTGCTTCCTTTGCTGAGGTGTCAGATACAAGTGAAGTGGTTGATGATGACTAGGGATGAGCGAACTCGAACTGTATAGTTCGGGTTCGTACCGAATTTTGGGGTGTCCGTGACACGGACCCGAACCCGGACATTTTCGTAAAAGTCCGGGTTCGGGTTCGGTGTTCGTCGCTTTCTTGGCGCTTTTGTGACGCTTTCTTGGCGCTTTTTGAAAGGCTGCAAAGCAGCCAATCAACAAGCGTCATACTACTTGCCCCAAGAGGCCATCACAGCCATGCCTACTATTGGCATGGCTGTGATTGGCCAGAGCACCATGTGACCCAGCCTCTATTTAAGCTGGAGTCACATAGCGCCGCCCGTCACTCTGCTCTGATTAGCGTAGGGAGAGGTTGCGGCTGCGACAGTAGGGCGAGATTAGGCAGATTAACTCCTCCAAAGGACTTGATTAACTGATCGATCTGCAGCTGTGGATCATTGAGCTGCTGATCCTCAATTGCTCACTGTTTTTAGGCTGCACAGACCGTTTGTCAGTCTCATTTTTCTGGGGTGATCGGCGGCCATTTTGTGTCTTGTGGTGCGCCAGCACAAGCTGCGACCAAGTGCATTTAACCCTCAATGGTGTGGTTGTTTTTTGGCTAAAGCCTACATCAGGGTGAAGCTGTCACACCAAGTGCATTTAACCAGCAATAGTCTGTTCATTTTTTGGCCATATACAAAATCAGGGGCAAGCTGCGCCTGTCACCAAGTGCATTTAACCCTCAATGGTGTGGTTGTTTTTTGGCTAAAGCCTACATCAGGGTGAAGCTGTGACACCAAGTGCATTTAACCAGCAATAGTCTGTTCATTTTTTGGCCATATACAAAATCAGGGGCAAGCTGCGCCTGTCACCAAGTGCATTTAACCCTCAATGGTGTGGTTGTTTTTTGGCTAAAGCCTACATCAGGGTGAAGCTGTCACACCAAGTGCATTTAACCAGCAATAGTCTGTTCATTTTTTGGCCATATACAAAATCAGGGGCAAGCTGCGCCTGTCACCAAGTGCATTTAACCCTCAATGGTGTGGTTGTTTTTTGGCTAAAGCCTACATCAGGGTGAAGCTGTCACACCAAGTGCATTTAACCAGCAATAGTCTGTTTATTTTTTGGCCATATCCCAGTCTAATTCTGTCACTAAATCCATACCGGTCACCCAGCGCCTAAATACTAGGCCTCAAATTTATATCCAGCTAAATCTGTCCCTAGTGCTGTAGCTGGGCGAGTTATTTAGTGTCCGTTCAAGCACATTTCTTGTTCTGGGTTGAAATACAATTCCCAATTTAGCAATTTCATAATTTAGTGGTTCCTGCTATATCAGAGCTATTTGAAATCTATCCCAAAAAGGGTATATAATATTGAAGGTGCACATTGGGTCATTCAGAATAACTTCACACACACCCGCTACTGTGTATTTCCAAGTCTAATTCTGTCACTAAACCCATACCTGTCACCCAGCGCCTAAATACTAGGCCTCAAATTTAAATCCCTCTAAATCTCTCGTTACCGCTGTACTGTTGTTGCTGGGCAAGATATTTAGTGTCCGTCAAAGCACATTTTTTGTTCTGGGTTGAAGTACAATTCCCAATTTAGCAATTTCATAATTTAGTGGTTTCTGCTATATCAGAGCTATTTGAAATCTATCCCTAAAAGGGTATATAATATTGAAGGTGCACATTGGGTCATTCAGAATAACTTCACACACACGCTTCTGTGCATTTCCAAGTCTAATTCTGTCACTAAATCCATACCGGTGACCCAGCGCCTAAATACTAGGCCTCAAATTTAAATCCCTCTAAATCTCTCGTTACCCACCGCTGTACTGTTGTTGCTGGGCAAGATATTTAGTGTCCGTCAAAGCACATTTTTTGTTCTGGGTTGAAGTACAATTCCCAATTTAGCAATTTCATAATTTAGTGGTTTCTGCTATATCAGAGCTATTTGAAATCTATCCCTAAAAGGGTATATAATATTGAAGGTGCACATAGGGTCATTCAGAATAACTTCACACACACGCTTCTGTGCATTTCCAAGTCTAATTCTGTCACTAAATCCATACCGGTGACCCAGCGCCTAAATACTAGGCCTCAAATTTAAATCCCTCTAAATCTCTCGTTACCCACCGCTGTACTGTTGTTGCTGGGCAAGATATTTAGTGTCCGTCAAAGCACATTTTTTGTTCTGGGTTGAAGTACAATTCCCAATTTAGCAATTTCATAATTTAGTGGTTCCTGCTATATCAGAGCTATTTGAAATCTATCCCAAAAAGGGTATATAATATTGAAGGTGCACATTGGGTCATTCAGAATAACTTCACACACACCCGCTACTGTGTATTTCCAAGTCTAATTCTGTCACTAAACCCATACCTGTCACCCAGCGCCTAAATACTAGGCCTCAAATTTAAATCCCTCTAAATCTCTCGTTACCGCTGTACTGTTGTTGCTGGGCAAGATATTTAGTGTCCGTCAAAGCACATTTTTTGTTCTGGGTTGAAGTACAATTCCCAATTTAGCAATTTCATAATTTAGTGGTTTCTGCTATATCAGAGCTATTTGAAATCTATCCCTAAAAGGGTATATAATATTGAAGGTGCACATTGGGTCATTCAGAATAACTTCACACACACGCTTCTGTGCATTTCCAAGTCTAATTCTGTCACTAAATCCATACCGGTGACCCAGCGCCTAAATACTAGGCCTCAAATTTAAATCCCTCTAAATCTCTCGTTACCCACCGCTGTACTGTTGTTGCTGGGCAAGATATTTAGTGTCCGTCAAAGCACATTTTTTGTTCTGGGTTGAAGTACAATTCCCAATTTAGCAATTTCATAATTTAGTGGTTTCTGCTATATCAGAGCTATTTGAAATCTATCCCTAAAAGGGTATATAATATTGAAGGTGCACATAGGGTCATTCAGAATAACTTCACACACACGCTTCTGTGCATTTCCAAGTCTAATTCTGTCACTAAATCCATACCGGTGACCCAGCGCCTAAATACTAGGCCTCAAATTTAAATCCCTCTAAATCTCTCGTTACCGCTGTCCTGTTGTAGCTGGGAAAGTTATTTAGTGCCCGTCAAAGCACATTTTTTGTTCTGGGTTGAAGTACAATTCCCAATTTAGCAATTTCATAATTTAGTGGTTTCTGCTATATCAGAGCTATTTGAAATCTATCCCTAAAAGGGTATATAATATTGAAGGTGCACATAGGGTCATTCAGAATAACTTCACACACACGCTTCTGTGCATTTCCAAGTCTAATTCTGTCACTAAATCCATACCGGTGACCCAGCGCCTAAATACTAGGCCTCAAATTTAAATCCCTCTAAATCTCTCGTTACCGCTGTCCTGTTGTAGCTGGGAAAGTTATTTAGTGCCCGTCAAAGCACATTTTTTGTTCTGGGTTGAAGTACAATTCCCAATTTAGCAATTTCATAATTTAGTGGTTCCTGCTATATCAGAGCTATTTGAAATCTATCCCAAAAAGGGTATATAATATTCAAGGTGCACATTGGGTCATTCAGAATAACTTCACACACACGCTTCTGTGCATTTCCAAGTCTAATTCTGTCACTAAATCCATACCGGTCACCCAGCGCCTAAATACTAGGCCTCAAATTTATATCCCGCTGAATTTGAATACAATACATTGGGCCAAATAATATATTTGTTGTTGTGGTGAACCATAACAATGAGAAAAACATCTAGTAAGGGACGCGGACGTGGACATGGTCGTGGTGGTGTTAGTGGACCCTCTGGTGCTGGGAGAGGACGTGGCCGTTCTGCCACATCCACACGTCCTAGTGTACCAACTACCTCAGGTCCCAGTAGCCGCCAGAATTTACAGCGATATATGGTGGGGCCCAATGCCGTTCTAAGGATGGTAAGGCCTGAGCAGGTACAGGCATTAGTCAATTGGGTGGCCGACAGTGGATCCAGCACGTTCACATTATCTCCCACCCAGTCTTCTGCAGAAAGCGCACAGATGGCGCCTGAAAACCAACCCCATCAGTCTGTCACATCACCCCCATGCATACCAGGGAAACTGTCTCAGCCTCAAGTTATGCAGCAGTCTCTTATGCTGTTTGAAGACTCCGCTGGCAGGGTTTCCCAAGGGCATCCACCTAGCCCTTCCCCAGCGGTGAAAGACATAGAATGCACTGACGCACAACCACTTATGTTTCCTGATGATGAGGACATGGGAATACCACCTCAGCATGTCTCTGATGATGACGAAACACAGGTGCCAACTGCTGCGTCTTTCTGCAGTGTGCAGACTGAACAGGAGGTCAGGGATCAAGACTGGGTGGAAGACGATGCAGGGGACGATGAGGTCCTAGACCCCACATGGAATGAAGGTCGTGCCACTGACTTTCACAGTTCGGAGGAAGAGGCAGTGGTGAGACCGAGCCAACAGCGTAGCAAAAGAGGGAGCAGTGGGCAAAAGCAGAACACCCGCCGCCAAGAGACTCCGCCTGCTACTGACCGCCGCCATCTGGGACCGAGCACCCCAAAGGCAGCTTCAAGGAGTTCCCTGGCATGGCACTTCTTCAAACAATGTGCTGACGACAAGACCCGAGTGGTTTGCACGCTGTGCCATCAGAGCCTGAAGCGAGGCATTAACGTTCTGAACCTGAGCACAACCTGCATGACCAGGCACCTGCATGCAAAGCATGAACTGCAGTGGAGTAAACACCTTAAAACCAAGGAAGTCACTCAGGCTCCCCCTGCTACCTCTTCTGCTGCTGCCGCCTCGGCCTATTCTGCTGCTGCCGCCTCGGCCTCTTCCTCCGCCTCTGGAGGAACGTTGGCACCTGCCGCCCAGCAAACAGGGGATGTACCACCAACACCACCACCACCACCTCCGTCACCAAGCGTCTCAACCATGTCACACGCCAGCGTTCAGCTCTCCATCTCACAAACATTTGATAGAAAGCGTAAATTCCCACCTAGCCACCCTCGATCCCTGGCCCTGAATGCCAGCATTTCTAAACTACTGGCCTATGAAATGCTGTCATTTAGGCTGGTGGACACAGACAGCTTCAAACAGCTCATGTCGCTTGCTGTCCCACAGTATGTTGTTCCCAGCCGGCACTACTTCTCCAAGAGAGCCGTGCCTTCCCTGCACAACCAAGTATCCGATAAAATCAAGTGTGCACTGCGCAACGCCATCTGTAGCAAGGTCCACCTAACCACAGATACGTGGACCAGTAAGCACGGCCAGGGACGCTATATCTCCCTAACTGCACACTGGGTAAATGTAGTGGCAGCTGGGCCCCAGGCGGAGAGCTGCTTGGCGCACGTCCTGCCGCCGCCAAGGATCGCAGGGCAACATTCTTTGCCTCCTGTTGCCACCTCCTCCTTCTCGGCTTCCTCCTCCTCTTCTTCCACCTGCTCATCCAGTCAGCCACACACCTTCACCACCAACTTCAGCACAGCCCGGGGTAAACGTCAGCAGGCCATTCTGAAACTCATATGTTTGGGGGACAGGCCCCACACCGCACAGGAGTTGTGGCGGGGTATTGAACAACAGACCGACGAGTGGTTGCTGCCGGTGAGCCTCAAGCCCGGCCTGGTGGTGTGTGATAATGGGCGAAATCTCGTTGCAGCTCTGGGACTAGCCAATTTGACGCACATCCCTTGCTTGGCGCATGTGCTGAATTTGGTGGTGCAGAAGTTCATTCACAACTACCCCGACATGTCAGAGCTGCTGCATAAAGTGCGGGCCGTCTGTTCGCGCTTCCGGCGTTCACATCCTGCCGCTGCTCGCCTGTCTGCGCTACAGCGTAACTTCGGCCTTCCCGCTCACCGCCTCATATGCGACGTGCCCACCAGGTGGAACTCCACCTTGCACATGCTGGACAGACTGTGCGAGCAGCAGCAGGCCATAGTGGAGTTTCAGCTGCAGCACGCACGGGTCAGTCGCACTACAGAACAGCACCACTTCACCACCAATGACTGGGCCTCCATGCGAGACCTGTGTGCCCTGTTGCGCTGTTTCGAGTACTCCACCAACATGGCCAGTGGCGATGACACCGTTATCAGCGTTACAATACCACTTCTATGTCTCCTTGAGAAAACACTTAGGGCGATGATGGAACAGGAGGTGGCCCAGGAGGAGGAGGAGGAGGATGAGGAAGAGGGGTCATTTTTAGCACTTTCAGGCCAGTCTCTTCGAAGTGACTCAGAGGGAGGTTTTTTGCAACAGCAGAGGCCAGGTACAAATGTGGCCAGCCAGGGCCCACTACTGGAGGACGAGGAGGACGAGGATGAGGAGGAGGTGGAGGAGGATGAGGATGAAGCATGGTCACAGCGGGGTGGCACCCAACGCAGCTCGGGTCCATCACTGGTGCGTGGCTGGGGGGAAAGGCAGGACGATGACGATACGCCTCCCACAGAGGACAGCTTGTCCTTACCCCTGGGCAGCCTGGCACACATGAGCGACTACATGCTGCAGTGCCTGCGCAACGACAGCAGAGTTGCCCACATTTTAACCTGTGCGGACTACTGGGTTGCCACCCTGCTGGATCCACGCTACAAAGACAATGTGCCCACCTTACTTCCTGCACTGGAGCGTGATAGGAAGATGCGCGAGTACAAGCGCACGTTGGTAGACGCGCTACTGAGAGCATTCCCAAATGTCACAGGGGAACAAGTGGAAGCCCAAGGCCAAGGCAGAGGAGGAGCAAGAGGTCGCCAAGGCAGCTGTGTCACGGCCAGCTCCTCTGAGGGCAGGGTTAGCATGGCAGAGATGTGGAAAACTTTTGTCAACACGCCACAGCTAACTGCACCACCACCTGATACGCAACGTGTTAGCAGGAGGCAACATTTCACTAACATGGTGGAACAGTACGTGTGCACTACCCCTCCACGTACTGACTGATGGTTCGGCCCCATTCAACTTCTGGGTCTCTAAATTGTCCACGTGGCCAGAGCTAGCCTTTTATGCCTTGGAGGTGCTGGCCTGCCCGGCAGCCAGCGTTTTGTCTGAACGTGTATTCAGCACGGCAGGGGGCATCATTACAGACAAACGCAGCCGCCTGTCTACAGCCAATGTGGACAAGCTGACGTTCATAAAAATGAACCAGGCATGGATCCCACAGGACCTGTCCGTCCCTTGTCCAGATTAGACATTAACTACCTCCCCATAACCATTTATTATTGGACTCCAGGGCACTTCCTCATTCAATCCTATTTTTATTTTCATTTTACCATTATATTGCGATGCTACCCAAAGTTGAATGAACCTCTCCTCTGCCTGTGTGCTAGGCCTAAATATATGCCAATGGACTGTTGCAGTGGTGGCTGACATGAAGCCTGATTCTCTGCTATGACATGCAGACTAATTCTCTGCTGACATGAAGCCAGATTGTCTGTTACGGGACCTCTCTCCTCTGCCTGGGTGCTGGGCCTAAATTTATGACAATGGACTGTTGCAGTGGTGGCTGACGTGAAGCCTGATTCTCTGCTATGACATGCAGACTGATTCTCTGCTGACATGAAGCCAGATTCTCTGTTACGGGACCTCTCTCCTCTGCCTGTGTGTGTGCTGGGCCTAAATATATGCCAATGGACTGTTGCAGTGGTGGCTGACGTGAAGCCTCATTCTCTGCTATGACATGCAGACTAATTCTCTGCTGACATGAAGACAGATTCTCTGTTACGGGACCTCTCTCCTCTGCCTGGGTGCCGGGGCCTAAATATCTGAGAATGGACTGTTCCAGTGGTGGGTGACGGGAAGCCAGATTCTCTGCTATGGAACCTCTCTCCAATTGATTTTGGTTAATTTTTATTTATTTAATTTTTATTTTAATTCATTTCCCTATCCACATTTGTTTGCAGGGGATTTACCTACATGTTGCTGCCTTTTGCAGCCCTCTAGCTCTTTCCTGGGCTGTTTTACAGCCTTTTTAGTGCCGAAAAGTTCGGGTCCCCATTGACTTCAATGGGGTTCAGGTTCGGGACGAAGTTCGGATCGGGTTCGGATCCCGAACCCGAACATTTCCGGGATGTTCGGCCGAACTTCTCGAACCCGAACATCCAGGTGTTCGCTCAACTCTAATGATGACAATGTGTCCGTGGATGCCACGTGGGTGCCTGCTCGAAGAGAAGAAGAAGAGGGGGAAAGTTCAGAAGGGGAGACAGAGAGAAGGAGGAGACGAGTTGGAAGCAGTGGGAGGTCGTCGCAAGGAGCTAGTGGCACAGTCAGACAGCATGTATCGGCACCCGGGGTCAGCCAGACAGCAGTCCAATCAACGCATGCTGTTGCCAACACCAGAATGCCATCATTGCAAAGCTCAGCAGTGTGGCATTTTTTTTGTGTGTCTGCCTCTGACAACAGCGATGTCATTTGCCACCTGTGCCAAAAGAAACTGAGTTGTGGGAAATCCAACACCCGCCTAGGTACAACTGCTTTGCGAAGGCACATGATCGCACATCACAAATGCCTATGGGATCATCACATGATGACGAGTAAAAGCAGCACACAAGCTCAAAGCCACCATCCTCCTCCTGGTCCAGCATCTTCAGCCACGTCAACCACTGCTGTCCTCCTTGCCTCCTCTCAATCACCCGCCACACTGCCTCTCACTTTGAGCAGTTCCATCTCATCTGCCCACAGTCAGGTGTCTGTTAGTGTTGATCACGAATATTCGAATTTCGAATTTTTATTGCGAATATAGGTACTTCGAAAATTTGCGAATATTTCGAATATAGTTATATATATTCGTAATTTCGAATATTCGATTATTATTTTTTTTTTATTATTATTATTATTTTTTTATCAGTACACATGATTCCTTCCTGCTTCTAGCTTGTGGGCCAATAAGAAGGCTGCAATATACTTGACTTTCGAAGTAGTAGTGTTTGCAAATTTTGCTCTTTATTTGTTTTTTCGAATATTCGCTATATTGCTATATATTCTTGCTTTAGAATATTACGAATATTCGAAAAAACGAAGTTATAGCAATTTAGCGAATATTCGAAAAAAACTAATATAGAGCAATGTAGCTAATATAGTGCTATAATCTTTTTTTTTTTATAGTTGTAATTTTTTTCCAATCTGAACTTCAAATGAGAAAAAAATTACAACTACCGTATTTTTCGCCCTATAAGACGCACCTGCCCATAAGACGCACCTGGTTTTAGAGGGTGAAAATAGGGGAAAAAAAATTTGGGACAAAAGGTGTGTCAAAACTTTTAATAAAATAGCAGACCAATATTTTAACAATGTAAACATTAACAGTAGTAACCAGCAGCATTAATAACCATCATTATTGACTTAAAGGGATTCTGTCACCTCCCCTAAGGCAAAAAACGATTTAAAACCAGCCATGCAGCACAGCTTACCTGGATTAGGCTGTGCTGTTCAATCTTGAAATCCGTCCAGCAGTTAGTTCAAAAAACGAGTTTGATCAATGAGGAAATGCGTCCTGAAGGTGCCCAGAGGGGCGTTTTTTTCTTCTGAGAGAGCCCAGTCCCGCCCCTTTTTCAGTGCCCAGCCCGCCTTCCTTTTACTTCCTAACCGCCGCCCCCAGCCTGCCACAGCCTCTCCTGCCTCTCCTCCCCCTCCCTCTTGCCGAACGAAGTCTCGCACAGGCGCAGTACCCACTGAGGGCTGCGCCTGTGCGATCATCAGGAGACTGAGGGCGGCAGCTTCATCTTCGTCACTGGGCATGCGCCGAGCCCAGTGACGTCCGATGCTCGCTCTTCCCTGCTGACTGAGGGAAGAGCGAGCATCGGACGTCACTGGGCTCGGCGCATGCCCAGTGACGAAGATGAAGCTGCCGCCCTCAGTCTCCTGATGATCGCACAGGCGCAGCCCTCAGTGGGTACTGCGCCTGTGCGAGACTTCGTTCGGCAAGAGGGAGGGGGAGGAGAGGCAGGAGAGGCTGTGGTAGGCTGGGGGCGGCAGTTAGAAAATACAAGGAAGGCGGGCTGGGCACTGAAAAAGGGGCGGGACTGGGCTCTCTCAGAAGAAAAAAACGCCCCTCTGGGCACCTTCAGGACGCATTTCCTCATTGATCAAACTCGTTTTTTGAACTAACTGCTGGACGGATTTCAAGATTGAACAGCACAGCCTAATCCAGGTAAGCTGTGCTGCATGGCTGGTTTTAAATCGTTTTTTGCCTTAGGGGAGGTGACAGAATCCCTTTAAATGTCCAGGTACAGTACTCCTCTATTCATCAAGGAACCCCAAAAACTCCTCATCACTACTGTCCAGGTTAATCACATTATGTGGCTCAGTATCACTAGTATCGCTGCCTTCAGATTTGTTGTACAGCATATTGTCCTCAGTGTCATCCAAGGCATTGCTAATGCCACACTTTTTAAAGGATCAGACGACGATTTCATCGTTGACTGCCTGCCATGATGTTTTCACCCACTCACAGACTTGGGTGATGGTGGGCCTCTTCATCCGTCCAGTGGGAGTCAGGTCATGGTTCCCAGCTGCCATCCACTTGTTCCATTCCTCCCTCATGAACACTTTAAATGGCTTATTAATAGAAACGTCCAGAGGTTGTAGCTGGCTGGTAAGCCCCCCAGGAATTACCGCTAGATGGGTGTTCACTTCCTTAAATCTTGTTTTTGTGGATTCGGTGATATGTGCCCTAAACTGGTCAAGCACTAGTAGGGCAGGTTTCTTCAGAAGCCCTCCAGTGCGTTTGGACCACACCTTTTCGATCCATACTTTCATGCCATTTTCGTCCATCCACCCTTTGTCGTGAACATGGACAATCACTCCTCGTGGAATCACTTCTTTTGGCATCGTCTTCCTTTTAAAAATCAGCATTGGTGGCAGTTTGGTGCCATCTGCGCAGCAGGACAAGACAACCGTGTAATGCGTTTTCTCGTGTCCAGAGGTCTTCACAGTTACGGTTTTTGCGCCTCTCACATCGACGGTCCTATTCGATGGAACATCGAAGGTTAACGGAACTTCATCCATGTTCCCAATCTGGCCGATTTCATAGCCATGTTTTTTTCTTGAATCCAGCACAAATTTATGAAAAGAAAGAATCTTGGACTCATATTCTTTGGGCATTTTTTGTGCAATTCTTGTTTTGGTGCGCATAGCAAGGCCACATCTCCTCATGAATCTGTAGCACCATGATGCAGATCCAGTGAAGTCATCAATGCCTTTCTCTGCAGCAAGACGTTTGGCTTCATAGATGATCATTTTTGTGGATACTGAGAAGCCGTTATTCCTGTGACATGTGATCCACTCTTTCATGTCCATGTCTAGCTGTGGCCACTTTGCAGCACACCCATGAAGAGTGTGTTTACTTTTCTCTGCTTTCTCCAACCGATCCTCTTGTTTCCTCCATGCACGAATCATCTTTCCAGTTGGAGGCGGCCCAAAATGTCTCTCCGCTGCTCTGTTTCCATGCTCTTTGGCGTACTTTATCACCTCTAGTTTAAAGGGAATTTAATAAGAAAGCCTTTTCTGCTTTGACATCGCTCAGAAATGTACAGTATGCAGCAGGAGACTACGGTAATTTTCTGCAATAGAATACAGTAATGGAAGAACTGTTAGCACTACAATTATGGGGGTACTGTAGGTAAGAACATCAGTGGATGACAATGTTATGGGGGATATGCTGCTGACATACTATACCGTACTTATTGGGAAAGGGGGGGATCCAATGACACTTTAAGGCGTCATGGTCCGTGAAATCCCGTCCTGCTGAGTACATGAAGGGCACGGCGTCATAGCAACCAATGACGCCATGCGCTTTGTGCACTCAGCAGGACAGCAGGCTGGGATATCATGGACAGTGCTCCACGGATGTCTGCATGACGCCTTAATAAGGGGGTCACTTTATTAGGAGTGAGCTCACTTTATTAGGAGTGAGCTCACTTTATTAGGAGTGAGCTCACTTTATTACCGTAGGAGTGAGCTCACTTTATTACCGTAGGAGGGGGGGCACTTTATTAGGAGGGGGGGCACTTTATTAGTAGGGGGGGCACTTTATTAGGAGGGGGGCACTTTATTAGGAGGGGGGGCTGTCAAGATTTGTGTTATGCACATTTCCTTCCCCCCACTTCACATTTACTGTAAAATGCTGAAAGACATCCCTAAGGAATACCAGTAATAATAAAGAGCCACCCATAATAATAAAGTGGTGTGCCCTGCCAGAAAGACATCCCTAAGGACCCCACTGTTAATAAAGTGCCCACTATCGTGGTGTTGTACGTGGCTGGGGGGAAGAACAGACCGTCAATGACATCAGTGAGGAGGAGGAACGGGAAATGAGTAGCTTGGCATCCAACCTTGTGCAAATGGGGTCTTTCATGCTGTCATGTCTGTTGAGGGACCCTCGTATAAAAAGGATGAAGGAGAACGACCTGTACTGGGTGGCCACGCTACTAGACCCCGGTATAAGCAGAAAGTGGCGGAAATGTTACCAAATTACCGGAAGTCAGAAAGGATGCAGCAGTTCAAAACCAAACTAAAAAATACACAGCTTATAAGAGTGATGTACAGCACAACGGGAATCTAACTGTGGAAGAGCTAAAAGTAATCCTCCTCCTGCCACGACGGCAAGGACAGGACGCTTTACAGATGTGTTGTTGATGGAGGACATGCAGAGCTTTTTCAGTCCTACACATCGCTACAGCCCTTCGGGATCCAGCCTTAGAGAATGACTCGACCGACAGGTGGCAGACTACCTCGCCTTAACTGCAGATATCGACACTCTGAGGAGCGATGAACCCCTTGACTACTGGGTGTGCAGGCTTGACCTGTGGCCTAAGCTATCCCAGTTTGCGATAGAACTTCTGGCCTGCCCCGCTTCCAGTGTCCTGTCAGAAAGGACCTTCAGTGCAGCAGGAGGCATTGTCACTGACAAAAGAAGTCGCCTCGGTCAAAAAAATGTTGATTACCTTACCTTCATTAAGATGAATGAGGCATGGATCCCGAAGGGACTGACAGTAGGGGATACGTTTAACTAACAAAAGGCCTGATGACATGCCTTGGCCTCAAAATGGTCCCCACGCTGCTGTATTTAATGTCTGCATACCGGATGACTTTCATGAATTCTCCGCCACCAACTAGGGTTCAAGCCGCAATGTTTTAGTCACCTTTCTGCCTTGAAAACATAAATTTTTCCGGCCGCTGCTACAACAGCGGCTGCAACAATAACATTGTTTTTCAGGCATGTGTACATGCCTAATTTTTATGGCCTCTGGTGCTGCACTGTGGCTGCAAAAACAAAACAAAACAAAAAGGCACATACAAGTGTCAATTCCCCTTTCGTGATCGTTACCTTGTTGTGGGGAAGGGGCTTGCATATCACAATGAAGCGATCATCACCTCTATGAGTGTGTTGGCAATGTTGCCACACCCCAGATGATAAGGCCGTTGCTTCATTATGATCAGATCAAAAGCGATCGGGAAGGCTGGATGTTTTTTCATAGAAAAAAATTAAATTTTTTTATTTTATTTTTTTAAGTTGTATGGGTGGGTTTTTAATACATAAAATAAAAAAAATCATAATAAAGTCTCCTAATAGTTTATTAGAAATAATGCAGACAATTAAAAAAATCCCCATCAATTCCAATACAAAGCAAGTACAGAGCTCAGAACTAAATTATTCCAGGATGTCGTAATGGTTTGTTAAGCCGACAATGGTTAATCAATTCGACACACGTCCCTGGATAGGGGACGTAAAAGGGATTAAACTGACAGGAATAGTACTAGTTAAGACACCACTCATATAGGGTGTCACAGCACATTGCTCCGTGCACGCGCAGTGCCCCAACTTGGGAGTAAGAGGACCGACCAAGCTGCTTTTTCCATCTCCCGGTTCCTAAAATCAATTCAGTTTGGTGTATCAGAGTTTGGTCTGTCACACTGTGAAGGCAGTCGAAGGTACCCAGCCTAAATATTTTTTCCCAAAAGGCAATCCCACCCTGATATGGGACGTAAACTGATGAGAATAGTACTACAGAAAATAGCACTCATATCGGCTGTGACAGTAAATTGCACGGCGCAGACGCAACCATCTCCCCGTTCTAAAAATCTATTCAATTCACCTTTCCGGGACCCTTGGTGTTGTACGTGGCTGGGTGGAGGAAGAAACCTTCAATGACATCAACGGGACATGGCTAGCTTGGTATCCAACTTTGTGCAAATGGGAAGTTTGCGGTTGGGCAAATGGACTGTTTGCGGTGCATTAAAAGGGGAGTTTGGTCTGTCAATGTCTGTGAAGCAGGCGTAACCCTTACACTACCTGATCGATACAACATCATACCTGATCGTATACACACACTGGATGTTTTAAACCACGTTGTTAAAAAAAAAAAAAATTGGATTGTTAGGTGATTTATGCCCTTTATGGATTAAAATCTAACTCTGCGTCAACTATGTAATTTCCCATGGGAGTTTTGCCATGGATCCCCCTCCGGCATGCCACAGTCCAGGTGTTAGTCCCCTTGAAACAACTTTTCCATCACTATTGTGGCCAGAAAGAGTCCCTGTGGGTTTTAAAATTTGCCTGCCTATAGAAGTCAATGGCGGTTCGCCCGGTTCGCCCGTTCGCGAACATTTGTAGAAATTTGCGTTCGGCGTTCGCGAACGGAAATTTTATGTTCGTGACATCTCTACTGAACGCTTCCATGGGACAGTGTGGAGATGCTTGGTGACGGTGAAAGACGTGGTGGCGTTGCTGCCACCTCCTCTGTTTGCGGGGTGGCAAGGTTTAGAATGTTTATTTAAAATTTTTATGTATTTTATGTTATTTTAAGTTATTTCCCTATCCACATTTGTTTGCAGGGCACTTGTCCTACTCTTCCCCCCCATTTTGCTTCCTTTTGCAGCTCTTTCCAGGACTTATTTAGAGCCATTTTAGTGCTATAAAGTTAGGATCCCCATTGACTTCAATGGGGTTCGGGTTCAGGGTCAAGTTCGGGTCCCAAACTCGAACTTTTCGGCGAAGTTTGGCCGAACCCGAACATCCAGGTGTCCACTCTACTCTAATCTTGACTCATTAGGCCACATGACCTTCTTCCCTAGCAAATTGAAGCTTTTTTTCTGGTTTGCCTCACTGATTAGTGGTTTTCTTACGGCTACACAGCTGTTCAGTCCCAATCCCTTGAGTTCCCTTCACATTGTCCGTGTGGAAATGCTCTTACTTTCACTATTAAACGTAGCACTGAGTTCTACAGTTTTTCTTAGATTTGATGTTACCAAATGTTTAAGTGATCGATGATCACAATCATTCAGGATTTTCTTTTCCACCACATTTCTTCCTCAAATACGATGGATCCCCACTATCCTTCCAGTTTTTAATAATGTGTTGGACAGTTCTTAACCCAATTTTAGTAGTTTCTGCAATCTCCTTAGATATTTTCTCTGCTTTATGCATGCCAATGATTTAACGCTTCTCAAACAGACTAACATCTTTTCCACGACCACGAGATGTGACTTTCAACATCGTTGTTTAAGAAATGAAAAGTAACTCATTGCACCAGTTGGGGTTAAATAACTAGTTGCCAGCTGAAAGATAATCGCCCATGCAGTAACTATCCAATAGGAGGCTCATAACTATTTGCTTAGTTAAATCCGGACAGTTTTTGTAGTTTGTAACATAGTTGCTAAAGTTTATCAAGCAATATCCCGCTGCCTGTTTCCCTGCCAAATGGACAAGAAGGTCAGCAACAATGACATCAACCTTGTAGTTATGCTGCATTTCAGGGGGGAAAAAACATGCGCCTGGCATGACACACATGATAAATTTAGTTGTGAGATAGATGCAATGTTTTTTGTTTTTTGTTTTTTTTAAGTAGATGCACCAGGAATGCACCAAATTGCACCATTTAATTTTGGAGCAACTTACAAAATGATCTAGGTATACTCACATTAGTAAAGGTGGGCTAAAGATCACAGATTTCTGGGAGGGACTCACCAATGAGAGAAAAGTATAAAACTAAGAGCAAGTTACAAACTGACTATCAGGGTTTCTATATGAATGAATGAAGACTGAAACCTTTTTTTACTCAAGGTAACTGCTACCACATAAATCATTTATCTATGTTAACATTGTTCATATCCTTTAAATTAAAGAGAACCCATCACCTTTCCTGTGTCTGTTTTAATAACTACCTGTATTCCCCATGTAATAACAATTCTGGAGCATCAGTTCATGTAGCACAATGTTGTGCCTGTCACGGTAGGAAGCAGTGAGCAGTGAGCCCTAGAAACCCCACACCAATGTCCCTACCTATTTGCACGACCGCCCTTAATGGTGGACCACAACTGGATGGCAATTCCTGCTTAACCAAGTGCTTAGGCTTCAGACAGAGGGAAAAGCCAAGGAGATAACAATAAAAGGAGTTATAGGCAGACACAATGGGTTAACAGACTATGAGGCGTAAAAAACAGATGCCATCAGCTAATCACCATGGGCTAGCTTCTAAAGCTAGGTCTGAGGCATTTTTCCTGTGAACTGAAATGTAGTATTATAAGCCACCAATTTAAATGAATGGTCCAATCCCATTATACATGGATTAATGGATCTTTCAGGGCTGCTCTATCTAAGGCCCCATGCACACAACCATATGTGTTTTGTGGTCCGCAATCTATGGATAAACAAAAAACTGATCCCAGTCATGTGCATGCTGCCATCTTTTTAAAACACCTGTAGAAATGTCCTATGTTTGCTGTATCTTTATTTGCGACTGGCTAAACGGACAAACATGGTGTGCTGTCTGCATCTTTTGCAGCCCTATTAAAATGAATGGGTCTTCCTTCAATCCACATTTTTTCTGGATAAGACCGAAAATACGGTAGTGTGCATGGGGCCTTATAGTGAGGATTCCTGAAAGAGAGACCCTCATCCCTCCATTATACCTTATCTCACTGTGACCTGTTAAGATATAACCATCTAAGTTGAAAAATAGTAGGAAAATAGGATACATAATAATTTTCATATAAATACATATGTAAATTAAGCTAATAAAGCAATAGGAGTATTATATCAACTTAAGTTAACATATCTACTAGTGTTATAGTTTCACAATATATTATGTTTTTCTTGATTTAGTAAGACTGTACTTATTTTTATCAGAAGAAAGGATGAAAAAATGCTACCCAAATCTGTCTATGGATTACTTTAAAAAATAATGTTCTAGCCTCTTAGGTAACTAAGCTTGTATACCATAGTTTGAGACATTGCTTTTTTATAGCTTTTGAAATGAAGCATAAACAAGATAAAATGATAGCTTATGGAATGATTGGGACTCCATTATAAGCTTGGCACCTTTCGTTGTAATGCTTTCATTCTGCATTTTAGCCTTCAGGACATATAATTCCACCTTCCTTTGTTCTCTATTACAAGTAAGCGTGCTCTCTCATATAGTACAGGCTATGTTTGTTCAACCCTGAAAAGTTCAACTTTTGAAATAATGTGATAAATAATATTTCCCAATGTTATGCACTTTGTACCAAATATTTGTTTGAAATATTATTTTTAGGATTGTTTAATGTCACGCTAAGGAGAGTATCTATTATATTACCATTACTTACACATAGTTGCTTGAGTTGTCTTTATTTTGTTTACATTTTGCTTAGTAGTTGTTCCTCAGTCTTAGGAGTTGTAACCTCTCCTGACACGTCGGTTTTCGTAACTACTTGCATTTTCCATTCAATAACAAGTATAGGCCCAGTTTTGCAAACCTGTACAATCAGGATTTTGAAGACCATTTCATTTATACTTCACACCCGTAGTCAGCCAATTAATTTTTTTATATGAAACACATTGACAATTTAATTTTCATTTGGGAGGGAACTTTCATAAGTTCACTAATCATTAGTGTTGATCGAGCATGCTCGGCCGAACATCAGTTCGGATAGAGCATCTCAATGCTCGGCACATGGTGGTATTTGGCCGCATATGCTGGAGCGAAATGCTCGAGCCTCCTCCCCGCATGTTTCTTGGCTGCTACGCAGCCAATAAACGTGCAGGTGGGTACTGCCCTCACTTTAGCCATGTTGGTTACTGGCAGTACAGTGATTGGCTGGCAGGAACGCGTCATCGGGTGCTATATAGCACCCGATGACGCGTGTTCGGCTCAGTCTTAGTCAGGGAGAGCTGTGCTGAGGAAAGGACAGTGTAGGGAGTGATATAGGAAAAATGTTATTAGAAAAACTTTTCAGAGACCCAAAAGCCCTTTTATAAGGACTATTGTTGTGTGTGGCAGCAGCAATAGTTAGGCCGCTACAGACAGCGACATTAGCTGCGCCACATCTCCTGTGTAAAGTGTGCAAATCCCAAAAATATCTTTGACATCCAGTGTCCTTTTTCCATAGATGGTGTCCACTGCGGACAGTGACATTAGCTGCGCCACATCTCCAGTGTAATGTGTGCACATCCCAAAAATATCTGTGACATACAGTGTACTTTTTCAATAGACGGTGTCCGCTTCTGACAGTGACATTACCAGTGCCACATATCCAGTGTAATGTGTGCGCAGAAAAAATGTAACTGTGACATACAGTGTACTTTTTCAATAGACGGTGTCCGCTGCGGACAGTGATATAAGCTGCACCACATCTCCAGTGTAAAGTGTGCGCATCCCAAAAATATCTATGACATCCAGTGTACTTTTTCAATAGACTGTGTCCGCTTATGACAGTGACATTGCCAGTGCCACATCTGCAGGGTAATGTGTGTGCAGATTTTTTTTTATCTGTGACATACAGTGTACTTTTTCAATAGACGGTGTCTGCTGCAGACAGTGACATTAGCTGCTCCACATCTCCTGTGTAGAGTGTGTGCATCCAAAAAATATCTGTGATCAGGGGCGTACATAGAAATCACTGGGCCCCATAGCAAGAATCTGAATTGGGCCCCCTAACTCCGCCCACGACCCACCCCTGGCCCATCCCACCTCCTGTCCTGGCTCCTCCCATGCCACACCCCCATTTTGTCATAACTTCTCTTTCCCCAATCAGTTGCAGTACGCCACTGCCCAAACCCCTTAACTCCTTGCTGCTGATGCTGAGTGTGTACATAGCCACCATGATTGGTGGCTATGTGCACACTCAGCATCAGCAGCAAGGAGTTAGAGAGGTTATCCAACCCCCCAAAATGCCCGGGGGGGAGGAAGTAGTAGGTGTAGGAGGAAAGCACACTGTCCTCTATGAGCCTCCCCAACCCCTAATGCCTCCCAAAATTCTCAGGACAGTGTGCTTTCCTCCCCCTACGGTGCATTTTGGGGGGCATTAGGGGTTGGGGAGCTCATAGAGGACAGTGTGCTTTCCTCCTACAACTACTCCATCCTCTCCCCCATGGTCATTTTGGGGGGCACTGGGCCCGGTTGGGGAGGCTCATAGTGGACCTTGGGGTGATGGATTGGGGGGGGAGTCTCAGAGGCCAGTGTGCTTTCCTCCTACTCCCTCCCCCCGGGTATTTTGGGGGAGCATTAGGGGTTGGGGCTCCTAGTGGACTCGGGGGGGGTGGAGGCTGATAGAGGACAGTGTAGGAGGAAAGCGTGTCCCCCTCCGTCCCTATGAGTCCTCTCTTGCTGCATGCTCAAAGTTCTACATGAACTACTGAACCACACCAACCAGCGATATAGACGTTGGTGACCATGTCACTGTCTGTCCTGTCAGCAGTGGTCCTCCACTGGCCTGTGCTGTGCCTGTTGGCTGTTGACTAGGAGGCGGCACGCAGATATGATGCGAGGTGAGTGGCGACGTTACACTCAGGGTCGGAGTCTGGGTGCAGCACACCTGTGCCAGCAATACACTGGCCAATCAGCAGCTGCCTCTTTCTGCTGATTTGCGCTGATTGGCCAGTGTTACTGTCACGACAGGTAGGTAAGCAGGAAAACAACCAAATACGGGAAAACAAATTGAACAAACGACTAGGCCCAAAAGCTAGGGTGAAAGGGTCACCTCCTAGCGATCCCTAAAAGCTTTCCCTAAGCTGCTGTGCCAATGTGCATACCTTATGGTGGATATGCACATGCCCTCGTGCCTAAACCTGAACTCCCTGGGCAAACCCTAAGCAGCAGGGAAAAGGGAAGAGGCAACCTGCTTCTTCTAACCAGGAAGAAGCAAGCATCTCCCTAGAGGCCTAGTTAAAACACACAAAGGGAAATGAAGGATAGGACTTATCTGAGCAGAGCTGTAGCAGACGATCCACCACAAATCAAGAGATTCCATGAAAAGAACTATAAACCGCACAGGCCACTGGGGGAAGGAGGGATAAATAGCCTCACTAACAATGAAACCCAGTACACCTGAGGGAAAGTAGATCCAGCTCAAATCCAAATCAAAACAAACCAAGAAGTCAGACATGTGCAGCCAGTCTGACAGATCTCCGCACATTCACAGGTCAAGGCGTGCCAGTACCCCACCTTCTACGCGTGAACTCTGAACACCCCGGACAAACTTTATTCGGGTGTGCCCTGTGAAAGGCCCTTACCAGGCGGCTAGCACTGACATCAGCAGCCGGAACCCACATTCTTTCCTCAGGACCGTATCCCTTCCAGTGCATCAAACTCCAAATTGCCATCCACCAGGACAGGGGGAGGTGGCAATGGAGATGGTTCCACAGGTTCCACATATTTCTTTAATGAAGACCTGTGAAACACAATATGGATCTTCCAGGTCTGCAGAAGATCCAGAAGAAACACCACCGGGTTGACAATCTCTGAGATTTTGTAAGGGCCAAAAAATCTTGGACCCAATTTCCAAGATGGAACCTTCAGCTAAATGTTTCTAGTGGACAACCACACCGAATCGCCCACACACAGGTCCAGACCAGTCATATGTCTCCTGTCAGCCATCCGTTTATATTTTTCACCCATCTTTTCCAAATTAACTTGGATCTTCCGCCAGATAGATGACAAGGCGGAAGAGAATCTCTCCTCTTCTGACATCCCAGAAGATCCAGTGACAGAAAAAGTACCAAACTATAGGTGAAAACCGTATGAGCCAAAAAATGGCGACTTATCAGTGGACTCCTGTCTATAGTTATTCAAGGCAAATTCGGCTAGAGACAAGAACGAGGACCAGTCGTCTTGGTTCTCGTCAACAAAACACCTCAAATAGGTCTCCAGGTTTTGGTTAGTGCGATCTGTCTGACCGTTCGACTGGGGATGAAAAGCAGAAGAAAAAGACAGTTGAATTCCCAGACGAGAGCAGAACGCCCTCCAAAACCTGGAAACAAATTGTGTCCCCCTATCAGACACAACATCAGAGGGAATGCCATGTAGTTTCACAATGTTATCGATAAAAACCTGAGCGAGAGTTTTGGCATTGGGCAAGCTAGCCACGGTAGAAAGTGGGCCATCTAAATGAAGCGGTCCACTACCACCAAAATGACAGTTTTCCCAGAGGAACACGGTAAATCGGTAATAAAGTCCATGGACAAATGCGTCCAAGGAAGAGACAGGATGGATAAAGAAAGAAGGGATCCTGAAGGCCGAGTGTGAGCCACCTTCGGACGTGCACAGGTCTCACAAGCTGTCACATAACCCTCCACACCCTTGCGCAACTCTGGCCACCAGAATCTCCAGGAAATAAGATCTATGGTGGATTTGCTTCCAGAATGTCCCTCAAGGACCGTATCATGATGTTTCTTGAACACCTTGTATCGCAGTTCAGCAGGAACAAACAACTTGTCTGGAGGACAAGAATCAGGAGCCTCCTCCTGGGCCCCCAACACCTCCATCTCCAACTCGGGGTACAGAGCGGAAACCACCACCCCATCAGCCAAAATCGGAGCGGGATCCTCATAATCACTCCCCCCAGGAAAACTACATGACAACGCATCTGCCTTGATGTTTTTAACCCCAGGGCGAATTATGACCACAAAATTGAACCTAGTAAAAAACTGTGACCATCTAGCCTGTCTAGGATTCAGGCGCTTAGCAGACTGCAAGTAAGCCAAATTCTTGTGGTCAGTATATACCGTAATAGGATGAGTAGCCCCCTCCAACCAATAATGCCATTCCTCAAAGGCCAATTTAATGGCCAGCAACTCTATCTTCTACATCATAATTTCTTTAAGCGGCCGAGAGTTGTTTGGAGAAAAAAAAGCACACGGACTCCATTTGCTAGGGGATGGACCCCGCGACAGAACTGCTCCGACCCCCCACTTCTGATGCATCAACCTCCACGATAAATGGTTGAGACACATCAGGTTGCATCAGAATAGGAGCTGACGCAAAACATTTCTTAATAGCAGAAAAGGCCTGTAATGCCTCATCCGACCAGACAGAAAAGTCGGCTACTTTTTTAGTCATATCTGTCAAAGATTTTACAATGGTGGAATAATTCAAGATGAATTTTCTGTAGTAATTGGTATAACCCAAAAACCACATCAGAGCTTTCTGATTCTCAGGCCGGTCCCATTCCAGTACCGCCCAGACATTTTCGGGGTCTATAGGAAAACCAGAGTCAGAAAGCAGGTATCCTAAAAACTGTAGCTCCTGGACAGCAAATACACATTTTTCAAATTTTGCATGCAATTTATTCTTCCGAAGGATCGACAACACCTGTCTCACGTGATCCTGATGGGTCTCCAAATTGGGTGAGTAAATTAGTATATCATCAAGGTAAATAACAATGAATTTTCCCACTAAATGATGGAAAATATCATTCACAAATCGCTGATTTGTTAAACCAAAGGGAATTACAAGATTC
The DNA here is from genome assembly GCF_014858855.1 of Bufo gargarizans. Taxonomy (NCBI): domain Eukaryota; kingdom Metazoa; phylum Chordata; class Amphibia; order Anura; family Bufonidae; genus Bufo; species Bufo gargarizans. The sequence goes on along the minus strand of NC_058083.1, from coordinate 391,219,255 downwards.
TCAAAATGACCTTCTAGTGTATTGAAGGCTGTTTTCCTCTCATCTCCTTCCTTGATTCTGATCAGATTACGTGAACGGGCGAACCGCCATAGACTTCAATAGGCAGGCGAATTTTAAAACCCACAGGGACTCTTTCTGGCCACAATAGTGATGGAAAAGTTGTTTCAAGGGGACTAACACCTGGACTGTGGCATGCCGGAGGGGGATCCATGGCAAAACTCCCATGGAAAATTACGTAGTTGACGCAGAGTCAGGTTTTTATCCATAAAGGTCATAAATCACCTAACATTCCTAAATAGTTTGGAATAACGTGCTTTAAAACATCCAGTGTGTATATACGATCAGGTATGATGTTGTATCGATCAGGTAGTGTAAGGGTTACGCCCGCTTCACAGTGACAGACCAAACTCCCCGTTTAACGCACCACAAAGAGTTGTCGTCAATGACATAAATTTTATTCCTCTATGCGTCAATCTTGGTGTAGTGATGACTCTGCTCGTGCGCACGTTTGGGAGATTGCAGGCGATGATGGTTTTTCAAAGCCTATGGTCGTGCTGAGGTAGTTTAGTGACAGTTAAGTGACCCAGAAAACAATGATTCTGCAGTGTGGGCCCATTGTTGGCCTAGTAGGCTTTAATGATCACCTTAGATCAGTGGTGGCGAACCTATGGCACTGGTGGCAGAGGCGGCACTCAGAGCCCTGTCTGTGAGCACCCGCACCCTGGAAAAAGTCTAAGGCATACCAATATGCATTAGACTTTACCCGCCATTCATCAGCGCAGGGCGCACTAAATGTAGGCAGGTTTTTATAGCCAAATGATAAAGTACATAGATGTACTATATTGGACTGTAGAATTCAGGGTAAATTGCCGTGTTGGCACTTTGCGATAAATACGTTTTTGGTTGAAGTTTGGCACTCAGTCTCTAAAAAGGTTCACCATCACTGCGTTAGATGATCAAAAAGAAAATTTATGTTTTTTCTATGAAAAATTATCCAGCCGATCGCTTTTGGTCTGTTCACAGAAAAATTTATGTTTTCCAGGCAGAAAGGTTACTAAAACATTGCGACTTGAACCCTAGTTGGTGGCGGAGAAGTCACACAAGTCATCCGGCATGCAGAGATTGAATACAGCAGCGTGGGGACCATTTTTAGCCCAAGGTATTTCATCAGGCCTTTTTTAGTCAAATGCATCCCCCACTGTCAGTCCCTTCGGGATCCATGCCTCATTCATCTTAATAAAGGTGAGGTAATCTAGACTTTTTTGACCTAGGCGACTTCTCTTCTCAGTGACAATACCTCCTGCTGCGCTGAAGGTCCTTTCTGACAGGACACTTGAAGCGGGGCAGGCCAGAAGTTCTATCGAAAATTGGGATAGCTCAGGCCACAGGTCAAGCCTGCACACCCAGAGTGTCGATATCTGCAGTTAAGGTGAGGTAGTCTGCTACCAGTCGGTCGAGTCGTTCTCTGAGGCTGGACCCCGAAGGGCTGTGGCGATGCGTAGGACTTAAAAAGCTCTGCATATCCTTCGTCAACAACATGTCTGTAAAGCGTCCTGTCCTTGCCAGCGTAGTCGTGGTAGGAGGAGGATTACTTTCGCCTCTTCCCCTGTTAGATTCCCATTGTGCTGTGACATCACCCTTATACGCTGTGTAAAGCATACTTTTTAACTTGTTTTGGAACTGCTGCGTCCTTTCCGACTTCCGGTAATTCAGTAACATTTCAGCCACTTTCTGCCTATACCAGGGGTCTAGTAGTGTGGCCACCCAGTATAGGTCGTTCTCCTACAGCCTTTTTATACGAGGGTCCCTCAACAGGTATGACAGCATGAAAGACCCCATTTGCACAAGGTTGGATGCCAAGCTATTCATGTCCCGTTCCCTGTCCTCACTGATCTCATTGAAGGTCTGTTCTTTCCCCCAGCCACGTACAACACCACGGGTCCCAGATAGGTGACAACGAGCACCCTGGGATGCCTGCTGTGGTTGGTCTTCCTCCTCCTCAAAGCCACATTCCTCCTCTGACTCCTTTTCCTCAGACTCCTCTTCCAGCGTTGCCGCAGGTCCAGCAAGCGATGATGACAAGGCTGTTTCTGGTGGTGATGGTGACCACAACTCTTCCTCTTCACGCTCATCTACGGCCTGATCCAGCACACTTCGCAGGGCATGCTCCAGGAAGAAAACAAATGGGATGATGTCGCTGATGGTGCCTTCGGTGCGACTGACTAGGTTTGTCACCTCCTCAAAAAGACGCACAAGCCTACAGGCATTGTGCATGAGTGTCCAGTAACGTGGCAAAAAAATACCCAGCTCTGCAGAGGCTATCCTAGCACCCCGGTCATACAAATACTCGTTGACGGCTTTTTCTTGTTGGAGCAGGCGGTCGAACATTAGGAGTGTTGAATTCCAACGTGTCGGGCTGTCGCAAATCAAGCGCCTCACTGGCATGTTTCGGCGCTGAATATCGAAAAAAGTGCGCCATGGCCGTGTAGGGACGCCTGAAATGGCCACACACTTTCCTGGCCTACTTGAGGACGTCCTGTAAGCCTGGGCACTTATACACAAAGCATGGTACGATCAGATTCAACACATGTGCCATGCACGGCACGTGTCAATTTGCCCAAATTCAATGCCGCCAAGAAATTGCTTCCATTGTCACACACCACTTTGCCGATCTCCAGTTGGTGCGGGGTCAGCCACTGATCCACCTGTGCATTTAGGGCGGACCAGAGTGCTGGTCCGGTGTGACTCTCTGCTTTCAGGCAAGTCAACCCCAAGACGACATGACACTGTCGTATCCGGGATGTGGAATAGCACCTGGGGAGCTGGGGGGGTGCAGTTGATGTGGAGCAAGACGTAGCAGCCAAGGAGGTTAGTGAAGAGGATGGAGTAGGAGGAGTAGAGGAGGTGGCAGCAGGCCTGCCTTCAAGTTGTGGTTGTGTCACCAACTCTGCTGCTGAGCCACGCATTCCATGCTTGGCAGCTGTCAGCAGGTTTGCCCAATGCGCAGTGTACATGATATACCTGCCCTGACTGTGCTTTGCAGACCAGGTATCAGTGGTCAGATGGACCCTTGCCCCAACACTGTGTGCCAGGCATGTCATGACTTCCTTTTCCACAATAGAGTACAGGTTGGGGATTGCCTTTTGTGAAAAAAAAATTTGGCCAGGTACCTTCCACTGCAGTGTCCCAATAGCTACAAATTTGAAGGCCTCAGACTCCACCAGCTTGTATGGTAAAAGCTGGCGGGCTAAGAGTTCCGACAAGCCAGCTGTCAGACGCCGGGCAAGGGGGTAACTCTGTGACATTGGCTTCTTACGCTCAAACATTTCCTTGACAGACACCTGACTGTGGGCAGATGAGCAGGACCTGCTGAAGGTGAGAGGCAGAGTGGCGGGTAGTTGAGAAGGGGCAAGGAGGACAGTAGTGGTTGACGTGGCTGAAGATGCTGGACCAGGAGGAGGATGGCTTTGAGTTTGTGTGCTGCTTGTACTCGTCATCATGTGTTGATCCCATAGGCGTTTGTGATGTGAGATCATGTGCCTTCGCAAAGCAGTTGTACCTAGGTGGATATTGGACTTCCCACGACTCCGTATCTTTTGGCACAGGTTGCAAATGGCATCGCTGTTATCAGAGGCAGACACACAAAAAAAATGCCACACTGCTGAGCTTTGCAATGACGGCATTCTGGTGGTGGCAACAGCATGCGTTGATTGGTGTGCTGTGTGGGTGGCCCTGGGTCACAATACATGCTGTCTGATTGTGCCACTAGCTCCTTGCGATGACCTCCCCCTGCTTCCAACTCGTCTCCTCCTCCTCTCTGTCTCCCCATCTGAACTTTCCCCCTGTTCTTCTTCTCTTCGAGCGGGCATCCACGTGACATCCATGGACACATCATCATCAACCACTTCACTTGTATCTGACAACTCAGCAAAGGAAGCAGCAGCGGGTACAACATCATCATCATCGCACCGTACATCCATGTGTGTAATGCTGCCTGACTGAGACATATCCCTGTTATTTACAATAATGTTATTTACAATAATGGCTGCGCATCACTCATTTCTTCCAACTGATGTGTAAATAACTCCTCTGACAGATCAGGTGAAGCGGCTGTGGTTCTAGTGTTGGTGGTGGCGGCAGGCGGGCGAGTGGTAACTTGAGAGGTGCCCGAAGCTGAGCTGGAGGAGGATGGTGCGTCAAGGTTCCGAGCGGAAGCTGTAGAAGATTGGGTGTCCTGTGTTAGCCAGTCAACTATGTCCTCCAAATTTTTCGAGTTCAGGGTACGTGGCCTCTGAACACTGGGCATTATTCTAGGGCCAAAGGAAATCACAGCACTATGACCACGACAGCCCCTGTGGGGTGGCCTGCCTCTGCCTGTCATATTTTTTTAGATTAGTGGTACTATGCGTGCAAGGATTCATATGAATGGTGGGCAGTGGGCACAGTACAGTCTGTGGGCCTGACACTCACTGGCAGGCAACTGCAATTATATTACAGAGGAAAAATCAAATGAATTTTTTAACAGCAAGGTGCTGTGCCACCCTATATGAGTGGTGTGCACACAGTACAGTCTGTGGGCCTGTGGCCTCTCACACACGGGCAGGCAAATGCAATATATATATATATATATATATATATAAAAAATAAAAATAAAAGCAGACTGATGTACTAGCCCTAAAAAGGGCTTTTTGGGGTGCTGTCAGGACGCTGTCCTTACAGCAAATGAGTCTTTGAGGACTGGAGTAGATACAGAACACTGGCCTAGCTAATGATTTCCCTATTAATTCAGCAGCACTCTACCTGCTCTAACTAACACTGCAGATTCAGAATGAATCTAAGAGGACTGCCGTCCTTGCTTTTTTAGAGGAGGTGGGAGGGTCATGGAGGGAGGGTATGCTGATTGGCTGGAATATGTCTGCTGACTGTGAGGTACAGGGTCAAAGTTTTCTCAATGATGAGGCATAGGGGGCGGACCGAACATCGCCTATGTTCGCCCCTGAGGCGAACTCAAACAAGCGATGTTCGACGTCGAATAGTTCAGGACATCTCTACTCTTAAATCCAACTTGGAGAACACCTTGGCTCCGACAATTTGATCAAATAAATCAGAAAGGTAGGGAATACGTATCACGGACCGTAATGAGATTCAATTCCCGGAAATCTAAACACGGTCTAAGTGATCCGTCGTTCTTTTTTCCGAAAAAGAAGCCAGTGGCCACAGGAGACTTAGATGGCCTAATATGTCCCTTTGCCAAACTCTCTGCAATATACTTCCGCATAGCTTCTCTTTCGGGTTGGGAAAGGTTGTATAGTCAAGATTTTGGCAGTTTAGCACCAGGGATGAGATTGACCGGACAATCATATTCTCAATGTCTAGGCAGCTCCTGGGCTCCACCCTCCAAGAATACGTCCGCAAAATCAGAGAGAAACTGAGGTAGGACCGTAGTTGACACCCCTGAGATAGAATCTCCAAGACAGTTGTCCGAACAAAATTCACTCCAGCTACTGATTTGTCTTGTTTGCCAGTCAAAAGTAGGGTTATGCTTTATCAACCACGTTAAACCCAGAACCATCAGAGCAGGCAAGCCCTTTATAACAAAACAAAAAAATTGACTCAACATGTAAATCACCCACCCTTAACTTAATGTCATGAGCAATATGAGTCAGACTCTTTTGTGAGAGAGGGGAGGAATCAATAGCAAACACTGGTATCTCGTTATCTAAAGTGCTAGTTCTAAAACCAATTTTTGGAGGAACTGAAAATCAATAAAGGTTTATCCCCGCACCACAGTCAACAAATACCTCAAAATCTAAATTTCCTGAGTCTAGCGCCACCATGGCAGGCAGGAGGAAACGGGTATTGCAGGGAGAATGCATATTTGCTTGCTCAGACTCCCCATTCACACTACCAAGAGTCAGGAAAGTCATTTTTTCCTCTTTATGTGAATACCTCCGTAGATTTTGATTACCGTTTTGAGGTTTAACAAAAGACATGCACAAACAAAATGACCTTCTTTTCCACAGAAGTAACATAGCTTTTTCAGCTTTCTAAAATCTCTATCACCTAAGCGAAAGGAAACCTGGCCAACTGCATAGGCTCCTCTCCTGTCCCAGATTCAAAAGTCATATTACCCCGGGGACTAGGTGGGATGGATCCACTTACAGATGGGACCCCCCACTCGAGAGGAATCTTATACCTTTCTCTAAGATGTCTATCAAGCCCCTCGTGAAAGGGGGGGTACTGTCACGAGGGTGTCCAGAGCCACGTCTGACTCCGTTATACCCGGGGTCAGGAAGTCGCAGCGGGTGGCTGCGCGCTCTATGTCTAAAGATCACGTTGTTTCTTAGTGATTGTTTTCTGTGTTTGCCTTGCAATCCTTTTTGTCTCACTCAGGGATCCGTAGCTTCTCCTCCTCAGCTGTTTCTTGTCTGCCACTCCCAACCTCCTTATATTCTCCTCTCTCACTTCTCTAGTTGCCAGTAATAGAGCTTCCTGTCTGGACTTCTATACTGACCCACTGGAGCTGTGAATCCTGGTTGTTGTTCCAGAGTGCTACCCTCCGGATCCCTGTTGGGCTTTTTGTTGTCTCCTGTTGTCGCCCACCTGGGATTATATGTTTAGTCTGTATTGTCTGTCCTCCCCTTGGTGTTTTCCTTTAGAGCTAGTGGTGCGGACTAGTGTTCCCACCGCCCTGTTCACTATCTAGGGCTCATCTTAGGGAAAGCCAGGGTTTTAGGCACGTGATCGGCGTACGGGTGAGGAACCCGTCTAGGGACGTCAGGGCAGCCAGGTGCCAGCCGCAAGGTGAGTCAGGGGTCACCACCTTCCCTCTCACTTGGGCAGGGCCTTCCACTTTCCCTCCCTCTGTGTCACGTATGTGATAGTCACGCCGATCGTGATAGCCGCACTGCCAAAGACATGGCCGTCTCCAATGAATCGGGATACTCATGAAAAGCAAGGGCATCTTTCAACCTCTCAGATAGCCCCTGACAAAATTGACTTCTGAGTGCAGGTTCATTCCACCCCGAGTCAGTTGCCCATCTTCTAAATTCTGCACAATACGACTCCGCAGTACATTCTCCCTGTAACAAACTGCACAGCTTAGATTCAGCCATAGAGGCGCAGTCTGGGTCCTCATAAATCAAGCCTAAGGCTCTAAAAAAAATCATCCACTGACCGGAGGGATGGTGAACCGGTCGGCAGAGAAAAATCCCAGGACTGTGTGTCCCCTTTGAGCAGAGATATAATGATCCCCACTTTTTGATTCTCGACTCTAAGCAGATCTGATTTCCTCTAACGGCGCCAGATGCCAGAGCAGTCTGACACCATGCAACAGAACTGTGGAGATTAGCAACCTCCAGCGATAATCCCTGCATGTGATCAACCAAGGCATCCATACCCTCCATTTCACAAACAGCAGGGATATGACAGGGGTTTTTGGCAGGTTATAATGTTATGACAGGTAGGTAAGCAGGGAAACAACCAAACACGGGAAAACAAACTGAACAAATGACTAGGCCCAAAAGCTAAGAAGAAGGGGTCACCTACTAGCGATCCTTAAGAGCTTTACCTAAGCTGCTGTGCCCATGTGCATACCCTTAGGGTGGATATACACATGCCCTCGTGCCTAAACCTGAACTCCCTGGGCAAACCCTAAGCAGAAGGGAAAAGGGAAGAGGCAATCTGCTTCTTCTAACCAGGAAGAAGCAAGCGTCTCCCTAGAGGCCTAGTTAAAACACACAAAGGGAAATGAAGGAGAGGACTTATCTGAGCAGAGCTGGAGCAGACCATCCACCACAAATCAAGAGCGCCCATGAAAAGAACTATAACCCGCACAGGCCATTGGGAGGGGGGAGAAGGGATAAATAGCCTCACTAACAATGAAACCCAGTACACCTGAGGGATAGTGGATCCAGCTCAAATCCAAATCAAAACAAACCAAGAAGTCAGACATGTGCAGCCAGTCTGACAGATCTCTGCACATTCGCAGGGCAAGGCATGACAGTTACGTGCAGCAACCCCTTGACTGGATGAATCCGCAGGTCAGACAGATACTGGGCTGGGACCGGGGTGGGCGGTCGCTGGATGCTGAAAGAACACAAGTGCCCCACTGCGCCACATATTTACTTTTTTGCACAGTAAACTGAGCGGGTGGGGTCAAATGGAGTGGGCGGGACATTTCCTGCATTCCAGGCCCCCCAGTGCCGCGGGCCCCATAGCAACGGCGTGGTCTGCCTATATTGGCTGTGCACCACTGTCTGTGACATACAGTGTACTTTTTCAATAGACAGTGTCCGCTTTTGACAGTGACATTACTAGTGCCATATCTGGAGTGTAACGTCTGTGCTAAAAAAAAAATATCAGTGAAACAGGCCCGCAACTGTTCCACAGAGCACCCCCTTGCAGAAATCTTCCTTGCAAAGGAGTAGGTGTACCGCAGTATGGCGCTTTTTTGAGGAAAGTGCGTACGACAAAAGAATAGTAGTTTGCAACCTGTGCTGTACCAAAATGAGCCGGGGGGTGAACACTAGCAACTACCGAATTTTGTGGTGTCCGTGACACGGACCCGAACCTGAACATTTTCGTAAAAGTCCGGGTTCGGGTTCGGTGTTCGGCGCTTTCTTGGCGCTTTTTGAAAAGCCGCAAAGCAGCCAATCAACAAGCGTCATACTATTTGCCCCAAGAGGCCATCACAGCCATGCCTACTATTGGCATGGCTGTGATTGGCCAGTGCAGCATGTGACCCAGACTCTATTTAAGCTGGAGACACGTAGCGCCGCACGTCACTCTGCTCTGATCAGTGTAGGGAGAGGATGCAGCTGCTGCTGCTAGGGCAAGATTAGGCAGGGCAGGGATTTAATCAGCAAAAACACTTAATGAAGTGATCGATCTACAGCTGTGGATCATTCAACTGCTGCTATTTAATTGCTCACTGTTTTTAGGCTGCCCAGAGCGTTTTTTTTGTCACTTTTTTTCTGGGGTGATCGGCGGCCATTTTGTGTCTTGTGGTGCGCCAGCACAAGCTGCCACCAAATATATTTAACCATCAATAGTGTGGTTTTTTTTTTGCTATATCCTACATCAGGTGCTTGGCTGTGCTTGCTATTTTATTGAGGGGTGAAATACAAAATAGCAGTACCCTAAATCTGGTGTTTCAGCTGTGGCTAGCCAATTGTAATACTGTCTGCTGTCTGGCAAAGGATATATTTTTGTTCTTGGTTGAAATACAATTCCCAACTTAGCAATTCCCTAAATCAGTGGTTTCTGCTGTATCAGGCCAACTTTAAATCTATCCATAAAAGGGTATATTAAATTGAAGGTGCGGATAGGGTCATCCTCAATAACTTCACACGCTACGGTGCATTTCCAAGTCTAATTCTGTCCGTAAACGTATACCTGTCATCCAGCGCCTAAATACTAGGCCTACAATTTATATTCAGCTAAATATGTCGTTACTGCTGTGCCTGTATTAGTGTAATACAGTACCTAAATAGATAGCCAGATAGTGTTAGGTGTCTGTAAAAAAAAAGCCTGAATTTGAATTCAATACATTGGGCCAAATATTTTTTTTCTTATTGTGGTGAACGGTAACAATGAGAAAACATCTAGTAAGGGATGCGAACGCGGACATGGTCGTGGTGGTGTTAGTGGACCCTCTGGTGCTGGGAGAGGACATGGCCGTTCTGCCACAGCCACACGTCCTAGTCAACCAACTACCTCAGGTCCCAGTAGCCGCCAGAATTTACAGCGATATTTGGTGGGGCCCAATGCCGTTCTAAGGATGGTAAGGCCTGAGCAGGTACAGGCATTAGTCAATTGGGTGGCCGACAGTGGATCCAGCACGTTCACATTATCTCCCACCCAGTCTTCTGCAGAAAGCGCACAGATGGCGCCTGAAAACCAAGCCCATCAGTCTGTCACATCACCCCCATGCATATCAGGGAAACTGTCTGAGCCTCAAGTTATGCAGCAGTCTCTTATGCTGTTTGAAGACTCTGCTGGCAGGGTTTCCCAAGGGCATCCACCTAGCCCTTCCCCAGCTAGGTGGCTAGGTAGCTTGTCCTTACCTCTGGGCAGCCTGGCACACATGAGCGACTACGTGCTGCAGTGCCTGCGCAACGACAGCAGAGTTGCCCACATTTTAACGTGTGCGGACTACTGGGTTGCCACCCTGCTGGATCCACGGTACAAAGACAATGTGCCCACCTTACTTCCTGCACTGGAGCGTGATAGGAAGATGCGCGAGTACAAGCACACATTGGTAGACGCGCTACTGAGAGCATTCCCAAATGTCACAGGGGAACAAGTGGAAGCCCAAGGCGAAGGCAGAGGAGGAGCAAGAGGTCGCCAACGCAGCTGTGTCACGGCCAGCTCCTCTGAGGGCAGGGTTAGCATGGCAGAGATGTGGAAAAGTTTTGTCAACACACCACAGCTAACTGCACCACCACCTGATACGGAACGTGTTAGCAGGAGGCAACATTTCACTAACATGGTGGAACAGTACGTGTGCACACCCCTCCACGTACTGACTGATGGTTCGGCCCCATTCAACTTCTGGGTCTCCAAATTGTCCACGTGGCCAGAGCTAGCCTTTTATGCCTTGGAGGTGCCCGGCGGCCAGCGTTTTGTCTGAACGTGTATTCAGCACGGCAGGGGGCGTCATTACAGACAAACGCAGCCGCCTGTCTACAGCCAATGTGGACAAGCTGACGTTCATAAAAATGAACCAGGCATGGATCCCACAGGACCTGTCCATCCCTTGTGCAGATTAGACATTTATAATTGAAGATTATGCTAGCGTTAGCTTACTTATAATCTTGATTTTAGTAATGACAGGAGGCGAGTATTTTGCATCTAACTCTCTTTACTTACTCCACATAGCAGTAAAGAAACAGTTAAAACGGTAACCAATCAAAATGCAGTAGGAGGTATCGTATGCTCAGCCGTGAAACTCCTCCTCCTCTTTCGTACGTGACATCAGAAAAACTGGACAAACATAAGTCAATGTCCCCCAAACCACGAACCACCGAGCGAATTCCTTGTCCTGGAGCTGCAAGGTACGAAGGAAAAATCCGGAGTGAACTGTAACCGGCATCAAAAGGCCCTTTGCCCGCACCGAGATCTCCAGGAGACGAAGGCCGATCCACACGAAGAAACTCCCTGAAGCCGAGCCGGTAACCCCGAGAATTTACACTGAAAAAAACAACGTGAAACGGGTTAGGAACCGAATCTGAACCTGCATGCAGGAACGACCCACACATAACGACAGCAAATGACATCACAGTTAAATGAATCTTGCCTGCTAAAACGCAATACCCACCAAAACCTCCAACCCGAAAGTGAAGGAAACCATATACTTACCCACGAGCACTTACCAAGGGTGGGAAAGAGGTGGGAAAATACTCGCCTCCTGTCATTACTAAAATCAAGATTATAAGTACACTAACGCTAGCATAATCTTCAATTTTACTACATGACAGGAGGCTTCATATTTTGCATTTTTAACGCTGATTCACAAGACACATAGCCGCCCCCGTGCTCGGGCGGAAGTAGAACGTCCGGAAGGTAGACTCTCTCGACCAGTCCGCTGAACGAAGGATGTCCGCTAGAGAAGCGCCCGCCGAGAAGGCCGACGAAGCAGCCGCCCCACGAACCGAATGTGCCCCAAAACAGGGGTCCACCCCCGCCAGAGACAGAAGCCACCGTACCCATCTGGCGAGAGTAGTAGTCGAGACGGGAACGTGAGGCCTAACGTAGGACACCAAAAGCTGTCCAGAGGCAGAGACTCGAAGCGCGGACGTGACCTCTACGTACCGACGAAGGGTAGAAACGACACAAAGTTGCGGTTCTGAGGCAAAGAAAGGATAAAAAACCGACGTAGAGTCAGACTTGGTACGTCTAGACACCCGAAAAGTAACTCCCTCCGGAGAGACCGAAAAAGCGTCGACGTCGAAAGCCCACACATCCGAAACCCGACGGAAGGAAACGAGGCAAAGTAACACAGTCAACTTGGCCGACAGTTGCCATAGAGAGAGGTAGGTATTAGTCGGCCAATCTCTCAGAAACTGAAGGACCAATTCCACATCCCAGAGACGAGAATATCTGGGACCCGGCGGTCTCTGCAACCGTATACCCCTAAGTAGACGGCAAACCAGTGGATCCCTCCCGATTGGGATCCCGAAGGAGGGAACGTGAGCCGCCGAAATAGCGGAACGCACCACGTTGAGAGAACGATAGGAGCGACCCAAAGAGAACAAATGTGACAGAAAATTCAAGATGGCGGTCACAGGTGCCGTAAATGGATCGAAGTCCCGTTCACTGCACCAAGAGGACCAGGAATCCCAAGCTGATAAGTAACATCTTCTAGTTCCCGCTGCCCAGGAGTCCCATATGAGGTCCCTAGCCGCCTGCGATAAGTCGCTGGTCTGCCAGGCTCCCCGGAAAGAGCCCAAGCCACCAGAAGGAGACGGTCCTCGAGTACCAGGGGATGCGAATTCCCTTTCGGGTCCGTGAGGAGCATCGGGAAAGACGGTAGGAGCAACGGATCGATGTAGGAGAGCGCCAGGAGGTCCGGGAACCACGGTTGACCCCGCCAAAGTGGAGCGACGAGCAGGAGAGAAATGCGTTGATTCCTCAGGTATTGAATTGTCCGTGCAATCATGGTGAAAGGGGGAAAAGCGTACGCTCCCTCGGTTGGCCACTGTTGAAGAAACGCGTCCACCGCCAAACTCTCCGGATCCGGCAGCCAGCTGAAGTAGGCCGGAGTCTGCCTGTTGTTGCGGGAAGCGAACAGGTCCAGTCGGAAGGGGCCCCTCCTGACCGAGAGCCGTCGAAAGACCTGAGGATCCAGTCTCCAGTCGCTGCTGTCCCTCCAGTGACGCGAGAACCAGTCTGCCGTCAGATTCGTTTCCCCCGGAAGGTATTCCGCCTTGAGCGAAATATTGCGGGGAAGGCAGAAATCAAAGATCTCCTTCGTCACCTCCGATAGTAGTCGGGACCGGGCTCCGCCCAGGCGGTTGATATAGCGGACCGCCGAGACGTTGTCCATCCGCAGGAGAATACAGCAGTGCGACCTGTCCTTCGCCAGACTGCGGATAGCGAACGACCCCGCCAGCAGTTCCAGGCAGTTGATGTGGAGAAGACTCTCCTGAGAGGTCCAGGCGCCTCCTGTTCACCTGCCAACGCCCGTCGCGCCCCAGCCCCAAAGGCTGGCGTCCGACTCCAAAACGACGTCGGGAGAGCTCCCGAAGATGGCTCGGCCGTTCCAAGTCTCCATACTGTCGAGCCACCACCTGAATTCCTCCCTGACCTCCTCCGTTATCGGGATCGATTGATCGTAGGAAGGATTTCGGTGGAGAAAGGAGGTCTTCAGACGTTGCATCGCCCTGTAGTGGAGTGGTCCCGGGAATATGGCCTGAATGGAAGCGAACAGTAGACCTACAATCCGAGCCAGAGTACGGAGTGGGATGGAGAAGCAGCGGATGACTCTGCGTAGTTCCTTCTTGATAGCCGCGATCTTCGTCGCTGGTAAACGTAGCGTGCTGGACCTGGAGTCTATCTCGAAACCCAGAAACTGCACGGTCTGAGTCGGGGACAATTCCGACTTCAGGAAGTTCACCACGAACCCCAGTGAGGTCAGGAATTCTACGGTAAAGCGTGTGTGCTGAGTCAGTCCGGACCTGTCGTCGCAAAACAGAAGCAGGTCGTCCAGGTATATAATGCACCGAATCCCTCGAGCACGAAGATGTGCGACCACAGGCTTCAGCAACTTGGTGAAACACCACGGGGCTGAACTGAGGCCGAAAGGGAGGCACGTGAACTGCCACGGAAGGCCTTGCCACAGGAATCTGAGGAAACGCCGGCAGGTCGAGTGGACCGGTACCGACAAGTACGCGTCCTTGAGGTCCAGTCTCGTGAACCAATCTCCGTCTCGAAGGAGGTCCCTCAGAAGGTGTATGCCCTCCATCTTGAAGTGCCTGTACCGAACGTAGGCGTTGAGCCTTCTTAAATTTATGACTGGTCTGAACTCCCCGGTCTTCTTCTTTACCAGGAAAATATTGCTGAAAAAGCCCCCCTGATCGTGCGCGGGCTCCACCGCATCTTTGGAGTGGAGCTCCAGTAGCTCGTTCTCGATCAACCTGCCGTCCTCTGTGGAGCAGACGAAAGGGTGCGGCTGGATCGACTGGTCCGGAAAGTCCACGAAGTCTATGACGTAGCCCTGCACCGTCTGGAGGATCCATGCGTCCGACGAGATAGCTGCCCAGTTCTGAAAAGAAAGGGAAATACGACCTGCTGTATGAGTGAGAAGGGTTACACGCACCACGTGACGACTTACCGGTGGAGTTGAAGCGAGCCCTGCCCCGGGCACGTGATCCACGACCTCTGTCGGCTCCTCTGGTGAAGGAGAAAGGCTGTCTATAGCCCGCTTCTGGGTAGAACGGTTGAGGTCTTTGAGAACTGGGGCCAGAAGGCCAGAATCGGCTGGCTGCTCGGCCCCTGTGGCGGCCAGCCCTTCCAAAAACACCCCTTTGGGAGTTGCCTCGGAAGACCCGCTTCATGGAGGTCTGCGCTTTGTTAAGCGACGTAAAGACATTCACATGCCTGTTGAGCTCCTTCAGAAAAGTCTCACCGAAGAGCTTGCCCTGTGCCAGTGGCCCTAATTCTTTGGTGCCCAATTCCACCAATTTTCCGTCCAGACGGAGTAATGCTGCCTTCCTCCTCTCAGAAGAGAGGGCTACGTTGGCGTTGCCCACAAAACAGAAGCACCGCTGTGCCAATTCTCTAATGTCGTGAGCCCATTCACGAACCATATTAGCGTCAAACTCCTCTGATCGCGCTAGGGCATCATCCGCCAAGTACAAGATGCGGGAAAGTGGGCCGATGGAGTCCAGCAACTTATCCTGTACGCCATGGAATGCCCTCTCAACCCCTTTGCGGGGGTCACGACCACCCCTGGACATAAAGGTGGTCATGATCTGGTCGAACTCCGGAGTCTGCGCCACGAAGTCGGGTAGCGAAGGGCGAGGGTACTCGGAGCACAAACGGTTGCGAACCGTTTTGTCCATAGGCTTGCGTAGCCATAGGTGCATAAACTTTGCGAGGTGATCCGGAGGCGTCCAGTCCCCTGAACGTGGGTGACGGATGTTTCTCGGGTCGAAGAGACGTTGGCCGGAAAGGTCCAGGATGGTTTCCCCATCCTCCAGCGGTGGCGCCGGGTCGTCAGGTAGCTGGGCGTTTTCGAGAAAGGTGCCCCCTCGGTCACCGGAGAATGCGCCGTCATCCGAGCCCCAGGCGTCCTCCGGAGCGTCGGAGTCCGCGGCCTGCCACGAGTCCAGAATATTCATGGAGGGAGATAGCTTATCCTCCTCGTCCGAGGAGTAGTGGTGTCCAGGCGAGGGAGCGGGAGGAGTCGGTTTCTCGCGCTTGGCGGGGGCCTTGCCCCTGTCCGGGTTGGCGGAGCCCTTCTCGCCTTTCCAGTGGCGTTTTAGAGGCCGAGTGTCGGCACGAGCCTGTGACTCCGAAGCCTCGGAATCGTAGTCCTGGTGCTGGACCTCAGCGAGGTCATCAGGCCCATCCGCCGCCGTCATAATCCTGGAGAAAGCCTTCTCCATCGAGGCAGCAACTGCCTCATTAATCATGGCCTGAAGCTGCGCAGCGTTCGGGTCCATCGTCCAACAGCACACTTGGCACAGGGCAGGACGGCCAGGGGCAGTATATATATATATATATATATAGAGATGGTACCAGCAGTACCTATAACCCCAGCAGGGTATATTGGGATTTCAGTCGCTGGGCAGCACCCAGGGATAGAGGATGTATGTCTCACACCTCTGCAGCAGCAGCAAGATAGGGGCGACACCCCGAAGCCCAGGGAACGAACCCTGCAGTGATGAGGCCTGGACAAACGGCCACTGAGCCGGGGACTCCTGCCTGATTGCCTGACAGGCTTATCCGGTCCGAGCTGTGAAGGAGGAGAGACACAGTGAGGGCTCTGAAAGGAGCGCGAACGCAAATGTAAGAGGGCAGGGTTGTCAGGGACTTACCACAGAGCCGAGCGCGGCGCAAATGGAGTTCCGGATATTCAAGATGGCGGCCTCAGATCTCGCGAGACGCGATCGCGATGGCCGCCGCAGACGCCCGAAGGAGAGGAAATCCCGCGAGCGCCAGCAGAGGTAGCGCGGCGAAAGACCGCGAAGCGATGCGCGCAAACGGGGTGAACGTTACCCCAGAGAAAGGAAAAGACCGACCACCAACACCGCCAAGAAGCGCGTGAGGTAAAGGTGGCGGGGGGGGGGGGGATGGGGAAGGCCAAACAGGAACGGGAGACCTGCTGAGGAAAAAACACGTCACCGGAGACACGAACCCCCCCAAATAGGGTAGTAGACATTAAACACTACCACAAAGGGTAGAAAACAAAACCCCAAAATGGAAGTACGTATCCCAAAACCTTATAAAGGTTAGAGCCGAAAACTCTGACCTGTCTGCCTGATGGAGCAGTAAAGAAAGAGGAGGAGGAGTTTCACGGCTGAGCATACAATACCTCCTACTGCATTTTGATTGGTTACCGTTTTAACTGTTTCTTTACTGCTATGTGGAGTAAGTAAAGAGAGTTAGATGCAAAATATGAAGCCTTCTGTCATGTAGTAAAATTACCTCCCCTTAACCATATATTATTGTACTCCAGGGCACTTCCTCATTGAATCCTCTTTTTATTTTCATTTTACCATTATATTGCGGGGCAACCCAAAGTTGAATGAACCTCTCCTCTGTCTGGGTGCTGGGGCCTAAAAATATCTGACAGTGGCCTGTTCCAGTGTTGGGTGACATGAAGCATGATTCTCTGCTATGACATGAAGCCTGAATCTCTGCTATGGGACCTCTCTCCTCTGTCTGGGTGCTGGGGCCTAAAAATATCTGACAGTGGCCTGTTCCAGTGTTGGGTGACAGGCAGCCTGATTCTCTGCTATGACATGAAACCTGATTCGCTGCTATGGGACCTCTCTCCTCTGTCTGGGTGCCGGGGCCTAAATATCTGACAATGGCCTGTTCCAGTGGTGGGTGACGTGAAGCCTGCTTCTCTGCTATGACATGAAGCCTGAGTCTCTGCTGACATGAAGCCTGATTCTCTGCTATGACATGAAGCCTGATTCTCTGCTATGACATGAAGCTTGATTCTCTGCTATGGGACCTCTCTCCTCTGTCTGGGTGCCGGGGCCTAAAAATATCTGACATTGGCATGTTCCAGAGTTGGGTGACATGAAGCCTGATTCTCTGCTATGGCATGAAGCCTGAATCTCTGCTATGGGACCTCTCTCCTCTGTCTGGGTCCCGGGGTCTAAAAATATCTGACAGTGGCCTGTTCCAGTGTTGGGTGACATAAAGCCTGATTCTCTGCTATGACATGAAGCCTGATTCTCTGCTATGACATGAAGCCTGATTCTCTGCTATGACATGAAGCCTGATTCTCTGCTATGGGACCTCTCTCCTCTGTCTGGGTGCCGGGGCCTAAATATCTGACAATGGCCTGTTCCAGTGGTGGGTGACGTGAAGCCTGATTCTCTGCTATGACATGAAGCCTGATTCTCTGCTATGACATGAAGCCTGATTCTCTGCTGACATGAAGCCTGATTCTCTGCTATTACATGAAGCCTGATTCTTTGCTATGGGACCTCTCTCCTCTGTCTGGGTGCCGGGGCCTAAAAATATCTGACAGTGGCCTGTTCCAGTGTTGGGTGACATGAAGCATGATTCTCTGCTATGACATGAAGCCTGAATCTCTGCTATGGGACCTCTCTCCTCTGTCTGGGTGCGGGGGCCTAAAAATATCTGACAGTGGCGTGTTCCAGTGTTGAGTGACGTGAAGCCCGATTCTCTGCTATGACGTGAAGCCTGATTCTTTGCTATGACATGAAGCCTGATTCTCTGCTATGACATGAAGCCTGATTCTCTTCTATGACATGAAGCCTGAATCTCTGCTATGACATGAAGCCTGAATCTCTGCTATGGGACCGCTCTCCTCTCTCTGGGTGCCGGGGCCTAAAAATATCTGACAGTGGCCTGTTCCAGTGTTGGGTGACATGAAGCATGATTCTCTGCTAAGACATGAAGCCTGATTCTCTGCTATGGGACCTCTCTCCTCTGTCTAGGTGCCGGGCCTAAATATCTGACAATGGCCTGTTCCAGTGGTGGGTGACGTGAAGCCTGATTCTCTGCTATGACATGAAGCCTGATTCTCTGCTATGACATGAAGCCTGATTCTCTGCTGACATGAAGCCTGATTCTCTGCTATGACATGAAGCCTGATTCTCTGCTATGGGACCTCTCTCCTCTGTCTGGGTGCTGGGGCCTACAAATATCTGACAGTGGCCTGTTCCAGTGTTGGGTGACAGGCAGCCTGATTCTCTGTTATGACATGAAACCTGATTCGCTGCTATTGGACCTCTCTCCTCTGTCTGGGTGCCGGGGCCTAAATATCTGACAATGGCCTGTTCCAGTGGTGGGTGACGTGAAGCCTGCTTCTCTGCTATGACATAAAGCATGAGTCTCTGCTGACATGAAGCCTGATTCTCTGCTATGACATGAAGCCTGATTCTCTGCTATGACATGAAGCCTGATTCTCTGCTATGGGACCTCTCTCCTCTGCCTGGGTGCCGGGGCCTAAATATCTGACAATGGCCTGTTCCAGTGGTGGGTGACGTGAAGCCTGATTCTCTGCTATGACATGAAGCCTGATTCTCTGCTATGACATGAAGCCTGATTCTCTGCTGACATGAAGCCTGATTCTCTGCTATGACATGAAGCCTGATTCTCTGCTATGGGACCTCTCTCCTCTGTCTGGGTGCCGGGGCCTAAAAATATCTGACAGTGGCCTGTTCCAGTGTTGGGTGACATGAAGCATGATTCTCTGCTATGACATGAAGCCTGAATCTCTGCTATGGGACCTCTCTCCTCTGTCTGGGTGCGGAGGCCTAAAAATATCTGACAGTGGCGTGTTCCAGTGTTGAGTGACGTGAAGCCCGATTCTCTGCTATGACATGAAGCCTGATTCTCTGCTATGACATGAAGCCTGATTCTCTGCTATGGGACCTCTCTCCTCTGTCTGGGTGCCGGGGCCTAAATATCTGACAATGGCATGTTCCAGGGGTGGGTGACGTGAAGCCTGATTCTCTGCTATGACATGAAGCCTGATTCTCTGCTATGACATGAAGCCTGATTCTCTGCTGACATGAAACCTGATTCTCTGCTATGACATGAAGCCTGATTCTCTGCTATGACATGAAGCCTGATTCTCTGCTATGGGACCTCTCTCCTCTGTATGGGTGTCGGGGCCTAAAAATATCTGACAGTGGCCTGTTCCAGTGTTGGGTGACATGAAGCATGATTCTCTGCTATGACATGAAGCCTGAATCTCTGCTATGGGACCTCTCTCCTCTGTCTGGGTGCCGGGGCCTAAAAATATCTGACAGTGGCCTGTTCCAGTGTTGGGTGACATTAAGCATGATTCTCTGCTATGACATGAAGACTGAATCTCTGCTATGGGACCTCTCTCCTCTGTCTGGGAGGCGGGGCCTAAATATCTGACAATGGCCTGTTCCAGTGGTGGGTGACGTGAAGCCTGATTCTCTGCTATGACATGAAGCCTGATTCTCTGCTATGACATGAAGCCTGATTCTCTGCTATGGGACCTCTCTCCTCTGTCTGGGTGCCGGGGCCTAAATATCTGACAGTGGCCTGTTCAGTCTTCTCAGCGCGAATTGGACGATGACGAGGAGGAGGAGGAGGAGGAGCAGGAGATGGTTGCTTCTGCTACAGAGGGTAGTACCCATAGTAGTTTAATTACATCTGTTCTGGGTGGGTGGGCAGAAGACGAGGAAGAGGATGAGGAGATTGAGAGTCACCCTCGCCCTGATGCGCGGCCTACTGTTACAATGAGGAAAAAATTTGGGAGGATTGTGAAGGAGTACATAGCAGACCATGTCAGCCTCCTCAATGATTCCTTAATGCCTTACAACTACTGGGTGTCCAGGCTGGACACGTGGCATGAACTGGCGCTCTATGCCTTGGAGGTGCTGGCCTGCCCTGCTGCCAACATTTTGTCTGAGCGGGTATTTAGTGCTGCTGGTGGCATAATAACAGATAAGCGTATCCGCCTGTCAACTGAAAATGCTGACAGGTTGACTCTTATAAAAATGAACAAGGCCTGTATTGACCGTGACATCTCGACTCCATCAGATGAAAGCTGATGAACATAAAGGCACTTTAAATATGTTGTTTAGAATGTACACTGTATTCCCATCCACCCTTTCCACCACAAAGGAATATATGCAAGGGCACTATATGCGACAAATAAGCTTGTTATTATGATGGAAGAGGAGGAGAATTAGAAAAGGAAGAGTCAACAATATACTCTTATATGGTTGAATCTTCCTTTTCTCATCCTCCTCCTCTTCCATCATATCAACATGCTTATTCGTCACATATAATGCCCTCACATATATTCCCTTGCATAGGCCCTCACTTACAATCTTTTAAAGGGTCAGCTCACCTGCAGGCCCTCACCTACAATCTTTTACAGGGTCAGCTCACCTTCAGGCCCTCGCATATAAAGTTTTACAGGGTCAGCTAACCTACAGGCCCTCACCTACAATCTTTTAAAGGGTCAGCTCACCTACAGGCCCTCACCTACAATCTTTTACAGAGTCAGCTCACCTGCAGGCCCTCACATATAATTTTTTAAAGGGTTAGCTCACCTGCAGACCCTTGCATATAATGTTTTACAGGGTCAGCTCACCTGCAGGCCCTCACCTACAATCTTTTACAGGGTCAGCTCACCTGTAGGCCCTCACATATCATTTTTTAGAGGGTCAGCTCACCTGCAAGGCCTTACCTACAATCTTTTACAGGGTCAACTCACCAGCTGGCCCTCACTTACAATCTTTACAGGGTCAGCTCACCTGCAGACCCTCATCTACAATCTATCACAGGGTCAGCTCACCTACAGGCCCTGGCATACCATTTTTTAGATGGTCAGCTCATCTGCATCCCCTTGCACATAATGTTTTACAGGGTCAGCTCACCAGCAGGCCATCACCTACAATCTATTACAGTGTCTGCTCACTTGCAGGCTCTCGCATATAATTTTTTAGAAGGTCATTTCACCAGCAGCCCATCAATCATAATTTTTCAAGGATGTATGATGCCTTCTTTTATGTCTAATAAAGGGTGTATTGGAGTGCCGGTTCCTTGTAAATTTTGGCAGCCCTTTCACTTAGTGTATAGGCTTTATGAGTGTAGGAGTACCACTACATTAACAATTGTACCACAATGTAAATGAGGCACTCCTTTATGTGATATAAAGGTTTTATCGGAGTGCCTCCTCCTTGTAATTTTTGGCAGCACTTTATATACAAGTAAATATACAGGAAAGAATGTTTCTGAACAATTTTTCATCTAAAATAGATTTTATCTTTGGTTTTGTGCATATTATTGTCTGAAAAACTGGCGTACTACTCGGACAATATCGTTCCCAGCATCAACCTGAGATTCCAAGATCCATCCAGACATTCTCCCCATGCTGTTCCCAAGCCATTTTAGTGATGTTTCCATCAATTTATGACCCTTTCATGTGAACCAGACACCCTCCCCTCTTCAGAGCAGCGGGTGCCTGGTTTAATGCTCGGGTTCTCCTATTGACTTCCATTTTGCTCGGGTGCTTGGTAGAGTACCCGAGCATCCCAAGGTGTTCGGCCCGAGCACCCGAGCACTTTGCTTTTGGCTTCCAAATCATGATCTAATCCAGATGCAAAATACTATTTGTGTGAAAGGCCTTATGGATACTCCAAAGATAAGATCCAGTTTGTTTTTCATTTGTCGTTTTTTTGACAGATCAGAAGAAAGGTAAAATAAACAGTGATGTCAACAAGGCCAAACAGGGACATTAGTGGCCCCATCACAGTATTGTGAAGGTGGCAACAGCATCATGAGTCAACATATTGGCCCAGTCACAGAGTGATGTCTTTCAGTTGGGTGGAAGACTTGAGGAACTAGTTTAAAACCAGTTTAAAGACTTGCGCCATGCAGGGCACATGGGTCAGCTCTTCTTGATGCCCTGCTGACAGAATGTTCTTCTTGTTATTGGTAACCATGGTTCCGATCTTCAGTTGGTGAAGAGACAGCCAGGATTCGATTTCTTGGTTCATGACGCTGAGCAGTTCCTCCACGGTGGCACCCAGGCTGGTCAGGTGCAGAACAGCATGACTCGCCATGCTCTGCATAGGTGGTATGCTGGAGGACCACTCCGGACTGGACCTCCAGTTGAGGCTGAGGACAAAGTGGAGGATGAGGAGGCAGAAATGGACATTGGCGCTGCAATCAAAGCATAAGAACTTGGAGGCGGCATTGCCATTACCTGGCCAAGTTGCTGGCTTGCCTGGGCTGGAATCACATTAACCCAGTGGGCTGTAAAAGACATATATTGTCCTTGACCATAGTTATAGCTCCACACGTCAGTGCTGCCATGAACTGTACCAGACACCGACAGGTTCAAGGACTGGCGCACCTTCTGCTGTATGTACGTATGCAGAGCTGGTAAAGCTTTATTAGAGAAGTAGTGACGGCTTGGGACTCTCCACCTTGGCTCGGCACAAGCCATCAGTTCTCTGAAAAGGACAGAGATAAACCGCATGGAAAGGGAGTGATTGTAGTACCAGTAATTTGGCCTGGAGCAGGTTCAGCCTCTGCACTGTTGGATCAGTGCACGCATACTGTTGCCTCTTTGCAATCGCCTTGTGATCGATTGCTGGCGAAACGCATGATGAGTAGGTGGAGGAGGAAAAGCATCAGGAACAGTAAACCATGGAAAGGAAACACAGCTCCCTTCTGCTGAGGTGCTGGAGCCCTGACTGCTGGAGAAGGGGTGCGGGCCGCTGGAAGATGCATCAGGCTGTATCACTACATTAGCTCCACGATTTTCACAGGCCATTTTATGGTGATGTTCGTTTTGTTGACACAAGGCCATGGTGCCAACATTGGCACCCTGGCCACGTTTCATCTTTTGCCCACAGATCCTATATACAGCCACGTTGATGTCCTCAAGCAACTTGATGAAAAATGTCAGCACCAGTGACTATGGCATTTTACCCCCATGGCTCTGTGCTGACTGCCTGACGCTTCCTCTATGAAGATATGCACCACTAGTTGTTTCTGGACAGGTAGGTTCCACAGTAGCAGACAGTCTACCCGGGGCATGGTTGGGTCCATATCTCACACAGCTGATACGCTGCTGGATCATGGTCACACTTGCAACCTTCTGGCTCAACGACATACTGCCACCCTGCCACTGTCTCACAGCAAGCTGCCATCCTTACCCCCTGATGATGATGATGCCCCCTTTCCACCCGTCTCCCACGTGTGATCGGCTACATCTTCATCCACTACTGTCTGCTCGTCACTTATGTTCCCTCAACAGTCTCATGGCCGCTTCACTGACTGCTGACAAAACCTGCTCCCACATGACTGTCATCGTCGCTACTTGCATACCTGCAGGAGGAAGCAGCGGACTTCTCCTCCAAATCTGGGCTCGCCGGTATCTGCTTTCTGTCCTGAATAATATCTTCCTCGCTGAAAAGTGGAGCAGAATCGGACATATACATTACTTGCCTGGCAGAAAGAAAAGAAAACAAAAGAGGCAGGTTCAGAACAGGGGAGGGAACAGAGCTTGTTTCTGGGCCATGCCAACTACGTGTGGTGTCAGAGGAAACCCATCGACTCCTGGCTGTGGGTGTTTGAGTTCAGTTGAGATTATGTTGAAGATCAGTAAAATTAGAAAGCTTATTCACCCCAATTTGAGAATCAAGGCCTCATAGAATTGCTTATGTGTAGAGTTGAGCGGACACCTGGATGTTCGGGTTCGATGGGTTCGGCCGAACTTCGGAAAAAAAGTTTGAGTTCGGGACCCGAACTTGACCCCGAACCCCATTGAAGTCAATGGGGAAACAAACTTTTGAGCACTAAAATGGCTGTAAAAATGTCATGGAAAGGGCTAGAGGGCTGCAAATGTCATCAACGTGTGGTTAAGAGCATGGCAGTGCTCTGCAAACAAATGTGGATAGGGAAATTACTTAGAATAACATAAAATACATAAAAATAAAAAATAATAATCTTGATCTAGGAGGACCAGGTCCATATGGAGTAGGAGGTTGAGGAGGCGGTAGATGTGTCAGTGTAGGTGAAAGTGGCAGTAGAAGAGGAGGAGGTAGCCTACACTGCTTTTTGGTTTAAAATTTATTTTTATTTTTTTAAATTAGGGTACACCCCAAAACAATGGGAAATATAACCCTCCAGTCGTGCTAAACACACGTTCAGACAATACACCGGCTGCAGGGCAGGCCAGCATCTCCAAGGCGTAAAGGGCAAGCTCAGGCCACGTGCCCAATTTGGAAACCCTGAAGTTGCAGAGGCTGACCCCTGTCAGTTAGTTCGTGTAGGCGTGTGCATACTTACTGCCCCACCATGTTGCACATCACCTATGCAGAGCAGGGGTTTATTCACGTCTAAAATTGTATAATGTCAACCCAAGAATGTAACATAAAAACTACAGAAATGAATTAACCTGTCTACTTGGTAGAGCAGTGGTCTATGACAGAAAACAATTGTTTATTGTCACCTGAAAATGTAAAATTAAAATTATTGAAATTTATTCAGCTGTCAACTAGGTATAGGAGGGGTATATTACACCCAAAAAATTGTGAATTTGACCATTGTGAAATGTAACTGACAAATGTTATTATTATTTTTTTTACTTGTCTAAAAGGTAAAATGACTATGGGGAGACCGGAGATTACGTATTCAATTAGTACAGACTTTCTTTAACCTTTATAAAAATCAGAATATATATGACAAACTCCCACATGATGATATTATAGAAATGATACATTGTGTAAAACAACTGGAGAGACCGTTGATCAAAGAAATGAGGGACCTCTGGGACGTAGCTTCCCTGGAAAATTACCTCAGACATGACACTGTACTGAAAGGTTTGAAAATTAGTAAGGCACTTAATGGTGACCTAGGAGACACTGACAACTTGAAAGAATGGGATGATCTCCTCCACGATTTCTCAAAAAAAAGAACTGTATTCTTTATCATAACAAAAAGGAAAAATTCCTTAAGAAAAAATAATCGGGAAATTATGGAACTATTTGAAAGAATAAGACCATACAAGGACCACCCCGACATCATAAGAATCTCCAAATCAGTAAATATGAGAATCAAAACAAAAGAGGAGGAAATCATTTCCAAAAAAAACATAGTAGGGATCTGTTAATGAGAACACAGGGAATGATCAAATAGAAAACATAAGGGGAAGATCAACACAAAGAAGTGTCTCGGACTATGACACAATTGATGACACAGCATGCGATTGCACACTAGAAAACATTTCCATTCATGAAAACAGCTTAGATGAGGAAAATCCTCATGAAGAAATACCAACAAATAAAAATCACCCCCCTTCCCCACAAAGGGTGCAGACACAAAGACCTACTAATTACAAAAATGGCTGCATCATAACGGAAAAAAGATTCGAAATCTTACCCATTAATGAAGAGGTGAATGTGGAAACAACAATGAGTGAGGTCATTAAGGAACAAATTATAACTAAGGATCCACAAATACAACATGAAGAAAAAACACCCAATTTACATACAGGAGCGGAACGAGCCCATAAAAATACATGGAATAGGAGAAGAAGCAACCAAAACACTAATACCAATGAAAATAGTACCAAAAAGGATGATAACAAGAAAACTTTAAAGAAAATCGTGAATAAGGATTTTTTTCAGGCAAAGACAACGACAAAAATAAAAAAAAAACAAAGAGGGAGAAGAGGCAAAGGACTAACAAGAAAGACACAATCACAGGACTATAAAGGCCGGAACATTTGCAATTTGAGCTCATATACATTAAATAGGGATGAAATTAAATTACTAGAAAAAGGCCTGAAATTTGCCCCATCGTCAAAATTTTGCCCGTTTGATGCCTTCGTTGGTACAAGAAAATTCACCAGTAAATTAGCCCTTAAAAAATACTTCCTAAAAAATTCTCTAAAGAAAAAAGATGGAATTCTGAGTGAGAGAAATACTACAAATACAAACACGAAGGCTAAATATAATAAGAAAATAACATCACCTAAAACTAAGTTAGAGGCGGTAAATGTGGCGAAAAAACTAACGAATAATGAGAATGATAAAGATGAGGGCAATGTCTATGAAAATTGTGATAATACCAGCCAGAAAATAATGGAGACTGACCACTTCATTCATACGGCACTGAAACAAAAATCTAACTTTAACCCAATCAATGAATATTCAGACGCTCTAAGAACTTTTCAAACCCTAGTGACCCAGGACCTACGTAAGATCAACCCACATAGGAGAGGCCCAGGGAATTTATGTAAAGGTGAAATAAAGGCTATAAAAACACTACAAACTAATAATGGGATAATAATTAAACCGGCTGACAAAGGGGGTAGTATAGTAATACTGGAACAAAAGGCATACCATAGAGAATGTACACGCCTATTATCAGATAAAAAAACATACAGGAAACTCCAAATGGACCCGACAGATTCTTACAAGAAAAAACTGAATAAGGGTCCATTCACACGTCCGTTGTTTCTTTCCTGATCTGTTCCGTTTTTTGCGGAACAGATCTGGACCAGATCTGGACCCATTCATTTTCAATGGGTCCTGAAAAAAATCAGACAGCACAATGTCTGATTTTTTTCAGGACCCATTGAAAATGAATGGGTCCTAATCTAGTAAAAAATGGAAAACTAAAAAGAATTATAACCACGGAGGAAGCGACCTACATTGACATCCAGAATCGTAATATCCCAATCTTTTACCATCTGCCCAAAATCCACAAGAGTAAAACTAACCCCCCCGGAAGGCCCATAATCTCAGGGATTGATGGATTAACATCCAATTTATCAAAATACGTCAATATCTCATTACAGCCATACGTACAAAAATTACCCGCATATCTTAAGGACACCAAACATATTCTACAGATTTTAAAGGAGATAGAATGGAAAGATGACTACATCTTAGGGACCCTAGACGTGACCTCGCTTTATACTGTCATTGAATACAAAAAGGGAAGAGAAGCAGCGGAGTACTTTCTGAGGAAAGGTGGTGTGATACCTGAAGACCAGATCAACTTAATTGGAGATTGCATTACTTTTATCTTGAAGCACAATTATTTTAAATACGGGTCCGACTTTTATCTACAGACATGGGGGACCACGATGGGGACCAGATTCGCACCAAGTTTCGCAAACCTATATATGGGTCGGTGGGAGGAGCTTACCTACCGGACCTTGGACAGGATCGGTGCGAATCTGGTCCTATGGAAACGCTTCATTGATGACGTGATTTTTATATGGAAGGGAGATGAATTTTTATTAGACAAATTTTTAACGGATTTAAATAAAAATGATTTTTATCTCAATTTTAGTCCAACTTGGAGTAAGACCCAGATCAATTTTTTAGACCTAACCATCTCTATATCAGAGGGATCCATCCAAACAAAAACCTACTACAAACCTACTGACACTAACAGTTTTATACCCTTGAACAGTTGCCACCTACCAACCTGGCTAAATAATATTCCACGTAGCCAATACACACGTGCAAGGAGAAATTGCACCAATGAGAAGGACTATGAAGAGGAAGCAAAAAAACGTTATGAAAAATTCCTGGATAAGGGCTATAAGACTCCTCACAACGTTTAAGGAGATATCCAAAGCATACAAGTAAATCAACAAAAAAATGGTTGAAAAAGATTTATGATTTGGGATAGCCAAGTCAGAGACATGACCTTCTCGGTTCACTTTGGATTATTACTCAGTGTGCTCAATAAAATATATGAATAGTGCAATTGTTTCTGCTCTAGTTGTAGTTTATAGTTTGTAGTAGTCTAGTTAAATATATTTGTGACAGGGCTGATTCAGACTTTCATGTGTGCAACAAACCGCGTACAGACCAGACATGGACACACATAGGTCAATGGTGCAATTCATACCCCTGGGCAAATGCTACTTTGTTCCATGTCCAACGACCATTGGAGACGCGCGGACATGCAGACCTTACTTTTCACCTTTTCTTGCAACTGTAAGTAAATGCATGCAATGAGGTTCTTCAAAATATTAGCCCATGAGCATTTAACCTAGAGATGCAAATAGATGTATAGAGTATGTAGTAGAATGCAGTTTATAAAAGACCTTTACAAGATGTAAGAACATGTACTGATGTACTGCTCATTTTTATGAGAACATCTCTCATGATCCCTCTTTGTCTGAGTTTAGTTTAATATTGAGTGGAAAAAAGTTCTTGTGAAAATTAAGCAACCAAGATAAACAAAAGTCCTCAGTAGGCAAAGGGATGGAGTTTTGCAAAAAAACAATATGTTCTATATCTATCCTATTTCAATCATAAGCCACCCTGTTGTTCTATGAAATGAAAAATGTTATTTTTTTCAGAGTTCATTTACATGTAAAAGAATAAAGGGCCTAGGGCGTCCCTATTTATTTAGTACTACGGGATAAACCAAATCAGAAAACATCAAAAATACGTATCCAGCATTGCTGCCACCTGTAGGGTATCAAATTAGAAAGATAATTAAATGGAAAGTACATTTACAAATACCCATGCGTCTTGATAAAGTTGGAAGTGAGCATCAGATTGTGCAGGTTTTTGTGCTTAATGTCATGCTGAAAATAAGGTGTTTGTATGATATTAATGCAGTCGGTGTTCATTTAGCGATAAGTATCACATTTGTTTTCTTATTCCTCCTTCCTTTGATACAGGTGTTGAGGCTGATTATATTGTTATTAACTGAGGCCATTTTCTTGTCTTTATTGCTTTTTGTTTGAGAAACGACTGCGTTCTATCATTTGTGACAGCAAGCTTTGCAAAGGTCTCCAGAAAAAGCAAGTATTTAACCAAGAGCAGGCACTTACTAATAACTCCTGCTAGTTAGATGGGATGGGAGCATTTTAGGCCACAATGACCAGACACATTTTAGTGATTTTTTATTGAATATCGATTACATGGAAATTCTTTAAAGGCAGTGGTGACTCTAGGAACAATATATTGGGAGGGGGGGGGGGGGGCACATAAGATACCACAGTCAAAAATGGGGGTGCACTAATAATTTTCACCACTTAACCCCTTAAGGAGCCATACGTCATCTCTGGCCGTGACTTAAGGACCAGAGAAGTACATGTACGTCATGGTGATCGGGCGGGTGCAGGAGCTGCGCACGCCTGATCAGTAGCAGGGGTCTGGCAGTCACTGATAACCAGACCCCTGCTGCATGTGCCAGGATCGGTGAAATCACCGATGCCTGCGCATTAAACCCTGAACAGCCGTGGTCAGCGCTGAATGCGCCACGTGTGATGTCCGTGCAGGTAGAAAGAAGCCATTGGGTCCCCGTGCTGCTGTGACGGGGACCCAAAGGCATGGAAGGCAGCACGATGCCTTCCTTAGGCATCGTGGCTGCCTTCCGGGAGAGCCTGTGAGATCCACAACCGTTGTAAAATTCTCTTAACCCCCAGATGCCCTCCCAACATATGCGCATGCGCTAAATCCAAGACCATAAGTTGTTCCACCACCTCTTGCCTCACCTTGTCTACCCTGTATAACAGGTCCTGGTTATAGGCCAAGTGAGGAAATACAGTATCGGCCCCGGGACGCTGGGCAACACCATTGATCACCAACACACCTTCTCTAGCCCACAATAACGTCAAATCCTGGAGCTGTGTGGTCCCGAAGGTTTCTCGGGGCACCTCTAGATCCAGGATGGACGAACTTTCTACTGTCTCACCCGGAAATCCTTCTAGGGGAAACCAGTCTGGGTTACACTCCACCTCCCCTACGGTGACCCCTACGGCTTGGGCGCCTGCCTCGGGGTCCTCGGGCTCGGGACCCAGACATTTTTCTTCCCAAAGGTAGGCAACCCGTTCCTCCACAAAGTCCAGAACAGGGGAAAGTCCCTCCCAAATATTGCGGCATAAGGGAGCCGTCTCCCCACTCCTACAACATGTGGTACTTCCTTCCCACACACCGCCAGGGTAACCTTAGTGGTGACATACTCTCGGCGATCCCCATGTATACAGACAATGGTAAGGGTTCGCCTTTTTCCGTTAACAGTGACTCATGGACCAGAGTTACCAGGCTCCCAGAGTCCACCAGGGCCTGCACGGAGTGTCCATTAACAACGACATCACACACCGGAGGGGATAAAAGGAGGACTGGTTCGGATGCCCTAGGGCAGTTGGCTGCCACATGTCCCCAGTCCTGACAATGCCAACATCTGATCCCCGCAGCCTCCCTCCTCCCCAGGGTATTCCTCCCATGGACTGGAGATCCACTCCCCCCTTATGGGGTTGGATCCCTTTTTCAGGATCCCGGGTCACCTTGTTTCTGGACAGACCACAGCAGTCCTGCAGGCTTCTAGGCTACCTGCCTTTGTCTCCCTCAGGCCAGAGCCCCTTCAGCTAGTAGCACCACAGGTCCCAGGGCTATCCTTCAGTTTGTGCTGTGCTCGTATTGCACTATGCACTTTATTTCACATATCACATTCACGGTATTTATTTTTGTATTCTTATTTTTACAATGTGGATTGGATTTATAGTACACTTTTTGTTCTGATACTGTGACATGTATTGCACTTTATATATGAATTGTATTTGGTATATGTACAAACCGGATTCCCAAAAAGTTGGGACACTAAACAAATTGTGAATAAAAACTGAATGCAATGATGTGGAGATGGCAAATGTCAATATTTTATTTGTAATAGAACGTAGATGAAAGATCAAACGCTTAATCCGAGTAAATGTATCATTTTAAAGGAAAAATACGTTGATTCAAATTTTCACGGTGTCAACAAATCCCCAAAAAGTTGGAACAAGTAGCAATAAGAGGCTGGAAAAAGTAAATTTGAGCATAACGAAGAGCTGGAAGACCAATTAACACTAATTAGGTCAATTGGCAACATTTGACTGAAAAATTTCAAGATTTGCTTCCAAACTTCAAAGCCTTCTAACGTCCCCAAAAAATAAAATGGCATTCACAAAATGATCCAAACGTAGTAGACATATGGGAAATGTAAAGTAATAACTATTTTTGGAGGTATTACTATCTATTATAAAAGTAGAGAAATAGAAATTTGCTAATTTGCTAATTTTGTAAAATTTTTGGTGAATTTTTTTACTCAATTTTACCACTGTCATGAAGTACAATATGTGATGAGAAAACAATCACAGAATGGCCTGGATAAGTAAAAGTGTTTTAAAGTTATAACCACATAAAGCAACAGATTTGCAAAAAATGGCCTGGTCCTTAAGTTGAAATATGGCAGGGTCCTTAAGGGGTAAATCATACTACTGAAAAATACTAAATAAGTATATATAAATAAGATTACAAAATATGAGAGTATTGCAGTATGCAGGAATACCTTTTTATTGTACTAACCTAATACTTAAAAGACAAGCTGTGGGCTGAATTGGAGAATTTATTTAAAATCAGCTATGTTGTCCTATATTGTTCACTTCTCCTGACTCCTCCAAACTCCACCCTTATCCTGCTTGTAATGCAGAATACGGTGGTCAGAGGTGCGTGTAAAGCAGAGTGCATCGCTCAGGGTATGCTGGTTAGGGGTGCATGTAATGCAGGGGTGATGGTTAGGGGTGCATCGCAGATAGAAAAGGTACTTACAGTTCTGATGTGCTCTGTCCTCGTGCTTTCTTCCTCTAGGCGTGGTGGCAGGAGGAGGGGCGCGCAGTGAAGCAGGTGGGCAGCATGGGCAGTACTTTCAGTTTGGCAAAATTGACAGATCGCCGCTGTACTCAGGGCCATCTTTAATATTGATTGGACTCTGGGCAAGAATTACTTGGGGCCCTGGATCTAACCCCAAATCCACACACCTTGTAGAATAGTAAACTTTAATAATGATGAGTGGCCACTAGAGGTGTTCCTTGGTAGTAATGTAAATACTACCTTTTTTTCTGAAAATACTGCCTTTTTTCTGAAAATACTGCCTTTTTTTCTGAAAAGGCAGTGTTTACATTAAAAAGCTTGCAGAGACATGCTATAGACACCAGAATTACTACGTTTATCTGTTGTGATTCTGATGACTATAGTGTCCCTTAATATAGAGAGAAAAAAAAGAATCAGCACAAAAGTATCAAATAAAATGGCTGTATCATTATTCTAAAAATTAAAAAAGCACAACTTCTGACACAAATATATAGTATTTTGCAGATTACTTTTTCTTTTTTTACAATGTGCAGAGAGTACTGTACTACTAACCCCTCCATTCACCCCTACATGCAAGGTAATACAACACCACATACCTCTCACATCCATTGACGTCTCTTTGATGTAGATGTTCTCTTTCCTCATCTTCTCCTTTCAAACCTTCAGACCAGACCACCATTTTTCAGCCATTTCTCGTTTCTGCAGTTTGACAAACACAATCTTAGTTGACTACTTTTCCATCATCCTCCCATCTTCTGGACAAATCATCCTACCACCCCCAATACTATGCCGCTGTGCTCCCCAATACTATACTGCAGAAACAGATAAACCCCCTGATAATAGTAGTACCATGCAGATAGTGCCCTTCAATAATTATTGGCACACAGTGCCCTAAAATAAATGCGCCCAGTAAATAGTGCCCCTGACATTGACTATTGACAATAATTGTGGTAAGCTGATACTGTGCCAAGGACCCCCACAGTAATAGTGCTCCCAAAAGTCCCACCAATAGGAAAAATTCTCTGCTAGAGCACACATGGTAGTAATAGTTCTCCAACAGTGCCCCAACATGTCCCCACTGTGCCCCAAAAGTAATAATGCTCCCATAGTGCCCATACTACTAATCATGTTCCCCATAGACCCCCAGTAGAAATAAAGCCCATCATTATGCCCCCAGTACCCCCAGTTGTAATAATTCTCCTTATAATGTGCCAGTGCAAAAAATACCCTTTTAATGCTCCCAGTTGAGCTAATGTCCCCATAGTGCCCCCATAATGTGCCAGTATAAAATACCCCTTTATAGTGCCCCAGTAAATGCCCCATTGTGCTCCTCTCCCCCCTTTTTACTAGTGCCTCTCATAATGTACCAGTATAAAATGCCCCATATATAGTGCCCCAGTAGATGCCCTCAGTGTCCCCCATAATTTGCAAGTATAAAATACCCCTTCTTAGTGCCAATAACAAGTGCCCCCATAGATCCCCCAATTATGTGCCAGTAACAAGTGCCCCCATAGATGCCCCCCAATCATGTGCCAGTAACAAGTACCCCCTATGTGCCAGTAACAAGTGCCCCATAGATGCCCCCAATCATGTGCCAGTAACAGGTGCCCCCATAGATGCCCCCCAATCATGTGCCAGTAAGTTGTACCATATAAAAAAATAAACACTTATACTTATCTCCATCAGGCGGCCAGCGATGCGATGCAGGCCTTTTCCGGCCTGTATCCCGTGCTGTGCGGCTCAGGCGGTGCAATGACATCATTATGCCGCCTACATCAGCCTCTGATAGGCTGCAGGAACTAGGCCTGCAGCCTATTAGAGGAACGGAGATGGGAGACACCTCTCCCTTCCCCGCCACAGCACTTCTATCTGTATCGCTCTCCTGAGGACGGCGATACAGATGACTATGGAGATGAGCGCTTCCACAATGGAAGCGTTCATCTCCCTGTGACCTTCCGCTGCCCCTTAAGTCACCAGTGGCAGGCGGGGCTCAAGAGGCAGCTGCCTTGGGACCCCCAGGAGCAACTGGGCCCGGGCTGCCCCTTTTGCCCACGTTAAAGACTGCCCTGGCTGTACTAGCAGCGGCGGCCAGCGTTTTAAAAGGGAATCAGCGGGGGGCATGCGGGGGGGGGGGGGGGAGCAAGGAATAACCTATGGGAGGCAATTGCAACACCTATGTTTAAAGGTATCCCTGGTCAATGTAAAGTATTCCTATGTAATGAATAGTGCATTTCAAATGAAACATTATTGTAATATATTTGCACTAAAACAGGCATACGCAACCTGCGGCCCTCCAGCTGTTGCAAAACTACAACTCCCATCATTCCTTGACAGCCTACAACTATCATCCTACAGAAGGGCATCATTCAAGTTGTAGTTTTACAACAGCTGGAGGGCCGCAGGTTGAGCATCCCTGCACTAAAACTATCACTGTACGTTTGGTATGTACATTACATTTTCCTCTCTGTTAGAATCCCCTGCTGTCGCTCCTGTGGTTGAATTTCTGGTCTACCTTCTCCTGGATTCAGTGGTGGACCAACATGCTCAATAGCTTCCCTGCTCCCCTCCGCTCAGTGATGGTGTAGTGATCTCACAGTGAAGCGGATCAGACAACTTTTATTCATTCGGCCCTTCTTCTAAATTCATAGAATTATATAGTGATCTCTGTCTATTGTGCTCCAATGTGCTATTAGCAAATTTGTAATAAATAAAAAAAATAAAAAATTTGCAACCCCCTACAAATTTTCTATTAAGGGGCAGTAGACAGGAGAACAGAGATCCAGTAGCTCGGACAGGGTTAGGAAGAGTTGGCTTCAGCCTCGAGAGATGGTACATGGAACAAACTGCCTACACAAAGTGAAAATACTAGAACTGCAGAGGGGTGAATGAAGAAGCTGAAAATTACACTGCAAGCAACGTCTTTTCCATTGATATAATTGAAATAATGGTGTGCATTACTGTGTGTGTGTGTATATATATATATATATATATATATATATATGTGTAAAGAACACCGGGAAACTTTACCTTTGTCAATCTCATCTTGAGCTGAGATTGACCAAGTATAACGTGCTCGTGATGCTTGGTCAATAATCAGGCAACCAAGGTGGTGCACCCTTTATTTTCGATTCTGCAGCAGGGTATATGTTGATGCAGGGTCAAATTTATCTCTTTGGCATCTTATCTTGCTGTGATAGGCTGCCATTCTGATATGGTAATGGTCATACACATGCTGGATGTCATCCTGTGGTATGTCATTTCAAGCTCTTTCAACTTGGACCAGTATTTCAGCCAAGGTGGTTGTTGGCTGCTGTGCATGGGAGATCTGTTGCCCGATCCAGTCTTACACATTCTTGATGGGAGAGATATCTGGCTATTGAGCTGATCAAGGGGGCTGCTGGATATCCTGAAGAGCACACAATCATCAAAACTGAACAGACAAAGATATGTTACAATTCAGGTGCCAAGATTTAGTACTGGAGGTAACAAATAATAATAAGCCCTGGGGTATGTTTGCACTCATTTTTAGGTGGTTGATTATTTAAAACATTATGTATTCCCCCCTCTCGAGTCACTGCAAGGCTGCACAGGGGCAGAGGGCAGTAACAGGCTATGTTCCTTCTTCCTGCTGCCACTTGCAGTTTTCTCTCCCATTATCTCCTCTACACAGAACTGGGAAGTAACATTTCCTGCACACTGGCTTCAAATGACTATTTTTTAAGAATTGCACCTTAATCTTGGCATCTCAATGAAAATCAAAGATCTTTCTGTCTTATATTCTAGTCAGGAGAATCTTGTACTTGGCCGTGAAATGGGGAAGTTGACATCTGGGAATCAAGTCAGATAATTTGGCAGGAAAGTAAAATATGCATAGTAATATTCATTTTCAAAATACTACAAGCAGATTACTGAAAAGGCAGAACCAATCAGGAACGTACTAATTGACCCCGTACCATCTGTCATTTGACAGCGGGCTCTGCATGCCCTGAGCCATAAAACATTGCTGCAGTAGAGTGGGGTTAATGGCTGCCAGAGCGTTCCTGCTCTAAGAACCAGCAGTTACTAATAGTCTAGGTTCTTAGTGCAGGCTTTTGCTTAACAGGTGGCGTCAGGGGAAGCTCTGATCCAGGTATGTACCATGGCATGATCAAAGGGGACTTGACCACTGCAATCAGGTCAATGGGATTCCTAGTGATCTGGTTGGAGACTAAAGGAGCCATCCTCCTTCTGAGGACCTACAAAGGACCCCTGGGCTGCCTGCCTAAAAGTTATAAAATAGTAATCCCATAATGGGATTTTAAAAAAATGTTATAAATAAGGTAATTTAAAAAAATGCAACTCTTCTAAAATGCCATTAGCGTAAAATACATTTTATTGTGCACACATTAAATAAAATAAGAAAATGCACATTTTAGATATCCACAAGGCCAAAATAACAAGATTAATTATAAGGTTATTTTGTATGAAACATGATTAGTGTAAAAAAAATATAAATCAGACCTCAGATAAGACCCCCAATATTCATTAGACCTCAAATCAAATCCCCAATCCTCATCAGACCACAGATCAGACCCTTATTCCTCATCAGACCTCAGATCAGATACAAAAGATAATAAAAGAACAACTTACCTCTCCTGCTCAGGACAGCATCACCGCTCTGGAGATCCAGCACACTCTACCTGCCCTCGCGGTTCCCTGGTCTTCTGCCAGAGCCATGCTGCACTGTGAGCTGACATGGTACAGAGCCAGGTCATAATGCTCTAAGTCCTGACGCTGTACAAACTGAGGACACAGCACAGCTGGCGCCTAGCACAAGATCAGGGAGCAGTGAGTAAGGCCAGCACCAGGAGCACTATATTCAATGCTCCCTGGTTCTACTATGTACTAATGAGCAATTCCATAATGCAAGCACTAATTATTATTCCTTTCATAAGATGCACTGCCATTTATCCCCCACTTTTGTGGTGAAAAAATACATCTAATGGAGTGGAAAATACAATATATAAATTATACTTTAATTTATACTGTACTGTATGTGCCTCTGAACAATGCAAAAAATAACAATTTTCCTGCATAGCATAAGGCCTCAAACAGCCATATCAATGGAAAAAAAAAACATTTATGACTGCTAAAACGCAGAAAAGCTAAATTGAAAACAATTTTGATGATTATTAAGGTCATTAAGGGGTTAATACAAAGCTATTTTAACAGATTTTATGTTAACATTTCATTTAGGATGTTTTTCGTTAATATCCTCAAGGTCTAAGGCTGGCTTTAGACAAGTGTGAGCAGACCTTAAAACAGAGTCTGTGAGGGCCACATTTCCCGAACTCACTGCATAATAGTGATCTGTTATGCTGGGAATTCAAGCCACACCGCAAGTCTTTAGTGCTATACTCACCTCCCAATTTTTGTATGCTTTTCTATGGCTGGCTAATAATCGACAATATCAGATCCTATCAGGTTCCATTGATATTGAACTAGAGGATTTTTACTTATATGTTAGAGCCTATATACAAATTGCTAAGATTAAATTGTGATTAAAAAGAAATAAATGAATCAAATATTTATAAATACATAAAATAAATATACAGGCAATATAATTTTTTATATTGTTAAAGTAAATTAAATCATGAGCAGCCCGTACATAAAGCAGCCTTTTGTTGCTTACTAACAGTCTTAACTACAGTAGCACACCCAAATGGACTGTGAGTAAGACTTCCCATAAACAGTGTTTACACCTTCCATCAGACTGACATGGAGGCCGTCATAGGAATGGATAAAGAAACTAACTACTGGTCCAGACAGAAGTTTATTGGGAGTCATGTAATGTAAGGGCCGCAAATGACAGAGGCTGAAATAGCATCAATCAATCAATCGCTAAGTAGGTTTTTCAAACAATTGATTATGTCTACTATAGATGAGAGAATCGAAGTTGCCGAATCCGAATTTCCTCACGATTCGTGGTAACGAATCAAATTTTTTCCTAAAATGGCTGCTGCATGTGTGAGGACATGGAGCAAGGAAATCTGGGAAGGTGAGATCACCCATAATTCCATGCATGCAGCCAATCAGCAGCCAGCCAGCCCTGTGATGTCACAGCCCTATAAATAGCCTTAGCCATCTTGGATTCTGCCATTTCCAGTGTACTTAGTGCAGGGAGAGACATCAGCAGGCGCTAGGGAAAATGCTAGAAAAAAATGTATTGTGCAAAAAATTTTTTACAAGTGCAGGGAAACATTTTTAAAGTTGTGGAGAAAGGATAGGGAGTAGGGTTGAGCGAATCTGAACTGTAAAGTTTGGGTTTGTTACAGCATACAAGGGAATGCTCCAAAATCCTGAACGGAACCTCACGAATAGCTGCTAGCAGACAAATAGGAAACGCACCCAAGAGGCTTACACTCCTAGCAATCAGTCTCTAACAGCATACAGTAAATCCCTGCAAGAACGAGACCAAGCTCCGTGTTGAGGGTCAAGCAGTGGACAGGCAGAGCTGTGGGTTTATTGTTCTTATATACACATTAGTACCACCAACCGGGTTTTGTAAGACAACCAGTAAACACGTACAATACACTCAGACACTCCCACACAAAATCCTCCCCTCTGCCTGTGATACAATTACCTTACACAATGGGTTAATGTAGTCATCACAGGCAGGAAAATACACAGTTTGAGTCTTCTGGCCTGGAGACAACCGAGGAGTAATTAAATTATCTCTCAGGACAAAGAGAAATCGTCAATACACACATGGGGACAATAGGACAGAAATCACTATTCAAATATACAATGTTACAACAATTACAGTAAACATAGACATTTAACATATCCAAAAATGGCACGAATTAGACCAGGGGTTCAAAAGTTAGTAAAAGTGCTTTGTGAACAAAAGAAGCATGGCTTTTCTGCCCAAAACCAGTTTTTACAGAGTTAGGCTGTGTGAGATAATTGGCTTAACTGGGTGTGGTAAGCCAACTAGGTACAGAAAATACCTCTATTCACAAACAGCAAAACTACACAAAAATACATAACTCCTATCAAACTGAACAGAACCCCCCCATTCAACTTATCACCAGATGGCTTGGATCTGAGCGCTCAATATATCCGAACAGCGCTCAGATGCCACAAACACAGTCAAATCGCCATGGGCTTTAAGTTTAGCATGGGCTGATGAGAGGGCCCATAATCCTTGGGCAAGAGTCTGGCAACCAGGCTTCTCCATAATGGCATGGCTGTGATTGGCCAGTGCAGCATGTGACCCAGCCTTTATATAAGCTGGAGTCACGTAGTGCTGAACGTCACGATGCTGTGCTTAGTGTAGGGAGAGGATGCTGCTGCTGTGAGGGAGGGAATAGGAAATAAACTTTAATCAGGGCTGCAATTGAACTCAGCGATCTACATAGATTTTGTTTTGTGGGTGAAGTGCACAATCTTTTTACCCTGCCCTGAGCCCAGTGACAGAGAAAAATAACTTTTATCCATCTGTTAGGTTAAGTGGGCGGCGGCGGGCATTTTATGCAAGCTCAGTGCACCAGCACTGCATATGTGCTTTTGTGACATTCAAATCCAAGCTTAAAATACTGCAATAATAATCTGGTTTAAAAAAAAAACACCCTTTTTGGGCAAAATACAAAATTTTTCAGCCCTTGCTGCATATGCATGTGTGAAACTCAAGCGTTATATACAGCTGTCATAGTCTGTTAGTAAAAAAAAACAAAACCCTTTTTGGGCAAAATACTTAATATTGCAGCCCTTGCTGCACCTGTTATTGTTAAAAACAAGTTTGAAATGCTTCAATAATTTTGTGGCTTTGAAAAAACGCCAATTTTTGGCAATAACCTTCATTTTGGGCCTCTGCCGCATTAGTCAGTGTGCAATTTAAGCTAGAAATACAGCTATAATTTTCAGGGTTTTAAAAAACACTCTTTTTGGGCAAAATACACAATTTTACAGCCCTTGCTGCATCTGCACGTGTGAAATTCAAGCGTTATATACTGCTGTCATATTCTGTTATTAAAAAAACACCCATTTTGGGCAACAAACTTAATTTTGCAGCATATGTAATTGTGAGATACATTCTTTAGATACTGTGGTTATATTCTTCTATTAGTAAAACACCCCTTTTGGGCAAAAATCTTTAATTGCGGCCTAGTCTGCATCTGTACGTGTGAGATACACACTTTAGATACTGTGGTTCTATTCTGCTATTAGAAAAACACCCATTTTGGGCAAAAAAAAATATTTTGCAGCCTTTGCAGCATATGTCATTGTGAGATACACCCTTTACATACTGTGGTTCTATTCTGTTATTTGAAAAACAGCCATTTTGGGCAAAAAACTTAAATTGAGGCCTAGTCTACATCTGTACGTGTGAGATACACACTTTAGATACTGTGGTCCCATTCTGCTATTAATAAAACACCCATTTTAAGCAAAAATCATTAATTGCGGCCTAGTCTGCATCTGTACGTGTTAGATACACCCTTTACATACTGTCGTTCTATTCTGCTATTAATAAAACACCCATTTAGAGCAAGATCCTAAATTTGAGAAATATGAGGAGAGCGTCAAATAAGGGACGTGGCCCGGGTCGTGTTGCTGCTGGTGGAGCTCCTACTGCAGGGAGAGGACGTGGTCGATCTGTGCCAGCTACACGCACAAGTGAAACTCCTTCAGGTGCGAGTAGGCGACAGAACCTGCAGCGGTATTTGGTCGGGCCTAATGCAGCTCTACGAATGGTGAGGCCAGAACAAGTACAGGCGATAGTAGATTAGGTTGCTGACAGTGCCTCCAGCTCCTTCACATTGTCTCCCACCCAGTCTCCTGCTGAAAGATCAGAGATGGCACCTGCAGCTGATGTCGATCAGTCTTTCACTTCATCCCCTTGCAAATCAGCCAAGCAGTCTGAGTTCCAAGTCATGCAGCAGTCTCTTCTGCTTTCAGGGTTTCCCAGGGCCATCCACCTATCCCTGCTCCAGAAGTGCAAGAGATGCCCAACCACTTATGTTTCAAGATGAGCACATGGGAGGACCATTGCAGAATGTCTTTGATGATGATGAAACACAGGTGCCAACTGCTCTGGCTTTCAAAAGTGTGCAGACCAACAAGGAAGGCAGGGGTGAAGACTGGGTGGAAGATGACGTGGAGGACGATGAGGTCCTCGACCTCACAAGGAATCTAGGTCATGCGAGTGACCTGTGTAGTATGGAGGAAGAGGCGGTGGTCGCACAGAGCCACCAGCACAGCAGAAAAGGGAGCAGGGTGCAAAAGCGGAGTGGCCGTCCCGTAGACAGTACCCTGCTACTGCCCACCGCAGCAAAGGACCGAGCACACCAAAGCCAGCTCCAAAGAGTTCCCTGGTGTGGCAGTTCTTCAGACAAAGTGCTGACGACCAGACATAAGTGGTTTGCATGCTGTGCAATCAGAGCCTGAAGCGAGGCATAAACGTTCTCAACCTGAGCACAACCTGCATGACCAGGCATCTAAGTGCAAAGCACGAGCTGCAGTGGCGTAGACACCTCAAAAACCAAGAAAGGTCTCTGGCTCCTCCTGCTTCCTCTTCTGCTGCAGTCTCGGCCTTTTCATCCACCTCTAGAGTGATAGTGGCACCTGCCACCTCGCAAACAGAGGATCTTCCAGCAATACCACCATCTGGGTTACCAAGCATCTCCACAATGTTCCACAGAAGCGTTCAGCTCCCCATCTCCCAAACACTTGAGCGGAAGAGGAAGTACCCCCCTACCCACCCGTGATCCCTTCCCCTGAATGCCAGCATTTCAAAATTACTGGCCTTTGAAATGCTGTCATTCCGTCTGGTGGAGACGGAGCGTTTTAAAAGCCTTATGGTGGTGGCTGTTTCACAGTACGTCGTGCCCAGCCGCCACTACTTTTCCAGGTGTGCCATCCCTTCACTGCACAACCAAGTGGGGGACAAAATCAGGTGTGCACTGCGCAACGCCATCTGTGGCAAGGTGCACCTCACTACGGATACGTGGACCAGTAAGCACAGTCAGGGACATTATATCTCCATAACAGCACACAGGGTAAATGTAGTGGCGGCTGGGCCTGAGGTGGATAGCAGTTTGGTGCGTTTCCTTCCACCACCGAGGATTGCAGGGCGCTTCAGATTGCCTCCTGTTGCTTCCTCCTCCTACTCCGGTTCCTCATCCTCATCCGGTCAGCGTAACACCTTCACGACCAACTTCAGCACAGCCAGGGGTAAACAACAGCAGTTAGTTTTAAAACGTATCTGTTTGGGGGACAAACCCCACACCGTGCAGGAGCTGTGGACGGGCCTTGAACAACAGACGGATGAGTGGTTGGTGCCAGTGAGCCTCAAGCCCGGCTTGGTAATGTGCGATAATGGGCGAAATCTCGTAGCAGCTCTAGGCCTAGCCGGTTTGACGCACATCCCTTGCCTGGTGCATGTGCTGAATTTGGTGGTGCAGAGAAACCTTAAAAATTACCCCGATATGTCAGAGCTGCTGCATAAAGTGCAGGCCATCTGTCAGCGCTGCAGCGTAACTCCGGCCTTCCCGCTCACTGCCTCATATGCGACGTG
The DNA here is from genome assembly GCF_014858855.1 of Bufo gargarizans. NCBI lineage: Eukaryota > Metazoa > Chordata > Amphibia > Anura > Bufonidae > Bufo > Bufo gargarizans. Next base: position 391,176,874 of record NC_058083.1, on the reverse strand, counting down.
CCCACAAGATGGAACTCCACCTTACACATGCTGGCCAGACTGTGCGAGCAGCAGCAGGTGATAGTGGAGTTTCAGCTGCAGCACACACGGGTGAGTCTCTCTCCAGAACAGCACCACTTCACCACCAATGACTGGTCCTCCATGCAAGACCTGTGTTCCTTGTTGTGCTGTTTCGAGTACTCCACCAACATGGCCAGTGCCGATAACGCCATTCTCAGCGTTACTATCCCACTTCTATGCCTCCTTGAAAAAACGCTGCTGGCGATGATGGAAGAGGATGTGGCACAGGAGGAGGAGGAAGAAGAGGGATCATTTCATAGGGTTTCTGGCTAGTCATTTACAAGTGGCTCCGAGGGTGGGTTCCTGCACCCACAAACGCAAGGTACACAATTGTCCAGCCAGGGTACAGTTCTGGAGAATGACGAGGTAGAGGATGAGGAGGAGGAGATGGAGGAGGAGGAACCTTGTTAACAGCAGGGTGGCACCCAGACCAGCTCATGGCCATCACTGGTGCATGGCTGGGGGGATACAGAGGAGACAGACGATACATCTCCCACAGAGGACAGCTTTTCGTTGCTTCTGGGCAGCCTGGCACACATGAGCGATTACATGCTGCAGTGTCTCCGCAACGACTGGCGAGTTGCCCACATTCTAACTTGTGCTGATTACTGGGTGGCCACGCTGCTGGATCCCTGTTACAAGGACAACATACCGTCTTTAATTATGTCGCTGGAGCGTGATCGTAAGATGCGCGAGTACAAGCGCACGCTGGTAGACGCGCTGCTGGTGGCATTCCCACCTGATAGTGGGGGCAAAGTAGAATCACAAGGCGAAGGCAGAAGAGGAGGAGGAAGAGGTCACCAATGCAGCTGGGGCACCACCAGCACCTCAGAAGGCAGGGTTAGCATGGCCGAAATGTGGAAAAACTTTGTCAGCATGCCACAACAACCAGCACCACCAGCTGATATAAGCGTCTTAGCAGGAGGTAGCATTTCACCATGAATGACGGGTCTGCCCCTTCAACTTCTAGGTTCTCCGAATTGGGCACATAGCCTGAGCTTGCCCTTTACACCTTGGAGGTGCTGGCCTGCCCTGCAGTCAGTGTATTATCTGAACGTGTGTTTAGCACGGCAGGGGGCGTTATCACTGACAAACGCAGCCACCTGTCCACCGCCAATGTGGACAAGCTCACATTCATTAAAATGAACCAGGCATGGATCCCACAGGACTTGTCCGTACCTTGTGCAGAATAGACATGTATACCGGCCTTACCCAGCCATTGTTATACTACAGCCCAATTGCTCAATGTTGTATTTTTGATATTTCCCACTCTTTTGGGGTTTACCCTAATAAAAATAATAAAAAAATAATAAAAACCAAAAAACTGTGTTGGCTGCCTCATCCTCCTCCACCGCCGCTTCCATCTACACTGCTACATCCACCGCCTCCTCAAACTCCTACTCCATATAGACCGCCACCTCATAAATCATGTTTTTTTTTTTTTATTTGTACAAATTTCATTTTCATTTCATTAATTGGTCTGTTACATATTTGGGTGAAATTCAGCAATTTTTGGGTGTGATATACCACTGCTATACCTAGTAGACAAGTAAAAAAAATTCACTAATTTGTCTGTTACATTTTCGGGTGAAATTCCCCAATTTTTGGGTGTGATATACCACTGCTATACATAGTAGACAGGTAAAAAAAAAATCACTAATTTGTCTGTTACATTTTAGGTTGAAATTCAGCAATTTTTGGGTGTTATATACCACTGCTATACCTAGTATACAGGTTAAAAAATATTCACTAATTTGTGTTACATTTTCAGGTGAAATTCACAAATTTTTGGGTGTGGAATGCCACTGCTATACCTAGTAGACAGGTAAAAAAAATCACACATTTGTCTGTTACATTTTTGGGTGAAATTTGCCTATTTTTGGGTGTGATATACCACTGCTATACCTAGTAGACAGGTAACAAAAAATAACAAATTTGTCTGTTACATTTTCGGGTGAAATTTGCCTATTTTTGTGTCTGATATACCACTGCTATACCTAGTAGACAGGCAAAAAAAAAACACTAATTTGTCTGTTTCATTTTCGGGTGAAATTAACCAATTTTTGGCTGTGATATTTCCCTGCTCTACTTAGTTGACAGCTTAATAAATTTCACAAATTTTTCTTTCACATTTTCGGTTGACATTCAACAATTTTTGGCTGTGATAGACCCCTGCTCTACCTAGTAGACAGGTTAATAAATCTCACAAATTTTTCTGTTACATTCTTGGGTTGACATTTTAAATTTTTTGACATGAATAAACCCCTGCTCTGCATAGATGACAGGGACCGAAATTTTTAAAAATAATCTGTTCCATTGGTGGATGACATTAACCCATTTCTGGCGATGAAAAACCCCTACTCTGCATAGGTGATAATGACTTAAATTTCTAAACTTCGTCTTTAATTGGCCCTTTCATTCGATCCTTCTGCTTTAATAACTTGTCCCACATTTCCGCTTCATACTATTGCAGCCATTGACCTAACTTGGATGAGGTCTCCCTTTCTCATGCTCCCTCTCTGGCGTGGAACCTTGATTCAACAATAACCGTGATCAACATGGTAGGCTCAGAAAATAACATCGAAAGTTGATAGAGAAGATATCCAAATAGATCGTGGACGTCACAGGGACGTGCGTTCAGGCAGAAGTTATCTAGAGTCAACAAAGCTGCAGCAGGGCCTCTCCTGGCTAACGTTTCCAAATCCAAAATACCCCAGTGACATTCCCTATAAAAATGTTTTAATCATTCCAATAACGGGGCATCTTAAGAGTCCTGTATTGTTATTTATCGTCACTACTTTCCCGAGTCGGGAGTGGGTAATTGCCACGCGCCCCCTCCTTAACTTGGAAGCTTATGCTTCAATACTTTGTCCCACATTTCCGCTCGATTACATTTAATTTCATCCATTGACCTCCCTAGGATGTGGTATCCCTTTCTTAGGCTCCCTCTCTGGCCTGGAACCCTGATTCCCAGCCACCCATGATCACCATGGTAGGCGCATAAAAGAACATTGAAAGTTGATAAAGAAGATATCCAATTAGATCGTGGACATCACGGGGACGTGCAAAATGGTGGAGCAGTATGTGTGTACACGCCTACATGTATTGAATGATGGGTCTCCCTTCTTCAACTTCTGGGTCTCCAAATTGGGCACATGGCCTGAGCTTGCCCTTTAGGCCTTAGAGGTGCTGGCCTGCCATGCAGCCAGTGTATTTTCTGAACGTGTGTTTAGCACGGCAGGGGGGGGGGGTTATCACAGACAAGCGCAGGGGACTGTCAACAGTCAATGTGCACAAGCTCAAGTTCATTAAAATGAACCAGGCATGTTTAGCAAGACTGCAGGGGGTTATCACAGGTTATACACTGCCCGTCCCAAAAAAAAGTCGCCACCAAAAATATTTTGTTTGACCACCTTTAGCTTTGATTGTGGCACACATTCGCTGTGGCATTGTTTCGATAAGCTTCTGCAATGTCACAAGATTTATTTGCATCCAGTGTTGCATTCATTTTTCACTGAGATTTTGCATTGATGATGGTAGAGTCTGACTGCTGCGCAAAGCCTTCCCCAGCACATCCCAAAGATTCTCAATGGGGTTAAGGTCTGGACTCTGTGGTTGCCAATCCATGTGTGAAAATGATGTCTTATGCTCCTTGAACCACTCTTTCACAATTTGAGCCCAATGAATCCTGGCTTTGTCATCTTGGAATATGCCCGTGCCATCAGGGAAGAAAAAGTCCATTGATGGAATAACCTGGTCATTCAGTATGTTCAGGTAGTCAGCTGACCTCATTCTTGGAGCACATACTGTTGCTGAACCTAGACCTGACCAACTGCAGCAACTCCAGATCATAGCACTGCCCCCACAGGCTTGTACATTAGGCACTAGGCATGATGGATGGGTGCATCACTTCATCTGCCTCTCTTCTTACCCTGATGCGCCCATCACTCTGGAACAGGGTAAATCTGGACTCATCTGACCACATGACCTTCTTCCATTGCTCTAGAGTCCAATCTTTATGCTCCCTAGCAAATTGAAGCCTTTTTTTCTGATTTGCCTCACTGATTAGTGGTTTTTTTACAGCTACACAGCTGTTCAGTCCCAAACCCTTGTGTTCCTTTCGCATTGTGCATGTGGAAATGCTCTTACTTTCACTATTAAAAAAAGCCCTGAGTTCTACTGTTGTTTTTCTTCAATTTGATTTCACCAAACGTTTAAGTGATCGCCGATCACGATCATTCAACCCTACTTCCGGTCCGCATGTCAGAGACTATGTCATGTGACCGGAAGTTGTTTGCGTTTAATTGGCCAGACGTGGGTGTTCCGACCGGAAGTAGCAGTGTCGGCGTTTGTGGGACATAATTGAGTGCACTATTTAAATAAGACTCACTCTATCGACATGTTGCTGCATGATCTGCACCCCCTGGGTGTTAGGATTCGCAAGGGATCCCTCCATGTAAGTGTTCACTTTGTTTTGGTTATAGTTGGGCAAATTATTTTATTATGTTTAGCTGTCTTTATATGTCATTTGGTATTAAAGACTTTTGTCTTATTCTTTCTCTTAGGTAGTATATCCTGCCTTCTGTCTTCCTGGTGAACTACATGTGGTAGGATGTATCTTTCCCCCTTTGCTATACCACGCCTAGTGGAGTTTTTTGTATTTGTTAGTTTAGCTATACCATTTAACTTTTTATGTATCTATTACCTTTTTGGGACCGTTTTCTTACCTACATATAGCCCCTGATGAACCCATTTCGGGGGAAACGTGTCGGGGTGAACCAGTAATAGGTCCGACCACGCAGGGCTTTCTAGGGCCAATTAGGCTAGGTACAAGGATGGGGAGATTCCACCATTAGGGGGACAGCCCCCCTCCACCCAGTTTACTGGAACCCCTGTTTTACTAGCTCCATTATTTAGGACCCCCCCTGTGATTATGATCTGTTGTGATATTTTCTTTCTTCATTTTTTGCTTATATGGGTATCTTGAACCTACTGTAGCTAGCCTTATTTTCAGGTTATAAATATTTTTTATCTATATACCAATAAAGTATAAGTTTTAAGGGTCCTTCATTTTGTAGTTAAGTAGTTTAATATGCTGATCCTCCCCCCCTCAGTTGATATTACTGAGGTAAAAGGTGAGATCAGACAAATGTATACAAACCATGTACTATTCTAAATATGTATATAAGCAATAGCCGTACAGCATACTCACTTTTGCAGAAATGAAGCCTAATGCCAGGGGCAATGTAGAGCACCACGTGATGCAGAGTATAAGTATTATTAAAGGCAAAATGCAGAGCTATCAAATGTATACATGAGTGTATGTAGCAGCAAAGGAAATAAACATTATGCTCGATATCAGCGATGTGCATCTGGAATAAATCTTCACAAAAGGACGTGCTATCTCCATCCATTTTATCTTCTCCCTTACGATTCATATGATCAAAGTGGGGAGGCTTACCACTCCCCTGGAGATGTGCACCCATTAGCCAATCACAACTAGGCATGCTGTCCTTCCTTCCCTTTTCGAAAGTATGCTTTAGGTTGTTGTCCTGCTGGAACACAATGTCGTCCTTTTCATACCCATAGTACTTGAGTGTACAAAGTCAGTCATCTTGTAGGATACTTACATATAGCTCAGCATTTGATACCACCATCAATCCTGGTCAAGTATCCAACACCTTTGGCTGTGAAACAACCCCATATCATCGACTTCCTCCACCAAACTTGACAGTTCCTTAAATTTCTTGATCGGTTATCCCTCTTTCCCCTTGTTTCTTCCAGACCCATCTGTATCCATCAAAGCCCAGTCTATTGACTTTCATCTCATGCTCCATATCACCTGTGTCCAATCTTCTACTGTCCATTGTTCGTACTTTTTTGCAAACTCAAGCCAATGCTTCTTATGACGGCATTGAAGTCAAGGCTTCTCCACCTTTTTTCGGGCCACCATTTCAGACTTGTTCACTGCATGTCACATGGTGCATGCATGGACGTCTCTGATCTCACTACTACTAAGCATAAGAGCCACCTCCATTTCCATCTTTGTTGCGCCAAAACTGATAGACCTTCTGATCTGACTTGTTGACTCCAATATTTTGCCTGGACGTCCACCTCTTGGCTTTGGAATGGTTGGATGAACTTAATTTCGTATTCTTCCAACTGTCATGGCACTCACATGATGCAATTTTTATTGGCCGAGATACCACTATCGATGAGCTGGATGATGCTGTTTCTCTTTTCTTACAAGAAGAAGAAAAAGATTGCTCCACCACCAGGAGCAAAGCAGAAACAATACAGTTACATGACAAGAATCTGCATAACTTATCATTTGCTGAATAGTTGCATGTCCAATTTATGTATCTGATAGCCAAAGATGATTGTCTATAAAATGATGGTAGTCTCATGTTCAAAGCTGTAGTGGATGGTGAGATATGGAGCCTGAAAGTCAAACTTTCAAAACATTGTTAGGGTGGGTTCACACTAGCGTTAGGGATTCCATTATGGCTTTCCGTTATAACATGGTTATAACGTAAAATAACAGAATCCATAGGATGGAATGCAAAATGGAAGCCTTTAAGAGACATTCCGTTTTGCTCCATCCTAATAGAAGTCTATGGCAAAACATAATGGAACCGTCTGGGTCCCGTTATGCAAGATGGAAAACAAAGTCCACAAGACTTTGTTTTCAGTCTTGCATAACGGGACCCAGACGGATCTGTTATGCTTTCCCATAGACTTCTATTAGGATGGAGAGGAAACAGAATGCCTTTTAAAGGCTTCCGTTTTGCATTCCGTCATAATGCAAGTCTATAGGCAGCAAAACAGATCCGTCCTTCCGTCTTATGGATTCCGTTATTTTCCGTTATAACCATGTTATAACGGAAAGCCATAATGGAATCCCTAACTCTAGTGTGAACCCACCCTTACCCTTTTGCTCATAAGTATATCTAGTGTTCTTCACTTTTATAAAAAGTGAGTCGGGCATGAGCAGGCTTGGGTTCAATTTCTGGAGCATGGACCTCTCTAAGTGTGCCCAAATTATTATTAATTATTAATAAATGTGGCACATCTTAAGCAAGCAGACTTTGTACGAAGACCATTGCTTGAATTGTATTTTGGTATTGAGACGTCACGAAAGAAATAAAAGATAGTGAAAACAAGAGAATGACTGAAAAAAACAATAATTCCATGGAGTACTCAAATAACGCCACCACTAAGTGTATAAATAACACTGCCATACCAGTATCAAATAATGCTATACATTACATAAAAAACACCATCATACAGAGCCAAAATAATACCAAAATACAATACCATGCCATGTACTGTCCAAATAAAAAATTAATATAATACCAAGATAAATAACACGTGTAGAACTCTAATTGAACCACAGAAGAGAGTTAATGGATATGAGGTCCAATGGTGCACATGGAGTATCCGAGTGGGGCACTGCAAAGGCTTGAGTATTGCTACTGCTGTTAACCTACTGTTATTTAGTGCAATGTGATGATTTAAGGTTTTTCCTATGTTATGTTAGTCTCATGGTAAGTGTACAACTATTTGGTTAAAGGGCATCTGTCAGCAGATTTGTACCTATGACACTGGTTGACGCGTTCAATGTGCACTTGGCAGCTGAAGGCATCTGTGTTGGTTCCATGTTCATATGTGTCTGCATTGCTGAGAAAAATGTTTTAATGTATGCAAATGAGCTTCTAGGAGCAACAAGGGCATTGCCATTATATTTAGTGGCTCTGCAACTGCTGCACCCTCTCCACTTTGATTGACAGGGCCAAGCAGTGAAAACGCTATGATACCTGGTCCGGTCAATCGAAGTGGAGAGTATGCTACAGTTGCAGAGGAAGCTAAGCCTCTAGGTGTAATGACAATGTTCCGGTTGCTTCATGAGGCTCATTTGCATATATTTAAACATAATTTTTCTCAGCAATGTAGGCACAGATGAACATGGGACAAACACAGATGCCTTCAGGTTCCAAGTGTACATGCAACAGGTTAACCAGTTTCATAGTAACAAATCTGCTGACAGTTGCACTTTAACAATTGTTTATCAATTAGGTTGTCAGGGTGATTAATCCAGGTCTGCACCATATTTAGTTATAGGAGTCTAGCCTGAGGAGTGCTGTCAGCCAGACCTGTGTGATAGAAGCTCTGCAGGCAAGGTCTCAATTCCAGAGAACTGCTATCTTTGAGACTTTCATTTACCAAACAACAGCTCTAACAGTAAAGTATTTCTGAGAAAAGGAAACATCTTGAGAAGGTCTAAAATGTGCAAGGTTGTGCAAGATAACACCAGTAAGGTACATACTGTTTCTGGGAAGGGACTTTACTGCTGTAGGAGGCATTTACTGCTCAAACACCTGCCACACTTTAAGAGATGGCCATTCATGTGTTAAGCTGCACCCCTCAGTTCAGGAAGTGCAGTAGGAATTAAGAACCCAATTGCATGCTTTTGGTTGCTTGACAAGACTGTAAAGAGTATATATAGAGAGAAAGACTGGAATTACCACTCTCTTCCTCATTCTGTTGCTTGTATGCTTCCATGGTGGAAATAGCTGCTCTGTAAGATACTTCTGAACTGTGATTTTGCTACTACCTGTACTACAACTCTTATCATCAACTCAGTAAAAAGACTTTAGTTATTTCAACCCATGGGTCTGATCATTGGTTCCATACTCCACTGGTTTTGCATCCACCCTACTGCCTTGATAAAGTAGCCCTAAATTAGAGCATTTGAGATGCACTCTGGTGCTCCAAATCAATGTACCCCCAAGTGGTTAATATCCACGCGTGATTGAGAGACTGGACACTGACACAGAAGCTTGTCAAAGCAATCTCTAATGTTTATTACAAAGAGTAAGCTGTATATACATCTTCAGAAGAGGGCAGTCCTCTCTGAGGCTTAAACATTGTTTCATTGGTCAAAAAGGAAAAAAGATAAGAGAAACAGAGATAACATACTAACATCTGCGCACTGAGTACCACTTTGGAATGCGAACTAATGTAGACATCTAAATATCCGCCATCTTTTAATGGCATCTATTCTAACAATAATACTGCATACGTCATATGTGACACTTCAAGGAGGTGCTTCTCTATAGGCAGTAAAAAATATATATATATTGGCTTATGCATTCCTCCACAGTCTATACACCTCCCTTGGGACACCTGTACAGAGATGAGAAAACAGACACTTCCCACAGCACAGCTCTTTGCCCCCCCCCCCCTCTCTTCTCCAGTCTTGAAACAAAGAGAGGGGTGGGAGGCACTTGAAAGTAGAAAAAGTTAACTCATTACGATCCTAGAGATACAAAAATATAGAATAAAATTCACACATCTTTAACACCTTGCACCTTGATCAAACATCTACCATCAAGGGCATCCCAGCTACCAACAGGCAGGAGCCCTAATACTAGGGTGTGCCCCAAAGGAAGAACACATGCACCCCCCATCCACTGCACAGCACCATAGGGAGGACACAGTGAGCTATGTGTAATACTATCACTCTCAGAGCCACAACTACCATGCCTCCGCTCCCCTTTCTGGGCTTGCTGCATATACAGTGCTTAAATAGTGTATTTTAGTGCCCAGATATAGTGCCCGTGTACTGTACTGCACAGTGTTTGGCATGCAGTGCCCAGAAAGACTCATAGAGGGCCCATGCATGTTCATGGATGTGATCACTGATCACACCTCTCCATTAAAGGCTAGTTTCCATAAATTACTTAATTCTTCTTTATTGTTGAGCGTGAATATTCAAATAGTGAATATTAATCTCGAATATCGCAACTTTGCAATATATATTCTCTATATCGAATATTCAGCACTTTTTAACATCTGAAAACATGAGGAATCATGTTTTCATATGGAAAAAAAATTACGAATATTCTAAAAAACAAATATATAGCAATATAGGGAATATATTCGTTATTTAGAATATTCGCCTTTTTTTTTCCAATTTGGACAGTTGTTCGCATACTCCTCCCCGACAAGCATCCCCGTCACCATGGGAACGCATGTGGGTTAGAAAATACCATTGGATCTGAGTTTTCCCTGAGATCGTGAAAACTCAGATCCGATGGTATATTCTAACCCACAGGCGTTCCTATGGTGACAGGGACACTTGTCGGGGAGCAGTATGCCAAAGTGGAATAACAGTACAGATTGAAACAAAAAAGACGAATATTCTAAATAACGAATATATTCACTATATTGCTATAACTTCTTTTTTTAGAATATTCGTCATATTCTAAAACAAGAATATATAGCAATATAACGAATATTCGTAAAATACACATATAGACTGCAATTTAGCTAATATAGTGATATAGTATTTTTTTTATAGTGTAAATTTTTTCTAAATCTGAAGTTCAGAAGAGAAAAAAAAAATTGACTATAAAAGAAAGATTATAGCACTATTTTAGCTAAATTACAGTCTAGATGTGTATTTTAAAAATATTCGCTATATTGCTATAACTTCGTTTTTTAGAATATTTGTAAAACAAGAATATATAGTAATATAGAGAATATTCGTAAAATACACATATTAGCCATAGCCAACCAAAGTTGCCTTATGCAGTTAAAAGAAAATACGCGAATAATTAAATCGCATATTATTCGCGATAAATAGAATAATATAAGTCGAATATAAGTTGAATATTCAATCGAATATTCGCAAAATCGAATATGGCACCTCCCGCTCATCACTATTCTTCATGGGGTATGGAACTAGACATCATAATTTTAGGGCGTTCTTGTTGCCATAATATAAATATTCAGTTTTTGTCAGCTCCCAACAAACTAAAATCACATAAAATGTGTTCATTACGCTGTTCTGCTGTTATTTTAGTATTGTATATTCCAACATAATGCCTTAGAAATGTTTAGGAATAAAGGAATATGGACAAGTATAATGTTGATTATTTCAGCTAAATGAGTTGCACAGTTGGTTGGCATCGATGAGTGATATAGTAGCAGGAACCAGGTGCAAAGTATTGATGTTTTTTTGTTTCAAAATTTGTTCCAGACTGCTTTGTTCTTTCAGCGTCAGCATCTTGGGAAATAAATGGAAATAATACTATTTAATCTGACACAGGTTTTACATGAAAAGATGAATTTGAAAGTTGTATCCATATTGTCATCTGAGCCAGTTAGTTGGCTAAGAGTGACCAGTTTCAATGTCAACAATTTGTTTCAACATGGTTAAATTTACATCCAGATGGTCAAGATTTTCATAGAACAAATTTGTATTTATTTTATAATGGAAATATTCTTCAAGCTATTGTGAGGTATACAATGATATAACAGAGATGTATTTAGCAGTAAAGTGAAAAGCATTCACCATGTTTTTGGTGAGGTGAAGTCAAAAAAAACAATAGCCCACCTTTATTAAGAAGGGCACATTTGTGTCAATGAATCAGGTGATGGTAGTTTAAAATGAGTCTCTCGCTTTAAGCCCTCAAAATTGTTGACTGCAGTATATGGGTGATGGGGAAAGCAGTCCAAAAATGAGGTAGAGTTCATGCAGCCCAAAACGCTGTTTGTGCTTATAACAACATAGAGATATGTATATTCAGCTCACCTGACCATGGTGCAGAAGCAATGATGTCTCCTTGAACAACTAAGTGAAATCCAACAGAAGCTAATCACTTCTTTACTTCCCTTCCACTTAAAGAGGTGTTCTGGTGAAAATGTTTTTTAGCAAGTTCCTGCAGCATGGCTCCTTAAAACTCCTGAAGATTCATATTTACCTGCTCCATGCCACTCCAGTGGTCCACACTGTCTTGCTCTCCATCTTTCGGTCCCGGCACTGTTCACAACGACTGGCTATAGGCATGGTCATAAGCACATCTCCAGCCAATAACTGCCTTGAGCCCTGATGTCACCATGACCATAGCCAGCTGGATGTTAACAGTGCCAAGACTGGAAAATGGAGAGAGCAGAGGCAGTGGTGTGGACAATCGGAACAGCAGGGAGCAGGTAAGAATGAATCATATGTTTCAGTATTTTTACCAGGAAACCCCATTTAATTTAAAAAAGTATTTTTATTAGCAATCCAATATAAAAACAGGTACACGGCACATCTACAATCCACTTGTGCAGATGGAGAAATCGCTGTCTGAAATCGCATGTTTCAGACTGTAAACTTGACCTTACTCATAACCTGATAGCGCTAAAAAGCAGGAGAACTATATACACATCACTCCCCTCAAGTCACTCCTGCTTCCATTACATACGGAAACAGCACAGTAGCACACATCTATAAAAGTATTTTTAGAGTGCATGAAACATTTATTAGAACCAAATTAATTACCAAGCAAAAATTAGTCAAATCACCTACATATATTTTTACAGAAATGCTTTGTAACATTGGATGGGTTATGAGTATTCACATTATCCGAATCACAAATGTTTCCTTATTCTGTCATTCAATTAACATACCGTACAACCAACAAAAAACAAAATCATACACAGGAATACCTAGTGTCCTAACTCACCCTATAGTACCCTGGTACTAATGTCAGGACTAAGGCAACCTGTTCCTCCAAAAGGACAAACAGGAGTCTCCCTCAGGCCTTAATACAAATTACAGGGAAATGCAACACACAAAATAACCCAAACAAAATACAAAATGTAAAGAAAACACAACTTCAAATGGCTATGGCGGCACCAGGAACTCAGCCGAGATCCACACACCAGCTATCCAAAACGCCTACAGAAGCTATAAACCGCATAGCATAGTGGGAGAAACAACAATAAATAGAGAATGTTAAATGACCATAATAGCTACACCTGGGGAAAAAAAGTGTGGCAAGCACCAGAAACAACAAATGGAAAACATGCCAGATCAAACCACGTGTTGCCAGTCTTACCGATCTCCTGCCACCTGATGTCAGATCAAACCACGTGTTGCCAGTCTTACCGATCTCCTCCCACCTGTCAGAGAAAAGTCCATGACAATACCCCCCTTCAACGGGTGACCTCCAGGCACCCAGGACCAACCTTATCCAGATGAGACCTGTGAAAGGCTTTCACCAAATTAATGGCATTCACGTCAGATGCCGGTACCCGCATCCTCTCCTCTGGTCCATAACCCTTCCAGTGAACAAGATACTGAAGAGATCTTGTCCGAGTAGTATGCCACTTTTACAGACTGACAATAATACGCCCAAAACCAAAGCTAAAATAGATTTTAGCAAAAAAATTGTTAGGAAACATTCTTTCCTGTGTATTTTCTTGTATATAAAGTGCAAGTGCTGCCAAAAATTACAAGTACTCCAATACTACCAGTATATCACATAAATGAGGGCCTCATTCACATTGTGGTACAATAGTTCATGTAGTGGGACTCCTATGCTCATAAAGCCTATGCACTAAGTGAAAGGGCTGCCAAAAATTACAAGGAACCGGCCCTACAATACACCCTGTGTTACACATAAAGGAGGGCATCATACACATCCTTTAAAAATTATGATTGATGGCCTGCTGGTGACCCTCAAAAACATTTGGAGCAAGGGCCTGCTGATCTGACATCTAAAACATTAGGGACGAGGGCCTGCTGCTGAGCTGACCATCGAAAACATTAGGGGTGAGGGTCTGCTGCTGATCTGACCATTGAAAACATTATGGTTGATGGCCTGCAGGTGAGCTGACCCTGTAAAAGATTGTAGGTAAGGGCCTGCAGGTGAGCTGACCCTGTAAAAGATTGTAGGTAAGGGCCTGCAGGTGAGCTGACCCTGTAAAACATTATATGCGAGGGACTGCAGGTGAACTGACCCTGTAAAACATTATATGTGAGGGCCTACAGGTTTGCTGACCCTGTAAAATAATGTAGGTGTGTGCCTGCAGGTGAGCTGACCCTGTTAAAGAATGTAGGTGAGTGCCTGCAGGTGAGCTAACCGTGTAAAACATTATATTAGAGGACATATATGCGAGGGCATTATATACGACTAATAAGCATGTTGATATGATGGAAGAGGAGGAGGAGAAAAGGAAGAAGGAACCATATACCCTTTTTTATTGTGAAAAGGTTGCATGGGAATACAGTGTATTCAGTACATTATAAACAACACATTTAAAGTGCCTTTATGTTCATCAGCTTTCCTCTGGTGAAAACAAGAATCATGGTCAATCCACAACTTGTTCATTTTTATAAGAGTAAACCTGTCAGCATTTTCAGTTGACAGGCGGATACGCTTATCTGTTAAAATGCCACCAGCAGCACTAAATACCCACTCATACCAGGGCCGGCTCTATAATAAGGCCGACCAAGTGGCTGCCTTAGGGCACAGAGACGGGGGGGGGGCAGAAAAATAAAACTTTTTTTTTTTAAATACCCTTATTTTTCGCTTCTGGATCTTATAGGGCGAATGCTAATGAAGCACTTCCATTTTGGAAGCGCTTTATTAGTACCAGAGGACCGGGAAGCTGTGAAAGATCTCCGCTTCCTGGTCTTCCGCTCGGCTGTCTGCTGTAAAGGGTGGCGCACCATGTGACCTCACTGTGCGCAGCCTTCACAGCTGACAGCTGAGAACCAGGAAGAACAGAGAGAGCGCTGGTGGTGAGGAGCGGCAGCGTCCAGGAGCAGGAGGCCAACAAGGGCCTTCTGGTACTGCACCATTTTGCTCGTCCTCCCCACCAGAGGAACGAGAGATGAGAAGTAGTTCTCTTTGTAGCAGGGTTCGAGAAGGGTGAACAACCAGTAATCCGTGTTGTCTAAAATGTGTATAACACGCGGGAAAGGCAGCCTAACTTGAAGTCAGCCATGTGTGGCAGTGTACCAACAGGCAAGACTTCGCTGTCGTCATCAGGAGGATGACTCTCAATCTCCTCATCCTCTTCTGCCCACCAACGCAGAACAGATGGAATTTAACTTCAATGGGTGCTACCGTACCCCGTGCTGAGAAGACGAACTACGGGTGGTCTGGCTATCACCCTGTGTAATGCCT
This sequence comes from Bufo gargarizans, assembly GCF_014858855.1. NCBI lineage: Eukaryota > Metazoa > Chordata > Amphibia > Anura > Bufonidae > Bufo > Bufo gargarizans. The sequence goes on along the minus strand of NC_058083.1, from coordinate 391,161,848 downwards.
TCCCCCATTTCCACCTCTTCCACATGCAAAGCGTCGTCTTTAATTGTGAGCAGCAAGCATTTGAGTAGACACAGAAGTGGGATGGTTACGCTGATAATAGCGTTATCGCCGCTCACCATCTGTGTTGATTCCTCAAAGTTTCTTAAAACCTCACAGAGGTCAGACATCCATGCCCAGTCCTCGCTTGTGAATAGCGGAAGCTGACTGCAAAGGCGACGACTATGTTGCAGCTAATATTCCACTATAGTGTTGAGCGCGAATATTCAAAAAGCAAATTTTTATCGCAAATATTAGCAGTTTGCAATTTCTCGAATATTTTGAATATAGCACTATATATTCATAATTACGAATATTTGTTTTTTATTTTTACACAGTACATATCACAATGGTGTGTACTGTGTAAAAAAAAATGTGATCATCCCTCCCTGCTTCTAGCTTGTGGTCCAAATGAGAAGGCTCCGATATTACTTACAGTGAGTCAGTGAGTGGAGCGAGAATATTCGTAACGCAAATATTTATTGAGATGCGAATATTGCCACTTCGAGAGGACACTGATCCCTCCCTTCTTTTAGCTTGTGGGCCTATGAGAAGGATGCAAATATAGTTGTCAGAGGTTAGCAACATCCCTAGCAACCAATAGGAAAGTTTCCCACCCCTTCACTATATAAGATCCTTCACAGCAGCCATTTTGTACAGTTTCATGTGGTTGGTTGTGAGAGGAGCTTGAATGCTGTGCTGCGCTTTTTCAAAAGCAAATCACATATCTGATATATACTGAACTGATAGTAGGTTAGTGCAACTGTAGCAGATAGGTTCTAGTATAGGGTATAGTGTTAGTTAGCTGAAAGATATAATTAGTTTAGTTAGTGTGAGATAGTATAGGTTAGGGACTAATGTAGCTGATCTAGTTCAGGGTGTAGTGTAGGGTATAGTTAGGTGAAAGATATCCATTTAATTAGTGCAAGATAGTATAGGTTAGTTAGGGAATAGTGTAGCTTAGTGTCTGCGTTAGTTAAAAGTTAGTTTCTTACTGTTTAGTTGGTGTAGTGTCTGCATCAGTGTTTGCATCTTTTGTTAATGAAAAAACAAACAAAAAACAAAAAAAGTTTATTAGTGTTAGTTTTTAGTGTTACTTTTTTACTGTTTAGTTGGTGTATTGATTATTATCTGCATCAGTGTCTGCGTCTTTTGTTAGTTAAAAGCAACAAAAAAACAAAAACTGTTTATTAATGTTAGTTTTAGTGTTAGTTTTTTACTGTTTAGTTGGTGTAGTGATTAGTGTCTGCGTCAGTGTCTGCGTCTTTTGTTAGTGGAAAAATCCCCCCACAAAAAAAGGCTTTTACTGTTATTGTGTTAGTGATTCTATTTTTAGTTATTTAATTTTTGCCCCAGAGTCCCCATCACAATAAAGTTTTTCCCAAATACCCTTCACGTGGGTGTTCAGGCAGCAGTGGTAGGGGGAGTTGGTTCCAGTGCTGGACTGTTGCCAGCACGGGGCTGCTCCTCTACCCATGGAGGGGTGGGTGCAGGTGTCATGGGCGTCTGCCTCATTCGTGACTTTTTTGGGCATGGCAGCTGCCCCATTTCCTCTCAGGGTTCCAAGGAAGTAGTGGCTCTCGTGGCACAAGCCAGTGCCACAGAGTCCTCTGCCCCGGCTCCGAGCAGCAGCACTCAGCCTCCTGCAGGACCAACCCCCCCCCCCCCCAAGAATCTACCCTGCTCCTGTTTGACAGTGAGAGGGACATTTTGGGGGAGGTAATGCAGGAGGATGAATTGCAGTTCAGTCTTCATGCTCAGGACCTTTTGGAAGGGATGGAGGAGGAGGGGGTAACGTCTGTCAGTACCCCAGTGACATCCCTTCTAATTGGTGTTGGTGGTTTCAGCCACCGAACCCCCGCACCTAGTCAGACCCAGGCATCAGCAAGGGACAGCAGAGCCAGTTCAAGCGTCAGGGGCATGCAGTAATGGCAGCAGAAGGAGGCAGCAGCCAGCTCCACGTGTGCGCACTGAGCCTGAACAGGCGCAAGTCAGCACCACCCCATCTGACAGGAGGTTGGTGCGTAAGTTGTCTGTTTGGGCATACTGAGGAGAGGGAGGTCTGTGGCTCGGCTGGGTACCACTGCACTTACCCAGCACCTGAGAGTCAACCACCAGCAGAGTGCAGGGGACAGCAGCCCCTGCCACTGTACTGCAGCCACCCCAACCCCTTCCAATGATGCATTCCCACTTTCCCTCTCCGTGAGGTACTGGTACGGGCAGACAGACCTCTGCCTCCACTGCACCCTCCTCTATGTCCTCCACTGCTGTCTGGCACCATCCGTCGGTTACCGACGCATTTGAACGCACTGCGCCCTATGCCCCCGGGGACCAACGCGTGCGTTCACTCAATGGGCTGCTGGCAATGGTTATCGCCCAACATCTGCTGCTCTTCAACCTTGTGGACAGCAATTCATTCCGGCAGATGTTGGAGCAGGCCCAACCCAGATGGCGTATCCCCAGCCACCGTTTCTTTGCCAGGACCGGCATCCCTGCCCTACACCAGCACGTTGTGCAGTTTAGGGGAATGGAGAAACACTGGACCTGATGTTCTAGCGGCACTACAGGCTCAGGTCCAGAAGTGGCTGACACCCCGCAGGCTAGAGGCAGGTAAGGTTGTCTGTGACAACGGCAGCAACCTCCTCGCCGCCCTCCATGCTGGTAGTCTTAAACACGTGCCCTGTATGGCACATGTTCTCAACCTTGTGGTAAAAAAAATCTTACGCACATTCCCAAGGTTGAGTGACATTGTGCAAAGGGTACGGAGGATTGCCAGCCAATTCCTACGCTCCGCCACTGCGTCCCTGTCCAAACTGCAGCAGGAAAACGACCTGCCCCCTAACAGGCTGATTGTGGACAGCGTGACGCAGTGGAACTCCACCTTCCACATGCTGGAGAGGTTGTGGGAGCAGCGACGGTAGGTGAGGGAATACCTGCTAGATCTAAGCAATCCAGGCCATCACACCCACTCCCTTACATCACTAATGCGGAGTGGGGGCAGATACACCAGGTCTGCCACGTGTTGGCCCCATTTGAGCAGGCAACCAAGATGGTCAGCGGAGAGCATGTCGGCCTCAATGATGTGCCCCCCAGAGTGTTCCTGCTGAACAGGATACTAGATTGCCTGCTCGAGGCTGGGAAGAGTGCCTTGGAGGAGCAAGAAGAGGCAACACTGCTCCACCAAGACCTGGCCCAGGACGAGGGGGAGAAGTAGGAATTTGTTAATGAGTTTGATGTCGTCCAGGAGTCTGGGCCTGGTCAGGAGGGAGAGTCGGTGCTGGGGGCACCGTTAGTCCGGGGGTGGGGCAGTTCCCATAAGAAGCAGCAGCAACAGCAGGATGACCAAGAGGTCATGGTCTCGAGTAGCCATGAAGAGTCACATGCTGCGATGCCCAGGAGGGACCCCCGGATCAGGAAAATTAAGGAGAGGGATGATTATTAGTGATCATTGAGCACCAAAGTGCTCGGGTGCTCTAGCCAAACACATCGGGATGCTCGGGTGCTCTACCGAGCACCTGAGTATAATGGAAGTCAATGGGAGAACCCGAGCATTAAACCAGGCACCCCCTGCTCTGAAGAGGGGAGGGTGCCTGGTTCATAGGAAAAGGTCAGAAATTGATGGAAACACCACCAAAATGGTTCGGGAACAGCATGGGGAGGATGTCTGGATGCATCTTGGACTCCCAGGTTGCTGCTGGGAACCATGTTGTCCAAGTAGTGAACCACTTTTACGGACTGACAATAATACGTACAAAACCCCCCAAAAATCTATTTTAGAGGAAAAATTGTTAAGAAACATTACATAGACACATAGAATGTGTCGGTAGATAAGAACCATTTGGCCCATCTAGTCTGCCCAATATTTACTTCTATATAAAGTGCAAGTGCTGCCAAAAATTACAAGGAAGAGGCACTCCGATACAACTTGTATATCACATAATGGAGGGCCTCAATAACATTGTGGTACAATAGTTCAGGTAGTGGGACTCCTATACTTATAAAGCCTATGAACTAAGTGAAAGGGCTGCCAAAGATGGAACAGCATTTTTCCTACAAGGAACCAGCACTCAAAAACATCCTTTGTTACATATAAAGGAGGTCATCATACACACCCTTGAAAAATTATGATTGATGGCCTGCTGGTGACCCTCAAAAACATTTGGAGCAAGGGCCTGCTGATCTGACCATCTGAAACATTAGGGGCGAGGGCCTGCTGCTGCATTGGTGACTCTAGTTAACCTCTGGGCGATTGCACGTCCCTGTGATGGCGACGATCCATTCGGATGTCTGCCCTATCAACTTTCAATGTTATTTTCTGCGCCTACCATGGTGATCATGGGTAACAGGGAATCAGGGTTCGATGCCGGAGAGGGAGCTTGAGAAAGGGATACCACATCCATTGTGAACCGCCCAGAGAGGGTGGGTCAAGTTATTAAATCAGAAGAATCCAAGGAAGGCAGCTGGCGCACGGCAATTACCCACTCCTGACTTCGGGAGGTAGTGACGATGAATAACAATACAGCACTCCTAAGCGGCCCTGTTATTGGAATGAGTACACTTTTCGTTAACGAGATTCTATTGGAGGGCAAGTCTGGTGCCACCAGCCAACTTGCTCCCTGCTCTACAACGTTCACCCAGTGTGTCATCATGGTGAGGATTATAATGACCAGACTCTTGGCTACTGAGACTGGACTTGTAGGTGAGGACCTGCTGCCGCTTTGTTGACTCTAGATAACTTCTAGGCGATCGCATGTCCCCGTGACGGCGACAATCCATTTGGATCTCTGCCCTATCAACTTTGGAGAAATTTTTCAACAAGGACCTTCTGGTATAGCACCGTTTTGCTTGCCCTATCCACCAGAGGAATGAGAGAAGAGAAGTCTTTGTAGCGGGGGTCAAGAAGGGTAAAGGGTAAACTAGTAATCCGTGTTGTCTAAAATGCATATAACGCGCGGGTCGTGGGAAAGGCAGCCTAACATGAAGTCAGCCATGTGCGCCAGAGTACCAACAGGCAAGATGTCGATGTCGACATCAGGATGACTCTCCATCTCCTCATCCTAATCTTCTGCCCATCCACACTGAACAGATAGTATTAAAGTTCCATGGGTACTACCCTCTGTAGCAGAGGCAACTGTCTCCAGCTCCTCCTCTTCCTCTTCATGGTCCAATTTGCGCTGAGAGGACGAACTGTTGGTGGTCTGGCTATCACCATGTGTAATGTCCTCCCCCATTTCCTCGTGTGCCACATTCAGAGTGTCGTCCTTAATTTAAAGCAGCGATCGTTTGAGTAGACACAGCAGTGGGATGGTTATGCCGATAATAGCGTTATCGCCACTAACCATCTGTGTGGATTCAGCAAAGTTTTTAAAACCTCACAGAGGTCTGACATCAATGCCCACTCCTCGCTTGTGAATAGTGGCAGTTGACTCGAAAGGCGATGACCATGTTGCAGCTGGTATTCCACAACTGCCCTCTGCTGCTCACAAAGCCTGGCAAACATGTGGAACGTAGAGTTCTAGCGAGTGCTCACGTCGCACAAAAGGTGAGCTGGATGCCGCAAACGCTGCTGCAACGTTGACAGACCGGCTAAAGCTGTGGACGACTCGTGGAAATAGGCACACACGCGGCACGCCTTCACTAGTAGATCTGGCAAATTGAGGTAGGTTTTGATAAACCCCTGAACCACTAACTTTAAGACATTGCCTAGGCATGGGATGTGTGTCATGTTTCTGAGCTCCAAAGCCACCTCCAAGTTATGGCCATTGTCAGACACAACCATGCCTGGTTGTAGGTTGAGTGGTGAGATCCACAGCTTGGTCTGGTCCCTCATATACCGCTACAGCTCTCTAGCGGTGTGTTGTTTGTTCCCTAAGCAGATCAACTTCAGTAAGGCCTGTTGACGCTTACCCTCAGCAGTGCTACACTTCTTCCAGCTAGCGACAGATGACTGACTGCTGCTGGGGGATGAAGTGGAGGAGGAGGCGGCAGAGGAGGAGAAGTGGGGGTTGGAGCCAGTAACATAGCTGCTGGCGGAGACCCTGATGGACATAGGGCCCACAATCCTGGGGCGTGGGTAGCACCTGTGCCATCCCAGGGTACGACTCACTCCCGGCCTCCACAACATTCACCCAGTGTCCGATCAGGGAAATGTAGAATCCCTGGCCACCAGCACTTGTCCATGTGTCCGTGGTTAAATGGACCTTCCCAGTAACTGCGTTGTTCAGGGCACGGGTGATGTTCTGGGATACATGCTGGCGTAAGGTGGGCATGGCACACCGTGAAAAATTGTGGCGGTTGGGGACTGCGTACTGAGGGATGGCCGCCGACATCAGGCAGCGGAAGGCCTCAGTGTCTACAAGCCTAAATGGCAACATTTCAACGGCCAGTAATTTTGAAAGTTGCGCATTTAGTGCTATGGCCTGTGGGTGGGTATTTGTGCTTGCGTTCAAATGACTGTGTTATAGACATTTGGACACTGCGCTGGGACAGGGATGTAACACAGGGGAAGAGGAGGCAGTGGTGTGACCCGCAGACCCAGATTGCGGACCCAGGCGTTCGGCCAACTTATTAGGGATGCCATGTGGCAGATCATGCTGGTGGTGGTGAGGTTGCTAGTGTTCATGCCCCGGCTCATTTTGTTATGGCAGAGGTTGCAAACTAACAATTTTTTGTCGTCTGCACTTTCATCAAAAATGCGCCATACTGTGAAACACCTACCCCTTGGCAAGGTAGATGTATGCATATGGGTAAATGGTGTAACGGTTGCGGGCCTTTTTGGTGTGGGCTGACTTCTCCCTTTTGCAACCCCACAGCCTCTTCCAGCCTGTTGCGTTGCTGCAGATACCTCCCCCTCTGTACTGCTGTCCTCGCTCGGCTTTTCACCTTCCCATGTTGGGTCAGTGACCTCATCATCAACCACCTCCTCTTCCACTTCTTACCTCTGCTCCTCCTCCTGACTTGACCTAACCACAACTTCAGTGATTTGACAACTGTGTCTCATCATCATCCACCTTGTGAACTAATGAATGCCGTTCACCACCGTCATCTTCTTGAGACTGTGAAGGCTCAAGAGGTTGGGAATCAGGGCACAATATCTCAGGTCCCTCTTCAAGCATGCTGGGCACGAGGGCCAAATGTAATAGTGGGGCTGGAAAGAGCTCCTTGGAATATCTGAATGTGGGATCACTCATTTGGCAAGCCTCTCCATGGTGGGAGGAAGGAGGATCAGAGACTGGACTTGGTGGAAGAGAGGGTGGTGCTTAACCGACTGGAAGCATTATCTTCAGCAATCCAACCGACAAACTGTTCGCACTGGTCCGACTTGGACAGTGTTGTCCAGCGCCGCCCAGCTAAGTTGGACATGAAGCTGGGTACGGTGGATGTTTTTATTTTCTCTGGTGCACTCTCAGCAGGCAAAGTTTCATTGTGCCCAGGGCCACGGCCTCTGCGTGCACCATTACCATAAGAGCCTTCAGATTTTCGGGTCAATCCCAGTCCAATACAGCACGACTTTCTCTGGATCCATTCGAAAACCTGAAGATGACAGCAGGTATTCCAAGAATTGCACCTCATGTACAGCAAAACCACACTTCTCTAATTTTGCGTAAAATGTATTATTTATTTGGATCTGTAACACCTGTCTAACATGATCCTGATGAGTATCCATGTCTGAAGAATAAATTAGTATGTCATCCAAATACACGACAACAAACCTCCCCACCAGGTGATGAAAATGTTGTTCACAAAATTCTGGAAAACCGCAGGAGCATTTGTCAACATAAAAGGCATAACTAGGTGCTCAAAGTGATCCTCTGGGGTATAAAAAGCAATCTTCTATTCATCCCCTTCCTTGGTCCTGACCAGATTATATGCCCCCTTAAGTCCAACTTGAAGAATACCTTGGTATCAACAATGTGGTTAAACAAATCAGGTATCAAAGGAAGGGGGTAAGGATCACGAACAGTAATCCGATTGAGCTCACGGAAATCCAAACATAGCCTAAGAGTTCCGTCCCTTTTTTTAACAAAGAAAAACCCTGCTGTCACTGGAGATTTGGAAGGTCTTATGTGTCATTTAGCCAAACTGTAGGTAATATACTCTCTCATGGCAATTCTTACGGGTCTAGAAAGGTTATACAACCTAGATTTGGGCAACTTAGCTCCGGGAATAAGTTGATAGGACAATCATATTCCCAATGCAGAGGTAAATCCTGGTATCCACTTTCAGAAAATACATATACATAAAATCAGATACAAAAGAGGGTAATGTTTTAGTGGTTAAAGCAGAAAAAGATGTATTCAGACAATTGTCAGTGCAATAATCACTGCAATCCAGAATCTGTCTAGCTTGCCAATCAATGGTTGGATTGTGCTTGCTTAACCATGGTAAACTCAGAACCAATGGAGCATGGAGACCCTCCAACACAAAACAGGAGATGAATACCTGATGAAAGTCACCCACTCTTAATCGGATGTCATGCACCATCTGAGATAAACACTTCTGAGTTAGAGGTGCAGAATCAATAGCAGAAATGGAAATGTTTTTCTCTAATGCACTTGGAGACAACCTGTGCATAAGGACAAACTGAGCATAAATCAAGTTCACCCCTGCTCCACTGTCGATACCAACACCTCAATCTCCACAGTCTTGGACTCTAGCGCCACCTCGGCAGTCTGAAGAAATCGGGTACTACCAGTCAAAGACAAATGCATGTTCTCTGACTCTCTTCCCACCCTTCCAAGAGTTAGATGGGAATTAGATGTCCCCTTTATTTTCTATTTTTGACGATGAATGCATGTACATACATCGATAAAATGTCACTTTTGTCAGCAGAAAGAACACACTCCCTTCCTACGACTAATACGCTTAAAAGCAAACCCAGGAGTAGCTCCCCCTAATTGCATTAGTTCGTCCCCAGACATAAACCCAAGAGTATCTTCACCCAAGGGAAGATGATACGTTGTGTGATACTACGTCCCAGTACGTCCTGAGAGTGGGGGCCCCTAGATCTCTCTCTCTCAGGTGTCTATAAATGCATACTGCAAGAGACATAGCAGCTTCCAGAGAGTCAGGATTCTCATGAAAGGCCAAACCGTCATCGGCCTCTCTGATAATCCCTGAAAAAACTGACTACGGAGAGCAGGATCATTCCACTAAGTATCCGTAACCCACCTCCTAAACTCAGAGCAATAGATCTTAGCAGAATGCTCTCCCTGATGAAGGCCTGTAGCTTGGTCTCGGTCAGGGAGGTCTGATCTGGGTCATCACAGATGAGACCCAGAGCTTTAAAAAATTCTTACACCGACCAGAGAGACTGTGATCCGGTCGGCAGAGAAAAAGCCCATGACTGAGCACCCCCTTTAAGCAACAAAATAACCACACCAACTCTCTAAATCTCATCCTCAAATGAGTGTGGACATAGCCTAAAATACAATTTGCACGCCTCCCTAAACAAAATGAAATGATCACTTCCCCCAGAGAATTTGTCTAGGAAGGCAACTTTAGGCTCGAGGCAGGCCTGGTAACCATCACCACCACCACTAGGACCAGCAGCCTCTGGTCTCTGGATCTAGGAGACTGACGTGCAGTGGTCAACTACCTCCAAAGACAGTCCCTGCAGCTGTCCGACCAGTGCAGCAATAGGATCCATGGCTGTATTGAAACAAGCAAAAAAGATTACGGTTTATAATGTCATGTTCAGGTATAGGAGGTAAACACCACATCAAACATAGGAGGGAAAGGGGTGAGGGAATAAGGCCTGGAAACTAGGGAAAGGAGATGGACACCTCATAGTAAAACCCTAATCAAAGTCCTGACTAACTATTAGTATGAACAGACCCTAGAGGTAGGTGAGTTCATACACAGGAATGCCTAGTGTCCCAACTCACTCTATAGGCCCCGGTACTAATGTCAGGACTGAGACAACCTGTTCCTCCAATAGGCCTTAATATAAATGACAGGGAAATGCAACACACAAAATAACCCAAGCAAAATACAAAAGGGAAAGAAAACACTTAACTTTAAGTGGTTATGGCAGCACCAGGAACTCAGCTGAGATCCACACACCAGCACCAGCAATCCACAACTCCAACAGAAGATATAAACCGTATAGCATAGTGGTAGAAACAACAATAAATAGAGAAGGTTAAATGACCATAACCTGGGGAAAGAAAGTGTGGCAAGCACCAGAAACAACATTAACATCATTTGATCCAAACAGAAAACATGTCAGATCAAACCACGTGTTGCCAGTCTCACCGATCTCCTGCCACCTGTCCGTGACAGCTTAGCACTCCGTGAGCATCATTGCCTCTTCCTAAGCCAGTGATATCACTGTACATCGGTCATGTGGCCTAGTTGTAAATTGACTGATCAGCAGGGGTTCCAGGACTTGGACACCACTAATGTGTTAATGATGACTAGAGATGCGCGAATCGAAGCTGCCGAAGTGGAATTTTATCCGAATTTCAAGAAAAATTTGATTCGCAACAAATTCAAATTTCCTCGCACTTCGTGGTAACAAATCAAATTTTTCCTAAAATGGTAGCTACATGTGTGAGCACTGAGGACATGGGGCAAGGAACTCTGGGAAAGCAGGATCACCCAGATTGACATGCGTGCATGCAGCCAATCAGCAGCCAACCAGCCCTGTGATGTTACAGCCCTATAAATACGGCGGCAATCTTACACTTCAGACATTTTCCAGCATTCAGAGTGCGGGGACAGACGTGTAAAGGCACTAGGGACAGCAATTGGAAAAAACCTGATTGTGGAAAAAAAAGACAGAAAAACAGAAAGGATAGAGAGGAATCATTTCACAGCATCTTAGTGCAGGGAGAGACGTTAGAAGGCGCTAGGGACATTGATAGGAAAGCGATTTACAAGTGCAGGGAAAGATTATTTGGGGATCCAAATAGCCATTAGACAGCTCTGTCATTCCAGCTATTTGGGCTGCAAGTGCTATGTTGAAAAGCCTTTAGTGGCTTATATCTTAGTATCTTTAGTATCATATAAAGAAAAATCTATACGCATTTTACTCTAAGATTTTTCTAGTGAAAGAATACAGTGGCTTTTTTCAGTCCAACAAGAAAAATATATTCTCAGTTCACTTCGGCAATTATTTCTGTTGAAAGCGAATAAGGGTGTAATTCAGTTAAAAAAGAAAAATATATGCACACTGCACTGTTGCAGTTATTTCTGTTGAAAGCATATAGGGGCGTATTTCAGTACTACAAGAAAAATATACACGCACTTTACTCTTTAAAGGGCTTCTGTCAGCCCACTAAACCATTTTTTTTTATTTTTGGTTAATATTAATCCCTACACTGCAAGCTCTCTGTACATAAGCTAAATATTCATTTTTGTTCAGTAGATTTTGTTAAAAATCAAGTTTTATAATATGTAAATTACCTTGCTACCAGCAAGTAGGGCGGCTACTTGCTGGTAGCAGCCGCATCCTCCTCTCATCATGACGTCCCCTCCGCTGTTTGATTGACAGGGCCAGGGAACGGGATCGTTCTCTGCTGGCCCTGTTTGAATTCAAAATATCGCGCCTGCGCTCTCTCGGCCGCTCCATCCTCAATGCGCCTGCGCCGATGACGTCACATCTACACCAGTCGCAGGCGCATTGAGGATGGAGCGGCCAAGAGAGCGGCCGCCTCTCAGTGCGCCTGCGCCGATTAAAGACAGGTACGGCGCAGGCGCGATATTTTGAATTCAAACAGGGCCAGCAGAGTACGATCCCGTTCCCTGGCCCTGTCAATCAAACAGCGGAGGGGACGTCATGATGAGAGGAGGATGCGGCTGCAACCAGCAAGTAGCCGCCCTACTTGCTGGTAGCAAGGTAATTTACATATTATAAAACTTGATTTTTAACAAAATCTACTGAACAAAAATGAATATTTAGCTTATGTACAGGGAGCTTGCAGTGTAGGGATTAATATTAACAAAAAAAATAAAAAACGGTTTAGTGGGCTGACAGAAGCCCTTTAAGTTTTTTCTGGTCAAAGCATATAGTAGCCTATTTCAGTCCAACAAGAAAAATATATTCTTCTGCAGTTATTTCTGTTGAAAGTATATAGTGGTGTATTTTAATAAAAAAAAAATAATAATAATAATAATAATATATATATATATATATATATATATATATACAGGGAGTGCAGAATTATTAGGCAAATGAGTATTTTGACCACATCATTCTCTTTATGCATGTTGTCTTACTCCAAGCTGTATAGGCTCGAAAGCCTACTACCAATTAAGCATATTAGGTGATGTGCATCTCTGTAATGAGAAGGGGTGTGGTCTAATGACATCAACATCCTATATCAGGTGTGCATAATTATTAGGCAACTTCCTTTCCTTTGGCAAAATGGGTCAAAAGAAGGACTTGACAGGCTCAGAAAAGTCAAAAATAGTGCACTCTTAAAATTGCAAAGCTTCTGAAGCGTGATCATCGAACAATCAAGCGTTTCATTCAAAATAGTCAACAGGGTCGCAAGAAGCGTGTGGAAAAACCAAGGCGCAAAATAACTGCCCATGAACTGAGAAAAGTCAAGCGTGCAGCTGCCAAGATGGCACTTGCCACCAGTTTGGCCATATTTCAGAGCTGCAACATCACTGGAGTGCCCAAAAGCACAAGGTGTGCAATACTCAGAGACATGGCCAAGGTAAGAAAGGCTGAAAGACGACCACCACTGAACAAGACACACAAGCTGAAACGTCAAGACTGGGCCAAGAAATATCTCAAGACTGATTTTTCTAAGGTTTTATGGACTGATGAAATGAGAGTGAGTCTTGATGGGCCAGATGGATGGGCCCGTGGCTGGATTGGTAAAGGGCAGAGAGCTCCAGTCCGACTCAGACGCCAGCAAGGTGGAGGTGGAGTACTGGTTTGGGCTGGTATCATCAAAGATGAGCTTGTGGGGCCTTTTCGGGTTGAGGATGGAGTCAAGCTCAACTCCCAGTCCTACTGCCAGTTTCTGGAAGACACCTTCTTCAAGCAGTGGTACAGGAAGAAGTCTGCATCCTTCAAGAAAAACATGATTTTCATGCAGGACAATGCTCCATCACACGCGTCCAAGTACTCCACAGCGTGGCTGGCAAGAAAGGGTATAAAAGAAGAAAATCTAATGACATGGCCTCCTTGTTCACCTGATCTGAACCCCATTGAGAACCTGTGGTCCATCATCAAATGTGAGATTTAAAAGGAGGGAAAACAGTACACCTCTCTGAACAGTGTCTGGGAGGCTGTGGTTGCTGCTGCACGCAATGTTGATGGTGAACAGATCAAAACACTGACAGAATCCATGGATGGCAGGCTTTTGAGTGTCCTTGCAAAGAAAGGTGGCTATATTGGTCACTGATTTGTTTTTGTTTTGTTTTTGAATGTCAGAAATGTATATTTGTGAATGTTGAGATGTTATATTGGTTTCACTGGTAAAAATAAATAATTGAAATGGGTATATATTTGTTTTTTGTTAAGTTGCCTAATAATTATGCACAGTAATAGTCACCTGCACACACAGATATCCCCCTAAAATAGCTAAAACTAAAAACAAACTAAAAACTACTTCCAAAAATATTCAGCTTTGATATTAATGAGTTTCTTGGGTTCATTGAGAACATGGTTGTTGTTCAATAATAAAATTAATCCTCAAAAATACAACTTGCCTAATAATTCTGCACTCACTGTATATGCGCACCTCACTCACTTTTTTCTGGTCAAAGCGTTTAGTAGCCTATTTCCGTTCAAGAAGTAAAATATATTCTTAGTTCACTTCTGCAGTTATTTCTGTTGAAAGCGTATAGGGGTGTATTTTCATTAAAAAAAGGAAAATATATACGCACTGCACTGTTGCAGTTATTTCTGGTGAAAGTGTATAGGGGTGTATTTCAGTACTGCAATAAAAATATATACGCACTTCACTCTTTAAGTTTTTCCTGGTCAAAGCATATAGAGTCATGTTTCAGTACAACAACAAAAATATATTCTAAGTGCATTTCTGCAGTTAATTCTGGTGAAAGTGTATAGTAGCCTATTTCAGTACAACAACAAAAAAAATAATTCTGGTGAAAGCGTCTACTGGCCTACTTTCATTACAAAAAGAAGAATATATTCTCAGTTAACGTCAATGGTAATATGTGTTGAAAGTGTATAGAAAGAAAAAAATATAGGCACTTCACTGGTGTACTTATTTGTGGCAAAGCGTTTAGTGGCCTATTTCATTATAGAAAAAAATATATATACGTACTTCACTGGTGCAGTTATTTGTGGTCGAAAAACAAAAATCTGCAGTGTGGGCGCCCCGTTTGGTTTCTACAGACTTTCAAAATAATCCTTCAGCGGGGCGAATATATGCGGTAAAATCTTTTGACGTATTTCAGTTGAAAAACAAATCTTATTCAGCGTTCAGTGCTGTAGTAATATGCAGTAAAATCTTTTGTGATGTATTTTGGTGGTAAAACAAATTGTAATCAGCATTCATCGCTGCAGTTATATGTGGTAAAATCTTTATTGACGTAATGCGGTCAAAAAACAAATTTTATTCAGCGTTCAGCGATGTAGTTATATGCGGTAAAATCTCCATGATGTCTCCATGATAAATCTCTAGCGTGGGGGCCTGTATGGCTTCTACACATTTTCAAAATAATACTTCAGCGGAGCGAATAGATGCCAGATGACCGGGATGCTCCATGACCTTCCCAGGAGCTGCTGTCGGGATCAGCGGTTCATTTCTGAGATGTCCGTATAGTGTGGGGGGAATCTGAAGACCCTCTCCATCTCTGCGCTCCGTGATATGCAGTAAAATCTTTTGTGACTTATTTCAGTGGAAAAACTAATTTTATTAAGCGTTCAGCGGTGCAGTTATATGCAGTAAAATCTTTTGACGTATTTCGGTTGAAAAACAAATCTTATTCAGCGTTCAGTGCTGTAGTAATATGCAGTAAAATCTTTTGTGATGTATTTCGGTGGTAAAACAAATTGTAATCAGCATTCAGCACTGTATTTATATGTGGTAAAATCTTTTGTGATGTATTTTGGTGGAAAAACAAATTTTATTCAGCACTCAGCGCTGTAGTAATATGTGGTAAAATCTTTATTGAAGTATGTTGGTCAAAAAACAAAATTAATTCAGTGGTCAGCTCTGCAGTTATATGCAATAAAATCTTTACCAAAGTATTTTGGTTGAAAAACAAAATTTATTCTGCGATAAGCACTACGGTTATATGTGGCAAAATCTTTAGTGAAGTATCTTGATGAACTTCACGAATCTTCCAAGCTCAAAGCTATATTTACAGTTTGTTTTCTCATTGTCTGTAGCTACTAGAGGCCTGTTCATGCCTGGCAGGTTCCCCCTGAAATATCTTGGCCGATTGACACTCTGTCATTGTGCCACTCTGTGGCCTCCTCCTGATGCTGCTGCTGCCGACACCTCCAGACTCAGTCATTGTGCCACTCTGTGGCCTACTCATGCTGCTTCCACCTCACCACTATGTCATAGGTCCACTCTGTGGACTTCTCATGCTGTTCCCACCCTTACCCACTTCATGACTGGTTCACTATTTTGGCTTTTAGCCTGGCTGACTAGACATGGCCTTGCAGTTCGTCTGGCGGTCATTTCGAGGCGAACTTTGACAGTTCGCGATTCGCCGAACAAGCGAACATATGGCGATATTCGCACGCGCCTTTTTTTTTGCATAGTGCCGAACTTTGACCCATGACACATCCATCAGGTGGGACAGAACAGCTAATTGAGACGTTTCAGCACATGGACACCCCCCCTAACATAGAAAGTATATTATAATGCATTTGTATTGTGCCGCAGTTGTGTGCGGCTCTGCTGCGATACTGCAGCTAGATAGAGGCACAAACGCTATTGGAATAACTAATTGCAACTGGTGTGATATACTTGTTGCCCCCCCCCAAAAAAAAAAAATGATTGAGGGGTGTGATATACCTATAATATACCTTCTAACATAGAAATTATATTATAGTGCATTTGTATTCTGCAGTAGTTGTGTGCAGTTCTGCTGAGATACCACAGCTAGATAGAGGGACAAATGCTATTGGAATAAGTAATTGCAACAGGTGTGATATACCTGTTGCCACCCCAAAAAAAAATAATAGAAGGGTGTGCTATACCTATAATATACCTTTTAACATAGAAAGTATATTATAGTGCATTTGTATTGTGCAGCAGTTGTGTGCGGTTCTGCTGAGATACCACAGCTACTGTAGATAGAGGGACAAACGCTATTGGGATAAGTAATTGCAACAGGTGTAATATACCTGTTGCCCCTCAAAAAAAACGGATAGAGGGGTGTGATATACCTATAATATACCTTCTAACATAGAAAGTATATTATAGTATTGTGCAGCAGTTGTGTACGGTTCTGCTGTGATACTGCAGCTAGATAGAGGGACAAACGCTATTGGAATAACTAATTGCAACTGGTGTAATATACCTGTTGCCCCCCAAAAAACTGATAGAGGGGTGTGATATACCTATAATATGCCTTCTAACATAGAAAGTATATTATAGTGCATTTGTATTGTACAGCAGTTGTGTGCGGTTCTGCTGGGATACCGCAGCTAGATAGAGGGACAAATGCTATTCGAATAACTGATTGCAACTGGTGTGATGTACCTGTTGCCCCCCAAAAAACTGATTATGGGGTGTGATATACCTGCTTCCACAAAATACTGATTGAGGGGTGTGATAAACTGGCTTCCACAAAATATTGATTGAGGGTGTGATACACCGGCTTCCACCAAATATTGATTGAGGGGTGTGATACACCAGCTTCCATCAAATATAGAATAAGGCCTGTGATACACCAGCTTCCACCAAATATTGATTAAGGAGTTTGATATACCATCTTCCAGCAAATATTCATTATTGGGTTCTATATACCTGTTTCCACAAAATACTGATACAGGGTATTGATATACCGGCTTCCACCAAATATTGATTGAGGCCTGCGATACACCACCTTTCACCAAATATTTATTAAGGGGTTTGATATACCATTTTCCAGCAAATACTCATTATTGGGTTCCATGTACCTTTTTCCACAAAATACTGATAGAGGGTATTGATATACCGGCTTCCACCAAATATTGATTGAGGCCTGCGATACACCAGCTTCCACAAAAAATTGATTAAGGGGTTTGATTTGCCAGCCTCCAGCAAATACTCATTATTTTGTTCTATATACCTGTTTCCACAAAATGCTGATAGAGAGGATCGATATGCTGACTACCACAAAATATTGATTGAGGCTTGTGATAAACCAGCTTCCCACAAATATTGATTAAGGGCTTCTTTCACAAATACTGCTCTTCTATAGGGACTTTGTCACAGGGTAATTTTTAAAATGACAGGCAGAGGAAGAGGCAGGCCCTTCCGCAGGGGTGGTAGGGGTCGGGCAGGTGCACCAGGCCGGAGCCTAAGTGGGAAAATGGAGAAGGTGCATGCGATTACGTCAAAGGACGCACCAGAGATAGTGGAGTGGCTAACTCAGCCTTCTGCTTCTGCACCCTCCTCATCCTCTGTATCAGCACAATCCACACATTCTGCTGTGTGCACCCCCAAAGAACCCACCACCATAGCCCCTCCACTTGATTAAGGGGAATTATTTTCCCATCCATTCCCAGACCTTACCGATGCGCAGCCAATGGCATCGGACAAGGAAGTATCAATGGTCACCACCCAGCAGTCTGACGACAGCACTCAGATCAGCCCAAGGAGGGTGGTCCCCACTGTTGCTGCCTACTCCGAGATCTCTAATGTCAGTGGTGGTGAAGGTGACGATGATGACATGTCGATGGAAGTCACGTGGATGCCCACAAGAGAGGAAGAGGAGGGGAGTTCAGAGGGAGAGACGGAGCAGCAGATAGGGAGGAGAAGGAGGAGAAGCAGGCAGAACTTGCAGTTCATAGGAGGCAAAAAGAAGACTGCAAATGTATCTGGAGCGAGAAGTCCACCATGCACGGTCACCTCTGGCGCTCCCAGGACGCCGGCACATGGCTCCGCAGTGTGGACTTTTTTAACATGTCAGCTGCTCACAATAGTGTTGCCATCTTCAGCCTGTGCTTTCAACGCATAAGTCATGGTAAGCCCATAACTCACCTAGGGATGACCACCTTAAGCGCAAGCAAGAAGAGGCCGGTTTGAAGATGTGTTGGTCACTTAGGATATGAGATCATTCTTGCAGCCAACC
The DNA here is from genome assembly GCF_014858855.1 of Bufo gargarizans. Lineage (NCBI taxonomy): Eukaryota > Metazoa > Chordata > Amphibia > Anura > Bufonidae > Bufo > Bufo gargarizans. The sequence continues at coordinate 391,143,587 of NC_058083.1, read as the reverse complement.
CATCGACAGCCGCCCTCCGGATCCAGCCTCAAGGAATGCCTAGACCGACAGATGTCTGACTACATCGGGTTAACAGCCAATGTGGACACTGAGAAGCGATGAACCCCTGGACTACTGGGTGTGCAGGCTTGACCTGTGGCCAGAGCTGGCACAATTTGCCATGAAACTCTTGGCTTGCCCCTCATTGAGTGTCCTGTCCATAAGGACGTTCAACGCAGCAGGGGGGATCATGACCGATAAGCGCATTTGCCTAGCTCACGACAGTGTGGACTACCTCACATTTCTAAAAGTGAATGAGGCATGCATTTTGGAGGAATTTAACACCTGTGACGACCACCTGTAATTGAATTTCCTCATGCTAGCCTACACATATCCGCCACCACCCAGAACAAAGAATGGTCCTTGTCTTATGTATATACAGCAGCATAAAAGGCCTTTTCTGTCCGGTGAATGCCTAATTTTTGGGGCCACGGAGAAATTCAACACCTGTGACGACCATGTGTTATCGATTTTCAACTATTATCATTAGTTTTTTTTTCAAGAGGGGGGATTTCGTTAGCCATGTTTTTAATCCAATTTTATATTTTTAGTTATTTTAAACATATGCATTTGACATGTATTTGTACTCACCTGCAGTAAAATTAATATCCAATAACTGTCTAATATACCTCCAGCCACATAATCACTTGCTCTTTTCTGTACGTTGAATGAATAATTTTTGGTGCCTGTACTAAACTAACCTGCAGTTAAAATTGATATCCAATTACCGTCTAATATACCTCCAGCCACATAATCACTTGATGTTTTCTGTCCGGTGAATGCCTAATGTACTCCACTGGCCTGCAGTAAAATTGATATCCATCGAAATTCTAATATACCTCCAGCCACATAATCGCTTGATCTTTTCTGTACAGTGAATGCATAATTTTGGGGCTTCTACTCCACTGGCCTACAGTAAAATTAATATCCAATGACCGTCTAATATACCTCCAGCCACATAATCACTTGATGTTTTCTGTCCGGTGAATGCCTGTTTGGGTCCTGTACTCCCGTGGTCTAAAATAACATTTTTCTAGGCTTCATCGGGGCACATTTTTGACAGTTTCCCTTTAAGACGCATAAAAATGGCCCCTGATTATAATACATCGTTTTTGTGGGAATTTTTGCCATTGATCCCCCTCTGGTATTTCACTATCCATGTTGTGGGACGATTTGTGCACTTCTAGTAAGTATTTGGTGGCTGCAAATATGACCTGAAGGTTTTTCAGGTTCGCCTGCCATTAAAGAGAATGGGGCCCAACTCGAACTTGTGGTTTGCAAACATTTGATCGTGTTTGCGCATCATCCCTGCTGATGTTCGTCCATCAATATGGCTGACATCATCATTCATTTGACACTTCTTCTGATCTGTCAGAAGGAAGGAAAAATTAGACGCACAACGGATCCTGTCTGTGTAGTAGCTGTAAGGCCTGTATGGTACCATGAGAATTGTCTTATGATTTGGTAGCTAAAAGCAAAAGTGGGCAGAAAACGCAGAAGACATGCAAATATTCGGTTCACGTGTCATCTCTGTTTTATATCCACTCCTGTTTTTTTTGCTTTAGCAATACTGATGGATTACTGATCAAATGCTGACCGAGTGAAGGCAAATGCTCAACAGACAGGATCCGTTTTTTGAGGGGTATTGTTGTTACGGATCAGAGGAAGGGCAAATTAATTAGTGACATTAACACAAACTTAGGCCTCATGCACACAACAGTATTTTTTCACGGTCCGGAAAACGGGGTTCCGTTGTTCCGTGATCCGTGTCTGTTTTTTCTTCCATGTGTCTTCCTTGATTTTTGGAGGATCACCAGACCAGAAAAGTAAAAAAAAAATCTAAGTCAAGTTTGCCTTGAAAATGATAGGAAAAAAACTGACACGGATCACGGACGCGGATGACAATCTTGTGCGCCTCCGTGTTTTTTCACGAACCCATTGACTTGAATGGGTCCGCGAACCATTGTCCGTCCAAAAAATAGGACAGGTCTTATTTTTTTTTTACGGACAGGAAACACGGATCACAGACGCGGATGACAAACGGTGCATTTTCTGAGTTTTCAACTGACCCTTTGAAAGTCAATGGGTCCGCAGAAAATCACGGAAAACGGAACAACGGACACGGATGCACACAACGGTCGTATGCATGAAGCCTTACTGCTGACACCCTCTCCACTCTCTCAGGGGGGGCTCTACTTTTATAAGCGTTTAATAGAACAGGTTCTGTAGACATCTATGTGGAATCAGCTGACGAGGGTGTAAAAGGAGTGCGCTTCTTCTTGACGCTAACATCTACCTGTAAGCCTGAGTTCATACGTGAGTTATTTGGTCAGTTTTGGCCCAGTGACTGCCCAAATAAGGGAAGCATGCAGTGATTCTAAGAGCAACACCTGTTATACTGACTCACAGTATTAAGTCCCTATGCGTGTTCCTGCAGGGCACAGTGTTCTACACCCCTATACACAATGTTCTACACCCCTATAAAGGCTCTCTGCAGCCCAGAAATAGCCGTTTTTTAACGCAATTTACCGCAAATAAATTTGTATCAAAGCAAATTTTTCTGCAAAATTTGCCGAACCGGCCAAATCGAATTTTTGAAAAATTTGCTCATCTCTAATAACAACCTATCATGAGGATAGGTCATCAATATCTTTCCAGGATCAGCCCTTTAAGGATATTTCTGTACTTTGCTCCATTCAGCTTTCCCGCAACTATCTGCTGAAAAACACCCCCACATCAGGATGCTGTCATCACCATGCTTCACTGTAGGGATGTTATTGGGTAGCGCCTGGTTTCCTCCAAACCAAAGGCTAAAAAATCAATCTTGGTTTAATCAGACCAGAGAATCTTGTTTCTCACAGTCTGAGAATCCATTAGTTGATGTGTTTAGTTTAGTTCATGTGCCTTCAACTGAGTCCTGGTTGTTTCCATTATGCTTCTTCATAGAATGTGAAAGGGTCTGAAGACTTTTCAAATGCACTGTATAAAAACCTCTCTGTGTGATTTAGGGTTAATTTTTAACTCCTCTATTAATCATACTGGGAGAAAGAATGCTACTCATAGTAGGTGGTCTTCTAGTAGAAAATCTGTATCCCTCACATAAAATATCCTGGTGAAGCATGGGGAGATATTTTTAACAACCCCTATAAGACTGGCAAATGAAAAAAATGTTTTTATAAATATTTCCCTAAGGCTGGGTTCAGACCTGAGCGTTCGTGATGGAGCGCTCTGTATGCGCGACTGTACGGGCGTTTGCAATCGCACATACAGAGAGAAGCAAACGCCAATTTTCGCGCGTTCCCGCTGAAGTCTATGTACGGGAACGCGCGACAAGACGCCCCAAAGAAGCTCATCTACTTCTTGGGGCGTCGGCATTTTACAGGGCGATCGTACGTGCTGTAAAACGCTCAGGTGAGAACCATTCCCATAGGGAATCATTGGTTCTTGCCTGTTGCGTGTTTTACAGCGCGTAGGAACGCGCTGTAAAACGCTCAGGTGTGAACCCAGCCTTAGGCCTCATGCACATGACCGTTGTGTGCATCCGCGTCCGTTCCGTCATTTTTCACAGTGAAATAGTACTGATAGTCCTCCGTTTTTTCTCCACGTCCGTGATTCCAGTCCTTCAAAAAAATATAACCTGTCCTATTCTTGTCAGTGGAAAATGGAGGATGGACCCATTCAAGTCAATGGGTCCGTCCAAAAAAACGGGTGCACAACTGGTATGTCATCCGTGTCCTCGTCCATGTCCGTTTTTTTTCTACAAGACCTTGGTGTAATAAAATTACACTTTTCATTAACCTTCCTTTTTTTTCCCCCTGTCAGACACAAGGAAACACAACTGAAGCAAAATCGGACATGGACCACTGAAGCCAAATCACTGACAGTGAAAAAACACTGTCGTGTGCATGAGGCCTAAGTATATTTCATTTAAATGCATCCTATATAAAATAACATAAAAAATCATTAACCTGAGTAATCGGGCCATCAGGCCATCACATTTCATTTAGAAAGTCAAATTTATGCTCCACGGGTTTTCTAATTACCATCTTTTAATCAGTTTTATTGCTAAGGAACAATCACTGCTAAACTGAAGTGTGCAGGGACACAACTAATCCCTTGATATTTGCGTAAGCAGTGAATATTCTGAAAAGGTAAATTTATGTTAATGTATTTGACTAGCTCCTTCTATGGATAAAATATAATCAGACATATCAACACATCATTAGGCCTCATGCACACGACCGTTGTGTGCATCCGTGGCCGTTGTGCCGTTTTCCGTTTTTTTTCACGGACCCATTGACTTTCAATGGGTCCGTGGAAAAATCGGAAAATGCACTGTTTGGCAGCCGCATCCGTGATCCGTGTTTCCTGGCCGTGAAAAAAATATGACCTGTCCTATTTTTTTCACGGCCAACGGTTCACGGACCCATTCAAGTCAATGGGTCCGTGAAAAATCACGGATGCACACAAGATTGTCATCCGTGTCCGTGATCCGTGTCCGTAATCCGTGTCCGTTTTTTCCTATCATTTCAATGGCAAACTTGACTTAGATTTTTTTTTTCATTTTTCATGTCTGTGGATCCTCCAAAAAACAAGGAAGACCCACGGACGAAAAAACGGTCACGGATCACGGACCTAGGGACCCCGTTTTTGCGGACCTTAAAAAAAAACGGTCGTGTGCATGAGGCCTTACTGTGACAAAATGGTATGTTAAAAGTTCTACAATAATAGCCATTAATAGGGTTCTTTACTTTTTAATAATCCCTAGTCCTTTGAAGATAAGAAGATCTTAAAGCATGCTCCTGCATTGACCCCCAAGGACCAGCTGTAAACAATGCAGAAACCTGGCAGTAAATGTTAATTTTCCTTGCAGCTCCACCACAGGGGAAATTAAGCATCCCATTTCTAATAACGTCTGTGTAATGTCTGTGTAATGCAGGATATCACAGGTCCTCCAGAGCAAGAAAAACTCATTGTAACTACTCTCCAGGGCAGCCAAAAGGAGGATCCCGAACATGGGACCCCTCCTTATTAAAGGGGTTGTCCAAGTTAAAAATGTTTGAAAAGGGTTATATAATAATAAAAAGTTACAGTTTCAAATCCACCACCACTCCAACGCTGCCACCCCAATCAACTCTGCAGCTGCAGCCAAGGCCTTAGCTGTATATGGCACAAGATCCGTGTTTGGGTAACTTAGTAACATAGTTTATAAGGCCTCATGCACACGACCATATTTTGTTTCCGTGTCCGATCCGTTTTTTTTGCGGATAGGATGCGGACCCATTCATTTTAATAGGTCCGCAAAAAACGCGGACAGCACACCGTGTGCTGTCCGCATCAGTATGTCCGTTCCGTTGCGCTTCAAAAAAAATAGTGCATGTCCTATTTTTTTCTAGTTTGCAGACAAGGATAGGCATTATTACAATGGATCCGCAAAAAAAAAGGATCCGCAAAAAAAACGGATGCCATACATAACGTCATCCGTTTTTTTTTGCGGATCCGCAATTTGCGGACCGCAAAACACATACGGTCGTGTGCATGTAGCCTAAGGGTCCATTCACACGTCCGCACCCGTTCCGCAATTTTGCGGAACGGGTGCGAACCCATTCATTCTCTTTGGGCCCGGACGTGAAACGGAGAGCACACTATGTGCTCTCCGCTTCCGCATTTGCGGAGCGCGGCCCCGAACTTCCGGGTTTCGGCCCCGAACTTCCTGTCCGCATCTCCGCAAAAGATAGAACATGTCCTATTCTTGTCCACAGCTGCGGACAAAAATAGGCATTTCTATAGCGGGTGCCGACCGGGTGTGTTGCGGATCCGCAATTTGCGGGTCCGCAACACACCACGGACGTGTGAATGGACCCTTAGGCTGAAAAAATACATCTGTCCATCTAGTTCAGCCTGTTATCCTGCAAGTTGATCCACAGGAAGGCAAAAAAACCTCTGTGAGGTAGAAGCTATTTTTTCCCACTCTAGGGGGAAAAAATTCCACCCGAGTCCAATCAGGCAATCAGAATAACTCCCTGGATCAACAACCCCTCTCTAGTAGCTATAGCCTGTAATATTATTACACTCCAGAAATACATCCAGGCCCCTCTTGAACTCTTTTAGTGAACTCACCATCACCATAGTCTCACTGCTCTTACCGTAAAGAATCCTCTTCTATGTCTTTGAACAAACCTTCTTTCCTCCAGACGCAGAGGATGTCTCCTCGTCATAGTCACAGTCTTGGGGATAAATGGATCATGGGAGAGATCTCTGTACTGACACCTGTTATATTTATACATAGTTATTAGATCTCCCCTCAGTCATCTTTTTTCCAAAGTGAATAACCCTCATTTTGATAATCTTTCAGGGTACTGTTGTCCACCCATTCCAGTAATTACGTTAGTTGTCCTCCTCTGAACCCTTTCCAGCTCTGTTATGTCTGCCTTGTTCACAGGAGCCCAGAACTGTACACGTGTACTCCATGTGTGGTCTGACTAGTGATTTGAAAAGTGGCAGGATCATGTTCTCTACCAGAAAATTTAGACTAGAACATTCAGAGTCACAGGTGCATATCCATCAAGCAAACATGGTTGATAAAAAAATGGCTGAACTCCATTATACATGCAAACAATAGAACTGAGAAATGGGGATCATTCTAAATAATTTCCCAGTTCTATTGTTTGCGTGTATAATTGTGTGCAGCCATTTAAAAAAAATAAAAAAATTATTCATAACCATATTCTGACCCCTATAACTTTTTTGTAGCTATGTAGTGGGACTGTAGTGGGAACAGTTCAGAAGGAAAGGTGTAGGGTAAAAAATATACATAAACCTCTCAAATGTATGTATACTAATGCCAGAAGCCTGACTAATAAAATTGGTAAACTGGAATTAGTGATGTGTGAGGAGGACTATGACATAGTGGGAATAACTGGGACATGGCTGGATGATAGCTATGACTTGGCAGTTAATGTACAGGGTTACAGTCTGTTTAGAAAGGATCGTCAAAACCGGAGAGGGGGAGGGGTCTGCCTTTATGTAAAGTCCTGTCTAAAGCCCACATTCCGTTAAGATATAAGTGAGGGACATGAACATGTGGCTCCACTGTGGGTAGAGCTACATGGAGCTAAAAACAATAATAAATTACTAATAGGAGTTTACTATAAACCACCTAATATACCAGAGTCCACAGAAAATCTACTACTAAACGAGATAGACAAAGCGGCAAATCATAATGAGGTGGTTATTATGGGGGGCTTCAACTACCCAGATATAGACTGGGAAACTGAAACTTGTATATCTCATAAAGGAAACAGGCTCTTGGCAATAACCAAAGACAATTACCTCTCCCAACTGGTTCAGGACCCGACTAAAGGGACGGCCATACTGGACTTAGTATTAACCAATAGACCTGACAGAACAACCGATGTGCAGGTTGGGGGACACCTGGGAAACAGTGACCATAAAATAACAACCTTCCAATTGTCATTCAAAAGAGCGTTTCTACAGGGAGGAACAAAAATGCCAAACTTCAAAAAAGCTAAATTTAGCCAACTAAGAGAGGCCATAGGCCAAACTAACTGGGACAAAGTCCTCACAAATAAAAATACTGCCACAAAATGGGATATCTTTAAAAGCATCCTAAAATCTCATTGTGAGAGGTACATACCGTATGGGAATAAAAGGTTAAGGAACAAAAAGAAACCAATGTGGATAAACAGAACTGTAAAGAAAGCAATAAATGACAAAAAGAAAGCATATAAAAAACACTAAAACAGGAGGGTAGCACGGAAGCACTGAAAAACTAAAAGGAAAGAAAATAGAACATGTAAAAAACAAATAAAAGCGTCCAAACTAGAGACCGAGAGATTAATTGCCAAAGAGAGTAAAACTAACCCTAAAATGTTCTTTAATTATATAAATGTTAAAAAGTATAAATCTGAAGGTGTCGACCCTTTAAAGAGTAATGAGGGGGGAGTCGCAGAGAGCGACGAGGAGAAAGCAAAGCTGTTAAATATTTTTTTCTCCAATGTATTCACTGAGGAAAATAAACTGTCAGATGACATGCCGAATGTTGAAAAAAATTCCCCATTAAAAGTGTCCTGTCTGACCCAGGAAGAAGTACAACAGCGACTTAAAAAGATTAAATAGACAAATCGCCACGACCGGATGGCATACACCCCCGTATCCTAAGGGAATTAAGTAATGTCATAGCCAGACCCTTATTTCTGATATTTGCAGACTCTATACTGACAGGGAATGTCCCACAGGATTGGCGCATGGCAAATGTGGTGCCAATATTCAAAAGGGGTCCAAAAACAGAGCCTGGAAACTATAGGCCGGTAAATTTAACATCTGTTATGGGTAAACTGTTTGAAGGTTTTCTGAGGGATGCTATGTTAGAGTATCTTAACAGAAATAAGCATAACGCTATATCAGCATGGCTTTGTGAGGGATCAGTCATGTCAAACTAATTTAATCAGTTTCTAAGAGGAGGTAAGTTCTAGACTTGACAGCGGCGAATCAATGGATGTCGTGTATCTGGACTTCTCCAAAGCGTTTGACACTGTACCTCATAAAAGGTTAGTATATAAAATGAGAATGCTCGGACTGGGAGAAAACGTCTGTAAGTGGGTAACTGGCTCAATGATAGAAAACGAGGGTGGTTATTAACGGTACATACTCAGATTGGGTCACTGTCACTAGTGGGGTACCTCAGGGGTCAGTATTGGGCCCTATTCTCTTCAATATATTTATTAATGACCTTGTAGAAGGCTTGCATAGTAAAGTATACATTTTCGCAGATGACACTAAACTGTCTAAAGTAATTTACACTGATGAGGACAGTATACTACTACAGAGGGATCTGGATAGGTTGCAGGCTTGGGCAGATAAGTGTCAGATGAGGTTTAACACTGACAAATGTAAAGTTATGCACATGGGAAGGAATAGTGCAAGTCATCCGTACATACTAAATGGTAAAACACTGACATGGAAAAGGATCTAGGAATTTTAATGAACAGCAAACTAAGCTGCAAAAACCAGTGTCAGGCAGCTGCTGCCAAGGCCAATAGGATAATGGGTTGCATCAAAAGGGGCATAGATGCCCGTGATGAGAACATGGTCCTACCACTTTACAAATCATTATTCAGACCACACATGGAGTACTGTGTACAGTTCTGGGCTCCAGTGAACAAGGCAGACATAGCAGAGCTGGAGAGGGTCCAGAGGAGGGCAACTAAAGTAATAACTGGAATGGGGCAACTACAGTACCCTGAAAGATTATCAAAATTAGGGTTATTCACTTTAGAAAAAACACGACTGAGAGGAGATCTAATTACTATGTATAAATATATCAGGGGTCAGTACAGAGATCTATCCCATCATCTGAACTGGATGGACAAATGTATTTTTTCGGCCTTATGTACTATGTTATGTGTACGGGGCTGTGCGAGGGCTCATTTTTTGTGGGACGATCTGTTCTTTTCAGTGATACCAATGTTAAGTGTGTGAAAATTTTGGATCATTATAAAAAAAATATTGCGTAGTTGAAGTGACAAAAAATGGCAAATTTGCTGTTTTTATTTTTTCCCCCGCTACGCCATTTGCCGTATGCCATTAATATTGTTATATTTTAATAGCATGGGCATTTTCGCACGCGCCGATGCCCATGATGTTTATTTTTTTATTGGTTAAGTATTTTTATTTTTATTTTAAGGAAAGGAGGATCTTAATCTTGATTTGAACTTTTAGGTTTTACATTTTTTTTATATTTGTCACCTTGGCTGATCACATACATATGCCGCGGGTCTCTGCTATTTAAAATAGACTAGAACATACAGAGTCACAGGTGCATATCCATTAGGCAAACATGGTTGATAAAAAAAAATGGCTGCACACCATTATAGATGCAAACAATAGAACTGAGTAATGAGGATCATTCTAAATAATTTCCCAGTTCTATTGTTTGCGTGTATAATGGTGTGCAGCCATTTTTTTTATCAACCATGTTTGCTTGATGGATATGCACCTGTGACTCACAATGTTCCAGTCTAAATTTTCTTGTAGTATTAATTGAGGGTAGCGTCTCTTTTAGACTGAACAATGCCCGTCTACCTGGGACTTCTGAGCAGAGTATTAATGTAGCTGGTTCCTACACTGCCCTGAAAATTGTAGGCATAGGTAATTCCAAGAGAGGCTGTATATTAGTGGTTGGGACCCATCTGCGGAAGCCACCTTGATGCCTGATATATGGTCCCGACACACGTTTGATCAAAAATGTGCACAAAGAGCTTCCATTTACTCATTTATAGTAGGTAAAATACCACTTTTATTTATGATCCCCATTTCTCAGTTCTATTCTTTGCATGTATAATGGTGTGCAGCAATTTTTTTTTATCAACCAAGGACTATGTTCTCATTATGGGCACTAGAGATGAGCAAATTTATTAGTAGTAGGTGCAATGACAGGGAGCTGTGGTAGCGCCGGCCCCATCATTTTACCCCTCAGATGCCGAGTTTATACATGATCGCGGCATCTGAGTGTAAAATTAACAATATTTTTTTTTTCCAGCTAACTTACCAGCTTTATTTGCTCATGACGGGCCGGCCCCAGCCATTTTGCTTGAAGATCTCGGCCGAAATTCCTTGCAGTGCGAGATTACGTCATCATGCCAGCTGTAATCTCGTGCCACACTGGATTTCGGCTGAGATCTTCAAGCAAGATGGAGGCTGGCAGCCCATCGCAGCCCATCGCAAGCAAATGGAGGAGGTAAGTTTGAATTTTTTAGTTTTTTTAATACTATTTCAGGTTAAATCGATTCGCTGACACGAAGCACGAGGAAATTCGGCTTCTAGACAAATCTAATTTATCCTGAAATTCGGATCGAAATTGACTTTGTGGGATTCGATTCGCTCATCTCCAATTGGCACCTATGCCCCCTTTGATGCAACCCATTATCTTATTGGCCTTGGCAGCAGCTGTCTGACACTGGTCTCTACAGCTTAGTTTGCTGTTCAGAAGAATTCCTAGTTATTTTTCCATGTCAGTGTTACCCAGTGTTTTACCATTTAGTATTTACTGGTGATTTGCATTATTCCTTCCCATGTACATACCTCTACATTCGTCAGTGTTAAACCTCCTCTGCCACTTATCTACCTAAGCCTCCAATCTATCCAGATCCATCTGAGGCTGTATAGTGTCCTCTTCCGTGTTTAGTGTCTTCTTAAAAAATTGATATTTTACTGTGCAAGCCTTCTACAAGATCATTAATAAATACATTGAAGAGAATAGGGCCCAATACTGAACCCTGTGGTACCCCACTAGTGACAGTGACCCAATCTGAGTGGCAGTCGTTTCACGGTGAACTTTGCTCGTTCGCGGTTTGCCGAACGGGTGAAGATATGGCGATGTCCGCCGACACCATATTCTTTTGCATTGTGAAGAACTTTGACCCATGACACATCCATCAGGTGGTACAGGACAGCCAATTGAGACATTTCAGCACATGGACATACCCCCTACCTTATAAATAAACCTGATCTGGCCGCCATTTTATATTCAGTCTTTTGCCAGTGTAGAGAGAAGTTGCTGTGTGGAGCAGGGACAGACTGTTAGGGACAACAAAAGCTAGCTAATAGGGCCACAAAAGTCCTTTTAAGGACTTTTGACTTACTGAGAGTAGGGATGAGCGAACTCGAACTGTATAGTTCGGGTTCGTACCGAATTTTGGGGTGTCCGTGACACGGACCCGAACCCGGACATTTTCGTAAAAGTCCGGGTTCGGGTTCGGTGTTCGTCGCTTTCTTCGCGCTTTTGTGACGCTTTCTTGGCGCTTTTTGAAAGGCTGCAAAGCAGCCAATCAACAAGCGTCATACTACTTGCCCCAAGAGGCCATCACAGCCATGCCTACTATTGGCATGGCTGTGATTGGCCAGAGCACCATGTGACCCAGCCTCTATTTAAGCTGGAGTCACATAGCGCCGCCCGTCACTCTGCTCTGATTAGCGTAGGGAGAGGTTGCGGCTGCGACAGTAGGGCGAGATTAGGCAGATTAACTCCTCCAAAGGACTTGATTAACTGATCGATCTGCAGCTGTGGATCATTGAGCTGCTGATCCTCAATTGCTCACTGTTTTTAGGCTGCACAGACCGTTTGTCAGTCTCATTTTTCTGGGGTGATCGGCGGCCATTTTGTGTCTTGTGGTGCGCCAGCACAAGCTGCGACCAAGTGCATTTAACCCTCAATGGTGTGGTTGTTTTTTGGCTAAAGCCTACATCAGGGTGAAGCTGTGACACCAAGTGCATTTAACCAGCAATAGTCTGTTCATTTTTTGGCCATATACAAAATCAGGGGCAAGCTGCGCCTGTCACCAAGTGCATTTAACCCTCAATGGTGTGGTTGTTTTTTGGCTAAAGCCTACATCAGGGTGAAGCTGTCACACCAAGTGCATTTAACCAGCAATAGTCTGTTCATTTTTTGGCCATATACAAAATCAGGGGCAAGCTGCGCCTGTCACCAAGTGCATTTAACCCTCAATGGTGTGGTTGTTTTTTGGCTAAAGCCTACATCAGGGTGAAGCTGTCACACCAAGTGCATTTAACCAGCAATAGTCTGTTCATTTTTTGGCCATATACAAAATCAGGGGCAAGCTGCGCCTGTCACCAAGTGCATTTAACCCTCAATGGTGTGGTTGTTTTTTGGCTAAAGCCTACATCAGGGTGAAGCTGTCACACCAAGTGCATTTAACCAGCAATAGTCTGTTCATTTTTTGGCCATATCCCAGTCTAATTCTGTCACTAAATCCATACCGGTCACCCAGCGCCTAAATACTAGGCCTCAAATTTATATCCAGCTAAATCTGTCCCTAGTGCTGTAGCTGGGCGAGTTATTTAGTGTCCGTTCAAGCACATTTCTTGTTCTGGGTTGAAATACAATTCCCAATTTAGCAATTTCATAATTTAGTGGTTCCTGCTATATCAGAGCTCTTTGAAATCTATCCCAAAAAGGGTATATAATATTGAAGGTGCACATAGGGTCATTCAGAGTAACTTCACACACACCCGCTACTGTGTATTTCCAAGTCTAATTCTGTCACTAAATCCATACCGGTGACCCAGCGCCTAAATACTAGGCCTCAAATTTAATTCCCTCTAAATCTCTCGTTACCCACCGCTGTACTGTTGTTGCTGGGCAAGATATTTAGTGTCCGTCAAAGCACATTTTTTGTTCTGGGTTGAAGTACAATTCCCAATTTAGCAATTTCATAATTTAGTGGTTTCTGCTATATCAGAGCTATTTGAAATCTATCCCAAAAAGGGTATATAATATTGAAGGTGCACATAGGGTCATTCAGAATAACTTCACACACACCCGCTACTGTGTATTTCCAAGTCTAATTCTGTCACTAAACCCATACCTGTCACCCAGCGCCTAAATACTAGGCCTCAAATTTAAATCCCTCTAAATCTCTCGTTACCGTTGTCCTGTTGTAGCTGGGAAAGTTATTTAGTGCCCGTCAAAGCACATTTTTTGTTCTGGGTTGAAGTACAATTCCCAATTTAGCAATTTCATAATTTAGTGGTTCCTGCTATATCAGAGCTATTTGAAATCTATCCCAAAAAGGGTATATAATATTGAAGGTGCACATAGGGTCATTCAGAATAACTTCACACACACCCGCTACTGTGTATTTCCAAGTCTAATTCTGTCACTAAATCCATACCGGTGACCCAGCGCCTAAATACTAGGCCTCAAATTTAATTCCCTCTAAATCTCTCGTTACCCACCGGTGTACTGTTGTTGCTGGGCAAGATATTTAGTGTCCGTCAAAGCACATTTTTTGTTCTGGGTTGAAGTACAATTCCCAATTTAGCAATTTCATAATTTAGTGGTTTCTGCTATATCAGAGCTATTTGAAATCTATCCCAAAAAGGGTATATAATATTGAAGGTGCACATAGGGTCATTCAGAATAACTTCACACACACCCGCTACTGTGTATTTCCAAGTCTAATTCTGTCACTAAACCCATACCTGTCACCCAGCGCCTAAATACTAGGCCTCAAATTTAAATCCCTCTAAATCTCTCGTTACCGTTGTCCTGTTGTAGCTGGGAAAGTTATTTAGTGCCCGTCAAAGCACATTTTTTGTTCTGGGTTGAAGTACAATTCCCAATTTAGCAATTTCATAATTTAGTGGTTCCTGCTATATCAGAGCTATTTGAAATCTATCCCAAAAAGGGTATATAATATTGAAGGTGCACATAGGGTCATTCAGAATAACTTCACACACACCCGCTACTGTGTATTTCCAAGTCTAATTCTGTCACTAAATCCATACCGGTGACCCAGCGCCTAAATACTAGGCCTCAAATTTAATTCCCTCTAAATCTCTCGTTACCCACCGCTGTACTGTTGTTGCTGGGCAAGATATTTAGTGTCCGTCAAAGCACATTTTTTGTTCTGGGTTGAAGTACAATTCCCAATTTAGCAATTTCATAATTTAGTGGTTTCTGCTATATCAGAGCTATTTGAAATCTATCCCTAAAAGGGTATATAATATTGAAGGTGCACATAGGGTCATTCAGAATAACTTCACACACACCCGCTACTGTGTATTTCCAAGTCTAATTCTGTCACTAAACCCATACCTGTCACCCAGCGCCTAAATACTAGGCCTCAAATTTATATCCAGCTAAATCTGTCCCTAGTGCTGTAGCTGGGCGAGTTATTTAGTGTCCGTTCAAGCACATTTCTTGTTCTGGGTTGAAATACAATTCCCAATTTAGCAATTTCATAATTTAGTGGTTCCTGCTATATCAGAGCTCTTTGAAATCTATCCCAAAAAGGGTATATAATATTGAAGGTGCACATAGGGTCATTCAGAGTAACTTCACACACACCCGCTACTGTGTATTTCCAAGTCTAATTCTGTCACTAAATCCATACCGGTGACCCAGCGCCTAAATACTAGGCCTCAAATTTAATTCCCTCTAAATCTCTCGTTACCCACCGCTGTACTGTTGTTGCTGGGCAAGATATTTAGTGTCCGTCAAAGCACATTTTTTGTTCTGGGTTGAAGTACAATTCCCAATTTAGCAATTTCATAATTTAGTGGTTTCTGCTATATCAGAGCTATTTGAAATCTATCCCTAAAAGGGTATATAATATTGAAGGTGCACATAGGGTCATTCAGAATAACTTCACACACACCCGCTACTGTGTATTTCCAAGTCTAATTCTGTCACTAAATCCATACCGGTGACCCAGCGCCTAAATACTAGGCCTCAAATTTAATTCCCTCTAAATCTCTCGTTACCCACCGTTGTACTGTTGTTGCTGGGCAAGATATTTAGTGTCCGTCAAAGCACATTTTTTGTTCTGGGTTGAAGTACAATTCCCAATTTAGCAATTTCATAATTTAGTGGTTCCTGCTATATCAGAGCTATTTGAAATCTATCCCAAAAAGGGTATATAATATTGAAGGTGCACATTGGGTCATTCAGAATAACTTCACACACACGCTTCTGTGCATTTCCAAGTCTAATTCTGTCACTAAATCCATACCGGTGACCCAGCGCCTAAATACTAGGCCTCAAATTTAATTCCCTCTAAATCTCTCGTTACCCACCGCTGTACTGTTGTTGCTGGGCAAGATATTTAGTGTCCGTCAAAGCACATTTTTTGTTCTGGGTTGAAGTACAATTCCCAATTTAGCAATTTCATAATTTAGTGGTTTCTGCTATATCAGAGCTATTTGAAATCTATCCCTAAAAGGGTATATAATATTGAAGGTGCACATAGGGTCATTCAGAATAACTTCACACACACCCGCTACTGTGTATTTCCAAGTCTAATTCTGTCACTAAATCCATACCGGTGACCCAGCGCCTAAATACTAGGCCTCAAATTTAATTCCCTCTAAATCTCTCGTTACCCACCGTTGTACTGTTGTTGCTGGGCAAGATATTTAGTGTCCGTCAAAGCACATTTTTTGTTCTGGGTTGAAGTACAATTCCCAATTTAGCAATTTCATAATTTAGTGGTTTCTGCTATATCAGAGCTATTTGAAATCTATCCCTAAAAGGGTATATAATATTCAAGGTGCACATTGGGTCATTCAGAATAACTTCACACACACACGCTTCTGTGCATTTCCAAGTCTAATTCTGTCACTAAATCCATACCGGTCACCCAGCGCCTAAATACTAGGCCTCAAATTTATATCCCGCTGAATTTGAATACAATACATTGGGCCAAATAATATATTTGTTGTTGTGGTGAACCATAACAATGAGAAAAACATCTAGTAAGGGACGCGGACGTGGACATGGTCGTGGTGGTGTTAGTGGACCCTCTGGTGCTGGGAGAGGACGTGGCCGTTCTGCCACATCCACACGTCCTAGTGTACCAACTACTTCAGGTCCCAGTAGCCGCCAGAATTTACAGCGATATATGGTGGGGCCCAATGCCGTTCTAAGGATGGTAAGGCCTGAGCAGGTACAGGCATTAGTCAATTGGGTGGCCGACAGTGGATCCAGCACGTTCACATTATCTCCCACCCAGTCTTCTGCAGAAAGCGCACAGATGGCGCCTGAAAACCAACCCCATCAGTCTGTCACATCACCCCCATGCATACCAGGGAAACTGTCTCAGCCTCAAGTTATGCAGCAGTCTCTTATGCTGTTTGAAGACTCCGCTGGCAGGGTTTCCCAAGGGCATCCACCTAGCCCTTCCCCAGCGGTGAAAGACATAGAATGCACTGACGCACAACCACTTATGTTTCCTGATGATGAGGACATGGGAATACCACCTCAGCATGTCTCTGATGATGACGAAACACAGGTGCCAACTGCTGCGTCTTTCTGCAGTGTGCAGACTGAACAGGAGGTCAGGGATCAAGACTGGGTGGAAGACGATGCAGGGGACGATGAGGTCCTAGACCCCACATGGAATGAAGGTCGTGCCACTGACTTTCACAGTTCGGAGGAAGAGGCAGTGGTGAGACCGAGCCAACAGCGTAGCAAAAGAGGGAGCAGTGGGCAAAAGCAGAACACCCGCCGCCAAGAGACTCCGCCTGCTACTGACCGCCGCCATCTGGGACCGAGCACCCCAAAGGCAGCTTCAAGGAGTTCCCTGGCATGGCACTTCTTCAAACAATGTGCTGACGACAAGACCCGAGTGGTTTGCACGCTGTGCCATCAGAGCCTGAAGCGAGGCATTAACGTTCTGAACCTGAGCACAACCTGCATGACCAGGCACCTGCATGCAAAGCATGAACTGCAGTGGAGTAAACACCTTAAAACCAAGGAAGTCACTCAGGCTCCCCCTGCTACCTCTTCTGCTGCTGCCGCCTCGGCCTATTCTGCTGCTGCCGCCTCGGCCTCTTCCTCCGCCTCTGGAGGAACGTTGGCACCTGCCGCCCAGCAAACAGGGGATGTACCACCAACACCACCACCACCACCTCCGTCACCAAGCGTCTCAACCATGTCACACGCCAGCGTTCAGCTCTCCATCTCACAAACATTTGATAGAAAGCGTAAATTCCCACCTAGCCACCCTCGATCCCTGGCCCTGAATGCCAGCATTTCTAAACTACTGGCCTATGAAATGCTGTCATTTAGGCTGGTGGACACAGACAGCTTCAAACAGCTCATGTCGCTTGCTGTCCCACAGTATGTTGTTCCCAGCCGGCACTACTTCTCCAAGAGAGCCGTGCCTTCCCTGCACAACCAAGTATCCGATAAAATCAAGTGTGCACTGCGCAACGCCATCTGTAGCAAGGTCCACCTAACCACAGATACGTGGACCAGTAAGCACGGCCAGGGACGCTATATCTCCCTAACTGCACACTGGGTAAATGTAGTGGCAGCTGGGCCCCAGGCGGAGAGCTGTTTGGCGCACGTCCTTCCGCCGCCAAGGATCGCAGGGCAACATTCTTTGCCTCCTGTTGCCACCTCCTCCTTCTCGGCTTCCTCCTCCTCTTCTTCCACCTGCTCATCCAGTCAGCCACACACCTTCACCACCAACTTCAGCACAGCCCGGGGTAAACGTCAGCAGGCCATTCTGAAACTCATATGTTTGGGGGACAGGCCCCACACCGCACAGGAGTTGTGGCGGGGTATAGAACAACAGACCGACGAGTGGTTGCTGCCGGTGAGCCTCAAGCCCGGCCTGGTGGTGTGTGATAATGGGCGAAATCTCGTTGCAGCTCTGGGACTAGCCAATTTGACGCACATCCCTTGCTTGGCGCATGTGCTGAATTTGGTGGTGCAGAAGTTCATTCACAACTACCCCGACATGTCAGAGCTGCTGCATAAAGTGCGGGCCGTCTGTTCGCGCTTCCGGCGTTCACATCCTGCTGCTGCTCGCCTGTCTGCGCTACAGCGTAACTTCGGCCTTCCCGCTCACCGCCTCATATGCGACGTGCCCACCAGGTGGAACTCCACCTTGCACATGCTGGACAGACTGTGCGAGCAGCAGCAGGCCATAGTGGAGTTTCAGCTGCAGCACGCACGGGTCAGTCGCACTACAGAACAGCACCACTTCACCACCAATGACTGGGCCTCCATGCGAGACCTGTGTGCCCTGTTGCGCTGTTTCGAGTACTCCACCAACATGGCCAGTGGCGATGACACCGTTATCAGCGTTACAATACCACTTCTATGTCTCCTTGAGAAAACACTTAGGGCGATGATGGAACAGGAGGTGGCCCAGGAGGAGGAGGAGGAGGATGAGGAAGAGGGGTCATTTTTAGCACTTTCAGGCCAGTCTCTTCGAAGTGACTCAGAGGGAGGTTTTTTGCAACAGCAGAGGCCAGGTACAAATGTGGCCAGCCAGGGCCCACTACTGGAGGACGAGGAGGACGAGGATGAGGAGGAGGTGGAGGAGGATGAGGATGAAGCATGGTCACAGCGGGGTGGCACCCAACGCAGCTCGGGTCCATCACTGGTGCGTGGCTGGGGGGAAAGGCAGGACGATGACGATACGCCTCCCACAGAGGACAGCTTGTCCTTACCCCTGGGCAGCCTGGCACACATGAGCGACTACATGCTGCAGTGCCTGCGCAACGACAGCAGAGTTGCCCACATTTTAACCTGTGCGGACTACTGGGTTGCCACCCTGCTGGATCCACGCTACAAAGACAATGTGCCCACCTTACTTCCTGCACTGGAGCGTGATAGGAAGATGCGCGAGTACAAGCGCACGTTGGTAGACGCGCTACTGAGAGCATTCCCAAATGTCACAGGGGAACAAGTGGAAGCCCAAGGCCAAGGCAGAGGAGGAGCAAGAGGTCGCCAAGGCAGCTGTGTCACGGCCAGCTCCTCTGAGGGCAGGGTTAGCATGGCAGAGATGTGGAAAACTTTTGTCAACACGCCACAGCTAACTGCACCACCACCTGATACGCAACGTGTTAGCAGGAGGCAACATTTTACTAACATGGTGGAACAGTACGTGTGCACACCCCTCCACGTACTGACTGATGGTTCGGCCCCATTCAACTTCTGGGTCTCTAAATTGTCCACGTGGCCAGAGCTAGCCTTTTATGCCTTGGAGGTGCTGGCCTGCCCGGCAGCCAGCGTTTTGTCTGAACGTGTATTCAGCACGGCAGGGGGCGTCATTACAGACAAACGCAGCCGCCTGTCTACAGCCAATGTGGACAAGCTGACGTTCATAAAAATGAACCAGGCATGGATCCCACAGGACCTGTCCGTCCCTTGTCCAGATTAGACATTAACTACCTCCCCATAACCATATATTATTGGACTCCAGGGCACTTCCTCATTCAATCCTATTTTTATTTTCATTTTACCATTATATTGCGATGCTACCCAAAGTTGAATGAACCTCTCCTCTGCCTGTGTGCTAGGCCTAAATATATGCCAATGGACTGTTGCAGTGGTGGCTGACATGAAGCCTGATTCTCTGCTATGACATGCAGACTAATTCTCTGCTGACATGAAGCCAGATTGTCTGTTACGGGACCTCTCTCCTCTGCCTGGGTGCTGGGCCTAAATTTATGACAATGGACTGTTGCAGTGGTGGCTGACGTGAAGCCTGATTCTCTGCTATGACATGCAGACTGATTCTCTGCTGTCATGAAGCCAGATTGTCTGTTACGGGACCTTTCTCCTCTACCTGGGTTCTGGGCCTAAATTTATGAAAATTGACTCTTACAGTGGTGGGTGACGTGAAGCCTGATTCTCTGCTATGATATGAAGACTGATTCTCTGCTGACATGAAGCCAGATTGTCTGTTACGGGACCTTTCTCCTCTGCCTGGGTTCTGGGCCTAAATTTATGAAAATTGACTCTTACAGTGGTGGGTGACGTGAAGCCTGATTCTCTGCTATGATATGAAGACTGATTCTCTGCTGACATGAAGCCAGATTGTCTGTTACGGGACCTTTCTCCTCTGCCTGGGTTCTGGGCCTAAATTTATGAAAATTGACTCTTACAGTGGTGGGTGACGTGAAGCCTGATTCTCTGCTATGATATGAAGACTGATTCTCTGCTGACATGAAGCCAGATTGTCTGTTACGGGACCTTTCTCCTCTGCCTGGGTTCTGGGCCTAAATTTATGAAAATTGACTCTTACAGTGGTGGGTGACGTGAAGCCTGATTCTCTGCTATGATATGAAGACTGATTCTCTGCTGACATGAAGCCAGATTGTCTGTTACGGGACCTTTCTCCTCTGCCTGGGTTCTGGGCCTAAATTTATGAAAATTGACTCTTACAGTGGTGGGTGACGTGAAGCCTGATTCTCTGCTATGATATGAAGACTGATTCTCTGCTGACATGAAGCCAGATTGTCTGTTACGGGACCTTTCTCCTCTGCCTGGGTTCTGGGCCTAAATTTATGAAAATTGACTCTTACAGTGGTGGGTGACGTGAAGCCTGATTCTCTGCTATGATATGAAGACTGATTCTCTGCTGACATGAAGCCAGATTGTCTGTTACGGGACCTTTCTCCTCTGCCTGGGTTCTGGGCCTAAATTTATGAAAATTGACTCTTACAGTGGTGGGTGACGTGAAGCCTGATTCTCTGCTATGATATGAAGACTGATTCTCTGCTGACATGAAGCCAGATTGTCTGTTACGGGACCTTTCTCCTCTGCCTGGGTTCTGGGCCTAAATTTATGAAAATTGACTCTTACAGTGGTGGGTGACGTGAAGCCTGATTCTCTGCTATGATATGAAGACTGATTCTCTGCTGACATGAAGCCAGATTGTCTGTTACGGGACCTCTCTCCTCTGCCTGGGTGCTGGGCCTAAATATATGCCAATGGACTGTTGCAGTGGTGGCTGACGTGAAGCCTCATTCTCTGCTATGACATGCAGACTAATTCTCTGCTGACATGAAGACAGATTCTCTGTTACGGGACCTCTCTCCTCTGCCTGGGTGCCGGGGCCTAAATATCTGAGAATGGACTGTTCCAGTGGTGGCTGACGTGAAGCCTCATTCTCTGCTATGACATGCAGACTAATTCTCTGCTGACATGAAGACAGATTCTCTGTTACGGGACCTCCCTCCTCTGCCTGGGTGCTGGGCCTAAATATATGCCAATGGACTGTTGCAGTGGTGGCTGACGTGAAGCCTCATTCTCTGCTATGACATGCAGACTAATTCTCTGCTGACATGAAGACAGATTCTCTGTTACGGGACCTCCCTCCTCTGCCTGGGTGCTGGGCCTAAATATATGCCAATGGACTGTTGCAGTGGTGGCTGACGTGAAGCCTCATTCTCTGCTATGACATGCAGACTGATTCTCTGCTGACATGAAGCCAGATTCTCTGTTACGGGACCTCTCTCCTCTGCCTGTGTGTGTGCTGGGCCTAAATATATGCCAATGGACTGTTGCAGTGGTGGCTGACGTGAAGCCTCATTCTCTGCTATGACATGCAGACTGATTCTCTGCTGACATGAAGCCAGATTCTCTGTTACGGGACCTCTCTCCTCTGCCTGTGTGTGTGCTGGGCCTAAATATATGCCAATGGACTGTTGCAGTGGTGGCTGACGTGAAGCCTCATTCTCTGCTATGACATGCAGACTAATTCTCTGCTGACATGAAGACAGATTCTCTGTTACGGGACCTCCCTCCTCTGCCTGGGTGCTGGGCCTAAATATATGCCAATGGACTGTTGCAGTGGTGGCTGACGTGAAGCCTCATTCTCTGCTATGACATGCAGACTGATTCTCTGCTGACATGAAGCCAGATTCTCTGTTACGGGACCTCTCTCCTCTGCCTGTGTGTGTGCTGGGCCTAAATATATGCCAATGGACTGTTGCAGTGGTGGCTGACGTGAAGCCTCATTCTCTGCTATGACATGCAGACTGATTCTCTGCTGACATGAAGCCAGATTCTCTGTTACGGGACCTCTCTCCTCTGCCTGTGTGTGTGCTGGGCCTAAATATATGCCAATGGACTGTTGCAGTGGTGGCTGACGTGAAGCCTCATTCTCTGCTATGACATGCAGACTAATTCTCTGCTGACATGAAGACAGATTCTCTGTTACGGGACCTCCCTCCTCTGCCTGGGTGCTGGGCCTAAATATATGCCAATGGACTGTTGCAGTGGTGGCTGACGTGAAGCCTCATTCTCTGCTATGACATGCAGACTAATTCTCTGCTGACATGAAGACAGATTCTCTGTTACGGGACCTCTCTCCTCTGCCTGGGTGCCGGGGCCTAAATATCTGAGAATGGACTGTTCCAGTGGTGGGTGACGGGAAGCCAGATTCTCTGCTATGGAACCTCTCTCCAATTGATTTTGGTTAATTTTTATTTATTTAATTTTTATTTTAATTCATTTCCCTATCCACATTTGTTTGCAGGGGATTTACCTACATGTTGCTGCCTTTTGCAGCCCTCTAGCTCTTTCCTGGGCTGTTTTACAGCCTTTTTAGTGCCGAAAAGTTCGGGTCCCCATTGACTTCAATGGGGTTCGGGTTCGGGACGAAGTTCGGATCGGGTTCGGATCCCGAACCCGAACATTTCCGGGATGTTCGGCCGAACTTCTCGAACCCGAACATCCAGGTGTTCGCTCAACTCTAACTGAGAGGTGTAATATACTTTCTAACATAGAAAGTATATTATAGTGCATTTGTATTGTGCAGCAGTTGTGTGCGGTTCTGCTGCGATACTGCAGCTACACAGAGTGCCAAACGCTATTGGAACAAATAATTGATACTGGTGTGATTTACCATGGGCCCCCCAAATAAACTGATTGAAGCAGGGGTGTTATATACCAATAATTGCGGTTTAGCTGCATTACCTCCGCTACAAATAGTGAAAAACGCCATTGGAACAAATAATTTCTACTGGTGTGATTTACTAGTTGCCCCCCAAAAAACTGATTGAACACTCTGACTTGGTATAGACTTGGTATCAGGGATGTTGCTAGGGTATCAAAAGATCCGGGCCGCAAGCCCCAATGAATATGGCCCAGTTCTCTAAATCAACCCTCCCCCTGCTCACCACATTTTGATATACTTGCTACACAGCAGCATATACCTGTCACATCCAGTACCTCCCACGTGACATCTCCTCCGATGTAGATCTTCTCTGTCATCATCTAATCCATTTGGTCCATACAACTTCTGTCAGCCGCGTCTCGTCTTTTAGCGTCCTCACATTTCCTCACATCATCCCTCAACCACGAGTGCCAACAGTGTTATCCTGCTGCTCACTGTGCTCCCCAATACCCACAAATACTATCCTGAAGAAATATCAGTGCCATACGGATAGTCCCCCCATAGTAATAGTGCTCCTCAAAGTCCCGCCAATAGTAATTCCCTTCTAGAATTCCCTCATAAGTAATACTGCCCCTAGAGTGCCCCAAACCATTATAATGCTCCCCATGAGTGCCTCCATTAGTAGAAGAGCCCGTCAGTATTAATAATACCCTCACAGAGCCACCACTAGAAATAAGGCCCTCTATTGTTCCCCCAGTGGTAATAACTCTATCTACAGACCCCCCAGAAGTAATAAGGCCCCCACAGTGCTCTTAGTAGAAATAAGGTGGATCTATAAGTCCTACCTATAGAGCCCCCAAGAGTAATAAGATGCCTATAATGTCCCTGGATTTATAATACCCCTATGGTGCCCCTAGTAGTTATATTGCCCACTACTGTTATAATGCTCACCCTGAAGTGCCCCCGGTATTTATAATGCCCCCTGCAGTGCCCCCTGTAGTTATATTCCTCCCTCTACCATACAGTCCCATGTAAATAACATCACACCAACTCTCCAGCCCCCTCCGATATACATTCCCATGTAACTACCATCCCTCTCTATCTACAGCCCCTCCAAAATACAGTCCCATGTAAATAATATCACCCCCTTCCCAGACGCCTCCAACATGCAATCCCATATAAACATCACCCCCTCAACATTCAGTCCCATGAAAATAACATCACTCCCTCCCCAGCCGCCTTCAACATACAGTCCCATGTAAATATTATCACTGCCACCCCCAGCCGCCTACGACTTACAGTCCCATGAAAATAACATCACTCCCTCCCACAGCTACCTCCAACATACAGTCCAATGTGAATAGCATCACCCTGCCCCATCCCCCTCCAACATCCAGTCCCATGTAAATAACATAACTCCCTCCCACAGTCGCCCATAACATACATTCCCATGTAAATAACATCACTCCCTCCCACAGCCACCATCAACACACAGTCCCATGTAAACAACATGACCCCCTCCCCAGCCACCTCCAACATACAGTCTCATGTAAATAACATCCCTCCCGTCAGCCCTAACATATAGTCCCAGTTAAATAACTAAAACTCCCACCATTGCTCTGCCTCTCCCTTCACTTACCTCTCCTCATGTAGCAGACATCACCACAGCTTCTTCCCCCAGGACTTCTCTTCACTGCCGTCATCTCCTGCACTGGTCACATGATGGTGACATCATCGCAGGTCCTTCTCAACCATTGCCTGTTTTACTGGCCACATGACCTGTGATGTCACCACAGGTCCTTCAGCTCTTCCAGTGCATTAGATTCAATTGTGTTGCCATTCTGAGGATGGCAATACAGTTGTGTCTAGCTGGCAGGCAGGAAATTCGGGGCCTGGCACAAAACATCAGGGACCCAGGCCCAGATTGTTTTAAAATAGCAACGCCCCTGCTTCGTATAGAGTACAATAAAGTCAGGCACAGCCACCCAGCAAGGCACACAAATAATTCAACTCTCACAGATACTCCCACACATAATCTAAAGTCACACTTAATACAAACACACACTTGAAATCAAACATGCAAACACACAAACTCGTGTTGTTTGTGTGAGGGATGAGAATCCATTTTGTATAAACATGTCCTCCATCTTGTGTATATGGGAGATTTAGGTCAGCTCCTAAATGGAGTTTACAGGGTTAAATAGACAGATAATAAAAAAGCTAAAAACAAGGCATGAAAAAGGTCAGCTCACGTGTGCACCCACAGTTTCCTCTCTAGCACAGCTATCAATCTGAGCCTCAGGAAGTGCGGGGGGCGAAGAGGAGAGAAGAATGGAAACATTCGTTGGTCTTGTATGGTCTTATGATTTATATCTTGTAACTGCAAATGTCATGTTTGTCATGTGATGTTTTTTTTCTGTTTGAAGCCTAAATTATTGTGAGCTTGTCTTTGAATAAAGAGAAATCTGATCCACATGCATCCAATGTTTGTGTCAGTTTCCCGAGCGCTCGTATCCCATTTAATTTGGATTCCAACAATTATAGGTAAAGGGATATTTCCCTAACACTTGTCTGTCTGTATAAATGCTATTCCCAAATAACTTGAAACCAGACTGCTTTTTTCCCCTCTGGATTTAAAGGTGCCTTGATTACATGTGGAATATGGGCACATCAATGCTGCGGCCATATACAGGTCCTTCTAAAAAAATTAGCATATTGTGATAAAGTTCATTATTTTCTGTAATGTACTGATAAACATTAGACTTTCATATATTTTAGATTCATTACACACAACTGAAGTAGTTCAAGCCTTTTATTGTTTTAATATTGATGATTTTGGCATACAGCTCATGAAAACCCAAATTTCCTATTTCAAAAAATTTGCATATTTCATCTGACCAATAAAAGAAAAGTGTTTTTAATACAAAAAAGTCAACCTTCAAATAATTATGTTCAGTTCTGCACTCAATACTTCGGGTCGGGAATCCTTTTGCAGAAATGACTGCTTCAATGCGGCGTGGCATGGAGGCAATCAGCCTGTGGCACTGCTGAGGTGTTATGGAGGCCCAGGATGCTTCGATAGCGGCCTTAAGCTCATCCAGAGTGTTGGGTCTTTCGTCTCTCAACTTTCTCTTCCCAATATCCCACAGATTCTCTGTGGGGTTCAGGTCAGGAGAGTTGGCAGGCCAGTTGAGCACAGTAATACCATGGTCAGTAAACCATTTACCAGTGGTTTTGGCACTGTGAACAGGTGCCAGGTCGTGCTGAAAAATGAAATCTTCATCTCCATAAAGCTTTTCAGCAGATGGAAGCATGAAGTGCTCCAAAATCTCCTGATAGCTAGCTGCATTGACCCTGCCCTTGATAAAACACAGTGGACCAACACCAGCAGCTGACATGGCACCCCAGACCATCACTGACTGTGGGGACTTGACACTGGACTTCAGGCATTTTGGCATTTCCCTCTCCCCAGTCTTCCTCCAGACTCTGGCACCTTGATTTCCGAATGCAAAATTTGCTTTAATCCGAAAAAAGTACTTTGGACCACTGAGCAACAGTCCAGTGCTGCTTCTCTGTAGCCCAGGTCAGGCGCTTCTGCCGCTGTTTCTGGGGAATGCGGCACCTGTAGCCCATTTCCTGAACACGCCTGTACACGGGGGCTCTGGATGTTTCTACTCCAGACTCAGTCCACTGCTTCCGCAGGTCCCCCAAGGTCTGGAATCGGTCCTTCTCCACAATCTTCCTCAGGGTCCTGTCACCTCTTCTCGTTGTGCAGCGTTTTCTGCCACACTTTTTCCTTCCCACAGACTTCCCACTGAGGTGCCTTGATACAGCACTCTGGGAACAGCCTATTCCTTCAGAAATTTCTTTCTGTGTCTTACCCTCTTACTTGAGGGTGTCAATGATGGCCTTCTGGACAGCAGTCAGGTCGGCAGTCTTACCCATGATTGCGGTTTTGAGTAATGAACCAGGCTGGGAGTTTTTAAAAGCCTCAGGAATCTTTTGCAGGTGTTTAGAGTTAATTAGTTGATTCAGATGATTAGGTTAATAGCTCGTTTAGAGAACCTTTTCATGATATGCTAATTTTTTGAGATAGGAATTTTGGGTTTTCATGAGCTGTATGCCAAAATCATCGATATTAAAACAATAAAAGGCTTGAACTACTTCAGTTGGTGTGTAATGAATCTAAAATATATGAAAGTCTAATGTTTATCAGTACATTACAGAAAATAATGAACGTTATCACAATATGCTAATTTTTTTAGAAGGACCTGTATATCTCCGGCAGGTCCTCCCTGCCAGAACAGCCTGCCAGAGGTGTCTAACGCTAATGTGAAACTAGCCCAAGATTGAAACAATTTTTGAAATTTTATACAAAAAAAGTTGTAGGTGATAAATCTGACTTGAATGAGCTTAACAGGTTTACCATGTGTACAGTCCTACTGTACACATGGTAAATGCAGAATATTGCAAAATATTTGTGCCTGGCGAATATGGTATTTACAGAGAAGCAAATAAAGAGTAAGATAAAAAAGGAAAAACCGTAATTATCTCTACCATGTAATGTGTAAAATATTGTGACAAATTCTAAAATGTTCACCAATCCCACCACAATAAATAACAGCAGTCTCCCATTATCCTTGACTACAGTGTTACTGTATGCATACTGTGAAACCGCCGAATTGTTATTGCTTTTTTATAGCATTTCCATCAAATTTGATTGTCTAAAATCATTAGGCTTCTGCACTGTTAAGAATAAG
Organism: Bufo gargarizans; assembly: GCF_014858855.1. NCBI lineage: Eukaryota > Metazoa > Chordata > Amphibia > Anura > Bufonidae > Bufo > Bufo gargarizans. The sequence continues at coordinate 391,115,605 of NC_058083.1, read as the reverse complement.
AAGTGTATTTTTTATGACATTTTATGACATTTTTTTGAGTTTTATGATTCGTGAAAAATCAGTGAAAGGTATTTTCTTAGTAAAATAATAATTTTAGAATGACTTTCTAAAATTAAAAAGTGTTGATTCAGATATATTAAAAATATACTACTCTGCCTAATGAAAATAAGGCTGTGGAGTGTGACATATTTACCCTTCCAGCCCCAAGTGATTTTCCATTTAGTGTTTTCGTTTTTTGCTCCCTTTATTCAAACAGCCATATTAGGACTTTTTTTATATTTACATCTAAGTAGCTGTGTGAGGGCTCATTTTTTGTGGGGCGGTCTGTAGTTTTCAGTTATACAATATGGTGTGCATGACTTTTTGAACACTTTTGAACAGGAAGGTAAAGCAACCAAAAAAACTGTGAATCGGATGTATTTTTTCCACTATGGTATTCACCTTACGGGATAAATATGGTGATATTTTAATAATGCCGATGTATTAAGAAATGGCAATACCTATTATCTTTTTTATTGTTTTTTTTTGCTTTTTTTATCATGAGGAAAGGGGGTGGTTTGAATTTATATATATATATATATATATATATATATATATACACAAACCGGATTCCAAAAAAGTTGGGACACTAAACAAATTGTGAATAAAAACTGAATGCAATGATGTCAAATGGCAATATTTTATTTGTAATAGAACGTAGATGACAGATCAAACGTTTAATCCGAGTAAATGTATCATTTTAAAGGAAAAATACGTTGATTCAAATTTTCACGGTGTCAACAAATCCCCAAAAAGTTGGAACAAGTAGCAATAAGAGGCTGGAAAAAGTAAATTTGAGCATAACAAAGAGCTGGAAGACCAATTAACGCTAATTAGGTCAATTGGCAACATGATTGGGTATAAAAAGAGCTTCTCAGAGTGGCAGTGTCTCTCAGAAGACAAGATGGGTAGAGGATCACCAATTCCCACAATGTTGCGCAGAAAGATAGTGGAGCAATATCAGAAAGGTGTTACCCAGTGAAAAATTGCAAAGACTTTGCATCTATCATCATCAACTGTGCATAACATCATCCGAAGATTCAGAGAATCTGGAACAGTCTCTGTGCGTAAGGGTCAAGGCCGTAAAACCATACTGGATGCCCGTGATCTCCGGGCCCTTAAACGACACTGCACCACAAACAGGAATGCTACTGTAAAGGAAATCACAGAATGGGCTCAGGAATACTTCCAGAAACCATTGTCACTGAACACAATCCACCGTGCCATCCGCCGTTGCCAGCTGAAACTCCACAGTGCAAAGAAGAAGCCATTTCTAAGCAAGATCCACAAGCTCAGGCGTTTTCACTGGGCCAGGGATCATTTAAAATGAAGTGTGGCAAAATGGAAGACTGTTCTGTGGTCAGATGAGTCACGATTCGAATTTCTTTTTGGAAATCTGGGACGCCATGTCATCCGGACCAAAGAGGACAAGGACAACCCAAGTTGTTATCAACACTCAGTTCAGAAGCCTGCATCTCTGATGGTATGGGGTTGCATGAGTGCGTGTGGCATGGGCAGCTTGCATTTCTGGAAAGGCACCATCAATGCAGAAAAATATATTCAGGTTCTAGAACAACATATGCTCCCATCCAGACGTCATCTCTTTCAGGGAAGACCCTGCATTTTTCAACAAGATAATGCCAGACCACATTCTGCATCAATCACAACATCATGGCTGCGTAGGAGAAGAATCCAGGTACTGAAATGGCCAGTCTGCAGTCCAGATCTTTCACCTATAGAGAACATTTGCCGCATCATAAAGAGGAAGGTGCAACAAAGAAGGCCCAAGATGATTGAACAATTAGAGGCCTGTATTAGACAAGAATGGGAGAGCATTCCTATTTCTAAATTTGAGAAACTTGTCTCCTCGGTCCCCAGACATCTGTTGAGTGTTGTAAGAAGAAGGGGAGATGCCACACAGTGGTGAAAATGGCCTTGTCCCAACTTTTTGGGGGATTTGTTGACACCATGAAATTCTGACTTAACACATTTTTGCCTTAAAATGGTACATTTTCTCAGTTTACACTTTTGTTCCGTGATTTATGTTCTATTCTGAATAAAATATTAGAAGTTGGCACCTCCACATCATTGCATTCAGTTTTTATTCACGATTTGTATAGTGTCCCAACTTTTTTGGAATCCGGTTTGTATATATATACACATATATATATATTTTTTTACTTTTGTACACACTTTTTAGACTTTTTATAATCTCTGCAATTAATTACTATTGCAGTGTATGGGAAATTCACTATGTTCTTATGCCGCCATGCCACCTGCAGGCCTACATAGGGACTACAGCTATAATAGCCTGGGTTCTTTCAGAGAGACCCAAACTATTATAGAGAATGAACAGCTAGGCCCCAGGAGTGCAGTGCTTCAGGGAAAAGCAGCCTAAGATGCTGTGGTCACAACTGACCATGGCAACTGAGAGTTTAAATGTCTGTGAATGGCGTTACCACCGATCACAGATATTACCCCCAGGCATCTGCTTTGTGAAACAGTAGAAACCTGGCTGCTATGGGTTACATGTACAGCAGATGTCATGAAGGTGTTACATATTTTTGTCTATACTTAGTTAGCAAACTGGACTGTTATACATTTTCTCTGAATTATAAATTAATAAACTTGTTTACAAACATCTAAAGATTTTTTGTTATTCTGATGGTTCCTACCTGCTACCTCTCACATAAAAATGATGTTTTCTACATACAAATGCAGCTCTGCCATTAACTAGAATTGTGTTGCCGTGAAAAAGTTTAAGAGGAGAAAGGCTTTACCCATTTACAAGACAGCTACTTATACTCCATTATTAACATGGTCCTATGGGTTACCACTTGATCCTGTTGCAGTGGCTAACCCACCCGAGACAAAAACTGTTGAGCTGCCTGTTATGTGACTGGGACATGCTGAATTACTGTAAAATATACCAGTATGCATAGGTTATGCGTTATTAATGTATACCACTATATCTCCTCACACTTACGTGTGCCATATGCTTACATTAATGTTGATACATTATGTTTGTAATGTAATGTGTGCATATTTTCTACATGCGTCCTACTCCTCTGAGGAAACATCAGCTAGAATATCACAATAGAAATTCTTGTCTAACATGGATAAACCACCCTGTGTGCACATACCCTGGATATAGCTGTCTGATGAAGGGAAAAGTCAAACCCTGTGGAGTCTGTGGGGACCCGCTCTGGTAGACAGGATTAGCGGACGCAGTATAGAGGCAACAACAAGTTCTTTGGATCAAACAGTTCAGTGTTTTATTCACACTTTAGGCAAGTGACAAAACAAGCAGTCATATTCAAACAAAAAGTCACCTTGCGGCATTGGTGGTAATTCACACCATGCGGCAATTCTGCATCAAAGAGTCCTTGCTCATTGCAGCACCAACCTGTTTTCACGCCAAACAGGTAGCAAGCCTTCATCCAGACACAAGGCTCCCAGATCCCAACACTGAGATATGGCTTCTGAGCCCAGCTGCCTATTTTAAGGACAGCCAGGTGCTGCCAAAACCCGGACCGGTCCAGTATTTGACCTCACCTGGCTGTAAATCAATGAAAATACCTGTTTTCCCAGAACAAACCTCTCGCTGTGTCACATACCCGCCCCCCTCTTTGTTCAACCCTGAGGGGGTGAAACCACGCCACTGTACCCGGGACAGGGCATCCACGTTTCCCTATAACTTCCCCTTCCCTATAATTTACCTGTGTTCCATTCGAAAACTTAAAGTTTTGTAGGGAGAGAAACTATCGGGTAACCTGGGCATTTCTGTCCTTGGCCAGGCGGAATTTTCTCCCCAATAAATAATAGCAGAGAGATTCTAGTGCCCACTTGATAGCAGGCACTCTCTCTCCACTATACTATACCGAGTCTTGGCTGAAGTGAGCTTACGGCTGAGGAAGACAATTGGATGCTCCTCCCCGTTGACTTCCTGAGACAGTACAGCACGAGGCCTAATTTGAAGGCATCGGTCTGTACTATAAACTCCCTTTTGAAGTAAGGCGTCACCAAAACCGGGGACCCGCACAGGGATGACTTCAAAGCGGAGAAAGCCTCTTCCGCCCGAGTATCCCAGCTATCCATCACTGACTTGTGTCCCTTCAAGAGTCGTGTCAAGAGCGCGGCTAGAGTAGCAAAGTGGGGAACAAACCTCATGTAATAGACCACCATTCCCAGGAATGACTTTATTTGCCTAGTGGTGACAGGTCAGGGCCAATTCCGTATCGCCTCTATTTTGTTCACTTAGGGTTTGATGATTCTGCGCCCAATGACATACCCCAGGTAGAGATGGCCTTGCGGTTCGCCCAGCGGTCGTTTCGTGGTGAACTTTGCTCATTTGCCATTTCCCGAACATGCGAACATATGGTGATATTCGCACGCGCCGTATTTTTTTGCATAGCTCTGAACTTTGACCCAATGCACATTCATCGGGTGGGACAGGTCAGCCAATTATGACGTTTCAGCACATGGACACACCCCCAACCCTATAACAGAACCTGATCTGGCAGCCATTTTACATGATGTGTTTTGCCAGTTTAGGGAGACGTTGCATTTTGGAGCAGGGACAATTAGGGACACCAAACGCTAGCTAATAGCGCCACAAAGGTCCTTTTAAGGACTGGTATAGGTGTGTTATCGATAGGTGTGATATAGAGGGGTGTGATATATTTTCTAACATAGAAATTATATTATAGTGTATTTGTATTGTGCAGGAGTTGTGTGCCGTTCTGCTGCGATAACACAGCTAGATAGAGGGACAAACGCTATTGGAGTAACTAATTACAACAGGCGTGATATATGTGTTGCCCCCAAAAAAACTGCTTGAGGGCTGCAATATACATTCTTCCACAAAATACAGATTGAGGGGTGCTATATATCTGTTTCCGCCAAATACTGATTGGCGGAAACAGGTATATAGCACCCCTCAATCAGTATTTGGCAGAAGCTGGTATATAGCACCCCTCAAATACTGATTGAGGGGTGCTATATACCTGTTTCCGCCAAATACTGATTGAGGGGTGCCATATACCTTCTTCTACAAAATACTGATTGAGGGGTGCTATTGCTATATACCTTCTTCAACCAAATACTGATTGAGGGCTGCGATACACCTGCTTCCACAAAATACTGATTGAGGGGTACCATATACCTATTTCCGCCAAATACTGATTGAGGGGTGCTATATATACCTGTTTCCGCCAAATACTGATTGAGGGTGCTGTATACCTGTTTCCGCCAAATACTGATTGAGGGTGCCGTATACCGTATATCACAATATTCTGATTGAGGGGTGCTATTGCTATATACCTTCTTCCACCAAATACTGATTGAGGGCTGCGATACACCTGTTTCCACAAAATACTGATTGAGGGGTGCCATATACCTGTTTCCGCAAAATACTGATTGAACGGTGCTATATATCTGTTTCCAACAAATACTGATTGAGGGGTACCATATACCTTCTTCCACAAAATACTGATTGAGGGGTGCTGTTGCTATATACCTTCTTCCACCAAATACTTATTGAGGGCTGCGATACACCTGCTTTCACAAAATACTGACTGAGGGGTGCTATATACCTGTTTCCTCCAAATACTGTTTAAGGGGTTGTATATACCTGTTTCCACGAAATACTGATTTAGGGGTGCCATATACCTTCTTCCACTAAATAATGATTGAGGGATGCTATTGCTATATACCTGCTTCCACCAAATACTGATTGAGGGCTGCAATACACCTGCTTCCACAAAATACTGATTGAGGGGTACAATATACCTGTTTATGCCAAATACTGATTGAAAATTAATACAAATAAGTCACAGGGGCCTGATGGGATACACCCAAAGCTATTAAAAGAGCTCACCGGTGAACTAGCAAAACCATTAACAGATTTATTGAACCAATCACTGGCAACAGGAGACGTCCCAGAAGATTGGAAATTAGCAAATGTTGTGCCCATTCACAAGAAAGGTAGTAGGGAGGAATCGGGCAACTATAGGTCAGGAAGCCTGACATCAATAGTGGGGAAATTAATGGAAACCATACTTAAGGAGAGGATTGTGGAACATTTAAAATCCCATGGATTGAAAGATCAAAAACAGCATGGGTTTACTTCAGGGAGATCATGTCAAACTAATCTTATTGATTTTTTTGATTGGGTGACTAAAATAATAGATGGAGGAAGTGCAGTAGACATCGCTTATCTAGACTTTAGTAAGGCTTTTTGATACTGTCCCACATAGAAGGCTTATCAATAAATTGCAGTCTTTGGGCTTGGACTCCCATATTGTTGAATGGATTAGGCAGTGGCTGAGGGACAGGCAACAGAGGGTTGTAGTCAATGGAGTATATTCAGACCAGGGTCTTGTTACCAGTGGGGTACCTCAGGGATCTGTTCTGGGACCCATATTGTTTAATAGTGATGAGCGGCAGGGGTCATATACGAATTTGCGATATTTTGCGAATATTTTGTAGAATATTCGTCGAATATATTCGCAAATTCGAATATTCGTTATATTCTACGATTTCTTTTTTGCTTGAAAAATCGGCAAGGTAATGATTGTGTAATATGCAAATTTTCGTAATTCAAATTTTCGTAATACAAATTTTTTATTGCGAATTTTTCAACTTACAACTATTAGACAAAGAAGATTATAGCACTATATTAGCTAAATTGCTCTATATTCGTTTTTTGTTTCGAATATTCGCTATATTGCTATAACTTTGCTTTTTCGAATATTCGTAATATTCTAAAACAAGAATATATAGCAATATAGCGAATATTCGAAAAAACGAAAATAGTGCAATTTAGCTAATATAGTGCTATAATCTTCTTTGTCTAAGGCCTCATGCACACGACCGTTTTTTTTTTTTTTAAGGTCCGCAAAAACGGGGCCCGTAGGTCAGTGATCCGTGACCGTTTTTTCGTCCGTGGGTCTTCCTTGATTTTTGGAGGATCCACAGACATGAAAAAAAAGTCGTGGCCAGTGGGCCCCCCCTCACTCCCCTGTAGTACTGTAGATTCATTGGTGGCCAGTGGGCCCCCCTCCCTCCCCTGTAGTAGTGTAGATTCATTGGTGGCCAGTGGGCCCCTCCCTCCCTCCCCCTCCTAATTAAAAGCTTCCCCCCTATCATTGGTGGCAGCGGAGAGTGCCGATTGGAGTCCCAGTTTAATCGCTGGGGCTCCGATCGGTAACCATGGCAACCAGGATGCTACTGCAGTCCCGGTTGCCATGGTTGCTTAGCAATTTGTAGAAGCATTATACTTACCTGCGAGCTGCGATGTCTGTAACCGGCCGGGCGCTCCTCCTACTGGTAAGTGACAGATCATTAAACAATGCGCCACACAGACCTGTCACTTACCAGTAGGAGGAGCGCCCGGCCGGACACAGACATCGCAGCTCGCAGGTAAGTATAATGCTTCTACAAATTGCTAAGTAACCATGGCAACCGGGACTGCAGTAGCGTCCTGGTTGCCATGGTTACCGATCGGAGCCCCAGCGGTTAAACTGGGACTCCGATCGGTACTCTACGCTGCCACCAATGATAGGGGGGGAGATTTTAATTAGGAGGGGGGGGCCCACTGGCCACCAATGAATCTACCATACTACAGGGGAGGGAGGGGGGGCCGGCCGCACTGGCCACCAATGTGTTAACTACAGGGGAGGGAGGGGGGCCGGCCGCACTGGCCACCAATGTGTTAACTACAGGGGAGGGAGGGGGGGCTGGCTGCACTGGCCACCAATGTGTTAACTACAGGGGAGGGAGGCCAGGCAGCAGGGGGCAGTCATGTACACAGTTCTTTTAGTATATTCTAACCTGAAGCGTCCCCATCACCATGGGAACGCCTCTGTGTTAGAATATACTGTCGGATCTGAGTTTTCATGAAGTGAAAACTCAGCTCTGAAAAAGCTTTTATGCAGACAGATCTACGGATCCGTCTGTGTAAAAGTAGTCTACGGACGCGGATGCCAATCTTGTGTGCATCCGTGTTTTTTCACGGACCCATTGACTTGAATGGGTCCGTGAACCGTTGTCCGTCAAAAAAATAGGACAGGTCCTATTTTTTGGACGGACAGGAAACACGGATCACGGATGCGGCTGCAAAACGGTGCATTTTCCGATTTTTTCCACGGACCCATTGAAAGTCAATGGGTCCTCGAAAAAAAAACTGAAAACAGCACAACGGCCACGGATGCACACAACGGTCGTGTGCATGAGGCCTTAAAGTTGTAATTTTTTTCTCATCTGAAGTTCAGATTGGAAAAAAATTACAACTATAAAAAAAAATGATTATAGCACTATATATAGCACTTCTCCGTTCGGCTTCATGGAGTGAGTGTGCAGGTCATCGGGAGGTTGAGCGAAGTGCCGGCGCATGCGCACTTCGCTCCATGAAGCCGAACGGAGAAGTCCGCACGGGCGCATCAGGCAGAGGCCTGTGCGCACGCGCAAGATGTTAGAGCAGAAGGAGGGGGGAGGGAGGGAGAGCCTGAGGCGTCACACAGGATTATGAGGCAGCGCTGAGGTCAGGAAAGGCGGCGCTGGGCACGAACGGCGGCGGGTGCGGGCAGCAGCTTGGACCCATTTACATCCCCTAGGGCACCTTATTTTTATGAATGACAGGTTAGTAATAGCGTTTTTTTAGGCAAAATGACCCTACAGATTACATTTATAAGACCACATTAGGAATCAGTAAAGCTCCCTGAACATAACCATATTTTTATCTGGAGGGGGTTAAAACTGGTGACAGAATCCCTTTAACTTATATACCGTATTTTCCAGCGCATAAGACAACCCCCAACTTTTCCATTTAAAATATCGGGTTTGGGCTATACTTGCCGTATAAGACTACCCCTGCCTGCCCAGCCCTCTCTGTTTCCAAGACGATTTTCTCTAGTCCAGGGAACTGACCATGGCAGCCAGGGCTTCAGTAGCGTCCTGGCTGCCATGGTAGCCTATCCTTTTCTTTTCACAGTCCCAGTTTTCCACATAGGAACTACTAGGGGCTGGGAAAAGCTGATGGGTCCATTGTTAATGAAGCTTCATTGTAAGATAATAAAGATCATAGCGCTGATTTAAAGTTCAAGTTATTGCCGGTTAAGGAATGGTCTTTTAGATATTATACTGCTGTGAGCGGCTGATACATCGCTGTTCTGTAAAGCTGTAGCAGCCCTACAGTAAATAAATTAAGAGAGTAGCCACGCTGGGATCCAGGATTCGGGGCATGTCAGCACAGGGGGAGGGAGGGACAGGCAAGCATCCTCGTCACCATGGGAAGTCCTGGGGGTAAGAATATACCATCGGATCTGAGTTTTCACAATCTCACTGAGATCGTGAAAACTCAGATCCGATCAGTGGCGGATCGGGGGGGGGGGGGCAACGGGGCAATTGCCCCCCCGAGCTGGCGGTGGCGGCGGTGGGGCACAGGGAGATGAGCGCTTCTATTGTGGAAGCGCTCATCTCCAGTCATCTGTATCGCCGTCCTCAGGACAGCGATACAGATGTCTATGCTGCGGCAGGGGAGGGAGAGGCATGTCCCTTTCCCTTACTCTGATAGACTGCAGGCACTAAGCCGGCAGCCTATCATAGGCCGGCGCAGGCGGCGCGATGACGTCATCGCGCCGCCTGAGCTATACAGCGCGGGAAACAGGCCGGAAAAGGCCTGCATCGCATCGCTGACATGGAGGTAAGTATGTGTTTTTTGTTTTTTTTTATTATATACAATACTTTTACTGGCACGGGGGGGGGGGCTGTTCTTACTGGCACAGGGTGGGCTGTTATTACTGGCACAGGGGGGGCTGTTATTACTGGCACAGGGGGGGCTGTTATTACTGGCACAGGGGGCTGTTATTACTGGCACGGGGGGGCTGTTATTACTGGCACGGGGGGCTGTTATTACTGGCACGGGGGGGCTGTTATTACTGGCACTGGGGGCTGTTATTACTGGCACGGGGGGGCTGTTATTACTGGCACGGGGGGCTGTTATTACTGGCACAGGGGGGGCTGTTATTACTGGCACAGTGGGGGCTGTTATTACTGGCACAGGGGGGGGCTGTTATTGCTGGCACATGGGGGCTGTTATTGCTGGCACATGGGGCTGTTATTGCTGGCACATGGGGGCTGTTATTGCTGGCATGGGGGGCTGTTATAACTGGCACATGGGGGCTGTTATTACTGGCACATGGGGCTGTTATTAATACTGGCACATGGGGGGCTGTTATTAATACTGGCACATGGGGAGCTGTTATTAATACTGGCACATGGGGGGCTGTTATTAATACTGGCACATGGGGGGCTGTTATTAATACTGGCACATAGGGGGCTGTTATTAATAGTGGCACATGGGGGGCTGTTATTAATACTGGCACATGATTGGGGGCACTATAGGGGCATCTACTGAGGCCACAAAGAAGGGGTATTTTATATGGGCGCTCTGTACAGTACAATTTTATACTGGGACACATTATGGTGGGTACTATGGGGAAGGGGGGAGAGGAGTACTATGGGGTCATCTAAGGGGGCACTAAGAAGGGGTATTTTATACTTGCAAATTATGGGGGACACTGAGGGCATCTACTTGAGCATTTTATACTGGTACATTATGGGGGGCACTAGGAGGAAGGAGGGTGTGGAGCACTATGGGGGCATTTACTAGGGGCACTATATAGGGGTATTTTATACTGGCACATTATGGGGGCACTATGGGGACATTAGCTCAACTGGGGGCATTACAAGGGAGTATTTTTTGCACTGTCACATTATAAGGAGAATTATTTCTACTGGGGGGGATATTATGGTGGGCTTTATTACTCCCCCATGGTATGACCCCCTAGTAGCAGTACCATCCTCTCCCTGCTCTGCTATCCCTCTGCCCATTCTCCAAATCCTTATTATGAAATCTTTCTCATTAGGATAACACATCAGCTCCGCCGAGCCGCCGGCCAAAGTGTGGAAGTGGTGTCCGAGATCCCCAAGGGCCAAGTCAAGTAATTGTAAGTTTTCATGTGAAATATGTTTGTTATACACATATAGCCTACACTGTGTAGTCTGTTCGATAAGCACCATTGTTTTGTGGCGGCGGACAGAAAATAATCTGAAAGTGCCCCTCCCGAGACCAGGCTCTGGATCCGCCACTGGATCCGATGGTATATTCTAACCCCTAGGCAAGGGTCCCCGTCACCATGGGAACGCCAGGGGGTTAGAATATACCATCGGATCTGAGTTTTCACAATCTCACTGAGATCGTGAAAACTCAGATCCGATTGTATATTCTAACCCCCAGGCAAGCGTCCCCGACACCATGGGAACACCTGGGGGTTAGAATATACCATCGGATCTGAGTTTATACCCGGCTTATAAGATGACCCCAGACTTTTGAAAAGAATTTCAATTGTTAGAAAGTCGTCTTATATGCTAGAAAATACGGTATATAATTCAGATAGTTAGGGGGAGATAGTCAATGTAGGTTAGATTGATCTATAGTGTAGCTGATATGTTCCAGTGCAGGGTGTTAGGCAGTGTGATAGGTTCTGCTGTCCATACATACATGCTACATACATAGTGCTGTGATGTCACAAGTTTTACATATTGCAAACAATTTCTCCAGTCTCAGGAAACTTATACCGGCTTGAAAAATGTAGCATATGTGACCCACGCCTGTATTTTGCACGCATTACGCGAATAATACATTGCCAATTTTCGTATTCAAAAATATAATCATGAATTCTTAAATTCGCGAAATATGACGAATAGTCTACAAAATATTCATGAAATATAGCAAATTTGAATATTGCCCCTGCTGCTCATCACTAAAATAAGATCTTTTTTATACTTTATAGCAAAATAATTGGTTCCTTGGCCCAGTAAATGAGGCAAGTGAAGGTTCGCTTCAAACATATTTTTCTCCTCAGGATTTTTTTTTACCACTAACAGCAATTTCCAGCAAGATGAAAGTGGGATTGGTTTATTGGGAAATCGTAATTTTTCTACATACATTTCCCTAGATTTTTTTTATATTCTTATAAATTACGTTTGATTCTAGAATCTAGATACAAATCAAAATAATAGGTAATGTCTCACAAAGGCAAATAAAAAATAGTGCCAAAGTTTCCATTCTGAGAGTATTCTGGGGATTTAGACCTATGGATTCCATGCAGCAAAGTTCACATCTCAGTACAGGGGTTAAAGGGTGAAAACGCCAGCAACGCAGGTTGGCAAAGCTGGAAAATGATTGGCTAAAATGGAGGACTGTTCTTGAATGAGGTTGGAGCCTTTTGTCTATCGGACAAGCATACATGCTTCAGCATGCAGTGGACACAAACACTAATGAGTGCTACAGGCCATGGTCATCTTTGTTATTGCTAGCTAGAAAACATTCAATTCTATTTGATTCTTAACCACTTAAGGACCTCTGCCGTACATGTACGGCAGAAGTACGGCAGGAGTCCATAAGGCTGATCGCATACATTTTGCCTTTTAGATCCTTTGGTCAAATGGGACCACGGCATCAGAGCAGTCTGGAAGCGGAAGCTGCGCACTTCCATTCCGGTAACAGCCTTCCCTGGCTGAGATCGGGGAACCTGTTGCATTGCTCTAATAGACCAAAGCCTCAAGCAGACCAGAGTCTATTAGATGAATAGGTGGCAGCACTGTATTGTTATATTGAAAATTAAGTGTTCAATGATGGCTATATAGCCATCAATGAACACAATGGGCAGTCTAATGATTTCAAGTATTAGTCACCCAGGGTGACTTAAAAAAAGTTAAAGTTAAAAAAAATTAAAGTTCAAATCACACCTCTTTCCTTAAAATAAAATACTTAACCAATATAAAAAAAAACATGCCGCTTACAAAAATGCCCATACAATGAAAATATAACAATATTAATGGCATATGGTAAATGGCGTAACAGGAAAAAAATTAAAACAGCCAAGGCAATTTGCCATTTTCTATCATTTCAACTCCACAATTTGAGGTCCACAGCACGGGCACGGCGGGACAACGGTGTGAATGAGCCCTTATACTGTGAAAATGCATTACAATTTGTACTTTGTTCCATTTCATGATAATATATATATGCACATATTTTTCTCTTTCTTTGCAACTTTTTTTAACCTGTTATGTGTTTGGTCTTAACCCCTTAAAGGGAACCTGTCACCCAAAAATCGTCTATCAAGCTGGTTACAGTACCTTATAGTGCTGTGTCCTCGTTTCTCGATGCACTTTTTCTTCGTTTGGCCGCATGTCTGCTCATTCCGAAATCGTAGTTATATTCAGCTGCTGCCCCGTGCTGCAAGTCAGGCTTGAAGTCACGGGGGCAGCGGCCTCGGCGTCTTCCATGGCCCTCTCCCCGCCCCCTGCCTCTGTGACTGACACCCGAACATCCGAATCCGGGACCGCGCTCAACGGCCGCATGCGCAGTAAAGGGCGGCAGGAGCGCGGTCCCGGCTGCCGCGCGTACTACGCGCCGTCTTACTTTCGCCGCACTGCGCATGCGCCCGACATCCTGTATCAAACGCGCCCGCGCCCAGATGCCGGGCGCGGGCGCGTTTGATACAGGATGTCGGGCGCATGCGCAGTGCGGCGAAAGTAAGACGGCGCGTAGTACGCGCGGCAGCCGGGACCGCGCTCCTGCCGCCCTTTACTGCGCATGCGGCCGTTGAGCGCGGTCCCGGATTCGGATGTTCGGGTGTCAGTCACAGAGGCAGGGGGCGGGGAGAGGGCCATGGAAGACGCCGAGGCCGCTGCCCCCGTGACTTCAAGCCTGACTTGCAGCACGGGGCAGCAGCTGAATATAACTACGATTTCGGAATGAGCAGACATGCGGCCAAACGAAGAAAAAGTGCATCGAGAAACGAGGACACAGCACTATAAGGTACTGTAACCAGCTTGATAGACGATTTTTGGGTGACAGGTTCCCTTTAAGGCCCTATTTCACCTTAAGGACTTGGCCATTTTTTGCAAATCTGACCAGAGTCACTTGAAGTGGTGATAACTTTAAAACGCTTTGACTTATCCAGGCCATTCTGAGAATGTTTTTTCGTCACATATTGTACTTCATGACACTAGTAAAATGAAGTCAACAAAATTATTTTTTTTACATAAAAAAATACCTAATTTACCAAAAATGTGGAAAAATTTGCAAATTTCAAAGTTTCAGTTTCTCTACTTCTGTAATACAAAGTAATACCCCCAAAAATTGTGATGACTTTACATTCCCCATATGTCTACTTCATGTTTGAATTATTTTGGAAATTATATTTTATTTTTTGGGGATGTTACAAACTGTTGTTTAGAACTTTAGAAGCAAATATTGAAATTTTTCAGAAATTTACAAAAACCCAATTTTTAGGGACCACTACAGCTCTGAAGTCACTTTGCGAGGCTTACATAATAGAAACCACCCAAAAAACACCCATTCTATAAACTACACCCCTCAAGGTATTCAAAACAGATTTTACAAACTTAGTTAACCCTTTAGGTGTTGCACAAGAGTTATTGGCAAATGGGGATGAAATTTGAGAATGTAATTATTTTGCCTAATTTTCAATTTTAACCCATTTTTTCCACTAACAAAGCAAGGGTTAACAGCCAAACAAGACTGTATCTTTATTGCCCTGACTCTGCCGTTTACAGAAACACCCCATATGTGGCCGTAAACTACTGTACGGCCACACAGCAGGGTGTAGAGTGAAAGGTGCGCCGTTTGGTTTTTGGAAGGCAGATTTTGCTGGACTGGTTTATTTACACCATGTCCAATTTGAAGTCCCCTGATGCACCCCTAGAGTAGAAACTCCCTAAAAGTGACCCCATCTAAGAAACTACACCCCTCAAGGTATTCAAAACAGATTTTACAAACTTTGTTAACCCTTTAGGTGTTGCACAAGATTTAATGGAAAATAGAGATACAATTTCAAAATTTCACTTTTTTGGCAGATTTTCCATTTTAATATTTTTTTTCAAGTAACAAAGCAAGGGTTAACACCCAAACAAAACTCAATATTTATGGCCCTGATTCTGTAGTTTACAGAAACACCTCATATGTGGCTGTAAACCGCTGTAAGGGCACACGCAGGGCGCAGAAGGATTTTGGAAGGCAGATTTTGCTGGATTGGTTTTTTTGACGCCATGTCCCATTTGAAGCCCCCCTGATGCACCCCTAGAGTAGAAACTCCAAAAAAGTGACCCGATTTTAGAAACTACGGGATAGGGTGTCAGTTTTGTTGGTACTAGTTTAGGGTTCATATGATTTTTGGTTGCTCTATATTACACTTTGTGTGAGGCAAGGTAACAAGAAGTAGCTTTTTTGGCACCGTTTTTTTGTTTTGTTATTTACAACATTCATCTGAAAGGTTAGATCATGTGGTAATTTTATAGAGCAGGTTGTCACGGATGCGGCGATACCTAATATGTATACAATTTTTTTTATTTATGTAAGTTTTACACAATGATTTAATTTTTAAAACAAAAAAGTTTTAGTGTCTCAATAGCCTAAGAGCCATAGTTTTTTCAGTTTTTGGGCGATTATCTTAAGTAGGGTCTCATTGGATGAGATGGCTGTTTTATTGGCACTATTTTGGAGTGCATATGACTTTTTGATCGCTTGCTATTGAACTTTTTGTGACGTAAGATGACAAAAAATAGCTTTTTTTAAACCGTTTTTATTTTTTATTTTTTTACGGTGGTCACCTGAGGGGTTAACTCATGTGATATTTTTATAGAGCCAGTCGATACAGACACGGTGATACCTAATATGTATACTTTTTTTTATTTATGTACGTTTTACACAATGATTTCATTTTTGAAACAAAAAAATCATGTTTTAGTGTTTCCATAGTCTAAGAGCCATAGTTTTTTCAGTTTTTGGGCGATTATCTTGAGTAGGGTCTAATGTTTTGCGGGATGAGATGACGGTGTGATTGGCACTATTTTGGCGTACATGCGACTTTTTTGATTACTTTTATTACCTTTTTTGGGAAGTAAGGCGGGCAAAATGTCAATTTTCTCATAGTTTTTATTTTTTTATTTGTATGGTGTTCACCGTGCGGGGAAAGTAACATGACCGTTTTATAGATCAGGTCGTTATGGACGCGGCGAAACCAAACATGTGTAGGGAATTTTATTTTTTTCATTTTTAACTAGTGTTTTTTGATTTTTACTTTTTTTCACTTTTTTTACTTTTTTTTTTACCCAGACCCACTTTGTTCTTGAAGATCCAGTGGGTCTGATGTCTGTATAATACAGTACAGTACAATATATATTGCCTTTAGCATAGATCTGTTCAGCACCATGGACAGCAGGACGCCTGAGAAGGCGTCCTGTTGCCACGGGAACCTTCCCCGTCTGCGAAGTTGTGGCCACAACTTCGCAGACGGGGAAGGGTAAGGACTGGGGCTCCCTCCCTCTGTCACCCCATTCTGTCGGGGGGCTGCAAAGGCATAGCAGCCCCCTGATGGGAGAGGGAGGGAGCCGCATCTTACTGTTAACTCTTTCCACGGACCGCTGTATTGAAAGGGTTAAACGGCCGACATCCCATCACAGATGTCAGCCATTTATACCAGAGTGTCAGCAATGTGCTGACACTCTGGTAAACCACTGTACACCAACGATTATTCAGCAGGAGGTGGGCGGGGGATTGCGATCCCGCCTGCCGCACCGCCCGCCTCCTGCACCACCCGCACCGCTCGCAACACCCCCCCTGCACCACCCGTCACCATAAAACCATCCAGGGGTGCAGGGGGGTGCAGGGGGGGGGGCATTTTGAAGTTTTGAAGTTTGATCCCCGCGGTCCCAGATTCAGCCAAAAGCGCAGCAAACCGCAGGTCATGGGTCCTTAAGGACTCGGGATCCATGCCGTACCGGTACGTCATGGGTCCCTAAGGGGTTAAAGGAGTTGTCCAACATTTTGATAGTGATAGCCTATCTTGAGAATAGGTCATCAATATCTTCTCTGTAGGGGGTCTGACTCCCGGGATCCCTGCTGATCAGCTGTTTGAAGCTGTGAGCAGTGCAGAATATTCCTAGATATGGTCACATGGCCCAGGGGCACCTTAGTACCATTCAAGTGAATGGGCTTGAGCTGATATACCAAGTACAGCCGCTATACAATTGATAGTGCTGTGCTTAGTAAGGGCTGTTTCACACGAGCGGATGCCGTGCGTGACATCCGCTCCGTTAATGACAGCCAAGACCCGATGCAGACTGCAGAGGCACGGAGCATTAACATGACTGATAATGCTCCGTGCCTCTCTGTGATCTCTTTACTACGAAATCACAGTGAGATAAAGTTGTCACTGTGATTTCGTAGTAAAGAGATCACAGAGAGGCACCGAACATTATCAATCATGTTACTGCTCTGTGCTTCTGCAGTTCGCATCGGGTCTTGGCTGTCATTCACGGAGCGGATGTCACGCACGGCATCCGCTCGTGTGAAACAGCCCTAAACCCATGAGGAGACTGCAGCACTTAGCGGAGCGCCACAGCCTCTTCAGACAGTTGATCGATAGGGGTCTGGGAATTAGACCCCCACTGATCATATTTTGATGACATCCTGAGGATAGGCCATCACTATCAAAATGTCAGACCAAAAATATTTAATTTTAAAGACAGCTATTAACAATAAAAGACTTCTTAGGCCCCTTTCACAAGAGCGAGTATTCTACGCGGGTGCAATGCGTGATGCGGAATCCGGACCCATTCATTTCAATGGGTCTGTGTACAAGAGAGCTGGTTTTCACGCATCACTTGTGCATTGCGTGAAAATCGCAGCATGTTTTATATTCTCCGATTTTCATGCAACGCTGGCCCTATAGAAGTGAATGGGGATGCGTGAAAATCATATCGCATCCGCAAGCAAGTGCGGATGCGATGCGTTTTTTCACTGATGGTTGCTAAGAGAGGTTGTTTGTAAACATTCCTTTTTTTATCACGCTCATGCAAAATCCATGAAATCGCATTGCACCCGTGCGATAAAAACGGAACAACTGAAGGTGATCGCAGACAAAACTGAACGCATCCGAACCTATTCCATTTACGCTCCATTTTTCTGCAACTGAAATATCACAATAAAGTGCTCTAAGGTAGAATTCAACATATGGCACATTTATCATTTGAGATTGTTTTTATGTCACTTTTAAATCTGCTTTTTTATATATATATTTTTTATTTTTGGTGCAAATGCATTGTGTTTTATGCCATAGTCTTAAAAAATACACCAGGGGGCTGCCTGGTGTAGGATGCAAGTTATCTGGGACATTTCAAGTGTTGCAGATAGTAAATGTGCCATAATCCAGGTCTAATCTCACTTTTCTGTCCTAGGCCTCCTGCATTAACACTGACCGTGGGGCAGCCACGCACGGCGTATAGCGGACCCATTCACTTTCATGGGTCTGCGATCTGTCCATTCCGCAAAAAGATGTTCTATCTTTTTGCAGAACGAAAGTATGGGACGAAACCCCACGGAAGCATTCCATAGGGTTCTGTTCCGTGCTTCCGTTCCACACCATTCCGCATCTCCAGATTTGCAGACCCATTGAAGTGAACGGGTCCGCATCCGTGATGCGGAATGCACACGGAGCGGTGCCTGTGTATTGCGGATCTGCAAATGCGGCCCGCAATACAGCAACGGGACACCTACCGTTGTGTGGAGGAGGCCTTAAACATAGACCACGTTGAATAGTGGCATGTCTCCTAAATGTCACATTAATGTCTCAAAAAAGTCACAATTGGCATGTAGTGCCACATTTTTACACCAAAAACCTAAAATCTTAGCAGAATCTGACAGATTCCATTATAAGTCCATGGGTGAGATTTATCATCACCTTATGCCACTTTTCCAGCATAAAAGTCCATTAAACTCCATTGCACCTAAATCTAGGCACAAGTGGTATTTGCCATTTTCCAAAAAGGAAGCATGAGGCGGTGTGGAAGTAGCCATCAGTTCTGGAACATTTATCAACAATTAAACCAGTTTGCTGGTGTAAATGATAATTCATTTCAATCTTAGTGCACAGACTCCCAGAGGATGTGCTTAATTTATGAGGCGTGCACCTCAAGTGTATCCTTTGGCAGCATCAGAGGATATCAAGAACAGTGTACAAATGCCGGTCTTGATAAATGACCCTCAATGGGCTTCATTGTGTGCTGCTACTGTCTGCCATACAATGAATGTAGCACTGTGTCCTGGTTTACACTTATAATGAAAATCACAATGCAGATGTGAACAGAGCTTATCCTTCAGATTTCATATATTTTCCTCCTCCATAAAATATAATAATAAATGTGCATTTTTCTCTCCTCTCCGTCACTATTGCTCACTAGTGTTGACAGAGCACCATAGTGCTCGGGGGCTCGAGCCGAACACATCAGGATGCTCGGGTGCTTGGTATAATGGAAGTCAATGGGAGAACTCAAGCATTAAACCAGGCACCCCCTCCTCTGAAGAAGGGAGGGTGCCTGGTTCATAGGAAAAGGTCAGTATATGATGTAAACACCACCTAAATGGTTCGGGAACAGCATGGGTGGATGTCTGGATGCATCTTGGACTCCCAGGTCACTCCTCTGAATGAGTAATACGCCACTTTCACAGACTGACAATAATACGCACAAAACAGAAGATCAAATCGATTTCAGAGGAAAAATTGTTAGGAAACATTCTTTCCTGGATATTTACTTGTATATAAAGTGTAAGTGCTGCCAAAAATTACAAGGAAGAAGCACTGCGATACAACCTGTATATCACATAAAGGAGGGCCTAATTCACATTGTGGTACAATAGTTTATGTAGTGGGACACCTATGCACTAAGTAAAAGGGCTGCCAAAAATTGCAAGGAAACCGCACTACAATACACCATTTGTTACACATAAAGGAGGTCATCATACACACCCTTGAAAAATTATGATTGATGGCCTGCTGGTGTCCCCCTTAAAAACATTTGGAGCAAGGGCCTGCTGATTTGACCATCTAAAACATTATGTGCGAGGGCCTGTTGCCGCTTTGGTGACTAGATAACCTGGGGCCATTCGCACGTCACCGTGATGGCGACGATCCATTTGGATATCTGCCCTATCAACTTTCAATGTTATTTTCAGCCCAAACCATGTAGACCATGGGTAACGGAGGAATCATGGTTCGATTCTGGAGAGGAAGCCTGAGAAACAGCAACGGCTACCACATCCAAGCAAGGCAACATGCACGCAAATTACCTATTAGGTATAATTAGGTGAGGGCCTGCAGGTGATCTGACCCTGTAAATTTTTTTTAGGTGCGGGCCTGTTGGTGAGCTGGTGTGGATGGCTGACCTCTGGCGCTGTAATTACAGCGCCGGAGGTGTGCGTCTGCTCCACAGGCGGGAGGATCAAAGGATCCCCTCGCCTGGAAGCGCGCTTCAAGATGCGTGGGCCGGCGCGGTGACGTCATATCACCGCGCCGGCCCACACGTTCAGGCCGGCAGTGCGCATGCGCACAGCGGCAATGGTGGGACTGAGAGCTGGCGCCGCCAAGCTTAAATAGGCAGGCGGTGCTATGCTCAGGAGTGAGGTAAGTCCACCAGCCGAGAAGAAGCATCCCCTGGACAAACGAGCCCCCATGGACAACGAGCATACCACCACTATTATTACCACTACTATTATTACCCTATATATATGTATATATATATGTATATATATATATACAGGTCCTTCTAAAAAAATTAGCATATTGTGATAAAGTTCATTATTTTCTGTAATGTACTGATAAACATTAGACTTTCATATATTTTAGATTCATTACACACCAACTGAAGTAGTTCAAGCCTTTTAGTGTTTTAATATTGATGATTTTGGCATACAGCTCATGAAAACCCAAATTTCCTATCTCAAAAAATTAGCATATTTCATCCGACCAATAAAAGAAAAGTGTTTTTAATACAAAAAAGTCAACCTTCAAATAATTATGTTCAGTTATGCACTCAATACTTGGTCGGGAATCCTTTTGCAGAAATGACTGCTTCAATGCGGCGTGGCATGGAGGCAATCAGCCTGTGGCACTGCTGAGGTGTTATGGAGGCCCAGGATGCTTCGATAGCGGCCTTAAGCTCATCCAGAGTGTTGGGTCTTGCGTCTCTCAACTTTCTCTTCCCAATATCCCACAGATTCTCTATGGGGTTCAGGTCAGGAGAGTTGGCAGGCCAATTGAGCACAGTAATACCATGGTCAGTAAACCATTTACCAGTGGTTTTGGCACTGTGAGCAGGTGCCAGGTCGTGCTGAAAAATGAAATTTTCATCTCCATAAAGCTTTTCAGCAGATGGAAGCATGAAGTGCTCCAAAATCTCCTGATAGCTAGCTGCATTGACCCCGCACTTGATAAAACACAGTGGACCAACACCAGCAGCTGACATGGCACCCCAGACCATCACTGACTGTGGGTACTTGACACCGGACTTCAGGCATTTTGGCATTTCCCTCTCCCCAGTCTTCCTCCAGACTCTGGCACCTTGATTTCCGAATGACATGCAAAATTTGCTTTCATCCGAAAAAAGTACTTTGGACCACTGAGCAACAGTCCAGTGCTGCTTCTCTGTAGCCCAGGTCAGGCGCTTCTGCCGCTGTTTCTGGGGAATGCGGCACCTGTAGCCCATTTCCTGCACACGCCTGTACACGGTGGCTCTGGATGTTTCTACTCCAGACTCAGTCCACTGCTTCCGCAGGTCCCCCAAGGTCTGGAATCGGTCCTTCTCCACAATCTTCCTCAGGGTCCGGTCACCTCTTCTCGTTGTGCAGCGTTTTCTGCCACACTTTTTCCTTCCCACAGACTTCCCACTGAGGTGCCTTGATAAAGCACTCTGGGAACAGCCTATTCGTACAGAAATTTCTTTCTGTGTCTTACCCTCTTGCTTGAGGGTGTCAATGATGGCCTTCTGGACAGCAGTCAGGTCGGCAGTCTTACCCATGATTGCGGTTTTGAGTAATGAACCAGGCTGGGAGTTTTTAAAAGCCTCAGGAATCTTTTGCAGGTGTTTAGAGTTAATTAGTTGATTCAAATAATTAGGTTAATAGCTCGTTTAGAGAACCTTTTCATGATATGCTAATTTTTTGAGATAGGAATTTTGGGTTTTCATGAGCTGTATGCCAAAATCACCAATATTAAAACAATAAAAGGCTTGAACTACTTCAGTTGGTGTGTAATGAATCTAAAATATATGAAAGTCTAATGTTTATCAGTACATTACAGAAAATAATGAACTTTATCACAATATGCTAATTTTTTTAGAAGGACCTGTATATATATTATTCCCCTGCCCTATACCACCAACGATCCCCTGCATTCCCTGATTAGCCCTTACACCACCAACGGACCCTAATTCCCCTGTGTTCCCCTATAGCCCTTGCTTCCCTTAGTTTCCACCTATAACCCTTTGTAAACCCTTACCTTTCCCTGCAGCTCATTAACCCTTACCTCCTGAACCCTTAGTACCTTTCCATGCCCTGAGCCTAATTCCCCTGTGTTCCCCAGGATCCCTCATATCCCCTGCTACCCTGGTATTGCTCCTGTAACGCAACCCATATACCTATCCTGGTAATGCCTTCACCCCTGATTCCCCTTCCCGGATGCCCTGCTTACCCCAGCAGCAGCAGCAGCAGTGTCTGTATTTACCCCTTGTTATTCACCGTAGGAAGAGTATATTGACAGGATTGGGTGGGTTTCTGTTAAAGTGTATGTATGTGTATTATTGTAATTGTAGTTAGATTCTGGGGATGACTTGGGACTGTGTTAGTGTAGTTAGTACGCACGTATTAGTGTGTTGTTATAGTGTGTGTACTTATATTGCGGTGAGCTGATATAAATATATATATCTATTCCCTTGATATAGATATATATAGTTACAAACCAATATATTCTTTTATAGTAGTAAGGCGCCGCAGCAATAGTTGTGATGTATTGTTAGTACTGTATTGTTAGTGTATTACGTGTGTTATGTTCTGTAAGGGTTAATAAATACCGTGTGTTATTTATACCTATTGTGTAACGAGTGGTTCATAGCGGTAGCTAGTAAGGCGCATGCAGCTAGTTTAGTACAGTGTAGAGTAACGCCATCAGTAGTGATTTGTTGTTAATTTAGGCATAAATAGGCGGAGTCATCACATAAGTCATAAGCCTACTTATGAATATTAATTATTGAGATCTGCATAAATATCAATAATTAATATACGCTTTAACAGTCGCTAATGGTGCTTGCAAAGGTCAAGGTGCAGGGCGGGAGGCATCTGCGGGGTCTGCGTCTTGGACAGGGGATTGGCCAGCGCGTAACACAGGGGGCAGTGGTGTGACCCGCAGACACAGATTGTGGATCCAGGCGTTCGGCCCACCTATTGGGGTGCTCTGATGCCACGTGGCGGATCATGCTGGTGGTGGTGAGGTTGCTAGTGTTCACGCCCCAGCTCATTTTGGTGTGGCACAGGTTGCAAACTACTATTCTTTTGTCATCTGTACTTTCCTCAAAAAGCGCCATACTGCCGAACACCTACCCCTTGGCAAGGGAGATTTACACAAAGGGGTGCTCCGTGGAACAGTTGCGGGCCTGTTTGGTGGTGCCATCCTTCTACCTTTTGCCACCCCACTGCCTCTTCCAGCCTGTAGCAGTGCTGCTGTAAGATGGAGAAACAGCCACTGTTCCTTGAATGCTGTTTCTGAGACTGTCATTGTGTTTTTCTGCCACAATAGGCTGCTGTTTCCCCACACAGCGAAGTTACTGCTGAATCTAGATATGCAAAAGAGATGATGACTCATGCTGATGACTCATGCTGCGGTGTGTGCCAGAGAGCAGGAAATGGTGACCTGAGCAGACATGTTTGTGTAGAGGCTGGAAGACAGGATCCAGTGCCATCCTTGGGTCTGTGAGACTTGGAGCAGTCAAATTCACTGTCATAAATGACTGATGCCTGTCAGCAATGTAGATTTTGTCAAGGAAGAAAGGATCGGTTCCTGGAAGGTCAATTGGACCATGGAACGTGGTTACAGACCCTGTGAGGCCTCATGGTGGATGGAAGGACTTGCGAGTTGGTGTAAGTCGCCATTGGATAAGGACCAGGCCAGGGTCAGCAATCCAGAAGGCTTCCCAGAGAGAGAGAGGACCAGGTCCCGGAAGGCTGGAAGAGCCGTGGAACGGTTGGAGCTACCATAAGAGGTGGTGTTGCTCAGCTTGGAGAAGAAGCAGTCTGCCATTTTGTGAGCTGCATGAGAGAACTGTGTGGATCCGGATTCTATTAGCAGGAATGAGTATCTGTGTCAGGAAGCTGATCGGAACAGATGGTCAGAGTTACAGGTTCTGCAGGGTGACATGTTGTGGCAGGGACTTGCTGTTGGTTTGGAGCAACCAGTGAAGACAGGACATTCCCAGGTCAGTGACTCAGCGGCACGGTTATTGACTTGTAGGCTCTGCCGTGTGCGCCATCGGTCAGGTCCATTAGCCTGTGGCACAGTATCGACTTGCGGGCTCTGCTGTGTATGCCACCTTGGGTAGGGTTGTTCAGTTGGGCTGGGACCGTGACTCTGAGCTTGGGCTATAGGGTATTCTGGACACATAGACATTTTTGCTATACTACAAGGTGTGGGGATGTGCTCGTGGTAGGCTACGGTAGCGGCGGCAGTATTGAGGCAATCATAGACAGTCTTTGTGATACACTGTGACTTTATTCACACCAACGGCATAACAGGCAATGTGCAGACCACACAGGTGCATATCCACATAGTGCATAGAACAAAAGTCCTTCCATAGGAAATAAACAGCAGGTTTGAGTCACCTTGTTTTGGACAGACCACAGCAGTTCTGCAGGCTTCTAGGCTATCTGCCTTTGTCTCCCTCAGGCCAGAGCCCCTTCGGCTCGTAGCACCACAGGTCCCAGGGCTATCCTTCAATGTGTGCTGCGCCCAGACTCTCCTTCACCAGCACTGACTCTGTCTGTGGAAATCTCCAGCTCAGCAAGACACACCCCACCCCCATCATCAGCAGGCTGGGTTCTTTAAAGGCCCAGCTCCACCAAAAACCTGGACTGGCCGTGGGGAACAGGCACCCCCCCAGCTCTTTACCTGTTCCCAGTAAGAACCGGCCCGGACACGCTGCGCCAGCAGCATCCGCCGCTGTAACCGCAATGATCCAGTTCTTACTCCACCGAGGCCAGGACCTCTGGTGGCACGTATCGTCCGTCCATTATTATTCCGGGGACTCTCCTACATATCCCCCCCCTTTGTTCACCCCTGAGGGCTTGAACATACTGTTCAAGCCTGAGGGGGTGAACACATGCACAGCAGTGTACCCGGGACAGGGCATCTGCGTTCCCCTGTAAGCGGCCGGCCCTGTGCTCAACAGTGAACTTAAAGTTCTGGAGGGACAAGAACCACCTGGTAACCCGAGCGCTCCCCTCCTTAGCCCGACTCATCCACTGGAGAGGGGAGTGGTCGGTCACCAGACGGAACCTTCTCCCCAGAAGGTAATATCTGAGAGACTCGAGTGCCCACTTGATGGCGAGGCACTCTCTCTCCACAATGCTATACCGGGTTTCTGCTGGGGTAAGCTTGCGGCTTAGAAAAACCACGGGGTGCTCTTCCCCGTTGAGCTCCTGGGAAAGCACAGCCCCTAGTCCTACTCCCGAGGCATCTGTTTGAACTACAAACTCCCGCTTGAAGTCGGGCGTCACCAGAACCGGGGACTCGCATAGGGCCGACTTCAAACGGGAGAACGCCTCCTCCTCCTGCTCCCCCCAGCGAACCATCACCGACTTTCTACCCTTCAAGAGGCCGGTTAACGGGGCTGCCAAGGTGGCAAAATGCAAAGGGAAAAAGATTGTTGGTGCACTGGTGTAGTGCACCAATTGATACCTTCTGGCGCAAAATCACGACCTCAGTGAATAGATAAAGGGGTCTTTTATTGATGGTAGACAACGCGTTTCGGAGTTGGTACACTCCTTTTTCAAGTCTAGGAGATCACAGGTTTAAAAGTTTTTTTCGGTACAGAATAAAAACATTTTTTGTCGAATGATTTAAAATATTATAAAATGAAAAGAATGTGTGCACGTAATCGTGTTAAAATGAATTTAGAAGTGAATGTGCACGTAGAAATCTGCGCACATGTGCAAATCAAAATGAAATAAAATGAAATAAAACAAAGGGCGAAAGTACTAGATTACGTCGTTGGGAGAGATTAAAAATGTGCACGCATGGAAGATATCACAAATAAGGACGGGTAAAGAACTAATGGTAAAATAAATTGACCATAATGTAATCTATTATAGAATAAACTGCATAAGGGGGGGATGCATGCAAACACGTATGCTTGCGCATGCGTGGCCGCATGTATAGTTACATATAGGACTGGAGCCACTGTTGGAATTAAATATACATAAATATATAATATATTATATAGTAGGCTGGATATCGATGGTCATCATAAACTACATGTACGTAATAACAATAATAAACATGCATAGGGCAACCAAATGAGTCTGGGATTACTAGTCCCACATTGATTCAAACAGATAGGAAATGAACATTAAATAAATAGATAAATTGATCGTAATATAGGAGCCTGAATGGATGAGAAACATGCAGCGATGGATGTTCAATTAATATAATATAATATAAACTGCTGTTGGATGCAGACAATGCTGAAAGAGGTGACACAACTGGGAAGTGGGCCCAAAATTATTGGGATTAGCAAGGGAGGCATGGGGAGATGTGGAGCACATGGCTGCTGATCTTACCTGTAGGTCCGTACTGGGGATTGGAGCGCGGCCTTGCACGCCTGCTAGAAGGCGCGCTCAGAAGAGCAGGAGAGAGGGGGGCGGAGTCTGAGATTGACAGCTATTCGGTCCGTCGGACCGGAGCTGTCATTGTGAACAGCGCATGCGCCGAGCGCTGTATGAGATGCTGGCTTACTGAGCCGCAGGGACGGGATCGCTGACAGGGGAGATTCCAAGAGGGGTGATGACTAAATGGAGTGAATGAATGGAAGGGAGTGGTGTGGGGTGTGTTGGAGGCTAAAGGGCTAGTGTGGTGATATGGTTGAGGATTTGGGCAGTAGTGGACTGGATGATATGGGAAATAAGTATTAGATGAATATACATATATAAATACTGATGGTGTGAGCACAATTGAATTGGGGGAACATTGTTGGCCTGATATATGGATAACTGGTGTAGGGGTGGCTTGAAAATTTATTTGGGGGGAAATAGAGGGACTGGTAAGGGGTTCTAACGGTGGGATGGAGCAGGTGTACGGGTATGTGGGTCAATATGGGTGATTGGGGGTAGGCTGGTGGCGGGAGGGCTGTGTACTGAAGGGACAATTACCTGTGTAAAAGGTATGCCGACCAAATATACTGGGTGGATGGCAGGTGACAGCTGGGAAATTGGTGATGTGGGACGTGTTGCGATGGTAGGGACTGTGGAAAGTGTGAAATGGTTGAAGTGATAGCTGATGGGGCAGTGGGCTAGTGAGGAAAAGTGCATGGCCCAGAGCTGTTAGTTGGGAGAGGACTGGTCAGAAGCAGTTGCTCTCTAGTGATTCGTTTAAACCATAAGGTTCTATGGTTTGCATTTTAAAAATCCAAAACATTTCTTTCCGTCTCAATTTCTGAAATCTGTTTGAGTAGGTAACCGGAATTTGTTCAATCTGAGTTATGGAAAGGTTTGTTGGGTCTTTGTTGTGGACCTGAAGGAAATGCCTGGATACACCATGTTTGGTGTAACCATTTGATATATTCCAGCGGTGGTTGTTGATCCTTTCTCTCAGTGCTTGGGTGGTGCGGCCTACGTATTGTAGTCCGCATGGGCATTCTAATAGATAGATGACATAGCTTGAGGAGCAATTTAAGAAAGTTTTTATCTCAAATTGCTCTCCTGTAGAATTGCTTGAGAATTTTGAAATTCGAGAGGAAATGTTCAAGCAGCATTTGCAGCGGCAGTGTCCACATTTATAACTTCCGAGCAGTTGGGGAAAGAAAGTGATGGTATTTATTGTATTCTTTTTGCAGTCCCGTAGTCGGCTTGGAGCAATAATATTTTTAAGCGTTTGGGCCCTCCTGAATGTTAGTTGTGGTTTTTGTTGGATATGTTTCTTTAGAAAAGGATCCGCCTGTAAGATATGCCAGTGTTTAGTGAGGGTATTCCGCAAGATATTATGATTGGTATTATATGTCGTAATGAAGGCGGATTTAAACTTTTCTGTAGTTTTTGATTCGCCTGGTTTGGTTGTGCATGAAGTAAGACATTCTGTTTGGGTGTATCCCTCAGCTCGCTGAAATGCTGCATCTATAATTTCCCTAGGGTACCCTTTCTTTTGGAATCTTCTTTTGATGACTTGGCTTTGGTTTCTGAAATCTTCATCCTTAGTACAATTTCTGCGTATGCGCTTAAACTGGCTAAATGGAATGTTGTTTTTCCATTTTTTGTGATGGGAACTCTGATAGTCCAAATAACTATTGCCGTCGACTTTTTTGAAAAAAGTTTTGGTCTTAATGACGTTTCCTTTTGAGGATATGACCAAATCTAGATATTCTATGGCCACCTTTGAGTAATTAGCGGTAAAGGTAAGGTTAAATGTGTTGTTATTTAGGTGAGACGTGAAGCTGGCAGCGTCTTCCATATTTCCATCCCAAATTAGTAGCAGGTCGTCGAT
This sequence comes from Bufo gargarizans, assembly GCF_014858855.1. Lineage (NCBI taxonomy): Eukaryota > Metazoa > Chordata > Amphibia > Anura > Bufonidae > Bufo > Bufo gargarizans. The sequence goes on along the minus strand of NC_058083.1, from coordinate 391,086,896 downwards.
GTACCTCCTATAGAAGATCAATTGCTTGTGCCAAGGGTGTTTGTTATAAATATATTGGGTCTCGTTTGCTTGAATATTTTATTTTCAAAGGTGAAAATGTTGTGGTTCAGAGTGAAATCTATCGCATCCAGAATGAATTTGCTTTGTAGGTCTGGTAAAGTTTCATCCTGTTGGAGAAAAAGCTGTATAGCACTTATGCCTGCTGCATGTGGAATGTTGGAATACAGTGCTGAAACATCGAGTGTTATCCACATGTAAGACTCTTTCCATTTGATATCTTTAAGGAGGGAAATCAGACTCTCTGAGTCCTTCAGATGCGACGGCAATTTCGTTACATATTTTTGTAACAGAATGTCAATGTAGTGTGACAGGTTGCAGGTTAAGGAAGAGATGCCAGAGATGATGGGTCTCCCCGGCGGGTTATCGATAGATTTGTGCACCTTTGGTAAGTGGTAGAAGAGGGCCAGGTTCGGATGGTCCACTAGGATGTATTCTTTTTCTTTTTTTGTTATGACTCAATGTTTCTCGGCAGTTTCCAGTAGATGGATTAGTAATTTGGTGTCCTCTTTTAGCGGATTTTCCACCAGGACCTGATAGTAGTCTTCATCTCCCAGGATTTTGAACGCTTCATTCAAATAATCATTTCTATCCTGAATCACAATACCTCCTCCTTTGTCCGCGTTTCTGATCACAATGGACTCATTGTTCGTGAGATCCGTCAGGGCTATCTTCTCCCTCTTGTTGAGGTTATCAGGGATGTTTAGGCCTTTGTTGATGGTCCTAAGTTCTTTGGTCACAAGGGCAGAGAAAGTTTCTATGTGGTTTCCCCTATGGTATATGGGGTTAAATGTTGATTTAGGTTTAAGCCCCGTGTTGAATATTTTTGGTGTTATATCCTGGTCCATTGTGGTATTTTCTGACATTGTTTGTGGTACAATTTTGGGTTTTGATGCTTGGATCTCGAAATGTCGATGTAGCGTTAGTTTGCGGATGAAGGTATTTAGATCCACGAATAGTTCAAATTCGTTGAATTTGCCTGTAGGGCAAAAGGATAGGCCTTTCTGTAGCAGGCTCGTTTCAGCCTCTTTCAGTGGATGTGAGGATAAGTTAAAGATACGGACTAGTGTTTCTTCCTGTTTCTCTTGGGACTTATGTTGCTGTTCACTGTTTTTTTGATGTTGGTACTTTGTGAGTGCGCCTGATTTTGCTTTTCCTCCTCGCCGTCCTCTTCTGAGCTTATTCTTCTTTTTAATCCTCTGTTCAGAGCCGGTCTGAAAAAGTCCGTGATCACTGTAGTCCCTGAGGGTTGTCGCAGGACATACACTGCTTCCGGGGTCAGGGCCCCGGGTAAGGGTAAAAAAGACTGCTGATCGACAGGGTCCGGGTTGTCCTCGATGCTGGTGTTGTGGGTGGTGATGAGTGAGTCATCAAATATAGCAGAGCAGTTGTGATCAACTGCTGGTTTGTGCACAATACCTGGATTAGGAGGCAAAGGGACAATGGGCAAGCAAGAGGAGGTAGGCGAATGGGGAAATGGGGGTCGAGCAGCAGTGGAAAGACCAAATATTGTGGCGGGGAGGCTTAGGTGATCAATGGAAGGATCACTGGGTTCCATGTGGGATGGCGAAGTGCGTGGGTTTGGCGCAGGTTTCTGGGGTATTGATTTGTCGGGAGTTTTGAGGGGCGGATCTTTACCCAATTTGTGGTGGTTGATTGAGAAGAGTGGAGGGGGATTGACAACAGGCTCGGCTGGAGTATGTCCTTCAAGGGCGGGGCTTGGAACCCCATTACGAGGGGGGGTTCATTCGTGTGTTTCATTCTGTTGCTATTAATAAAGGTATTCCTTTGATGTTGTGATCTGGTATGTCTGACGTCCTGGTCGAATGGACGTGGAGGCCTTGATGGCGTATTTAGTGATTGGGTAGCCCGGTAGTGGGCTCTGGGAGATTGGGTCGCCCTTTGTGCCGGGTTAGGCATAAACTGGACACAATTGAGAAGTGGTGGTATGGTAGAATTGGGGTCAGGCAATTGTTGATTATTATGTCTGTTTGACCAGAATTTTATGTTATTATTGCGAAAATCTGTTCTGTCTCTATTTAGTTTGAAGGATTTAGTTTCTATGGTTTCTTTTTCATATTTAAGTACTCTAGTGGTGATGAGTCGATCAAACTTGATGAAATCATAATGTGTAGAGTGCTGGGCTAGATTAGCCACATGTTCATCAATCTGTGTTTTAAGTGTCTCACAAAGTTGTTTGCGTTTGGTGTGGAGTCTACTTAGCATACCCTGGGCACAAATTAGCATATATTCGTCCCATTCTTTAGAAAAAATTGGGTCATTTTTTAAAGAGCTTTCAAATCGTAGTCTTAGTCCTCTAGGTACCAGGCCCTCTTTGAGGTATAGTTCTAAAAGGAGCCAGTCCATGTGATGTTGAATTTCTTCCTTCAAAAGTCTTTCAAGTCCAAAGAACAAATGAAGTAGATCGTTTGATGTAATTTTTGCCTCTGTGGATTCACTTTCTGGTGTTTGTGGTACTTTATTTCCATCGATCTTGTTCAGTGAGCTGGTCCAGGTTGACACCAGTATTGTCCGCTGTTGTATCCTTTGAAGGCAGTAGTCCATGTTTGGGACCTGTAACTGCCACTTGTTGCGTGGAGATAGACGAACCTAGAGCAGCCGTATTCCCAGACCAACAATGTCGGCCTTAGTTCTGAGGGTCTCAGAAATATACAGCGATAGTGGCGAAAAAAAGATGGGAGGCGCTCATAGGGTAGTAGATTCAGTTAAAGATATATGTAATCAAAACATCTAAAGTTATGCTCACCTTCTGGTGTTGTGCGTACGTAGGCACAACACTCGTGAGGACAGGGGGTCGGTGCAGCCGGTATCTTCTCAGTCCTCGTAAGTGGAGTAGCCAAAGCTCCGGAGGAGTGATATGTGTTGCAAAGGGAAAAAGATTGTTGGTGCACTGGTGTAGTGCACCAATTGATACCTTCTGGCGCAAAATCACGACCTCAGTGGATAGATAAAGGGGTCTTTTATTGATGGTAGACAACGCGTTTCGGAGTTGGTACACTCCTTTTTCAAGTCTAGGAGATCACAGGTTTAAAAGTTTTTTTCGGTACAGAATAAAAACATTTTTTGTCGAATGATTTAAAATATTATAAAATGAAAAGAATGTGTGCACGTAATCGTGTTAAAATGAATTTAGAAGTGAATGTGCATGTAGAAATCTGCGCACATGTGCAAATCAAAATGAAATAAAATGAAATAAAACAAAGGGCGAAAGTACTAGATTACGTCGTTGGGAGAGATTAAAAATGTGCACACATGGAAGATATCACAAATAAGGACGGGTAAAGAACTAATGGTAAAATAAATTGACCATAATGTAATCTATTATAGAATAAACTGCATAAGGGGGGGATGCATGCAAACACGTATGCTTGCGCATGCGTGGCCGCATGTATAGTTACATATAGGACTGGAGCCACTGTTGGAATTAAATATACATAAATATATAATATATTATATAGTAGGCTGGATATCGATGGTCATCATAAACTACATGTACGTAATAACAATAATAAACATGCATAGGGCAACCAAATGAGTCTGGGATTACTAGTCCCACATTGATTCAAACAGATAGGAAATGAACATTAAATAAATAGATAAATTGATCGTAATATAGGAGCCTGAATGGATGAGAAACATGCAGCGATGGATGTTCAATTAATATAATATAATATAAACTGCTGTTGGATGCAGACAATGCTGAAAGAGGTGGCAAAATGGGGAATGAACCTCATGTAGTATCCAATCAGGCCCAAAAATGACCGTACTTGCTTGGACGTACGAGGCCTGGGCCAATTCCGGATTGCTTCAACTTTATTAACTTGGGGCCTAATGACTCCGCGACCAATCACATACCCCAAATAGCGAGCTTCCTCTAGTCCCACCGAGCATTTTTTTGGGTTGGCAGTCAACCCCGCCTTCCTTAGAGAATCTATCACTGCCTGAAGTTTTGACAAATGACCCTCCCAGTCCGGGCTAAACACAACTATATCATCCAGATACGCGGATGTATACTGGTGATGGGGCTTCAGGACGACATCCATCAGACGCTGGAACGTAGCCGAAGCGCCATGCAACCCAAAAGGCAACACCCTATACTGAAAAAGCCCCTCCGGGGTGACAAAGGCTGTCTTCTCCTTTGCCGCCTCCGTCAGAGGTACCTGCCAGTAGCCCTTCGTGAGATCTAGGATCGAAAAATACCGGGCTTTTCCCAGCCGCTCTATCAACTCGTCCACCCGAGGCATGGGATAGGCGTCAAAATTTGATACCTCATTTAATTTCCTAAAATCATTACAGAACCGTAATGAACCATCCGGTTTGGGAATAAGGACAATCGGGCTAGCCCACTCACTCTTTGACTCTTCTATGACCCCTAGACGTAGATCTTACCTCCTGCAAAATGGCCTGTCGCCGTGCCTCCGGTACTCGGTATGGTCTTAGGCAGGCTTTCACCCGGGGCTCGGTGACAATGTCATGCTCGATCAAGGTGGTACGTCCAGGAAGGTCAGAGAATACATCCCTATTCCGACTAACGAATTCTCTCACCTCTTGTGCCTGTTTAGTCGACAGTCCGTCCCCTATCGTCACCCCAGCGGCGTTCTCCGGAACACCTGGTGACCCTGGGTCACTCCCTGCCGTCCAGACAGAGGGTGGGCTGTCTCCAAACAAATTCTCTCTGTCTCTCCAAGGTTTTAGAAGATTCACATGATATACCTGTTCGGGCTTCCGCCGCCCTGGCTGGTATATCCTGTAATCAACTGGGCCTACTTTCTCCTTAACTTCATAGGGTCCTTGCCACCGGGCCAGGAATTTACTCTCGACCGTGGGCACGAGAACAAGAACTCGGTCACCCGGGTGAAATGTCCTTACCCGGGCGGATCGGTTATATACCCGACTCTGGGCCAGTTGTGCCGCTTCCATGTGCTCACGGACAATCGGCAACACGACCCCTATTCGGTCCTGCATTTTTCCTATGTGCTCTATCACACTTTTATGAGGCGTAGGCTGTTGCTCCCATGCCTCCTTAGCGATATCCAGTAGTCCACGGGGATGTCGCCCATATAACAACTCAAAAGGCGAGAACCCCGTGGACGCCTGGGGCACTTCCCGTACCGCAAAATAAAACATAGGGCAACAGTAAGTCCCAATCTCTCCCGTCCTTAGCTACGACTCTTTTTAGCATGGACTTCAGGGTCTTATTAAACCGTTCTACTAACCCATCGGTTTGGGGATGGTAGACGGACGTGTGCAGGTGTTTAATATTTAATAGCTTACACAATTCCTTTGTTATTTTGGACATAAAGGGTGTCCCCTGGTCCGTCAGAATCTCCTTTGGTATCCCCACCCGGGCAAACATACTCATGAGCTCTTTAGCTATTACCTTGGCTGACGTATGGCGCAATGGGACTGCCTCCGGATAGCAAGTGGCATAGTCTAACACTACCAGGATGTGTTGGTGACCTCGGGCTGACTTAATAATGGGGCCTACCAGATCCATGGCGATCCTTTCGAAGGGCACCTCTATAATGGGCATAGGTACCAGTGGACTGCGATACTGAGGTTGGGGGCTAGTCACCTGGCACACTGGACAGGACTGACAGAACCTCCGGACTTCCTCATATATCCCAGGCCAATAGAACCGTTGTAGAATTCGCTCCAGCGTTTTCTTAACCCCCAGATGACTACCCAACACATGCGCATGCGCTAAATCCAAGACCATTCGCCGGTAAGGCTGGGGCACCACCAGTTGTTCCACCACCTCCTGCCTCACCTTGTCTACCCTATATAACAGGTCCTGGTTATAGGCCAGGTGAGGAAATACGGTATCGGCACCGGGACGCTGGGCAACACGATTAATCACCGACACACTTTCTCTAGCCCGCAATAACGTAGAATCCTGGAGCTGTGCGGTCCCGAAGGTTTCTCGGGGTACCTCCAGATCCAGGATGGACGAACTTTCTACTGTCTCACCCGCCAATACTTCTAGGGGAAACCGGTCAGGGTTACACTCTACCTCCCCTACGGTGACCCCTACAGCTGGGGCCCCTGCCTCGGGGTCCTCGGGCTCGGGACCCGGACATTTTTCTTCCCCACAGGTAGGCAACCCGTTCCTCCACAAAGTCCAGAACAGGGGAAAGTCCCTCCCCAATATTGCGGCATAAGGGAGCCGTCTCCCCACCCCGACGACATGTGGTACCTCCTTTCCACACACCGCCAGGGTAACCTTAGTGGTGGGATACTCCCGGCGATCCCCATGTATGCAGACAATGGTAAGGGTTCGCCTTTCTGGGAGTTTTTCCGTTACCAGCGACTCATGGACCAGAGTAACCAGGCTCCCAGAGTCCAGCAGGGCCTGCACGGAGTGTCCATTAACAACGACATCACACACCAGAGGGGTGTCCGCCGCCAGCAGGGGGTCAGCTATATACATCGGTTGGGCATAAAAAGAGGACCGGCGAGCGAACCCGGTTCGGATGCCCTAGGGCAGTTGGATGCCACATGTCCCCAGTCCTGACAATGCCAACATCTGATCCTTGCAGCCTCCCTCCTCCCCAGGGTATTCCTCCCACGGACTGGAGATCCGCTCCCCTCCTTATGAGGTGGGATCCCTTTTTCAGGATCCCGGGTCGGCAACGGGGGCTGACGTGACTTCGGTAGTACCGCTGAGTCCCGCACCAAATCCTGAGTGGCTATATACCTCTCTACCAGGCTAACCAGTTGTTCCAGGTTGCCTGGATCGCCTTGTCCCACCCAGCGCTGTATGGCTCTCGGGAGGGTACGCACGAACCTGTCGACCACGACCCTTTCAACCATCTGAGAAGTGCTCAATATTTCAGGCTGAAGCCATTTTTTTACTAGGTGAAGTAAGTCATAGGCTTATGACCGGGCGGGTCGGGACTCGGTAAACACCCACTGATACACCCTGTGCGCTCGCACATAGGTGTTTACCCCCAACCTGGCCAACACCTCACCTTTTAGCCTCTCATAGTCCTTGGCCTCATCGCGGCTGAGGTCAAAATAGGCCTTTTGTGCGTCCCCCACCAGAAAAGGCGCCACCACCTCGGCCCACTGCTCCAATGGCAGCCTCTCTTGCTCCGCGGTTCTTTCGAACACCATCAGGAATGCCTCTATATCATCTCCCGGACCCATTTTCCTCAGGGCGGATCGGACTTTGTCCCTGGCGGTAGACACAGTCGGGGTTGTCGCGGGTGAAACTCCTTGCAGGGATGTTCGCACCGACTCTTGCATGGCTACCAGCTGTTGCATTAGGAGATTGTTTGTTTGCTGCTGTGCACACATAGCCTCCTCATGTCTTTTTTGCTGTAGCTCATTACTTTCCCTCTGAGCCTGCAATGCCTGTTGCTGCTGTACATTACTCTGAATCAGGTGCTTAATGGCCTCCTCCATCTTGTCAGGAACCATAAAACTTGCAGGCCTGATATATGACATGCAGTCCAACACAACTTTTGCCTCAGGCCTGCTTCACTGCAGGAATGCCCGCTCCAAGCCACCAATTGTGGGGATGTGCTCGTGGTAGGCTACGGTAGCGGCGGCAGTATTGAGGCAATCATAGACAGTCTTTGTGATACACTGTGACTTTATTCACACCAACGGCATAACAGGCAATGTGCAGACCACACAGGTGCATATCCACATAGTGCATAGAACAAAAGTCCTTCCATAGGAAATAAACAGCAGGTTTGAGTCACCTTGTTTTGGACAGATCACAGCAGTTCTGCAGGCTTCTAGGCTATCTGCCTTTGTCACCCTCAGGCCAGAGCCCCTTCGGCTCGTAGCACCACAGGTCCCAGGGCTATCCTTCAATGTGTGCTGCGCCCAGACTCTCCTTCACCAGCACTGACTCTGTCTGTGGAAAGCTCCAGCTCAGCAAGACACACCCCACCCCCATCATCAGCAGGCTGGGTTCTTTAAAGGCCCAGCTCCACCAAAAACCTGGACTGGCCGTGGGGAACAGGCACCCCCCCGGCTCTTTACCTGTTCCCAGTAAGAACCGGCCCGGACACGCTGCGCCAGCAGCATCCGCCGCTGTAACCGCAATGATCCAGTTCTTACTCCACCGAGGCCAGGACCTCTGGTGGCACGTATCGTCCGTCCATTATTATTCCGGGGACTCTCCTATAAAGGCTACTCCAGCGTCTAGGCTGGGAGTTCTGAGGGCACATGAAACAGTGTCATTTGGGGGCAAGAGAAGGGAATGTGACGTTGTGTTGTTCATTGTATTTGATACTGTATGTGATATACTGTGTTTATAATTACTGTTAATCCTACTGTTCAGTAAAGTTACTGTTTTTGCATCAAGAGCTGATTTCCGTGTCGCTTTCCTTATTCCATGACTTCACTGTATTCTGGGGGTCCCTCCCCGGTTCACGGTCTTACACTGCAGATCCCTCCCCCTCTGTACTGCTCTCCTCGTTTAGCTTTCCACCTTCCCAGGTTGGGTCAGTGACCTCATTATCCACCACCTCCTCTTCCACTTCCTCACTCTGATCATCCTCCTGATTTGTTGACCTAACCACAACCTCAGTGATTGACAACTGTGTCTCTTCCTCTTCATCAACCTCTTGAGACAGTAATTGCGGTTGACTCATTGGCAACTGTGTATCATCATCCACCTCATTAAACAATAATTGTCATTCCCCACTGTCATGTTCTTGTGACTGTGGATGCTCAAGAGATTGGGAATCAGGGCACAAGATCTCATGTCCCTCTTCAAGCGTGCTTGGCAAGAAGGCCAAATCAAGTAATGGCGATGAAAAGAGGTCCTTGGAATATCCGAGTGTGAGATCACTTATTTGGCCACACTGTACATGCTGGGAGGAAGGAGGATCAGGGTGAGGATTGTGTTGAACAAACTCCTGGCTACTGAGACTGGACTTGGTGGAAGATAGGGTGGTGCTTAACTGACTAGAAGCATTATCTGCTGCAATCCAACTGACCACCTAGTCGCACTGGTCTGACTTCAAGAGTCGTGTCCTGCACCGCCCTGCAAACTGAGACATGAAGCTAGGTATTGTGGATGATTGTTTTTCTTTTGCTCTGGCAGCAAGCATAGTTTCTCCGCGCCCAGGGCCACATCCTCTGCGTGCACCATCATCATCACGGCCACTTCCCCGTCCTTTACTGCTTCATTTTAAATGTGAGATCCAGTGAGGAAAATAAGTATTTGAACACCCTGCGATTTTGCAAGTTCTCCGGGGTCTGAAATTCACATTGTAGGTGCATTCCCACTCTGAGAGACAGAATAAAAAAAATTAAAAAAAAATATTAAATCAAATTGTATGATTTTTTTAAGAATGTATTTGTCTTGCACTGCTGAACATAAGTATTTGAACACCTGAGAAAATCAGTGTTAATATTTGGTACAGAAGTCTTTGTTTGCAATTACACAGGTCAAATGTTTCCTGTAGTTCTTGACCAGGTTTGCACACACTGCAACAGGGATTTCTCCTCTAGATCTGTCAGGTTTCGGGGCTGTCGCTGAGCAACTGTCACGGCCACGGTTTTGGCCGTGACTCCTTGGGAGCCGCATACTGTTGCCCGCGGTTTGCGTTGTTGTTTCAACCGCAGCTTGAGGCATGATGTTTCTTGTCTCAGGTGCGGTTGACAGGTGTGTGTGCGGTCCCTTTGGAGTCTGTGTGCGTGTATGGATGCACCGATGTTTGTCTGTGTGCACTCTGTGTATTGTGTGGTGTGAACTGACACCTTTCCTGCACTGTGGTTGCCCGTGGCAACGTTTGGTGATGTGTACATGTGGTGGCAGTGTCCCGGCCTTTGGGCTGACTCCCAGGACACGGTTGCCACCCATGTCGTTGCCAGCGGTAACAACCACAGTGTGTTTGTTGTGTTTGGACACGGTTCCTTTTAGTTGGTGTTTTCCCTTTCCTGTGGTGCTGGAAGGGTTAATTCTCTTCCCAGTGTGTGTTATGTCACTGGGTGTGTCTGACCGGTGGGTGTGGCCACTTAGGCCTATATAGCTTCTGTCTTTGGCATGGCTCAGGAGGTTGCTTCAGTCATGCTTTGCTGTAGCAGCCTCCTGTGATTTCTATCTCCTTGTAAGGGCCACCCTTCCGGTTATATGTTATTATTGCGTGATTTGTTGTTGATGTCCTGTGTCTTTGCTTTTTGTGCAGCTATGGATATCCTGGTCCCTGTGTGTCTTCATGTGTGTGCTGTTTACCTTTGTTTGTGTGGACAGCGATTGCACGGGTTCCAGTCAGCTAGGCTGAGACAGGTATGTGTGGAACTGTTAGGGTTCACCTGTCTTATCCGTAGTCCTGTTTATGTACCCCCATCTTCATGCTGCTTGGCCAGTGAGACTCCTGCTCCTCCGTTCCTAGGGGGAGTGGGTTGTCTTACCCTGCTCCTTAGCCCAGGGACTGGACGGAGGGTAAGTCAGGGCTCCAAGGTTCCTGCGCATGGGTCCTCCTACCATCAAGGTCGGCCCATGCAGGTAGGAGACAGGGTCAGCATTAGGGACGCAACAGGAGGTGACCTGCTCCCTAATTCTGTGTTCCTGGCGAGTAGCGACTGGACATCTTCCACCATCGCACGGCTGAGGATTTTCCCCATCCTCAGCCATGACAGCAACACAGAGTTTCAGCTTCCTCCAAAGATGTTCTATTGGATTTAGGTCTAGAGACTGGCTAGACCACTACAGAACCTTGATATGCTTCTTACGGAGCCACTCCTTGGTTATCCTGGCTGTGTGCTTTGGGTCGTTGTCATGTTGGAAGACCCAGCCATGACCCATCTTCAATGCTCTGACTGAGGAAAGGAGGTTGTTGCTCAGAATCTCACAATAAATAGCCATATTTATCCTCTCCTTAATACAGTGCAGTCGTCCTGTCCCCTCGGCAGAAAAGTACCCCCAAAGCATGATTTTAACACCCCCATGCTTCACAGTAGGGATGGTGTTTTTGGGATGCAACTCATCCTTCTTTTTCCTCCAAACACGACGAGTGAAGTATAGACCAAAAAGTTCTACTTTGGTCTCATCTGACCACATGGCTTTCACCCATGCCTCCTCTGGATCATCCAGATGGTCATTGGCAAACTTCAGATGGGCCTGGACATGTGATGACTTGAGCAGGGGAACCTTTTGTGCAATGCATGATTTGAAACCATGATAGCGTAGTGTTCAACTGACAGTTACCTTTGAAACTGTGGTCCCAGCTCTCCATGTCATTGGCCAGTTCCTCCCTTTTAGTTCTGGGCTGATTCCTCACCTTCCTTATCATCAGTGATACCCCATGAGGTGACATCTTGCATGGAGTCCCAGTCCGAGGGAGACTGATAGTCGTCTTTAGCCTTTTCTATTTTCTAACAATTGCTCCAACAGTTGATCTATTTTCACCAAGCTGCTTGGCAATTACCCCATAGCCCTTTCTAGCCTTGTAGAGTTCCACAATTTCGTCTCTGGTGTCTTTTGACAGCTCTTTGGTCTTGCCCATGGCAGCAGTTGGCGTCTGACTGACTGTGGGGTGGACAGGGGTCTTTAAAGAGCTCAGACAGGTGCTGCTAAGTTAGATTAATGAGTGGAGTAGAGGTGGACTTTTTAAAGGCACAGCAACAAGTCTTTGAGAGCCAGAATTCTTGCTGTTTCTCAGGTGCTCAAATACTTATGTTCAGAAGTGAAAGACAAATAAATTCTTTAAAAATCATACAATGTGATTTCCTGAATTTCTTTTTTAAATTCTGTCTCTCGGAGTGGGAATGCACCTATAATGTGAATATCAGAGCCCTCCATGATTTCTAAGTGGGAGAACTTGCAAAATCGCAGTGTGTTCAAATACTTATGTTACTCACTGTATGCTTTAAAGTATGTCACACGTACAGTAGCGTAGGATTTGGAATTGTATGCGCAAAATTTTTTTACAAAGGCGGACACAGTCTACGGAAAAAGTACACTGGATGTCACTGATATTTTAGGAATGCGCACACTTTACACAGCAGATGTGGCTCGAATAATTTAACTGTCCGCAGCAGCCTATTACATGGTATTTAGCGCAGGATGCACTAAAAAATCTATATTGCTGCTGTCACACACAATAGTCCTGAAAAGTTTTTTGTATAAAAAATCTTCCTATTACACTCCCTACACTGTCTGTCCCTTCCTATGCACAGCTCTCACTAACTGAACAGTTTAGTGCAGGCTGCGCTACAAACATATATTGCTGCTGTCACACACAATAGTCCGTACAAGGACTTTTGGGTCTCTGAAACGTTTTTGTACAAAAAAATATTCGATTTCACTCCCTACACTCTCTGTCCCTTCCTATGCTCAGCACTCCCTGACTAGGAATGAGCCAAACATGGGTCATTGTGTGCTATATAGCACCTGATGACGTGTTCAGGCTAGCCAATCACTGTAATGCCAGAAGCCAACATGGCTACTGGCATTATAGTGAGGGCAGTACTTACCTGCGGGGAGGAGACTCGAGCATGACGCTCGAGCAAATGTGGTACTCAGCCGAGAACCGCAATGTGCAGAGCATCGAGATGCTTGAGCCGAACAGGTGTTCGGCAGAGCATGCTCGATCATCACATTGCTCACTCCTTGTGATTTTACTAAAACAAAAAGTGAAAAACTGCAGTTGCATTCCCCTCCTCCTCTGTGAAGGAGCATTGGGTCAGAGGTTAGTGAAAGGACTAATGCATCTGACCATTCCAACCACATTAACAACCAATAAAAATTCCAAGGCCTTTACAGATTGATGTTCAGTCTTTTGCTACGTTCTCAGATTTGCTCTTTATTTTGACATTTCTGTAAAGCTTGTTTTTTAGCAGAAAGGTTAATATCTTGAACCCATGTGAAATTGTCGGTATATAGCATCAGCGTGAAAAAAAGATAATTAATTAGAAGACAGTTCAAAAGAAGATAATTTAAAGGGAACCTGTCACCTAGAAAATGCATATTAAACCACCAGCAGTACCTTATTGCAGCCTGTAGCATGATTATAAAGGTGTCTGTGTCTTTTTTGTGCAATGCGGCAAAGGTCTAAAAAAGACTTTTATTAAACTGACCATGCTATGTAAACGATAGTCTTGAGGTCAAGGGGGCAGCGGCCTTCTCGCCTGAAGTCAAGGGTGCCCCACCCCCTTTACCTCCCGAAAGCATTTGATTGATGGGATGCCCAATTCCTTCACTGCCGGTTGCTTGAATGTAGTCTCGCTCATGCCCAGGCTCTTGTGTGCCTGAGCATTGAGCTTTTGAACAATATCTCATAGCGAAGTGGAACAGGCACAGCGCAGGTGCCGGTATTGCAGGGACACAGCGCACGCGCATGACAAAATTAATGTGTCCAGTAGTGAAGGAAATCCTATCAATCAAACGCTAAGGGGAGGAAAAGGGGAAAGGGCATGCTTGACTTCAGGCGAGAAGGCCGCTGTTCCCTTGACTTCAAGACTATCGTTTACATAGCGTGGTCAGTTTAATAAAAGTATTTTTTTTAGACATTTGCCGCATTGCACAAAAAAGACACAGACACCTTTATAATCATGCTACAGGCTGCAATAAGGTACTGCTGGTGGTTTAATATGCATTTTCTAGGTGACAGGTCCACTTCGCTATGAGATATTGTTCAAAAGCTCAATGCTCAGGCACACGAGAACCTGGGCATGAGCGAGACTACATTCAAGCAACCGGCAGTGAAGGAATCGGGCATCCCATCAATCAAACGCTTTGGGGAGGTAAAGGGGGCGGGGCGCTCTTGACTTCAGGCGAGAAAGCTGCTGCCCCCTTGACTTCAAGACTGTCGTTTACATAGCTTGGCCTGTTGAATAAAAGTCTTTTTTCAGATTTTTGCCTCATTGAACAGAAAAGACACAGACACCTTTACAATCATGCTACAGACTGCAATAAGATACTGCTAGCGGTTTAATATGCATTTTCTAGGTGACAGGTTCCCTTTAAAATCTTGCAATTCCTTTATATTTTGGGTGTCTGGGGGAGAGAATAGAAACAAGATTTTTTTATGTACATAAGTATTGATGTACTTAAATAAATGCAATTTTATTGATTTTTTTTTTCCTTCGAAATATAGTCATTATGCGACGGGAGAAACTGGTTTGCTTACTTTTGTAGCTTAATATTTCTCTGCACCATTGATGGCCTTAAAAAGTAGTTCTAGGCCCCTTAAAGAGTTTCTTCAGCTCTGAAGGGAAGCATGCTGTACTTACCTGCTCCCCGCTATTCAGTTTTGCATCCTTCAGTTTACCGTGCTCCAGTCCCCAGCTTGTCAGTCTCTGGAGGAGACAAAGATCCCATATACCACTGCAGCCAAAGACTGGCAACAATGATGTGTTACCCAAAGGGGTACATGACCCAGCCATATGCAGCATGGGAGCACATCACTGCTACAGCCCAGCGATTGGCTACAACAGAAGCTATAACCTCCATCCAATCCGGATGTTGACAAGCAAGGAACAGAAATATGTGGAAATGAGCTACCGGCAGTTCATGATAAGGAGACATCAGAGCAGTCAGATAAGGAGAAAGATGAAGTACGTATATGACCCATAAGTACATTGCCCATTAGCAGAGAGGATTTCTCTGCCTGTCACACAGCAGACAATTCCATAATCCACACACTCACAAAGCTGTGAAGTTCCTCAGTATATGTAACTAACAACAAGTTACGGATTGTTCAGATAAGTGATGTAAAACTAGTTTTTGCTCCGGCCTGTGAACATGGACACTTTTTTTTACAGACCACCGACAGATGATGTCTGCATCCTGCCTGTTTTTCTTGCAGATCCACTCACTTACAGTAAGTGAATGAATATAGAGGAAAAATCAGAGCTGGATGGTGCATGCTATGATTTCTCTAATCATAGCATGCAAGACTTGTGCATTGGGTTTTTATTCTACTTGCTGCTATGTTAGGGTGAGATATTTTAACCACTTCAACCCCGCTAGCTGAAACCCCCTTCATGACCAGAGCACTTTTTACACTTCGGCACTACACTACTTTCACCGTTTATCGCTCGGTCATGCAACTTACCACCCAAATGAATTTTACCTCCTTTTCTTCTCACTAATAGAGCTTTCATTTGGTGGTATTTTATTGCTGCTGACATTTTTACTTTTATTGTTATTAATCAAAATGTAACGATTTTTTTGCAAAAAAATGACATTTTTCACTTTCAGCTGTAAAATTTTGCAAAAAAAACGACATCCATATATAAATTTTTTGCTAAATTTATAGTTCTACATGTCTTTGATAAAAAAAAATGTTTGGGCAAAAAAAAAAATGGTTTGGGTAAAAGTTATAGCGTTTACAAACTATGGTACAAAAATGTGAATTTCCGCTTTTTGAAGCAGCTCTGACTTTCTGAGCACCTGTCATGTTTCCTGAGGTTCTACAATGCCCAGACAGTAGAAAAACCCCACAAATGACCCCATTTCGGAAAGTAGACACCCTAAGGTATTCGCTGATGGGCATAGTGAGTTCATTAAACTTTTTATTTTTTGTCACAAGTTAGCGGAAAATGATGATGATTTTTTATTTTTATTTTTTTCTTACAAAGTCTTATATTCCACTAACTT
Source organism: Bufo gargarizans (assembly GCF_014858855.1). NCBI lineage: Eukaryota > Metazoa > Chordata > Amphibia > Anura > Bufonidae > Bufo > Bufo gargarizans. Next base: position 391,071,250 of record NC_058083.1, on the reverse strand, counting down.
GCGACAAAAAATAAAAAATTCTAGGAACTCACCATGCCCCTCACGGAATACCTTGGGGTGTCTTCTTTCCAAAATGGGGTCACTTGTGGCGTAGTTATACTGCCCTGGCAATTTAGGGGCCCAAATGTGTAAGAAGTACCTTGCAATCAAAATGTGTAAAAAATGGCCTGCGAAATCCGAAAGGTGCACTTTGGAATATGTGCCCCTTTGCCCACCTTGGCTGCAAAAAAGTGTCACACATCTGGTATTGCCGTACTCAGGAGAAGTTGGGGAATGTGTTTTGGGGTGTCATTTTACATATACCCATGCTGGGTGAGAGAAATATCTTGGCAAAAGACAACTTTTCCCATTTTTTTATACAAAGTTGGCATTTGACCAAGATATTTTTCTCACCCAGCATGGGTATATGTAAAATGACAACCCAAAACACATTCCCCAACTTCTCCTGAGTACGGCGATACCAGATGTGTGACACTTTTTTGCAGCCTAGATGCGCAAAGGGGCCCAAATTCCTTTTAGGAGGGCATTTTTAGACATTTGGATCCCAGACTTCTTCTCACACTTTCGGGCCCCTAAAAAGCCAGGGCAGTATAAATACCCCACATGTGACCCCACTTTGGAAAGAAGTCACCCCAAGGTATTCAATGAGGGGCCTGTCGAGTTCCTAGAAATTTATTTTTTTTTGCATAAGTTAGCGGATATTGATTTTTTTTGTTTTTTTCTCACAAAGTCTCACTTTCCGCTAACTTAGGACAAAAATTTCAATCTTTCATGGACTCAATATGCCCCTCACGGAATACCTTGGGGTGTCTTCTTTCCGAAATGGGGTCACATGTGGGGTATTTATACTGCCCTGGCTTTTTAGGGGCCCTAAAGCGTGAGAAGAAGTCTGGAATATAAATGTCTAAAAATGTTTACGCATTTGGATTCCGTGAGGGGTATAGTGAGATCATGTGAGATTTTATTTTTTGACACAAGTTAGTGGAATATGAGACTTAGTAAGAAAAAACAAAAACAAAAACAAACAAAAAATTTCCGCTAAAATTATACAGACGTCTGAATGGAGCCTTACCAGGGGGGTGATCAATGACAGGGGGGTGATCAATGACAGGGGGGTGATCACCCATATAGACTCCCTGATCACCCCCCTGTCATTGATCACCCCCCTGGTAAGGCTCCATTCAGACGTCTGTATAATTTTTACGGATCCATGGATCGGATCCGCAAAACACATGCGGACGTCTGAATGGAGCCTTACAGGGGGGTGATCAATGACAGGGGGGGTGATCACCCATATAGACTCCCTGATCACCCCCCTGTAAGGCTCCATTCAGACGTCCGTATGATTTTTACGGATCCATGGATACATGGATCGGATCCGCAAAACACATGCGGACGTCTGAATGGAGCCTTACAGGGGGGTTATCAATGACAGGTGGTGATCAGGGTGATCACCCCCCTGTCACTGATCACCCCCCCTGTAAGGCTCCATTCAGACGTCCGCATGATTTTTACGGATCCATGGATACATGGATCGGATCCACAAAACACATGCGGACGTCTGAATGGAGCCTTACAGGGGGGTGATCAATGACAGGGGGTGATCAGGGTGATCACCCTCCTGTCACTGATCACCCCCCCGTAAGGCTCCATTCAGACGTCCGTATGATTTTTACGGATCCATGGATACATGGATCGGATCCGCGAAACACATGCGGACGTCTGAATGGAGCCTTACAGGGGGGTTATCAATGACAGGGGGTGATCAGGGTGATCACCCCCCTGTCACTGATCACCCCCCCTGTAAGGCTCCATTCAGACGTCCGCATGATTTTTACGGATCCATGGATACATGGATCGGATCCACAAAACACATGCGGACGTCTGAATGGAGCCTTACAGGGGGGTGATCAATGACAGGGGGGTGATCAGGGAGTGTATATGGGTGATCACCCGCCTGTCATTGATCACCCCCTGTAAGGCTCCATTCAGACGTCCGCATGTGTTTTGCGGATCCGATCAATGTATCCATGGATCCGTAAAAATCATGCGGACGTCTGAATGGAGCCTTACAGGGGGGTGATCAATGACAGGGGGTGATCAGGGAGTGTATATGGGTGATCACCCGCCTGTCATTGATCACCCCCCTGTAAGGCTCCATTCAGACGTCCGCATGTGTTTTGCGGATCCGATCCATGTATCCATGGATCCGTAAAAATCATGCGGACGTCTGAATGGAGCCTTACAGGGGGGTGATCAATGACAGGGGGGTGATCAATGACAGGGGGTTATCAGGGAGTGTATATGGGTGATCACCCTCCTGTCATTGATCACCCCCCTGTAAGGCTCCATTCAGACGTCCGCATGTGTTTTGCGGATGCGATCCATGTATCCATGGATCCGTAAAAATCATGCGGATGTCTGAATGGAGCCTTACAGGGGGGTGATCAATGACAGGGGGGTGATCAATGACAGGGGGTTATCAGGGAGTGTATATGGGTGATCACCCGCCTGTCATTGATCACCCCCCTGTAAGGCTCCATTCAGACGTCCGCATGTGTTTTGCGGATCCGATCCATGTATCCGTGGATCCGTAAAAATCATACGGACGTCTGAACGGAGCCTGACAGGGGGGTGATCAATGACAGGGGGGTGATCAATGACAGGGGGGTGATCAGGGAGTTTATATGGGGTGATCATGGGTGATCAGGGGTTCATAAAGGGTTAATAAGTGACGGGGGGTGTAGTGTAGTGTAGTGTTTGGTGCGACTTTACTGACCTACCTGTGTCCTCTGGTGGTCGATCCTAACAAAAGGGACCACCAGAGGACCAGGTAGGAGGTATATTAGACGCTGTTATCAAAACAGCGTCTAATATACCTGTTAGGGGTTAAAAAATTCGGATCTCCAGCCTGCCAGCGAGCGATCGCCGCTGGCAGGTTGGAGATCCACTCGCTTACCTTCCGTTCCTGTGAGCGCGCGCGCCTGTGTGCGCGCGTTCACAGGAAATCCCGGCCCTCGCGAGATGACGCATATATGCGTGACTCTGCGCAGGGCTGCCACCTCCGGACCGCACATCTGCGTTAGGCGGTCCGGAGGTGGTTAAAGAGGACTTTTCACCAGTCCTGACTTGCCTATTTTAATAGCTTCATGCATTCCCCGTGTAATAACAGTTGTGGAACATCTATTCTTATGACTGGTTGTTGCGCCATTCCTTTATTATTTCTACTAGAAGTTCTGAATGTATTGCCAGCAGTCTGCAGTAAGGGTATATAGGGTGGTAAATAGTTGGGTGTACCTGCACAGTCCTGAAATGGCAGCATTGATTGGATAGACTGGTTACCTCCCCTCTGTACCCTTACTACAGAGTGCCAGCCATTCATTCATAACTTCTAGTAGAAATAATAAAGGAATGGCACGACATAGAGCCATAAGAAAATATTCTCCAGAATTGTTATTACATGGGGAATGCATAAAGCTATTAAAACAGGCATATTAGGAGAGGTGACAGGTCCTCTTTAACTACAAAGTCAAAATTGCATGAAAAAGGCGTTTAAAACCGTACTCAGTTTTACCAGGCTTGTAGCGGTTTTGTCATGTGGTTATTTGCCCTGCATTTTTTCCAGGTTATAAATGTAACATAAGTGTATTTCATTTGTATAACCTGCATTGCCAATAATAATATCGCAAAAGCACAGCAATCACAGTACAACCAAGGGCGTTTAGAAAAGTGTTTTGTTCCTTCATGGTCAAAATCATTTTATGTAGCTACTATATAACTTCATGACAATAGGCAGCTTTAGTCGATCTAATAGGGCATGTGAGCTCTAAATATGCCATGGGCAGCATAACAACTCTAAATACAGATCTGCATATGCCTACAGTGAAATGTACAATATTGCCACATAATTACCAATGTGTGTACAGAATGTGCATGTTTGGAAAATGGAAGTTTGCCGTGAATGTTATATCCATTCTCTTAGGGTGGGTTCACACTAGCTTTAGGGATTCCGTTATGACTTTCTGTTATAACATGGTAAATAACGAAATTCATAAGACGGAAGCCTTTTTTTTTGGCATTCTGTCTGGGCATTCCATTATTTTCCGTTATAACTATGTTATAACGGAAAGCCATAACGGAATCCCTTACGCTAGTGTGAACCCACCCTTACTGAAAGAGAAGAGAGGGTGGTTGTTAGAAGGAATCAAATATTCTGTACCAAATGCCTCTGTCTCAGAAATATCACTATAAGCTGCGACAGATGGAAAATAGGATTTGTTTTATAAATCTGTCCAGTTTCAAAGTCTTTGCTTTCGCAGATGCATTTATGATGTCTACATTCTGTAATGTTAGTTTTCAAAGGGATTTAGTAAATTTTTTAAATAAAAAAAATACAGAGGCAGGGCAGCTGCTTTTCTTCCAGACCACTTAGCAAAAAACATTTGGCAAAGAAAATGAAAGACAATACGTTATCCAAACATGAGCCATGATCATTATTTTTATGCATTATATGTTTTAGTAGAAGAATATCAAAAATTTACCTCAGCTACAAAAATATTATCAACTTATGTACCTATTTTTATTCGAGACACAGTCAAGTTGTCTTAAATTTTTACAGACTATCTGTGAATTTGCTTTGGTTTAACTAGGTAGAAATAAAATCTAATAATAAGGACCAGGATGAGGTAGGTAGGGGTGGGTTACTTCCAATGACATCACCCCATATCAAGCAAGGAGGCACAATCTTAAAAAACAAAGAAGACATTTACAAAAACTGATGTAACGGAAAACTGGCTTAGTTGCCCATAGCAACCAATCAGATTCCATCTTTCACTTTTCAGAACTCCTTTGGAAAATTAAAGGTGGAATCTGATTGTTTGCTATGGACAACTAAGCCAGTTTTCCTTAGCGTCAGTTTGATAACTCCCCTCCACCCGAAAACAAAAAACAAAAACTGTATTAACTGGCATTGCATTGTGCTTTTCTCCTTACCAGGATTCACAGACATAAGAGGTTAGCGCGCTCAGTGCTTTGTCAGTGCCCAGCCTCATAACTGTGCAGCTATTACTTTTAATATATCAGGGCCACAGAAAATAAAAGCGCAATTGATCAGTGGTACATGGTACACTCTTTTTCTTTTTCTTTTTTTTTTCTTTTTTTTTTTATATAAATTTTTTATTTCAATGTAAGTAAAACATAACAAGGTACATATGTAGGCATCTTGTACGTCAAGCATGACGAATATTGGTACATTGGAAGAAATTTCAATGTTATAAGAAGCATATCACACAATTCAGATACAATCATCTATGAGACAAGTACACATTAAAATTGTACATGGGTCATGGTGGAAGTACCATTTGCATTAGTGTAGTACGGTTAACATGAGTAAAAAGCAGTCTCTCATTTGGGATATCTATACTCTGACCACCTTTTCCAGCGTTTACAGAAATTATAATGGGTGCGTGTTTCCCAGGATGAAATCTCCTCGAACCGATATAATTGGTCAACTTTTAACTTCCACTGTTCAAGTGTAGGGATAGAGGTCGATAGCCATAGGATAGGGACCAACAGTCTGGCTGCAATCAAAAGTTGTCTAAAGAGCACTGATGGATAGGGAGGGGTTGTTTGGGTATTCAAGTTTTGCAAAGCCAGAGAGGGGGATGGCTGTATATTAGTGTGGCAAATCTGGTTACAAAAGTTGAAGATATCCTTCCACCATTTATTGATCATAGGACAAGCCCACCATATGTGAAAGAATGACCCCCTGTCTTTCAGGCATCTCCAGCATTCATCTGACGCTGTGCTCGAATAAAGGGATGTCACATCCGGAGTCTTGTACCACCTTGTTAAGAGTTTGTACCCATTTTCCTGTATACGGACACAGCGGGAGGACTTGTGTGGGGCCAATAGTAGTTTGGGCAAGGTCAGCTATTGAAAGGTTTACGGCTAGATCTTTTTCCCATCTGCAGATGAAAGCAGGTTTGACGAGCAACGGGAGGGTATTAAGTTTGTGATATAACTGTGAGATTAGCTTTTTAGGGGGGATGGGGTGAGCGATGAGGGATTCCACCCAAACCAAAGGACGGTGCTGGACGCTGCTCGTGATATGCTGTGAGATGAATGAATGTAGGTGCATTATGAACGGCGAAAACTGGTGTGGGAGGTTCAGATTTGTTTGAATCGCCTCTATAGTGGGAGGGAGATTATCATGTTGAAGAAGTGTAAAGATAGAGGTGGTTGATTCCCTGATGGCACGCGGGGTACAATCTCTTATCACTGGAAGGGAGGCGCCTATCACATCTCCTATTGAGAGAAGTGGTGACGGAAAGGGTATCCCACAATGTGTGGATTGAAAGTATTTCCACGCCTGAAGGGTAGCTTGAATTAGTGGATAAGGGGAGGAAGGGATGCTGGTTATTCCGGGAGTTCCTAGCAGGAGTGAGCGGAAGGGTTGTTTCACTAGGTCCTGTTCCATATCTGCCCAGGGTTTACGGTTAGAGGTTCTAAGCCATTCTACTGCTCTAGACATCAGAATAGCTTTACCATAAAGCTCAGGATCTGGAAAAGCTATGCCTCCTGTATGTTTGGGGTGGGATAAAAGGGAGTAGGAGATTCTTGGTTTCTTCTGATTCCAAACGAATGAACTGAAAAGTTTCCTAAGGGAAACATAGTATGATTTAGGGACCGGAATAGGCAGGACCTGCTGGAGGTAGGTAAGGCGAGGAAGTATCAATGAAACCAAGAGGTTTTTACGGCCAAACCAGGAAATAGTAGGGATGTTTAGCCTATTTATTTCCGCAGTTATAGATTGTAGTAGGGGAAGATAGTTGAGAGCAAAAAGTTCAGAGGGATTAGAGCTAACTTTGAATTCCCAAATAAGTGAGGTGGGGAGATGACCAATCGAATGGAGAGTGCTTTTTAAGACTTAGCTGGTTATGTTGTGATATCTTTATACATTTAACTAGGGACTTTTGCTTATTTATCTTAAAATTAGATAAAAGGCTGTAGGTATCTAAATGTTTTTGGATTATGGGAAGTGAGGTGTTTGGGTTAGAGGTCATGATCATAATGTCGTCAGCAAAGGCCGCAAGTTTATGATCACGACCTCCCAATGTCACTCCATGGATATCCTGATCTGCTCTCAGTCTAATAAGGAGAGGCTCCAATGCTAATACAAACAACAGGGGCGATAGAGGACATCCCTGGCGGGTACCATTTTTTATCCTAAAAGAGTCAGTCACGTCTCCATTGATCAAGACCGACGCTGACGCTTGGGCGTACATTGCAAACGTAGCTTGTGCAAAGGGACCAGGCAGGACAAAGCCAGTCAGTACTTTCTTCAGGTATGCCCAACTAATTCGGTCGAACGCTTTCTCTGCGTCTGTGCTCAGGAGAAGTAATGGCTTGGAGTGGTGGGCAGAATAAAAGATTGCATTCAGGACCCTAGTCGTATTGTCCCTACCCTCCCTACCTCTGACAAAGCCCACCTGGTCCCCATGCACAAGCGTGGGAAGAAGGGAGGCAAGGCGATTTGCCAACATTTTCGCAAGCAGTTTAAGGTCTATATTAAGGAGTGATATGGGTCTATAGCTTGCACAGTGTTTAGGATTTTTCCCTTCTTTGGGGATCAGGGTTATGTGGGCCATCGTCATATCTCTAGAAAGCTGTTTCCCCTTTAGAGCTGAATTACAGATCGAGAGCAGATGAGGGAGGACTATGTGTTGATACGTTTTATAGTAGTATACTGGGAACCCGTCTGGGCCTGGGCTTTTGCCATGGGGAGATTGCTTTAGGGCCGAGGTTAATTCTTCTAATGTAAATTGGGAAGCTAAATTGAGTTTTTGTTCTGGGGAGAGCCTGGGAAGAGAGATTGATTCCAAAAAGGATTTAAGAAGGTCTGAGTGAGAATCTGAGCTCAGAGTTGGGGGAAGATTATAAAGAGACTCATAGAAAGCACGGAATTGGGCGCCAATCAGTTTTGAAGAGTATAGGGGTTCACCCTGGGAGGACTCCATCTGGTGTATATAGTTTGTAGAACGCCTGTCTCTTATTCTACGCATCATAAATTTAGACGCCTTGTCTCCATGTGCGAAAAATTTATGCTGCCAGTTCAAGAAATATTTAGCAGTAGACTGGTGCATAAGAGATTTCAATTCTGCTTTTAGCGCCGAAAGTTCAGCAAATTGTGTCTCTGAGAGAGATCTCTTATGCATTTTTTCTAGTGAAAATATCTTGCTGATTAGGGAGTCTACTTTCTTATTTCTTTCTTTTTTTAAGAAGGCCACCAGGCTAATGAAATGTCCTCTGATATAAGGTTTGTGTGCATCCCACAGTGACTGTTCTGAAACTTCAGGGAGGTTATTGAGGGAGAAGTATTCTTTAAGGAGCCAGAGATCTTTTCCCTAGTATCCTGATTATCAAGAAGGGATTCATTAAGACGCCATCTAAATTTACTGGGATTCGGTATAGGGGCTGAGATTGATAGGAAGATAGGGGCGTGATCTGAAATAAGGATGGATCCTATTTTGGGACCACGACATAGTTGTAAATGTTCCTTGGATACATATAGGTAGTCCAGTCTATGATAGGAATTATGGGGGTGAGAGTAAAACGTATAATCTTTCATGTCTGGGTTGAAAACCCGCCATGCATCTAAAAGGTGAAGATTTCGAAAGCTATCTTGTATGAAGCGGAGGGATCTGAGAGACAGGGCTGATCTGCTGGAAGAGGAGTCCAGGAGAGGGTTTAGAGTGGCATTTAGATCTCCTCCGACTACAATCAGACCCTCAGCGTAGGATTCTATTAGCGGGAAAACCTTTGCAAACCAGGTATGTTGCCCTGTGTTAGGAGCATAAATATTAATGACAGTGTAGGTTTGGGGGCCAATAGAGCCCTTGACTAAAATGTACCTCCCTTCTGGATCTTGAATATGGGAAATATATTTAAAAGGAATTTTCCTCTGGAATCCAATACTCACTCCCCCAGAAGCCGCAGAGTTACCCCCACAATGGAACCACATTGGGTAATTAGAGAAGGAAAGGTTGGGATAGTGATCAAATTTGAAGTGGGTTTCCTGGAGAAGAAGGACACTGGCCCCAGATTTGCGTAGCAATGTGAAGATCTGACTCCTCTTAGAAGGGGAGTTGAAGCCCTTGACATTGAAGGACGCAAATGTGAGATCAGCCATATTGTCTGTTGTATAGGTGAGTACCTTGAGGAAGCCAGGTCCCCTGTCCAGGTAAGCATAGATGGGTGTAGTTGATTATGCTGATCTGGGGGAGTGAGTCAGGAGCCAGAGGAGTCATCCGAATCGCCATGCAGGAGAAGATGTTGTGAATAAGTACCTTTAAACAAAAGTGAATAACAGAACAAAAAAACATTAATTTAACTATCAAGCAACAAAGCCCATCTACCTGGGTCATTTGAGAACGTGAGGTAAGGATCGCAAGGGGGGAAATGGTGTGTCAACCCAGTTGTGACCCTCACAGCACTTAGTAGTTGCCCCAATCATGAGGCGCGATGACAGAGTGACAATACACATTATGTGGAGACAAAATGGAGGAGGAAAGGAAAGAAGAGAAAGAGAGGGGGGAGGTAAAAGAGAAGGGAACAGGAGCAAGAGGCGTGCAGCGTGAATGAGATCAGCTAAATGCCAATCATATTAAAACTCAAAGGTGGAAAGAGTTAAGAATAAGTCAGGGAAGGGGACACAGGCATTGAGAAAAGATCTAACTTTCAGATTAATGCAAGGTAACCAGAAATTATGGTGTCAGCTGGGTGGTCTTGCGCTTATTCTTCTGGGATCTTGGGGTGCGCGGAGGTTCAAAGGGAGCGATCTTCTGGATCTCAGGTAAATCTGTAAGATCTTGATAAAGTTCCCAATTTTCAATCGGAAGTGGAGATATCTGGAGGTGATCGTATACGCCAACCAAATCGGTGTAAGCTGTAACCGTTAAGCGACGTCCCTCATAGAAGAAAGATATTCCGAAAGGAAAAGTCCATCTGTATGGCGTTTTCTTGGCCCTGAGCCAATCCGTCAGGGGCTTCAAGCTTCTCCTTTTCTTCAGCGTGGAGGGAGCAAGGTCTTGACAGACTGCAATTGGAGCTCCTTCATAGGTCAGGTCGGTGATATTTCTTGCAGCTTCTAGGATCGCTGTTTTAGTTTGAAAGTTGAGGAACCTGCAAATAATGTCCCTGGGTGGTTCTGAGGGTTTGGGCTTGGGGCGCAACGCCCTATGCGCCCTTTCTATTATGATGTCAGCAGGCTGGTCTGGGCCCAAAATGGAGGCGCAGATCTCCGTTAGTGCTGCAGGGATGTCAGTTGCTTCAATCGTTTCAGGAACTCCTCTGAAGCGCAGGTTGTTCCTGCGTCCCCTATTTTCCTGGTCCTCCACTGCGCTATGAAGATCGTTCAGGTAAGAACGGCATTTTTGCGGGGAGATGGCCGTGGCAGATTGATGTTCCAGGACTGCCGTTTGCTGCGATTCCAGGGCCCCGACTCTGTCCCCTATGTGGTGGACATCTTGGCGGAGAGCCGATAATTCGGTCAGCACCGGTTCCATAGCTTTGCTAAGGGATTGTTTGAGAAAGCGACGAGTGATCGGGAGTGCGGTCTTACAGTGTGAGTCCTCAGTATCACTTTCTCCCTCAGACAAGTCAGCGGATCGTTCGCGCGCTCTATGTGAGGCGGCCGGCGCCATCTTGGGTTCCCTGGCCGCTACTGTGGCGGCTGCTTTTTTTTATAAATTTGTCCATTTCTCCGCTATTATTCGAAGGTTTAGGGGTACTGGGATAATCTCCAGCTCTTGGGTGTCCGATCTTGACCATCGTCACTTCTGTTTGCTGGAGGTAGCTTGTGCTGTGCAGGGTTTAAAACGGAGCGCTCCTGACTATGCTGCCATCACAGTCTGGCGCTAGCTCCGCCCCCTCGGTACACTCTTTTTCTGATGCCTGTACCCAACACCACTGTCCATGCATATTTAAGATAATCCTCCCCGTTTGTCACAGAAAGATAAAAATCTGACACCATTCTAAAAAAAAATACCAAGGGAAGTAAGGTTGGTTATGACTAGAGATGAGCGAATTTCCACTTATGAAATTAGTTTATGATTAATTTACTGGTAAAAGCAGAATTGCGTTATGGATTCCGTTACCACGGACTATAACGCAATTCTATGACAAAATGCATAACGGAATGCCTTTAGAGAGATACCATTATTCATTCCGTCATAATAGAAGTCTATGGGCTGCATAACGGATCTGTCGTGTTTCCGTTATGCAGGAGAGGACTCCCCTGCATAATGGAAATGGGACGGATCCGTTATGCAGCCCATAGACTTCTATTATGATGGAATGAATAACGGTATCTCTCTAAAGGCATTCCGTTATGCATTCCATCATAGAATTGCGTTATGGTCCGTGGTAACGAAATCCATAACGCAATTCTGCTTTTACCAGTAAACGAATCGCAAACGAATTTCAAAATATGAAATTCACTCATCTCTAGTTATGACCTACCCACCGCTAGAGTACAGTGTGCAACTGATATATCTGAGTTGGTTTGGCAGAATTGAAGGAAAAAAAGTCAGTGAAGTGATCCAGTGGTATTCTATGCCTTGGGACATCAACTAATCAATTCATTCATCATTATATACAGTAGGATACATCCTGCACATGTATATCAAACCCCAAGTAGATATGGTGGTAGAGATTGTTAACAGTATCTCACAAAAGTGAGTACACCCCTTATATTTTTTATATATTTTATTATATCTTTTCATGGTACAGCACTGAAGATATGACACTTTGATACAATAAAGTAGTCAGTGTACAGCTTGTATAACAGTGTACATTTGGTGGTGCCCTCAAAATAACTCAACACACAGCCATTAATGTCTAAACCGCTGGCAACAAAAGTAAGTACACCTCTAAGTGAAAATGGCCATATTTTGCCCAAAGTATCAATATTTTGTGCGGCCACCATTATTTTCCAGCACTGCCTTAACTCTCTTGTACACGGAGTTCATTAGAAATTCACAGGTTGCCACTGGAATCCTCTTTACTCCGTCATCACAACATCACGGAGATGTTGGATGTTAGAGACCTTGCGCTTCTCAACCTTCCATTTGAGAATGCCCCACAGATGCTCAATAGGGTTTAGGTCTGCAAACATGCTTGGCCAGTCCAGTACCTTTAGCCTCAGTTTCTTCAGCAAACTGTTTGCAGCTTTTCTTGTACATCATCTTTAGAAGAGGCTTCCTTCTGGGAGCAGTGTGCAGTGTGCAGCGTGTGGTCAGAGCACTGACAGGCTGACCCCCACCGCTTTAACCTCTGCAGCAATGCTGGCAGCACTCATACGTCTATTTTGAAAAGACAACCACTGAATATGAGGCTGAGCATGTGCACTTGTTAGATTGAGAAACAGCTCCCATTGTTTGCACACTATTTATGTGTGGATTAAATTAAATGTTCTGAACTGACGTTCTGCTGTTTGGCTACAAGATGCTGCTGTTTCCTATGCACAGCTGACTAACTGCATATATATTTCAATATCTTTAAGAGGTGTGGTTTTCTCAGAGCATGGAGAAGGACCAGCCATCTTACCATCTTAGGAGCGAGCTGAGAGCTGAGGAACTGTGTGTGAGCAGAGAAGCTAATGGATCCAGGAGCGAGAGGACCTCCTCCGTGACCACAGCTGCAGCTGAGGGAAGCTGATCATTGTCCAAAACCAAGATCCCGTCCGGGGAAAGGACGATTGTTACCAGGAAGGCTGACAAGAGCTAAGGAACAAGCTGCATACCCTGTGGGACCTTAAGACAGGAGCGTCATCAGGCTGACGGCTGACAATAACAGAGAGATAAACGTCCGAGGGATAGTCTGGATGCATGTCCGACTGTTTGGGCAAGACATCAGCAAGAAGGGGGGCGTGCTGGTGGACCATTCATCCCAGAAAGGAATGGACGTAACACTAGGTATGAATGTGCTGAGAGACCAAGACCAGGGATGGGCAAACTGCAGCTCTCCAGCTGTTGTAAAACTACAACTCTCAGTATGCCCTGTGTGCCTACAGCTATTAGCCTACAGCAGGGCATGATGGGATTTGTAGTTTTACAAAAGCTGGAGAGCCGCAGTTTGCCCATCCCTGACCTAGACCATCAACTCTATGCCATAGAAGGGCCAAAGTATTGGCAACGAGCCACCACGCTCCAGCCACCCCAGAAGGTTTTACAGCAAATGGTGAGTAGTGTTGAGCGTGAATATTCGAATATCGAATTTTTTTCGCGAATATCGGCACTTCGCTAATTCGCGAATATTTCGAATATAGTGATATAAATTCGATATTTTGAATATTCGTTTTTTTTTTTTTTTTTTTTATTGTTATATTTTTTTCTTTCCCACTTCCCTAAAGTTGTTCTTACCTGTCCTTTGGATTTCCTGGCTTCCTAGCTGCTCCAGCCAGTGCCCGTTGCCGCTTCTGCCGACTTCCATGCTCATGGAGCGTCCCCATCACCATATACTAGAATGTACTGTCGGATTTGAGAATTATGTTGAAATCGCAATTCGATTATTTCAAGTTATAATAATCGAATTTCGATTTTAACTTAGCACTGCTATATTCCATATTCGTTAATTCTAGCCTAATATGGACTATAGCAGTGCTAAGTTAAAATCGAAATTTGATTATTATAACTTGAATTAATCGAATTGTGATTTCAACTTGGACCTGGTTTACTATGGTTGGCTTGGTAGAATTAGCGAATATGACGAATATATTCGTCATATTCCACAAAACGAATATAACAGGGACTTCCGGTTCCGGCGCTGTGATGCAGGGCACGGAGGACTAGAGCTCCGGACACCGTCCACTGAAACCGAGCCCCTGCTCCAACACCAAGGCATTTTTCAGGGGCTGGAACGTGAGAGGTCCAGTCTGCTGTTCCCGTGCACAAAGTGGTCCATGGACCGATACCTTCTACGGAGCGGGAGCAGAATAATGACCGGAGGCAAAGGCGCACGTGCAGTGACTACCCCGGACAACATGGAGGATTCCCGCCCGATCACATCGGAGACCCTGCCGCACTCACAAGCGGAGGTGCAAGCACCTACTTCATCTCAGCTGGATGCCTCAGCAATCAACTACCAGATGCTGGCAATAGAAGTGGCAAGGTATTTGGCGCCGGATATTAGAGAGACGCTGGCAAAGACTCTAACGCAGTCCCTGCATGAATTCCGGGAGACATTGTCCCAGCATGAGTCGCGCATAGAAGAGGTGGAAAAGAGGTTAGTGCAGGTGGAAGAGGCGCTTGAGAGAAATGATGGCGAGGCCCAAGAACTGTTCAGGCAGAACATTATTTTAAAAGACCGCCTGGAAGACCTCGAGAATAGGTCTAGACGGAACAATGTTAGACTCCTGGGCTTACCTGAGAGCGTGAAACCTCAGGATCTGATGGAAATCTGTGAGAGGGAGTTACCAGAGGCTCTTGGCCTTGTGGGCAAACATAAAGTGGAAAGGGCACACCGAATAGGCCCGATGCCGGATAATGTTAATAACCACAGGGGAAGCAGTAAAGCAACCGCGGGTGGCAGGCCGCGACAAGTGATAATGCGGTACTTAGATTACTGTGACAAAGAGGCAATCCTACGTGCCTTTCGCACCCGCAAACGGCCACTTAAATTCCGGGGCCAGACGATCCTTTTATTTGCGGACTATTCAGCGGCGGTTGCTCGCCAACGCAGGGACTTCAGCCGAGTGTGTTCGGAACTTTATAAGCGGGAGATCCGCTTCCAATTGCAATATCCAGCCCGCTTGAAAGTGGTCATGCGTGATGGCTCCGTACGTTTTTTCAGAGACCCTCAGGAAGCAGAACAGGTGTTATTGCGGTCCAGGGAGAGTCGGGACTATCAACGGGGGATGGACTATTCTGGACCTAGATCTCCGAGCGCTCCCTCGGGAGGACAGGAAGGGGACCCATCCCGGGACCAGAACCGGGAGATGCAAGACGGAGGAAGTCCATCGAGAGATCATAGTTCCCAGAGAGGCCGCAAAATGGCGGCGAGTAAAAGCTGATCATGTCAACAAGTGTTACACGTGAGAAGCTGTGTGCTGTGATATGTCATACTATTGCTTTGTTTAGTGTGATGGGTTAAGCTTAAGGGACCTGGCAGTTCACGGTCCTAAGTTTATTAATGGGAGAGGGGTATGTCGGATATGAGAGCTGTGAGTTAATGGCCCATGGGGGGAATATTGAATATTGAAACTGGATGTTTCAACATAACCGAAGGTCGAGACACGGTCGAGAAGTGGCGGTTATGCTCCTGCAGCTCAGAAAAAAGGGAGTTATAAGTCATAAGTTACTGTGGTGAGGGAGGGAGAAGTGTAGTTTTACGGGTGACACATTTCTACGCTTAGGGTATTTTGTTACTCAGAGGTTGGGGGAGTTTATTATAAGTTTGGTTTATCAGAACAGCCTAGGAGGTGCTCAGTCTAGATTACTCTACTTAGCTCATTTTAGCTAGTTAAAATGAAGGTGGTCACTTGGAACGTTCATGGTTTACGTTCACCGCAGAAGCGTTGGAGAATACTTAGACACCTTAAGAAGATGAAGCCCGATATTGCTCTAATTCAAGAGTCGCATTTAGGCCAGGAGGATTTTTTTAGGATGAAGAAATTGTGGGTCATGGAGGTGCTGGGCTCACCAGCTATTGGCAAAAAGGCGGGGGTGTTGATCCTTATTAATGAGCAATTTAACTGTCAAATTCTGAATACTGAGTCGGATAATCAGGGCAGATGGGCTCATGTGCTGCTGAAGGTGCAGGAGACCCAGTATAGCTTGTATAATGTATATGGCCCGAACCATAGCAACACGCGATTTTACAGGGACCTTGAGGAGCAGATTTTGCGTGATAATTGCCCCAACAAGATAATAGGGGGGGACTTCAACACGGTCCTCAGTACGCTAGAGGACAGAAAGAGTAATGCTGGTGGGAGGTTGGGCGTCGGTCATCGGGATGGAGTACTGTCAAAACTGATGCAAAATACTGGGATGGTGGACCCCTGGCGACAGCTCCATCCTGATGAAAGATGTTATTCCTTCTATTCGCATGCAAAAGATTCTTGGTCGCGAATAGATTACATCCTAGTACATGGCTCACTGAGAGGGAAGGTGGAACAGGCAACGATAGGAGACCTGGTGATAACGGATCATGCGCCCGTAGAACTAGTCCTGAGTGAGGATTATCCTAGGGGCCCGGATTACTTGTGGAGATTCCCTTCCCAGCTATTATCTCGAGAGGATTTCCAAAACAAGTTGGTGGGTTGGTGGGAGGAGTACCAGGAGGCTAATCAGGAACATTTGGAGGACCCAGGGCTATTTTGGCGCGCCTCTAAAGCAGTGATGAGAGGAAGAATAATGAATTTTGTGTTTGGGATTAAGAAGAAGGTGGCTGGTCAACAGGAGATTGCAAGCGCAAAGGTCAGGTCCTCTTATACGTCTTTTTTAGGGAATCCCACTGAAGAAAATAGGAAAAATTGGATGGAAGCGAGACGTGATTTTGACGGGATCACTAGGGAGAGAGAATCATTACGGTTTGTGGCTTTTGAAGCTATCCTACACAAGTTCGGTAACAAATCAGGTCGTCTGCTAGCAAACCTGGCACAGGGTAGGAAGCGCCCACAATTCATCTCGGCCCTCAAAGATTCTGATAGTAAGGTGATCAGTGATCCGGAGGGAATTAGCAAATTAGTAGGGGAATATTACAAAAATCTGTATGTGGACCAGACCAGGCCTAACCTGGTGGATACCCTTTTAGACAAGGTACAATTACCATTAGTTACAAAAGATCAGGTGGCACAGTTGAATGCTGAAATATCCAAAGAGGAACTCCAAGCGGTTATTAGCAATCTGAGTAACTCCAAAGCCCCAGGCCCTGATGGATATACAGGGGAATACTATAAAGCGCTGCTCACTCAGGTATCTCCAGTCTTGCTAAATTTTTTCAACAAGGTGTTAGAGGGGAAAGAGCTTCCTGACAAAGAGAATATGTCCTATATAAAATTACTACCAAAGGCAGGGAAAGACACGCTGCATCCAGGGTCATATAGGCCCATCTCCCTCATTAATGTGGATACAAAAATATTGTCAAAGGTAATGGCGGATCGTTTAGCGACCAGAATGCCTACACTTATCGCCCCTGAGCAAGTTGGGTTTGTGCAGGGACGGTCTGCGGTCACAAATCTGCGGACTGTATTAACAGTATTAGATAGGGTGAGCCAGGTTCAGGAAAAGGGAGAGACTCCAGCCATGCTCACTATCGATGCGGAAAAGGCTTTTGATAATGTCAGGTGGGCATGGCTGGAGGCGGTGCTAGATAAGATGGGGTTTGTGGGCCATTTCAGGAATTTTATATCTAACCTATATGTTAATCCCAAAGCTAGAGTATACACACAGGGTTTTCTTTCAAATCCTTTCTCCTTACAGAAAGGCACACGCCAGGGCTGCCCCTTATCCCCTCTCCTTTTCAATTTGGCTTTAGAGCCGTTAGCCAGAAGATTGAACCATTCGGATCTCTTCGAGGGGATCAGGGTGGGGAAAAAATGTATAAAGGCTGCCCTGTTTGCGGACGACATTATTCTTTTTTTAAATAAGCCCAAAGAACAGGTAATGACAATTTTTGAGGAACTCGAAAAGTTTGGTGCTTACTCAGGATACAGAGTTAATTTTGCAAAATGTGAATTGTTAATGTTGCACCATGATGCGAGAAAAACTCAGCTCTGGATAGAAAAACTCCCTGTAACCAAGGCCAAATCATATATTACGTACTTGGGCATCAAGGTGGGAAAGCAGCCTCACTCGTTATATCAGCTGAACTTTCCGGCATTGATTGCTAAGATATTAGCAGATCTAGATAGATGGATCAACCTTCCGCTTTCCTTGATGGGGCGATGTCACCTCATAAAGATGATGGGGATGTCCAGATTACTTTATCCGCTGCAGACCATTCCCCTCCTACTTAGACATGCTGATGTACGAAGATTGGAAAAGGGATTCACAAGGTTTTTGTGGAGAGGAAAAAGACCACGTATCTCTTTAGACAAGCTAAAGTTGAGAAAGGAGCATGGGGGACTGAATTTCCCTGATGTGAGGGGCTATAATCTGACATGCCTGAGCCGTCACCTGCTTGATTGGGCTAACAAAACCTCCTATTATTCTAATCTAAAATTGGAGGAGCAATTGGCCTCACCTTGGGACCTTATGGCTTTAGTGCACACGAGTATACCCAAGCTCCCAATATTCATTAAGAGGTCACTTATGTTAAGGGACACTATCCTTACATGGAAAATTTTGAGGAAGCAGTTTCAGTTATGCTATCAATTTTCCAAGCATTTTCCGCTCTCTCATAACCCGGGATTCCAAGCAGGTGACGGCAACAGGTTAATTGGTATGTGGATCCAGAAGGGACTAACTAAGGCAGGGGATCTGTTCAGAGAAGGAGAGAATCGATGGGCCACCTTACAGGAACTAGAGGAGAAGTGGGACCTACAGAAGTCAAATTTTCTGCCTTATTTACAGATTAGGGGGTATAGCGAAAGTCTAGTGAGGGATTTGACTAGGGAGTGGAATAAGAATGAGTTTGATATGTTCCTCAAGCCCTCAGGCAGACCCACAATTTCTTTACTGTATCAGGCACTTAGGGACAAGTGGAGAGCGAAAGATAGGAAAAAGATATTCGATAAATGGAAAGTCTGGTTGGGTGGGGAAGATATTTATCCTCACATATGTGCAGGTTTAGCTGACCTATATCGAGCAGTTACTAACGAGCAGTGGCGTGAGACGCAGTTCAAAATACTTCATCATGCAATCTATGGCTTTAACATACCAGCTAGACAGGGTGATACAGACAGGTTGACAGCCTGCCCCAAGTGTAATCTAGTGGGGTCAGATTTGTTTCATGGGCTTTGGACGTGCCCGTCGCTTGAGGATTTCTGGGTGCAGATGGGTAAAATTTTGAATGACATTAGCAGCTTTAAAGGGAAAATTTCTCCAGGGCTGGCCATCACCCACACAATCGTCCGATCTAGCCCGGCAGCAGAGGAGGGCAGAGAGGGTGGAACTTCGCACCTAACGATACTAGGCCATAAACTTCTGATGGTGGCAAAGCGTTGCATTTTGAAACTATGGTTAGAACCAACAACCCCATCAAGGGACATGGTTATTGCTCAATTGAAGCATGTTTTTCACTTAGAGTGGCTTGAAGCATTAAAGAATAAGGAACTCCTGGGAAGGAAACTCTATCAGGGATGGAGAAAATTCTTGGCGGTTTTTGTTCCCGTTTCAGAATATCCCCGCATCATGACTCCCTTCAAATTAACCGCCTGGTATCTGACGGAGGATTTGAGGGGAGGTTTAGGGCATCTAAAGGTAGACTGATCTAGGCTGAGTATTGGAGTGGTTAGGCTTGTTCTACTAGGTTAGGGCTGTGGATGGGGAAGGGGGGAGGGGGTGGTTTTAGATTGGGAGGGGCAGAGGGAGGATGTGGGGGGGGGGGAGAGGGGGTATCTTTAATGACAATTGTATTCAGAATGTATATGTGATTAATATATGTTCATTGAATGACTTGCTATTGATGTGAAATTGACATGAGTATTGGTATGTCAATGATTCATGGATGATTTAAAGGAAAATCCAATAAAGAATTGTGAAGAAAAAAAAAAACAAAAAAAAAAAAAAAACGAATATAACGAAGTATTCTGCATCTTCGTTTTAGCTACCTATTCGTCAACTTCGCTAATTCTAGCAATCATATAGGAAAGTTTACTATAGAGACAGCTAAGTTTAATTCGCTATGCGAATATATGACTGCTTTTTTTTTAATAAATAGTATAATTATAATAATTATCAGGTATTATAATTATTCTATTTATTTAAAAAAAAAAAGCAAAGTAATATAATCGCATAGCGAATTCAACTTAGCTGTCTCTATAGTCAACTTTCCTATATGATTGCTAGAATTAGCGAAGTTGACGAATAGGTAGCTAAAACGAAGATGCAGAATACTTTGTTATGTTCGTTTTGTGGAATATAACGAATATATTCGTCATATTCGCTAATTCTACCAAGCCATTGAAGCCAACCATATAGTAAACCAGGTCCAAGTTGAAATCGCCATGCGATTAATATAACTCGAAGTAATCGCATGGCGATTTTAACTTAGTAATGCTATATTCCATGCTCATTGAGCGTCCCCATCACCATGGGAACGACTCCATATACTAGAATGTACTGTCGGATTTGAGAATTACGTTGAAATCGCAATTCGATTATTTCAAGTTATAATAATCGAATTTCGATTTTAACTTAAAGGCTACTCTCCTATTGAAATAGCAATGCGAATAATTCAAGTTATAAAAATCGAATTTCGATTTTAACTTAGCACTGCTATATTCTATATTAGGCTAGAATTAACGAATATGGAATATAGCAGTGCTAAGTTAAAATCGAAATTCGATTTTTATAACTTTAATTAATCACATTGCTATTTCAATAGGAGAGTAGCCTTTAAGTTAAAATCGAAATTCGATTATTATAACTTGAAATAATCTAATTGCGATTTCAACGTAATTCTCAAATCCGACAGTACATTCTAGTATATGGAGTCGTTCCCATGGTGATGGGGATGCTCCATGAGCATGGAATATAGCATTACTAAGTTAAAATCGCCATGCGATTACTTCGAGTTATATTAATCGCATGGCGATTTCAACTTGGACCTGGTTTACTATATGGTTGACTTAAATGGCTTGGTAGAATTAGCGAATATGACGAATATATTCGTTATATTCCACAAAACGAAGATAAAGAAGTATTCTGCATCTTCGTTTTAGCTACCTATTCGTCAACTTCGCTAATTCTAGCAATTATATAGGAAAGTTGACTATAGAGACAGCTAAGTTTAATTCGCTATGCGATTATATTACTTTGCTTTTTTTAAAATAAATAGAATAATTATAATACCTGATAATTATTATAATTATACTATTTATAAAAAAAAAGCAGTCATATATTCGAATAGCGAATTAAACTTAGCTGTCTCTATAGTAAACTTTCCTATATGATTGCTAGAATTAGTGAAGTTGACGAATAGGTAGCTAAAACGAAGATGCAGAATACATTTGTTATCTTCGTTTTGTGGAATATGACGAATACATTCGTTATATTCGTTTTGTGGAATATAACGAATATATTCGTCATATTCGCTAATTCTATCAAGCCAACCATAGTAAACCAGGTCCAAGTTGAAATCGCAATTTGATTAATTCAAGTTATAATAATCGAATTTCGATTTTAACTTAGCACTGCTATATTCCATATTCGTTAATTCTAGCCTAATATAGAATATGGCAGTGCTAAGTTAAAATCGAAATTCGATTTTTATAACTTGAATTAATCGCATTGCTATTTCAATAGGAGAGTAGCCTTTAAGTTAAAATCGCAATACGCGATTATTTAAATCACATATTAATCGCGATAACAAGAATAATTACGAATATTCGATTTCAACGAATATAAAACGAATATTCTATCGAATATTCGCGAATTTCGTCGAAATCGAATATGGCACCTGCCGCTCATCTCTAATGGTGAGGAGCTGTAGTGTACGAAAAAGCAACATGTCCAGTCAGCCCATTGGACATGTGAAGGTGCCGCGAAGGACCCCAGTGAAGATCCCACCTCAACAAGAACAAATATTGACTCTGCCGGTGGGGGCTGGACGACAGCTGAATTCTGATTCTGATCGAGCCCGCTTACCAAGAGGAAACGCAGACTCGCCCACTGGTAGCCCGGGCCCTCGCTATTGTGAAAGATGGATGTGTGCCTGTACGCTGCCTCAACGTTGAATACTGCAAATTACCCGTTCCTGGGAATACCTTGCTGGCCAAAGTTTATATGTTCAAAGGGGACAGCGCAACAGAAGTTACTGGAAGACACCCTTTGGGAATTTCAGGAAGCGTTCTCAAGACATGACGAGGACTTTGGGTTCGGCTCCGCCATTGAGAACGAAATCCACGCCGGCGATGCTGCACCAATCAGGGAAAGTTACCAACAAATCCCGCCTAAAATGTACCAGGAGGTGAAAAACATGGTGGCCAGCATGTTGGAAAACCAGGTGATCCAGGAGAGTAAAAGTCCTTGGGCAGCTCAAGTAGTCTTGGTGTGGAAAAAAGATGGGAGTCTCCAGTTCTGCCTGGATTATCGGAAGCAGAATGCCCAAGAAGAACAAAGCAAAGACGGCCTTCATTCTAGCTATGGGACTCTACAAGTTCAGCCGGATGCCATCGGCCTTTCCAATGCCCCAGGAACATTCCAGCGGTTGATGGAGCACTGTCTGGGAGATCTCAACTTCGAGTCGGTATTAATATACCTGGACGACATAGTAGTATTTGGGGCCTCCTTTGAGGATCACCTCCAAAAGCTGTGACAGGTCCTAAGATAGCTGCTAGACCATGGGCTCAAGATCAAGGCCAAGGCACATAGAGTATTCAGGATCATTGGTCAACCAGGAGGGGGTAAAGATGGCCCCCAGCAAGGTGGAGGCCATCCAGAAGTGGCCCTGGCCGAGTACACTACGAGAGGTGTGGGCAATCGTGGGACTTACTGGGCTACTACAGGAGGTTTATACCCAAATTCGCTCATTTGGTGGGCCCATTAAATGAGTTATAAAGGGGCACTGCGGGGGGCATCAAATGGGGACCCCGGCAACATGAGACCTTTAAAGCAGCAAAAAAGAGGCACTGACCAGGTGCCCTGATTCTGGCTTATGCGCGGTTCGACACCCCATTCCTGCTGTACACTGACGGAAGTCTACATGGTCTGGGGGACGTGTTAGCCCAAGTCCAAGATGGACGTGAGAGAGCCATTGCCTATGTCAGCTGGTCTCTGAGGGAGTCAGAGAGCAACTCTGACAACTATAGCTCCTTTAAACTGGAACTACTGGCACTGGTGTGGGCCATGACCCAAAGGTTTGTGGTGTACCTGACAGGTGCAGAGGTAAGCATGATGATGGATAGCAACCCGTTAGCACATCTGGAAAATGCCAAGCTTGGTGTGCTTGAGCAGACGTGGTTGGCTCGCCTTTCTAAGTACCATTACTTCATCAAGTTACGGTAAGGTAGGGAGAACGGCAACGCCGATGCACTTTCCTGAGTCCCTGTAGGGTTGTCGACCCAGAGTGCACATAAAGAGCTAGAGGACACTGAACTCCTGACCTTGGACAATTAACCATGTTCCAGGACGGGCATATTCAAGTGGGGTGGGGTCCGGGATGTCCCTGGTGTTGGGAAAGATGTTGGCTGATTGGGAGAGAGTCCAGAACATCTATTCGGACCTGTGGAAGGTGAAAAAATGGGTCCGGACCAAGATATGGCCTCGTCCAGAAGAGCAGGCCTGTCTGACTACAGAGGGCCAAAAGTTGTTGAGGCAGTACGATAAGCTGACTGTTACCCAGGGCCTCCTCTGTTGGACCATATACTTGCAATCAGAGTTGCAGTACCGGCGACAGATTGTCATCCCCATGTCATTGGACCGGAGGCTGCATGGGAAGCCCATGAGAGGGTTGCCCATTTTGGGAGCGATAAGACGTTTAAGTGGCTCAAAGGGCTGGTATACTGTCCAGATTTGGCAGACATGGTGGTCAAGGCATGTCTTAAGAGTACTGAACAGCGAGCTCCTGTCCAGGCCATCCGGACCTCAGCGCTCCTAGAGCTCCTTATGATCGATAACGTACAGATTGGGTAATCTACCTCGGGACACTCATACTGTTTAGTCATAACAGACCATTTCACAAAGTATGAGGTGGCTGTGCCCACCAGAGACCAGAGTAGGATGCTGAAGTGGCCTGCAAACACTTTATACAGGTGTTCGGGTGTCCACGGAGGATATATTCAGAACAGGGGGCATGTTTTCAGGGTACTCTCATAAATGAGCTGCACCAGCTGTATAGGATCGAACGTTCCTGCACCACCCCATATTACCCCCAGGAAAACAGGGCGTGCAAACGATTCAACCGCACCTTGCTCCAGATACTGCGGACTCTGGAGGACAGCCAAAAGGCTCGGTGGCCCGAGTACCTACCTTAACTGATGTGGGCCTATACCAACAAGGTAAATAGTACCACCGGGTACTCCCCACATATGCTCATGTTTGGGAGGGCCAGAAGGGAGATTGAGGATCTCCACATGCCAGATCAGATGGCGCCACCGCCGAGAAATACCATTGCATGGGTGCAAGAGCACCGCCACCGGCTGAGAGCGATCCACAAAGTTCTGGGGGAGCACCTGAGACAAGTGGTACACCTTAACCCGAAACTAGTGCAGAGGGATGGGTATGCCCTGGGTGATCGATTGATGGTCAAAGCCAAATGGCTGTCTGGGAAGTTTGATAGGTGGCCATACGTGGTGAAGAGGTGGGTAGATCTTGCCATCCCGGTCTAAGAGGTAGAGCCAATAGGGACTGGGGGGCACTTACGAAAAACTTGCACCGCTAAATGTTGAGGTGTTGTAATTTTAATGAGCCAGTGTGCGTGGAGGAGATGCCTCCTCCTGCTCAGAATACAAAGGAAATTCCCTTAAAGGAGGAGGAGGAGGAATGGTGGGCTGCCCCTGTCCGGTACCTACCGAGGCGCCAGCCCTGGCAAGTTTGCCACCCAGGCAAAGTGTTGAGTGGTCAGCAGCTCCCCTCCCATTAAATGTGCCTGTCATCCCAGTGCTTTTGAGCCTATCACTCTATGAGGTCAACGAGGCCCAATGCTGGTGTGCTCCCACAGTGCTATGCCCAGGATAAGTTTGTATGGGGAGAGTTGCCTAAGACGACAACCTCTAATGGGGTGGTATGTGAGTTTGAGAAACAGCTCCCACTGTTTAAGTGTTTATTTGTGGATTCAATTTAATATTCTGGACTAATTTGGCTATTTGGCCACAAGATGCTGCTGTTTCCTAGTTACAGCTGACTGACTGCATATATATTTCCATATTCATAAGAGGTGTGGTTTTCTCAGAGCATGGAGAAGGAGCATCCATCTTAGGAGCGAGCTGAGAGCTTAGGAACTGTGTGTAAGCAGAGAAGCTAATGGATCCAGGAGTGAGAGGACCTCCTCCGTGACCACAGCTAAAGCTAAGTGAAGCTGATCATTGTTCAAGACCAAGATCCTGTCCGGGGAAAGGAGGATTGCTGGCAAGAGCTAAAGATCAAGCTGCATACCCTGTGGGACCTCATGTTTGCTGGAGAGACTGGTTGTCGGTTCAGAGACATAAGTGGATAAAGAGCAGACCCGGGCCATTAAAATTGTGCACGCATCACAATGCAGTGTTGGCACCTAGAGACTTAGACCAGGCCTGTAGTTAGATAGTTAGGGTCTCTGCTTTGTGTCTAAAGAGTTGCTACTGGTTCTACAAGGACTCTATTACTAAAAGGGACATTGCACATTTATAAACACCCCCACAAACTCCATTCAGTTCAGCGTTTTGCTCGAGAGTAATAATCAGGTACGTGCTACCGGACTAGTTATAGGAGCAGGAATAATATAGAGCATGGTAAGATTGTGAACTTCTCTGTTGCCAGGCCAGCCCGTACTAAGCACCCAACCAAATGTTTCTTGTTTGTTTCAGGGTAATAATAGGTACAGGGAGTCAGTTATAGTTGTGCCTGCCAATAGATAAATTACTGCAAAACCTCTGCTGGCATCCATCAGGGGGCGCCATGCTGTTCAACACAGGGTTCTCAGCCTTTGGGCTGGGTGTATGTAAATCTATTTATGTTCTCAGCTTTTGTGGTTGTGTTTATTATCACATGTTAGTAAAATTCTGTTTTTGAAAAAAATGGTGTCAGAGTTGCTTTCCTCGTTTGTGACTTTGCTGTATCCTGGGGAGCCCACCCCGGTACATGGCTTACACACTCAAGTTCTTTGGTCAACCATGATGAGGCCTGTTCTGAGTGGATTCTGTCTTGTTAAAGGAAATCTGTCACCAGGATAATCACTATTGAAGTAAAGCCATAGCCTAATAGCACTTAGTACCTTATTTTCAGATGTGCCTTTATTTCAGCAATAGCAGTTTTCTATCTTCTGAAAATCCAGTTTATTTGATATGCAAATGAACCAGTAAGGTGCTTAGAGGGGCATTATTCTTGCAGGAAGGAGCCCAGGCACGCATCATGCTGCAATGTGTCCACCCACCTCTCACATTCAAGCCATAACTCTGCCCCTCCCCCCCTTTCCCTGCTTCCAGCATGAGGACGAGCTTGGGCACTAGAAGGAAACATGCCTGGGATCCTTCCTGCAAGAATGACACCCCTCTGGGCACCTTACTTGCTCATTTGCATACCAAATAAACTGGATTTTCAGAAGATAGAAAACATCTATTGCTGAAACAAAGGCACGTCTGGAAATAAGGTACTAAATGCTATTAGGCCATGGCTTTACTTCAATAGCAATTATCCTGGTGACAAATTTCCTTTAAACTGCTCTATGGTCTTGGCTACCGTGCTGCAGGTCAGTTTCAGGGTGTTGCCAATCTTCTTAAGAGCCAAGGCCATCTTTATGTAGAGCTTCAGTTCTTTTTTTCCCGATCCTCAGAGAGTTATTTGCCATTAGGTGCCATAATGAACTTCCAGTGACCAGTATGAGAGAGTGTGAGAGCGATAACACGAAACTTTACACACCTACTCCACTTTCACAACTGAAACCTTGTAACACTAACGAATCAAATGACACCGGGGAGGGAAAATGGCTAATTGGGCACAATTTGGCCATTTTTACTTAGAGGTGTATTTACTTTTGTTGCCAGCAGTTTAGACATGAATGGCTGTTGAGTTATTTTGAGGGCAGACCAAATTTACACTGCTATACAAGCTGTACACTGACTACTTTACATTGTATCAAACTGTTATATATTCAGTGTTGTCTAATAAAAAGATATAAAATATTTACAAAATGTGAGGGCGGTACTCTGAGATACTGTAAAATATGGTTAAAATTATGGTTTGTCCCTAGGTTTTAATGGTCTAATTATGTTATGGTGCAATCTTGTTTTTGTGTTAATCTTTTCATATTTATACCAATCCTTATAGGTATTAAAGGGGATCTTGCAATTAGATCACAACTTTTTAATTCACTAATGATCTAGCTACGGAAACTCCGGTGAGGTTGTCCTGGCAGGAAGCAACACTTGCTCTGTTTCTTTTTTAATTTTTGTGACACATGCATCGTAACTTAAACGGGCTGTCTAGTTTTAGGTGGTGAACAGCCCCTTTAACTCGTACACACACCACAATGTAACATCGGTGCAGTGTATAAAACAGGCTCACATGCTCAGCTGGCTCCATATGCAGCAGGTGCTGGCTGTTTTTATACAGCTAAAACCGAACCACAATGACTGGGATTAAAGACCACTCTGATTCCAGTAACTTCACCCAGAGATGTTTCTGTCAATAGTGATTCCAGCATCTGAGCGGTTAGACACAGTTAGGGGACTGCCTCTGTCTTCCAATCGGAGCCCCCACTTTGAAATCACAGGGTCCTGTTTGTTTGCTAAAACATCCTGGGGTATTTTGAAGGCTCCCAGGCCTGTCATAGAAAATTGCCTGCTAAGCTGTGCCTTTGGCATAACTTAATAGGCATACTGTTAGAGTCCTATAAACGGTAATAGTAAACTATTGCAATCTATGGTACAAATGATCATAAGTGATCGCACATTCAAATCCTCTAAGAGGACTAAAAAATAAAATTGAATAAAACGTTTAAAAAAAAACTTGTATGTACCCTAAAAAGGTATTAATAAAAACTACAGCCCGCCCTACACAAAAAATACCCTCACACAGCTCTGTAGACAGAAATACAAAAATGTTATGGGTGTCAGAACAGAGGTTTTTATTATTTTTCAAAATTTGGCATTCACGTTATCACACTGATCCTCAAAATAAGGTTGAAATGTCATGTTAGTACCGAGTGTATGCATAAAAACTCCAATAACCTTGGTGGAATAGTGATTTTATTTTATTTTTTCAATTTCACCACACAAATAAATTGTTCTCATTTTTCAAGGCAAGCTAGATTAAATTAAACATTGTCAATAAAAAATACAACTTGTCTCCACAAAACAAGCTCTTATACAGGAGGACAAAAAAAAGAGAACCAAAAAAATAAAAAGGCTGTGTCCTGTAAAGGTTGAGGTTGTTGTCACAGTAGCCATATTACTTCTAAATAACCAACGGTTTACTGTTCGGAGGTGGCAATGAGGAAGAACTTTACTAATAATTATAACTTACAGGTGAGTTTCATTATTTCTGTAAACCGCACAGAAGGTCACTGGCCCTTATTTAATAAGACTCCAGGGCATATTTGTAAATCTTAAGTATGCAATTTATTGTGGCCAATTGTCTGGGGTCTAAAGTGAACGTCAACACCTTTGCTATACTGAAAACTGCCACTTTCACAATTCCGTAGTACATGTCCTATAACACTCCTGAATTATTGGTAAAACATTTATGTTGCTAAGACTTAAATATTTTAATAGTTGTGCTCGAAACCAATACATTTGATGTTAAAACAGCAAGAGTAAGATGTTATTAATTACATTTCCTATTATTATGTTGTAAATTGTGCTATTACTTGCAAGGAGAACAGTCATACAGTGGAATTTATGACACCTGTCATATGAATGGAAGTTATAAAACTACTGTGAGCTTTGTTGCTATTATTTCCAACCATTTTAGTCATCAGTTATACAACACAATTGAATTTTCCAAGGTCATTTATACTGAAGAAACTGACTGCTTGATTTCTTTTCTTGCTCTCTGTGGACTCTAATTAGAGCATTTGGTTTTCTGACTTTTTGCTTAATGGATGATGTGTGCCATTGAAAGACTTTCAACTACCAGCTTCGTTCACATTTAATGGAAAGCTAGCTAAAATGAACACAATTCAGTAGACTAACTAATCATTCTGACCTTTACTGTTTAGGCCATAAAATTTGACAGGCCGTGTTATGGTTAGCCAACGTAAGACATTGTACTAATGAGGCATGGCTCACACAACGAAAGATCCTGCTATGCCTGACATTTCATTGAAATCCTAGATATACATTCTCAAGGAATAATGTTCATGTTGATGTACCGCTGATGAATTCTACATTATTTTTACTTCAAGATGAATTTTTTGCTTTGCCAGTAGACCATCTGTCAGCAGATTTTACATATGAAACTTATTGACCTGTTACATGTGCACTTGGCAGCTGAAGATATCTATGTTGGTCCCATGTTCATATGTGCTGCGAAAAATGATGTGTAAATATATGCAAATAAGGCTCTAGGAGCAACAAGGGCATTGTTGTCACTCCTAGAAGCTCAGCTGTCTCTGCAAATGGGGCATCCTCATCACTTTGATTGACAGTGCCAGGCAGTGAATTCTCTTAAAGTCTTGCGCTGTGCCAGGTGTATACAGCACAGTAGCAGTACATAAAAGAAACTTGCAGTACAGAAGAGAACTGCAGATGAGCCTCTTGCCGCCTATGCAGGATACCGAAGCACACGGTGCAGCACGAAACTTTAGGAGAAGTCAGGGCCAGACGTGATCACATTTACACTGCCTGGCAGAGTGGTCAGAATATGAATTTTAATTCTGCTGAATTCTTCTCTCTTATGTAATTAAGTGGTGGTTGGGGTGTCACTGTAAAGCGTTCTCTGCATTATGCCGCTTCACAGCTTCTCCCCTCTGCTCTGAGAGATGTAGCGGTCTTCTTGTTAAAAGTTATAGATGTCATGCTGAGCAAAGGGGAGAGACTGTGAAGCAGCTCAATGCAGAGTTCAGAGAGCATCTCACAGTGAAGCCCTTTCTCACTGGCACTTGCAGTGGCAGAACCTGACAGAATAAAACCTCATATTCACACTACTCCAGATAAAAAAAAACTCCACATAAGGTATGTGTTATGGTCCCTCCTATGACAGAGGTGAGAAGATCTGAGAGACTGGCGGCACATTAGGGTATTTGATAGTCTCTCTGTTTTGTCCTTGCAGTGTTGTTGTTTGGTAATGACAACACCTCTTGTCAGGTGCAGTTTGTGGTTATTACTGAGGCTCTATTTAGTTCTGACTCACACTGCTTACCTATGTGGTTGTGGTTGATATTGTGGTTGATATTTCCTGTTATCAGAGTGGTCTCTAATCCCAGTCGTTGTGGATCAGTTTTAGCTGTATTATACAGCTAGCACCTGTTAATTGAGCTGGTGTGTTGTTCCTTTGGATCTCCTGCTCTTCCATTCTTCTTTAAGCTAAGTGCATTTTGTTTTGCATTTTGTTGTTCGCTTATATTTGTTGTTTTCTAGGCCTCAGGGAGACGCTGGTTCCTTCATCTGGGAAGGAACCAGTAGTCTCATTCCCTGCCACCACTCCTAGGGATTTCCAGGGTCTCCAGGGCTAAGGTTCCAGTGTATGAGTATTTCCACCTTCAGGGTCTACTCATATTGGCAGGAGTCAGGGAGAGGGCTAGGGATTCCTAGGAGGTCACCATCCCTCTCTGTTAGCTTTGAGGTCTAGACTCCAGTGTTTTCTGGTGTTTTCCCCTCCCCATTTCCTGTGACAGTATGTTTGTATGGATCTCTTGAGCCCCTACCTAATGTTGTCAGCAATTTAGCATGTCAAAACTGCTGACATACTAACTTTAAGTGTATTCATATTGCAAATTCATCATACAGCACCCAAAAACTGCACTTTACCTCTAAATTTCACATGCAGGCATATATGTTGTTTTCTTATGCATTCATACAGAATATATGCAAAAAAGAATAATGCATATCATATTATGGCTGGATTATAGGGGATAATATTGTGCTTAACAATGCAACAGTATGGGTCCAAAATACCCTGTGAGTATAGGTCAGGGGTCAGTACAGAAATCTCTCCCATCATCTATTTATCCCCGGGATTGTGACAACATCTAGAGGAAAGAATGTTTGTACACAAACATAGAAGAGGATTATTTAAGAGCAGTAAGACTATGGAACTCTCTGCCTGAGGAGGTGGTGATGGTGAATTCACTAAAAGAGTTCAAGAGGGGCCTTGATGCATTTCTGGAGTGTAATAATACAGGTCCTTCTAAAAAAAATTGCATATTGTGATAAAGTTCATTATTTTCTGTAATGTACTGATGAACATTAGACTTTCATATATTTTAGATTCATTACACACAACTGAAGTAGTTCAAGCCTTTTTATTGTTTTAATATTGATGATTTTGGCATACAGCTCATGAAAACCCCAAATTCCTATCTAAAAAATTAGCATATTTCATCAGACCAATAAAAGAAAAGTGTTTTTAATACAAAAAAAGTCAACCTTCAAATAATTATGTTCAGTTATGCACTCAATACTTGGTCGGGAATACTTTTGCAGAAATGACTGCTTCAATGCGGCGTGGCATGGAGGCAATCAGCCTGTGGCACTGCTGAGGTGTTATGGAGGCCCAGGATGCTTCGATAGCGGCCTTAAGCTCATCCAGAGTGTTGGGTCTTGCGTCTCTCAACTTTCTCTTCCCAATATCCCACAGATTCTCTATGGGGTTCAGGTCAGGAGAGTTGGCAGGCCAATTGAGCACAGTAATACCATGGTCAGTAAACCATTTACCAGTGGTTTTGGCACTGTGAGCAGGTGCCAGGTCGTGCTGAAAAATGAAATCTTCATCTCCATAAAGCTTTTCAGCAGATGGAAGCATGAAGTGCTCCAAAATCTCCTGATAGCTAGCTGCATTGACCCTGCCCTTGATTAAACATAGTGGACCAACACCAGCAGCTGACATGGCACCCCAGACCATCACTGACTGTGGGTACTTGACACTGGACTTCAGGCATTTTGGCATTTCCCTCTCCCCAGTCTTCCGACAGACTTTGTCACCTTGATTTCCGAATGACATGCAAAATTTGCTTTCATCCGTAAAAAGTACTTTGGACCACTGAGCAACAGTCCAGTGCTGTTTCTCTGTAGCCCAGGTCAGGCGCTTCTGCCGCTGTTTCTGGTTCAAAAGTGGCTTGACCTGGGGAATGCGGCACCTGTAGCCCATTTCCTGCACACGCCTGTACACGGTGGCTCTGGATGTTTCTACTCCAGACTCAGTCCACTGCTTCCGCAGGTCCCCCAAGGTCTGGAATCGGTCCTTCTCCACAATCTTCCTCAGGGTCCGGTCACCTCTTCTCGTTGTGCAGCGTTTTCTGCCACACTTTTTCCTTCCCACAGACTTCCCACTGAGGTGCCTTGATACAGCACTCTGGGAACAGCCTATTCGTTCAGAAATTTCTTTCTGTGTCTTACCCTCTTGCTTGAGGGTGTCAATGATGGCCTTCTGGACAGCAGTCAGGTCGGCAGTCTTACCCATGATTGCGGTTTTGAGTAATGAACCAGGCTGGGAGTTTTTAAAAGCCTCAGGAATCTTTTGCAGGTGTTTAGAGTTAATTGGTTGATTCAGATGATTAGGTTAATAGCTCGTTTAGAGAACCTTTTCATGATATGCTAATTTTTTTAGATAGGAATTTTGGGTTTTCATGAGCTGAATGCCCAAATCATCAATATTAAAACAATAAAAGGCTTGAACTACTTGAGTTGTGTGTAATGAATCTAAAATATATGAAAGTCTAATGTTTATCAGTACATTACAGAAAATAATGAACTTTATCACAATATGCTAATTTTTTTAGAAGGACCTGTATTACAGACTATAGCTACTAGAGATGGATTGTTGATCGAGGGAGTTATTCTGATTGCCTGATTTGAATCAGGAAGGAATTTTTTTCTTTAAAGTGAGGAAAATTGGCTTCTACCTCAAAGGGATATTTTTGCTTTCCTCAGAATTAACTTGCAGGATAACAGGCTGAACTGGATGGACAGATGCTTTTTTCACCCTTATAAACTATGTTATAAACAATGTTACTACAGGGGAGCACCTAGCGGTTCTGCTGCCTGAGGTGAAAATTGAAACAGCGCCCCCGCCATACCAAATTCTCAACCTAACCCCTTCCCTCCTAACATTACATATATCACTACAGAACATACAGGGTAATACAGTGCCACATACCTCTTACATCCAGTGACGTCTCCTCTGATGTAGATGTTTTCTTTCCTCATCTTCTCCATTCAGTACAGACCGCCATGATGATTTATTTCAGCCATCGCTCGTCTCTGCAGTTTGACAAAAAACATCTTAGTTTACTACTTTTCCATCATCCTCCCATCTTCTGGACAAATCATCCTACCACCCCCAATACTGTGCTGCTGTGCTCCCCAATACCATACTGCAGAAACAGATAAACCCGATGTGCCCTCATGGTAATAGTTCTCCAAAAAGTCCCAAGTAATAATATTCTGCCAGAGAACACTTGGTAGTAATACTGCCCCTACAGAGCCCCCAACATGTAATCACTGTACCCCAGGAGTAATAATGCTCCCATAGTGCCCATACTAGTAATTATGTTCCCCACAGTCCCCCAGTAGTAATAAAGCCCACAAAAATGTCCCTCAGTAGTAATAATTCTCCTTATAATGTGACAGTAGAAAAATGCCCCCTTAAAATGAGCACCAGTACAAAAATGCCCCCTTATAATGTGTGCCAGTGCAGAAAATACCCCATTTTAATGCCCCCAGTTAAAATAATGTCCCCATTGTGCCCCCATTATGTGTGCCAGTATAAAATACCCCTATATAATGCCCCCAAGTCAATTCACCCATAGTGCTCCTCTCCCCCCTACCTCATAGTGCCCCAGTAGATGCCCTCAGTGTCCCCCATAATTTACTAGTATAAAATACCGCTCCTTATAACCTTCAGTAGATGCCCTTATAGTGCTCCTCTTTCCCCATAGTACCCCCCATAATGTGTCCCAGTATAAAATGCCCCCATACATAGCGCCCCATATAAACTACCCCTTCTTTGTGCGCTCAGTAGATGCCCCCAATAATGTTCCAATAAGAAGTGCCCCTAGATGCACCATAATGTTTCTCTCCACCCCTTTCCCATAGTGGCCCCCATGTTTAAAATACTACTTTTGTGCCCCCCCAATAATGTGCCAGTAACGATTGCCCAAGATGCCCCCCATATAAAATACCACTTTTGTGCCCACATAGTGCCCCCCAATAATGTGTCAGTAAGGAGTGCTCCTAGATGCTTCCATAGTGCCCCCCATATAAATTACCTCTTTTGTGCCCATATAGTGCCCCTCAATAATGTGCCAGTAAGGAGTTCCCTAGATCTCCCCATAGTGCCCCCATATAAAAATCTTTTGTGCCCACATAGTGCCCCCCAAATAATGTGCCAGTAAGGAGAGCCCTAGATTCCACCATAGTGCCCCATATAAAATGCCACTTTTGTGCCCATATATTTCCCCCAATAATGTGCCAGTAAGAAGTGCCATAAATGCCCCCATAGTTCCACCATATAAAATACTTGTGCCCACATAGTGCCCCCCAATAATGTGCCAGTAAGGAGTGCCCTAGATGACCCCCATAGCGCTCCTCACTGCATTGTGTGCCATATAAAAAAAAATAAACACTTGAGGTTGGCAGAGATGCAGTGTAGGCCTATTCCAGCCCGTGTCCCGCGCTGTACGGCTCCGGTGGCGTGATGACATCATTGAGCCGCCTGCACCGGCCTCTGATAGGCTACAGGTCTAGTGCCTGCAGCCTATCAGAGGAATGGGGAAGAAAGATGCATCTCCACTGCCCGGAAGCACATCCATCTGTATCACTGTCATGAGGTCGGCAATATAGATGAATATAGAGATGAGCGCTTCCACAATGGCCACTGCCGCCCCCACTTGTTACCAGGGCCGTGCTGCCTCACCCTGCCTCAACTGCCTCACCTGTGTTACTAGTTCCTGTACAATCGGCCACAGAATGTGGACCATTGTGTTTATTATGGATCTACAGTATATGCATTTTGTGTGTTCTCATATTGCACTTCTGGTTTGGCATGTTTCAGCACATTTGGTATACTTTGAAGAAAGCCTATGTTGCTTCCCATAGGTACCATATGGACTCATATAAAGTGCTTACCCCAACATAATACAGACCTATAGGAACTTTGCCCTCTTGTTCTAGCCACATATACAGGGAGTGCAGAATTATTAGGCAAGTTGTATTTTTAAGGATTCATTTTATTATTGAACAACAACCATGTTCTCAATGAACCCCAAAAAACTCATTAATATCAAAGCTGAATATTTTTGGAAGTAGTTTTTAGTTTGTTTTTAGTTTTAGCTATTTTAGGGGGATATCTGTGTGTGCAGGTGACTATTACTGTGCATAATTATTAGGCAACTTAACAAAAAACAAATATATACCCATTTCAATTATTTATTTTTACCAGTGAAACCAATATAACATCTCAACATTCACAAATATACATTTCTGACATTCAAAAACAAAACAAAAACAAATCAGTGACCAATATAGCCACCTTTCTTTGCAATGACACTCAAAAGCCTGCTATCCATGGATTCTGTCAGTGTTTTTATCTGTTCACCATCAACATTGCGTGCAGCAGCAACCATAGCCTCCCAGACACTGTTCAGAGAGGTGTACTGTTTTCCCTCCTTGTAAATCTCACATTTGATGATGGACCACAGGTTCTCAATGGGGTTCAGATCAGGTGAACAAGGAGGCCATGTCATTAGATTTTCTTCTTTTATACCCTTTCTTGCAAGCCACGCTGTGGAGTACTTGGACGCGTGTGATGGAGCATTGTCCTGCATGAAAATCATGTTTTTCTTGAAGGATGCAGACTTCTTCCTGTACCACTGCTTGAAGAAGGTGTCTTCCAGAAACTGGCATTAGGGAGTTGAGCTTGACTCCATCCTCAACCCGAAAAGGCCCCACAAGCTCATCTTTGATGATACCAGCCCAAACCAGTACTCCACCTCCACCTTGCTGGCGTCTGAGTCGGATTGGAGCTCTCTGCCCTTTACCAATCCAGCCACGGGCCCATCCATCTGACCCATCAAGACTCGCTCTCATTTCATCAGTCCATAAAACCTTAGAAAAATCAGTCTTGAGATATTTCTTGGCCCAGTCTTGATGTTTCAGCTTGTGTGTCTTGTTCAGTGTTGGTTGTCTTTCAGCCTTTCTTACCTTGGCCATGTATCTGAGTATTGCACACCTTGTGCTTTTGGGCACTCCAGTGATGTTGCAGCTCTGAAATATGGCCAAACGGGTGGCAAGTGGCATCTTGGCAGCTGCACGCTTGACTTTTCTCAGTTCATGGGCAGTTATTTTGCGCCTTGGTTTTTCCACACGCTTCTCGCGACCATGTTGACTATTTTGAATGAAACGCTTGATTGTTCGATGATCACGCTTCAGAAGCTTTGCAATTTTAAGAGTGCTGCATCCCTCTGCAAGATATCTCACTATTTTTGACTTTTCTGAGCCTGTCAAGTCCTTCTTTTGACCCATTTTGCCAAAGGAAAGGAAGTTGCCTAATAATTATGCACACCTGATATAGGGTGTTGATGTCATTAGACCACACCCCTTCTCATTACAGAGGTGCACATCACCTATTATGCTTAATTGGTAGTAGGCTTTCGAGCCTATACAGCTTGGAGTAAGACAACATGCATAAAGAGGATGATGTGGTCAAAATACTCATTTGCCTAATAATTCTGCACTCCCTGTATAATATGTATGTATGAAAGTAATGGTTCTTCCTCAGCAAATATTCATTTATTGGTGATTGATGCAACAGATGCATATGTTGTGAGAGATGTTGCATTGTACTAAACAACTCTTAGAAAATATCTGAATTTCTATGAAATTATATTGTTTTCTGCAAAGCCATTACAGTGTTTGTTGAGTGAAAAAAAATAATTATTTTGTTCATGATTGAAAAAGTTCAATCTCCATTTATGCTTTTAGTGTTCAAAATAAGAATGTGTAAATTATTTTTACAACCCAGTTTGTAAAGTGCCTGTATGTAGAAAAGAGTATTAAAAATCTAATTAACCAAGCATAATTATCACAAGTCTATGTATAGTATTTTTCAAAGAACTACTTTTCATGTTCCATAATCTATTATTCTAAGCTTTATTTCCATAAAATATGAATTAACATGTGCAAGTATCAAGAATGCCTATAGCAAATTAGCACATCCTTGTTGATGTTTGCCTACCGACAATGGCATTAAATGTGTAGGCACATGAAACTCTCTGAAGACCTTGAAAGTGATAAATAATGATGTAAAATATATTCTTCGTGTAGTGATGCTCTCGGCACCCCAGCCTCTCATGCCTTCTTACAGCTGACTCATATTACTATATCATTATTTTTTGCTTTGGGATACAATAAAAGTGTCTTTTTTTTCCTTTGCTGGATTCCATCTAATACTCCAGGGATTATTCTTCTGGATCACAAGAAAATATTTTAATATGATAATATGTTCCATGATAACCTGTCATAAACCTTAAAGACGTATCAGAAACACAGTTTGACAGTTCTCATATTATACTTTATTTTTTGCTAGTTGACTTCTGCTAGGTTGAGCTGCTTTTAGAATATAATGAGTTTCGTGAACTCTAAGACAAAAAAACAAAACAGGAATAGTATGGTGGAGATCTCCCTGGCTAGCAACTCGTTCAACGGGCCCACCAGATGAGCGAATTTGGGTATAAACCTCCTGTAGTAGCCAGACAGTCCCATGAACGCCCCGTACCTCCCGTAGCGTACTTGGCCGGGGCCACTTCTGAACGGCCTCCACCTTGCTGGTGGCCGGTTTTACCCCCTCCTGTTTGACCACATGTCCTAAGTACTCTATCTGCTGTTGGAACAGCTGACATTTTTTGGGCTTGATCTTGAGCCCATGGTCTCATAGCCATCCCAAGACTTAGAAACATAGAAACATACAATGTGTCGGCAGATAAGAACCATTTGGCCCATCTAGTCTGCTCAATATACTAAGTACTATGGATAGCCCCTGGCCCTATCTTATATGAAGGATGGCCTTATGCCTATCCCATGCATGTTTAAACTCCTTCACTGTATTTGCAGCTACCACTTCTGCAGGAAGGCTATTCTATGCATCCACTACTCTCTCAGTAAAGTAATACTTCCTGATATTACTTTTAAACCTTTGCCCCTCCTAAATCCTTTTCCATTTGGTGTATCCCTCCAGGAACATCAACCCTGTTTCAAATCTTTGTGTCACTTGTCGCAGCTTCTGGAGGTGATCTTCAAAGGAAGCCCCGAACACTACTATGTCATCCAAGTATATCAATACTGATTCGAAGTTGAGGTCCTCCACACAGTGTTCCATCAATCGCTGGAATGTCCCTGGAGCATTGGAGAGGCCGAAGGGCATCCGGTTGAACTCGTAGAGTCCCATAGGTAGAATGAAGGCCGTCTTGGCTTTGTCCTTCTTGGCCACCGGCACCTGCCAGTACCCACTAGCCAGATCAAGAGTTGAGAAGAACTTTGCTTGGCTTAGGGCTGATAATGACTCCTCAATCCGTGGAAGGGGGTAGGCATCCCGGACGGTCTGAGCATTTAGCTTCCGATAATCCCCACAGAACCGGAGACTCCCATCTTTCTTCCGCACCAGGACTACCGGAGCAGCCCAGAGACTTTGACTCTCCTGGATCACCCGGTTCTCCAACATGCTGGCCACCATGTCTTTCACCTCCTGATACATCTTAGGTGGGATCTGCCGGTAACGTTCCCTGATCGGCACGGCATCGGCGGTTGGGATTTCATGTTAGATGGCAGTAGCACACCCAAAGTCCTCATCATGTCTTGAGAAGGCCGCCTGAAATTCCCAGAGGGTGTCTTCCAGCAGCTTTTGTTCCCCCGGGGTCAGGGTTCTGCAGTCCACCCCCATACGGGCCATGATCACTCGACCATTCCACTCCGCTGTCGGGGTTTCCCTTGAATAGGATCTACACAGCATAGGTCCAGGCTGATCTCCTATCTGGCTGCAGCGTGAAGCCCCTTCGTCGAGCGATACCCCCTTCGGACACATAAACTTTGGCCAGCAGGGTGTTTGCAGGGATGGTTAATTCGCAGTCCTCAACATTACAGCAACGTATAGGCACACATCCGTCCTTCACAACGGAGAGGGCCCGGGCTACCAGTGGGCGAATCTGCGTTTCTTCTTGATAAGCGGGCTTGATCAGGACCTCCAGTCCATTCAGTCGTCGCCCAGCCCCCACTGGCAGCATCAATATTCATTCCTGTCGATGTGTGATCTTCAACTGAGGCCTCCGTAGCACCCTCACGTCTCCAATGGCCCGTCCGGACAGGTTATTCTTTTGCAGGCTACAGCTCCTCACCATTTGTTGTAGGACCTTCTGGGTAGGCCGGTGTGGGGTGGCCTGTTGCCAGTACTTTGGCCCTTCCTTGGCATAGAGTTGATGGTCTAGGTCTCTCAGTATATTCATGCCCAGGGTCACGTCCATTCTTTCCGGGACGAATGGTCCACCAGCACGACCCCTTTCTTACCGATGTCTTGCCCAAACAGTCGGACCCGCATCCAGACTATCCTTCGAACATCCATCTCTCTATTATCGGCAGCCGTCAGTCTGATGACGGTCCCATCTTCGGGCTCCATCATATGCCCGAAGTGTCTCTCGAAGAACTCCAGAGGCATTTGGGTGCACTCTGACCCGGTATCAACTAGGCAGCAGACCTTTCGGCCTTCCAACTCGGCTTCTAATATGGGGCTGCTGGCATACAGAGCACGTTCTTCACGCAGAGGGCTTAACTTCCGGTGCAACGCCGCAGGACGCCCAGCTACTGCAGCGGTTGGAAGTTTAACGTCGGCTCAGACGCTTACTGTTCTGGGCACTCTCTGGCCATATGGCCGTACTTTCGGCAAGCCCAACAGAGGGGCCCTCTTCTGACCGGCCCCCTCACTGGGGTTGTTCTGGGTGGAGTGGAACGAGGTGCGGGGACCGTTTCCGGAGGCCAGGACGGTTCTGCCTTCATCTGGGACACTTCCAGCCGGAGCTTTTTCAATTCCGCCCGCAGAACCTGGACTACATCCTTTAAGGACTCCGATTCTTCAGACCCCGGCCGGTTCCTTGTAACATGCGTGCTATTTACCACTCTCGCTGCCGCAGGTATGGGCTCTTCCTCTCTCTCTACGGCGGCTAAGTAGACACTGTAAAATGTTATATCGGCCATTGTTTGGGTCATCTCTTGTAATTTATCTTGTAAGAATTTATTGGAGAGCCCCACTATGAACTGATCTCGTAGAAGCCGGTCCACCTCCCGGAAGGCGCCCATGGCCTCAGGGTCTAGTTTTAGTATCTCATTCAGTGTCTCCTGTAGAGCATTGGAATATTGCATCAGGGTCTCGCCCTCTCGCTGGGGTCAGTTAAAGAAGTGACTCCGTAACTGTACCTCTTTGGCCCGCCCCCCTTGGGCTCTCTCTAGCAGGGAGAATATCTTCTCTAGGGTATCTCTCTCGGAGTCAGGCCTTACCATCACTGTCCGCCTGACGTCACCCTCTAGGGCTTCCAACGCAACCTCAGCCCGCAGTTCAGGGGTCAGGTTACACATTTTAACCGCACTTTGCACCCTTTCAGTCTAGTCCTGCAATGTCATGTTTCTACTGTCATACTTTGGCAGATGACCCAGCAGTGCCCCTACAGGGATGTATCCTACTGGGGTAGTCATATTGTTGGGGGCTGCTGGATTTGCGCCTGTGCACCCTGGGCTGGGTCCTGATCAGGCACCACTGGCGCTGGGGGACAATCTCCCGCCTCGTTCCCGTCCATAACGGTCACTTTATCCTGCCAACTACGCCAAGTTGTAAGCCGTGTACCGGGATGGGCTCCCCAGGATACAGCAAAGTCACAGACAAGGAAAGCGACACTGACACCAGCTTTATATGCAAGAATATAAACTTTACTTTGGAAACAGTATTAACACAAGTACAAACAGTATAAGTAATACCCCAGGCCCACAGTCACCGTCCCTGTCCGAGGGACAGGCCTAGCCCGTTTGCGTACACAGCAGAGCCTACAAGTCATACTGTGCCGCTATAGAGGACACACCTAACCGGTGGCAGACGCAGCAGAGCCTGCAAGTCAATTACTGTGCTGCAGTCCAGTACAGTAAGGCCTAACAAAGCTATAACCCTATCTAACTAGCGAATACAAGGCCTAGGCTAGTCTCTGTTACTTTAGGCGCCAAACAGTAAAGTACAATTGGTAATCACGTGTACTGACCTGCGTCCGTTCTGGGCCCTAGGATGCCACTTACCCGGGATGGCCACCAAGCTCTGAGCAACCGTGCAGCCTTGCTTGATGATAAGGTTTTCTGTCCATACACTGGAACTGGTCTTCCTGGGATAACCTCTCTTTCAAAGAGCTGTATCCAGACAGGGGACAGCAGATACTCTCCTTCCTTTGAGTGTCCATTCACTGCCGGACATCTGCAAGCCAGGATGGAATTGGATTCAGTCCCTTACAGCACAATCAACACTTCCTGGTTCACACAGAAGCATGTGTAATCATCTGCTTTGCATATGCAGATCCCAGAGTGTGCTGACTGTGCTGCAAAACAGTGGCCTCTAGTGCCCGGAATGCCAAATGACAGCTCCAATACAATTTAAACATAAATATCATACAGGCAGAGCTTATCCACAATCTCACACTTGCTAATAAAATTAATTTTTAAAAACATTTTAAAAGGTGCAGACGGAATACTAAAGGATTTAAACCAGTCGCAACTGATGTTTCTCTGACTGTTGCAGAACCTTATAATTCAGACCTCAGCTGCTGCAGAATTTCATCATACACACCTCAACTGCTGCAGAACATGATAATTTGATGCTACAGAACACATAGGGCTCTGATCACATCTGTGTTAGAGGCCTCAGTCACAGTTCAGGTCATAAATGCTGGACACAATATTGCAGCCTGCCAGGATCCATGATTGAAACCTGTCAGATCTCATCATAGTCAGTGAGATCTGTCAGATTCTGTCAACCATGAGGTGCCAGGTCTGGCACTACCATACTTTTCACTATGAGAATGAAACAGCGAAAGTCACCAGCGCAGATCTGAACACAGCCTAATACACACCTCAGATGCTGCAGAACATCATGATAGTGACAAGGTTGTTTTTGGAAATTAGAGGGCAATATATAGAGGGGTAAAAGAGATGAGAAATTTATCTCCCAGCATGTTCAGGCTGTTATTATAGGACACCAGTGGGCATTACAGGCATAGGGTATAAGAGCTGTGAACTATAACTCCCAGCATGCCCAGATTTTTATAATAATTGAGTATTAGCCGGCATTACTGGGGGTATACATGTACAATGTGCGGCATAGCGGGATATGACTTGCCACCCAGAGCATGGACGGTGCTCTGAAAGGACAGGTGCAGGAGCTTTGCCATTTTTTATCAGCGGCAGGGGCCCTGCTGTTCCTGACAGCTGAACCCTTGCTGTATACTCCGGCATTAGTGAATACACAGATGCCAGTACATTAACCCATTGTATACCATGGTCAACGCTGACCGTTGCATGTACGGCCCCATTGGGTCGTGCTGTGGTATCAGAGACCCGCTAGAACAGCAGCCCAATTGGGGTTTGCCTCCTATGGAAGCCTATGAGATTCAGCCCACAGGCTGGATGTAATGCTCACAGTTCAATGCATTACAATACAGGATGTATTGTAATGCATTGTAGAGGAGATCAGACATAAGTTAAAGTCCCATAGTGGGACAAAAGTAAAAAAGAAAAAAAAAAGTGTTTTACATAATAAATAAATAAGTTTCATGTTAAAAAAGCACCCCTTTCCTATAATTGTCATAAAAAATTGAAAAAAATAGAATATAAAAATACATATTAGGTATTGCCACATCCGTAACGACTGGCTCTATAAAAATATCACATGATGTACGCCATCAGGTGAACCCCTTAAAAATAAATAAATAAAAATTTGGCCAAAAGAGCCATTTTTTGGTCACCTTGCCTCACAAAAAGTGTAATAACTAGGGATCAATAAGTCATATGTAGCCCAAAATGGTACCAATCAAATTGTCACCCCATCTGACAAAAAATGAGCCCCTACAAATTAAAAAAAGATGGCTTTCAGAAAATGGCAACACAAAAATGCTTTTACTGTGTAAGGCTACTTTAACACCATCGTTAATATTTTCCGGTATTGAGATCCGTCATATGGTCTTAATACCGAAAAAAAAAGCTTCCGTTTTGTCCCCAAAATGTAACTGAACAGAACAGAATGCTCTAAAATGCATTCCGTTATGTTTGGTTGCATTCTCATACCAGAGAGAAAACAGCAGCATGCTGCGGTTTTCTTTCCGTCATGACCCGCAATGCAAGTCAATTCTCTGACACAATAGAAAACGGATCCGTTCTCCATTGACTTCCAATGGCGTTCATGATGGATTCGTCGTAATCAAGAAAATAATGACTGGAGATCACGAATTCTAGAATTTGCTAATTTATGGCAAATATTAGGCCAAACATTTGCGAAATATCACAAAAACAAATATTGCCTATGCTGCTCATCACTACCTGGTGTTTAAGCAGTATAGCAATCTGCACATTCAGCTACTAAGCTGTGCACTGGTGGACACTCATGCTAAATCACTCTCCCTACTGCTGAAACTTCAT
This sequence comes from Bufo gargarizans, assembly GCF_014858855.1. Taxonomy (NCBI): domain Eukaryota; kingdom Metazoa; phylum Chordata; class Amphibia; order Anura; family Bufonidae; genus Bufo; species Bufo gargarizans. Next base: position 391,027,590 of record NC_058083.1, on the reverse strand, counting down.
TGCTATTCTCAACATAGTGATTCACTGTTCAGTGAATAGAGGCCTATATATATTTCTTCTATGCTGCTTGTCAAGGGAAGACCAGAGCCTGTGCAGTAGTAGAGCAATTGCTGAGAAGACGTCTGAGGATTGACTTATGAGCAAGCAATTACTTTTTCTTTTCACTGCTTCAAATTCCATGGCACAGTTTTATCTATCCAATGTACTGACTCCATTTTTAAGTTGAATAGACCAGAACTCTTCTTTTTGACCTCCCCCAAATTAGAATAAGGTGTATGACCACGCTCTTTATACACCCGACTCAACTTAAGAATCCCCATACATTCCCAAAATGTATTTTTAATAACAAAATAGTAATCTACCTAAATTAATATTGCCCGAGATAGGTTTATAAAGATAGTATCCCTCTACAATAAAAACACTTAGCTAGAGTATTTCACTCAAGTGGGCACATAGATAACAAGGGAAGCGATTCAAAAATTGGAAAATCCAACCCTAATTTTCTATAAAGTTAAAGTTGTGTAGTTTGTGTAATTTGATTCAGGAGAAAGTGTGTGTGTGTATGAGAGAGAGATTGATAGATAGAGAGAGAGAGAGAGAGAGAGAGAGAGAGAGAGTGCCTTTTCCTGCCAATTAGAGCAATAAATGCAGCTCAAATTTATTCAGACCCAAATAAAATTTTAAGAAATGTACTCATCTCAGTTACCTATTCCAGACTCCAGTATCTCATAAATACTATAGCCATGCAATACTGGAAATTTATTTAACCAAGAATTGCCCAACAGTACTTTTATCCTCATCCTTAATCTGTACAGTCAAAAATATTCTTTAATACCTGGGATGGTAATGGGTTTGTCTGGGAACAAACCACTTATTGTTTTAAACACCTTAGTCTAGTTTCACACTAGCATTAAAGAGATTCGTCAGGCTATTGTGGCAGGGGACAGCCTACCAGAGCTCTCTGTATCTAGCATTGCTGGACTCTAGCTGAATGCCTACCGGCCCCATTAAATATAATAATATGTCAACAAGTGGCCAAACAAATACTGCTGCATTGGAACAGCCTTCCAGATCTCTTTAATACTAGCGTGAAACCAAACTGAGGAGCTTTCTGTGCTGAGGATGTGCCTAATTTATGAGGAAGTGCATGCTTTGTCATAAATTAAGTGCATCCTCCTGCGGTCCGTGCACCTTAACAGAAATCTATGACAGCTCAAAGCTGCCATAGATTTCTGACTTCATTTTCTCCTAAAAACTGGCTATCTGCCCTTCCTGCCTTTACCATGCCCCCTTTAATGAAAATGATAAGGGTTGTGTAAAATCCGAGAGTTGCAACAATTTTTTAAAAAGTCACAGTTAAAAGTCTGAAACACATAGTTTACGACTTTGTAAAATTACTTTTCAGTCGCCAAAGAGGCACGGCTGGGGGCCCGAAGAAACGCCCTGTCGACTGGGGGCCCCGGCAACAAGAGGCCCTTAAAGCGGTGAAAGATGCGCTGACCAATGCGCCGATCCTGGCTTACGTGCGGTTTGATACCCCATTCCTGCTGTATACTGATGGAAGCCTACATGGTCTGGGGGCCGTATTGTCCCAAGTCCAGGATGGATGGGAGAGAGTCATCGCCTAAGAGAGTCAGAACGCAACCCTGATAACTATAGCTCCTTTAAACTGGAACTGCTGCCACTGGTGTGGGCCATGACCAAAAGGTTTGCAGAATACCTGACTGGTGCAGAAGTGACTGTGATGACGGACAACAACCCGTTGGCACACCTGGAGAATGCCAAGCTCGGTGCACTCGAGCAAAGATGGTTGGCCCGCCTTTCTAAGTACCAATACCGCATCAAATTCCGGTCCGGTAGGGAGAATGGCAACGCCGATGCACTCTCTCGAGTTCCAGTAGGACAGTCTACTCAGAGAGCCAATGAGGAGTTAGAGGATACTGAAACTCCTGACCTTGGTCGCTTACCTCTGTTACCGGATGTGGCACATTCAAGTGGGGTGGCGTCTGGAATGATGCTGGTGCTGGGGAAAACTGATTGATTGGGAGAAAGTCCAGGATAGCTGCCGAGAATTGTGGAAAGTGAAAGAATGAGTTCGGAGCAAGATCTGGCCTCGGCCAGAAGAATGAGTCTACCTGACCCCAGAGGGTCAGAAGTTATTGAGGCAGTGGCATAAGCTGACAATTGCCCAGGGCCTCCTGTGCCGTATCGTATACTTACAGTCAGAGCTGCGGTACCGGCAACAGATTGTCATTCCCATGTCGTTGGGACCGGAGGCCACCAGGGAAGCTCATGAAAAGGGAGCTCATTTTGGGAGCGGCAAAATGTTCAAGTGGCTCCAACGGCTGGTATACTGTCCAGATCTGGCCGACATGGTGGCCGCAGCATGTCTTAAGTGTCGATCCTGTGGGTTGAGTAAGAGTACTGAACAGTGGGCTCCTGTGCAGACCATCTGCACCTCAGCACCCCTAGAACTTCTGATGATCGATTATGTACAGATTGGATACTCTACTTCGGGACACTCGTACTGTCTAGTTATGACAGATCGCTTTACCAAATATGCGGTGGCTGTGCCCACCAGAGACCAAACTGCAGAGCCGGCCGCTGAAGCTGTTTGTAAACACTTTATACAGGTGTTTGGGTGTCCACGGAGGATACATTCAGACCAGGGAGCATGCTTTCAGGGTACTCTAATGAATGAACTGTACCAACTGTATGGAATTGAACGCTCCCACACCACTCCATATCACCCACAAGGAATTGGGGCGTGCGAACGCTTCAATCGCACATTGCTTCAGATGCTGCAGACTCTGGAAGACAGTCAAAAAGCCCAGTGGCCCGCATACCTACCTGAGTTGATGTGGGCCTATAACAACAGAGTACACAGTACCACCGGATACTCTCCACATATGCTCATGTTTGGACGAGCCAGACGGGAGATTGAAGATCTCCACATGCCCAACCGGATGGAGCCCCACCGAGAAGTACCACCGCATGGGTGCAGGAGCACTGCCGCCGGCTGAGAGTGGTCCACAAGGTTGTGGGGGAGCGCCTGGGACAGGTGGTACACCCTAACCCAAGACCAGTGCAGAAAGATGGGTATGTCCCTGGTGATCGGGTGATGGTCAAAGCCAAACGGCCGTCAGGGAAGTTGGATGGACAGTGGGAGGCAGTTCCATACACGGTGAAGAGAAGAGTAGACCCCGCTATTCCTGTCTATGAGGTAGAGCCAGTAGGGACCCTCACAGAACTTACACCGTTGAGACGTTGCAATTTTGATGAGCCGGTGTGCGTGGAGGGCGTGCCTTCTCACGCTCAGGGTATGGAGGAAAGTCCCTCAGATGAGGAAGAGGAGGAATGGTGGTTCGTACCCGCCCAAGTGTCCACAGAGGTTCCGGCCATGGCAGGTTTGCCACCCAGATGCAATGCTGAGCAATCAACAGCTCCTCTCTTGTCAAATATGCCTGATGCCCCCAGTATTTCTGAAACCCCCAATCTGAGAAGGTCAGCGAGGCCCAATGCTGGGGTGTGCCTCCACAGCGCTATGCCCAGGATGAGTATGTATGGGGAGAGTTGCCGAGGACGACAACTTCTAGTGGGGTGGCATGTGAGATTGTGAATAAGCTCTGTCTGTATGATATTTATGTTTAAATTGTATTGGAGCTGTCATTTGGCATTCCGGGCACTAGAGGCCATTGTTTTGCAGCACAGTCAGCACACTCTGGGATCTGCATATGCAAAGCAGATGATTACTCATGCTTCTTTGTGAACCAGGAAGTGTTGAATTGACATGGTGGAAGGATTGTGCTGTGAGGGACTGAATCCGATTCCATCCTGGCTTGCGGATGTCCGGCAGTGAATGGACACTCAAAGGAAGGAGAGTATCTGCTGTCCCCTGTCTAGATCCAGCTCTTTGAAAGAGAGGTTGTCCCAGGAAGACCAGTTCCAGTGTATGGACAGAAAACCTTATCATCAAGTAAGGCCGCACGGTTGCTCAGAGCTTGGTGGCCATCCCGGGTAAGCAGCATCCTAGGGCCCAGAACGGACGCAGGTCAGTACACTTGATTACCAATTGTACTTTACTGTTTGGCGCCTAAAGTAACAGAGACTAGCCTAGGCCTTGTATTAGCTAGTTAGATAGGGTTATAGCTTTGTTAGGCCTGACTGTACTGGACTGCAGCACAGTAATTGACTTGCAGGCTCTGCTGCGTCTGCCACCAGTTAGGTGTGTCCTCTATAGCGGCACAGTGCGACTTGTAGGCTCTGCTGTGTACGCCAATGGGCTAGGCCTGTCCCTCGGACAGGGAGGTGACTGTGGGCCTGGGGTATTACTTATACTGTTTGTCCTTGTGTTAATGCTGTTTCCAAAGTAAAGTTTATATTCTTGCATATAAAGCTGGTGTCAGTGTCGCTTTCCTTGTCTGTGACTTTGCTGTATCCTGTGGAGCCTACCCCGGTACACGGCTTACACAAGTAAAGCTAGATTTTACACTTGCTTCCACAGATCTGGCAGGCTGTTACGGCCAGGCCCTGCCTGAGTACCTGCTGGCACTATAACTATAATAAGGCCCAAGATCCAGGAGAAAAGCATCAACTATGCACAGTGTTTTTTGTCCAGTCGATTCCTGGTATTCTAGGGGGGGGACCATTTGCCTAGTCTGCCTAGGGCACTAAAATACCTTGTCCTTACCCTGTTCCTCTGCCAGCACACATCACACTGTGACTAACTGAGTACCCTAGACCTGTCCTGATCCAGCAGAGTCACCAGTACAGACTCCAGTTCAGCACTGTGAAGATATGCCCCAGGCCCTAACTGCACTCTGCCACAGTGACAGCCGTCTACAGCAGCACAAACAGTAAGTCAGCACTAGGGGCAGGTAAAACAACAGCAGACACAGTTCATGGGAGGTATGGAACACTATATAATAAGCAGCTGGCACAGTTCATGGGGAAGGATGGCACAACATATAAAAGGCAGTGTGCACGGTTTATCGGCTAAGGCTAGGTGCACTTTTGTTAACAGATTCCTAAGTAGCCAGGGCAGGTGATGGGAGGGGCTAGGGTGGATAGTGGGAAGGGTCAGGACCCAGGCTCAATGATTTCGATATATGCCCCTGGTTTAAATATTTTTCAGGAATTTTTAAACTCAAAGGGGGAAATTAATCATTCCCCCCATGCGAGTTTTCTGGCTTAAAAAAGTCACAAAAACCATGTTTTAGAATTTTTTAACAGCACTTGCACAAAAATATTTGAGCAAGTGGTGTTTCTCTGCCACCCTCACCAAAGGAGGTGTAAAAAAAGACTAAAATCTATACCAGCTAAGGGCATTGGGTTGCACAGCCAGAAAGAACTCGGTCTTTGTACACTCTGGCAAGCTGTATGCTTGCTTGTTTATGTATGCAAATATGTCTAGGTTCAGTCCTACCTGGACTGTGGCCTTTCTCCGCCACATACCATGTTCCCTGACCTCATGGACATCTGGGCAGGCAGATTGAAACAGTGGCTACTGACAGTTTGATCCCTCTGTCTTGTCCAGCCTCCAGTGTCACCTCAGAGAGGATTTGCAAAGCGGCAGGTCATGTCATCACACCCAAATGGACAACATTGTCCTCCACCAGTGTACAAAACATCACTTTTTCCAAAATGAATCAGACATGAATCCATAGCCCCCCTTATGAACAATGCCAGTGCCACCATAGCCCTCTTATGAACAATGCAAGTGCCATCATAGCCCTCCTTAAGAACAGTACCAGTGCCACCAGAGCTCCCCTTATGAACAATACCAGTGCCACCATAGCCCTCCTTAAGACCAGTACTAGTGCCACCATAGCCCCCTTATGAACAATTCCAGTGCCACCATAGCCCTCTTATGAAGTATACCTTGCACTGTCTGCCCTGCTGTGCCTGCTGCTGCTTATAGTGCAGATAAGCAGTGCTCCGGGGCCCAATTCATGAATTTTTTATTTGAAAGAAACATCAGTGCACAGGGCTGCTGACTTACTGTGTACACTGTGGCTTGCTGATCACAGAGAGGCAGACAGGACCGATCTTTACACACACTGCAGATGACTGACCTTTGTCTGGAGCCTGGAGGATGAGGCTGATCACAGCAGTCAGGTCAGTTCATATTAAGGCTAGCCAGCGGCAGTCCTGTGCCAGCTCACATTCCCTTGCTAGGTGCACTGCGAGGCTAGCCACTCAGCAGAGCGTCTAAATTGCTAAATGCTGATTGGTAAATCTGTCAGTTTCAGACACACTCTATGTTATGGGTGAGGACAGTGACTGTGGGTGGGATATGAACTGTGTAAGGGAGAGGGGAGCCAGCCTGGACACCCCCCCCCCCCCCCCTTCTGAGCCAAGCACAGGGGCTGCAGAAAGCAAATAAGCAGGGCCCAAACCTCACACATGGACTTAGGTTAGAAGCAGTTATATTTATTTAGCATAATTAGGGGGCAGAGCCTTCCATACATGGCCGGGCCCCTTTCCCCACAGGCCCCGTAGCAGCTGCATGGTCTGCCTCTGCCTCTATTAGAGGTATGCCACTGCCTACTGCCACTACCAATACACCTACACAGCTGCCGCAAATTCGCACACACATATACTGTTTTGTCTATTCCATGCTGTGCTGCTACTGCTGGTGCTGCCAGTTATTACTGGCAAATTTGACTTCAGCATTTAGAGACTTCAATCTGAAGGAAACAGCGCGCTGCAATCCGTAAAGAGGTGACGTATAGAAATCACGTGGGACTCCACGTGAAGACGCCACCAGGTACGTGATTACCATTTGAAAAATTCAGGATCACCATTTAAAAGCTTTGAAAGTTTCGACTAAAGCCTATATCCATGTTAAACTAATGGGAAAAGAAAATATCGCTGGTTAAGCGTGCGGTCCACTGTGTCATATAAAAACCACTGATAGTGGTGAAGACGTAACAAAGAGACTGCCTACATACCTTTTCCATATGTTCATCAACCTGCTAACAAAGAAAATAGGTGGTTTTACATGCTAAATATTGGGAACACTATCTGAAAAGATTGCTAAAAGTCATTTAAAGCCCCTGTGTTGCTGCTTCTACAGTATCTTCTGTGGCCTTTTTCAAATAATCGATATTCTGTGGTCCTTTCAAATAATCAATACTTTTGAGACTTTTCAAATAATCGACGCTCTCAAGATCGATTCTGTTTAAACATTTTACTAATTACTTTACATCAGTCCTAAGAGCCGATCATTACATCGATTTATATAATCAAAGTCGACTATAATATCGATTGAAAATTTATAGAATTTTGTGTTTTTATATAGATATGTTTTAGTGTTATTTTTTGTGATATTATAAATGTATAATGGTATGTTTATATAAATTTTTCTGATGCAACTACTTATGATCTGAGTGCCCGTTTTAACATATATTTATATACCATAAGCACATCATGTAAAATGGATTTGGCTACAAATCATATTTTCTACTAACTTCAGTAAGGAACAAGTCACAGTCCAAAACATCTACTTAGAACATCTGTGCAACAGATAGTTTAGGTTTAGGTGTAGTGTCGTTCTAGGAATAAATCACGTTCCTTTTAATCAGACAGTTTTTTATCCTAAAGTAAAAGAAAAAGATCTATGCATCATTCCAAATATAGATCCTATTTATTCACACAATGCAACGTTTCAGCTCACACTGCGCTTTTCTCAAGCATATGACAAACATATATCCTATAAAGTTATATGCTTGAGAAAAGCTCAGTGTGAGCTGAAACATCACATTGTGTGAATAAAATAGGATCTTTATTTGGTGTGCTGCCTGCATCTCTTCCATTACATTGCTAATGGACACAGGAACTAGTCTGCCCCATTTACCATTTAACCAGCGCTGCTGATTTTCTCTTGTGTTGAACCTCTTGCCTAAGTCATACAAAAACTGCATATTAAATGGTGCAGTGATTTAGGGTGGGTTCACACTAGCGTAAGGGATTCTGTTATGGCTTTCCTTTATAACATGGTTATAATTGAAAATAACGGAATCCATAAGATGGAAGGACGTTCTTCTGCCCATAGACTTGTATTATGATGGAATACAAAACGGAAGCCTTTAAAAGGCATTCCGTTTGCTCTCTGTCCTAATAGAAGTCTATAGGAATCAAAACGGGTCCCGTTATGCAAGACGCATTCTGTCTGGGCATTCCGTTATTTTCTGTTATAACGGAAAGCCATAATGGAATCCCTAACGCTAGTGTGAACCCACCCTTACTAATTTTGAAAAACAATCACCCTCAGGTGTTTCTTGTACACTTTCACCAGATTCCTACTGCTCGTATTTCATGAATTTAATCAGATATAGGAACAACCTTTCTCCACTCTTCCATGTAATCAATCACCAATAAATTTGCTGTTACAAACTCCTTCTCTACTTTGTCTCCGACATTCCAGCTCTAGTGATCATCCAGCACCAAAATATTTGGGTGTTCGGCCCAAACACATTGCTATATTTGTGTGCTCGACCGAGCACCAGAGTATAATAGAAGTCAATGGGAGACAACCAGGCACCTCCTTCTCTGAAGAGGGGAGGGTGCCTGGTCCATTGGAAAAGGTCAGAAAGTGACAGAAACGCCACCATAATGGATCGGGAACAGCATGGGGACGATGTCTGGATGCATCTTGGACTCCCAGGTCGCTGCTGGTAACCATGTTGTCCGAGTTGTATGCCACTTTTACAGACTGACAAAAATAAGCACAACCCCCCCCCCCCCCAAAAAAAAAAAAAACAATTTTACAGGAAAAATTGTTAGGAAACATTCTTTCCTGTATGTTTACTTGTATATAAAGTGAAAGGGCTGCCAAAAATTACAAGGAACCAGCACTACAATATACCCTTTATTACACATAAAGGAGGGCATCATACACACTCTTGAAAAATAATGATTGGTGGCCTGATGGTGACCCTGAAAAACATTTGGAGCAAGGGCCTGCTGATCTGACCATCCAAAACATGAAGGGTGAGGGCCTGCTAATGAGCTGACCCTCTAAAACATTATGGGCGAGGGCCTGCTGGTGAGCTGGCTGACGCTCTAAAACATTATATGCAAGTGCCTGCTGGTGAGCTGATGCTCTAAAACATTATATGCTAGTGCATGCTGTCCAGCTGACACTCTAAAGCATTATATGCGAGTGCATGCTGTTCAGCTCACGCTCTAAAACATCATATGCATGTGCATGCTGTTCAGCTGGCACTTTAAAACATTATATACGAGTGCATGCTGTACAGCTGACGCTCTAAAAAATTATTTTCAAGTGCATGTTGTTCAGCTGACGCTCTAAAACATTATTTGCGAGTGCCTTCAGGTGAGCTGACGCGCTAAAACATTATATGCGAGTTCATGCTGTTCAAATGACGCTCTAAAACATTATATATGAGTGCATGCTGTACAGCTGACGCTCTAAAACATTATATGCAAGTGCATGCTGTACAGCTGATGCTCTAAAACATTATATGCTAGTGCATGCTGTTCAAATGACGCTCTAAAACATTATATGCGAGTGAATGCTGTACAGCTGATGCTCTAAAACATTATAAGCGAGTGCCTTCAGGTCAGCTGATGCTCTAAAACATATGCGAGTGCATGCTGTACAGCTGATGCTCTAAAACATTATAAGTGAGGGCATGCTGTTCAGCTGACCCTGTAACACAATTTGAGTTGACAGCTTGCAGTTGAGCTGACCCTTTAAAAAAAGTTTTTGGAGAGGGCCTGCAGTTGGAGGGAATATATACAATCTGGATTAGGAGGAGGAGGAGAAAACAGGATTCAACCATATACTTTTTTTTTGTGGTGGAAAAGGTGCATGGGAATATACTACAGTAGGATGAGTACATTATAAATGATAGATTGAAATTGCCTTTATGTTCATCATCAACTCAGCTCTTCTCTGATGGAGTTGAGAAGTCAGGGGCAATCCAGGCCTTGTTCATTTTTATCAAAGGGCTCTTTCACACCTGCGTTCTTTTCTTCCGGCATAGAGTTCCGTCATCGGGGCTCTATGCCGGAAGAATCCTGATCAGTTTTATCCTAATGCATTCTGAATGGATAGAAATCCGTTCAGGATGCATCAGGATGTCTTCAGTTCCGGACCAGAACGTTTTTTGGCCGGAGAAAATACTGCAGCATGCTGCGCTTTTTGCTCCGGCCAAAAATCCTGAAGACTTGCCGCAAGGCCGGATCCGGAATCAATGCCCATTGAAAGGCATTGATCCGGATCCGGCCTTAAGCTAAACGTCGTTTCGGCGCATTGCCGGATCCGACGTTTAGCTTTTTCTCAATGGTTACCATGGCTGCTGGGACGCTAAAGTCCTGGCAGCCATGGTAAAGTGTAGTGGGGAGCAGGGGAGCAGCATACTTACCGTCCGTGCGGCTCCCGGGGCGCTCCAGAGTGACGTCAGGGCGCCCCAAGCGCATGGATCATGTGATAGCATGGCACGTCTTCCATGCGCATGGGGTGCTCTGACGTCATTCTGGAGCGCCCCGGGAGCCGCACGGACTGTAAGTATACTGCTCCCCCGCTCCCCACTACTACTATGTCAACCAGGACTTTAATAGCGTCCTGGCTGCCATAGTAACACTGAAAGCATTTTGAAGACGGATCCGTCTTCAAATGCTTTCAGTTCACTTGCGTTTTTCCGGATCCGGCGTGTAATTCCAGCAAGTGGAGTACACGCCGGATCCGGAGAACGCAAGTGTGAAAGAGGCCTAAGTCAACCTTTCAGCATTGCCAGTGGACAAGCAGATGCGCTTATCTGTTATAATGCCACCAGCAGCACTAAATACACTCAGACAAAACGCTGGTGGCAGGGCAGGCCAGCACCGCCAAGGCGTGGAGCGCAAGTTCGTGCCACGTGTCCAGCTTGGACACCCAGTAGTTGTAAGGCACTGAGAGATCATTTAGGACGCTGAGACGGACTGCTATGTATTCCAAAACTTTTCCCTCCTTGTACCACTGGGCCGCGCTTCAGGGTGAGATTGCCGGCGGGGTGTCATGAAAGTTTCCCATGCCTTGGAGAGTGTTGCCCTGCCTTTGTTGAAACTGCAGTGTGTTCCCCTTGTCTCCCTTCCTCGGTGGCCTAAGGAAGTACGGACTCTGCCGCCAGCGTTGTCAAATGGAAAATTTTGAAGCAATCTCTCAACAAGTACCTTCTGGTATTGCACCGTTTTACTCGTCCTCTCCACCACAGGAATGAGAGATGAGAAGTTCTCTTTGTAGCGGGGGTCGAGAAGGGTGAACACCCAGTAATCCGTGTTATCTAAAATGTGTATAACGCGAGGGTCGCTGGAAAGGCAGCCTAACATGAAGTCAGCCATGTGTGCCAGAGTACCAACAGGCAAGACGTCCATGTCGACATCAGGATGACTCTCCATCTCCTCATCCTTATCCTCCTCTTCTACCCATCCACGCTGAACAGATGGAACTAAAGTTCCATGGGTACTACCCTTCATCGTCCAATTCGCGCTGAGAAGACGAACTGAGGGTGGGCTGGCTATCCCCCTGTGTAATGTCTTCCCACATTTCCTTGTCTGCCACATTCAGAGCGTCGTCCTTAATTGTGAGCAGCGATCGTTTGAGTAGACACAGCAGTGGGATGGTTACGCTGATAATAGTGTTATTGCTACTAACCATCTGTGTAGATTCATCAAAGTTTTTTAAAACGTCACAGAGGTCTGACATCAATGCCCACTCCTCACTTGTGAATAGTAGAAGTTGACTTGAAAAGTGACGACCATGTTGCAGCTGGTATTCCACAACTGCCCTCTGCTGCTCACAAAGCCTGGCCAACATGTGGAACGTAGAATTCCAGCACTTGCTCACGTCGCACAACAGTTGGTGAGCTGAAAGCCGCAAACGCTGCTGCAGCGTTGACAGACCGGCTGAAGCTGTGGACGACTTGCGGAAATGGGCACACACGCTGCATGCCTTCACTAGTAGCTCTGGCAAATAGGGGGGTAGGTTTTGAGAAACCGCTAAACCACTAAGTTGAACACGTGGGCTAGGCATGGTATGTGTGTGAGCTTGCCGAGCTCCAAAGCCCCCACCAAGTTACGGCCATTATCAGACACAACCATGCCTGGTTGTAGGTTGAGTGGCGAGAGCCACAGCTCGGTCTGGTCCCTTATACCCTGCCACAGCTCTGTGGCGGTGTGCTGTTTTTCCCCTAAACAGATTAACTTCAGCACGGCCTGTTGATGCTTACCCACAGCAGTGCTACACTGCTACCCCCGTTGCTCCTAAAGACTCTTTTGCATATATTAAAACTTCATTTTTCTCAGCAATTATAGGGAAATTTTTAACATGGGACTAACACAGATGCCTTCAGCTGCAAAATGTACATGCAACAGTTCAGCCAGTTTCATAGGTACAAAGGCCCTTTAATTTTCCCTCAAGACTTCTTGTATTAGTATAGAGAAACTTGACTTTAATGCACTAAAGCAGTAGACTTTCATTTCTTGCCTCTGAATTCAGTGTGAAAATATCAGCTTTTGGAAGCTATCACAATAATAACAAGCAACTGCCAGTCCGAATGCTGCATTGTTAAATGACAATTCCAGCAACAAACAGCAAATACCATCATTTAGCCCCAGAAACCAAACTGCAAATTGAAAATGTTGCCTATAGCCACTCTTTATGTTTTCGGAGTCTTGACGCTTACCATTATGACATATCTTTACCTACTTGACTATATATGTAATGCTCTACAGTGATAATATTTAAATCATATTAACAAGCTTTATTGACCTTGAAGTCAATGCTTTGATGTCAAACAAAAGGCATCTGTTCTAAACATAACTTCAAATACCAAGCAAAGCCACTTTGTTATTAAGAGAAAATCTGCCGATGTATTCTGTGATTCTGTTTTCAAACATTCTACCCTTGGGTAATGTTCTCCTTATATAACATTGAATTGCTTGTGTTTAGTTACTTTGTATCAATGTATTGAAAATAAAATGTGGAAACAACTTTTTTTTTTTCAGTTTCAATAGTGCCAAAGCAGGTAAAGTTGTTATTGTTGTGCTGTGCTTGTCCCCACTTGGAAGCTCAGAAGAAAATAAATTGCATCTACTTCTATAAAGATCATTATAAAAAGCAGTCTTGGCTTTGACACTGCTCCAGGGAAAGCCATGGCACAACTTTAAATCCTCAAGCATCCAAATCATTATTTATAGAATGCTAATGGATGAGGGCTGCTCGAAGAAACTTTTAAGAACTGCAGCCAAGGAGGGAGAAAATTTTACAATAAAGACATTATCAAGTAGCAATCCCCTTTCACTAAGCTAATGTCAGTATGTGTTTTCCATTGTTCAGTAGAGATGTCCCGAACTATTCGCCGGTAAACAGTTCCCGGCGAACATAGCTTGCTCGCATTCGCCGCGGCAGGCGAACATATGCGATGTTTGGTCCACCCCCTATTCATCATCATTGAATAAACTTTGACCCTGTACCTCACAGTCAGCAGACACATTCCAGCCAATCAGCAGCAGACCCTCCCTCCCAGACCCTCCCACCTCCTGGACAGCATCCTTTTTAGATTCATTCGGAAGCTGCATTCTTAGTGAGAGGAGGGAAAGTGTAGCTGCTGCTGATTCAATAGGGAAATCAATAGTTAGGCTAGTGTATTCAGTGTCACTACAGTCCTGAAGGACTCATAGATTACATTTAAAAAATAAAAATACATTTTGACTGTGAAATAATAGCAGTCAGTTGCCTGCACGCATGTGTGTTTCAGGCCCTGCAAGTGCATAGTGTCACCAGCGCAACTCATATCTGGTGTCACAGTAGATTATATTAAAAAAATATATATATATTTTAACTGTAATAGATTGAATAGCAGTTATTTGTCTGCAAGCGTGTGTGTCAGGCCTACAGAGTCTACTCTGCCAACTTCTGCCAGTGCACAGTGCCACTCATATCTGGTGTCACAGTAGCTTACACGCATAGTACAACTAAACTAATCTAAAAAAAAATGACAGGCAGAGGCAGGCCACCCCGCAGGGGCCGTCGTGGTCGTGGTGCTATGATTCCCTTTGGCCCTAGAATAATGCCCAGTGTTCAGAGACCACGTACCCTGAACTCGAAAAGTTCTGAGGACATAGTTGACTGGCTAACACAGGACACCCAATCTTCTACAGCTTCCTCTCGGAACCTTGACGCACCATCCTCCTCCAGCTCAGCTTCGGGCACCTCTCAAGTTACCACTTGCCCGCCTGCCGCCACCACCAACACTAGCACCACAGCTGCTTCACTTGATCTGTCAAAGGAGTTTTTTTACACATCAGTTGGAAGAAATGAGTGATGCGCAACCATTATTGCCAGAGGATGTAGATAACAGGGATATGTCTCAGTCAGGCAGCATTACACACATGGACGTACGGTGTGATGATGATGATGTTGTACCCGCTGCTGCTTCCTTTGCTGAGTTGTCAGATACAAGTGAAGCAGTTGATAATGACAATGTGTCCGTGGATGCAGGGCCAGTGCAAGGATTTTTGTCAACACAAGCAAATCTACATTTTGGCGCCCCCGCCCCCCATCATTTCACATTTTTGCCCCTCACGATTCATATCCATTTCTTGCCCCCCACCCCCCCATCATTTCACATTTCTGCCCCTCATGATTCATATCCATTTATTGCCCCCCCCCCCATCATTTCACATTTCTGCCCTTCATGATTCATATCCATTTCTTGCCCCCCCCCATCATTTAACATTTCTGCCCCTCATGATTCATATCCATTTCTTGCCCCCCCCCATCATTTAACATTTCTGCCCCTCATGATTCATGTCCATTTCTTGCCCCCCCATCATTTCACACTTCTGCCCCTCATGATTCATATCCGTTTCTTGCCCCCCCCCATCATTTCACATTTCTGCCCCTCATGATTCATGTCCATTTCTTGCCCCACCATCATTTCACACTTCTGCCCCTCATGATTCATATCCATTTCTTGCCCCCCCCCATCATTTCACATTTCTGCCCCTCGTGATTAATATCCATTTCTTGCCCCCCATGTGCCAATATCATAGTGCCATCCTCTCCCCCTGCCCCCTAATGTGCCAGTATCAAGTGCCTCTCTAGTAAAGTAACAGTCCGGTATTTAAAAAAAAAAAAAAAAACTTTTCTACTTACTTCTGGTGTTGAAGATTTGGTGCTCGTGTTCTTATTTAGCCTGTCTTTCATAAAAGCTTGTGATGGGATTTGAACCCTTGACTTTCTGTATCAGAAGCAAAGCACTTACCCACACAGCTATGACAGCCGTACAGACAGATATGTAAAAAAAATATATATAAGACTTCTACTGTAGACAACTTTGATACCTAGTGTACAACCATACACGTGATAGTTGCCCCAACACACCCAGCTCTGCTACATCCATACAGAGTGTGCTGGGGCAGCTGTCATGTGTATGTGCACTAGGTATCAAAGTTATCTACAGTAGAAGTCTTATTTTTATTTTTATTATTTAATTATTATTATTATTATTATTATTATTATTATTATTATTATTATTATTATTATTATTATTATTATTTATTTATTTTAAAAGCAACTTGCTATACAGCTGTTATGGTTGTGTGGTTAAATGCCTTGCCTCTGATGTGTGAAGGTCATGAGTTTGAATCCCAGTGAGGGTGGGGGAGCGGCTGGCTCAGCGAGGTAAATGTAAGTTAATTGTTTTCTGCCTCCCCTTCTCTGCGAAGCTGGATGTCACGTGGGTGCCCGCTTGAAGAGAAGAAGAACAGGAAGAAAGTTCAGATGGGGAGACAGAGAGGAGGAGGAGACTAGTTGGAAGCAGGGGGAGGTCATCAGCCAGACAGCACGCCAATCAGCGCATGCTGTTGCCACCACCAGAATGCCGTCATTGCATTCTGATAACAGCGATGCCATTTGCAACCTGTGTCAAAAGAAACGGAGTCGTGGGAAGTCCAACACCTACCTAGGTACAACTGCTTTGCGAAGGCACATGATTTCACATCACAAACGCCTATGGGATCAACACATGAGTACAAGCAGCACACAAACTCAAAGCCACCATCCTCCTCCTGGTCCAGCATCTTCAGCCACGTCAACCTTGCTTTCCTCCTTGCCCCCTATCAACCACCTGCCACTCCACCTTGAGCAGTTCCTGCTCATCTGCCCACAGTCAGGTGTCTGTAAAGGAAATGTTTGAGAGTAAGAAGAGAAAGTCACAGAGTCACCCCCTTGCTATTGTAGCTATTGGGACACCGCAGTGGAAG
Source organism: Bufo gargarizans (assembly GCF_014858855.1). Lineage (NCBI taxonomy): Eukaryota > Metazoa > Chordata > Amphibia > Anura > Bufonidae > Bufo > Bufo gargarizans. Next base: position 391,011,315 of record NC_058083.1, on the reverse strand, counting down.
GTACCCGGCCAAAATTTATTTTCACAAAAGGCAATCCCCAACCTGTACTCTATTGTGCAAAAGGAAGTCATGGCATGCCTGGCACACAGTGTTGGGGCAAGGGTCCATCTGACCACTGATACCTGGTCTGCAAACCATGGTTAGGGCAGGTATATTACCTATACTGCACCCACCTACATTGGGTATATCACCCACCTACATTGGGTAAACCTGCTGACAGCTGCCAAGCATGGAATGCGTGGCTCTGCAGAGGAGTTGGTGACACCGACACGACTTGCAGGCAGGACTGCTGCCACCTCCTCTACTCCTTTTACTCCATCCTCTTCGCTAACTTCCTCGACTGAGTCCTCTTCTGCTGCTGCGTCTTGCTCCACATCAACTGCACACCCCCAGCTCCTCAGGTGCTATTCCACATCCCAGATACGACAGTGTCACGCCGTCTTGGGGTTGACTTGCCTGAAAGCAGAGAGTCACACCGGACCAGCACTCCTGTCCGCCCTGAACGCACAGGTGGATCAGTGGCTGACTCCACACCAACTGGAGATCAGCAAAGTGGTGTGTGACAACGGAAGCAATTTGTTGGCGGCATTGAATTTGGGCAAGTTGACACATGTGCCGTGCATGGCACATGTGTGTAATCTGATCATACAACGCTTTGTGCATAAGTACCCAGGCTTACAGGACGTGCTCAAGCAGGCCAGGAAGGTGTGTGGCCATTTCAGGCGTTCCTACACGGCCATGGCGCTCTTTTCAGACATTCAGCGCCAAAACAACATGCCAGTGAGGCGCTTGATTTGCGACAGCCCGACACGTTGGAATTCAACACTCCTAATGTTCGACCGCCTGCTCCAACAAGAAAAAGCCGCCAACGAGTATTTGTATGACCGGGGTGCTAGGACAGCCTCTGCAGAGCTGGGAATTATTTTGCCACGTTACTGGACGCTCATGCGCAATGCCTGTAGGCTCATGGGTCCTTTGGAGGAGGTGACAAACCTAGACAGTCGCACCGAAGGCCCCATCAGCGACATCATCCCATTTGTTTTCTTCCTCGAGCATGCCCTGTGAAGAGTGCTGGATCAGGCCGTAGATGAGCGTGAAGAGGAAGAGGAAGAGTTGTGGTCACCATCATCACCACCAGAAACAGCTTTATCAGCATCGCTTGCTGGACCTGCAGCAACGCTGGAAGAGGAGTTTGAGGAAGAGGAGTCAGAGGAGAAATGTGGCTTTGAGGAGGAGGAAGACCAACCACAGCAGGCATCCCAGGGTGCTTGTTGTCACCTACCTGGTACCCATGGTGTTATACGTGGCTGGGGGGAAGAACAGACCTTCAGTGAGGAGAAGGAACGGGACATGAGGAGCTCGGCATCCAACCTTGTGCAAATGGGGTCTTTCATGCTGTCGTGCCTGTTGAGGGACCCTCGTATAAAAAGGCTGAAGGAGACCGACCTGTACTGGGTGGCCATGCTACTAGACCCCCGGTATAAGCAGAAAGTGCCTGAAATGTTACTGAATTACTGGAAGTCGGAAAGGATGCAGCAGTTCCAAAATAAATAAAAAAATATACTTTACACAGCGTATAAGGGTAATGTCACAGCACAACGGGAATCTAACAGGGGAAGAGGTGAAAGTAATCCTCCTCCTACCACGACCACGCCGGCAAGGACAGAGCGCTTTACAGACGTGTTGTTGATGGAGGACATGCAGAGCTTTTTAAGTCCTACGCATCGCCACAACCCTTCGGGGTCCACCCTCAGAGAACGACTCGACCGACAGGTAGCAGACTACCTCGCCTTAACTGCAGATATCGACACTCTCAGGAGCGATGAACCCCTTGACTACTGAGTGTGCAGGCTTGACCTGTGGCCTGAGCTATCCCAATTTGCGATAGAACTTCTGGCCTGCCCTGCTTCAAGTTTCCTGTCAGAAAGGACCTTCAGTGCAGCAGGAGGTATTGTCACTGAGAAGAGGAGTCGCCTAGGTCAAAAAAGTCTAGATTACCTCACCTTTATTAAGATGAATGAGGGATGGATCCCGAAGGGACTGACAGTGGGCGATACATTCAACTAAAAAAGGCCTGATGAGATGATCTGCCTTGGGCTAAAAATGGTCCACATGCTGCTGTATTTTCTCTCTGAATGCCAGATGACTTGCGTGACTTATCCGCCACCAACTAGGGTTCAAGCCGCAATGTTTTAGGGCACTTTCTGCCTGGGAAACATCCATTTTTCTGGCCGCTGCTACAGAAGCGGCTGCAACAATACCTAATTTTTCAGGCATGTGTACATGCCTAATTTTTCTGGCCTCTGGTGCTGCACTGTGGCTGCAAAAACCAAACAAAAAAAAAGGCACATACATGTGTCAATTCCCCTTCGTGATCGTTACCTTGTTGTGGTGAAGGGGCTTGCGTATCACAATAAAGCGACCACCTCTATGAGTGTGTTGGCAATGGCAATGTTGGCACACCGCAGATGATAAGGTCGTTGTTTCATTGTAAACAGACCAAAAGCGATCGGCTGGATAATTTTGCATAGAAAAAACATTAATTTTCTTTGTGTTCATCTAAGGTGATCATTCAAGACTACTAGGCCAACAATGGGCCCACACTGCAGAATCATTGTTTCCTGGGTCATTTAACTATCACTGAACTACTTCAGCACGAATATAGGCTTTGAAAAACCCCCATTGCCTGCAATCTTCCAAAGGTGTGCACAAGCACAGTCATCACTACACCAAGATTGACGCATAGAGAAATTTATGTCATGAGTGTGTCAACTATTGACAACTCTTTGCGATTGTCTAAAATCTATTCCATACACGTCCCCTGATAGGGGACGTAACAGGGATTAAACTGATAGGAATAGTACTACTTAACACACCACTCATATCTGTTGGCACAGTACACTGCACGGCGCACGCGCCGTGCCCCAAATTGGAAGTAGCAGGACCAACCAAGCATCTTTTTCCATCTCCCGGTTCCTAAAATCTATTCCATACACGTCCCCTGATAGGGACGTAACAGGGATTAAACTGATAGGAATAGTACTACTTAACACACCACTCATATCTGTTGGCACAGTACATTGCACGGCGCACGCGCAGTGTCCCTAATTGGAAGTAGCAGGAGCAACCAAGCATCTTTTTCCATCTCCCGGTTCCTAAAATCTATTCCATACATGTCCCCTGATAGGGGACGTAACAGGGATTAAACTGATAGGAATAGTATTACTTAACACACCACTCCTATCTGGTGGCACAGTATATTGCAAGCGCAGTGCCCCAAATTGGAAGTAGGAGCATCTTTTTCCATCTCCCGGTTCCTAAAATCTATTCCATACACGTCCCCTGATAGGGGACGTAACAGGGATTAAACTGATAGGAATAGTACTACTTAAACACACCACTCATATCTGGTGGCACAGTACATTGCAAGCCGTACGTGCAGTGCCCCAAATTGGAAGTAAGAGGACTGACCAAGCATCTTTTTCCATCTCCCGGTTCCTAAAATTTATTCCATACACCAGCCCCTGATAGGGGACAAAACAGAGATTAAACTGGTGAGAACAGATTTTTTTAATTTGAAAAAAAAGAGGACAGCCTCTGCGGAGCTGGGTATTTTTTGGGCCGCGTTACTGAATGCTCATGCACAATGGCTGTAGGCTCATGCGTCCTTTTGCGGAGGTGACAAACCTGGTCAGTCAAACCCAAGGCAACATCATCGACCTCATCCCATATGCGTTTTTTCTGCAGCGTGCCCTGCGAAGAGTGCTGGATCAGGCCGTAGATGAGCATGAAGAGGAAGAGTTGTGGTCACCATCACCACCAGAAGCAGACTTGTCGTCGTTGATTGCTGAACCTGGGGCAACGCAGAGAGAGGAGTCTGAAGAAGAGGAGTCAGAGGAGGAAGGTGGCTTTGAGGAGGTGGAAGACCAAACACAGCAGGCGTCCCAGGGGGCTTGTTGTCACCTTTCAGGGACCCTTGGTGTTGTACGTGGCTGGGTGGAGGAAGAGACCTTCAATGACATCAGTGAGGACAAGGAACGGGACATGGCTAGCTTGGTATCCAACCTTGTGCAAATAGGGAGTTTGCGGATGTGCAAATGGACTGTTTGCGGTTGTTTGCGGTTGTTTGCGGTGCGTTAAACGGGGAGTTTGGTCTGTCAGAGTTTGGTCTGTCACTGTGAAGCAGGCGTAACCCTTACACCTCCTGATCAATACAACATCATACCTGATGTTTTAAAGCACGTTATTCCAAACAATTTAGGAATGTTAGGTGATTTATGCCCTTTATGGATTAAAACCTGACTCTGTGTCAACTACGTAATTTTTCATGGGAGTTTTGCCATCAATCCCCTTCCGGCATGCCACAGTCCAGGTGTTAGTCCACTTGAAACAACCTTTCCATCACTATTGTGGCCAAAAAGAGTCCCTGTGGGTTTTAAAATTTGCCTGCCTATTGAAGTCTATGGCGGTTCACCTATTCGCGAACATTTGCGGAAATTCGCCTTTGCCGTTCGCAAACGGAAAATTTTATGTTCGCGACATCTCTATTGTTCAGTATTTTAGTTCCTTGTTCTTCTTAAAATAATGGATTTCCAGAAGAACATGCATACTGTAATAGTATTCAGTATAGCAAAATCGTCTCTGAGCCAGGTGATCTTACTTGATGGTCACCTGCACCAAAAATGTTGCTTTTTATTTAAAGGGTTTTCATAAAACTTTTGATATAGAGATACACAGGGCTTTTTTTCTCAGAGAAAAGGTGGTGGAACTCACCCCCCTCCCCTGGCCACGCCCCTACCCACCCCTAGGACCGCCCCCTAAAACCGCCCCTTTAAAGAACAGGGATGCAAGTAAAATTTGGGGGGGCTATAAAAGTCCAGCCCAGCAAAGAAACCACCCAGATGGGGATGGCACTGTTAATGGGGGATCTGGGGGTGGCATCCACAGATCCCCCATCCTATAACAGTGCCATCCACAGACCCCCCCCCACCCCATAACAGTGCCATCCACAGACCCCCCCCCACCCCATAACAGTGCCATCCACAGACCCCCACCCCATAACAGTGCCATCCACAGACCCCCCCACCCCATAACAGTGCCATCCACAGACCCCCCACCCCATAACAGTGCCATCCACAGACCCCCCCCTTAACAGTGCCATCCACAGACCCCCCCTTAACAGTGCTATCCACAGACCCCCCACCCCATAACAGTGCCATCCGCAGAACCCCCCACCCCATAACAGTGCCATCCGCAGACCTCCCCACCCCATAACAGTGCCATCCGCAGACCCCCTCACCCCATAACAGTGCCATCCGCAGACCCCCCCACCCCATAACAGTGCCATCCACAGACCCCCCCACCCCATAACAGTACCATCCACAGACCCCCCTTAACAGTGCCATCCACAGACCCCCCCTTAACAGTGCCATCCACAGACCCCCCCACCCCATAACAGTTCCATCCACAGACCCCCCCTTAACAGTGCCATCCACAGACCCCCCACCCCTATAACAGTGCCATCCGCAGACCCCCCACCCCATAACAGTCCCATCTGCAGACCCCCCCACCCCATAACAGTGCCATCCACAGACCCCCCACCCCATAACAGTGCCATCCAGAGACCCCCCCTTAACAGTGCCATCCACAGACCCCCCCACCCCATAACAGTGCCATCCACAGACCCCCCCCCACCCCATTACAGTGCCATCCACAGACCCCCCCCTTAACAGTGCCATCCACAGACCCCCCACCGCATAACAGTGCCATCCACAGACCCCCCCCACCCCATAACAGTGCCATCCACAGACCCCCCCTTAACAGTGCCATCCACAGACCCCCCCACCCCATAACAGTGCCTTCCACAGACCCCCCCACCCCATAACAGTGCCATCCGCAGACCCCCCCACCCCATAACAGTGCCATCCACAACCCCCCCCCCCCCCCCATTGCCGCTCCAGTACAGACTAGTTATAAAATGTGTACAATTAATAAGAATTCTATTCATGAGGCCCCCTCTGTAGTAGAACATTCAATATAGCCACCCATCCTACTCACAGGGCTGTTATCTGAATGCAGACCGGCCGGGCAGACGAGCGGCAGTATCACTGACTGACGTCACGTGCCTGCGCCGCCTACTTCATTCATAAAGTCGCCAGAACTGGTGGAGTTCATACTAATTTTGTTGGACTTTGTTCTAACACACAATCACTTCCTATTTAAAGATCGATATTACCTCCAATTGCGAGGTGTGGCGATGGGGGCGACTTGTGTGCCCTCATACGCCAACCTATTTTTGGGCCTTTGGGAACGTGAATATGTACAACAAGTCATGGATGGTGCAAATGGACAGGTTATATCCTGGATCTGCTTTATAGACGACATTTTGTTTGTTTGGCAGGGATCCAGGACAGCGCTTGATTTATTTTTGGTACAACTAAATGCGAATGATTGGAACATCAGATTGACCCAGACCATCTCTCAATGTCAAATGACCTTTTTGGATATTAATATCAAGACGGCTACGGATGGCACTTTATCGACTGGAATTCACCGTAAGGACTACCGCTGTAAATGCTTTGTTGCATGCATCGTCCTTTCATCCTCAACACCAAAAACGGTCCATACCGATTGGACAGTTTTTAAGAGCCTAAAAGATTATGCACTACAACAGAGGACTTTGAAAAAGAATCGACCTTGCTTCGACAACGCTTTGGACAAAGAGGATATCATCCTGTGGTTATTGAACAGGGGTATCAGCGAGCTGTCAATACACCCCGACAGACCCTCCTTACAACAAAGCCTAAGAAAGTCCTGAATACGGCGGTGGATGAAGCCCGACCAGTCTGTATGATTACTGATTATAGTCCACAATGGAATAATATCAGAAAAACGTTTGTGAAATACTGGCCTGTCTTGCAGACTGACCATGTTTTAAACTCGGTTCTCACCTCGGCCCCCACTCTGGTCTCCAGACGCAGCAGGAATCTCAGTGACATTTTGGTATCTAGCCATTATGTCCCACCAAGTAATCAGGAATTCCTGTTTTAGTCTAGGGGACCAAAGTGGGGCTCGACACCGTGCGGACATTGCAGTGTTTGTAAAGTCATGGTGAAAAGTGTTTCCTTCAGCGATTCGTCTGGTAAAAATGCTTATAAGATTGTGCATTTTATCAATTGTAGCACCTGTGGCGTCATCTATTATGCAACATGTCCATGTGGATTAATCTACATTGGCATGATGACACGAGAATTGCGTATACGCGTTCAGGAACATCAGAGTGATATACGTATGGCGTCAAAAGTGGGAGCTGATGATAGGGAACGAATATTGAAGCTTAAACCAGTCGCGCGACACTTTCGGTTGAAACATAATAATCGATGGCAGGACCTGAGGGTACGTGGCATTGATAAGGTGAATTTGGGCTCTCGGGGGGGGTGACCTCTTTAGACGACTTGAACAGGTTGAAAGTAAATGGATAATTAAACTTCAAACCCAAGTACCATATGGGTTGAATGATAAGGTGCCTTTTGCATCGTTTTTGTGAATGCTTCCTCCTTGGATCTCCGTGCTCTGTCCAGGTTTCTCTATGTTTATGTGTATGGCGGTGATTGAAAGGTTATTCTAAAGTAGGCTGTGGATAGGGTGGGGGGCTCATTAATGTACACAGAGGCTCGAGGTATGAAGAGAGGCCGTGTGACGGGTCTATGTGTGATTTTTGGATGTGGACAGTGCGTGTAATGGTGGTATTGGATTGGAGGGGGTTGACGCTTGTGCAGGGAGGACGCGAAAATCTCACAGTGGCAGAGGTTTATGTATTCCCTCCTCCTTTTGAGGGATCTTGACACTTATATACATGGTCGTGTTTCACGGCCTATGTACAAGAAACTATATCTAATTTTGTTGTTTTAGATACAATTAATTATGTACAACTATGCAATTTATATTGTTATTCATTCACCTCTTTCTCTGAAAAATTTAACAATTTCTTCTTTTAGCACTATATTTTGTAATAATTATGTATGCTGCTCACATTGGGGGTCTGGGAGACAGGAGGCTCCAAATTTCTGATCCCTGCGATAACAAATTGTGTGTGACAGGGGGCATGATAGTAATAGCAATGTTGAATGTCCCTCATTAGTATGTAATCAAAAGTTCCCCCAATTAGTTTGGGTAATAATTACTTGTGGTCACGGTTTATGGCACTGTGCACATTGCTAATCATGTATTATGGTAATGTGGGTTTAGTTTTAGGCATCTAATTTTGCAATTTTCTTCACAGCACCTATATTGGAATAGGTTTGGCCTATGTTTCCCTCCTGCGCATGCGTCATAATTGTAGCATGTTACACAGAATTGCTGCGCAATCCAGTGTGCATGACTACTATTCCTATGAAGTGCATGGCATCTGTATAGTGCAGTTGCACTCCAGATTCCTGCACTTTATAAACATATACATATATGTATATACATTAGAGTCAACTTTATACAAATGAGGAGAGGTTTCATATATATATATATATATATATATATATATACAGGTCCTTCTCAAATAATTAGCATATTGTGATAAAGTTCATTATTTTCTGTAATGTACTGATAAACATTAGACTTTCATATATTTTAGATTCATTACACACCAACTGAAGTAGTTCAAGCCTTTTATTGTTTTAATATTGATGATTTTGGCATACAGCTCATGAAAACCCAAAATTCCTATCTCAAAAAATTAGCATATCATGAAAAGGTTCTCTAAACGAGCTATTAACCAAATCATCTGAATCAACGAATTAACTCTAAACACCTGCAAAAGATTCCTGAGGCTTTTAAAAACTCCCAGCCTGGTTCATTACTCAAAACCGCAATCATGGGTAAGACTGCCGACCTGACTGCTGTCCAGAAGGCCATCATTGACACTCTCAAGCAAGAGGGTAAGACACAGAAAGAAATTTCTGAACGAATAGGCTGTTCCCAGAGTGCTGTATCAAGGCACCTCAGTGGGAAGTCTGTCAGGAGAGTTGGCAGGCCAATAGAGCACAGTGATACCATGGTCAGTAAACATTTACAAGTGGTTTTGGCACGTGAGCAGGTTGCCAGGTCGTGCTGAAAAATGAAATCTTCATCTCCATAAAGCTTTTCAGCAGATGGAAGCATGAAGTGCTCCAAAATCTCTGATAGCTAGCTGCATGACCCTGCCCTTGATAAAACACAGTGGACCAACACCAGCAGCTGACATGGCACCCAGACCATCACTGTCTGTGGGTACTTGACACTGGACTTCAGGCATTTTGGCATTCCCTCTCCCCAGTCTTCCTCCAGACTCTGGCACCTTGATTTCCGAATGACATGCAAAATTTGCTTTCATCCGAAAAAAGTACTTTGGACCACTGAGCAACAGTCCATGCTGTTTCTCCTATAGCCCAGGTCAGGCGCTCTGCCGCTGTTTCTGGTTCAAAAAGTGGCTTGACCTGGGAATGCGGCACCTCCATGTAGCCCATTTCCTGCACCGCATGTGGATGTTTCTACTCCAGACTCAGTCCACTGCTTCCGCAGGTCCCCCAAGGTCTCGAATCGGTCCTTCTCCACAATCTTCCTCAGGGTCCGGTCACCTCTTCTCGTTGTGCAGGGTTTTCTGCCACACTTTTTCCTTCCCACAGACTTCCCACTGAGGTGCCTTGATACAGCACTCTGGGAACAGCCTATTCGTTCAGAAATTTCTTTCTGTGTCTTACCCTCTTGCTTGAGGGTGTCAATGATGGCCTTCTGGACAGCAGTCAGGTCGGCAGTCTTACCCATGATTGCGGTTTTGAGTAATGAACCAGGCTGGGAGTTTTTAAAAGCCTCAGGAATCTTTTGCAGGTGTTTAGAGTTAATTAGTTGATTCAGATGATTAGGTTAATAGCTCGTTTAGAGAACCTTTTCATGATATGCTAATTTTTTGAGATAGGAATTTTGGGTTTTCATGAGCTGTATGCCAAAATCATCAATATTAAAACAATAAAAGGCTTGAACTACTTCAGTTGTGTGTAATGAATCTAAAATATATGAAAGTCTAATGTTTATCAGTACATTACAGAAAATAATGCACTTTATCACAATATGCTAATTTTTTGAGAAGGACCTGTATATATATCCCTTTTGATGACTGATGAACATCTTATTTAGGCTGTTAGAATACACATTTATGCCTTTGTAACAAAAACTGTGTTTTCAAATGTAAGATCTGTGTATGTTGTTTATATGTGTGAACCACCACCATTCCATGTAAATCGAGTCGACCCTGTTATACATGCCATTATGATCTATCGATGTGCCCCTACTTGACATGGCGGCTGTGGCATGTCCGGCAATCTGCGCATGCGCCGCGCTCGGGTGCCGCCGGCCGCTCCGGAATGACGATTGTCGCGCAGGAAATGCGTGGCCGCCCTCCTCCGGACTGGCGCGGCGTCGCCGGATGTGCGGTGGCCTGTGTGGGGGGCCGGACGCTGCTAACAATCGCCATGCGGTAACGCTCAGGTGAGCCTGTGGAACTTAATTGAATATGAGTCCAAGAACCAATGAAATGCATCCACCTGACCTATTTAGGATGGCCTTTCCTTCTGCCAACCAGTACCCCTTGAAAAAGCTGTATGCGAAACGTGCGTTGGGGAGTGGACCGGTGGTGTTGCTGCACGATATATTTAAATCAAGTGGTCAGTATTTCTTTTATTATGTGCTGATTTTAACTCCAATTATCTCTACTGCTTCAGTTTTGACAAATGTGGTGTGTATTCTCACACTAACTTTGTGGCAAATTCTGATATACAATGCATGTAGATATTATTGTGGTAGTTATGAGCCATAGCTTGTGGATACTATATGTCCTCTAACTGATGACCAATTGGTAATATTCATGCACTTGCACTTTATATCTATATATATGTATCGGCAGTTCACCATCGGTCCCCTTGGTTTTTAATGTGTATTGTAACCTGTGTCTATTGTTCTATTTGTGACCAGTGCTGATCATGTGTCTTTTTTGTGATTTTCAAATAAATTATGTGATTTTTGGACTATTGTAGTATTATTTGAACTAATTGTATTATACTCATCTCACTCCTTATAATCGGTTATATATATTGTGATTAGGGGTGAGCCCTTAATTTTGTTAGGGCTATATATAGGTTTTTCTACTACAGAGGGGGCCTCATGAATAGAATTCTTAATAATTGTACACATTTTATAACTAGTCTGGAGCTGGGGGCCGGAACACAGTGAACGCACCGGCCCCCAGCTCCTCCTCCCAGTCCCTCCCCGCTGATACATCGCAGCCTGCGATGCTGGAGCATAGCAGACTGCGATGTCAAAAGGTGGCGGAACGCCGTTCCGGTGCGTTCCGCCAGAAAAAAAGCCCTGGAGATACATCAAAAGTTTTGATAGGTGGGGGTCTGATCACTAGAATGAGATAAGAGAAGTGCTTTCGTATCACCCTATCTTTACTCGCTGCAGGGATTTCATAGTTTTCGTATAAACTTTTGATATAGAGATACACAGGGCTTTTTTTCTCAGAGAAAAGGTGGTGGAACTCACCCCCGCTCCCCTGGCCACGCCCCTACCCACCCCTAGGACCGCCCCCTAAAACCGCCCCTTTAGAGAACAGGGATGCAAGTAAAATTTGTGGGGGCTATAAAAGTCCAGCCCAGCAAAGAAACCACCCAGATGGGGATGGCACTGTTAATGGGGGATCTGAGGATGGCATCCACAGATCCCCCATCCTATAACAGTGCCATCCACAGACCCCCCCCCCACCCCATAACAGTGCCATCCGCAGACCCCCCCACCCCATAACAGTGCCATCCACAGACCCCCCCACCCCATAACAGTGCCATCCACAGACCCCCCACCCCATAACAGTACCATCCGCAGACCCCCCCCCACCCCATAACAGTGCCATCCACAGACCCCCCACCCCATAACAGTGCCATCCACAGACCCCCCCTTAACAGTGCCATCCCCACCCCATAACAGTGCCATCCACAGACCCCCCCACCCCATAACAGTGCCATCCGCAGACCCCCCCACCCCATAACAGTGCCATCCACAACCCCCCCCCCATTGCCGCTCCAGTACAGACTAGTTACAAAATGTGTACAATTAATAAGAATTCTATTCATGAGGCCCCTTCTGTAGTAGAACATTCAATATAACCACCCATCCTACTCACAGGGCTGTTATCTTAATGCAGACCGGCCGGGCAGACGAGCGGCAGCGCCACTGACTGACGTCACGTGCCTGCGCCGCCTACTTCATTCATAAAGTAGGCGGCGCAGGCACGTGACGTCAGTCAGTGACGCTGCCGCTCGTCTGCCTGCATTAAGATAACAGCCCTGTGAGTAGGATGGGTGGCTATATTGAATGTTCTACTACAGAGGGGGCCTCATGAATAGAATTCTTATTACAGGGAGTGCAGAATTATTAGGCAAGTTGTATTTTTGAGGATTAATTTTATTATTGAACAACAACCATGTTCTCAATGAACCCAAAAAACTCATTAATATCAAAGCTGAATATTTTTGGAAGTAGTTTTTCGTTTGTTTTTAGTTTTAGCTATTTTAGGGGGATATCTGTGTGTGCAGGTGACTATTACTGTACATAATTATTAGGCAACTTAACAAAAAACAAATATATACCCATTTCAATTATTTATTTTTACCAGTGAAACCAATATAACATCTCAACATTCACAAATATACATTTCTGACATTCAAAAACAAAACAAAAACAAATCAGTGACCAATATAGCCACCTTTCTTTGCAAGGACACTCAAAAGCCTGCCATCCATGGATTCTGTCAGTGTTTTGATCTGTTCACCATCAACATTGCGTGCAGCAGCAACCACAGCCTCCCAGACACTGTTCAGAGAGGTGGACTGTTTTCCCTCCTTGTAAATCTCACATTTGATGATGGACCACAGGTTCTCAATGGGGTTCAGATCAGGTGAACAAGGAGGCCATGTCATTAGATTTTCTTCTTTTATACCCTTTCTTGCCAGCCACGTTGTGGAGTACTTGGACGCGTGTGATGGAGCATTGTCCTGCATGAAAATCATGTTTTTCTTACCTTGCAGACTTCTTCCTGTACCACTGCTTGAAGAAGGTGTCTTCCAGAAACTGGCAGTAGGACTGGGAGTTGAGCTTGACTCCATCCTCAACCCAAAAAGGCCCCACAAGCTCATCTTTGATGATACCAGCCCAAACCAGTACTCCACCTCCACCTTGCTGGCGTCTGAGTCGGACTGGAGCTCTCTGCCCTTTACCAATCCAGCCATCTGGCCCATCAAGACTCACTCTCATTTCATCAGTCCATAAAACCTTAGAAAAATCAGTCTTGAGATATTTCTTGGCCCAGTCTTGACGTTTCAGCTTGTGTGTCTTGTTCAGTGGTGGTCGTCTTTCAGCCTTTCTTACCTTGACCATGTCTCTGAGTATTGCACACCTTGTGCTTTTGGGCACTCCAGTGATGTTGCAGCTCTGAAATATGGCCAAACTGGTGGCAAGTGGCATCTTGGCAGCTGCACGCTTGACTTTTCTCAGTTCATGGGCAGTTATTTTGCGCCTTGGTTTTTCCACACGCTTCTTGCGACCCTGTTGACTATTTTGAATGAAACGCTTGATTGTTCGATGATCACGCTTCAGAAGCTTTGCAATTTTAAGAGTGCTGCATCCCTCTGCAAGATATCTCACTATTTTTGACTTTTCTGAGCCTGTCAAGTCCTTCTTTTGACCCATTTTGCCAAAGGAAAGGAAGTTGCCTAATAATTATGCACACCTGATATAGGGTGTTGATGTCATTAGACCACACCCCTTCTCATTACAGAGATGCACATCACCTAATATGCTTAATTGGTAGTAGGCTTTTGAGCCTATACAGCTTGGAGTAAGACAACATGCATAAAGAGGATGATGTGGTCAAAATACTCATTTGCCTAATAATTCTGCACGTAGTGTAATTGTACACATTTTATAACTAGTCTGGAGCTGGGGGCCGGAGCACAGTGAACGCACCGGCCCCCAGCTCCTCCTCCCAGTCCCTCCCCGCTGATACATCGCAGCCTGTGATGCTGGAGCATAGCAGGCTGCGATGTCAAAAGGTGGCGGAACGCCGTTCCGGTGCGTTCCGCCAGAAAAAAAAACCTGGAGATACATCAAAAGTTTTGATAGGTGGGGGTCTGATCACTAGAATGAGATAAGAGAAGTGCTTTTGTATCACCCCATCTTTACTCGCTGCAGGGATTTCATAGAAAGTGTGTGGCCCAGTCTTGACTCCATCCTCAGCAGCAAAAGAGAGAGTGAGAGAGTGTGCGCTTTTTTCCCCTCTTTCAAGGGATTGGTGGAGGCCTCATCAGTCAGACCCTTCACTTTAAAAAAAGTTAGTGACCCTATAATAATGCAATTGAAGTTTTGAATGTGTCTGTTGGATAAATAGTGTTGATCACGAATATTCGAATTTCAAATTTTTATCCCGAATATAGGTACTTTGAAAATTTGAGAATATTTTGAATATAGTTATATATATTCGTAATTTCGAATATTCGAGAAAAAAAAACGTTTTTTTTTAATTCGATCATTTTTTTTTTTATCAGTACACATGATCCCTCCCTGCTTCTAGCTTGTGGGCCATTAAGAAGGCTGCAATATACTTGACTTTAAAAGTAGTAGTGTTTGCAAATTTTGCTCTAAATTCGTTTTTTCGAATATTCGCTATATTGCTGTTTTACAATATTACAAATATTTGAAAAAACAAAGTTATAGCAATATAGCGAATATTCGGAAAAAACGAATATAGAGCAATTTAGCTAATATAGTGCTATAATCTTTTTTTTTATAGTTGTAATTTTTTTCCAATCTGAGAAAAGTTGAAAAATTCGCAATAAAAATTCCAATCCGAAAAATCGAATTACGAAAATTCACATATTACACAATCATTACCTTGCCAATTTTTCTAGTAAAAAAAAATTTGTGAATTTTCGAATATTCTACAAATATTCTAAAAAATATTTGCGAAATATCGCGAATTCGAATATGACCCTTGCCGCTCATCACTATGGATGAACCATACTATTCAAACATGATCAGGTTTACAATATTTTTTTATGGCAACAACAGCGCAGCCTGCAGCACTATTATTACAATCAAAAGTGCTGGAACCCTAATGAAAATGGATTCTATTGTAAGTTAGTGTTGTCAATCTAGTAAAGTGCTACTTGGCTACCTGTATGCAGATGTGCCATAATTTATCTGGGCATCTACTGTATCTGAGCTGGTCCTGCACATTACATCTACAGGAACTGTTCTATTCTAAATCCATAGGCATTAATATGGAGTTTATTCCCCCCTTGCAACAATAATAGCTTCCACACATTCTACAAGGTTTTGGAGTGCGTCTGTGGGAGTTTATGCACATTTCTGCAGAAAAGCATATGTGAGGTCAGACATATGTTGAATGAAAGGGCTTAGCTTACAATCTCCATTTGAGTTTATAATATCAAGCCAGCAAAGGAGACAATATGGACAATCACAATACATTACTAAGTGGCTTGTATTTGCCATTTACTGAAATGAACAACCCCCTTAAAGGGAGCCTGTCACTAAAATATGACATTATACACCACTTACATGATTCTCTAGCATACCTATCCATGATTCAAATGGTACCTTTGTAATTTTCTTCAGAATTTTACCAGCAGGAAAAATGACGTTTAATACATATGTAAATGAGGTCTTGCAAGTGCCCATGGGCGGCGTTCGGTGTGTAGGAGCCCAGGCTGCGCTGCCTTCTTGTTACATAACTCATCTTCCTTGGCCCACCCTGCAAGTCCCTTGCTTCATCCACAGGACCGGACGATATCCCGCGCGTACGCAGTGCACCGCTGGCCCTGGCACTGTGATGTCCATTGTGGGCACGGCATCGCTACATGTAGTGCGCATGCGCCGGCCTCCATTCCTCCTGTTTGCTTCTGGTGCTCCCCCTAGTCACCGGTTTTGCTTGGTGATGTTAGGCTGCGGGTGCTCAGCCATAGAAGCCCATACCACGAAGCTTCCAGCGCACAGTTTTTGTGCTGATGTTAAAGCTAAAAGATGTTTGGAAGTAGGGAAACTTTTATCCATCTTAGTGCCTTAGCCCTCAGTGACTTCACTCAGTAACTTTATGTGATCTGCAACTTCATGGTTGAGTTGCTGTGGTTCCTACACTCTTCCACTTAGCAATAATACGTTGATCATTGAATATCTAGGCGGGAAGAACTTTCACAAACTGACTTGTTGCAGCAGTGGCATGGTATTACTCAATACCTTGCTCCTGAGGAAGGGGTTTTGCATAACCCCGAAACGCGTTGAGCCTTATTAAACTACTTGAAGATACCCATTCTAAAGATTGAGGACTCTAATTTTCCAATTGAGGACCGTGAGAAGCAGACTCGGCCGGGGGGTACTGTCTCAGGTAATTTGCATTACACCTGTTTGGCAGCCCCCCAGTGAAGTGAGTAAAAACTACACCTTTTTTATCTACCTGTTTTCTCAAGTGAATTACAGCAACCCAGGCGAGGGGGGTTCACTGTCCTAGGTAGTTGTGACACCTGACCTATGTGACAGCCCCCCCAGTGAAGTGAGTACCTTAGTTCACTTCAAAATATCAAACACTGTTATACATTTGTGTTTCTCCTATTTGGGGGGCCACTGCCACAGGTGCCTTTATACCGGTTGACAGCCCCCCACCAAAGTAAGTTATATTTACAGGTATCGCTGAGTACTCGTCCTTTAGGGGTATCGCTATATCCCACTGCGTTTTATACATAGTTATATGTTTGTGGGGATTAGGCGCCATCTATGTGTATTTAAAAGTTCTGAAGGTCACCAACATTATAGACCAAATTTTACACATAAATTCTTCTTCATGCTATTACAGTACCGGGCTTGAGTTCAGTCAGATCTTTAGAATGAAGAGTGATCTGCTGCACATTCAGAAAAATGTGTTAAGTATACATGGTTTTTCAAAGATTTTTTTCCTCCTAGAACTGATTCTTAAGTACAGCTAACAGAGAATAAATGTGAACATACCCTTAGGCCCAGGGGCGTAGCTATAGGGGGTGCAGAGGTAGCAGTTGCTACCGGGCCCAGGAGCCTGAGGGGGCCCAAAGACCCTTGTGCCACATAAGACACTGGCATTATAGAAAGTGCATAGTGGTCAATTTACACCTCTGGCTGGACGGAAGGGGTTAGGTTAAGAATTTGGCATGAGGGGGTGCCCTTTCAATGTTTGCCTCAGGCAGCAGGAAGGCTACGTGCTCCCCTGCCCCTTGCCAACAAGCACTGAGGGACGGGGCCCAAGCTGAACTCTTGCACCAGGGCCCATGAGCTTTTAGCTACGCCCCTGCTTAGGCCTAAGTGGATTAACTCACTGCAAGGGAACATATTTTTATAACTTCTTATTATTGCATTATTACATATGAGCATACGTGTAAATTTATCAGACTGTATAAGGGTACGTTAACATAACAGATTTTGAAAGCACTCTTTTAAAATCAGCGCAGAAACCTTGCTGATTTTAACCCCTTCCCACATTATCATGTACATGCACATGGGGGAATCTGGTGCTTTACTGCATTCCCACGTGCATGTACGTGATGCGATTAAACTGACAGCGCACAGAGCGATGCACCGACAGTTCCGTTTTGCCAGTACACAGGGGTTGCTAGGCAACCAGTGATGTCGGCGGGGAGCGAATCGATGTGATTGGTCCATCTGCGTTACTGCAGATGGACCAATCACAGCGCATTGACGTGATTTAGGGAGTTACTATGTGTACTCTCGTTCTCTGATCGTCCCAATTCCTGTTAGGGAAGCCATCAGAGAAGGAGCTATTGTCAGAGTTCAGTCACCAAAGTTTTAAGCCCTTTTAGCCCCTTCAGTGCCGAAATGCTGCTCTTCTGTGCCCTAATCAGTGACACAGATCAGTTCTGTGCCTTATCTGTCAGCCTGTCATTATCAGTTCTGTGCCTCATCCCCTGCCTCACACATAATTAACACCTTCAGTGCCGATTTGGCACTCTTCTGTGCCTGTCACTCCAGCCTGTCCATCCGTCCGTCAAGACACCTGTCACTCCATCCTGTCCGTCAAGACACCTGTCACTCGAGTATGTCCATCCATCAATACACCTGTCACTCCAGCCTGTCCGTCCGTCAAGACACCTGCCACTCCAGCCTGTCCGTCAAGACACCTGTCACTCAAATCTGTCCATCTATCAAGACACCTGTCATTCCAGCAGTGGCGTGCCCAGGGTTTTTGGCACCCGGGGCGGGTCATTTCTCTGGCACCCCCCCCCCCCCCCCCCACAATACTTGACCACATACCTCTTACATCCAGGGACATCTCCTGTCATGTAGACCTTCTCTTTCCTCTTCTCCTCTGTTACACCGCAATGACAAATTCTTTTAGCCGCATCTCGTTTCTACAGAGTTTGTAACACAGACACGTTAGATTTCTAAATTTTTCCATCAACCTCCCCATCCTGGTGTCCCCACAGTGTCATCCTGCTGCCACCCACAATACTGTGCCCGTTGTGCCCCCCAATGCCCCAGGAACTATACTGCTGGAAAAAATAGTGACCCTAATAGACATAATTTATCAAACTGGTGTAAAGTAGAACTGGATTTCCAAAAGAGCTGTCAAATATGAAAGGTGGAATCTGATTGGCTGCTATGGGCAACTAAACCAATTCTACTTTACACCAGTTTGATAAATTACCCCAAATGTCCCTATAGTTCCCACAGCAGCTATAATGTCCCCTAGAGTGCCCCGAGTAATAATAACACCCTATATTGTGCTCCAGGCAAAAATCCCTGTATAGTGTCCCCCAAAATAATAGAATGGCCCCTACATTGCCTCCCCAATAGAAAGGCCCCCATGCTGCCTGCCATACAGTAATTTCCCCCACGCTGCCCCCCACACAGTAATTTCCCCCACACTGCCCCCCACACAGTAGTGTCCCCAACACAGTAGTGTCCCCCACACTGCCTCCACACAGTAGTGTCCCCCACACTGCCCCCACGCAGTAGTGTCCCCCACACTGCCCCCACACAGTAGTGTCCCCCACACTGTAGTGTCCCCCACAAAGCCCCCATACAGTAGTGTCCCCCACACTGCCCCCATACAGTAGTGTCTCCCACACAGCCCCCCACACAGTAATTTCCCCCATACTGCCCCCCACACAGTAGTGTCCCCCACGCTGCCCCCCACACTGTAGTGTCCCCCACACTGCCCCCACACAGTAGTGTCCCTCACACTGCCCCCACAGTAATTTTCCCCACACTGTAGTGTCCCCCACACTGCCCCCACACAGCAGTGCCCCCCACCTAGTAGTCCCCCCACGCTTCCCCCACACAGTAGTGTCCCCTACATTGCCCCCATACAGTAGTGTCCCCCACACTGCCCCCATACAGTAGTGTCCCCCACACAGTAGTGTCCCCTACACTGCAGTGTCCCCCATGCTGCCCCCCACACAGTAGTGTCCCCCACACAGTAGTGTCCCCCACGCTGCCCCCCACACAGTAGTGTCCCCCACACTGACCCCACACAGTAGTGTCCCCCACGCTGCCCCCATATAGTAGTGTTCCTCACGCTGCCCCCCACACAGTAGTGTCCCCCACACAGTAGTGTCCCCCACGCTGCCCCCCACACAGTAGTGTCCCCCACACTGCCCCTACACAGTAGTGTCCCCCACGCTGCCCCCACATAGTAGTGTTCCTCACGCTGCCCCCCACACAGTAGTGTCCCCCACACAGTAGTGTCCCCCCCGCGGCCCCCCGCACAGTAGTGTCCCCCACATTGCCATCCCTCCCATAATAATTTGCCCCAACTGTTCCACACAGTATCCCACCATATTCCCCCCCCCCCCACATCCTCCTAAAATAAAAATAAAGTTTGCCCCCACACAGTATCCCACCATATTTTACCCCCACACGTCCTCTGTCCTGTGTGCACCCCGACCCCCTCATGTCCCCTGAAGTTGGCACGTAAAAATAAACCTAAAAGCTAAATACTTACCTGCGCTTGCTTGCAGAGTCCCAGCACTGTGCTGCTGAGTGCCGGCACAGGCGCGCGCGATGACGTCATCACGCGCGCATGCGCTGGGATTTCACTACCGCATAGGCTTCAGGCCTACTAGGTGTCAGGCCTACACAGGTGTCAGCGCTTCAGCAATGAGCGCTTCCATCTGTATTTATGGAAGCGCTCATTGCTTTTGGGCCTGCTGGCACCCCCGTCACAGCCTGCACCCGAGGCGCACCCACCCCACCCCGCCCTCCCCTGGGCACTCCACTGCACTCCAGCCTGTCCATCTGTCAAGACACCTGTCAATCCAGCCTGTCTGTCCGTCAGGACAGTTGTCACTCCAACCTCTCCGTTCGTCAAGACACCTGTCACTCCAGCCTGTCCGTCCTTCGAGACACCTGTCACTCCAGCCTGCCCGTCCGTCAAGACACCTGTTACTCCAGCCTGTCCGTCTGTTAATACACCTGTCACTCCAGTCTGTCCGTCCATCAATACACCTGTGATACCAGCCTGTCCGTCCATCAAGACATCTGTCACACCAGCCTGTCTGTCCGTCAAGACACCTGTGACACACTCCTAAGTTACATAAAAAAAAAAAATTTACCCTGTACTACGCGTGCCATCCTCCTGTGTGTACATATCTGCCTTATCTGTCAGCCTGTCATTATCAGTTCTGTGCCTCATCCCCTGCCTCACACATAATTAACACCTTCAGTGCCGATTTGGCACTCTTCTGTGCCTGTCACTCCAGCCTGTCCATCCGTCCGTCAAGACACCTGTCACTCCATCCTGTCCGTCAAGACACCTGTCACTCGAGTATGTCCATCCATCAATACACCTGTCACTCCAGCCTGTCCGTCCGTCAAGACACCTGCCACTCCAGCCTGTCCGTCAAGACACCTGTCACTCAAATCTGTCCATCTATCAAGACACCTGTCATTCCAGCAGTGGCTGTGCCCAGGGTTTTTGGCACCCGGGGCGGGTCATTTCTCTGGCACCCCCCCCCCCCCCCCCCACAATACTTGACCACATACCTCTTACATCCAGGGACATCTCCTGTCATGTAGACCTTCTCTTTCCTCTTCTCCTCTGTTACACCGCAATGACAAATTCTTTTAGCCGCATCTCGTTTCTACAGAGTTTGTAACACAGACACGTTAGATTTCTAAATTTTTCCATCAACCTCCCCATCCTGGTGTCCCCACAGTGTCATCCTGCTGCCACCCACAATACTGTGCCCGTTGTGCCCCCCAATGCCCCAGGAACTATACTGCTGGAAAAAATAGTGACCCTAATAGACATAATTTATCAAACTGGTGTAAAGTAGAACTGGATTTCCAAAAGAGCTGTCAAATATGAAAGGTGGAATCTGATTGGCTGCTATGGGCAACTAAACCAATTCTACTTTACACCAGTTTGATAAATTACCCCAAATGTCCCTATAGTTCCCACAGCAGCTATAATGTCCCCTAGAGTGCCCCGAGTAATAATAACACCCTATATTGTGCTCCAGGCAAAAATCCCTGTATAGTGTCCCCCAAAATAATAGAATGGCCCCTACATTGCCTCCCCAATAGAAAGGCCCCCATGCTGCCTGCCATACAGTAATTTCCCCCACGCTGCCCCCCACACAGTAATTTCCCCCACACTGCCCCCCACACAGTAGTGTCCCCAACACAGTAGTGTCCCCCACACTGCCTCCACACAGTAGTGTCCCCCACACTGCCCCCACGCAGTAGTGTCCCCCACACTGCCCCCACACAGTAGTGTCCCCCACACTGTAGTGTCCCCCACAAAGCCCCCATACAGTAGTGTCCCCCACACTGCCCCCATACAGTAGTGTCTCCCACACAGCCCCCCACACAGTAATTTCCCCCATACTGCCCCCCACACAGTAGTGTCCCCCACGCTGCCCCCCACACTGTAGTGTCCCCCACACTGCCCCCACACAGTAGTGTCCCTCACACTGCCCCCACAGTAATTTTCCCCACACTGTAGTGTCCCCCACACTGCCCCCACACAGCAGTGCCCCCCACCTAGTAGTCCCCCCACGCTTCCCCCACACAGTAGTGTCCCCTACATTGCCCCCATACAGTAGTGTCCCCCACACTGCCCCCATACAGTAGTGTCCCCCACACAGTAGTGTCCCCTACACTGCAGTGTCCCCCATGCTGCCCCCCACACAGTAGTGTCCCCCACACAGTAGTGTCCCCCACGCTGCCCCCCACACAGTAGTGTCCCCCACACTGACCCCACACAGTAGTGTCCCCCACGCTGCCCCCACATAGTAGTGTTCCTCACGCTGCCCCCCACACAGTAGTGTCCCCCACACAGTAGTGTCCCCCACGCTGCCCCCCACACAGTAGTGTCCCCCACACTGCCCCTACACAGTAGTGTCCCCCACGCTGCCCCCACATAGTAGTGTTCCTCACGCTGCCCCCCACACAGTAGTGTCCCCCACACAGTAGTGTCCCCCACGCGGCCCCCCGCACAGTAGTGTCCCCCACATTGCCATCCCTCCCATAATAATTTGCCCCAACTGTTCCACACAGTATCCCACCATATTCCCCCCCCCCACATCCTCCTAAAATAAAAATAAAGTTTGCCCCCACACAGTATCCCACCATATTTTACCCCCACACGTCCTCTGTCCTGTGTGCACCCCGACCCCCTCATGTCCCCTGAAGTTGGCACGTAAAAATAAACCTAAAAGCTAAATACTTACCTGCGCTTGCTTGCAGAGTCCCAGCACTGTGCTGCTGAGTGCCGGCACAGGCGCGCGCGATGACGTCATCACGCGCGCATGCGCTGGGATTTCACTACCGCATAGGCTTCAGGCCTACTAGGTGTCAGGCCTACACAGGTGTCAGCGCTTCAGCAATGAGCGCTTCCATCTGTATTTATGGAAGCGCTCATTGCTTTTGGGCCTGCTGGCACCCCCGTCACAGCCTGCACCCGAGGCGCACCCACCCCACCCCGCCCTCCCCTGGGCACTCCACTGCACTCCAGCCTGTCCATCTGTCAAGACACCTGTCAATCCAGCCTGTCTGTCCGTCAGGACAGTTGTCACTCCAACCTCTCCGTTCGTCAAGACACCTGTCACTCCAGCCTGTCCGTCCTTCGAGACACCTGTCACTCCAGCCTGCCCGTCCGTCAAGACACCTGTTACTCCAGCCTGTCCGTCTGTTAATACACCTGTCACTCCAGTCTGTCCGTCCATCAATACACCTGTGATACCAGCCTGTCCGTCCATCAAGACATCTGTCACACCAGCCTGTCTGTCCGTCAAGACACCTGTGACACACTCCTAAGTTACATAAAAAAAAAAAATTTACCCTGTACTACGCGTGCCATCCTCCTGTGTGTACATACTCGTTATCTGTGCTTGAGTGGCACCATTCTGTAAAATATAAGTCTCTTATGCCCCATGTGGATTTGTACCACCTATAATTGTAAAATAATACATTACTTAACCCCTTTTCTGCCCCAATAAGGATATTGGCAATACTCTGTGCCCCATACTAGACCCCTGTATATAATTTTCAGCCTCCTGAGGCTCATCGCCAGCCATCTGTGCTACCTGTGACACCTGTCAATAACTGCCAAGTGACTCAGGGAGTTATTATCCTAAAGGATATACAGGATTTGAGTTCACTGTTCAATAAAAATAAAAAAAGACCAAAAAAAAATCTACGTTAGTTTACAGTTTAAAATGACTAAACGACTTTTCACTGCCGAAGAGGCATATGTCATGCTTTTTGAGGACACTGACTCCAACAGTGGAGATGATGTGACATTTTTAGTTTCAACTTCCTCAAATGATGAACCCCCTCATAGGCGTCCTAGGGGTAGTGCGCAGTCGCAGCCGCATCAAAATGACTCTTCATGAAATACCGCAGATAAATATGTGCCCCAGGTGCCTGAATTTACAGCCACTCCAGGCATCAATGTAGATACCACAGGTTTCAGTGAAATTATTTTTTTCAAATTATTCTTCACTGATGACCTAATTAACTTGATGGTGGAACAAACAAATATATATGCAGAGCTATGTATTGCCTCCCATCCAGACAGTTATCTTTCAAGTCCCCATAAATGGACCCTGTAATGGATCTTCTGGCACCCCGACTGGGTACCTCCATTGATGGATGCTCCTAGTGCTTCCCGAGGGCTCCAAGCACTCCACTTGACACCGTAAGCACTGCCTACCCCACGGTCCGCCGGGGATCTGGACCGGCTGCCCAACATCCCTGCAGGGCCGGTAGAGAGACCTCGGTCCCATCTCCACCTGCCAACTGTGGGTCCCCCCATAGTGCCTGGTATTCATCATCCAGCCAGGTCTCCTGCCATACCAGGGTCTCGCACTGTGACACCCACCACTTCAGGGGCTGCTCTCCCAGTAGAGGCATTCGCAGCTCCCATCGCATCCGCAACCTCTGCCCCGCCGTTGATGCACGTCCTCCAGGGCCTCGTGCCATACTGAATCCCTGTAATCCGGGTTATCCTCCTCTTCCTTATTGAAGACTGTCCAAGAACTAGCTGATTCCATGCTGCTGTCACCAGGGGCGCTGTACGAGTACTAGCATTGTCCTAATCATAAATCTACAACAGTGTCTCCGAGCTGCTTCTTCTAGCACTAGGACGCCATCCCACTGCTGCCACCACTGTAACGGATCTCCTAGCACCCCGACTGGGTACCTCCGTTGATGGATGCTCCTAGTGCTTCCCGAGGGCTCCAAGCACTCCACTTGACACCGTAAGCACTGCCGACCCCACGAACCGCCGCAGCTTGGTTGGGATCTCACCATCTTCTACCCACGCATGACCTACGACACCCTGGACCTACGACAAGGGTTCCATTGGGTGCACCTCTCTTCCTTCAGAGAGCGATGCAGGAACAAGAACAGCTCTTACAAGAGATAGGGATTATACTCTGGAGAGTATAATGATTGTAGCAATCCCCAGAGTGTGGTTCTCTAATCCTCCAAACATGAGCCCAGACTTCATGAAGGGTAGAACAGGACACTTTAATAGGGCAACATGTCAGCCTTTTATGCAGGTCTTCCAGCAAGGGACACTCCCATGGGGGACCTTGTGGAAGACTGAGACAGTTTCTTACATAAACCAATCACATGCAGTTGCAGGCAGAAAACACACACGTGATGCAATTAATCAACACAATGGAATAACGTAATCACTCACAGGCAGAAACTACCCATTTTTCACTTTGTAGAATAATGAGCCAGGGGGAGGGGGTCTCCATAGTTCTCGGTCCATAGTCTATGGAAAGGAGGCTAGCCCTCAGGCCTCTCCAGCAGTCCCAGTGATGGTTCAGTCCGTCACATTTCAACCCTCCCAACAGTAGACTAACCAAATACCAGACCCCTACCTGGTCTGGACCTGTGTTAGTCGGACAAGATGAATCCAGAACCTCTTCCAACTGGTCCGCTTGACTCTGCTGCAGGAGAGTGATGCCACCCATATCATCTCCTGGGAAACCACACTGCCGCTGGGAAAGAGATCGGCTACCTCTTCTCCCTGAAATGCCCTCTGCGGAATTTGACTGATTGTCTCCTCTCCCTGGAACGCTTCTGGGTGCTGGGTAGGGGTAGCGACCATCTCCACTCCCAGTGATGCTTGCTGCTGAGATGAGGGGCCAACAGTCTCCTCTCTCTGTGACAGGGTTTGCAGCTGAGGAGAGAGACCGGTTGTCTCTTTTTCCTTTATAATACACTGCCACCGGGGATCTGGACCGGCTGCCCAACATCCCTGCAGGGCCGGTAGAGAGACCTCGGTCCCATCTCCACCTGCCGACTGTGGGTCCTCCCATAGTGCCTGGTATTCATCATCCAGCCAGGTCTCCTGCCATACCAGGGTCTCGCACTGTGACACCCACCACTTCAGGGGCTGCTCTCCCAGTAGAGGCATTCGCAGCTCCCATCGCATCCGCAACCTCTGCCCCGCCGTTGATGCACGTCCTCCAGGGCCTCGTGCCATACTGAATCCCTGTAATCCGGGTTATCCTCCTCTTCCTTATTGAAGACTGTCCAAGAACTAGCTGATTCCATGCTGCTGTCACCAGGGGCGCTGTACGAGTACTAGCATTGCCCTAATCATAAATCCACAACAGTGTCTCCGAGCTGCTTCTTCTAGCACTAGGACGCCATTCCCACTGCTGCCACCACTGTAACGGATCTCCTAGCACCCCGACTGGGTACCTCCGTTGATGGATGCTCCTAGTGCTTCCTGAGGGTTCCAAGCACTCAGCTCTACACCGTAAGCACTGCTGACCCCACGAACCACTGTAGCTTGGTTGGGATCTCATCGCCTTCTACCCACCCTGGACCTACAACAAGGTTTCTAGGTTCCAGTGGGTGACCCTCTCTTCTTTCAGAGAGTGATGCAGGAACAAGCTCTTACAAGAGCTAGGGATTATACTCTGGAGAGTATAATGATTATAGCCATCCCCAGAGTGTAGTTCTCTAATCCTCAAAACAAGCCGGGGGAAGGGGTCTCCATAGTTTTGGGTCCATAGTTCATAGGAAGGAGGCTAGCCCTCAGGCCTCTC
This sequence comes from Bufo gargarizans, assembly GCF_014858855.1. Taxonomy (NCBI): domain Eukaryota; kingdom Metazoa; phylum Chordata; class Amphibia; order Anura; family Bufonidae; genus Bufo; species Bufo gargarizans. Next base: position 390,984,661 of record NC_058083.1, on the reverse strand, counting down.
CAGCAGCCCCAGTGACGGTTCAGTCCGTCACAGACGCCTACTGACACAACTGAAATGCAAAAGTTTTGGGGACTTCTCCTAAGCATAGGCATTATAAAAATAAAAAAAAACTATAGGTTCATATTGGAACAAAGATATTCTTTATCACACCCCTCTTTACTTTCTTGCCAGTTATGACAGACTCTTTAAAATTAGGCCAGTGATTGACCACTACAATTCCAAATTTGGTCAAGTATATACCCCCCAAAAATGCCTCTCAGTGGATGGATCATTGGTCCACTTCAAAGGCCGATTTAATTTCCGTCAGTACCTGCCCTATAATAGGGCTATATGGTGTGAAGTTGTATTATGCCTGTGAAAGTGTATCCGGGTATACATTGCGCTTTCGTATTTACGAGGGAAAAGATTTAAAAATTGAGCCACCCGATTGTCCCCCGGTTCTGTGTATAAGTGGGAAGATAGTATGGGATTTAGTCCAACCCCTGTTTGCCCACGGATACCATCTACAGTCAGGTCCATAAATATTGGGACATCTACACAATTCTAACATTTTTGGCTCTATACACCACCACAATGGATTTGAAATGAAACAAACAAGATGTGCTTTAATTGCAGACTGTCAGCTTTAATTTGAGGGTATTTACATCCAAATCAGGTGAACCGTGTAATTTACAACAGTTTGCATATGTGCCTTCTACTTGTTAAGGGACCAAAAGTAATGTGACAATTGGCTTCTCAGCTGTTCCGTGGCCAGGTGTGTGTTATTCCCTCATTATCCCAATTATAATGAGCAGATAAAAGGTCCAGAGTTCATTTCAAGTGTGCTATTTGCATTTGGAATCTGTTACTGTCAACTCTCAAGATGTGATCCAAAGAGCTGTTACTATCAGTGAAGCAAGCCATCATTAGGCTGAAAAAACAAAACAAACACATCAGAGAGATAGCAAAAACATTAGGCATGGCCAAAACAACTGTTTGGAACATTCTTAAAGAAGGAACGCACCGGTGAGCTCAGCAACACTAAAAGACCCGGAAGACCACGGAAAACAACTGTGGTGGATGACCGAAGAATTCTTTCCCTGGTGAAGGAAACACCCTTCACAACAGTTGGCAAGATCAAGAACACTCTCCAGGAGGTAGGTGTATGTGTGTCAAAGTCAACATTCAAGAGAAGACTTCACCAGAGTGAATACAGAGGGTTCACCACAAGATGTAAACCATTAGTGAGCCTCAGAAAAAGGAAGGCCAGATTATAGTTTGCCAAACGACATCTAAAAAAGCCTTCACAGTTCTGGAACAACATCCTTTGGACAGATGAGACCAAGATCATCAGGGTCAGGGGGGTGTGACTAGCGAGTGGCGCTGCGGCAGTGGGCGGCAGGCAGCAGCAACTGATGTGGACTGGAGAGCCGAGGTCTGGAGACTGGAGGTGGAAGCATTTGTCGGTGAGTAACTGTGTGTGAGTCAGTCTGTGAGACATCAGACAGTGACACTGTCGTAGGTGGCACAGACAGGTAGGTAGGTCAAGGTGATCTTATGGAGCGCAGGCTGAGCAGAAACAGAAGAACATTAAAAATGGGTGGGGTCAGAGTGAAGCAGGTGACATTACAGTGTGACATGAATGCAGGGGGGACAACAAATGTCCCTGAGTAGTCTGTCTGTGCGGCCCGCAGGGAGAAATGTATGAGTCAGAGGGGGGGATGAAATGGACATGATGGAGGGGGAGAAATGTGACAACATGGATGGAGGAGGGAGAGAAATGTGACAACATGGATGGAGGGGGGAAATGGGACAACATGGATGGAGGGGGAGAAATGTGACAAAATGGATGGTGGGGGAGAAATGTGGCAACATGAATGGAGGGGGAGAAATGTGGCAACATGAATGGAGGGAGAGAAATGGGACAACATGGATGCAGGGGGAGAAATGGGACAACATGGATGGAGGGGGGAGAAATGTGACAACATGGATGGAGGGGGAGAAATGTGACAACATGGATGGAGGGGGAGAAATGTGACAACATGGATGGAGGGGGAGAAATGTGACAACATGGATGGAGGGGGAGAAATGTGACAACATGGATGGAGGGGGAGAAATGTGACAACATGGATGGAGGGGGAGAAATGTGGCAACATGGATGGAAGGGGGAGAAATGTGACAACATGGATGGAGGGGAGAGAAATGTGACAACATGGATGAGGGGGAGAAATGTGACAATATGGATGGAGGGGGGAGAAATGTGGCAACATGGATGGAGGGGGAGAAATGTGGAAACATGGATGGAGGGGGAGAAATGTGGCAACATGGATGGAGGGGGAGAAATGTGACAACATAAATGGAGGGGGAGAAATGTGACAACATGAATGGAGGGGGAGAAATGTGACAACATGGATAGAGGGGGAAATGTGACAACATGGATGGAGGGGGAGAAATGTGACAACATGGATGGAGGGGGAGAAATGCGACAACATGGATGGAGGGGGAGAAATGTGACAACATGGATGGAGGGGGAAAAATGTGACAACATGGATGGAGGGGGGAGAAATGTGACAACATGGATGGATGGGGGAGAAATGTGACAACACGGATGGTGGGGGAGAAATGTGGCAACATGGATGGAGGGGGGAGAAATGTGAGGGCTGATGTGACATAGATGATTTGACATGGAGGGGGAGAAATGTGACATGGAGGGGTGAGAAATGTGACATGGAGGGGTGAGAAATGTGACATTGAGGGGGTGAAATGTGACATGGAGGGGGGATAAATGTGCCATGGAGGCCTCGAGTGGGAGAAATGCGACATGGGGGCATGATGGCTGACATGGGGGCATGATGGCTGACATGGGGGGCATGATGGCTGACATGGGGGGTTGATGGCTGACATGGAGGGCTGATGGCTGACATGGAGGGCTGATGGATTGGGGCTTATGGCTGACATGGGGGACTGATCTGAGGCAGTGGGGGTCTGATCTGAGGTCTGATTAACATTGGGGGTCTGATTGCTGGTCTGATCTGAGGTGTAATGGAAAATATTTATTTCTTATTATCCCCCTATAAGACCTAGGTGCGTCTTATAGGGCGAAAAGTACGGTCCTCAAACCAGGGATTGTCTGAAGCAGAGTGAAGATATCAGGACCACAGAGAGGAGAAGCCAGCTGATGCAGACGGGACCAGGGCCAGGTGAGCTGGGGTGGGGTGGGGGGGGGGCGCCAAAATGTAGCTTTGCTTGTGTTGGCAAAAATCCTTGCACCGGCCCTGGTAGGCGCAGGTATATGTCTAAAAGCTCCCTCATTTATACCTTGTGTAATCACTGTGTTCGAAAATGGCACTCCCGCTCTCAGGGGCGTGCCAGGTCGGAAGGAGGGCATACATTTTTATTGAAGAACAAACAATTTATGTGGGGGTCATCTACATTATATTTTATTATGCATGATTAAAAGTTATATTTTAAGTTTTTTTTTTTCTTTAATGTGAGCTAATTTTATATTACTCCTCTTATAACACTTTTGTGAGCTCTTCTTATTTCTGATACAGTATGAACTGTAGTCAGATATCAGATTTGTTGGATCATCAGAAATCTCAGTATACCACTGGTGACGATATTGTCAAAAAAGTAACAGAGTAGCTTCACCAGTATAAGAAGTAACCTTTATTGATATGAATTAAAAATTCCCAGTCAGTGAATAAAAACTGATATTGTGGGGAGGCAGAGGTGCTGAAGACCCTGGTAAAGATCACTTGCCCTTATCGCTTCAACTACCATTGTCGATATTCCTTATGTTCACAAAAGAAAAAAAAAATTGGATATATGGTAGCATTGAAGAGTATATTGGATATAAAAGGTGGGCATAAAGTTGTTCAAACTGGTTAACCCAAATGGTAAGCTATAGTAGTAACACACATGCAAACAAGTTTTCCTGCACTGTCTGTGGTCCTGTTCTTAGAGAACTGTGGATCATATATTTGTTATAGTATATAATAAGGGTTGATGCCCAACAATACCATATAAACACAATAATCAAATTTTATATGGTATTGTTGGGCGCCAACCTCTTATACTGATGAAGGTATTCTGTGACGATATGAACTCTGCCAGAAAAAAGCGCTGCTTCCCATTGAAGTGAATGAAAGGCTGCTTGGAGTAATTTCTTGGCACCGGTTGTGACGTGGAAAACATGCCAAGAGTCAACACTAAAAACTCTGTGTCAGTGGGCTCTAATACTTCTAGAAATAGTTATTAGACATCTTAATAACAGTAATACAGAAATGCTAATAATACTAGAATTACTTATGAGAAATACTGTATTCTGGCAGCTTGTGGTTGCCATTTCTGAAAATTATTTGTTGATATTGTAGGGGTTCGCTCTGATAGGCAGGTTAGCGGACGCAGTATAGAGGCAACAACAAAGTCTTTAAATTAAACAGTTCAGTGTTTATTCACACAATAAGTACTCATGCACACGGTTTTGGCGGCTCAGGATGCGGACATATTCACTTCAATGGGGCCGCAAAAGATGCGGACAGCACTTAGTGTGCTGTCGCATCCGTTGCTCCGTTCCGTGGTCCACAAAAAAATATAACCTGTCCTATTCTTGTCCGCGCTTTGCGGACAAGAATAGGCAGTTATATTAAAGGTTGTCCGTGCAGTTCCGCAAATTTCGGAATGCACACGGACGCAATCCGTGTTTTGCGGATCTGCAATTTGCGGACCACAAAACACACAATGGTCGTGTGCATGTAGCCTAAGTAAGTGACAAAACAAAAAGTCAGTTTCAAGGAAAACAGTCACCTTGTGATTCTGGTGTTTGTTCTCACCATGCAGCAAAGAAGAAGTCCTTAGACAAAGCACACCAACAAGGTAGCTTGTAAAGCCATCACATGTTGCAACAGCAGCTGGTTTGTTTCCTGCTGTTGTTTATTGTCCTCTCGCTGTTGCAGGTTAGCTTCCACGAGGGCTTTCACGTCAGCGTCCATTTTGTCGAGGGACACGGGTTGTAAGACATACACCCGTGCCGGAAAAACAAAAATATTTCGGCTATAAAGCCAGTCTCACTGCAGTACCCGCATCCTCCACCAATTGTGGGGGTTTGCTCTGATAGTCAGGTTAGCGGACACAGTATAGAGGCAACAACAAAGCATTTAAATTAAACAGTTCAGTGTTTATTCACACATGAAATAAGTGACAAAACAAAAAGTCAGTTTCAAGTAAAACAGTCACCTTGTGATTCTGGTGTTCGTTCACACCATGCAGCAAAGAAGAAGTCCTTGGACAAAGCAGAATCCACCTGCTTTCACACAAACAAGGTAGCAGGCCTTAATCCAGGCCCAAACTCCCAGGTCCCAACACAGAGACTAACAGAGCTCCACTGTCAGAGAGGAGTAATCCACATCAACTGACAATGCTGCTTGTGCTTTCTAGCCCAAAACCAAGACCCAGTCTGGAAGGTGGGGAGTAGTCACCGACCCAGCACTTTGCCTACTCCCAGTAAGAGTCATCCCGGATCAGCTACACAGCCGTACTAAAATAGTAAAGTGTCAATCAGCATTAGCTGCCGCTGACACCTAAAAATACCAGCTCTTACTTCACCAAGACCAGGAACCTTGGTGACACATACCTTCCGTCAACGATGGACCCTTGCACCTTCCTACAATATTCACAAATCTCCTCAATCCCCCAAAAAATAGGAAATAGAGAGGAGGGAGTTGCAGCTGCAGTAGCTCTCCTACAGTTTGTGAAACTGCATGTTTTAAGAAAGAGGAGAAGACATCTTATTGCCTCAAATCACTCAGCACAGACCTTACATTAGAGCTGTAAGAGCACAATCAGTAAGCATAGGAAGAAAAAAAGTACTTATACAGAAACAAACAGAGAGAAGGCAAAAGTCGCTAAATATGCAGTTTACAACATTTCTAAATGCATTATGTCTAATGAACCACTTAAGGAGGGTTTGTGATCATCTTTGTATCATTTAGTATGCTTTAGATAAAAAAGCAGCAATTTTTTGTTGTAGCATCCTATCTTGAAATCATAAATAAATGGCATTGATTTAATACTAGACACTATATTTTTTTTTACCCAGCCTATTTGATGGACCTAATTAGAGATTCGACCAGTTCCCCGAATTTTTTGAAAAAATTCAGTTTGATCTGAATTTATTTGTGGCAGAGAGCCTTTATAGTGGTATAGAAAACTGTGCCTTGCAGTAACACGCATAGGGAGTCTGCTGTGATAGTGAAATAATACTGCGAGTCAGTATGGCATGCAGATGACAGGCGTTGCTCTTAGAATCACTGCAAACTTCACTTATTTGGGCAGTTACGGTGCTAAAACTGACCAAATAACTCAAGTGTGAACTCAGCCTTACAGGTCAATGTTAGCGTCAAGAAAAAGCGCACTCCTTTTTTTACCGTCTGCAGCTGATTCCACATAGATGTCTACAGAACCTGTTCTATTAAACGCTTATACAAGTAAAGTCCCCCTGACAGAGTGGAGAGGGTGTCATCAGTAAGTTTGTGTTGACGTCACTGATTATTTTTCCCTTCAACGGATCCTGTCTGTGGAGCATCCGCCTTCACTCAGTCAGCATTTGGTCAGTAATCATCAGTATTGCAAAAACAAAAAAAACTGTAGTAGATCCAAAACAGGGATGACACATGAATAGAATATTTACATGTCTTCTGTGTTTTGTACCCACCCCTACTTTTGGCTACCAAATCATAAGCCAATTCTGATGCAAATTATGGACCATGTCAAGCAGGCCTTACAGCTGTTACATAGACGGGATCCGTTGTGCGTCTCATTTTTCCTTCCTTATGACAGATCAGAAGAAGGGTCAAATAAATGATGGTGTCAGTTAGGCCGAAAGGCAAAATAGTGGCCCAGTCATGAAGTGGGGAGGGTGGGACCAGCATAAGAAGTACACAGAGTTGCCCTATAACATAGTGGTGAGGTGGAAGCAGCATGAGGAGACCACAAAGTGGCCCAATAACAGAGTCCGGAGGTGGTAGCAGCATCAATAGGAGGACACAGAGTGGCACAATGACAGTGTGGAGGTGGCAGCAGTAGCATCAGGAGGCCACAGAGTGGCACAATGGCAGAGGGTGGAGGTGGTGGCAGCAGCATCAGGAGGAGGCCACAGAGTGGCACATAAACAGTGTGGAGGTGGCAGCAACAGCATCAGGAGGCCACAGAGTGGCACAATGACATAGTGTGGAGGTGGCGGCAGCAGCAGCATCAGAAGGAGGCCACAGGGTGGCACAATGACAGTGTGGAGGTGGAAACAGCATCAGGAGGCCACAGAGTGGCACAATGGCAGTGTGGAGGTGGCGGCAGCAGCATCAGGAGGATGCCACAGGGTGGCACAATGACAGTGTGGAGATGGCAGCAGCATCAAAACACCACAGAGTGTCAAGGTGACATAGTGAGGAGGTGGCAACAGCATCAGGAGGCCACAGAGTGGCACAATGACAGTGTGGAGGTAGCGGCAGCAGCAGCATCAGGAGGAAGCCACAGGGTGGCACAATGACAATGTGGAGATGGCAGCAGCAGCATCATAACACCACAGTGTGGCAAGGTGACATAGTGAGGAGGTGGCAGCAGCATCAGGAGACCATAGAGTGGCACAATGACAGAGCGTGGAGGTGGCGGCAGCAGCAGCATCAGGAAGATGTCACAGGGTGGTACAATGACAGTGTGGAGGTGGCAGCAGCAGCATCAGGATGCCACAGAGTGGCATGGTGACATAGTGTTGAGGTAGCAGCAGCATCAGGAGACCACAAAGTGGCAAGGTGAAATAGTGTGGAGGTGGCAGCAGCATCAGGAGACCATGGATTGGCAAGGTGACATAGTTTGGAGGTGGCAGCGGCATCAGGAGACCACAGAGTGACCCGGTGACAGAGTGGGGAGGTGGGTGGCAATACCAGTACCAGCTGAAGATGGTGGGTGAAAGAAGGAGCACTTGGCATCAGATGTGTGGCATCAGACAGGTGGCAGCATCAGAATAGTAGCTGAGGGAGGTAGCCAGAAGAAACCAGTCTCTTTTGTCAAAGTGTTGGTGTGGCACCATGGATGATCTAGTCTGATGCATCAGACATTGGTGGGTGAAAATCCTGGCTGATCCACGCCTGATTCATCTTGACAAAGGTCAGTCTCTTCACATTTTGGGTGGACAGGCGAGTTCTTCTTGGGGTAACTATGGTCCCCGCCCGCTCTGATGCCACACTACTGGCCGATTAGGACAGCTTTTCCAGGGCAAACTCTTCCAGTTGCGGCCACATATCCAGTTTGGCTGCCCAGTAGTACAGCGGATCTTCAATGTGAGGTGGCAGGGTGCTGTCCAAGTATGCCACCACCTGCTGGTTCAGGTCCTGCTCCAGGTCTAACTGCTGCTGCTGGTGAGTAGTTTCTTCACTAGGTGAGTGAAGAAAGCTGCTCATCAGCGACTCTAGACTCAAGTTGCTGCTGATGGAACTGGAACTGCTCCTACCGCCACCCACCCTGCACCAGCGGAAGCCACCTTGACGCCTGGTAGATGGGCCCGACACATGTTTGAGCAAATATGTGTGCTAAGAGCTTCCATTAACTCATTTATAGTTGGTATTGTACCACTTTAATTTAGAATGACCCCCATTTCTTAGCTCTATTGTTTGTATGTATAATGGTGTGCAGCCATCTTGCTTTTTGTACCCACCCTGCAACAGCAGCCATGGCAGATGTATGTGAGTACAGAGGGCCCCCCGGTCAGACCTGCGAGAGGATGGATGATGGCACAGATAGGCAGCGGCCAACTAACTACATAGGATGTCTCTATAGTAGTTCAGTTTGTCCTCCATCTCAGCGGGTGTAAAAATGCCCCCATTTTGGACCGGTAGCGACGATCCAACAAGGTAGACATCCAGAAGTCATCCCCCAGCCAAATAGTGGCAATTCGTCTGTCACTACGCAGGCAAGTGAGCATGCATCGGGCCACTTGTGCAAGTGACTCGGAGGGACTCCCTGCCCCCATCTCCACTGCATACTGCCACGGTGTGTCTGGGTCCTCTTCCTCGTCTTACTCATCGCCCTGTAGCTCCTCTGGCTGCTCCTGCTCCCCCTCTCCTGTCTGCTGTGTATAAAAACCACACATTTCGCTATACATTGCTTGTGCACCAGTTCAGCCTCCACAGGGTTCATGTGGCTGTGAGATCTAGGCGCCACGTCTCCAGTCCCTTAACCAGCCAGATTTACCAGCATCTGTTCCAGGACATGAAGCAGTGGAATGACATTGGTTATCCCGTAGTCCTGGCGACTGACAAATAACGTGGCCTCCTCAAAGGGCCTGAACAAACGGCAGATGTCACACATGAGCTGCCACTGGCTGACATCAAAGTTACACAGGGGAGTACCTTGATTAGGTGGTACATATAGGTGTGCTTGCTCCTCCTCCCATAAGTTGCTTGACACACATGGAGGTGACTAGGAGCAGCACACCATATGTGCGGCGTCTGCGCTCCTGAACATAGAAGCCCAATGGCTTAGGTAGGTTTAGCGTAGGACCCGCCTGACCTGAGACCACCTTGACGCTTGGTAGGCGGGCACAGATGTGTTTTGATCAAAATATATTGGCTAAGTGTCTCAGATTTTATCATATCACAGTGAGGACTTTGTCCATATATAATGCTTGCATCTACTTTACTAAGTGCATTATTATCTTATTTCTGTGATTTACTTACACAGGGAAGTACTCCTGTCCCCTTGGATCATCAAGAAATTGTTTATGGCCTTTCTCGGTTTGTATATTCGGTACAACATATAGAGGGTGGCATTCAAACAGGTGGAAACGTCTCATATCAGCTTATGTTGGGCGATGCTGTTCTGCCACTGCAGCTTAAGGACGGTGTGCTTTGCGGTGTACAAGTGGCTGAAGTGCATGCAAAGTTTCTTGGGCATTTTTAGGATGTCTTGCAGATGGGTGGAAGACTTCAAGAACCGCTTGATAACCAGATTAAACACATGTGCCATGCAGGGCGCATGGCTCAGCCCTCCTCCTCCCGTTGTCAGTCACCATGGTTCCGATTTTGAGTTGTCGCCGAGAAAGTCAGGATTCGCTTTCTTGATGAAGGACATGGAGCAGCTCCTGCCCTGTGTGACTCCGTTCGCCCAGGCACATGTGGTATGCTGGAGGGGCACTGTGAATTGTCCCTGCAGTGGAGACCGAGGACACAGTGGAGGATGAGGAGGCAGAAGCGGACATTGTCGCAGGACCAACGGCGTGAGAACGTGTAGGCAGAAGCAGCGTGGCTGTACAGGAACCACATTTACCCAGTGGGCTGTAAAGGACATGTATTGCCCCCGACCGTAGTTACAGCAAAACACGTCAGCGCTGCCGTGTACTTTGACAGACACCGACAGCCTCAAGGACTGCCCACCTTCTGTTCTACATACGTGTACAGGGCTGGTACTGCCTTTTTGGCAAAGAAATGACAGCTTGGGACTCTCCACCTCAGCTCGGCACCAGCCATCAGTCCTCTGAATGGTGCAGAGTCTACCACTTAAAAAGGGAGGGACTGCAGCACCAGCAACTTAACCAGGAGCACAATTAGCTTCTGTGATGCTGGATTAGTGCACGCATACTATTGTCTCTTGGCAATCGGTTTGGCGATCGATTGCTGACGGAATGATTGACGAGGAGTAGGTGGAGGAGCATCAGGACCAGCAGATGATGGAAAGGACAGACAGGTCCCTTCGGCTGAGATGGTGACGCCTTGACTGCCTAAAATCGGGTGCATGCCACTGGGTGATGCAGCAGTTGCTGCGGCAGGCTGGAGTGCAATTGGACCACCGCATCGGAGCCACGGTACTCCCAGGCCATTTTATGGTGACGCTGCATATGTTGACACAGGGCTGTGGTGCCAACCCTGGCCACGCTTCACCTTCTGCCCACAGATCCTCCGGCGGCTTAACAAAAAACTGCCACATCGCCTTACCGCTTGCAACACCAGCATCCACGCCACTCTCCTCATCACTACTTTCCTGCCTACCGGAGGAAGCGGCGAATGTCTCCTCCACATCTTGGCTGGCCAGTAGCTGCTGACTGTCCTCTAGTAGCTTGTCCACGCTGTATAGTGGAGCTGAGCCCACAGCATATAATACTTCTCTGGCTGAGGGAACAGAAAAGGACAGAGGCAGGTTGAGGACAGGTGAGGGCACAGGGCTTGCCAACTAAGGGTTCATTCACACGTCCGTAGTGTATTGCGGATCCGCAAATTGCGGATCTGCAATACACCCGGCCAGCACCCCCATAGAACTTCCTATTCTTGTCCACAATTACGGACAAGAATAGGACATGTTCCATTTTTTTTACAGAGCCGCGGACAGGAAAATCGGGGACTCGCTCCGAAAATGCGGATGAGGACAGCACACTGTGTGCTGTCCGCATCCATTCCTGCCACATAGAGAATGAGTGGGTCCGCACCCATTCCGCAGAATTGCAGAACTGCTGAGGACACATTCACGGACGTGATGAACCCACTGACTCTTGGCTGGGGGTGTCTGATGTCACTTGGGACGAAGTGGATGACCGAGTCAACCATTCAAGAACCGCTGGGTTGCTGGTCAAGGCACGACCACTATATGACACCGGGAGCTCAGGCCTCTCGCTGCGATTCATGCTGCCACGCCCCCTTACTCTGCTGAGATCTGTGCCTTCATCAGAAACATTTAAGCCTCTGCCACTCCCCTGTGCAGGGCCTGGCACTTCTCTGTCTGACATACTGTTAGATCAAAAAATAAAATAAAAAGGATATTAAAACACCCCAAAAAAAGTCTGAAATTTTCTCACATCACCACACAACAGCAAGTAGGCCCTTATTTTTTCCACTTATACACACCACACAAGACTTTATAACATATAACTGCACCACTGAACGGCAAATATATATTTTTTACCACTAATACATGCCAAAAAGGGCTTTAGGACATATAATTTCACCGCTGAACGGCAAATATCTATATTTTTGCCACTAATACATTCCAAAAAGGGCTTTAGAACATATAAATGCACCGCTGAACGGCAAATAATATATGTTGTTTGCCACTAATACATGCCAAAAAGGGCTTTAGAACATATGACTGCACTGCTGAATGGCTAATAGACCCTTATTTTTTTCCACTTATACAAGCCATAAAAGGCTTTAGAACATATAACTGCACCCCTTAACGGCAAATAATATATTTTTTTTTGCCACTAATACATGCCAAAAAGGTCTTTAGAACATATACCTGCACTGCTGAACGGCAAATAGGCCCTTATTTTTTTCACTTATACATGCCACAGAAGGCTTTAGAACATATAATTGCACTGCTGAACGGCAAATATAATGTTTTTTTTTGCTACTAGTACACACCAAAAAGGGCTGTAATTTTCTCACTTCAACACACAACTTAAAAAAAAAAAATTTGTGCCATGAATATACGCAAAAAAGGCTTTAGAACATATAACTAGGCCCTTCGTTTTTTCCACTTACACACGCCACAAAAGGCTTTAGAACATATAACTGCACTGCTGAACAGCAAATAATATGTATTTTTTTGCCACTAGTACACGCCAAAAAGTGCTTTAGAACATATAACTGCACCGCTGAACGGCAAATATATATTTTTTTGCCACTAATACACGCCAAAAAGGGCTGTAATTTTCTCACTTCACCACACAACAGCAAATACTTTTTTTTCTGCCATTAATACACACCAAAAAAGGCTTTATAACATATAACTGCACCGCTAAACGGCAAATAATATATCATTTTTTGCCACTAATACACACCAAAAAGGGCTTTAGAACATATAACTGCACTGCTGAACAGCAAATAGGCCCTTACTTTTCTTCCACTTATACACTCCACAAAAGGCTTTAGAATATATAACTACACCGCTGAACGGCAAATAATATATATTTTTTGCCTCTAATACATTCCAAAAAGAGCTTTAGTACATATAGCTGCACCACTTAATGGCAAATAATTTGTATTTTTTTTGCTACTAATACACGCCAAAAAGGGCTGTAATTTTCTCACTTGACCACGCTAATAAGCCCTTTTTTCCCACTAATACAAGCCAAAAAATGCTTTCGAACATATAACTGCACCGCTCAAGGGCAAATAAGACGTAGAAATATTTCCTTGTAATAAACCCTGTTAATTGCTGTATCAAACAGCACTTGCACCCCAATAACAAAAACGGTTTGCTGGAATTACAGAGCTATATAATGGCAATTTGGATCCCCAGTCAGTGCAGCAAGGTGTAATAGGATTGTTCCTATTACTCAGGCTGTAACCTCCCCTACAGAACTCTGTTCTGCTTCAATATTGTGGAATGATTCCTCCCTATCCTTTCCCTGAACTTCTATACAGCAAAATAAAAGTTTTGAAGTCTTTTCTACCACTGTCCCTAGTGCCTGCTGATGTCTCTCCCTGCACTAAGTACACTGGAAAATGGCTGAATCCAAGATGTCTGAGGCTATTTATAGGGCTGTGACATCACAGAGCTGGCTGCTTTTTGGCTGCATGCATGGCATTGTTGGTGATCCCTCGTTCTCAGAGTTCTTAGCTCCATGTCCTAACACAAGCAGCAGCCATTTTAGGAAAAAATGCGATTTGTTACCACAAACCTTGAGGAAATTCGTCAACTTCAATTCGCTCATCTCTAGACCTAGTGAATGATGAGACTTTCATGGTCTACGCATATTCACATTTTGCAATGTCACTTAATGTATTATTTTCCATCTAAATGTTTCCTCCAAACTAAACTAAAAGCAGGGGCGTAGCTACAGGAGAAGCAGGGGAAGCAGCTGCTTTGGGGCCCTGACCCAAAAGGGACCCAACCAGGAGGAAGAGGACTAAAAGATTTTGTCAGGGCCCACTCAACAGTATTACACAATTAAATAATATACAGTGACAGTATAGACAGTGTAGAAATCGGATGGAACTGCTGCCGGGCCTGGTCTGAGAGAGCGATCTTTACTAGCCACAGGAATGGGGGCGACATGAAAAGAAGGGGTTGCGAAAAAATTACTGGGGGAGAGGGGCCTCATTTCCTCATGTCTAGCTACACCACTGACTGAAAGTCTTAGGCCCCTTTCACACAGGCGAGAATTCCACGCGGGTGCAATGCATGAGGTGAACGCATTGCACCTGCACTGAATCCGGACCCATTCATTTCAATAGGGTTGTTCAGATGAGCGGTGATTTTCACGCATCACTTGTGCGTTGCGTGAAAATCACAGCATGTTCTATATTTTGCGTTTTTCATGCAACGCGGGCCACATAGAAATGAATGGGGATGCATAAAAATCACATAGCATCCGCAAGTAAGTGTGGAATGGATGCAATGCGATTTTCACACATGGTTGCTAGGAGATGATGTTAGTAAATTGATTAAAAAATTTTTACTCACCTCATCCTCGTGTTCGCGCAGCCGCCATGTCTTCTTTCTTCTCCTTTCAGGACCTGCAAAAGGACCTTTGATGACGTAATCGTGCTCACCACGTCATCAAAGATTATTTCGCAGGTTCTGAAAGAAGAAGCAAGAAGACAATGCCAGCTGCGCGATCAATTTGATAAGGCGAGTTAATAATTATTTTTTTAACCCCTCAATCCACATTTTAGTAAGCATTCTATATTAAGAATGCCATTATCTTCCTTTCTAACCATGTTATAAGGGAAAATAATAAAATGAATAGAACACCTAACCCAAATCTGAACTTCAGTGAAGAAGTCCGGGTTCGGATCTGGGTACCACATTCAGGTTTTTTTTCACGCACGCGCAAAACGCCTTGCACTCGCGTGGAAAAAACTGAACATCGAAACGCAATCGCATTTAAAACTGACTGGAAGTGCGGAACGCCCGTGTGAAAGAGGCCTTAGCCATTCAGCTGGGACATTAACTTCATGTTCTGCATTTAGCTGGCTGTCTCACCGTGGGATACATCACTGGTGGAAAATGATGACTGCAATTGTGATATACTGCATTCTGGAAAGAACAGTGATCACACTAATGACATGTCCCATTGCTTTACAAGGGTAAAAAGTCTGTTGTGTCTGATTGCTTGATCTGCAATTTAACAGTAGGCTTCACATACAGCATTTATGGAACATCTGGAAAAGATACAACCTAATAAGCTAAAGCACCTCTTGAGCTACTTTGAAAGTTAAATTGCGCATTGTGAGCTCTCCTCACTCTCAAGATTCATTACTGACCCCATATGTTAACTATACCCCCTTTACAGGAATTGCAAACTGCTGACTAGTTTGCAGTTGGAATCTGTGCAGTACTGAAAATGGAAAGATTGCCTCGGTAGCAGGCAGCTCCGGCCGAAATAACATTGCTTCATTGTACACCGATGTCCCAAAAAATATATACACTTTTTATATGAGATGATGGACATGGGCAACAATGATATCTAATACTATTAAAGGGGTTGTGCAGCCTGTTTGTATTCTTGACCCATTCTCAGGATATGTCATCAATATATGACACCCGGCAACCCCACCGATCAGCTGTATGAAGAAGAGGTGGCACACTGCTTCTTCTTCATTACACTATCCATCATCTTGGAAGTGCAGTGTAATTACAAGTACTCGCTCCATTGACCTAATTGGTGTGAGTACTTGTAGTTACATTATGCCACCGTTACAGGGGAGATGACCCTTAATGTAATGAAGAGAAAGCAGCACACTTATGGAGTTCTGCCTCCCCTTCAAATTGGTAGGGGTGCCAGGTGCAGGCTTGGACTGGCCCACAGCAAAACGGGTGCATCCCCTGATGGGCCCCTTAGCAAGGTGGTCCCTTAGTCCCCTACACTCTGATCAAGTGGCACACAGCACAGTAGACTAACATATCGATAGGCTGGTTGAGATGCTATACAGTACATTGCCGATGTTCATATAAAAAACTGGGTAGTGTGGGCAGGTAGTATATGCATGTAGTATGTGCATTTACAGAGGCCCCCTAGATTGAATTTTACTGGTGGGCCCTTAGGAACCCCAGTCCGACACTGGCCAGGTGTCAGACCCCCGCCAATCAGATACTGATGACCTATCCTCAGGCTTCACAACCCCTTTAAGTAATTAGAAACTTTTTTATCAAGGCTTAATTAACACCATGTCAGTAAGGCTTTTAGACCTATTTCTGAACCAACAGCACCAGAAAGAAAAATCCACTGTGCCTACCTCGCCTGTTTTGTTTTTTCCGAGAAATTTGACAACTCTTTAGACTTAAGTTTACTCTTAGCCAGACTTAGTAAATGTGACCCATAATCTGGGTGCACACAGTTTCTTGCTTATTTATACTGTAGCTTTAACCAATTGTGCAAGTTCGAGTTTGATTAGGTAGGGTAGATTTTTTATATCCGGTGTTAACTAAATTTGATAATAGGAGATAAACTCTTAATTCTAAGGAAAAATTCAATATCATAATGAAAACTTTTAAGAGATTTATGTTTAGTAAACTGTATAAGAGGGAAATAATTTTTAAAAAGTTTATCATTTAAAATTGTAATTGTATTAAAAACATTTTAATTTACAACTTCAGTCATCTCTAGTGGCATTTATCATGAGGGTAATATCTGAAATCAGTTTTACTTGCGAGTGTTCTAGTACTTTGCAGTTTGCACCAAATTTATCAAATGTTACACATTGTTTATTGTTTGTTAAATTTGCATCTTTAAACCTAACACTTTTTGTGTAGGAAAACTACTCAAATTTTCCTTCACTACCATCCTACTGTAGTGAATTTGCAACGTTTTAAGTCTTAGTTGAGAAATCTGGAGTGAAACTCAACAGAGGTAACCATATTCATTGTTCCATACAGTTTTAAAAAATGGAGTGAGTGGTGTAAAAATGCAAAAAGTTGAATTTTTTACACAAGTAACCCAGTGTAGCTCCCATTTTGCAAATTTTTGAAGCCAGAGTGCAGTGCCAGTTAAGGGGACAGCCCCTCATGGAGGTCAGTGTCGCGTCCTTCCTAGATCGGCTGAATTGAGTTTTTGTCGAGTTAAAAATCACAGTCCGATACGATCAGACTGAGGTTAGTTTTTTGGATACATTGATCATCAAGGATGAAGAGGGTAATTTACATACAGATCTCTATAGGAAGGAGACAGATAAGAATAGTGTGTTGAATTACACAAGTGCAAATCAACAAAAGGAGAAAATCAGGCTCTTGAACAACAGGAGACACTTTATTTAGCGGTAAAACTTCCAATCCTCATAGGCAAGGGTATAGTCAACGCGTTTAAGACCTTCGTGTATCAGTCCTTAATCATGACATAAAAATCCCAAACTGAACATTTACCCATAAACCCCTCCTCCATCAATCCACGGAGGTTGAGGCATCACATTGGTGTTTAACTGTTTAGTAGGATTTAAAACAGACATAATGTAAAAACTGCTTGTACAGCAGGATTAAATAAGAGAAAAGATTTAATTTTACCGTAAAAAAAAAGTGTCTATGGGATTATGTTGAAATACATCAGCCAATGTTGTGGGTTTCTTTTTACACATCTTTGATTTTAGTAACATATGTACAAGCTGTTTTTACATTATGTCTGTTTTAAATCCTACTAAACAGTTAAACACCCATGTGATGCCTCAACCTCCGTGGATTGGTGGAGGAGGGGTATATGGGTAACTGTTCAGTTTGGGGGTTTTATGTCATGATTAAGGACTATAATATTTTCAAATGACCCACTGGACCCAGGAGGTCAAAAATGCAGTTCCAATAGTCAGCGACTATAATTCTTGTTTCTGGTCGTGTTTAAAATATAACTTTTATTTTACCTTTATTAAACAAACTTTGCCACAAGAACATAAAGTGAAAATTTTAAAATACATATGGAGGGCAACAAGGTATTTTGGGCTGAGGGTATAGTATCTCTACTTATCAGTAGGTCAGATGATATTGCTACATATCTCTCTGACAATGAGGTGCAGGTAATATGGAGTATCTTGTGTCTGTAGTGTTAGCCGACACCAGACACTCGGAAACCATACAAGCGGTAAAAGATCGCATTAGCAAGCATAAATCGGATATTCGCACAGGCAAATTGTTGCTCCCCCTACCTTTTCATTTTCATAAGCACCAACATAGAATCTCCCAATTGAGATTCCAGGTGCTGGAGCAAGTGAAACGACATAGGAGAGGGGGTGACATCAATTATTATACAATGATTATATTGATTTGGATGCCGCCCACTTCTGTGGGCGTCTGACGTCACCACAGGTGATTGATTCTACTGCTATTTAAGATGGTGAACCATTGCATTTACTTGAGCTGACGAAGACTGGACTGGTCGAAACTCGTCCATTGTTACATTGTTACCAAGATGAAATAAAGGATACATGAATTGAAGAATCAGTGCCCTAATTTTCCATTTTAACCCATTTTTTCCACTAACAAAGCAAGGGTTAACAGCCAAACAAGACTGTATCTTTATTACCCTGACTCTGCCGTTTACAGAAACACCCCATATGTGGCCGTAAACTACTGTACGGCCACACAGCGGGGCATAGAGTGAAAGGTGCGCCGTTTGGTTTTTGGAAGGCTGATTTTTATGGACTGGTTTATTTACACCATGTCCCATTTGAAGCCCCCTGATGCACCCCTAGAGCATAAACTTCCTAAAAGTGACCCCATATAAGAAAGTACACCCCTCAAGGTATTCAAAACTGATTTTACATACGTCGTTAACCCTTTAGGTGTTGCACAAGAGTTATTGGCAAATGGGGATGAAATTTAAGAATTTCATTTTTTTGTCTAATTTTCCATTTTAACCCATTTTTTCCACTAACAAAGCAAGGGTTAACAGCCAAACAAGACTGTATCTTTATTGCCCTGACTTTGCTGTTTACAGAAACACCCAATATGTGTCCGTAAACTACTGTACGCCACACAGCAGGGCGTAGAGTGAAAGGTGCGCCGTTTGGTTTTTGGAGGGCTGATTTTTATGGACCGGTTTATTTACACCGTGTCCTGTTTCAACCTCCCTGATGCACCCCTGGAGTAGAAACTCCCTAAAAGTGACCCCATTTTGGAAACTACGGGATAAGGTGGCATTTTTTGGGGGACTATTTTTAGGGTACATATGATTTTTGGTTGCTCTATATTACATTTTTGTGAGGCAAGTTTACCAAAAATTGAAATTCTGAAATTTAATCTCCATTTGCCATTAACTGTTGAGGAACACCTAAAGGGTTAATAAAGTTTGTAGAATCAGTTTTGAACACCTTTAGGGGTGTAGTTTCTTAGATGGGGGTCACATTTAGGGAGTTTCTACTCTAGGGGGGCATCAGGGGGGCTTCAAAAGGGACATGGTGTCTATAAAAAAGGCCATCAAAATCGGCCTTCCAGAAACCATGTCGGTTCTTTCCATTTGCGGCCTCCCTTTTACTGATACAGCAGTTTATGACCACAAATATGGCATTTCTGTAAACTGCAGTATCAGGGTAATAAATATTAACTTTTGTTTGGTTGTTAACCCTTGTTTTGTTACCGGAAAAAACGGATTGAAATGAAAAAGTGCCAAAAATTGCGTTTTTGGCACCGTTTTCATTTTTTTTTGTTTACCGTGTTAATCTGGGGGGTTAGGTCATGGGATATTTTTATAGAGGAGATTCTTACGGACGCGGCAATACCTAATAAGTCTAATACCTAATTTTACAATTATTTAGGTTTTTGACTATATTATCCTTTTTGATACAAAAATAAATTTTTTGTATCTCTAAAGTCTAGGTGTCATTTATTTATTTATTTTTATCCGATTGTCTTATGTGGGGGCTCATTTTTTGCGGGATGAGTGGACGTTTTTTTTGGCGCTATTTTGGGGGCTATATGACTTTTTTATCGCTTGCTATTAAATTTTTTGTTATGTTTGGTGACAAAAAAAATCTTATTTTGCACCTTTTTCTTTTTTTTGGGACCGTGTTAATCTGGGGGGTTGGATCATGGGGTATTTTTATAGAGAAGATTCTTACGGACGCGGCGATACCTAATAAGTCAATTTTTCTTACATTTATTTAGGTTTTAGACTATATTATCCTTTTTGATACAAAAAAATAATTTATCTCTAAAGTCTAGGTGTCATTTATTTATTTATTTTTTATCCGATTATCTTATGTGGGGGCTCATTTTTTGCGGGACGAGCGGACTTTTTTTGGCACTATTTTGGGGCTATTAAACTTTTTGTTAAGTAAGGTGACAAAAAAAATCTTTTTTTGCACCTTTTTTTTTTTTTTTCCTTGACCGTGTTAATCTGGGGGGTTAGGTCATGGGGTATTTTTATAGAGGAGATTATTACCGACACGGCAATACCTAATATGTCTACTTTTAATAAATTATTTTAGTTTTTTTGGGTGTCTCAAGTCTGAGAACCAGTTTTTTTTTATCCGATGTCAGTCCTAAATTGGGATATAAATTTAGTACTCCATGGAAGTGTGATACTCCCTGAAGCAACCAATAATGCGGAGGCCCGGATGATCGGGGCACGTGTCACATTGAGTTGTGGTGTCCTTCCGTATCCCCCTCCTGTGACACACTCTGCACCTTTTTGGGGTTCGTCCCTTCTTTCCAGTATGGGGGACCACACCTGGAAAGTGTTGGCCAGGGACGATCCGGGCGCCTACAGTTCCTGAGGTACTCCGGCCTGCTCTTTCCCGGTCCGAAAAGATCAGGGTCTTGAGGACTGCCTCATAGAACTGGAGGAATGTCCCTGTGCTGCCAGCGCTTCGGGATAGTACAAAAGAGTTGTACATGGCAACCTGCACCAAGTAGACCGCAACTTTTTTGTACCATGCCCGGGTTTTGCGCATGGCGTTATATGGCTTGAGGACTTGATCATGAGAGAAATAACTCCTCCCATATACCGATTGTAGGCGACGATACAATCGGGCTTGAGGACCGTTGCCACGGTACCTCGCACAGGGACAGGGGTGATGCCGTTACCATGAATTGTGGACAGCATAAGGACATCCCTCTTGTCCTTATACCTGACCAGCAACAGGTTTCCAGTGGTAAGGGCACGGGTCTCACCCCTGGGGATAGGTACCTGGAGGGGGAGGGCAGGGAGGCCGCGTTGATTTTTCCACACGGTCCCACAAGCGAACGTGGATCTGGCGGCAAGGGACTGGAACAAGGGGATACTGGTATAAAAGTTATCCACGTACAGGTGGTAACCCTTATCCAGCAGTGGGTACATAAGGTCCCACACAAGTTTCCCGGTAACACCCAGAGTGGGGGGACATTCTGGGGGTTGAATCCGGGAATCTCGCCCCTCGTATATACGAAATTTGTAAGTGTACCCTGAAGGTACTCTCACAAATTTTGTATAGCTTCACGCCATACCTCGCCCGCTTGGAGGGCACATACTGGCGGAAAATGAGTCTCCCCTTGAACGCAATGAGAGACTCATCAACCGCGACCTCTCTTCCAGGTACATAGGCCTCCATGAATTTGGCCCCAAAGTGATCGATGACCGGCCGTATCTTATACAGACGGTCATGGGCAGGATCACCTCGGGGGGGACATGCTGCATTATCGGAATAATGCAGACATTTCCGGATGGCCTCAAACCGGGAGCGTGTCATGGCCGTACTGTAAAGTGGGGTCTGGTAGAGGACGTCCCCACTCCAGTACAGCCTGACACTGGGTTTCTTGACCAGGCCCATATGCAGCACGAGGCCCCAAAATGTCCTCATTTAGGCTGCACTGACCGGCGTCCAGCCACCGGGCCTGGCCAAAAAGGAGCCCGGGTGTTGAACGACGAACTGTTGGGCGTACAGATTCGTCTGCTCCACCATCAGATTTACCAGTGGGTCACTGAAAAAATTACGAAAAAAGTCATATTCAGTGTAGCCCACTGTGGAAATCTGGATTCCTGATTGGCCTACAAAATCAGGAATCACGGGCTCATATCGCTCTGGGCTACACCAGACAAGTTCACCGGCAGGGGGCTCCGGTGGATTTAACTGGTGGGCCGGGAAACCAGTACGAGCCCCAGAGCTGCTCGTACTAGGCTGGGCCACAGGGTCCCTAACATGGCGGTCCCCTTGCTCCGCCGCCTTGGGGGCTCATCATCATCGCTACATGATGAGGAGGATGCGGATGACAACAGGAATGTGGGGTCATCCTCATCCTCACTGGGACTCTCGGAGTCGGAGGCAAGCTGGGCGTATGCCTCCTCGGCCGAGAACGTCCGGCGGGCCATAGGGGAGTGTGTGTCTGCGTGTGTATGTGTGTGTGTGGAAATCTTTATTTTGTGTGCGTGTGTGTGGGGGCACGGGTGTTCACGAACTCACCCTAAAACTAAAAAAAAAAAAAAAGACTAAAAAAAAGGCCAAAAAAAAATAAATTCAAAACCGCTGATCAACCGTCCGAAGTTGATCAGCGGTGGGGTGTGCAATGCGCTAACAGTGGCCGGATGCTAAGAGTGCCGGCCACAGTCAGCGTACACAAAAAAAAATTAAAAATCCTGCACCCCAAAAAAGTGGGGGGGGGGGGGCAGGGGGGGTAAGTGGCAGCACCCCTGGGGGGTCTAGGGTCACACAGCTGTGCTGTGGACCCCAGACACCCTAACTAGGGTAATGCAATGAAAAGTTCAAAAAACTAACTTTCCCTTTTTTTTCCCTGCCTAACCCAAACTTTCCCTAGCTGTCCCTATGTACCTGATGGGGGTTGCTGGGGCACAGATCGGGTCCTGGGGGCACAGATCGGGGTGCTGGCAGCTGTGGCAGACACGTGCAGGCAGCTCCTCTCTCCTCCGGCTCCGGAACACAAAAGGAGGAGGAGAGAAGCGCCTGCCTCTTTTGAATCTGCCGCCGGACCGCCCACTGACCAATCAGAAAGCGATCCTGAGTGATGATGTCACCATCACCACTCAGGATCACTGGATGGGATCACTGAGTGAAATCACACCACCATCACCATCCTGTTCCGGGTTATCGGGTCTTCAGAGACCCGAATAACCCGGAAACGTTTTCTGCGATCGCCGACATGGGGGGGTCACAGGACCCCCCGGCAGATTTGCCCCAGGTGCCTGCTCAATGATTTGAGCAGGCACCGGGTTCCGATCACCGCCCGCCGAGCGGCGGTGATCGGAACCATTCATGACGTACCGGTACGTCATGTGTCCTTAAGAGGTTAAGGGAGAGGGGTGCTGTAGAGGTCACTGTTAAGGGTCGAGTGTTATGGAGGTCACATTTTGAGGGAACGGAGCGATGTGGAGGTCCCTGTTAAGTGGGAGGGTTATTATGGAAATAATTGTTAAGGAGATGGAGGTCACTATTAAAGGGGTGGGCACTGTAGAGGTTACTCTTAAGGGGGCATGGCACTCTGGTGGTCACTGTTAAAGGGGCGGGCACTGTGGAGGTTACTGTTAAAGGGCCAGGGGACTGTGGAGATCACTAATGAAGTGGCAGTTGCTGTGGAGGTAACTGTTAAGGGAGCGGGGTACTGTGGAGGTCACTGTTAAGGGAGCAAAGTACTGTGGAAGTCATTGGTAAAGGGGTGGGCACTGTGGAGGTCTGTGTTAAGGATCAGGAAATGGTGGAGGTCACTGTTAAGGGGGCGGAGTGCTGTAGAGGTCACTGTTAAAAGGGTGGGGCAGTGTGAGGGGGTCACTGTTAATTGTATGGGGCACTGTGGAGGTCACAGTTAAGGGGGTGGGGTGCTGTGGAGGTCAAAGTTAAGGGGGAAGGGCCCTGTGGAGGTCACTGTTAAAGGGTACATTTTAAGTGGGCGGGGGACTGTGGGGGGGGGGGGGGTCATAGCTAAGGGATGGGCTGCTGCTGTGGAAATATACACCAGATCATCCTGCTAATACATAAATATATATATTTATGAAGAAAAACTAAATTAAAGCATATATCTACCTTTGCAACAGGATTTTAATTGCACTATGTATCTCCATGTTAATAGTCATGAAAACAAACCTGTGCAGTTTAATCTTGCTTTCATACTCTCTTTCTTCCAGTCCCTACTTCTTGCTAAGCTGAAGCAAATGAACCTAAGCATTAAAGGTTTTTCCTCGGGTTTATTTTATTCAAAGACTATGAACACATAGGGGCAATTTTTTGTGACTTCATTTTACTAATTTTAGGCTACAAATCATTTTTTAATGGTCTTTATTTATAATTTTCAGCAGTTCTTGTGCTACAGGGTTAAGTTCCAGTCTGTTTGCAGACTGTCACTTTCTGTTTTATACTGAGTCCCATCAATTGATGTCTTGCTCTGTTGCACTTATCTCTAAATTTTTGACTGCTCGTGAACACTCATTTAATCAATACTCAGTTTGGAAAGAATTTAGATATAATGAGTGTTTATGAGCTTATGAGCTGATGTCACCGCAGGTCATTTTGCAGGTCCTGAAGAAGAGAAGATGCCGGCTGTGCGATCAAGTGGATGAGGTGAGTTTTTTCTTTTTTTAACCCCTCAATAGACATTTTATTTATTTTGTTTTAAGAATGCTATTATTTTCCATTATAGCCATGTTATAACGGAAAATAATAAAATCACCCGAACACCGAACCATAAATTCAGTGAAATTAAAAAGTCCGGATTCGGGCCCGGGTACCCGTACTCGCAAAGTTCAGTACGAACCCGAACTTTGCAGTTCGGTATGCAACTTAATCCTTTAGCACACAAACTACAGAAAATTTTCAATAAAGAACAATAAAAAAAAATTATTGTAGCCTAAAGTGAGTAAAATACAATATTTGAAAAAGGTTGCCCCTGAAAGTGCTCATAGCTTTTAATATTTTAGACAGCATTATTACATTCAGTGGGTTTAGAGTGTTTTTTTTTTCACAGCATGTTCTTTGTTGTGCTTTTTCCACACTGAACATTCCTATTCAAGTCAATGTGTCAGGGTAAAAACGGATTCACACTGAAGCACACTGAAGGATGGTCTTTTTTTCACTGATGGTTACTATGAGATGCTGTGTGTTTTTATTGTTATTCACATGCTTAGAAAATGCATGAAAACTGATGACATGCGCATATTAGAATTTAACAAATTCGCAGAAAACACTGAAGCAAAACTGAGGAGAATTAGTCATACAGAACAGAAGTTTAACCCCTTCCCGACTGCCCAACATAAATATATGTTGGGAGTCAGGTATTTAAAGATGGCGCCCACTCGCAACAAATATTCTTGATATTGGTCCTATTAGGGTAAGATAAATCTCAGTAGGGCTCAGATGAATATAGTATCCAGCCTGTCTTTACTTACAGTTATACTTTCTTATATTTTTCACCACAAATCAGGATTAGGAAACAGTGTGGATTTCTTCTCCAGAGATATCTCTTTCTTGTCCATCAAAGGTTCCTCCAATAAATCTCGATACCTGATGAGAAGTGGGGTCTGTTTGAGAAGCCAGGTCAGCTGTCCCTGATTTTTCTCTTAACTACCATTCCTCCAGCGTCTAGGATATACTGGTTCATCAGGGGACCTTTGATTCAATAGGCTAGGGCAGATAATACTGCATTAAGATCCAGTGGCCTCCTTTGATGCAGGACAAAGTGTCCTATTGAATCAAAGGTCCTCTGATGAACCAGTATATCCTAGGTACTGGAGAAACACGTTGGGATGCAACTTGGGATTTAATTTTTGAAGCTTTGCACAAATATAGGGTTGTCTTTAAGGTTTTTGAGGCTTTAGCCATGGAGAGGTGGGTTCGCCACTGTCGGGACGGGTGCTACACTTTTAGGCAGGGGTAGTGAAGAGAAAAATCAGGGACAGCTGACCTGTCTTCACAAACAGATCCCAATTATCATCAAGTATCAAGAATTAATAGAGGAACCTTTTATGAATGCAAAAAAATGTTCAGTGTTCTGATAAATGGGTTGTTGAAATTGGAACTGAGTTTTAGAACCAAGGAAAAGAAGAATCTCAACTTAATTAGGTTCAGTTGTATCTAATAGTGATGGTACTGGAGGTAGCATGTTAGCTCTATCCAAGGGGAGTCTGTCAGCATCTTTGACCATGCTAAACTGCTGCTATCACTGTTATCGATACTTTGAAGTTTACAATACTATCACTGACTGAAAATTACCCCTATTAAAAAACGAACTATCAATAATACCACCCACATTGTAATCACTATATATTCACATAAGTATAAAGCATAATTTCATCATCAAATATTCTTCATATTGATCCTATTTGCATTAGAACTAATGCAAATATCTCCTATGACAAAAACTCTTTTCCACATATAGAATACCTCAGATGACTCATATGAACATAAAAATGTGGATGGGAGATAAAACGCAATCTACTCAGAAAAAAACGCAACTAAATTGCAGATGCGTTTTTTGATAAAATAGATTTTGAATAGATCCATCTAGAAGGAAAATATCCCCCATACATAGAAACTGTGGGAATCTGCAATAAGCCTGTATATATATATTTTATATATATTTTATATACATTTTTTACTATCTATTTATTATATTCACACATCATTAACTTGAGTTATACTTGAGACTTAGTAATATGTATTGTTTTTAATGAACAAATAGTGATAATGATATGTATTGGAAAATAGATATAAAGCATGTCCTATATTAAGGACTATAACATGAGAATGAAATGTTCTATTTGAATAATTGTAAATGGACTAAACCAGAAATATACAATTGCAAGTATAACAGAGAAAACGCATTGAAACCGCAAGTAAGCCGCAATGATATAAAATGATACCTAGAAATATGAGCCAGATCGGCTTTTTGGTTGAACTCAGATTTTGAGTAAGACCAACAACTAGTATAAATTATACTGATTTACAGAATCGGGGTATACCACTGAGGAAGGGGAAAGCGTCTCCCCGTAACGCATCTTGGATAAATACCTCGCTCTCCATGGACAAAAGTGCACTATAAAGAAGAAGAAAAAAGAATTTCTACTATTCCAGAAAGACCTCAATGCATCATCAGCCTGTGCCCGGAGCTGTAAGTACGTGATTCTCATACCGAGTCAGGTCTCGGAAGCAGCTGTGAAACACACGTGGGACACAACGAACTCCATAGCCGGGACGCCGGCACGCAGCACGGAGTAAAAGTCTACTTGTGAGTCCCAGCAAATTAAGAACCAGGCAAAGGTAAGCCCACATAGTGGGTAAGAATTTACGAGGCAATACACTAAGTTAACAGGCGGAGAAATAGTGAATTGCACTTAGTCATATATCAAGGACTTTATCCTGCCAGCAATCGGATTCGGATGAATCGCAACAATATCCTACTGATACAATAGAGACTGGATATAGTCTGCAAAGATCATTAAGTGCAGAGGAGAAGTGGAGCGCTATTTGTGTACTCAAATCTGGATACACATTATATTAACCACTTCAGCCCTCCTAGCTTAAACCCCCTTAATGACCAGACCACTTTTTACAATTCTGCACTACACTACTTTAACGGTTTATTGCTCGGTCATACAACTTACCACCCAAATGAATTTTACCTCCTTTTCTTCTCACTAATAGAGCTTTCATTTCATTGCTGCTGACATTTTAACATTTTTTTTTTATTAATCGAAATTGACCGAAATATTTGCAAAAAAATGACATTTTTCACTTTCGGGTGTAACATTTTTCCAATAAAACTACATTTCTATATAAATTTTTCTCTAAATGTATTGTTCTACATTAAGAAAAATAGGAGAGCGAGCACTCACTCTATGGCCAATATTCAGATTTATTATTTAAAATTTAAATTTAAATAATGCAATAAAATGAATTAATAACACAATATTAATAACATATAAAATAACTGGTCGACCAAGTATACACCAAAATAAAAATATCACGTTGCAATAATTAATAGAGGGGCAGACACACAAATGGTGCTGGAGCAGTATCCTAATGATGCAGTGAATTGAAATAAATAGGTAAGTGACGAAGAAAATGTATACAAATTCAATACTGGTATAAATGTCAAAAAGTGGATTAAACCATATCCATATAATCAAAATTCACAGTGTTGCAAAACGTGATTGAAATAAATCGACATAAAAATAATAAACATAAAAATAGTGTTGTAATAATATACTGAGAAATTGTTGCAATAATAAAGTGAAAAAAGTGAAAAAGGTGAGGGGGCACCTGATAATAGTCCTGTGCAGCCGTGCACACTCAATTCAAAGTTCCTCCTCTGGTATTGAGAATATACCACATCAACCAAAATGCTGGATCAGCCGCAACAAATGTCTCAGCCCTTGGCTGTATTGAATATGCTTGGTATTAGCAGCTCAACTTGTATCACTGCCTGGGAGATAATCCTTCCTGAGGAATAAGGAGTCTTACCTCCTATAATGCTGGACTCAGGATCCGTATCTTTCTCCGTTGTACGAGGTGAGCTGAAATCCACGCTCTCGTCCTCACTGCTTGCAGGTGCTGACAATCAAGCCTAGTCTCGCGATGCTGTGAGTGGGACTCCCGTCCGCTCTCTGTATTCGCTCAGACGTTATACGGCGATTGAATTGTCCCAAGGTAGCAGTTTGTAGAGATTACTGCTTATCGCATGGCCATGGAGGTTTTAGCAGAATGTCTGTTAGCCCAGACGGGTTTCGGGACTGTTCCAATCCCTTCCTCAGTGGTGGTAGCAGGCACTCCTAACCTCCTCCTTTTTAAACATTTATAGGGTAACCTGCAAGTCCTGGTTGTGTGGTCCGGAATTGGAGTATCAATATATGATTTTCGCCATGATGCGGTTGTATTGCGTTTTTGTTGCTGTTTATTTGGTTGATGCGTTTTTATTAGATTTTTGCTCAATTAATTGCGATATTTCTATATATATGATTAAAAACATTTAAATAGATAAAATCTTAATATTAAATCAATAAAACACATGATCAAATAACATATAGATAAAATTCAGGATCCAATAACATCATTATAGGTGATTTGTAGAAGTGGATATGGAGAGGGTCGGATTGGTTTGAGGGTCCCAAACCAGAGGGCGGGTCCCAGCGCCGGTAAACGGCCAGACTTGGGACTCGACATCGGGGATGGGGCCCCCACCTATTAAATAAAACCAAACAGCTCCATATCAGAGTTAAGTCCATATGGTACTAAGGATCCGAACTCATAAATTTGCCTGGACTCTGCTCTGGACATTCTATGAATCAGGTCACCTCCTCTCCAATGTTGGTCAATTTTCTCCAGACCAATAAATTTTAGATTATCCAGGTTACTATTATGCTTATCTTTGTAGTGTTTTGACAGTGAGTGTCTGTCATACCCTTTCTTGATATTGGAGATATGTTCCCTAATCCTTGTTTTTAGGGGTCGTTTTGTCCGGCCTATATATTGATGATTGCAAGGGCATTGGATCAAATAAATATCCCCTGATGTATTACAAGAAATACAATCGTCAATTACCCATCTATATTGATTCTGGGTTGAGTGGACCTCCACGGTCTTCCGTGGTGTAATACTGAGTTTACACCCTATGCACCTTCCACATTTGTAAAATCCCTTCATTTTCATGAAAGAACCTAGGGTAATGTTTTTATGAATTTTGTTTGGCACTGATGGAGCTACTTTTAAACCTAAATTGGGAGCTCTAGTGAAAGTGACTATTGGTGCATGTGGCAGAAGGTGACCTATTGTTTTGTCACTGAGTAAATATGGCCAGTGTAACCTTATCATTTTTTGGATCCTCTTATAATTATTATTAAATGGGAGAACCAATCTTATATTTAAAAATGTATCCTCTATCTGCTGCGATGTTTTTTCTTAGAAAAATTCTTGTCTGTCCAATTGTCTCACAGTGGCTAGGGCTTCATTAATTATTCCTGTGGGATATTGTTTTTCCTCAAAATGACCCTGCATCTTCTTCGCTTCTTCCTCAAATTTTGCATCTTCCGTGCAGTTGCGTCTAATACGCCTAAACTGTCCGGTGGGAACATTGATCAACCACCTTGGGAGATGACAGCTTGAAAAAGGAATAAAATTATTAGTGGCTATAGATTTTTGAAAGGTACTGCACGTATATCTACCTATCTATTGCTTCTATCAGTAGATCTAAATATTCTGTCTTATTTTCAATTTTTGAGGTGAAGATCAAACCTTTATCATTTCTATTTAGGCATTTCAAGAACTCTTCCAATGCTGCTCTATCTTCCCTCCAAATAAAGATCACATCATCAATATAGCGCCGCCATAGGACCAGGTCACCCCCCAGTTTGTGGTCAATCATGTCCATCTCCCAATCTGCCAAAAACAGATTGGCATAACTGGGGGCGAACCTGGTCCCCATGCTGGTGCCCTGTTGCTGCAGATAATAGTCTCCCTCGAAATAAAAATAATTATGTTGTAAAATATATTTAATAGCCTGCAAGATAAAATCAATCTGAGTATTGTGTAAGGAGTCAGTCTTTAGTCAATTGTCTTTCAATTGCATCCAATCCCTGTTGGTGATCTCTCACCGTATATAGGGACTGGATGTCTAATGTACCCATGATCCAGTTAGGCTCCACCCTCAATTTCTCCAAAATATTTATGATATAGGTGGTGTCCTTTACATATGATTGAGATTTCTTCACTAATGGTTGGAGGTGAGTATCAATATATTTGGACAAATTTGATGTGATGGAGCCTATACCGGAAACTATAGGGCGTCCGGGGGGGTTTTCTAAATTTTTATGGATCTTGGGCAGACAGTAAAATGCTGGTAGCCGTCCCTGTGTGCCCAATATAAAATCCAATTCCTGTTGGAGAAGTACCTGATCTTGTAACCCTTTTTCACATAATAATTTTAATTCTTGTTTGAATTGTGTCAGTGGGTCCTTTGGTAACTTCAAGTAGGTATTGGTATCCCTCAACTGTCTCCAACATTCATCATTGTATTTCGCAGTATCTAATATTACTGTCGCCCCACCTTTATCTGCTGGGCGTATGGTGATGGATTTGTTTTTCTGTAATTCCCTAATTGCTGAGATTTCTCTTGGGGTTAAGTTGTTTTTACTCACCCTACTTCTCATCTTTCTCAAGTCTCTCTCCACACATTTCTGGAAGGTAGCCATCTCTTTACTAATTTCATTACGTGGGTACATTTTTGACTTGTTCCTTAAAGTTGTATATTGGAACATACTGGTAGGCTCACTCCTTTTAATTTGCAAAAGATTTTTTATAAAATGTTTCTTCAAGCAGATCCTCCTAATAAATTTCTGTATCCCTATATAGGTGGAGAATTTATCTATCTGTATAATGCGAGCATATTTTAAGCCCTTATTTATTATAGAAATTTGCGGTTCTGTAAGAGTAATAGAGCTGAGATTTACAATAACATTCTTATTTTTGTTTGATATTAATGATGCTTCCTGTATCTCCCTTCTCTTCCTTTTGCTCCTCCTGGTTTTCCTTCTTCTGACGGTTTGTAATATTGGGATCTCTTGTTTATCTTTTCCTCGTTCGATCTCCCATAATGTTTCCGGGGCAGGGGAGTATGATAAAATTCTTCTTCCCTCAATATTTGATGTGGGGGATTCTTTTGCCTCAGGTTGTAATTGTGAGTGGGTGATTGTTGGTGATAATGGCCCGGTGAATGTTCCCTTTGTCTCATCCGGGTTTTGTGGTGTGCAGGAGTGTGATCTAAAAAATGATGTTCCGATAGTAGGTCATATCTATTACTCGTTGGTATAGTATGTTGGACCTCCCTATTATCCTCCTGTCTATTTGACATTCTATCTTCATTGACATATATATGTGTCTGTGATAGGTCAGTTTTATGGACATTTTCTCGATATTTACTTCCCTGAGTCTCTGTATATTTTTTCGTTTTTTTATTTATAATATCTGTCTCTGTTTTATCTAATCCTTTACAGACTCTATCCTGCCACATATTATATTCGTCATTTTTTGGGATTTTCTCCAACTGTTCCTAAGTAGAGTTGAGCGAACACCTGGATGTTCGGGTTCGAGAAGTTCGGCCGAACTTCCCGAAAATGTTCGGGTTCGGGATCCGAACCCGATCCGAACTTCGTCCCGAACCCGAACCCCATTGAAGTCAATGGGGACCCGAACTTTTCGGCACTAAAAAGGCTGTAAAACAGCCCAGGAAAGGGCTAGAGGGCTGCAAAAGGCAGCAACATGTAGGTAAATCCCCTGCAAACAAATGTGGATAGGGAAATGAATTAAAATAAAAATTAAATAAATAAAAATTAACCAAAATCAATTGGAGAGAGGTCCCATAGCAAAATCTGGCTTCCCGTCACCCACCACTGGAACAGTCCATTCTCAGATATTTAGGCCCCGGAACCCAGGCAGAGGAGAGAGGTCCCGTAACAGAGAATCTGGCTTCATGTCAGCAGAGAATTAGTCTGCATGTCATAGCAGAGAATGAGGCTTCACGTCAGCCACCACTGCAACAGTCCATTGGCATATATTTAGGCCCAGCACCCAGGCAGAGGAGAGAGGTCCCGTAACAGACAATCTGGCTTCATGTCAGCAGAGAATCAGTCTTCATGTCATAGCAGAGAATCAGGCTTCACGTCAGCCTCCACTGCAACAGTCCATTGGCATATATTTAGGCTCAGCACCCAGGCAGAGGAGAGAGGTCCCGTAACAGACAATCTGGCTTCATGTCAGCAGAGAATCAGTCTGCATGTCATAGCAGAGAATCAGGCTTCACGTCACCCACCACTGCAACAGTCCATTGTCATAAATTTAGGCCCAGCACCCAGGCAGAGGAGAGAGGTCCCGTAACAGACAATCTGGCTTCATGTCAGCAGAGAATTAGTCTGCATGTCATAGCAGAGAATGAGGCTTCACGTCACCCACCACTGCAACAGTCCATTGGCATATATTTAGGCCCAGCACCCAGGCAGAGGAGAGAGGTCCCGTAACAGACAATCTGGCTTCATGTCAGCAGAGAATCAGTCTGCATGTCATAGCAGAGAATGAGGCTTCACGTCAGCCACCACTGCAACAGTCCATTGGCATATATTTAGGCCCAGCACACAGGCAGAGGAGAGAGGTCCCGTAACAGACAATCTGGCTTCATGTCAGCAGAGAATTAGTCTGCATGTCATAGCAGAGAATGAGGCTTCACGTCAGCCACCACTGCAACAGTCCATTGGCATATATTTAGGCCCAGCACCCAGGCAGAGGAGAGAGGTCCTGTAACAGACAATCTGGCTTCATGTCAGCAGAGAATCAGTCTTCATGTCATAGCAGAGAATCAGGCTTCACGTCAGCCACCACTGCAACAGTCCATTGGCATATATTTAGGCCCAGCACCCAGGCAGAGGAGAGAGGTCCCGTAACAGACAATCTGGCTTCATGTCAGCAGAGAATCAGTCTGCATGTCATAGCAGAGAATGAGGCTTCACGTCAGCCACCACTGCAACAGTCCATTGGCATATATTTAGGCCCAGCACCCAGGCAGAGGAGAGAGGTCCCGTAACAGACAATCTGGCTTCATGTCAGCAGAGAATTAGTCTGCATGTCATAGCAGAGAATGAGGCTTCACGTCACCCACCACTGCAACAGTCCATTGGCATATATTTAGGCCCAGCACCCAGGCAGAGGAGAGAGGTCCCGTAACAGACAATCTGGCTTCATGTCAGCAGAGAATCAGTCTGCATGTCATAGCAGAGAATGAGGCTTCACGTCAGCCACCACTGCAACAGTCCATTGGCATATATTTAGGCCCAGCACACAGGCAGAGGAGAGAGGTCCCGTAACAGACAATCTGGCTTCATGTCAGCAGAGAATTAGTCTGCATGTCATAGCAGAGAATGAGGCTTCACGTCAGCCACCACTGCAACAGTCCATTGGCATATATTTAGGCCCAGCACCCAGGCAGAGGAGAGAGGTCCCGTAACAGACAATCTGGCTTCATGTCAGCAGAGAATCAGTCTGCATGTCATAGCAGAGAATGAGGCTTCACGTCAGCCACCACTGCAACAGTCCATTGGCATATATTTAGGCCCAGCACCCAGGCAGAGGAGAGAGGTCCCGTAACAGACAATCTGGCTTCATTTCAGCAGAGAATCAGTCTTCATGTCATAGCAGAAAATCAGGCTTCACGTCAGCCACCACTGCAACAGTCCATTGGCATATATTTAGGCCCAGCACCCAGGCAGAGGAGAGAGGTCCCGTAACAGACAATCTGGCTTCATGTCAGCACAGAGAATTAGTCTGCATGTCATAGCAGAGAATGAGGCTTCACGTCACCCACCACTGTAAGAGTCCATTTTCATAAGTTTAGGCCCAGCACCCAGGCAGAGGAGAGAGGTCCCGTAACAGAGGATCTGGCTTCATGTCAGCAGAGAATCATTCTGCATGTCATAGCAGAGAATCAGGCTTCACGTCACACAACATTGGAACAGTCCATTGGCATATATTTAGGCCCCGGCACCCAGACAGAGGAGAGGTTCATTCAACTTTGGGTAGCCTCGCAATATAATGGTAAAATGAAAATAAAAATAGGATTGAATGAGGAAGTGCCCTGGAGTCCAATAATATATGGTTAAGGGGAGGTAGTTAATGTCTAATCTGGACAAGGGACGGACAGATCCTGTGGGATCCATGCCTGGTTCATTTTTATGAACGTCAGCTTGTCCACATTGGCTGTAGACAGGCGGCTGCGTTTGTCTGTAATGACGCCCCCTGCCGTGCTGAATACACGTTCAGACAAAACGCTGGCCGCACCTCCAAGGCATAAAAGGCTAGCTCTGGCCACGTGGACAATTTAGAGACCCAGAAGTTGAATGGGGCCGAACCATCAGTCAGTACGTGGAGGGGTGTGCACATGTACTGTTCCACCATGTTAGTGAAATGTTGCCTCCTGCTAACACGTTGCGTATCAGGTGGTGGTGCAGTTAGCTGTGGCGTGTTGACAAAAGTTTTCCACATCTCTGCCATGCTAACCCTGCCCTCAAAGGAGCTGGCATTGACACAGCTGCCTTGGCGACCTCTTGCTCCTCCTCTACCTTGGCCTTGGGTTTCCACTTGTTCCCCTGTGACATTTGGGAATGCTCTCAGTAGCGCGTCTACCAACGTGCGCTTGTACTCGCGGATCTTCCTATCACGCTCCAGTGCAGGAAGTAAGGTGGGCACATTGTCTTTGTAGCGTGGATCCAGCAGGGTGGCAACCCAGTAGTCCGCACAGGTTAAAATGTGGGCAACTCTGCTGTCATTGCGCAGGCACTGCAGCATGTAGTCGCTCATGTGTGCCAGGCTGCCCAGGGGTAAGGACAAGCTGTCCTCTGTGGGAGGCGTATCGTCATCGTCCTGCCTTTCCCCCCAGCCACGCACCAGTGATGGACCCGAGCTGCGTTGGGTGCCACCCCGCTGTGACCATGCTTCATCCTCATCCTCCTCCACCTCCTCCTCATCCTCGTCCTCCTCGTCCTCCAGTAGTGGGCCCTGGCTGGCCACATTTGTACCTGGCCTCTGCTGTTGCCAAAAACCTCCCTCTGAGTCACTTCGAAGAGACTGGCCTGAAAGTGCTAAAAATGACCCCTCTTCCTCCTCCTCCTCCTCTTCCTGGGCCACCTCCTCTTCCATCATCGCCCTAAGTGTTTTCTCAAGGAGACATAGAAGTGGTATTGTAACGCTGATAACGGCGTCATCGCCACTGGCCATGTTGGTGGAGTACTCGAAACAGCGCAACAGGGCACACAGGTCTCGCATGGAGGCCCAGTCATTGGTGGTGAAGTGGTGCTGTTCTGTAGTGCGACTGACCCGTGCGTGCTGCAGCTGAAACTCCACTATGGCCTGCTGCTGCTCGCACAGTCTGTCCAGCATGTGCAAGGTGGAGTTCCACCTGGTGGGCACGTCGCATATGAGGCGGTGAGCGGGAAGGCCGAAGTTACGCTGTAGCGCAGACAGGCGAGCAGCAGCAGGATGTGAACGCCGGAAGTGCGAACAGACGGCCCGCACTTTATGCAGCAGCTCTGACATGTCGGGGTAGTTGTGTATGAACTTCTGCACCACCAAATTCAGCACATGCGCCAAGCAAGGGATGTGCGTCAAATTGGCTAGTCCCAGAGCTGCAACGAGATTTCGCCCATTATCACACACCACCAGGCCGGGCTTGAGGCTCACCGGCAGCAACCACTCGTCGGTCTGTTGTTCTATACCCCGCCACAACTCCTGTGCGGTGTGGGGCCTGTCCCCCAAACATATGAGTTTCAGAATGGCCTGCTGACGTTTACCCCGGGCTGTGCTGAAGTTGGTGGTGAAGGTGTGTGGCTGACTGGATGAGCAGGTGGAAGAAGAGGAGGAGGAAGCCGAGAAGGAGGAGGTGGCAACAGGAGGCAAAGAATGTTGCCCTGCGATCCTTGGCGGCGGAAGGACGTGCGCCAAACAGCTCTCCGCCTGGGGCCCAGCTGCCACTACATTTACCCAGTGTGCAGTTAGGGAGATATAGCGTCCCTGGCCGTGCTTACTGGTCCACGTATCTGTGGTTAGGTGGACCTTGCTACAGATGGCGTTGCGCAGTGCACACTTGATTTTATCGGATACTTGGTTGTGCAGGGAAGGCACGGCTCTCTTGGAGAAGTAGTGGCGGCTGGGAACAACATACTGTGGGACAGCAAGCGACATGAGCTGTTTGAAGCTGTCTGTGTCCACCAGCCTAAATGACAGCATTTCATAGGCCAGTAGTTTAGAAATGCTGGCATTCAGGGCCAGGGATCGAGGGTGGCTAGGTGGGAATTTACGCTTTCTCTCAAATGTTTGTGAGATGGAGAGCTGAACGCTGGCGTGTGACATGGTTGAGACGCTTGGTGACGGAGGTGGTGGTGGTGGTGTTGGTGGTACATCCCCTGTTTGCTGGGCGGCAGGTGCCAACGTTCCTCCAGAGGCGGAGGAAGAGGCCGAGGCGGCAGCAGCAGAAGAGGCCGAGGCGGCAGCAGCAGAAGAGGTAGCAGGGGGAGCCTGAGTGACTTCCTTGGTTTTAAGGTGTTTACTCCACTGCAGTTCATGCTTTGCATGCAGGTGCCTGGTCATGCAGGTTGTGCTCAGGTTCAGAACGTTAATGCCTCGCTTCAGGCTCTGATGGCACAGCGTGCAAACCACTCGGGTCTTGTCGTCAGCACATTGTTTGAAGAAGTGCCATGCCAGGGAACTCCTTGAAGCTGCCTTTGGGGTGCTCGGTCCCAGATGGCGGCGGTCAGTAGCAGGCGGAGTCTCTTGGCGGCGGGTGTTCTGCTTTTGCCCACTGCTCCCTCTTTTGCTACGCTGTTGGCTCGGTCTCACCACTGCCTCTTCCTCCGAACTGTGAAAGTCAGTGGCACGACCTTCATTCCATGTGGGGTCTAGGACCTCATCGTCCCCTGCATCGTCTTCCACCCAGTCTTGATCCCTGACCTCCTGTTCAGTCTGCACACTGCAGAAAGACGCAGCAGTTGGCACCTGTGTTTCGTCATCATCAGAGACATGCTGAGGTGGTATTCCCATGTCCTCATCATCAGGAAACATAAGTGGTTGTGCGTCAGTGCATTCTATGTCTTTCACCGCTGGGGAAGGGCTAGGTGGATGCCCTTGGGAAACCCTGCCAGCGAAGTCTTCAAACAGCATAAGAGACTGCTGCATAACTTGAGGCTGAGACAGTTTCCCTGGTATGCATGGGGGTGATGTGACAGACTGATGGGGTTGGTTTTCAGGCGCCATCTGTGCGCTTTCTGCAGAAGACTGGGTGGGAGATAATGTGAACGTGCTGGATCCACTGTCGGCCACCCAATTGACTAAGGCCTTACCATCCTTAGAACGGCATTGGGCCCCACCATATATCGCTGTAAATTCTGGCGGCTACTGGGACCTGAGGTAGTTGGTACACTAGGACGTGTGGATGTGGCAGAACGGCCACGTCCTCTCCCAGCACCAGAGGGTCCACTAACATCACCACGACCATGTCCACGTCCGCATCCCTTACTAGATGTTTTCCTCATTGTTATGGTTCACCACAACAACAAAAATATTATTTGGCCCAATGTATTGTATTCAAATTCAGCGGGATATAAATTTGAGGCCTACTATTTAGGCGCTGGGTGACCGGTATGGATTTAGTGACAGAATTAGACTTGGAAATGCACAGTAGCGTGTGTGTGAAGTTATTCTGAATGACCCTATGTGCACCTTGAATATTATATACCCTTTTAGGGATAGATTTCAAATAGCTCTGATATAGCAGAAACCACTAAATTATGAAATTGCTAAATTGGGAATTGTATTTCAACCCAGAACAAAAAATGTGCTTTGACAGACACTAAATAACTTTCCCAGCCACAACAGGACAGCGGTAACGAGAGATTTAGCGGGATATAAATTTGAGGCCTAGTATTTAGGCGCTGGGTGACCGGTATGGATTTAGTGACAGAATTAGACTGGGAAATGCACAGTAGCGTGTGTGTGAAGTTATTCTGAATGACCCTATGTGCACCTTGAATATTATATACCCTTTTAGGGATAGATTTCAAATAGCTCTGATATAGCAGAAACCACTAAATTATGAAATTGCTAAATTGGTAATTGTATTTCAACCCAGAACAAAAAATGTGCTTTGACAGACACTAAATAACTTTCCCAGCCACAACAGGACAGCGGTAACGAGAGATTTAGCGGGATTTAAATTTGAGGCCTAGTATTTAGGCGCTGGGTGACCGGTATGGATTTACTAACAGAATTGGACTTGGAAATGCACAGTAGCGTGTGTGTGAAGTTATTCTGAATGACCCTATGTGCACCTTGAATATTATATACCCTTTTAGGGATAGATTTCAAATAGCTCTGATATAGCAGAAACCACTAAATTATGAAATTGCTAAATTGGGAATTGTATTTCAACCCAGAACAAAAAATGTGCTTTGACGGACACTAAATAACTTTCCCAGCCACAACAGGACAGCGGTAACGAGAGATTTAGCGGGATATAAATTTAAGGGCCTAGTATTTAGGCGCTGGGTGACCGGTATGGATTTAGTGACAGAATTAGACTGGGAAATGCACAGTAGCGTGTGTGTGAAGTTATTCTGAATGACCCTATGTGCACCTTGAATATTATATACCCTTTTAGGGATAGATTTCAAATAGCTCTGATATAGCAGAAACCACTAAATTATGAAATTGCTAAATTGGGAATTGTATTTCAACCCAGAACAAAAAATGTGCTTTGACAGACACTAAATAACTTTCCCAGCCACAACAGGACAGCGGTAACGAGAGATTTAGCGGGATTTAAATTTGAGGCCTAGTATTTAGGCGCTGGGTGACCGGTATGGATTTACTAACAGAATTGGACTTGGAAATGCACAGTAGCGTGTGTGTGAAGTTATTCTGAATGACCCTATGTGCACCTTGAATATTATATACCCTTTTAGGGATAGATTTCAAATAGCTCTGATATAGCAGAAACCACTAAATTATGAAATTGCTAAATTGGGAATTGTATTTCAACCCAGAACAAAAAATGTGCTTTGACGGACACTAAATAACTTTCCCAGCCACAACAGGACAGCGGTAACGAGAGATTTAGCGGGATATAAATTTGAGGCCTAGTATTTAGGCGCTGGGTGACCGGTATGGATTTAGAGACAGAATTAGA
Organism: Bufo gargarizans; assembly: GCF_014858855.1. Classification (NCBI taxonomy): domain Eukaryota; kingdom Metazoa; phylum Chordata; class Amphibia; order Anura; family Bufonidae; genus Bufo; species Bufo gargarizans. Next base: position 390,945,082 of record NC_058083.1, on the reverse strand, counting down.
CTGGGATATGGCCAAAAAATAACCACACTATTGCTGGTTAAATGCACTTGGTGGACAGCTTGACCAACCACACTACTGAGGGTTAAATGCACTTGGTGACGGGCGCAGCTTGCCCCTGATGTAGTATATGGCCAAAAAATGAACAGACTATTGCTGGTTAAATGCACTTGGTGTGATAGCTTGACCAACCACACTACTGAGGGTTAAATGCACTTGGTGACGGGCGCAGCTTGCCCCTGATGTAGTATATGGCCAAAAAATGAACAGACTATTGCTGGTTAAATGCACTTGGTGACGGGCGCAGCTTGCCCCTGATTTAGTATATGGCCAAAAAATGAACAGACTATTGCTGGTTAAATGCACTTGGTGTGATAGCTTGACCAACCACACTACTGAGGGTTAAATGCACTTGGTGATGGGCGCAGCTTGCCCCTGATGTAGTATATGGCCAAAAAATGAACAGACTATTGCTGGTTAAATGCACTTGGTGTCACAGCTTGACCAACCACACTACTGAGGGTTAAATGCACTTGGTGACGGGCGCAGCTTGCCCCTGATGTAGTATATGGCCAAAAAATGAACAGACTATTGCTGGTTAAATGCACTTGGTGACGGGCGCAGCTTGCCCCTGATTTAGTATATGGCCAAAAAATGAACAGACTATTGCTGGTTAAATGCACTTGGTGTGATAGCTTGACCAACCACACTACTGAGGGTTAAATGCACTTGGTGACGGGCGCAGCTTGCCCCTGATGTAGTATATGGCCAAAAAATAAACAGACTATTGCTGGTTAAATGCACTTGGTGTGACAGCTTCACCCTGATGTAGGCTTTAGCCCAGGGGCGCACAACCTGCGGCCCGGGGGCCACATGCGGCCCTTGATACCATTCTGTGCGGCCCCCAACCATCTGGTAACAGACATGTATGCCTATGTCTTGTGGTTGCTCACATGTATTTTTCATGTATTTCTCCCATTAGATGGGAGTGCTGGAAGTGTAACTAGACATTACTGGTATATAATGTGTGTTCAATATGCCATAAGTACAATATTTCAGTTGTTAATACAGCTTTAAATTTTAATCTCGGCCCTCATCATTGGTTCAGTCTGGCAATGTGGCCCCCAACCAGGAAACGTTGTGCACCCCTGCTTTAGCCAAAAAACAACCACACCATTGAGGGTTAAATGCACTTGGTGACAGGCGCAGCTTGCCCCTGATGTAGTATATGGCCAAAAAATAAACAGACTATTGCTGGTTAAATGCACTTGGTGTGACAGCTTCACCCTGATGTAGGCTTTAGCCAAAAAACAACCACACCATTGAGGGTTAAATGCACTTGGTCGCAGCTTGTGCTGGCGCACCACAAGACACAAAATGGCCGCCGATCACCCCAGAAAAATGTGACTGACAAACGGCCTGGGCAGCCTAAAAACAGTGAGCAATTGAGTATCAGCAGCTCAATGACCCACAGCTGCAGATCGATCAGTTAATCAAGTCCTTTGGAGGAGTTAATCTGCCTAATCTCGCCCTACTGTCGCAGCCGCAACCTCTCCCTACGCTAATCAGAGCAGAGTGACGGGCGGCGCTATGTGACTCCAGCTTAAATAGAGGCTGGGTCACATGGTGCTCTGGCCAATCACAGCCATGCCAATAGTAGGCATGGCTGTGATGGCCTCTTGGGGCAAGTAGTATGACGCTTGTTGATTGGCTGCTTTGCAGCCTTTCAAAAAGCGCCAAGAAAGCGTCACAAATGCGCCAAGAAAGCGACGAACACCGAACCCGAACCCGGACTTTTACGAAAATGTCCGGGTTCGGGTCCGTGTCACGGACACCCCAAAATTCGGTACGAACCCGAACTATACAGTTCGAGTTCGCTCATCCCTATTCCTAAGTTTATCTATTTTCTTGTTCTAGTCTTCTAATAATTCTGTTCTCCTTTTAACAATTAGATTCATTAGAGCAATAGATTGGGAATGCAAAAGGGTATTCCATTCACTCTCAAATGTATCATTGAGGAGATCTTGTGCTGGAATTTTGATGATCTGTAACCCTTTAGGTATTATCCCATGTTCAATATAATGCTGTAATGATCTAATTTACCGAAATTGTCTCAACTGTTTTTGGAGCAGGCCTTCTAATTCTCTGAAGGTAGTTGCTACAGATTTATCTCCCTCTATGGGTATATGTTCATTAGCTGTAAATCTATAGGATTCTGCCTTAAGCCTTTTACTCTGAATATGATGCCATAGATCCATCCTACTAGCAGAAGGAGCTCACGACAATAGGGCGTTCACAATACAAGTAAATTGGTAAAATGGCGTGGCTCACTGCTGTTAGTGGGTGGTATGGTGCTTCAAGCTGACATTGAGGACGTCTCACCTCAATGTAAGAAATAATTAAGAAAAATAGGAGAGCGAGCACTCACTCTATGGCCAATATTCAGATTTATTATTTATTATTTAAAATTGAAATTGAAATAATGCAATAAAATGAATTAATAACACAATATTAATAACATATAAAATAACTGGTCAACCAAGTATACACCAAAATAAAAATATTGCTAATAGAGGGGCAGACACACAAATGGTGCTGGAGCGGTATCCTAATGATGCAGTGAATTGAAATAAATAGGTAAGTGACAAAGCAAATGTATACAAATTCAATACTGGTATAAATGTCAAAAAGTGGATTAAACCATATCCATATAATCAAAATTCACAGTGTTGCAAAACGTGATTGAAATAAATCGACATAAAAATAATAAACATAAAAATAGTGTTGTAATAATATACTGAGAAATTGTTGCAATAATAAAGTGAAAAAAGTGAAAAAGGTGGGGGACACCTGATAATAGTCCTGTGCAGCCGTGCACACTCAATTCAAAGTTCCTCCTCTGGTATTGAGAATATACCACATCAACCAAAATGCTGGATCAGCCGCAACAAATGTCTCAGCCCTTGGCTGTATTGAATATGCTTGGTATTAGCAGCTCAACTTGTATCACTGCCTGGGAGATAATCCTTCCTGAGGAATAAGGAGTCTTACCTCCTATAATGCTGGACTCAGGATCCGTATCTTTCTCCGTTGTACGAGGTGAGCTGAAATCCACGCTCTCGTCCTCACTGCTTGCAGGTGCTGACAATCAAGCCTAGTCTCGCGATGCTGTGAGTGGGACTCCCGTCCGGTCTCTGTATTCGCTCAGACGTTATACGGCGATTGAATTGTCCCAAGGTAGCAGTTTGTAGAGATTACTGCTTATCGCATGGCCACGGAGGTTTTAGCAGAATGTCTGTTAGCCCAGACGCGTTTCGGGACTGTTCCAATCCCTTCTTCAGTTGTGGTAGCAGGCACTCCTAACCTCCTCCTTTTTAAACAAGTGGATTAAACCATATCCATATAATCAAAATTCACAGTGTTGCAAAACGTGATTGGAATAAATCGACATAAAAATAATAAACATAAAAATAATGTTGTAATAATATAGTGAGAAATTGTTGCAATAATAAAGTGAAAAAAGTTAAAAAAGGTGAGGAAAAACAATATCCCACAGGAATAATTAATGAAGCCCTAGCCACTGTGAGACAATTGGACAGACAAGAATTTTTCAAAGAAAAAACATCGCAGCAGATAGAGGATACATTTTTAAATATAAGATTGGTTCTCCCATTTAATAATAATTATAAGAGGATCCAAAAAATGATAAGGTTACACTGGCCATATTTACTCAGTGACAAAACAATAGGTCACCTTCTGCCACATGCACCAATAATCACTTTCACTAGAGCTCCCAATTTAGGTTTAAAAGTAGCTCCATCAGTGCCAAACAAAATTCATAAAAACACTACCCTAGGTTCTTTCATGAAAATGAAGGGATTTTACAAATGTGGAAGGTGCATAGGGTGTAAACTCAGTATTACACCACGGAAGACCGTAGAGGTCCACTCAACCCAGAATCAATATAGATGGGTAATTGACGATTGTATTTCTTGTAATACATCAGGGGTTATTTATTTGATCCAATGCCCTTGCAATCGTCAATATATAGGCCGGACAAAACGACCCCTAAAAACAAGGATTAGGGAACATATCTCCAATATCAAGAAAGGGTATGACAGACACTCACTGTCAAAACACTACAAAGATAAGCATAATAGTAACCCGGATAATCTAAAATTTATTGGTCTGGAGAAAATTGACCAACATTGGAGAGGAGGTGACCTGATTCATAGAATGTCCAGAGCAGAGTCCAGGCAAATTTATGATTTCGGGTCCTTAGTACCATATGGACTTAACTCTGATATGGAGCTGTTTGGTTTTATTTAATAGGTGGGGGCCCCATCCCCGATGTCGAGTCCCAAGTCTGGCCGTTTACCGGCGCTGGGACCCGCCCTCTGGTTTGGGACCCTCACCCAATCCGACCCTCTCCATATCCACTTCTACAAATCACCTATAATGATGTTATTGGATCCTGAATTTTATCTATTTTTTATTTGATCATGTGTTTTATTGATTTAATATTAAGATTTTATCTATTTAAATGTTTTTAATCATATATATAGAAATATCGCAATTAATTGAGCAAAAATCTAATAAAAACGCATCAACCAAATAAACAGCAACAAAAACGCAATACAACCGCATCATGGCGAAAATCATATATTGATACTCCAATTCCGGACCACACAACCAGGACTTGCAGGTTACCCTATAAATGTTTAAAAAGGAGGAGGTTAGGAGTGCCTGCTACCACCACTGAGGAAGGGATTGGAACAGTCCCGAAACGCGTCTGGGCTAACAGACATTCTGCTAAAACCTCCATGAGAAGGACTTTTTGCATGGCCATGCGATAGGAAGTAATCTCTACAAACTGCTACCTTGGGACAATTCAATCGCCGTATAACATATGAGCGAAAACAGAGACCGGACGGGAGTCCCACTCGCAGCATCGCGAGACTAGGCTTGATTGTCAACACCTGCAAGCAGTGAGGACGAGAGCGTGGATTTCAGCTCACCTCGTACAACGGAGAAAGATACGGATCCTGAGTCCAGCATTATAGGAGGTAAGACTCCTTATTCCTCAGGAAGGATTATCTCCCAGGCAGTGATACAAGTTGAGCTGCTAATACCAAGCATATTCAATACAGCCAAGGGCTGAGACATTTGTTGCGGCTGATCCAGCATTTTGGTTGATGTGGTATATTCTCAATACCAGAGGAGGAACTTTGAATTGAGTGTGCACGGCTGCACAGGACTATTATCAGGTGTCCCCCACCTTTTTCACTTTTTTCACTTTATTATTGCAACAATTTCTCACTATATTATTACAACATTATTTTTATGTTTATTATTTTTATGTCGATTTATTTCAATCACGTTTTGCAACACTGTGAATTTTGATTATATGGATATGGTTTAATCCACTTTTTGACATTTATACCAGTATTGAATTTGTATACATTTGCTTAGTCACTTACCTATTTATTTCAATTCACTGCATCATTAGGATACCGCTCCAGCACCATTTGTGTGTCTGCCCCTCTATTAATTATTGCAACGTGATATTTTTATTTTGGTGTATACTTGGTTGACCAGTTATTTTATATGTTATTAATATTGTGTTATTAATTCATTTTATTGCATTATTTAAATTTCAATTTTAAATAATAAATAATAAATCTGAATATTGGCCATAGAGTGACTGCTCGCTCTCCTATTTTTCTTAATTATTTCTTACATTGAGGTGAGGCGTCCTCAATCTCAGCTTGAAGCACCATACCACCCACTAACAGCAGTGAGCCGCGCCATTTTACCAATTTACTTGTATTGTTCTACATGCCTTTGATTAAAAAAAAAATGCAATAAGTGTATATTTATGGGTTTGGGTAAAAGTTATAGTGTTTACAAACTATGGTGCAAAAATGTGAATTTCCGCATTTTTAAGCAGCTCTGACTTTCTGAGCACCTGTCATGTTTGAGGTTCTACAATGCCCAGACAGTAGAAACACCCCACAAACGACCCCATACCCTAAGGTATTCGCTAATGGGCATAGTGAGTTCATGGAATTTTTTATTTTTTGTCACAAGTTAGCGGAAAATGATAATTATTTTTTTTTTTTTTTACAAAGTCTCATATTCCACTAACTTGTGACAAAAAATAACATTTTACATAAACTAACCATACCCCTCCCGAAATACTTTGTGGGGTATTTATACTGCCCTGGCATTTTAGGGGCCCGTGAGCATGAGTCTGGAATATAAATGTCTAAAAAATTTTGCACATTTGGATTCCGTGAGGGGTATGGTGAGTTCATGTGAGATTTTAGTTAGTGGAATATGAGACTTTGTAAGAAAAAATATATATATATCAATTTCCGCTAACTTGTGCCACAAAAAAAAAGGGCGAACACTGAGTTTTTTGTAGAGCCTATAGAACATGTCCTATTCTTGTCCGCAATTGCAGACAAGAAAAGGCATTTTCTATATAGTTTTGGCAATGTGCGGATCCGCTAAATGCGGAAAGCACATTGCCGGTGTCCGTGTTTTGCGGATCCGCGGTGTCCGTGTTTTGCGGATCCTTGGATCCGCAAAACACATACAGACATCTGAATGGAGCCTTACAGGGGGGTTTTCGAACTACCTGAAGTTTGAGGCGATTGGAAAACATGGTTGGAAGCAATTTTCGAGACAGTGAGGAAGAACTCCTGATCACTGTAAGTAATTTCACATTACACCAGTGTATTTGATTACAATTCACATGCATGTCAGACCAATCACTTTATATGCAGATAGATTGTTTTAAAATCGACACTTATGATCCAAATGTTTTTTTTTCGCGATACATATAACTTCACTTCTTCACTTTTTATCAGGTCTAAGTAGATATTACTCATTGGTGCACTAAGTATTGTTGTAACATTGCAGCACTATGTCTGTAGTATCTAAATGGACAGCATAGAAATATCTCTCACATGTACATTGCACATTCATTTTCCTGCCGCACACTATATACCCCCCCCCCACACACACACACACACACACACAAACACAGTCTATAGATTACAGTTTGTGTCCTGTTAGTCAGGACTCAGGAGAAACTTTCTTAGTTTTACCGCCAGTATTTGCTGGCTCATTTAGCGTAACCCAGGGTGCACCACGGGGAGGCGAACCAGCTGTACACCCCATACCGTACCGTCAGTTCACTAGACAGGTACATCTCTGCTCAGCTGGCCAAAATCCGATTACCAGCACACATACAATCGCAATACAAGCCAATCTTATAACGGTAACATTAAATCTAATATTTCCCCTTCAAAGATGAAATACTTTTTGATGTTTTGCTGAGGACATTTTTTTCAATACTTGTGTAAAAAAAAGAAATTGGGATTGCTTGCATCTTTATCGTGCAGCGCATGTTGGAGCGGGACTATGACCGGACCCGGGTCCACGCTGAGAAGCAGGCTATTGTGAGGGAGATCCATTCCGAGCTCAAGAGGAAGTTGAAGGGCAATCACCCTAGGATGGCCATATTAAAAAAATGGCCAGATTTGAAGAGGGGGAATTCAGGGTAGATCAGAGAGATCCGTGACAGAATATGCCCAGGGACAATGCTTACATTACTTTTGTTTCTTTGCCTACAATCTGTAATATATATGTACAGTTATGAAAATAAGTATTTCATCCCTTTACAAATGCTTACTTATTAACTGGTGTGACATGTAGCAAATCAGCCAGTTACATCCTACATCTCTACCTCGCCATGAGTCTATATATATTTATAAACACATCAAGGTACAAATGTACAGTATGATGTAACCGGCTGATTTTGTGCATTTTCACACATCATTACATTAGATACATCCCCCACTTAACTCCTTAACGCCCGATGACGTACATATACGTCAGATCTGGACATGACTTAAAGCCCAGTGATGTAAATGTACTGCATGGTGATCGGGTGGGTGCAGTAACTGATAGCTGGACCCCTGCTGTATGCACCGACATTGGTGAAATCACCAATGCCGACGCATTAACCCCTGCACGGCCGCGGTCAGCGCTGACCGTGGCAAGTGCGAGCTTCAGACATGTGTGGGGTGTCCATCGGGTATCTGCGCTGCTGTGAATGGGACCTGATGACAGGAAAGGTAAAAACTGTGCTAAATAAACCATTTTTTTTACATTTTACATCACTAAAAGTGCAACACGAAGCGATCAAAACAGCGTATGCTCCCCAAAATAGTACCAATGTAACCGTCACCTCATCCCGCAAAAAATGATGCCCTACCTACGGATGTAGCATGGTTAGCACTCCTTTTTTCTGAGATTTCTGAGTTTGGTTATCTAATCTAAGCAAACACCTTCAATTGCTTTTCAATGGCTTTTGTCTTAAGATAATGAAATGAGTTAAGAAATTTGAATTAACAGCAGGAGTGCTAACCCTACTACATCTGTAAGACAATCGCCAAAAACATAAAACAAATATGGCTCTCAGAATATGGAGACACTAAAACATGATTTATTTCGGTTCAAAAATGCTATTATTGTGTAATACTAAAATACAAAAAAAGTATACATTTTAGGTATCACCATGTCCGTAATAACCAGCTGTATAAACATTACACTTGACCTAACCTCTCAGATGAACACCGTTAAAAAAAAGAAAATAAAAACTGTGTAAAAAAAGCAATTTTTTTGACACCTTAGATCACAAAAAGCGTAATACCAAGTGATCACATTTTTGGTAAATAAAAAATAAAAAATGAAATCTTGTGACTGAATTTTTCCGCTGTCATAAAATACAATATGTGATGAGAAAACAATCTTATAATGGCCTGGATAAATAAAAGTGTTTTAAAGTTACTGCCACATGAAGTGACACATGTCAGATTTGCTAAAAATGGCCTGGGCAGAAAGGTGAAAAATGACCTGGTCATTAAGGGGTGAATTTGCATTTGCATTTGTTATGAGTTCTGAGTTGTTTGTTTAAATTCTGAACATTGTGTGATTACAGGGGTTCCAGTTCCCTCTGCACGGCGCAGGCCTTCTACAGAGGATATGGTGGTGGTTGTGGTCTTGGGCATTGGAGGAGGAGGAAGGACCCTCCCAGCATGCAGATGCTCCACCACCACCTGATGTGGGTGAAATGGTGAAGGTGGAGGCCGAAGAGGCTGGTCCCTCTCAGCAGCCAAATCCCCCATCCCAGCTCTTGGTGAGGAAGTAAAGGAGGAGGAGGAGGTTGTCACCAACCCCTGCCAGGAGGGTGAATATGCTCACACAGCAATATAATTCTGTATCCATAACATGTACAGAAACAAAGGGCCAAAAAAGAGGGGACAACACACACTACAGTAATAGAAAACAACAACACTGAACACTAAATCTGTAATCTACATAAAAAAACATTAACTAACCAACTAAATAACATCATACTCTACATAACTATCATAAGCCAACCAACTAAAAACAATTATACTCTACTGAACTAGCACTAACTAACCAACTAAATAAAATTATACTAAACTGAACTATCACTAACTAAACAACTATATAATCATCATAAATATCATTAACTAACGAATTGTAATGTAAATCGTCAGTGCTTTAACAAATACTCCACACAATGCACTAATTGCCTCTTAATCTTAATTGAAAGTAATTTTTATATTTTTTTTTTATCCTAACAGTACTCGGTAAATAAATAAAAAATAATTATGCAGCTGCAGCAGTACGACCAATGGGCAATGCTGGAGATCAGAGCCTAGCAAAGATAATACGTGAGCAGCAAAGAAGGTTACATCAGCAGCAGCGGCATCTGGATGAGAAGGTGCATCAGCTGGAGGGTATTCAGGAGTTGCTGGACCTCATTAATCAACTAAAAAAGTTGCCTTAAAGGCATATTTGTTCCTCAACATTGTTAATAAATATTTCTTTACATTATAACGTGTGCTTTAGTTTTTAGATATTATGTTATGTTTTTGATAAATTTTAACCTATAAGGTTGCAGGAATGCCCTTTAGTCCTGGGGAAAACAAATCTAGATCAGGACAGACAGCAGCAAAAGGTAAATGTAATGGTGAAGAAAACGGCCTACACAAAACTCAGCAGGATCAGGACAGACAGTAGCAGGTACATGGTAACGGTATAGTATAAGGCTTACACATAGCTCGACCAAACTCATCAGGACAGACAGCAGCAGGTAAATGGTAATGCTGCAGTATAAGGCCTACACATAGCTCAGCCAAACTCAGTCAGAACAGACTGTAGCTGGTTCTTTGTTTGTCCTGAGAATATGTTCCCAGGAATGGGCCCCCACCAGACCGGAGCAACCACAAAAAAAAATGTATACACCTTCTGACAACAGCATGTTCTTTTTTGGCAGCCGGAATGTGTTCCCATGCATATTCCTTTGCCAATTTTTATTTCGAAGGATTTTTAAGATTGTAAAGCCCACAAGAAATAAAAATATTTTTTTTATATATATATATCGTATTTTTTGCCCTATAAGACTCACCGACCCATAAGACGCACCTAGGATTTTGAGGAGGAAAATAAGAAAAAAAAATTTAACCAAAAGGTGTGCTTTTGGTGGGTTTGAACAAATGGTGGTCTGTGCATGACACTATTATGGGGGCTCTGTGGATGATGCACTGCTATGGCGTGGGGGATTTGTGGATGGCACTGTTATGTGGGGTTTTGTGGATGGCATTATGATAGGGGGGTGTGGATGGCATTAATATGGTGGGGGGATCTGTGGATGGCATTATGATGGGGGGATCTGTGGATGGCATTATGATGGGGGGATCTGTGGATGGCATTATGATGGGGGGATCTGTGGATGGCACTGTTATGGGGTGGTGGATCTGTGGATGACACTGCTATATTTGTCATCCACAGATCCCCCATAACAGTCCCATCCACAGATCCCCCATCATAATGCCATCCACAACCCCCCCATCATTATCGCATTCACAGATTTCTAGGGAGGGACTGTAGTAGGCGGGGAGAGCGGCGAGGCCGTGCAGACACTGTACTCTGGCCCCGCCGCTCAGTATGTACTGTATTATACGTAGTGTTACTCATCAGATCTAAATTGAATAATGATGCGCTCCCCCTGCTCCCCATGTGCTTCCAACTGGTGCGGGTGGTTTCAGCCACAGAACCCCCACACCTAGTCAGACCTAGGCATCAGCGAGGGGACAGCGGAGCCAGGTCAGGGGATCCACATCTGCTGTTCCCCTCAGTCAACCACTGGTCGACCTTGGGTCTGACATTACAGGCGATGAAGAGGAGGCTGACTTAGAATGGGTGCCATCTCCCTTATTAAGTGACAGTAGGTACCCGAGGCAAACAGTGCACTAGGTCAGCAGGGAGCCCAGTGGCAGGGGCTCCACTGGTAATGGCAGCAGGTGGTGGAAGCAGCAGCAAGACTGGGGTACTGACGGGCGGTACCTCCTCCTCCATCCTTTTCAAAAGGTCCTGAGCATACGGACCAAGCTTTAGCTCACTCCATTGCATTACCACCCCCAAGATATCCCTCTCACTGTCACTGTCACTGTCAAACAGCATCAGAGATGAGTCTTGGGGGCTGGGGGCTGGTCCTGCAGGAGGCGGAGAGCTCTTGCTGCTCAGAGCCAGGGCAGAGGACTCCGTGCCACTGGCTTGTGTCACGAATGACACCACTGCCTCGGTGTCTTGAGATGAAATGGGATGGCTGCCACGCCAAAAAAAAATCAGAGGCGGACGCCCCTGCCACCTGTTCCCACCCCTCCGTGGGTAGAGGAGTGGCCCCATACTGGCAGCGGTCCAGCACTGGAACCAACTCCCCTAGCATGAACACGGCTGCCGGCACGCCCATATGCACGCATGATCTGTATTTATAAAAAAAAAATATATATAAGGAAAATAACGAGGGGATTTGGGCAAACTTTATTAGATTGGGGACAATGGGGCAAAAAATGAATAATAAAATATACACGAAACCCTAAAACACAGAAAAAGATATTTTTTTCACAGAAAAAAGACTCTAACACTAGTCACTACCCACACAAAACCATAAAACACTAACCGTAAAAAACACAGAAAGAGACTTTTTTTTTGTTTTAAAAGACAATTACACTAATTACTACCTACACGAAACCCTAAAACACTAACCGTAAAACACAGAAAAATACTTTTTTTTGTTTTTACAGACAAAAGACGATGACACTACCCACATGAAACCCTAAAACACTAAGCCTAAAACACAGAAAAATACTTATTTTTTGTTTTTTGTTTATTTTCACAGACTAAAGATGCTGACACTAATCATTACCCACACAAAAACCTAAAACACAAAAACACAGAAGCAAACTTTTTTTTTTTTTCACAGATGAAACAGACAGACAGCAAAAGCCTACTATATCTCAATTTAACCTACACTACACCCTGCACTGGACTCTATCAGCTACACTATTCACTCACTAACCTACACTGACTATCTAACACTAACTATCTGGATTATATACATGAGCTACCTAACTAATGTACCTAACACCCTACACTGGAACCTATCAGCTACACTATTCACTCACTAACCTACACTATCTAACACTATCTGGATTATATATATATGAGGTATCAGATGTCACAGGAATTTTAAGCACAGCACAAAGATCACACTCCTCTCTCTCTCACAACTGCATGAAACAGCACAAAATGGCTGTGGGTAGGTTCTCTTATATAGTAAGGGGTAGGCAACTTTTCTATTGGTTGATAGGTAAGTTGCTAAGCTCTTGCAGCCTTCTCATTGGCCCACAAGCTAGAAGCAGGGAGGGATCATGTTTACTGAGGGAAAAAAAAATGAATATTCAAATTTACGAATATATAGCCCTATATTCGAAATATTCGGTAATTCTCGAAGTGCCAATATTCGCGATAAAAATTCACGATTCGAATATTTGCGCTCAACACTAATAAATATATAGATACTTTAGATCTTTTACAGTTTCATGAATGGAGGCCTACAGGACCTAAGATATATTGTGTGACACAATATATAGACTTGTCAGCAATTAAGCAGCAATATGTTCTGCACAATCAACAAGGCAGAGGTTAAAAAGATGAGTACTTAAAAAGATAAGGTTTCCAAAACATGAGCAATCAAATGGGACTTTGATAACCTCGTTGAATGCCCAGAGAGTTTTATGTTGGCTTGCTGAGCAAACAAGCCTTTCATATTTATTTCATGAGGGACTCTGTGCTCCAGTCAGTTTACAGACTTAAATCTGAAATTCAACATTTAAATGAGAGAGAGATGAATTTAAAAGGGCCAACTGGGAAATAAAAGATTCACAATTTGTCATAAATATCATTATGGATCACAGCATTTAAATTGTGGAAGATGCCAAAATTGGTATAATACAGCTATGTTCCTAAATCCTATTAAAAGATGTGTTGTACTATATTTTTAAAGGAAATTTTTTTTTAGGCTTTATAAAATGAAGAAGTGTATGTAGATAAGACTCCTCGTGAGTTATGGTACTTAAAAAAGCAATCTATTTTTGCTGAAGTTCATTTATTTCATTGTATTGAATAAAATTTTACCTTTCTGTTAAATCCTGAAGACATGTAAATGTATTAAGGGGATAAAGTTGATGAAAGTACCTTTTTGAATAAAAGTAAAATCGCTTACAAATTACCTTGAAACCCTATCTTAATATATACTGTAACGGGGAGCTGGCATCCTGCATCTGTGCAGGAGCGAGGACACTTGGAGGGCGTCCATGGGGACCAGGGGGCGGGGAGGACCTGGTCGCGCACGCTTCCTCAGTGAGGTCGGCATACTCCTAGCTGAAAGAGGTGCTGAGGTGATCACAATTTATCGGCGCTCAGGTGGTTTGGGCTAATTTGGGTCACGTGACGCTGGCCACGTCATGTGACCCACTTGTTCTGCTGTTTAAACAGGCAGCATGCTGGCCACAGGTTGCCTGTGAATGGTCTTGCTACCCTCACCAGCATTTTCATATTGTGCCTTCTGTGTGTTCTGGACCTCGGCTCTGTTTTTGACCTCCACCTTGTGACCTCTCTGGTATTGACATAACCTCTTGACTTGTGACTCCGGATTGTGTTTTGACTTCGTTATCGGATTGTTCCCTGTGTGCCTGCGTGACCTCCTGCCTTTCATTTTGGCTTTTCTGACTCTGTTGCGGTACTTCTGTTATCTTCTTATGCACATATCGAAGCGAGGGACTGCCGCCAAGTTGTACACCGTCAGTTAGGATGGGCCGTGCAATTAGGCAGTGAGAGAGGTGGGGTGGAGTTTAGGGCTGAACTTATCCCTACCCTCTGTAGTAACATATACAGTCAGGTTCATAAATATTGGGACATTAACACAATTCTAAATTTTTTGGCTCTATACACCACCACAATGGATTTGAAATGAAACAAACAAGATTTGCATTAACTGCAGACTGCCAGCTCTAATTTGAGGGTATTTACATCCAAATCAGGTGAACAGTGTAGGAATTGCAATAGTTTACATATTTGCCTCCCACTTGTTAAAGGACCAAAAGTAATGGGACAGAATAATAATCATAAATCAAACTTTCACTTTTTAATACTTGGTTGCAAATCCTTTGCAGTCAATTACAGCCTGAAGTCTGGAACGCATAGACATCACCAGACGCTGGGTTTCATCCCTGGTGATGCTCTGCCAGGCCTCTACTGCAACTGTCTTCAGTTCCTGCTTGTTCTTGGGGCATTTTCCCTTCAGTTTTGTCTTCAGCAAGTTAAATGCATGCTCAGTCGGATTCAGGTCAGGTGATTGACTTGGCCATTGCATAACATTCCACTTTTTTCCCTTAAAAAACTCTTTGGTTGCTTTTGTAGTATGCTTTGGGTCATTGTCCATCTGCACTGTGAAGTGCCGTCTAATGAGTTCTGAAGCATTTGGCTGAATATGAGCAGATAATTGCCCAAAACACTTCAGAATTCATCCTGCTGCTTTTGTCAGCAGTCACATCATCAATAAATACAAGAGAACCAGTTCCATTGGCAGCCATACATGCCCACGCCATGACACTATCACCACCAAGCTTCACTGATGAGGTGGTATGCTTAGGATCATGAGCAGTTCCTTTCCTTCCCCATACTCTTCTCTTCCCATCACTCTGGTACAAGTTGATCTTGGTCTCATCTGTCCATAGGATGTTGTTCCAGAACTGTGATGGCTTTTTTAGATGTTGTTTGGAAACCTCTAATCTGGCATTCCTGTTTTTGAGGCTCACCAATGGTTTACATCTTGTGGTGAGCCCTCTGTATTCACTCTGGTGAAGTCTTCTCTTGATTTTTGACTTTGACACACATATACCTACCTCCTGGAGAGTGTTCTTGATCTGGCCAACTGTTGTGAAGGGTGTTCTTCACAAGGGAAAGAATTATTTGGTCATCCACCACAGTTGTTTTCTGTGGTCTTCCGGGTCTTTTGGTGTTGTTGAGCTTACCGTTGCATTCATTCTTTTTAAGAATGTTCCAAACAGTTGTTTTGGCCACGCCTAATGTTTTTGCTATCTCTCTGATGGGTTTGTGTTGTTTTTTCAGCCTAATGATGGCTTGCTTCACTGATAGTGACAGCTCTTTGGATCTCATCTTGAGAGTTGACAGCAACAGATTCCAAATGCAAATAGCACACTTGAAATGAACTCTGGACCTTTTATCTGCTAACAGTAATTGGGATAATGAGGGAATAACACACACCTGGCCATCGAACAGCTGAGAAGCCAATTGTCCCATTACTTTTGGTCCCGTAACAAGTGGGAGGCACATATGCAAACTGTTGTAATTCCTACACCGTTCACCTGATTTGGATGTAAATATCATCAAATTAAAGCTGACAGTCTGCAGTTAAAGCACATCTTGTTCGTTTCATTTCAAATCCATTGCGGTGGTGTATAGAGTCAAAAATTTTAGAATTGTGTTGATGTCCCAATATTTATGGACCTGACTGTATATGCGCCTTTCATTGTTGCACTTATCTGCAGAAAAGCCTTTTGTGTAAAAATTGAAAGAAACTTGGGCCTAATTGCTGTTCTGCGGTGCGGTGAGATATTTTACAGCCAAGTTTGCCGTGCATTACTGGCGAAATACAAATATATTAGATTTTCGTTGTTGCACTTTTCTGTCGAAAAGCCTTTTGTGTAAAAATAGAAAAAACTTGGACCTATTTGCCATTCAGCGGTGCAGTGAGATATTTTACAGCCCAGTTTGGCGTGTATTACTGGGGAAATACAAATAAATTCACCATTCATCGTAGCACTTATCAGTTGAAAAGCCTTTTGTGTGAAAATAGAATAAAATTCGGGCCTAATTGTCTTTCAGTGATGCAGTGAGATTTTTTACAGCCCAGTTTGCTGTGTATTACTGGGGAAATACAAATAAATTCGCCTTTCATTGTGGCACTTAACAGCACACCAGCAGACTTTGCCTTCACCATCTATTCACAATTAAATCAAGCAGCCTCACTAAGTTGAAAACATTCATGTGTTTTTATCTGCTCCGTCTGCATTTGATCTCCACAGTACACAAGACATGACAGAATAGCCTCTGCTTTGGAGTCCAAGTCCAGTTTCTTAAGATCAGGAGTTTCATCAGAATTGTGCGTAACAATCTTGTTCCCTGTGCAAAGCCATAACAAAAGGACTCCGTAGGCATACACATGTTAGGAAGCTGAAGCTGGTTGCCCCAATTTTAATTAAGGAGCAGTAAACAGCAGGAAGCAAATAGAGATGGCTGAACCATGGTGACCAACAATGGGAAGAACATGGTGTTGGCGCTGCGTCAAGGAGGGCTGACCATGCACCCTGCATGGCACACGTGTTCAATCTGGTTGTCAAGTGGTTTCTGAAGTCTTCCACCCATCTGCAAGACATCCTAACAATGGCCAGGAAACTTTGCAAGCACCTCAGCAACTCATACACTGCAAAGCATACCCTCCTTGAGCTGCAGCGGCAGAACAGCATCCCCCAACATAGGCTGATATGCGACATTTCCAACCATTGGAATTCCACCCTCCATATGGTGGACCAACTGTACGAACAGAGAAAGGCCATCAATGATTTCTTGATGATCCAAGCGGACAGGTGTAGTCCCCTGTTTAACTTCTATGTCAGCCAGTGGCAGCTCATGTGTGACACCTGCTTTTTGCTCAAGCCCTCTGAGGAGGCCACATTATTTGTCAGTCGCCAGGGCAACGGGATGAATAATGTCATTCCACTGCTTCATGTCCTGGAACAGATGCTGGTAAATCTGGCAGGTAAGGGGACTGGAGACGTGGCTCCTAGAAAGATGGGGGCAGAGTTTGATACGTTGTCTGTCAATATTTCCGTTTACAGTCAGTGAACGGGAGCATAATTTATCGCTAGGCTATGCAAACACCAACCGATGGGGTGTTAACCACAAGAAGTAGATCATCGGCATGAAGGAGCAGTCATTTTCACAACTTGAGGTATCCTCCCGGAAGTTTGACCTCTGCACGTCGACGGTCTGCATTGCGAAACTTGTCCAAAAGAAAAATACCGCAGTGCACCGCATTGGAGGAAACTCTGGATCTGGCACAGCCTGTTTTGCTCCTTCAAAAACAATGGACCTCGATGAATAATTTCTCATACACCAGACTGAAATAGTATTCCAAGCACCTGTCTGCCCACATAGCTGCCGAGAAGCATAAGGCTCTTGCCATTGAAGTGGGGTCAGAGCCGAACCTAAAAGCCAAATTTTCCTGTTTACCTGGACTCAAAGGAAAGGACAGAGATCCACTGGCTGTGCTCATACAGATTTCATCAAAGCTTCCACTCACCAAGGCAAGCATAGAGGACCGGATTGTGTGGACAAGTTGGTTCTGCAGGACGTACACAGAGGACGATCTATTGGAGGTGTTACCAAAGACGTTTACTTGCCTCCCACTCTTCTTGTATAACATCTCCGAGGTACTCACAGCTATTGTAGGGACATTCCAAAGAAACATTGACTGTTGTTTGAGTAAGCTGGTGATTAGTGTTGAGCGCAAATATTCGAATAGCAAATTTTTATCTTGAATATCGCAACTTCGAGAATTTGCGAATATTTTAAATATAGTGCTATATATTCGTTATAGTGAATATTCAGCATTTTTTCCCATCTGAACACATGATTCCTCCCTGCTTCTTGCTTGTAGGCCAATGAGTCATTGGCCCACAAGTAACTTAAAGGGAACCTGTCATGTGGATATTTGATTATAATCTAACTAATTATATACAATCATTAACTACTAAAAAGTACCTTAGATGTATTCACTTACTGGTGTGACAGATGGTTACCTCATAATATACACACAAAGATGCCGCATGCCGCATGCTAATGAGCTAATTCGAGTCCGGCGTGAGGTCATCGAGTCCAGCGTATATTTAATTCAGAGCTATAGCCACTCCCCTGCCCACCTGCTGCTGATTCCTATGGAAACAAACTGTCACTCAGCAGCAGGTGGGCGGGGAGAGTCAGGAGCTCATGAATATTCATGACTCATCATTATCAGCTGGAGCTTTTCAATAAGATGTTGGAAGATTGACTGGGTCATTTGAAGAAAGTGACCCAGCATTTTGTTAAGAGAATAAGTCACTTATTTATGTTGCCCTTAGTTAGGACACTATAAAACTGGTGACAGGTTCCCTTTAAGCAAGAAGGAATCATCATGACCCTAGATGAAAAAAAATACAAATTTTTTAATAAACAAATATATAGCACTATATTGAATATATTCGTTTTTTTAAATATTCTTCTTTTTTTTTTTCAATTTGTACAGTTGTTCCAATTCGGCATACTCCTCCCCGACAAGTTTCCCAGTCACCATGGGAACGCCTGGGAGTTAGAATATACCATCGGATCTGAGTTTTCATGATCTACTGAGATTGTGAAAACTCAAATCCGAGGGTGTATTCTAATCCACAGGCATTCCTATGGTGATGGGGACGCTTGTCGGGGAGGAGTATGCCGAAGTAGAAGACGAATATTCTAAAAATCTAATATATTTGATAACAGTGCTATATATTAGTTTTTTAGAATATTCGTCTTTTTTTTATTCAATCAGTACAGTTATTCCACTTAGGCATTTTCCTCCCCGACAAGCGGCCCGTCACCATGGGAACTCCTGGGGGTTAGAATATACCATCGGATCTGAGTTTTCACAATCTACTGAAACTCAGATCCGATGGTAAAAACAAATATACTGCTATATATTCGTTTTTCAGAATATTCGTGATATTCTTAAACAAGAATATATAGCAATATAGCGAATATTTGAAAAAAAAAAATGTAGAGCAGTTTAGCTAATATAGTGCTATAATCTTCTTTGTCTGATAGTCGTAATTGTTTTCTCATCTGAACCTCAGATTTGAAAAAAAATACGACTATAAAAAAAGATTATAGTACTATATTAGCTAAATTGCTCTATATTAATTTTATTTGAGCATTAACTATATTGCTATATATTCTTGTTTTAGAATATTACGAATATTCTGAAAAACGAATATAGCACTATATTAGCTATATTGCTCTATATCAGGGATGCTGACCATCAGTTGCATTGTGGAGAAGTCAGGTGGATACACAGCTGATAGTCCTACTGAATAGACTGTTTGTATTATGTTATAAAACGTAGCCTTTAATCTAATTTACATAAAATAACAAACTCCCACAAACATACATAGAAAAAGAACAAAAAAAGATATAACCTTGATGACATGGGATGATACTGTAGTGTCCAAGTGGCAAGGCTCAGTGATGGACGAGGTGGACAGTCATAGATTCTGATCTGTCCCTATGCCTAGCCCTAGGCTCGAACCCCTGCCTAGGAACGGAATCCCCCACAGACATAGATGCTGCGTCTTGTGGGTGGACAAATGCTTACAGGGATTATGTCATACAAGGTTCACAGACAACCACAGGTATGATTACCTATGGGTCTATATATCATCAAGCAAACGATATAGAAATTGCCGTACACATTTGTACATGCCAATGTATCATCAATATATATACATATGCTAGACACCAGAAGCACTGCCTCCTAGATTGGTGGCATGCGGTCAGGTGTCAAAGGCCCAACGCGTTTCACCCTAATAGATTGCCGGGTTCATCAGGGGACATATTATAGTACAATGCTGTTATTTGGCATCGGTAAGAGGTAGTGAGGCAGTCAGCAGGCCCCTCAATTATGATGACACAATTTGACCAGATTATTTACTAGTCGATTTAGTTCACTCATAAAATAGCTTGTAAAGGTTAGATATTGCGACCATATATATGGACCATTGAGAGGCACAAGGTGATTAAATCACTCATAATAGTGGATGTATAGCATGAGGTACAGACTCCCACAGGGGCATATAGATTCATGCAAACATAAGTGGTTCCCACATAAATAATTGGAGTGATAACCCTCTAAAAAGATCTCATCTGTGCGATCGCATGTGTGATAGACACTAAGATAGAAAACAAGTAACCAGATACTACTTGCATGTCCGGATGCAGCCAAGGAGGCCCCAAACTGTTCATGGGGTTAGCAGTATATCCACTCTCATTCTAGCCGCAGCCCGTGTACATGAGATAGTGGTGCCTCACTGATCCTGTGTGTGAGGCGACCTCACACACAGGATCAGTGAGGCACCACTATCTCATGTACACGGGCTGCGGCTGGAGTGAGAGTGGATATATTGCTAACCCCATGAACAGTTTGGGGCCTCCTTGGCTGCATCCGGACATGCAAGTAGTTATATTTTTTTTGCGGGGCCACGGAACGGAGCAACGGATGTGGACAGCACACGGAGTGCTATCCACATCTTTTGAGGCCCCATTAAACTAAATAGCTCCACACCCGAGCCGCAAAAACTGCGGCTCGGATGCGGACCAGGACAACGGTCGTGTGCATGAGGCCTTACTCACCTCATGGTTCCCCCCTCCGCTGCCATACTGATATTCTTCTGCTCCATAATGCTCTGCAGTCATGGTACTGGCTTGAAACAGGGGAAAAGGCTGGAAATGCTGGTTCAGCTAAGCCTATGAGCTTCATTGTTATGTTTAATGTTAAACAAGAAAAAATAAAACATAATAATAATATTCGTCATTACGAATATATAGCGCTACATTCATTGAATATAGTGCAATATATGCGTATTGACGAATATCCCTTATATTTTTTTAACACTACACATCATAATGAAGTGAATTTTTTACAAATGTAAATAAAAAAAGAAAATGTTTTTTTTTATTTCAATTCAAAGCACTGCTGCATTCGTTATGTGGGGGCATTTTACAGGCAGTTCTATGTAACTCCAGAACACATGGTGCCTTCAGAATAGACTCCAAATTCCGCTCTGCAGAATGACAGTGTAGGTTCTCCACTTTGCCTGTCAGCCCCTTCCTGGTGAGGTCTACCCCGGGCTGTGTGACACTACCCCCCCCCCCTCCGGGTGTAGACAAGCCTCGCATCTAAAGTCGTTAAAGTCGTATTGTGCAACCTGACCTTCGATTGATGATCCAGGCTGCGCAGCTGCCGTTGACCACCTAGACGGGGACTGCAACTGAGTCTTTACCGATGGGAAGGTGAACTTAACTAATCCCGGCGACTGAGCAGGGGACACTTCCACACCCGAGGCAAGCTGGCTCATCACTGCCTTCTGTGCTCAGACGGGCACAGGACAGATGGGTCCAGCTGTTGGACGGAGCACAGCGTGTGCGCGGCACAGATCGTGTATGGGTGGGGAGAGCTGCGTTACCCATTCCTTTTTCAAAGACAAAAGGAGGATGAGAGACCTCTGTAAAACACTGCCACTCCTACTGCCCTCTGGCTTGGTGGAATCAGCACATGGTGAGACTGTCTGCCCTACCATAGAGTTCTGCCACAGACTCAATGTGCCAGATATGGAAACTAATAGCAGCCTGCGGGCGGCGTGTCTAGCTAATTTAGCACAAATTTTTCTTGTGGTTTCAAAAAGTGTCAATTTTTTTTTACATTATTTTTAATGTCAAATAGTGTATTTTTTTGTCATGTTAGCGCATTCCTGCTCCACACTTACATCATGCTGCTGTCAGAGGTGTCTTAGTTTATTTTTGGTGTTGACCTGGTCAGGAGGGGGCCCATTCCTGGGAACACATTCCTGCTGCACACTTAGAACCTGCTGCTGCCTGTCCTGCTGAGTTAGGCCGAGCTATGTGTAGGCCTTATACTCGACCGTTATCATCTACCTGCAGCTGATGCTGCTGTCTGTCCTGACCCTGATGACTTATGTGTGGGCCTTATACTCTACCGCTACCAATACTTGCTGCTGTATGTCCTGACACTGCTGAGTTATGTGTGGGCCTTATTGTCACGGACGGTGTACAGGAAACAAGACAATGCAACATGCATATACGACTCACTGGATCCAAAGCTAAGGAACCAAAAGGGCTACCCCTGCACAAGACCTGGCACTTTCCCTGGCTGCTCAGCCTATGCAAAAATCCCAAAGGTGGATGGTTGCATATCCACGTACCTCGACTATATAACACCTGAACACCCTACAATAGTGAGGGGACACGACCACCGGCTCCCTACACCAGACACGGAGGGAGTCAGGGTCACCTGGGATCCAGCAAACAGAAAATAACAGATAAATGTACAGCACTTAACTTAGTAGCAGACTGGAAAATAGGATCCGCATGCACACACACTCCAGGAAGAAGTATAAGCCGCCCAGTAATGCATTATGGGGAGGAATTTAAAGGGATGCAATCAGTCCAACTACATGACAGCTG
The DNA here is from genome assembly GCF_014858855.1 of Bufo gargarizans. Taxonomy (NCBI): domain Eukaryota; kingdom Metazoa; phylum Chordata; class Amphibia; order Anura; family Bufonidae; genus Bufo; species Bufo gargarizans. The sequence goes on along the minus strand of NC_058083.1, from coordinate 390,922,282 downwards.
AGAGAGGCTAACGAGATGAGGAACTGAACACCACAACAAAGAAAACTCAAGGAGGAGGTTCTGAAAGGCTTCTGTCAGAGCTTCTCAGCTGTCTGGTTGTGACAGTACCCCTCCCTCTACGAGTGGACTCCGGACACTCAGAGCCCACCTTCTCAGGATGGGACCTATGGAAAGCCCTGATGAGACGAGAGGCCTTAATATCCGTCACTGGGACCCACATCCTCTCCTCAGGACCATAACCCTCCCAATGAACAAGGTACTGGAGAGAACCATGGACAAGATGAGAATCCACAATCCTAGAGACCTGAAATTCAAGATTCCCATCAACCATAATCGGAGGAGAAGGCAAAGGCGAGGGTACAATGGGTTGAACATAAGGTTTCAATAAGGACTTATGAAAAACATTATGGATCTTCCAAGTCTGAGGAAGATCAAGACGGTAGGCAACAGGATTGATGACAGACAGGATTTTGTAAGGCCCAATAAACCTAGGACCCAACTTCCAGGAGGGAACCTTCAATTTGATATTCTTGGTAGACAACCACACCAGATCACCAACATTCAGGTCCGGACCAAGCAGACGTCTCTTATCTGCCACACGCTTATATCTCTCACTCATGCTTTTTAGATTATCCTAAATCTTTTGCCAAATAGATGACAAAGACAAGGAGAATCTGTCCTCATCAGGTAAACCAGAAGACCCCTCTCCCAAGAAAGTCCCAAACTGCGGATGAAACCCATATGCACCAAAAAATGGTGACTTATCAGAGGACTCCTGACGACGGTTATTTAAAGCAAACTCAGCAAGGGACAAAAAAGAACACCAATCCTCCTGATTCTCCACCACAAAACAGCGCAGATATGTTTCCAGATTCTGATTGACGCGCTCTGTCTGGCCATTCGACTGCGGGTGGAAAGCAGAAGAGAATGACAACCGAACCCCCAAGCGAGAACAGAAAGCCTTCCAGAATCTGGAAACAAACTGCGTGCCCCTATCAGAGACTATGTCTGAAGGAATACCGTGCAATTTGACAATGTGATAAATAAATGCCTGCGCCAGCGTCTTAGCATTGGGCAAACCAGGAATAGGGATGAAATGCACCATTTTGCTAAAACGGTCCACCACCACCAGAATCACAGTCTTCCCCGAGGAACGAGGCAGGTCCGTTATGAAGTCCATGGACAGATGTGTCCAAGGACGGGAAGGAATGGGTAAGGGAAGGAGAGGACCTGATGGCCGTGAATGAGGGACTTTGGCACGAGCGCAAGTCTCGCATGATGGCACAAAACCCTCAACCGACTTACGAAGCGCAGGCCACCAGAATCTCCGAGCGATGAGATCCAGTGTGGCTCTTGCCCCCGGGTGCCCAGCAAGGACCGTATCGTGGTGTTCTTTAAAAATCTTGTGTCTTAAAGCGAGAGGCACAAACAACCTCCTAGGAGGACAAAGATCAGGAGCCTCTGACTGGGCTGCCTGCACCTCTCCCTCCAATTCAGAAAAAAGAGCAGAGACCACCACACCTTCAGCCAAAATGGGACCCGGGTCTTCAAAATTCCCGCCTCTCGGAAAACAACGTGACAGGGCATCTGCCTTCACATTCTTAACCCCAGGGCGGAACGTGACAACAAAATTAAACCTAGAAAAGAACAAAGACCATCTGGCCTGTCTCGGGTTCAGACGCTTGGCTGACTTCAAGTAGGCCAGATTTTTATGGTCAGTAAATACGGTAATAGGGTGTCTGGCTCCCTCTAGCCAATGGCGCCATTCCTCAAAACCAACTTGATGGCCAACAATTCCCTATCTCCCACATCGTAATTTCTCTCTGCGGAGGAGAGTTTTTCGAGAAAAAGGCACACGGTCGCCATTTGGCAGGAGAGGAACCCTGAGACAAGACCGCCCCCACACCCACCTCAGAAGCATCAACCTCAACTATGAAGGGTAAAGAAATATCAGGTTGCACCAAGATGGGAGCGGAAGCAAAACTCTCCTTGATATTAGAAAAAGCCTTACGCGCCTCTACTGACCAAGAAAAAAAATCTACCCCCTTTCTGGTCATATCAGTGAGTGGTTTAACAATAGAGGAATAATTCAAAATAAACTTCCTGTAATAATTGGCAAAGCCCAAAAAACGCATCAGCGCCTTCTGATTCTCAGGAAGCTCCCACTCAAGCACAGCGCGGACCTTCTCGGGGTCCATGCGAAAACCAGAAGCAGAGAGAAGAAACCCCAGAAATTGAATTTCTGGAACCGCAAACACACATTTTTCCAGTTTTGCATATAATTTATTCTCCCGCAGGATGAGCAAGACCTGACGTAAATGTTCCTTATGAGTTTTGAAATCAGGAGAAAAAGTCAAAATGTCATCCAAATACACTAATACAAATTTTCCCATCAAATGATAAAAAATGCTGTTCACGAAATGCTGAAAAACGGCTGGGGCATTCATCAAACCAAAAGGCATAACCAAATTCTCAAAATGGCCCTCAGGGGTATTGAAGGCCGTCTTCCATTCGTCTCCTTCTCTGACCCTGACCAGGTTGTATGCCCCTCTTAGATCTAATTTGGAAAAGATTTTAGCCCCAACAACCTGGTTAAACAGGTCCGGGATCAGAGGAAGCGGATAAGGGTCACGAATAGTGATACTGTTCAGCTCCCTGAAATCCAGACAAGGTCTTAAAGAACCATCTTTTTTCTTAACAAAGAAAAAACCAGCGGCAACGGGTGACTTTGAGGGTCGTATGTGTCCTTTTCTCAGACTCTCAGAGATATAAGCACGCATAGCGATCCTTTCAGGTTGGAAAAGATTGTATAAACGAGATTTAGGCAGCTTGGCGCCTGGGATGAGATTAATAGGGCAATCGTACTCCCTGTGCGGGGGCAAATCCTGAACTCCACTCTCAGAGAAGACACCCGAAAATTCAGAGAGAAAAGATGGTACAGTCTTAGTAGAAACCTCAGAAACAGATATCGTAAGGCAATTCTCTCTCCAAAAGTCACTCCAACCATTTATTTGCCTCGCTTGCCAATCAATGGTGGGGTTATGTTTAGTGAGCCAGGGTAGCCCCAACACTAGAGGAGTAGGCAAACCGCTAAGGACGAAACATGACACATCCTCAACATGAGCATCACTCACAATTAAACGGATATTGTGAACTATGCCCTTTAATGATTTCTGAGAAAGTGGAGCGGAATCAATAGCAAAAACAGGAATATCCTTTCCCAAAGTGCACACCTGGAAACCATGAGTTATTGCAAATTGATTATCAATGAGATTGACAGCTGCTCCAGTATCCACAAAAATCTCACAAAAAATGCTCTTGCTCTCTAGCGCCACCCTAGCAGGCAGGACAAAACGGGAACTACAAGCAAAAGGAAAACCTTCAATTTCCGCCTCAACCCTGCCAATAGTAACAGACGGAACATTTTTAAAAGATTTTTTCCTCTTTGTTTCTTTATTACTCCCAGAAAACTGCCTGAATCTCCTAGAGGGACAAACATTTGCCAAATGATTTATACCTCCACAACAAAAACAAACCCTCCCATGCGAGCTGAATCTTCTATTGTCAGAAGCAATCAACCCCAGCTGCATGGGCTCCTGCTCAGAAGGGGCTGACAGCGACCGAGACCCCTGCGCACAGAATGAGACCGCTGCACTGTCCTGGGACTGAGTATGACAGGAAGGAGATATCTCTCCTCTCTCTCTAAGACGCCTGTCAATACGAACGGCCTGAGACATAGCAGAGTCCAAGGAAATAGGCCTCTCATGAAAGGCAAATGCATCTTTCAATCCCTCTGAAAGACCATGGCAAAATTGACTTCGGAGTGCAGCATCATTCCAACCAGTATCAGCTGCCCATCTCCGAAATTCTGAGCAGTATATCTCTGCGGATTGTTTACCCTGGCATAATAGACGTAGTCTAGACTCAGCGCAATACGATCCGGATCATCATATATCTGACCCAGGGCTAAAAAGAATTCATCCACTGAACGGAGAGGCCGTGCCCCCTCCGGCAGCAAAAAGGCCCAGGACTGAGCTTTACCCCTGAGCAGCGATATAATGATCCCCACCCTCCGTTCCTCATCACCAGAGGAATGGGGAAGAAGACGAAAATGGAGTTTGCAAGCCTCTCTAAAACGCACAAAATTCTCACTACCCCCGGAGAACGTATCCGGGAGCGAGATCTTAGGCTCAGAAAAAACTCCATGAACGCAAGCTGAAGCGGTCACTTGAAGCTGAGAAAAAGTCTTACGGAGATCAGCTACCTCCAATGAAAGACCCTGGAAGCGTTCAGCCAAAAGTGAAACCGGATCCATGCTTGAGACGGTTTTGGCGGCTTATAATGTCACGGACGGTGTACAGGAAACAAGACAATGCAACATGCATATATGACTGTCACGGACGGTGTACAGGAAACAAAACAATGCAACATGCATATACGACTCACTGGATCCAAAGCTAAGGAACCAAAAGGGAGACCCCTGCACAAGACCTGGCACTTTCCCTGGCTGCTCAGACTATGCAAAAATCCCAAAGGTGGATGGTTGCATATCCACGTACCTCGACTATATAACACCTGAACACCCTACAATAGTGAGGGGACATGACCACCGGCTCCCTACACCAGACACGGAGGGAGTCAGGGTCACCTGGGATCCAGCAAACAGAAAATAACAGATAAATGTACAGCACTTAACTTAGTAGCAGACTGGGAAATAGGATCAGCATGCACACACACTCCAGGAAGAAGTATAAGCCGCCCAGTAATGCATTATGGGGAGGAATTTAAAGGGATGCAATCAGTCCAACTACATGACAGCTGAGAGAGGCTAACGAGATGAGGAACTGAACACCACAACAAAGAAAACTCAAGGAGGAGGTTCTGAAAGGCTTCTGACAGAGCTTCTCAGCTGTCTGGTTGTGACACTTATACTACAGTGTTACTATGTACCTACTGCTGTCTGTCCTGATCCAGATGAGTTTGACCCTGAACTAAAGGGACCTTACAACTCAGTTATAAAATTACATTATAAAAAACGAAAGCAATGCGTTATAACACTGAAAAAACTATTTATTAACAAAATAATAATAAAACAGGCCTCTAGGGCAACTATTTTAGCTCAGCAAGCAGCTCCCTCATTTTCTTCATGCCTTGAGGGTGCGTTTTATCCATTTCGCACATCCTGTTATAAAGCCGCCGATGCAGCTTAGTGATGTCCTGCATGGTATTCTGGTGGTCACGCTCCATCCTGGCTATCTGCTTTATGCATTTCTTCACAACTGTTTGAAAAAAAAATATATATAATATTGCAATTCAGGTTACAAGACAATTAGTGCATTGTGTGGAGTATGTAGTTAAACACTGCCGATTTACATCTAAATTCAGTAGCTATAGATCTTTATGTTAATAAAATTTTGGTTTGCTTATTTATTTGGTTAGTTTTTAGGTAGTTTACAGAGTGAGGGTGCAGTTTTGTTGTTTTCTTTTACTGAAGTATCTGTTGTCCCCTCAGTGTTGGCACTTTTAACCACTTCACGACCTGTGACTTGATGCACAGGGACGTACTATTACGGACCAAAAAACACCCGGCCCCCAGGCATAATTGCTTGTGAACCGGGGTGCAAAGGCTGCTCAGCTAAACAGGCAGCCATGTTAACTAAGGTCTGTTATTATCCGGATTCCTTACATATGTGCATTGCAGCTCCGGAGCTGCAGGGGGTGGGGGATCGTGGGATGTTTGTGAATATGTTATGTATACCGAATTATATTGATGTGTGCACATATTTACCCTCCTGGTGGGGGGTGTATACCACCTCTTCCTCCTCCTCTTCTGGAGCTGGGGGGTGGAATGTAGTGGCTGGGAAGGTCCAGCCTCTTCCTCCTCGACTTCCACCGTAGCACACACATCAGGGTGAAAAGTGGCCTCCCTCCGCCTGCTCCTCACACTCCTCCTCCTCCGTGGAAACCTCCATCTTCTCCAAATGTGTTTTTTGTTTTTGTGGTGGCGGAAGGAGGGAAACGGTATTACCTGTAATAATCACACAATGTTAATAATTTTGACAAACAACTCAGAAATCATAACAAAGATAAAGATCCAGAAATTCCCATATGGAGGGATCTGCATGGGATTATGATTATCCCAAAGGTGGATTTGCCTCATTTTGGTGTTAAATAACATGCCAAAATCAGTGTTATAGATGGGTAGAACTAGTCTAAGTTACAAGGTAGGATGAGGTAACAGGGGATTAGTTAGGAAGATGTCCTATAGGGTATTGTGACTGGGTTATTGACGTTTAGGAAAACCAAGCAAGAGTTCGGAAATTAGATAAGGGGTTATTGGATGGTGTTATTGTGGGTATATAATTGCAGTGCCTGCCAGCGCTATACTGTCTGCCAAGCCGCATTTTGAAGATCTGCTGCCAGCCCGCACTCCCTTCCTGTTGATTTAGTTGTCACGTCACTTTATTATTAGAAGGAGGGGTAAAGTCGATTGCCGGTAGGTGTCGAGCGAACTAGATTTTTATATGTTATTTAGTCAGAGTTTATCGCTGGTCTATTCAGTGGTTAAAGGGAGTCTTTCACGTAAAATCATCATTTTACACCAGTAACATCATGATCTCCCTTACCTTCCCCCTATTAACATTTTAACTTTCATATTGCTGTCCATCGCCTGTATTCTGGGGAAAAAAAGCTTTTATTTCATTGCTAATTAGCTTGTATAGGTGCCCAGGGGCGGCGTTGATGCGTCTGGCTTTTCCAAGCAAGCCGCTCCCATTTCACCCCTCTTCTGTTTCTATCCTCTCTTCACCCCTAAATCCTGCGCCTGCGCTGTTCAACATAATCCTCGCACCTGCACACTACATTACCCTAATATGTCAACTTTTTTCATTTTTTTCATTTAACACAGTAAAAGCATTTTTGAACCCCAAAAATAATGTTTTAGTGAGAGCCTTATTTTTATTTTATTTTTTGGGCGATTGTTTTATGTATGGGCTCATTTTTTGTGGGGTGAGGTGACAGTTAGATTAGTACTATTCTGGGGGGCATATACCTTTTTGATCGCTTGGTGTTGCAATTTTTTTTTTACTGTGTTTATCTGAGGGATTAGGTCATGTGATATCTTTTATAGTGCTGGTTGATACAGACGTGGCGATACCTAATATGTCAACTTTTTCCTTATTTTTAACATTTTTTTTTTTGTTCCACTCTGGGACTTTAACTTTTGGGGTATGAACCCCTTTACAATGCATTCCAATACTTCTGTATTGGAATGCATTGGCTGTAAGTGTAATACAGTGTGTATTACACATACAGCTTCCTGCCTGTGAAATCCAAGGGGCTGGATCTCACAGGCTCTCCTGGAAGGCAGCCACAATGACTAAGGAAGGCATTGGGCTGCCTTCCATGCCATCAGGTCCCCATCACAGCAGCACAGGGGCCCGATGCAGACCTCGCACTGGACCGGATCCCGCATGTGCCATGGTCAGCGCTGATCGCAGCCATGCAGGGGTTAATGATTTCACCAATGCGGGTGCATGCAGCAGGTGTCCAGCCATCAGTGACAGATGGACCCCTGCTGCGGATTGGGCGGGCGCAGCTCCTGCGCCCGCCAGATCATAGCGCTGTACATGTACGGCGCTGGGCATTAAGTCAGGTCCAGTTGCGCAATACATGTACGTCGCTAGTCGTTAAGGGGTCAAAGGGATGAAATACGGATGTAGCAGAGTTAATACACATGCTTTATGAGACGTGTTATGTAAACTAAATGCAACTAAATGCGTTAAGCAATTTTTTTCCAATGGCTTTGGTTTCAAGATAATGCGATGAGTTAAAAAATGTGAGTTTTGACCGGGCATGACGTGTCTGGATCAGTATTGGCCACAGAGCTTGTTTTCTCTGTGCCCGTCGAACCTCGCATGGACATTTCTTTTGCCATCCATGCAGAGGACTTCAAGACTTTATGGAATGATATTCATAAATCAAAGGACGAGGTCACGTAGGAGGAAGTGGACAATTTATTCCAATGTCTTTACTTTCATTTCTTCAGACACTTTAGAATTCAGTTATCAGCAACCCAGCTCATCATGGAATGAGCTGGAGTCGGCTTGTTTGCTGGACTGTCCTCCAGTTATCAGCCATAACCCAATACATTTCTTGATCTGTATGCATGACGGGGGTATTGGTTATCCCCGTTCGCCACTTTGCTTTCCCTTCGTACCCTCACCATACCACCTCACCACCAATACATTTCCCCACCACAGCGCCCCCATCCCAATAAAAACTCGGACCACCGACTGGAAATGTAATGGCCACAGCAGCCGTTTATTAAATAACAATTACAAAATAACATAACATAATACTGTAAACCCAATGGAGGGAGGTCCTTGAAGCCCCAAAGCATCGAGCTGTCGAACCAGGGTGAGCTATTCTTGCCTCCAGCCGTAACGCCCAGCTCAAAGGCACCACCGAATGACCCCCCCTCGATTCACCACAACCGCTCGGTCCACCTGGGAGTCCAGCCCCCAATTGTCCTCAGCTTCCACCGTGACCAACTCCAAGGACCCCCCCCCCCCACCGCCACCAATGACCGGACTTGACTACCTCAAATACGGGTGTTCCTCCACAACCGCAGGGCCACCTCAATGCCATCCTGCAACGCCAAACACCACATATCTAGCCCCACCGCATTCAAATGCACTCCGTCCACTCTCCAAAAAGCCCCTGTTCCCGCCTCCAAATCCCTATGCCTAACAACCACCGCCCCGTTCCTAGCCATAAAACGCCCCACCGCCCTATTCACCTTCACCCTCGCCTTATTCACCGCATCCACAGACCGAGCCTCCCTCCAAACCTGCCGGGGAACGATATCAGACCACACCGTCACCATACCAGGAAATAAGGACCACAAACGTAAAAAGTCCCACTTGACCTCCTTAATGAACTCCCGAATAGGCCTAGCCGCTAAGTCGTTCCCCCCAGCATGCACTATCAACACATCAGGCGCCCTATTCATCCTCACAAACCTATGAATCTCAGGCAGCACCCCCTTCCACACCATACCCCGCCTCCCAATCCACCTTACCACCGCAGACTCTCTCCCAAATCCAAGCTGTTGACCGTCCGGCCGAACCGCTGCCCGGACAGCCCCCCAGAAGACATAAGAATGCCCCAGAATCCACACCAGAGCGGGTGCCGCATCTGCAATGAGAGAAAGAAAAGAACAATACCGCAGCTTAACATCCCCCCAACAGAACCCCCCAAAAATACACAAAAACCCCCCTTTTCCTCTATAAGTGATCCAGACGGACATAAGACTTAAACCTAGCCGACTCCCAGCGACCAATCCTCTTAATCACCTCCTCCCCAAGACCCCATCTAGCCACTTCCGTCGCCGCCCCAATCCGGAAGGAGTGGCTGGAATACCCCACCGTATCCACCCCCGCCCGGCACAGACACCTCGCAAAAACCGCAGAAAACTGAAAACGAGACAAAAAAGTGCCATCCGCATGAACCAACAAGGGAGACCCTACCCCCCCACCCAAACCATAGTCCCGCAAACACTGAACCGGGCACATATCACAACCCTCAACCCGGAAAAGCACCACCTTCCGACCTTTCCCCAGCGTATCCGTTTTCGACCGCCGGATAACAAATTCCACCCTATCCTCAAACCACTCAACATCCCCCCTCAAAAGACCCCCCACCCGACTCACCGACGGGCAAACCAACTCCCCCACCCGCATGGCCCCAAAAAATGCCAGCGATAAAGCCAACCGAAACAACCGCGCTTCCCCCTCCGACCGGCAAACCGCCCGCAACTGCCCCCCCAACTGAAGCAACAACCCGAACGAGACCGGCCTCCTCCTATCCACCCCAGCACCCATCCTCCTCCACCCCTTCAACGCCTGCACCACCAAAAAGGATTTAGTAACATCCACCATCCGCCGAGCCTTAAAACCAAAGGCCAACCCAGCCATGTAACCATTCACCTTGCTAACCAACCAACCATGCTCCCTGCCATGGCCCAAAAACATCAATAATGCCAACTCCGGCTCCTCCATCCCCCCACCCAAAACGGTACACCAATCCTCCCAGACCCTCCAAGCCCTCATATACATATCCCACGTACCCGGAGCCAAGGACGCCCGAATAAGCCCCATCACTTGTCCTCCAACAGCTCCCACAGGCAAGCCGGACACTCCAAACCAACCGCGTCCGCCTCCGGAGCCAACTGCCGAAAACGAGTCCACTGCGAACGAGAAAGGGCGTCAGCAATACAATTGTCCACCCCAGGCACATGCACCGCTACAACTCAAGAATTAAGCGACAAGCACTCCAACACCAACCGCTGTAGCAGCCGCACCACCAACGGCGACGACGCCGACAGACCATTGATCGCCTGAACCACCCCCATATTGTCGCAGTGAAAACGAACCTTCCTGTCACGAAACCGCTCACCCCATAACGAAACCGCCAGCACAATGGGGAACAACTCTAACAACGCCAAATTCCGCACCCAACCCCGTTCAACCCATACAGCCGGCCAAACCCCAGCACACCACTGACCTCCACAAAACGCCCCAAAACCGGAACCCCCTGCCGCATCAGTAAATAACTCAAAATCAAAAGCCTCAACTACCCCCCCCCCCCATAAACAGCGAGCGACCGTTGTACCGGTCCAGAAAAGAACTCCAAACCTGTAAGTCCGCCCGTAGCTCCCTCCCCAACCGAATATAATGATACGGAACCACCACCCACCCCGGTTGCCTGCGCTAACCGCCTACAGAACACCCGACCCATGGGCATTATCCGGCAGGCGAAATTAAGCTTCCCCAACAGCGACTGAAGCTCCCTCAACTGCAACTTCTTAGCCCGCATTGCCCTAGCCACCAGACCTCTCAGATCCTCCAGCTTATCACCCGGCAACCGACACTCCATCCGCACCGAATCTATCACTATGTCAAGGAAGCTCAATTCCATTACCGGCCCCACAGTCTTGCCCTCCGCCAACGGGACCCCACACCTCCCAAAAACAAAACTCAAAGTCTCCAACAACAACGCGCAAACCGGCGACCCCGGGGGCCAATACACAAAAAATCGTCCAGGTAATGAATCAATAATTCACAACCCGACGAGTCCACAACCGCCCACTCCAAAAACGAACTGAACGCTCCGAAGTAAGCACACGACAGTGAACATCCCATGGGCAAACACCGATCCACAAAGAACCCCCCATCCCAAAAACACCCCAACAAATGCTGACACTCCGGATGAACCGGCAACAACCGAAACGCCGCCTCAATGTCAGTCTTCGCCATTAACGCTCCAGCCCCAAAACGCTGCACCCAACTCACCGCCGCATCGAAAGATGTATACACCACCGAACAAACCGCAGGGTCAATACCATCATTGACCGAGGAGCCCCTCGGAAACGACAAATGATGGATAAGGCGAAATTTATTCACCTCCTTCTTAGGGACAACCCCCAATGGTGACACCCGCAAATTGCAAACAGGAGGCTCCAAAAACGGACCCGCCATCCGCCCAAGCAACACCTCCTTCCCCAACTTCTCCCCCACCACCTCCGGATGCTCCCTTGCAGACCGCAAAATTCTTCCTGAGCAACACCGCATCCCCCGGCACAAACGGGATTCTAAACCCCTCAGCAAAACCCAAAACCAGCAAACCCGCCGCCTCCCTATTAGGGTACCTATCTAGGTACGGACGCATCTTTTCCAGCCGAACCGGCATCACCCCCTTTTCCAAAACTATCCCCCTCTCTGCTTACCCCCCTTAAAGCACCTCGCCGCCCCGTGAGACCCCCACAGACTGAGCACTCGTGCTTAAATTTACACTTTGCTCCGAACCTACAACTGCCCTCATTGAAGGCAAAACACAATCCCCTCGCCGAGGCAACCGCTGTATTGCCTGCTCCTCCCCCAGTCCCTTCCCCCCGAAAGGGCTGCCCCGAACGCACTGGGGCCGTAACCTTTAACCACAAGGCAATATCCTTATGATCCCACCTCATCTCCGGGCGCACTGCCTTCCGCTGCCAAAATTGCTCATCGTAACGCAACCACGCTACCCCCCCATATACCCGATACACCTCACCGATTGCGTCCAAATAGCAAAACAACCCCGAACAAGCCTCTGGCGCCTTCTCCCCAATCACACTTGACAATATCGCAAACGCCTGCAACCAGTTAGCAAACGTCCGCGGTATTAACCTATAACGGCGCTTCTCCTCCTCCTCCCTCTTACCATCCTCCCTGCGCACCCTATCTAAATTAAAACACTCCAACGGAGGCAGGGAAAATATCTCTACATATCTTCCAAATCCTCTCCCTCACTTCCGACTTCAAGTGCGCCCCCAACGGACCCTCAAAGCAAACGTAAACCTCGCCCTTCGCCTTATCATCCACCCGAACGGAGTCATCCTCCCCCTCCGCACCCGCCTGCGTCTGCACCGACACCCCCACGCCCGGCAACCCTCGCTGCTGTTCCCCCAATGCCCCCGCGCCCGCCACCAAACCCAGCACGCCCCAGGCCTGTAACGGTGTCCCCCCACTCAACCCCCAACTAGCAACCAACCCTGCCAAACCCCCCAACAATTGCCCCAAGCCCTTACTCAACTCTAACTGGGAGACACCCCCCACCCCAGCCCCCACACCCTGCACTACCTGCGCAAGCGATCCCCAAGAACTCTCACCTGGCTGCCTGGGCGCTGTGTTCCCATCAGCCGCAGATCCTGACTCCTGAAGCTCCCTCCTCCGCGTTGCGCCGTCGCCGTCTTGCTGTCCCCTGGACCCACTGGGACCAGGGACGTCGTCGCCAGGATGGATCACGCCGCCGGAACTCCCATCTTCACCTTGCCCCCTGGCAAGACAGGACTGTGCGGTGCAGCAGGACCCCACAGCCGCCCGATCCTCTGAACATCTTCTGGGCCTGGCCGACTCCTGTCCCCTGGCCCCACACAGACCAGGGACGCCGGGGTTAACTTCAGACACTTCAGAGCAGCTCCTGGGGGCGGAGCCACTCACACTACACGTCTCCTGAGGCCTGCTGCCACCACCGGAACCACTGGTAGCAGGCCCTCCCATGCCGAGGGGCCGCCTCTGTGCCAGGAGTTACAGAGGCGCCCGCCTTACCCGGTCCCGCTCCCACACCGCCGCCACATGCAGGAGTAGATGTCCGCGATCGGCCACCTACCAGGCTCCGCCTACAAGAAGGATTCCTCCCACGTCAGGGCCTGGAGGAAGCTGGTGTCGGTGGCACCCGACGTGGAGGGTCCCGAGAGGGGCTCCTGATCCGGCGCTGAGCCCGAGGGGGGGAAGAGGAAGGAGAGAGGCGCGCCAGCGGCCTGGCCCGCCGCGGCCGCAACGCAGGTGAGTGAGGCAGAACGGATACCTCACCCGGCCCCCTCAGCAGCAGCTCCATCTGTGCCTGAGCCCACGCAGGGCCCCTCACCTCCGCCCGCAACTCCTCGATCATGGCCTCCAACTGCTGCATCGCTCCGGACAGCCAGTAGCTTCTCTTCTCCTCAAAAAATTGGCGCCCAAACTATTACCTCCCTGCCTATTTAACCCCTTAACTCCACCCCCCCTGCTCAAATTAACCTATCCTGACCCTACTCCCTACCCTAGCCCCCTCCCTCTACTCTGGCCTAACCACCCCCCTTACCCGGCTCACTAAACCAAACCCCCATCATGGGGGCCTCCCCTAAAGGGGGCTCCGCCCCCCCCCCCCCCCCCAGTCCGGCCATGCTTTACGCTCCTGGTCACCCTGACACCGGTCGTCAATCCATTCTTGTTGATGAAGCACTTTCCAGTTTGTCTTTTAAATCTTGTGGTTTTGCCCCTTCTGTGTTGTATTATATGTGTGTTAATATCCTGTTTGTTAAATAAACGTTGTTTTTTCTGCCCTGTTCAAAAAAATAATAAAAAAATTGGTTTGTGATTTGGTAGCCAAAAGCAGGAGTGGGTACAAAACACAAAAGACATGCAAATATTCAGTTTACGTGTCATCTCTGTTTTGGATCCATTCCTGTTTTGTTTTTTTGCATTAGCAATACTGATGGATTACTGACCAAATGCTGACCAAGTAACAGCGGATGCTTCACAGACAGGATCTGTTTGTGTGTGGGTTATTGTTCTGACGGATCAGAGGAAGGGAAAAATAATCAGTGAAGTAGACACAAACTTATTGCTGACACCCTCTCCACTCTGTCAGGGGCTCTACTTGTATAAGCGTTTAATAGAACAGGGTCTGTAGACATCTATGCGAAATCAGCTGATGACGGCATAAAAGGAGTGCGCTTCTTCTTGGCGCTAACATTGACCTGTAAGAGTTCATATGTGAGCTATTTGGTCAGATTTGGCCCTGTGACTGTCCAAATAAGTGAAATGTGCAGTGATTCTAAGTGCCATATGGTATCCTGTAGCACATTTGCACACAGATTTTACAGCTGGGCCTGTAGATCCTGCACATTCATAGGTTGCCAAACCTCGCCTTCCAGCTGGCCCCATAAATGCTTGATTGGAACTCGATCCGAATTTCAGGGAAAATTTGATTTGCTGCAAAGCCAAATTTCCTTGTGCTTCATGGTAGCAAATTAATTTTCCCTGAATTGCAGTAAAAAAAAAGAAAAATCATTCTTTTTTCATCCGTTTGAGTGCGAGGAACCGGCCGCCGCCATCTTGATTGAAGATTTCACATGAAATCCAGTGCGCAGTGATGTATGATGTCACCACGCCGGCTGACATGATGGTGTGATCATGGGCCGCTCGAGATTTTGCGCTAGATCTAAGATGGCGGTGATCAAATGTAAATATGGTTTAATTATTATATTTTTTATTTACACTGTGTTATTGCTGTCAGATGCCGCAATCAGCTATGAATGTGGCATCTGAGAGGTACGATGACAGGGGGCAGCGCAATAGCGGCTTCCTGTCATTGCATCCACAACTTATAAAGAGAAGAACTTTGTGACAAAGTAATTCGTCACGAAACAGTTTTTTTTATAAAATTTGGCAAAGCAGTCGAATCAAATTTTTTAATACTTCACTAATCACTAGAGGAGGCAAAGGAAGTGTTGCAATCCGGAGGAGACATTCCTTGGAAACCCTTGCTGTGTGTGGGTGTTTTAAAATGTTTTAACATAAGCTTAGTGATAAAAAATATTTACTATGTGTGATTATATATAATGTAAAATAGACAAATCACATACAGAGTAGAAAAAAGTAAATAATCATCACTGGTCTGCACATACAATATGGGGGGACTCTGTAGCATATGGACGATACCCCATGGTGATACAACAGATAAGGATTTCAATTCAATCAATTCATCCTTTGTGCATGAAGTTCTTCAATGGAGTGCCAATTAAATGTCTGCATGTGCCAGGTTTATAGCTTTCAGCCCCTCCTCCTGTGTGCAGCCTGCATATCTCTGAGATAACCACTCAGGAATTTGCACAATGGAGGGTCAGATTGGGAAGTTTGTATATGTTATCTATTCCTAACTAACTACATTACAAGGAATATCATTACACAGAATACAGAAGATAATATAAAAAAGACATAATTAAAGGGGACTGAACCAATCAGTACCTAATGCATGCAAAATACCCTTACAAAACAGTGGGCAAGCATTATTCTGCTGAAAATGCAAGTTAGAAGCTCTGTAATGAGAGGCAACACATGTGGCTACAGGATTATTGGCCTGACTAGTGGTGACCAACTGTTGTATGTGATGGCTCCCCAAATCATCACACCAGCAGTTGGGGCAGTGTGTCACTCCATAAGACATGAAAACAATGAATGAACACATATATTTGCATATATATAAGGCCTAGTTCACACGAACATATGGCTTTTATAGTTTTTTTGCGGTCCGTTTTTCATTTGCGGCCAAATATAGGACATGTTCTATCTTTCAACGGAACAGAAATACGGAAAAGGAATGCATACGGAGTACATTCCCCTTTTTTTTTTTTTTTTGCGGAACCATTGAAATGAATAGTTCCATATACGGAACACAAAAAAACGGCCTGTACACTCGCAAAAAAAAACGTTCGTGTGAACTAGGCCTAAGATGCATAGATAAGATACACCCCAGGTTTTGGCAATATCAAATTAGAAAGAAATATATTCCACATAATAACGTTCCCTGGTGGTTTAATGAAGTAAAGGGGTCGAAATCATTCATTTTGGAGTCTGACATAGAGGAGGATAATAGTTTTGTTCCTGTTAACCTTAGTGTGTGATCTTCTGACCATTGTAACAAACAGCAATGACACATGTGTTCACCTTATTAAAGGGGTTATCCAAGACTAAAGCAGACCTCCGGATATGGCTGACCTGCAGTGGTGATGATACTCACCTGGTGCCCACTGCTGGATTCAGTCTGTATGGCTTCCAGATTGGCACTTTAACTATCTTCTGTGCCATATCAACATCCATTATCGGGGGACATGTGACGTCTGCAGTCAATCACAGGCCCCAGCGGTGACCTGCTCCCATTGCGTCACATGTGGTCCGATCTGGGAGCCACACAGACTGAATCCAGAGGCAGGGACTAAGTGAGTATTTTCACTGTGGGTCAGACACATCTGGAGGTCTGATTTAGTCTTGTATACCCACTTTAAATGTACCTATTCAAGTAAATGTGTCACCTGTCATGCGTCCTGCCATGCTTGTTCTACTATGAGCCCCTTCAAACTACTGAATAATGAGGGTGCCCTGAGTCGGACCTCAAATTGATGCTGTGGGATAGAGAGGTATTGAGGGAAATTAGTTCCTGAGTTTATTTGATATTTAAGTTTTGGAAAAACCCTTGAAGTTAAGCACAAAACCTCCTTTTGACAGTTTAGTAATGGAGTGGCTTAGATTAGATGAAAGTGGGTATATTTTCATAGAGACTAAACAAACAAAAATGAATTGCAAAGTCACTTATCTAGAATTATTGTGTTTAGTTTATCTGTTCGCACAACAGCTTCTTGGATTTAGCTCTGATCATTTATTTTGAGCTCCCTGAGCATTTCAGAAATTTAATTTGTCTTAAATGCTTTATGCGGGACTCTCAACAAAAGTACATCCTGGTTGTAAGCAGCAAGCTAATCCTTTTTTTTTTTTTTTTTTACATCAGATCATTTTTATTGAGTTTTTATAACATACAAAAATGACAGTGCCAAAGCACGGTATTCCAGAATACAAAAAAATATCGAAAAATACAATGCTTAACATTGATATTCCCCTATACCCGCAACCGTTTACCCCCCCCCCCCCCCACCACCACCGTGCAAGAACCACCAGCAAATGAGAAAAAATATATAAATAGGGAATAGGTCATAAATCTGTCAATAGACCCTATTATACTATAAGGGGTATAATCTCTTTAGTCATTCCTAATACACTAAGGCCTCTTGCCCACGAACGTAAGGGCTCCATGCCTGTGCTGTGGACCGCAAATGCACGGGCACCAACCGTAGGGCAGCCACATGCGGATCGCAGACCCATTCACTTGAACGGGGTCCACGATCCATCCGTTCCGCAAAAAGATAGAATAAGTTCTATCTTTTTGCGGAACGGAACACCACAGAAGCACTCAGTAGTGCTTCTGTGGGTTTCTGTTCCGTTCCACATGATCAATGTTAAGAATTTCACCAAATACATTATTTGATTTTATGCTCAAGAATTTTACATTTTAAAGTCTAAGGAGTTATATACAAAGTAATTCTATAAGCATTCGTTGTGCCGCCATGTTGTCTCCACACATTGCCATATTAAAGTTATTCCAATCTCAGACATGTATGGCATATGCACAGAATATGTCATAAATGTCTTATAGATGGGGGTCCTACAGCTATCTCTAGAACGGGGCAACTCCAGCATCATCCTACCTGGATATGGTAGGCAGAGGTAGTCAGGACTACAGAAGCAGCCTAAAAGTCTGTGCTATGCTGAATCTGTAACTCCTGTTCACACAGACCACAATTGTTCTCTGCCAGAGACTTATAGGTACAGTTGGAGCCCTTGAAGGCTGCATAAAACTTCAATATGGTTGTTTACATGAGGCCTACCTTTTTACAAGTTGTTCCTCGTGAATGCTGCTTTATGCTGCTTTCACATAGCCTTGTAAGGGTCACATTTTTTGGACCAACCATGGTTCATGTGAGCTGAACTAACAGCATCATAGTGATCTGTAATGCTGTGAGTTCGGCTTCAATTAGCCACAGTCAGTCAAGAAAATGCAGCCATCATACGAGCCACATTTCACACACCACACACAGCCATGTGAAAGCAGCCTAATAATGTGATCAAAGTATTACATCCCTCACTATTTAGGGCTCACCCTTCCGCAGTAATGATTTATGTGTTATGCAAGCGGGTGTGGACCTAATGTGTCAGTGACCGGCTATACCTAGATAACATATACCTGGTCTTCACTAGAGCCTCTGATGGTGAGGATAGGCTTGGGCCATCGAGGTAGTCACCAGGTACCACTCCAGAGCAGTCCACGGGCCAGTGGCAGCTGACCTGAGTATCGGAGATACCGGTGTAAAGCACCAAGGGGAAAGACGTGATCAGGATGTCCAGATTCAGTAAAGCAGAAACTTCCAAACACTTTCACACAAGAGACTAGACTAGCCAGTGACCAAGATTGCTCAGGCGCCTTCCTGAGGCAACACAACCTTAGGCTGGGGAGATAGAGGGCATGAACATGCTGCCTCACAAAAGAAGGAGAGACACACCAGTGCACACCCTAACAAACAGTACAGTACTCTAAGCAGGAAGGAGGATGCATAGCTACACTCATGCCAACAAGAAAGAAAGTTCTGGCACAGGGTGCAGATACAACAGTTTAAGCTACCTGCTACACTTTCTTGTCAGCACGACGCATGGAAGCAGGAGGG
The DNA here is from genome assembly GCF_014858855.1 of Bufo gargarizans. Classification (NCBI taxonomy): domain Eukaryota; kingdom Metazoa; phylum Chordata; class Amphibia; order Anura; family Bufonidae; genus Bufo; species Bufo gargarizans. The sequence continues at coordinate 390,903,369 of NC_058083.1, read as the reverse complement.
AGTGAGGGAGCATGGCATCCATGCCCACGTGTAGGATATGGAGCGCTGGGCTAACATAATTCCTACTTGGTCCCAGTCTTGTTTCCGATACCACATTCAAAGCTCTTGAGATCTGTTCACATGGTGCAGTGCTGCATGATGTTTGTTATTGTTGTGGTGTTGTGTCGGTGAGTTAGTGGGGCCCAGTGCCAAGGGGGCATAGCCTGAGGCAAGGGTGTTGATGGGTTGCTGGGTCTTGCTGACTTGCGATGGGTGTGGTCACCATGTGGCGTGGTGCCAAATTACAGTAGGGATCCACCCAAAAGAGCCCACCGTGATGTAGTGAGTGGGCCTATGCATTTAGATCACTAGTCACAACATATACTAAGTGTTAGATCAATTTATCATATGTGGATATTAGAGCATAGGCAATATTGCGATTGCGCAAATCGGCACTAATGATTGATGCGCATATTTAATGCGCAATATATGCAACTTCACGTTTTATCAGGTCTGAGTAGATATTACTGATTGGTGCACGAAGTATTGTTGTGACATCACAGCACTATGTCTGTAGCATGTATGTATGGACAGCAGAGAAACAGTAATTCCTATCACACTACCTAACACCTTGCACTGGAACCTATCAGCTACACTATATCACTATCTAACCTACACTGACTATCTCCCACTAACTACTGTAACATATATATATATATATATATATATATATGAGCTAACTATCTAATGTAATTGGATAAGGAATAGGATCCAAATGAAAGCACAGAGCACAGCAATGTCACTGCTCTCGCGCTCTCTCTCAGAACTACAGTAAATGGCTGCTGGGGAGTTTCTTATATAGTAAGGGTTAGGCAACTTTCCTATTGGTTGCTAGGGATGTTGCTAAGCTCTGAAAAATATATTGCAGCCTTCTCATTGGCCCACAAGCAAGAAGGGAAGTTACTGATAAAAAAAAAAAAAATCTAGAATACAATTATGAATATATAGCACTATATTTTATATCTTCGCAAATTCTCAAAGTGCCGATATTCGCGATAAAAATTTGTGGTTTGAATATTCGCGATCAACACTAGTGGATATACGATCCATGTCTTTTTGTCCCACAGATTGAAGTCATGATTAATGTCTAATCATCAGACAAATAAAGTATAACATATATGTAAGTAGTGAATATTCCTGTTGAAACTGACCTACATAATATAGAGTACCTAACTTTATAAAATTCTTAAATTCATCTTTAAGGGAAGATAAACCTGCTGTTTTATTAACAAAACAGCCTTATCAGCAATATGCATTTACTAAAATCCCTTTGGGAATAATTCAGAAAAGATCTTCAACAGATTGAAATGTGGTTTCTACAAGTTCTACTTTTCATATCTCTTTCTCTATGCAAAAAGAAAGAGGAGAGGAAACACAAAGCACTTTCACATCGAAAATTATCAGTGACAGCGTAAGATCAGAGGCATAACAAACCATTAGGATTCAAGGCTGCTGTGCTAGCAGTACAATACCAGTTAGTGTGGAAATTCTGCTAAATATGAGTGGAATTAAATAGAATTTCTGCTGTATCTGAAAACAAAAACTAGAAGTACCGTATGTCACTTTAATTAGCTCATTCATTAATATGTTATTGCTTTTGCCCTATAAAACTGTTTATGCACCATTTTCCGAAAGGGTTGGTATTTAAAATATGCCCACTGTTTGTCTGCTAATCAAAAGTATTTATTTTTAACAATAAAATTAATCTCTGAAACTGCTTAGTTAGTAGAATTCTTTATAGCTCCACACTAAACTCCAACATGTTTGTTTTGAAAGGGTTTTCCAATTTTTTTATACTGATGGCCTATCCCCTGGATAAGTCATCAATATCTGATGGGCAGGAGTCCAACAACTGGGACCCCTGACGATCAGCTGTTTGAGAAGGCCATGGCATTCCTGTGAGCGCCACAGCCTTCTCACAGCTTCTTTCTAGGCCAGTGACATCACGTTCATTGATCACATGGCCTTTGTGTAGCTCAGTCCCATTCAAGTGAACGGGTTTGAGCTCTGATACCAAGCACAGCCGCTATACTATGTATGACACTGTGCGTGGTAAGCTATGAGAAGGCAGCGGCGGACTCCCACCAATCAGTTAATGATGACCTTTTCTGAGGATAGGTCATCAGTATAAAAAAAAAACTTTATCTGGCAACCATGTCTACCATGCTTGAATGTTTTGATAACTATAGATGTAAATGGAAAGTACCTCTTCTTTCAGATCCCATCTAAATGATGCTGCTCCAAGTTTTTTTCCACGATAGGGAGATTCTGATTGGAAGATGTCCATGTGTACTATTAAGGTACAGGGGATGTCTTCATGAGATAACCCATTTAAGTAGAGCAAGAACTAAACCCAACCTTCACTGTTGTTCGAACCTTAACATTAAATAAAACAAATCCATTAAAAAAGAGATGAGTAAAAATTGTTGGATTACATCAGCCTAAACAGTAATTTCAGAATTAAATGCACCGATGCACCTAGGCACTGATTCATAAAAAGGATGCCTTGGATCTGAAAAAAAGGTGCAAAAAGGCCAACACAATAGCTCATGGACACCTAATCATCAGTTATCACAATGGATTAAAGGAAAACCAGTCAGCTCTTCTGACATGTCTGTTGTAGTAAATACCCCATAAAATAATTTGAATAATTTTTTTTTAATCAGTATATGGTCAGTAATTTTTATCAGTGATTGCAAGCTAAATTAAAACCAACAGTGGCGCCCACACAGAGATAAAGTGAACCATGTTAAAAGGCAATCAGTTTCACCTGTAACACATGGGCAACTACCACACCACAAATTCACAGCAATTGTAGTAGTTTATATTTTTTTATTTATTTTTTTGTTACTGTCTCCTACAAATTAAAACTACCTAATGGATGGGTTAATTTTACCATCTCCAAAATAACTACTGGACAGAATGATGAATCACGCTCCAAGATTCTTATTTGAGCAATTTGTTTTTGAACTTTAAAGAGCATCTGTCAGCAGCTTTGTACCTATGACACTGGCTGACCTGTTACATCTGCGCTTGGCAGCTGAAGGCATCTGTGTTGATGGTCTCATGTTCATATGTGCTCACATTGCTGAGAAAAATTAAGTTTTAATATATGCAAATGAGCCACTGGGAGCAATGGGGGTGTTGCCATTACCCCTAGAGGCTCTGTACTCTCTGCAACTCGCCACATAGTCTGCCCTCTGCACGTTGACAGGACCAGGCAGTGAAAAGATCATCACACCTGGCTCACTCAATCAAAGTGCAGAGGATGCAGCAGTTGCAGAGAGAGCAGAGCCTCTAGGTGTAAAGGCAACACCCCCCATTGCTCCTAGATGCTCATTTGCATACCGTATTTTTCGCCCCATAAGACGCACTTTTTCTTCCCCCAAAATGGGGGAGAAATGCCCCTGCGTCTTATGGGGCGAATGCTGCCAGTTTTACATCGCTGGCAGCGATGTATGAGCAGAGCGGGGACTCGGGGAGGGACTGGGAGGAGGAGCTGGGGGCCGGCAATAGCGGCGGGGCGGTGCAGTCAGTGTAGTATAGCACCGCCCCGCCGCTCCGGTATACTAATATAAGATCTCATATTCAAGTAATAGTTATTAAACATGCCCCCCCCCCAACTGCTATTACTACCTTACATCCTAATCGCTTCTGTAGAATTCAGGCCGGGCGGGCGGCAGCGTAACTCGTGTCACGTGCCTGCGCCGCCTACTTTATGAATGAAGTAGGCGGCGCAGGCAAGTGACATCAGTGAGACGCGCCGGCCTGCCTGAATTTTACAGAAGCGATTAGGATGTAAGGTAGTAATAGGAGTTGGGGGGCATGTTTAATAACTATTAATTCAATATAACATCTTATATTTGTATGGCGGCGGCGGGCGGGGGGGGTTCGGATTGCGATCTGTGGATGGCACTGTTACAATAGGGGGGGATCTGTGAATGGCACTGTTATGGGCTGGGGGGTCTGTGGATGGCACATACGGTATATAACAGTGCCACCCACAGATCCCCCCAGCCCATAACAGTGCCATCCACAGATCCCCCTGTAACAGTGCCATCCACAGATCCCCCCTGTAACAGTGCCGTCCACAGATCCCCCTGTAACAGTGCCATCCACAGATCTCCCCTGTACCAGTATCAGCCACAGATCCCCCCCCTGTAACAGTGCAAGCCACACATCCCCCCCATAACAGTGTCAGTCATCCACAGATCCCCCATAACAGTGTCAGTCATCCACAGATCCCCCATAACAGTGTCCGTCATCCACAGATCCCCACATAACAGTGACCGTCATCCACTGATCCCCCCATAACAGTGTCCGTCATCCACAGATCCCCCCATAACAGTGTCCGTCATCCACAGATCCCCCCATAACAGTGTCCGTCATCCACAGATCCCCCATAACAGTGTCCGTAATCCACAGATCCCCCCATAACAGTGTTCGTCATCCACAGATCCCCTCCATAACAGTGTCAGTCATCCACAGATCCCCAGTAATAGTGCCATCCACAGACCACCATTAGTTCCAAACCCACCAAACACACAGCACACCTTTTGGTTAAAAATATTTTTTTTCTTATTTTCCTCCCCAAAAACCTAGGTGCGTCTTAAGGGCCGGTGCGTCTTATAGGGCGAAAAATACGGTATATTAAATCAACTTTTTTAAGTAATGCAGGCACTTATAAACATGGGATCAACACAGATGCCTTCAGCTGCCAAGTGCACATGTAACAGGTCAGCCAGTTTCATAGGTACAGATCTGCTGACAGATTCCCTTTAACGCATCATTACTATTAGGGCTATATTACACCTGCAGATAGTTGGGTAGATCACTGCTAACGAGCATTTGTACTAACACTGCTTAGAGATAATCTGTATGTGTATTCCAGCCTAAGGCCTCCTGCACACGACTGTTTTTTTTCCCCGTTTACTGGCCGTTTTTTGCGTTCCGTATACGGAACCATTCATTTCAATGGGTCCGCAAAAAAAACTGAATGTACTCTGTATGCTTTCTGTTTCCGTATTTCCGTTTTTCCGTTCCGTTTAAAGATAGAACATGTCCTATTATTGCCCGCAAATCACGTTCCGTGGCTCCATTCAAGTTAATGGGTCAGAAAAAAAACTGAACACATTTGGAAATGCATCCGTATGTCTTCCGTTTCCGTTCCGCTTTTTGCGGAACCATCTTTTGAAAATATTATGCCCAGCCCAATTTTATCTATGTAATTACTGTATACTGTATATGCCATACGGAAAAACGGAACGGAAAAACCGAACAGAAACGGAAACAAAAAGCAGAACAACAGATCCGTGAAAAACAGACCGCAAAACACTGAAAAAGCCATACGGTCGTGTGCAGGAGGCCTAAAAGTGACGCTGATCTCCCGATGAATGACAAAACGCTGGCAAACAATGATTTCTATGGGGATGAGAAATGGCATTAGCTATCTGTCCTTCCCATACTGTGGAGGAGATTGCATGTGCTCCAGCGCTGCCAGAGGAGATATGTCATTTATGATGAGGTGTAGGCTTCACTATAAATCACATGCCTCCTCCAGCAGTTCATACACCAGCCTGAACTCTTCTTCAGCTCATAGCTGGCGTATATTTCTGCAGTTATTTGAGCCAGATTCTGGCATAAATAGTGATGAATGTGCCAGGAATGGTGGCCCCGCCCACACCCCATCCTTGCCATGACCCTTTTTCGGAAACTAGTGAGGACAGCGTAAAAAAGTAACAATGGCATCTTAAAAGTCGCAAGGTGTTTTGCAACTTTTTAACACCAAAAAAGGCATGAGGGATGATGAATTTCTACCATTATTTCTAGGGATTCCATGTGTTGTCATATAGAATCTCTGCGTGGACATTTAGGCTCTTGGAAACCACTGTCCACAGCGGAGTAGGTTTCTTTAATATTCTTAAATTCAAGATTATATGTATAATTTTGCACTATGTAATAGATAAGAGCATTGCTCATTGAAATCATTTCTGAGGAATGGACACTAAAATTAATTGATTCACAGTTGCCACTTTCCACCTACTGTATCATTTTGACATTTTTAACCAATCTAACATTTTTTTAACCCCTTAAAGACGGGCTCATTTTCACCTTAAGGACTTGGCCATTTTTTGCAAATCTGAACAGTGTCACTTTATGTGTGAATAACTTAAATACGCTTTTACTTATCCAGGCCATTCTGAGATTGTTTTTTCGTCACATATTGTACTTTATGACACTGGTAAAATTAATTTTTATTTATAAAAAAATAAAACATTTTTCAAAAATGTTGAAAAATTTGCAAATTTCCATTTCTCTACTTCTATAATACATAGTAATACCTCCAAAAATAGTGATTAATTTACATTCCCCATATGTCTACTTCATGTTTGGATCATTTTAGGACTGTCATTTTATTTTTTGGGGACGTTACAAGGTTTAGAAGTTTAGAAGAAAATCTTAAAATTTTTCAGAAATGTTCAAAAACCCACTTTTTAAGGACCAGTTCAGGTCTGAAGTCACTTTGTGAGGTTTACATAATAGAAACCACCCAAAAATGGCCCTATTCTAGAAACTACACCCCTCAAGGTATTCAAAACTGATTTTACAAACTTTGTTAACTCTTTTGGTGTTCCACAAGAGTTAATGGCAAATGGAGATAAAATTCAGAATTTTGATTTTATGGCAAATTTTCAATTTTTATCAATTTTTTCAAGAAACAAAGCAAGGGTGAACAGTCAAACTAAACTCGATATTTATTGCTCTGAATCTGTAGTTTACAGAAACACCCCATATGTGGTCGTAAACTGCTGTACGGCCACGCGGCAGGGCATAGAAGGAAAGGAGCGCCATGTGGTTTTTAGAAGGCAGCTTTTGCTGGACTGGTTTATTTACACCGTGTCCCATTTGAAGCCCCCCTAATGCACCCCTAGAGTAGGAACTCCATAGAAGTGACCCCACCTAAGAAACTACACCCTCAAGATGTTCAAAACTGATTTTGCAAACTTTGTTTACCCTTTAGGTGTTCCACAAGAGTTATTGGAAAATTAAGATGAAATTTCAGAATTTAGATTTTTGGGAAAATTTTCAATTTTAATACATTTTTTCAATTAACAAAGCAAGGGTTAACAGCCAAACAAAACTCAATATTTATTGCCCTGATGCTGTATTTTATGGAAACACCCCATATGTGGTCGCAAACTGCTGTACGACCAAACGGCAGGGTGCAGAAGGAAAGGAACGCCATATGGTTTCCGGAAGGCAGATTTTGCTGGACTGGTTTATTTACACCATGTCCCATTTTAAGCCCTCCTGATGCACCCCTAGAATAGAAACTCCATAAAAGTGACCCTATCTAAGAAACTACACCCCTCAAGGTATTCAAAACTGATTTTACAAACTGTGTTAACCCTTTAGGTGTTCCACAAGGGTTATTGGCAAATAAAGATGACATTTCAGAATTTTGATTTTTTTGGGCACATTTTCAATTTTAATCCATTTTTTCAAGTAACAAAGCAAGGGTTAACAGCCAAACAAAACTCAATATGTATTGCCCTGATTTTGTAGTTTATAGAAACACCCCATATGTGGTCATAAACTGCTATACTACCAAACTGACAGGGCGCAGAAGGAAAGAAACGCCATATGGTTTTTGGAAGGCAGATTTTGCTGGACTGGTTTATTTACACCATGTCCCATTTGAAGCCCCCCTGATGCACCCCTAGAGTAGAAACTCCATAAAAGTGACCCCATCTAAAAAACACCCCTCAAGGTATTCAAAACTGATTTTATAAACGTTGTTTACCCTTTAGGTGTTCCACAAGAGTTATTGACAAATGATGAAATTTCAGAATTTCGATTAAATTTTTTGGGAACATTTTCAATTTTAATCAATTTTTTCAAGTAGCAAAGCAAGGGTGAACAGCCAAACAAAACTCAATATTTATTGCCCTGATTATGTAGTTTATAGAAAAAAACCATATGTGGTCGTAAACTGCTTTACGGGCACACAGCAGGGCGTAGAAGGAAAGGAGCGCCATGTGGTTTTTGAAAGGCAGATTTTGCTGGACTGGTTTATTTACACCATGTCCCATTTGAAGCCCCCCTGATGCACCCCTAGAGTGGAAACTCCATAAAAGTGACCCCATTTTGGAAACTATGGGATAAGGTGGCAGTTTTCTTTTGACAATTTTTAGGGTATATATGATTTTTGGTTGCTCTATATTACATTTTTGTGAGGCAAGGTTACAAAAAATTGAAATTCTGAAATTTCATCTCCATTTGCCAATAACTCTTGTGGAACACCTAAAGGGTTAACAAAGTTTGTAAAATTAGTTTTGAATACCTTGAGGGGTTTAGTTTCTTATATCGGGTCACTTTTATGGATTTTTTCACTCTAGGGGTGCATCAGGGGGGCTTCAAATGGGACATGGTGTAAATAAACCAGTCCAGCAAAATCTGCCTTCCAAAAAACCATTTGGCGTTCCTTTCCTTCTGCGCCCTGCGGTTTGGTCATACTGCAGTTTACGACCACATATGAGGTGTTTCTATAAACTGCAGAATCAGGACAATAAATATTAAGTTTTGTTTGGCTGTTAACCCTTGCTTTGTTACTGGAAAAAAATGATTAAAATGGAAAATTTGCCAAAAAATAACAGTTTTTTTAATGTGTTTATTTAAGGGGTTAGGTCATGGAGTATTTTTATAGAGCAGATTCTTATGGACCCAGTAATACCGAATATTTCTACTTTTTTCAATTTATTTAGGTTTTACACTATAATGTCCTTTTTTAAACAAAAAAATTAACATTTTAGTATCTCCATAATCTGAGAGTCAGTTTTTTTTTTATTATTTGGCCGATTGTCTTAGGTAGTGGCTCATTTTTTGTGGGATGAGAGGACGGTTTTATTGGCACTATTTTGGGGTGCATATGACTTTTTGATCGCTTGCTATTACACTTTTTGCGATGTAAGGTGACCCAAAAAAATTTGACACAGTTTTTATTTAACTTTTTTGACTGTGTTCATCTGAGGGGTTAGGTCATTGGGTATTTTTATAGTTAAAGGGAACCTGTCACCCAAAAATCGTCTATCAAGCTGGTTACAGTACCTTATAGTGCTGTGTCCTCGTTTCTCGATGCACTTTTTCTTCGTTTGGCCGCATGTCTGCTCATTCCGAAATCGTAGTTATATTCAGCTGCTGCCCCGTGCTGCAAGTCAGGCTTGAAGTCACGGGGGCAGCGGCCTCGGCGTCTTCCATGGCCCTCTCCCCGCCCCCTGCCTCTGTGACTGACACCCGAACATCCGAATCCGGGACCGCGCTCAACGGCCGCATGCGCAGTAAAGGGCGGCAGGAGCGCGGTCCCGGCTGCCGCGCGTACTACGCGCCGTCTTACTTTCGCCGCACTGCGCATGCGCCCGACATCCTGTATCAAACGCGCCCGCGCCCGGCATCTGGGCGCGGGCGCGTTTGATACAGGATGTCGGGCGCATGCGCAGTGCGGCGAAAGTAAGACGGCGCGTAGTACGCGCGGCAGCCGGGACCGCGCTCCTGCCGCCCTTTACTGCGCATGCGGCCGTTGAGCGCGGTCCCGGATTCGGATGTTCGGGTGTCAGTCACAGAGGCAGGGGGCGGGGAGAGGGCCATGGAAGACGCCGAGGCCGCTGCCCCCGTGACTTCAAGCCTGACGGGCAGCAGCTTAATTACTACTTTGATGAGCAGACAGAGACGAAAAGTGCACGAGAACGGTATAATGTACGTAACAGTTGATAGACGTTTTTGGTGAAGGTTCCTTAGTGACGCGGCGATACTTAATATGTCACTTTTTTATTTATTTTAGTTTTACAAAATAATATCATTTTTTGAAAAAAAAAAGTGTTTTAGTGTCTCCAAAGTCGGAAAGCTATAGTTTTTTTTATTTATTTTTCTGGGCGATTGTCTGTGGCTAAATAGAATTAAAATTGGGGAAGGGGATTATAAATTTAGTAATCCATGGAAGTGTGATACTCCCTGAACCAAACATCAATGCAGAGGTCCTGATGATCAGGGCACGTGTCACACTGAGTGGTGGTGTCCTTCCGTATCCCCCTCCTGTGACACACTCTGAACTTTTTTTGGGACCGTCCCGTCTTTCCAGTATGGGGGACCACACCTGGAAAGTGTTGGCCAGGGACGATCCGGGCGCCTCCAGTTCCCGAGGTACTCCGGCCTGCTCTTTTCCGGTCAGAAAAGATCAGGGCCTTGAGGACTGCCTCATAGAACTGGAGGAATTTCCCTGTGTTGCCAGCGCTCTGGGACAGCACAAAAGAGTTGTACAAGGTAACCTGTACCAAGTAGACCACAACTTTTTTGTACCATGCCTGGGTTTTTCCCATGGCATTATATGGCTTGAGGACTTGATCTGAGAGATCAACTCCTCCCATATACGTATTGTAGTCGACGATACAATCAGGCTTGAGGACCGTTGCCGCGGTACGTTGCACAGGGACAGGGGTGTTGCTGTTACCGTGAATTCTGGACAGTACAAGGACATTTCTGTTGTCCTTATATCTGACCAGCAGCAGGTTTCCACTGGTAAGGGCACGGGTCTCACCTCTGGGGATAGGTACCTGGAGGGGGTGGGTAGGGAGGCCGTGTTGATTTTTCCATATGGTCCCACAAGCGGATAAAGATCTGTCGTCGAGGGACTGGAACAAGGGGATACTAGTATAAAGTTATCCACGTATAGGTGGTAACCCTTTTCTAGCAGTGGGTGCATAAGGTCCCACACAAGTTTCCCACTAACACCCAGAGTGGGGGGACATTCTAGGGGTTCAATACGGGAATCTTGCCCCTCGTAAACACAAACTTGTAAGTGTATCCTGAGGTACTCTCACAAAGTTTATACAGCTTCTCGCCATACCTCACCCGCTTAGAGGGAACATACTGGTGGAAAATGAGTCTCCCCTTGAAAGCAATGAGAGACTCATCAACAGCGACCTCCCTTCCAGGAACATTTGGCCCCGAAGTGATCGATGACCGGCCTGATTTTGTACAGGCGGTCATAGACAGGATCACCTCGGGGGGGGGGGGGGGGGGAACACGCTGCATTATCTGTATAATGCAGGCATTTCCGAATGGCCTCAAAACAGGAACGTGTCATGGCCATACAGTAGAGTGGGGTCTGGTAGAGGACATCCCCACTCCAGTACTGCCTGACACTGTTTTTTTTTTTACTAGACCCTTGTGCAGCACCAGGCCCCAAAACATCCTCATCTTGGCTGCACTGACCGGCGTCCAGCCACCGGACCTAGCTAAAAAGGAGCCTGAGTGTTGGGCAATGAACTGTTAGGCATACAAGTTCGTTTGCTCCACCATCAGATTCACAAAGTGGTCACTGAAAAAAACTAAATTGTCATATTCAGTGAAGCCCACTGTGGGAATCTGGATTCCTGGTTGGCCAACAAAATCAGGAATCACGGGCTCAAAATCCTCTGGGGTACACCATGCAAGTTAACAGGGGGCTCAGGTGGACTTATCTTGTGGGCCGGAAAACTAGTACGAGCCCCAGAGCTGCTCGTACTAGTGTGGGCCACAGGGTCCCTGGCATAGGTGTCCCCTTGGTCCGCCTGGCAGCATCTCCGCTGCCTTGGGGGCTTATCATCATCACTAGATGAAGAGAAGGATTCAGATGACAAGAGGAAAGTGGGGTCATCCTCGCCCTCATTGGGGCACTGGGGTTTTTCCCCTAAACTCTCCCTGCCTAATGTAAGCTGTCCCTAAGTACCTTTTTAGTGCCAGATGGCACTGTGGTGGCTCAGATGGGGCGTGCTGGGCACAGATGAGGGGTGCTGGGGGTGCTGGGTACAGATCCACAAGGCTCCTCTTTCCACGTCTCCAGGGCACAGTGTGGAGGAGGAGGAGAGCAGAGCTGGGGGAAGTTTAACCCCCACCCGTGCAGCCAATAGGAAGCGATCCTGGGAGGTGATGTCGCCACCACCTCCCAGGATCTAAGGATGGTGATTGGTGGTGTATTATCACACCACCGATCACCATCCTATTCCGAGTTATCGGGTCACCGGATATCCGAATAACCCAGAAGCGCAGCAAACCACAGGTCTGAATTGACCTGTGGTTTGCTGCGATCGCCGATACGGGGGGTCACAGGACCCCCCCTTGGCATGGTCACAGAGTGCCTGCTGAATGATTTCAGCAGGCACTCTGTTCCGATCACCGCCTGTCGCGCGGCGGTGATCGGAAATACACAGGGCGTACAGGTATGCCCTGTGTCCTTAAGTACCGGGACATCAGGGCGTAACTGTACGCCCTATGTCCCTAAGAGGTTAATATACTAGTAATTCTTATCGAGAAACATGGAATACAGAAAAGCCTTCTATTCTATCAACTGTTGATGAGCCTTATATTCAACCGAACTGCAAAAGTGAAATTTCGTAAACACTAGATACGTAAATATCAATGTCTCCTGCCCGCAGCAGATACCAGCTTAAGAAAACAACAGAGTATGAATGTTTCTTTGCAGTTTTCTCTTGAAGTCAGAATGGACCTTGGGGGCTCCTTGGAATCTATTTATAACCGACGTCCTTAGGAAAAATAAATTGTGCTCTATTCATAGAATCACCCTCTCATTGGCAGTTGTCACATCTCATCCATATGCTAGACTGTGCTAACACTGCAATATTGAGACTCCACTCCATTAAACCTTCAGGAGACAGATGGAACAAGGGTCAGATTCATGTATGAACTTCAGCTTATTCTTATTTATCAATTTAGTCACAAAATTGTATCACCGTGCATGAAAACCTCTGATAAAGCTAGAACCAGCCCTGTACCTCACATGGATACAGAGATCTCCCCAGTCATTGCTCCAATTGTTCTGCTAGATTTATATCAAGCTGTAAGCGTAGGGACATGTCCTTCCTTAGGAGTGTGTACTTTCTGCTGTAGCTGGTAGCATGTTCTTCAATCTCAGTGAGCAGGACAGAGAAATTAGAAAAAGAGCAAGAAACAGGTGGCGCTATACAGATTGATTTCTTTGAATATCTCAGTAGCTATAATAATCTTTAATTAGATGCAATTACAAAAGTATTCAGAGCCAGGTGCTGGTTTGAAAACTGTAGAATATGTTCCATGGAACAACCCCTTTAAGACTGAAACTGTAGGGATCAGGATACACGATGAATTAACCAGTGGTCAATTTCAAGGTTTATTTTTATGTAGGTTTCATACAATAGTTATCCTACATTTACTAATCTAATTGTACATAGACCCTCACATAAAAGGCGCCAAACTTGGCTTAATTTTTGGTGCAATTTGGTATATCTAGTTTTAGAAAAATCCATTGCGCCTAGCTCACCAAAGAGGCATGTTTTAGTGGGGGAGGACATGGTCTTAATTGCGACAAAACAGAGCCTACATTTTAGGAAGGAAAAATGGCCCACATTTACTAATGTTGTCTCAAAGCCTTAAACTGCAACACAACATCACAGTGAACAATGCTGGCTGAAATACCTGGCTCACCTATAGACTGTGTAGTCTAAGTTTACACCACCTAGTTGTTGGCTTAGCTTACACCAAAAAATCCATACTGAAGTCACATGGGGCAGTCTCAAAAGCGATAATAACAAGCTTAATGGTTACAGTCCCACATGGGTTAGAATCTAAAGCCCTTTTAGAGACCCTCAGGATGTAATAATCAATATACTCAATGGCCTGTGGACCAAAAAAATCCTTTTAGGGGTCTCTAACTAATAGTAAAATGTACCTTTATTTATTCAATGTTAAAACCTAAGTGTGATAAGGAAAAACTAATGTTAAAATTCTCAGAGTGCAGTGAGGTGTATTGTACATATAATGGACTACTAGCTGCTGATGGTTGCTAATAGCAACTTATGGATTTTATCCCATTCAGCAGCTATTATGGTGTGCCAGTTGTGGAAATGCTGAGGGCAAGTCAGCTGATAAGCATGAATGATTCACGCTAGTATCGGCAGGAGGTAGTTTTACTGCCTCTATATCCTTAATCAGAATAGAGTGTTGGCAGGGATACGGGTGTATAACTTTATTCACAGTGAATTTGTACACTTAGCCCAGCAATCTGTTAGTGCATGGCTGGCTAGACTCGTCACACACACATCTCAACTCTTCACAGCGCTCAATACGTATTGTGTCCAGTAGTTCTAAGACTGATACAACATTTTGCAACAATTTGCAGTCCTTCTGGGCTGCCCCTGATATGTTGCCTTGTACTCTGCATACTGGTGCTTGATTTGCAACAGTGTAGCCGGAATTGGTTACCTGTATTTCACTTAGTGTGCCCTTTCCTCTGCCTTAAACTACTGGTACAGTCGACTGCTTGAATGCTCTGTTAGGCTACTTTCACACTAGCGTTCGATCGGATCCGTTCTGAACGGATCCGATCATAATAATGCAGACGGAGGCTCCGTTCAGAACGGATCCGTCTGCATTATATTAGCATATAAAAGCTAAGTGTGAAAATAGCCTCGGACGGATCCGTCCAGACTTTCAATGTAAAGTCAATGGGGGACGGATCCGCTTGAAGATTGAGCCATATTGTGGCATCTTCAAACGGATCCGTCCCCATTGACTTACATTGTAAGTCTGGACGGATCCGCACGCCTCCGCACGGCCAGGCGGACACCCGAACGCTGCAAGCAGCGTTCAGCTGTCCGCCTGTCCGTGCGGAGGCGAGCGGAGCGGAGGCTGAACGCCGCCAGACTGATGCAGTCTGAGCGGATCCGCATCCATTCAGACTGCATCAGGGCTGGACGGAAGCGTTCGGGTCCGCTCGTGAGCCCCTTCAAACGGAGCTCACGAGCGGACCGACGAACGCTAGTGTGAAAGTAGCCTTACTCATTTACTTACATAGCCCTACTTCTGACTTCACTTACGACGTGAATGAGTAACAGAGCATTCACGAAGTCGGCTGTAGCAGTAGATTATGGTGACTGTGGAGGCCAGGTCATCTGGTGCAGCACCCCATCACTCTCCTTCATGGTCAAATAGCCCTTACACAGCCTGGAGGTGTGTTTGGGGTCATTAACCTGTTGAAAAAGAAATGATGGTCCAACTAAACGCAAACCGGATAGAATAGCATGCCGCTGCAAGATGCTGTGGTAGCCATGCTGGTTTAGTATGCCTTCAATTTTGAATAAATACCCAACAGTGTCACCAGCAAAGCACCCCCACACCATCACACCTCCTCCTCCATGCTTCACGGTGGGAACCAGACATGAAGAGTCCATCCGTTCACCTTTTCTGCGACACACAAAGACACAGTGGTTGGAACCAAAGATCTCAAATTTGGACTCATCAGACCAAAGCACAGATTTCCACTGGTTTAATGTCCATTCCTTGTGTTCTTTAGCCCAAACAAGTCTCTTCTGCTTGTTGTCTGTCCTTAGCAGTGGTTTCCTAGCAGATATTCTACCATGAAGGCCTGATTGACACAGTCTCCTCTTAACAGTTGTTCTAGAGATGTGTCTGCTGCTAGAACTCTGTGTGGCATTGACCTGGTCTCTAATCTGAGCTGCTGTTAACCTGCGATTTCTGAGGCTGGTGACTCGGATGAACTTATCCTCCGCAGCAGAGGTGACTCTTGGTCTTCCTTTCCTTGGGCGGTCCGCATGTGAGCCAGTTTCTTTGTAGCGCTTGATGGTTTTTGTGACTGCACTTGGGGACACTTTCAAAGTTTTCCCAATTTTTCGGACTGATTGACCTTCATTTCTTAAAGTAATGATGGCCGCTCGTTTTCCTTTACTTAGCTGCTTTTTTCTTGCCATAATACAAATTCTAACAGTCTATTCAGTAGGACTATCAGCCGTGTATCCACCTGACTTCTCCACAACGCAACTGATGGTCCCAACCCCATTTATAAGGCAAGAAATCCCACTTATTCACCCTGACAGGGCCCACCTGTGAAGTGAAAACCATTTCAGGTGACTACCTCTTGAAGCTCATCAAGAGAATGCCAAGAGTGTGCAAAGCAGTAATCAAAGCAAAAGGTGGCTACTTTGAAGAACCTAGAATATGACATATTTTCAGTTGTTTCACACTTTTTTGTTATTTATATAATCCCACATGTGTTAATTCATAGTTTTGATGCCTTCAGTGTGAATCTACAATTTTCATAGTCATGAAAATAAAGAAAACTCTTTGAATGAGAAGGTGTGTCCAAACTTTTGGTCTGTACAGATGAGTCACATGAACAATGCCCTAGCTAACGCTTTCCCTATTAAATCAGCAGCAGCAGCACTGTCCCTCCTCTCACTAAGAATGCAGCTTCCGAATGAATCTAAAATGGATGCTGTCCAGGAGGTGGGAAGGTCTGGGAGGGAGGGTCTGCTGCTGATTGGCTGGAATGTGTCTGCTGACTGTGAGGTACAGGGTCAAAGTTTGCTCAATGATTTTTTTTAATAGTATCTTTTTATTTTATTAATTTTAGCAAAAGCGTAACAAACACTTCAATACAGACAATTAGCCATTGAGTCCAGTACATTCAATTACATGGGATCAGTCATAGCAGCTCCTTTTATCCCTTATTCAGGCTAGAAGCAAATATCAAGTTCAATATGAATAGTACCCAATAGATTATGTCCCAGGATGGTAAAACGTACTGCACATACACACACACACTCATACACACCTTCATTGGCCGGAAACAACACTCACTGTCACCTATGGCACCAGAGTCTGAGCTCCAATCCAAGGGTCCCATATCTTCATGAAACGGTCAGGAATCCCTCTTTGCTCATATACAAACTTATATAAGTCAAGGTCAGTATTAACTAGGCGTACCCATTGCTGCACCGTAGGACTCTTAGGGGGTTTCCAATTGAGAAGGATAGTTTTCCTAGCATAGTATAAGAGTGTTCTGTATAGCTTCCTACCAAATTTCGTCGGGATAACCTCATTCACTACCCCCAACAAACTAGTGAGCTCAGTACAGACATTGGGAAAGCCCAGTTTTTCATTAATATACTTATGAATCTCCTCCCAGAAGCCATGAATGATCAGACACTGCCAAACCATGTGTATAAGGCAGCCGTTTTCATGACCACATCTAGTGCATTGAGGGTTTGGCAATTTACCCATTTTAAATAACCTCTCAGGGGATAATATATCCTATGAAGCCAGTTCACTTGAATCAACTGCCCTAGCACTTACCACCGTAGCTCTCCATGTATGGCTAAATTCTTTAATATGCACATCCTCCAAACCCTCAACATCCCTTCTCCACCTGACAAAAGCGTTATCCATGGGGGAGTCCTGTAACGCCATCAGCAATGCATAGAGAGCTGACACCGGCTTGACCAAAGGAACTCTCCTAATTACTGCCTCCACTGGACCACACTCCAGCTTTACAGGATCGCTACCAAACTGAGCCTGACAGGCATGCCTAAGCTGAAAATATCTGAACAAGCAATGCTGGGGCAAATCAAACTCCTGCTTCAAACTGTTAAAGGTTCTAAAGAGGCCCTTATCATACAATTGGGTAAGGTAACGCACCCCCCTCTGGGGCCAGAATTCAAACCCCATTAATGAGAACAGCTCCGGTAGCACTCTATTTTTCCATAATGGCAGATATGGCGACCAAGTAATATCCCTACCTCCAGGATTGCGCACCCGCCCCCATTTAACCCAAACCTGTACTGCAGCCGCCATCGATTGGGTATAATGTATTGTAGAGCTAGCCCCCCTCCTATAAGCCAAGTTTGTAAGTGCTTCATAGGACCCCTAACAAAGCTGCCTCCAACACTACTGCCGGATTACCCAAGTCAGCCTCTACCCACCACGCCACATAGTTCAACTGCACCGCTACATAGTACATGTACAGGTTGGGTAAAGCAAGGCCTCCCCGCAGATAAGATGCCTGAAGGGTGGATCTCGCAATTCTGGGAGAAGACTTATTCCAGAGAAAGGGAGCTATTGCTCTATCCAAGGTAGCAAAGTGTCTCTTAGGAAGTAGCACTGGGGCAGCCCTATATAGATACAGCAGTTTCGGGAGAAGAATCATTTTTACAACATTAATACGCCCAATCAGAGTTAAAGGGAGGTTTTCCCATGCTTCCAGTTTTCGAGTAATGGATTGCATTGTAGGAACCATATTCAAATCATAAAACTTTGCCACCTCTTTATGAACAACAATTCCCAGATACGTAAATTTCTCCACAATCTGGAGCTTATTGTTCACTGAAATACGAGCCGGGTCAAAGTCATCAATTAGGCAGAGACTAGACTTAGTCCAGTTCACACGAAGACCTGAGAAGCTACCAAATCGATCAACAACATTCAAAAGGGTGTCCAAGGACTTCCCAGGATCAGCTAGGTATACCAGCATATCATCCGCATACAATGAAATTTTTTCTGAAATTCCAGCTATATCCCAACCTTCTATACCTGAGTTAGAGGAAATGAGTATCGACAAAGGCTCCATAATTAATGCAAATAATAAGCGGGAGAGAGGGCAGCCCTGTCTAGTACCTCTACCCAAGGGAAAGGAGTCTGATGTGTATCCATTTACTCTGACTCTTGCCGAAGGGGATCTGTATAGCATCTGTAGCCAGCACAGAAATTTCTCAGGAAAACCCATTCGAATCAGCACTGCCCACATAAACTCCCACTCTACCGAATCAAAGGCTTTTTATTGTCCAGAGATGTCAGGGCCCTCAAACCTCTATTGTCATGTTTGACTTGAAGATTAGTGAACAATCGCCTTAAATTAATATCCGTAGTTTTCCCTGGCATAAAACCCGATTGATCTACCCCAACCAAGGAAAGAACTACTCCCCTCAATCTTAACGCCAGCACCTTCGCAAAGATTTTGACGTCAAGATTCAGAAGTGAGATAGGCCGATAAGAGCTACACTGGTCAGAAGTTTTCCCAGGTTTGTGTATCACTACTATCGTTGCCTCCAAGAAAGACGGAGGCAACGATCCCCGTTCCAGCGCATACCTTACCAGCTTCCCAAATCTATTAACAAGGTCTTCAGAAAACCGCTTATACCATTCAGCAGGAAACCCATCGGGTCCCGGGTTTTTTTTGGTTGCTAAGGAGCTAATGGCCGCTTCAATCTTCAGGTCAAATATGTCTTCTGCCAGGACCTCCCTATCCTCTCTGTCCAAAGAAGGAATGTTAATACCTGCTAGGAAATTAGTAATCTCCCCCGAGGTGCGCATAATCTTGGGGGCATGCAACATTGCGTAGTAGGAGGCAAACTGGCGGCAGACATCTCTAGGCTCCCTCAACAAGAGCCCCTGATCATTCAGAACTCCAGCCACCACCGTTTGCTGAGTCTCAGATCTAGCCAGATACGCTAAAGCCCTACCACACTTATCCCCATCTGAAAAAATTGTTTGTCTCTGATTTAAAAGTTTCTTCTCAGTATATTCAGTTAAATGTAAAGTAAACCTACGCTGTGCATCCAGCCACAAAGTCTGCTTCTCAGGACACGGATCCTGTATAAATTCCCTCTCACTATCAACTAACTCCATCTCCAGTTTCATCCTCTTCACTTTCAGTTCCTTCCTGTGGGTAGCTATAGCAGCGATCAATGCCCCTCTCATTACTGACTTAAAAGCATCCCATTCTACCAGAGGATTCGCAGATCCTTCATTTTCTGCCCAGTAGTTTCCCATAGCTTCCAGACTATCACTCACCACGGGTAGTACTTCGAGCCACATAGGGTTTAACCGCCAGTGCTTATCTGCTGAGGCCAACGGCTGTGACAGAATCAGAAGGAGGGGGGCATGATCCGAAACCCCTCTCGGTAGATACTCGCTGGACTTGATACAAGGGGATAAATCTCTGCTGACAAAGGCCAGATCTATACGAGAAAGGGAACCAGTAGAAGCGGAATAGCACGAAAATTGTGCATCCGTGGGGTGGACATAGCGCCACGCCTCTATTAAATCATAGGTACTAGCCCAATGTGACAGCACATTACTGTGTGAGGCCTGAGGAACCCTTCTGTCCCGTATAGGATCTAAAGTGGCATTATAGTCATCCATAATAATATAGGGCATCACTGGAAATCCTGCTATTTTAGCTACAACTACATCCAGGACCTCTCTGCGAAAAGGCGGAGGAATATATAGACCCACAAATAAGTACTGCAAGCCTCTGACAAAGGCATGTAGAATCACATATCTACCATAAGGGTCTAATTGAACAGACAATACATGAAACGGGAGACTTTTAGCTAACTAATATAGACACCCCTCTAGCGTGGTTTGAGTAAACCGCATGATAGGTGGGTCCTATCCATGGGCGCAGCAAAGCTAGAACCTTCTGATCTTGCAGGTGTGTTTCTTGCAATAACATTATGTCAGGGCTATATGTCTTCAGATAATTGAAAACTAAAGATCTTTTAATCTTATTATTGAGACCCCGAACATTCCATGAAAGCAACTTAATCAACGCCATTTGTCTATCCAAAGATAAAATCTCCAAAATCCCCGACCAATGAAGGCACATTCATACACACATACATTCCACATCCAAGAACCCACCAACAGAGATACTCTCTCCCGCCCACCCAATCCCAACCATCCCAACCAATCCCAACCATCCCAACCCACCCTGCCCAAACCTCCCTAACATGGTTGAGCCTGACACCCTAAACTAGTAACTCCTGGGTACGATAACCTACCCTAACTCATTAAATGAACACGTCTACCATATAGGCACCTTAGTGATAGAAAGCAAGTATACAAATCTTCCTATAACAGTGCCACCCAGCATACCTATATAGGGTTCACATTTGATCAATAGACAAAAGGAAAGAACAGGGAATCTAACAAGAGTAACAGCGACACAGTGAAGCCAAATACTCCCCCCCCTCCCCCAACAACCTTGTCAGCAATATAATCTAACATTCAATTAGATATTGACTATTTCAACTGCCATCTCTAGAATACATTCCATCAACGGTGAGGCCTTGCAGTCAGAGTCCTCTCAATCCAATCTGTAGCCTCTTCAGGAGTATTGAAAAAACGGACCGTTTCACCATCCTGCACCCTCAAGCGAGATGGGTAGATCATGGCATATTACACATTTTTGTCCCTCAGTCGCGCTCGGACCTCAGTAAACTGCTTCCTTTTCTTCTGGACCTCCGCAGTAAAGTCCGGGTAAAAGGACAAACGGACATTCTCATAGCTGATATTGCCCTTCTGCCGAGCAGCTAGCAAAATAGCGTCTCTATACCTGTAGTTCAGGACCTTCATAATGAAAGGTCTAGCCGGAGATCCCGGCAGTAAGGGCCTGGTTGGAATCCGATGCGCCCTTTCTACAACAAAGCAACTGGAAAGAGAGATAGGATGTAACACTTCTTTTATGAGTTGTTCCGCAAATATTTCTGGGGTAGACCCCTCTGCTAGCTCTGGTAGGCGCAGGATACGGACGTTGTTCCGTCTTTTGCGGTTCTCAGCATCCTCCGTCCTGGCTTGCAGCAGCAGGACCTGTTGCATCAACTGCCTGGTGTCATTGCCGACTGCTCTAGACGCATCTTCCACATCACTTACTCTTTGCTCCACATTCTCTCACGAATCTTGTCAAAATCGTGACGCAAACAGCTAAGGTCGGACTGTAGATGGTCTATCTTTGATGTAAGAGCAGCTTGACACGCAGCTATAGCTTTCATAATTTGAGAGGCTTCAGCAGAGGTACCAGGGACAGGAGACCCCTCTCTTTCTTGCTCTGTCTGACTCATGGCGTCCATGAATTGTTTAACAGTTGATGGAGCCACCGAAGAAGTTTTGCGGCCCATAGAAGTAGTCCCCAGACACAAAGAACAGCTGAGGTATATTACTCCTACTGTAAATCAAGTTATGACTTACTCAATCCGGCAAGATCAGCTAGTCAGCCAGTCAGAATACCAGCAATCATTACTGTACTCGAGGGGGGGGGGGGTAAGTGCACCAGCACCACCACTAAACCGTCAGATACCCTGCAGTGGACTCTGCAGCTTATAATCACATGAGCTCCTAGTAGGAGTATCTCAGCAGGGCCTCAGGAGAATAGGGGGAGCCGTGTGCGGAGGGGGGACACTGACTATTCCACAGCCCCACTTCGTCTGCTGGGACAGAGCAAGCGCCACTGCACACACGCTCCACAGGCAAGATGGCGCCAACCACGCGGCTTCCTTCCCGCTGCGGCCGCGGGACCCAAGACTCCAGCAGACACCGACAGCAGCTTAAGGTTAGTTGCCAGCCACTGTCGGTAAGTCGTACCTGCAGTATGCACCTCTCAATGACTGCCGCCGCCGCTCCGCTCCACTCTCCTTTCAGGACGCGGCTCCGGACTCCTCTCCTCTGCTCTGTCGGCACCCGCTGTGTGATAGGCAAGCCGCAGCTACTCAGCACCGTGTCCCTAAGAATGAAGGGATCCAATATTCTTCTGAATGGGCTCAAAGAACCCCAATTATGCCAGGTGTGTACAGGGTAATGATCAGGATTTTGTAGGAGCACTGCGATCCTGCTTCCTCACGCCATGCTGGTTCGGCCACGCCCAAAGTTTGCTCAATGATGATGTATAGGGGGCGGACCGAATATCACATATGTTCGCCCGCCGCGGCGAACACAAACAAGCCATGTTCGCCGTGAACTGTTTGATGGCGAATAGTTCGGGACATCACTAGTCTCAGCATGGCTGCATCGCAACAACAGGTGTACTCCAGAGGGAATTGTATATAAACAGTGACTTATAGCACTCAGCTACTGTGATAACAAATCAACTGCCAGCACATATGAGAGAGAGTTTGTGCTGACTGGTGCACAATATTGCCAGTCTCAGCAACAATATATAACCTCCTCTAAGACAATGAGTGACAGCTCAACACTGCGGCGTCTGAAGGGTTGAGACAAACAGTCCACTAAATAAGTGGTTACTGGGTATGAACATGGTGTACTCAGTGTTACAGCACAATCTACATAAAATTAAAAGTTATCTATCCCAACTGGCCCACCAATGAGGGGTTGAACATACAGTGTTAGGTACATGCACTCCTGGTCCCATTGGTCACATATGACTACATTTCATTGAATTCCCTGCATTGAGGATACTCCTGTACCAAATACCCCGACAGGAATACAGATCAGCATATACTCCATGTAACTATCATACAGCGGTTGCTAACTTTAACAACAGCAGATAGTTCATTACAGGAGACAAATACATATAAACTATCTCTACCGTAATCTGACAGTTTTAAATCATATTCCCTTATTAGAATTTGTGTTTCTCAATTTTGAACTAATAATTAATAAAGACATATTTTTAATATCAGTTAGAGACCCCAACAGGGATTTTTTGGGGTCCTATGACTGCTTGTCACATACGTGTATATGTACTTCAGCGTACAAAGCCACAGCAGATAGAACGAGAACATCCATTGTTTACTTTGTTGCTGCTGTTTTCAATGAGCGGGATAAGTGTAATATAGAAATAAGGTTTATATCATAAGTGTCTGACTTTGCAGCGTCCCGCATATGTGCGTAAAAGGAACACTTTAAACATCTGCCTATTTATGCATTTATTTGCATTGTATGGTATTTCCTATTATCAGGCTGGCAATGTCATTTCACCCATTCGCCCATAGGTGGTGCTGGCACCACATAATATATATAGCCAGGAGTGTGCTAATAAAGTTAGTTAGTACAGAGTGTATTGTAGAGAGGAGACGCAAGTGTATGGAGGAGAGAAACAGGCATCGTCCACCATGTAGTCTGCTATTTCTACCCCTTGGTCTTGGCCAGGCAAAGTGAGTACAGCTAACATGTATCTACAGCAGTATAGCACTAGACAATGAGTTTATAACTAAATATAAAGTAAGCCTAGTGAGGGTTAGAGCTGAACCCAGCTTATGGACTTCACCAGCACAAGTGCCTGAGAGCAACTTAAAGAGTGTCGGGACACGAATGGATAATTGATCTGCAGAATTGTCCTTATTCACTAGAAGGCTTCTAGGATATAGTGTAAACCTAAAAACCTGAATTCTTTAGGAGAGCATCCTGCAAATAATGTAGCAGAAGACTGATGCCTGCCAAGAGGGAGAACGCCCTTAATGGATAGCTCAATATAAGTGAGAACAGTATATTTAGTATAATTACAGAAGTCTTGCCCAGTAAAGTGTCTACCTTAAAGAAAACTGACAATTGTCTAAACCTGATAAAAGGAATAATACTTAACCTTATGCCATATGAATGAACTTTGTTTCTGTGTTGGACCGCGCTGCTGTTTCTTCACTGAAAAAAACCTTCCTTCCAGCATAAAACCATTCACATCCCTGGACATAGGGAAAAACACCAAACTTCTACGTGTAAGCTCCTCTTATTCAACACACTCCTGTGGAATATCAAGAGGGTTGCACCGATAGTGAAGTACTGATACCTCAGGTCTACTAAAAGTGGTTTATTGTACTCACAAACAAATTCTTTGTAAAAGCATATCAAAGTTGTTGAGACACTAATCGTCCTCCTGCCCAACCCGGGTTTCGCTTTCGCGCTTCATCAGGGGCGGATATCTAACCTCTTACGGAGATGTCTTAAATTCGGTAAAAGTGCCCACCCTTTTTTACCCTCCACCGATAAAAGCTTATGCACTCTTTAAAACACAGACAAATACAATGATATATATATATATATATATATATATATATATACACAAAATACCAGTATACCATCATTTAATAAATAAATTGAACTAAGACAAAAGATCACTATATTAAAAATTATGTCTAATACCCAGCCTAAACCAGAAAATACCTTGCAAGGGACTAACTTCCCATACTTCACTAGTTTCATTCATAAGAACTCTCCAGCATCATCTACCATGTTATCTAATCACGCGAGGAGTTCTGCCCTATCAATAACTACACATCTCCCATTCATTAAAAGATCCACGCTTCCTACTCAGAAGTAAGTAATCCCGGCATTTTGTAGCCCTCGGTGGTGCATTCAAATTAAGCAGGGTTTTAAATCTCACTCAACATTCAGCCCTTGCGGTTGGAGCGTAACTAGGTTAAACATCCATTCTACCTCTTTTCGATTAATGTGCGCAATGAAGTCCCCTCCCCACCAATGCACTTTCACCAATTCAATACTAGTAAAGGCTAATCCTTTTGGGTCCTTATGGTGGGCATTCTTAAAATGTAAGAAGACACTATGTGATGTTTCTGATGTGTTCTGATGTGTTTTTCAATTCTTGTAGTCCTGCCGACGTATTGGAGGCCACAGGGGCACTCCAACACATAAACAACTCCTGCACTTTCACATGTGATATTATTACCTTTTATTTTAAAAAACGGATCCTTCTTATTGAAACGAACTGTCATAACTAGGGTTTAGCGAACCCGAACTGTATAGTTCGGGTTCGTACCGAAATTTGGGGGTGTCCATGACACAGACCCGAACATTTTCGTAAAAGTCCGGGTTCGGTGTTCATCGCTTTCTTGGCGCATTTTGAAAGGCTGCAAAGCAGCCAATCAACAAGCGTCATACTACTTGCCCCAAGAGGCCATCACAGCCATGCCTACTATTGGCATGGCTGTGATTGGCCAGTGCAGCATGTGACCCAGCCTCTATTTAAGCTGGAGTCACGTAGTGCCGCCCGTCACTCTGCTCTGATCAGTGTAGGGAGAGGTTGCAGCTGCGAAGTTAGGGCGAGATTAGGCAGTGATTAACTCCTCCAAAAGACTTCATTCAGAGATTGATCTGCAGCTGTGGATGATTGATGCTGCTATTCAATTGCTCACTGTTTTTAGGCTGCCCAGAGCATTTTTCATTCACTTTTTTCTGGGGTGATCGGCGGCCATTTTGTGTCTTGTGGTGCGCCAGCACAAGCTGCCGCCCTCAATAGTGTGGTTATTTTTTGGCTATATCCTACATCAGGGTGAAGCTGTCACACCAAGTGCATTTAACCATCAATAGTGTGGTTATTCTTTGGCCATATACTACATCAGGGGCAAGCTGTCACCAAGTGCATTTAACCCTCAATAGTGTGGTTGTTTTTTGGCTATATCCTACATCAGGGTGAAGCTGTCACACCAAGTGCATTTAACCATCAATAGTGTGGTTATTTTTTGGCCATATACTACATCAGGGGCAAGCTGTCACCAAGTGCATTTAACCCTCAATAGTGTGGTTGTTTTTTGGCTATATCCTACATCAGGGTGAAGCTGTCACACCAAGTGCATTTAACCATCAATAGTGTGGTTATTTTTTGGCCATATACTACATCAGGGTCAAGCTGAGCCTGTCACCAAGTGCATTTAACCCTCAATAGTGTGGTTGTTTTTTGGCTATATCCTACATCAGGGTGAAGCTGTCACACCAAGTGCATTTAACCATCAATAGTGTGGTTATTTTTTGGCCATATACTACATCAGGGGCAAGCTGAGCCTGTCACCAAGTGCATTTAACCCTCAATAGTGTGGATGTTTTTTGGCTATATCCTACATCAGGGTGAAGCTGTCACACCAAGTGCATTTAACCATCAATAGTGTGGTTATTTTTTTGGCCATATACTACATCAGGGGCAAGCTGTCACCAAGTGCATTTAACCCTCAATAGTGTGGTTGTTTTTTGGCTATATCCTACATCAGGGTGAAGCTGTCACACCAAGTGCATTTAACCATCAATAGTGTGGTTATTTTTTGGCCATATACTACATCAGGGGCAAGCTGTCACCAAGTGCATTTAACCCTCAATAGTGTGGTTGTTTTCTGGCTATATCCTACATCAGGGTGAAGCTGTCACACCAAGTGCATTTAACCATCAATAGTGTGGTTATTTTTTGGCCATATACTACATCAGGGGCAAGCTGTCACCAAGTGCATTTAACCCTCAATAGTGTGGTTGTTTTTTGGCTATATCCTACATCAGGGTGAAGCTGTCACACCAAGTGCATTTAACCATCAATAGTGTGGTTATTTTTTGGCCATATACTACATCAGGGTCAAGCTGAGCCTGTCACCAAGTGCATTTAACCCTCAATAGTGTGGTTGTTTTTTGGCTATATCCTACATCAGGGTGAAGCTGTCACACCAAGTGCATTTAACCATCAATAGTGTGGTTATTTTTTGGCCATATACTACATCAGGGGCAAGCTGAGCCTGTCACCAAGTGCATTTAACCCTCAATAGTGTGGATGTTTTTTTGGCTATATCCTACATCAGGGTCAAGCTGTCACACCAAGTGCATTTAACCATTAATAGTGTGGTTATTTTTTGGCCATATACTACATCAGGGGCAAGCTGCCACCAAGTGCATTTAACCCTCAATAGTGTGGTTGTTTTTTTGCTATATCCTACATCAGGGTTAAGCTGTCACACCAAGTGCATTTAACCATCAATAGTGTGGTTATTTTTTTGGCCATATACTACATCAGGGGCAAGCTGTCACCAAGTGCATTTAACCCTCAATAGTGTGGTTGTTTTTTGGCTATATCCTACATCAGGGTGAAGCTGTCACACCAAGTGCATTTAACCATCAATAGTGTGGTTATTTTTCGGCCATATACTACATCAGGGTCAAGCTGAGCCTGTCACCAAGTGCATTTAACCCTCAATAGTGTGGTTGTTTTTTGGCTATATCCTACATCAGGGTGAAGCTGTCACACCAAGTGCATTTAACCATCAATATTGTGTATATTTTTTGGCCATATACTACATCAGGGGCAAGCTGAGCCTGTCACCAAGTGCATTTAACCCTCAATAGTGTGGTTGTTTTTTGGCTATATCCTACATCAGGGTCAAGCTGTCACACCAAGTGCATTTAACCATCAATAGTGTGGTT
This sequence comes from Bufo gargarizans, assembly GCF_014858855.1. Classification (NCBI taxonomy): domain Eukaryota; kingdom Metazoa; phylum Chordata; class Amphibia; order Anura; family Bufonidae; genus Bufo; species Bufo gargarizans. The sequence goes on along the minus strand of NC_058083.1, from coordinate 390,875,523 downwards.
ATTTTTTGGCCATATCCCAGTCTAATTCTGTCTGTAAACGTAGACCTGTCACCCAGCGCCTAAATAATAGGCCTCAAATTTATAGTCAGCTAAATCTGTGGTTATTGCTGTAGCTGGGCAAGATATTTAGTGTCCGTCAAAGCACAGTTTTTGTTCTGGGTTGAAATACAATTCCCAATTTAGCAATTCTCTAAATTAGTGGTTTCTGCTGTATCAGGCCTACTTTAAATTTATCCCTAAAAGGGTATATAAGATTCAAGGTGCAGATAGGGTCATTCTCAATAACTTCACACAGACGCTACTGTGCATATCCCAGTCTAATTCTGTCCGTAAACACATACCTGTCACCCAGCGCCTAAATAATAGGCCTCAAATTTATATTCATCCAAATCTGTCATTATTGCTGTAGCTGGTCAAGTTAGTTAGTGCCCGTCAAAGCACAGTTTTTGTACTGGGTTGAAATACAATTCCCAATTTAGCAATTTCCTAATTTAGTGGTTTCTGCTGCATCAGACCTACTTTAAATCTATCCCTAAAAGGGTATATAAGATTCAAGGTGCAGATAGGGTCATTCTCAATAACTTCACACACACGCTACTGTGCATATCCCAGTCTAATTCTGTCTGTAAACGTATACCTGTCACCCAGCGCCTAAATAATAGGCCTCAAATTTATAGTCAGCTAAATCTGTGGTTATTGCTGTGGCTGGGCAAGTTATTTAGTGTCCGTCAAAGCGCAGTTTTTGATCTGGGTTGACATACAATTCCCAATTTAGCAATTCTCTAAATTAGTGGTTTCTGCTGTATCAGACCTACTTTAAATCTATCCCTAAAAGGGTATATAAGATTCAAGGTGCACATAGGGTCATTCTCAATAACTTCACACACACACGCTACTGTGCATATCCCAGTCTAATTCTGTCTGTAAACGTATACCTGTCACACAGCGCCTAAATGATAGGCCTCAAATTTATAGTCAGCTAAATCTGTGGTTACTGCTGTGCCTGTATTAGTGTAATACGGTACCTAAATAGATAGCCAGATAGTGTTAGGTGTCTGTAAAAAAAGGCCTGAATTTGAATTCAATACATTGGGCCAAATAATATTTTTGTTGTTGTGGTGAACGATAACAATGAGGAAAACATCTAGTAAAGGACGCGAACATGGTCGTGGTGGTGTTAGTGGACCCTCTGGTGCTGGGAGAGGACGTGGCTGTTCTGCCACAGCCACACGTCCTAGTGTACCAACTACCTCAGGTCCCAGTAGCCGCCATAATTTACAGCGATATTTGGTGGGGCCCAATGCAGTTCTAAGGATGGTAATGCCTGAGCAGGTACAGGCATTAGTCAATTGGGTGGCCGACAGTGGATCCAGCACGTTCACATTATCTCCCACCCAGTCTTCTGCAGAAAGCGCACACATGGCGCCTGAAAACCAAGCCCATCAGTCTGTCACATCACCCCCATGCATACCAGGGAAACTGTCTGAGCCTCAAGTTATGCAGCAGTCTCTTATGCTGTTTGAAGACTCCGCTGGCAGGGTTTCCCAAGGGCATCCACCTAGCCCTTTCCCAGCGGTGGAAGACATAGAATGCACTGACGCACAACCACGTATGTTTCCTGATGATGAGGACATGGGAATACCACCTCAGCATGTCTCTGATGATGACGAAACACAGGTGCCAACTGCTGCGTCTTTCTGCAGTGTGCAGACTGAACAGGAGGTCAGGGATCAAGACTGGGTGGAAGACGATGCAGGGGACGATGAGGTCCTAGACCCCACATGGAATGAAGGTCGTGCCACTGACTTTCACTGTTCGGAGGAAGAGGCAGTGGTGAGACCAAGCCAACAGCGTAGTAAAAGAGGGAGCAGTGGGCAAAAGCAGAACACCCGCCGCCAAGAGACTCTGCCTGCTACTGACCGCCGCCATCTGGGACCGAGCACCCCAAAGGCAGCTTCAAGGAGTTCCCTGGCATGGCACTTCTTCAAACAATGTGCTGACGACAAGACCCGAGTGGTTTGCACGCTGTGCCATCAGAGCCTGAAGCGAGGCATTAACGTTCTGAACCTTAGCACAACCTGCATGACCAGGCACCTGCATGCAAGGCATGAACTGCAGTGGAGTAAACACCTTAAAAACAAGGAAGTCACTCAGGCTCCCCCTGCTACCTCTTCTGCTGCTGCTGCCTCGGCCTCTTCTGCTGCTGCCGCCTCCGCCTCTTCCTCCGCCTCTGGAGGAACGTTGGCACCTGCCGCCCAGCAAACAGGGGATGTACCACCAACACCACCACCTCCATCACCAAGCATCTCAACCATGTCACACGGCAGCGTTCAGCTCTCCATCTCACAAACATTTGAGAGAAAGCGTAAATTCCCACCTAGCCACCCTCGATCCCTGGCCCTGAATGCCAGCATTTCTAAACTACTGGCCTATGAAATGCTGTCATTTAGGCTGGTGGACACAGACAGCTTCAAACAGCTCATGTCGCTTGCTGTCCCACAGTATGTTGTTCCCAGCCGGCACTACTTCTCCAAGAGAGCCGTGCCTTCCCTGCACAACCAAGTATCCGATAAAATCAAGTGTGCACTGCGCAACGCCATCTGTGGCAAGGTCCACCTAACCACAGATACGTGGACCAGTATGCACGGCCAGGGACGCTATATCTCCCTAACTGCACACTGGGTAAATGTAGTGGCAGCTGGGCCCCAGGCGGAGAGCTGTTTGGCGCACGTCCTTCCGCCGCCAAGGATCGCAGGGCAACATTCTTTGCCTCCTGTTGCCACCTCCTCCTACTCAGCTTCCTCCTCCTCTTCTTCCACCTGCTCATCCAGTCAGCCACACACCTTCACCACCAACTTCAGCACAGCCCGGGGTAAACGTCAGCAGGCCATTCTGAAACTCATATGTTTGGGGGACAGGCCCCACACCGCACAGGAGTTGTGGCGGGGTATAGAACAACAGACCGACGAGTGGTTGCTGCTGGTGAGCCTCAAGCCCGGCCTGGTGGTGTGCGATAATGGGCGAAATCTCGTTGCAGCTCTGGGACTAGCCGGTTTGACGCACATCCCTTGCTTGGCGCATGTGCTGAATTTGGTGGTGCAGAAGTTCATTCACAACTACCCCGACATGTCAGAGCTACTGCATAAAGTGCGGGCCGTCTGTTCGCGCTTCCGGCGTTCACATCCTGCCGCTGCTAGCCTGTCTGCGCTACAGCGTAACTTCTGCCTTCCCGCTCACCGCCTCATATGCGACGTGCCCACCAGGTGGAACTCCACCTTGCACATGCTGGACAGACTGTGCGAGCAGCAGCAGGCCATAGTGGAGTTTTAGCTGCAGCACGCACGGGTCAGTCGCACTGCGGAACAGCACCACTTCACCACCAATGACTGGGCCTCCATGCGAGACCTGTGTGCCCTGTTGCGCTGTTTCGAGTACTCCACCAACATGGCCAGTGGCGATGACGCGGTTATCAGCGTTACAATACCACTTCTATGTCTCCTTGAGAAAACACTTAGGGCGATGATGGAAGAGGAGGTGGCCCAGGAGGAGGAGGAGGAAGAGGGGTCATTTTTAGCACTTTCAGGCCAGTCTCTTCGAAGTGACTCAGAGGGAGGTTTTTTGCAACAGCAGAGGCCAGGTACAAATGTGGCTAGCCAGGGCCCACTACTGGAGGACGAGGATGAGGAGGAGGTGGAGGAGGATGAGGATGAAGCATGGTCACAGCGGGGTGGCACCCAACGCAGCTCGGGCCCATCACTGGTGCGTGGCTGGGGGGAAACGCAGGACGATGACGATACGCCTCCCACAGAGGACAGCTTGTCCTTATCCCTGGGCAGCCTGGCACACATGAGCGACTACATGCTGCAGTGCCTGCACAACGACAGCAGAGTTGCCCACATTTTAACATGTGCGGACTACTGGGTTGCCACCCTGCTGGATCCACGGTACAAAGACAATGTGCCCACCTTACTTCCTGCACTGGAGCGTGATAGGAAGATGCGTGAGTACAAACGCACGTTGGTAGATGCGCTACTAAGAGCATTCCCAAATGTCACAGGGGAACAAGTGGAAGCCCAAGGCCAAGGCAGAGGAGGAGCAAGAGGTCGCCAAGGCAGCTGTGTCACGGCCAGCTCCTCTGAGGGCAGGGTTAGCATGGCAGAGATGTGGAAAAGTTTTGTCAACATGCCACAGCTAACTGCACCACCACCTGATACGCAACGTGTTAGCAGGAGGCAACATTTCACTAACATGGTGGAACAGTACGTGTGCACACCCCTCCACGTACTGACTGATGGTTCGGCCCCATTCAACTTCTGGGTCTCTAAATTTTCCACGTGGCCAGAGCTAGCCTTTTATGCCTTGGGAGGTGCTGGCCTGCCCGGCAGCCAGCGTTTTGTCTGAACGTGTATTCAGCGCGGCAGGGGGCGTCATTACAGACAAACGCAGCCGCCTGTCTACAGCCAATGTGGACAAGCTGACATGCATAAAAATGAACCAGGCATGGATCCCACAGGACCTGTCCATCCCTTGTGCAGATTAGACATTAACTACCTCCCCTTAACCATATATTATTGTACTCCAGGGCACTTCCTCATTCAATTCTATTTTTATTTTCATTTTACCATTATATTGCGAGGCAACCCAAAGTTGAATGAACCTCTCCTCTGTCTGGGTGCCGGGGCCTAAATATATGACAATGGACTGTTCCAATGTTGTGTGACGTGAAGCATGATTCTCTGCTGTGACATGCAGAGTGATTCTCTGCTGACATGAAGCCAGATTCTCTGTTACGGGACCTCTCTCCTCTGCCTGGATGCCTGGGCCTAAATAAATGACAATGGACTGTTACAGTGGTTGCTGACGTGAAGCCTGATTCTCTGCTATGACATGCAGACTGATTCTCTGCTGACATGAAGCCAGATTCTCTTACGGGACCTCTCTCCTCTGCCTGGGTGCCTGGGCCTAAATATATGACAATGGACTGTTACAGTGGTGGCTGACGTGAAGCCTGATTCTCTGCTATGACATGCAGACTGATTCTCTGCTGACATGAAGCCAGATTCTCTGTTACGGGACCTCTCTCCTCTGCCTGGGTGCCTGGGCCTAAATATATGACAATGGACTGTTACAGTGGTGGCTGACATGAAGCCTGATTCTCTGCTATGACATGCAGACTGATTCTCTGCTGACATGAAGCCAGATTCTCTGTTACGGGATCTCTCTCCTCTGCCTGGGTGCCTGGGCCTAAATATATGACAATGGACTGTTACAGTGGTGGCTGACATGAAGCCTGATTCTCTGCTATGACATGCAGACTGATTCTCTGCTGACATGAAGCCAGATTCTCTGTTACGGGACCTCTCTCCTCTGCCTGGGTGCCTGGGCCTAAATATATGACAATGGACTGTTACAGTGGTGGCTGACGTGAAGCCTGATTCTCTGCTATGACATGCAGACTGATTCTCTGCTGACATAAAGCCAGATTCTCTGTTATGGGACCTCTCTCCTCTGCCTGGGTCTAAATATATGACAATGGACTGTTACAGTGGTGGCTGACGTGAAGCCTGATTCTCTGCTATGACATGCAGACTGATTCTCTGCTGACATGATGCCAGATTCTCTGTTATGGGACCTCTCTCCTCTGCCTGGGTGCCTGGGCCTAAATATATGACAATGGACTGTTACAGTGGTGGCTGACGTGAAGCCTGATTCTCTGCTATGACATGCAGACTGATTCTCTGCTGACATGAAGCCTGATTCTCTGTTACAGGACCTCTCTCCTCTGCCTGGGTCTAAATATATCACAATGGACTGTTACAGTGGTGGCTGGCATGAAGCCTGATTCTCTGCTGTGACATGCAGACTGATTCTCTGCTGACATGAAGCCAGATTCTCTGTTACGGGACCTCTCTCCTCTGCCTGTGTGCCTGGGCCTAAATATATGACAATGGACTGTTACAGTGGTGGCTGGCATGAAGCCTGATTCTCTGCTGTGACATGCAGACTGATTCTCTGCTGACATGAAGCCAGATTCTCTGTTACGGGACCTCTCTCCTCTGCCTGGGTGCCTGGGCCTAAATATATGACAATGGACTGTTACAGTGGTGGCTGGCATGAAGCCTGATTCTCTGCTGTGACATGCAGACTGATTCTCTGCTGACATGAAGCCAGATTCTCTGTTATGGGACCTCTCTCCTCTGCCTGGGTCTAAATATATGACAATGGACTGTTACAGTGGTGGCTGACGTGAAGCCTGATTCTCTGCTATGACATGCAGACTGATTCGCTGCTGACATGAAGCCAGATTCTCTGTTAAGGGACCTCTTTCCTCTGCCTGGGTGCCTGGGACTAAATATCTGACAATGGACTGTTACAGTGGTGGGTGAGGTGAAGCCAGATTCTCTGCTATGGGACCTCTCTCCAATTGATATTGGTTAATTTTTATTTATTTTATTTTTATTTTTATTCATTTCCCTATCCACATTTGTTTGCAGGGGATTTACCTACATGTTGCTGCCTTTTGCAGCCCTCTAGCTCTTTCCTGGGCTGTTTTACAGCCTTTTTAGTGCCGAAAAGTTCGGGTCCCCATTGACTTCAATGGGGTTCGGGTTCGGGACGAAGTTCGGGTCGGGTTCGGATCCCGAACCCGAACATTTCCGGAAAGTTCGGCCGAACTTCTCAAACCCAAACATCCAGGTGTTCGCTCAACTCTAGTCATAACTTCTGTTTTTTTATTTTCTTTATCTCTATTTTTGCATCATGGAAGGAGGAACCCACACCATGTGAATTTACTCCCTTTTTTTAACACAGTAGTTCGTGGTGCCGCACTATATACCAGACGATTCCTGAGGTTTGGGGCTTTCTTAAAAATAACTTCTGGACATTTTGGGATTTCTTTTTCTAAAATAGGGTCATTTTTCAAGACCCCCAAAGTTTTTTCGAATGGCGTTTTTAAGTAAACCCACATTAGTGTTGTACTGAGTGAGAAAGGTGAACCTAAAATCCTTACTTTTCTTTGTAGCCCTTAGTTCTTTTAATTTTACACTCCCTTCCATATCATTACTGTATCTATTTAAAACTTCTTCATCATATCCCTTTTCCAAAAAGCGCTCCTTAATAACCTGACTATGATCTCTAAAATTTTCTGTGCAATTACGTTATATTCTTTTAATCTGTCCCTTGGGGATGTTTTTTAACCAAGGTGCAAAATGACAGCTGGTAACGTTTATATATGCATTGACATCCCATCGCCGTCTCAGTGCATTGTAAATAAAAAGTTAAGTTATGTTGTACTACAGCCATTTATGAGGTGTATTAATAGGAAATATACGTACATCCTATTAGCCGTTCTGCTGTGAATTTACATAGTTATACTTTTTTTGGGGGGTGTATTAATAGGAAAAAGAATACGTCTTAATTACCATTCTGCAGGGAAGTTACATTGTTCTACAGCCATTTGCGGTGTGTATTAATAGGAAATATACGTACGTCCTATTAGCCGTTCTGCAGTGAATTTAGATTGTTATAATTTTTTTGGGGGGGTGTATTAATAGAAAAAAAAATGCCTAATTGCCGTTCTGCGGTTAAGTAATATTGTACTACAGCCATTTATGGGGTGTACTAATAGGAAATATATGTACGTCCTATAAGCCGTTCTGCAGGAAATTTTGATTGTTATACGTTTTTTTGGGGGGGTGTATTAATAGAAAAAAAAAAGACCTAATTTCCGTTCTGCGGTTAAGTTATATTGTACTACAGCCATTTACGGGGAATATTAATAGGAAATATACGTACGTTCTATTAGCCATTCTGCTGTAAATGTACATAGTTATAAAAAAAAAATGGGGGTGTATTAATAGGGGAAAAAAATGCATCTTAATTGCCATTCTGCTTTGAAGTTATTGCAGCATTTTTTGGGGTGCATTATTTTTATTTAAATGCAATTCTTTTATTATACAGTATGTCAGACAGACAAGAGACAGGTCATTCAAAGGGAACGGGCAGTGGCTAAAATGTTTCTGTCGCAGGCAGAAGTAGGAGGAGAAGAAGAAGGTGGGGTGGCAGCAGGATTCACAGCGAGAGGTGTGAGCTCCCACTGTCATCTAGCGGTTGTGTCTTAACCAGCAACCCAATGATGCTTGAATGGTTGTCGCACGTGACATCAGATACCCCCAGCCAAGTGTCGGTGGGTTTCTCTGACACAACACTTAGTTGGCATGTCCTGAGAGCAGGTCCTGTGCCCCCAACTGTACTCAACCTGCCTCTGTCATTTTCTGTTCCCTCAGTGCGAGAAGTATTATATGCCGTAGGCTTGGCTCCACTTTTTTAGTGAGGACAAGCTACTAGAGGACAGTCAGCAGCTACTACCCAGCCAAGATCTGGAGGAGACATCTGCCGCTTCCTCTGGTAGGTGGGCAAGTAGTGATGATGAGAGTCGCGTGGGAGCTGGTGTTGTCAGGCTCCTGGCCCTAAGACCGTTAAGGGTGATGAGCAGACAGTAGCGGATAATGATGATGTATCCAATCGCACTTTGGAGCCAGGCAAAGAAGGGGCTTCGTCATCATCAGGAGAAGAGGGTGGCAGCTTTCGGATGAGGCAGCAGCTGAGCCAGCAAGGTGGTAGCATGGCTGTGAGTCAGGAGGGTGGCAGCAGTGGAAGGTCAGGAGCCAAATGTGCCTGGGGTAGACCACCCGCTTCGCAGGAGCCTACTAGCCCAAAAAGTAGTGGTGCAGGGGTTCATGGTGGCAGTTATAGCAGCCAGTCAGCGCAGAGTGTTGAGGGGAAAATTCAATACTCGGCGGTGTGGCAATTTTTTGCTATGCCGCGGAGGAGGAGGTGCACATGGCCATTTGACCAATTTGTGGGCAGAAGATGAAGTGTGGCCAGGGTGCCAATGTTGGCACCATGGCCCTGAGTCAACACATGCAGCGTCACCATAAAGTGGCCTAGGAGAACTGTGGTTTCGATGTGGTGGTCCAGCCTGCCGCACGCACTCGATTTCATGCAGTCAAGGCTCCACCACATCAGCCAAAGAGAGCTGTCTGTCCTCCCAATCATCTACTGGCACTGATGCTCCTGCTCCATGTCCCCCTACTCCTTGTCAGTCATTTCATCAGCAATCGATCACCAAAGCCATTACCAAGAGACAACATTATGAGTGCATTCACCCAACGGTTCAGAAGCTGAACATGCTCCTAACCAAGTAGCTGGTGCTGCAATCCGTCCCTTTCCAAGTGGTGGACTCTGCACCTTTCAGAGAACTGATGGCTTGTGCCGAGCCAAGGTCGAAAGTCCCAAGCTGTCATTTCTTTGCGAAAAAGGCAGTAACAGCCCTGTACACAGAAGGTGGGCAAGTCCTTGAGCCTGTCGGTGTCTGCCAAAGTGCACGGCAGCTCCATCGTGTGGAGCTGTAACTACGGTCAAGGACAATATATGTCCTTTACAGCCCACTGGGCAAATGTGGTTCCTGCCCAGCCACACCAGCCAGGTGACGCTACTTCCGCCTCTGCATTCTCACACTGTTGGTCCAGCGACAATGTTCACCTCTGCCTCCTCATCCTCCACCATGTCCTTAGCTTCCACTGCAGGGAAAATTCACAGTGCTTCTCCAGAATACCACATGTGCAGGACACGGCAATGTCACGCTGTTCTGCACCTAGTTTGCCTGGGCGAACTGAGTCACACAGGGGAGGAACTGCTCTGCGTCCTTCATCAAGAAATCGAATCCTGGTTTTCTCTGCGACAACTCAAAATTGGAACCATGATGATCGACAACGGGAAGAACATGGTGTCGGTGTTGCATCAAGGAGGCTCAGCCATTGGCCCTGCATAATGCATGTGTTCAATCTGGTTGTAAAGCGGTTCCCGAAGTCTTCACCCCATCTGCAAGACATGTTGAAAATGGCCAGGAAACTTTGCATGCACTTCAGCCACTTGTACACCTCAAAGCAAACCCTCCTTGTGCTGCAAAAGCAGAATAGCATCCCCCAACATAAACTGATATGCGATGTTTCCACCCGTTGGAATTCCACCCTCCAAATGTTGGACTGATTATATAAACAGAGAAAGGCCATAAACGATTTCTTGATGATACAGGCGGACAGAGCTACTACCCTGTGTACCTTCGATGTTAGCCAGTGGCAGCTCATGCGTGACACCTGCAGTTTGCTTGGGCCCTTTGAGGAGGCCAGGAATATGGGATGAACCACGTCATTGCACTGATTCATGTCCTGGAACAGATGCTGCTAAATCTGTCTGGCCAGGGGACAGGAGACGTGGCAACTACAGTATATCTCAAGGCCACATGAGCCCTGTAGGGGCTGAACTAGAGGAAGAGGAGATTCGAGCACAAGAAATGCATAGAGAAATGGGTGTTTTCTCTACACAGGTGACAGGAGAGGAGGAGCAGGAGCATCCAGAGGAGCTACAGGGCGATGAGGAAGATGAGGCAGATGACCCAGACACACCGTGGCAGTATGCAGTAAATATGGAGGCAGAGAGTCCCTCCGAGTCACTTGCGCAAATGGCCCGATGCATGCTCAGTTGCTTGCGTAGTGACAGCTGAACTGTCACCATTCGGCAGAGGGCTGACTACTGGCTCTCTGCCATGTTAGACCCTCGCTACTGGTCCAAAATGTGGGCCTTTTTTACACCCACTGATAGGGAGGACAAACTAAACTACTATCGAGACATCCTATGTAGTCGGTTGGACGTTGCCTATCTGCGAAAACGACCATCCTCTCGCAGGTCTGACGTGGAGGGCCCTCTGTGCTCACGTTCCACTGCCATAGCTGCTGTGGAAGGGTGGGGGGGGGTAGGAGCAGTACCAGCTCCATCAGCAGCAACTTGAGTCTAGAGTCTCTGATGAGCAGTTTTCTTTACCGGCCTGCTGAAGAAACTACTCACCAGCAGCAGCAGGTAGACATAGAGCAAAACCTGAACCGGCAGGTTTTGTCATACTTGGAGTGTACCCTTCCACCCCACATCAAAGATCCCCTGGACTACTGGGCAGCCAAACTTGATTTGTGGCCGCAACAGGCCGAGTTTACCCTGAACAAGCATTCCTGCCCGGCCAGCAGTGTGGCATCAGAGGGAGAACATCGGCCTGGACGGTTCACGAACGCGATCGCACAAACGCGATCAAATGTTCGCGAACCAAGTTCGCGGCGGGCCCCATTCACTTTAAAGGCAGGCGAACCTGGAATACCTTCAGGTCATATTTGCAGCCACCAAATACTTACTAGATGTGCACAAATAGTCACACAACATGGACAGTGACATACCAAATGTATTGTTCGAATTTGCGATCTCCATTCATTATTTTTTTCAATGCAAAATATCGGCAATTTAATTTTCGCCTATGCGCATGCGCTAAATTGGCGCAGTCTACTACAGCAACTGGGTTTCCACCAGACCGAAGTTGGATGCGATCAGAAAAGATGGTTGGCAACAATTTTTGCAACGTTGAGGAAGAATTTCTGATCACTGTAAGTAATTTGACATTAAAGCAGTGTATTTGATTACATTTCACATGTATGTTATAACAATCGCTGTATATGCAGATAGTGTTTAAAAAAAAAGCGCAACTGTGAGTGAAAATTCCTCTGCCAGTGCCCGGAAAAGCAGAATGCAGCATTTCTCGAAGCAAGGCCTGGAAGTGCTGCATTCTGACAGCCCTCTGTAATGCTGGTAATATTTCTGCCATTTTGTGTTTGTACCGGGCGTCTAAGTACGTTGCCACCCAGTACTGGTCCTTGCCCTTAATGATTTTTATACGGGGGTCCCTCTTCAAACACTGGAGCATGAAGGCCCCCATTTGCACTAAACTGGAAGCAGTGGAGAGGCCTGGCTCCTGCTCATCATTCAGGATAATATTGGGCCACCCCGGCACCATCCTCCTCTGACTCCTCTTCAGACTCCTGTTGTTGACTTGTCTCAGATGGAGTAGCTCCCCGGGAATTCATCCAGCATTGCGACTTCCTCATCTTCCTGCTCCTGCTCCTCGATGGCTTGATCAATGACACGTCGCAATGCACGCTTCAGAAAGAAGGCGTAAGGTACAACGTCACTGATGGCGCCCTGGCTGCGACTGACCAGTTTGGTGATATCGTCAAATGGCCACAGAAGTCCGCATGCGCCGCACATAAGCAGCCACTGGCGCGGTGAAAAAAAAACAAGCTCCCCAGAACCAGTCCTGCCGCAGAGTTCGTACAGGTAGTGATTAACTGCATGTTTCTGCTGGAGCAGCCTATCAAGCATATACAAGGTGGACGATATTGTTTACGTACTAATCACGTGTATCTATTTACTGCCTAAATAAAGTACGTTAAAATTGTCTTTATTAAATTATATATTAAAATTGTCTGCAACACATTAGGCTTAGTAGGGTGAAATGGGATGTCTCAGACTAATGATGCTGATCCCTAACATTCATCCCTACCACTAGAACTCCCAATTATAAGGAGTTAATAATATACGGCGTGTTCCTTCATAGGTTTGGGGTATATGGTAGGCTCCCTTGCATAGGCACCCGATTGAAACAGTGAGTGAATGTGTCAGGTCTCCAGTGGAAGAGACCATGCACATCACCCAGTGTCAGGTAACACTACTAGGATAGCTCAATCCCAATTAATGAGAGTATCGGAACAGGCCGTGGGCTTGAAAGTCAGCAAGTCAATCTGTAGTTGTTGTCACAGTTTTTGAGTGCTCGACGCGTTTCTCTTATCCAACTTATTAGTTGGTTCATCAGGAGCAAACAGCTGAAGTCTCTGGTGTCTCAGCATGTCACCCTCTCACACAGGGTGCATTACAGAGCAACAAGAGGCCTCAGGAATCATCTGACTGGATGTTAAACCATATGCAATTGATGTAATGCATATAGCCCTATGTAACACGTTAGATTTACTGTCACCGTTTTAGTTTTATTCCCCTTACACTGGGGACAGCGGTCACTTAGTGAATCACGTGTTTTAAGCGAAGAGTGCTGGACGCCACTGATGGCGTGCGTTCAGCAGAGAGCCCTCGGCAATATGGCCGTGACCCGCGCGTAGCACGGGCTTGTTTAAATGGAGGAAATACCTCCCATCTATCAGGCGTAACTGCCGATGCCCAATCCGGAGCAGAGCGCGTCATCCGGCCGCGCACTGTTTATCACGTCGCGGCCGGATGACGCGCATCACATCTCGTCATCAGCAAGGGACTGTGGAAGCTCCTGCTCCACCCACTTCTCCGCGTCATCCATAGGGGAGGGGAGAAGCCTATGACTGATGTCTTCTCACTAACACTGCATTGTTAAAGCAGAAAGGAGGATATATAGTTATTCTGTAAAGATTGCTCTGGTTTTAAAAAGCGCCAGAGGACATTAGTAATATAAGAGTGCATAGCCAGTATCATGAATCACTTCAATATTATAATTATTATAGGAGGATAATCTCCCTTCTCAAATTACAATATGATGGCAGCATTTCTGGAAAGAAAATGTATGTACAGTAATACCAGATTAATCCAGTATAACAGATTCAGTATACTAGTCGGATCTGAAGGATCTCAAGATGGCAGATATATCACTCCCTACAAGATATGTTAAAAGAGTGATATTTACAACTAGACATTACTCAATAAAACAGGCAAAGGAAATATTGTCATTGAGGCCATTGGGTTTCACAGTGTTTAGAACAAATGTCCACTGTGCCTCTTTTTTGAGTAGCAAAGTATCAATGTCACCTCCCCTTGGTGGCGGCCGAACATGTTCTATACCTTGGAATTTAAAGCACTCCAAGTTACCAGGATGGCAAGTGGCTACATGCTGTGCTATCGGGGTGTCTCCCAAGTTTTTAATTTTAAGGAGATGCTCTCCAATACGCCTCCTGAATTCGCGTTTCGTTTTGCCTGTGTATTGAATACCACAGATACAGGTGGCTAAATACACCACTCCAACTGTTCTACAGTTGATAAAGGTCTTAATAGTATATTCATGTCCTGTGATGGAGCTCCTGAATTTCGTACTTTTTAAGATGGCTTTACAGGCGACGCAGCTCCCACACTGATAGGTACCCTTCGGTTTGTTGGTTCCCAGCCATGTTATATCCCTGGGACTGGTAAAGGCACTGTGTACCAGTTTATCCCTGATGTTTCCCCCTCGTCTGTATGTAATCATGGGGCTACTACCTACCAAATGACCAACATCCGGGTCAGTTTTCAAGATATCCCAGTTATCAGTGAGGAGCTTGCGTATTTCCCTGCTTGCTGTATCATAAGTACCGATAATTCGTATCTGTGGCTCATCAGATGTTCTGTTCCTCGGATGCAACAACTCCTCTCTATTACATGCTGCTGCATGTTGATATGCCTCCTTCAAGATCGCTTTAGGATAGCCTTTATCTGTAAACCGTACTTTAAGGTCATCAGCCGAGGCCTTGAAGTCGGACCATTGGGAACAATTACGCCTCATCCTGAGATATTGTCCCTTTGGGATGCCCTTCTTGAGTGGTTGGGGATGCCCACTCTCCCATCTCAAGAGGGCATTCGTGGCCGTTGGTTTACGGAACACCTTGGTTGCTATGTGACCCGAAGGGTCAATCTCAATCAAAAGATCCAGAAAGGTGAGTCGTTTTCCATCAATCTCTGATGTAAAAAACAAACCAAGAGAGTTGTTGTTTAATCTCGAAACAAAATTCACAAACCCCTCCTTCGTGCCTTTCCACAAAATGAAAACATCATCAATGAACCTCATCCATAATAGTATGGATGAGGTCCATTGTTCCATTTCCTCGTTGAAGACAACCTCCCTCTCCCACCAGCCCAGGTAAAGGTTAGCAAACGTAGGAGCACATGGGCTCCCCATCGCCACCCCCCTGAGCTGGCGGTAGAGGGAACGGTCATACAAGGTGGAGTTCCATCGCGTCGGGCAGTCACAAATCAGACGTCTGACGGGCAGGTGGTGTCGCCGCTGAATGTCAGCAAGGCGAGCCATGGCCGCGTAAGATCTTCTAAAATGGCCAGAGATTTTCCTGGCCTGCCGCAAAACATCCTGGATCCCGGGGTATTTGGCAAGTAATCACTGCACGACTAAGTTCAGGACGTATGCCATCGACGGCACGTGTGTCATTTTGCCCTATTTCAGCGCACTCATCAGATTGGCATCGTTGTCGCACACCACTTTACCAACTGTCAAATTGAGCGGGGTTATCCACTGATCTGCCTGTGACCGCAAAGCTGAAAGGAGTGCAGGACCGGTGCGGCTCTTGGCTTACAGGCACAACAGACGCAGCAAAGCATGGTAACGTCTCACCTGGCACGTCGAATAGGTTCTGGGGATCTTGGGGGGGGGGTGCAGCGGAAGAGCCGGTAGCAGCGGAAAAGGAGGAGTCAGCCAAAGAGTAGAGGGAGGATGGAGCAGGAGGAGAAGAAGAGAGCAGGCCTGCATGCAATCCGTGGCGGTAACATCAAATCTACACGGGTGCCACGGATTGCATGCTTGACGGCCGTCAGAAGGTTCACCCAGTGGGCAGTAAAAGTTATGTACCTTCCCTGCCTGTGTTTGCTAGACCACGTGTCTGTGGTCAGATGTACCTTGGCACCGACACTGTGTGCCAGAGATACATTCACTTGCTGCTGAACATGGCCATATAGCTCTGGGATGCCTTTCTGGGAGAAATATTTCCTTCTGGGGACCTTCCATTGAGGTGTTCAAATGGCCAGAACCCTACCACCCCTGCGGAATGGCCTGCCTCTTCCTCTGCCTGTCATTTTCAAAATGACCCTGTGACAAAAGTCCATATAGAAGAGCAGTATTTGTGGAAGAAGGTATATCACACCCCTGCCTCATTCAGTTTTTTTGGGGGGCAACTGGTAAATCACACCAGTAGAAATTATTGGTTCCAATAGTGTTTGTCACTCTGTGTAGATGCTGTAACGCAGCAAAACTGCAGACAAATGCTGCACTACCTAAATGCACTATATAGAACTTATATTATTGGTATATAAAATCCCTGCTTCAATCAGTTTTTTGGGGGGGCAACTGGTAAATAACACCAGTAGAAATTATTTCTTCAACTAGTGTTTTTTACTCTGTGTAGATGCGGTAACGCAGCAAAAACGCAGACATATGCTGCACTACCTAAATGCACTATATAGAACGTATATTACACCCCGCAGTATGTCACACCTATCGATAGCACACCTATACCAGTCCTTAAAAGGACTTTTGTGGTCCTATTAGCTAGTGATTTGTGTCTCTAACAGTCTGTCACTGCTCCACACAGCAACCTCTCCCTACACTGGCAAAAGGCTGAATGTAAAATGGCACCCAGATCAGGTTTATTTATAAGGTAGGTGGTATGTCCATGTGCTGAAACGTCTCAATTGGCTGTCCTGTACCACCTAATGGATGTGTCATGGGTCAAAGTTCTTCACAATGTAAAAGAACACGGCGGGCGCGAATATCGCCATATGTTCGCATGTTCGGCAAATCACGTACGAGCAAAGTTCGCTGCGAAACGACCGCCGGGCGAACCGCAAGGCCATCTCTAGCCATAACTGTATTTTCCCCAAGGAGAACTCGTATGTCCACCCAAGATGTGGAGAAGCTGACCTTTGCGAAGATGAATCAGGCGTGGATCAGCCAGTATTTCCATACACCAGTGCCTGATGCATCGGACTAGATCTACACCTAAACTTTGTCAAAAGAAACCTATTTCTTCTAGCTACCTATATCAGCTACTATTCTGATGCTGCCACCCACCTGATGCCACCCACCTGCCAGGCGCTCCTACTGCCACCCACCATCAGCTGGTACTGGTATTGCACCCCACCTCACCACTATATCACAGGGCCACTCTGTGGTCTCGTCATGCTGCTGCCACCTCTCCACTATGTCACTGGGCGACTCTGTGGTCTCCTCATGCTGCTGCCACCTCAGAAATCTGTGGTCTCCTCATGCTGATGCCACCTCACCACTCTGTGGTCTCTTCATGCTGCTTCTACCTCACCAATCTGTCACTGGGCCACTCTGTGGTCTCCTCATGCTGCTGCCACCTCAACAATCTGTGGTCTCCTCATGCTGTTGCCACCTCACCACTCTGTGGTCTCCTCATGCTGCTGCTACCTGACCATTCTGTTATTGGGCCACTCTGTGGTCTCCTTATGCTGCTACCAGGTCACCAGTCTGTCACTGGAGCACTCTGTGGTATCCTCATGCTGCTGCCAACTCACCACTATTTCACTGGGCCACTACGTGGTCTCCATATGCTGCTGCCACCACTCTGTGGTCTCCTGATGCTGCTGCCACCTCACCACTATGTCACTGGAACACTCTGTAGTCTCATCATGCTGCTGCCACCTCACCATTCTTTCATTGGGCCACTCTGTGGTCTCCTCAAGCTGCTGCCAACTCACTACTCTGTGGTCTCCTAAAGCTGCTGCCAACTCACCACTCTATCACTGGGCCACTCTGTGTTCTCCTCATGCTGCTGCTAACTCAACACTCTGTCACTGGGCCACTTTGTAGTCTCCTAATGATGCTGCTACCTGACCACTCCATCACTAGGCCATTCTGTGGTCTCCTCATGCTGCTGCAACCTCACCATTATGTCACTGGGTCACTCTGTGGTCTCCTCATGCTGCTGCCACCTCACCACTATGACACTTGGTCACTCTGTGGTCTCCTCATGCTGCTGCCACCTCAATAATCTGTGATCTCCTCATACTGCTGCTACCTGACCATTCTGTCATTAGGCCACTCTGTGGTCTCCTCATGCTGCTGCCATCTCAATAATCTGGGGTCTCCTCATGCTGTTGTCACCTCACCACTCTGTGGTCTCCTCATGCTCCTGCTACCTGACCATTCTGTCATTAGGCCACTCTGTGGTCTCTTCATGCTGCTGCCACCTCACCACTTTGTCATTGGGCCACTCTATGGTCCCCTCATGCTGCTGCAACCTCACCACTCTGTCGTCTCCTCATGCTGCTGCCATCTCAGCACTCTGTCACTGGGCCACTCTGTAGTCTCCTCAAGCTGCTGCCAACTCACTACTCTGTGGTCTCCTAAAGCTGCTGCCAACTCACCACTCTGTCACTGGGCCACTCTGTGGTCTCCTCATGCTGCTGCCGCCGGGCCACTCTGTGGTCTCCTCATGCTGCTGCCACCTCACCACTCTGTGGTCTCCTCATGCTGCTGCCACCTCACCACTCTGTGGTCTCCTCATGCTGCTGCCACCTCACCATTCTGCTGTGGTCTCCTCTTGCTGCTGCCAACTCACCACTCTGTCACTGGGCCACTCTGTGATCTCCTCATGCTGCTGCCAACTCAACACTTTGTCACTGGGCCAGTTTGTGGTCTCCTAATGCTGCTGCTACCTGACCACTCCATCACTAGGCCATTCTGTGGTCTCCTCATGCTGCTGTGATCTCACCATTATGTCACTGGGTCACTCTGTGGTCTCCTCATGCTGCTGCCACCTCACCACTATGACACTTGGTCACTTTGTGGTCTCCTCATGCTGCTGCCACCTCAATAATCTGTGGACTCCTCATGCTGCTGCTACCTGACCATTCTGTCATTAGTACACTCTGTGGTCTCCTCATGCTGCTGCCATCTCAACAATCTGTGGTCTCCTTATGCTGTTGCCACCTCACCACTCTGTGGTCTCCTCATGCTGCTGCTACCTGACCATTCTGTCATTAGGCCACTCTGTGGTCTCCTCATGCTGCTGCCACCTCACCACTTTGTCATTGGGCCACTCTGTGGTCTCCTCATGCTGCTGCCACCTCACCACTCTGTGGTCTCCTCATGCTGCTGCCACCTCACCACTCTGTGGTCTCCTCATGCTGCTGCCACCTCAGCACTCTGTCACTAGGCCACTCTGTGGTCTCCTCATGCTGCTGCCACCTCACCACTATATCACTGGGCAACTGTGTGGTCTCCTTATGCTGCTGCCAACTCCCCACTGTCACTGGGCCACACTGTGGTCTCCTCATGCTGCTGCCACCTCACCACTATTTCACTGGGCCACTCTGTGGTCTCCTCATGCTGCTGCCACCTCACCACTATGTCACTGGGCCACTCTGTGGTCTCCTTATGCTGCTGCCACCTCAACACTCTGTGGTCTCCTCATGCTGTTGCCACCTCACCACTCTGTCACTGGGCCACTCTGTGGTCTCCTAATGCTGCTGCCACCTCTCCACTCTGTGGTCTCTTCATGCTGCTGCTACCTTACAACTATGTCACTGGGCCACTCTGTGGTCTCCTCATGCTGCTGCCACTTCACAACTATATCACTGGACCACTCTGTGGTCTTCTTATGCTGCTGCTACCTGACAACTCTGTCACTGGGCCACTCTGTGGTCTCCTCATGCTGCTGCCACCTCACCACTATGTCACTGGGCAACTGCGTGGTCTCCTTATGCTGCTGCCAACTCACCACTGTCACTGGGCCACTCTGTGGTCTCCTCATGCTGCTGCCACATCACCACTATTTCACTGGGCCACTCTGTGGTCTCCTCATGCTGCTGCCACCTTAACACTCTGTGGTCTCCTCATGCTGTTGCCACCTCGCCACTCTGTCACTGGGTCACTCTGTGGTCTCCTAATGCTGCTGCCACCTCTCCACTCTTTGGTATCTTCATGCTGCTTCTACCTCACCACTATGTCACTGGGCCACTCTGTGGTCTCCTCATGCTGCTGCCACTTCACAACTATGTCACTGGGCCACTTTGTGGTCTCCTCATGCTGCTGCTACCTGACCACTCTGTCACTGGGCCACTCTGTAGTCTCCTCATGCTGCTGCTACCGGACCACTCTGTCACTGGGCCACTCTGTGGGTTCCTCATGCTGCTGCTTCCTCACCACTATGTTACTGGGCCACTCTGTGGTATCCTTTTGCTGCTGCCACCTCACCACTATGTCACTGGGCCACTCTGTGGTCTCCTCATGCTGCTGCCACCTCAACACTCTGTGGTCTCCTCATGCTGCTGCCATCTTAATAATCTGTCACTGGGCCACTCTGTGGTCTTCTCATGCTGCTGACACCTCAATATTTGGTGGTCTTCTCATGCTGC
Source organism: Bufo gargarizans (assembly GCF_014858855.1). Lineage (NCBI taxonomy): Eukaryota > Metazoa > Chordata > Amphibia > Anura > Bufonidae > Bufo > Bufo gargarizans. The sequence goes on along the minus strand of NC_058083.1, from coordinate 390,855,468 downwards.
TGACACCTCACCATTGTGTCACTGGGCCACTCTGTGGACTTCTCATGGTGTTCCCACCCTCCACACTCCATGACTTGGCCACTATTCTGCATTTTTGGCCTCGATGACATCACTATTATTTTGACCCTTCTGATATGTCAGAAGGAAGGAAAAATGAGACACACAACGGATCCTGTCTATGTAGCAGCTGTAAGGCCTGTATGCCATGGTCCCTATTTTGCATCATAATTGGCTTATGATTTGGTAGCAAAAAGCAGGAGTGGGTACAAAACACAGAAGACATGCAAATATTCGATTCACGTGTCACCTGTTTTGGATCAACTCCTGTTTTTGTTTTTTTGGGCTTTAGCAATAGTGATGGATTACTGACAAAATGCTGACTGAGTGAAGGCAGATGCTCAACAGACAGGTTCTGTTTTTTTGGGGTTATTGTTCTGACATATCAGAGGAAGGGCAAAATAATCAGTGACGTCAACACAAACTTAAGGCTGACGCCCTCTCCACTCTCTCAGGGGGGGCTCTACTTGTATAGGCGTTCTGTAGAAATCTATGTGGAATCAGCTGGTGACGGTGTAAAAGGAGTGCGCTCTTTCACGCTATAGTAGGATCTTGGGCCTCTGCATGGTTCTTTTTACCTGGCGCAAACATTGACCTGTAAGGCTGAGTTCACACTTGAATTATTTGGTCTGTTTTGGCCCCAGAACAGCCCAAATAAGTGAATCGTGCAGTGATTCTAAGAGTGATGCCTGTCATCACTGTCATACTGATTCAAAGTATTGTTTCACTACCACAGCAGACTCCCTATGCGTGTTTCTGCAAGGCACAGTGTTCTACACCACCATACAGACTCTCTGCAGCCAGAAAATTGCTGTTTTTAACAAGATTCACTGCAAATAAATTAGGATCAAATCTTTTTGTAAAATTTGGCGAACCAACCAAATTGAATTTATGAGAAATTCGCTCATCTCTAATTCTGTTCACCAGTTTGGAACATTTTCCTTTTAATCAAGAAATTTTTATTGATTTTAAATAAAGTAATTACAATCAGTTGACAGTGTTGTAACAATACATCATCCAAGTACTCCAGCTTGTAAAGACATTGCCGGATATAGTGAAATTACATATTTTCCATAGTTGTAGAGTCAGGTAATGATGTGCACATCTAATTGAAATTATGAAAAAACTTAGACCCACAGTATGGGTTTTCTTTAATTTGCATCCAAGAACAAAACAAGAATAAAACTAGAAATAAACACAGAATGAACGGGTGTCCATATGGGTGACTTCAACTATGTTTATAGATTCATATGGGTAATGGCACATAAGCTTTCGGCATGGAGGCCTCTAGGTTAATGTCTTATCTATAGGTGGTTTTGGTCATATACCATTGACTAGATATCCACACTGACCACGATGTATGGAATTTTGTCATAGAAGGTGGTTGAGTATGGAACATTTTTTCATGTATGCAGGTGGAATTTACCAAGGCAATCACTTCTTGTAGGGTAGGGGTGAAGGGATTTTCCAATGTCTAGTGATAACTAATTTGGTTGCCATAAGTATGTGAGTAATTATTGTTCTATACTGGTACGCTAGAGTATCCATTCCAATAAAGAGAAGTTCTATCTCTGGCGTTAGTGCTAATCTAGTGGGAATGAGGTCAGCTATGAGAGTCTGAACATTACTCCATAGTTGGGAGATCCTAGGGCATGACCAAAGTGTATGAAGAAAATATCCTTTATCCCCACAGCCTCTCCAGCACTCAGGAGATGAGGAAGGGAACATCCCATGTAGTCTGGTAGGTGTGTAATACCATCTTAGGGTAGTTTTATAGATCGCCTCCTGGTGTGTCACACAACGGAAAGCAGTATTAACAATGCGGAAGGCAGCTTGCCACTGGTCTTTTGAGAAGGATTGGTGAAGGTCCGTTTCCCATCATACCAGGGGAGATCTGGAGATCTAACCCTGGAATGTGGTCTGTGAGGCAGGCTATAGATACTATGAGGGAGGGAATCCCTCCCCCATCGTTAGATCTCTCTAAATATGATTTCCAGGTTGAAATGGATAATTTCACTGTAGGTAGAGGGCATACATATGGTCCATTTCCAAGCTGTTCCCACCAGCGGGGAGCGGAGAGTAGATAAATTAAGCAAGGTTCTCTCCATTGATACCCAATGTTTATCTGCAGAGTCATTCTACCAGTGAACCAATCGGTCTAGCAAGCCAACTGTGTGATAGTGTTTTAGGTTGGGTACTCCCAGTCCCCCCTCTTTTTTGTGCCTGGTTAACATCAAGTACACTACTCTAGGATGTTAAGAGTTCCAGACGAAGTCCATCATCTATTTTCGAGCTTTGTTAAAGAAAGACTCAGGGATTGGAATGGGGAGAGTTCTAAAGAGGTAGAGGAGATTGGGTAGGAGTAGCATTTTATATGCTGTTTTTCTGACAAACCAAGAAATCAGATGTGATTTAATACTAGTAATGTATTTTTGTAATTCTACTAGCAAGGGCAGAAAGTTGGTGTGGAATGTCTTTTACACGGGGTAGGTTCATTGAATGCCCAGGTAGGATATGCTTTCCTGCTGCCAATCTAAGGGGAATAGGCTTTTAAGTTGTAGCAGTTAGTCGATTTATAGGGAGGCTCTGGGACTTTTCGATGTTTAGTTTGTAATATGATACCTGGCCAAAGACCTTTAATAAGTAAATTGGACCCATAAATCCAAACTTTTGTAACACCGAAAAAGCATAAGGCCAATTAATGCGATCAAACGCCTTTTCGGCGTCCAACGTCAGGAATGTAGTCGGGGTACCTGAGGATTCTGCTATTTGCAGAAGTATCAGGAGTCTTCTGGTGTTGTCCGGAGCTTGTCTCCCTGTTACAAACCCTGTTTGATCTATATAAATTAAGGAGGGAATAATGGATAAGAGTCTTTTTCCTAATATCTTTGCATATATCTTAACATCGCAAATTAGCAATGAAATTGGTCAGTAGCTAGTGGTTTGCAAGGGTTATTTTCCTGGTTTTGGAATAGTTACTATGAGTGCCTCTAGCATCTCTGATGGGAAGGAGCCAGATTCCATTGCTGTGGAGTACACTGGTATGAGATGTTCTATTAATTGGGGGCCATAATTTGTGTCGTATAACAAGGATAATCCATCAGGACTCGGGGCTTTATTTAGAGGGAGTGAGTGAATTACTGCCCGTATCTCTTCGGAGGAGATTGGTTTGTTGAGGGCCTTCAGTTCTTCTGGGAGTAATTTTGGAAGGTTGATCTGTCCTAAAAAGGAGTTTATATCCTGTTGGGTAGGTTGAACAGTGTTAGTATCCTCACTTAAATTACATAAGCGAGAATAGTAATCTCGAAAGGCATTGGCTATATCCCTAGGGGTGGAGACTGGATTCCCTGTGGTAGGATGATGGATGCACTGTATATTTTATTTTAGCTCTAAAGACTAAAGTCTTTTTGCCAAAAGCGCTCCAGATTTGTTGTCTTGGGCATCATATTGAAACTTAAGGTGTCTAAGAGATTTTTCATAGGCATACATGAGGAGGCTCCTCAGATGCAGTCTGGCTCTAGAGAGCTCAGCTATGTGAGATTCTGAGAGGTATTGTTTATTCAATATCTTGAGATGTTGGATAGTCTGCATCATGGTCTGGATGTCTTTGTCTCTTTGCTTCCAAATGCTGCTCTGTTTGATAAGGATCCTCCTCATGTACGCCTTGTGGCAGTTCCACAGAGTATAGGGCTGGATCTCTGAGGCACTATTTGTAGCAAAGAACTCTCTAAGGGACAGCTCCATCTGTCTTTCCACTGCTGGCACAGACAGAAGGTAGGTATTTAGCCTCCAGACATAATCTGAGATTCTGGAAGGGGTTTCTGACAGTGACAGCGTTACAGGAGCATGATCTGACCACTGAATAGAGCCTATTTCCATTGCGAAGGTTTTATCTATGACGGATTTACCCACCCAAAACATGTCTATTTGGAGTAGGTTTTATGGACTCTAGAATAGTATGTGTAATCTTTTTCATTTACATGCAGGAGAGGCAATATATCCTACAAGTCGTGCGCCCATGTCAATTTTGGCAGTGAAATTCTGCGGGACAGGGGATTTGCGGTTGAATCTAGAGGGGTTACATATACCGTAGCATTGAAATCCCCGCAGATCACAACGTTTCCCTTTTGTACTTTTTGCAGTGTACCCAGCGTGCATCTAAGGAAGCGTTCTGCATGTGAGTTTTGTGCATATACATTCATTATAGTGTATTCTACATTGTTAACACAACAATGTACTATTATATAACGGCTGTGTGGATCAATTCAGGTTTGGTAGATTTGGACTGTCACTGATGCCTTGAAAGATATAAGTACTCCTCTTTTTTTGGGGGGAAAGAAGATTTAATGATGATGGGGTAATCTTTGTGGTATATTTTAGGTGGATTAGTGGATGAAATATGCGTCTCCTGCAGACAAGCAATATTGCATTTTTGGGAGTTTAATTCTCTACACATTACCAACCTCTTGAAGGGGCTATTCAACCCCCTCACATTCAAAGAAAGAAACTTAAGTACCATTGTAAATTACCAGGAAATGATAGGTACAGTATATGTGTTGGTACTAGTTCTCGGAAATCGAGGGAATTGCCCAGCACCCCCAACAGATCCAGTACAAGAAAGACATTCACCCAGACATCTGACCCATGAAGATGCTACAAAAATAAAATGGTAAGAGTTAACAAGTAATAAACTGCAGTAAAACATTAACTGTACCCAGACCATGAATTTGCACCCGGTCTTGAAGGTACTTCATGAACTGGGGGTGCAAACAGTTGACCTCTTAGTTTAGCTCAAGAGGGATTCCACCATCTCCCCCTCCCCAGGTAGATGGCTATAGGGGAAGAGAAAGGGAGAGAACAGAAGGCCCGGTAGAGGGCCATGGTTCAGGATATAGGAACTACATGCAGCTCTTGGTCCATCTTCGCGGGGGGGTGCTGTTGGTCTGCGGAGGGTCTTCGTCCATTGGGATGTGCCACTTGGAGAGAAGAGCTTTTCCTTCTTCTATCGATGCAGCTGCATGGAATGTTCCTTTTCTGTTAATAAGGTTCTTTGTGTGAAACTCCCACCGGTATGGAATAGCATGATGTTTAAAAATAAGTAAATAAGTTAGTGGTGCGAGACGTCTACAGGCTTGCAGGGTAGCAACTGATAAGTCCGTGAATAGGGATGAGTATGGGTCAGGTAGTTGCTGTTGTTTTCATGCCTTTTCCATGAGCTTCTCCTTAATGTGGTAGAAATTATATCTAGCCAATACGACCCTGGGCACTGAGTCTGGTAGATTAGGTGGTTTGGGGACTCTATGTTCTTGGTCTATCTTGATTTCATAGTCAGCACAGTCGGGGAGTAGTAGTTTGGTAAGCTGTTGCAGGTATGCTCTAAGTTCTGAGCCTGGAATGGACTCTGGCATATATTTGAACTTTATATTATTTCTGCGGTTACAATCTTAAAATGTCACTAGTATCGCTTGTAGGGTGGCCACTTGGTCGCCTAAATTATTATGAGAGTCCACCAGCTCATTATGAGCTTCAGCAAAGGATGCCATTTTAGATTGCACATGGGAGACTCTGTCTCCTAAATCATTGATCAAGTTTTGTGAAATCCTTATGCAAAGAGGAACGTAAGGCTAATTACATTTCTTTCAATGTGTGCTTTGAAGCTGCTTTATCTGATGTTTGAAACTGTGAGAAAATGTCAGAGTCCTCTATTGGAGCAGTAGATGGTGGTGAGACAGCGCTTTGGGTTCTATTTTGCCGGCCTTGCCTCTGCTGTTACGGACTTGCCAGCGTTGCATCTCGGTCTCCACTAGGAGTAGAGGTGTGACCACCCTTTTCCCCAGGCGTCGGGGGTTGCCAAGGCCCTTGTAAGGCTTCGTGTCCTGTAATTTCGTCACTTTCCATTCCGGAGGAGACAGGAGAGTCCCAGTCACCATTCAGGGAAAACTGCCGGGCGGCTGAAGGGATAGGGGTTGAGGCTATGGTAGGGTGAGTTGATTGTGGCAGGAAATCTGCTAGGGCCATTCTGTGCTCCTGCGTTCTCTCATCCTCCCTATCTTTGCTTACCGTTTCTCCATAAAAGAAATGCTCCAAAGGCATTAAGCCTGTTTCGCAGCCATTCTTAGGTTCGTGGGAATGCTTTGGGTCGCTGTGGAAGTCGCTAGCTGAGGGAGATGGAGAGCGGGATCTGGAACTCACTCACCAAGCGGCCATCTCAGGTGCCAGCCAGCAGTTTGGAACATTTTCAATCATTCTTGTCTCATGCTTTAAAACCTGTCAACTAGTCAGTATTTTTTGTAACCCACACTAAAAAACAAAAATAAAGTTAAAATCAGATCAGTACTGGCCACTGTAGTACTTCATTATTTATTTATATTTTTTATAAAAGTAAGGCCCTTCCAATGCCTTTTGTCCAATGCCTATATTTTGGTCAAATCAAAAATCTTTGATCAGATTTTTATTTGTGTACCATTTTCTATATGCTATTATATAGGTTTTCTTTCCACATCTGCTATTTTTGCTCCTCCTTACAAATCTTTTTAGTATTTCATCTATAAAACAAGCAACAGTGCAAAAACACATTTCCCTTCTTAACAGGCTCTGACTCATTACAAGAAAATGCTTCATCAGTTCACTGACCTGCAAACTTATGTCAACCATGGCTGTTATCAGAAAATCAATATTAACATCATTTGAGCTCTTTGGAAGATGTTACTTCTTGGGTTCTTTAAACTTTGTAATGCCTGTCACATCTGCAAATTGTCCTTATTCTGATAAATACCTGTATTTTTGCAATTCAGCTTGGAACTATCTGTGTTGCGCTTCTATAATTAGTGACCAAGCCTGTTTGGGCCTTAATGACCAAGCCAGATTTTGTCCCAGGAAAGAAGATGTAGGCAGCATGTCCGGTATAAAAACCCTTTAATGGGAACCGCCATTTTGGAAATCTGACATGTTCCACGTTAGCAGAGAATAACTTCGTAAAGGTTTTGTACATCAAAGTAATTCTGACATTGTTTTCTCGTCACATATTGCACTTTACTTAGGTGGTAACATTTTACCAATAAAATATGCGTATCTTTATTAAAAAACGTAAAAACCTATCGGAGTTCTTCCAATTCAATGATAATGGTATGACCTCAGATACTACTTTATGGTGTGCTCATAAAGCATTTATAAGGGTCCACTTTCTGAAAATGACTTCCATTCAAAAAAAGAAAAGATCAGAAATAATAGACTCTTTAACCGCTGAAATCAATAAACTAGAGGAGGAATTCTAGGGCTCTTTTCATAACGACACCCTTATAAAACTAAAGAAAGCACGTTTTCAATTATACTTACATCTCCAAAATAACTTTGACTTCCATCTACGTAGGATAAAAGCAAACCACTATTCTCAGGGTAACAGAGCTAATAAACAACTGGCCAGGAGGATTAAGACCAAAGAAGTTAAATCTAGAATTCCCCTTATCCTTGACAGTCAAGGCAACAAGCAAGTTTTTAATCCCAAGCAAATTTCCGAAGAATTTGCTAAATACTATCATGACTTATACAACCTTAGTGAGTCTTACACAGGCACGCATCCAAATGCTGCATTAACAGCATTAATCGATTTCTTGACCATATCTCCCTTCCTAGCATCACTGACAGTCAGTTAGAAACGCTTAACAAAGAAATCTCCCTGAATGAAATGTTTCAAACCATTTCAACATTAAAATTAAACAAATCCCCAGGGCCAGATGGTCTGACCAACGAATATTATAAGCAATACACTAGTGTACTTGCTCCATATCTAAAATGTACTTTTCATCACATTATACAATCTGGACACATACCTTCTGACATGCTCCAAGTTTTAGTTATAACCCTTCTCAAACCTGACAAATCTACTGATAAGCACTCAAATTTTAGACCTATATCCCTGCTAAATTCAGATTTAAAAATATACTCCAAAATCCTTGCCTCAAGGCTTGCAGACATTTTACCCGAAATTATAAATCCAGACCAAATAGGTTTTATTAAAAATCGTCAATCCTCAGATGGAACTAGAAGATTTATTGATCTGATGGATGTGGTTCAGGGCTCTCGAACGCCCTCTCTGCTTCTCTCTTTGGACGCAGAGAAGGAGTTCGACAGGGTACACTGGAATTATATTGAAGCTGTGTCGGCAAAATTTGGTATTACGGGTTCTTTCCTAACAGCAATATTGTCACTTTACACAAAGCCGTCTGCACTGGTTTACTCTTCCGGTTTCCTTTTCTCCCCTTTTCCTATATCTAATGGCAGACACCAAGGTTGTCCTCTATCCCCTCTTATTTTTGCCATGGCGATGGAGCCCTTTGCGGAGCATGTTAGATCATCCCCTCTAATCTCTGGTATCAAAGTTGGCCACATAGAACACCGCATTGGTTTATTTGCCGATAATGTAATGATTATTACATACAAACTTATGGCATCTTTAGAAGCTATTAAAAATATTGTCAACTCCTTCAGCGCAGCCTCATACTAGAGTCAATACAACTAAGTTGCAGATTTTAAGCTTAGATCTTTCTCCCTCTACTCTTTCCTACATTAAAAAAACGTTTGACTTCACTCTACCAAAAACCTATATACAATACCTAGGAATTAAACTGGTGTACCCTACATCTAATTTGTTCAAACAGAACTTTATCCCATATTAGATTCTATTAAACTTAGTTTATCATCCTTAAAACTCCAAAATCTTTCATGGCTAGGCCGGCAAGCAGCTATAAAAATGATTAAACTGCCCAAGATCATATACATTATGAGAAGCATTCCAAATTGTCTCCCAACACCCTACACCGCTAAACTGAACTCCCTTGTCTCCCATTTTCTATGGGGAAAAAGAAGACCGAGAGTCAAGTCCTCGATTCTCATACTCCATAATAGCCTGGGAGGTATAAATACGCCTTCCATCCATTATTATCATCAAGCTATAATTTTAGATCAAAGGAGAGCTCTCTTATCCAATGATATATGTAAAACATGGGTTCAAATTGAATCACATGGCATGCGCCCACTTACACTCCAACAATATCTGACCACTATAGCTATGTTCAAAACTTCGATCCCAACTAACCTTCTAACTGTTAAAACAATATTGCACATGTGGAGAAACATCCCAAACAATGTTTCCTTATTACCCTGCACACTTCAGGAGTCGCCTTTGGATATCTGTGAAATTGCTATACCTAACTTATCTCTCTCTTTAAGGAAACGGAAGGGCCTCTCTAAACTGGATCAGTTGTGGAATAACAAGGTATTTGCTAACTTTTCCTACCTTAGGGACCAATTCAACATCCCATCAAAGGATTTTTTTTTTCTTCAGATTAGAAGTCTTTTACATTCCTATGTGATTCCTGACATTAGCACTGACAATACAACTAAAACTCTGGATCCTTTCTAATAATTTATGCAACAGAGGTATTTCCAGAGGATAACAGATTTTGAAAGAACCTAATGTAGACCCTCTGGCTCACTTAAAAAATAAATGGCAATCAGAATTACAATTATCCATTACTCCCGAACAATGGTTGGAATCTTTCATAATCATTTCTAAACTGTTCAAAAATATTACTTACGTTGAAAACGCCAGAAAGATATTCTATTTTTGGTACTATACACCAGTCTTTTTCAATAACATGTTCCTTGATATATCACCTACTTGCTGGAGATGTCACACACTCAGTGGTACATATGTTCATGTGTGGTGGTCTTGTCCGGTCCTTTAGCCATCTCCATTATTGGCTCTACTTTTAATAGGCTTAAATGATCTTCCCTCTTATCTACAAACCATAGCTGCTCATTTTATCTTTACTACCAGATTGAAGATTGCTTCTTGTTGGAAACAAGGAAACGTACCTACTCTTCTAAATATTATTAGAGAAATTAATAATAACTGTTGGTATGAAGGGATGTTTGCACGTGCAAATAACAGGTTGCACACCTTCAAAATCATGTGAGATGTTTGCTTAAATTCCAACTTCTGTATGCTATGCGGCAGACAAACTATTTTAAATGACCTCCTAAAACTGTTTATTTTTCATATGGGTTCATTGTTTCCTGCTCTTCTACTGCTCAATTCCTTATATTGTACTCATTTATCCTGCACACAATGGGCCAGATTTATCATTAGCTCAGGTCAGAATAATGGAGTGAAAAAGTCCCCAAACAGTCCCAAACGCTAAAACTGCGCACAAATTTGCGACTTTTTTCGGCTCTGCACTATGCTCGCCAGTTTTCTGAAAGTGGGCGTGTTTTCTTATGTAAATGAATCTCTAGACAGATTTACTATTGGGACTATTTAAAAAGTCGCAACTTCACTCCAGTGAGGACCATGCTTATCTTATGAGACTTTTTAATAGAACATGTGACTTTTTCATAAAAACGTGCGACTTTTATGTAAAGATGTGTGACTTTTGTAAAGCTGCTTACTGACGGATAAACTGCTACCGTCAAACCACATTTATTACAGTCTTAAAGGGCCGATCATAAATCTGACTTGGTTAAAACTGACTTTAAAATTAAGAAGTACATCCTAAAATGTATCACCTATCCCCATTGTGGACCTAATATTATGTCTTGACAAACGGCAGGGCCCAAACATAAAGGAACACCCATTGGCTTTCAGATAATAAATTGAAAATGGTTCAGTCCCCATTGCACACTTGTAATGGTGTTGAGCTACCACAATTATAGGAACCCCCATAAATGACCCTATTTTGAAAACTATACCCCCAAAGGTATTCATCTAGGGGTTTAGTGAACTTTTAGACTCCATAGTTTTATAAAGAAATTTATGCTAAGAAGGTGACAAAAAAATAAATTTTCTTTTTTTACACAAAAGTGTAAATTTAAAGACAGTTTTTTTTTCTACAAAGCACATGAAAATTAAGAAGTACATCCCAAAATGTAACACCCCATTTCTTCTGTCTTTAGAAAGATCCTCTTTGTGACCCTAATCTTATTTCTTGACACACGACAGGGCCCAAACATAAAAGAGCACTTGGGGCCATTCAGATAATAAACTGAAAATGGTTCAGGCCCCATTGCACACAAGTAATAGTGTTGTGCTGAAAAATAATAGAAAACCCTTATAAATGACCCCATTTTAAAAACTAGATCCATTAAAGCATGCACCTAGTGGTGTAGTAAGCATGCTGAGTACAAAATTATTATAGGATGAAATAATGAGAATATATGGTTTTATTCAAATTGTTAATACAATTTTCACAGGAAATTGGAGAAAAAATATTTTTAGATGGGTAACCCTGTTACTGTCTTCGAAACCTGCCACATTATTATCTTTGTGGCGCATACAGATGAGAAGTGAAGCTGTGCACTTATAAGGGAGGCAGATTTCTAAAAAGGCATTTGCCTGTACATATGACTATGTCTCACCAAACTGAGGAAAAAAAACTGAACTGTAGTGAAAGGTAACAAGTCCAAGAAAACTGAGCAAAATGTCTCAACTGTGTTGCAAATTCCAGTTTGTTCACAAGATACAAGAACACCGGTAGGGCTATAATGACAAGCTGGCATTCAAGGACATATACTGGTCGTACAACGTCTCTTTAGCCCCATCAATTCTTATATGAGAGACGAACGTCCTAAGTGACACGGTGCACCATAACAGGCCCCTGCCCGGCAAGGTAGAAACCGCTATGCACACAATCAACCAGTCACCTACAGAATATATAAAAGGACAGTGTCCAGAATCGTCTGTAAGAACAGTAATGGATCACTAATTCCCAAAATGATGTCAGGATTTCTTGACATATTGTGGGGTGTCCACAAAAAAAAAATTCTTAATAAAGCCCTTAGGCTGGGTTCACACAGGTGCGTTGAGGGAACATGCAGGATTTTTCCGCGCGATTGCAAAGTGTTTTAATGCGTTTTGTATGCGCGTGAGAGAAATCGGCATGTTTGGTACCCAGACCCGAACCCGGACTTCTTCACAGAAGTTCAGGTTTGGGATCAGTGTTGTGTAGATTTTATTATTTTCCCTTATGCAGCGTCGGGAGAGGGGTGTGGATCGGGACCCAGCTTTCCCTTATGGGGAAGCTGGGGGACTCGATCCATGCACCAGAGACTTTCTCCCTCCTCTCTTACATGAGAGCTGCTGACATTTTTGGTGATCGCCATGATACACAGTATCAAGGCGATCACGTGATCATAGAGCGCTTGTCACGGTCTCTGATCACTGCCCCCAGCCCTCAACAGGGAGCTCCTGTTCTATTTTGTAGCGCTAGCTTGGGCTGAAGTGCCGCAGTAAAAAGGCTGCGCTCCAGCCCAAGGCCCCTTAGTGACCGCCGTAAAAAAGGTGCCTGGAAATTGTGTAGAAAAAAAAAATCTTTAGTGAACTGCAATTGCATTCTACTGCAATCTTCATAGTTACATAGATAGTGTAGTTGAAAAAAAAAAGACATATGTCCATCAAGTTCAAACCAGGGATGGGAGGAGATGTGAATTAAGGGAAGAATTTTACACATTGGCATAAGCATTTAAGGGGTTGTCCATCTTTTATTATGTGACAGCCTGTCCTCAGGATAGGCCATTACTAACTTTTAATCAGGGCTCCGACAACTCGCCCCCACTCCTGCCGATTAGCTGTTCGGCAATACTGTAGTTCTGGCACCAGAAGCAGACATCATTATCTACTTTAAAATGGACTAAACTTGTCACTGCAGTCCTGCATTCATTGAAGTTAGCTAGTGATGGCCTATCCTGAGGACAATCCCTTTATTGTTGTTTAGTTAAAAAAAAAAAAACTGCTGTGACCACATCCTAAGGTAGAATATTACCACAGATCCACAGTTATTAAGGCAAAGAAGCCTTAATGCCTCTGGAGACTGAGCTTTTTCTTCTCCAGAGGCAGTCCCACCTTGTTGTTTGAGGGAATTTTACATGAAACAGCGTTTCACTATATTTTTTCGCATGGGTCGTTTATATAGGTTAATCATGCCCCCCTCTCTTCTCGAGACTAAATAAATGTAATTATATTAATCTTTTTTCAAAACTGAGCATCCCTGTGCTCCTCATCAGTTTGGTTTCTCTGTTCTGTGTTCTTTCCAATTCCAGGGCATCCTTTCTATGAATGGGTGCACAGAAATGAACTGCATATTCCAGATGGGGGAGCACCAAAGCATTGTAAATTGTCAAGATTATACCCCTGTCTTGCAAATCCATGTCTATTTTGCTGGCCTTAGAGGCGGCTGATTGACATTGCATGCTGTTATTTAGTCTATGATCTACAAGTACATCCAAATCCTCCTCTACAAGGGGCTCTCCCAGTGTTACTTTCCCTAGGACATTTGATGCATGTAGATTATTAGTACCCAGATGATTATATCTCATTTGCCAAGTGGATGCCCAAACACGCAGAGTTTCCAAGTCATCTTATAGTTTATGGACATCTTTCATAGACTGCACAGTCCTACATAGTTAGGTATCATCTTCAAAAATAGTAACATTGGACATTGGAACATTTGCTGTACAAAGTATATTAGAAAGTTCTCACTATACAATATTTAGGCTTTATTAAAATTGTAATGGGTCTTACATACTTAACATTATTCTAGTTGGTAAATTTGGAACATGTAAGCCCCAAGAACACCCAAATCCTACTGGTACTGCCCATTTATGGATGGGCTTGCATAAACCCCACCTATATTAGCAACTGTCCCTATGGATTTGTGATTGTTGGCAACTATGTTCGTATGCTGCTGAGAGCAGTAGCTCAGTTATAGGTTGGAGACCATGGCTTATACTGATGTTTATCCAACTTGAACCATCTAGCTACTAATGAGCTGAATGTTCTAGTTGTGTCCTAAAACTTCTCCCATTCCTTCTTATTTATATAGGTGGAGATTTAATAAGCAATAATGTGGTATGCCATATATACAGTAGATATAAATTATTTTATATGTTTTTTTCCTTTATGACCCCTATACACATTAGTGTATTGTAGGCTGAACCTGCCATTTTCAGCAGGTTTGGCCAACAGTTTAATGTGTGTGGAAAGCTCCTGACTTTCCCTTGACAAAAGGATTGGGCAAAATTAATGTTTTCACCTGATCCTTTTGTTCTCCCAGGACCACCATTGTGTATGGTCGCCCTAACACTTTGGTTATGCCTGCAAACTTTGCAAAACTATCTACTGCCCCTGCTGCCCATTCACAGATGAATCGTCTTTGCACCTGGTTTGGGAGTATCCCTTTGCATAGAGTCTGTTGGCTCTTATATCTTCCTGCATGTGATATCTAAAAGACAAACTGTTTGCTGCACAAAGCAACTAAGTACAGCACAGCTTTCGTTTTTGCCTATATTAACCAAACACAGGACACTTCTTATTTTTAACCACATCAACCAATATCCCAACACAGCTTTAATTTTACTTCAGCATTCCTTACAGTACTATAGACCTATGTTCCCCAACCTGTGGCTCTCCAGCAGTTGCAGCAGGGTGGATGTCTTTATTGAGTGACCCAGGTTGGACAGTCTATCTGTTATGCAGACTTGGCCTATGGAGCAGTCAGAAGTGTGGGTTCTAGGGACTTGTACACTTTGGGGGAGATTTATCAAATTGGTGTAAACTAGAAATGGCTTAGTTGCCCACAGCAACCAATCAGATTTCACCTTTCATTTTCCAAAGAAGCTGTGAAAAATGAAAGGTGAAATTGAATTGGTTGCTATGTTGCTAAAAATTCTACTTTACACCAGTTTGATAAATCTCCCCCTTTATTTCTAGTCATCTTAATGGGTAGATACTACAGTGGGATGCGAAAGTTTGGGCAACCTTGTTAATCGTCATGATTTTCCTGTATAAATCGTTGGTTGTTACGATAAAAAATGTCAGTTAAATATATCATATAGGAGACACACACAGTGATATTTGAGAAGCGAAATGAAGTTTATTGGATTTACAGAAAGTGTGCTATAATTGTTTAAACAAAATTAGGCAGGTGCATAAATTTGGGCACTGTTGTCATTTTATTGTTTCCAAAACCTTTAGAACTAATTATTGGAACTCAAATTGGCTTGGTAAGCTCAGTGACCCCTGACCTACATACACGGGTGAATCCAATTATGAGAAAGAGTATTTAAGGGGGTCAATTGTAAGTTTCCCTCCTCTTTTAATTTTCTCTAAAGAGTAGCAACATGGGGGTCTCAAAACAACTCTCAAATGACCTGAAGACAAAGATTGTTCACCATCATGGTTTAGGGGAAGGATACAGAAAGTTTTCTCAGAGATTTCAGCTGTCTCCACAATTAGGAACATATTGAGGAAATGGAAGACCACAGGCTCAGTTCAAGTTAAGGCTCGAAGTGGCAGACCAAGAAAAATCTCAGATAGACAGAAGTGACGAATGGTGAGAACAGAGTCAACCCACAGATCAGCACCAAAGACCTACAACATCATCTTGCTGCAGATGGAGTCACTGTGCATCGTTCAACCATTCGGCGCATTTTACACAAGGAGATGCTGTATGCCAGAGTGATGCAGAGGAAGCCTTTTCTCCACCCACAGCACAAAAAGTGCCGCTTGAGGTGGGCTAAAGCACATTTGAACAAGCCAGCTTCATTTTGGAATAAGGTGCTGTGGACTGATGAAACTAAAATTGAGTTATTTGGCCATAACAAGGGGCGTTATGCATGGAGGAAAAAGAACACAGCATTCCAAGAAAAACACCTGCTACCTACAGTAAAATATGGTGGTTGTTCCATCATGCTGTGGGGCTGTGTGGCCAGTGCAGGGACTGGGAATCTTGTCAAAGTTGAGGGACGCATGGATTCCACTCAGTATCAGCAGATACTGACAACGACCCTAAACACTGCTCAGAATCCAATAAGGCATTTATGCACAGGAACAAGTACAATGTTCTGGAATGGCCATCTCAGTCCCCAGACCTGAATATAATTGAAAATCTGTGGTGTGACTTAAAGAGAGCTGTTCCTGCTCAGAAGAAATCAAACCTGAATAAACTAAAGATGTTTTGAAAAGAGGAATGGTCCAAAATACCTTCAACCAGAATCCAGACTCTTATTGGAACCTACAGAAAGCGTTTAGAGGCTGTAATTTCTGCAAAAGTAGGATCTACAAAATATTGATTTCCTTTCTTTTCTGTGGTGGCCAAATTTATGCACCTGCCTAATTTTTTTTAAACAATTATAGCACACTTTCTGTAAATCCAATAAACTTCATTTCACTTCTCAAATATCACTGTGTGTGTCTCCTATATAATATATTTAACTGACATTTTTTATCGTAACAACCAACGATTTATACAGGAAAATCATGACGATTAACAAGGTTGCCCAAACTTTCGCATCCCACTGTACATGTAGAATACACAATGCTTAGTATCAAGACAGCAAAAAATTCTCCCATTGGATGAGGTGGTTAAGAATAGTGTTGAGCGAATCAAAGTGAAACGAATTTAATTAAATTGGAATTTCAGGAAAACTTTGATTCGCCCCAAATCCAAATTCCCTTGCACTTTGTGGTAATGATTCGTTTTGTTTTTTTCCTAAAATGGTGATTATACCTGTTTCAAAATGAAAAGGAAGAAGCCCGGGAATGCAATGTGACCGATAATTCGTGCAGCCAGCCGATCAACAGATAGCCATCCCATGTGCTGTCACAGCTCTATAATCCCACCCGCTCTCTGCCATTTCACTGTGAACTGAGCATAGGTAGAGACGTGGCAAATGCTAGGGACAGTGTTTTAGCAATCTTTTGATTGTAGAATATTGTGCAGAGACAGTGCAGGGACAGTGAAGGGAGATTGTAGAGCTTTCAGACACTGTAGGGAGAGTACAGGGAAACTTCAGGGACAGTAAAATCAGCCTGTTCAGCTTGTTTCACAGCTGTTCCATGAATTCTTAATCTGTTCTGTTATACATAGACTGACTGTGCATCTGACTTAGTCTCAACAGCCAGTCAAATATATAGGCGTGTGCACCTGCACCTTCTGCATCATTAATAATTTATCTGTTCAGTTATACATAGATGTACTGTGCATCAGACTCATTGTCCACAGGTGGTGTAAAAAATAGGCAAGTTTATATAGTTCATATGCTGCGCAATAGAAGGGATGGCGGTAGCAGTAGGGTGGTGGTAGCAGCTGCCACCGTCATCTAATGGTTATGTTTTGACCAGCAATCCAGCTGTACTGGAATGCTTGACTCGCTCTTCAACATCATGTGACAATAGATACACACAGCCAGGAATCAGTGGGTTCCTCTGACACCACACTTAATTGGCATGGCCCAGGAACAACCTCTGTGCCCTCACCTGTCCTGCAATTGCCTCTTTCTTTTGTTCCTTCTGCTCGGGAAGTAATACATGCTGCCCACTCTGCTTTTCAGCAAAGAAGAGATTAGTGAGGACAGTCAGCAGCTACAGGCCAGCACAGACTTGGAGGAGAGGTCTGCTGCATCCTCCCTTAGACATACAACTAGCAATGATAACAATCTGGTGGGAGCACGTCTTGCGAGCGGTCAGGGACGTGGCCATGAGACTGGTGAGAATGACATAAGTGATAAACAAACATTAGCGGATGATGATGTAGTCAATGATGCATGTGAGAGCTGGGTGAAGAGGTGGCATCATCATCATCAGGGATTGAGGGTGGCAGCAAGCCGATAAGACAGCAGCAGGGTGGTATTATTGATGAGCCAGCAGGGTGGAAGCAGTAGGAGATCTGGAGCCAAACATTCCCAGGGTAGGTAGACCGTCTGCTACTCAGGAGCTTACCTGTCAGGAAACTATTAGCGGTGCACAGGTTCATAAAGGCAATGTCAGACAGACAGCATGGAGTGTTGGGGGTAAAATTCCATATTTGTCAGTGTGGAAATTATTTATCAAGTCGCTGGAGGATGTTAGCGTGCTGGTATGCGGGTAGAAGATAAAGCACAGTCAAGTTGCTAATGTTGGCACAATGGCCCTGCATCAACATATGTAGCTTCACCATAAAGTGGCTTAGGAACACCACGGCACTAATGTAGTGATACAGCCTGATGCAGAAAAGGCTGCATCTCACAGCGGCCACCACGCCTTCTTCAGAAATCAGGGCTTCTCAACCTCAGCAGAAGGAAGCTGTCGTTTCTCCTGATGGAACTGTTGCTCCTGATGCTCCTCTTTCTCCTATTCCTCATCACATGTTTAGCCAGCAATCGATCACCAAGGCAATTGCAAAGAGGCACCAGTATGCATGCACTTATCCAACGGTGCAGAAGCAGAGCGTGCACTTGGCCAAGTTGCTGGTACTACAGTCCCTCCTTTTCCATATCATGGACTCTGAACATTTCATAAAACTGATGGCTTGTCCCACACAGGGTGGAGAATACCAAGTCATATATACAATACCGTCATTAGTTCGCTAAAAAAAAGCTGTACCAGCCCTGCACACATATGTTGAGCAAAAGATGGTCAGTCATTGAGCCTGTCAGTGTCTGGTACAGTTCATGCCAGCACTGACGTGTGGAGCTTTAACTATCGTCAATGACAATATATGTCTTTTACAGCCACTGGGTAAATTTGGTTCCGGCCAAGGCACACTAGCAAATTGGCCAGGTGATGGCAATGCCACCTCCATGTTGTAATCATGGGATTTCTGCGTCAGTGTCCTTCTGCCTCCAAATCCACCACCTTATCCTCAGCTTCCACTGTAGGCGCAGTTCAGAGTGGTCCTCCAGCATACCATCTATGCAATGCACGGCATGGTGTTTTCCGCAGTTTTGCACCTGGTTAGCCTGGGCGAATTGAGTCACACCAGGGAGGAACTACTCCGCGTCATCAACCAAAAAATCGAATCTTGGCTGTCTCCTCGCCAACTGGAGATAGGAACCATGGTCATCGATAACAGGAAGAATATTCTGTCCACACTGCATCAGGGAAGGCTGACCCATGAGCCCTGCGTGGCACACGTCTTCAATCTAGTTGTAAACCGGTTCCTGAAGTCATCAACTGCAAGATGTCTTCCACACATTGGAACTCCATACTCCGTATTTTGGACCAACTGTATGAGCAGAGGAAACCCATGACCGATTTCTTGATGATGCAGATGGACAGCATTACTTCCCAGTGTAACGTTGACATTACAGTGGCAGATCATGCTTGACATCTACTGTTTACTCAGGCCCTTTGGGGAGGCCACTTTATTTTGTCATTCGCCAAGACTACGGCATGAATTATGTCATTCCACTCCTGGAGGGGATGCTGATAAATCTAGTGAGAAGACGTGGCATCTACAACTCAGAGCCACCTGATCCCTGTGGAGGCTGAACTGGCACAGGAGAAGGAGGAAGAGGAGGAGGAGATATAAACCCCCAGGAATTCTATACAGACCTATGTGGTTTATCTTCCCAAGCGACAGGAGAGGAGCAGGGGTAGAAAGAGGGCAATGGAAAAGACAACACAGATGATGCCGACAAACTGTGGCGATATGTAGTGGAGATGGAGACAGGGAGTCCCTCCGAGTCCCTTGTGCAAATGGCCAGATGCATGCTGAGTTACTTGTATAGTGACTAGTGTTGATCGAGCACCAAAGTACTCGGGTGTTCGGGTGCTCGGGTCAAACACCTCAGCATGCTCAGGTGCTCTACTGAGCACCCGAGCACAATGGAAGTCAATGGGGAACCCGAGCATTAAACCAGGCACTCCCTGCTCTGAAGAGGGTAGGGCGTCTAGTTCATAGGAAAAGGTCAGAAATTGATGGAAACACCACTGAAATGGTTCGGGAACAGCATATGGAGGATGTCTGGATGCATCTTGGACTCCCAGGGCGCTGCTGGGAACAATGTTGTCCGAGTAGTACGCCACTTTTACAGACTGACAATAATATGCACAAAACCGAAGATAAAATCGATTTTAGAGAAAAAAAAATTTAGGAAACATTCTTTCCTGTATATTTACTTGTATATAAAGTGCAAGTGCTGCCAAAAATTACAAGGAAAAGGCACTCCGATACAACCTGTATATCACATAATGGAGGGCCTCATTTACATTCTGGTACAATTGTTCAGGTAGTGGTACTCCTACACTCATAAAGCCTATGCACTAAGTGAAAGGGCTTCAAAAAATTACAAGGAACCGGCACTCTAATACACTCTTTATTACACATAAAGGAGGGCATCATACACCCTTGAAAAATTATGATTGATGGCCTGCTGGTGACCCTCAAAAACATTAGGAGCAAGGGCCTGCTGGTGACCCTCTAAAACATTACAGTCGAGGGCCTGATGCTGAGCTGACCATCTAAAACATTAGGCGTGAGGGTCTGCTGCAGAGCTGACTCTCTAAAACATTAGGGGCGAGTGCCTGCTGCTGAGCTGACCATTGAAAAAATTATGGGCGACAGCCTGCTGCTTAGCTAACCATTGAAAAAATGATGGGTGAGGACCTGCTGGTGAGCTGACCCTGTAGAACATTATGGTTGATGTCCTGCTGGTGAGCTGACACTCAAAAACATTATATGTGAGGGCCTGCTGGTTAGCTGACTCTCTAAAAGATTGTAGGTGAGGGACTGCTGGTGTGCTGACCCTGTAAAACATTATGGTTGAGGGCCTGCTGGTGAGCTGACCCTCAAAAACATTATATGCAAGGGCATGCAGGTGAGCTAACCCTCTAAAAGATTGTAGGTGAGGGCCTGCTGGTGAGCTAACCCTCTAAAACATTATATGCGAGGGCCTCCAGGTGAGCTGACCCTCTAAAAGATTGCAGGTGGGGGCTGGTAAGCTGATGCTCTGAAACATTATATGCAAGGGCCTGCAGGTGAACTGACACTCTAAAATATTGTAGGTGAGGGCCTGCTGGTGAGCTGACCCTCTAAAAGATTGTAGATGAGGGCCTGCTGGTGAGCTAACCCTCTAAAACATTATATGCGAGGGCCTGCAGGTGAGCTGACCCTCTAAAACATTACATGCGAGGGCCTGCAGGTGAGCTGGCCCTCTAAAAGATTGTAGGTGAGGGCCTGCTGGTGAGCTGACCCTCTAAAACATTACATGCAAGGGCCTGCAGGTGAGCTGGCCCTCTAAAAGATTGTAGGTGAGGGCCTGCTGGTGAGCTGACCCTCTAAAACATTACATGCGAGGGCCTGCAGGTGAGCTGGCCCTCTAAAAGATTGTAGGTGAGGGCCTGCTGGTGAGCTGACCCTCTAAAACATTACATGCAAGGGCCTGCAGGTGAGCTGGCCCTCTAAAAGATTGTAAGTGAGAGTCTGCTAGTGAGCTGACCCTCTACAACATTAGGAGCAAGAGGAGACTAATAGGCATGTTGATATGATGGAAGAGGAGGAGGAACAGAGGAGAAAAGGAAGATTGAACCATACATCCTTTTTGTGGTGGAAAGGGTGCATGGGAATACAGTGTATTCAGAACATTATGAAAAACACATTTAAAGTTCCTTCATGTTCAGCTGCTTTCCTCTGGTGGAGTAGAGAAGTCAGGGGCAATCCAGGCCTTGTTCATTTTTATAAGAGTTAACTTGTCAGCATTTTCAGTTGACAGGCGGATGCGCTTATCAGTTATTATGCCCCCAGCAGCACTAAATACCCACTCTGACAAAACACTGGCAGCAGAGCAGGCCAGCACCTCCAAGGCATAGAGAGCGCCAGTTCGTGCCACCCAGTACTTGGACACCCAGTAGTTGTAAGCCACAGAAGGATCATTGAGGACGCTGATACAGTCTGCTAAGTACTCCTTTGCCATCTTCCAAAAATGTTCCCTCATTGTGACACTAGGCCGCTTATCAAGGTGAGGATGCTGGCTTTGGAGAGTGTTGTCCTGCCTTTGTTGGAACTGCTGTGTGTTCCCCTCCCCTCCTTGGTTACCCAAGGAACTGCGTACTCTGCTGCCAGCGTTGTAAGATGGAAGTTTTTTGAGCAATTTTTCTACAAAGATCTTCTGGTATTGCACCATTTTGCTCATCCTCTCCACCACAGGAATGAAATATGAGAAGTTCTCTTTGTAGCAAGGGTCGAGAAGGGTGAACAACCAGTAATTGGTGTTGTCCAAAATGAGTAAAACGCGTGGGTCATGGGAAAGGCAGCCTAACATAAAGTCAGCCATGTCTGCCAGAGTCTCAACAGGCAGGACTTTGCTGTCGTCATAGGAGGATGATTCTCAATCTTCTCATCCTCTTCCTCCTCTTCTGCCCATCCACGCTAAACAGATGTAATTAAACTTCCATGGGTACTACCCTCTGTAGCGGAGGCAACTGTCTCCTCATCATCATCCAATTTGGGCTGAGAAGATAAACTTAGGGTGGTCTGGCTATCACCCTGTGTAACGTCTTCCCCCATTTCCACCTCTTCCACATACAAAGCGTCGGCCTTAATTGTGAGCAGTGAGCGTTTGAGTAGACACAGAAGTGGGATGGTGACGCTAATAATAGCGTTATCGCCGCTCACCATCTGTGTTTATTCCTCAAAGTTTCTTAAAACCTTAAAGAAGTCAGACATCCATGCCACTCCTTGCTTGTGAAGAGTGGAAGCTGACTGGAAAGGCGACGACCATGTTGCAGCTGGTATTCCACTACTGCCCTCTGCTGCTCACAAAGCCTGGCCAACATGTGGAACGTCGAGATCCAGCGCGTGCTCATGGCGCACAACAGTCGTTGAGCTGGCAATTGTAAGTGCTGCTGCAGTGTTGACAGACCGGCGGAAGCTGTCGATGACTTGCGGAAATGGGCACACACACGGCGCACCTTTACCAGTAGCTCAGGGAAATTGGAGTAGGTTTTGAGAAACTGCTGAACTACTAACTTGAAGACGTGGGCTAGACATGGGATGTTTGTGAGATTGCCGATCTCCAAAGCCGCCACCAAGTTACGGCCATTACAACCATACCTGGTTCTAGGTTGAGTGGCGAGAGCCACAGCTTAGGCTACTTTCACATTTGCGTTCAGAGCGGATCCGTCTGAGACGGATCCGCTCATATAATGCAGACGATGGATCCGTTCAGAACGGATCCGTCTGCATTATATTGTAAAAAAAATTCTACATGTGAAAGTAGCCGCAGACGGATCCGTCCAGACTTTACATTGAAAGTCAATAGGGGAGCGGATCCGTTTGAAAATTGAGCCATATAGTGTCAAATTCAAACGGATCCGCCCCCATTGACTTACATTGTAAGTCTGGACAGATACGTTTGCCTCCGCACGGCCAGGCGGACACCCTAACGCTGCAAGCAGCGTTCAGGTGACCGCCTGCTGAGCGGAGTGGAGCCCAAACGCTGCCAGACTGATGCATTCTGAGCGGATCCGCATCAACTCAGAATGCATTAGGGCTGGACGGATGCGTTCGGGGCCGCTTGTGAGAGGCTTTAAACGGAACTCACAAGCGGAGCCCCGAACGCAAATGTGAAAGTAGCCTTAGTCTGGTCTCTTATCCCCTGCCACAACTCTGTGGTGGTGTGCTGTTTGTCACCTAAGCAGATCAGCTTAAGCACGGCCTGTTGACGCTTCCCCACTGCAGTGCTACACTGCTTTTTGCTACTGATTGATGGCTGACTGGTCCTGCAAGAGGATAATACTGAGGTGGAAGTGGAGGGGGAGGCGGAGCAGGAGAAGTGGGGGTTGGAGCCAATAACTTAGGTGGTGTTGAAAACCCTGATGGAATTAGGGCCCACAATCCTTGGCGTCGATAGCACCTGTGCCATCCCAGGGTACGACTCGCTCCCGGCCTCCCCAATGTTTACCTAGTGTGCTGTCAGGGAAATGTAGCGTCCCTGGGCAAAAGCACTTGTCCATGTGTCAGTGGTTAAGTGGACCTTCCCAGTAACTGGGTTGGTCAGGACACGGGTGATGTTACGGGACACATGCTGGTGTAAGGCAGGCATGACACACCATGAAAAATTGTGGCGGCTGGGGACTGCGTAACGAGGGACGGCTGCCGACATCAGGCTGAAGAAGGCCTCAGTGTCTACAAGCCTAAATGGCAACATTTCCAGGGCTAGTAATTTGGAAAGGACATTTGTACGCTGCACTGGGACACGGAAGTGGATGTGATCACTGATTGTGCTTGCAAAGGCCCAGGTGCAGGGAGGCATCCGGGGAAAAGAGAGGCAGTGGTGTGACCCGCAGACACAGATTGTGGACCCAGGTGTTCGGCCCACCTATTACGGTGCTTTGATTCCATGTGGCGGATCATGCTGGTGGTGGTGAGGTTGCTAGTGTTCACGCCCCTGCTCATTTTTGTATGGCACAGGTTGCAAATTACAATTCTTTTGCAATCTGCACTTTCATCAAAAAAGCGACAGACTGCGGAACACCTACTCCTTGGCAAGGGAAATTTCCGTAAGGGTGTGCTCCAGGAAACAGCTGTAGGCCTCTTTGGAGTGGCCCGCCTTCTCCCTTTTGCCACCCCACTGCCTCTCCCAGCCTGTTGCAGTGCTGCAGATCCCTCCCCCTCTGTACTGCTGTCCTCGCTCGGCTTGCCACCTTCCCAGGTTGGGTCAGTGACTTACTCGTCTACCACCTCCTCTTCCACTTCCTCACTCTGCTCATCCTCCTGACTTGTTGACCTAACAACAACCTCAGTTATTGACAACTGTATCTCAACCTCATCATCAACCTCTTGAGACACTAATTGCGTTGACTTATTGGCAACTGTGTCTCATCATCATCATCCACCTCTTGAAACACTAATTGCCGTTCTCCACCGTCATCTTCTTGTGACTGTGGATGCTCAAGAGTTTGGGAATCAGGGCACAAGATCTCATGTCCCTCATCAAGTGGGCTTGTCGAGAGGCACAAATGAATGAATGGAGAGCTCTTCGGAATATCCGAGTGTGGGATCACTTGTTTGGCAAGACTCTCCATGGTGGGAGGAAGGAGGATCAGGGTTAGGATTGTGTTGACCAGACTCTTGGCTACTGAAACTGGACTTGGTGGAAGACAGGGTGGTGCTTAACCGACTGGAAGCATTATCTGCTGCAATCCAACTGACCACCTGATCGCACTGGTCTGACTTCGAGAGCGTTGTCCTGCGCCACCCTGAAAACTGGGACATAAAGCTAGGTATCGTGGATGATAGGCACAGTTTCAACGTGCCCAGGGCCACTTCCCTGGGCACATTGCTCTGCGTGCACCATCAGCATCATGGCCACTTCCCTGTCCCTCGCTGCTCTCCTTCTTCATATTAAATGTTATATATGCTTGAAAGTATGTAACACGTACAGTAGCATAGGATTTGTAAGTGTAGGAGCAACATTTTTTTTAAAAGGTATTTGAGATGTGGAAACGTCACACATGAGATATACTGCAGATAATGTCGCTGATGTCAGCAGTGGCTAATAAAAAAATTACAGGGAATGTCACAGGTATTTGGGATGTGGAAACGTTACACAGGAGAAATACTGCAGATAGTGTTGCTAATGTCACCAGCGGCTAATAAAAAAATACAGGGAATGTCACAGGTATTTGGTATGTGGAAACGTTACACAGGAGATATACCCCAGGTAATGTCACTCTCCGCAGCGGACACCGTCCACGGAAAAAGTACACTGGAAGTCACTGATATTTTTGGGGATGTGCACACGTCACACAGGAGATGTAGCACAGCTAATGTCACTGTCTGCAGCGGCCTAACTATTGCACGCTATTTAGCGCAGTATGCGCTAAAAATAGATATTGCTGCCACAAGTTTTAGCAATTTAGCGCAGTGTGGCAAAAATACCCTCGCCACTGGGTTTTGGAGGGGCCTGTTTGCCAGCCTCTTGCCTCAGGATTATGGCCCATACAAACTTTGAAGGAGAAGACAGAAGCCAAATGTGACTTCCATTGATTTCGGGAACCCCTGCTTGGATCTGGGTGATTTTTGGATATGTTGTTCACCCAGATCGGAGCTATCCATGGATGTATACATTATGGGGATATGTGGGGTTTTGAGGTGTTTTCTGTGTTTTGGGAAAAATGTGTGGTTTCTGTCTGTGAGTAATTAAGTTAGCCCATTATGTTTGGTAATTGTATCACAGGCAGAGCCCAATGTGTTTTGGTAATTGTATTTTGTTGATTGCGTCAAAGACAATGCCCATTGTATTTTGTTGATTGCGTCAAAGACAATGCCAGTGTGTTTGTTAATTGCGTCAAAGACTGCCATTGTGTTTGTTGAATAGGGTTAGTTTTGTGTTTAAACTGTACAGGATTGGCTGCTATGTCATGTCCTCAGTATGTCATGTGTATATAAGTCAATGCTGTGTGTTCAATAAAGAGTTCCTGTTTTACATTCAACATAGAGCCTCATCTCATGTGTATGGGGATTGCTATACGCCGTATACTCCCCTGGCTATAACTCCTAGCTCTTGTAAGAGCTGTTCCTGTTCCTGGTTCCTGTGGTGGTATCGGAGTCGAGTGGAGTTCTTGGAGTCCTCGGGAGGCACTGGGAGCATTCATCAACGGAGGTACTCAGTCGGGGTGGCAGGAGATCCTTTACACGCAGGTTGCGCTAAAAATATATATTGCTGCTGCCACACACAATGTTAGTCCTTAAAAGGACTTTGTGGTCTCTAACAAGTTTAAAAAAAAAATAAAAATCTATTTCACTCCCTACACTATCTTTCCCTTCTTCAGCACAGCTCTTCCTGACTAACACTGAGCCGAACACGTGTCATCGCATGCTATATAGCACCCGATGACGCGTTCCGGCCAGCCAATCACTATAATGCCAGTAACCAACATGGCTATGGCATTACACTGGTGTTCGGCCAAGCATGCTCGATCAACACTAATAGTGACAGCCGCATTATCACCATTCAGCATTAGGGCGCTGAGAAGGAGGGGCGGAAAAATGTAACGTTTTTTTTTATATATTTTTTTTTTCATTAATCACTTACATGCTGCCGGCCTCCTGCGGCTGTTCTCCTCTGTGTGGTGGTCCTCATATGCTCTCTCTGGGCTCCCGAGTCCTGACAAGTTGTTTGAGGACCTTTCCCACTCTGCCAATCAGGGGCCGCAGCTGTGTCACGTGTCAGGGCAGTGATTTCCGCTGAGCTAATCACTGGTCTGACACATGACACAGCTGCAGCCACTGATTGGCTGAGTGGGAAAGGTCCTCAAAGTCTTGTCGGGAGCACAGAGAGAAGATACCAGGACAACACAGAGGAGAAGGGTAGCTGCTGCAGACAGGAACAGGCCCAGGCGAGGAGCATAATGTTTATTTTTACACAATATTAATAGAGGGGGGAAATGTGCCATGGAGGGGGGGGGGGTGATGTGACATGGGGGGAGAGAAATGAGATGAGATTGGAGGTGTTGGTTACAGCTGCCCTGCCCTATAAAAAACACACACCAGTTCTGGGTTAGCTCTTCACAAGAAGCATTGCCTGATGTGAATGATGCCTCGCACAAAAGAACTCTCAGAAGACCTACGATTAAAAATTGTTGACTTGCATAAAGCTGGAAAGGGTTATAAAAGTATCTCCAAAAGCCTTGCTGTTCATCAGTCCACGGTAAGACAAATGGTCTATAAATGGAGAAAGTTCAGCACTGCTGCTACTCTCCCTAGGAGTGGCCATCCTGTAAAGATGACTGCAAGATCACAGCGCAGACTGCTCAATTAGGTGAAGAAGAATCCTAGAGTGTCAGCTAAAGACTTACAAAAGTCTCTGGCAAATGCTAACATCTCTGTTAGCGAATCTACGATACGTAAAACACTAAACAAGAATGGATTTCATGGAAGGATACCACAGAGGAAGCCACTGCTGTCAAAAAAAAAAAAAAACATTGCTGCACGTTTACAGTTTGCACAAGAGCACCTGGATGTTTCACACCAGCACTGGCAAAATATTCTGTGGACAGGTGAAACCAAAGTTGAGTTGTTTGGAAGAAACACACAATACTATGTGTGGATAAAAAGAGACACAGCACACCAACATCAAAACCTCATCCCAACTGTGAAGTATGGTGGTGGGGGCATCATGGTTTGGGGCTGCTTTGCTGCGTAAGGGCCTGGACAGATTGCTATCATCGAAGGAAAAATGAATTCCCAAGTTTATCAAGACATTTTACAGAAGAACTTAAGGCCATCTGTCCACCAGCTGAAGCTCAACAGAAGATGGGTGTTGCAACAGGACAACGACCCAAAGCATAGAAGTAAATCAGCAACAGAATGGCTTAAACAGAAGTAAATACGCCTTCTGGAGTGGCCCAGTCAGAGTCCTGACCTCAACCCGATTGAGATGCTGAGGCATGACCTCAAGAAAGCGATTCACACCAGACATCCCAAGAATATTGCTGAACTGAAACAGTTCTATAAAGAGCAATGGTCAGGAATTACTCCTGACCGTTGTGCACATCTGATCTGCAACTACAGGAAACGTTTAGTTGAAGTTATTGCTGCCAAACGAGGTTCAACCAGTTATTAAATCCAGGGGTTCACATACTTTTTCCATCTGCACTGTGAATGTTTACATGGTGTGTTCAATAAAAACATGGTAACATTTAATTATTTGTGTGTTACTAGTTTAAGCAGACTGTGATTGTCTATTGTTGTGACTTAGATGAAGACCAGATCATATTTTATGACCAATTTGTGCAGAAATCCATATCATTCCAAAGGGTTCACATACTTTTTCTTGCAACTATATACAGGTCCTTCTAAAAAAATTAGCATATTGTGATAAAGTTCATTATTTTCTGTAATGTACTGATAAACATTAGACTTTCATATATTTTAGATTCATTACACACCAACTGAAGTAGTTAAAGCCTTTTATTGTTTTAATATTGATGATTTTGGCATATAGCTCATGAAAACCCAAAATTCCTATCTCTAAAAATTAGCATATCATGAAAAGGTTCTCTAAACGAGCTATTAACCTAATCATCTGAATCAACTAATTAACTCTAAACACCTGCAAAAGATTCCTGAGGGTTTTAAAAACTCCCAGCCTGGTTCATTACTCAAAACCGCAATCATGGGTAAGACTGCCGACCTGACTGCTGTCCAGAAGGCCATCATTGACACCCTCAAGCAAGAGGGTAAGACACAGAAAGAAATTTCTGAACAAATAGGCTGTTCCCAGAGTGCTTTATCAAGGCACCTCAGTGGGAAGTCTGTGGGAAGGAAAAAGTGTGGCAGAAAATGCTGCACAACGAGAAGAGGTGACCGGACCCTGAGGAAGATTGTGGAGAAGGACCGATTCCAGACCTTGGGGGACCTGCGGAAGCAGTGGACTGAGTCTGGAGTAGAAACATCCAGAGCCACCGTGTACAGGCGTGTGCAGGAAATGGGCTACAGGTGCCGCATTCCCCAGGTCAAGCCACTTTTGAACCAGAAACAGCGGCAGAAGCGCCTGACCTAGGCTACAGAGAAGCAGCACTGGACTGTTGCATGTCATTCGGAAATCAAGGTGCCAGAGTCTGGAGGAAGACTGGGGAGAGGGAAATGCCAAAATGCCTGAAGTCCAGTGTCAAGTACCCACAGTCAGTGATGGTCTGGGGTGCCATGTCAACTGCTGGTGTTGGTCCACTGTGTTTTATCAAGGGCAGGGTCAATGCAGCTAGCTATCAGGAGATTTTGGAGCACTTCATGCTTCCATCTGCTGTAAAGCTTTATGGAGATGAAGATTTCATTTTTCAGCACGACCTGGCACCTGCTCACAGTGCCAAAACCACTGGTAAATGGTTTACTGACCATGGTATTACTGTGCTCAATTGGCCTGCCAACTCTCCTGACCTGAACCCCATAGAGAATCTGTGGGATATTGGGAAGAGAAAGTTGAGAGACGCAAGACCCAACACTCTGGATGAGCTTAAGGCCGCTATCGAAGCATCCTGGGCCTCCATAACACCTCAGCAGTGCCACAGGCTGATTGCCTCCATGCCACGCCGCATTGAAGCAGTCATTTCTGCAAAAGGATTCCCGACCAAGTATTGAGTGCAGAACTGAACATAATTATTTGAAGGTTGACTTTTTTTGTATTAAAAACACTTTTCTTTTATTGGTCGGATGAAATATGCTAATTTTTTGAGATAGGAAATTTGGGTTTTCATGAGCTGTATGCCAAAATCATCAATATTAAAACAATAAAAGGCTTGAACTACTACAGTTGGTGTGTAATGAATCTAAAATATATGAAAGTCTAATGTTTATCAGTACATTACAGAAAATAATGAACTTTATCACAATATGCTAATTTTTTGAGAAGGACCTGTATATATATATATATATATATATATATATATATATATATATACAGTTAAATGACCATTGTTTTAATCAGGCTGTTATATAAAAAAATATTTTTGGTGATGGTCTTTTCAGTTTTCATATTACAATCTATATATAAGATCCTGCAATCAAAACCAATTTAAAAAAACAAATATGTATCAGTATCTGGGTTTAATTTATAATATATTTATATATATATATATATATCACGTTAATGTGAGTGGCACCACGAAAAGAAGTAACGGTGGTGTGCCAGCGGCTGCAGAAGCGATCTGTCATCCAATAAAATAATTTTAAAAATTCCATAGCACTCCCAGGAATTTGAATTTCTCAAGCAGTGATAAAACATAATGGTGCTAGATACATATATACAGGTCCTTCTAAAAAAATTAGCATATTGTGATAAAGTTCATTATTTTCTGTAATGTACTGATAAACATTGGACTTTCATATATTTTAGATTCATTACACACCAACTAAAATAGTTCAAGCCTTTTATTGTTTTAATATTGATGATTTTGGCATACAGCTCATGAAAACCCCAAATTCCTATCTAAAAAAATTAGCATATCATGAAAAGGTTCTCTAAACGAGCTATTAACCTAATCATCTGAATCAACTAATTAACTCTAAACACCTGCAAAAGATTCCTGAGGCTTTTAAAAACTCCCAGCCTGGTTCATTACTCAAAACCGCAATCATGGGTAAGACTGCCGACCTGACTGCTGTCCAGAAGGCCATCATTGACACCCTCAAACAAGAGGGTAAGACACAGAAAGAAATTTCTGAAGGAATAGGCTGTTCCCAGAGTGCTGTATCAAGGCACCTCAGTGGGAAGTCTGTGGGAAGGAAAAAGTGTGGCAGAAAACGCTGCACAACGAGAAGAGGTGACCGGACCCTGAAGAAGATTGTGGAGAAGGACCGATTCCAGACCTTGGGGGACCTGCGGAAGCAGTGGACTGAGTCTGGAGTAGAAACATCCAGAGCCACCGTGTACAGGCGTGTGCAGGAAATGGGCTACAGGTGCCGCATTCCCCAGGTCAAGCCACTTTTGAACCAGAAACAGCGGCAGAAGCGCCTAGGCTACAGAGAAGCAGCACTGGACTGTTGCTCAGTGGTCCAAAGTACTTTTTTCGGATGAAAGCAAATTTTGCATGTCATTCGGAAATCAAGGTGCCAGAGTCTGGAGGAAGACTGGGGAGAGGGAAATGCCAAAATGCCTGAAGACCAGTGTCAAGTACCCACAGTCAGTGATGGTCTGGGGTGCCATGTCAGCTGCTGGTGTTGGTCCACTGTGTTTTATCAAGGGCAGGGTCAATGCAGCTAGCTATCAGGAGATTTTGGAGCACTTCATGCTTCCATCTGCTGAAAAGCTTTATGGAGATGAAGATTTCATTTTTCAGCACGACCTGGCACCTGCTCACAGTGCCAAAACCACTGGTAAATGGTTTACTGACCATGGTATTACTGTGCTCAATTGGCCTGCCAACTCTCCTGACCTGAACCCCATAGAGAATCTGTGGGATATTGGGAAGAGAAAGTTAAGAGACGCAAGACCCAACGATCTGGATGAGCTTAAGGCCGCTATCGAAGCATCCTGGGCCTCCATAACACCTCAGCAGTGCCACAGGCTGATTGCCTCCATGCCACGCCGCATTGAAGCAGTGATTTCTGCAAAAGGATTCCCGACCAAGTATTGAGTGCATAACTGAACATAATTATTTGAAGGTTGACTTTTTTTGTATTAAAAACACTTTTCTTTTATTGGTCGGATGAAATATGCTAATTTTTTGAGATAGGAAATTTGGGTTTTCATGAGCTGTATGCCAAAATCATCAATATTAAAACAATAAAAGGCTTGAACTACTTCAGTTGGTGTGTAATGAATCTAAAATATATGAAAGTCTAATGTTTATCAGTACATTACAGAAAATAATGAACTTTATCACAATATGCTAATTTTTTTAGAAGGACCTGTATATAGGCCCTCAGGGTAATTGATCATAATGCATGATTAGAAGAAATAACATAATTTAAACAATAATATCATTTCATGAATCTACTCAAAAACGGTCATGTGCAATGTGAATTATAATTCATGTACATAATACTGGAATTCGTACATATTACATACATTTTCCATGTGACTGACATAATTAGTGATGATGACAAGTAGAGATGAGCGAATTTCATATTTTTAAATTCGTTCTTTAGTGGTAAAAGCAGAATTGCATTTTGGATTCCGTTACCACGGACCATAATAGAGTTATATGAGGATGTGCCCTTAGAGGCATTCCGTTATTCATTCCGTCATATCAGAAGTCTATGGGCTGCAAAACGGATCCTTCCCGTTTCTGTTATGCAAGGGAGTCCCCATTGATTCCACATGTATCTGGCGTTGTGCATTGTCAACTGCTCATGCGTAGAGTCAATGCCCATTTCCTTGAATGGAATGCATATTACGTCACTTGCACACACATGACTCCGTTTGGTCACATGATCATAACTTTCAATGATATTATGTACAACCAACTGTTACTAATCTATTGTGACAAATCTGTCTAAATATGCAATGGATTATGGAGAATTGATTGAGTTCTATATTAACATGTGGACCAGAGTATCCTACATAGCTCCTCGCATACCATACGCAGGGGAGGTACGCTGGATGGAAGTATTAACTAATCAGTATCTGGATCCCAGACACCAAATGCAGTTATACCTGACCACATACTCCAGCCAC
This sequence comes from Bufo gargarizans, assembly GCF_014858855.1. Taxonomy (NCBI): domain Eukaryota; kingdom Metazoa; phylum Chordata; class Amphibia; order Anura; family Bufonidae; genus Bufo; species Bufo gargarizans. The sequence continues at coordinate 390,822,480 of NC_058083.1, read as the reverse complement.
ATGTATAGTAATGCAGTGTCATGGAACCATGAACCAGACGTACAACAAGAGATAAGTGGAAATAAGAAGGCTTTATTGAAAATCAAGCTGTAAGGCAAAAGTCCAAATGGATGGCTAAACTGAAGCAGGGTCTTGCGAAGCCAGAGGTCAGGAACCAGAAGGGTAGTCAGACGAAGCCTGGATCAGGAACCAGCAGGGTAGTCAGACGAAGCCTGGATCAGGAACCAGCAGGGTAGTCAGACGAAGCCAGGATCAGGAACCAGCAGGGTAGTCAGACGAAGCCAGGATCAGGAACCAGAAGCAGCAGCAGTCTTAGAAGCATGTGAACACAGGAGGACCAAGCAAGGAACTGAAGCCACAGACCTCCTATATATATGAGCTAGGCATCCAGCTCCTCCCAGTGGGAAGGAGAAGCCGCAGGGTGGGAGGCTACAAGAAACCCAGAAACCAAGATGGCCGCCAGCACATGTCAAACGAAGGAGAACAGCAAGAAGGTAAGACCATGACAGTACCTCCCCCTCAAGGGCCCCTCCTCCGCGGAGTAAAGAACGGTTTCTGAGGGAAGCGTGCGTGGAAGGCTCGGAGCAAGGCAGGAGCATGGACATCTGCGGAGGGAACCCAGGAACGCTCCTCTGGACCATAACCACGCCAATGGACCAAAAACTGCACCCGACCGCGGACCAGGCGTGAGTCCAGGATATTGCTCACCTCATACTCCTCACGATTGCCCACTTGGACCGGACGAGGCCGAGGAACCGAGGAAGTGAAACGATTACACACCAGTGGCTTCAACAGGGAGACATGAAACACGTTGGAGATCCGCATGCCAGGAGGAAGCGCAAGGGCATAGGCTACCGGGTTTACCCTGCGAAGCACTCGGAAGGGACCAACAAAGCGAGGCGCCAGCTTGGGAGTGGGCACTCGAAGGTTGAGGTTGCGGGTGGACAACCATACGCGGTCTCCGACCTGGTAGGAAGGAGCGGGCGCTCATCTGCGATCAGCCTGGAGTCTCTGGCGCTGCGCAGAGACCTCAAGGGACCTCTGGATCTGTACCCAAGAAGCACGTAGGACGGAAAGGTGATCCTCCACAGCCGGAATATCCTGGGGAGAGAATACCTCCGGTAACACGGCAGGTTGGAACCCATAATTGGCCATGAAGGGAGACGTCCCAGAGGAAGAGTTCACCGCCGTGTTCCTAGCAAACTCAGCCCAAGGCAGGAGGTCAACCCAATTGTCTTGGTGATCGGAGACATAGCAACGAAGGAATTGCTCCAAGGCCTGATTGGATCGTTCTGCGGCCCCATTGGACTGAGGGTGGTAGGCCGAGGAGAAAGAGAGATGAATCCCCAACTGGGAGCAAAAGGCGCGCCAGAACCTGGACACAAACTGACTCCCCCGATCCGACACAATCTCCTTGGGCAAACCGTGCAACCGGAAGACCTCCCTGGCAAAAATCGAGGCCAACTCTTGTGCAGAGGGTAACTTCTTGAGAGGAACACAGTGGCACATTTTGGAAAACCGATCCACAATCATGAGAATGACCGTATGGCCTCGGGATGCAGGGAGGTCCACAATGAAATCCATCCCCAGGTGTGACCATGGACGCTCCCCGGTAGCTATGGGTTGCAAAAGGCCCAACGGAAGGTGCCGAGGGGACTTACTCTGGGCACAAAGGGAGCATGCCGCTACATATGCAGCGATGTCGGAACGTAGAGAAGGCCACCAGAACAGACGTGAAACAGCCCAGGACAGCTGATTCTTTCCAGGATGCCCCGCGGCCTTGGAGTTATGGTAGGTTCGCAACAACCGAGTGCGCAACTCCTCAGGCACAAAACATCTGCCGTTGGGTCTCCCAGAGGGAGCACCAGATTGAGCCGCCAAAATCTGTTCACCCAGTAGAGAGGTCAGGCTGGTGCGAATGGCGGCCAGGATCTGATTCGGAGGTATGACCGAAGTCGGAATCGACTCCTCCCCGGACAGCTCGGAGTACTGCCGTGATAAGGCATCCGCTCTGATGTTCTTGGAACCGGGTAGGTAGGAGACCACGTAATTAAAACGTGACAAGAACAGAGCCCATCTGGCCTGATGTGGTGTCAATCTCTTGGCCTCAGAGAGGTAGGTCAGATTCTTGTGGTCCGTCAGGATGAGAACCGGAACCACCGAGCCCTCGAGCAAGTGCCTCCATTCTTTAAGGGCCTGCACGATGGCCAATAACTCCCTGTCACCAATCTGATAGTTGCACTCCGCGGAAGACAGTTTCCGGGAGTAAAACCCACAAGGAAGCAGAGGACCCTCTGGTGTTCTACGCTGAGACAGAAGGGCGCCTACTCCCGTCTCAGACGCGTCCACCTCGAGGACAAAAGGCAACCCAGGGTTGGGATGCGACAGAATCGGAGCCGACACAAAGGCGGACTTTAGAGCCTCAAAAGCTCGGATGGCCTCGAGCGGCCAGACCTGGGGATTACTGCCCTTCCTGGTCAGATCCGTGAGAGGCTTGGCTAGCATGGAAAAGTCCCTGATGAACTTCCGATAATAATTGGCGAAGCCCAAAAAGCGCTGCAGGGCACGAAGACCACTGGGCTGGGGCCACTGTAAGACAGCCGAAACCTTCTCAGGATCCATGGAGAACCCCTCAGCGGAAATGATGTAACCTAAGAAGGTTACCTGGGATCGGTGAAATTCGCATTTCTCAAGCTTACCGAACAGCTTGTTCTCTCGTAACCGTTGCAACACTCGTCTGACATCCAGAATGTGGGCCTCCATGGATTCAGAATATACCAAGATGTCATCCAAATAGACCACCACACACTGCTGCAACAGGTCACGGAAAACATCGTTGATGAATTCCTGGAAGACTGCGGGCGCATTGCACAACCCAAAGGGCATAACCAAGGATTCATAATGACCGGTCCTGGTGTTAAACGCGGTCTTCCACTCATCGCCCGCCTTGATCCTTACCAGGTTATATGCCGCCCTCAGGTCGAGTTTGGTAAAGACCGTGGCCCCTTTGAGGCGATCGAACAGCTCGGAAATCAAGGGTATCGGGTAAGCGTTCTTGATCGTGATGCGATTGAGACCCCTGTAATCGATGCAAGGCCTCAACTCACCGCCCTTCTTTTTCACAAAGAAAAATCCAGCCCCTGCCGGGGACGAGGATTTGCGAATGTGTCCGCGTGAAAGCGCCTCCCTCACGTACTCCTCCATGGCCTCATTCTCCGCTACCGACAGTGGATAGACTTTGCCACGAGGAGGAACGGCACCAGATTGTAACTCTATGGCACAATCGTATGGGCGGTGCGGAGGTAGGGCAACCGCACGCACCTTATCGAATACATCCCGGTACTCCTCGTATTCAGGAGGCAACAGAGAGTCCGAGGAAGTACACAGCAACTTGACAGGCCCATGGATGCAACTAGCCCCACACTGCGGTGACCACGAGAGGATCTCGGCCGATCTCCAATCGAAAGTCGGATTATGCTTCTGGAGCCAGGGGTACCCCAAGACCACCGAGTAGTGTGGAGACGAAATAACCTGGAGACAGACCGACTCTCTGTGAACGGCACCAATGGCCATCCCCACTGGAAGGGTCTCCTGAGTCACGTGTGGCGGCAGAAGGGGTCTGCCGTCTATCGCCTCAAGAGCCAGTGGGGAACCTCGAGGCTGCAGAGGAATGGAATTGGCGGCAGCGAACACACTATCAATGAACAAACCACCAGCACCAGAGTCCACCAACGCCTGGGTCGTCACCGAGCCCCCGACCCAGGAGAGGACAACAGTAATCAGTGGTTTGTCAACACGGGAAACCAGGGACGAGGAGACTCCACCCAAGATCTGCCCCCGACAGGATCTCAGGTGCGAGCGTTTCCCGGACGGTTCGGGCATGCCAACCGAAAATGCCCACCGAGACCACAGTACATGCATCGGCCCTCGCGTCTCCGGAGTACCCTCTCCCCCTCGGACAGGCGAGCAAACCCCAGCTGCATGGGTTCACCCCCAGACAAGTCATCCCCAGGAGGCGTGGGAGGAGAGGGAGGCACGGGTGGGACAGCAAACGTAGGCGCCAATCTGTTAGAAGACCTCCGCAGGCTCTCCTTAAAGGAAGGTCTCTCCCTGAGTCTGGTGTCAATCAAAATCAGGAAAGAAATAAGAGACTCGAGCTCCACTGGTAGGTCCTTAGCTGCAACCTCATCCTTCAAGGCATCCGAGAGACCATGAGAGAAAGCAGCGACCAGAGCCTCATTATTCCAGCCCACCTCTGCTGCCAGGGTACGAAACTCAATGGCGTATTCAGCTACGGATCGTGAACCCTGTCTGATGGACATAAGGAGCTTCGCAGCAGAGGCAGCACGAGCCGGCACATCGAATACCTTCCGAAGAGAAGCAACAAAACCGGAAAACTCGGCAACCACCGGATTGTTGTTCTCCCATAAAGGGCTGGCCCAGGCCAAGGCCTTGTCCGAGAGCAGCGAGATCAAGAAGCCCACCTTTGATCTCTTAGTAGGAAAGGCATGTGGCAGCAACTCGAAATAAATGCCCACCTGGTTAAGGAAACCTCGGCACTGAGTTGGCTCTCCCCCAAAGCGCTGTGGAAGGGGGGCAGAACCGGTCATACCCCGAAACACCGCAGGCGCAGCAACAGGTGTCGGGGTAGACTCTGGCGCAACAACCGGAGCGGCAGTAGGAGCGGGCCCAGGAGCGACAACCGACCCATCGGCAACGGAAGCTAAATGAGCCGTGCGTTCAAGCAGGGTTTGCAACGCCACAGCGAACCGACCCAACAGGTGATCCTGCTGATCAAGTCTGGCAACCAGCGTAGGTAGCGAGGATGGCCCTGTACCGTCAGAATTCATGGCTTGGTCCTAATGTCATGGAACCATGAACCAGACGTACAACAAGAGATAAGTGGAAATAAGAAGGCTTTATTGAAAATCAAGCTGTAAGGCAAAAGTCCAAACGGATGGCTAAACCGAAGCAGGGTCTTGCGAAGCCAGAGGTCAGGAACCAGAAGGGTAGTCAGACGAAGCCTGGATCAGGAACCAGCAGGGTAGTCAGACGAAGCCTGGATCAGGAACCAGCAGGGTAGTCAGACGAAGCCAGGATCAGGAACCAGCAGGGTAGTCAGACGAAGCCAGGATCAGGAACCAGAAGCAGCAGCAGTCTTAGAAGCATGTGAACACAGGAGGACCAAGCAAGGAACTGAAGCCACAGACCTCCTATATATATGAGCTAGGCATCCAGCTCCTCCCAGTGGGAAGGAGAAGCCGCAGGGTGGGAGGCTACAAGAAACCCAGAAACCAAGATGGCCGCCAGCACATGTCAAACGAAGGAGAACAGCAAGAAGGTAAGACCATGACATGCAGTTACAGTTTAAGGCCTCCTGCACATGAACGTGTGCGCCCCGTGGCCATGCTGCAGCCCGCAAATTGCAGGCCTCAATGCACGAACACCGACCGTGGGGCAGCCGCAGCGAATCACGGACCCATTTACTTTAATGGGGCCGCAATCCGCCCGTTCCGCAAAAATATAGGACATGTTCTATCTTTTTGCGGAACGGAAGTACGGGACGAAACCCCACAGAAGCACTCTATAGTGCTTCCGTGGGTTTCCGTTCAGTGCTTACGTTCCACATCTCCGGATTTGAGGACCTATTGAAGTGAATGGGTTTGCATCCGTGATGCGGAATGCCCAGGGAACAGCGCCTGTGTATTGCGGATCTGCAAATGCGGTCCGCAATACGGCCACAGGGCGCACACGTTCGTGTGCAGGAGGTCTAACGGAGATATCAGTACCCTTCTTCTGTACAGAAGGTTCAGCAATCAGGCTTAAAATACCTAATGGAAGAAGGCAACTGAAAAACACATTTTTACTAGTCATTTATTCATATAATCCCCTAAAATATAATGGGTTTGACAGCTTTAACTATTATAATTTTATTCATTTATTATTATAATTGCATTTTCCATCATTATTTTTACTTTTTGTGAAGAGCCACTGAAAATCTCCATTCAAACATTTTCAATTTTGCCCTGTCTCTTTATTTTAATCAGTTCTCTGTTTTAATTTGCTTTATTACTTCACTTTAATGAAAAGCGCATTAGAATTGGAAATGCACCTTTGGGCTGGGGTATAGTACAAAATACCGATGAAATGGCTGTCATAAGAGGTAAGCCTCAATGCGTTCAACTCTCTGTTCGCACGTATGGTCTCCTAATAGTTTAATACTTGTGCAGAAATAATTACTTTATTAAAATGTAATTTAATTTGCCTTCAAATCCCTAATCTCATCCGTCTGATGTGCTTTACATACAAGGATTCATTTAGGGACTGCACAGTTCACTTTGTTAATACAGTTATACTTAATATGTATAATTTATGTACTAGACTAAGGTGAGAGATCTATTACTGGAATAATAGAGTAAAAAAAAACTTAGGGTGGGTTCACACTAGCGTTAGGGATTCTGTTATGGCTTTACGTTATAACATGGTTATAACAGAAAATAACGGAATCCAAAAGACGGAAGGATGGATCAGTTCTTCTGCCCATAGACTTGTATTATGATGGAATGCAAAACGGAAGCCTTTAACCGCTTGCCGTTACGGTAACGCCGATAGGCATCCGGACAGCAGCGCTCTCAGGTCGAAGTGACACCTATTGGCGTCATCTCGTGAGACCTTAGATTGCGCAGTATTCAATTTTAACTACAGCCTGCCAGCGCTGATCATTGGCTGGCAGGCTGTCGATTTTTAAAAGAACCAATCAAATAGGTATATCAGACGCTATTTTGTAAATATAGTCTGATATACCTGCTACCTGCTCCTCTGGTGGTCCCTTTTGCTTGGATTGACCACCAGAGGACACAGGCAGCTCTGTAAAGTAGCACCAAACACCACACACACACACATTACACCCCCCTGTCACTTATTAACTCCTTATTAACCCCTGATCACCCCATATAGACTACCTGATCACCCCCCTGTCATTGATCACCCCCCTGTAAGGGTCCCATATCACCGCCGGTTAGTTAGCTACTTGTTAGGTAGTTAGCGCCCTGCCCACCGCAGCGCAGTCACTGATTAGTCGCTGATTAGCGTCATCGCTGTCGCTAATCAGCACTAGTACTATATAGTATCTGTAAATGATCAAGACTGATCGCAATCAGATCTATATCAGTACATTAGGGTCACCTTAGGCTCTACGAAAAACGCAGTGTTCACTCGATCAGGCCTGATCTTGTGCACACACTTGTGTTCAGTCCACCCCACCGCAGTGACAGAATTTTTTTTTTCTGATCACTGCAAAAACACCGTAAAATCGCTGCGGTGCTATAAAGATCACTTTTGAGGGGCATGGCGAGTTCAGTTTTTTTTTTTTTTTTTTGGCACAAGTTAGCGGAAATTGTTTTTTTTTGTTTTTTTCTTACAAAGTCTCATATTCCACTAAAAAATAAAATCTTACATGAACTCACCATACCCCTCACGGAATCCAAATGCGTAAAAATGCCCTGTGAAATCCTAAAGGTGCTCATTGGAATTTGGGCCCCTTTGCCCACCTAGGCTGCAAAAAAGTGTCACACATGAGGTATCGCCGTACTCAGAAGAAGTAGGGCAATGTGTTTTGGGGTGTATTTTTACATATACCCATGCTGGGTGAGAGAAATATCTCTGTAAATTGACAACTTTGTATAATTTTTTTTTTAAGTTGTCATTTACAGAGATATTTCTCACACACAGTATGGGTATATGTAAAAATACACCCCAAAACACATTGCCCTACTTCTTCTGAGTACGGCGGTACCACATGTGTGACATTTTTTTGCAGCCTAGGTGCGTAAAGGGGCCGAAAGTCCAACGAGTACCTTTATGCTTTACAGGGTTGCTCACAATTTAGCCCAGCTCAAAATGCCAGAACAGTAAACACACCCCACAAATGACCCCATTTCGGAAAGTAGACACCCCAAGGTATTCACTGAGGGGCATAGTGAGTCCGTGGGAGATTTTTAATTTTTTTTGCCAGAAGTTAGCAGAAATGGAAACTTCATTATTATTTTTTTCCTCAGAAAGTGTCATTTTCCGCTAACTTGTGATTTTTTTTTTTAATCATACATGAACTCACCGTTCCCCTCGGCGAATACTTTGGGGTGTCTTCTTTCTAAAATGGGGTCATTTGGGGGGTATTTATACTATCCTGGCATTCTAGCACCTCAAGAAACATGACAGGTGCTCAGAAAGTCAGAGCTGCTTCAAAATGCGGAAATTCACATTTTTGTACCATAGTTTGTAAACGCTATAACTTTTGCGCAAACCAATAAATATACACTTATTGGATTTTTGTTTATCAAAGACATGTAGCACAATAAATTCTGACACAAACTTGTATAGAAATGTAATTATATTTAAACAATTTTACCAGAATTTTTTTTAGATTTTTTTTTTATTAATATCAGAAAAACGAAAGATATCATCAGCAATCAAATACCACCAAAAGAAAGCTGTAGTTGTGAGAAGAAAAGGAGGTAAAATTCATTTGGGTGCCAAGTTGCATGACCGAGCAATAAACCGTTAAAGTTGTGAAGTGCCGATTTGTAAAAAAGGGCCTGGTCACTATGGGGGTATAAACCTGTGGTCCTTAAGTGGTTAAAAGGCATTCCATTTGCTCTCCATCCTAATAGAAGTCTATGGGAATCAAAATGGATTCCTCTGGGTCCCGAAAACAAAGTCCTGTCGACAGGACTTTGTTTTCCGTCTTGCATAACAGGACCCAGACTGATCCGTTATGCTTTCCCATAGACTTCTATTAGGACGGAAAGGAAACGGAATGCCTTTTAAAGGCTTCCGTTTTGCATTCTGTCTGGGCATTCCGTTATTTTCCGTTATAACCATGTTATATCGGAAAGCCATAACGGAATCCCTAACGCTAGTGTGAACCCACCCAAAGTCTTTTTACTCTATTATTCCAGTAATAGATCTCTCACCTTAGTCTAGTACAGACTTGTATTATGAAGGAATGCAAAACGGAAGCCTTTAAAAGGCATTCCGTTTGCGCTCCGTCCTAATAGAAGTCTATAGGAATCAAAATGGATTCCTCTGGGTCCCGAAAACAAAGTCCTGTCAACAGCACTTTGTTTTCCGTCTTGCATAACAGGACCCAGACGGATCCGTTATGCTTTCCCATAAACTTCTATTAGGACGGAAAGCAAACGGAATGCCTTTTAAAAGGAGTCTTTCACCTAAAATGACCATTACACAACACAAATATCATGATAACCATTACATTCCCCATATTATAATCTTACCTTTCATATTGCTGTCCGTCGCCTATTCTCTCTTAAAAACGCTTTTAATCCATATGCTAATCAGGTTCTGAAGGTGCCCAGGGGCGGCGTTTATGCGGCCGGTGCCCAGGCTCCACGGCGCTGTTCAAATCAAACCCCTCCCCTTTCACCCCTCTGGCCCGCCCTCGGTTCGTCAGATACCATCCTCCAGTTAATGACAAATCCGGCGCCTGCGCACTCCATTACCCACTAGGGCAGAGGCAGCAGAGCGTTTAATGCGCATGCGCCGGCCCGTACATCCCGATATTTTGGTAGTTTACTTCCGCCGGCTAGATCGGGCCGGCGCATGCGCATTAAACGCTCTGCTGCCTCTGCCCTAGTGGGTAATGGAGTGCGCAGGCGCCGGATTTGTCATTAACTGGAGGATGGTATCTGACGAACCGAGGGCGGGCCAGAGAGGTGAAAGGGGAGGGGTTTGATTTGAACAGCGCCGTGGAGCCTGGGCACCGGCCGCATAAACGCCGCCCCTGGGCACCTTCAGAACCTGATTAGCATATGGATTAAAAGCGTTTTTAAGAGAGAATAGGCGACGGACAGCAATATGAAAGGTAAGATTATAATATGGGGAATGTAATGGTTATCATGATGTTTGTGTTGTGTAATGGTCATTTTAGGTGAAAGACTCCCTTTAAAGGCTTCCGTTTTGCATCCTGTCTGGGCATTCTGTTATTTTCCGTTATAACGGAAAGTCATAATGGAATCCCTAAGTATTTTTGTATTACCTGTATTGTTTGTACTGTATATGTTAAGCAACAGTTTACAAGTTATATCAATATGATATCAATCTTCATGGAGTCAGACACTGTTAGAATTTTTCTGCTTTGTTTTGGCCTGCAGGTACGGAACTTAATCATAAAACTACACAGAAAATGAACTGTCATTCGGCAACTACTTCTCATGTTTACCATTCTTATTAGCCTGATGGATTGGATGGTGGGTGCTGCACCGTGCTGGAATCATAGAAGCAACAAAAAAAGTGACAGGGACGTCTAATTTTTGTTTCTGCCTGTCAAGCATCCATTTCCTCTGCACTGTATTTTATGAAAAACCAATGGTGGCTGTAATAATAGCAGCCTGTAATGGAAAAAAGTGCAGTTACTTTTGTTTTTCTATTGTTTAAAATGTAGTTGGGATTCTACCTAGCACATAGTTTTGGGAATATGATGCTAACTGCTTCCCTGGCTGTCAACACATTAGAATTTTTTATTTTTTTTAAAAAGAACTCTAACTATAAAAGAACACCAGGTGTTGTGACAATCGATGTCTGCACAAGACAGATAAAAGAACGGTAATCTCATTGTACACATAGCTTGACATGCAAAATGTGTGTATGCTCGGGGTATGGCTGAATACAAAACCTTTAAAGAAAGTTTAGTTTTATGCAAATTAAGCAGCTGCATTCATGCATTCATTAAATTGGCATGCAAGGAAGGAAAAACTTCAGAATCAATAAAACTGTGATATTTATTAGTACACATAGTCTAAAAGGACTGACAAAGAAAAGTATATCAACACAGAAAAGCTTAAAACAGTTTTGCATTTTAATTATTCACTAGTCTCTCGGATTCCATAATGAATAATGCTTGTGACAAAGATTGCCCATAAACATAAGAGCAAATTCAGATGAACCCTCCGATTTCAACATTTCTGGCTCACTATCAAATGATTGTGCCACCAGGATGTAGAACAGAGAACCACACGGCATCCCTAGGGTGTACGGCTTGGGACCAATGCACCCTATGCTAGGGGATCAAGGGCCCTGCCAGATCCAAGCCAGGGGCTGAGATGTGTTTGAAAGCCTGAGGTGCAGAAGTGCACAACGAGTTGTGACCTTGGGGTGCGTGAACTCACAGGGAGTGATGGGATGGCACATTTGCACGCACTTCAATTTGTGTAAGGAGGAGGAATTTTTATAATTCCGCCGGATGTCAGGACTGTATATCAGCACACATTCACATTTATTTATTTTTTATGTTTCACTGTGCATTCACTTTACAAATGTTTTTGTCACTAGGGTTTTCAGGGTTGTGCCACCCTTATGGGCAACCCCCTGAAGTTTAGGAGGGGTGGGTGTGGCCATCAGGTTTCTCACCCCCCTGCAAAACCCCTTGGGCTCTCCCTCCGGGGAGAGTCCAAACCTGGTATGTTGAGCTACATGCCAACACCTGGGGTGGCCGTCTGGGTGGAAGCCAGAGCACATAACGGCATACCCTTGGCTTTGGCTGGGGATTGCCTTTTTGTCCTGGTCCCTTGTAGGTGTCTTCTGGTCTGAAGGCACTAGAAAAGGTTTATGGGCAGTGTCGCACTGGGGTGCTAGGACCCACCGGTAAAATTTATTTTGGGGGCCCACCATATGGATACATTCAAATATTACCTGCTAACACAGCAGCAAGATGCTACCAGATGATTGAATATGGGGGTCCCTGCAGAAAACTTGAGCAAGTAGGACCTGGCTAGCTTTCCTCTATACTTAGAAGTCATCTCAGCTACCTGATCGTGTCTATAATAATAAAATGGGTTTCTTTAATAATCTATCAAGTTTTTTATATGAACATAGGCTGGTTGAGGTGCTGTACATTGAATATACATATGTAGTGCAATACATCTACTGTGTTATGTGCCACTTGTGCAGGGGGTGGAAGACTAGGGACCCACCTTGCTCAGGGGCCTACCAAGGGATTCACCTGTACCCCTGTGGGCCCAGTCCGAGCCTGTCCATGGGAGGCCCCTCTCTTATGGAGAGGGCCTGCGATAGACCGCAACCTAGTGCATGATTTTGTGTGGCAAGCTGCACGATTTTGTTACACGGGTGATGAAAGCACGCTCTTCGGGCTTTAAAAAAAAATGAGTGTGCGGGTGACCAGACTCTTCTCTGTCAGGTGATGTTGGGGGACAGAAGGACTAGCATGTTGAATTTCCAATCCTTCACACAAAAAGCCACCGCCAGAGAAATAGGAATTGAGAGAAATAACTGTTGGCCACTAGCTGTTGAAGTGTATGGCCAGATTCACTGGGCTGCTGCTCACATATAGGCGCTGTCCACATATGAGTCATGTTTTTTTTTTACTCGTATGATGGATTCCATTGGCACCCAATACTATTATTGGCATCAACTAATGCAAGACCGATGAACAGAGTGTTAGGGATAATGATGTCTAACACTGTAGACATGAATATGGAGTATAGTAGAAACATAGAATGTGTTTGGCAGATAAGAACCATTTGGCCCATCTAGTCTGCCCAATATACTGAAGACTATGAATAGCCCCTGGCCCTATCTTATATGAAGGATGGCCTTATGTCTATCCCATGCATGCTTAAACTCCTTTACTGTATTTGCAGATACCACTTCTGCAGGAAGGCTATTCCATGCATCCACTACTCTCTCAGAAAAGTAATACTTCCTGATAATACTTTTAAACCTTTGCCCCTCTTGTAGCAGTTAAAAATTCTCTCCTCTTTTACCTTGTTGATTCCCTTTATGTATTTAAACGTTTCTATCATATCCCCTCTGTCTTTCTTCCAAGCTATACATGTTAAGGTCCTTTAATCTTTCCTGGTAAGTTTTATCCTGCAATCCATGTACCAGTTTAGTAGCTATTCTCTGAACTCTCTCAAACGTATCAATATCCTTCTGGAGATATGGTCTCCAGTACTGCGCACAATACTCCAAATGAGGTCTCACTAGTGCTCTGTAGAGCGGCATGAGCACCTCCCTCTTTCTACTGGTAATGCCTCTCTATACACCCAAGCATTCTGCTCGCATTTCCTGCTGCTCTATGACATTGTCTGCCTACCTTTAAGTCTTCTGAAATAATGACCCCTAAATCCCTTTCCTCAGATACTGAGGTTAGGACTGTATCGCTGATTTTATATTCTGCTCTTGGGTTTTTAAGCCCCAGGTGCATTATCTTGCACTTATCAACATTATATTTTAGTTGCCAGATTTTTGACCATTCCTCTAGTTTTCCTAAATCCTTTTCCATTTGGTGTATCCCTCCAGGAACATCAACCCTGTTATAAATCTTTGTGTCATCAGCAAAAAGACACACCTTACCATCGAGGCCTTCTGCAATTTCGCTGATAAAGATATTAAACAATATAGGTCCCAGAACAGATCCCTGAGGTACCCCACTGGTAACAAGACCATGGTCTGAATATACTCCATTGACTACAACCCTCTGTTGTCTGTCCCTCAGCCACTGCCTAATCTATTCAACAATATGGGAGTCCAAGCCCAAAGACTCTAATTTATTGATAAGCCTTCTATGTGGGACAGTATCAAAAGCCTTACTAAAGTCTAGATAAGCTATGTCTACTGCACCTCCGCCATCTATTATTTTAGTCACCCAATAAAAAAAAATCAATAAGATTAGTTTGACATGATCTCCCTGAAGTAAACCCATGCTGTTTTTCATCTTTCAATCCATGGAATTTTAGATGTTCCACAATCCTCTCCTTGAGTATGGTTTCCGTTAATTTCCCCACTATTGATGTCAGGCTTACTGGCCTATAGTTGCCCAATTCCTCCCTACTACCTTTCTTGTGAATGGGCACAGCATTTGCTAATTTCCAATCTTCTGGCACGACTCCTGTTACCAGTGATAGGTTAAATAAATCTGTTAATGGTTTTGCTAGTTCACCGCTGAGCTCTTTTAATAGCTGTGGGTGTATCCCATCAGGCCCCTGTGACTTATTTGTATTTTTAGACAGCTGACTTAGAACCTCTTCCTCTGTAAAGACACATGCATCAACAGATTCATTAGTCTTCCTTCCTAACTGAGGTCCTTTTCCTTCATTTTCCATTGTAAAAACTAAACAGAAGAAGATTAAAGTCTCCCATTGAGGCAGTCAGCTAGTTCTTTATCTTCTTCCATATACCTTCCTTCTTTTGTTTTTAATTTGGTAATTCCTTGTTTTAGTTTCCCTTTTTCATTTATGTATCTGAAGAATGTCTTATCGCCTTTTTTTACTGACTGAGCTAATGTATCTTCTGCCTGCGCTTTAGATGCTCTTATAAGTTGTTTGGCCTCTCTCTGCCTAATCTTATAAATTTGCCTGTCATCCTCGTTTTTTCTTTATAATTACTAAATGCTATCTTTTTGTTTTTAATGATTTTGGCCACTTCTGCTGAGTACCACAGTGGTCTCTTCCTTTTTTTGCTTTTACTGACAAGCCTAATGCAATTTTCTGTTGCCTTCAATAGTGCCACTTTTAAGTAGTCCCATTTCTCCTGGACTCCATTGAAACTGTTCCAATCTGATAGGGACTCGTATACCACTAATCTAATTTTAGAAAAGTCGGTTTTTCTAAAATCGAAAACTTTTGTTTTTGTGTGGTGTGAATCAGTCACTGTACTTATAGTAAACCACTATGACTGGTGATCACTAAATCCCAAGCTTTCCCCTACAGTAATATCAGATACCAAATTCCCATTTGTGAATACTAAATCTAAAATGGCCTCCTTCCTGGTTGGCTCCTCAACTACTTGCTGTAGAGATAATCCCAGTAGGGAATTTAGAATATCTGTACTCCTGGCAGAACTAGCTATTTTGGTTTTCCAGTTTTCATCAGGAAGATTAAAGTCTCCCATAATGATAATTTCCCCCTTCAATGTCATTTTAGCTATTTCCTCAACTAGTAGATCATCTAATTCTTTGACTTGGCTAGGTGGTCTATATATCCCACCTCCACGAGTTACCTTATGATTATCAAGCTGCAAGGTAACCCAAACTGACTCTAAATTGGTCTCGCTAACTTGTATTAAATTATATTTTATGCTATCTTTCACATACAGTGCCACCCTTCCCCCTTCTTGCCTTCTATGTGTTTCCTATATAGAGAGAACCCTGGTATTGTTATATCCCAGTCATTACTTCCATTGAACCACATCTCAGTAACAGCCACTAAGTCTATATTCTCAGGTGCCATTATAGCCTCAAGTTCATTGATCTTATTCCCTTAACTGCGAGCATTTGTAGACAAGACTCTGAGCTTCAAATACAGTTTATGTGTGATACCAGGAATAAATGAGCAATAGTCCCAAAAAGTCGGAGTGAGTCCCTTCTCCAATAAAATTGTCCACATATTCTGAAGCCCTGCTGGTGATGGATCCGATCCCGGAGACAATGGGTCTCCCAGGTGGGTTTATCGGATCCTTATGGACTTTAGGCAGGTAATAAATGAAGGGTGTTATTGGATGAATGTTATTAGAGAAACCATAATTTATCTTCAGAAGGGCCCCTACGGTACGCACTAAAATAGTACAGGGGTGTTTGAAGAAGAAGTGGACCAGCCGGTCGAGTATGAGCAACCTTTGACCAAGCACAGGTTTCACAAGCTGCCACGTAATCCTCAATGCTCTTACGTAACCCGGGCCACCAGAACCTCCGGGACACAAGATCAAAGGTCTACTTACCACCAGGATGCCCAGCAAGGACAGTATCATGATGTTCCTTAAATACCTTGTATCGCAGGCCCTCAGGAACAAACAACCTCCCTGGGGGACACGAACCAGGAGCCCCCTCCTGGGCTCCCAAAACCTCCATCTCCAATTTGAGGTACAGAGCGGAGACAACCACCCCATCTGCCAAAATCGGAGCAGGATCCTCTGAATCACCTCCCCCAGGAAAGCTGCGAGACCACAAAATTGAACCTGGTAAAAAACAGTGACCATCTGGCCTGTCTAGGGTTCAGACGCTTGGCAGACTGCAAGTAAGCCAAATTCTTATGGTCTGTATATACCATAACGGGGTGAGACGCCTCCTCCAACCAGTGACGCCATTCCTCAAAGGCCAACTTGATAGCCAGCAACTCTCTATCTCCAACATCATAATTCCTCAGGGCGACCGAGAGCTTCCTGGAGAAAAAAGCACACGGGACCCATTTGCCAGGAGATGAACCCTGCGACAGTACCGCTCCAACCCCCCACTTCAGATGCATCAACCTCCACGATGAATGGCTGAGACACATCGGGCTGCACCAGAATGGGAGCAGACACAAAACGCTCCTTAATAGCCGAAAAGGCCTGCAATGCCTCATCCGACCAGGCAGAGACGTCAGCGCCCTTCTTAGTCTCTTAGTCATATCTGTGATTGGTTTTACAATGGTGGAATAGTTTGAAATAAATTTCCTATAATAATTAGTAAACCCAAAGAACCGCATCAAAGCTTTCTGATTCTCTGGTCGGTCCCATTCCAGAACCGCCCGGACCTTTTCGGGGTCCATACGAAAACCAGAGTCAGAAAGCAGATATCCCAAGAACGGAAGCTCCTGCACCGAAAATAAACATTTCTCCAATTTAGCATACAATTTATTCTCCCGAAGGATCGTAAAAACCTGTCTCACATGATCCTGATGGGTCTTCAGATCAGGAGAATAAATTAAAATGTCATCCAAATAAACCACCACGAACCTCCCCACCAGGTGATGAAAAATGTCATTGACGAATCGCTGAAATACTGCTGGCGCATTCGTCAACCCAAAAGGCATAACCAGATTCTCAAAATGACCCTCGTGCGTATTGAAGGTCGTTTTCCACTCATCCCCCTCCTTGATCCTGATCAGGTTGTAGACCCCCCTCAAATCCAACTTGGAGAACACCTTGGCTCCCACAATCTGATCAAAAAGGTCAGGAATCAAAGGCAGGGGATGTGGATCCCGGACCGTTATATGGTTCAATTCCCGGAAATCCAAACACGGTCTCAGCGATCCATCCTTTTTCTTTAACAAGCCTACTGCCATCGGAGACTTAGATGGCCTAATATGACCTTTTGCCAAACTCTCAGCGATATACTTTCGCATGACCTCTCTTTCGGGTTGAGAAAGGTTGTAAAGCTGAGATTTTGGCAATTTAGCCCCAGGGATGAGATTAACTGGACAATCATAGTCTCGATGGGGGGGTAATTCCTGAGCCCCACCCTCCGAAAAGACATCCGCAAAATCTGAAAGATACTGAGGTAAAATCGTAGTGGACACCCCAGAGATAGATGTGCCAAGAAAATTATCCGAACAAAACTCACTCCAACCAATGATTTGTCTCGCTTGCCAATCTATAATTGGGTTACGTTTAATCAACCATGGCAACCCCAAAACTATAGGAGCTGGCAAATCCTTAATGACAAAACAAGAAATAATTTCAACATGTGCATCACCCACCCTTAAGTGAATACCATGAACAATGTGAGTAAGACTCCTTTGAGAAAGAGGGGAAGAATCAATTGCAAAAACTTGAATCTCATTCTCTAAAGTGCAAGTACTTAGTCCTAGATTTTGAAGAAAAAGAGAGTCAAAGGGGCAGTAACAATTAAAACGTGATGTTTATTAGTATGACTAAAACATATATAGTCCCCTTACAAGACAAACAAACAGACACAGTCGGGTCCTGGGTACAGGTGTGCCACTTGGAAGTGGCTCACTGCACACAGAGTCCCTAGAGCGAGCCCTTTATAAGGCTGTGTGGACCCCAAGGGTCACGAGGTGCCACAATTGGTGCTAAGAGGGTGTCCTGAATCCCACTTGGAGAACAGGGGAATACCCAGTCGGGGTGGAAATAAGGATGGATCTTACCGCCAGACGCCATACACCCGGCCTCATTGAAACCGACTGATGCCGGCCTAGCCAGATGGATGCCATACGCACCAAGGCCTGACTATGTACCTGGACTCTGCCATACACATTCTAGACATAAATTAACCACGCTATCCACCATCAAGTGGTTAGAGGTAGCCAGTACCTCCCTTCTAATTGCCTAACATAAGCATAGTTTCTTATGTGGCTATGAGGTCTCTCTTAATTGCAAATAGACTAAGTTTACCAAATGATCAATTTTAGTTTGTCCTGACCCATTCGTGTCTAGTAGCACATCACCGACACTTAGTGACTTAGGCAGCAGCCACTACTACCAACCCCCGTCCCCTGACGATTCAAGAGGTTGTTAGTACTAGTATTCTTCCCGTGTATGTTCTGTTTTGAAGAAACGCGTAGGGACATATGAACATACCCTCCTTTTATCCACGGTGTTATCATCATCTCTAGTCTAACTAGATTAGGTGTCCCCCTCCCTATCACCCTGACAGGGTCTCATAGGGACCTTAGTTCAGGGTAAGGTTCCGGACGGGACCACCCCTTGCGGGGCACGGATCCCGTGTTAGGGTAACAGGGTCACAGTAGGTCAAGTAGGGCATGACAGGGACAGCTTTTTCTCCCTGCGGCCCCTCAACAGGTATCACCCTACCTACGAAGAACCCTTCCCTCACATAGGAACACCTAATCCACGTGCTGGGATAAGAACTTACCTTCGGTTGTCTCCTGTGTCCGAATGATACCAAGCATGGTCTGACTCGTTACCGGTAAGATCCATCCTTATTTCCACCCCGACTGGGTATTCCCCTGTTCCCAAGTGGGATTCAGGACACCCTTGCCGGGGTCTCTTAGCACCAATTGTGGCACCTCGTGACCCTTGGGGTCCACACAGCCTTATAAAGGGCTCGCTCTAGGGACTCTGTGTGCAGTGAGCCACTTCCAAGTGGCACACCTGTACCCAGGACCCGACTGTGTCTGTTTGTTTGTCTTGTAAGGGGACTATATATGTTTTAGTCATACTAATAAACATCACGTTTTAATTGTTACTGCCCCTTTGATTTTCCTATTACGCCTTATAGCAGTACCTTGGGGAGAGGTGCGGCTGCACCGTTCTCACCCTCACAGGACAACTCTATTCCTTTTTTTTCAATTAGGTTTACCCCAGAACCACAATCAATAAATACTTCAACAAAAAAATTTCTTGACTCTAGCGCCACCACAGCTGGAAGGAGAAAATGGGAACTGCAGGGAGCTTGCATACCTGCCTGCTCCACCACACCATGCACGCTACCAAATGACAGGGATGTTTTTTTTCTTTCTTTTTCTCTTCCACCTGCGGTTTAACATAAGGACAAGCAAAAATAAAATGACGACTCTTTCCACAATAGTAACACAGTTTGTGCAATTTCCTAAAGTCTCTACTATTAGAATGGCAAGAAACCTGACCTGGCTGCATGGGTTCCTCCGCTATCCCAGAGTTACCTGTAACATCACCCGTGGAAGTAGTAGAGACGAAACCACTCGCAGAAGGGATTTCTTGCGCGGAGGGAGCCCTACACCTTTCTCTGATACGTCTTTCTAACCGTACTGCTAAAGACATGGCATTCTCCAAAGAGTCTGGGTATTCATGAAAAGCAAGGGCATCCTTCAATGTCTCAGATAACCTTTGAAAAAAACTGACTACGCAACGCAGGATCATTCCACTCTGATTCCGTAGCCCATCTCCTAAACTCAACACAGTAAGCCTCAGCAGTATGTTCACCCTGAAATAAATTACGTAACCTCGATTCTGCCATCGAGACCCGATCTGGGTCATCGTAGATTAATCCCAGAGTCTTAAAAAATTACTCCACCGACTGGAGGGCCCGAGAACCGGGTGGCAGAGAAAAGGCCCAGGATTGCGCGTCTCCTTTAAGCAGAGAAATGATTATCCCTATCCTCTGGCTCTCATCACCTGATGACGATGGACGCAGCCGAAAATACAATTTGCAGGATTCTCTAAAACGGATAAAGTCATCCGTACCCCCTGAAAATCAATCAGGAAGAGACACTTTAGGCTCCACACAAATTTTTTGACCTGCACCTGATGCCAGAGCATTCTGACACCGTGTGACCGAAACACGTAGCTCCGCAACCTCTAGGGATAGCCCCTGCATGCGGTCAACTAACGCTTCAATTGACGCCATCACAAAACCGCTGAGTAATGACAGTCAAAGTTTGGTGGGTTATAATGTCACGGCGGACAAGCACTCAGACACACAGAAAAACCAACAACCAGGCTCTGAGCGAGAAGCAGGGGAGGGGTCACCTCCTAGCTAATCCCTGACCTCTCTCCCTGCACTGCTCAGCCCACAGGCAGACCTTAGTGGTAGGAATGCTGTGTCCTCGTGCCTAGGCTAATACACCCTAACTTCCCTGAGATGGTGAAAAGGGGAAATAGGAGCAGCCTGCTCACACAGAACCTGGATGGGAGAGAAGATATCAACACAACTAAAACAGCAAACAACAAGAACAGAAACCACACTTATCTTGACAGAGCTGAACAGAAAACCTTCCTTGCTTGCTTGCTTCCTAGGCCAGACTGATTTCTATAACCCGCTCAGGGCACTGGAAATGAGAGCCATTTAAACTAATGACCCCACCCAGTGCACCTGATGGGAGGTGGATCCAGCACGACTCCAAAACAAACACTAAAGATGTGCTGCTATTCTGGCCGACCTCCGCACATAGTCAGAGCCGGGCATGACACTTTTATAGTGTATTGAATACACTGTATTCCCATGCACCCCTTCCACCACAAAAAAAGGTATATGGTTAAATCTTCCTTTCCTCGTCCTCATCCTCCTCCTCCATCATATCAACATGCTTATTAGGCTGCCCTCGCTCCTAATGTTTTAGAGGGTCAGCTCAGCAGCAGACCCTCACCTCTAATGTTTTAGAGGGTCACCAGCAGGCCCCTCACCCCTAATGTTTTAGATGGTCAGATCAGCAACTAACCCTCACCCCTGATTTTTTTAGATGGTCAGCTCAGCAGCAGACCCTCACCCCTAATGTTTTAGAAGGTCAGATCAGCAGCAGACCCTCACCCCTAATTTTTTGTATCGTCAGCTCAGCAGCAGACCGTCACCTCTAATTTTTTAGATGGTAAGATCAACAGTAGGCCCTCACCTCTAATGTTTTAGATGGTCAGATCAACAGCAGACCCTAGTCCCTAATTTTTTAGATGGTCAGCTCAGCAGCAGACCCTCACCCCTAATTTTTTAGATAGTCAGATTAGCAGCATCCCTGTCTTTGGATTTATTACCTAGTTGACTGTAGATTTTCCCTCTTTATCAGGTTATTTTTTAATCGTGTTGTGGCATCCAAATCTAAGTAGGAGTTTGTGTAAAAAAGACTCAAAACCAAATAGTATTGAGTCTCGATCACTATATGAGCAGCATTCTGCTCCATTTACCCAATAAAGGTACAATAAAGGTATTGTTTTTATGAGCACGTTATAATTTTCTAGATAAGATTAGCAGCAGGCCCTCGCCCCTAATGTTTTAGAGGGTCAGCTCAGCAGCAGGCCCTCGCCCCTAATGTTTTAGAGGGTCAACTCAGCAGCAGACTCTCACCCCTAATTTTTTAGATGGTCAGATCAGCAGCAGGCCCTCGCCCCTAATGTTTTAGAGGGTCACCAGCAGGCCCTTGCTCCTAATGTTTTTGAGAGTCACCAGCAGGCCATCAATCATAATTTTTCAAGGGTGTGTATGATGCCCTCCTTTATGTGTAATAAAGGGTGTATCGGGGTGCCAGTTCCTTGTAGTTTTTGGCAGCCCTTTCACTTAGTGCATAGGCTTTATGAGTGTAGGAGTCCCACTACCTGAACAATTGCACCACAATGTGAATGAGGCTCTCCTTTATGTGATATACAGGTTGTATCGGAATGCCTCTTCCTTATAATTTTTGGCAGCACTTGCACTTTATATACAAGTAAATATACAGGAAAGAATGTTTCCTAAGAATTTTTCCTCTAAAATTGATTTTATCTTCAATTTGGTGCGTATTATTGTCAGTCTGTAAAGGTGGCATACTACTCGGACAACATCGTTCCCAGCAGCAACCTGGATGCAGCCAGACATCCTCCCCATGCTGTTCCCGAACCAATTCAGTGGTGTTTCCATCAATTTCTGACCTTTTTCTGTGAACCAGACACCCTCCCCTCTTCAGAGCTGGGGGTGCCTGGTTTAATGCCCAGTTTATCCCATTAACTTCCATTGTGCTCGGGTGCTCTGTAGAGCACCTGAGCTTCCCAAAGTGTTCCACTCAAGCACCCGAGCACTTTGTTGCTCAATCAACACTAATGGATGCTCATCAGGATCACGTGAGACAGGTTTTACAGATCCTTAGAGAGAATACATTGTATGCTAAGATGGAGAAGTGTGTATTTGTATTTCAGGAAGTGCAATTCCTGGGTTATCTTCTCTCATCTTCAGGTTTTAATATGGATCCAGAGAAGGTCCGTGCTGTGTTGGACTGGGATCGACCCGAAAATTTGAAAGTGCTTATGTGGTTTTTGGGGTTCACCAACTACTACCATAAATTCATTTTGAACTACTTGTCTGTGGCTAAACCTTTAACGGACATGACTAGGAAGGGTTCGGATGTCTCAACCTGGTCTGATGCAGCATTACCAGCTTTCTCAGCGGTGAAGAAATGTTTTGCTTCTGCTCCTATACTGGTGCAACCGGATGTGTCACAGCCATTCATTGAGGAGGCTGACGCATACGAGGTAGGGGAAGGAGCAGTCTTGTCGCAGGGTCCTTCACCTAGTAAATGGCGCCCATATGCATTCTTCTCTAAGAAACTCTCAGCTGCAGAGAGAAATTATTACGTGAGTAATAGAGAGTTGCTGGCCATCAAGTTGGCTTTTGAGGAGTGTGTCACGGTGAGTAGGATAAAAGATACAGTAAACACAGAAAACCTCAAAACAAGCATCCAGGCCAGAAGCTGGGGACAAAGGTCACCTCCTGACAATTCCCTACCAGCTCTCACAGGACTTCTGTGCCAAAGTTCAGACCCTAAAGGTGGGAATTAACGTGCCCCTGTGCCTAAGGCTGAAGATTCCCTAAAGTCCCTGAGATGGTGGAAAGGGGGAAAGAGGCTTCCTCAGGTCCTGGAGGAGGCAGGTGTCTCTCTAACAGCCTAGACAGAACACAAAAAGGAAACCAAAACCAACTTATCTTGTAGCAGAGCAGAAACAGCAGATCCACCTTTCCTCAGAGCAAGATAGAAGCTATAACCCGCACAGGACACTGGGAAGGGGCGTAATTTAAACTCACACAAATGACCCCACCCAGTGCACCTGAAGGGAGGCGGATACCTAGAAGACCTTCTAACCAAATAACCATAGACAGGAGTCTACTGATAAGTCGCCGTTTTTTGGGGCATATGGGTTCCACACGCAATTTGGCACATTTTCTGGTACGGAGACTTCTGGTATACCGAAGGAGGAATGATTTTCCACTTCTTTGTCATCTATTTGGCGGAAAATTGAAAATACTCAAAAAAATGGGCAACAAGTATAAACATGTGGCTGACAGGAGACATAAGAATGGTCCAGACCTGAGAGTGGGTGATTCTGTGTGGCTGTCTACAAGAAACATTAAGTTGAAAGTACCTTTCTGGAAGTTGGGTCCAAGGTTTATTGGACCATATAAGATCACTGCCATTATTATCCTGGTAGCCTCTCGTCTTGAACTTCCTCAGGCTTTGAAAATTAATTATGTGTTCCATAAGTCATTTGTTGAAGAGATATGTCGAACCTGTTGAACCGTCCTCCTTGCCCCCCCCCCCCCCACCGTCATGTGGATGGTAATCTGAAATTTAAGATCACCAGGATAGTGGACTCCCGAGTTCTCCGTAGATCCCTCCAGTATCTCGTTTACTGGAGGGGTTACGGACCAGAGGAGATGTGGGTTTCAGCGGCCGATGTCAATGCTAGTCGTCTGGTAAAAGCCTTCCACAGAGCTAATCCGGGTAAGGTTGGTCCTGGGTGTCCAAAGGCCACCCATAGAAGGGGGATACTGTCACGGCCTCTCCAGTGACAGGGGTCAGAAGATCTAAGAGACTGGCTGCACGTGATGTTATCAGACAGTCCCTTTGGTTTCACTTTGTTCAATGTTGTTGCTGGTCATGACCAAACCTTGTGTCTTAAGTGTAGATTAAGTGGTCATTCCAACTCCAATTTTGTCTGGCCTCACCCATCATGCTATGCAGTTGATAGCTCATTTTAGCTGTTGAAGCGCTGGTGTTGGTTCTCCTCTGAGGTCCTGCTCGTTCGCATACTTCATGGTTAAGTGTCATTTCTTCCTATTGTTTGTTTGTGGTTTTTCCCTTCCCTTTTGGTATTAGGCCTGAGGGGGTCCCCTGTTCTTTTCAGCTGGGAAGGAACAGCTCACCTGTTGTTCTGACACCATTTCCAGGGCCCTGTACAGTGAAACAGGGCCTTAGGTTCCAGCATATGAACATTCCTACCATTGAGGTCTGTTTATACTGTTAGCAGTCAGGGCTCAGTTTAAGGACTTACCAGGTGGTGACCTTTCCCCTTTCCCTAGCTTCCAGGCCTAGTAACTTTCCCCCCTCCCTCCTGTGCTTGGTGTGGAGTGTATTCCCCACACCGCACCATGACACATACTGTGGACGTAATCACTGTATGTAAAAGCAGTGCTTCAGCTCCACTGAGCGAGCAGCCGACTGTCAAGAAGGAACGCTTCCTTCCCGACATTCTGCTGCTCATTGCAAGGTATAAATGTTCCTTTAATCATTGCAGAGGAATTTCTATCAAAATATCTCTTCCAGGGTGAAGTCAATCTTCCTAACATGGTGTGAAAACAGAGGGATAACATCTAATCCTCCACCAGTGAGTTCAGTCCTGGAGTTTCTTGCAACTAGAGTTTGATGAGGGGAGCATATTATTATGCTGTAAAATTTGATGTCAGTACCATATAGGATCATTCTAGTGACTATTTTTCCTTTAGTGGTGAAAGTACAGCAGCATTATATCTCTCATAGTCATAATTTCATTTTATCCACAAGTGTGTGGTTTATTATACTTATGTAGATAAATAACTCATTATTGGTTCAGAATCGGTTGTTTCAGGAAACCAACTTTTTCAACCTTCATAGGTGGCTCATACTATTACTGTCATTTGAGAGACAGTCTCATGTTAAAAACCTTAAGTCAGACCACGGGCCTGTGAAAAAGTTTTCCTCCAGAAAAACAGTTTTTTGGGGATGGTGTATGCTTCAGAATTGACACAAGGGTTGAGAATGTTGCTATCCCTTCTACATTCAAGAGCAGTTTGTTGAATTATCTGCTTCCTCTTGGTTTTAGTTCATATACTCTAACACTCAAGCAAACCTGTTCCTCTGGGATCACACCGTCAGGGGCGGATTGGCCATAGAAGCCACAGGGAAATTTCCCAGTGAGCTGATGCTCCAGGGGGCCACCCAAGCCCTCTCTGTCACTGACCGGGTACATAGTGAGCTCTCAACAGTAATTATCGCTATGAGAATGAGGTACTCATGTACCCAGCCAGCAAAAGTAAATGCCCTCCTGAATTCAACTACTATGGCCCACACCTCACGTGCTAAGCCCCCTGTTCTTTATCTTAATCAAAGACAACTGGAGAAGGAGGACAGAAAATGGAAGCTATTGATGAACACCAAAGGCAGCCAGCTTTTGAGGCAGTATATTGTGCCTGCTAGGATGGTATATGCACTATGGTATTATTGGCCCCCCGCCTTCTGTTAATTTGGACCTGCTTACAAAATGAGGCCACTTTTAGGTTGTTGTTTTTTCAAGGCCACTTTTAAGTTCCCAGTATACCCCTGCACACCATTCACAAAATTAAAATTGTGACCCTCCCTTTGACACTTTGAAGGACTACTTTAGGTAGACCTCTACAATGTGGTCAAACAGAAAACATGTTTCAGGTTCTGGACTATTCAGCTGCATAAATTGCTTCTGGAATGATGCTAAGGTCTCTATTATTATTCAGCTCAAAAGTATGCTTCATTGTTAGTAATCAGCTGATTTCCTTTCAGGTCTCCAGCCTGACAACTCCAAGAATAATTCTCAGTGACATTCTTTTGTCATCTAGTCTTTCCATCAGGGCTACAGAGTGCTTCCTGTGTAAGGTGGCTTCTTGACCACTCCTAATTAATTATTTACTTGGGATATGTCTTTGTAAAGATCTTTAGAAGAGACTTCCTTTTGCAGCCAATTTTGAAATGTCTGCAAGAGGTCCCTCCCTATGGGATTCTACTTGCTTATAGGGACATAAGTATTAGATTTAAAATGCAAATCTGTTTTCACTTAGTGAATTACCACTGAAGAAGGAGTTAGGCAAACTCCGAAACGCGTTTGGTATTACAGAATTAATAAGAAAGATCCAAGACCCACAGGATTATTTATTCATCTATAGCCAGGATACTATCTTACTGAAAAAAAGGTGGAGTGTTCCATGGACATTGTAAGTATGACCTTGCTACAGCCAACCGGCTTGAGTATATCTGCACCGTACCACGTGGACCGCCGAGAGCAGTTAACGATAACACGTGTGACACCAGCGCGAGCGGCTGTAACAGTTAACAATACTCGCCATATACAGAGATGTGGAGGTAAGACAATGAGAACTGTGAATAGAATTGAATATAAATAACAAACGCTGACTCAATGCTTTGAGACAATTATATATTTTGTGTTTTTATATTTTTAATTTTTTTTTATATGTGGTTGGAGTGGATACCTGCTCATTTACTGGATAATCACCAATTTATGATATTGGATATAGTATATGCTATAGACATTAACTATATCCATTTCTTCTTTTGTCTGTCACACATACAGTGTAGTTTATTAATGTATTGAGACTACTGGGTCATATCCTCCATTATTCACCGGGTATGAGATTAGTATTAGTCTTACTATTATTGCCACATTGGCTGTATGACATTGTGATCCTATTGGATGTGATATTGATATAGCCCATTGCTAATGTGATATAACCACTATTTTTTTTTATTCTTCATTTTATTTTTTATTTTTTTCATTTTTTTATATTTTGTTTAATATTTTTATATATGTGTCTTTTGCGATGTGTTAATAAACACGTACATATTGGATCCAATTTTATATACACCCAATCACTGTTCTTGAGTGGTTCCAAGTGAAGAGAGAATGTCTATAATACTATATAGTATTGTCAGCAGAAAAAGGCTCCCTTTCTATAGGTTGTGCTGCTAACAAGATTAATGGAAAAGAGATTTACATTCTAAATTGAAGTGATCAAAAAGGTGATACAAAGCCTTCTATTCACCCTGTACATAGTTTCACCTATTTACTTATGCAAACTAATATTATATGAAAAGTTTCCAATTAGTTTATCTCATGCAACAATACCAGTATAACTTCACATAAGCAGCTTAAGGCTTTAGCTGACAATGATATATTGTGTTCTTAAATTGACTGAAATAAGAAAAAAAGTAGGCATTCTAGTAAGGAAGATAAGAAACTGTCCTGTAAGCCAAATACAACACACAAAATAAACCTTATTAAAGGGACTGTGTCCACTATAATTTCTTCTGTCAGTTAAAACCAGATAGTGACACATATCCTTTAAGTAGTATAGGGCTACTGTTCTTGTCAAACTAAAAGTGACAGGTGGACATGCCCCTTTTACTCCCATTACCCCACCCACTCCACCCACAACCCCTCCCACTCCACCCACAACCCCTCCCAGTCCCTCCCAAACCAAGCCTAAATACTGCCGCAAAACACGCCTAAACACTGCCCATTCAACGCCCTTTAATTCTGTTAGATCTGATATTAAGTTTTAATATCTTTAAAATCAAAATGATAAGGGGCATAGCCTGACTATGGCAGAGTGAGGACGTGCGAGTGAAGAGCTCCCGCCACAAGGCCGAGAACTTACAGGCCAACCCGACTGTCATTTCTCCTAAATGGCACATATGGTGAGGATGAGGAAGGGGTCCCTGGCTGGCACGTCCTCAGCAGGGAACCTGGGCGACCAGAGCAGACTTCACCACTACTTCATGGCTGGAGCAGTAGGTAGGTGCAACCCGGCAGCAGCTCCATTCCACCCAGCACAGCACCATGCCAACAAATTATCATCTGGGCGGGGGTCCGAAATAACGGCTGCTCCACAAGCCATCACAAGGGGCACAAGGGCAGAATCTCCCCTACCAGGTACACTGGGCGCACCTCCTCCACTGCTGCAACGATCCCCCCGTGGCCGACGCCATATTGGAGAGCCAGTGCACAATTGCATTCATAGTCAGATATGGCGCAGATAACAGCTAGAGGAGAGAAAGCAGTAGGGGGACCCTCAGAGGACTCTTGGGATTGGAAAGAACATATGAAATCATTCCCTACAAGGCAAGAAATTGAGAAATTTGTAGAGATTAGAAAATTCTTACAAGCAAGAAATAACTGCATTAAAAGCCAATATACAAGAGATAGAGGAGAAGGTGGAGGAAGTAGCCTCCATTCATGATTATACTGTGGCCAAAGTTGAAGAATTGGTAACCTAGGGGGACTCCAGAGACCATATATGCCAATTATATCGCTTACATGATGACATTGAAAATTGGAATAGAAGGAATAACATTATAATAAGGGGTCTCCCGGAATCCACCCAAACAGAAGACCTGATCCCTACATTGCAAGGCTTGTTCAGTATCATCTTAGAAAAAACAGTCTCGGATCACTTGGAGATAGACAGAGCTCATAGAACGCTGGCTCCTATTAATCTGGACCCCGCCAGACCAAGGGACGTCATCTGCTGTCTCCATTACTATGCAGTGAAAGAAGAAATCATGATTAGAAAGCCCGCAACTTTTCTACCATTGAATTTGATGGGGCCACCCTAACAATCCTACAAGATCTATCTAGAGCTTCTTTAGCCAAGAGGAGAGCCCTCAAACCCTTGCAAGACCTTAGAGCGAACGATATTCTCTACTCATGGAGGTTCCCCTTTCAACTTATAGTATGCAAGAATGGCCACCGCATTAAGCTACGTAACCCAGAAGATCTACAATCCTTTCTCACAGCCTTAGATCTACCTGCTAGTCCACTACTGGAATGGCAGAGCCTGCCTCTGCTTCCCTCATACTCTCTACTCAAAAGACCTAGGAGTGATGGTCAAAGACGCAACAATAGAACTTTGCCTCCCTGAACACTTGAGAAGCCTGCGTATAACACAAAAATCTAGGAGGGATCCATGAACTCTTGCAGATGAGAATTATCAGACTCAGCAAGATACGGTTTGATTACATTTGAGAGAGTCTAATTCACTCTACTTATATAGTACCTAAAGTTTTGGATCCCTTTTTGCTATACAGGGTTGTTATGAGAGTTATTGTATAGTTATGTTATAACTTGGCTTTCCCGCCTCTGTTTCCCTTTTATTTTTTCTTCTCTTTTTTTCCCATTTTTTGTGGGTTGTAATGTTTCTTTTTGAGTTACTAAAAATAACCTAGATACAAAGAGACCTTTTTGACAAGGCTCATAATATCCTCAGCTAGATTAGTACTCTCAGATTCATTTGAGATTCCTATCTCTCCTTTCTCCTCCTCCTTTATTGGCGGGCTCTGACGCTAACACGTAGTGCGAAAATCCAAGAGATACTTGAGTCTACTTTCATACTCGCGTTTTGGCTTTCCGTTTGTGAGATCCGTTCAGGGCTCTCACAAGCGGTCCAAAACGGATCAGTTTGCATTATAATGCATTCTGAATGGAAAAGGATCTGCTCAGAATGCATCAGTTTGCATCCGTTCAGTCTCCATTCCGCTTTGGAGATGGACACCAAAACGCTGCTTGTCCGTCTGATGAAACCGAGCCACACTTGCGTTTCGCGTTCAGATAATACAACCGTATGTTCAGAACGGATCCGTTTGTAATATCTTTAACATAGCCAACACAGATCTGTCTTGAACACCATTGAAGTCAAAGGAGGACGGATCAGTTTTCTATTGTGCCAGATTGTGTCAGTGAAAACGGATCCATCCCCATTGACTTACATTGTGTGGCAGGACAATGCCAAACCGTTATTAAAAAAAGGGCGTCCACATCAGAATTGTAAGCTATAAGGGGACATTCGCGAAGGGCTATGAACAAACCGATACTGACGAGATATTTACAATTTATGCCGTAAACACTAGGGGCCTCAGACCCCTTTATAAGTTGAAAGACCTGGCCGATGAGATCATTGAAGGATCGTTCTACGCGGATGAAGTCCAAAAAGTACCCCTTGATAAGCAACGCGTTTACTGGATAGAAAAAATCGTAAAAAAAAAAAGGTTAGGGGGAAAATGCTGTATTTTGTAAAGTGGGTCGGTTACCCCAAAAAGTTGAACTCTTGGGTTCCAGAAAAGCAGTTGGTGAGACTGTAAACTATGGAAGACGGCTAATTTTTTATTACGCTACCCTGCAACGCCTCTGTCAAACTGTACCCCAAAAATACAATTGCCGATTACACCACTAAATTAGCAAAAGCCATCCATCTTCACTGTCCTTATGGAGCGGAGTTAGTAGAGATTCAGTACCCTCATACATGGAAAACCTTAGGGACCGGTGATGGTGTATTCTACGTCACCTGGCACGATGACCCTGTCAGAGAGTTTTTTGTTAAATCGGGTTATTATCCTAATATGAACGAGCTGATCAAATCCATTAATAACAAACTTGATTCTAAAAAACTCCGCCTGATCAATTGAGTCAAAGATACGACGAGATTGACACAATGGTTTATGTAACGAAATCGAGCTTTACGTACACGTAACACATCTCTCTGTCTATCCACATCTTCTACTAATAGCCAAGGATGTGGGGAGCATTTTTTAGAGGAGCGCAGGGGATCCGGAGAAGGAGGTGGCGAGGAAAATTGGACCTCCCGCCTAAGAACACCATCCACAAAACGAAAAACGAGGCAGAATTACTCTCTGGGGAAACAAGCAAAGACAGGGAAATTAGACTTTTTCCTGTCGGTGAAGGACTTGGAACTCTTCACAAGGAAACTGTGTTTCAAAAAGTATTTTAGTAGGGGTGATGGTCATTCTGACCTCTCCCCTCTAGAACTACAAACGCTCAATGATCTCCAATCTCTATTAGATGAACAAGAATTGAATACGTCCAAGTTCCCCATACATCTGCACCGCTGGTCCCAACATTGGCCCCCCACGACATCTTGTCCAGCAGTTGACATATTTGTCAAGCTGGTCAAACAAGATCTTGAAAAATTATGTGATTCCAGATTTCATGATAAGTTAAGCAAGGATTTACGTCTTGCATTGAAAGAACTTAAGAATATGAAAGATGTCATTATAAAACCTGTGGATAAGGGGGGCAATGTTGTGGTCTGGCCGGTGCGGATGTATGAAAAGGAGGCTTTTCGCCAATTAGGTGATGGGTCCTGTTATCGAAACTGGATTGTAACCCTATGGCACAATATAAATTAGAACTGGATGGAATACTGAGGAGTGCATATGAGAGCGGCATAATCAGTGCTAAGATGTGGGAGGGCCTGGTTACAGATTTTCCTGTCCTTTCCACATTTTACTTACTCCCTAAGTTACACAAAGACCCCAGAGTACCACCAGTGAGAACCATAGTATCTGGAATTGGGGGTTTGTGTGAGACTATCTGCCATTTTGTGGATTTCTACCTACAGAGATGTGTAGAAACTTTACCCTCCTTTGTCCTTGATACCACTGATGTCCTGAAGAGACTCAATGGGATGCATCTGGATAGTGACATGCTCATTGTCATGTGCAACGTCGAGTCCCTGTATACATTCATTTACCACGACCACGGGCTGCGTGCATCGAGATTCTTCTTGGAAATAACTAATCTGGACAGAGATTTAATTGACCTGTTCATGACATTATTAGAATTCGCATTGACACATAATGGCCCAGATTCAGGTAGATTTGCCCATTACTTACACCTGAGCCGCTCAGCTGAATTTCTCTGCGCTGGAGCAATTTTGCCAAATTGCCACCTGATTCAGGAATCGTTTGTTCATTTAATTTGCTCCTGTTTAAGGCAAAGCTGAGGGCGCAAGGCCGTGCAAGTCAAAGTGGGTGTGCCCCTATGTAAATTAGGAATTTTCGGCTCTGCAGAGGTTTGCTAGCATAATTTCAGGGCAAATCCTGCTCAGCTGCTTGCACTGAGCAAATAAATAGGAGCAGACTTGCGCAGGTTCTTTGCTGAATTTCATCCTGCTTTTTCCTACCCCCCCCCCCCCCTGAGCAAGGAAATTCAGCCCTTTTGCAAGACATGGCACCTCCCAAAGGGACCAAAATAAGGAAGGCCAACTTTGTGGCTGCAGAGATGGACATCCTGATTGCTGCACTCCAGCAGCATAAGGAAGTCCTATATGGTGCCCAGCGGGCAAACACCACCATTGCCCAAAGGAGGGCTATATATGAAGCCATTGCCCTGGACATCAATGCCCTGGGTAATGAAGTGCGTACCTGGGATGACATCCAGAAGAAATTAAATGATATGAGGCGCAGGGTCCGTGAAAAACTGGCTCTTATCAGGAAGCATACCGGTGGCACGGGAGGTGGTCCGCGATGTATGATCCGGCTCAATCAGGAGGAGCAGCTTATTGCACAAACGTTCGTGCAGGAGCAGGTGGAGGGACTTGAAGGGTACGACTCCACTGTTGGGAACTTGGGGACTGGTAAGTTATTTTTCTTTCATATCTGCTGTGCATCATGGGAGGGGGTACAAGTGAACATATGAGAAGTGTGTTGCACCAGCAAAATATGTCGTTTTGGTGTCATCCACAGGTGGTGATGAGGAAGAAGAAGCTGGGCCGTCTTCGGCTGCGGCTCGACCCAGCCCATCCAGACCAGAGCCAGGGGTCCAGTCAGGCCCCATGGACATTCTGGCTATGCTGGTCCAGGAGGAGATCATACCGGGGCCAAGTATGGAGGAGCAAGTGGTATTGGAGGAGGATTCCTTTTTCCTCATCCAGGAGGACTCTGGCTCCCTCCAGGAGGATACCACCATCCCTGTGCAACCCACCACCCCCCCGCCCAGCACGTCATCCCCCTCCAGGGCAAGCCCCTCCAGGGCAAGCCCCTCCCTTGTGGACCCCTCCCCTTCTCCCTCTGTCCGTGGCCGAGCCTCTCCTCCCAGGAAGGCTCTGTCCAAAACGAGGCATATATCCTCCAGCCTCCGTGACGGTCTGCTGGAGGAGCAGGCCCTGCAGACCCGCCATATAGGGGCCATGGTGGGAGAGGTGCGTCGTCTGGCGGACAGCATGGCATCCACCTCCACCTCTATGCAGCATGCCCTCACCCTGCATGAGGACCGGGACAAACATGTGGCACAGAGCCTGGGGGAAATTAGTGGCAACTCTAAGGCCATAGTCACCTGCTTGGTGGCTCTGGAGACCACACCAGCTTTGTTAAGCAGGATGACAGCTGCGGTGGAGGCCAATACCGCTGCTGTGCAGGCCAACACCGCTGCAGTGCAGGAGGAGGCGAGAGTTACCCGCCGGCATCAGCGGGATACCACCACCCGCCAAATGCGGATGTTGGCCCAGACCAACACCATCCTTGCCCGCCTGGCCAACGCCATGGAGGGCATGCAGCCACCACCTGCAAGGAGTGTGGAAGTAGGGGTTGATGCTCCTCCCCCCCCTCCTCCCCCCACCCCTCCATCCCCACCCCATGCCTCCTCCGCACCACGGAGATTGAGGAGCCAGAGCCGGGGCACCCTTGGCCCAAAGAAAAAAACAAAAAAATAATTTTATGTCTACATTTTTTTGCTCAACACAATATGATTTTTTTATTATTTTTCGATATGCTCAGGGTATGAGATTATTTTTTTTTTATATGCTCAGGATATGAGTTTTTAGATTTATTTGTAGTCCCTACACACGGTGAGGAGTGTATACTACAGTGTGACTGGTGTGTGAATGGGGGGGGGGGGGGTGGCACTCCTGCTGGAAAAGGGGTGTCACCCTCTGCCATGTGAAAGGTGTATGAATGGACAGCAACATAATTGGAGCCTTGACGCGGCGTTGCTGCTCCCTAATACCATGGGGTATTGTTGGGTCTAATCCAATTGGGGGTGCATGTGTCGGGTGTGTGCTAGGGACTACAGTGGTGTACATACATGCATTATACTTGTGACAAGATCAGGGTGTGTTTAATGTGCAAAGAGACGTTCCACAAGACCATTCCGGATTGCTCTTCCCTCAGAAGATCCGGTAGTGTTTCTTGGGGGGGGGGGGTTGCGTGGTTTCGGGGGTAAGGTCATTGCGTAGCTCAATGTGCATGCCCCTTCTTTGAGCTAAATTGTGGAGAATACTACATGCCCCTACGATTTGGCATACAAAGTTGGGTGAATACAATAGGGTCCCCCCTGATTTATCCAGACATCTGAATCGAGATTTAAGGATGCCAAATGTGCGCTCCACCACCGCACGAGTACGTGCATGGGCTTCGTTATATCTTTCCTCTCCTGGTGTTTGAGGGTTACGAAATGGGGTCATCATGTGAGGTCCCAGGGCATAGGCAGAGTCACCTGGAAGGGAAAAGACAGGAGGATGTTAGTCGTGCATGTGCCCCTTGTGATGTGTGCATCATGGGGGGGGGGGCAGTCATACCTGACACCCATGTCACTCACCAATCAGCCAGCTGTCTCCATACATGTTCTGGTCAAACTCGGTTGGGATGGGGCTGTGTCGGTAAATAAAACTGTCATGGCTTGACCCTGGGTGTTTGGCACGGACATGCCATATGAGGCCATGTGCATCCACAATCATCTGCACATTTATCGAATGCCAATGTTTCCTGTTGCAGTAGATATGCTCGAGGTGCCGGGGGGGGGGGGGGGGGGGGGCGTAGTGCCACATGGGTACAATCTATTGCACCCACAGTGCGTGGAAATCTGGCTAATAAATAAAAATCACTGATTGCCTTCTGCCGCACGTCAGCCGTGGTTGGTTTGATAAATTGTGTGCCCATTCGTCTGAGTATTGCAGGGATCACTTGGTGCACACACCTGCTCATGCTGGATTGGGACATCCCCGCCACCACTCCACCTGTGCGCTGAAATGAGCCAGTTGCCAAAAAATGAAGGGTTGCCACTACCTTCACCAGTGGCTGCACTGCCTGTCCCCGATGGGTCGGGCTGCTGATGTCATCCTGCAGGATTGTTACCAACTCAAGGATGACTTCAGGGCTAAAGCGAAACATGCGATACACCTCAGTATCAGTCATCTGAAAAAGGTTGTAGCGCCCTCTGTAAATCCTCTCCCGTGCCCTCCTACGAGTCGGCTCAGTCAATAGAATATCAAGAACCATAGCTGCCCCTGGCATGTTGGTGCACAGATGTGAGGTCCCGAAAATGTGGGTGCTCTGCTTGTTCAGATCGTCTGTCTAGGTGCTGCTGAAGTTGCGCGCTCCTTCAGATGACATTTGGCCATCTTTTGCTAACTTGCCCCTGCTTTTAACAGGAGCAAGTTTGCCCAGGGAAAAAAGCTTGCACGCTTCCAGCGCAAGATGCGCATCACACGCGCATGTTTCTGAATCATCGGCAGTACCTAATTTGCATATTCGCTGAGGGAATTCCATGAAGGCGCAACTTACACCCCGCGCAAAATTGCGCAGGAACAGCTAGGCTGCGTGCGCGGGAAAATGGCCGCATTTCAGGCTTAACTGGTTTACAGAATCAGCCGCAAATTTGCATAGGAGCAAATCAGTACTTGCGGCGCAAATCACACTTGTTCCCGCGCAAGTGCTTCTTGAATCTGGGCCAATGCGTTTACATTTAAAGACCACTTTTTCCTACAGCTCCGGGGAACGTCTATGGGGGCGACTTGTGCGCCCTCATATGCTAATTTGTTCCTGGTGCTGTGGGAAAGAGAGATAGTCATGAATTTGGAGGGTTACGACACAGTAGTTTCGTGGTCGAGGTATATTGATGACGTTTTGTTCATCTGGCAGTGCTCGACGTCGCACTTGGAGGGGTTCAGACATGACCTTAATCTGAATAATCAGAACATCAAACTCACGTGGAATTATAGTAGGGACCATGTTGATTTCTTGGACCTTGCGATCACTGTGGAGAAAGAGGGAGTCTTAGGCTTTGATATACATAGGAAGCCCACTGCCACCAACTTATTGTTGTTCTCCTGCTCCTCCTCACATCATCCACAGGTTTCCCGTGCCATACCTATTGGTCAATACTGTAGAGCTAGGAGGATATGCTCCAGTAAGGCTAATTTTGAGCGAGAGGCAAAGATCTATCACGAAGATTCCTGGAGAGGGGCTACAGTAAAAAAGTGATTAAGAAAGGATATATTAGGGCCAAAAACTCTTCTAGGGACAACCTGTTAAATCATTCCCCCTATAAGAAAGGTAGAGATCATGGTTTCCCTAGATTCATCACTAACTTTAATGCTCAATGGAGACAACTGCAGCACATCCTCCAAAGACACTGGCAGGTCCTCCGAACTGACAGGGATCTAAAGAAAGTTATTTAGGAGAGACCACTGGTCACCTGGAAGAGAGCAAAAAATCTTAAGGACATGGTGACTAGGAGCCATTATGTGGCTCCGAAAAAAGGTGACAAGGGTCCACAGTGGGGATTTTTTCCATGTGGTGATTGTACCGCATGCCAATATATGGTGAGGACAGATAAATTCACTAATACAAGCAGGGAGAAGGAATATAATATTGTACACCACATCTCCTGCAAAACAGAGGCAGTGATTTATCATGCAGTGTCCTTGTGGTCTGATCTGCATTGGGATGACAGCAAGGGCCTCTTAAGACAAGAGTTTTGGAGCATGTTCGTGATATCAAGGCAGCTGCTGAGATCACTGAATGTGACAAACTAAAAAAAACTAAAAACAGTGGCGAAGCATTTTAGGGAAGCCCATAACTGTAACCCTAGAGGTATCTCTTTTAAAGGGATAGATCGTGTACGATTGGGGATTAAGGGGGGGAGACATAAAACTGGATGGTTCTGCTCAAGACTGTAACTTCTCATGGATTGAATGAGGCCTTGAGTTTCAAATCCTTTCTTTAGTGTAGTTTTTATGTAGATTTTTTAGTGATTTGAGTCCTTTTTTATTTATACAGTTTCTTGTGTGGCCATGTAACCTGATCATTGGGGAGGTGTGAGGAGAGAGATGATTCATATGCATCGTAAACATGAAGACGGACCATCATGGAAATACTATGACGGACTTTTACATGTACATTCTGATCACTTGTATGTATTTTTGGGAATATTGTGTATTATTAGGCTCTGTGATGCCAATATTTTTATACAATTATTGGCTATAATATAGCATATCACTAAGGCTACTTTCACGCTAGCGTTGTTTGATTCCGGCGTTCAATTCCGTCACCGGTACTGCCCGCTGGATCCGGAAAAACGTGTGAAAACGGATTACATTTGAATCCTGATCAGGATTTTGATCACAATGAAAAAATGCATTGGAAAAAACGTATACGCCATTTATGGACTTTAACTTTTTTTCCAATTTTTCGGGTTTAACATGCAAAAGCCGGATCCGGTTTGACAGAACACACGGCGCCGGATCCGGCGTTAATGCAAGTCAATGGGAAAAAGGCCGGATCCGGCGTTCAGTCAAAGTGTTCCGGATTTTTGGCCGGAGGTAAAAATACAACATGCTACGGTTTTCTGAAAAGCCTGATCAGTCAAAAAGACTGAACTGAAGACATCCTGATGCATCCTGAACAGATTACTCTCCCTTCAGAATGCATTAGGATAAAACTGATCAGTTCTTTTGCGGATTTGAGCCCCTAGGACGGAACTCAGCGCCGGAAAAGAAAAACGCTAGTGTCTTGCTTTAAATTAGGATTGAATTATGTAGTTCAATTATGGTATTCACACGCTTACACTATATATTCTGGTACTATGAATTATTATTATTTTATTTTATGTCTATTAACTCTATGTATCAGGTCCTCATTAACAATTTTGTTTGCTATGTATTTTTATCTCTATGTATTGGGGCTCAAATAGACAGTGGGGTATAATCATGATATATATGGTGTACATTGTATAGTTTATATTATGTATTGTTTATACTTTCATGATCATGTACTTCATATATTTATTCTAATTTTTGTATTATGACTAAATCAATGAGATACTATATATATTTTTTGGTCAAATTATGGTATGTATATATTGTGAATGGGCATGTCATGTACAAACCGGATTCCCAAAAAGTTGGGACACTAAACAAATTGTGAATAAAAACTGAATGCAATGATGTGGAGATGGCAAATGTCAATATTTTATTTGTAATAGAACGTAGATGATAGATCAAACGTTTAATCCGAGTAAATGTATCATTTTAAAGGAAAAATACGTTGATTAAAATTTTCACAGTGTCAACAAATCCCCAAAAAGTTGGGACAAGTAGCAATAAGAGGCTGGAAAAAGTAAATTTGAGCATAACGAAGAGCTGGAAGACCAATTAACACTAATTAGGTCAATTGGCATCATGATTGGGTATAAAAAGAGCTTCTCAGAGTGGCAGTGTCTCTCAGAAGCCAAGATGGGTAGAGGATCACCAATTCCCACAATGTTGCGCAGAAAGATAGTGGAGCAATATCAGAAAGGTGTTACCCAGCGTAAAATTGCAAAGACTTTGCATCTATCATCATCAACTGTGCATAACATCATCCGAAGATTCAGAGAATCTGGAACAGTCTCTGTGCGTAAGGGTCAAGGTAGGGTTGGACGATATCAAAAATATTCAAACGATAACGATATAAAAAAATTTATCGCGATAACGATATATATCGCGATAAATACCCGTTTAAAAGAAAAAAACACAAGGAGACGTTATACTGTATGGGGGGCCACAAGGAGACGTTATACTGTATGGGGGCCACAAGGAGACGTTATACTGTATGGGGGGCCACAAGGAGACGCTATACTGTATGGGGGGCCACAAGGAGACGTTATACTGTATGGGGGGCCACAAAGAGACGTTATACTGTATGGGGGGCCACAAGGAGAGTTATACCATATGGGGGCCACAAGGAGGCGTTTATACCGTATGGGGGGCCCACAAGGAGGCATTATACCGTATTGGGGGCCACAAGGAGACGTTTATTACCGTATGGGGGCCACAAGGAGAAGCGTTATACCTGTATGGGGGGCCACAAGGAGGCGTTCTACCTGTATGGGGGCCACAAGGAGACGTTATACCTGTATGGGGGCCACAAGGGAGGTATACCTTATGGGGGCCACAAGCGAGGACGCTATACCTGTATCGGGGGGCCACAAGGAGACATTATACCTGTATGGGGGCCACAAGGAGCGTTATACATGTATGGGGGCCACAAGGAGGCATTATACCGTATGGGGGGCCACAAGGAGGCGTTATACCGTATGGGGGGCCACAAGGAGGCGTTATACCGTATGGGGGGCCACAAGGAGGCGTTATACCGTATGGGGGGCCACAAGGAGGCGTTATACCGTATGGGGGGCCACAAGGAGACGTTATACTGTATGGGGGGCCACAAGGAGGTGTTATACTGTATGGGGGGCCACAAGGAGGCGTTATACTGTATGGGGGCCACAAGGAGGCGTTACACTGTATGGGGGGGCCACAAGGAGGCGTTACACTGTATGGGGGGCCACAAGGAGGCGTTACACTGTATGGGGGCCACAAGGAGGCGTTACACTGTATGGGGGGCCACAAGGAGGCATTACACTGTATGGGGGGCCACAAGGAGGCGTTACACTGTATGGGGGGCCACAAGGAGGCGTTGCACTGTATGGGGGGCCACAAGGAGGCGTTATACTGTATGGGGGCCACAAGGAGGCGTTACACTGTATGGGGGGGCCACAAGGAGGCGTTACACTGTATGGGGGGCCACAAGGAGGCGTTACACTGTATGGGGGCCACAAGGAGGCGTTACACTGTATGGGGGGCCACAAGGAGGCATTACACTGTATGGGGGGCCACAAGGAGGCGTTACACTGTATGGGGGGCCACAAGGAGGCGTTGCACTGTATGGGGGGCCACAAGGAGGCGTTGCACTGTATGGGGGGCCCACAAGGAGGCGTTGCACTGTATGGGGGGGGCCACAAGGAGCGTTATAATAAGGTCTTATGGGAGCGAGGAGGAGGGAGAGCCGGGGCGGCCGCTGCGGGAAGTAGTAAGTTTATAGTTTGTCATCAGACAGCAGGAAAAGTCTCTCCAGAGACAGTACTCACACGGCGCCCGGCACTGGTGGGTGACGACGGTGATGGAGACTTGGTGGGTGGAGACTTGACTAAGGGAGGCGGAGAAAGAAGGAGGCAGGCCAGGAGCGAGAGGAAGAGCAAGGTGCAGGGGCGGGCGGTAAGTGATCAGTCAGTTCCTGAAGGCGAGTTGTTAGAAGCGGGCGGACGCACGTTTAGAAGAGGTCAGCGCACAATGTGCGCTGACCTCTTTGATGACGTCACAAAATACTGCGGTATTTAGGAAACAGCGATATCGCCATATCGCCGTTTTTTTAATACCGCGGTATATCGTGATACCGGTATATCGCCCAACCCTAGGTCAAGGCCGTAAAACCATACTGGATGCCCGTGATCTCCGGGCCCTTAAACGACACTGCACCACAAACAGGAATGCTACTGTAAAGGAAATCACAGAATGGGCTCAGGAATACTTCCAGAAACCATTGTCAGTGAACACAATCCACCGTGCCATCCGCCGTTGCCAGCTGAAACTCTACAGTGCAAAAAAGAAGCCATTTCTAAGCAAGATCCACAAGCTCAGGCGTTTTCACTGGGCCAGGGATCATTTAAAATGGAGTGTGGCAAAATGGAAGACTGTTCTGTGGTCAGACGAGTCACGATTCAAAGTTCTTTTTGGAAATCTGGGACGCCATGTCATCCGGACCAAAGAGGACAAGGACAACCCAAGTTGTTATCAACGCTCAGTTCAGAAGCCTGCATCTTTGATGGTACGGGGTTGCATGAGTGCGTGTGGCAAGGGCAGCTTGCATGTCTGGAAAGGCACCATCAATGCAGAAAAATATATTCAGGTTCTAGAACAACATATGCTCCCATCCAGACGTCATCTCTTTCAGGGAAGACCCTGCATTTTTCAACAAGATAATGCCAGACCACATTCTGCATCACAACATCATGGCTGCGTAGGAGAAGGATCTGGGTACTGAAATGGCCAGTCTGCAGTCCAGATCTTTCGCCTCTAGAGAACATTTGGCGCATCATAAAGAGGAAGGTGCAACAAAGAAGGACAATTGAACAGTTAGAGGCCTGTATTAGACAAGAATGGGAGAGCATTCCTATTTCTAAACTTGAGAAACTGGTCTCCTCGGTCCCCAGACGTCTGTTGAGTGTTGTAAGAAGAAGGGGAGATGCCACACAGTGGTGAAAATGGCCTTGTCCCAACTTTTTGGGGATTTGTTGACACCATGAAATTCTGATTCAACATATTTTTCCCTTAAAATGGTACATTTTCTTAGTTTAAACTTTTGTTCTGTGATTTATGTTCTATTCTGAATAAAATATTAGAAGTTGGCACCTCCACATCATTGCATTCAGTTTTTATTCACGATTTGTATAGTGTCCCAACTTTTTTGGAATCCGGTTTGTAATAATCATGGCAATATGCAATTATCCCCTTGATAATATCGATGTCTAGATTAATTCAGTCTCATATTTGCGCCCTCTTAGTGATCGATACCTCCCATATAGATTCTTTATACAGGGTCCCCCACTTTGGGGTTAATACGCCAGACATACTTTAGATCAGTGTTTCCCAACCAGCGTGCCTCCAGCTGTTGCAAAACTACAACTCCCAGCATGCATGCACAGCCAAAGGCTGTCTGGGCATGATGGGAGTTGTAGTTTTGCAACAGCTGGAGGCACGCTGATTGGGAAACACTGCTTTAGATAACCTGATCAGCTGATGCAGCGCTCTGCTGTGATGCGCTGCACGCCGGGTCACGTGGGGACGCCGCTACGTCTCCTTGGGAGGCGGGCTGGAACGCACAACGTGTGTTCGGCGTGCATCATCAGGCATGGAGCGCTCAATAGTGAGTATCAGCTGCGGTGATTGTTTATTGAGATCACATGTGTTAGAGCTATATGGGAGATATAAATAGGGGGATATGGCCACACTTTTACTTACCTCCTGACGAAGCTGAGGCGAAACGCACGTCGAGGTTCCTAGCCTGTCCCGTGCCTGCTGCCTTTACCCTCTGTTGAGGAAGGGTTGAGACGTATGCATATATATCCATGCATGCCTGCAAACACGTGCAGACATGTATGGTATATATGTGCATACATTAACCACAGCATCATGGGACGATGTGCACAGATGTGCCCAGCATCTGCGCACAACTGCCCATGGTGATCCCCAGGGGCTCATGGTGGCCCCTGTGGGAAATATGTGCCTCCTTTAGACCGTGCCCCTTATAATATATATATGGCTGTGGCCCCTTATAACATATATATATATATCTATAATCCCCCTTAGAATACATTATGCCCCTTATATGGGTGTATATATATATATATCTATATGGGCCTATAACTGCCCATGTATGCCCCCAGTTTTATAATGAGTATATATATATATATGCATATAGATGCGCCCCAAGTATCTATATACATATATATATATATATATATATATATATATATGCTTAAATTTCCCCGGCATTCAGCCAGTTCCTGCAGGGGGTGGATATGTCTCCAGGTGGCTGGTGACTTCAAAGGCTAAGGGATCAATTGATTTGAGGCACTTTGTTGAGTTTATCAGCCTATTTACTATGCGGCCCCACCTTGTGTTTGTGACATGGCTGGGCGTGTGGTGCTGCTAGCCTCAGGGGGCAAACTGGCATGCATACATTACAGTCACACTATGATGTCACACCCCTGAGAAGGGGTGAGGTGGGCTGGTTTTGAGGCTGATATAGGACCCTGAAACCAGGAAGAGGGTCTCTTGCAACCAGACTAGAACCAGAGACACATGAGGACTGCTGCCTGAAGGAAGAGAGGCCCATTTGCCCCTGGAGATGGCTGAGTATACGCTGGGATGGCATTGTACCGCTGCCATTGCAGTGCCAACCATATTCACCCCTTCCCTGCCTATCCCTTCACTGCTGCCTGCTTACTCCAGTAGCTGCTGAGTTTGTGTTTTGGGGTGGGCTGCTAAGGAATGTATGTACAGCTAGAGTGTGGGGTGGAATTGGGAATTGTCTGGTGTAGCTAGATTTGTATTGTGGTGTGTACGTCTATATGTATATATATTTATAACCATTGATCTATAAATATATATAGATATAGCGTATAATTAGATTACGATTATCCCCCCCCCTGGTTTACCCTTTTCCTACCGCTGACCCTGGTCCCTGCTGTGTCCCTGATACCCTTGCCTACCCCCTGGTTAACCCTTACCGTGCCCAGCAAACCCCCCCTCTGTGGACACTGGCACCCCAGCAGCATTGCTGCTGTCCTTAACCCCTGCTCTGCTGCCACAGTACAGAGCGCCCCCTCTGTGGACCCTGGTACCTCAGCAGCATTGCAGCTGTCCTGAACCCCTACCCTGCTGCCACAGTACAGAGAGTTAACCCCTTCAGTGCTCTGTTCTCTGTAGAACATGCCCCTGCTCTGCAAACAACCCTCTAACCCTGTATTTCATGGCCTGCAGGTATTAACCCCTGCAGAGCCATTGTTGTGCTTAACCCTCTTGTAACCCCGTAGGGACAGTGAGTAGACAGACGGGTGGGTTGTTGTTAATATTACTTGTATGTGTGAATTGTCTAGTTAGTTTATGGGTTCAATTGGGAACGTATAGTGTAGTTTAGGATTGTATATTTAGTGCTGTATCGTTAGTATATTGCGTGCGTAGTGTAAGTAATAAATACCGTTATATTTGTACCCTTTTGTGTAGTGTGTAATTGTTAGCGATAGTGAGTAAGGCGCATGCAGCTAGTGTAGCGATCAGTGTAAAGCATAGCGAAGGTATTGTGTTATTTATTATATAAAGGCATAAATAGGCAGAGTCATCACTAGACGGCTCCTCCTATTTATGAATATTAATTACCGATATTTGCATAATATTGGTTATTAATATTCTCCCTTTACACCCTCCATCTTGTCTCATGGTATGTTTTGACTTTCCATCTGATGTCTATAGATGAGCTCCTCTATCCTTTATTATAAGGCTTTATGTGTATTTTTTCATTTGTGTGAGGGCTTTATCCTCCCCCTTATTGCTAGATTCTAGCGGTAGTTTTAATATTTTTCTTTAACTACACTCTGAGTTGAGTTGAGCTTCATCCAATGGCTATGTACCAGGGTGATGATCATATGTATTACATTTCAGATAGTTACACTGTTTGGGCTATTATCCTGTGAATCACTCTGATATATACTACTGACATACTTGACATGTTTTTCATCTTCTGGTGGGTAGCAGCGACACCGGCCAGTGGATTGCGGCATCCTAGTTTCCTGCTGATTCTTCATTTTTTCCGCTATCTTGAATATTTTGTAAATCATGATGTGTTTATTATAATTAAATAAAATATATTTTTGGAATATTTGGAATGTTGCCATTATGCCTTGCCCTGACTTACGGTTGTACATTGAGGCCTTTTTTCGTTCTATATTATACAAGTTTATGCATGGTGAAAAGTTAGGCAATATATTGGGGCTTCAGGAATACTCGTGCAATCGCTCGAGCAAGAATTTAGACGCGGAGCACATCATTTCGTGCTACAACGAATCTGGATTGCCTGTTTTAGAACATATCG
This sequence comes from Bufo gargarizans, assembly GCF_014858855.1. NCBI lineage: Eukaryota > Metazoa > Chordata > Amphibia > Anura > Bufonidae > Bufo > Bufo gargarizans. The sequence goes on along the minus strand of NC_058083.1, from coordinate 390,777,706 downwards.
TGGATGTTTTAGCCTTTGAAGATGATTTCGTTTTATGAAAAGAGAAAGATTTTTTACCTATAAAGACAAAAATTCACACAGATTTTAAAGCCGGATTTTATACAATGTTTGTTTATACCAATATCATTTAGCATCATCCTGTTGGCGATAGTTACGTACAGCTTTTAAGAACGGTGGAGCTAAGCGGCAAAAATAAGCAAAAGTATAACAGGCCGGACTATATACCTCTCTGCAAACAACCCTTTGATACCATTACAATATCGATACTCACGGATCAAGCTAAACCTGTTAAATTCAAATATGGGAAAACTTTTGTGCGATTACACTTTTGACCTCGTGCTGTGACGACACATTAAAATGTTGTCCCAGAGAGTGTACGGCGACCCAAATGCTTATGCACATTATTACATAGCACAAGCCGGTCATGGTTTGGATAGCTTTCACGGTGCAGAATTCATGCACGGCTCTGGTCTCGCCGGGTTGTTTCGTGGGTTGTTCCGGTGAGTTGTTCCCCTATTCAAGAAAGGTGTGGAACTTGTAAAACCGCTGCCAGGAATATTGCTAAATATATTGTTGCTACGGCATCGACCGCCATTATGGATCGAATAAATAGACCGACACAAGGTCAGGAAGGCACCGGCGTCGTGCAAATTCGGAGAGAAACGCTGAAAAGAAAACACGGTCACGACAGCGTCATCCTACCTCCTTTTATGAATAAAGCAAAGCCGACTAAGAGACATCGCCGCCAGAAAACAAGGAGCCCTTCACCGAGTGACATCTTCTAATTAGCATGGCTTTTGTACATAACGCATCCGCCGAGTACGCAAAATCAGAGTTGGATATCTTTCAAATACCGCCCACGCAAACAAGTATTGAAAAATCGTTTTATGTAGAGGTACAACCGATTGCTGCCATTGCCTTTGGAGTTCTTCATTTCGGGCAGCGGTGAATATTATTATGACCTAAAGAACATTCTGTCACATTCTTCTCTACTTCTGTAATACATAGTAATACCCCCAAAAATTGTGATGACTTTACATTCCCCATATGTCTACTTCATGTTTGTAGCATTTTAGGAATGATATTTTATTTTTTGGGGATGTTACAAGGCTTAGAAGGTTTGAAGTCATATTGTGAGGCTTAGATAATAGAAACCTCCCAAAAATGACCCCATCTAAGAAACTACACCCCTCAAGGTATTCAAAACTGATTTTACATACGTCGTTAACCCTTTAGGTGTTGCACAAGAGTTATTGGCAAATGGGGAAGAAATTTGAGAATTTCATTTTTTTGTCTAATTTTCCATTTTAACCCATTTTTCCCACTAACAAAGCAAGGGTTAACAGCCAAACAAGACTGTATCTTTATTGCCCTGACTCTGCCGTTTACAGAAACACCCAATATGTGGCCGTAAACTACTGTACAGCCACACAGCGGGGCGTAGAGTGAAAGGTGCGCCGTTTGGTTTTTGGAAGGCTGATTTTTATGGACTGGTTTATTTACACCATGTCCCATTTGAAGCCCCCTGATGCACCCCTAGAGCAGAAACTCCCTAAAAGTGACCCCATCTAAGAAAGTACACCCCTCAAGGTATTCAAAACTGATTTTACATACGTCGTTAACCCTTTAGGTGTTGCGCAAGAGTTATTGGCAAATGGGGATGAAATTTGAGAATTTGATTTTTTTGTCTACTTTTCCATTTTAACCCATTTTTTCCACTAACAAAGCAAGGGTTAACAGCCAAACAAGACTGTATCTTTATTGCCCTGACTCTGCCGTTTACAGAAACACCCAATATGTGGCCGTAAACTACTGTACGGCCACACAGCGGGGCGTAGAGTGAAAGGTGCGCCGTTTGGTTTTTGGAGGGCTGATTTTTATGGACCGGATTATTTACACCGTGTCCTGTTTCAACCCCCCTGATGCACCCCTGGAGTAGAAACTCCCTAAAAGTGACCCCATCTGAGAAATTACACCCCTCAAGGTATTCAAAACTGATTTTACATACATCGTTAACCCTTTAGGTGTTGCGCAAGAGTTATTGACAAATGGGGATGAAATTTGAGAATTTGATTTTTTTGTCTAATTTTCCATTTTAACCCATTTTTTCCACTAACAAAGCAAGGGTTAACAGCCAAACAAGACTGTATCTTTATTGCCCTGACTCTGCCGTTTACAGAAACACCCAATATGTGGCCGTAAATAAACTACTGTACGGCCACACAGCGGGGCGTAGAGTGAAAGGTGCGCCGTTTGGTTTTTGGAGGGCTGATTTTTATGGACCGGTTTATTTACACCGTGTCCTGTTTCAACCCCCCTGATGTACCCCTGGAGTAGAAACTCCCTAAAAGTGACCCCATCTGAGAAATTACACCCCTCAAGGTATTCAAAACTGATTTTACATACGTCGTTAACCCTTTAGGTGTTGCGCAAGAGTTATTGACAAATGGGGATGAAATTTGAGAATTTGATTTTTTTGTCTAATTTTCCATTTTAACCCATTTTTTTCACTAACAAAGCAAGGGTTAACAGCCAAACAAGACTGTATCTCTATTGCCCTGACTCTGCCGTTTACAGAAACACCCAATATGTGGCCGTAAACTACTGTCCGGCCACACAGCGGGGCGTAGAGTGATAGGTGCGCCGTTTGGTTTTTGGAGGGCTGATTTTTATGGACCGGTTTATTTACACCGTGTCCTGTTTCAACCCCCCTGATGCACCCCTGGAGTAGAAACTCCCTAAAAGTGACCCCATTTTGGAAACTATGGGATAAGGTGGCATTATTTGGGGGATTATTTTTAGGGTACATATGATTTTTGGTTGCTCTATATTACATTTTTGTGAGGCAAGGTTACCAAAAATTTAGATTCTGAAATTTCATCTCCATTTGCCATTAACTGTTGAGGAACACCTAAAGGGTTTTATAAAGTTTGTATAATCAGTTTTGAATACCTTGAGGGGTGTAGTTTCTTAGATGGGGTCACTTTTAGGGAGTTTTTACTCTAGGGGGGCATCAGGGGGGCTTCAAAAGGGACATGGTGTCAATAAAAAAGGCCATCAAAATCGGCCTTCCAGAAACCATGTCGGTCCTTTCCTTTTGCGACCTCCCTTTTACTGATACAGCAGTTTACAACCACAAATATGGCATTTCTGTAAACTGCAGTATCAGGGTAATAAATATTAACTTTTGTTTGGTTGTTAACCCTTGTTTTGTTACCGGAAAAAACGGATTGAAATGAAAAAGTGCCAAAAATTGAGTTTTTGGCACCGTTTTCATTTTTTTTTTTAACCGTGTTAATCTGGGGGGTTAGGTCATGGGATATTTTTATAGAGGAGATTCTTACGGACGCGGCGATACCTAATAAGTCTACTTTTTTTTATAATTATTTAGGTTTTTGACTATATTATCCTTTTTGATACCCAAACATTTTTTTGGTATCTCTAAAGTCTAGGTGTCATTTTTTTATTTATTTTTTATCTGATTATCTTATGTGGGGGCTCATTTTTTGCGGGACGAGCGGACGGTTTTTCTGGCACTATTGGGGGCTATATGACTTTTTGATCGCTTGCTATTAAATTTTTTGTTATGTTTGGTGACAAAAAAAATCTTTTTTTTGCACTTTTTTTTTTTTTTTGGACCGTGTTAATCTGGGGGGGTTGGATCATGGGGTATTTTTTAGGGCTGCAGCTAACGATTATTTGAATAATCGATTAGTTGCCGATTAATTTCTACGATTAATCGATTAATCGGGAAAAACGACAAAATTACAAAACAGTGAGGTTTATATGATCTTACTTGAAAAATTATGTTCAAAGGCCATATTAAAACAAATTGTGGACGACACTATTATGGGGGATCTGTGGACGACACTATTATGGGGGATCTGTGGACGACACTATTATGGGGGATCTGTGGACGACACTATTATGGGGGATCTGTGGACGACACTATTATGGGGGGATCTGTGGACGACACTATTATGGGGGATCTGTGGACGACACTATTATGGGGGATCTGTGGACGACACTATTATGGGGGATCTGTGGACGACACTATTATGGGGGATCTGTGGACGACACTATTATGGGGGATCTGTGGACGACACTATTATGGGGGATCTGTGGACGACACTATTATGGGGGATCTGTGGACGACACTATTATGGGGGATCTGTGGACGACACTATTATGGGGGATCTGTGGACGACACTATTATGGGGGATCTGTGGACGACACTATTATGGGGAATATGTGGACGACACTATTATGGGGGATATGTGGACGACACTATTATGGGGGATATGTGGACGACACTATTATGGGGGATCTGTGGACGACACTATTATGGGGGATCTGTGGATGACACTATTATGGGGGATCTGTGGACGACACTATTATGGGGGGATCTGTGGACGACACTATTATGGGGGGATCTGTGGACGACACTATTATGGGAGATCTGTGGACGACACTATTATGGGGGATCTGTGGACGACACTTATGGGGGATCTGTGGATGACACTTATGGGGGATCTGTGGACGACACTTATGGGGGATCTGTGGACGACACTATTATGGGGGATCTGTGGATGACACTATTATGGGAGATCTGTGGACGGCGTAGTTATGGAGAGGGGGATCTGTGGACGGCGTAGTTATGGAGAGGGGGATATGTGCACTGTTATGGGCATAACAGTGCACAGATCCCTTTCCTCATAACAGTGCACAGATCCCCCTTCCCATAGCAGTGCCATACACAGACCCCCCCTCCTCCCCATAGCAGTGCTATACACAGACCCCCCTTCCCATAGCAGTGCCATAGACAGATCCCCCCTCCCCCTTCCCCCTAACAGCCCCGGCCCCGATGCTTGCATCTTTATTTTACCTTTTTACAATGACGCTCCCGCTCCTGTAACAGCCAGGCAGAGCGGACGGCAGCGTAACGTCACTCATCACGTGACGCCCCTGCTCCGCCCACTTCATGAATGAAGGAGGCGGAGCAGGCATGTCACGTGAGTGAGTGACGTTACGCCGCCGTCCGCTCTGCCTGGCTGTTACAGGAGCGGGAGCGTCATTGTAAAAAGGTAAAATAAAGATGCAGCGCCGCCCGCCCGCCCGAATAGCAACGAATCGGCGATTATTCGATAACTGGATTCGTCGACAACGAATCCAGTTATCGAATATAATCGATTACATCGATTAATCGTTGCAGCCCTAGTATTTTTATAGAGGAGATTCTTACGGACGCGTCGATACCTAATAAGTCTACTTTTTTTACATTTATTTGGGTTTTAGACTATATTATCCTTTTTGATACAAAAAAAATAATTTAGTATCTCTAAAGTCTAAGTGTCATTTTTTTTTTTTTTCTTATCCGATTATCTTATGTGGGGGCTCATTTTTTGTGGGACGAGCAGACGGTTTTATTGGCACTATTTTGGGGGCTATATGACTTTTTGATCGCTTGCTATTAAACTTTTTGTTATGTAAGGTGACAAAAAAAAAACTTTTTTGCACCTTTTTTTTTTTTTTTTCCTTGACCGTGTTAATCTGGGGGGTTAGGTCATGGGGTATTTTTATAGAGGAGATTATTACCGACACGGCAATACCTAATATGCATACTTTTAATAAATTATTTTAGTTTTTTTGGGTGTCTCAAGTCTGAGAACCAGTTTTTTTTATCCGATGTCAGTCCTAAATTGGGATATAAATTTAGTACTCCATGGAAGTGTGATACTCCCTGAAGCAACCAATAATGCAGAGGCCCGGATGATCGGGGCACGTGTCACATTGAGTTGTGGTGTCCTTCCGTATCCCCCTCCTGTGACACACTCTGCACCTTTTTTGGGTTCGTCCCTTCTTTCCAGTATGGGGGACCACACCTGGAAAGTGTTGGCCAGGGACGATCCGGGCGCCTACAGTTCCCGAGGTACTCCAGCCTGCTCTTTCCCGGTCCGAAAAGATCAGGGCCTTGAGGACTGCCTCATAGAACTGGAGGAATGTCCCTGTGCTGCCAGCGCTTCGGGATAGTACAAAAGAGTTGTACATGGCAACCTGCACCAAGTAGACCGCAACTTTTTTGTACCATGCCTGGGTTTTGCGCATGGCGTTATATGGCTTGAGGACTTGATCAGAGACCTCAGGCTTGAGGACCGTTGCCGCGGTACCTCGCACAGGGACAGGGGTGATGCCGTTACCATGAATTGTGGACAGCATAAGGACATCCCTCTTGTCCTTATACCTGACCAGCAACAGGTTTCCAGTGGTAAGGGCACGGGTCTCACCCCTGGGGATAGGTACCTGGAGGGGGAGGGCAGGGAGGCCGCGTTGATTTTTCCGCACGGTCCCACAAGCGAACGTGGATCTGACGGCAAGGGACTGGAACAAGGGGATACTGGTATAAAAGTTATCCACGTAAAGGTGGTAACCCAGCAGTGGGAACATAAGGTCCCACACAAGTTTCCCGGTAACACCCAGAGTGGGGGGACATTCTGGGGGTTGAATCCGGGAATCTCGCCCCTCGTATATCCGAAATTTGTAAGTGTACCCTGAGGTACTCTCACAAATTTTGTATAGCTTCACGCCATACCTCGCCCGCTTGGAGGGCACAGGTATGGCGTGAAGAAATCCTTTGTGCTTCAATCACTATAATGTGAATTATGCCGCCTTATATTTGGACGGACAACAGATACCCAGCATAACCGTTTCAGCCTAATTTTCAAGGCGATTCAGCTGTTCATGAATATATGTCACTCGTACACATTTAGGGGAAGCAAAAGGCTGACAACGCTTTATCCGCGGATCGGTCAGAATTTTTGAATGGGTACACTTTGTTCGCTTTTGATTTATCGCCAGATAAAGAGCCTGGCAGACATTTCTCTCTAGTAAAAACTGGAAATCTCCATCTAGATTTGCTGAGCCGGTGCTAAACACTATTAACATGATTGTGCATTCCGTTCATGAAAATATTATTGAAATAAACAATAGAAGGGAGGTTTTATATGATTTTCTATAAAAATGAATAATTATGAAATTACCTGCGTTATCAAAGCGAACTTCATACCCGCCGCATATTTAAAGGTGTATTTCCATGCGATTTATTACGGTAAAATAAAATCATCGATGTCCGGCGGCCTATATTGTAAATACGGACAATTCGTATGAGCGGGGAAAGCACTGGATTTTAATTATATTATACTCTAATGACGTATCTATAGTTTTTGATAGTTATGGATTATCGCCCGCTTCTAAATTTGGTAGGTGTTTGTACAAATTGTTGGACGGCCGGCGTATTAGAAGATAGATACGTATTATCGATACCTGGGAAAGTTGGGTGCCGCAAATAACTATTGTTAATATTTATAAATGCTACATATCTGCGTTAGATAGCTATATCAAATATCTGTGATAGATGCGGTTATTAAATTGGACAAAATGGGAAGACAGAATCTGAACCCAGGAAAGTTGGGTGCCACAGTTGACTCTCTTGAATAGCATCTGAATTACTGACGGTACGTCTTAGGACATGCCCGAACATGTCTTCGATGTGTTATTGGCAACCGGGAAAGTTGGGTGCCGCAGTTAGCTATTGTTAAAATGTATAAATGATACATATCTGCGTTAGATGCGGCAATCAAATATTTTGCTTAAATCACGGACGCCTTCGATTTTATTAAACACAATCATATATAATTAAAAGCAAATTTCAATCGCCGGTCCATTAACAAAGGGAATACAACAGTTAACTTTTAAGGACCTGAGGTGACATCAGCTTTGGGCGGGTCTGTGTGGGTTTCTGGGAGGCTTGGGCAGTTTATGGGCAGGGAAAAGGACTCATCAAAGGTCCTTTAGCTGATAGATAGATAGATGCTGGATAGATAGATTAGCTAGATAACTTTGCTTAAATCACATAAGCCTTTGATTTTTATTAAACACGATCGTATATAATTAAAGCAAATTTCATACATCGCAGGTCCACTAACAAAGGGAATGCAACAATTAACTTTTAAGGACATGGGGTGACATCATCAAAGGTCTTTTAATTTTAGGATTCTAGACGGATCAAATAGCTATTGTCAATATTTATAATAACTTAATAAGAGGTTAATACACGCTTACTATCATTATATTTTTAAACATTTTAAAACTTAATTAAATTACTGACGTAATATCAGATCTAACAGAATAAAAAAGGGCGTTGAATGGGTGGTATGACATCATAAAAGGTCTTTTATTTTTAGGCTCCTAGACAGATCAAATAGCTATTGTCAATATTTATAATGGCCTTAGTAACATAGTAACATAGTACATAAGGTTGAAAAAAGACATTTGTCCATCCAGTTCGGCCTGTTATCCTACAAGTTGATCCAGAGGAAGGAAAAAATAAACTGCGAGGTAGAAGCCAATTTTCCCCACTTTAGGGGAATAAAAAATTCCTTCCCGACTCCAATCAGGCAATCAGAATAACTCCCTGGATCAACGACCCCTCTCTAGTAGCTATAGCCTGTAATATTATTACACTCCAGAAATACATCCAGGCCCCTCTTGAATTCCTTTATTGTACTCACCATCACCACCTCCTCAGGCAGAGAGTTCCATAGTCTCACTGCTCTTACCGTAAAGAATCCTCTTCTATGTTTGTGTACAAACCTTCTTTCCTCCAGACGCAGAGGATGTACCCTCGTCACAGTCACAGTCCTGGGGATAAATAGATGACGGGATAGATCTCTGTACTGACCCCTGATATATTTATATATAGCAATCAGATCTCCCCTCAATCGTCTTTTTTCTAAAGTGAATAACCCTAATTTTGATAATCTTTCAGGGTACTGTAGTTGCCCCATTCTAGTTATTACTTTAGTTGCCCTCCTCTGGACCCTTTCCAGCTCTGCTATGTCTGCCTTGTTCACAGGAGCCCAGAACTGTACACAGTACTCCATGTGTGGTCTGACTAGCGATTTGTTAAGTGGTAGGACTATGTTCTTATCACGGGCATCTATACCCCTTTTGATGCAACCCATTATCTTATTGGCCTTGGCTGCAGCTGCCTGACACTATTTTTTGCAGCTTAGTATGCTGTTTATTAAAATTCCTAGATCCTTTTCCATGTCAGTGTTACCGAGTGTTTTACCATTTAGTATGTACGGGTGACTTGCATTATTCCTTCCCATCTGCATAACTTTACATTTGTCAGTGTTAAACCTCATCTGCCACTTATCTGCCCAAGCCTCCAATCTATCTAGATCGCTCTGTAGCAATATACTGTCCTCTTCAGTGTTAATTACTTTACACAGTTTAGTGTCATCTGCGAAAATTTATATTTTACTACTAAGCCTTCTACAAGATCATTAATAAATATATTGAAGAGAATAGGGCCTAATACTGACCCCTGAGGTACCCCACTAGTGACAGTGACCTAATCTTAATGTCCCATTAATAACCACCCTCTATTTTCTATCACTCAGCCAGTTACTTACTCACATACAGACATTTTCTCCCAGTCCAAGCATTCTCATTTTAAATACTAACCTTTTATGTGGTACAGTGTCAAATGCTTTGGAGAAGTCCAGATATACGACATCCATTGATTTGCCGATGTTAAGACTAGAACTTACCTCCTCATAGAAACTGATTAAATTAGTTTGGCATGACCGATCCCTCATGAAGCCATGCTGATATGGTGTTATTTACTTATTTCCATTGAGATGGTCTAAGATAGCATCTCTTAGAAAACCTTCAAACTGTTTACCCACAACAGATGTTAAACTTACCAGCCTATAGTTTCCAGGCTCTGTTTTTGGACCCTTTTTGAATATTGCCACCACATTGGCTATGCGCCAATCCTGTGGGACATTCCCTGTCAGTATAGTGTCTGCAAATATCAGAAATAAGGGTCTGGCAATCACATTACTTAATTTACTTAGGATATGGGGGTGTATGCCATCCGGTCCTAGCGATTTGTTTATTTTAATCTTTTTAAGTCGCTGTTGTACTTCTTCCTGGGTCAGACAGGACACTTTTAATGGGGAATTTATTTTTACCTTCAGCATTTCATCTGACAGTTTATTTTCCTCAGTGAATACATTGGAGAAAAAAAATATTTAACAGCTTTGCTTTCTCCTCATAGCTCTCTGCGACTCCCCCCCCCCCCCCCCCCCCGCCCCCCTCAGAACTCTTTAAAGGGCCGACACCTTCAGATTTATACTTTTTAACATTTATATAATTGAAGAACATTTTAGGGTTACTTTTACTCTCTTTGGCAATTAATCTCTCGGTCTCTAGTTTGGCTGCTTTTATTTGTTTTTTACATGTTCTTTTTTTTCCTTATAGTTTTTCAGTGCTTCCGTGCTACCCCCCTGTTTTAGTGATTTATATGCTTTCTTTTTGTCATTTATTGCTTTATTTACAGTTCTATTTATCCACATTGGTTTCTTTTTGTTCCTTAACCTTTTATTCCCATATGGTATGTACCTCTCACAATGAGCTTCTAGGATGCTTTTAAAGATATCCCATTTTGTAGCTGCATTTTTATTTTTGAGGACTTTGTCCCAGTTAGTTAGGCCTATGGCCTCTCTTACTTGGCTAAATTTAGCTTTTTTGAAGTTGGTATTTTTGTTCCTCTCTGTAGAAACGTTCTTTTGAATGATAATTGGAAGGTTATTACTTTATGGTCACTATTTCCCAGGTGTCCCCCAACCTGCACGTCTGTTGTTCTGTCAGGCCTATTGGTTAATACTAAGTCCAGTATGGCCGTCCCTCTAGTCGGGTCCTGAACCAGTTGGGAGAGGTAATTGCCTTTGGTTATTGCCAAGAACCTGTTTCCTTTATGAGATATAGTTTCATAGATATAGATAGAAGTTTCAGTTTCCCAGTGTATACAAGCATTAGGAGCCTTTACACGGCGACTCAGCTGATCCCATAGGTTTTCAATGGGATTCTGGTCTGGAGAAAGTGCAGGTCACTCCTTTTGAGGTACCCTAGTCTCCAGCAGCCATTCCCTAATGATGCGACCTCAATGAGCTGGTGCATTGTCGTTCATGAAGATGTTGTTGTAGTCCTGTGTTGTTCATGCAGAGGCCCAATGACTGGATTAATGATGTTATTCAAGTAGTATGGGCTTGTCACTGTACCTTTCACAAAGTGTAGGGCAGTTCTGTTTTGACTAGACACACATGCCCACACTGTAACACCACCACCACCACCACCAAAGTATTTGTAACTGATGCATAGTGCTATGCTTGACGTCTAAAACGGCCATCATTTCTGCTCAATGTGAATTGACTTTCATCAGTGAATAGTACTAATGACAGTCTGTGACACTCTAAGCTCAGCGGCAATTTCCATCTGAAAACATCCTGCTTGACACCTTGGAATGGCAAGGTACTGTTTATAAATTGGTAGGTGTTGTCTTGGTCTCATGATGTTAATATATGAACAGCAAGATGAGGAGGACTGTTTAAATAACAATTCTAATTGAACTAGGAAATGTATTGGGTGATTCATGGATCATACACCTGTTGTGAATTGTCCCATTAAGCTCCTTGTTAGAGAACAGCAAGTTGTGCAAAAAGTACTGAAACATTTCAGTACTGAAACAGTTGGACATGTCCATTAAAAAGTTTAGAGATGGTCACATTAAGTTCACCTGTAAAGGTTAGAATGCATTTTAGGTTCATCCTGAAATTTTACCCACAAGCCAAATATCCCTAACTTTTTGTGAGTAGTGTATCTATTTCTACTAACCAAAAAGAAGATATGCTCCAACTTGGTTTATTTAAAGCGTAACTTCAGTGAAATGCTAAAATGTGCTTTTTCCTCATGTACGGTAACTCAGTGAAGGCTTTTCCTTCAAATGTCAGCTTTTTGTACTGTGTACCTATAATTCTTCCTAATTTACAAACTTGAATTGAAAGGTAATCATTGTCTGCCATGTTAAAGACATAGTGGAACTGCAGCACGGCGCTGGTCAATCTTTCTACAAGCCCGATAGGTTGCATTGCTTCCTCCACCCCTATTACACTGCAGAGAGGGAAGAATACAGTAGACTAACTGCTTGACTCAGTACCTGTGTTGCTGTGATCACAGGACTTTATCTAGACTCTTCTACAAACACACAGATAGTGTGTAATTCACTGTTCAGGTAAGATACCCAAGCAATTAGTGTAGGACATCAGTGATTGAAGTCTATTCCAACTTTGCCCCATATTAAAATGGAATGCAAGCAAATGAAGCTAATAAACCACACACTATATTTTTTTAAGGTCTAAAATAGAAATTATAATAATATACTCTGCCATTTGACACTGGAGTTAATGCTTTAACCACCCTACTTGATTACAGCATTTCACTTCAGATCTAATCATTTTCCTTTGCAACCAGTACAGTCAAATGTAGACTGTTTTGCAGCAATATTGGAAAATGTATCTTTTGAATCAAGCTGAAAAGGAAAGTTTTTTTTGTCTTAAAGAAGTTGTCCACTAAATTAAAAAGCTTGGATAACCTATTCCTAAAAGCGAGCCCCTGCTCACTCCACAGCCATTGCCATACAACTGTGCCTTTCAGCTGCTGGCTCAGCTGTCAGATATGGAAGAGAACAGGCGTGCAGCACCTGAGCAGTGCACAATGACAGGTAGTGAGGGTGGCGGTGGAAGAATGCAGAGTACAGCGCTGTCTTGGTCGAGTTATTGGCTCAGCCTCAGTGCCCTTGACCTTCTGTCAAAGGAGCCAGCAGAGCAGAGGCTCTGCAGGACGGGAGTGCCACAGCCTGGCCACATCGCATCACTGGCTTCACCTTGACCTCTTCTACATTATACTGAGCTGACCGTACAAGAGGTAGAGGCTAGAGCCAGTGTTGCAGTCCAATGATGCAGCACACAGTTTGACTAGCCAAAGAGGTGGGCTGGACAACTTCTGAACCACCCACGACGTCACTCACCTGTACAGGCCTTAGTATGAGGTCTTATGTTGAAGAACACAACTTAAGTAAGGAGAATTCAAGTGTTCATCAGGAGGAACTGAAGGGGTAACTGAGATCTAAGCGATGCAGCACTTGGTTTACCTGCCCTAAGAAGAACATATACTTTATGAATAGGCCTCAACCCTTTCCTGACATCCACTATATATGTACAGCAGATATCAGGTCATGAAAGACACCGGGTGGCAGAATCTGTGATTGGTGACCAATATTCACAGACCTTTAGATGTCTCAGATGCCCTGTTCAATTGTGACCACAGCATCTAAGGGGCCAATTACCAGGAGCTCTGTGCTCTAAGTGACCAAATGGCTCCCCTGAAACATAATCGCAGGAGACGTTAAGTCGCTATGGCAGCCTGTGGCCTTCTGAAGGCTCTGAGGCCTGTCATAGTGAAGTTCCTATCAAGCCCTTCCTGTGGTGATTCTTTTCTAGGTTGCAATGTTAAACCATTGTCAGTGGGAGAAGCAACCAGACAATAGCATGTTCAAAGCCCCTAGGGGGACTATAAATAAATGTAAAAAAAAAGGTTTCAATAATTCACAAAAGTTCAAATCACCCCCTTTCCCCATTTTAAAAGTAAAAATAAATAATGAAAAAATAAGGATCATTAGTAGCTCCGCGTCCCAAAATGCCCAAACTATTAATATATAAAAGTATTTATTCTGTGCAGTGAAAAAAGTATCAGAATAAAACCGAAAATGGCCGATTTACTGCTTTTTGGTCCCTTTACCTCCCTTCCAAAAAAAAGAATAAAAAGTGATCAAAAAGTCATAAACATTCTAAAATGGTATCAATAAAAACTACAGATTATCCTTCAAAATAGAGCCCTCACACAAATTCATAGATGTTACAAAAAAAAAAAGTTATGGGGGTCAAAATATGATGATGAAGATAAAAAAATCTTTATCAAAGTTTTCATTTTTCAAATAGTATTGAAACAACTTAAGAAAAACTAAAAAAATTTGGTACTACTGTAATCATACTGACCCAGGAAATAAAGGTAACAGGTCACTTTCACCACTTAGGGAAAGCTGTAAAAACAAAACCCATAAAAGTATAGCAGAATTACATTTCTTTTCCTATTTTACCTCAATTTATTTTTCCAGCTTCCCACTATACTGGATGTAATACTAAATGGTTCCGTTAGAAAGTGCAACTTGTCCTGCAAAAAACAAGCCCTCATACAGCTATGAGAATGTAAAAATAAAAAAGTTATTGCTCCTGGAAAGCAGGGATTAAAAAACTAAAAATCGGTGCTTCATGAAGGAGTAAAAGGGGTTATCCAGCCTTTACTAAGTTATGACGTATCCATAAGATAGGTCATCATTAGCTGATTGGCAGGGGTCCAAAATTCTACATCCCCGTTGATCAACTGTTTAGGTGTAGCTTTGTCGCTTAATTGCCAAAATATTATAATTTTCTGAGAAAGACTGATGAAAATAAAAGGGCATCTGTCAGCAGATTTGTACCTATAAAACTGGCTGACATGTTACACATGCTTTTGGCAGCTGAAGGCATCTGTGTTGCTCCCATGTTCATATGTGTCCGCATTGCCGAGAAAAATTACGTTTTAATATATACAAATGAGCTTCTAGGAGCAACACAGATGCCTTAAGCTGCCAAGTGCACAGGCAATAGGTCAGCCAGTTTCATAGATACAAGGACTGTCAAACTTCTAGTGAAGGGAGCTGGCTACTACAGCGCTGCTCTTATTGAAACACTCATGCAAGTTATATGGGGTCACTTTTTAAGACTGGCGTTTTAGATGCCGGTTTTAATAACCCTGAGTAGTAAGAGGATGGATGTTTCGTCAAACTAAAAGTGACAGGTACCACGCCCCCTTTTATACAGTTAAACCCGCCCCTTTTATATTGATTGATAGTGTTTGATATAAAGTTTATATCGCTTGATACTGCTTGATATTAAGTTTATAGCGCTTGATATTGTTTGATATAAAGAGTATTAGTCCATTAATGTCTTACCACTTCTGTTATCTTCTTAATACAAATGGCAACATCCTCCCAGACATTCTTCTCAGATTACTGGTAGGGCTAGAACAGGATGTTGAGTACAGCTTACTACAGATGGTGAAATCTAATGTCCGGCAGTTACAAATTAAAAAAATTAAAAAATAAAAAAAAAATAAAAATAAGAGAGACAGCAACTAATGAATGTGCTAATAGTTGCAACATGTGTTTTACAACAGGACCCGCCTATATAAAACAGGACACAGTCGGTGCATGGTTAGCACAGAGATACGTATCCCCGTACATGCATAGGTCTATCCAAATATCTGTCTATATCCAGCTATCTGTTATCTAGCTATGTATCTATACATTCATATACCCCCATCTATCTAAATTCTATCTATCCTTATATCTATCTATTATCTATCTATCTTTCTAGCGACCTATCTATAGTCTATCTATCCATCTATCTGTTTTCTATCTATCTACTTATCTATAGTCTATTTTTCTATCTATCCATCTATTATCTATCCTTCTATCTATCTATCTATCTATCTATCTATCTATCAATTATCTATATTTCTATCTACCTATCTATAGTCTATCTTTACATCTATCTGTTATCTATCTTTCCATTTATCTATCTATCTATCTATCTATCTATCTATCTATCTATACATCCATATACCCCGTCTATCAATTATCTATCTATCTAGCCATCTACCTGTTTTCTATCTATCAATTTATCTACATATCTATCCTTCTATCAATCAATTATCTATCTATCTACCTATCAATCTATATAACAATTTTACATCTATCTATCTATCATCTATCCTTCTATCTATCTATTATCTATATTTCTATCTACCTATCTATAGTCTATCTTTACATCTATCTGTTATCTATCTATCTTTCCATTTATCTATCTATACATCCATATACCCCGTCTATCTAAATTCTATCAATTATCTATCTATCTAGCCATCTACCTGTTTTCTATCTATCAATTTATCTACATATCTATCCTTCTATCAATCAATTATCTATCTATCTATCTATCTACCTATCAATCTATATAACAATTTTTACATCTATCTATCTATTATCTATCCTTCTATCTATCTATCTATCTATCAATTATCTATATTTCTATCTACCTATCTATAGTCTATCTTTACATCTATCTGTTATCTATCTATCTTTCCATTTATCTATCTAGCTATCTATACAGCCATATACCCCATCTATCTAAAGTCTATCTATCAATTTATCTACCTATCTATCCTTCTAGCTAACAATTATCTATCTATCTTTCTATCTACCTATCTATAGTCTATCTTTCCATCTATCGGTTATCGATCTATCCATTTATCTATCAATCCATTTTTATCCAGACAACTGTCGATCTATCTATCTATCCATCTATCTTCTATCTATCCATTTAGCTATCCAACTATCTATCTATCCAGCTATCTGCTATATATCTATGTATCTATACATCCATATACCCCATCTATCTAAATTCTATCAATTATCTATCTATCTATCTACCTATCAATCTATATAACAATTTTTACATCTATCTATCTATTATCTATCCTTCTATCTATCTATCTATCTATCAATTATCTATATTTCTATCTACCTATCTATAGTCTATCTTTACATCTATCTGTTATCTATCTATCTTTCCATTTATCTATCTAGCATACCCCATCTATCTAAAGTCTATCTATCAATTTATCTACCTATCTATCCTTCTAGCTAACAATTATCTATCTATCTTTCTATCTACCTATCTATAGTCTATCTTTCCATCTATCGGTTATCGATCTATCCATTTATCTATCAATCCATTTTTATCCAGACAACTGTCGATCTATCTATCTATCCATCTATCTTCTATCTATCCATTTAGCTATCCAACTATCTATCTATCCAGCTATCTGCTATATATCTATGTATCTATACATCCATATACCCCATCTATCTAAATTCTATCAATTATCTATCTATCTAGCCATCTACCTGTTTTCTATCTATCAATTTATCTACATATCTATCCTTCTATCTATCAATTATCTACCTATCAATCTATATAACAATTTATCCATTTATCTATCTTTATAGCTATTTCTATCTATCCATTTTATCTATCAATCCATTTTTATCCAGACAACTGTCTATCCTATCTATCTATCTTTCTATTATCTATACTTCTATTAAATGTATATACTGTTGTGCACTGTCACAGATGTCCTAAGACATATCCTACACAACCAACCCCCAAAACTATGTGTCAAGTATCCCCACCACTCTGTGACAATATACACTGCAATGTTGCAAAGTTGTATTCATTTAAAATGTTTACACAATTTCAAAAATGTTGTACAATATGCTGTAAAAATGTCAAAATGAGCAATTTATCCGTATATCTATCTTCCCCAATCTAACGTTTCAATAGATAAATATTTTATCTATCTATCGACCTATCAATCTATATAACAAATTATCCATTTATCTATCTATCTTTCTATCTATTTCTAACCATCTAGCTACTATAACAGGGCTATCTATCAAACATCTATCAAACCATTTTTATCCAGAAAACTGTCTATCTATCTATCTATCTAACTATCTGTTATCTATCCATTTATCTATACAAATATCGATTATCTATGTATATATACATCCATATACCCATCTATCTAAATTCTATCTATATCTATGTATCTATACAGCCATATACTTCATCTATCTAAAGTCTATCTATCAATTTATCTACCTATCTATCCTTCTATCTAACAATTATCTATCTATCTTTCTATCTACCTAGCTATAGTCTATCTTTCTAGCTATTTCTATCTATCCATTTTATCTATCAATCCATTTTTATCCAGACAACTGTCTATCTATCTATCTATCTATGGATCGATACAGCCATATACCCATCTATCTAAATTCTATCTATCTTTATAGCTACCTATCTATAGTCTATCTATCCATCTGTTTTCTATCTATCTACTTATCTATAGTCTATTTTTCCATCTATCTATCTATTATCTATCCTTCTATCTATCTATCAATTATCTATATTTCTATCTACCAATTATCAACATTTCTATATACCTATCTATAGTCTATCTTTCCATTTATCTATCTATATATCTATGTATCTATACAGCCATATACTTCATATATCCAAAGTTTATCTTTCAATTTATCTACCTATCCTTCTATCTAACAATTATCTATCTATCTTTCTATCTACCTAGCTATAGTCTATCTTTCTAGCTATTTCTATCTATCCATTTTATCTATCAATCCATTTTTATCCAGACAACTGTCTATCTATCTATCTATCTATGGATCGATACAGCCATATACCCATCTATCTAAATTCTATCTATCTATCTTTATAGCTACCTATCTATAGTCTATCTATCCATCTGTTTTCTATCTATCTACTTATCTATAGTCTATTTTTCCATCTATCTATCTATTATCTATCCTTCTATCTATCTATCAATTATCTATATTTCTATCTACCAATTATCAACATTTCTATATACCTATCTATAGTCTATCTTTCCATTTATCTATCTATATATCTATGTATCTATACAGCCATATACTTCATCTATCTAAAGTTTATCTTTCAATTTATCTACCTATCCTTCTATCTAACAATTATCTATCTATCTTTCTATCTACCTAGCTATAGTCTATCTTTCTAGCTATTTCTATCTATCCATTTTATCTATCAATCCATTTTTATCCAGACAACTGTCTATCTATCTATCTATCTATCTATGGATCGATACAGCCATATACCCATCTATCTAAATTCTATCTACCTATCTTTCTAGCTACCTATCTATAGTCTATCTATCCATCTGTTTTCTATCTATCTACTTATCTAGAGTCTATTTTTCCATCTATCTATCTATTATCTATCCTTCTATCTATCTACCAATTATCTACATTTCTATATACCTATCTATAGTCTATCTTTCCATTTATCTATCTATATATCTATGTATCTATACAGCCATATACTTCATCTATCTAAAGTTTATCTATCAATTTATCTACCTATCCTTCTATCTAACAATTATCTATCTATCTTTCTATCTACCTAGCTATAGTCTATCTTTCTAGCTATTTCTATCTATCCATTTTATCTATCAATCCATTTTTATCCAGACAACTGTCTATCGATCTATCTATCTATATATCCAGCTATCTGTTATCTATACATTTATCTATCCAACTATCTTATCTATTATCTATCTTTCTATCTATCTATCGATCTAGCTATCTAACAAATGTATCTTGCTATCTATCTAACTGGCTGTCTTTCGATCTGTTTTCCTTATTATTCTATCCATTTTTCTAAAAATGTATCCATTGATCTGTCTTTCTATCTATCTTTCTATCAATTTTTCTCTATCTATCCAGCTATCTAACATTTTATCCATTTATCTATATATGATCAATTTATCCGTATATCGGTGCCAATATAGACAGACAAACCCCACCACTCTGTCAATACACAATTTGAAATGTTTACACAATACAAAATTTCAAAAAATGTTGTACAATATGCTGTAAAAAATGTAAAAATGATCATTGTATCCGTATATCTATCTAGCCCAATCTAACGTTTCAATAGATAAATATTTTATCTATCTATATACCTATCAATCTATATAACAATTTATCCATTTATCTATCTTTCTATCTATTTCTAACCATCTAGCTACTGTAGCAGGGCTATCTAGCAAACATCTATCTATTTACATTTCTATCTATCAAACATCTATTTATCTATCTAACTGGCTGTCTTTCTATCTTTCTTTCTATCTAGTATCTATCTTTCAATCTATTTATCCATTTATCTAACAAATGTATCTTTCTATCTATCTAACTGGCTGTCTTTCGATCTGTTTTCCCTATCAATCTATCCATTTATCTAACAATGTATCCATTTATCTATCTATCTATCTATCTATTTCTAACCATCTAGCTACTATAACAGGGCTATCTATCAAACATTTATTTACATTTCTATCAAACATCTTTTTATCTATCTACATAGCTAACTGTCTTTCTATCTATTATAGATCTAGCTTTCTTTCTATCTATTATCTATCCATCTTTCTATCTATTATCTATATGTCTTTCTATCTATTTTAGCTATCTATTTATCTAGCTTCTAATATCTATCTAACTTCCAATCGTTCTGTCTATTTTACTATCAATCTATCCATTTATCTAACAATTTATCCATTGATATGCCTGTCTATCTATCTTTCTATCAATTATTCTAGCTATCCAGCTATCTAACAATTTATCTATATATGGTCATTTTATCCGTATAGCTGTGCCAATATAGACAGACAAACCCCACCACGCTGTCATTACACACAGCAATGTTGCAAAGTTGTATTCATTTGAAATGTTTACACAATTCAAAATTTCAAAGTGTTGTACAATATGCTGTAAAAATGTTAAAATGCTCAATTTATCCGTATAGCTATCAATCTTTCTATCCTTCTATCAATCTATCTATTTATCTTTCTATCAAACATCTATTTATCTTTCTATCTAACCGTCTATCTTGCCACTATCTTGCTAACTATCATATATCTATTTATCTATCAATTTATCTATCTATCTATCTGTCACGACCCCTGGTCACGGTCGTGACTCCTTGGGAGCCGCATGCAGTTATCCGCGGTCTGGTGTTGTCGCAACCGCAGCTGGGGGCACTTAGTGGTTTGCCTCAGGTGCGGTTGCCGCGAATAACAGGCATGCGTGCGGTTGCCCTTGGCAACGTGTTTTGGTGTGCACGTCCTTCGTCTGTTTATGTGCACTCCCTTTGTGTGTTTGTTGTGCACGAGATTGTGTTGGTTGTATGCACTTGGACACCTCCCTTCACCTGCGGTGGTCCGCGGCAACGTCTGGTGTTGTGTGCATGTAGTGGCAGGGTCTCGGCCTGCTGGTTGTTCTTCAGGTCACGGCTGCCACGCACACCGTTGCCAGCGGTAACAGGTGAGTGAGTGTGTGTGCTATTTCCCTTTAAGTTGGTGTTTTCCCTTCTCTTCTGTGGTGTAGGAAGGGTTAACTCCCTTCCCAGTGTGTGTGAGTCACTGGGTGTGTCTGGCCGTTTGGGTGTGGCCACTTGGCCTATATAGCCTGAGTCTCTTGCAGGCTTCAGTAGGTTGCTCTCAGCCATGCTGGCTGGAGCAGCCTCCTGTCTCCTCCATCTGCCTGGTGAGGACCATCCTTCTGGTCATAAAACCATTGTCAGTTAAAACTATGTTTCACAGTGTTATCTAGGTGTGTGTGGGGTTATTATGTTAGTGCAGCTTGTGGTCCTGGGTTCCTGTGGGATGTCTGGTGTGTGCTGTGTTTGTTGGTGTCTGAACCGCAGCACCTGCACATGGGATCCAGGGTTTGTTGTCTGTGGCAGGTGAGTGATGTGTTGGTCCCATTTGCCTGTCACTGCCATAGCTGTTATTGTATCCCCCTGTGTTGCTTGGCCGTTGAGACCCCGGCTCCTCCGTGCCTAGGAGGAGTAGGGCGTCTGACTCTGTCCCCTAGTACAGGGCCGACTTGAGGGCTCGTAGGGACTGTAAGGTTCCGGCGTATGAGTCCTCCTACCATCAAGGTCGGCTCATACTGATAGGAGACAGGGTCAGCGTTAGGGACGCAATAGGAGGTGACCTGCTCCCTAACTTTGGTGTCCCGGCCAAGGGGTAACCCTATCATCTCCTGGCACCGCACAGCTGGGGGTTTCCCCCACCGCCAGCCGTGACACTATCTTTATATTTATTACCTATCTTTCCATTATCTTTCTATCTATAACATATCTATTTATCTATCAATTTAGCAATCAACAATCTATCTAAATATCGGCCATTTTATTTATCTAGCTTCTAATATTTATCTAACAGCCTATCTTTCTTTAAATTTTATATAAAATTTATAGTGTTTGACATAAAGTTTTAGTTTGATATAAAATTTTTAGTGTTTGATATAAAGTTTATATCGCTTGATATTGTTTGATATAAAGAGTATTCGTCCATTAAGGTCTTACCACGTCTGTCAGCTTCTTACTACAGAGGGCAACATCTTCCCAGACATTCTTCTCAGATTACTATTAGTGGTAAAACAGGCCGTTTGAGTACAGCTTACTACAGATGGTGAAATCTAATGTCAGGCAGTTACAAATTAAAAAAATAAATTTGCTGTTAAATTTATATTGATTCTTGCTACATTTGTATTCGTCCATTAAGGTCTTACCACTTCTGTCAGCTTCTTACTACAGAGGGCAACATCCTCCAAGACATTCTTCTCAGATCACTGCTAATGCTAAAACAGGTTGTTAAGTTTCATTTTGATACACTCCCTGATCACCCCCCTGTCATTGATAACCCCCCTGTAAGGCTCCATTCAGACGTCCGCATGTGTTTTGTGGATCCGATCCACAAAACACATGCGGACTTTTATCAAAATGAAACTTAACAACCTGTTTTAGCATTAGCAGGGATCTGAGAAGAATGTCTTGGAGGATGTTGCCCTCTGTAGTAAGAAGCTGACAGAAGTGGTAAGACCTTAATGGACAAATACAAATGTAGCAAGAATCAATATAAATTTAACAGCAAATTTATTTTTTTAATTTGTAACTGCCTGACATTAGATTTCACCATCTGTAGTAAGCTGTACTCAAACGGCCTGTTTTACCACTAATAGTAATCTGAGAAGAATGTCTGGGAAGATGTTGCCCTCTGTAGTAAGAAGCTGACAGACGTGGTAAGACCTTAATGGACGAATACTCTTTATATCAAACAATATCAAGCGATATAAACTTTATATCAAACACTAAAAATTTTATATCAAACTAAAACTTTATGTCAAACACTATAAATTTTATATAAAATTTAAAGAAAGATAGGCTGTTAGATAAATATTAGAAGCTAGATAAATAAAATGGCCGATATTTAGATAGATTGTTGATTGCTAAATTGATAGATAAATAGATATGTTATAGATAGAAAGATAATGGAAAGATAGGTAATAGATATAAAGATAGATAGATAGATAAATTGATAGATAAATAGATATATGATAGTTAGCAAGATAGTGGCAAGATAGACGGTTAGATAGAAAGATAAATAGATGTTTGATAGAAAGATAAATAGATAGATTGATAGAAGGATAGAAAGATTGATAGCTATACGGATAAATTGAGCATTTTAACATTTTTACAGCATATTGTACAACACTTTGAAATTTTGAATTGTGTAAACATTTCAAATGAATACAACTTTGCAACATTGCTGTGTGTAATGACAGCGTGGTGGGGTTTGTCTGTCTATATTGGCACAGCTATACGGATAAAATGACCATATATAGATAAATTGTTAGATAGCTGGATAGCTAGAATAATTGATAGAAAGATAGATAGACAGGCATATCAATGGATAAATTGTTAGATAAATGGATAGATTGATAGTAAAATAGACAGAACGATTGGAAGTTAGATAGATATTAGAAGCTAGATAAATAGATAGCTAAAATAGATAGAAAGACATATAGATAATAGATAGAAAGATGGATAGATAATAGATAGAAAGAAAGCTAGATCTATAATAGATAGAAAGACAGTTAGCTATGTAGATAGATAAAAAGATGTTTGATAGAAATGTAAATAAATGTTTGATAGATAGCCCTGTTATAGTAGCTAGATGGTTAGAAATAGATAGATAGATAGATAGATAGATAAATGGATACATTGTTAGATAAATGGATAGATTGATAGGGAAAACAGATCGAAAGACAGCCAGTTAGATAGATAGAAAGATACATTTGTTAGATAAATGGATAAATAGATTGAAAGATAGATACTAGATAGAAAGAAAGATAGAAAGACAGCCAGTTAGATAGATAAATAGATGTTTGATAGATAGAAATGTAAATAGATAGATGTTTGCTAGATAGCCCTGCTACAGTAGCTAAATGGTTAGAAATAGATAGAAAGATAGATAAATGGATAAATTGTTATATAGATTGATAGGTATATAGATAGATAAAATATTTATCTATTGAAACGTTAGATTGGGCTAGATAGATATACGGATACAATGATCATTTTTACATTTTTTACAGCATATTGTACAACATTTTTTGAAATTTTGTATTGTGTAAACATTTCAAATTGTGTATTGACAGAGTGGTGGGGTTTGTCTGTCTATATTGGCACCGATATACGGATAAATTGATCATATATAGATAAATGGATAAAATGTTAGATAGCTGGATAGATAGAAAAAAATTGATAGAAAGATAGATAGAAAGACAGATCAATGGATACATTTTTAGAAAAATGGATAGAATAATAAGGAAAACAGATCGAAAGACAGCCAGTTAGATAGATAGCAAGATACATTTGTTAGATAGCTAGATCGATAGATAGATAGAAAGATAGATAATAGATAAGATAGTTGGATAGATAAATGTATAGATAACAGATAGCTGGATATATAGATAGATAGATCGATAGACAGTTGTCTGGATAAAAATGGATTGATAGATAAATGGATAGATAGAAATAGCTAGAAAGATAGACTATAGCTAGGTAGATAGAAAGATAGATAGATAATTGTTAGATAGAAGGATAGGTAGATCAATTGATAGATAAACTTTAGATAGATGAAGTATATGGCTGTATAGATACATAGATATATAGATAGATAAATGGAAAGATAGACTATAGATAGGTATATAGAAATGTAGATAATTGGTAGATAGATAGAAGGATAGATAATAGATAGATAGATGGAAAAATAGACTCTAGATAAGTAGATAGATAGAAAACAGATGGATAGATAGACTATAGATAGGTAGCTAGAAAGATAGGTAGATAGAATTTAGATAGATGGGTATATGGCTGTATTGATCCATAGATAGATAGATAGATAGATAGATAGATAAACAGTTGTCTGGATAAAAATGGATTGATAGATAAAATGGATAGATAGAAATAGCTAGAAAGATAGACTATAGCTAGGTAGATAGAAAGATAGATAGATAATTGTTAGATAGAAGGATAGGTAGATAAATTGAAAGATAAACTTTAGATAGATGAAGTATATGGCTGTATAGATACATAGATATATAGATAGATAAATGGAAAGATAGACTATAGATAGGTATATAGAAATGTTGATAATTGGTAGATAGAAATATAGATAATTGATAGATAGATAGAAGGATAGATAATAGATAGATAGATGGAAAAATAGACTATAGATAAGTAGATAGATAGAAAACAGATGGATAGATAGACTATAGATAGGTAGCTATAAAGATAGATAGATAGAATTTAGATAGATGGGTATATGGCTGTATCGATCCATAGATAGATAGATAGATAGATAGACAGTTGTCTGGATAAAAATGGATTGATAGATAAAATGGATAGATAGAAATAGCTAGAAAGATAGACTATAGCTAGGTAGATAGAAAGATAGATAGATAATTGTTAGATAGAAGGATAGGTAGATAAATTGAAAGATAAACTTTGGATAGATGAAGTATATGGCTGTATAGATACATAGATATATAGATAGATAAATGGAAAGATAGACTATAGATAGGTATATAGAAATGTTGATAATTGGTAGATAGAAATATAGATAATTGATAGATAGATAGAAGGATAGATAATAGATAGATGGAAAAATAGACTATAGATAAGTAGATAGATAGAAAACAGATGGATAGATAGACTATAGATAGGTAGCTATAAAGATAGATAGATAGAATTTAGATAGATGGGTATATGGCTGTATCGATCCATAGATAGATAGATAGATAGATAGATAGATAGATAGACAGTTGTCTGGATAAAAATGGATTGATAGATAAAATGGATAGATAGAAATAGCTAGAAAGATAGACTATAGCTAGGTAGATAGAAAGATAGATAGATAATTGTTAGATAGAAGGATAGATAGGTAGATAAATTGATAGATAGACTTTAGATAGATGAAGTATATGGCTGTATAGATACATAGATATATAGATAGAATTTAGATAGATGGGTATATGGATGTATATATACATAGATAATCGATATTTGTATAGATAAATGGATAGATAACAGATAGTTAGATAGATAGATAGATAGATAGATAGATAGATAGATAGATAGATAGATAGACAGTTTTCTGGATAAAAATGGTTTGATAGATGTTTGATAGATAGCCCTGTTATAGTAGCTAGATGGTTAGAAATAGATAGAAAGATAGATAGATAAATGGATAAATTGTTATATAGATTGATAGGTCGATAGATAGATAAAATATTTATCTATTGAAACGTTAGATTGGGGAAGATAGATATACGGATAAATTGCTCATTTTGACATTTTTACAGCATATTGTACAACATTTTTGAAATTGTGTAAACATTTTAAATGAATACAACTTTGCAACATTGCAGTGTATATTGTCACAGAGTGGTGGGGATACTTGGCACATAGAAATTCTAAGGTGTGTATTGACACATAGTTTTGGGGGTTGGTTGTGTAGGATATGTCTTAGGACATCTGTGACAGTGCACAACAGTATATACATTTAATAGAAGTATAGATAATAGATAGATAGATAGATAGATAGGATAGACAGTTGTCTGGATAAAAATGGATTGATAGATAAAATGGATAGATAGAAATAGCTATAAAGATAGATAAATGGATAAATTGTTATATAGATTGATAGGTAGATAATTGATAGATAGAAGGATAGATATGTAGATAAATTGATAGATAGAAAACAGGTAGATGGCTAGATAGATAGATAATTGATAGAATTTAGATAGATGGGGTATATGGATATAGATACATAGATATATAGCAGATAGCTGGATAGATAGATAGTTGGATAGCTAAATGGATAGATAGAAGATAGATGGATAGATAGATAGATCGACAGTTGTCTGGATAAAAATGGATTGATAGATAAATGGATAGATCGATAACCGATAGATGGAAAGATAGACTATAGATAGGTAGATAGAAAGATAGATAGATAATTGTTAGCTAGAAGGATAGATAGGTAGATAAATTGATAGATAGACTTTAGATAGATGGGGTATGCTAGATAGATAAATGGAAAGATAGATAGATAACAGATAGATGTAAAGATAGACTATAGATAGGTAGATAGAAATATAGATAATTGATAGATAGATAGATAGATAGATAGATAGATAGAAGGATAGATAATAGATAGATAGATGTAAAAATTGTTATATAGATTGATAGGTAGATAGATAGATAGATAGATAATTGATAGAATTTAGATAGATGGGGTATATGGATGTATAGATACATAGATATTTAGCAGATAGCTGGATAGATAGATAGTTGGATAGCTAAATGGATAGATAGAAGATAGATGGATAGATAGATAGATAGATCGACAGTTGTCTGGATAAAAATGGATTGATAGATAAATGGATAGATCGATAACCGATAGATGGAAAGATAGACTATAGATAGGTAGATAGAAAGATAGATAGATAATTGTTAGCTAGAAGGATAGATAGGTAGATAAATTGATAGATAGACTTTAGATAGATGGGGTATATGGCTGTATAGATAGCTAGATAGATAAATGGAAAGATAGATAGATAACAGATAGATGTAAAGATAGACTATAGATAGGTAGATAGAAATATAGATAATTGATAGATAGATAGATAGATAGATAGATAGATAGAAGGATAGATAATAGATAGATAGATGTAAAAATTGTTATATAGATTGATAGGTAGATAGATAATTTATTGATAGAATGATAGATATGTAGATAAATTGATAGATAGAAAACTGGTAGATGGCTAGATAGATAGATAATTGATAGAATTTA
This sequence comes from Bufo gargarizans, assembly GCF_014858855.1. Classification (NCBI taxonomy): domain Eukaryota; kingdom Metazoa; phylum Chordata; class Amphibia; order Anura; family Bufonidae; genus Bufo; species Bufo gargarizans. The sequence goes on along the minus strand of NC_058083.1, from coordinate 390,749,818 downwards.
GATAGACGGGGTATATGGATGTATAGATAGATAAATGGAAAGATAGATAGATAACAGATAGATGTAAAGATAGACTATAGATAGGTAGATAGAAATATAGATAATAGATAGATAGAAGGATAGATGATAGATAGATAGATGTAAAAATTGTTATATAGATTGATAGGTAGATAGATAGATAATTGATTGATAGAAGGATAGATATGTAGATAAATTGATAGATAGAAAACAGGTAGATGGCTAGATAGATAGATAATTGATAGACGGGGTATATGGATGTATAGATAGATAGATAGATAGATAAATGGAAAGATAGATAACAGATAGATGTAAAGATAGACTATAGATAGGTAGATAGAAATATAGATAATTGATAGATAGATAGATAGATAGATAGAAGGATAGATAATAGATGGATAGATAGAAAAATAGACTATAGATAAGTAGATAGATAGAAAACAGATAGATGGATAGATAGACTATAGATAGGTCGCTAGAAAGATAGATAGATAATAGATAGATATAAGGATAGATAGAATTTAGCTAGATGGGGGTATATGAATGTATAGATACATAGCTAGATAACAGATAGCTGGATATAGACAGATATTTGGATAGACCTATGCATGTACGGGGATACGTATCTCTGTGCTAACCATGCACCGACTGTGTCCTGTTTTATATAGGCGGGTCCTGTTGTAAAACACATGTTGCAACTATTAGCACATTCATTAGTTGCTGTCTCTCTTATTTTTTTTTTTTTTTTTTTTTTTATTTGTAACTGCCGGACATTAGATTTCACCATCTGTAGTAAGCTGTACTCAACATCCTGTTCTAGCCCTACCAGTAATCTGAGAAGAATGTCTGGGAGGATGTTGCCATTTGTATTAAGAAGATAACAGAAGTGGTAAGACATTAATGGACTAATACTCTTTATATCAAACAATATCAAGCGCTATAAACTTAATATCAAGCAGTATCAAGCGATATAAACTTTATATCAAACACTATCAATCAATATAAAAGGGGCGGGTTTAACTGTATAAAAGGGGGCGTGGTACCTGTCACTTTTAGTTTGACGAAACATCCATCCTCTTACTACTACCCTGTTCTGGTGATTGATACACCTAAGGGTACTTTTACACTAGCGTTTTTCTTTTCCGGCATTGAGTTCCGTCCTAGGGGCTCAATACTGGAAAAGAACTGATCAGTTTTATCCTAATGCATTCTGAATGGAGAGTAATCCGTTCAGGATGCATCAGGATGTCTTCAGTTCAGTCTTTTTGACTGTTCAGGACGGAGATAATACCGCAGCATGCTGCAGTTTTATCTCCTGCCCAAAAAACTGAAGACTTGCCTGAATGCTGGATCCGGCATTTTTTTATTCCATAGCAATGTATTAGTGCCGGATGCGGCATTAAAAATACTGCAATGCCGGTGTGAACCGAGAGCAAGGCAGGTGGTTTGACTCCGCAACCAGAAAAGAGTGCGTACGCAGAAGGCAAGATTAAGAAAATTGCATTTACTATAAATTAATAAAAGCAGATTAACAGTGAAGTTACAGAGATAAAGACAAGCAAAATATTCAAAACGGTATAAACAATACAAGTCAAATATTGCAACAATTTTCACCTTTGCTGTGTCCGTATTCGCAGTGCGGACACTAAAAAATAACAGTCCCAGAAACTATCCCTAACTGACCCTAACTTTCAAGCGGGTGCGCACCCCCCTTATCCCAGTGGTCCAAGTGGACCTCTTACAGTTTGTGAAAGTGCACGGCGGGGCCCGATGTCGTCCTTTTCCTTTAACCAGCGCAGGATCCGCAACAAAGAAGTCCTCCTCAGCAGGCCGGAAAACCAGATGAATATAATCCAGAATTTTACAGTTACTGTCTGGTACCTCGACAGCACTGTGAGTCTCTTTACTGTTTGGGGCAATCCACTCAGCCCAATGTCGGCTCCACAGGTTAGTTGCTGCACAGTCCTTTTTAACTTGGCTTCACTAAATGCACGGTTTCTTTGCACTCCATCCATCTCTAGACTGAAGTTCACACAGCTTGGCTGCACAGGAAAGTCCTTTAGTATCTCCACACAGGTCTTACACAGCACAGAACTTGTTTTCTATCTTGCCAATATGGCAGCCGTTATAGTTCCAGTCGTTCTTCCTCTTTCTTCCTGCTCACACTGAGGCAGGCTGACATCATAAGGGGCGTGTCACTTCAACACTTAACTGCTGCCTTAAAGAGCCAGTATCACATTAATACACTTTCTCTATGGTAAACTTCAATGCAAATTGGTCCTATGTTGCCATCTACTGAACAAACGAATACTGCAGGCATTTTACATTTATCTGTATTACTGAAATAGCATTATACATTAAATGTTAACACAGTTTACCAGGATAATGAAACTTAGAGACATTACATGACTGTTTCTTACACCAGATCCGTCCTTCCGGTCTGCACATGCGCAGACCTTTAAAAATGTTATTTCCATGCAATTTTTGTACTATATATTGCAGTGCATTGTCACATTGCATGTCTGTCTTTCATGTTATTTCCCTGCCTCAGCAATGTGCTCCTGCGGTTGTTATGTGACTGAGCCCCTTTTTTGGTTTCCCTTGTAGTTTGTAATTGAGGTGTGGCTGCCTCCTCAGTCTCACATTTCTGACCACCCTGTCTGCTCTATTGGCTGATTTTAATTAGTGTCAGTGCATAGTCAGGCCTGCTCCACTTCATTCACTGTAGCCACAGCACCAGGACTCGCACTGCGGTCCTTGGTGGCTTTTAGGCGCCGGTGGTGTTGTGGAGTGGGCCTGCTGTGCAGCCTGCATTCCCTGAAGTGGATGGTAGCCGTCATGGCACCCAACAGGTAGGTTACAATGCAGGCACGTGGAACCTATACTCCCTGAAGTGTATGGTAGCCGTTATGGCACCTAACAGGTAGAATTTAGCGTAGGAACCCGTCTAACAGAGAACGCCTTGACGCTTGGCAGACGGGCTCAAATAATTTTGTACAAAATAATTTGCCAAGTATCTCGCACTTATAGTGTAGCACTTGTTATTTCCATGCAATTTTTGTACTATATATTGCAGTGCATTGTCACATTGCATGTCTGTCTTTCATGTTATTTCCCTGCCTCAGCAATGTGCTCCTGCGGTTGTTATGTGACTGAGCCCCTTTTTTGGTTTCCCTTGTAGTTTGTAATTGAGGTGTGGCTGCCTCCTCAGTCTCACATTTCTGACCACCCTGTCTGCTCTATTGGCTGATTTTAATTAGTGTCAGTGCATAGTCAGGCCTGCTCCACTTCATTCACTGTAGCCACAGCACCAGGACTCGCACTGCGGTCCTTGGTGGCTTTTAGGCGCCGGTGGTGTTGTGGAGTGGGCCTGCTGTGCAGCCTGCATTCCCTGAAGTGGATGGTAGCCGTCATGGCACCCAACAGGTAGGTTACAATGCAGGCACGTGGAACCTATACTCCCTGAAGTGTATGGTAGCCGTTATGGCACCTAACAGGTAGAATTTAGCGTAGGAACCCGTCTAACAGAGAACGCCTTGACGCTTGGCAGACGGGCTCAAATAATTTTGTACAAAATAATTTGCCAAGTATCTCGCACTTATAGTGTAGCACTTGTTATTTCCATGCAATTTTTGTACTATATATTGCAGTGCATTGTCACATTGCATGTCTGTCTTTCATGTTATTTCCCTGCCTCAGCAATGTGCTCCTGCGGTTGTTATGTGACTGAGCCTCTTTTTTGGTTTCCCTTTAAAAATGTGACAAACGGACAGACGGATCCGTTCTTGCAATGCATTTGTGAGACTGATCCGCATCCTTCTGCACCCGGAAGGGCTTGTAAATTGTGAGCCGCTGCTAAAAGTTGATCCCAAATCTCAGGGTAGTGCCAATCGTTTAATACAGCACACCATTCCAACTGGCACTCCTCCTCCAATCAAAGAGAGATACAGACCAGTCACTTCTGCCATGTACCAGCAGGTGAAGAAGATGGTGCTGGATATGAAGACAGCTAATGTCATCCAGGATAGTCAGTAGTAAGAGGGGATATGTTTTGTCAAAGTGACAGGTACCACGCCCCTTTTACACGCCCCCTTTTATATAGCTTGATATAGATTTTATATCAAGCTGATATAAAATTTATATCGCGATATGGGCAAGCAGATGGCTTAATTCAAGACCCTTGTTGTCATGGTGGCTTAATTCAAGAGTTTCCCAGACCCCTGTCACCCGAGCTGCTCTACAAGGGCATGACCTCTGTCATGGCTATCAAAAGCACAGCTTTTAGGCCAGGCCACAGGATGTATTCTTGTAATCGATACGGTTCTAAATGACTTTTCTACAGACATTCTCATTAAAACAGCTGTTTTATATAAAACTATATAAAGTCGCCACAAAATATTTCCTTAAGATATAAAAGCTACCCAGTTTGATATGAATTTGATATGCATTTATAGCAATTTATACAGTTTAATTTAAATAAATGCAGAAGACACTGCTAAGCCCTTTTTATAACACCTGATAAGCTTTTGATATAAATTAAGATACATGCATAAAAAGACCTATAATAAACATATAAATTCTTATAAAACATAATTTAACTAGGCATTATAAATAACATTTTTGTAATTCTATAACATTTTATATAAAATCTACCCACTTTAATATGAAAAGTTTTATATAAACTTCATAAAGTCGCCAGGAAATATTTCATGGCTGTTTTATAAATAAATTTTGTAATTTTATAACATTTGAAATAAAAGCTAACCACTTTGATATGGCTTTATATCAATTTATACAGTTTGATAAATTTAATTTCAGCATCTAATGAATATGCTAATCGCTACCACCTGACATGGGTTTACAACACTGACCGCCTATATAAACAGGTCCCAGTCTCTGCAATGCTATTACAGAGAGACTTGGGCACATAGAAGCATAGACCAACAAGGCATAATACACTTAAAAGGTAAGCACCATGGGCTATGCTTTTAAATCTTTCACTATTTTTGAATATGACTTATGTTATCTGTATCTATGTAACTGTGCTTATTTATAATTCGTAATGCGTCACTAAATGTCTTTTTCTTTTAACAACATACAAATACTGCTATATTTTAACTAGCAATAGCTTTCACTATTTATTGAATGTGACTTATGTTATATGAATCTATGTAACGTCTATCTATCTATCTATCTATCTATCTATCTATATATCCATTTTATCTATCTATGTGTACATGCCGCCAAATACCCCAACTATCTAAATTCTATCAATCTATCTATCTATCTATACATCTATCCATATAGCTATGTATCTATCTCTTCTGTCTATCTATCTATCTATCTATCTATCTATCTATCTATCTCCCATATAGCTATCTATCTAAATTCTATCAACCTATCTAGCTATCTATACATCTATCCATCTATCTATGTATCTATCTATTCTATCTGTCTATCTATCTCCTAGCTATCTATCTATCTAGCTATTTATCCATCTACTACCTATCTGGCTATCTATCTATATATCTCATATCTATCTATCTATCTATCTATCTAACTTTCCAGCTATCTGTTAGCTATCTACCTATCTATCTAATGACCCATTTATCTATCTATGTATACATACAGACAAATACCCCAACTACAATTGATCTATCTATCTATCTTTCCATCTATCTGCTAGCTATCTATCTATATAGCTATCTTTCCTATTTATAGGTGGGGGTTAAAGAGGCCCCACAAATGTTGTTATAATTTAACTAACAATATACATTTCGTTTAGATGGATTCTTACCAAAATTTATGGGGCGATGACAATATACCAGATGCGCAGATGCTTATCGCGGCTGATGATTTCTATGAGTCGTACATTAGCGGTGGTGGGGCGCAATTGTTTTCAGACGATTCGCCCAGTATGGGGCTAGTTCATACGGATATTTCAAGCGAACCCGATTACAATCCGACATCTCCTTGCCTGGCCGGTAAGTATAACCAGCTTATGCTTTTATTACGTATGTAGTTTTAGAGCTCGTTATATTTCATGTACATTTATTACAGACACACAAATCCGAGACATTTTAGGAATTGTGAACAGAGACGTTGATACTGAAAATACAGAACATTCAAACATTGAAGTTACTAGAAACAACAATTCTGATAAGCTAAAGGAGAACGATCCGTCGCGAGTTATCGATCTCACAACCCCAGGGCGACCTGAAATGAAACAGACGACCAGGCTAGCCAGAACACGTAAGGCTCGATCGACTTCTTTGATGTTGGCTGTTTTAAACATTATCTATATTTCTAATACACTTTTTTAAAACACAGCGCTGGAAAGAAAAGTGTATACAATTGATGACATCGCCAAACTCTCCGAGGAGGCCCTACAAAAGCGTCGCAAGCGGGACAAAGAGCGTAAGGATCAAAATGCATTGCGGCTTTAATATATTTTAAACAATGGCTATAAGTCTAATACTTTTTTAAATGCAGCGTTGAAAAGAAAATTGGCCACGACCGGCGGCTCCAAAGCGGTATCAAAGAAATCTAACACAACGGGTAAGGATCCCGCTACAGCGGCTCAAAAAACAATGTCTATAACTTTTAAGCGGGTATAAACAATGATGTTTAATCAAACCTTGTAATTTAAAGTTTTTCAGCTGCCGGGTAGTAGCGCACGTACCAACAGAACAGTTTCATTCCCCGAACCACCAGAGGCGATCACCAACGCCCGCCTGCCGGGTAGTAGCGCACGTACCAACAGAACTGTTTCATTCCCCGAACCACCAGAGGCGATCACCAACGCCCGCGACAGTTGGCTGTCTGAAAATACCGCAGTGTCGGTTATCCGCTGTCCTAATGCCCGTAAGTTAATATTACATGGGGCTCTGTTTTAATTAGAGCCGCTTGATGTTCTTAATATCTACAGCAGGCTGCTTGTCTTTAAATTTTTAATAAAAGTCATAATGGCATATCTAGCTATCTATCTATCTATATACCCATTTATCTAGCTATGTATCTATACATCCAAATAACCCAACTATATAAATTCTAGCAATTTTTCTATATTTTTATAATAGCTGTTTAATTATAGCGCTTTAAAATTCTTAATACTATATCTTAATGTTTGTCTTTAAATTTCAGCCAAAAGGAAACAAAACAACAAAGCCCGAATCACTAAAGAGAGACAACGCTCGACCACTAAACAGCATCAGGAACAGTTTACACCGATAGCTGGAGTTCTAACAACGCCGCTGCTGGGTCTGCAGCGTGGTGAGCCAACTAGCGTAATAAATGATATTACAGCTTTAGTGCCCAATACACAGGATGTAGTACCTTGTAAAAAGCGCATCACATTTGATACACCAGACACATGCAGCAACGTACAACAGATAAGCGAACCCCAACAGCGAGACGCGCCTCTTGTCCATTCCTGTTATTGTCGGGGTGGAGAGTCGTACGACGCTTTGGGGGATATCGCGAAATGTAATGACAAAATGGCACGCGTGGCGTTGCATTTAAAATGTTACGTTAAAGACTCTACGTCTCTAGCGTTTAACAATCCCAACAAAAATACTGAGGGACAAATACACGCTACGCGTGACAAATGCATAAGACTGATTACGCATCTTGACGCTCTTGAAAAAGAGCTGCTATGCCGAGACTGACTAGTGATGACTGGTGGAGGTGGACGCCCTTTTAAAAGCGCAAAAACAACTGTAGTGCTAGGGTTAGAAAGTTAAAAAAGGCTATAAAAATCAGTTTTTCAGTTAAACGTTCTAAAATAGCTAGAGAAAAAAGGCGTCGCCGGCGTAACAATGGGCCGCCGGCGTGTCCGAACAAAATAGCAAAAAAAGACAGGACTGTCGTAACAAGACTGGTGCGTCAGCTCGTCTGAATGCTGGACAAACACATCAGCAACCGCAGACCGCGCAAGCGGAGCACAGTCGGCCAAACAGCTCGCACACTAATAGACCTTCAAATACGCAATCAAAGTGCATTCATTCAGGCGCCCCGCAAAATGGTGACAGGCCCTATAACACGGCTATTACAGACGAACCCCCTGAACCACAAAATGTTAGATCCGTTTATCTAGAAAGTGTATATCAGCAAGAGCGTGACTTAGCGAATTTTAACAGTACCATGTACACGGAACACTTCAGATTCGCTAACCTCGAAGCCATTCGCTCGTTTGTTGACGCTCTTGATGCAATACACGCTGCTATACAGACATTGCTAGATAGGATTTTACGGGACGCCGATCCGGGTGATTTCATACAATTGCGTTTAGACGGCGGCGAAACGTTTGATTCGATTTTTTCTAATAGGTATTCTAGAGATGGATTTAGAGCCGAAACATTTTTGGACAATATTGCTAACGCTTTACAGAGTAACGCGGAGTGCATAGCCGGTAATACACTTAAACTAGTTGTCATCATTGTCAGGTGCCGCCGTGGTGGGGCCAGAAGACGTTTGGGCGGTGTCGCGTATAGTCGGATTATTGATCGTAAAAAACAACATTTATACGATTTTAATAATTACGATAATAACGTCTGTCTGGCCGCTAGTGTTTACGCTATTTTGGAGGGTGCTGCTTTGGGCGATGTCGCCTTGTTAGAGAAAGCTCGACAACTGCATAGAGACTTACAAATACCCGAGGGGTATTTGGTGTCTTTTACTGACATTGCTGAATTTGAAAAAAAATTAAACATCACAATTAAAATTTTGTACCACAATAGGGGACAGTGGCGTTATTATCACATAGCCCGCACAGCTAAAGAAAAGACCGTCTATATATTGCACCATGAAAAGCATTATTATGGCATAAAAAATCTAAAAGCCTTTATCGGCTTCGATTATTTTTGCGATGTTTGTTGCACTGTATACAAACATAAATACAGACACGGGTGTATGCAGTTTTGTAAAGCGTGCCAGAGCCCGAATTGTGCGGAGCAGTCTAATAATACACGTTGCCCGATATGTAGGACTTATTGCCGTTCAGCAGCATGTTTTGAAACACATAGAAACCTGTCACTTAGTGATAAAGCTCTTTGTAAGAAAAAAACTTTTTGCGGATTTTGTTACAAATATATAGACAACGGCGATTAGCACAAATGTAACGGTTTAAAATGCACCATCTGCGGCGGGCAGGTTGACAAATTTGACGACCATGTTTGTTACATGCAGCCATACAACCCCAAAAAAATTACTGACAAGTACATCTTTTACGATTTTGAATGCATGCAAGAAACAGGCGTGCATATACCCAATTTCATTTACGCAACCACACTATACGGCCCCAACTCCTGGGCAGTTTAGCGGAAAAACCTGTAGGTTTGACTTTGTGCGATTTTTTGCCGATGGTAAGTTTTCGGGTTACATGTTCATAGCTCACAATGCAGGCCGCTACGACGCTTATTTTGTTTTACAGGCGTTGATTAATGAAAAATTTAAAATTGATATTATAAATCAAGGCGGTCGGTTAATGTGCGTTACCCTGAAGGACTTAAAAATTAGGTTCATAGACTCTCTGAATTTCATGCCTATGAAGATCAACAAGATGCCCGAGGCTATGGGTTTTTCAGGGCCAAGGGTCACTTCCCGCATTTTTTCAACACGGCCGAAAATCAAAACTACATAGGCACCCTACCGGCCGCTATGTATTATGGCGTCGAATACATGATGCCCGGTGAGAAAAAAGAATTCACAGATTCGTATGAGAAACATAAAAATGACACCTTTAATTTTCAAAAAGAGTTAAAAGCTTACTGTAAGCAGGATGTTGAGGTTTTGAGAAGGGCTTGTGAGTGTTACAGGGACACGATTATGTCCATGACGGAACAAAAAGTGCTGCAATACATTAAACGTGAAAAGAAATGCAGACCGGTCACTAAATGTATTGATCCATTCCAGCTTATCACATTGGCATCCGTGTGCATGGCCATGTATCGGTTTAAATTTCTACCCAAAAATACCATAGCGATTGTACCTGCAGATAATTACCACAAGACCCAGAAACGCTTTTCAACACCCGCTATACATTGGCTCATGTACCTTGAACATGCTGAAGGCATTTCTATACAACACGCGTTAAAGGGCGGTGAAAAAAAGGTCGGTAAATTTTATTTGGACGGGTATGCTTTTGTTAACGGTAAACACACCGCTTTTGAATTTCAGGGCTGTTTTTATCACGGGTGTCCTGTGTGCTATAACGAGCAGGACAGCAACAAGCTTACTAAATCGTCCCACGGGCAGCTGTACCAATCTTTCCTAGTCAGGAAAAGTCGACTACAGCGACAAGGCTTTACGGTCCGCGTCCTGTGGGAACACGAGTGGCGGGAAATGATTGCAAACGATTCGGGGGTCAAAGACTTTCTGATTAAAATGAAATTCCCGACTCCTTTGGATCCTCGTGACGCGCTTTACGGCGGGTGCACTAACGCCATTAAACTTTACCACAAAGTGCAGGCCGATGAAACAGTGCATTATTACGATTTCACCAGTCTGTACCCTTTTGCTAATAAAACTAAGACTTACCCTGTAGGACACCCAAAAATCATTTTGGATACATCAAAAAATACTTTGGCATTGCACGAGTTAAAGTGTACCCGCCCAGAGATTTATTTTTTCCGGTCCTCCCCGTAAAGCTAAATAAAAAACTAATGTTTCCGCTATGTTACACATGCGCCTTGAGCTGTCAAAAAGACATTTGCAGTCACACAGACGATGAGCGGTCCCTAACCGGTACATGGTGCACCATATAGCTAGTTTTAGCTGTTGAAAAAGGTTACAGGATTGCCGAGATCTACGAGATCTGGCATTTTCCGAATACAACAGACGATTTGTTCGCCCCGTACATCAAATTACACCTCAGAGATAAACAGGAGGCTTCCGGTTATCCCAGTTGGTGTAAAACGGATTCTGAAAAAAACGCTTACATAGCGGCATTTAAAAAAAAAGAAGATGTCTGCTTGCGCTCTGATAAGATAGCTGTAAACCCCGCAAAAAGACAAATTTCAAAACTGTTCCTAAACTCTTTGTGGGGTAAGTTTGGCTAGCGTTCTCTCCGAGGTTAATTTCATCGATGACGATACGGCCGTAGTCAATTGGCGCTATGTAAAAGAGCGCTACACCCACAACAAAAACACAAACATTTTTATAGCCTGTTTTACAACCGCCTATGCCAGACTCGAATTATACAAGCTCCTAGACAGGCTACAGGAACGTTGCCTTTATCACGACACAGACTCCGTCAAATTCGTGAGTAAGGGGTCTGAATGGACGCCACCCTTAGGTGATTTTCTCTGTGAACTAACTAGTGAAATACCCGACGATGCCCACATTACCGAGTTTGTATCCGCTGGCCCAAAGACTTACGGCTACAAACTTAACAACGGGAAAACCGTATTGAAGGTTAAGGGTATAACACTCAATGTCGCTAACACACGGCTTGTTAATTTTGACAGTTTAAAAGACCTTGTGTTGGATTACTCACACAACAACGACCCCGAGACGCAGAAAACAATAGGCATCGAGCAAGACGGCATTTTCTTGAAATACAAAACGCATTCACCAAATACGTACACCACAGAAATGTGAGCATTATGTATCTCGTTCAAAACGTTTTTTGTCAGGGTAAGAAAAGCCGAACCATAAATTTAAACAATAAATACATGGTCCTTTTTAAGAACCCTCGTGATAAATTACAGGTTATTACGTTGGCTCGGCAGATGTACCCCGGTAAAACACGTTTCTTTTTAGAAGCTTTTGAAGATGCTACACACAAGCCTTACGGTTATTTACTTGTAGATTTAAGATCTGACATGCCTGAGGACCTGCGACTCAGAACCGGTCTGTTCCCACCAGATCTGCCTGTAGCTTATGTGTGCAAACAGAAGCTCTAAAATGAGGTATCTCACATCTTTACAGTTATTTTTGTAAGCTGCGCTGGTGCTGTAAGGATGCCGAACAGGATCCGGCGTAATTGGGATCTTTTAAAAGCATTAGTCAAAACAAATCTGAAGGCCCGAAAATCAATATTACGTAACGCCAGTAATGATTTGATATCGGCTATTGGCAAGATAGCTCTCAACATCCTTAAAGGAAAGATCCCCCTTAAAGAGCGCCCAAAAAATATATTGAAAAAATGGCGTAGGGCTATAAAGAAATTAAGCGATAAAAAGTACTCCATTAAAGGAAAGAAGCGCATTGTGAACCAGAGTGGCGGTTTTATAGGAGCTTTGCTATACCTTTAATCACTAGCCTGATAGCTAATACCGCTGGTGGTTCATAATTCAGTATGCAGAGAAAATGTTCCTGGTTTCCAAAAATTAAATGGACAGGCTTAAAAATACCTCCGTAGATGCAACAGATATACGCCAAACAGCCATACGGCGCTTAGATGCTGAGATTAGCGAAATACTACACAGAAATGACCTTTCGGATGATGAAAAAATTAAGAGCTACAAAGTCGTGTTACAGAGGTACTTAATGCTCAACAAACAGTCCGGTAAAGAAATGCCTGGTATAACCCTGATTACACAGCCGCAAACCGATCAACAACAATTGTCAAATGCAACCTCAAGCAGCACAGATACTAATGAGATACTTGACAGTATTAACACACTTTATAGAAAAAATGCCGAACTATTGTTGAAGTAAACTGTACCGCGCTGGTAATAAGCCGTACTGGAACGCTATGGGTGAGTTCATTTACAAAGAGCAAACTGTACCCGGATCCAACATTATTGACCTGCTTCGAACAGCTACCCAGAGTCACGGCTCGCCTAATATTAAACCTCACGGTTGGGACTATTTTATGGAGACTATCGCACAGCTGAACGCACCGTCAACGGTTATCGGTAATACAAGAACAAGAGAACTTTTCGATAATTTGAAAAAGCGGTCGCTGAGTGAGCCCTTTGACGTGGCTCGAAGCCCTTTTACACCCCCGGGGTTATTAAGATTGCCTACTGTATCGCCGCGTGGCTCATTATTACCTAAAAAGAGGCTACCGCCGTTGTTGCAAGCTGCTTGGTTAACGTTGTAAATTTTCTTACTTTGGCGATTGTATATAAATTTTATTTGTATTAAACATCTTATAATGTTTTTATTTGTTTTACATAAATTTTAACTTTGCATGTATATAAAATGTATTTGTGTGTAATGTCTTATAATGTTTATTTACTATACATAAACTGTTTAAAATAAAAATGTATTCTGTTTTTTCTTTTTACAATAAATATAATAGCTTGATTATTTAAAATTGTATAAACAGTTAGGACGTGTTGTTGAGTAGACACTGTTTAAAACACAGCTAAAATGCCTTCAAAAAGCAAAATATTGCGAAAACAGTACTACACGCCAAAAGCTGTCGGCTCTTATGGGGGCATTGACGCCTTATTCAGAGAAGTACGGAAATTTGGAATAAGAAAAGACTCTGTCAAAAACTGGTTGAGTAACGAGGATACTTACACATTGTACAAACCTGTTAAAAAATCCTTTACAAGAAGCAAGGTTATGGTGTCTGATATAGATGCTCAATGGCAGGCAGATCTTGTGTCGATGATGGATTTTGATGGATCTAAAGAAAATAATGGTATAAAATACCTGCTGACGGTCGTTGATATTCTATCTAAATATGCCTGGGTGTCGGGCCTTTCAAATAAGTCCGGGGCTACCGTGGCTACCGCTTTTGAGCAGATATTTAAGTTAAGCGGCCGAACCCCCCGAAAGCTACAGACTGATCGGGGCCGTGAGTTTATAAACAAACCTATGAGGCGTCTTTGTGAAACCTATAAAATACATAATTTTTTAACTACAAACGCTGTTAAGGCAGCGTTGGTCGAGCGTTTTAATAGAACGCTGAAAACTAAAATGTGGCGCTATCTTAGAGAACAAAACACGTACATCGACAAGTTGCAAGACTTGGCGTATAGTTATAACCACACATACCACAGAACTATAAGGCGGTGCCCCGTCGATGTGACAAAAGAGAACTCTTTAACCGTTTGGAAAAATATCTACGGGTGTTACGATACTATTAAAAAAGTTAAACAGATATTAAAAATAGGTGATCACGTCAGAAATGTTTATTATAAGGGTGTTTTTACAAAGGGGTATGAACAAACCTATACAGACGAGATATTTAAAATTCACGCTGTAAACACTAGGGCCTCAGACCCCTTTATAAGCTGAAAGACCTATCCGATGAGTTAATTGAAGGCTCGTTCTACCCGGAAGAAGTCCAAAAAGTAACTCTCGACAAGCTACGAGTTTACAGGATAGAAAAAATACTGAAAAAGAAGAAAGTTCGGGGTAAAACGTTGTGTTTTGTAAAGTGGATAGGTTACCCTGACAAGTTTAACTCTTGGGTGCCTGAAAAACAGTTGATGCGTCTGTAAACTATGGAGGACGGATCGTTTTTTATCACGCTGCCTTGCAACGCCTCCGCCAAACTTTATCCCGAAAACAGCATCGCCGATTATACCACTAAGTTAGCAAAAGCGGTGCATCTTCGCGGCCCTTACGAAGTAGCTATAGTGGAGATTCAGTATCCACATACGTGGGAAACCTTTGGCCCCGGAGATGGTGTATTCTACGTCGCACAGCGCGACGAGACGATCAGCGAGCTTTTTGTTAAATCGGGTTATTACTCCAATATGCAAGATCTCATCAAAGCCATTAATAGCAAACTTGAATCTATAAAAATACCTCCCGATCAATTGCGTCTAAGATACGACGATATTGACAGAACCGTTTATGTACTGAATTCACCAGCATACAAGTTCATGCCTTGTGTAAAGTTGGGGAATATTTTGGGGCTGACGGGGTATTCGAAAGCTCCGCCGCTCAAGAATGTCGACACCGAGCACATCACTCTCTGCTACAAAGGACCCGGCTTACCTGTTTTAGAACATCATGTTGGTGGTATAAAGGGGCTTGCTCCAGTTTCATCAAAAGAGAAAAAAATTAATTCCAATATTAAAGCCGGTTTTTATACATTGTTTGTATGTACCGATATCGCCCAACATCAACTTGTTGACGATAGTTACGTAGAACTTTTAAGAACTGTCGAGTTAGGAGGCAAAAATGGTGATATAGTCACGCAAAAGTATCAACGGCCGGACTATATACCTGTTTGTAAACATAATTTTGACACTGTTACAATATCAATACTGACGGATCAGGCTAAACCTGTTAAATTCAAATACGGTAAGACTATTGTGCGATTACACTTTAGACCGCGCGCGGTGACGACGCACTAAAATGTTGTCCCAGAGAGTGTACGGTGACCCGGACGCGTATACACATTATTACATAACGCAAGCCGGTCATGGCTTGGACGGCTTTCACGGTACTGAATTCATGCATGGTTCTGGACTCGCCGGGTTATTTCGGGATCTGTTCCGCCGTGTCGTTCCCCTATTTAAGAAAGGTGTGGAGCTTGCAAAACCAGCCGCCCGTAACATCGCTAAAGACGTTGTCACTACGGCTTCGACAGCCTTTATGGATCGTATAAATAGGTCGGCTCAGAACCAGGAGGGCTCTGGTGTCGTACAAATACGTAAAAAAACGCGAAGAAGAAAACGTGAACGCTCTGCCATTGTCTTACCAACTTTTATGAATAAAGTAGCACAACCTAAGAGACGTCACCGCCAGAAAACAAGAAGTCGCTCACCGAGTGACATCTTCTAGGCTGTCGCTATGGCTTTCGTGCATGACGCATCCGCCGAGTACGCCAAATCAGAGCTGGATATCTTTCAAATACCCCCTACCCAAACAAGCATTGAAAAATCGCTTTATGTAGAGGTGCAGCCAATCGCAGCAATCACTGACAATGCCCCTTTGGAATTCTACATCACGGGCAGCGGTGAATATTATTACGACCTTAATAACACATTGTTACACGTCGTTTGCAAAATCGTTAGTCCTGATAACACACCCATACCAGAAGGATCCCGCGTTGCACTTATTAACTACCTTATAGCGAGTCTTTTTAATCAACTGGATATAACGCTCGGCGACACGTTGATTTCAAGAAGCGACAACCTTTATACGTATAGAGTGTATATAGAGTCCCTAATAAATTATAATTCACAAACTTTAGCGTCCCAATTTACAGCCGGTTTATTCTATAAAGACACAGCGGGACATCATGATGACCGGGTTCTCGACGGGCGTAATGACGGCTTCAGCAAGAGAGCAAAGTATTAAGCCCGATCTAGGAGTGTTGAATTAATGGGCCCCATTTACGCCGATATATTTAATCAACCAAAGTTAATACCGAACGGTTTAGATCTAAAGATAAAATTGACAAGAAACAAAGACACTTTCTGCCTTATGTCGGCTGAGGCGGCCCATTTTAAAGTACAAATACAGCACGCTTCCCTGTTTGTCAAAAGAGTACAAGTATCGCCCACTGTAAGAAGCGGTCACAGTCGCGCTCTGTTAACAGCTAATGCAAAGTACTCGATCGATCATGCGTCGCTTAAAGTGTATAGCGTACCCGCCGGTACTCGCATATGAAACCACGAGAATCTTTTCCTCGGCAACCTACCAAAAACAGTAATACTAGCGTTTGTGGATAACGAATCATTTTCCGGGAGTTACCAAAGAAACCTTTTGTGCTTCAACCACTATAATGTGAATTATGCAGCCTTATATTTGGATGGTCAACAGATACCGGCAAAACCTTTTCAACCTAACTTCCAAGACGAATCAGCTGTTCGTGAATATATGTCACTAGTACATATTTTTGGGGGGAAACACAAGGCCGACAACACTTCGATCCGTCGATCGTCACGAGTTTTTGAACGGTTACACTTTGTTCGCTTTTGATTTATCGCCGGATCAAGAGCCTGGCGGTCATTTCTCTCTAGTAAAAACTGGCAATCTGAGAGCTGAAATTAGATTTGCCGAACCGATTGCGAACACAATTAATATGATTGTATATTCAGTTCATGAAAATATTATTGAAATAAATAATCATCGGGAGGTATTATATGATTTTCAATAGAAATGAATAATTATGAAATTGCATGTGTTATTAAAGCTGATATTAACGCCAGGCGCATATTTAAAGGTGTATTCCCGTGTGATTTATTACCGGGGGTAAAATCATCGACAGGCCCGTGGCCTACATTGTAAACATGGATAATTCGTATCAGCGGGGGAAGCATTGGATTTTAATTATATTATACCCGAATGATATATCTATTTTTTTTTTAAAGTTATGGTTTATCCCCCGCAAATGAAATATTTCCGGGCGACTTTATGCAGTTTTTATATAAAAATTCTAAGACTATAAGATATCAAAACAGACAAATACAAGACGCCGTTAGCTCCGTCTGCGGCCATTACTGTATCTATATCTTACAATGTCTCGCTAAAGGAATATCTTTTGAAAATGTTTTAAAAATGTTCACTAACGATTTTAGAAAAAATGACCGTATTGTGCGATCATTTGTAACAAAGCGCATTAAACGCTTATGTATACGATGCTGTAATTACAAGCAAACGTGCCTGTCCCTACGTGAATGTTGCAAATAACAAAATGAATAAAGCTTTTTAACCGAATTATATTTGTCATCGTTTGATTTTAATACTATTAAATTAAAATATCAGGCACTATACATTTTAATATCAAACACTATAAATTTAATAGCAAACACTATAAATTTTAAAAGCAAACACTATAAATTTTAATAGCTCGCACTATAAATTTTAATAGCTAGACCTATAAATTTTAAAAGCAAACACTATAAATTTTAATAGCTAGACCTATAAATTTTAAAAGCAAACACTATAAATTTTAAAAGCAAACACTATAAATTTTAATAGCTCGCACTATAAATTTTAATAGCTAAACCTATAAATTTTAAAAACAAACACTATAAATTTTAATAGCTAGATCTATAAATTTTAAAAGCAAACACTATAAATTTTAATAGCTAGATCTATAAATTTTAAAAGCAAACACTATAAATTTTAATAGCTTGCACTATAAATTTTACTAGCTATACCTATAAATTTTAATAGCTATACCTATAAATTTTAATAGCAAACACTATAAATTTTAAAAGGGACAAATACTCTTTATATCAAACAATATCAAGCGATATAAACTTAATATCAAGCGATATAAACTTTATATCAAACTATAAACTTTATATCAAACACTATAAATTTTATATAAAATGTATATCAAGCTATATAAAAGGGGGCGTGTAAAAGGGGCGTGGTACCTGTCACTTTGACTAAACATATCCCCTCTTACTACTATAGTCACAGTCCCTGGGCTGCTCCCTTGGTCCTGGTAAAGAAGAAGAATGGAACCATCCGTTTTTGTGTGGACTACCGTAAGATCAACAACATTACGCGCAAGGATGCATACCCCCTGCCACGAATTGAGGAATCCTTGGCAGCTCTGGGATCCACTGCTTACCTTTTAACCGTGGATCTAACCAGTGGCTACTGGCAAGTCCCCACGGCACCAGAAGATAAAGAAAAAACTGCTTTTGCAACTCCAATGGGTCTGTTCAAGTTCAACTACATGCCATTTGGGTTGTGCAACACCCCTCGGACATTCCAGAGACTCAAGGAAAGATGTCCTGGGCACAGAAATTTTGTGACCGTATTGCTGTACCTGGATGATGTGATCGTCTACTCTAAACCTATGAAGAGCATTTACAGCACTTGGCGGAAGTGTTCCAGACTTTGACCTAACATGGACTGAAAGTGAAACCTTTAAAATGTCACTTACTGGAGCCCCAAGTGAAATATCTGGGACATGTTGTGAGTGCAGAAGGAGTGAGACCAGACCCCGACAAGATAGCTGCAGTACAAATTTTGACCACATAAGAGAAAGTGTTTTTAATCATCCATACACTAGCGGCAATTTTATAAGAAGTGTCTTTATCAGCGTGGGGATCCAATTAACCTTTAATAATCCATATTTATAGTATTTCTGTAACCAGTAATAAATGCCTAACAAGTTAGGGGTGTGGTGTGATATTATGTGCACCAGTTGGGCACAGCATATTGGGTACTGAAATGCCAGATCTGTGGAAAAATTTTCATTTTGCACAGTCCGCTGCCCAATAATTTATGCAAAATACCTATGGTGTCAAAATGATAACGCCAACCCTTGAATAAATACTTTCAGGGGTGACGTTTTCAAAATGGGGTCACTTCTCAAGGGTCCTACTTTACCCAAGAGCCGCTACAGTTTACAGCACAAGTGGTAAATCACCACATTGGGCCTCAAAATGCACATGGTGCTTATTTAATCCTGAACCCTGTTGCATGTTCTGGCAAAAGAATAGGGGCTCATTCAGTGGTGTACCTCAGATAGACGCAGACCATGCAGCTGCTATGGGGCCCATGGGGAGGGTGGCCAGCAGTGAACCAAGGACCTTGCCCCCTAATTACATTCAACACAGGCTCCGATCCAGTTCCAGTCTAGAATTCCTTTCATCAGTGGAGAAAGCTAAAGGACCATGTCATCAAATCATCGCAGTTCCTGAACATCTAGTAAAGGAGCTGCAGAGAGAATGATGTTAGAAATGTGTATCAGCCTTGACCTATGATCATTATGATAGGTCCTGCACTATCTAGTAATGTAACTGCACAGAGAATTATAAGCTCTCCATTGAGACCACCGTGTATTGGTAAGAGGAGGTCCTCCATTTTCCCATCATATCCAGTTTTTCCTAAAATTTCACTTATACACTCACCTAAATAATTATTAGGAACACCTGTTCTAGTTCTCATTAATGCGATTATCTAGTCAACCAATCACATGGCAGTTGCTTCAATGCATGTAGGGTTGTGGTCCTGGTCAAGACAATCTCCTGAACTCCAAACTGAATGTCAGAATGGGAAAGAAAGGTGATTTAAGCAATTTTGAGCGTGGCATGGTTGTTGGTGCCAGACAGGTCGGTCTGAGAATTTCACAATCTGCTCAGTTACTGGGATTTTCACGCACAACCATTTCTAGGGTTTACAAAGAATGGTGTGAAAAAGGAAAAACATCCAGTATGCGGCAGTCCTGTGGGCGAAAATGCCTTGTTGATGCTAGAGGTCAGAGGAGAATGGGCCAACTGATTCAAGCTGATAGAAGAGCAACGTTGAATGAAATAACCACTCGTTACAACCGAGGTATGCAGCAAAGCATTTGTGAAGCCACAACACGCACAACCGTGAGGCGGATGGGCTACAACAGCAGAGGACCCCACCGGGTACCACTCATCTCCACTACAAATAGGAAAAATACTACAATTTGCACAAGCTCACCAAAATTAGACTGTTGAAGACTGGAAAAATGGTTTCTTGAACATGACAATGAGTTCACTGTACTAAAATGGCCCCCACAGTCACCAGATCTCAACCCAATAGAGCATCTTTGGGATGTGGTGGAATGGGAGCTTCGTGCCCTGGATGTGCATCCCTCAAATCTCCATCAACTGCAAGATGCTATCCTATCAATACGGGCCAACATTTCTAAAGAATGCTATCAGCACCTTGTTGAATCAATGCCACGTAGAATTAAGGCAGTTCTGAAGGTAAAAGGGGGTCCAACACCGTATTAGTATGGTGTTCCTAATAATTCTTTAGGTGAGTGTATATAATACTGCAGAAAATTACAACCACCCTCACACAGTGACCATAATGTATAACTGACCACATATATCTATCTGTACACACTGCATCTATTATACCTCATACCTCTCATATCAATATACTGCTATCTAAAATATAAAGCTGAGTGTATGTATGTCCACTAAAGGAATCTGCACCGTCGCATTTACAATCACAACATTTGGCACACAGGTACATCAGGTGTCCGGGAATGTTTTAGACCGTTTTAGCTCTCTAGCACGTACAGTTCCTGAGATATTCCCCCCCAAAAATGCTAATATGGCACCGCCACATGACCTACATTAGCCAATAGAAGCCTGCAGGTCTTATTCCTTATATCCCAACTGCCATACATACTGTCACATAACCCTTATCAGCCAATAGAAGCTCGCAGGCCCTTATTCTCCACATACACACAGTTTTACACCAGGTTTACATAACAACCCATCCATTTTTCTTCACTGCTGTAAGTCAGCTTTAAAGGGGCAGGGCCTGTTAAGGGGATGGGGTGTTGTGGAAATCATTGTTCAGGAGATGGGGTACTGTGTAGGTCACTAATAAAGGGGCAGCCGCTGTGGAGGTCACTGTTAAAAGAGTAGATGCTGTGGAGGTTACTGTTAAGGGGGCGGAAGACTGTGGAGGTCGCTATTAAAGGGGCAGCTGTGAAGGTCACTGTTAAGGGGGCGGGTTATTGTGGAAATCACTTGGAGACGGGGTACTGTGGAGGTCACTAATAAAGGGGCGCCCATTGTGGGGGTCACTGTTAAAGGGGAGGGCGCTGTGGATGATACTGTTAAGGGGACAGGCTGCTGTGGAGGTCACTGTTAAAGGGGCGGGTAGTGTGGAGGTCATTGTTAAGGGAGGAACAGACTGTGGAGGTCACTATTAAAGAGGCAGCGGGGTACTGTGAGGTCACTGTTAAGGAAGCAGGGTACAGTGGAGATCACTGTTAAGAGAGTGGGGTACTGTGAAGGTCACTGTTAAAGGGGCAGTTGCTGTGGAGGTCTCTGTTAAGGGGGCCCGAAATGGTGGAGGTCACAGTTAAGGGGGCTGTAACCTATGGTCAGTGTTAAGGGGCCGGTGCTGTAGAGAACACTGTTAAGAGGACTGGTCCCTGTCGAAGTCATTGTCAAGGGGGTGGGGTGCTGTGAAACTCACTGTTAAAGGGGCAGGCTGCTGTGAAGGTCAAAAATAAGGGGGTGGGCTGTTGTAGAGGTCCCATTTTAAGGAGGCTGGGAACTGTGGGGGGGGGGGGCGCCAAAAGATTCGGGGACCACAGCGGATGAACGGGGGGTTCTTTAGAAAAAAATTAATTGCCAAGACATCACTGGGGGACGCACTATAAGGTAGTATAACAATTAGATTATAGATATCCAGGTGAAAGGTCTTCTTTAAGGAGTGGGTAGCTGTGAATGTCACTGTTAAAGGGGTGGGGTACTGTAGATGTCACTGTTATGGGGGGGGGATACTGTCATTATCTTTTAAGAACACACACAAACATTAAATAAAATTAATTAGAAATAAATTAGATGAAATATACCCATCAATCGCTGGGTCCTTCTGCTAGTGTATATATATATATATATATATATATATATATACATACTGCATCTATTATACCTCGTAACTCTTACAGCAGTACACTGCGCTATATATATATATATATATATATATATATATATATGGCACTTGGCTTGAGAAGGATCCCGGAAGGGGATTGAAACGTTGCCTATTTTTGTGTCACATGTGTGAATAAAGACACTGCGTTTTTTTACAAGAAGAGTGCTGCGTTGATTTTTTCTTGAATATATATATATATATATACACACACACACACACACACACACACACACACACACATATATACAGTATAATATATGCAGTGTGTACAGATATATAGTATATACATCCGTGTACCGATATGTGAGGTACAAGGTATAATAGATGCAGTGTGTTTAGATACTGTATATAGCAGTGTACTGAAATATGAGGAACAAGCTATAAATTATACCTCACATATCAGTACACTGCTGTATACACTATATATCTGTATCTATTAAACCTCATACTTCACATATTAGTACAATGCTGTATATACTATATATCTGTATACACTATATTATACCTAATATCTCACATATTACACTGCTGTATAGACTATATATCTGTACACACAGCATCTATTATACCCTGAACTTCATATATCAGTACACTTCTGTATATACTATATACTGCATCTATTACACCTTTTACCTAACATATCAGTACACTGCTGTATATACTATATATCTGTACCCACTGAATCCATTATACCCTGTACTTCTCATATCAATGCACTGCTTTATATACTATATATCTGTACACACAGCATCTATTATACCTCTTATTATCTGACTGTCAGCAACATGACCTATGATGTCACACTTCCTTTTACCCACTCCATTTTATCTTCTACCAGAAAGCTCTCTCACTTCAACTCCAGCCTCACTGCTCCTGTCCTGCAAACCTAAACAGAGGCAAAACATTTCAATGGGGACAATGCTGCTGTGTGTGTGTTTGTGTGTGCTGGTGGTGGAGACAATAATGCTGGGTATTTTATACTTCATGGAGGTATTTATTTGACTCTGTTGGGGAGATATTTTGTGCTGTAAAGTGGTATTTACGTATATGGTGAAGTTGGGGAGGTAATTTGGCATTGCACACTGGTATTAGATGCTGCTCAGAGGTATTTTGGTGGCATACAAAGTGACAGAAACTTTGTAGTAAGTATGATTACACTTTAGACGCAATCAAATGCTGTCCCGACATTTTGTTATAAAAAATGACTTCAAAGTTCAAACCAAGCAGATACTCCGAAAAAGGGCCACAAAGTCATATATTAATATATTACCCCTAGATCATTTTCTGATGAAACATAAGGAGGAATTTATCATCAGGGTAATATTTGGTTTACCTTGGGCCATGCTGCACCAAATTTAGCAAATGTCAAACTTTGTTTGGTAAATTTGGCACATCTTTAAATCTAGGTGCCACTTTTTGGTCTGTATAGATCACATTTTCACAGTCATCTCCTTATCATTAAAACATGATTGGAATGACAGATATCACCAATATATGGATACCACAGGGTCTTCCACTCACAGTAGGTGATATCACAGGTTATCTACACATTACTGAACTCTGCATAGGTCACAGAGCATGCCTAGAAAAGTCTCCAATAGAAGTCAGTGAGATCCCTTACAGTCTATTGTGTTTATGGACCAGGGTGACTTCTCTAAAGAGATGAGCGAAACAAAGCAGGGCCTCTTCATTTGCATTAGCCCTGCTCAGGCAATATGGCCACCCTCATAATCATGTTCAGGAAACAGATTAAAAAAATGTACAATCAGAAAATAAAAATAAAGGAGTAGTATAGGGCTACTTTTCTCATCAAAGTAAAAGTGACAGGTCGACATGCCCCTTTCCCAGCCCATAACCCTGACCACTCCTGTCATGGAACCATGAACCAGACGTACAACACGAGATAAGTGGAAAATAAGAAGGTTTTATTGAAGAGTAAGCCGTAGCAAAGTCCGAACGGATGGCTAAACCGAAGCAGGGTCTTGCGGAGACAGAGGTCAGGAACCAGAAGGGTAGTCAGACGAAGCCAGGAACAGGAACCAACGGGGTAGTCAGACGAAGCCGGAATCAGGAACCAACGGGGTAGTCAGACGAAGCCGGAATCAGGAACCAACGGGGTAGTCAGACGAGGCCAGGATCAGGAACCAGAAGCAGCAGCAGTCTTGGAAGCATGTGAACACAGGAGGACCAAGCAAGGAACTGAAGCCACAGACCTCCTATATATATGAGCTAGGCATCCAGCTCCTCCCAGTGGGAAGGAGGAGCCGCAGGGTGGGAGGCTACAAGAAAACCCAGAAACCAAGATGGCCGCCAGCACATGTCAAACGAAGGGAACAGCAAGGAGGTAAGACCATGACAACTCCGCCCAGAACCCTTCCCAAACCAAGCCTAAATACCGCCCCAAACTATGCCTAAACACCGCCAATTCAAAGTCCATTTTATTCTGTTAGTTTTGATATTACATCAGTAATTTAGTTAAGTTTTAATATCTTTAAAAATAAAATATTAACTTTGTAACCCAGAACCTCAATGACCTGATGGCCACCCTTCAAGAAGAGTGGAATGCCATGCCTCAGCAGACAATAAGTCGACTCGTGAACAGCATGAGACGTTGTTCTCAAGGTGTAATTGATGCTCAAGGCCACATGACAAGTTATTGAGACATTGATATTTTTGTGAGGTATACCCACCACTGTTATTGGCTTTTGTTTCAATAAATAGTTTGATATGAGGAAATCATCATTTCTGCTACTACTTAAATGCCCTACATAGATGATATAATATCACTGTACAGTGAACTTTTTATGTTTTCCATAAATTTAAACCGAAAGCCAAATATCCCTAACTTTTTGTGAGTAATGTATTACATGACTTCTTAAAATGAATGGAAAGCTTTATAATAAATGGGAAGTCTACTAGAGTAAGAGGAATTCGTATTCAGTAGGTCTCTGTGGTGTGAAGTGAGAGGCCCCACTCTATGATGCACATATATAGTAAGACATATGGACATGGCTTGTCTAGATGAGACAACCCCTTTAATAAATACTATGCCCAAATTTGAAAGATGAATGTACAATTGCAAAATTTCAGTGATATGAATATATATATAAAAAAATATATATATATGTATTTTTTTATTTTTATAAATAGGGTATATATCCTGTTTAAACATTTTAGGACACAATGTTATAATTACACATGTGTCCTTTTTTACTTTTCCTATTTTCACAATACTTGTCCTTCCTTACCTTGTCTCTTTGCTAAAAATATCCTGATATGAGCTATGCGATATGATCAGCTTTGAAAAAAAAAAAAAGTTTGCCTTAAAGGGGTTGTGCAGGCAAAATATATTTATGACCTATCCCTCAAAATAGGTCATCAATATCTGATTGGCAGGAGTCCGAAACCTTGCACCCCCCCCCCCCCATCAGCTGTTTAAAGACGAGGTTGCACTCCATGCAAGTGCTACTCTTCATAACACTGTCAGTCATCTTGTGTAATTACACTTCACCTCTGCTACAAGGGAGACAACATGTGGTGTAATGAAGAAGAAGCAGCGCTCACATGGAGCGCCGCCTCCTCTTCAAACAGCTGATAGCCAGAGGTGCCAGATGTCGGGACCCTGCTGATCAGATAATGATGACCTATCCTAAACATAGGATATATACTGCCTGCAGAACCCCTTTAATCTTTAGGGTGTTGTGAGTAACACAAACTTTTTTTTTTTCAAACCAGGTCATCTTACATGACTCATCTTAGGATATCTCGAACCTAGAGTAAAGAAAGGTTCAGCTGCATTCACTATGGTCAGAAACCCACTGATCAGTGGCTGACGACCTATCCAGAGGATGAGTCATCATTTACAAATAGTTGGATGACCCCTTTAATAATTTTTGTATTTTTTTGTTTTGAGGCACCTTCACAGCTCTAATTTTCTAAAAAAATATATATATATTTACTTTGTGACGGATCGCCTGCCACCCTGACTGGGTGCCTCTGTCGAATGATGCTCCTAGTGCTCGCCAAGGACCATCAGCACCGCACTCGACACCACAACCACCGCAAACCCAACGTACCCCCGCAGTTTTGCTTGGGGTTTCGCCATACTCCACCCACCCTGGACCCAAGGCTGGGCTCCAGCTTCCAGTGGGTGAACCTCTCCTTAGTCCAGAGAGCAAAACAGGAACAGCTCTTACAAGAGCTAGGGATTATACTCTGGAGAGTACAATGATTATAGCAATCCCCAGAGTGTAGTTCTCCAATCCCCCAAACATGAGCCCAGACTTCATGAAGGGTAGAACAGGACACTTTAATGCCAGCCAGCACTCACAGTTTATACATTGCCACAGGCCAGAGGCACACCCCTCTGCCTGTGATACAGTTAACTAAGACAATGGACTAACTCAGTATACAAATACAGTTTAAGAGGTCTAACAACATAACTTAATCAAACATGAACAGCATGCAAACAGACATCCCCTCCCCATTGTCTTAATTAAAGAATAGGGAGAGAGTAGACACACGCGATGGGATTATCTACTGAGTGTATTAGAGGGTGATCTACTCCTCTACACCGGAGTCTGCTACTTAATCCCATCACTAACACAATAGAACAAAGGGACAAATGAACTAACACATTCCTTGGGAGCCCCAGTGCAGAGTTAACCCTTTTTGTGTTGCTGAGTTCACCCAATAGGCAATAGGAACAATATGGCCTATAATACTCCACACATAAATCAGGGTTAATAGTTCCTTGTAACCCCAAGAGACTGGGGGTGGGGGTCTACATAGTTCTGAGCCCATAGTCCGTAGGAAGGAGGCTTGCCCTCAGGCCTCTCCAGCAGCCCCAGTGACGGGTCAGTCCATCACATACTTGTTTAACATAGAAGTGTAAATGTTAATCACAGAAGACATTTAAAGGGGTTTTCTGAAATGTTCATACTGATAGGTCATCAGTATCTGATCAGCGGGGGTCAAACACCTGGGACTCCCGTTGATCTTCTGTTTGAGAAGATGCTGGCGCTGTGGCCTTCTCTCAACTTTCCCTAGACCAAGTGACCACATGACCTAGGAGCAGCTCAGCCCCAAAGAACTGAATGGGGCTGAGCTGTGACACCAAGCACAGCCGTTATACTATGTACAGCGCTGTGCTTGGTGAGCAGGGAGAAGGCCGCAGTGCATACAGGAGCGCCGCTGCCTTCTCAAACAGCTGATCGGCGGGGTCCTGGGTGTCGGAATCCTACTGATCAGATACTGGTCATCAGTATGAAAATCTCGGAAAACCATTTTAACCCCTTCTACCCCGGGCCAGTTTTTCGTCCTTCTGCCCATGCCATTATTTCAGAATCTGAATATGTGTCACTTTATGTGGTAATAACTTTGGAACACTTTTATTTATCCAAGCCATTCTGAGAATGTTTTCTTGTGACACATTGTACTTCATGATATTCCACCTTTAGTTATGAAAAAATCCCAAATTTACCAAAAATTGGGAAAAATTTGCAATTTTAAAAATTTAAATTTCTCTGCTTTTAAAACAGAAAGTGATACCTCATAAAATATTTATTACTTAACATTCCCCATATGTCTACTTTATGTTGGCATCATTTTGTAAATGTCATTTTATTTTTTTAGGACATTAGAAGGCTTAGAATTTTAGAAGCAATTTTAAAATGTTTAAGAAAATTTCCAAAACCCACTATTTAAGGACCAGTTCAGGTCTGAAGTCACTTTGTGGGGCCTACATAGTGGAAACCCCCCATAAATAACCCCATTGTAGAAACTACACCCCTCAAGTTACTCAAAACTGATTTTACAAACTTTGTTAACCCTTTAGGTATTCCACAAGAATTAAAGGAAAATGAAGATGACATTTCTAAATTTCACTTTATGGGCAGATTTTCTATTTTAATAATTTTTTTTCTTTATCG
Source organism: Bufo gargarizans (assembly GCF_014858855.1). Taxonomy (NCBI): domain Eukaryota; kingdom Metazoa; phylum Chordata; class Amphibia; order Anura; family Bufonidae; genus Bufo; species Bufo gargarizans. Next base: position 390,721,610 of record NC_058083.1, on the reverse strand, counting down.
AGGTTTAACAGCCAAACAAAACTCAATATTTATTACCCTGGTTCTGCGGTTTACAGAAACACCTCACATGTGGTCGTAAACTGATGTAAGGGCGCAGAAGAAAAGGAGAACCATATGGTTTTTAGGAAGGCGGATTTTGTTGAACTGGTTTTTAGATGCCATGTCCCATTTGAAGCCCACCTGATGCACCCTTACAGTAGAAACTCCCCAAAAGTGACCCCATTTTGGAAACTAGGGGCTAAGGTGCATGTTTTATTGGTACTATTTTGGGGTACATATGATTTTTAATTACTCTATATTATGTTATATTTTTTTAGGCAAGGTAACAAAAAAATGGCTGTTTTGGCACCATTTTATTTTTTACAACATTCTTCTGACAGGGTAGATCATGTGCTATTTTATAAAGCAGGTTGTTACGGATGCGATGATATCAAATATGACTACTTTGTTTGTTTCAATTTTACACAATGTAGTATCTTTGAAAAAAAATGATGTTTTGTCTCCATTTTCTGAATGCCATATTATTATTTTTCTGCCGATTGTCTTGTGCAGGGGCTTGTTTTTTGCAGGAAGAGTTGATGTTTTTATTGGTACCATTTTTGGGTACATATGATTTTTTGATCATTCATTATTATACTTTATGGGGCAAGGTGACCAAAAAATGGGTTGTTTTGGCACAGTATTTATTTTTTAATTTTTACAGTGTTCATCTGAGGGGTTAGGTCATGTGATATTTTTATAGAGCAGGTTGGTATGGCTATACCTAATATATCTACTTTTTCTTATTTATTTAAGTTTTATACAATAATAGCATTTTTGAAACCAAAAAAAATATGTTTTAGTGTCTTCATAGTCTGAGAGCCATAGCTTTTTTATTTTTTGACCGATTGTCTTAGGTAGAGTTTAATTTTTTGCGGGATGAGGTGACAGTTTAATTGGTACTATTTTGGGGGGCATGCACCTTTTTGATCACTTGGTGTTGCACTTTTTGTGATGTAAGGTGACAGAAATTGTTTTTTTTGACAGTTTTTTTTAATGGTGTTTATTGGATGGGATGGATCATGTGATATATTTATAGAGCCGGTCGTTAAGGTCGTGGTGATACCTAATATGTGTTTTTTCCCTTTTTTTTCTACTTTTTTTTATAAAATCAGGGGAAAGGGGTGTTTTTTATTTGAAACTTTTTTTTATTAAAAACACTTTTTTTTAAACTTTATTTTGGTCCCAACTTTTTGGGGTCTGATCCCCTCTGTAATGCATTACAATACATCTGTATTGTAATGCATTGCCTGTTAGTGTGTTACTCTGTAACACACTAACAGGTTGCCCAGGAGACCGGGCCTGGGGCTGGATCTCCTCAGCCCCCGTAGAAGGCAGGTCCCGATGCTGTGCAAGGCATTGGGCTGCCTTGTCACCCATCGGGTCTCCGCCACAGCAGTGCGGGGACCCGATGGGCTCCCTCACCCGCCACATGCACCTTCTATGCCACGGTCAGCGCTGACTGCGGCATAGAACGAGGTTAATCTTGCCGGCAGATGCAGCAGGGGCCCGGCTCTCAGGGACTGCCGATCACCATGATGTAATAGTACGTCAAAATACGGCAAGTCACTTGCCGCCATGACGTACTATTACGTCATATGTCGGGAAGGAATTAATGTTAATGCTTTAACTTTGTAGATTTGAGCCCTTGCATTACTACTTAGATAGGTCACCGTAAAAGTATTAAAAGTGCAAATGGAAGATGATTTGATAAACCGCTATTACTGGATTGTTTACCTCCGAGAATTCACATGAAGGTGAAGCAAAATAATAGTCTTTGTTGACATTGCACAAGGGGAAATGTTAGGAAAAAAAGGCCTATTCGAATTTAATAGAAACATTTCCTTAATATTTTTTTTTTCTCTCAACCTCAGTAACCAGAGACCAGAATTCCAGGGAGAAAACATTCCTCAAAATGATTATATTTCTGCAGGTTCTTGCACAAAGTGCTATAGGATTTGATGTATTAAGAATGAAGTAACACATTCTCTCTGTGTGTTCAGGGATTTGAGGCATATTGAGGTAGGACATCTTACCCTTTTTCAAACATTTGACCATCTTTCATAAGAAAAGCTAGAGTGCATTTCTGCAATATTGTGTACACTTTATGTTGTACTCGAAATGACGGAGTCACTCTTGTGTTAAAAAGGCAGTTTATTGAGTATACAACAGACTGGTTTTCAGTATGTTGCTACAGCAGGTGGTATATTGGATATCAGCACATATCACAAAATGTGAAAGAACAAAGAACCATATATATATATATACACACACATATATATCTGGAGTATTGTCATACGTATTTGCACACAGAAATAATGTGTACAATATCATATTCATGAAAAGTTTTACAAGGGAGCAGAAGAAAAGGAAAAACAAACATATCCAAATATCTACCCCTGCCATCTGCTCCCTTCATATACCTACATGACCACTGCAGCTATCATGAAACTATGTCTAGAGCTAGTGCTAAAGGCTGATGGGGCTGAGGTAGAAAGGTGAACATGGCCTCCACTTGTAATGTAACGGTTTGTTATTTTTTTTATCTTCTTTATCTTATCCCATAAAGGCTATCGAACCATCATCTTGTCGAAGAAAAATACAGTTCACCATGTCCTAAAGGCTTGGACCCTCCCCCATCCCAATCTTTTTTTCTCAAAAATATAGACCTTTCTTTTGCAGTTAAAAAAATATTTTGATCTTATGGTATATTGTGCCAGAGAGAAAGCGGAGTTTTGTTAGACATCATCTTTGACCAAATTAAAATCTTTGTACATAGGCCATAGGTGCTGGACCGTTAGATGTCCCTAATAATAGAAGGATTCACAGAAGCAAAAGATGTAGTATGTCTAGAAATCTCACATAGGGAAAAACATAAAAATATAGTGACTTTCCTTCATTTTAGTCAACTCTTCTTTATCATACAATGTCTAATAAAATCTGACCTAGAAAGAGGTCTCAAAAGTTATTTTTATAGCAGGACTCTATTTACACAAAATACGGGTTCTCCATATTCCACAGGAAAGCAGATTTGGCATTTTAGGTGAATTTGTTTGAATAATTGTTTATTACCTCACAGTGAAATCATTCCTTCATTTTAGTGGCATTATTAGGGTGTTCCTTCTCCCGAGAAAGTGAACAAGAATATTACCGTATTTTACGGCGTATAAGACGACTTTCTAACACTAGAAATTATTTTCAAAAGTCAGGGGTCATCTTATACGCCGGGTATAAGGTGTATAAACTCAGATCTGATGGCATATTCTAACCCCCAGGCGTTCCCATGGTGACGGGGACGCTTGCCTGGGGGTTAGAATATACCATTGGATCTAAGTTTTCACGGGGACGCTTGCCTGTCCTTCCCTCCCCCGCTGTGCTGCTGCACCCCGAATCCTGGATTCCAGCGCCGCCCCTGTCTTCACTGTAGGGCTGCTACAGCTTCACAGCACAGAGATGTATCAGCCACTCACAGCAGTATAATATCTAAAGACTATTCCTTAACCGGCAGTAACTTGAACTTTAAATCAGAGCTATGATCTTTATTACCTTACAATGAAGGTCCAGTAACAGGCAAAGTGGGCGGCTGCGTAACGTCACTCACTCACGTGACGCGCCCTCTCCGCCCACTTTATAAATGAAGCAGGCACGTCACGTGAGTGAGTGACGTTACGCCGCCGCCCACTCTGCTTGTTACCGGAGCTTCCTTGTAAGGTAATAAAGATCATAGCCTGTTCAAGGAATAGTCTTTAGATATTATACTGCTGTGAGCAGCGGGGCCGGTGTATTGGTGGACATGGTATGGGGGAGATCTGAGGATGACACATATAGCATAAAATGCTATATAGTCTCATCTCCACAGATCCCCCTCCCCATAACAGTGCCATCCACAGATCCCCCTCCCCTATAGCAGTGTCATCCACAAAACCCCCTCCCATAACAGTGCCATCCACAGATCCCCCCCAATAACAGTGCCATCCACTGATTTCCCTCCCCATAACAGTGCCATCCACAGATCTCCCCCCCCATAACAGTGCCATCCACAGATCCCCCATGGCAATGAACCCACCATCTTTCCCCAGCCCCTAGTAGTTCCTATGTGGGAAACTGGGAATGTGAAAAGAAAAAGATAGGTTACCATGGCAGCCAGGACGCTACTGAAGCCCTGGCTGCCATGGTCAGTTCCCTGGACTGGAGAAGATAGTCTTGGAGACAGAGAGGGATGGGCAGGCAGGGGTAGTCTTATACGGCGAGTATAGCCCAAGCCCTATATTTTAAATGGAAAAGTTGGAGGTCGTCTTATACGCCGGAAAATACGGTAACATGATTCTTGGACAAAGGTAAAATGAAATCTCTGATAATGAACATGGGGATTTGCAAAGACAGAACTGAGTGATTTTATGTAAACTGTCACAGTCCGTTGGAATATATATGAAGCTGAAAATGGCTTAAGCATGTGTATCATATTTATACAGGTTTCAGGTTGGGTATAGTTTAAGTTATTGCAAATATGTGCCAAAGTTATAAGAAAATATACATATATTTTATTTATTCAGTGCATCATTTTCGGTTATATTGAGCATGTTTCAACATGTAGTACCGGCAGTAAATTTCTACACTTCTGTGCATGTCCAATTTCGTGTCTGTAAAATTACACTTTTTGTTAGGCTACATGCACACGAACGTTGTTTGTTTTTGTATCCGTTATACTTTTTTTTGCGGATAGGATGCAGACCCATTAATTTCAATGGGTCTGCAAAAATGCGGACAGCACGCTGTGTGCTGTCCGCATCATTATGTCCGTTCCGTAGCCCCGCCAAAAAAAAAAAAAAAAAGAACATCTCCTATTCTTGTCCGTTTTAGGCAGTGCTACAATGGATCCGCAAAAAAAAAAAAACGGATGGCAATTTGCGGACCACAAAACACATACGGTCCTGTGCATGTAGCCTTAGATTTACTCTAATGTAGATGTTCTGATCACCAATCCAGTCACAAAGTTTAGGGACACCTTTCACTGGGAAAAATACATTTTATACATGTTAGTGGTTACCATGAGTTAAAAAAACCTCCCCCTGCAGACTGCTGAGTGTGCTCTCTCCTGTGTTTACTCTGATATAGCCTGTTAGATCTGGCCTCCCCCCCCCCCCCCACCCCATATAGTAAGTATAGCAGTTATGCAGTTTACACTTTCATGTACTCACCGTTCACCTGCGTCTTTGTGCATTAAGCCGTATGCTGAATACAAGGTAGGGTGCACCTGTGCCCCTTTTTATATATATTTTGGGGGTGTTGGTTTATTCACTTTCTTGTTGGGAATTATAATATAGCTCAAAATACACCGTTCTTTTAAAAATGGGATTTCCACTTACTGTCAGTCAACTTTTCGCTAGAGGAACCGCTACCCTGTCATCTCTCAAGTTCCTCTATCATAAAATGCTCAAGGACTTAAATGATTTGGTCTTGAGGAATAATGAATAAGTCACCAATGTCAACACAAGCTTTGAAATGAGAGCAGCCTGGTCACAGCTCCAAAATATAAAGTGAAAAATTCACGTAATGCACTTTAAGTCTATAGCAGAATGGGCCACAAGGGGTATGTGTAACATAATAAAACTTGAGCCTCATTCACACGTCAGTGTTTCACGGATGGGTGCTGCACGCGTTCTCTCCGCGGACAGCACACGTCCCCATTCACTTTAATGTGTGTATTCAGACATCAGTGTTTTAGCACGGTCCGTGGGTCAGTGTTTTTAGCTCTATCTATATCACGGATGCCATCCGTGTTGCATCCGTTTTTTTACAGATCATTAAGAAGAGATGCTTTGAAAAAAAAAATTCGGCTGTTTAGTGACAGTGAAACACAGATGCAACACGGACAGCAAAAAACGGACCCAACACGGATCCTTCACGGACAGCAAAAAACGGATGCATCCCTGACCACCTTCTCACAGATTTGAGCACGGACATGGACGTGTGAATGAAGCTTTACTGAGCACCAGCACCATCTCATCACCAACAGAAATCCATTTTCATGCCTAGCTATTTAGTGGGAGCACACAATGGAAATATAGCATTGCTAACTTTAATTAGGAATATTATGTTATCAACTAAAATGCAAAGGCAAACAGCCTCCCAGAAAATAGATCTATTATGAGAAAATACAGCTCACGACTCTGCGCTGAAATATGCTCAGAGCACATGCTAATTTCCTACTCTTGGCATGAACTGTTCCATAGAGCTTGATTAGTGTCAAAATTAATTAACTATAGAGTAAACCTTATATAGAGTTGGCGCCAAATGTGCAGTTAGCCAGATCAGTACATCCTCCCTGTTGTAAAACTGCCTACTGTTAGAATAAATATAGCCCAGTGACTTTTTCTGTCAGTGTTTAGTGTATTGCATGTCATTGCTGATGAGCATCAGTGGTATTTTACTTAGTTAGAACTAGACATTAGTGGCTAATACCAAGTGGTATACATATAATAGGATTTGGGTTTTATTTGGAACCCCAGCTAGGCCCCAAAACACATTTGTAAAAGTACACAATGAAATGTAACTGAAGGAGAATGTTATATAGGGATCATCAGGGTCGCACTGGCCAACCTGAGGATCCTTCAACTGACCAATTTGCCCTCACAATAATGCATCCCAAAGGCCCAGTAGAAGACTTTTTTGATTGCAGAGGGCATATTTCTTATGGACTGATTCACAATGACCTATTCATGATATATCCGTGTGCAAGGTTAGCAAAGTGTACAATGCAACTCACAGAGGACGTCTTGAATACATGTAGACTGGGTCTAAAGCATCCCAGTCGGAGACTGGAGGTGGGATTGTACTGTGTTAGGGGTTCAGATAGATGTAACATCTTTTATAATATTCATTACTGTTAGCAATTATGCTCATCATAGTAGATGCTTTAAGATGTCTCAACGTGGCCTCCAGTTGTGATGATGATGTTAGCACGAAACACAGAAACTACTTAAGTGTTGACAAATTGATAAACTGGTGATTTATAAGGCATACAATGGACATTACCGTTCAGCTGAGCTGCCGCATGTGTATAGGGAATGTGTAGTGTATCAAATACACCACAGACTGGAGTCAATTTACACTTTTCTATATATATATATATATAAAAAGACACCACAGAAATGCAAAAACCTCCCTTTGCCTTTTCTTAATATTGTTTATACGCATTTATACAAATGTATACCTAAATACCAAATACTCCACAGATCAGTAATTTACATTTGCATAGAAAGAGAAGATAAAGAGAGAATAGACAGGATGTAAAAACACATCTTCATCTTTGGGTATTCAGTGTCGTATGCCTTCAGTAGAACACGCAGAATGCTCTCCAGTCCTAAGCAATTCTTCAAGAACAGAAGCTTTCATTGGCTGCTGTAAGAAGGGATTCTGCGTTGAAAAAACAAAAAACAGCCATTTTCATTGATGGTTCCTTCACATTGCCTGCAAGAAACAAAATATATTAAAGGAGTTCTCTGGTATTTACATGTCGATGACTCCCAGGACCCCTGCTGATCAACTCTACGGAGAGGATGTGGCGCTCTGTGAGCACCCAGGCCTCTTCCTAGGCAAGGTGACATCCTGTTCATTGGTCACCTGGCCTAGGGCCAGCACAGTCCTATTCACTGCCATACCAAGCTATACAGTGTATGGCACTGAGCTTGGTAAGCTCATGGGAGCGCTACGGCCTCCTCAAACAGGTGATCAGTGGGGGTGCAGGGAGGAGGACCCTTGCCAATCTCATATTGATGACCTATCACTTCCAGGAGTGACTTATCTCTTGAGAGAAAAAAGGATGGGGTAAAAAAAAAAATCTGTTCACCTGATCCTTCTCTCCCAAGATATAATCTGTCTGGGGATTTCCCCATACATATTTCAATATCTCTAGAACTCACCGTTCTTGGAAGATTTGGCCAATGATATACTAATGTGTATGGTGGTTTTAGGTAAAGAATTAGGTAATGAATTGCAACTAATTACTATTAGAAAGAAAGGGGTCCATATACTGTTCTTTCACGAGGAACTTCTGCTTTATTCCATCCATGTTATATCACTTACTAACTAGCAGGACCCCAATGATTCTTAGAATTAAGAGACCACAGCCCTCCTTCACCAATTCCCTGCACAGTAAAGCTGCCGGCCACCCACTTTGCAAGGAACTACAGCACAGATCTATGGATTGAAATCTACAGCAGCTCGAAGAGCTGGCTTCATTTGTGTCAGAAAACTGGTGGAAATAAAGATAAATTTGCCTCGGGTGTTGGTCACCAGTGATGGTCAGTTCGCAGTGTTTGCCAGCGAACACATGCGGGCTGCCATCTTTATTAAGGTAGACTCACCCATCCGGCGATGCACAGGTAAGCCCTTACCTGTGCCGGGAGCCGGTCTGAAATCAAATGCAGTCACCGGGAGCAGGCAGTTCCGAGAACAGCCGCCGGGGGCCTTCATCGGGCTCTTCTCGGAACTGCCTGCTCCCGGTGACCGCATTTGATTTCAGACTGGCTCCCAGCACAGTTAAGGGCATACTTGTGCATCGCCGGATGGGCGAGTCTACCTTACTAAAGATGGCAGCCTGCATGTGTTCACTGGCAAACACTGCGAACTGACCATCACTGTTAGTCACGCCCCTTCCCTGCCCTTAACCCTCCTCCTTTTAGAAAAGTGGCAAGTGTGGCGTCACTTTTTTTTCCTCAAAAAGTTGCATTTAAAAACACAGAGCTTGCAACTTTTTAAAGCTACTTTTCTAGCGTAAGGGGATGAAAAATCTCCCCCTAAGTGTATTGTAAAAAAAAGAATAATCATCAATCAATATCCGCTTAACACACAGACTAAAATATTTTGCTTTACCTTTTATTGTATAGTAGGTAAACTGGAAATTAATCGTACCTGCTGTCTTCCGGAAACACTCGCTGCAAATATTAATAGAAAAATCCATTAGTGTTCAGCGAAAGAACAAAGCATTAAAGATCAGCCATGTTGTAAACAACCAGTTTGGCGGCTTTGAAAATGAGAAAAGAAGCGCAGATTATTTCTAAGTGCGCCAATAAAGCTAGCAGCACATAATTCTTCAATGACACATTTGCTGTACACAGATTGAATGGAGCTAGACAAATATATATTGCACTTGGTGTGGTAAACTTGACATTTGCTCAGGACCAATCCCAGCTCTAAACTAGAAGATCTCCTTAAGTCCATATAGATCTGCTACCACAAAGCATAACCTTTCAGATGATTAAATGTGTGGTGCGAGAGCCATTCCTGGTACGTCAGAGCAGACAGGCAGAGGGATTTACAATGAGTAATGAAAAGAGCAATATTAAAATGCATCTCAGCTAATCGAAGATGGAGTAACCTTTCATATAAAAGATGTAACATATCGACTCCTCTAAGAAAAGAAAACTCTCTACACTGATAAAAGTCAAACGACTAGAAATACCTCGCCAGACATATAATATACAGAAGAAGACCTTGCACATATGATAAAAAACAAAGAGGAACAGAGCACATAAAGGAGAAGGGGTATTAGAGACGGTTTTTTGATCCAGTTAGGTGACATGTTGAATAACTACTGTATACCCAACCATTTATATATTAAAGCCAATTGTGTTGCCTCAAGGATTCTGCATTAATCCCTAGAACAGCACTGTATATGTATGGCGCTGCGGGCAGTGACGTGCCACCCAGTGCCGTACAGTGTGCTGATTGGGAGGCACAAGAGCTGTGCTTGCCCCATCGTTACTGACTGCTGAGCCCCTGTTGTGACCGCTGGCATCAGTGAAAATGCTGATGCCAGCGGATTAACCCCTTAGATGTCATAGTCAATGCTGACCACCACATTTAAGGGGTTTACAGAGGGAAGGAGCTCCCTCTCTGACGCCATCAGCTCTCATTGCGGGGTGCCAATGGTCACTATGGTTGTACTGCATTGAAACTGTCAGTTTCACAATGATAGTTCGCCTATGAGACCATAGCTGGCAGGCTTCCAGCTGCCATGGCAACCCACAATTGTATCAAGGGGAGCCGATGGGTTGAAAGAAGGAGCCCACTCCCTCTTTAAACCCTTTGCTGACTGGGGCATGCAAGGGGGTAAACCGCTGACACCGTTCTTTTCACTGATGACAGTGGTTACAGCAGGGGCCTGGCTGTCAGTAAAGGCTGTGTAACAGAACCCGATGTCAGGAGGGAAGCTTTCCCTCCAAGCAATCACCTGTTCGCTGGTGGAGGAGACCGTTGCTATTACATGCAGCGATCTCCTCCGCGGCAGTGGGAGGAGTGATCACTATTCCATTGCATGGCTCCATGCTGTATAGTGGTTTGCCGGCAGCAGATCGTCATTAGACACCACAATCTGCCGCCTGCAAACGATAATCTTTTAACATGTCAAAAGATTTGGATTACCCGATGACCGAGTATTACACTGCAAGATGATCGGTAACGAACGTTCGTACCAAATGCTCATTAGTGATCATCTGCTGAAAAATCTGTGTAATACAGACTTAACAAGCTCCTGTGCCCACCTGATCAGTGCGCTGTAAGAGTACCACGCTGGTCGTTAACTCCCTTCTGGGTGCACGGTACCTGTACTGCGCATGTCAAGAGGGGGTTAATTAAAGCCCATTGCAATCCGTATGTGGTAAGCACAACATGACCCTTATACCTTTAGTCACAATTAGCAACTCCTTAATACGCAAATGTAATAGATCTAAGTTTGTCAGCATAACATAGCAAATACACCATACGGCAAATCATGACATGACCTGTGGCTCTATTGGTAATCGTACTGTTTTCATGATGCACAAAGGGATTATCCAACTTTCGCCACCCCCAACAATCAGCTGTCTCAAGGGGTCATGTGCACTCATTCACTTGAATGTGACGAAGCTGCAATACCAAACAGCTGACCAGTGGAGATGCTGAGAGTCGGACCCCCACCAATCTAATGGATGGCCATACTGAAGGCCATACTGCAATATTTTTTGTATGGCTATGCTTGGTATTGCAGCACGTGAATACAGCAAGTGCATGAGTGCCGTGGTCACTTCGAACAGATGGACGATGGGACTGCATAAATCTGGACGCCCAACCATCTTAACAATAGTTCATCAATTATTATAATTAGGCCATTAATTCTTAGAGCCTGGACAGCCCCTTTTGCTCTCGAAATTTATCTGCAGGCCACCACCTTTGGAGCAGCAAATAGTTGGTTCCAAATTCTTTCATTTGAAAATCCTCCTGCCTGTGAAGGATACGCCATTTTCCACCGCCTTACATCCACATGTATCCATTACGCCCCAGAGTAATATTTTACTAGATACAGAAATATCCTGTATAGAAATACGGAGTCCACACGAGGTCTCAGACCCACTGCATTAGGCCATCCCTGGCTGTAAATATCTGTGCCTGATGGTATATTGACTCATATACAAACTACAGATTGGCGTGGTATTAAGAAGCAGGAAGTGCTTAACCCCATATGCAGTGGTGCATCTATACAAGGGGGGCAGATCCTGCACTTATGGCAAACCCCAGCAAAAATGCATACAATGGAGAATTTTTGGAGGTGTATAAACTCCTAGTCTGAATATGCCTTGATTTCCATCCACAAGCAGCATTCTGGTGCACATGTGAGGCCCGGGCTATATCAGCCAGTCTCAGAGCTCTCTGCCTCCTCCCACTGTATGCATGGTCACATGCTGGAGGTTACTGGGAGATTGACTGTAAGTCGGACCTTGTGCTCCTGTAATTTATTATTTTTACTGTTTATTACATCCACACATTTGCTATCCTGTGTAGGATGTCCATTGTGGTACTTGTGGTCCGCTGCAGGCATCCTCCATTGTATGCATTTTTGCTGGGGATTGCCATTAGCAGCAGACCACAAGTGCAGGATCTGCCCCCCTTGTATAGATGCACCACTGCATATGGGGTTGAGCACTTCCTGCTTCTTAATACCATGCCAATCTGTAGTTTGTATAATACATTTTTTGGAGGTGTAGAAACTCCTAGTCTGAATGTGCCTTGATTTCCATTCACAGGCAGCATTCTGGTGCACATGTGAGGCCCGGGCTATATCAGCCAGTCTTGGGTGGGGCTCAGAGTTCTCTCCCTCCTCCCACCGTATGCATGGTCACATGCTGGAGGTTACTGGGAGATTGACTGTGAGTCGGACCTTGTGCTCCTGTAATTTGCCCACTGGCTCCTGGTATTGCCCATACGGCCCTGGTAGGTTTAGCGTTAGGTCCCGAGCTACTTGAGAAGCCTTGGCACGGTGCTCGGGCTCAAACATGTCCTCCAAGCAGGATATGTTGGCTAATCTCTCAATTTTACACCAGTACGAGGGTTAGTAAGACCGCAGTGTGAACCCGTCTCTGTTTTTGTTATATTATATTGACTCATAAATGCAAACACAAGTCACGTGTAACCCAAAGACAAAGGAATCAATTTGTGTGTCAATAGTTTTACAAAGCAGCAAGAAACTCTACCCGCTGAATTTAAATGTTAAAAGCCTGTTGTGAAACCCAAATACTTTATCTACTGAGCCAGTCATCCATTAAATAATATGAGCAGATTTATAGCCACTGAAACAGGTAGGCACATTGTGCTGCCCTCTAACATCCCTCAAGAGGAACCCTGCCAGCCTGGAGAACTGGGAGGAAAATTCTGTATTTTGTCAATATGTACGTTAATAGTATTCACTATGCAGCATATCTGCATTCTTTATACCCCAATGACCTGTACAGAATTCATATATCCTGCCATGGGAGACAACAGATAGACAAACAAAATAATGTCTAATCTAGAGTAATCTACGACAATGCATCATCTCAAACATTAGCTCTTCGTTTTGTGAATCCGCTAGCCACATTTAATGAAATATACGTCAGGCATTCATATGCATTATGTATTTTTTAATAAACACTGATGCTCGGTAAATTATTCTCCCCTTTATTATTGAGAAATTTCACTGTATAAACCTGCCTTGTCATCTTGACTCTAGAGATATGATATTATCGAGCTTCATTTCTCAATGTCACGGCTGTCAGTTGTTGTTTTTTTTACTGCTTTTCAAACTCAGTTTAAGACTGTTTTTTAGTCCTTTATGGTTTGTTGGTTTGTTGGAAAAAGTTGGGAAGGAGACTTGAGAGCAGGAGATGACTTTTTCAGCGTCCTTGTATTGGCTAAGTGTACATCAGTCAAAAGCATTTCTACGTTTTCTTTTTTGTTTTTTTTTTGCTGTCTCTCCTTCACATTCAGTACCTTCATTGCTTCATATTAACCAATTAAGGACAAAAAATACAAGCACCAAAAATGTACAGCACATGGTCCTAGGCATTAAACTAAGCACTATAAATGTATGGTGCAGATTTAAAGGGGTTGTCCGAGAGTCTTATACTGATGACTCTTCCTCAGAATAGGTCATCAATATCAGATTGGCAGGGCTCCCGGGTCAGCCGTTTGAAGAGGCCTCTTACTAGGACAGTGATGTTAAGTTTATTGGCCTTTGTGCAGCTCACTCCCATTCAAGAAATGTACAGCACTGTGCGTTTATGCCATTTCAAGTTGAACGGTAGGGGTACCAGGAGTTGGACCCCTGAAAATAGGTTATCAATATCTCAGAAAACCCCTTTAAAGCCTCTACTCCTGCAATCGACCAGGAACAGACTGAGCATTAGATTGTCAGGGACAGCTGGACACCATGAAGAGAATATAGAAGCAGTTAGTTACCACTTCTATCTTCTCATTTGTAGAATATTCTCTTCTGGACCCCACAAGCATGTGATTTATGTTCAAACTGATTGTATCACAGACCATTGGACTAGGCACTAGGGGGCTCCAGTGGATGCTCCAGTTACAGAGGAGACTAACATAAAACATAAAATCTAAATGTCCATCAGTAGTCATCTTTTTATGACTACTAGAGGGAAAAACATAATAAAAACTATTAGGCATTATATATGAAATAACCAAAACACTTTTTGTAGTTCAATTATCATAACTAAAAATTCAACGAATATATTTTTTGGATCTTTTTGTACAATTGACAACTAGCAAAACAACAGTAGAACTTATAATATAAAAGGTACTCAAAACAGCTCAGAAGAATCAGAATCAGAAGAAAAATTTGTTTGGTATCTAAAAAAGTTAAGTTACGGTCTGTAACCCATCCCATGTGCGAAATCGCAAAAAAGTTTCTTGCATTTATGTGCCATAATGCATCTGCAAATTCTGGCCTATTTGCGAGTTAATAACCTTAACTAATAGTGCCATAGGGCAGTGTTCCCCAAAGCCAGTTCTTTATGGCCCACCTAGCGGTCGTGTTTTCAGGATTTCCTTAGTATTGAGCAGGTGATATAATTAGTGTCAATACATCAGGACTTACCACAGGTATTCATTCTGTGGGATATTCTCAAATCATGACCTGCAGGTAGGCCCTGAGGACTGGAGTTGAAGAACACTACCATAGGGGACCATTACTCTGGTAGCTCAGGTCATTAGAGGCACTGTTGGGCCAGAATTTTAACCCATATTACTGTGGCGAGAAATCAGCCTGGACAAAACTAAAAGTTAATATATGAAGTTATATTAGAAAAGCAGATATTAGATTTTGTCAAATTAAGGAATTTATGGTTGGTTTGACATTTCCTTCCTCTGAAATCAGTAGTTACAATGGGAATGCAATAATAATAATTAAAAAAAAATTTGTCCATAATGTTACACCTGATATAGATGAAATCCCAGTAACACTTACAGCTGCTGAGTGGAAATGTGCTGTTTATTTGCTCCATCACATCTGTTAAGTCTGTGCTGGTGTTCTGCGGTGCAGACAACACGTCATCTGCGGATACATTAATCACAGTAATAGAAGTCAGAAATGAAATGTAAGAAAAAACCTTCAACTGAAGTCTATCAGCGTTCCAGTGGTTTGCTATGTTAATGATGAAACATCTGCTATGCATGGCTAATATCTACAATGAGATTCATTCCAGCATAAACTTCATAATTGTTGCTTGGAGGAAAATTAAAATTACTCTATTGGGCTCAGTAACAATAATTAGATCTCAAGAGTGGTGGGCAAGAAGTATCTATGTAATCTATTGCCCTGCTCCACTTCACTGCAGACAAATCTGTAATATCTCACTGAAGAAGGGAAAAGTATACAACAAAAGCAAATGCTGGCTTACATCAATTGCAGGCATACAGAAAATGCATATTTTACACAATTTTATCACTATTACATGAAGTTACAGGATGTCAGGAAAATAAAGAAAATATTTTACTCTCATTCTTTTATTTCGCTTCAATACTGTAAGAAATAATGGGTTGACCAGTGACTCTCTCTACATGCAACAACTAGAGCCATAAAGCTTATAAACATTGGTCGCGTTTTTGTTTTTGAAGAGAACATGAGATATGTTATATAACATATTATTTATATAAAAATAAAAAAATGCTTTAAACAGTAGCGATGAGCCCCCATCTGCCAGGAGCTCATAACGGAATGCATTATCCATCAGACTAAGGCTACATGCACACGACTGTATCCGTTTTGTAGTCCGCAAACTGCAGATCTGCAAAATATGGATACCAGGCCATTTACATTCATTTTGTTCACTATAACTGGATATTCTTCTCTGCAAAACATGTTCTATCTTTTGTAGAACAGCCACATGGAGGCAGACAGCCAGGGGCGGATTGGAACCTTAAAGTGGCCCTGGAAAATAACTAAAGTGGCCCCATGTTGTAGGCAGGTCAAAATTGACAGAAGGCAGGGCAAACACAAGTAGGCGGGGTAAGCATTACCATATTGCTGCACATAATACCACCCGAGTAGAGCTAACTATTACAGCGAAGCACAATATACTGTCACAATATACTAATGTGTGGTTTCACACTGGAGGTAACGGGGAGCTGTTTGCTGGGAGTCGGACCTTACGCTCCTGTAATTTGCCTACTGGCCCCTGGTACTGCCCATACGGCACAGGTAGGTTAGCATTAGGTCCCGTGCCACCTGAGATACCTTGGCGTGGTGCTCCGGTATGTCCTTCATATAAGGATATATTGGCTAAAGTCTCATTTTAACATTAGTGTGATGGTTTAGTCAGATTTTGTTGATTGCATCCACCACAGTAGTGCACCTATTTGTGTAAAAGTTTATTTCATATAGTCTATTACATCCACACATTTTGTTATCTGGTGTAGGATGTTTTTGTGCCACTTGTGGTCCACTGCGGGCATCCTCCATTGAATGCATTTTTTGCTAGGGATCGCCATTAGCAACGGACCACATGTGCAGGATTTGCTCCCCCGGGTATAGATGCATAACTGCATACGGTGCTGAGCATTTCCTGCTTCTTGAGACCACGTTATTTTGTCATGTAGTTTGCACAATATACTGTCCCAGCAGCAATTTATATCACAGTGGATCACAAAACAATGCTCCAGGAGCACAAAATATCTCCCTAGTAACTGCCCCTCTGTGGTGGCCAGTTGCCTGATGATGGCAATACAGTTGAATTCAAGAGTTAGGAGAGGAACGTCAGATCATTACCTATTTGGCTGTCTCGAGGAGAGCTAAGGTGGCCCCCTGGGCATTGGCCCACCGGGAAACTTCACTGTAAGGTCTATAGCCAATCCCCCCCTGCAAACAGCACATGGATGACACTTGTGTGCTGTCCGGATTTTTTGAAGGCCAATAGAAACGAATGGGTCCGCGTATGTCTGCAAAAAATGCGAATCGGTCGCAGACCCAAACTAAGGTTGTGTGTCTGTAGCTTTAGGTGAGGATGCTTTCACAAGTGCCATTTTGATGTTATTTTTCAAGTCACTATCAGGAGTGGATGATTAATAGAGAGGAAGTATACAGGGAACATTCTACTTCTTTTTTAATGTTCTATAATCTGCATGATTTTCAATATACTGTTTCACACTATATGGATTTATTGGTGACTAAGGAGATTTCTGAACATTTACATCCATGACAGATATAAACTGGTGTAGACAGGGGCGGATTGACCATAGACCTTTCTGGTGGGCTGATGCCCAGGGGCCACCTAAGCCCTCCTCACAGCCTCCCATAGAGATGCATTTTGTTTCTGCTGGCAGTATTTTATGAAGGACTGTGATATTCAGCTCTGTTGGGGTGGTATAATGTAATGTGCCACAATATGGTATTGCTGGCCCTGCCTTGAATCAATTTGAACCCGACAACAAAACGGGGGCCACTTTTAGTATTTTTTCAAGGGCCACTTTAAGTTCCCAGTCCACCCCTGGGTGTAGATTTTAACTCTCATTTATGCCAGTTTTCTGAGAAGATACCACCCCCTTCCCCTAAGCCCATACACTTTTTTTTTTAAAGTAACATGAGTAGGGGAAACTCTATTTTTCTTTTCACAATTCTGCACAATATGAAGCTTGTGCAAAAGAAAAAATCTGTTTGCCAAAAAACTGCCATACAACTTTGATAAATTCCCCCTAATATATCTATTTAACAGCGTCATTAAGAACAATAAATCCTGCAGACATTGAGACATTGCATTATGAGAAGATATTTCTTGCATCAGAATCAGCCGCAATGTAACAGTAAGCTGTAAACTGAACTAAATATACTTTAACGGAATTATCTCTCAGAAAGTATTACAAATGGAGGCATTTCAAATGGAGTATTACTGCAATGTGCTGTAAATTCAATAAAAATATTGTTAGATTTTTTCATGTACATTACATTTACATCTCTGGCAGTACCCCCTACTCTTTCTCCTGTAGCTCAAATTCTGGTCCACCTTCTCTCGTATTCAGCGGTGGACTAGCATGATCAGTAGCTTCCCTGCTCCCTTCCTCAGGGCTGGCACAGTGATCTCATAGTGAAGCGGTCCAAACACCTTTCATTCATCTGTTCCTACTACTAAATTCATATTGGAATCGCTGACGCTGTGTGAGGGAATATTTTCTATGCAAGGGGTTAACAAGAGCTGACTGCAGTGAACTCCTGGATGGAGATTGTCACAGTGATGAGCTGCTGCCCACCCACAGCATAGGATGAGACGAGTTCCAGATATGAGTGGAGCATTATAATTTTCTTTTTTCATTGTGGAATAACCCTTTCATTTACAGGCACTTTCAGAGAAGACTGAAAAAGACTGGCTTTAATCTCTAGATAGTCCAACTCAATTAGAAAACCTGTAAGCGTTTGGGTTCCTCTGACAACAGCTGCTGTTAATGTGTGGGAAATAAATCATTCTAGTAAACCTGTTTCCCACCTGTCTGCTGAAGCTGGAAGCTGTAATGATGGTCAGCCGAATATCTCGGAGCTGGCGGCTGCTGCGACACCAACAAAGAGACTCCATTAACCCTGGATTCGGACTCCGGCTGGAATGGAAGGAAAACAGAGCACAAATTACAAATCAATCTCATTCAGAATAAAACGGTATATACATAAATCACATGATAGCAAGAAAATACTGCATATATACATATAAATATACAATAGGGGCATACGGTGTGCTTCCAAGGCAAGGGCACAAAGGCAGCAACATTCCTCTACTTCCCCTCTACTCATTTATACACATTTTTACATAGGGAGGTTAAGTAGTTAGTTTTCCCATATGGTCTACAGTGGCATAGTGGTTAATAACTAGTAATTGTGGTGGTGAAAGGTAGTGACGGGGTTAACAGTGGTAACACGTCCCATTATATTATTATATATAGTTCATTACAATATGGTTTAGGGTTGTGACAGGTATAATGGTGGTGGTCTTGGGCAGGAATGTGTGACTATAGTTTAATTTAATTTGATATAAATAGGTCCACAATTCTTAGGGGCCAGAGCTCCATCCTCCTGAGCTCTTGGTCTCTGGCTTTGCTTCCCACAACTATCCAGATACACGACTAAATTCTATATGTCTGTGGCTGCCACTAGGGGGCGCTCACTGCACTGGTAGTTTTTACCGCTCTCATAGCACCCAATAGTCTATTAGTATACACTGTGCTTGTGGCATGATATTACATTAATAATTCTGTAGGAAGCAAAAAAACAAATATAGCAACATTCACTGTAACAGAATAGATTGGTCTAAGAGGTCATCGATACCACGGAAATTCTAAAGTATTCTGTTTAATTCAAAAGCATGTGTTGTACCTGCTCCAGCAACTGGCGTAACCGGTGAAGCTGGGACTCCAACTGCTTGTTATGGTCTTCTAAAATCTGCATCCTGGCCTCAAGTCGTCCTTTGTGCTGTCGTAGGAGTTTTGCTTCCGCGATGAGTTCTGCATCTTCGGATGTGTGTTGAAGTGATGCCAGCGAGTCAGGGGGTGAAGATGGAGGGCTTAGTCCTTTTCTCATCTGCTGTGCTTTTAGCTGTTCATACTCAATCTTTAAATTCCTGTTTAAATTTATAGCGAACATATTATACGAGTACTTTTATAATACTCGTGTACAAAAGCTAAAGGAACACGGGGAGGGGGGGATTTATCATAGACCGGCATTTTATGCCAATCTTTGATCTCCTGCCCTGCCAGGGTGCAGGTCTTGTCATAAATTAGACAGATAATCTGGCAGTCTGTATGCCAGACTGAAGTCTACAGCAGCTCCAAGCTGTACAATATTTGGTGTAGCCCTGACACTATCCTGACACATTGACAAACATTTCCTCCTATTTCCATTAAATACAAGAACAACCATGCCAAAAAGGTATTCGATCATAACTGATGTACCCTGGCCCATAATTTCATCACAGTGTCTTCTACTGCAGACAGTACCCGATTTCACCCCTGCTGGAATGTCCTTTTTGCTTTCTAACGTATAAAACAATTACTACTATGGTGTTAAAGGTTTTTTGGGGGATTTTCTAACTAATGACCTATCGTCTGGATAGGTCATCTGTATTTGATCAGCTGTTTGAGAAGGCACCAGCGATCGCAGTAGCGCCTCGGCTTTCTAGCAGCTTTGCCTAGACCATGTGATGTCATGTTGGTCACATGGCCTATATGCATCCCTGCCCCATTGCAAAAAATGGCGCTGAGCTGCCATACCAAGCACAAGCGCTGTACAATGTACGACGCTGTGCTCCTGAGAGCGTGGGGGCCTTCTCAAACAGCTGATCAGTGGGGGACCCGGATGTTGTACCCTCCTTAGGAATAACTTCTTCTTACATATGACCTTCTTTAGTTGATATAGGTGTAAGAAAGGACACCAGTACAGGACTGTGACTAAATGATCATTGGAAGATATCATAGAGGTCTGTGACTACTTAAAAAGCTAGGGAATTCATAATAATCTCTGTTGAATGTCTGAAAGGTGTGACCAACAGCAAAGCATCATGGGCTAATGGGAGAAAATAAAAACACATGAAAAAACAATAGAATATGTGTGCATGTATGCAGATTATATCCACATATGTGTTATATGGAAATTTATTTTGTTACCCAAGATACAACACGTGATGTAATGCACAAAGATTGTCACATACAATACCTCTGCTCTTCCTCCAGATCAGCAATGATCCTCTCCAGCTCTCCTCTTTCCTCCTTTTCTACAGACTTCAGGATTTGTGCTGGACTCTGTGGCTGACCTAAGGGTGACTCTCCTCCCAACGTGTGACAGTACTGCTGGATCAGGGCATGTTCATCATCACTAGAGGTTTAATACAACATATGGTTAGGATCTTTTCCAGACACAATTCTCTTCAAGTTTATCCTAAAGAGTAGTGTTGAGCGAACTTGTGTTTTAAGTTCGGCGTCTAAAGTTCGAGTTCAGGTTATCAAAGTATCCCGTTATGGATTCTAAATTCCGCTATGGTCCGTAGTAGCGGAATCCATAACGGGATACTTCGATAACCCGAACCCGAACTTTAGACGCCGAACTTAAAACACAAGTTCGCTCAACACTACTAAAGAGCACAATGTCACCATGAGATGCTCGAAGAAGTTAAAGGCTATGGGCAATTTGAGGGCATTGCATTGGCTAAAAAAAATACAATTGGTCCATATTAAAACTTTTCAACCATTTGTCAGTGAATACCTGAAGGTTATAGGGGAAATTTTTAAGAAAGACCGACTGGAAATATAAGAAGGTAAGAATATACCCTCCGTCTACCGCTTTCATTTCGGTGACTGCACATGCCACCATGGTCTTTTAATTTAACGTGAATCTGTCACCAGGAAATTCAATGCCTTGTAGGACCAGATAAGCTGAATGTAATGAGATCTATTACTTTCCAATCCATTGCGTCATCCAGGAGAAACTATACTTTTAATTGAAATGCAAATTAATAGTTAAGTGCACCCTTGCTCCTCCTGTTTACTTTTCCAGCACTTCCCTCTTCCAGGCAAGATGGAGGATCCTGACCCTGTCAGTCAAGAAGGATCGGGAGGGGCTGGCAGAGGAAACTGGAGGAGCAGGGTGCACAGAGTGGCTTGGTGCACTTAAATGCTCACCTGCACATAGATTAAAAGTACTTTTTCTCCTAAATGTAGTACCGGTCACTAAATGAAGTGTAACATTACATTCAGCAGGATTGTGGATTTCCTGGTGACAGATTGCCTTTAAATTCTCAAAAATGATGTTTTCACAGAACTTGACAGTTTGCTGTCAGTTTCTGAGAATCTCCTTCGTAAGTGACAACTAATATGGCCACACTTCCTTTAGTCATTTTTGCAAAATATAAAAAAAGGCTGTCACACCAAAGCAAAATGATGCCAACATCTCTGGATCCAAATTCTCTTTAAAACTTTACAATCCTGTCATAGGAAACATATGGCTAAGAATAATCTCTGATGATCTAGACCCAGTACTCACTAGACTACAGTGCAAAATGCAGACATATAACAACATACAAATAATAAACTCATCAGAAAGTCATTAAAAATGTAATATCTTCTACAGAAAAAAACTTTAATTACCTGAAGGAAATTCTGCTTCACTGAAGATGCATCAAAAATCATCCAGCATCCACAGACTCTCTTTAGCAATGCTCAATTAGCGTGTTGCTAAGGAGGTTCTTTACCTGCGCTTTTCTAGTAAAAATAACCGATGCTTCCTAATAAAGAATATCAAAAAATGCTCAACATCCCTGTCCCTAAACTACATTTAAATATGAACGTAAATGATAAGTACAAGGCAAATAGTCTACATTTACCAATGTAAGTGCACTTAGATTTTGATGTACATTGCACCACAATGTGGTGAAATTTGGCACATATAGGCACCTAGCCTGAAATGGGGTGTGGCTTACCAGGAAAGGGACATAGCTCAAGATACACCCTTTTGCACCAAAATTGCAACACAATTCAGCCACAAAATTCTGTCACAAAGTAAGTCAACCAATAGTTGGCACAGAGCTATATATAAGGGCCTGGCCAGCATCAGCCACCGTGATAAATCTGGTGCATGCCTGGACAATCTAAGTTAAAGCCATCTACAGACTTATTAAATCGACCCCAAGGTCTCTAATTTTTGGCTAAGATCAAGTTTTTACATACGTTACTAGTTGCCTTCAATAAAAAAAAAAAAGTGAGCGGAGAGCAGCCAGGCTCCATTCATTGTTATGGGAGTTCCGAAAATAGTGAAGCGCTGGCTCGGCTACTTTTGGCAGTCTCGTACAAGTGAATGGAACAGTGGCTGCGCTTGCACAGTGCACACTCCATCATTTCTATGGGACTTCCGAAAATAGCTAAGAGCACTTGCTCAGCCCTTATCGGAACTCCGAAACAAATGCATGGAGAGCACTCTGTGCGCGTGCGGCGCGCTCCCCCTCACTTTCGGGAGCCTGTATTGGAGAAAGGTGCAGGTATCAGAGGTGGGACCCGCACCTATCTGACTTTGATGGCATAGCCTAGTGATATACCATCAAAGTTCCAGATGACACAACCGATTTAACGTAACTCTATTTTGTAATTAACGTAATTCAGTTTTAATGTGTGTTTTCCCTTTACTGGAAAAAAAAACGCAGCATAAACGCCGGTATGTTGTTGCAAAAACCGCAGGCGTTTTGTTGGTGTGTTTTGTTGCCAGACCAAAAACAGCACAGCCTTGATATCTGGCAGCCCCTCTTAGGCCTGTTTCACACTTGTGTTGTTGTTTTCCGGTATTGAGATCCGGCAGAGTTTCTCAAACCCGGAATGCAACCTAATGCATTCTGAATGGAAAGCGATCCGTTCAGGATGCATCAGGATGTCCTCCGTTCCGCCAGCATTCCGTTTTGTGACTGGACACAAAACCAGTGCAAGCTGCGGTTTTGTGTCCAGTCATCGAAAAGAAAAAAAAACGGATCCGTCAATAAAAACAATGTAAGTCAATAGTGACGGATCCTAACGGAACGGATGCATCCTGATGTGCAAAATAAAAACAGATCAGTTTAATTCCGGTTTTGAGATCCTCTGCCGCACGGTTTCTTAACTCCGGTCATTGGGACCCAACTACCGGTCATGTTTTCAGGATTTCCTTAGTATTAAGCAGGTGATACAATTAGTGTCAGTGCATCAGGATTTCCCACAGGTATTCATTCTGTGGGGTGTTCTCAAATCATGACTGGTAGGTGGGTCCTGAGGACTGGAGTTGAGAAACCCTGCCCTGCTGGATCTTAAAACCGGAATTAACAGCACAAGTGTGAAACAGGCCTTAGTTCTTACTGTACACCCAGTCACCATCAGGACAAAATGATTGGCTGCTTATTCTGAAAGCCCAACGTGCCGGAGGTCCCTCAAAGAGGTGGCAGAGGGTTAGAGAACACAGGACCCTACCTCTTATGGAGAAGACTCATCATAGATACATCCTTGTCTCAGACAATTTGCATATCAACACCCCAGTTCCTAAATGACGATGAACCCCTTCATTTCTGTAAATTTACCATGAAGATCAGCCATGCAAATCCTTTCTATTCAAGAAAAGGAGGCACTTTAAATTCTACTAATCCTAACCTTCCCGGTGAACACAAGCAAATATATGTAATTGCAAGGCAGCTTTGATTAGATAGCCTATATATTCCTTCTTCCACAATGAGATGCCACTAAATTACAGCGCTCCACATATTTAATACTGATGAAGTGTTTCGCCAACTAGGGAATCTGCGTGAAGCTCCTCGTGCGAGCACCGTGAACACTGGCCCGTGGATAATAGACGCTCACTTCTCTAGTTTCATGTGCTCTGTTAGTTTAATTAGTGCATGAAGAGTCCTTTAATTGCACAATCAAAGAAAGAAGAGCAAGAGACAGTAGGGTGATTAGGAGCTGAAACTTCAATAAACTGCTGTAGGATCAACTGGAGATAGATTCAGGCACCGAGACGGGGGCATCATTTCTTATTCCATTCTCTCTGTGCTATTTACGGGGCGGAATCTGTAGCAGCCCTAATGAATCTAGGGAATGGGATTATACAACAGTGTATGTGGGCTAGAATACAAAACAATGCCTAATTCCCGCTCCGAATATTTCATACATAGTCGATTTAACGCCTCTTTTCCGCCAAGCCATTTTTCAGGGTGGGCAACAATACAGCCTTGAAGGCGGTTGTCGGCCAGCTATTCCAGTTTGCTTTTTAATTGCTGCATGAACAGGTAGATTGCTATTTAAAAAACAAAGAAAGCAGAATGACAACCACTTTAGGTGCTATAATGGCAGAGCACTTTAAGATACTTCAGTTCCTCATTGTAATGTATGATATTAATTTGCTGTCAGGGAATGAGAACACTCAGGTTTTTATTCAGAGGCAGAGCACAGCTAGCCCTGATCTCATCTGAGAATTGAATCCAGTCTAGGCAATCTGTGAGCTCAATACAGCGGAAAGGGATTGTGTCACAAACACATTCGACATTTTCCGAACAAGCACCTGGATCTGAATACTTTTGTAATTGCATGTAATTAAAAATCTTGTACAGCCAGCGAGTTATTAAATAAAATCTATCTGTATAGCGCCACCTGCTGTTTGCTCTTTTTCTTATTTTTTTTGGTCCATGTCCCTGAGGTGGTCGTACATGCTCAGTTTAAATCTTCCACTGTCACCAGCCATATGTTCTGTTAGAAGCTCTGGCAGTTACAGGGAGAGAGCTGCAGCAGAAAGGACATGCCCCTGAGCTGCCAGGCTGAAGATAATCTAGCAGAGCAACTGGGGCAGTGAATGGGGAGATCTCTGGACCCATGCATGGTACAGGGCTGGTTCTAGCTTTGTTGGGCCTCATGCACACGACCGTTGTTTTATTCCGTGTCCATTGTGCCGTTTTTCGTGATTTTCTGCGGAACCATTGACTTTCAATGGGTCCGTTGAAAAACCGTTTGCCATCCGCGTCCGTGATCCGTGGTTCCAGTCCGTCCAAAAAATATAACCTGTCCTATTATTTTCGCGGAAAACGGTTAGCGGACCCATTCAAGTCAATGGAATCACGGAGGCACACAAGATTGTCATCCGCGTCCGCGCATCCGTCTTAGACTTTTTTTTACTTTCCTTTATGTCTGGTGGTCCTCCAAAAATAAAGGAAGACACACGGAAACGGATCACAGAACAACGGAACCCTATTTTGCGGAACGGAACACAACAACGGTCGTGTGCATGAGGCCTTAGAAAGAGACCGGCATGTCCTATATGATGTCTGATATTATTTTTTCCATCAATCATAGCATAACCCCATGATGCACAATCTCATGGAATGTTTGCATCAGTCTGGAGTACAGGCTGTGTGTCCAGATTGGGAATAGTTGTATCCACTTTCCAGCTGACAGCAGGGCTAGGTATGCAAGGCTTCTCCGACATGACATGGCCCCGGCAGCGGGATCCACAGGAGGAGTACTGCTAATTGCCAGGCCTAACGTCATAGCGTTCGAGATAGATTCATCAAATGCATAGTATGAAAACGGAGAACTATCCAGGAGGCAATTCGCCAGCTGTGCAGGTTTGGCTGGCAGACTGACCTGCTATTTAGATTGACAATCGCTAATAGGAATTCCCATGAGAAGACATTATTTCCGGAAGAAGTGAAGGCCACCTGCTGCTGTTCTTCAGTTACACTATGATATATATTCAATCAAAAGGACAGAGATACAAATGCAGGAACATTTTCAGTTAAAGGATATTGGAGTTCAAAGCCTGTCAATAGGCGGCAGCAGGTGACGCTGTCCCCTAACCTTATGCTAAAGATTTTGATATCTCAAGATTAAATTACAACTAAAACACTCCGATTATTAACCTTCATTAGCTTGAAGAGCCAAGTACAATGTCAAACTCCCAATCGGATTAGGCTACTTTCACACTCGCGTTTGGGGCGGATCCGTCATGGATCTGCACAAACGCATCCGCTCAGATAATACCACCGCATGCATCCGTTCAGAACGGATCCGTTTGTATTATCTTCAACATAGCCAAAACGGATCCGTCTTGAACACCACTGAAAGTCAATGGGGGACGGATCCGTTTTGATTGACAGGGCCAGGTGTGATGGCATTTTAACTAAAGCAGAAGATTGCGTTCAATCCTTGAGGTGAAAGTCCGGATTTTCTACAGCACTGAAGAGAGAATTACGGGGCTCTGCATGTGGCTCTTCCCCAATACTGTTCCTTAGTGCTCACAATCAGGGTCCCTGCACATGAACATATTTTGCATCTGTGTACAATTCGCCTTTTTTGCGGACTGCACACTGACCCATTCATTGCTATGGGTCCGCAAAAAGAAGGCACAGCACGCGGATGTCACTCGTGTGCTGTCCACATTTGTATGTCCGTTCCGCAAATTATAGAACATGTCCTATTCTTGTCCATATTATGGACTAGAGTAGTCAGTGATGAGAGAGAAAAAAAATGTGGATTGCACACAGAAGGTATATCTATTTTGCTGATCCTTGGCTTGAGGACCACTACGGACATGGTTGTGTGCATGAGCCCTTAGAGCAGGCATGCTCAACCTGCGTCCCTCCAGCGGTTGCAAAACTACAACTCCCATCATTCCCGGACAGCCTACAGCTATCAGCCTACAGAAGGGCATGGTGGGAGTTGTAGTTTTACAACAGCTGGAGGGCCGCAGGATGAGCATCCCTGCCTTAGAGGGAATACTGTGACCGTGATGATAATGATATCAATTATCCTGTTAGAATTTGTTTCCCCAAATATTACAGATAAAAAATAAAATAAAAATTAATTATACAGAGTAAGGCTACATTCATGCAGCAGAAATCTGAGGCTTACACGTGGATTTGTGCCGTGGATGTCCAGCAGGTTTGCCGCAGACCCACATGAGGATTAGCCCCAATCTTCTTCACCAAACAAATGAGGCTTACCCAATAAACCGGCCACTAAGAGTATGGTCCCATCTAGCTAATCCAGGTGATTGTGATGTAACCCAACTACAACTTTTGTTGCATAACACAGATTTTTGTTAATTTGTGTTACATTATAATGCTGAGTTTTGAAATATGCAGTACTCACATGCTTCCAGTGGCGGAACTGCTGTCAGTAAATAGAGAACCGTTATTCCTTTCCATATGTGCCAGCCTGAGGACAGGAAGAGACCACTAATTAAAGACAACTTGTTTTCAGTTTATAAGGAAAAGCGCATTTCAGGATGGCGCTACATACAGACATCTCATCACTTAACTCCAAACCGCGGATCCGCAAAAAACGGAAGCCGCCCGTGTGCCTTCTGCAATTTGCGGAACCGAACGGGCGGCCCATTGTAGAAATGCCTATTCTTGTCTGCAAAACGAACAAGAATAGGACATGCTATATTTGCTTTTGCGGGGCCACGGAATGGTGCAACGGATGCGGACAGCACATGGAGTGCGGACCACAAACACGGTCGTGTGCATGAGGCCAAAAAGTGTGGATGTGACTGTGAAACACGTGTTGGGGTGTTCCTGTATGCCATCCTGTGTGGGCTGTATTTATTGCGTTACTTTTTGTGTTGGAGTCGTTTACACTATTGTGGGATCTTTGACTGTGGGCACTTTTTTAAGGGCACTTGTAGCATGGCATTTTTACTGTTTATATTATTATAGTCTGCTTCATTTGATTGCCATTTAATACACATGCTAGGATGGCATTTGTAGTGTGGTTGATGTGCCTGCCCATTACTATTTTATACATCTCTCTTTAAAGGGAACCTGTCACTGGGATTTTGTGTATAGAGCTGAGGACATGGGCTGCTAGATGGCCACTAGCACATCCGCAATACCCAGTCCCCATAGCTCTGTGTGCTTTTATTGTGTAAAAAGAAAAAACATTTGATACATATGCAAATTAACCTGAGAGGAGTCCTGTCCCTGACTCATCTCACATACAGGACTCATCTCAGGGTAATTTGCATATGTATCAAATGTTTTTTCTTTTTACACAATAAAAGCACACAGAGCTATGGGGACTGGGTACTGCGCATGTGCTAGCAGACATCTAGCAACCCATGTCCTCAGCTCCATACACAAAATCCCGGTGACAGGTTCCATTTAACATTATTTATTAAGGACGTACTAAATTTTGTACTGTTGGCTGTGTGTCTTGCTATATTTTTTGGTGCTGGTTCCTCTTGTGTTCAGTACTAAGGGCCCATGCATGCGAATGCAAGGGCTCAGTGCCTGTACTGCAGACCGTAACGGCCGGCCGGCAATATACGGGCACTGCCCATGTGGACTCCGTTGTGCAGATGCGGACCCATTGACTTGAATGGGTCCACAATCCGCAAGATACGACTGAAATAGGTCTTCAACTATCTTTTGTGGAGTGGACGGTCCTTGGCTCCGCACCGCAAAAAGATGTAACATGTTCTGTCTTTGGCTGTAACTTGTTGATCGTGGACCCATTCAAGTCAATGGGTCTGCATCCGCAAGTGAAGTGCACACGACCGGACCACGCTCTCCGCATCTTTTTATATTAAAATGAATGGATGCGGACTCATTCTAACGGTCGTGTGAATGAGCTCTTATAGAAAAAAAAAGAACAAAATGACCAATCCAGCAAGTCTCCTCTGGAGTCACATGATCTAACTGCCAAAAGAAAAAGAGGATGAAAATACAAAAATAAATTGATATGTAAGTTTACTAAACAAAGGATTAAGCATACCAGCTCAGTTGCAAATGGTGGGGGAAGGGATAAAAACTTTTTTCTGGGTGTCTCTATAACTAATACAAAAATATGCATTCTGAAACGTTTCTATAGTTGTAGGTTCGCAAGTGTTAGAATCTGCCCCTTTCATTTTCTATCAGCAACATTGATATTTCCTGAGGCTTTGGTTTTAAATTAGGTTTCAAGTGTTTCTGCTTTGAACTTCGAGGACAGTTCTGAGGTGATGACAACAGAGAAATGTCTTTTTCTTTTAATAAATATGTAAATAAATGTTGCGTTTCAGCTTTGTAATAAGCAGCAGCATTATCTGCCCCTGCGCCCTCCTCTATTCAGGTCTACTCAAAGCGAACAGGAGGTGACAATCTTGTCAGAGATGCAAATCATATATGTTCCACTAGGTTGAGATCAAAGCCTTTTTCTTCCGGCTTGTGAGTTTTTAAGCCTACTAAAGGGTATGTATAATCAGAAAATGACCTATTGTTTAAATGGTAAATATATTGTTTATGGTAAATATATTTCTGGTTTTCTTTTGTGATTTTTTATTTTTTTTACATTTTCCATGTCACTATTACCTGTATATAAAAATAAAAAATCTAAAATCATGCAATTTTCACCATATTTTGGCCACTAGGCCTAAAATATGTCTAGACTTCCTTGACATAGGACAGCAGCCACATGTGCCATAGACAGGAGCTGACACAGTGACTTATATGGGAGAGCTTTCTAAGCATTGCTCTGTGATCTGTGCAGGGGTCAGGAAGGAGTAGATAAGCGTTGACATCACCTATTAAGAATGGTGGATCCTGGGTTATCTATATATAGGTGATATCTGTCATACTAATCCTGCCTGTGATTATAATGAGATGACTGTTGAAAATAAATCAGTACACAACAGGAAGTCTTGACAAATTATTATACCTTGTGCTCAGTGTGAAAATTACAGAATTGTATGTTTTTTTAAAGATATAGATAGCAACAAGAAAAATAAAATCTATAAAATATTTTTAAAGGACATCTGTCAGATTTGTACCTATGACACTAGCTGACTGTGTTGGTCCCATGTTCATATGTGCCCACATTGCTGAGAAAAATAAAGATTAGATGCCAGAGCATAGCCGGGGAACAATGGAGCCGGAACCCAATGGAGGGAACCAAGTAAGTATGAACCCCACCACGGGTCGGCTACTCTCTGAGGTCTTTTGTAACTCTCGGATAACCCCTTTAACCAAGTTGATATGAATAGTGTATTACAAAGTTTATGCAACTGACCCTTTATTTGCAAGGGAACCAACTATATTTTATATATACATATTGGACATATACCATTCCGACAAATGCATCTCTTTACCTGCTGGCATACTGCTCTATCCTGGAATGTGTGTCATCATCAAAAAGTTCAGGGGACTGCAAAGGACTAGAAAAAAAATGTAAAAAAACAAAATTGATGAAATAAGATTATATGAAAACACTTTATGACAAACTGCTGAGTGTGGAATATTACACTAAATAGAATAATGTAGCAGGACTCGTCGGGAAGGTTGACATAGACCTTATACTCACTCAAACTGGTCAGGCCACATGCTGATGAGAGTAATAGGGCTGTAAAAGAACAAGGAGGAAACCAAGAGAGAAAAACTTTAATGCCACAACAGCGACAGAAGAAAAACCAAAAAGCCCAAATATGTTTTCACGCCCAAGAGAGTAATAAAGACACAGGAAAAACAGAAGCTCCGGTGCAGGTTTCTGGCAGACTGCTCAACTCCAAACATTCGGCAGCACTAATGCAGCACATTTTCTTGCAGTCCATGGCAATCCCATTCAGGATAACTGCTATAATAAATCTTTTTCATAATAAATGTGCCAGGAATTGCAATGAGGTTCAATGGAGCTTGAAGCTAGGTCAGAAAAGCCTCGTTGTGCCAGGAGATAATAGCAGTGTAGAACAATACAGAGAAAACCAGAAGCGTGTCCAAGGAAACGACTGTGAATAAAATTCCGGTATACATAAACCGTAATGAAATCAGGTTGCAGTCATCAGAGATTTGTGGTAACAAGATGCACCCTGCAGACATTGCTGAACCTTCACTTGTTAGCATCAAGGAAATGGCTGGGGTCAGACAGAGCTTTTTCCTGTCATTTAAAGAGGACCTGTCACCTTTCCTGACATGCCTTAGTAACTACCTGCATTCCCCAATGCTGCAGCATCTATTCTTATGAGTCTATGTTGTGCCATTCCTTTATAATCCCATTTAGAAGTTACAAATTAATTACTAGCAGATTGCAAGTCAAGAAAGTCAAGATGGGTGTTACCCATCGGGGGTGTTTCCCTGCACTTTCTGACATTATCCCATTGGTGTTGCCAGTGTCAGACTGTGCAAGGACACACCTCCAACTGGTAACACCCATCTGGACTTTCACCGCAATTTACTAGAATTGTACTCATAACTTCTAGCAGGAATAATACAAGAATTTTATAGATGCCCCAAAATTGTTATTACATGCAAGTAGTTGCTAAAACAGACATGTCAGGAGAGGAGGCAGGTCCTCTTTAATCTGCTCATTGACTTTAATAATTAAAATGAAATAAAAAAAATCTATAGAAAACTAGATTATTTTACCTCCAACAGTTAGGAGTTAACCAAATGTCTTAGAAAATAAAACTAAGTTTGAACAAAGTTTGGAACCTGCTGAAAGTCAGTTCACACTATGGGTTCTACAAAGCAACATTTTTGTTCATGTCCCAAATGATTTCATTAAGGATTGTTTAGACGCTATCATTTGGCCTTGGCCTCTGTCCAGATTTCTTTTTGTTTTTGGTGAGCAGATTAGCATAGTCTATGACTGCTCATAATGATCCGATTTTATAGGCAATCATGCTGCATGATATATCCATTACTCGTCTTCCCGTCCACTGACTCGATAGGGTCTTCAGTTTTCGATTTTCTTTATATTGGATAGAACAGCACAGTATGTTGTGCTAGTCTAGCCATCAAAATGTAATAGAAAACTGATGGGAACAAAGATAAGTGGGAAGACATCCAAAAACAGAACACAAAACACCTTTTCCAGTCGACAGGACCTGTTACGATTTCCATTATGAATTGATCTCTTATGGATCTCTCAGCAGTAGAAGCCTCAATGCAGAACAGGGCCAAAGATGTAGCAAAATGCTAAAATATTACCATTAACATTTGTAATATCCGAAATATAGTTTCCTAAAAAGTTTTCAATTGGTATATGATAAACTGTTTTCATACCAGACATTATCAGCCTCTATACCATGGTCCCTAAACAAGGTAATAGTTGGGGGTGGAGATCACAGCCATATTTACTGCTCCAAGAATCCAAAGAGGCAGGAGACCTGAGCTGAGTAGTCATGTCAGCTAATTATGTGAGAAGGAGGGTCAGCTATCACTTAAGGCCCGTTTCTCACTTGCGTTGTTAATGCCGATACTGAGATCCAGCAGAGGATCTCTATATCGGAATTAAATGGATCTGTTTGGATTTTGCACATCAGGATGCATCCGCTCCATTAGGATGCGGTTGTGTGAAATCAAAACCGAAAAAAACGGATCCGTCACTAAATACATTGAAAGTCAGTTAAGGCTCCTAAAAACACGGATCCGTCACCTTTGATTTACATTGTTTTTAGTGACAGATCCGCTTGCAGCGGTTTTGTGTCCAAGGTGCCCAGTAACTCCCCCGGACACTCTGGAGCCCAGTAACTCCCCCGTACAGTGCCCAGCCCGCCTTCCTTTAGAGCCCAAGCACGCCTCGTCCAGCATAAGTAACTGCCCACACCCGAACTCTTTACTGCCGCCCCCCTCAGCTATGTGAAATCTCACGCAGGCGCAGTACCGTGGACTGTCTGCGCGATGTAGAAGCTCCTAAAGAGCAACAGCTTCAAATGTGTCACTGGGCATGAGCCGAGCCCAGTGACAAATTTAAAGCTATTGCCCTCAGGAGCTTCTACATCCCGCAGGCAGTCCGCGGTACTGCGCCTGCGTGAGATTTTCACATAGCGGAGGGGGGCGGTGGCAAAGAGTTCGGGTGTGGGCAGTTACTTATGCTGGAAGAGGCGTGCTTGGGCTCTGAAGAAAGGCGGGCTAGGCACTGCAAGGGGGAGTTCCTGGGCTCCAGATTAGGATAATAACGCCCCTCTGGGCACCTTGGACACTCATTTGAATAACATAAAAAGTGGATTTTATCGCTAAGGAAACAATGAAACAAAAAATGGAAGACTAAAGCAATAAATAAGGTATTTTATTGTACATGGCAGTAGTAACACCTTAATATGCTCAAACCAGGTGACAGATTCCCTTTAATGTTTTTATAGGGAAGTGATTATGGTCTCACCCTGCAAATTATGAAACTGTAATCAGAAAAATTAGACATATTTTCTGCCCTTTTTAGCCATAGAACACCCTAAATTTTATGTTAGATGCCGTTTTTATGGAACAAATTGGTTGCTTCAGGTTAATGGTAACAAAGTTATCTCCTAAAACATAAGCTAAGTGTAGAGTTCTTAGCAGCTGACTTACGTCTCCATGTTATCTCCTTCAAGCACCGTCTGCACTGGTAGGTAGCCTAATCTGGGATGCTTGTCAAAGTACTTCTTGGAACGGAACTTATTTTTCAGCACTTTAGTGAAGTCTCGGACATCTTCCCCTGATGTAGTCTAGAGAGAAAAAAATAATAATAAGCCATTTATACTAAGCAGATGTAACTTTTCAGTTTATTGGCTTATTGCCATTTCCATTGTGTCTTTTGAGACCTATTGCACTAGACGGATTTGGAAGATGGAGCAATTTAAATAATGAAACTTTGGCAGGAGTTGTCCTCCAGCCTCACAGATTGACAGTGTTCCACTAAATCTGCATAATAATTAACACATACGTTTGACTCGTGGACAAAAAAACAGAATGACAAATTTTGGCACCAGCCCAATCACAAGAAGGAAAAAAATAGCATGTTTATAACAAAAAGGAAATGCAATTAACACCTGGAATACCAAATAAGCATGTGTTCCCCTAAATAGGATATAATATATTAGTCTGGGATTCAAATTTTAATACAAAATTAGCACTTCACTACAAAGTGAAATAAACGTACAGGTGGTCATACTGTATTACTGCCATATTTACTGTACTTTTAAAGAGAACCTGACACCACAAAATTCAGTGTAATCTGCAGGCAGCATGTTACAGAACAGGAGGAGTTGAGTAGATTGGTTTACAGTTTTGTGAGAAAAGATTGAGTAAAACCTGTAATTTATAAATTTATATCTCTTACTATACTTAAGACCGCCCCTGTGTACTGCTATCAGTGACTGACAGCTATCTCTGTATTCAGACTTACACAGGGAATGCTATCAATCACTGATGAAAGCTCCCCTGTATAAAACTATCAGTGACTGACAGCTATCTCTGTATACACACTTACACAGAGAATGCTATCACTGATAACTCCTCCGTGTACAGCTATCAGGGACTGACAGCTATCTCTGCATACACACTTACATAGGGAATGCTACCAATAGCTGATTACACCTCCCCTGTGTACAGCTATCAGTAACTGACAGCATTTTTTATATACACGCTTACACAGGGAATTCCATCAATCATTGATAACACCTCCACTGTATACAACTATCTCTGTATACACCCTTACACACACAAAGCCATCAATCACTGATAACACCTCCCCTGTGTACAGTTTTCAGTGGCTGACAGCTATCTCTGTATACACACTTACACAGAGAACAGTATCAATCACTGATAACCCCTCTATGTACAACTATCAGGGACTGACAGCTATCTCTGTATACATACTTGCATAGGGAATGCTACCAATAACTGATTACACCTCCCCTGTGTACAGCTATCAGTAATTGATAGATATCTATGGATACACACTCACACAGGGAAAGCTATCAATCACTGATAACACCTCCCCTGTATAAAGCTCCATCAATCACTGATAACACCTCCCCTGTGTAAAGCTATCAGTTACTGACAGCTATGTCTGAATACACACTTACACAGAGAAAGCTATCAATCACTGATAACACCTCCCCTGTGTACAGCTATCAGTGACTGCCAGCTATCTCTGTATACACACTTACACAGAGAAAGCTATCAATCACTGATAGCACCTCCCCTGTGTACTGCTATCAGTGACTGACAGTTATCTCTGTATACACACTTACACAGAGAAAGCTATCAATCACTGATAACACCTCCCCTGTGTACAGCTATCAGTGACTGACAGCTATCTATGTATACACACTTACACAGAGAAAGCTATCAATCACTGATAACACCTCCCCGGTGTACAGCTATCAGTGACTGACAGTTATCTCTGTATACACACTTACACAGAGAAAGCTATTAATCACTGATAAGATCTCCCCTGTGTACAGCTATCTGTTACTGACAGTTATCTCTGTATACACACTTACATAGAGAATGCTATCAATGATAACACCTCCCCTGTGTACTGCTATCAGTGACTGACAGCTATGTATACACACTTACACAGAGAATGCTATCAATCACTGATAATACCTCCCCTGTGTACAGCTATCAGTGACTGACAGCTATCTATGTATACACACTTACACAGAGAAAGCTATTAATCACTGATAAGATCTCCCCTGTGTACAACTATCTGTTACTGACAGTTATGTCTGTATATACACTTACACAGAGAATGCTATCAATCACTGATAATACCTCCCCTGTGTACAGCTATCAGTGACTGACAGTTATCTCTGTATACACACTTACACAGAGAAAGCTATTAATCGCTGATAAGATCTCCCCTGTGTACAGCTATCTGTTACTGACAGTTATGTCTGTATATACACTTACACAGAGAATGCTATCAATCACTGATAATACCTCCCCTGTGTACAGCTATCAGTGACTGACAGCTATCTATGTATACACACTTACACAGAGAAAGCTATTAATCGCTGATAAGATCTCCCCTGTGTACAGCTATCTGTTACTGACAGTTATGTCTGTATATACACTTACACAGAGAATGCTATCAATCACTGATAATACCTCCCCTAAAATGAATGACCAGTCAACTTTATCTCTTTCTTTATCAAGAAAACTTGTACTATACAATGTTTAGTGCAAACAGGCACATTTCACAAACTGAGAATCACCTTGGTGACTTTTGTCTTATACCACAGACCAGAAGGGATAGACTTCACTATCCAGGCGCATAAATGAGCTTCGAGCGCTCATGACCCTGTCATCAGCTTACCGGTTCTCCTTCCTTGGACCACTTTTGGTAGCTACTAACCACTGTGTATCACTCCAAAAGACCTTGCAAGTAAATTTAGACTTGAACCTTCAGAATCACAGGTGCATATCCAAAAGACCTGTCACTTTTTTTTATTTTTTTATGTCAGCAGCTATAAGTTTAACATCCAAGAACTAAATATCAGGATGTCAGGTGCATTATCTTCCATTTTCACTTGTTCAGTAATCAGCGGATAAGCAACATGTACCTGTGCCAACTGATGTTTGCTTCATTAGCAAATGTAGGCTTGCCAAAAAAGCCTTTGTACTGAAAAAGTGCTTGTTAAAAGAGAATACAACATAATTCAGTGTGCGTATTGAAGGAAAGGTACATATTGCCCATTTCCAACAAAAAGGAAGTAAAAGCAAGAACATCTTCCATACAACTGCAGTCAGCTATAGAAACAGCAATACAGAAAAGACATTGCAACATTTCAGAAATGGAGGAGTATCGTATTTTTCCCTTTCTGACGCACCTGATGATAATACAAACCTAGCTTTTAGAGAATGAAAATAAGAAAACTAAATATTTTTTTACCAGACCTCAGAACAGACCTCCAATCTTCATCAAACTACAAATCAGACCTCAGATAAGACCCCCATATCAGACATCAGATCTCTATATCAAACCTTAGATCAGACCACTCTTTCAGATCAGACCACTCTTTCAGATCAGACCACCATAAGAGCTCAGATCAGACCACCATCAGAGCTCATATCAGACCCCCATTAGAGCTCAGCTCAGACCCCTCCTCAGAGATAAAATAAATAAATTAACTTACCTCTCCTTCTCCGCCACCACTATGCAGGTCCAGGGGTCTCTCTTGAAGTCACTGCACCCTAGCCTTCTCTTGGCCCATGGTGTACAGTAACCTGACTGTCTACAGCGTCAGGTCACAGTTTGCACAATATGCCCTGATGCTGTACGCAGTCAGGACACACAGCGCAGCGTCCTGAGGAAGTCCAGGGAGGAGTGAGTACAGCAGTGCTACAGTTACCGATCCCCACATCTCCTGCATACTAGTATGTACTTCTATAATGGAAAAGCTCACTAGTTTTCACTTTATAAGTCACACTGTGTCTGTATATAGTTAGTTATTTTACGGTATATAATAACAATTACACAAAAGTAATCATGTTCACTATATGGGTGCCAACACCCACTGCCAACCGACTGGCATAATCCCAATTTACAATATTAAAGGAATCACATGTAACAGATGAGACAAAGCACTGATCACATGTGCATACATATGGACATGAACACACTTGCTAATGCTGTCAAACTATACATAAAAATCATTCATGACACTAAAAGCAAAGCTAATCATGGAGTATAGCATAGGTGACTAGTGAAGACCTGTATGTATTTCACAAGGTGCCATGTTCTCCACAATGTTACAACATGACTTGGAGCATGTGCGGAACGCGCATGACCAGTATCTGTGTTTCTCAGAGCCCTAATTGTCACAGTTTGTAACAGTAGATATAGCTGGTGGCAGTTGAAGTAGGGAATGAGCATGTGCAATCTGCTCATTCATTTCAGTAGCAGGACATGCACATTACTATACAGATTGAACACCAGGGGGCATGATCATAATCAAGTAAATGGAATATCTCAGATATGGAACATCTTTGTAACAGAAAGAAAATTAAAAAAGTAATATGTTTTTCAAGGCGAATGATATAAAAGTATGATTTAATGTTGGGACATCCCCTTTTTGAATAGGTTTTCTAAACCAGACAACACCCTTCAACAACAGTTAGAAAATTATAAGGCTGGACCAGGAAACTCTTGGGACTCTCACTGATAATGCACTGTACTAGAATGTCACGTTGAAATGTCCAGTGCATTTTCATTTGTAATTCTTTTCAATAAGAGTTATCAGAAATGTGACACCATTGATGCGAGATTGTCAATATCCAATGACTTCTATGTATTTTTCAGCATTCTGCTACTATTACATACTGCACCTTTTTGCTGGCTGATCCATCTCAGATGTATTGGGTCTCAAATATTGTGTGCCTTAATGTACCGCTATGAAACACGGCCATTGTAATATCAACACAGAGCTCAGATAATTGCATATATACTGTATATGCATATTGTGCAGAGCCAGCATTTTTCCTTCTATAATTCACTTGTGTTCTAAAAATTGGGGTAAGTATGATATGTTTTTATTAAATCTTTAGAAATTGTGAACAAAAAGAAAAAAGAAGGGGTATATGAATGCATTAATAAAAGCAACTACATAGAAAGCATTATCAGATATTACAATTTGCATCCGATAATATAGATGACTAATGTGCTTCCAAAACTTCACAATCTTCTGGGAAAGGAGAAGGGGAAGGGAGGGGGACCAGAAAGGGGAAGGGGGGTAACAGAACAAGTAACCATGATGACATAACTGAAAGGTAGAAGTACACATCATATGGTGCAGGAGATGGTCAATGGAAAGATTACATAGCAGGCGTGAGGGGACATCTCTGCTTAGCCCCTCAGAAAATCACCAGCATATTCTACCCATTAACAGTCACGCAGGTAGTGTCGTTGATGTGGAGGAATTGGATATATTGTTTAAACAAAATGCCAACATTTCTTCTAACAACGCATAAAGAAAAGGTCAGGCTACTTTATCAAAGGCCTCTTTGGCATCTAGAGTCATCAACATAGTGGGTTTTGAGAAAATGCTGTGGAGACCACGGCCATTGTAACATTTGCAAAAATGCTTCTGCCCTGCATGAAGCCTGTGTGAGCATCTCAGAGAAGACTGCGAAAAATTTATCAACATTTTTGCCAAGAGATTATAATCATGATTAAGCAATGAAATTGGGCGGTAAGATTGGGCTTTTAAAGGATCTTTGCGAGGTTTAGGGAGTACTCTGCGGGAATCAATAAAACGGTCAATAAGAGTTGCATGAATAAGGATGGAGGTAATAGCTGGTCAAGGTTGGTACTGTATTATGTCAGGAGATAGAATTTTGTAGTGTTCTGCTAAAAAACCATCTGGACCCGGTGTTTTAATAGTTCGACGCAACAAAATTGCCTGATCCACCTCTTCCTTCGAAATAGCAGAATCTAATGATTCCCTTTGGTCTGTATTATAGACAGTAAATTAACAAAGTCTAGAACAGAATAAATATCAGGGGCATTAGCAGGGACAGCAAGATAGTGGTCTTCAAAATAGTCACTGAGTATGTGAGTGATTTCTGTAGAATTAGAGGTGTTAGTCAGAGGATTCTGCAGCTGAATTACTGGTTTGTAAGATTGCCTACATTTAGTAAAGGCCACAAAAATGTACCTGTCTTATTGCACAAACTATAAAATTTATTTTGCGATAATTGTACCTGCCAGTGTGATCGAGTATGTATAAAAGAGTCCAAAAGATGCTTAGACATGCCGTTTTTGAGGTCACCATAGCAATGGAGTACCTTCTTTATCAATGATACTGTCATCCATATAGTTATTCCTGTGTTGTCTAAGAAAGGCTTTGAAATCATTACCATCTGCCAGGTGGGATGGGAATTTTTTCAATAATTTTGTACAAAGGTACAGGTCGCTCATAGTTAAAACCAATGTAACAGGGGAATGATTGGAAATAACAATGGAGTGGATATGAGAATCATGCTGTTGAGCAAAAAGTTTTCAGGATATAAGAAAGTAATCACTTCATGAAAACAATGGTAGGAAAGAGAATGGCATGTGTAATCTTTGGCCATGGAGTCCACAACTCTCCAAGGATCACAAAGGGAGAGTTGGTCCATGAAGTCTAGTAGAGAAGAAGAAGATGAAGAAGCTGCTGCCAAGGCTCGTGGGAGGGGGGAGAACAATCAAGGGTGGGACATTATTAACTGCAAGCCATCTCAAAAGCAGTTGTGTCATTTATTATGTATGACATACGATATAAACCAGTGCTTATAGCAGTCATTCCTGACATGTTGCCTGTCATGATATGCCTCATTGTACAAACAGCACATCAACAGTAATAACAATCACTATCGTTCTATCCTCTGGGAGACAAGTATCAAGAGTGGCCTCAGAGGATTTCAAGCATAACAACAAAATAAGTGTATTTTAGTAAGGTTGAAAAGTTCCATCTTAGCCTTAAGAACTGTTACGCAGACAAAATCTCTTCCACTTACAGACAAAGAAAATCATTTCCTTTTAAGAGTGCTAAGTGCTTCTTCCAAGTGGCTAAATTATGAAATAAGTTGTTTATAGCCTGCCTTGCCTTTAAGCAATCATTCTGAAAATATATGTCTTTATTACTACTAAAAAAATAAAGCGTCTTGAAAGGAATTACAGTTGCATGCGCTCCTGGGAATTTGGGGAAAACTCAGCTGTAAAGATGTTAAGCAGACTATAATATGATCAGCATTCAGTGGATGTTTTATTTCAAGTTTGGTGCAAAAGACACTCAAACTGTAATGGTGCAAAAATAACGAACATGATTATAGAGCCTAAAAGACCACTGAACTTTAAAACCAAAATATTCACATGTTATTCATAAAGTGAAGGTGTAGCAGTCGCTGATGAACTGGTTGTCCAAGTGAAGATCAGTTAACCTCTGTTCACACTTCTGCCAAATTTTTCATTTTTCTGTTAGAACAGCAGAAAAACAAAAATAATGGCGTGTTCAATCTGTCACACAATGGATACCACTGGTGCCCAAAGGACCCCCTTGACATTAAGGGGTTGTCTCACTTCAGCAAATGGCATTTCTTATGTAGAGAATGTTAATACAAGGCACTTACTAGTGTATTGTGATTGTCCATGTCCTTTGCTGGCTGGGTTCATTTTTCCATCACATTATACACTGCTTTTTTCAATGGTTATGACCACCCTGCAATCCAGCAGTGGAGGTTGCGCTGCACACTATTGGAAAAGGTGCTGAACAGGGGTGTACATAGAAGTCACTGGGCCCCATAGCAAGAATCTAAATTGGGCTCCCAAGCCCCATTCATAGCCTCTCACACTACCCGTTCCT
The DNA here is from genome assembly GCF_014858855.1 of Bufo gargarizans. Lineage (NCBI taxonomy): Eukaryota > Metazoa > Chordata > Amphibia > Anura > Bufonidae > Bufo > Bufo gargarizans. The sequence continues at coordinate 390,680,209 of NC_058083.1, read as the reverse complement.
GGCCATAAATGTACTGATATGTGAGCTATGAGGTATAAATTACAGCTTGTACCTTACATATCAATACACTGTTGTATATACTATATATCTGTACACACTGCATCTATTATACCTCGTACCTCATATATCAGTGCACTGTTGAGTATACTAGATACCTGTGTCCACTGCTGAAGATGATGTCATCACAGGTCCTGGAAGATGGTCCTGTCTAACCTAGGAACTACACACTTCCTTTACTAGATATACAGGACCTGTGATGACATCATCACAGGTCCTTTAGCTTTCTCCACTGGACACAACGAGTGTAATTAGGGGCGGGGTCTATCCTCCACTGCGGGCCCCTTTTTTCCACAGGCCCCATAGCAGCTGCATGGTCTGCCTCAATAGGAGGTACGCCACTAGTGTTGAAGTCTCTAGTGTTCGAGACTGCGGGAGGGCGTATAGTTTGGCACTTTTTCCCATCGTGTGCAAGCATGGCCACCACAGCTGAATTGCAGCGTGGTCGTAACCATGGAAACAAATGTATAATGTGAGGGAAAAATGAATCAAGCCAGCAAAGGAGGCAATATGGACAATCAAAATACATTAGTAAGTGCCTTGTATTAACTTTGCATGATAAATGCCATTTGCTGAAGTGAGACAACCCCCTTAATAGTGGGGTCCTTCAGGGTCATTTTGACAGAAAGAATATTGTTGCATGGTGCAATATGCTTGTCAAATATGATGGAAACTCCAACAGAGGCTGTGATGGAAGGATCAACAGCGCTTTAAAAAGCAAGATTGTTCACATCCTGTACTTAAATTGGCTATGAAAAAACATCTAAAAAATCCATTGAATGAATCCTGGTGGATTTTGTCATCAGATTTCCACATGGATTCCACACTGACAAATGCCTCATGTTGTTTTCAATGGGAGTTCATGCTGCCTTTCCTCTGACCATCATGGAGTATATTCAAACGGTTTTCCAGATCTCACCAACATAAAAGGACTGTGTCCAGTGCACTGCATGGCGGATTAAAAGTTCACAAAAGGTATGCTCTTTACTGCCCTTACCTAGTGCTGTCAGCAGCTTTGCTTGGTCAAAACTGCTGGCAGACTCTCTTTAAGGTCACTGACACTTTTAAGCCAATACATATCTATGGACTACAGGACTAGGAAATGGGAGTAAGTCATTAAAGGGATTATCAAGGTATAATGTTCTATCCCAGTTTCCTGGAGTAGAAAATGTATGAATTTTGGCGCAAGTCCTGCTTTCTGCAAAACGTTGTGACTTTTGCCCTTTTTACGCCACTCTTACCACTTTTTAATGGGCATGGGCAGGAGTTGGCAGGGCTTAAGCTGTCTGAGAAATTTAACAACTATTAATAGCAGAAAACTGCTGTACATTACACAATTGACAAGATATTTTTTAAGATTGTCATAAGAAAGTGCAATTCTTATTGTTAAAATCCCCCAACTGTCTTTCTGCATGTCAAACAGCTCTTTAAAGTAAGCTTCAAACGCAACATAAAAAAACACACGTTTTGGATGTGTGATACAAGGCCTACATAACAATTCTGAGAGAACAATCAGCAAGGATTACTTATGCACATTTACCGGGAAATCAGCACTTGATGATCAAGAGAACATGGATTATTCCTACCTGCATGATGCTGCAATAAATAAAAGGTCTCACATCTCTTGCAGGGAGTTAAATACACAGAATGACAATGAAGAAAAGGGAATTTGAGGCAGTGGGATACTTTTCAAATGCCGGAGACAGATACTGATGCCAGCTTGTTCAAGTATGACACACACATCTGTTAAGTGGTGCGCAAATCAATTCAAGATTGTACTGGGGAATGAAAAGTTCTGATTTAAGTAGAGTGAAGAAAAGAGTAGTCATGTGATGCCGAGAACAGAAATACAAAAGACTTCTGTGTGAATATATGCCGATATGCTACAAATCTAAGTATTTTAGACTGGGAATTTGGATTTATTAATGTAAACTATAAAAACTCAAGTTTTACATCCAAATCACTCTAAAAAGTAAGTAAAGGTAGTAAGTAGAACCTAAAATCACCAATCAACAACCTATTCTTTAAAGGGGTGTTCATGATTATAAAAAAAACAAAAAACTTTGTGATCCATATGGAACACTTATAAATGTTATAGTACTTACCGGTATGCAGTACTCCACCATTGGGTGATGGATCTTGTGACCTTTTGCAGTTCTTCCAGAAAAGAAACAGCTCTGGCAGACATCGTAGTTGAAATGTTTCAGACTCCGATACCTGAAACAAAGGAATAACATACAACATATAACTTGTGGTTCCCCAAAGAATAGGTACATCCAGTAAACTTTATATACCAAGTTTTTTATTTGCTGTCTTAAAGATTTCAATGATGAATAAACTTCTTTTAAAGAGCATCTAACCCTGTTAAACCAGGCATACTGCCTGTTAAGATTGATCATACTGAGTCTAACAATCCCTCTGTATTTAAAATCGATGTCCCCGTTGTAGAGAAATATGCACTGTCGCATATGCTAACGAGGTACATTGCTTCACTACCACCTTTGCCACTTAGCCATTCCCTCTTCCCCTTGAGTGACAGGGCCAGGCATCTTCACTGGCTTCTTGCCAAGCACTGTAATCCTGTGCAGGAGAGGGAATCATCTGGTATAAAAGGGATGATGTGAGCCCTGGTTGGGCAACTCCATTGGCGTTCCAAGTTCCAAGTGAGGATTTACAAGATGAAAGTTGCACCAGCTTCTCATGCAATTACATTAAACATGACTGAAAATGCATTTTCAAATACTTTAATAGTGAATTCTGAGAGAACAAAATAGAAATCACCCCTTCATTTTGAGGCCTCACCTCAAAATGTTTCGATAAAGAAAGTCTCTAGAGGATCCAGCATGCATTACACACATGGCCTACTGATTATAACTCTGTAATGCTTCTTTCGCCGGCAGTAGTCCTACTGGGAAATCGAACACTTGGTGCCAGGTTCCCCAACTAATTGCTGGGGGTCCCAGCAGCAATTGTTTTACCCTTCTTACAAAAAGGAGTTGTCCAAAGTGAACAACTCCTTTAAAGGGATTCTGTCATGACATTTTAGCCCATTAACCTAAACATAGGCCAGGTCCGCACAAATAACATAAATCCGAAACTGTACTTATTAAATCTGCCCGTGGCTCTATTAGCACATAAAACTGTTTTTTATAACCTGTCGTCCCCTTGGGCACCTTAGGTAGGTGAATGTCTCTTCATACAGTGTCCCCGGCCGCACCATCTCCGTCTGGTGCCCAGCGCCGCCTTCCCAGTTGAAATCGCCGCCCTCCCTGTCTATAGTACCGCCTTCCTCCCCTCATCGCCGCCTAGTGCGCACGCGCGGGATCTGGCAGAGGGACCGGAGGATTGCGGAGGCGGCGCTGAGGTGAGGAAGGCGGCACTATAGACAGGGAGGGCAGCGATTTCAACTGGGAACGCTGCGCTGGGCACCAGACAGAGATGGTGCGGCCGGGAACACTGTATGAAGAGACGTCCCCTTGGGCACCTTAGGTAGGTGAATGACAGGTTATACAAACCAGATTCCCAAAAAGTTGGGACACTATACAAATCGTGAATAAAAACTGAATGCAATGATGTGGAGGTGACAACTTCTAATATTTTATTCAGAATAAAACATAAATCACGGAACAAAAGTTTAAACTGAGAAAATGTACCATTTTAAGGGAAAAATATGTTGAATCAGAATTTCATGGTGTCAACAAATCCCCAAAAAGTTGGGACAAGGCCATTTTCACCACTATGTGGCATCTGCCCTTACAACACTCAACAGACGTCTGGGGACCAAGGAGACCAGTTTCTCAAGTTTAGAAATAGGAATGCTCTCCCATTCTTGTCTAATACAGGCCTCTAACTGTTCAATCGTCCTGGGCCTTCTTTGTTGCACCTTCCTCTTTATGATGCGCCAAATGTTCTCTATAGGTGAAAGATCTGGACTGCAGACTGGCCATTTCAGTACCTGGATCCTTCTCCTACGCAGCCATGATGTTGTGATTGATGCAGAATGTGGTCTGGCATTATCTTGTTGAAAAATGCAGGGTCTTCCCTGAAAGAGATGACATCTGGATGGGAGCATATGTTGTTCTAGAACCTGAATATATTTTTCTGCATTGATAGTGCCTTTCCAGGGATGCAGGCTTCTGAACTGAGCGTTGACAACAACTTGGGTTGTCCTTATCCTCTTTGGTCCGGATGACATGGCGTCCCAGATTTCCAAAAAGAACTTTGAATCGTGACTCGTCTGACCACAGAACAGTCTTCCATTTTGCCACACTCCATTTTAAATGATCCCCGGCCCAGTGAAAACGCCTGAGCTTGTGGATCTTGCTTAGAAATGGCTTCTTCTTTGCACTGTAGAGTTTCAGCTGGCAACGGCGGATGGCACGGTGGATTTTGTTCACTGACAATGGTTTCTGGAAGTAATCCTGAGCCCATTCTGTGATTTCCTTTACAGTAGCATTCCTGTTTGTGGTGCAGTGTCGTTTAAGGGCCCAGAGATCATGGGCATCCAGTATGGTTTTACGGCCTTGACCCTTACGCACAGAGATTGTTCCAGATTCTCTGAATCTTCGGATGATGTTATGCACAGTTGATGATGATAGATGCAAAGTCTTTCCAATTTTTCGCTGGGTAACCCCTTTCTGATATTGCTCCACTATCTTTCTGCGCAACATTGTGGGAATTGCTGCTCCTCTACCCATCTTGGCTTCTGAGAGACACTGCCACTCTGAGAAGCTCTTTTTATACCCAATAATGTTGCCAATTGACCTAATTGGTCTTCCAGCTCTTCGTTATGCTCAAATTTACTTTTTCCAGCCTCTTATTGCTACTTGTCTCAACTTTTTGGGGATTTGTTGACACCGTGAAAATTTGAATCAACTTATTTTTCCTTTAAAATGATACATTTACTCAGATTAAACGTTTGATCTGTCATCTACGTTCTATTACAAATAAAATATTGACATTTGCCATCTCCACATCATTGCATTCAGTTTTTATTCACAATTTGTTTAGTGTCCCAACTTTTTTGGAATCCGGTTTGTAAAAACCTGTTTTATGTGCTAATAGAGCCACAGGCAGATTTAACAAGTACAGTTTCGGATTTATGTTATTTGTACGGACCTGGCCATATGTTTAGGTTATAGGGCTAAAATGTCATGACAGAATCCCTTTAAGGTTGGAATTCAAAGATTATGTGGGCTTTGCATACATGACAGATATGACATTTTTACTTCACATTTCGATGGACCTTACCCATATTTATGACTAATACTTTTTATTCCAATTAATAGTAAAAACATCCCAAACACATGAATGAATTGTCCAACCATTTAAAACTAATTAAAAAAGGCAGGCTTTAAAATTCTAAAACACTTTCAGGTCTCTCCTTTGTGGTTCCTCTGAAGATGGACTTGTAAGCCAATCACTGTCTGTAATTTGGGCTTCAGCTGTGGTCAGTGATTGGCTGATCAGTCACATGTTCACATTGAGAGGGACGAGGAAGCAGAAGTAAAGAGACCAGCGGGAGACCTGCGCAGCGTCAGAGTGGGAGCAGTGTGGGATCGGTAATACGAATTTTACTTCTTTTATCATTTAAAGGAATTCTAAGCATTTTTTTCCATTTAAGTGGCTAGACAAACCCATTAATACAATACGAATGCTGTGAAATTCACTTGTCAATTAAAAGTTAATTAATTTATAGGAAAACTTTTAAACTCTTGTGCAAATATTGATGTTTTAATTTTTTATCACAAGACAGGTTAAGCACAATGTCACAGTTTAGAACCATTAATTATCGGAAGCCACTACTGCATCTTTGTTTCTGACACTCACTCCCACTTAATCAGTCTTGGGCACCTTATCCTTTAATTGCCATGTAAATTCAGTACCAATGACGAGTGCAGCCTTATTAACCTTGTCATATGAGCTCTAAGAGCTTAAGGAATCAGCACCAATAAACCTGAGAAGCAAATTATAATATCAGATTTACTGAATACAACATAAAAATGTGTAAATGTTCCAAACGTCCCCTTTTTATAGGGAAAAATACATTTTAAATGTAATTTGAATACCAGTCTTTATTACCTTGATATTGGAACCAATGGCTTTAATACTGCAATCTATGACCCAGGAGGAGACACACAAATAAAATAATATGTATTTTCTATGTAACTCTGTAAAAATCCAATTTGCCGCTCGCATTTGCCTCTGCATAACGTTTTATGAAAAGTGCTACAACAAGCCGTAATAAGCTTCCCTCAAAGGTATTTAAAGCATAAATGAAAAAAGACCTGACTTCGGCAAACATCTCCGGTAAAAATCCTGGAGAACATAAAATCTGCAGTTCCCTTATTGAGCAAACAACAGTGGCCTGAAACATGCAATTACAACTTTATGAAGACTATTATTGGTGTCCATGTAAACTGTTGTAGCATCTAAGCATGGCACTGGTGTTTTTATGGTGTCGGCTTAATCAGAGATATTAATTATCAATGGGTCGTCTCAGAACCTAAGGACCTAAGGATATGGCCACACATTCAGGTTTCCTGATTCAGTTCTGGAAGTCAGAACCAGGACGTTGTATCTGTCCTTTATGGTCCACACCTGATTTTGGCTTCCAAAACTACATGCAGAAACCTGATCATGTGGCTATACGACAAAGGATCATTAAATGACTGGATAGTAAATGTAGTGGAAAGAAGACCTCCAAGTACTCCTATCATGAAAGTGTGTGACCCAATATCATCACTCAGAAAGCAAACAGACTAAATAGTTCTGTCTAAGCTATGCAGCCTGGAAAATATAGGGTTACATTTTCCAAACCTGACAGACAAGTAGAAGAGTATATAGTTTAGAGCAAATACTGATAGGGTACAGTTATGTCTTTGCTACTACTGACACCCTCAACAATCAGCAGAACAAAGGAGCTGCGGTTAGCACTGTTGCCTTGAAGTGTTAAGATACTGGGGTTGAATTCGGCAAGGGAACATCTGCATGGAGTTTGTATGTTCTCTAGGTGTTTGAGTGAGTTTCCTCCAGTACACCAGTTTCCTCCACACTCCAAAAAACATACTAATAAGTTAGTTTAGTATGTAGATTGTGAGCCCCTACAGATACAGAGACAGATGTCAATCTCTTTTTATCTCTACGGATTATGTTGGCCTGCCAACGTCATTTAAAAATGGTTGTAATAGAAAGTATATTTATTACAGCCAGGCTCTCTAATATGACTCAGCTTAGATTAGCTAGCCGCCACAAGGATGTCAACAAAGAGAGGGAACTGCAGCTTGAAGTGGTCAAGCCCCATCATTACTCATTTAAACCTGTACTCATAATTAGAGCAACATCAACATTTTTATAGAGCTACATAAAATTTAGATTTTCCAGTCTGTAGATATTGATGTCCTATCCTCAGGATAGGTCATCAATATCAGATCGGTCAGGGTCCGACACTCGGTACCCCTACTGATCGGCTGTTTTCAGCAGTTTTAGCCAGAAGCAAAACAGGAAGCAGAAGGAGCCATCCATTGTGTAGTGGCAATTCTGGCATGGCATACTTCCGCTCAGCTCCAATTCAACTGCATGGGAGCTGAGATGGAGTATAACAGTATGGCCACTACAGTGGACATAGTCTTCTGTCCCTTTCCACTATTTTGTTTCTCCGAGGAAGCGCAAATCACGCGCGAAACGGCCGTCACCGCTGATCAACACTGAAGGGCTATTCCGCTCCCCAGCCTGCGAACTTTTCCATGTATGCGTGAAATAAAGCATTGAAGTAATTTCAAGACAGTTTCAAGTACATTTATACTAGTGTTAGGGACCCATCTGCGAAAGCCACCTTGACGCCTGGTAGATGGGCCCGACACACGTTTGATCAAATATGTGTGCTAAGAGCTTCCATTGACTCATTTATAGTAGGTAGTATACCACTTTTATTTAGAATGATCTCCATTTCTTAGCTCTATTGTTTGTATGTATAATGGTGTGCAGCCATTTTCTTTTTTATTATCATCCTGAGAATAGGTCATCAAGACCTGAAAACAAGTGTAGCACAATATTGTTTCAACACAACCACAGATCACCATCAGTTACGTTAACTAGGCAAAAGTACAGTACTTGGTGTTAGAAGTCAACACCATTCATAAAAAAATCTGATTTTATAGGGTTGCATTCCAGTTGGGTTTAAATACTGCACTATTCTGTCCACTGTAATATAGATCAAACAGGATCAGTCATATGAGTCATTAAATCCTGTAAAAAACAGACTGGCAACGTCATTGGTAACAGATGGCAATAAATAATGGACTTTGCAAAAAAGAAATATTTTGATAAAACTTTTGAAGGCAGAAAAAATATTTTTAACTGAACTCGATTGAGGTAAATATTTACAACCATAGGAAAGACTGTCTCACACTGTACATGCTCAGCATGGCGCCAGCTAATTAAGAAACTAGGCAAAATAATGGATTGGTCCTATCTGGATGAAAGAATTCTCTGGCTTTCAAAGATAAAAACTAGATATTTGAACATGAGCCTATTTATTAATATGCAAAACACAACATGAGGCTGAAAACATGATACCACTGTATTATCCTTCTATTCCCAAGACACTTGAGCAAGTACTGTAGAGGCGCTTTTAAAATGCATGCATGGATGACCTTTAGATTTGGTAAACAAGTAGCTTCCAAATTATATTACTGGACACATGAAGAAAAATATTAGGTTATTCTGTAGGAAAGAAAATAAGTAAATTCAAGTAAATAAAATACTAATGTAAAATATTCAAAAACAGCTGCAGTCAAATAGACAATTTAAAGAAACACTCCAGGCAAAGTCGACCGGGGAAGAGATATCAATGTCATCAGGGGCAGACTGGCATAGACCCCACAGGGAAATCTTCTAGTGGGTCAATGCCCAGCGGGCCACCCAATCCCTCCTATCTGTCGCTGGCCAGTTACATAATAAGCTCTCGGCAGTAATTAACGATGTGAGAATCAGGTACTCATGTACATGGCCAGCGACCGCAGATGCCCTTCTGAATTCACCTGCTGTGGCCTGCATCTCACCTCCTAAGCCCCTTGCTTCATATTCCATTCAGAGACAACTGGAGGAGGACATAAAATGGCAGCTATATCAAATAAATATCCACGGCACTCCAAATACATTTCATGCAATTGGTTCATCATTTAATATGCAAAATCAAATATCCAGAATATAGTAACATAGTAACATAGTACATAAGGCCGAAAAAAGACATTTGTCCATCCAGTTCGGCCTGTCATCCTGCAAGTTGATCCAGAGGAAGGCAAAAAAAACTGTGAGGTAGAAGCCAATTTTCCTCACTTTAGGGGAATAAAAAATTCCTTCCCGACTCCAATCAGGCAATCAGAATAACTCCCTGGATCAGCGACCCCTCTCTAGTAGCTATAGCCTGTAATATTATTACGCTCCAGAAATACATCCAGGCCCCTCTTGAATTCCTTTATTGTATTCACCAGCACCACCTCCTCCGGCAGTGAGTTCTATAGTCTCACTGCTCTTACCGCAAAGAATCCTCTTCTATGTTTGTGTAATATGATCCAAAATGATATTGAGAATCAATTTACAAGCCACAAATTATACAACCAGATGTTTCTGTCCTAATGGACCTTCCTCTGTGGATAATTCTGTGGCAGTGCTGTGTGTCCATGTGAAGGACTGACACGCAGCACTGCCACAGAATGATCCACAGAGGAAGGTCCATTAGGTTCTATAATCTGTGTCTTGTAAACTGATTCTCAATTATCATTTTGGATCATATTCTGGATATTTTTGCCTATTAAAAGATGAACTAATGGCAAAAAATCTATTTGTAGTTCCATTAATATTTATTTGATATAGACTGATCGACTAAGTCCTTCATGTGCACCCATATTCAACAAGAGTGCAGACCTCAACTCCTTTTTTGTTTACAGAAAATGGCAGCTATTGAAAGCCACCACAGAGGGACAGCGTTTGGGGCAGTATATTGTTCTGCACTCTGGTATTTGGTTCGCTCGGACAGTATTTTGTACTATGATATTGCGGATCCTGATCCTATACACTTGAAAAGGAATGACCCATATAATTGAACGGGATGGCTTCTTGTAATTACACCTGCTCATCGCTGAAATGTCGTCAACGAGCAGGTAAACAATGAAGGGAAGGCTGCCTTCACATGATCCATGGCCTTCTCTTCAACTAACTAATTGGATAGGTCATCATTATTAAAATCCCCAAAAAACACTATAAGGAAGAAAAACTGTCACCAGAGGAGTTTAACTGCAGCTTATTCCCCTTTCCCCATTGAGAACATATACACGCTTGGCCAAGTGAGAAGACTTGGCTGACAGCTAATTCTGAATGATGCCATGTCCCCTTGGTCCTGCATTAGGTATAATGGTGTATTTAATTTAAGTTATAAAACGTGACTACTCATGGACACAAATCATTTACCATGATATTAGATTTTTTTGGCATAGTAGACTTGGATGAACCTACCTGAAGCCAACAATTGGACATTCTTTGCAGATATTACACTTGGCTTGATGCTTAGCAGTCTCAGCAGCTGCTACTCTGTGCAAAACAGGCATCCACACCATTGACTGAGGTTCCAAACGCATCCACTCAATGAACTGTTTCACATTGATTTCTGGCTTATTCTGTGCCTGCAAATATATGAGAAAATCATGGTAACCCATTGCATCATTATATCTACAGCAGAATGCAGATCAAAATAAAATATGCTGATATTAGTTGGTTCAGCCCAAAAATACTAAACAATTAGATTCTGCTTCATTTTTATTAAGACCTCCTAGTGTTAGCTGCAAAATCTGTGTGAATCGGCTATGGTTATTAGTGCAGAAGGACCAACTTAACCATGCCACTAACACTTTAGACACATTAATGACATGCTAACCAGTCATAAGGGTGGCATCAAAGAAGTTTCAGGAGCTGGAACCCCTACCAATGTCCAGAATGAAAAGGTTCTAATGACCACCCATGTGACACTGGCTACCACTACCCATGTGACACTGCCCATTTTTTTATATCTGTTACTTTCAGGGTAAAATGTTCCTCATGTACCTCATTTTCAAGGTATCAAATTATTTTATTAGAAAACCCCACAAAATAGACTAAGTGCCATACCATTTAGGTATAAAAAACACTGTATACACAGCGGCGTACACAGATTTCCTAGGGTCCCATAGCAAAACATAGCCCAGGTAACAGAATGCAAAACACAACACTCAAGATTCAAGAAGAATTTAAGCTGAAATTATAATTTTTTTCAAATGGTAATAAAAAATAGTCACCCTCAATGTGCTGCCCGGACACGGAATTGCGGATCCGTTCTTCCGGTTCCACACAAAAAAATAGAACATGTACTATTCTTGTCCGCAATTGCGGACAAGAACAGGCATATTCTATTAGTGCCGGCAATGTGTGGTCAGCAAAATGCAGAATGCACATTGCCGCTTCCGGTGTTTTGCGGATCCGCGGCTCCGTGTATCCGCAAAACGCGTTGCGGACATGTGAATGGAGCCTTAAAGTTCATAACTGCATTCACAATTCTGCTGATCTCCAGTAATACAATGAGACAGTCAGAGGGCTGTATACTGCCTGATGCAAAGGCACTTCCCAGAATGCAAATCACCAGAACAAGCTCAGTCAAGACATTGCACCAGCAAGTAATATTGGGGGATTTCCGCTCTAAACCAGCAGAATTGTGAATGCAGCTATTAACTTTAAAGGGGTTGTTTCCAACTTAAGTATCAGTGACCTATTCTTAGGAAAGGTCATCTATATCAGATCAGTAGAAGTCCGAGCCTTGCCGATCAGAGGTTGACTTGGGTAAGCACTTTGGTCTGTGACGTCACATCCATCAGTCACATGGCATTTTTGGAACTCCCAATGAAGTGAATGGGACTGAGCTGCAATATCAAGCACTGCCCTTATATAATGTATGGCACTGTACTTGGTATATTATGAAAGGGCACAACCCCTTCAAACAAATGATCGGCAGGGGTGCTGGGAGTCAAAACCCCACTAATCTGATATTGAAGACCGATCCTAAAGGACAGATCATCCATGTTTAATTCCCAGAAAACCAATCTAAGGCTACTTTCACATCAGCGTTTTTTCTTTTCCGGTATTGAGATCCAGCAGAGGATCTCAATACCGGAGAAAAACGCTGCTGTTTTGTCCCCACTCTTTGTCAATGGGGACACAACTGAACTGAACAGAGTGCATCAGAATGCATTCCGTTCAGTTTGGCTGCATTCCCGGCATGGGATGTGGAGCAAGACGGATCCGGCATGACACGCCAAGTAAGTCAATGGTGCCGCATACGTTTTCTCGGACACAAAAGAAAACTGATCTTTTCTCACTTACAATGGTTGAATCCATCATGGCTATTTTAAAGATAATACAACTGGATTTATTCACAACTGATTCTGCTGGTTGTATTATCCAGGCAAAAGTGTTTTTGCTGATTCAAGACGGATCAGGCGAAAACGCATACAGTATGTGAAAGTAGCCTTATGAAGGCCGCAAGTCAGGATTGGCATAATATAAAATAAAATAGAAAAAAGAAAAATATACTCTGTTTGTAGATTCTTTCTCTCTATTCTCAAAGGAGAGGGTATGCATTAGATTGTATCCACAGATTATCAAGTGGATATCTTCCGGACGATACTGCTAGCCAGAAGCATGTTCACACAGTATACGCACTGCTTTGGCTCCTTTTGGACATAGGAGTGTGTTATTTAGTTACATGAACACTTTTCCCTGAGCACAAAGCTTTGAAATGCCAACTCCGAATACTGAAAAGCCACAGCTATAAAACAAACAAATTACACACTAATGTAGTGAAATTAAGCGAAAGAGCATGAATTAAACATTAGCGGAGCTCGATCTTCTGCCAAACGTGATGAAAGTGCAGGTCGCTTGTATACTTTGTAAAAAGCTTAAATGGCCTAAAGTTTCATTCTACACTAGCATCACATAATAACTATGACCAGTAAAAAGATAAAAAATTCAGGATCATTATTTTACTTAATATTAATAAGGTTGTAAAAGATGGGACAGCAGGCAATGGTGTCCAAGCTCTTAGAAATATCTAAAAGAGGCGTTCCACCTGGTGGAGTATATTGCAGGTGCATCATTATGCTTTGCCTATATTATCTATCTATTTTTCTATGTAATGTATATACCTATGTATTTATGGACTATCTAGTGGTACAGTCATGGATTTATGTCTGACTAATCCTCAATTTTAGGATCCTCAAGACGAAGACACTTCTTTTTGTATATCCATACTTGCTAATTTTGGAATCTGGAAGACAGTTCATGACATGGGCACGTCCCTTCTTCCTAAGTCCTATTCCTTTCTAGGAAGGTGACACCCCTTTTCGTGACACATCATACCTTTCAGAGCACGTATGGGTACCCGGACTGTGTCTAATGACGGAGCATCCCGCCTCCACATACAGTACAGTTAGAGGTCATGGTTGGCTGCTTTCTGAGAGGTTTGCCCTTTTTGGGAGCCTCCTGGACATTTTTGAAGCAGGGGCGTAGCTACAGGGGCTACAGAGGTAGCAGTCGCTACTGGGCCCAGGAGCCTGAGGGGGCCCAAAGACCCTTGTGGTGCATAGGAAGACACTGATATCCTAGAAAGTGCTTGATGGTCAAGTTACACCTCTGGCTGGAGGGAAGGGGTTTGGTCAAGAATTTGGTATGGGGAGGGGGAGGACTGCTGTTAAAATGTTTGCCTCAGGCAGCACAAAAGCTATGTGCTCTCCTGCCCCTGGCCACAAAGCACTGATGGGAAGGGAGCCCAAGCTGAAACCTTGCACCAGGGCCCACGAGCCTTTAGCTACGCCCCTGTTCGGAAGAGTTGGCAAATGTGTATATTTATCTAGAAAGGCCACAGCAACCTCTGAACCCTGAAGAGATTGGGAGGCCATCTCTATGGGAGCTTCAATGGCAGCAAAGTAACCTCCCCAGATGTCCAGAACAGATAAAGCAAAATAGGAAAAAACACTCCCCATGAAAAGGTATTGGAATAGTGATTTTTTTTTATTTAACGTATTGTGAAACAATTTAGTAATAAATCGAGGTGCATTTACTTCAGGGAAAGTAGATTACTGGCTATAAAAGATGTAATGCACTGTAACTGTGGATGCATCATTTCGAGCAAGCTGCTATTATAAAACTGTCACCCTGGACAATCATTATTTCACGCTTACAGCTCATTTTCCGCGTTTACTTACTACAATTAGAATTCAGTTTCTATTCTGTGCACGCATCCGACAAGGAAAATCAACAATGGAACTGAAAGCCTTGCATGCATATTTTATGGTGAATCCAGTACAGCGGAAAATAGATCACATTAGACTAGAATGTGCTTCTAGACTTCTTCCCATCTGACAAGTTTGCAGTTAAATTGTGTTTGCTGACAGTTCCCTGTCGTAACATTGATATTCAATACTTATGTATGTGTTCAGCTGTGCACAAACTGTGTAAGACTAATGGCACTGCCACGGGTGCCAGAACAATCTTCCTTTTCAATAACTTGTACCTATGGTGCTCCATGCCCATGCATGCCTTCAGGCCATGATGTGGATAGCATGCAGCCATTGGGAGCGGCTGACCCTTTCAACATAACAATGGATGCTCACAATAAATGCCAACCAGTACTGAATAGGTACAGAGCTTAGAAGGGCACCTGTACCTCGTTGTTGTAGTGACTGGTGGGGGTCTCAACATCTGGCTTCCCTACCAATCAAAATGCCACCCTTTAAAGTGGTTTCTAGCTTTTATGAAATAAAGCTTTAAAGGGTTCTACAGGAGTAAAATATTGATGACCTAACCTCGGGACAGGTCATCAATATCTGATCAATGGGGGTTCGACTTCCATCACCCCTGCCGATCGGCTGTTTGAGGAGGTTGCAGCTCTCTCCGTTGAGCGATGCGGCCTTTTACTAGACCAGTGAGGTCACATTCATTGGTCACGTGGCCTAGTTGTAGCTCAGTCCCATTCAAGCGATTGGACCATGGCAACAACACCAAGGACAGTCACTATACAATGTATGACACTGTGCTTGGTATGTTATCAAGAGCAGCTCTAGGGCAAGTGTTGTATCCTTTTCAGAGAGCCACAACCGATCCAACATCAATATCGTACTCCTGGTAAACCCCCTATAATCACTGTATAAGTTCTGAAACGTACTTTGTTTTAATGACTCCCCATTTCCAGGGTATCAGCTTTATTTTCTAACAAGCACTGCTACTGTGTGAGCAATACACTGTAGAGGGAATGTGTCATCAGAAAAAGTTTTTATGTTAAACATGTTTTTTTAACTATATAAAAAAAAAAGAAGAAATCTTGCAGTTTTCGTATTGGCCACAAGGCCTAAAATATGTCAAGACTTCCTTTTCTTTGAGAGCAGCCACATGGGCCATAGACACAACGGACCCCACTGAAATCTATGGGAGATTTTTCTAGGCATGCTCTGTTCAGACAATTGTGAATGGTGGATGCCGTGTTATATATACAGAGGTGATATCTATCATTGTAAAAGGCCCTTTACACTGCCCAACAATTGAACAGATCATCGCTAGGAACGCTAGTTAGTGATGATCTGGCGGTGTAAATGCACCACCGATTACCCGATGAATGAGCAAAACTCTCGTTCATCAGGTAATTGTATCTTTTGTGCAGCACAAAAGATTATCATTTTCCAGTGGTAAATCGCGCTGTGCAAACCAGTCTGCTGCCGTAAAAAATGAGACATTATGGGGAAGAATGATGGCATTAGCGATCCTTCGTCCTCAGGAGATCACTGCATGGAAATTCACCGATCTCCTCCGCTAGCGATCAGCAGATTGTCGGGAAGGAGCGCTTCCTTTCCGACCAATGATTGAGCCTTCAAACCCTGTTTATTATTACCTGCAAGTTCTAAAGGGCGGCAGTGAGATTTGCAGACAAGTGACAGCTATGCACAGCACACATCATTAACAAGGATCATAGTGTACACCTAATTACTGCATACTGTTTTAAGACCGTTGTGTGCACCTGTGGCCGATGTTCTGTTTTCGGTGATTTTCTGCGGACCCATTGACTTTCAATGGGTCCGCTGAAAACTCGGAAAATGCACCGTTTGTCATCCGCCTCCGTGATCCGTGTATCCTGTCCGTCAAAAAAATAAGACCTGTCCTATTTTTTTGACGGACAACAGTTCACGGACCCATTCAAGTCAATGGGTCCGTGAAAAAACACGGATGCACACAAGATTGGCATCCGTATCCGTGGGCTACTTTCATACAGACAGGATCCGAAGATCCGTCTGCATAAAAGCTTTTTCAGAGCTCCCCTCCCTCCCTCTATTGTATTAATATCATTGGTGGCCAGTGTGCGGCCTCCCCTCTCCCCCCCCGATCATTGGTGGCAGCGGAGAGTTCCGATCGGAGTCCCAGTTTAATCGCTGGGGCTCGATCGGTAACCATGGCAACCAGGATGCTACTGCAGTCCTGGTTGCCATGGTTACTTAGCAATATTAGAAGCATCATACTTACCTGCTGCTCTGTCTGTGACCAGCCGGGCGCTCCTCCTACTGGTAAGTGACAGATCATTAAGCAATGCGCCGCACAGACCTGTCACTTACCAGTAGGAGGAGCTCCCGGCCGGTCACAGACCGGCCGGGAGCTCCTCCTACTGGTAAGTGACAGGTCTGTGCGGCGCATTGCTTAATGATCTGTCACTTACCAGTAGGAGGAGCGCCCGGCTGGTCACAGACAGAGCAGCAGGTATGATGCTTCAAATATCGCTAAGTAACCATGGCAACCAGGACTGCAGTAGCGTCCTGGTTGCCATGGTTACCGATCGGAGCTCCAGCGATTAAACTGGGACTCCGATCGGAACTCTCCGCTGCCACCAATGATCGGGGGGGAAGAGGGGAGGCCGCACACTGGCCACCAATGATAATACAATAGAGGGAGGGAGGGGGGCCGCACACTGGCCACCAATGATAATACGATTGAGGGAGGGAGGGGGGGCCGCACACTGGCCACCAATGATAATACAATAGAGGGAGGGAGGGGGGGCCGCACACTGGCCACCAATGATAATACAACAGAGGGAGGGGGGGGGGGGCGCACACTGGCCACCAATGATATTCAAACTGGGGAGGGAGAGGGGTCTGCCCCCTGCTGCCCGGCAGCCCCTGATCTCTTACAGGGGACTATGATATGCACAATTAACCCCCCTCAGGTGCGGCACCTGAGGGGTTAATTGTGCTAATCACAGCCCCCGTAAGAGATCGGGTGCTGCCAGGCAGCTGGGGGCAGTCATGTACACAGTTCTTAGTATATTCTAACTTGAAGCATCCCCATCACCATGGGAACGCCTCTGTGTTAGAATATACTGTCGGATCTGAGTTTCACGATCTAACTCATATCCGACAGTATATTCTAACATAGAGGCGTTCCCATGGTGATGGGGACGCTTCAAGTTAAAATATACCATCGGATTGGTGAAAACTCTGATCCGATGGTATAATAGGGACTCCTGACTTTACATTGAAAGTCAATGGGGGACGGATCCATATTGTGTCAACGTCAAACGGATCCGTCCCCATTGACTTGCATTGTAAGTCAGGACGGATCCGTTTGGGTCCGCATGGCCAGACGGACACCAAAATGATTTTTTCTTCATGTCCGTGGATCCTCCAAAAATCAAGGAATCAAAGACCCACGGAAGAAAAAACGGACATGGATCACGGACCTACGGACCCAGTTTTTGCGGACCTTAAAAAAAAAAACGGTTGTGTGCATGAGGCGTTATACTGAATAAAGCATAATTTCTTAATTGTTTCGTTAACATAGATCAAATTTCAAAAAGGGAGATTAACTAAGCTAAACACGACACAATTTTGGTCTCGAATAGAAAAAACTGTGTGGCCAAGTGGAATCGTAAAATAAACCAAATTTATTAAAGGGGTGCTTTTTTAGGCAGATCATTCTGTTAAAAAAAAGGGTCATGGATGGTTAAAATGCTTTACTCCACCGAATGCCTCGCCACTCCTGATATTGCTTGAGTTCCCACTATTCTCCACTTCCTGTCCTGGCATGCCAGAAATACCAGTGACCCGCCTCAGTCAGAGACTGGCTGAACAAGCCTCTCCTGGCATTTGCAGTGTGTTGAAAATGCAGAACAGCAGTAACCAAAGCAGCCTTGGAACGGCAGCAGTAGGAAGAACAGCTGGTGGAGCGGAGTAAAGCATCTTTGTTATTTTTAACTTTTTATGACTTGTTTTTTAACAAAATGATCTGCCCAGAATTTTTTTTTAACGACCTTCATCGATATTTGCTGCAAAACACCAATGTACAATATTTTTGGTGGTTTATTAGCACTTGTATTAATTTCAAAGGGAACTCATATTATTTTAAACCAGGTCTCTGGGAGGGCCCAAAAAATGTTTATGGGTTCCATCATAAGCATCATAGAATTCAAACTTACATGCTGAAAGCAACTACGGACACTGGGCTCAATGTTACTTCCACCAAAAGCAGCCACTTCCCCAAGTTGTCGAGGGATCTGAATAGCATCATGAAGGAGTAACCCTAGCTGCTTCTGGTCACACGTGTCAGCTGCTCCAGAAACCTCCTTGAACAGATCTAGGCAAGAAAAAGTTAAAATGTGTTTAATGTAACAAAAATCACAACAATATTTAGGCAAATACAAAAAGAAACACAATAAAAATATATTGACACTGAAAATATAATCCAATGAAAAATGTTCTTTAGGGTTTAATGTAAGAATTCCTTTAGAGACCCCATAAGCTCCCTTGACACATTTTCTTTATGAAATATCAGTTCTGAAGGATCTTTTCTTAAAAGTCTGCGTTGTGTGTTTCCTCTGTTATTCCTCCTGAATACGTATGAATTTATTGACAATTGAGTGTCACTATTCCCTTGTCAAAGCCTCACACTGTCAGAATGGATTGGACACATTGTCAGAGTGTGCAGGGACACCAAGTTGTCAATGTATTCATAAATTTGGGACAATAACTGAGAAAATACATAATACTGAACTCTAACAAAAAATACCATACACCTTAAATAGCTGTCAGCTATCTATCCTGACTTCCCCATACACGTAGCTCGGTTTGGCCGAGTGTGAGCTTTTAGTGGGGAGAGAGCAGAAAGCCATTTCAGGAAAGAGTTAATTACTTTTACCGGCAATAGTTTTTTCCAATAGCCTCCACAACGGCACTCACAGGAGGGTGTCCCCGTCTCCCTAGGACAGGAAACAACATAAAAGCTCAAGTTTAAAAGCCCCTCTCCCTTTACATGCTTTAGTTAATGACATAGGACTCGTTAGTAATGCAAAGAAAAGTGTATTGAAGTATTTAAATAATACATTTACACATAATTGTGTCACAGAAAAAACTAAATGGGTAGGGAAACTCCAGTGCTTTTGTGGAGGCTATTGGAAAAACAAATTACCGGTATGAGTAATTAATTATTTTCCCCGTCGGCTCCACAACGACACTCACAGGAGGAGTAACAGAGAAAAAAACTATTCTGCCATAAGATAAATCATAACTATGAAGCACGTCTAATTTGTAATGTTTGAAAAAGGTACTAGGGCTTGCCTAAGTGGCTGCCCTGCATATTTGGTCCCCAGATGCAGAGGCTTATTCTGCCCATGAGGCAGAAACGGCCCTAGTAGAATGTGCCTTTATCCCTTTAGGTGGAGTCAAGTTCCTCTGAATGTAGCAGAATTCAATAGTATTTCTTATCCATCTTGCGATGGTACTCTTGCTTGCAGCAGACCCTTTACTGTGATACTGCAGAAAAAGGTAGTCTGACTTTCTAAATTCTTTGGTGACATCTAAGTAGGTTAGTATGCATCTTCTTACATCCAGATTATGATTTTTTTTTATCTATTTCTGAAAATGGATTCGGACAAAAGGAAGGTAGTGATACCTCCTGTTGACGATGAAATCTGGAAACGACTTTTGGCAGGAACATCAGAGCATGCCTGAGAATAATGCGGTCTTCTAAAATCATGAGATAAGGTGGTCTGCATGAAAACGCTTGGATTTCCCCAATTCTTCTAGCCGATATAATTGCCAATAATAAAATGGTCTTAAATGTCATAAGTTTCAGCAAAATATCCTGTAAAGGTTGAAAGAGCGCATCTGTCATCACATCAAGCACCAGATTAAAATCCAAAGGTGGTATGTTGGAATGGATAAACAGACATCGTCTTGTTGCCTCTTTTAGGAACCGTTTTATCATGGGTATATTCGCAAGTTTTGTTTCTAAGAAATTGCTTATCGATGAAACTTGCATTGTAATGGTTATAGGTCTACACCCTTTATCTAGACCTTCTTGTAGGAATTCCAGTATTAGGGGAATATCAGGATCTCGATAGTGACACCATCTATTTCCTGCAAATTTTAAGAAGGCTTTCCATGTTCTTGTGTAGATCTTGGAAGTTGTGTGCTTTTTACTCAACAGAAGGGTGGATATTACAGGATCTGACAAACCCTTTTGTTTTAACATAGCTTGTTCAATTTCCAAGCTGTTAGTTGCAGTTGAGACACACGTGGGTGAGATACTGGACCCTGATGCAGTAGGCCTGGATATGATGGGAGAATCCAAAATTCCCCCGCTGCTAGGTCGGAAAGGAAACCAGGATCTTTTTTAACCAAAAAGGAGCTATCAGAATCATCTGCACCTTTTCTTCCATCACCTTCATTAGCACCCTTGGTATTAAACTGAAGGGTAGAAATGCATACAGGAGTCCCTCTGGCCAGGGGGCAGATAGAGCATCCACAAACAATGACTGATCCTTTAAGGAGAGGGAGCAGAATTTTTCTACTTGTTTGTTCTTTTGATTCACAGATAGGTCTAAGACCCGGGGTACCCCACTTTCTTGATATTTGATTGAAGATATCGGGGTTTAGTGACCATTCTCCTTCTTTTAAATTCTCTCTGCTGAGATAGTCCGCTATAATGTTTTCCTTGCCTTTGAGATGGACAGCCGTTAAAGATTTTAGGTTCATTTCTGCCCAGCGAAATATTTTCCCCGACAGATCTCGCAGAGTTTTGCTTTTTGTCCCTCCTTGCCGGTTTAGATAGGCCACCATGGTGGAGTTGTCGGACAGAATTTTTACATGCTGGGTTTTTACAGATGACTGAAGCGAGAGAAGTGTTTTTAAGACTGAAATCAGTTTTCTTAGATTTGAGGAGGTTCCTGCCTTTTTTGGGCTCCAAACACCTTGTATTACTTGATCTTTGGTGTGTCCTCCCCATCTGTGACTGCTGGCATAGGTAGAGATAACGACCTGATTTGTGTGTCGCCAAAATACTCCTGACTGAACACTTTTTCTTATCTTCCACCACGGGAGAGTCTGCTTTACCTTTAAAGGAATTTTTATCCTCTTGTCTAGACTAGTCTGATTTGCATCCCAGTTCTTCAGGAGAAATGACTGTAGTGCCCTTGTATGGTGTTGGGCCCATCGTACTGCTGGAATTGTGGATGTCAAATGGCCTAAAAGTGTCATGTCTTTAAATGATACTGTCCTGGACTCGCAAAACAGAGAGACCCTTTGGGTTAAAGAAATCTGTTTTTCTAGAGGGAGAAAAGACATTAGATTGTGTGAGTCCAACTTGACCCCCAAAAATACTTTTTCTCTGCTGGGAAGTAGGGCTCTTTGTTTTTTATCCAGCCCAATTTCAATAACTGTTTTTGAACCTTTTGTAGATGAAACTGAAGAATGAGAATGAAGAAACGGAGCTGCATTAAAAAAATCATCCAGATAAGGGACGATTAAGATACCCTGAAGATAAAAGTAACTTGTCACTTCGGCCATGATCTTTGTAAAAATTCTGGGAGCTGATGCCAACCCGAAGGGAAGGGCATGAAACTGAAAGTGACGCTTCTCTCCTTTCAATATCGCCAGCCTGAGATATTTCTGATAGCTTTTGTGAATGGGAACGTGGTAATATGCATCGGAAAGATCGAGGATTAACATGTATGAGTCTTGAGTCAGGAGATTCAGTGTTGACCTGATTGTCTCCATCTTGAACTTTTTGTAGGTTATGTTTTTGTTCAACCTTTTCAGATTTATTATTAGCCTGAAAGTATTGTTTGGTTTTCGAATGAAAAAAATTGGAGAATAAAACCCTGTTCCTTTTTGGTCTTTTGGTACTGGGATTATGACTTGTTTTTGTAGCAGCAATAATATCTCTGATTCCAGAGCCTGCTGCTTTTCTAGTTGATTCAAAGTAGCAAACTCTAGCTTGTAACCTTTGCTTATGGCATTTCTTACTTAAGGGGAGGCAGAAATCTCTTCCCAGGCTGAGGCAAATCTTTTTAATCTGGCTTCTACCTGAAATCTGGCATCATTGTGAAGACTTTGCAGTGGTTTCTGGGGTAAACAGAAACCCTTTCCCCTTTAGGATTGCTATCTTCCTGAGCTGTCTTTTCTCCTCTGATCTGATCTGGTTCTTTTTTGGTTCTGAAAGGACCGCCTCTGTTGGAAAAAATTTGAGTCTGTAGGAAAGCCTTTCTTCGTGTCTGATGCCTTCTACAAAATGTCGTCTAAGGCTGAGCCGAACAACTTATCTCCTTCACACGGTATGGAACATAAACGACTTTGAGCTAGCATCCCCAGAATAGGATCTGAGCCATACAGCCCTACGTGTGGCATTTGATAAGGCAGTGGACCTAGCCGAAGCCTTACTAGATCCACCGAGGCATCTGACAAAAAGTTTAAGGCCTGTTTCAAAATAGGTATAGAGGCCAGAATCTCCTCTCGGGGGGTACCAGCCGCCAGGTGTTCCTCCAGTTGAGATAACCAGACTGATAATGACCTGGAGGTACAGGTAGCCACTATACTGGGCCTCAGCATAGCCACGTTCGTTTCCCATGCCCGCTTGAGAAGACCCTCACATTTCTTATCCATTGGATCTTTTAAGAGACCCATATCTTCAAACGGTAAAGAAGTCTTTTTTGATTTACGGGCCACTGGAGCATCTATTTTGGGAACTTTATCCCATGAGGAGGAGTCTGATTCTGCAAAAGGGTATTTTCTTTTGAGGCATTTGGAATTGTGCTCCACTTTTCTGGATCCTTCCATTCTTTAGCGATGAACATTTTAATGTTACTATGGACTGGGAAGACTTTCCTTTTCACCTAATCCCTGAAGCAATATATCCTGAATTGATTGAGATTCCTTTACGTCCTCAATCTTCAAAGTAGATCTTATTGTTTTTAATAAAAAATTTCCGTATCCTCAGGAATACAGAAAGGCCTCCTTGATTCGTCCTCAGAAGATTCAGAAACTACTTGTGAAAATATTTTTAGAGTCTGGGTCACATGGGAATTCTGCTATTTATGATCTTTGTGAGGATGATGGTTTGAAAGGGCTCGGTGGTAATCTTGCGTCTATTACCACGTTAACTTCTTCCTTGATCATGTTTCTTATGGATTCTAGGAAGCATGGGGACACTTCAGTTACTACTTTGTCTGCACACTTGGGACAAAGCGCTTACTTAGACTTAGACGGAAGGTATTTTTTGCACATTGCGCATTTTCTCAGCACCGAATCTCCGCTAGAGGTCTTTATAGGGCAGGGAGGCCAGCACCGTAAAGTAAGATACATTTTAGGGCCGAATTAGAAACTAAGAAGTATAAATGAGGGTCAGCACCAACACCAGTGGGCAAAAAAATAATACCACTGTGCTCCCCTTCTCCTAATACAGGTAACATGAGAGGCATACAGATAGTAGGAGGCTTACAGGGCTCTGAGCGGCAGAAGGATCCACAGGTCTGAGGGACATGTAAGGAGCTTCCAAGGGAGCAGACATGATGCGCTTGTAGGACGCTGATCGCAGCGCTCCTGTCACATTGGGGAGTGGGGGAAACCCCCCACCGTGCGATGTCAAAGGGAAAAGGGGATCAGCCTGGCCAAAAAGAAGTAATAAGGGAGCAGGTTACCTCCTACAACATCCCTAATCCTCTCCCTGACTTCTCACCATATGAGCGAACCCCAATGGTAGGACGACTCATACTCAGGATTCCTAGAGACCTTAAGTCGCCCTTGTAATCCCTCACCAAGGAGCAGGGAAGAGACAACCTGTTCATCCCAGTCATGGAGGAACAGGAGTCTCTATCTGAGGCCAGGCTGCAAGGAGAGGGGAACAGATACAGAATATAGAGGTGGCAGGAAAGCGACACCCATAACACACTTACCTGCCAAAGACACACTGACTGGAACCCGTGCACAAGTGCTGGTGTCCACACCAACATAAAAGGACACAGCACACACCACAAACCACACAGGGACCCAGGACACCCATTTCTGCAATAAACATAAGACAGGGGAATGTCAAGAAAACATGACACGAAACACCACCAGACATGTAACACCAAACTAGACATACAAACACCCTGAACTTAACCCACTGCATACAAATAGGGACAGGAAGGGAAGGAGACACTGGGATAACATTGATGACCACAGGGGTGGCCCTCACTGGACAGATGGAACAAGACAGGAAATGAGAACCACCAGCATACACCAAGGCTGGAGGAACACTGGGCTTCAAGCATCCAGCAGGGACTAAATAGCCCAAACAGCCACACCCACACACACATAAACCCAGTGTTCACAAAACACTAGGAAGGGAGTTAACCCTTCCCACACCAGACAGAGGAAGGAAGCCACATCAAGGGGAAGTCCACACACAAGCAAACTAAGCCACACGTTACCACCGGCAACCGCATGCGTGGCAACCATGTCACGGCAATCACCCAGAAGGCAAGACACTGCCACCGCATGCTCTCACAGTAACACATTGCTGCGGGCAACCACAAGTGTGGCAACAGTGTCACAGCATACACCACAGGCCAAGACAGCTCCATGCTCCCAACATTTCCCTGATATCTGCCAGGCCTCTGACATCATGTGCGGTGGAAGTGACGCACAGAGACCTGGCAAAGCAGAACTCTTGCCCAGAGCGTTTTGGCCTGTTCTGCACATGCGCGAGCGATCCTTCGCTCCCGGCTGGCAGTAGCCAGGGAAAGCGGGTGCCGGAGCCGCCTTCACTGAAAAGCTTACGCCAAAAGGGATGGGACAGAGGCTCCAGGCCCTCTTCAACCCCCATCCCCTGCACAGACCCTCCCAGATGGGGCAGACTGACAGGCTGTGCAAAACTTTCACTTGGACTCCCGACTCTGGCAGGAGCGGCTTCCACGCGATCCCGAGGACAGGAAACAACTGAAGCAGGTAAAGGGAGGAGGCCTTTTAAACTTGAGTTTCTACCATCTTTCCTGTCCTGGGGAGGCAGAGACACCCTCCTGTGAGTGCCATTGTGGAGGCGCCGGGGAAAAACCAACATGTCCTCATTAAAGGGAACCTGTCGTCAACTTTATGCTGACCGTACTGAGGACAGTATAAAGTAGTGACAGAAATGCTGATTTCAGTGGTGTGTCACACATCAGCTAAAAGTAAGTGGTTGTCGAGAATCAGTATCATAATCATTGCAGCCCAGGGCTTGAAAAGAGTCAAATCTACCTGAGAAGAGTCATGGCTATTCATAATCTCCTGCTCTCACCGCTCATTTGCTGATGATTGGCAGTTCTCTCCTAGAGAGATGGGGAGAAAACTAGGTAGAAGACTGTCAGTCATCAGCAGGTGGGCAGGAGAGCAGGAATTCATGAATAACCATGACTCTTCTCAGGTAGATTTGATTCTTTTCCACACCTAGTCTGTAATGTTTGTGATGTTGGTTCTCGGCAACCACTTACTTTTAACTTAGAAATGACAGACCACTGAAATCAACTCACTTGTGTCTACTTTATTCTGGCTTTAGTATGGGCAACATAAAGGTGACATATTTTATAGTCACACGAGACAGGAAGGGAGTGATGTATTGATTGTTTCCATACACTCAATTCATAAAAGCTCTTCTATGAATGAGGACGCAACAGCATCCCTCATCTGTACACTAAAAGCCAAGTGTATGTACATGAGAAATTGATAAGCAAAGAATCATCTGCCCACGTAGCAAAGCTAATCTCAATTCTCCAGCAGATAAATGTGTTTGTTATGCACATTTTTATGGCTGATTATACCCGATGCAAGGCTAGAATGCAAAGCCCCAATGTCATACACTGTCCTATGTCATTCACAGGGTCCGTGTTTTAAAAAAAACTACAGGGTGGACCATTTATATGGATACACCTTAATGAAATGGGAATGGTTGGTGATATTAACTTCCTGTTTGTGGCACATTAGTATATGTGAGGGGGGAAACTTTTCAAGATGGGTGGTGACCATGGTGGCCATTTTGAAGTCGGCCATTTTGAATCCAACTTTTTTTTCCAATAGGAAGAGGGTCATGTGACACATCAAACTTATTGGGAATTTCACAAGAAAAACAACGGTTTTAACGTAACTTTATTCTTTCATGAGTTATTTACAAATTTCTGACCACTTATAAAATGTGTTCAATGTGCTGCCCATTGTGTTGGATTGTCAATGCAACCCTCTTCTCCCACTCTTCACACACTGATATCAACACCGCAGGAGAAATGCTAGCACAGGCTTCCAGTATCCGTAGTTTCAGGTGCTGCACATCGCGTATCTTCACAGCATAGACAATTGCCTTCAGATAAAAGTCTAAGGGGGTCAGATCGGGAGACCTTGGGGCCATTCAACTGGCCCACGACAACCAATCCACTTTCCAGGAAACTGTTCATCTAGGAATGCTCGGACCTGACACCCATAATGTGGTGGTGCACCATCTTGCTGGAAAAACTCAGGGAACGTGCCAGCTTCAGTGCATAAAGAGGGAAACACATCATCATGTAGCAATTTTGCATATCCAGTGGCCGATCTGACCCCTTTAGACTTTTATCTTTGGGGTCATCTGAAGGCAATTGTCTATGCTGTGAAGATACGAGATGTGCAGCACCTGAAACTACGGATACTGGAAGCCTGTGCTAGCATTTCTCCTGCGGTGTTGCTATCAGTGTGTGAAAAGTGGGAGAAGAGGGTTGCATTGACAATTCAACACAATGGGCAGCACATTGAACACATTTTATAAGTCGTCAGAAACTTGTAAATAACTCATGAAAGAATAAAGTTACGTTAAAACCAAGCACACCATTGTTTTTCTTGTGAAATTCCCAATAAGTTTGATGTGTCACATGACCCTCTTCCTATTGAAAAAACAAAAGTTGGATTCAAAATGTCCGACTTCAAAATGGCCGCCATGGTCACCACCCATCTTGAAAAGTTTTCCCCCTCACATATACTAATGTGCCACAAACAGGAAGTTAATATCACCAACCATTCCCATTTTATTAAGGTGTATCCATGTAAATGGCCCACCCTGTATATTGCAGTGGTCCACCTCATTTGGCATCCATTGAGTCTATAAGGCTCAGCCTATGCACCAAAGATCAAATTTAAAAAAATTAAAAGAATAGAGACAGCGGGCAGAGTTACTGAACAAACAATACTGGCACACATGCCATGCACCTCACTTATTAATGAATTAAGGAACTTTTTGTGTCTCGCTAGTGTCTAGAAAATGGGGATTTGTAGGTGGATCTGTAAAATACACAACATTTATTAACCCCATAAGGACAGAGCGATTTTATGATTTTGCTTTTTGACTTCCTGCTTTCCCGGAGCCATAACGTTTTATTTTTCCATTCACATAGCCGTATGAGGGCTTATTTTTTGCGGGACAAGTAGTACTTTCTAATGGCACCATTTAATATTGCATACAATATAATGGGAAGCTAGTAAAAATTGGGGTGGAATGAATAAAAAAAAAGGCAATTTCTCCATAGTTTTATCGGTTTCATTTTTCACTATACGGTCAGTACAATTACAATGATACCACAAGTACATAGTTTGTATTGTGTTTTAATACTTAAAGAAAATAATTTAAAAAATATATATTTTCATCGCCATATTCTGACCCCCATAATTTTTTTCTATTTATATGTCTATGGAGTTGTGGCCTCATTTTTGTGGGGTTATCTGTAGCTTTCAATGATAACATTTCGGAGTTTGTATGGCTTTTTGATTGCTTTTTATTTTTAGGACATGGCAGTGCAAATGATATGTATTTTCTTATTGTTTATTTTTATTATGGGGAAATAGGGGTGATTAAATTTGTTTTATAGTTTTAAAAACATTTTTACACATATTTTAACAAGTGATTGTTAGACTGTTTGTCCTGTAGTCTGCAATAAATTAACATTGTGCAATGTTCCTATGGTGCCCTGCCACTTGCAGGCCTCCATAGGAAGTACGGCTGTAGTAGCCTCAGATCTTTCAGAGGGACCGAGGCTACTACAGTAAGTGTACACTATCTATAACATGCCATTAGTAAATGTGCAGCAAGGTTTATAACTCTTGCATTCTGTCAAATACTATTTCCATTACTTTCTTTGGTTCGCTACAACAAGGTCTACATAGAGGTTAACACCCCAACACCCAAACCCACCTTGGACAGGGGGCCTTGATACTTTTCCCCTCCCCTACCCCCTTTCAATGATACCTGGGAAAATTCCCCCTACCGCTAGTGACTAAAGTTTTATGGTCTATGGAGAGAGGATCTTGGCATATGTTCTCACCACTGCATGTTCTGTCTCTGCGGAGGGCCATAATGGAAACCACAAAAAACAAGGCATTATTAGCCTCCATAGTAAATACTAGGGGAGCAGCTAATGGTGTTGGATAGGTAGCAGTCATACTTATGTCCTGTCCTTTAAGATACCCTAAAGCCTCTGTCATCAATATTATAAGTAGCACATGGTAGGTGAAGGGCTGTGTTGCACATTTTGGGGTACTTTTTATGGTAAATACAACCCTGAATTCAGCTCTGTAATTTACCGTACTTCTTATTCTACAGCAATATAAATTCAGCACATCACTATGGACTAAGGTAATGAATAATCATTTGCATTAAGTGGTTTAAGTGTCTACTAACTGCAGTATTAAGATGAAGAATCTACCATTTCCTTCAGCTGCAGCCCAACTTGTGCTCTAAAGCTGAACGGACGGCTGCTGACCTACTATTTCAGATATAAAGAAGAGGTGGAATACATAAAAACAGGAACACAGAAATCACACTTGTGTAGCCGCTCTTGCTTTTTATTCCTGATCTCTCGAAGAAGCCTGCAAGATGCCAGGTGCTAATGGACAAGAAACAATTTCTCAAAGGAGATAACCTTTCCACTAAACATGCTTCTTTAGACTGAGATTTAAAGAAGAGTATACACTGGTTTATTTTTTAAATAGGTCTAAAATTCTGTAATGATCAATTCCATAATGTATTTTTACTATTCATTTTTTTTTTTTACAGAACTCTGAATCCATTGCATCATTGTGCATTACCCTAGTGTTACATGATAAAATCATGGCCATCTGTAGCCATCATTAAGGGATGGTGATGACTTCATGCAGCTCTCCTGTCCAGGTTCTTGTTCTGCTTGCTTCCACCACTGTCCGGTTCTGCCCGTTGTTCTGCTCTCTGTTACCATTCTCTTGCTGGGACCTCTGCTAGTGTTTCTTAAAAGACCAGTGTTCTCCAAAGCATTCCCATCCTCATTCCCATTCTTGCCAATGTCCATGCGTCACAGGTTTCTTAATGACCTTTCTCCAGTGCCTGGATTAAAAAAAAAAGGTCCTCTTGGTTCCTGAACTTGTCTGCCTGCCCTGACTTGTGTCTGTCTGACTAAGATTTCTGACAATGATTTGGTGCCAGGAATTGGTCTTAGTTCATCCACATGCCAGCGGTTGCTAACGATTACTCTGGGGGTAGTGGTCTGAGGATTCCCTGTGTGAAAATTCATACCCTCTTGAGGGAGTTAAAGGGGTATTCCCATTTCCATCTCAATCATCTCATTGATAAGATTAAAATATCTATCTAATCTGGTGGCCAGGGCAGTGGGAATTACAGACAGGGCCGTCTTTAATATTGATTGGACCCTAGGCAAATATTTACTTGGGCCCCCTGGATCCCGCCTTCCCACACCCTAGCATGCAATCCACCACAACACACACACAAAAAATCCACACATCTCGTAGAGTACAGTGAATGACTGTAAATACTTCCAGTTCTGAAGACTCCAGCGGCTCAGGATCAGCGTTCTGGGCAGCTGGGCTCAGGCTGGAAGTGGGCACCGCCCTGCAGGAAGGAGACCAGGGCTTGGCTCACCCTAGTGTTACAGCGCACCCTAGCACCCCACAGTATGCAGTATAGCACCCTATAGTATACAGCACCACACAGTATGCAGTATAGCACCCCACACTATACAGTACCCCACAGTATATAGTAGAGCAGTATAGCAGCCCACAGTATACAACACCTCACTGTATACAGCACCCCAAACTATACACGATACAGCCCCCCACACTATACAGTACAGCAGTATAGCACTCCACGCTATACCGCACCCACAGTATACAGTACAGCAGTATAGCACTCCACAATATACAGCCCCCCCACACTATACAGGCCCCCCACACACACTATACAGCCCCCCCCCCACACTATACAGGCCCCCCACAGTATACAGGCCCCTCACCGTATACAGCCCCCCACACAGTATACAGGCCCCCACACAGTATACAGACCCCCCACACAGTATACAGCCCACCACACAGTATACAGGCCCCCACACAGTATAGAGCCCACCACACAGTATAAGGCCCCCCACAGTATACAGCCCACCACACAGTATACAGCCCCCACAGTATACAGGCCCCCCACAGTATACAGCCCCACACAGTATACAGTCCCACACAATATACAGCCCCCCACAGTATACAGGCCCCTACACAATATGCAGCACCCCACTATACAGTAGTTTACATTATATTAACATAACAGCCCCTGTCACCTTTTTCTGATGTAATCTTCACACAAAAAAGCTCCACAGTTAACTTCTGCAACACTCCTGCTAGGACCTGTGATGACCTCATAGCCATGTGACCAGTATTTGCTAGGTTACTGGTCACATGGTGATGATGTCATCCAAGGTCCTAGATCACAACGTTAAAGTTCACAGACAGCTTGACACCCGAGGCAGTAGCTAGCAGGGCTCAAGAGGCAGCTGCCTTGGGCCCCCCAGGAGCAACTGGGCCCGGGGCAGCTGCCCCTTTTGCCCCTTGGTAAAGACAGCCCTGATTACAGAATGGGCACCACGGTGGCTCAGTAGTTAGCACTGGTGCCTTGTAGTGCTGGGGTCCTATGTTCAAATCTGACCAAAGACAACATCTGCATGGAGTTTGTATGTTCTCCCCGAGTTTGCGTGGGTTTCCTCCAGGTACTCCGGTTTCCTTCCACACTCCCATACTGATAGGGAACCTAGATTGTGAGCCCCATTAGGAACAGCTTAATGAAAATGTCTGTAAAGCTCTGGGGAATATGTCAGCACTATATAAGTGCATAAAATAAATAAACAGCCATGTTACTCCCATACACATGAATGTGAGCTAGACAAACAGCATAGCACAGCGAGTTATAAGAACAGCGCATCGCAACCCAGTGCATCTACATCATCTCCAGTAGGCCTCATGCCAGAACTCAATAATATATGTCTTCAGTAATATACTCCCCCTAGTGCTGACTGCAGACATCCTGAATTGTTTTGTTTGGCTCTTTGGGTGAATGGAAGCGGGGAACTTTACAAAACAAATTGGAGCTCTAACCCCCCATAAAGATATCATGAAATTAATTATGACAGTTTTGGGTCTATCTAAAAGGAATCAGAATCATTTAATAATGTAGCTGTCAATTCTTAATATTGTATAATCTTTTTAATAAATAAACAGATGTGGCCAAACTGCTTTAAAGGGCAGATGTCAGTAGGATCAACCCTATTAATCCAGTTATAGTGTTTTTGGAATTATGCATATTAGGGCTAATGTGCACCAAGGGCGTGCCATGGGCACTCAGTGCACTTTAGCTCCTCCTCCCTCCATTTGATTGATAGAACCAGGTGTCTAGATGGAGGTTAGGTGCACTTAACCTCCCCTTTGGTGCACTTAAAGGAAATCTGTTACCAGTGATCTCTCTATACAACTGTTTCCATAGGCTTATAGCTGTAGTTAACTTGATTAAAATGCTGCTTTTCTTTTGTTGATCCGAGGCTCTGTTTCTGAGTTATGATAATTTGTCTTAATATGCAAAATAGGTATTCTGTTCAATCAAGGCCTCACCGCTGCTCTTATTGCACCCAAGCTCCACTCATTTCTGTGGCCAGCCTCTCTCTGACTGCTTTGATTAACAGGACCAGGCAGTGGCAAAGCAGCGAGGGAGGGGCTGGCCACAGAAATGAGTGGAGCTTGGGTGCAATAGGAGCAATGGTGATGCCTAATTGCACCAAAAGTCTAATTTGCATATTAATCAAAGTGCCAGGAGCAGAGTCTCGGGCCAAGTCTAATAAAAGAAAATTACAATCATGTTTGTCATTTATTTCTTTGGGACTGCTTAATTTGTGCACACTGTCCTATGCATTCAAATAATGCACAAGGCTTATCTGCAACCCTATGTAATACCCCAGATAACGCATTATGCGTACAATGAGATGCGTCTAATGACATAATCTGATACCTCTGGCTGCTCTTCTACATAGGTTCTTGAACATTACGATAAAGGAGAAATCACAAACTTCAAAGTATTTAGGCACAGCTTGTGCAGTAATGTCAGCCTATGGCTTACTACCTAGGCCAGCTTCTTTACGCATGGTGAAGGAAATGTCAGCCGTGCCAAGGAATCGAAAAAAGCCAGAATATTAGCATATTCTTCCTCATTCTGTACTGCGCCTCCAACTATTTTATAATTACAATACTGGAGCTGCTAAACAATGTTATTCTGACAGAAATACAATATAGTATGCAGAAAAATATAACACTGAATACAATATAGTATACAACACAATGAATACCATATAGTATACAATGAAATATAACACTATGAATACAATATAGTATACAACACGATGAATACAATATAGTATACAATGAAATATAACACTATGAATACAATATAGTATGCAGTGAAATAAAGCACTCTGAATACAATATAGTATACAATGAAATATAACACTGAATACAATATAGTATACAACACAACGAATACAATATAGTATACAATGAAATATAACACTGAATACAATATAGTATACAACACAACGAATACAATATAGTATACAATGAAATGTAACACTATGATTACAATATAGTATACAACACGATGAATACAATATAGTATACAATGAAATATAACACTATGAATACAATATAGTATACAACAAAATGAATATCATATAGTATACAACGAAATGTAACACTATGAATACAATATAGTATACAACACGATGAATACAATGAGATGTAACACTATGATTACAATATAGTATACAATGAAATAAAACACTGAATACAATATAGTATACAATGAAATAAAACACTATGAATACAATATAGTATGCAATGAAATAAAACACTGAATACAATATAGTATACAACACCATGAATACAATATAGTATACAATGAAATATAACACTATGAATACAATATAGTATACAATGAAATATAACACTATGAATACAATATAGTATACAATGAGATGTAACACTATGAATGCAATATAGTATACAACACCATGAATACAATATAGTATACAATGACATAAAACACTGAATACAATATAGTATACAATGTAATATAACACTATGAATACAATATAGTATACAATGAAATGTAACACTATGAATACAATATAGTATACAATGAAATGTAACACTGAACATAATATAGTATACAACACCATGAATACAATATAGTATACAATGAAATATAACACTATGAATACAATATAGTATACAACGAGATGTAACACTATGAATACAATATAGTATACAACACGATGAATACAATTTAGTATACAATGAAATATAACACTGAATACAATATAGTATACAACACAACAAATACAATATAGTATACAATGAAATGTAACACTATGAATACAATATAGTATACAACACGATGAATACAATGAAATGTAACACTATGATTACAATATAGTATACAATGAAATAAAACACTGAATACAATATAGTATACAATGAAATAAAACACTATGAATACAATATAGTATACAATGAAATAAAACACTGAATACAATATAGTATACAACACCATGAATACAATATAGTATACAATGAAATATAACACTATGAATACAATATAATATACAATGAGATGTAACACTATGAATGCAATATAGTATACAACACAATGAATACAATATAGTATACAATGACATAAAACACTGAATACAATATAGTATACAATGTAATATAACACTATGAATACAATATAGTATACAATGAAATGTAACACTATGAATACAATATAGTATACAATATAGTATACAATGAAATGTAACACTGAATATAATATAGTATACAACACCATGAATACAATATAGTATACAATGAAATATAACACTATGAATACAATATAGTATACAACGAGATGTAACACTATGAATACAATATAGTATAAAACACGATGAATACAATATAGTATACAATGAAATAAAACACTGAATACAATATAGTATACGGAGTAATATAACACTATGAATACAATAAAGTAGACAGTGAAATATAACACTATAAATACAATATAATATACAATGAAATGTAACACTATGAATAGAATATAGTATACAATGAGATGTAACACTATGAATACAATATAGTATACAATGAAATGTAACACTGAATACAATATAGTATACAACACCATGAATACAATATAGTATACAATGAAATATAACACTATGAATACAATATAGTATACAACGAGATGTAACACTATGAATACAATATAGTATACAACACGATGAATACAATATAGTATACGGTGTAATATAACACTATGAATACAATAAAGTAGACAATGAAATATAACACTATAAATACAATATACAGGTCCTTCTCAAATAATTAGCATATTGTGATAAAGTTCATTATTTTCTGTAATGTACTGATAAACATTGGACTTTCATATACTTTAGATTCATTACACACCAACTGAAGTAGTTCAAGCCTTTTATTGTTTTAATATTGATGATTTTGGCATACAGCTCATGAAAACCCAAATTTCCTATCTAAAAAAATTAGCATATTTCATCCGACCAATAAAAGAAAAGTGTTTTTAATACAAAAAAAGTCAACCTTCAAATAATTATGTTCAGTTCTGCACTCAATACTTGGTCGGGAATCCTTTTGCAGAAATGACTGCTTCAATGCCGCGTGGTATGGAGGCAATCAGCCTGTGGCACTGCTGAGGTGTTATGGAGGCCCAGGATGCTTCGATAGCGGCCTTAAGCTAATCCAGAGTGTTGGGTCTTGAGTCTCTCAACTTTCTCTTCCCAAAATCCCACAGATTCTCTATGGGGTTCAGGTCAGGAGAGTTGGCAGGCCAATTGAGCACAGTAATACCATGGTCAGTAAACCATTTACCAGTGGTTTTGGCACTGTGAGCAGGTGCCAGGTCGTGCTGAAAAATGAAATCTTCATCTCCATAAAGCTTTTCAGCAGATGGAAGCATGAAGTGCTCCAAAATCTCCTGATAGCTAGCTGCATTGACCCTGCCCTTGATAAAACACAGTGGACCAACACCAGCAGCTGACATGGCACCCCAGACCATCACTGACTGTGGGTACTTGACACTGGACTTCAAGCATTTTGGCATTTCGCTCTCCCCAGTCTTCCTTCAGACTCTGGCACCTTGATTTCCGAATGACATGCAAAATTTGCTTTCATCCGAAAAAAAGTACTTTGGACCACTGAGCAACAGTCCAGTGCTGCTTCTCTGTAGCCCAGGTCAGGCGCTTCTGCCGCTGTTTCTGGTTCAAAAGTGGCTTGAGCTGGGGAATGCGGCACCTGTAGCCCATTTCCTGCACACGCATGTGGATGTTTCTACTCCAGACTCAG
The DNA here is from genome assembly GCF_014858855.1 of Bufo gargarizans. Classification (NCBI taxonomy): domain Eukaryota; kingdom Metazoa; phylum Chordata; class Amphibia; order Anura; family Bufonidae; genus Bufo; species Bufo gargarizans. Next base: position 390,644,075 of record NC_058083.1, on the reverse strand, counting down.
TCCACTGCTTCTGCAGGTCCCCCAAGGTCTGGAATCGGTCCTTCTCCACAATCTTCCTCAGGGTCCGGTCACTTCTTCTCGTTGTGCAGCGTTTTCTGCCACACTTTTTCCTTCCCACAGACTTTCCACTGAGGGGCCTTGATACAGCACTCTGGGAACAGCCTATTCGTTCAGAAATTTCTTTCTGTGTCTTACCCTCTTGCTTGAGGGTGTCAATGATGGCCTTCTAGACAGCAGTCAGGTCGGCAGTCTTACCCATGATTGCGGTTTTGAGTAATGAACCAGGCTGGGAGTTTTTAAAAGCCTCAGGAATCTTTTGCAGGTGTTTAGAGTTAATTAGTTGATTCAGATGATTAGGTTAATAGCTCGTTTAGAGAACCTTTTCATGATATGCTAATTTTTTGAGATAGGAATTTTGGGTTTTCATGAGCTGTATGCCAAAATCATCAATATTAAAACAATAAAAGGCTTGAACTACTTCAGTTGGTGTGTAATGAATCTAAAATATATGAAAGTCTAATGTTTATCAGTACATTACAGAAAATAATGAACTTTATCACAATATGCTAATTTTTTGAGAAGGACCTGTAGTATACAATAAAATGCAACACTATGAATATAATTAAGCATACGATGACATGTAACACTATGAATATCAGCTCCATTCTGGGCCACTGGTTATATCATGTGACCAGCACTCAGACTATTTGAATTCTTCTGTGTAGACCAGAAGGCAGTCTCTCTAAGCACATTACAGCTTCAATGTGAGTCTCCTGGGAATGTGTAGAGAGAATGATTTTTGGTCCATACACAAGATGTTCTAGGATCAAGATGGTCATCAAAGCATAAATTAACTGGTGTAAGTGATGTAACTGGCGACCAGAATGTAGCTGATAATTTGACATTAAGGCCCCAGTAAGGGAATGCACCACCCTGCACTACCTGTACCTGATGTTCCTTACAAAAGAATGCAACGATAAAACTTTTTCCTTGAATGCTTCATTCTGAAACATTCAACGGGATTGTCCCACCACGTGAGTAGGTGATAAGTATCTGATTGGTGAGAGGCCAACAGCTAGAGTCCCCAGAATGAATGGAATGATAGATGTACATTTTGCTGCTCTATTTGACTCTATGGGACTGTCGAAGAGAAGCCAAAAAGCGCAACTATCTCTGACAGTGTGATAGAGATAAACAGAGTGGCGGAAGTCGGATCCCCAACTGATCAGATATTTATCACCTACATATCTTGCCGACAGATGATAAGTTCTTTATAGTGGACCAACTCCTTTAATGATAATTGTTAATGACACAACCTGTAAAGACAATTGTAGCCGTTATGTCACTGCAAAATGTTCTTGGTGGTTACTTTCGAAAGCAATATATTTAAATGCACCACAATAGGTAGTTCCTGCAGTGAGAAATGTTGCACATCAATGTTAGGCATTCACTATCCAGCCACTTCAAAAGATGCCACAACCAGGACCCAAGAGGTATAGCCTTTGCTGCGATTAAGAACATTTAGAAGAAATGGAGGGGAGAGGACCATATTACAAAAATGTCCCGTGCAGAATTCCGATTTATTTTCGAATTCAACACACTTCTACCCGACGGCCTGAATGACTATCTTTAACTATTTGGATTTTTGTAAACCCCAGGGCCGGGTGCCCCGGGCCGATGAGAAATCGGAGTCTGGCTGTTCTATCAGCACTTTGATCTCCGCTTGGTCTGGGGCTCCCGCCCCATTTCTACTATCAACCATCTCTATTATCAACCAATCTACTATAGACATATTCTCCCCTAGCAACAATAAACAGAGCATAATATAGTATTAGATGTAGATTCCCCACATGCAATATTAACTACAGATACACTATATGCCATATAACTTCCAAGCTTCACATAACAAAATAGGGTGATTTCTTATATGTCTAGCATTTTTATCCACTATGCCGCCGTAATTTTTCCGTATAAAAGCTCCTCTATAAAACTTTATAAAATTTTATATGTATAAAACTTTATATGTAAAAAAAAAATTTTGGGTTATATACATACTTTTTTATACTCATACTATCGTTATGAAACCCTCTATATTATCAAAACCAGCCTTGAAAGACTGATCGTCAATTGTCTGATCAATCCAACCTTGGAGGGGGTGGTTAAAAAGGGCACCACAAGCAATGGTGGGCTACCACTTAGGAAGGGGTCAGGTTAGACCCTGAAACGCATCTGGTGTCTCTGTAAATGCCTGCTTGTCCAAGTAACTGAAAGGACAATACTTTAGGAAGCGCTTCCATTTATTACCTGCCCAAAAATCCATCACAATCTCTCCGGCAGAATATAGAAGGATTACCAAGTGACAAGCCGACTCCACATAGGACCACGTGGTATACCGAATCCACATAACACCACGTGGGAAGCCAAGCGCTCTAAGCGCGCTGTACTCACACCGCACCACGTAGGATGCCAAACTTGCCTACCGTAAAGGAAGACGCCAGTAAGGTAACAGCAGGCAGTGCAATATTTTCCTGTGGGCCGCCACAGGAACAATACTAAACACACTGTCTGCTACTGGATTTTCATAACCTTCTGGATTGTATTAACCCTTTGTGACATATTCTGACTATTGGAAATTTAACCGCGTCTCATCTCCCCTTTGGCCAAACAGGACCATTTATTACTATTACTGAATATTATCAGTTATTTTGGCCATACCCTTGCGGTCACATTGACTATATACTTCCACTCACTACCTGTGAAGACCTTCAGAGTTTTACCATACCACTCTACCATTCCTATTTTGTATATTTAATTTCCTTTTTATATGTTCGAGATATTTTTTGATATACCCATATTTTTTAACCTTAGGTATAAAGTAAATAGGGAGAATAAACCATTATTTATTTACCACTTGTCTGTCCTCTACTTGTTTACCAGATATAAGTGTGCCAGTCTACCAATAATACTTTCACCGATAACATAATATAGAAGGTAAAAGTGACAATATATTTCAGATATCAAGATTTATTGGCAGAGCTGTTCAAAGGAGGCACTAAACCCAGGAGATCATAAAACAAAAGACATGAGAACCCCTGGACTACACTGCGGTCTGGATGTATAATAGTACATTTGAAATAAAATTAATAATTTAGAACTTTTTCAGCTTTACAACCACAATTACTAAATGTCTGCAAGACTATAAGTCTCCATTTGACACATCCTTGGATCACAATTGCAGATATTGTAGAATTCATGAATTGCCCTCTAAATATGATTTGACATTGCTATACGTTATACAAATTGAGCTGGAACACATTCATATATCAAGTAATATATTTTTCATTATATAAAATGCACCCCCCCCCCCCCCCCAAAAAAAAAAAAAGTGGGGGGAAAATGGCAGTGCATCTTATAGTCCAAATGCTAAAGACCACTTCCATTATGGAAGCATTCATTAGTATACAGGAGGCGGGTAGTGGTGAGGGAAGCACTGCACTGGCTGTACTCACCCTCCCTGGTTTTCTTCGGTGCCTGCTCTGCACTGTGTCCTGACTGCGTACAGCATCAGAACATAGTGCATGTAGGCGCATGCTAGGACCTGACGCTATGCGACATCAGATCACAGTGCACCATGGGCCGGAGGAAGTGGTGTGGTGCAGGTAGGTCTGGTTATGCAGAGTGGCAACGCCATCCTGAGCAATCAAGATAAGTGTATTGTTATTATTTTTATTAATGTCTGATCTGAGGTCTGAAGAGGGTCTGATCTGAGGCTAAAGGGGGTCTGATCTGTGGCTGATGGAGGCTGGGGGATTTGATGAGGATCTAATCTGCGGCTGATGGGAGTCTGATCTGAGGCTGACGGAGGATTGGGGAGTCTGAAAGGGGTCTGATCTGAGGCTGATGGGGGTCTGATCTAGGGTTGGACGATATCAAAAATATTCAGACGATAAGGATATTAAAAAATTTATCGCGATATGGGGGCAGCCACAAGGAGACGTTACACTGTATGGGGGGCCACAAGGAGACGTTACACTGTATGGGGGGCCACAAGGAGACGTTACACTGTATGGGGGACCACAAGGAGACGTAACACTGTATGGGGGGGCCACAAGGAGGTGTTGCACTATATGGGGGGCCACAAGGAGGCGTTGCACTGTATGGGGGGCCACAAGGAGGCGTTACACTGTATGGGGGGCCACAAGGAGGCGTTACACTGTATGGGGGGCCACAAGGAGGCGTTACACTGTATGGTGGGCCACAAGGAGGCGTTACACTGTATGGGGGGCCACAGGAGACGTTACACTGTATGGGGGACCACAAGGAGACGTAACACTGTATGGGGGGGCCACAAGGAGGTGTTGCACTATATGGGGGGCCACAAGGAGGCGTTGCACTGTATGGGGGGCCACAAGGAGGCGTTACACTGTATGGGGGGCCACAAGGAGGCGTTACACTGTATGGTGGGCCACAAGGAGGCGTTACACTGTATGGGGGGCCACAAGGAGGCGTTACACTGTATGGGGGGCCACAAGGAGGCGTTACACTGTATGGGGGGCCACAAGGAGGCGTTACACTGTATGGGGGGCCACAAGGAGGCGTTGCACTGTATGGGGGGCCACAAGGAGGCGTTACACTGTATGGGGGGCCACAAGGAGGTGTTACACTGTATGGGGGGCCACAAAGAGGCGTTACACTGTATGGGGGGCCACAAGGAGGCGTTACACTGTATGGGGGGCCACAAGGAGGCGTTACACTGTATGGGGGGCCACAAGGAGCGTTATAATAAGGTCTTATGGGAGCGAGGAGGAGGGAGAGCCGGGGCGGCCGCTGCGGGAAGTAGTAAGTTTATAATTTCGTCATCAGACTGAGCACACTAGTGAGGCAGCCGCAGGAAAAGTCTCTCCAGAGACACCAGTACTCACACAGGGGATCGCCACATATACAATAGAGCCGACACTGGTGGGTGACGACGGTGGTGTCAGATGGTGGGTGGGAGGCGGAGCAAGAAGGAGGCAGGCCAGGAGCGAGAGGAAGTAATGTTACCCAGCGCTATGCAAGGTGCAGGGGCGGGTGGACGCAAGTTTAGAAGAGGTCAGCGCACATTTGCGCTGACCGCTTTGATGACGTCACAAAATACCGCAGTATTTAGTTTTTTGTGATACCGGTATATCGCCCAACCCTAGTCTGATCTTAAGGCTGATGGAAGCTAGGGTGGGTCTGATCTGAGTATGATAGACCACAGGGCTTTGATTTGGGGTCTGATCTGAGGTCTGATAAAGAATGGGGGTCTGATTTGGGGTTTGATGCTAATTGGGCATCTGATCTGAAGTCTGATGAAAAATATATATATATATTTTCCCTCTTCTAAATCCTAGGTGCGTCTTAAAGTCCCAAAAATATGGTATATCACACACCTATGCTGTATAGTATTTGTAGTATAAGAATACGCAAGTAAATAAACTTTGCCATATATTGGATTAAAGTAATATACTTACATTTGTATTTGTCTTCTAATAAACCCTTAGACAGGGATATAAGACCAATTTTCAGAGACTGCACTCGGATTTTCCCAGTCCGACCCCTGTGAACAATACAATATCAGTCTATAAGTTTCATTCACATCTTGGTTTCATAACTTTTTGTTATAAATGAGCTCTTAAAGTGTTGTCCTTACTCTTAATCATGATAACATTAACAGGGGTCCTGTGCCCCCTCCATATGAATGTGGGTTGGTTGAGAATGTACTCTACAGCTCCATTTATCTCTATGGGAATGCCAGCAAGCTTGCTGAGTGGATAGGTTTTTCCTTGTGTGATTCTAATGCTTTGTTAAGCACTGTAAAGAGGTTCTCCAGGACTGTGCCTAAAAATTCTCTTCCAGCTAACCCATACTCTGAGCACTACTTGCCCTTTTGCCACTCCACCGATTCTGCGATCCCAGTTGGGATCACATGACCACTCGACTGGCTGCGGGCTTTTCCTCTGAAGCTGTCACCAGAATGTGCTCACCTCTTCAGCTTTATAATGTAGATGTAGCTGAAAAGGCAGAAAGAAGAGCACATCTCATCGCAACATCAGAGGAAGAGCCTGCTGCCATTTGGGGTTGGGGGTCATGTGATCCCAGCCAAGATCATGGAATCAGCAGAAGGTTAAGTACTGCTCAAAGTGTCTTCTCTACTCCAGAGGTTTTAGGTTCAGACCCAGAGAGCCACTGTAAGTCAAATCCATCTGATGTCTCTCCAGTCAATGCATGATGTCCCACAAACTTCATAATCTCCCCTTCTGTATTTCTCTAGATTAATTTTTCTGGGAAAAATAAAGTTTTGCAACATTTACAAAGAGCCTAAAGACAGATGAAGAAGATGCCACTTTCTGACAATAAGATATATTACATAGTTTAATATAAATGTATACCTGTAGTCAAGCAAAACTGGAATGATTGGTACACTTTAAAGTATCCTATGGACTATGATGTTGTTTTCATATCTATTGTGTGAAGTGATGACTTTCACATTGTGCATACTGTATGTACTGATAACTATGGAGGCAGCAACTCTAGCTGTGGTCTATGGTGCTGCAATTAACATAATACATTTTCAAATTACGTAGATCCCACCTTCTGTAATAAAACTGCAAGTGGAAGTGATTAAAATCCATCCACAGGATTGCTTACACAGCATTAAACTTGAAAGTGTTCCTGTGGATGTCCTGCAGAATTGTAAATGAAGCTCTAGGCTATAAAGTCTGGAAGGAATGTGTCAGATCACTGTTCACACAGGGAGATTCCCTGCCCTGAAGTAATGAATTAGATGTCTGCACCGGCGATGCCTTCACCCGCTGAATGAGATATACTCAATCATCTGCACAGTTACTTGTGTCTTTATGTCTCATGGACCCTATTACTTGTGAATACATTGAGAGAACTGTTGCAGATTCACATTTATATAAGTGCACAGATTTATTCTGGCCTACTGCATTTTGGGGCAAAGGGGGCTTTTATTAGTCATTGCTGCGTACACCAATTTACTGCTATTTAACCATCTTGCAGATGGCTCAATTTAAAGGAAATCTGTCACCAGCAACCTCCCTATCCAGGTGTTTGCATAGACACCTAGCAGTAGTTCACCTGATTAAAATGCTGTTTTCCTTTTGTTGATCCGAGGCTCCGTTCCTGAGTTATGACACTTTTTCTTAATATTCATATTAGGCCTTTGGTGCAATGAGAGTGTCATTGTTGCTCTTGTTGCACCCAAGCTCCACTCCTTTCTCTGACCAGTCTCTCCCTGACTGCTTTGCCACTGTCTCACCCTATCAATCAAAGAAGTGAGGGAGGAGCTGGCCACAGAAAGGAGTGGAACTTGAGTAGAGCAACGGTTATGCCATCATTGCACCACAAGCCTAATTTGCATATCAAGAAAAAGTGTCAAAACTTGGGAACGGAGCCTCAGATCAACAAAAGAAAAACAACCTTTTTTAAAAAAAAAAAAATTGTTTTTATTTTATTATTGATTGTTACATAACATCAGGGTACGCAGACCCTGAAACATTATCACTGAGAAATGGGATATACAGAATCCAAAACAAAGTCACTTACAACTGGGGTGCGCAGACACCAAAACAGTGTCACTTACAAAAGAGGTCTGTTGACCTCGGAACAATGTCACATATTAATGGGGTACACTTCAACACATCAATAGAGCACCAATAGAGTCAAAAGTTAGCTTAAAAATCAAGTGAAAAAAGGACAAGAAAAGACATGAATTGCAAGATCCTCACCAAAGAGCCATCTGGGTTCCCAGTCATGAAGCCAGTGTCTGACTTGTGTGATCCCTTTAAATTTACACTCTGCTATTGGTATTTCCATGCATGAACTCCAGATTATTCCATAGCGGAAGATGTTTAGATATTCTATAAGATAACCAGTACCTTCTCCTCAGTATTCTCCACGTTGCTATAGTATCTTTTATACGTATAGACTGCTTGATCCACACAGGAATGCACTGCAACCTAGCATGTAAGAGCGTCACTAAGGAACAAGGAGCACAGAAACCTCTTTCCAAGGACAACGCTGAGTAATGACTAGTCCCATTAATCCAATCTGTTATATGTCTAGCCATGCATGCCAAGTTATACCCTCTGATGTCTGGAAAGGCTACACCACAGTGCTCTTTCGAAGCCATAAGTTTGTGCAGTTTTTGTTAACTTATTGACATCGGTATGCTTTAGCAGTAAAGGAATAGTCTGTAGGGGGTCTAACAATTTGGACATGGACATAATTTTAAGTAGATGGTTGCATCCCAATTTATGATAGTGGGAGGTCATGCCACAATCAACGGAGCATAATTTAGTCTATATATTGACTCCATGGTATTCCCTATTTTTATTCCCAGATGGGTAATATAGGAACTAGCTACTGGTATTCCATCCACATCTGTGACTCGTCCCCCATGGTGTTTACTGTGCATGAAAAGTACTTCACTTTTTGTATAATTGATTCGGAGTCCTGAAAAGGACCCAAAGGCTCTTAACATGCGCATCATTTTGGCCTATATCCTTAATAGGGTCCGCCATGAATAATACTATATCGTCAGCAAATAGTGCTAGCCGCATTGTTTACCCACCACCAGTCCTACAAAAGTATCTGACGAGTCCAGGTAACTGTCCAGTGGCTCTATTGCCAGATCAAACAGTAATGGGGACATAGGGCATCCTGTTCTGGTACCCTTCTGAAAGGGAAACGGGTCAGATAAACATCCTGCAGTACATATCTTAGCCTTAGTGTTCATGTATAATCCTTTAAGAAAGATTCAGAATAAACCTTTAAAACCCATGGCGTCCGAGACCAGGTCTAACTATTTCCAACAAAAACGCCTTTTCGGCATCCAATGTTAAAATAGCCGAGTTTCTCCCCAGATAAGCCAGTGATCTCGCGACCGACGGTGCCAGTAGTACCTTAGTGACTACCGATCTACCCTTAACAAATCCCACCTGTCTAGAGGAGACCAACGTGGGAAGAATATCTGCTAGCCTATTGGCCAGTAATTTGGGAAGTATTTTCAGATCCTGATTTATCAGTGAGATTGGCCTATATGAAGATGGGTCTTCAGGATCCTTCCACTCCTTGTGTATTAAGGTAATGAAGGCTGTATTCATGTGGCCAGATAGTCTGATCCCTTCCACAATGGAAGTGAATAGAGTGCTGAGTACGGGGACTATCTGAGCACTCATTGCTTTATAAAAGTCAGAAGAATATCTATCTGGACCTGGAGCCTTTTTCGGACAGAAAGGACTTTATAGTTGCCTGGATCTCCATTGCTGTTATTGGGGCATTAAGAGACGCAAGCTGTTCATCGGTAATCTTAAGCAAAGACTGCATCCAAGAATGATCGTCCCTCCCTTTCGCCCCCCCCCCCCCCAAGTAAAACCTAGACATATAGTCACTCAGTATGCCATTTATATGTTTAAGTCTGTGCTCCTTGGTCCCATTCCCCCTCCTCATACTATTAATATGAGTCGACCCCTCCCTATACTTTCCTTCCTGTCGGCCCATATGTCAAAGTCTCTCTGGGCCGAAACCCATATCTCTTTAGTGACCTGAGTCTGAGCCGAAAGTCCACATACGCCGTTCTCAATACAGTACTCATCTTGTCAAAATTCGCTCTTGCTAGCTTCTTTATAGACAAAACATATGCCATTACGCGCCATTCACCGTCACTGAATTATCTTAATAAAGTCCTCATCCTGCAACAGAAAATTTGGGAACCGTCATATGTAGGGCCACTCCAAAATGTTTATATGCCATTCTATGTCATTTGTCACTGTTGAATGTATTTTTCCTTTGTCACAGCTGCTAAGTTCCTATTACAGGCTGGTGGATGTGATACACACATCCAACACTAGGTGTCACCCTCACAGCATATATATATATAGGTTAGCACACAGGAAGAGACAGGAGATTAGAAATGGGAGTTTAGGAGTGAGGAGTTAGGAGGAGAGGAGCCAGGTTTGGCTCTGTCCTCTGGGCCTTGCCCCAGAGAGTGAAGCTACTTCAGCCATGTAGTTCAAGCCTAGGACTTATTGATCCGTAACAGTAATATCCCTACTAGGAACCCTTCCGGGGACTTAGGGAATAACTGCTGTATCTACTGCAACCTCTTCAAAGAATGGACCAGAGAGTTTGCCTTCCGTAACGGAGACCACCCTTCGGGTTGCTGGATTATTTAACTATAGACTATTGGCAAAGGAAGATAACTGCAGTTTATCAGGTTTTAGTCACGTTTGCATTAGGTGGAGAGTTTTTAAGCTACAGGCTGCCCACCATAACCAAGGACAGAAAGGCCATCTGTCAGAATACTTACTTACAGAGGATCTAAACTACTATTGAAAGGCTGAGTAACAAAAGCAAGATCAGGAACCAAGTACAAGATCTTCACTTCTATACAGTGGAGCTGGAACCTATAGACACCACCATACTGAGCCTGGTATGGGAATTTACAGCTTTACCATCTGTATTTATGACAAAGTGCTGCTAATGGATAATGTTTATTGCAAGACTACAATTTACAAGTAAAGTTCCTGTTTGCTTCAACCATTGCCTCCCTCATCATTTCACTCCATCTCCTCATTGCACCTAGCGGTGCTGGCGTCACAAACTCAACACAGGGGCCCAGCCACCAAAGCATACCCGTTACCATCAAGGGCACCTCAACTTCCATCTGGGTGGTGTTGCCTGCAATAGAGAGTGCCCCAGAGGATTTAGTGCTGTCTTCCCATCCACTGCACGCCGGCCCTAGGGGACAACTGAACTGTGAGTACTACTATTCTCGGCACCTCATCACTAGTACACTTACTCACCACACATCACCCTTAGGGTGTCCGTTATGCTGCACATAAAAAATCTGCACCTCAAGGGTGCTGATCTTCAAGGTCAAGAAGCAAAGGAGAGTGGTCTGATATGACCATATCACCAATAGCTATGGCTGATACTCTCTGGAGAGCCGCTGGAGACAAGAATATATAGTCTATGCGGGACCAAGTATTATGAGCATGTGAGTAATGTGTAAAATTCCGCCCCTGGAGATGATGTAATCGCCAGCTATCTCTTAGAGATAGTATAGTTACAAAGTCTGCTAAGCTATCCTGGTTACCCTTAGTTCTGTCATGCCTTCTATCTTCCTGTCCATTCATAACCAGATTAAAGTGTCCGCCGACTATTTTGGTCTGATGCATGTCCTATAGTATCTAGAAATCCTTTCTGGCCTTGGTTTGGGGCATATACATTATATAAACTGAAATCCCCAAAAGGCCCCGAAACATGCATCCACACCATCCTCCCTGCATCATCTGCCTCCACTGATTGTACAAGATGAGAAAGGTGTCGTCCTATAAGTACCAGTACCCCCGCCTTTCTATCTACCACTGCGGACCCATATAATTATTCAAGCCACATCTTTTCCATTCTATGGTAGTCTTCCTTCGGAAGATGGGTCTCCTGCAGAAGCGAAATATCTACCTTCAACCTTTTAAGGTGTCTCAAGTCTTTCATGTGCTTGTTCGGGGAGCGCAACCCCTTAACGTTCCAAGAGATAATTCTCATAGTCTACTCCTGCAGGAAGATCCATGTCCCAACCAAGCATTTGCACTAAGCATAGCTCTAGACAAGAGCTGGCTATCAGCAAGGCGTTGCCTCCCAGCTCAGCAACTCCCCTGCAACTCAGTACCCATGACATGCCATAGTGACACCCCAAAACATGAGAAAACAAAAACTTAAAAAACAAAAGAACATGTAAAAACAACTTAGACATATCTTCTAGACATGACTTCCTTTTTTCTGGTATTCGCAGCAGAAGCTCAGCGCATCAGTAGTAAAGCAAAAAAATTTACCTCCTTAATCGGAACCTAGAAAAGCATCCATCTGTGATGTTCCAATGTCAATGCTCTGTTTACTAGAACCCCACAGATATTTTCCTCCAATTGCGCCTCAGGCTAAAGCTTGATATCACTTTCCTCTGGCATTCTTAAGGTGTTTCCCATTGAGAGGGCGTTGTGCTTTTGGCGATCTTTGACACATAGATGGCGACCCCGAAGGAATAAGGCTCCATTCCCGGCACCTAGATGTCATATCAGTGGGGGTCGTCTGTGGTTCAAAAGTCCCTTCCTCGCTTTCTCTTTCTTCTGGGAGCAGTAGGCCTCTGCTTCTCTCGGGACTTCAAACTGCCGGAATGATCCATCCTGCTGCCGGATTTTCAATATGGCAGCATAAGCAAGTTAAAATCTAATCGCTTTCTTATGCATTCCCGAGCAAACAATGCTAAAGGCTCTGCGCTTACTTGTGACCTCCGCCAAGTAGTCAGCAAATAGTAGCACTTTGAGTCCTCGCAAGATCAAGGGTTCCCGCCACATTCTATACGCCCTTAGTATGTCTTCCTTATCTGAATAGTCCAAGTACTTGCAGATTACTTTCCTTGGCTTTTGATTTATATTTGTAGAGGCCTTTTTAGGGAGTTCTCTCGGGGGCCCACATGGTGTGCTCTCTCCACTTTCCTCCTATCCGACAGACCCAGGGCCTGGGGCAGTTCATACTCAAACAGATGGCGGAGATCTTTCTGCTGCACCGATTCAGGCACTCGTACCAATCTTAAGTTGCTTCGGCAAAACCTATTCTCCAGGTCGTCAAACTGGTTAGCTAGCTGGAATAGATCATGAAGTTTGGTTGTGACGTCAGCAGAATTCTCCTCCATGCACGCCACGTGCTGTTCCACTTCTCATGCCTATGCTCATGGAGCTCAACCTACTCCTGCAGCTTATTTAGCGTTGTTTGCACTGTTGATGACAGGGACGCAATAATGTCCGGCGCAATTGTTTGCCACCTATATGGCAAGTTGTCGTACATCTAAATTTCACCCTACATTATCAAATAGGTCCATCTGCGAGTCCATTTGTCTGTTTTCCAGCGTTTCACTCTCTTTGTGCTGTGGAGTGAAAGGTGGAGTCGGTGCCATCTTGGAGAGCGGGGGGGTATTTATGTCAGTAACTCGGCCCGAGGAAATAGATTTCTGCCCGCTCCGAAGTAAATAACGCTCCATACACTCACAGGAGATGGTAAGTGATGAAATGATCTCCCGTCAATACAGGAGGATGTAGCGGAGCGGACTGCAATGCAATGACCGCCGAGGAGCTGGTGTTTCTGCGTCCTCACATACCAGCGCCGGAACCGGACGTCCCCAAAAACTACCTTTTAATCAAGTGAACTACAGCTATGTGACTATGCAAACAGTTTGATAGAAAGGGTCACTGGTGACAAATTCCCTTTAAAAGGGTTGTTCAGGATTAGAAAGACATGGCTACTTTCTTCCAGAAACAGCACCACACCTTTCCTCGGGTTCTGAGTGGTATTGCAGCTTAGTCTGATTCACTTCAATGGAACTCGGCTGCAATACCAGACACAACCCATGGACAGGTGTGGTGATGTTTTTAGAAGAAAATAGGCACATTTTTGTAATCCTACACAAACCCTTTAAATGAGTCCATTTTTGTGCCAGATTCCCTTTGAAGAAACACTAAGAGCAACTGACACACTGTGCTATGCTTAGGTCCCTTTACATGGGCTGACACGGCAGGAAATAATCATGTTCCCAATAATGCCTTCTCTTCAGAGGAGGTGAGAGCTGCATTTACATGCAAAAAAAACCTCTGCTGTATGGGGACCAGGGTCACTTTACACCGTGTGGGAGATTAGCTCGTGGGGATCACCTTTTTCTGAACAGACAGTCCGTAAGCAGGCAGTTTCCTTGAAAATCTGGCTTGTTGCCAGGTTTATTTAGGCACAAAGGTTTGCACAGCAGAAAACAAACAAAACATAAAGTAAATCCTTGCCGTCCGGCGCTAAGCTATACAGTCGTGTCCTGACTATACGGTGTGGGGCTGCTCCCCAACATCCACAACACAAATGGTAAAGCAAACCTTTTTGTTTTTCCCGCATCCAAACATAGCTCTCTCTTCAGCAACACAGGTTACAGTCCTGAGACTCAGCACATGAGAGCCCTGTTGTGCTCTCTTCCTGTTTATTTAAAGTCCACCTGGAGGTGAACTCCAGTGGACCATAATCTCTGGACCGGAACCCAGCCTGCCACAGAGGCTGGAAAAACCCGGGCCGGATTCCGGTTCAGTCCCTGACAACAGAGCGCATGCGAGGTGAAACATACCTATCATCCACCACCTCACCTCGCATACCGTCACAACAGGGAGAATCCCTGTCCAGAAATAATGATTTAGGTGTCTGTAACAATGATGCCTGATCGCTGAATGAGATTTGCTCAATCATTGGGTGATCGGTGGCACCTTAACACGGGTCAATTATAGGGAACAAGCTTTCCTAGGAACACTCCTCCCCAATCATTTCTCTGTTTGTCAACCCATGTAAAGGTGTGGTGCATGATACAGGGAGTCACTTTTTGGTGTTATGCACCACCCCCAAGGAACTGGATTAGACATAACAGAGCGTATGAATTTTGCCCTGAATGTCCATTTAATCTAAAGATGGCCATACATGTTAGAGTAACATCAGCCGAACCCACCAATTTCAGTGGAACTGGGCAATCATTTAATGTGCTTAAGGGTAACCCAACTTTCTGTCATCTACTGTTGGAAAGTAGGATGGGAGAAGTGTTGGGCTGTTGGATTAGTAGTCTCTGATGGCAGCTTTATCTCCTCTCCCCCTACAGAACACATGCATGCTTGGCCTAGCTGAAAGTGCCTGTGTGATGGGGGGGGGGGGGGGGGTGTCAAGAGGAATAGCTGTTTGGCCAACCAACTATTTATATTGTATGGCCAGCCTTATTCATGTGAGCCTCTGGCCAGGAGAAGGGTACTGTTGAACTGGTGTGAAAAGGCTTACACAAAGGCTTGAACAAAGAGGTCAGTATTGGTCTGGCTCACATAAAAACGGCTGTTACTTAAAGAAGAATTCTACCTGCAGTTATTAGCTGACATTAGATCACAAAATGGATGGGCTATAACATCACAGGTGACAATGGTGGTCTTAGCTCACAGTTCTCAAGCATGTCGACTTCTGAAACGTAAGACGATAAATTTGGATAGAATCCTCCTTTTTCAACTCATAATGGAAGGGATCATGGCATGAAAATCTACAAAATAGAAGCTTCTAACTCAAACTGTTCTATTTCCCAGCAGGGAAATTAGTTTTTTTTAATTAGGTTTTTTATTTTTTAAACAGTTTGACGTTTTGAAAGGAGAATACGATGAACTGACACTTTAAAAGTATTTTACTAAAGTTTCCTATTGCATGCCTAATAATGTAAAGTTCTGATATGAGAGTAAAGAGAGGGAACACCAAAACTGTGTTATCGCAGTAGGTCTTTAATGCATTAATATTTCAGGGTCACAATATCTCCAGTATGTCTTTAATACAGTGATTTGTACAACAGAAACTATACCACCGCAGAGTGTGACAGCGCACTACACTGCGAAGGGCAAAGAGTGGCTGACTCAGTGTATCTTTTGGATAATACTCCTCATTAATTCTGCCACTCTTCGGCTTTCTCTTGCTCAATCACGCTGTTTTCAAGATTCTTTAAGTTCTCAGAAGCAGAAACATTTCCGTATCAGCCAATGCTGCTTAGAAAAGGGACGAGGAGCCCTGTTCAGGTCTTTGATGACGCCGGCGCCAGGCTAATAAAAAATGGGCCTGCTACGTGCTAGGTAAGGTAATGTGCTACAAGTTTAGAAATAAGCAGTCCTAATATCTTCAGGGAAAACACTTGTCGAATATTAATAAGTGCAGGCTTTAGAAATTTGGAAAATTAGGGAAAAGACGAAAAGAGAACAAATGTTCTGCTGTTCTATATAACCTTAAGGGGACTGAAGTAAGTCAGATAAGATACAGGATGCAAGAGATTGATACTGCTTTAAAAGAAGAACAAAGAAAAACTAGATTTTCCAGCACATATGGATAAACTCTTAGGGTCCATTCACACGTCCGTATGTGTTTTGCGGGTCCGCAAAACACAGACACCGGCAATGTGCATTCCGCACATCGCCGCCACTCTCATAGAAAATGCCTATTCTTGTCCGCAATTGCGGATAAGAATAGGACATGGTCTATTTTTTTGCGGAACTGAAGTGCGGATCCGCAAATGTGGATGTGGACAGCACATTCCGGCCCCATTGAAAGTGAATTGCGGACCCATTTTACGAATGTGTGAATTGACCCTTATCCAGAGAAGTGGAACCCAAGGAGCATAAACTTTTTGGATATCAATGGCCTAGTCATCCTGAATATACCAATAGCAGAACTGGCCACTAAATAAGCTACATAGTAAAGACCAGCATAACACTTAACTGGCACTTGACTTGTAGTGTTGGACTGCCTTATACCCAGTGCAGGACTGTATAATATCAAATAGGCTTTTAAGAAACTCTGTTTCAAAAAAAAAATTATCACATTAACTTGGGGAAAGATCAGCTTACATGGTGACCTCCTTTTTATCTTATTGGGTCTTTTGTCACCCAAGATGGCCCCATCGTTTTTCAGACTACCTGATGTACATTGTGCATTTGGTAGCCAAAAATGGTTCCTGCTGCCCCTGGATTGACCAAAAACTTTTTATGTGAACATTGCTATCCAATCCAAGAGCAAGGCTGGGAAAGTAGGAAGAGTGTGCGGTCATCCTGGAGAAGAGAAGATGAGTCTGGGAATTAATAGATCTGCCACTAAAAAGATGAAAAGGAGGTCACCATGTAAGTGTTCTGTTCGTTCCCCATTTAATGTGATTTTTTTCTTGAACCTGAGGGTCACTTTAACCTGCAGTGTGGCACAGTATCATACCCAGCGGTACCTTGCTTTGACTGTATACCCAATAAATATTTGACTTAACATTTGGACTGCATTACACCCAATGGGTACTTGACTTGTCATGAAGGCATGAGTACTTGAATTGTAATGTTATAGCATTATACCCAATGGATACTCTATTTTCAGTGCAGAGCTACATCATATTCAGTATGTACATGTCTTGTATGTACTGTAGGACTGAAATATACCCAACAGGTACTTGAATTGCAGTGTAACACTATATCATACCCAATGGGAACTTGTCTATTAGTGGAGGATGGCATCATAACCTACAGATATTTGAATTGCAGTGCAGACTTTATAATATCCAATGGGTACTTGACTTCTAGTGCAGACATGTATACTTGATTTGTAGTGCTGTGGCATCATAGCTAATGGGTGGTAGACTTTCAGTGCAAGACTGGATGATATTACATGCAAGCTGCATAATATCCAAAGGATACTTCTTTTGTAGTGCAAGTCTTGGCAGGAAAATAACATAACTAATGGTCATTTAAAGTTCAATGCATACAGACTTCTTGTAGAAAACGAGTTTCAATAAGCAAAACAATGACTTTGTGACAACTTCTGCATACATGGGAGACCACCAATGACCTCTCTACTACCGTCTATTTCAATATAGTCTGAATAGGGTTTGTATATGCAGATAGACGTACAATCGGTACCACACGTTCTCTTTTATAGGCACTACAAGGGTAAATATAAACTTAAGTTATCTTATGCAAACAGTGACCAAAATCAAATAAATTATCTAATTCTACATATTGAATACACAGTAAATTTCCTTTCTTTAGGAAAGATGGGGAACGTAATAATATAATGTTGCATGATATGACAGAGAGAAATGGAGCCGATTTTTTTAAATAGAGTAAAAAAAAAAGTGGCCCAACGAGGTGTCCCCTGCGCAGCGCACTATGGTTAGGATACAATGACCAGTGTTTTAAACAAAGGTTTATTCCTTGTTTCTAAAATATATCTGGCCTTTGCTTCTGATTTACTAAGGCTGCCGCTGTGAACTGTTGTACAGGACAGCAAGTGAAGAGAGGATTATGCAAGAGCCGCTGTACTCTCAGCAGCAGCCGGCTCTCTGACTTCTCTGACTATCAGCAGGGAATACCGTTCCTGGAGAAACATCTGGTTTGCTTTTATAGGATTAAATGAGACAACTCTAACTTTAGTTTTTCTCGTTTTCATCATGTGTAACATTTACAGACTTCAACTGAGAAGCTAAAATTAGAGATAAAGTAAAATGCAGGTTCAGTTCTTGATATTGTAAGGCATCATGCTGTAATCATTACAATCTTCATTCATCATTACCTGAACATGGACACTGACAATGACTGTATCTATGGGAACCTTTTACCATGAAAATGCAGTGAAATTTGCCAAGAGCATGTTATAACGCTGAAGGAGCTGAGCAGATTGATATATGGTTTTGGAGGAAAATAATATCATTCATTTAAAGGAATTTTCTGAGATTTTTTTAACTGATGACCTATCCTCTGGATAGGTCATCAGTATCTGATCGGTGCGGGTCCAACACCCTAGACCCCTGTTGATCAGCTGTTAGAGAAGGCACTGGAGCAGGCAATAGAATGGCAGCCTACTCTCAGTTTAGTCTAGGCCATGTAACGTCATGTTTATCGGTCGCATGGATTAGACGCAAGCACAGCCGCTATCAAATGGACGGCGCAGTGCTTGGTAAGCTGTGAGAAGGTATAAACAAAATAATGGTAGGTAGCCCTCCAGTTAATACTTAGCTTTTAATAGATACCTTAAAATAAAAGCCCATTAGATAATTGGTGAAAGCACGCTTGTGCAATGGTTAACTGTGCAGAAATTGGAATGTTATTACCACTTCCTAGATCCATGGTTTCCGGGGGTCCCCGCTGTCAGGGTGCTGGGTCTCCAGCTCTATTTGCACCTACTTGGCCTGAGCTAATCTTTACGCCCAGGTAGCAGAGCATTCGCCCTGACAAGGGTGACCCCTCTGAGCAGTTCCCCTGACAGCTCACTAGGATTCCTTGCTTTGCCCTGTTAGTCTTGTGACTACCCAGCTTTATAGTTGATAATTGATATGGTTGAAAAAATACATAAGTCCATAGGTGGGGATGTGAATCCCAGAAGGAAGTGAGACTCAGATTTTTACACATTTTCATAAGCATCAATGTTTACTTCTAAGAATTCATCTAAACCCCTTTTAAAACTGTCCACTGTTCCTGCTGTGACCAGGTCCTAAGGAAGTCTATTCCACAGTTTCACAGTTTTTACAGTAAAGAAACACTTCTGGGGACTGAACTTTTTGTTCTCCAGTCGGAGGCAGTGCCCCCTTGTCTTTTGAGAGCATTTTACATGGAACAGTTTTTCACCATATTTTTTGTATGGCCCATTTATATACTTGTATAGGTTAATCATGTCCCCCCCATTGACGTCTCTTCTCATAACTAAATAAATGTGTTTAGTCGATCTCCTCTGTACTTTTTCCAACTGAAGTGCATCCTTTCTATGGACTGGTGTCCATAACTGAACTGCATATTCCAGATGAGGCCGCACCTGCGCTTTGTAAAGTGGTAATATTACACACCTGCCCCGCGAGTCCATGCCTCGTTTAATGCATGACAATATCCTGGTGGCCTTAGAAGCAGCTGATTGACATTATATGCTGTTATTTAATCTACCATCTATAAGGACACCCAAATCCTTCTCTATAAGTGACTCTCCCAGTGTTACATCACCTAGGACAGTGATGGCTAACCTTGGCACTCCAGCGGTGGTAAAACTACAACTCCCAAGATGCCCCCCTTGCTTGGCTGCTCTCAGAACTCTATAGAAATAAATGGAGCATGCTGGGAGTCGTAGTTTCACCACAGCTGGAGTGCCGAGGTTAGCCATCACTGACCTAGGATATCTGAAGCACGGAGATTATTACTACCAAAATGCACAACTTTACATTTATCCAATATAGAACCTCATTTGCCAAGTTGATGACGATTCCCTCAGAGTGTTCAAGTCAGCATGTAGTATATGGACAGCTTCCATAGACTGTACAGTACTACATAGCTTAGTGTCATCTTCAAAAATATAAATGGTGCTATTAACCCAGTCCTCGATATCATGAATAAATAAATTAAATAATAGAGGGCCCAGCACTGAACCTTGGGGTACACCACTTATAACCCGGGACCATTCTGAATAGAAGTCATTGACCACAACTCTCTGGACACGGTCCTTCAGACAGTTTTCAATCCAATTACAAACTATATTTTCCAAGCCTATAGACCTTACTTTACCTATTAAATGTCTATGAGTGACAGTATCAAAAGCCTTTGCAAAATCCAGAAACACTACATCCACAGCCGTCCCTCTGTCTAGGCTACTACTCACCTCCTCATAAAAAAAAATCAGGTTAGTCTGACAACTTCTGTCCTTGGTAAAGCCATGTTGGTTATCACTTATAATATTATTTACAGCCACATACTCCTGTATAAGTTAAACTAACTGGTCTATAATTACCTGTGGAGGACCTTGATCCTTTTTGAATATGGGCACCACATTTGCCTTGCGCCAATCACTTGGCACTATACCAGTATCTAAAGAATCTTTAAAAATTATAAACAGGAGCACGCAATGACTGAACTGAGCTCTTTAAGCACTCTTGGGTGTAATCCATCTGGACCCGGAGCTTTGTTCACATTTACCTTATTTAACTTATCTTGGACGATATCTACAGGTAGCCAATTGAGTATATTACTGGATTTACTAACAGCCTCAGCACCACAGATATCAGCTCCTTTCTCTTCATTGTTTATACAGAGCTAAAAAAAACTCTGCCTTTTCCTTATCTTCAGTGACTACCCCCCCTTGCCATTATTTAGGGGACCTACCTGCTCGGACCTTGGTTTTTTAGCATTTATATATTTATAAAATAACATTTTATTTATTTTATGGTAGAAGCATTTCTGAAGCAAAACATGGTTTTACACTGGATTAGAGTACAAAAGTCGAGGTAACAGCATACTGACTAACCATTCCATCCATCATCAACACCATCTGCTCCAAATGATATCACTTATTTCTTAAAGCACATTTCTCCAATCCCCAAACTCCCCCCTTTTTCTGGATGTGTACCCAACCCGACTAATTAAATTCATTTCCTAAATGCTGGTGAAACAAAAAGAAAATGGAAATGAAAATGAAAATGAAATAGAAAATTCCCCACTAGGATAACTGGAATACTTTCAAATTACCCAAGCTCCCTTTCAAGTCAGTGAGTAGGTACCATTCCGTGAATTGAAAGTTTTTCATTATCTTTTGAATTTCAGTTTCGGAGAGCTGTTTACTAATGTACACCTTCCATTTTCCGAAGAATTGTGATGTTCTACTAGACTTTTGCTTTTCCGCATCCAATTGATCCATTAGCAAGAAGAATCTCATTTGTATTTGAATTTCTGAGATTGAGGGAGTCTCCGGCTGTAGCCACGAGTTCAATAAACATCTAAGTGCCACTACCAAAGCTCCGTCTACTAATTTTGGTACTGTCAATGTGTCCGGAAATACGTGAAACAGGACCACCAGGGGTTCAAGTGGCAGTTCTAAGTGCCATATTCCTCGGATCCAGGCTAGCATTTCCTTCCAAAAAACTTCTACCTTTGGGCACTCCCAGATACAATGATTCAGATCTGCTTTGGATAGATGGCACTTAGGACATTCCGTCAATCTATCAGTGAGGTTGTTTTTGAATGGCAGGTTAAAGGCATATATCGCCCTATGTAATAGATTGAAATGGGACTCTCTCCATTTTTCACATGAAACTGCTCTCCTCACTCTCTTCCATCCTCCCAAGAGTTTATCCCCACAATCACTAGAGTTCAAAAATGTTCTCCATCCCTGGAACCTTTTGCTAAGCATTTTAACATCCCCTTTTTCTCTCAGAGTTCCGTAAACTTCAGAGAGTGAAATTTTAATTTCCTTTTGTTTCACCAGGGCGTCAAAAGGGTTAGATACATATTCATATTGCAAGTCCCTCAATCTAGACCCGCAAAATTTCAAGACCTGATAGTATTGCAAAAATTGCTCCCTAGATAATCCAAACTTAACATGAAGCTCTTCTATCGACATATATCTGGGTTCCTTCTCATGAATTATATGCAACATTTTGTGGATACCTAGCCCTTTCCAAATTTGAAACAGCTTGTTCGATATGCCTGGGCCGAAATCAGTATGATTCCATAATGGCATATGCTTAGATGCCAGAAAAGATAAGCCAACAAGTTTTCTCGTCTCTTTCCAGGTGACCACCGTATCTCTAATCACTACTGAATTCTTTATATTCGAAGGTAAAGAGCCCAACCTGGAATGCAATAGGGATCCAAGGTCCCAACCTCCAGCCAGTTCCCTCTCCAAACTACAGTTAGAGTAATATGATGTCTTATTTAGCCAGTCTCTACAGTGTCTGAAGAGACACGCCAAGTTGTAGGTTCTTACATCCGGCAATCTTATCCCTCCTTTGTTTATGGGAGCCCACATTTGTTTTAAAGCTATACGCGGCCTCTTCCCAGACCAGATGAATTGCGTAAAAGCCTTATTAATACCTACTACGTCCGAATGTCTTAATAAAATCGGCATCGTCTGCATGGGGTACAGCAGTTTCGGGAAACTAATCATCTTGATTAGGTGGCACCTACCTATTACTGACAGTGGTAACGATTGCCACCTCTTCAGTTCCTGCTTCACCTGTGTGAATAGTGGCAGATAGTTAAGGGTATATAAAGAATGTGGCGTACGGCCTATATTAATCCCAAGATACGTGATGTGGTTTGTAACCAGAGACACCGGACAATCTCCTAGAATGAACTCTTTCCTACGGGGTCCCACCCCTAAAGTCATCAATTCACATTTGCTTTGATTTACCTTGAAGCCTGAGAAGGAGCCAAAGTTTCCCATGACCTCAAAGATGTTTTTAACATCTCTTTGCGGGTTTGACAAGAACATGATGATGTCATCTGCGAACAGCGAGAGTTTAATCTCCTGTTTACCAATGCGGATACCCTCAAAGACATCTATGGACTCCAGCAGTCTAGCTAATGGTTCAAGTGCGATATTAAACAATAAAGGAGATAACGGGCAACCCTGTCTCGTCCCCTTTAAAAGTGGAAAGGAAGTGGATAAAAATCCTGGTATAACAATCTGCGCCCTGGGGGATCTATATAGAGCATCGACATAAGTCCTAAAGGCTCCTGTAATTTGCATTCTGTCCAAAACATTTCCCAACCAACTCCAGCTTATATTATCGAAGGCTTTCTCAGCATCAATAGTTAACAAGGCAGGTGTAAGCATAGTGTTCTCCTTCCTGTTAACATGATCCAGCACAGATAGAACCTTACGGATGTTGAACACCGCCGATCTCCCCTTCACAAACCCTAGTTGAGATTTTCCAATCAGAGATGGTAAAATATCAGCCAACCTGTCCGCCATTATTTTGGAAAATATTTTGACATCCACATTTATAAGGGATATGGGATGGTAGGATGCAGGCTGAAAGGGGTCCTTCCCAGGTTTGGGCAATAATTTGATATGCGCTAAGTTGCTTGTGTCTGTTAGGTCTCGGCCGCCTAATATATTATTGTAATTTTCTACAAGTATCTGTGTTATATCTTCTCTAAGGATCTTAAAGAATTCTCCGGAAAAGCCGTCACATCCCGGGGCCTTCCCTGACTTCAAGTTTCTTATAGTGGAGACCACTTCCTCAGTTGAAATAGGCTGATTGAGTGAGGCTAGTTGGTCTGCCTTCACTCTAGGTAGAGAAACCTTATCTAAAAAGGAGGAAGGGGGAAGGGAGGCCTCCGGGTCCTTAGTGTATAACTTCTGGTAAAATTCTTTGAAGATCTCCACTACCCTCTTGGGTTCTTTTTGAATATGTCCCTGCGAGTCTTTTCATATCGGGAGTCGGATGGGTCCTCTTGTCCCTTTGGCCAATCGTGCTAATATTTTCCCTGACTTATTACCCAATTTAAATAACCTGGATTCTTTTTGGTATCTATAAATGTCTTCCCAACGCACAAACCAGAGTTCGTACTCTTTTTTCGTCATTCTCCAATTTAAACTGTTTTCACTTGTGGGATTGGCCAAAAAAGAGATGTACGCCTGTCTCAAGGACCGTGCATTTTCATCCAGATTTGTCCTAGTCTTCTTTTTTAGAGAATGCACATAAGAGATTATTCTCCCCCGTAAGACAGCTTTCGCCGTATCCCATAGCAGAGAGGGATTACTTCTATGTTCAGCGTTGTCCTGTAAGTACTCCAAAACCCACCCCTTTAGTAAATCCCTAAAATTTTCATTCTCTGACAGGAAGGAGGGGAATCGCCAGATAAAGTCTGATCCCTTCTGAGTCTGATCTTTTATGTCTATCTGTACTGGAGCATGGTCGGAGATTGCAATATCCCAAATTTTGGAGTGATGGGCTCTGCATTGGACAGAATTTGTCACAAAAATATAGTCTATCCTAGACCACGAATTGTTTGGTGAGGAATAAAACGTGTATTCCCTACCCTCTGGGTTCTCTAATCTCCAAAGATCTACTAGATTATTATCATTTATGAAGTCTGCTAGAACAGTGTCCCTAGTCCTTTGTGAAATGACCTTCCCGGATGTAATCCTTCTATCCTCCCTACTATCTATACCAGCATTCATGTCCCCTCCAACAATGTACTGTGACAAGGGATCTTGTCCAATTAGAGCACTCAACTCTCTGAAGAAGCATCAGTTTTCCCCATTAGGGCCGTATACATTAATCAAACATATTTCTCCCAA
Organism: Bufo gargarizans; assembly: GCF_014858855.1. Lineage (NCBI taxonomy): Eukaryota > Metazoa > Chordata > Amphibia > Anura > Bufonidae > Bufo > Bufo gargarizans. The sequence continues at coordinate 390,619,394 of NC_058083.1, read as the reverse complement.
AGGAGATTGCATCTTCAATTTCTGAAACCTTCCGTTTACATCCGTCTCATGATGCAGTATTTTATAGTCTAAGTGCTTACTTATCAGGATTAGTGTACCTGCCTTCCCGGCTATGGATGACAATCCGACCACTTTCCCAACCCACATCTTTTCCATACGAAAAAATCTCCTTCAGCTAAGTGGGTTTCTTGTAACATAGCTATATCCGGTCTGAGCCGATGCAGATATTTAAGTACCATGTTACGCTTGGCTGGGGAACGCAAACCTCTGACGTTCCAAGATACTATTCGCGTCATATTATGTTCGCATGAAAAAGATATGTGAAGGGCCCTGCGGTACACATCCAGAAAATAACCCTCCCAAAATTCCCTGAAAACCCCTCAACAACATGAAAATACTGCCTAAAGGCAACTAAGTAACATTTCCCTGCCTGGGAATACATTATACAGTCACTAATCCTCCCTCCAAAATGAATAGCAAATTGACTTCACTTTTTTCCTACATATGCGCAATATTACACACGGAGTGTTTTCTATAATACTACCTCTAAACTCGGTCCCTGACCAATGGCAAATTAAATGGCTAGAATCTAGAAACCAAACTTTAGAACTTTCTGCTACCCTGAATTATCTAGAGAGCACCTCCTAGACTCATATTATCTATATATGGCTATCTATACATTCCTGCAGCAAAACAATGCGACTCCTTGCGCTAGAGTCAAGGAAAAAAAAAAAGAACAATACTGGTATACTTAAGTCCCTTGGGTCTTCATCCAGAGCCCTTGACGGCTCCTGCACCGTGATGAGTGTCCAAATCTCTCCACTGTCGACCCACATATCTCTTCGGGCTTGCACGGCGATCAGAATCTTCATCCCTCTCCCGGTTCCGCTTTCCTGAGCCCCGATCTGAAGAATCCATCTTGATCTGTAAGACTTCCGCAGCCTCCTCCGGGTTCGAAAAGGTCTGTGATGATCCATCTCCCTTGAATACTTTCAGCAGAGCTGGGTACAATAATGCGAATCTAGTATGCCTCTAGTAGTGTTCAGAGCAGATGGCTGAGAAGGCTCTCCGCCTCTTGGTGACCTGCTGAATAGTCCCCGAAGATGATGATTCTCGAGTTCCTCAACTCGACTGGTTCAGTGGATCTTTTGAAGTTGCGAAGTATGTTCGTCTTGTCTTGAAAATCAAGATATTTTACTATCACTTGTCTCGGCTTGCGATCAAAGCTAGCATCGTTATTGTCTCTAACACGCAACATATTTTTCAAATCGGGACCCAGCCTATGTTGCGCGTTCAACTTTGCAAGGCCCATTTAAGTCTAATCGCTTAGGCAGTTCTTGTTCGCATATAATGAGTAAGTCCTTTGCAGGAATCTCTTCTGACAGGCCAACGATCCGCAAATTATTCCTGCGGGATCGATTTTCAAGATCCTCCACTCGGTCCCACAGTTTCCTGTTTTCTTGCATAAGACCTCGGATTTGCGTGATACATTCCTCAGAGTACAATTCCAGGGTATGCACCCAATTTTCTACCTCTGTCACGCGCGTGTCTTGCTTTTGCAGCGCCTTGTGTATTTTCTGCATGGAGGTTTTCACTGACGCTTCCAGTGTGGCCTGTAAATCAGTAGCCAAATGCGCTGCCACCTCTATCGCCAGTAATTTATAATCAAGTCCTCCTGCTGCAGTTGCTTCTTGAGGTATCATAGCGGAGGATGAGCTCTCGTCACTCTCAACGCAAGGTGAGGGTGTGTCAGGCGCCATGTCTTCCTCCCTGGCTGTATCGGCGGGAACATCAGCCGTTGTCTTAGACTTGATTTTCTTGCCCATGGTGACGATGAAATGGTCCATCCAACACCTCCGGACCTGAGCAATCTCTCGGAACAGTAAACTGCTCCTGGAATGTTAATGCCTGGGCAATATGCCTCGGTTTTCAGTCAGGGATTCCGGAGCTGTCTCTCTCTGCTGCTCACATGCAGGCGCCGGAACCGGAAGTCAGCATTTATATATTTAAATAATTTTGGGGGATTTGTTTTGCTCTCTTTTGCCACCTGCTGTTCGTTTTGTATGTTTGCTAATTTTATCTCCTTTTTATAGATTTTATTAAGCCCTTTGTAATCTTCAAATGCTACAGCGGACCCCTCAGATTTGTATTTTTTTTAAATGCCCTTTTGTGTCTTTTATTGCCCTTTTTACAGTATCTGTAAGCCATGGGGGTTTTAATTTTAGCCGTTAATACTTGTTACCTAAAGGAATACGTTTTTTAGTGCAATTACTCAATGTGGATTTAAAGCTCTCCCATTTATCCTCAATATTAATATGTGACAGTAGCTTCTCCCAGTCTATGCCCTGAAATGCTGCCCTCAACCCAGGGATATTAGCCTTTTTTTTTTAATTCAGTGTCTTTGCTCTGCCTGACAGAGTTTGCTTCTTATAGTTTAGGGGGAATATAATTATATTGTGGTACCTAGTGTTTCTCGAACAGTAACATTTTCAACAAGCTCTGCATCATTAGAAATGACCAGATCCAACAGAGCATTGCCCCTAGTGGGAGCTTCTACAAACTGGCCCATAAAGTGGTCCTGCAGCAAGTTGAGGAATTTTCTACCATTTGCGGCTGAGGCAGAATCATGAACCCACTCAATGTCTGGGTAGTTAAAATCTCCCATTATAACCACTGTACCTGCCTGTGCAGCCTGCTCTATTTGGTTATACAGTTGTGTTTCTATCTACTCTGTTAGGGGGTCTATAGATTACATCAAGTATTATTTTTTCAATGTTTATATCCCTTTGTACTTCCACCCATAAGGTTTCCACATCCTCACCATCCGCACCCACAATTGCCTCTTTCACACTTGTCTTTAGATCACTCCTCAAATACAGGCACAAGCCACCACCTTTTCTATTGACCCGGTCTTTCCTCAGTAGTGTAAAACCCTCAATATTTACAGCCCAGTCATGCGAAGAGTCCAACCATGTCTCAGCCACACCAACTACATCTAAGTGTTCTACTAGTACCATAGCCTCCAGCAAAACCCAATTTTCTAGCTAGACTTCTGGCATTTGTGAAAATACATTTCAAATTACTATGACCTGTAAAGTGAATATCTGGGATTTTTTGGTTACCTTGGTTGATGTTTGTATGTAACAGGTTCTTGTTACCAGCATTTCTATTTTTCATCGGTGTATAGTTCTGCCCAGTCTTCTCCCTACGTTCCTCACTAACCCCAGCCCCCACTAAATCCCCACTGTCACCTCCTATATCCCACTCTCTATCTACACTATCTACTCCTTTTCTGACCCCCCGCCCTTCCCCCAGATCCTAGTTTAAACGCTTCTACAGCCATTTAACCATTTTTCCCCCAGGGCAGTTGCACCCTCCCCATTAAGGCGCAGCCCATCTCTACTGTAGAGCCTGTAACTGACCGAGAAGTCGGCCCAGTTCTCCATGAACCCAAACTCTTCCTTCCTGCACCAGCTTCTGAGCCACTTATTTAACTCCCTAAGCTCCCGTTGTCTCTCTGGTGACGCTCATGGCACTGGTAGTATTTCTGAAAACACTACCTTGGAGGTCCTGGACTTGAGCTTCTCTCCTAGTTCACTAAAATAATTTTTAAGGACCTTCCATCTCCCCCTGACTTTGGTGCCTCACTCCTTATGGACCGCTCACTCAGTTGGCCACTGTGGAAGGGGTGTTAGACCCAGAAACGTGTCTGGCATACAGAGTGAGCGTGGACAAAGAAAAAGGAAGCCTGGAGCCAAAAGAAATAAAGTAAGAAAACCTGCTTGAATCCAAAAGCCGGAAGAGTAATCCAAAAGCTGGAAGAGCAGTCACCAAACAGTGACATCATTAAAGCGTCTACTCGGTCCCCCGGACAACCAGGTTACGTGGGACGCCACGTACGGCCAGCACATCACGTAGCACGCTGTGAGTGCACGGCCACCAGGATACAACGCTGCGGAGAGCAGTGAAGAGAGGTAAGACTGCGCTTGTTTGCGAGCATTACAGAATCTATGAAGCAATCATAATCAGTTGCACTGTGGAGTGAACACTTTGGATTTAGCTGACACTTGGTACCAGTTGTGTCTCTTACACGCTACGGAATCCAGCGCAGCATAAACATTGTGCACTGTGGTTTAGGTATACGAGCAGTATCCACGTTTATCCACGTATATTTATAAGACATTGCTGGCACGCTGTTGTATACACAGAATTTGGGACTTCAATACACCCATAAGAATTCCTCCCTATTGTAGTTTCACATGCATTTGCATAGGTATATGTGTGTCTACATGTATGTTTTTATATATTTTTTAGGGGTTTGTTTTTAGAATAATTAGTCCATTATTCGTTACTATCTTGTGTTTCCCTTCTGAGTGTGCCCCTTCATATAGCTTACACCTCCTCTTGTTTTCTGAGGTCCTGAGGGTGAGAACCTTATCCATACTGTGAGGGGGTGAGCTGCTGTATTCTTGCAAGTCTTTCTCACACATCTTTACTCTTGGCCTTATCACCAATAACACACTAGCCAGGGGAAAGTGGGGCCAGCCCGCCACCCGGCAACCTTCACTAAGGAATGGCAGTTAACTAATTCCTTCTCCTATACAGCCTTTTGAGATACATAGTGCATAGTTAAGCCACTTTAGCTATTGATATCAATGGAAGTGCACACTCACTGTACATTAGCAGTGAAGCATAGTGCACTATAACATTAACCCTTTAGTAATGAACCATATTACGGTATGGCTTAAACCTGTTTTGCAGTGTCGAGAGGTTGGAAAATTAGTCTATTACAAACAATGATCAATGCTGCTGGAGAAATCTGAACTTTTCGATCACTGCTGCCACTAAATTCCACCAAGCAGTTGGATACCTATTGATCGGTCATTGGTCGCATATTCTAGTGTTATGCCATTAATGCCTGTCATGTGACAATCCTTTTAATGTAGTATATGCTACTATGGTTTTTATTTCAAAAAGCAGAATGCACAATTTTCAGCTTCTAAAACATTTCAGTGTTGGATTGTCAGATTTTCTAGGTTTTCAACAATCAGATTAAATACATGTAAAGTCATAATAAATGGCAGCCAATTCCATTCAAAGCGAATGTTAAAATGAATATATTATTTTAATTACAGAAAGTATAATAATAGCTAGAATTCATTGTTCATCCTGGAATCTAATTGCCTGTCATGACTTGCTTACTCATTTTCAGCTCTAGCAGGATTGAGCAGTCCAAAATGTGGCTGCTATCTTGACAGCACTCACTAAACTGCTGCTGTCAGGTCTTGCCAACAAAAACTTCTTCTCTGAAAATCGTCTGGTATTAGTGGGCTAGACTGCAGCCTGTCAACATCTTCACTTTGAAAAGCTGGTAATTAAATTCCAGGCTAACAGCATGAATCGAGCAGATGCTTCTCAAATGCTGTTTAATTATATGAACTTGTCTACATGGTTAACATGAAAGTTATAAACATAGTTAGTGTCAAACTCCAAGAAGCATCCACTATACCTAGGCCAATTAAATTATATCTAAACAAAAAAAAGCGGGTTTCAAAGTATGAAGCTTGGAATAAAAGCAAATTAACTTTAAAAATGAGAACATTTGGTAAGAATTTTATTATAGTGCTACATGCCAGCAATTACAGGATAAATGGGCAGGGATAACAACAATTTTGAATACATAGAACATTCAAAAATGTCAATTTGAGTGGACATTTCTTCCCTATATCCTAAAGGCCTCCATACACATTAGAGTATTGTCTGCCAAACCCACCATTTTCAGGTAGGCTGGATGATGGTCTAATGTGTTTGGCCACAAGTCTTGGTTGCCATGCGGCATCCTCATAAGCAGGAAAAAGTTTGTGTCCTTTGACTGCACAGCTCAAGCAACTTTAAAGAGGACCTTTCACCACTCCTGACATGCCTGTTCTAATAGCTTCATGCATTCCCCATCTAGTAACCATTCTGGAGCATCTATTCTTATGGCTCTATGTTGTACCATTCCTGTATTATTTCTACTAGAAGTTATGAATGAATTTCTAGCAGTCTGCAGTAAGGGTACAGAGGGGTGTTAACCAGTTGGAGGGGGGGGGGGTATACCTGCACAGTCTGACTCTATCCAGTCGGTGCTGCCATTGTGCAGGTACACCCCCCTAACTGGTTACCACCCCTCTGTAACCTTACTGCAGACTGCTAGCAATTCTTTCATAACTTCTAGTATAAATAATTAAGGAATGGAACAAGATAAAGTCATAAGAATAGCTGCTCTAGAATTATTAGATGGGGAATGCATGTAGCTATTAAAACATGCATGTCAGGAGTGGTGACAGGTTCTCTTCATGACCAGCCCTGATAAAATGACCCACGAGTAGTCTAATCTCAGAAGGAAAAAAAAAATCTTGGTTTAGTATTATCTGTTACACTTTTTCTACATTAGTAGCTTTTTATACGTAAGAAGTATAGACTGGTCTATAGTGACAAAACCAACCAAAGGGTTCAGGGAATTCAATATTGATGACCGCTCCTCAGGATTGGTCATCTTTATTTGAAGTGCTTGCTATGCTGTTAGGAAGCTACAGAGCTCACCAGACCGCTGCAGCCTCATCAAACAGCGGATCAGCTGGGGTGACGGGAGTCAGACCTCCACCGATCATATACTGATGACCTAACCTGAAGATAGGCCATTATGAATGAACTCTTGGAAAACCCTCTTAATTCGGCCAGAGACACAAATGTTATTTCAAATATGATATGTCTGCACCATTTATCTTATCTTATTTCATGCTAGGATATGCTCTCAATGTCTACCTCTGGGAACCACAATTATACCACTTAAATGTTTCTTGATTAAATAGTGTAAACATTTTCCACAGCGCTGTACAGACATTATCGCCGTTAGCATATTTCCCCAATGGGGCTTACAATCTGAACTGTCACATACATACTTAGATTGTCAGCCCCATTGGGGAGAGCTTGATGCTGATATCTGTAAAGCGCTGCAGAATATAGTAGCGCTATATAAGTGCATAAAATCAAATAAATACATGCTGAGGCCGGTTTCATCGAAAGCCAAATGACCTATTACGAGTATGTTTTCGCAGTCTGGAGTAAATCCCATGCAGACGAACCCCACATCTTGGCAGGACTAAAGCCCAGGACACTACGGCTGCAAGGCAACAATGTTAACCACTGAACTGCCATTTTGAAACACGTATATAAAGATATTTTCCATATGGGATCTGAATTATTTTGCACTATACTAATCACCCGGGTTGGAATGTACAAAGTCTAGTGTCTACAGTAAGTACTATACACTGCAAGATTACAAGCACACCAGACAGATTATCTGTATTGTGATTCTAAAGTCAATTATTCTAAAAAAGCCTGCTCCTGGTCCCTTTAAGAGAGCACTTCACTGAGCAGATTATATACTTCATATATGCAGAAAACAATACAGCAAGGATAGAAGTTTGTACCACATGGCAATTCCACTCCAATTCCAATTTGTATTAAACAAGGTCACTTATTGTCTCCTTAGAAAGGGAAGCTTAATGGCATGTAAATTGCATTATACAATAGCTACCATTATCTATAGCAACATTTTTCAACTGGTTTCCAAGCAGTGCCCAAGTTTACAGTGAATTGTAAAGAAACTGATAAAGCAGTAACTTACGTGTCATATACATTAAGAAGCCAGTTCAGACACATGTCAACGCAGAGAGGCACATTAACCAGGTCCTTGTTTTTCTCTTCCAGGCCATCACAGATGGTGGTGAGGATGCTGATGATTTCAGGAACAGACAATAGTTGTTGATTTTGATTCAGTTCATGCTGCTTGAAAACACTGTGAGTGGTGCTCAGTTCCAGAAGATCCACTGGAATCAAAAAAATATATAGATAACTATTGTGGATGTGGATACAAATCTGATTTGTTCATAAATAGAAAGTACATGGGGATCATTGAAACTTGGTAACACAGCTAAGGCTTCTACATATCACATTTTGGCTTTACATACAGTACATTATCCATAAGCCAATTTTTTTTTGCAGAGCTTAACAGTATAAAAAAAGGCAATAGGATACTCTTTCCTATACATTTGAGAGAAAAAAAGGTATACTGTGGTGGATGCCAAAAACACAATCTTTTGGAATCTATCAGGTTAATAGGAGGTCTATGGATCCTTCTGCCTGAATAGTGTGGAACACAGGGAAGGAGGGGATGTAGCTGCAGTTTTTTTTCTCAATCTCTATGCCTTTGCCTGGTTTTTAATTTGCTCACTTACTCTAGAAGTATTGATGTCACTCCACCCAGTGCTGGAATCACATCACTATTTGGCAAAGCTATGCATATCTATTATGAGACCAGAAATAAAATACACAGAAAACGAAAAAGAACACCTGGAAAACATAATGTGATTGAGCTGAGAGCTTGAGAACATTGGAGGAAAATTATCAAAACTGGTGTCAAGTAGAACAGGCTTAGCAGCCAATCAGATTCCACCTTTCATTCTCCAAAGGAGCTCTGAAAAATGAAAAGTGGAATCTGATTGGTTGCCATAGGAAAGTAAGCAAGTTTTTCTTGACACCAGTTTTGATAAATATCCCCCATTGTGTGGTACAGGCAGTGTGTGGGCAAATGTTATCTTCTTGGACAGCAACGTCTCCGGTGTCCAAATTGGCAGTAGGATTGGTTCCACGATGTCTTGGACATAAAGGCTCATCAATGTCCCCTCCATGAATACCAGTGGAAACTGCACTGGTGGCTAATGGCATCCCACACCATGACACCTGGTGTTGAGGCTGTGTTACTTCAAACTATGCATGATGGCAGTAGGTGCTTTTCAGCCCTCCTGAGAACCTGCTTTCATCACTGAACACTACTGTTTGCCATTGATGGGCGCATCAGAGTCCACGTTGAAAAACCTTGGAATGACCACAGGAGGATATCTGCATCTGTATGACCATTACCATGTCAGAGTGGCAGCCTGTGTCACAGCAAGGGGAGATGCCACCCAGTATTAATGTGACCTTGACTCAACATATACCTTTCTGCAGAACCCAAAATAAAGGGTGCACCACCTTGGCTTTGTGATTATTGACCAAGCAACACTAGCAGTTTATACTTTGTCAATCTCAGCTCAATCACATAAAAGGGGTTGTCTCACTTCAGCGAATGGTATTAATCATGTAGATAAAGTTAATAAAAGGCACTTACTAATGTATTGTGATTGTTCATACTGTCTACTTTGCTGGTTTAATTTATTTTTCCATCACATTATAAACTGACCGTTTCCATGGTTACAACCATCCTGTAATCCAGGTTAGTGCTAAAATACTATAGGAAAAAGTGACGGCCTCTCTGGTAGCCGGGAACAAGGGAGCCTTCCAGTGGCACAAGTATTTCTAGCCCTGGGCATCCCATACACAGTTATAACCCATTCTTCTTACTCTGGGGGCATCTGTGAGGGGGCATTTGATACACACCAAAAAGGAAACTTAAAAAAAACATACAATGCTAAAAACTTGTGTTTTCTTCAAACTTTTTTAGAAGTGAAACACTTCCTGCCTTGAGTATACAAAAAATTGGGGCCAATAAAACTGACCCATCCACTTTAGTGATTACTTGGCATAGTTTGGATTATAGATGGATTTTCTATGGCTAGACTATTTTCCATTCCATTGGTCATCATTTATTAACACAATGAAAAGTCAATGACAATTAACTGTAAGACTGTCCGACATTTATGAGCTGTGTAGATCATATATCACTAACAGCAGGGGTCATCTTCGAAAGTTTAAACTACGAAGCAGAAAACAAGTGTCTTACAAGCATTATTAATGGCATGTACAAGGGTGTTTAAGGCAATCCTATACATAATGTCAAAAGATTTTAGGAAAATTCAGATCATCAATAGAACTCAGAAGCACTCTTTTGGCATACTGTCATAGCAGCGTGTATGTGTCTGGAACCTTCAACTAGGAGCCTTGGCTTGGTGTCAATACTAAATTAAACTAACAAATGTCACTGCATTATGGTAATAGAGTTTGACAGGTCTGCGAAAAACCATAAATCACTTCAAGAATGAAAGGCAAGTGTCTTGGGGAGGGCAAGTGCCTGGACTTGACAGAGGGTCATTTGCTCACTTTGAACATAGAAAACCACTTAATGGTTTTGATGGTAACTCGTGCAAAGTTACTTGTCCTGCAGCACAACTGCTGTATTTGAAATTTTTAGAACAGCTGACATCACAAAAATAAATGCTTCTCAAATACAAACATTATAGAACGTTTAAAAGAATACACCCCCAATGTCAAAATAGCTGAAAACCTGAGATAAATTCTGAATTCATGAATAGGCCAGCATTGGATTTTCACCACTAGAGCTTTTCCCTAAACTTTTTTTATCACTTAACAGCATCTTTTTATTCTCAGTTGTTAAGCAGTTTTCTTTGTTGCTTTAGAGATCATACCAATCATGTCAAGTCGCACCATAATTTACACAATGTACATCACTTGAGTTAGCAAAAGAGCTATAGTTTAGCAGTGGCTAATCTTGTAGCAAGAACAATATGACTAATGACCACTGAAGACTCATGGGAAGAAGAATCGAATTTAAGAAACTAAGAGTCATTGCTAGGTTTGAGATAATTAAATGATGCATGACACTATGAATAAGTGCAAAAACTGGAGCCAAAAAAGGTCTAATAACTGTGAAAGTCCACCACATTTAGAAGTAGGAGTCCTTATCACCGCAACCTCCACAGTGGACTTCCAAGAAAGTTATTCATTCAAGCAAGTTTGGCTGGAATAAGGTACCAGTGATGGAAGATATGTTGGGAGATCTCCCAATGCTTAACCCCATGAGAGATTTTCTATGTTCAAGAAAGGGCATGTGGCCTTCATGGAGAACTGCTTTTGAAAATGTTGCTCTCAGGATTGTATATGTGAGAATTTCATTTGTTGGTCCTCAGGGAAGAATGTCACATATAACATGGAAATCTCTTTAGCCATTCTAGCAGATAAAGAAAAGTAGATGAAGACAACTTTCTGAAAAGCAAGGGATTGAACCTCCGATGTGAATAAAGCTTGGCAAATTCAAATACTGTAAAGGTAAACAATTGACAATCAAGAACTCAGACATCCATTTTCTAATTACACTCTATGGGGGTCATTCACAGAGGCTTTACATCCTTTTTTTTTATGTGTAGACACAAATGCTACAAATGACATTTTCCTCAAAGAACTGTGATTTTTTATGTCTTACGGTACTTTTACACTTGCATTTTTCTTTTCCGGCATAGAGTTCCGTCTTAGGGGCTCTATACCGGAAAATAATTAATCAGTTTTATCCCCATCCATTCTGAATGGAGAGTAATCCGTTCAGGATGCATCAGGATGTCTTCAGTTCAGTCTTTTTGACTGTTCAGGATGGAGATAATACTGCAGCATGCTACGGTTTTATCTCCGGCCAGAAAAAAAACTGAACACTTGCCTGAATGCCGGATCCGTCCTTCCGGTCTGCGCATGCGCAGACAAAAAAAAAAGCGAAAAAAAAGAAATGCCGGATCCGTTTTATTCTGACTCATCAGGATCCTGATCAGTCTTACAAATGCCATCAGTTGGCATATGTTTTGCCGGATCCGGCAGGCAGTTCCGGCGACTGAACTGCTTGCCGGATCACTCTGCCGCAAGTGTGAAAGTACCCTAACACCTTTAATATAATTTACACCAGAAAACTGGAGTATATGACAACTGAAACCTTTGCCAGCTCCTACCTTTCAGGTTCCTGCGCTCGGACCTCACAGATGAAACAAATTTGTTAAGAGTACTTTCACACTAGCGTTATTCTTTTCCGGCATTGAGTTCCGTCCGGAAAAGAACTGATCAGTTTTATCCTAATGCATTCTGAATGGAGAGGAACACTTGCTGGAATTCCGGATCCGGCATTATTTCCCATTGAAATGTATTAATGCCAGATCCGGTACCAAGTGTTCCAGAAAAACGGATCCGGTTTTCTGGTCTGCGCAGGAGAAAACCTTTAAAAATGTGAAAAAAATGGATCCGAATCCGGTAACAAATGGTATCCGTTTGCACATGGATTTCCGGATCCGGCAGGCAGTTCTGGCAACGGAACTGCCTGCCGGATTCCTCCTCTAGTGTGAAAGTACCCCAAGACATCTGCACCTTGGATTCATCTTTTACCAGCAGGCTATGCACCAAGACTGGCTGTGAAATGCCAGTCTTCAGTAAACTGACCCCCTGTGTGGTAACAGACTGTAAAGAGCATATTTACTATCCAATCTAACAGTATATGACGACACATACTGCAAAGTTAATATAACAGAACAGTTGTATGTAAAAGTTCATCTAAAATTTGATGTCATTTTAAAATTGTGTATTGTTTGCCTGTATTTCTCTGGTATGTTAACTACAAGAAGAAGAAAATGGACAAAGGAAAAAAAAAAAAAGATCATAAAAGTTGAATAGAAAAATGAATTGCACAATTATGTTAGCAAATTTGGTTTGAACTGTTCCCAACACTAGCGGAATTCTTTTGTTATATGTCTACTTTATATACAGGAACATCATTCAAGTCCATCATTTGCCGACTCTCGACTATAAATTCCTGCTTTTTATATCTTTTTATACATAACTGACACATTCATTCAGAGCTGACGAATGACTTTAGTGCTTAAACAAGGGTAACTGGTTTTGCGGTATTAAGGCAGGCACATTTAGACGGACTCAGAATTGGAGTTTGTACCAGACAGAAAGGCCGCACAGCCCTCCTTAGTACATCAAGCTATTCATGTGTTTTACTGTAACATTCTTTTTACTGGCTAAAGGACATTCAGTTCTGATTGATTTATAAGCTAGTTTTACCATCCAGGTATGTACTGTAATTCTTAGCACATTTATGGGGACATATGTGAAGTACCACTATATGGTTTCCTAGTATACACGTGACAGAAGTTTAAAAGCTGCAACCGGAAATCACATTGAATTAAGATATTTAATCTTGAATAAAAATCAATCCCATTCAGATTATCTATCCATTTCAAAGCCAAATAATTATTGTTAAAAATGTCCAGCCCATAAAATATGCACAATGAACAGTCTGACGTGACTACTACCACAGGTGCGGCCAGTGGCATACCTTGCGTAAAGACAGGTCACTTTAATGCTTTGGGGCAGGCATCCTAAAACTGCGGCCCTCCAGCTGTTGCAAAACTACAACTCCCAGCATGCCCGAACAGCCTACAGGTATCAGCCTATAGCAGGGCATGGTGGGAGTTGTAGTTTTACAACAGCTGGAGGGCCGCAGGTTGAGCATGCCTGCTTTGGGGCCTATGGTTGGAGGAATAGACCATCACTGAACTACTTTGCCTGCTTGTGTCATTCTTGGTAGAGTAGCTACCTGTGGCTGCCACTAGGGGCATACAGATTTATAAAGTTTTCGTACAGTATAATTAGTATATAAATCAATATGCGGTAGCTCCCTCTACTGGCTGCTGAATACAGCAAAAAAATAAATGCCAATACAGGTGCCAATACAGGTGTATTATGAAATTAACTGGAAGATAATTTTAGACCTAAAAACAGAATGGCAGACAAACTTCAATATCAGCCTTGTAAATATCAGGTTTCTAGGTAAATGGAGTCCATTTTGTTTTGCTGTGGGGGTCTACAATTTACGGAGAAGCTGTATCTTCTTGTAGTGAACTATGTGGCCCAATGTAGGTTTAGTCTCTAATAGTGAGATACATTTAGCAAAATTACCAAGAGAACCTATTTCTGCTACTAGATTTGATCACCTTAGGGATATGCTAAGCACTGATGTGTGTTGCTAAAAAAAAAGCTACCCGAGTATCTGGATATCACTTCGGCATCTGGCTATCCTTTGCTTAAAGATTAAACATAGTTCAATACTAGGACAAACAAATGTAACCAGGGAATTAAAGAGATTTTTACAATATAAATGTATGACCTGTTTATAGGTAACACCTTAAATGTTTGCTGGGTGAGAGCCCAACCATTTATTCCATTTCTGATGCCCCCACCCCCAGTGTATTTTCAATGGTGCATGTGTGGGTACTGTTCACTACAAAAATGCAATAACAGCTGAGAGCGCTCATTTGGTAAGGGCCTCTATGGTGTCACCAATCACTGTTGATTAGTAATGTTATTGTCCACACTCAAACCAATTCTAAAAATTCCTACAACATTCAGAATCTGGGCAAAGAGAGACAAAGGAGCAACTGTTACGGAGATAGATAGATAGATAGATAGATAGATAGATAGGAGAAGATAGATAGATTAGATAGATAGATTAGATAGATAGATAGATAGATAGATAGATAGATAGGAGAAGATAGATAGATTAGATAGATAGATATGAGATATCGAAGGGTGTGGCGGCTCACCTGCTTGAGCAATATTGAATATTTTTTAGTCTGAATAAATAATTTACCACTATCACTGCACCATAGTCCGCCGTATCTGCTGATTCCATATATAGAGTGCCTGTCTATATATTGTAGGATCAAACTTGGATTGTAGGATCAAACTTACCAGGAAAGATTAAATTACCTTCACATGTATAGCTTGGAAGAAAGAAGAGACAGAGGGGATATGATAGAAACTTTTAAATACATAAAGGGAATCAACAAGGTAAAAGAGGAGAGAATATTTAAAAGAAAAACTACCACAAGAGGACATAGTTTAAAATTAGAGGGGCAAAGGTTTAAAAGTAATATCAGGAAGTATTACTTTACTGAGAGAGTAGTGGATGCATGGAATAGCCTTCCTGCAGAAGTGGTAGCTGCAAATACAGTGAAGGAGTGTAAGCATGCATGGGATAGGCATAAGGCCATCCTTCATATAAGATAGGGCCAGGGGCTATCCATAGTATTCAGTTTATTGGGCAGACTAGATGGGCCAAATGGTTCTTATCTGCCGACACATTCTATGTTTCTATTATTGTCTTTTTCATAGATATGAGATAGATAGCTAATGAGATAGATAGAATAGATAGCTAATGAGATAGATAGAATAGATAGATAATCCAACAAACAAAAATAACAGCAGCACAGTTAATAATGATGTTGGATACAATCCCTCTAGGAGGCAACAATCCACAGATAAATCCCAAAAATAAATGACGAGGTAGCACTCCAATTCCCGTAAAAGGGTATTTGACCCATTTATTTCCCCAGTAGAAACATTTCAGCACAGCACAATGAGGCCTTTGTCTTTGCGCATATTGTTGATCAAAACTATGTCAGGCCCATCTACCCACGACAAGGTGGCTTTACACAAAGGAGCATCCAGCTATTGTGATATTCCTGATTAAAACCCCCAAGTAGGTGGGCAGGAGTGCTAGGTTCTCAGGGGATGCCACTCCCCTATATACACAGAAATAAGCAAAAATGAACTAGCAGCTCCATGTTTTACTTTGTCTCATAGTAAGTAGAGCAGTCATGCATTTAACTTTTTTCACATATTTACCATTTACTTGTGTCGTTGTACATACAGTGGTGTGCTGCTACTTCTAGTTCTACATAGATAGATACATAAATAGGATAGATAGATAGATAGATAGATAGATATGAGATAGATAGATGATAGATATGAAATGGATAGATAGATAAATAGATGGATAGATGATAGATATGAGATAGATAGATGATAGCTATGAAATGGATAGATAGATAAATAGATGGATAGATGATAGATATGATATGGATATATAGATGATAGATATGAGATAGATAGATAGATAGATAGATAGATATTAGACTTTAGCAAAATCAGAATGCAGCACACTGTAGCAAATGGGTGCAGGTCAGGACAGTATGGACCAGCACCTAGGTCGCTGCTGACTCTGGGTGAATAAACCACACGCTTTTTTTGAAATTTTTGGAGTGCTGCTGGCCTTCTTTCTTCTTTAGATAGCTAGATAGATAGATAGATAGATAGATAGAGCAGACTGTGCCAGCAGTGTGACCAGGAGGCCGTGGAGGATAAGGCTCATTTTCTGCTGCAGTGCCCCAAATACTCAGCAGTGAGGGAGACTCACTTCAGGAGACTGTCTGATCTCTGCCCAGACTTCACCTCCATGGAGGAGGAAGAGAGACTCTCCATACTGCTGGGGGAAGAGGAGAACACAGCGGCCATAGCAGCACAATATAGTACTGCCTGCCATAGACTGAGAGGAGCCTGATATACCATCGACTCCTATACCCCCACCCTGTATATGTCCTCATCCCCCAACCTTACCCAATTATTTCCCACTTGCTTTGGCAATGCTAAAATGTATTTAGTCCTGCCAATAAAGCTTATTTGATTTGATTTGATAGATAGATAGATAGATGATAGATATGAGATAGATAGATAGATAGCTATTACACTTTAAGAAAATTTAGTTAATCTTTCATTTTCAGATCCACAAGATTACCAGAAGCTCTTTATGGTTTATAGCTCCCATCAATGATTTTTTGCCTCAAGCTGTGATTCACATACATAGAAAATCATTTCCAAATTGCAGTTGGTTGTGAAATTATTGTTTTCCATAAACAAAATGAAATCAATCCTTCTGCAGACCATCTCTAGGAGATTAAGCTGAACTGGTAAAACACGCCACAGTAATAATGAAGTAACAAACCTTTCAAATAAGAAATGATTGCTTAGCGCATAAAGCGGCTGGGAATTATAGTAGGACTCATAATTCTGGTCTGTTCTGTCTCTAATTCACATTGTTTGCATTTCTGCACTGGCTGCCTCTAATATCAGCAATATTGTAAAATGTAGAGAATGAATTCAGATACACATCAACAAATTAGCCTTCGCTCCCTCAAAATAACACTAAATGGAGAGAACACACAATAGAACCCCCAATTACACTGCATATATTGCTGTGTGTCTAGTTGTGCGCATTCTTACAATGAGGTTCCTATTGGCTGCTGACTACTCAGTCATCGACATTCATTAGGGCCACGCATTCAGGCTTCCTAATGCAACGGCGGGGCACCGGAACGATGTCTCCCTGCCCCGCCGGCACAATGATGTAACCATCATCGCGCCACCTGAGCCAGGAATGGGAGAACTCAGGAAAAAGGCCGGAAGAAGCCTGCACTGCATCACTGACAGTGGCATGGAGGTAAGTATTTAAGTTTATTGTTTTTTATTTTATTTGGCGCTATGCTGTTGGGCCACCATGTGGTAAGAAGCACTATGGGGACATCTACTGGGGGCTCTAAATAGGGACATTTTGTACTGGCACACATAAGGGAATATTTTTTGCACTGCCACTCATTACAAGGGGGTATTTTTTTTTTGTTCTGGTACACATTCTAAGAGTATTATTTGTACTAGTGCACACAGTAAAGGGGTATTTTTTGTACTGGCATACGTAATAAGGGGGTATTTTTTTTTTAACTAGTGCACATTATAGGGGGTATTGCTTACACTAGTGCACATTATAAGGGGGTATTGCTTACACTAGTGCACATTATAAGAGGGTATTTTATGTACTGGCACACATTTTAAGGGGGTATATTTTGTAATGGCACACACTATTAGAGGGTATTTTTTTGTACTGGTGCACATTATAAGAGGGGATTTTTTGTACTAGCACATTATAACGGGGTATTTTTGTATTGGAACACGTTACAAGAGAGTGTTTTGTACTGGCACACATTATAAGAGGGTTTTCGTGTACTAGCACACAATATAAGGATAATTATTACTAGTGGGGGGCTATGGGGAACATGATTACTAGTATGGACACAATGAGGGCATTATTACTATTGGGGACACTGTTAACAAGACATGGCTGAAAGAAATCATCATGGTGATCTGGAAATGAAGAAAGAAAACATGTACATCAGAAGAGACATCAATGGATGTAATAGGTATGTGGTGCTGTATTACCCTGCATGTTTTGTAATGCTGTATGTAATTTTTTCCAAGTACGTGTTTAACAGTAGGGCTAGAGGGAAGAGGTTAGGTTGAGAATTTAGCATGAAGGGAAGCCATTTCAATTTTTGCCTCAGGTAGCAGAAAGGCTAGGTGCACCTCTGCCGCTTGCCATAAAGCACTGAGGGAAGGGGGACCCAAGCTGCACTCTTGAGCCTTTAGGTATGCCCCTGGGAGAAGCCATATCTGTCCATAATACTGTCCCTCCTTTTATGATCAACTCCTGAATTTGACTCAAGTGGTAAAAGGACAGAATGGAAGAGGAGAGGGTGGATGTAGAGCCTATGAAAACACGAAGATGTCATCACACAGACTTGCAGTTTAACAGAGGAGACTGGGAGACCACACTCCAGCTTTATGACTTATCTATGCGTTTTGGTGGACCGCGCAATTTTCAAGGTAGCCACTCCAAGTAAGAGTTATCCACTCCTGCACGTATGGGTATCCTATGCCCCTGACGAAGCTTGAGGCAAAACCCGGGTCGGCAGTGCACAAGGCTGCTGTGTCTATACTTTTATGGAAGTCTATGAGTATAATAAATACCTGGTTATACATACATTGGAGACGTGCTTCACTATCAGAGCGAACTCCTTGTAGGATCACCACTGGGAAAGAGGACTTTGATGTGCTCGTAACTATAGCTCTTGTTTGAAGTGTCGGCATACCATTGTGCGCCTGTGAGTAGAATATCGGGAGTGCATATAGCAGTACTTCACTATCAGTGTGATTTTTTTGACATTCCATAGGAATAACTGGAGGCGGAAAGATACTTGTGGAGACTAATATTTTACCCATATGTGCAGGAGTGAATAACTCTTACTTGGAGTGGCAACCTTGAAAATCGTGCGGTCCACCAAAACGCATTGAACTGAGTGCGAATTGTACCCACATCACTTTTGGACGGTAAATTATCCAGGCAAAGTATCAGAGGATTTAGTTTTTATTATTTTATGACTTATCTAGTTTGAAACTACTTTCTGGCTTAGATATCTGATTGAACACAGCAAATAAGTAAGGATACTTTCACACTTGCGGCAGAGAGATCCAGCAAAAAGTTCCGTCGCCGGAACTGCCTGCCGGATCCAGCAAAACGTATGCCAACTGATGGCATTAGTAAGACTGATCAGGATAATGATCAGTCATAAAAATGCCTGATCAGTCAAAAAAATGTATTAAAATGGCATTTATTTATTTGATCTTTTTTCCGTTCTGCGCATGCAGCATTCCAGTATTTAGATTCATGCCTATGGAAAAAAATGCCAGATCCGGCATTCAGGCAAGTCTTCAGTTTTTTTCGCCGGAGATAAAACCGTAGCATGCTACAGTTTTCTCTTTTGCCTGATCAGTCAAAATGACTGAACTGAAGACATCCTGATGCATCCTGAACGGATTACTCTCCATTCAGAATGCATGGGGATATGCCTGATCAGTTCTTTTCGGGTATAGACCCCCTGTAACGGAACTCTATTCCAGAAAAGAAAACGACTAGTGTGAAAGTACCCTAACTACAGATGTAGTAGACTATACCTGTTTCTTTGTGCATTGTGATTTCTCACTAAATTTACCTTTAGAAAACATTAATTAAAACATCCAAAGTACAGGGTGAGCTGGTAACATTTTGTCACTTTTCAGATACATTTTAGGTCCTCATCTGTCTTTTTTAAAAGGAAATAACCCTAATTTTGATAATATTTCTGGGAACCACAGTTCACCCATTCCATTTGTCACAATGAGGTAGAGGTAGAGGCCTCTTAATAAATTAGGCGCATCTCTGCCCTGCTGTCCGACAGATACTGAAGTCTACACCAGCTACAGGCTGGCGTAGACTTCAGCTATAACTTAGGCCACTTTCTAGCGAAAGTTATAGTAAATTCGGCAGGCGGTGCAAAGTCCCGCCCCTCCCGCTAAGCCCCACCACTTTTCCAAAGTGCCGAGAAGCTTTAAAAGTCGCAAATTATGGTTCACATATAGCATACGCCATAATCTGCAACTTTTTTACGTCACTATTGTGGAGTAAAGTCATTAGTAAATGTGGTTTGATTTCTAAAGTGGTAGAAGTATGGTCTCATCATGTACATCACTGCCCCTTTTGATGATCCCCTGATCTGCTTGACACTAGGTACTACAGTTAAAGGGGCTGTTCGGTCCATTATTATTAAACTTATTTTTTTTAAAGCTCAGAACCATACAAAATAATAAAATAAGTCTTTCACCTTAACAATCCACTGCTGCTCTGCTGAAAGTCCCATTCGGTGGCTTCCTCTGCTAGTGTCTACTTCCTGGCTGCTCGCAACACACAGGAAATGACCACTCAGCCAGTCAACTGCAGCCGGTGATTAGCTAAGCTGTCATTTCCTGTGTGGTGAGAGTGACCAGGAAGTAGAGACTGGCGGGGGATTGGTAAGCTGCGTCGGGTTCAACTTTAATGTTGACTAATATCCCTAAGGGTATGTTTGCATCACTGCTGGACCCCATTATAGCCACCCAGGATCCAGCAATGAATTGTAGGATGTGGCAATGCCAAATCCGGCAAAATCTGGCAGGCTGCTCTCTGCTAGAACAGCCTGCTGCAGATGCAAATGTCCCCCAAGCCCCTTTCCATGTCAGAGTATGTAATAGTGGCGTCTATTTTCAAGTACATAAATGTGCATTTACAAGTTCTAAACCTCATTTACGCTTTCTCTGCCCCAACATATCCCAATACATATATACAGCCTCTACAGTAATTTTTTTGGGTCTGTTTTTACTATTATTACATGAAGATTTAAAATGTAACCAATGTTCGCTATAATATACGCATTTTCTGAACTGGGATATAAAAGCACATGCAGTTGAAGAGGATATAATATACAGTACATAGCGATAACAACACAAACCTACAAACAGTACAAGGTAGAATAAAATATATAGCACGTAAAAGGTAGGGCAGGAGGCTGTCTGCACTTACAGCACAATGTTTTCTGAAGTCTCCTTATCTTCATCGCAGTACGGTAGGCTGAAAACCTCACATTGTTCAGGTCACCTGGGAACAATAAAAGAAAGATTAGAACAGCAGCATTTACGGCGAAGACCGCATCTTCAGTTCGTAGTTTACAGACGACATTATTTCCTCAGCAGGCAGGAGTCAGTGTTAACATATATAAAATGAAACCTTCTCAGTTCTGCTGTGACAGATGCTGTAATTTCACGTAACTACCATCAGTACAGAATGCTTATAAAATCAGACAAAAATCGACCAGATGATCATTGAGTTTGTTTGCACAATAAAATGCCTGCACCCGTTAGTCTGGAAGGCCCCGTTCGCATCATGATTATGCTGTTCAGGCAAAGCAGAGGAATGCTTTTGGAACACATTCGGAGATGTTTAAAGGATTTGTCTACATCAGAAGAACATGGCTGCTGTCTCCCAAAAACAGTGCCACACCCGTCAATGGTTTGTGTCTGGTTCCATTGAACTGAATGGAGCCAAGCTTCAATATCACACACAACCCATGGACGGATGTGGTGCTGTTTTTTATTTTTTAAGACAGCAGACATGCTTTATTGCTCCTGGAGAAATCCTTTAACATATTCATTAAACCAAATGTATTCTATGTAACAAAATGGATGCTAGATGTTTGGATTTTTATTCCCACCGGCTTCTATAAAAATATATATACATTAGCAAGGATGTTACAAAATATGGGGGGACTTTATCATTTGTGGTGTTGCATCACAAAACTGGTATATCCCTATTGTCCTAAATGTATTTTTTAGAATTAAAAATAAATGCATACTTTTAATTAATCGCCAAATTCTAATGTAAACATAGCCAAATTTCTATTACTCCGACATCCAGTAAAGATGATCTGAATTGTCTAGAGTACTAATATTCTAACTCATCAGCAATATTCCAGAAGTGTAATATATTTTATCCCAGCTCAGCTGCATCCATACAGTTTGATCCCAAGTCTGACCACCAGTCCAGGCCTATGTAGACCTGTGTAGACAGAAGATCAGTGTCCCCTGTGTTGCTGACTTCCTGTAAACTATAGTATTACATCATCATCTGGCAGCTCTCGGACACCTCGACAAGCAACACTCTGCTGTTGAATTTAGCATTGCTGCCCTATTTAAGGGACCAGAAGTATAGTAGATCAGTACATACAATAATTTAGCTGAAGAGTTATAAAACTCACCTAATTCACACTGTCTATACTATCCGTGTGTGCTTTGTGCAGAAACTCCTGTGTATTTCTATGAGACATTGTGTTTAACTTCTCATCTGGATCAGAAGTGTAGTGGTATAGTAGATGAGTCTATAAAATGATTAGCTGCAGATTTATAAAACTCCCCTTACTCACCACTGTCTATACTATCTGTGTGTGCTGTGTGCAGAACCTCCAGTGTATTTATATGAGACATCATGTTCAGCTTCGTATTTGGGGACCTAAAGCAGAAAGTCTGAAGACCTTAGAAATATAAGCCCTCCTCTAGTAAAACGGATAACAATGGCTCCACTTACTGAGTGACTGGAAGAGTTCGGTCATTTTTGGGTGGTCCCAGCAAGTGGTCTGTGTTTCATGACTGCAAGTTAAAAACACAACTGTGAATGACTTTGTTACTTTTAGTATATGTAATGAGATATTCAAATTGCTGTATTTTTTCCCAACAGTTCGGAATAGTTTAGCATTACCTACAAGATACATGATCTTATATGATTGCAACATATTTAAATATACTGGTCTACATGCATCTGTGCTTCCAGAAAGAGTATGCTGTTTGATGTTTTTGTTAATGGGGTTGTCACAGTTATTGAAAACTAAGTCCAAAGTCAGTAAATTATATAAAACAAGAAAATAATCTTATACTCACCTGTTTCTCCTGCGCTCCGGTTCGCCTCCTGTTCTTTGCACAGAAGACTGTAGGGGTGACATTGAGCTGGACAGCAAGTGACCGCTGCAGCCTATCAATGGCCTCTATAGTATATGGCATGAGACTGCTGAGGGCAGCTGTTCATTCTAAGGTGTATCTACTAAGTTATAACTTGTATGTACTTTTATGTACGAAGTCTAAAATATATTTTTAGGACAGCTCTCCAGATTCTCCTGGCACCAGTTAAACAAATGACATGCGTGATAAGATTCACATATATACTCTATAAATTGGGCCATAAAATGGTAAAAATAGGAAGTAAGGGGGTCAAGTATTATCTTGAAATCTGCCTATATTAGGGGTATTTCAGGCGCAGAGGGTTAGCCTGTGACTTTTCTCTGCTTATGCCAGGTCTAAAATTGTGGGTGTGGCGTCAGTGGGGAAAGGGATGGGTCGGCAGGCGCGTATTGTTCATCATTTTCTACGCCTGTTTTAGGCGTAGAAAGTGGTCTAAATGCAAGCCAGCAAGAAAGCGGTCTTACATTTAGAAGCGGCGCTGGATGCTCCGAAGTTATGCAGAGGATGGCACCTCTTCATAACTTTGGTGAATCCACCGCCAGATACGGGGCTTTATTAAGACCGACGTCTAAAACACCAGTCTTAATAAATGACCCCCTACATTTTCTGTCAGAAAAATTCTAAAAGCAGGGAGCCAGATTCCAAGTGCAATAAATGAAAAATGATGTTGACATTAATTAATTACTTTTACGTCTGATCTAGTGCAAATAAATTATTAAACCTGTAGCTACGAGAGGACTCATTTTTGTCTCTTCCAATCTAATTTAGTATTAATCAGCAGCATTACTGTCACACTGATGAAAAACAGTTACAGCATGCAAACCTTTCAATGTTCCCATCAAAACTCTGCTCAAATGACTTAAAGGGCTTCTGTCACCCCATTAAACCGTTTTTTTTTTTTCTTTACTAATAATCCCTACACTGCGATCTCATCATACATAAGCTAATTAATGACTTTCGTTCAGTAGAATTTGTTAAAAATCGATTTTTGAAATATGTAAATTACCTTGCTAACAGCAAGTAGGGCGGCTACTTGCTGGTAGCAGCCGCATCCTCCGATGGTAATGACGCCCCCTCTGCTTGTTGATTGACAGGGCCAGCGGACGGGATCTTTCTCTGCTGGCCCTGCCTGTTTTGATTCAATATCTGGCGCCTGCGCCGCAGCCGTACCTCTCTTCAATCTGCGCAGGCGCACTGAGAGGTGGCCACTCGCTCAGCCGCTCCATCCTCAATGCGCCTGCGCCGATGACGTCACATCTACACCCGGCGCAGGCGCATTGAGGAGCGAGCGGCCGCCTCTCAGTGCGCCTGCGCAGATTGAAGAGAGGTACGGCCACGGCGCAGGCGCCAGATATTGAATCAAAACAGGCAGGGCCAGCAGAGAAAGATCCCGTCCGCTGGCCCTGTCAATCAACAAGCAGAGGGGGCGTCATTACCATTGGAGGATGCGGCTGCTACCAGCAAGTAGCCGCCCTACGTGCTGGTAGCAAGTTAATTTACATATTTCAATCGATTTTTAACAAATTCTACTGAACGAAAATCATTAATTAGCTTATGTATGATGAGATCGCAGTGTAGGGATTATTAGTAAAGAAAAAAAAAAAAAACGGTTTAATGGGGTGACAGAAGCCCTTTAACCATTTCCAGAGTTCAGATAAAACCTCCACTTAAGAGAATAGAATCTCCGTAGGATGGGTTCAACACTGAAGAAAACATCTTTTCTCCTGGCGATGCTGTCTGATCTCTCTCTTCTTTGTACTTCTCCAATATACCAAACTCTGCCGCCTGCAACGTAATGACTTCCTTCCAAGCTTTAGGCAGTGTTATAATCCCTTCCTCCTCCAACTATCATTGTCTCTCGCCTTACCACCGTCTGTCTGCCTTTACATCCCTGCTGGTAGTAGCCAAATGTTTTCATGTTGTTCCCTAAAATGCACAAGTTAAAATTATCAGGCTATCATTCATTGCCATGGTTTACACAGAGAAATCAGGAGGCAGGAGCTTAAAATGCTGAAGTGCACAGGGTCATTTATCAATCCAAATTTGGCTAAACTCCACATTCACTGGCAGTCCCTTGAAAATTGTTTGTAATTATATAAGGACAGCAAGGTAGGGAGAAGGAGACCTCACCCATATAGTATTAACTTGTAAATATATTGGAAACTATTGGATTGGTATGTTAACCACAATTAAAAGGAACCTGTCACCATGAAAATGCAATGTAAGCCACAAGCAGCATGCTATTATAGAGCAGGAGGAGCTGAGCAGATTGATATAAGGGTTTAAAGAAAAAGATGCAGTAAAACTTTTGAGCAGTTAAAGCTCATTCTGGGCTTAGAAATCCAGGAGGAGGTCCTATAAGTGATTGACAGACTTCCCTCTATGAGTGTATTTACAGTGAGAGCTGTCAATCACTGATCGGACCGCCTCCTGTACTTCTAAGCCCAGAATCAGCAGGAAATTTAATGTATAAATTACAAGTTTTACTGAATCTTTTCCTACAAAACTATACAGCCAGGTCCATAAATATTGGGACACCGATACAAGTCTAACATTTTTGGCTCTACACTACGTGCAGAATTATTAGGCAAATGAGTATTTTGACCACATCATCCTCTTTATGCATGTTGTCTTACTCCAAGCTGTATAGGCTCGAAAGCCTACTACCAATTAAGCATATTAGGTGATGTGCATCTCTGTAATGAGAAAGGGTGTGGTCTAATGACATCAACACCCTATATCAGGTGTGCATAATTATTAGGCAACTTCCTTTCCTTTGGCAAAATGGGTCAAAAGAAGGACTTGACAGGCTCAGAAAAGTCAAAAATAGTGAGATATCTTGCAGAGGGATGCAGCACTCTTAAAATTGCAAAGCTTCTGAAGCGTGATCATCGAACAATCAAGCGTTTCATTCAAAATAGTCAACAGGGTCGCAAGAAGCGTGTGGAAAAACCAAGGCGCAAAATAACTGCCCATGAACTGAGAAAAGTCAAGCGTGCAGCTGCCAAGATGCCACTTGCCACCAGTTTGGCCATATTTCAGAGCTGCAACATCACTGGAGTGCCCAAAAGCACAAGGTGTGCAATACTCAGAGACATGGCCAAGGTAAGAAAGGCTGAAAGATGACCACCACTGAACAAGACACACAAGCTGAAACGTCAAGACTGGGCCAAGAAATATCTCAAGACTGATTTTTCTAAGGTTTTATGGACTGATGAAATGAGAGTGAGTCTTGATGGGCCAGATGGCTGGATTGGTAAAGGGCAGAGAGCTCCAGTCCGACTCAGACGCCAGCAAGGTGGAGGTGGAGTACTGGTTTGGGCTGGTATCATCAAAGATGAGCTTGTGGGGCCTATTTGGGTTGAGGATGGAGTCAAGCTCAACTCCCAGTCCTACTGCCAGTTTCTGGAAGACACCTTCTTCAAGCAGTGGTACAGGAAGAAGTCTGCAAGGTAAGAAAAACATGATTTTCATGCAGGACAATGCTCCATCACACGCGTCCAAGTACTCCACAACGTGGCTGGCAAGAAAGGGTATAAAAGAAGAAAATCTAATGACATGGCCTCCTTGTTCACCTGATCTGAACCCCATTGATAACCTGTGGTCCATCATCAAATGTGAGATTTACAAGGAGGGAAAACAGTACACCTCTCTGAACAGTGTCTGGGAGGCGGTGGTTGCTGCTGCACGCAATGTTGATGGTGAACAGATCAAAACACTGACAGAATCCATGGATGGCAGGCTTTTGAGTGTCCTTGCAAAGAAAGGTGGCTATATTGGTCACTGATTTGTTTTTGTTTTGTTTTTGAATGTCAGAAATGTATATTTGTGAATGTTGAGATGTTATATTGGTTTCACTGGTAAAAAAAAATAATTGAAATGGGTATATATTTGTTTTTTGTTAAGTTGCCTAATAATTATGTACAGTAATAGTCACCTGCACACACAGATATCCCCCTAAAATAGCTAAAACTAAAAACAAACTAAAAACTACTTCCAAAAATATTCAGCTTTGATATTAATGAGTTTTTTGGGTTCATTGAGAACATGGTTGTTGTTCAATAATAAAATTAATCCTCAAAAATACAACTTGCCTAATAATTCTGCACTCCCTGTATACACCACCACAATGGATTTGAAATGAAATGAACAAGATGTACTTTAACTGCAGACTGTCAGCTTTAATTTGAGCTTATTTACATCCAAATCAGTTGAACGGTGTAGGAATTACAACAGTTTGCTTATGTGCCTCCCACTTGTTAAGGGATCAAAAGTAATGGGACAGAATAATAATCATAAATCAAACTTTCACTTTTTAATACTTGGTTGCAAATCCTTTTCAGTCAATTACAGACTGAAGTCTGAAATGCATAGACCTCACCAGACGCTGGGTTTCATCCCTGGTGATGCTCTGCCAGGCCTATACTGCAACTGTCTTCAGTTCCTGCTTGTTCCTGGGGCATTTTCCCTTCAGTTCTGTCTTCAGCAAGTGAAATGCATGCTCAATCGGATTCAGGTCAGGTGATTGACTTTGCCATTGCATAACATTCCACTTCTTTCCCGTTAAAAACTGTTTGGTTGCTTTTGCAGTATGCTTTGGGTCATTGTCCATCTGCACTGTTAAGCGCCGTCCAATGAGTTCTGAAGCATTTGGCTGAATATGAGCAGATAATATTGCCCGAAACACTTCAGAATTCATCCTGGTGCTTTTGTCAGCAGTCGCATCATCAATAAATACAAGAGAACCAGTTCCATTGGCGGCCATACATGCACTACCACCATGCTTCACTGATGAGGTGGCATGCTTAGGATCATGAGCAGTTCCTTTTCTTCTCCATACTCTTCTCTTCCCATCACTCGGGTACAAGTTGATCTTGGTCTAATATGTCCATAGGATGTTGTTCCAGAACTGTGAAGGCTTTTTTTAGATGTCGTTTGGCAAACTCTAATCTGGCCTTCTTGTTTGTGAGGCTCACCAATGGTTTACATCTTGTGGTGAACCCTCTGTATTCACTCTGGGGAAGTATTCTCTTGATTGTTGACTTTGACACACATATACCTACCTCCTGGAGAGAGTTCTTGATCTGGCTAACTGTTGTGAAGGGTGTTTTCTTCACCAGGGAAAGAATTCTTTGGTCATCCCCCACAGTTGTTTTCCGTGGTCTTCCGGGTCTTTTGGTGTTGCTGAGCTCACTGGTGTGTTCCTTCTTTTTAAGAATGTTCGAAATAGTTGTTTTGGCCACGCCTAATGTTGTTGCTATGTCTCTGATGGGTTTGTTTTGTTTTTTCAGCCTAATGATGGCTTGCTTCACTGATAGCGACAGCTCTTTGGATCTCATCTTGAGAGTTGACAGCAACAGATTCCAAATGCAAATAGCACACTTGGAATGAGCTCTGGACCTTTTATCTGCTAATTGTAATTGGGATAATGAGGGAATAACACACACTTGGCCATGGAACAGCTGACAAGCCAATTGTCTAATTACTTTTGGTCCCTTAACAAGTGGGAGGCACATATGAAAACTGTTCCTACACCATTCACCTGATTTGGATGTAAATACCCTCAAATTAAAGCTGACAGTCTGCAGTTAAAGAACATCTTGTTCGTTTCATTTAAAATCCTTTGTGGTGGTGTATAGAGCCAAAAATGTTAGAATTGTGTTGATGTCCCAATATTTATGGACCTGGCTGTATATCAATCTATAGCTCAAACACTATATTCAATGTGACAGGTTCCTTTTAAAGTATAACTGCAATAATGGCTCCCCCTGCTGTTCCCTTGTTATAATTGAAGACTTCTCTTGCTTGGATTTCTGAACTTGTATTTAGTTTTTGGCTTAAGGCAATTTGGTATTGTGCTGATCTTTGGCATAATGGTTTTCTTGTTTGCTTCTGGCATTTTTTGTACTTCGTTTTCCCACTGGCATTTAACCCTTTATTGTAGGACTACTCTGTTTGTTCTTCCCTTTTTGTGTGTCGTCTCCCACGTATTTCAGCATAGGGACAGCCGCCCAGTTGTGGGGTCACTCCCTAGTAGGTAGAGATAGCGGGGCCGGGAAGTTTTAGGCTGCACTCTTCTTTTTTGTGTGTGACAGTAGTAGCCTTATCCTGGTACAGGGACTACTATGACAATGGCACTATGGGGGCTATTGTAAGACTAGCATTATAGATTTTTGTACAGGAATGACCAACTGACTTCAAGGGTTTGTTCTATTGCTGAAACCATAACTAGCTGCTTTTTTGCGGTCCAAGTGCTGGATCCCCCATGATCATGAGAACAATGGTTCCATT
Organism: Bufo gargarizans; assembly: GCF_014858855.1. NCBI lineage: Eukaryota > Metazoa > Chordata > Amphibia > Anura > Bufonidae > Bufo > Bufo gargarizans. Next base: position 390,590,195 of record NC_058083.1, on the reverse strand, counting down.
CCCCCATTCTCTGATGGAATGGCAAGTTGGGCATGTGCACTTACTGCTCCATTCACTCTCTATGGGACCGCTGGAGATAGCCGAGTACAGCGATTGGCTGTCTTTGGCGCTCCCACAGAAAATGAACAGGGAAACGGGACCCCTGTTCTTGTGATTAGTGGGAATACCAGTGGTTGGACCTCCTGTGATCATCTAGTTATCCTCTAAACTGTAAATAGGGGATTTTGGTACAACCTCTTTAAATAAAAGATGTATTTATTCTTTTAGCACTTTTGTGTATTCAGTTTTACCCATTTATTCTCAAATGTTAAGAAACCTATAAAATATTTTTTTTTAACAGTTATCCGTTTCATTATTCTAAACTGTGTACCAAAAATAAGATTTCATGCTTGAACAAGTTGGATTCATCCAAGTACAAATCTATGCCAAACTAACTGGGCAATGTGAAAATCTAGCACTCCTTTGATGTACTGAAAGCACTTGGACATTGCATATATCCTACTTTTCAGTGATACATGCTGGTTTTCTCTTTGATGTTTGTGAACATATTTGTCTCCTAAGATCACTGAAGTGCAAACGTCGAAAGCAAGCATTAAAACAACTCTTACAGGCAATGTTACCTTAAATTAGGTTTCTGCCTTTATAAGACATTCCATTCTAGATTTCCCCCTCAAACCTGAATATGAAAAGCCCTTTGAGGTATTGCAGCAAAATGTTCATTAATTTCTCAAAATTACTTTATTCTGAAGTCTAGTCACTCAAATGTCACTTACAAAATGTTCTGGGCCTAGTTAATATTCATACTCATGTACTGGAGTAAAAAATGAGAAACTTCTAATTAAATGATGTAGTACGTTCAAGGCACAATGCAAGTAATAAAGAAGAACAGTATGTAACAACTAAAACGGCTCACAATTAGCATTTTTCTTAATAAATTAGTGATGCTATTTAGGGTAGGATCTTGTCCATGAATACAAATAAGAGATCGCATGCAGCTACTAGGGCACCTAAGAGGAGATCCAGCTCAGGATGGCCCTACTATTCTTCACAATGAATAAACATGAACAGGGCCCCTCACCACAACCAAACAATTGTTGGCAAACACACGAGAGAACAAAAGCCAGTGGTTCATGACACTTCTCTCTAAAGAGTAATGAGACGCCCCCGAGGGGTGGGGGACACCAAGCTCTGGGCCATCCTGTCATCAGATAAAAAGGTATCGTGGAACAAGCCAGCAACAAGAGGATATCTAAGAACATTGCTCAGCATGATCAACCCTTTTAAAATCAGGCATAATGTCACCGAGGGTTGATCGTGCTGAGTAAAATGATCAATTTTAATGTAATTACTTGGCACAGTTACAATACAGCTGTTTTTGTTCTTATGCAAACTGGCTCATTGGTAGGTGGGTCCGTACACCATGGGGCACCAAATCTTCACCTCCTTGCACCTTCTCATCAGTGGTGCAGATGCTTTGCACAGGTGCTGACAGTGAAAACAGAGTAAGCACAAGATTACAGGGCCAGGAAAAATGCTTGCCCCTATCAATCAAAGAGAATGGGGGAGTGGCAGGAGGTGCAGGGCACTGAAGATCTGGTGCCCTGCACCTCCCTGGCATAACGGAAATGGGACAGATCCATTATGCAGTCGATAGACTTCTATTATGATTAAATGAATAACGGAATGCCTCTAAAGGCACTCCGTTATAGAATTGCGTCATGGTCCGTGTAAAGGAAGCGTGAACGAATTTCAAAATATGAAAGCCGCTCATCTCTAATCATAATCCCTGACAAGTATAGAGGAGGACGAGGCAGCTCTTTCTCTCAGTGTTGTGAAGTAACTTGTCCTGCTGTGTGATTAGGACAGGTTTTGTTTGTTCTAATAGGATGGCAGCCATTTTATTTCTCCTAATGATTGCTCCCTAGACAAAACAAGCCATTATAACTAATGTAAGGTATTTGGGAATATATTTAAAATTAAGTATTATTTAAGTATTTTCATTTTCTTAATTCCCGGAGAACCCCTTTAAAAAGGTATTGTTTTGGATGATAACTACCAGATATTATTCCTGGTTTAATAAGGATGATCTTGCCAACAGATGCTCTGTAAGAACAAGTGTTCCATCACAGGTAGCAAGATGGACTTCCTTTTGTGCTGATGGAGTAATGTAGCTTCTTGTTAAATAAATTCATGGTGGTACAGAAGCATGCAGAAGATGCTATTGGATTGGTACTGTTTGCGTTCTGAAGATGTTGGATTCCTTTTATGAGCAGATCTGATGTGTTTTTATAGGGGATTTGTGGCTGATTATTGTCTGGTAACTGAATGTTATGAGTAGTTTTACAGGCCTCTGTTGTTGCCTGTTTTAGGAGCACTGTAAGCGTAGGCACTATGGCTGACTCTATAATAGTGACATTATTGCTATCTGACAACTGGTGCACTGTGGCTGGTTGCCGTATGATAGCACTATACTTGGGTATATTAAAACAGCACTGTAGCTGGCTTTTATCTTAGTCTGCTACAGTCATTAAGGAATACACCTATCAGGGGCGGACTGGCCATAGACCATACAGAGAAACTTCCTGGTGTGCTATCTGCATCCGTAGGTCTGTTTCGCAGCACCTGCAAACAAAAATAGGACATGTTCTATTCTTGTCCATCTTACAGACAAGGATAGGACAGTTCTGTAGAAGGCTGGACACACTATTCCGTAAAATTCAGAACGCACAAGCCGGTATCCATGTTTTGCGGATCCACAATTGGCCGTGTGCATGAGCAGTAACATTATCAATATTCAAATCCCGTTAAACCAAAAATGGATGACCATACATTTTCCTCTGGATAGGTCATCAGACTTTGATCGGTGGGGGTCCGACATCTGGGACCCCCGCCAATTAGCTGTTTTGAGAAGGCAGCAGCCTCCTTCTTGCAGCTTATCAAGCACAAAGTCGCACATTGTATAGCGGTTCTGCTTGGTATTGCAGCTCATACCCATTCAAGTGTTCCTAGAATACATGATCGATGAACGTGTCGTCACTGGCCTAGGAAATGCAGAGAGAAAGCAGATGCGCTCACAGAAGCGTTGCTGCCTTCTCAAAAGCTGATCGGAGCGGGTTCCGGGTGTCAGACCCCTACAGATCAGATACTCATGACCTATCCAGAGAAGAGGTCATCCATGAGAAAGTCTTGAAAAACCCCTTTAAGTCTCTTCACTGTATAAGTTTCATAGTATTTTACAGAATGTACTAAGTCTGGTCATAATTAAAGGCTATGCAGACCTTCAGGGGCATTATAATTTTAACTCATTTTTGGCTAAAAATTATTTTTTCATTTTATCTTCATTAAAGGGAACCTGTCATCAACCTTATGCTGACCTCACTGAGGGCAGCATCAAATAGTGACAGAAATGCTGATTTCAGTGGTGTGTAAAAGTAAGTGGTTGCTGAGAACCAGCATCATAATCATTGCAGCCCAGGCCTTGAGAAGAGTCAAACCTACGTGAGAAGAGTCATGGTTATTCATAATCTCCTGCACTTCCTGCCCACCTGCTGATGATTGACAGTTCTCTCCTAGACAGAAAGGGAGAAAACCAGGTAGAAGACTGTCAATCACCAGCAGGTGGGCAGGAGAGCAGGAATTTATGAATAACCAGGACTCTTCTCAGGGGTCGGGACGCTTTTCCAGGCCTAGTCTACAATGACTGTGATGTTGGTTCTCGACAACCACTTACTTTTAACTTATATAAATGACAGACCGCTGAAATCAACTCACCTGTCTCTACTTTATTCTGCCATTAGTATGGGTAGCATAAAGTTGATGACAGGTTCCCTTTAAAAATGTTTAAAGGAAAACTGTCATATTTTCACTAAAAATTCAATTTTCATATATGTTGTTGCTGCTGTGGTGCTAATCCATAATCACTAATCACATAATCAACTTCACGTCCATAGCAACCACTCCTCACAAGACTTCTTCTCAAGATGACCGCCGATGCCCTTACCCTGAGGCTAAGACCTCCCTCTCTAACTACCCAGAATTAATTTGGCTTATCTCGGGAAAGCACAGCCTCACCCCAACCAATCAGCTTTCTCAAGACTTTAACACGCCCTCTTCCTCCTGAGTAATCGCAAATTTTTATTGCGAATATTCTAATCGCCAATTGTTATTGCGCATATCGGCACTATCCCAGTCCGACGGGAGCACGCACGCAGCGTTGGGGAGTGCCCACTACTACGTCCTCTGTATATAGAAGGTAGGAGACGGAGGACACCTAGAAAATCTCTGATCTCCTGACCTCAAACACTTATTTAAGCCATATTCTTATCAGTTTGATAAGAATTCCGCTTGCAAACAGACACATTTTTAACCCCTGTATCTCAAAAACAGTTGAACATTTTTAATAAGGACCACCTGAAAAAATTATTTTTAGCCTAAAAGGAGTAAAATACAATAATGAAAGAAAAATTTCCCCGAAGGTGTACTTAGCCTTTAAAATTTATTTTATGTTCTGGTGTGCATACAGACATTGCAACGGGAATAACCTTACATGTGTTCCATGGCAGAATTAGGGAATCTATAACTGTTATCCACATAGGATGTACAATCTATAATTATTTCCGAAGGTAAATCATACCTGGATATGAGGATCTGCTCGTTCAAGGGTTGATAAATATATGAAATACATGAAATGTATTTGCTAAGTGCAAGGTGTTCAGTAGAGATATGACTAAATCCAACGGCAGAAAGGCAGAAGAAATAAGAAATAGTCTACGTTTCGTCTAAAGGCACTAAAAAAAATCTTAAAAAAAATAAAAAGACCATCCCTTCTTGCCAACAATGATGGTGTTATGTGATCAATATTGATGGAGACAGATGAGCAGAACAGATTCCCTCATCTTTGAAGAAATTGTTTTTATTCCATTATGATTCTGGCAGCCTCTCAGACATGTTGCACTATAGCACAAGTAATCCTTTTGTCAAACCAGCAACCAAAATCAATTAGGTCTTTTATTAGAGTTCCCAATTAACATAATTTATTGGTGAGGTTAAAAAAGAAATGGATAAATTGCATGAGGACTAGTCATCACTGGGCCGAAGGCTGCATTCTCAGAATTCAATACAGGAGCATCTTTTCATATAACTCAAGAGCGACAGAGACTGATTCACTGGAACAATATCTGACTACTTAAAAGATCAAATCTTAAGCAAAGACAATCATTCATTGCGGAGGTCGAAATTGTTGTAGCAAATAAATCTGCAAGTTTTAGGCAGTGGACATAACCTGAATCCTCTTCCAGGTACAGAAGCGGAAATCAATAGAAGGCAATAAGTCATGCATTATTATAAGTTCAAAGGAAAGATAAAATAACATACTAAAGGTATTAAATCTTTGCAAATAACGTTATATACTATAAATTATGGGTGAGGCAGGGTTATACACAGATTTCATGGGGCCCCACAGCAAAACTTAGTATGGGGCCCCCCTGTCCCACCCAGTTTCCCAGTACACGTTCGTCAATCACTTCAAGGCAATGCAAAATGCAAAGCGCAACGCACCAGATTTCAGATGAATTTTAATTAAGCAGATAAAATTTTAGTTAAAAAGTTTTAATAAACAATAAGTCTCCCTTGGCATCACTTACTTCATCCAACTGTCCGAAAAAGTGCAACAAGTGCTTAAAAAAATATGTGTTTAATCTGACCACCACAGTTCTCAATGTATTTACATCAGACAACTGGTATAAATACATTGATAAATCCCTTGCTTCCCATCTATTACTGAATTAGCTGCAGTCACCACTAGGGGGAGCTCAGTGCATAGGAATTTATACAGTTACAAGTGACCTGGAAAGGAAGCTTTAATAATCTGTTTGCACTGAGCTCCCCCTAGTGGTGGATGCATGCAGTGTGTTCAGATTACAAAGAGAAGGAGTTCTGCGCCTGAGGACTAGTCGTCAATTTATCCATTCACTTCAATGAGGCCGCAAAAGATGTAGACAACACTCTGTGTGCTGTCCACATCCGTTGCTCCGTTCCGTAGCCCTGCAAAAAAAATATAAGCTGTCCTATTCTTGTCCGTTATGCGTCTGTTATGCGTTTTTTTCTACAATGGGCCGTCCGTTCCGTAAATTGCGGAAGGCACACAGGCGGATTCCATTCTTTGTGGATCCGCTGTTTGCGGACCGCAAAAAACGGAACGGTCGTGTGCATGTAGCCAAAGTCTATATAAAAAGCGCTGTGTAACTGATAGTTCTGTGCCAGAAACTAGTGTCAGACTATTGGAATCATAACCATATTATTAAATGTCAGTTTAAAGGGGTTCTCCGTGATTTTGAGATTGATGGCCAATCCTAAGGATAGGTCATCAAAATCAGATCGGCCTCTTCATACAGCCGATCAACTGAATGAAGAGGACGCAGTGCTCCGCGAGCATGGCCTGGGCGCAGCTCACTCCCATTCAAATGAATGGGGCTGTGCTGCAATACCAAGCGCTACTGTTATACAACGTACGGCGCTGTTCTTGTTAAGCTGTGAGGAGGCTGTGGCGCTCACCGCAGCTCCACTGAGCACCGTGGCGTCCTCAAACAGATGACTGGCGGAGGAGCTGGGAGTCAGACTATCTTAAGGATAGGTCATCAATATGAAATTCCCAGAGAAGCCCATTAAAGGAATTTTACTGTGTACACCTGTATACAATACTGTACACCAATATAAGCATCAAGAGCAAGATTTCTTCGATACACGCTACTTAGCAGAATGGAAGAAGAGTTGATCATCTCATCTGTTTCACATCAAATCAGAGCCATATCCTGCATAAAATATGCAAGCTCCAGCAAATTGCAATATGTTGAAATGATTTTGCTGCATCCATTTTCTCCAAAACAGTCAAATTAAATAATTTTTGTAAATTGCTATTTTCATCACCGCAGCAAGGTAAATTATTCACAAGAAAAAAACAGCACAAAATCAACATGCAATCTGTTCATTACGGGAATGCATATTATTAGTTTTGTTAGCTTGCAAACTGCAGTCTCCAAAAGTTAATGGAATTGGTGAGTGCTCTTTTTATCTCCATGTTAGGCAGCTCATACATGGTATATTTCAATAGATACTGCTTTCTTGTGCATGTTTTTAACCTATTATTATCATCCAATGGGTTTATAAGGTGGAAAATCAGATTTTTACTCCTTTGTTAGATCAGGACTGGCCATAATGTAAATTTGCCAAATTAAACTGCTGTTGCCTAGAGTAATGTTCTTGCCAAGTAAGCATTTTTAATATAATTATACCATAGTTTTTTCAATGTTTTAGCACATACAGTACAGTGTATCTCAATAGAGGATAGTGAAAGACAAATGCTATAAGGTAGACAGGGCAAACATTTGGACAGGAGGGGATGTTTGAAACTTCTATGCCTGTTTTCTGGGTAGAAAAGTTGCAAATGTTTGACTTTTGTCTCTTCTATAAATGGGTGGGCATGGGCTGCAGGGCATGGATGGGACCTCTGCAGACTGACACATTCACTAATATGGTGCACATTACACCAGAAATCTAAAAAAGCGCCTTGCTGATGTTCATTTCCTGCCGCAAAGATCTCCGGGTGATATGCCAAAATACATGTCAACAATGTATCCCCTACCCAAAAGATGGTGGATAATGACAGGGGTCTGACTGGTAGGGTCTCTGCCAAACACTAGAATATGACCATGTTCCCCCGTTTGGATGAAGCAGCACACAATGCATGTCCAACGTGCCATTTAGCTCTATGGAGATGCCAAAGCTAGCCAAGTACTATTTTATTTCCTGTGGATAGGGGATAAGTTAATATCTTGGTGCAAATGCTTTGGAAACCCCAATTTAATAAAACATTACTTTGACTTTGATATTTGACTTTCGTATTCTAAACAAAACCTGTCCTGGTGACTTCTTAGAGGCAAAAAGTGCATCTAAAATCCTATTCTGAAACTACCAAAACATTTTAAAACCTGTATAGATATGCTGCATAATACAGAATACAATTATTGATAACACCTCCCCTGTGTACAGCGATCAGTGACTGACAGCTATCTCTGTATACATACTTACATAGAGAATGCTATCAATCACTGATAACACCTCCCCTGTGTACAGCGATCAGTGACTGACAGCTATGTCTGTATACATACTTACACAGGGAATGCTATCAATCACTGATAACACCTCCCCTGTGTACAGCGATCAGTGACTGACAGCTATGTCTGTATATACACTTACACAGGGAATGCTATCAATCACTGATAACCCCTCCCCTGTGTACTGCTATCAGTGACTGACAGTTATCTCTGTATACACACTTACACAGATAATGCTATCAATCACTGATAACACCTCCCCTGTGTACAGCTATCAGTGACTGACAGTTATCTCTGTATACACACTTACATAGAGAATGCTATCAATGATAACACCTCCCCTGTGTACAGCTATCAGTGACTGCCAGCTATCTCTGTATACACACTTACATAGAGAATGCTATCAATGATAACACCTCCCCTGTGTACAGCTAAATCTGTACCGTAATATGATTACTGCAAATATAGAAGTTGGTTGATAATGAATACTTTATTTCAAGTGTATTCAGAGTGTAAAAGGGACATATCAGAAATATTTTAGCATGCATACGTGGAAATCAAATATTAAAATGAAAACAAAATGAAGAAATAAAAAGCATGGTAAACCAAGGCCTTGATTATTCTGAATCAGTGATTTGACACAATGTCCTTTAATGGCGATTAGAGGGGTTTTCTGGGAATTAAAGGGGTATTGCCATCTTCAGTTTTCATACTTACCTTCGTCCAGCGTGACATTCACTTCCTGGATTCGGCGGTGCTTGATTGATGTCTTCTGCCGGCCTAGCCGCGCAATGTCCTGAAAGCGCACGCCGCCACACATGCGCCATGGTGACTTATTTCTGGCCTGTATAGTACAGAGCCGGCGTGCACGTTCGCAGCTCTGTACTATATTGGCCAGGAAGAAGTAATCATGGCGCATGCGCAGCGGCGTGCGCGTTCAGGACATTGTGCGGCCCAGCCGGGAGAGAATCTTCAGTCTTCTGCGCAAGCGCGGCCTGGCGGGGTTCGACAGGAGAGGTGGCCGTAACCAGGGGAGACGAAAGACAACAATAAGGTAAGAGGGGACTTGGGTAAAAAAGGGTGGGAATTGTGTAAAAAAATGTATTTAGAAAAATGATCACTGTCAAATCATTAAGAGATTTAACAGTGATCATTGTGATGGGAATACCCCTTTAAGTGCTGATGACCTGTCCTCAGGATAGGTTATTAATATCTGATCAATTGGGAGGTCTAGCTCCCAGCACCCCCAGCAATCAGCTATTTGAACAGGCCGTGGCGCTCAGACGGGCAGTATAACCTCTTCATAGTATACCAGACACATCACCGTACATTGTATAGCGATGGTGCTTGGTATTGCATCTCAATCTATTCACTTGAATGGGACTGAGCTGCACAAAGGCCATGATGGATGTGACAGCTCAGGGTGAAGATGAGGAAGCAGCATTCACCTGAACGCTGCTGCCCCTTCAAACCGTTGATTTGCCAGTGGTGTCGGGAGTCTGACCCCCCCCCCCCCGATTAGATATTGATGACATATCCTGAGAATAGGTGATCAATTCGGAATTCCAGTTAGACCCCTTTGAGGTAGCTAATTATTCACCAAAGTTTACCTCATGGGATATTTTCCCACATTCAACTGAAGGCAGAAAGCCTCTTAAGAGTAATGACACAATGCATCTTCAGGGTTTTAGGGATAAACTTCAGGCTGTTTTTAAGCCCAAAATTCAATTTGGACTGTGCTTCTTCCTCAGTTTATCTGGTAAATGTCTATGCTTGAACATCAATCTCTTTATAGGTACCAGAGCAACGTTTCTTTTATATAAAGCTCCAAACAAATACTTAGTAATAAACCAGTATGTATGCATTCTGAATTTAAAACATACAGAGAAAATAATGTTCCATCATAGGATGCACAGGGTAATAGGTAAAGACTGTAGAGTAGGTGTAAGACTTGCACATATCAGAAGAAAACTAGGCTGAATGTGGGATCCATATAAATAAATCTATTAGTCCTGAATACTGAAGTCTACCGTAAGGATTTCAAGTAACACAATGAATGAAGTTAGGAACTGAGGATTATGTTGGCTGTATGGACAATGCGCAAAATACACAGGAAGACATCTGTACTGCTTAACTGCTTGATCCCTTCTTATGTAGTGTTTCTGATGATATTTAGGACAAATTATACATGAGCAAATCAGGTAGGTAGCAATTTAAATGAAAGGTTAAAGTGTTCTTCATTCAAGACGTGGGCTTATGTACAAACCAATGAATTCTGAAATATCATAATGTCTTCTTTATCTCAAGGTTTAAGCTCACTCCAGTTATCTCAAAAGAATCTTCAGCAATAACAAGTCTCTGTGCAATTCCTTTCAAGTGTTAGTTCAAAGTGTCATCCGCCTCTTTAATCAGGAGCAAAAATGTTTTCCCATTTGATAGCTGAAAAACGGAATTGCTGCGAATATGTAAAACTCGTTGGCACTGATTTATTTGCGCTTTTCTCTAATAGGACATATTTCACATTTGTCTTTTTGTATATTTTCGGACAAAAGGTTCTTGTAAATATATAACTTTCCTTCAATATTTTATTGTCTTAGAAACAATTGATCAAATATTTAAGGAAGCAAAAAGTCCTGGTAGATTTTTGAACATCTCCATCGACTTTGAACAAAATCTCAGACATGATTCTTTATTCCTCTGGGAGATGAAAATATTCCTTAAGCAAATATGTGACAGAAATGCTGAATTATTAAGCCCGAATAAGCATTCTAAAGGCTCTCAACCCAGTATAAAATAGTATGGGTCCCGGCTCCTCTTATTTTCTGTAGCCATGTGGGCCATTAAATCTGTGTAACAATGAGGCGGATTTACAAGTCAGGCAAACAAGGGCTTGCTAGTTGACCCTTCTGACTCATGCCTTTGATGGAGTGATGGAGTCCAGCACATGGAAGGTATCCATAATTTGGGCGATCCATTTTTTGCAGACTGAAATACTGACATGGTCGTGTGCATGAGGCCTTGTAGTATGGTGAGCCGAAATATCGAACAAATTCATACTGAAAAAAATCTACACAAATTATTTGTTTTCAAACTATAGACTATGATTGAAGCTCACTTGTATTAGGACCATGTGTTACTGCACATTCTGTACAACGACCAGATGGCTGGCACTCCACATATAAGCGAACTTTGGTGCTCAGTGATGGGAGGATGTCCCAAATTTATGAGAAAAAGGTTTTCGGCATTCAAGTATAGAAAATTAAATATTTATTGAAGCCACCATTAGTTTTCAATATTTATGGCCAACGCTTCGGTCCCTCCCGGACCTTGTTCGTGGCCAACAAAACATGATATACATTGACAAAAATTAATACAAAAACTAGAAAACATAATAACGAAAAACAACATAATAAAAAACAAAAACAAAACTAAACATAAAAGACAGAAATAACAATCAATCTTATATGAACATAAGGTTGTTCCTTATTTGCCCATAGTTCACTTCAGCGCATGCGCACGTCACTTATGACGTCAAACGCCAGTCACGTGTTGAAGAAGCTGAGCTGCGATTGCCCTATTTAATCTGGGCATGCGCGGTGTGATCCTCACAACAACACCCTACTCCATGATAATATCAGATTGGAGGTATGTACTAGTGCTAGAAATGTTATCTTCTAGTGGTCTTTATGCTTTTGTCATACTATTTATTGCTCCCTCTGTTATATATTGGAGCAGCATTTATCAATATTTAGCGATACAGGTTGACAATCATATCTCTTGTTATCTATATATGCCTTACCTATTCCTTTTATTATTGGATATGTACCGTATGTGGTTTGTCTCCTTGCACCATTATGACAATGTCGTTTCGATGCATTAAGGATGAATTAATTAGATATTCAAACGATCCTTATGCTGTATGTTCAATATTTGATTATGTTCATATAAGATTGATTGTTATTTCTATCTTTTATGTTTGTTTGTTTTTTATTCTTTTGGTTTTCATTATTATGTTTTCTACTTTTTGTATTAATTTTTGTAAATGTATATCATGTTTTGTAGGCCGTGAACAAGGTCTGGGAGGAACCGAAATGTTGGCCATAAATATTGAAAACTAATGGTGGCTTCAATAAATATTTACAGCAATTTTCTATTTTCTATACTTGAGTGTCATGAACCTTTTTCTTACTGCACATTCTGAGGAGCCAGCTTTCATACCGTAAAGTTAAGTATGCATGAAATATCTCATGATGTCGAGTTTAATTGCTTCAGGATCATTAATCCCAAAAATTATCAACATCCTGATGTTTTTCTGTCGGACTCCAGCTCATCATTAACAGGGCTGGACATGGCGGCAAATCCTTTACTTTTCAAGCAAAAAAACAGCCCAAAATGTACTTAGTGTGCTGCTGCAATACACAGGTAATAGTATCCCGTGCTGCATTTTTATACCAGCACATATATGATTTTATATATGTCCCTGCCAAGCTGTTATCCTACATACTAGAACTGCTGTTTGTGTAGGGCAAACCCCAGCTGCCTTATATCATTTCTCATTCCTAAATGTTACAAAAAAGCAAGCCAGATTTTATCTGAAATATCTACTAAAGGTCACCTACAAACGTTACGGATACATCTAAAATGTATTTGATTTTTCCTAGAAATGGACTGATAACCATATAGTCTGAATAAAATTGATGGACCCCTAAATACCTATGGCTTTGGAGATATTTTTTACATTTAAAAATGTTTATTTAATTATATGTTCACTTCTTTTAATTTAAAAGGAGGCCGTCAGATTGCTAATGCAGTCTTGTCTGTTTTAGAGCAGGAGAAGCTGAGTATATATATATATATATATATATATACACACTGAGAAGACTGATATATAGGGGCACCCCTTTGCTGGTGGTGGATCCGCCGGAGTTATGAAGAGGCGCAGGTCCACCGCCTCTTCTAAATGGAAGACTGAAATATGCCTAATAGGTATATTTCAGCTTCATAAATTACCCCCATAGTTTCAGTGAAACTTAATTTATTAATTCAAATCTCTGCTCATTCTTAGAGTAGGAGTCCATGTTATGCTTCCATTTCATTTCAAACAGGAGTCTTGACAAATACATGAAGAGAACTCTGCTCATGTGCTATTCCTAGCTCATCTTATAGCAAGCAGCTAATTTGTTAGGTCAGGGATAGACAAACTGCGGCTCTCCAGCTGTTGTAAAACTACAACTCCCAGTATGCCTACAGCTATCACCCTACAGCAGGGCATGATGGGATTTGTAGTGTTACAACAGCTGGAGAGCCGCAGTGTGCCCATCCCTGTGTTAGGTTATATGCACATATTTGTATTATATGCAATCTACGCATCTTATGTCTCATTTATGAATCAACATCATGAAAATACCATTAATTTTCCCCCCATCACACTTAGTTAATAAGCGTTGGAAGGAAACTATTATTACTTGGTGCTAGTGAGTGGCATTTGCTGTGACATTGCACCTCTAAAAACCATAAGCAGGTCAATTTTATAACACATAGCTCAGATTTATATCAAATAATAACACTGCCTATAACAAGGTCACATCAAATCCATTAAGCAGCTTTGAGAAACATGGAAAAAAAATGTCACCTTCAAATAGAGAGATAAGGTTTATACCAAGGAAGTCCACTGTTTGTACAGATATAAGTCAAAAGACAATAATGCCATTCTAGTCATTGATTGTTATTTCTTGTGAGGTTCTGACACCGGATTCTAAAATGATTTACGTCAGAATATGGACGACTCAATTGTTTCAAGTTGTTCGTAACCAAAGGATCCACTAAAATTTCAATGCCTACTATACCTAGAAAATACCCACACAATCAAAAGAAATTCCAGTTGCTCCCAAAATACTTTCCACTCTGTATGCTGTAATATTGCAATCATATTACAAATATATGTCATCTAGGAGATCTTCTATTCTTTCCCATCATTCTTAAAAATCTCAGACTAGACCTGTCTCATACAGTAAGGCAACTGGCTGCAGTAGAATCCCTCCCCCGCTGCCATGTCTGCACAAAGGAAACCAGAATGCTATGGCCTGCCCCAGCAGAGCCGAGCCACTGATTGTTAGAGGCTCTATTCTAGATATTGAGCAGGATCTAATATGGCATCGTGGAAAGCAGTTGCCAACCTCTTTATTAGGTTTTAGCATTAATCTAATAAAATAAGAGATACAGTCATTTAAAATCTGCAAATTGAGTTTTCTAAAAGAAATGTAAAGCAAGCAGGGGTGGACTGGGAACTAAAAGTGGCCCCATGTTGCAGGTGGATCCAACTTGACAGAAGATGGGGTAACAAATGTAGGCAGGGACAACAGAAGTAGGCAGGGCTAGCAATACCATAGTGCAGAGCAATATACCACCCCAGCTGAACCAAATACCACAGTGCAGCACAATATACTGCCATCTGCTCCAAAGTATTCAACTGTATCACTGTCCTGAGGACATTGATACAGTTGAATTCAGGAGGCACCTGCAGCTGCTGGCCAGATACGTAAGAGAGAATCAGTTCATTATAAACCTGGCTGGTGGCCGTGAGGAGGACTTGGGTGGCCCTCCTAGGCATCGGCCCACAAGGAAATTTCCCTGTAGGGTCTATGGCCAATCCACCCCTTAAAGAATGTAATAGCTAAATTTACAGGTTAGCCCTTACTTAGGACAATCAATAGTTGTATTTTAAAGCGGCCCTATCAGCATGTTCAACCCTGTTGAAGCAGATATAATGCCTAGAAGGGTTGATCATGCTGATTAAAACGATATACATATACATTATATTTCTTTACTCTGTACCTGTTAGCGTTGTTGAGATCTCGTCTTGCCGTGTCTTCAGCACCTGCGCAATGACCACCAACGCAGCGCCAGATCCATAGTGGGCAGGTGCAATGACGTTATGGAACCCAAAAGTGGCAGCGCTGGTGGCTTCAGAGACATTGGCGCTTCCACTTCCGGGTTCAATCACGTCATCGGCACCTGCCCAGTATGGATCTGCACTGCTCGGCAAGCAGCAGCAGATCTATAGCGCAGGAGTTGAGTTGGTGAGCCACAGCACAGGCACAGAAGATAAGGCAAGACTAAATGTCAGTCAACTGTCGGTGGGAGTGTTCTAAGCACTGAAGTGATGTTGTAGCAGTGCTCAAAGTGCTACAGTCTGCCCCTTGGTGCTCCAAATGCTAAATTGCACATGCATACAAGTCCTCATATCTCACCAATGCTAACAGGTACAGAAAAAATATATCTTCTTAATCAGCACGATCAACCCTACCAGGCAGTATGCCTGGCTTAATAGGGTTGGATCATACTGACAGGGCCATTTTAAGCTAGCTATACACATAATAATCATCTGTGGGATTGTTCATGCAAAATATCCCACCAGCAACACACTGGACTAAACTGGAAGATCTCTTACTTTAAAAAAAAAAAACTGTGTGATGTTCCATGTAAAGTGGCAGCTGATCAGCCAGTCATGCCACACTGATGTAGAAAATTCCCAACCTGACAGACCACATTGGCCATCAAAAAAGTTTTTTCAGTGAGGGACAGCTGAATTGGCCAGCCATTTTGACAGACTTTTTTCTCATGTGTATGAGCAACTTGAAAGTATTGGCCTGAAGGCTGGACTTTCATGACACAAGATCAGTTCCTACTAGTACCAGCTAAGTGTGCATTTGCAAACGACAAGTTTTAACGTTTTGCTTTATTTTGTAACCTTGGCAGTTTACTTTATATGTTTAAGTACTTTGAAATATACCATAGACAAAACATGCTTTTGGTTACATGCACAAACTGCGCTCTTACCTGTTCCTAGAATGCAACATTGGACTCAAAGGTTTGCAGCAATCTTCACTGGAAGAACTTTTAGATTCAAAAAAACCACTTACTTTCTCTTCTTAAGAACATGAACCTTACACAACTAGTCTGCTTTTTTCTCGAGCTTAAGCGGCCCATTTTTAAATATTGCTCGATATTGCTTACATTCAATATTGCCGTAAAATTATCATATCATATCAGCTTAGTTTTATCTTATAGGCCTCTAGAAACAAACCCATTTAGAAAACAAAAGTGATAACAGATGTGAAAGCCATGATATATGCTCTGAACCAATCAGATGTCAGCTCTCATGGCTTGCTTGTATAATCACACTTGCCTATTTTGGTCAGTATTTGCATCAGTATTTGTAAGCCAAAACCAGAACTGGAACAAAAACTGTTAAAACGTATATTAAAAGATTACAAGCTCTAATCTTTGGACCTACCCATGGTTTTAGCTTATAAATGCTGATGCAAAATACAAAAGTACACAAGTGTGAAAGTGACCTTAGAAAGAAAAAGTTCAGCTACATCTCCCTCCTCCCCCTCTATTATATTCACTTTTTCAAACTAGACACAAGTTTTAAGAATTGAACAGAGAGTCTACAGGTGGGTCAGGGGTCCTACAAGATGCTTCAAAGTAAGGAATATGCAATATATTCCAAGTAAGATATATTACAAAGTCTCATGTATTCACATTTATGTAAAACATTATACAGATTACAGTTATCGTCCATTTTTTAACGTGAGCTTTTTACATGGTTTGGATATTTATTTACATGCACAGAAAAGAGAAGATGTGTTCAGGATAAATTTGGATAAAAATAAATATATAGCATTGAGAGATGAGCAAATTGATTAGAAAATTCTGAGATTCCATCAAAAATTATGAGTCTACCAAATTTTTTTTTTCTGTGATTCAGAAGAATCAAGGAGAGAGATAGAGAAAGAGACTCAATCAGAGGCAATCAGGGCAATTTTGATTTCGGTAGAATTTATATGGCCCTAAATCAAATCGCATGGGCGATTTGGCCTAATCAGACCCAAAACGAATTTTGAAAAATGTGCTCATCTCCCATAGCATCGCTTTCCTATTCAATAGTATTGGTATCAATTGTGTATCTCCATGTCCCTATGCATTATGTTCAGTAAGCGGAGGTCGACAGAGTAAACAACATATAGCTTTAAATAAGAAGTCGTGGTCAGATGATATGCTTGATGTACCTTCACATTAAAGTCTACTTCAGCCAATCATTAAGGCGGCATTCACATCTCCATTCTGCCTAATCCGGCACAAATGCCAGCTGTCCGCTGGACAAAAAAACACGTTGCATGCTGCAGTTTTTGTTCGGCCGAAACCCAGCATTTATGCCGGAAATCGGCCAGGTCACCGCCAGACTTCACTGTAGTCAATGGCGAGCTGGTGGTGAAGTAGAGGATCCACCAACGCCAGATCCTGCTTGTGCTGGAAATCATCCAGATAACCACCAGACTTCACTCCAATTAATGGGGAGCAGGTGGTGAAGTGGGGGATCCGCTAAAGCCAGATCCTGTGCCAGAACAGCCTGCAGGATCTGGTAACGGTGATGTGAATGAAGCCTCAGACAGCTACTTCACCATTTTGAATATTTTTAACAATAAATGCACTGAAAGTAAGACTCTGCAGTCACACCTCGCTTTAGCCCCACGATGCACATTCACACATCAATAACCGAAACAGCAAAGCAGAAACAATATGAAGAAAAACTTACTTAATGTAGTAGGGCACTTTGTTAAGTGAAACGGATCGTTGCCATGGAAGCTGCACTGAAGCTGAAAGGGTAAGGAAAAATAGACGTTTATGGATGAAAAACAAAATACAAAAAACAAACAATTATTTTTAATATATTTACTGGTTATAATAACACATAAATGTTCAATAAAACATTTTAAAAGAACCAATTTACAGCAAATTAAATGTAACATTCTACATTCGTATGAATATTTAAAAACAATATATAACCCTTCTACTCCTCGCTTTTAGTGGCGAGATGTCTTCCATAAGACTGTGTTTGCCATTCTGTTTCAGGATCCCTATTAGTTCGTGTGCACAGGGCTTTTGTATATTAGATATATTATACCGGACAGTTAGGTACACCTCTAATACCTCCGATTCAGTACAGCACCCGTTCATGTTTTACACACAGCTCATTGAATTCAATGGGAGCTGCGTTACACATGATTTCCTCAGTGGTGACAATGCAGGGAAATTGTAATCCGCAGAAAATTACAGCTGATCACTTCGGGTCACAGAAGGGAGATAAGATGTGGTGAGGTCATTGCCTGAGGAACCTTCTAACAAAAAGGAACTGATAAAAATGCACAGTCCCTTTAAGACGAGCGAGTTCCACGCATTGGACTAGTAGTGTAAGTATGCGCCAGCTCCCGTCCTGACCTCCCAGGACTGACGGGGTCGCATAGCATTATACTGATTAATGAGGCTATGTAACCCTTACAGTTCTGGAATGTATTAGATAACACTGACAGCATTATGTCAATGCTATGCAACTCTGTCAGTGCTAGGAAGTCAGGACGGGAGCTGCCACATACAAATGGTGCAAGTCCAATGTGTTTAAATTTCTGTTACCACTCCTGACATGTCTGTTTTACTAAACAATTGTATTCCTCATGCAATACCCATCAACCTGCAACTTGGAGAATCTTTTAATGTAATTCTATGTTGTTCCTTTCCTCAGTTATAGGAACTAGAAATGAATGAACCTACAACTCGATATTACCAATGTGGGGGGTATCCATGCACGGCTGTCCTGTTAGCCCTTTCAGTGTAAAACTGTGCAGGGACACACTCCCAGTTGGTAACACCCAGTTGCAGATTCATTAATACATCTCTAGTATCAATAACAAGGAAAAAGAACAGAGCTCTCCTCTTTGTGGATTTTCTATGATGCATTGTTTCTCTATTATTCCTCCCAGAGATTTATGGATAACTTCAAAACTGTATATTACTGATAGGGGGTGTGCAGCTACATTGTCCAATGATTACTGACAGTATCACACTGTATATAGACACACATTTGTGACAAGTGCAGTGATAATGCTCAGTTGTCAATTTATTCCTAAATTTTTAGGTGTAGTAACCCGAGGAGAGGCACAACAAAGGGTTATGAGAAAAACTACTCCAGAATTGTTATTTGTTTAATAAAGCACACATTGCAAAGAGTTGACATGACCTCTTTAAAGGGGTTGTCCAGGAATAATTAGTTTCTATCTATTGCTCGCTGCCTGCCTGAAACAGAAAAGTGACAGACACCTGATTCCCGCCACTCTGGTCCTCTTCGCTGCCACCACTGGGTCCTTGTTCCAGGTCCCCAGAGTGTTTACATCTGGCACTGGATGGGCATGGTCACATAAGTAAGTATGAATTTTTTTGTTTCAGGGGGCAGGCTCCAGACATTAGATAAAAAGTTATTATTTCTAGAAAACCTCTTTAAGTAGAAAATACATGATTAAATGATGACATCTAAAGGCATCATGTCACATTCTGTTGTGATCAGATTAATGCAGGTAGGGTTAGACAGGAAATTCATATCTACAACTTACTAGACAAGAAGTGTTGGGAGGTAGGGCCAAAATCTCGATGTGCTTCTTGAAGTTGTTTGAGACGTTCTTCAACTGCTGCCTAGAAAGTCAAGAAAAAGTCATTATAGGCAAAGTATTCAACTTACATAAAGGGGATTCACAAAAAAAATAAAAATTCTACATTTTTCAAACCAGGTCCTGCATCTGAATACTTTTGTAATTGCATGTAATGAAAAATTGAGACTAGCCACTGAGTTATTCAATAAAATGTATCTGTATAGCGCCACCTGCAGTTTGTTCCTTTTCCTATTTCTCTGTCCACCTTAGTAACATTATTATGGTAGATGCACATCTGTATCTACTGTTTGAAGCTGTGACAGTTAGGCCCCTTTCACACGAGCGAGTATTCCGCGCGGGTGCGATGCGTGAGTTGAACGCATTGCACCCGCACTGAATCCTGACCCATTCATTTCTATGGGGCTGTTCACATGAGCGGTGATTTTCAGGCATCACTTATGCGTTGCGTGAAAATCGCAGCATGCTCCTCTTTGTGCGTTGCGGTGCGATAATCCACACAACGCAGGCCCCATAGAAGTGAATGGGGTTGCGTGAAAATCGCAAGCATCCGCAAGCAAGTGCGGATGCGGTGCGATTTTCACGCATGGGTTCTAGGTGACAGTCTATTCACTGTATTATTTTCCCTTATAACATGGTTATAAGGGAAAATAATAGCATTCTGACTACAGAATGCATAGTAAAAGAGCGCTGGAGGGGTTAAAAAAAAATTAAAAGTTAACTCACCTTCTCCTCTTGTTCACGTAGTTCCCGGTCTGTTCTTTGCTAGCTGTGGGCTGAATGACCTGTGGTGATGTCAGATCACATGCTCCATCACCACGGTGATGGACAATGTGATTGGAGCATGTGATCTGACGTCACCACAGGTCATTCAGCCCACAGCTAAAGAACAGACCGGGAACTACGCGAACAAGAGGAGAAGGTGAGTTAACTTTTTTATTTTTTTTAACCCCTCCAGCACTATTGTACTATGCATTCTGTAGTCAGAATGCTATTATTTTCCCTTATAACCATGTTATAAGGGAAAATAATACAATCTTCAGAACATCATTCCCAAGCCCGAACTTCTGTGAAGAAGTTCGGGTACCAAACATGCGCGATTTTTCTCACGCGAGTGCAAAACGCATTACAATGTTTTGCACTCGCGCGGAAAAATAGCGCATTTTCCCGCAACGCACCCGCCTCTTATCCGGGCAAAAAACATGACGCCCGTGTGAAAGAGGCCTTACAGGGAAAGAGCTGCAGCAGAAAGGACACATCCCCGAGAAAGGATGTGTCCCCTTGAGATGCCATCTTGAACAAATCTAGCAGAGCAATTACAACAATAAATGGGAGATCTCTGTATCCATGTGAGGTACAGGGCTGGTTCTAGCTTTATTAGAAAGAGATTTTCATGTACAATATGATATATCAACAAAAGAGATCTGGTACTAATAAATACCCAATAAAATGTATTCTTTATTTAGACGTAAAAACGGACAAAAATACATAGATGTAGAAACCATACAGGGAGCCTGCCTGGGACACTGTAGTTACAGATGCCAGATATTACAATACTTCAACAATTGCAGTGTGAGAATCAGTATGTAATAGGTCTAGGTCAGCATATAATTATACAAGCTGTCTCTAGTTATAAAAGCACTGAGCTCTCCTCTCACTACAAGTGTATCTGGCATGATTGCGGCGGGGCATAGTTAAAACGCCAGCCAGAGAGAGCCCACTTTTTGTCACTGGATGGCGGGTAAGAAAAGGATTCAGATCGGTTTTTGTGCTCTCATGTTAATATCCATGTGATTTGAATAAGATCTATTAGGGACCTAGAACTGACCATTTTTAACTATGCCCCACCGCAATCATGCCAGATACACTTGTAGTGAGAGGAGAGCTCAGTGCTTTTATAACTAGAGACAGCTTGTATAATTATATGCTGACCTAGACCTATTAGATACTGATTCTCACACTGCAATTGTTGAAGTATTGTAATATCTGGCATCTGTAACTACAGTGTCCCAGGCAGGCTCCCTGTATGGTTTCTACATCTATGTATTTTTGTCCGTTTTTACGTCTAAATAAAGAATACATTTTATTGGGTATTTATTAGTACCAGATCTCTTTTGTTGATATACTTATTAAGGAGGTACACCCTTGTTCACATACAAGTCTGTGTCGATCCAGTTGAATGTACAATATCATGTCGGATTTTCATTTTTTACATTAATCATGGGATAACCCCTTTAAGTCAATACAATGTGTATTTTTGAAAAGTACAGTGCAAAGTGGGCCAACCAATGCCAGCATTGTTGTAGTAAGCTGAAATCTTTTATTTAGTGTCACCAGAGAACTGAACATATGGCTATCTATAAGCCTATTCTTGCATCTGAACAGCAGAATGTATAAGACTTTCCCGTTTCTAAAATCTGTCATATTAGCCGGAGTTGATTGATTGTCACACAGTCATAGTTCCCTCAAGGAGTCCTGATTCACTCAATTCCCCTCCCCCACCCCCACGCTATTTTGAAATGTCTACGATTTGCCATCTGAAACATTTGTCCTCTGCGCAGTCAGCGTCTCTTTGGGGACACACCGTCCATCCTGTGAAAACTAAATTTATTTTAATCAACATTTTGCATGGGTGGCAATAAAGCAGATTTTTCTTCTGCCAAGTATTTGCAGCTCTCAATAATGGCAGCGTGATTTATGCGGTTACAACACCGCTTACAAACTGCATCCAATATGTGTGTCGTAGAGGTGCCAGGGAGCAACAGATAAATACGTAAAAATTACAAATGGAGGATATCAAAGAAAAATAAAATCATGTCCCGGTGGGATAATTTGCTTCTAGCTGTGAAAAGAATGCTGACGGAAACAGCTAAACCCACACAAGGTCAGGCTCTGTATTAATGAGTATGTACGGTGATGTCTGACACAGTATACAGTAATACAAGTCTAATTATAATGCTCTCCGAGGAGAGAAATCATTGATCATAAATATTACATTATAATATGTTTTGGGATGGATGTCAAAGGTGCATTTGCTGTATATATGTTGAGGGGGTTGAGGTCCCATCATCTTTGGTTGGTATAGCTTTGTCCTACATGTTTATTACCATCTGCATATGGTTCCTAGATACCTTTTGAATGTATCTTCTTATTGTGGGTTTCTTTACACCATTATGTACTCCTCATATGTTATATTGTTGCTAAACCTTTCATATGGACCTTTTAGTGTCTATTTTTTATATTTATTTTGATGCATATGGGTTCCTCTTTTTCATGTGGTTTGCAGTCTTTTACATACCTTATATGTGTTTTACTATATATGTAATACATTTTGAAGTTTTTATTAAGCTACACTGTGTGGTCATATTTATAGGCATTGATATATACAGTATGTATGACTAGAATCCACAAAGGGACTACACAAATAATGGCTATGAGCCAGGGCCGGATTGGCCATAGACCCTACACACATGCCCTCCTGAATTCAACTGATGTGGCTGCATTTCACCACCTAAGACCTTTGCTCCATATCTTAATCAGAGACAACTCGAGGACACAAAATGGCCACCACAGAAGGAGAGCTTTTGGGGGCAACATCTTGTGCTGCACTGTGGTATATGGTTCTGCTGGGACGGTACTGTGCTATGGTATTGCTGACTCTGCCTACTTGTGTTGCCACACCTTCTGCCTATTTTGACTCGCCTACAACATGGGGCCACTTTAATTTTTATTTTCCAGGACCCCATTAAGTTCCCAGTACACCCCTGTTCTGAGCCCCTACCAAGCACCAAAGTCATGATATAATTGTCAGCCAGGGTAACACATTGTACTGCATTAAACACTGACAGAATACGTGTTCAGTGTATTATCACTGGGGACCCCATCAATCACCAGAACAGGGATCCCAGACAGGGCTGTGGAGTCAGAGTTGAGCTGAGTTGGAGTCAGCGAAAATATAACTTGAACTCTGGCTTCAAGATAAAATTATTAAATGTTATATATTATTAATATTGTATAATTCATTTATTATTTGCAGATCTTGTTGCATGCATACTTTAAAAGGAATTTAGGAAAGTTTAGAAATTATATTCATATATCAACCTAAGGCCGTAAAACTAGGCTGTTATAATTATTAAACATGAGCCATGTAAAAAAAATAATTGAAGGTGGAGTGAGAATCAGACTATGGAAAAATAGGAGGGAGGTCAGATTCAAAATTCATTCAAAGTCTATTGGGTGAAGTGGACAGTTTGACTTTGCTCATTGTTTTCAATGGACAAACTAGTGCTGTAGACTACACTATTCTTTCCGCCAAAAACAGGAGAACGACGATGTAAATTAAGAAAACACCTGTGTGAACTGTGCCTTATGCCTATTGATGTAACCAAGATAGGCAGGGCTTTAGTGGGGGTGACACAACAGAGTTATAACTGGCGTAAAATGGAAGATAAAAAAAAAGTTTTAAAAGGTTGAATGTTTTTTTAGCAATGTCAAACACTGCACAATGCACATTTGTTTGACATTGATATGAAAGTGAGATTTAGAGGATTCATTTTTAAGCTAAATATCATTCATTGAGCAAACTACCTATAACAGAAAGCCCTATATGTCCCGCAAAACAAGAAAAAGCAATAAGAAAGTACAATAAAACAATACAAATGTACGCCATGGGCTGTGATACACTGCTAGATTTAGCAGATGTTTTCTCGAGAAGGAAGCATATTTCCCTGACAATCTCCTGCTCGTCAGTGAAGAAGACTTCTGCCATTTCATTCAGTGATCTCCTCTACAGTATGGGGAGGAGCAATCGCTAATGCCATCACTCATCCCCACACAGATTCAGTATTTGCCGACAGCACAGCGGGATTAGATGGCACGATCTGCAGCCGGAAAACAATGATTTTTGTGAATGCATGAAAGATGCGAATAACCAATGAATGAGCGTTTCGCTTTTTCATCGGCTAATAGGCGGCACCATTACACCTTCAGATCGTCACTAAAGACCATCCCTACAGATGCTTGTTAGCGATGATGTGGCCAATCCTAGACCAGTGTAATACAGCCCTTTGAAACAATAAAAAGTTAGACTAAAAAACAATAAAATGTACACTAAGAAACAATAAAAAGGTATGATAAGATTCAATAAAAAAGTATGTTAAGAAACAATAGAAAAGGTACATATAAAAAGGTATAATAAGAAACAATAAAACGGTACATTACTAAACAATTAGGTGACAATACAAATGTCACCAAATTCCGCACTACAAAAGGAGAAATGTTGCTCAAGGCGAAAAACATAAAAGCGCTGAAGTAAGATTCACATATAACCACAAATATAAAAAAGTTGTGGAATACAAGCCTTCAATGCAAAGCTTCCAGAAGCTGAGAATCAAAAAACATCCAATTTCTATTCTACAAGCTAAGAGCGGTGTACCTGTAGGAGCTTCCACCTGATGTTCAGATCATCCAGTTGGCGAGATGTTTTTGCAGATGGCTGAATATCTAGAGCAGAGAGCTGACTAGCCACATCATTCACTGTCTTCACCTTTGAGCTGATGGGTGCAATTTCCTCTCCAAACGCCTGTCAAGAAATATTTAAAACTCTAGTCAGCACTATAAAGCTGTGATCTGTATGAAGGAAAACTGAAAGGTGAGTGCGGATTTTATTAGAGGAAGTTTTTTGTGTACAGAGTTTTGAAAGGATTGAAAAGAATTTTGAATTAACTCCCTCATAGATAGCAATACAATGTCATACAGTATATACTTTACATAAAAGCAAACTTCAAATAAATCTGCTGTTCATGACACTTTTGCTGATAAGTCTGTACATTCACATGCTACAGCTGGTCCAGTTTCACTAGGAGCAATGTAATATTTTGTATTGGTGATAGGCTTCCTACAGTCTATATGGTGTTTATTTACTTTATGTATCCATTTTATTATCTATTGTATTTTATTTATAGGAATTATAAAATCTTATTACTCAGTGCCGGCCTCTTTTATATGCGTCTTGACAGCAGATAACAATATTTCTCCTACTCCAGTGATCAGCTGTAGCTGCCATTAGAAGCAGTGTCTAGGCATACATTTCTAAATGAATGGCTATCCAATTGCTTCTCCATTCTGGCACATAGAAGGGGTCCAGAGACCACTCTATTTACTAATGGGACATATGAAAAAAAGATGTGCCATATATAAGGCGACTTGTACCATTATGTCTTCATGACCACATTTCGTATCTATGCTCCAACACTGTTCCACCTTGTCATAGGGATATTATGTAGGTCCAGATGATCACCCACATCAACGTACACATCTGAAGTATTTTATATGCGAGTAATGATATGGGTCCACACAAAGTCCCTATGACAAGGCAACGGTACAGGCAGTTAGTGCTGGCATTTGGACACTGGAATGTAAATGTACACTTTTCCTAAACCTGTCATAATACAGAGATATGCTTAGCTGGAAGAGGACCGTTCACCGGTTCTGAGATTACAATATTAATACCTGGCACTGTTAGGCATGTTTAGGAGATGTGATACCGCATCACAGCCATTGAGAAAAATGCATGAAATGCTCCGATGCTCATGTCAGAGGGGTTGAGTGGGGGAAGAAGGGGATATGTCCGGGTTCAGCTCTGAACCTGGACAACCCCTTTAACAAATGTATTTGTTAATAATATAACCTTTTTTGCTATCCACACAAAGGTCTTGTCCGTAAAATGGCGGGTCATGTAACCAGGGAAATCCTCTCCATGTGTTGTCTCCTTCATTTAAATACACTGTACAAGCCATGTACTTGCACCGTTGGGAGTTTAGTTCAGGTGCAAGTGCTTGACTAGAGGAGACATCACATGGAGGTGATTTGTCTGGTCAGGACCGTCAGTGGCCATCTTGTGGACAAGACCTCTAAGTGGACTGTAACAGCGTCCTCTGTGCGACACTGTTCCCCTGCTTAGCACTGCGGTTCCGGGCATCGTGCTCATCTGTGATCGTGGTCTGTGCTTCCCTGTCTCTGCTGCAGCTTTGGGTTCTGCCTGTGTGGTTAGTATTAACTTGAAGATTCCGCTCCACAACTTCCATTTAACCTGAACACTGCTCAAACTCAGCTTCTGTTGTGGCAGTACGCATCACTCCCTGGGCGGGGCTGACTTGTGTCAGGTGATCTCGTTAACCTATCATGGCTTTCCTGCAGGTACCTTAGTTGCTCAGCCCTCTACCCAGATGCCTTACAGTCCAGGTCCTTATCTTGTGCTAAAAAGCTTTTTTACGACTCTTTTTCTTGAATTTGTGTTTCGTTCCTGGACTTCGTTTATCTCCTATCCCAGCCTGCTTGCATCGCCTTACCTGTTACCGACCCGGATTGTCTGACCTTACTCCTGTCCCGCCTGCCTTGACCCTTTGCTCGTCCTGACTACGTCTCTGCATCATCCTCCGGTTCCTGTCTTGTTGCTCCTGGTAACAACCCTGTCTGGCTAACTACGTCTGTACTGTTGGTACCTTCGCAGGTACCTCCTGGTCTGCCTGGACCAGCTGTCACGGACAACTACCGACGGTCAAGTCTATCCTCGACTAGTGAAATCCGGGTAGTCGCTAAGTCATGCCCCTCTGAAGGGGCCACATCCGCTGTTCCGTCAACACAGAAGATTTGCCTAACAGACTTATAAAATATAGCAAATGGCACAGAATATCAACAGACTATATTAGTAAGTGTAATATAGACATCTTACATATACACTGGCCACAAGTAGCCAGATAGTTGCCAACCCCTTTAAAAGTATGTGCCATTTATAATATTGATGTATGTGGTCTAAAAGGTGTTTGGCCCCCTCAGGTCCCCTTACACATTTTCTTATGCTACAGTGACTGTTGAGAACTTGAGTTTAGAGAACCGAGTACACATTACCGAGTACACATTACCGTCATTGGCCGCAGCAGTGGAGGAGACCAAAAGATGGATGAATGGGAGCCATCAGGCAGGAACAGAGCAGTAGGCAGCAAGTAAGTATGGACCTGTAAGTAGGCGATTCAGGCTAGGGGCCTTCTGTTAATAGTTAATATTCCCGGAAAAAACCCTTTAAGACAGTAAATAATGTCTCCTCCTATGCCTGAAACATACAGTGACTTCATGAAGAGAAAGCTAATCTATTGAATTTCTAACAGTTTTATTGCCTATCCTGACACACAATTTCATCTTCCCCAGATGTACGATTTTAGAAATCTACATCCACACTCCTATGTATTTTATATCTAACCAAAGCCCCAAAGCTATACAAATCATAGAAAGCTCCTGGCTTTATCCCCCCATATTTTGGTTTCCGCTTCTTTATCATGGTATTATGGAAGTTAGGTCTCTTTGATTGTTTTTCTGTCTAGGCCGTTATTTTTTTATTATTCCCATATATTATCTTAATGGTTTCTAAAGATTGAAATTAGAGAACAGTAATAAAAGTTTCATATTAAAAAAGCACAGACACACATAATACGAGCACACGGCAAGTGGTGTGTAGCATTATTAAATAAATACATCAGTTCCTACGTGAAAAGCACAATATCTCCTCTAACTTTATAGTGTGTCATGGCTTCCCCTCTACAGGGTTATATATTCTCTCTTATAACTTCAAGGCTACAATTTGATCCTAGCCGAGAATTTATTCCGCTAGATTGAAACAGCAGCATTGAAGAGCTGTCATATGTCTATATAATGCACTCGCTTCACCCCAGTCCCTGCTGTAGTCAGATACAGCAAATGCAATTTTACAGTCTCTTATTTTAGACTATTTTACTAGTAATGTAAAGACCGGATGGAAATCACTATAACCATAAGACTTTTTAAAAAAAATCTTATTTCTCATCAGATGTTTGAGGCACTGTATACTTAATCTTATACTCTATTGCATCAAAGGAGTTATCCAGGATTTTGATATTGACGGCCTATCCTCAGGATAGCTCATTAATATCAGATCGGAGGGGGTCCATCTCCCAGCACCCTCACCGATCAGCTGTTTGAAGAGGCAGCTGTGCTGACTGGAGCTCCAGTGACTGGTTAGACCTCCAAATTGCTTGCCAAGCACAGAGCCGTCCACTGGACAACAGCTGTGCTTGTTATTGCAGCTCAGGCCTATTCACTTGAATGGGATTGACTGCACCTAGGCCATGTGACCGCGTGACTGAACTGGCCTAAGAAAGGGGCCTAAGTGCTCACGGAGTGTCGCAGCCTCTTTAAACAGCTATAGGCCATCAATATCACAATCCCGGATTACTTTCAGGGATCTCGGTTAGGGTGGTGGTGCAAATTGTTTCCTTAGACTAAGGGCTGTATTACACCAGATTATCTGACCAATTTCTGTCCAATCAGACCAATAGTTGGGGTGTATAACAAAACATCTGTGTGTGTAAACGGCCATCTGACCAATGATCAAAATCTGTCAGATAATCAGTTGGTGTAATACAGACCTAAATGTACACTGAAATACTGTAGAAATGATTTATGGGTAGAGATAAAAATAGGAAACCACTGCTAACGAATTCCCTCTGATGATAAATTGCTCCAGAAATGTCTTAGTGTAGAGGAAGTTGCTACATGAAATGATTTTGCCTCCGTACAGAAAAATGATGCGCAATCTCATTCATCCATATGAACAGTAATAGCCTTGCTGGCCCCTGGTATTGCCCATACGGCTCAGGTAGGCGAGTGTTAGGACCCAAGCTACTTGAGAAACCTTGGCGCGGTGCTCGGGCTCAGACATGTCTTCATATTGAGTAGAACATGTCCTCATAGTAGGAAATGTTGGCTAATCTCTCTATTTTAACACAAGTTTGAGGGCTTAGTAAGACCGCAGAGTGCACCTGTTCTTGTTATTAGGTTGTTATACTGTTTATCACATCCACACAATTGAAATCTTGTGTAGGATGTCTCTTGTGGTACTTGTGGTCCGCTGCGGGCATCCTCCACTGTATGCAATTTTGCTGGGGATCGCCATTAGCAACTGGCAACAAGTGCAGGATTTGCTCCCCTGTATATACTGTATGTGCATAACTGCATATGGGTTTGAGTATTTCCTGCCTGTTAAACACCATGTTATTTCTGTTAGTTTGCTTGTATATGGAGGTGTATAAACTCCAATTTAAATGTGACTGTTTTCCATCTACAGGCTACATTTAGGTGCACCTGTGAGGCCTGGGCCATACCAGCCAGTCTTGAGTGGGACTCGCAGACTCCTCCCTCCTCCCATTGCTGGCATGGTAGATGCTGGAGTTAACTGGTGAGCGGTCCTCACACTCCTGTAATTCGCCCACTGGCCCCTGGTATTGCCCATACGGCTCAGGTAGGTGAGTGTTAGGACCCGAGCTACTTGAGAAACCTTGGTGTGGTGCTCGGGCTCAGACATGTCCTCATAGTAGGACATGTTGGCTAATCTCTCAATTTTAACACCAGTTTGAGGGCTTAGTAAGACCGCAGCGTGCACCTGTCTTTGTTATTAGATTGTTGATCTGAAGGACTTAGTAACAAAATATGTAGCTCCAGATTAAAGGGGGCGTCCACTTATTTTAGAAGGAATGCTTTGACATTAAGCTAATCTCAGTATGTCCTACTGTGGGACAGTCAGGAATCTGCTATAACCTATAGAGGAATCCAGCAAAAGGAGTTCTGTTTTCCTGCGGCGCCTCCACAGGTGAAATGAAGTATTACAAAAATGGCTTTTGAAATGAATGGAGTAATGAGTCTGAGTAATGCATTGCCATGCTGGGTCCTCCAGGTCTAGAGACCGTCTTTATATCAACAGAAATAATTGGAAATATACAGTATTTACAATATTTGTAAATTGTGTTGTCCCAGTCTTAGGTGAAGTTATGAAGCTGAAATCCATGATTCTGACACAACATACAGAGTAAACTTACAGTAAAGTTTTTGGTGGACAGATGTCTGGCACACTGGGACAGGTTTTTTGTGTATTGGGACATATTTTTTGGCTCATTGGGACAAATTTTCAGGGCACATGGACAGATTTTCCGAAAATATGGACAAAAGCTACGAAAACAAATAGGTGGTATGAATAAGACTGTCTAACAATGTGACATATTTATCATCCAGTATCAGCCAATTTTAACTATGCCTTTCTACATCTATTCTACAAATTAGGATTACTAAATCTGGTCCTAATTTATCAAAAGGGTCTTAAATAAAAATTGTCTTTATTGCTCACATCAACCAAACCCATCTGTAATAGACAATGAATGTTTTTTTTATCTAAAAGGGGTTGGAAAGATGGGATATATTGTCCATTGTTAGATGTGGCAAATAAAACATACCCAGATTCTTTTTACTTTAGGGAGTTAGAGGCATAACCTCTTGGACAGTTTGTCTTTTCTACTGAAAAAAAAACTGAATTTGTATATGAAGTGTCCATTCATTAATTTTCCCATTCAAACAGCAAGTAGATTTTCTTTTATACCCCAAATTAACTTAGGCAACTGTAAGAAACCACACTAACCACTTAGTTCTCTCTCATGAAGGTCTCCTGCACATGACCGTGTCTGTTCTGTGGTCAGCAAATCGCGGGTCCACAAAATACGGATGTGTTCTGTGTGCATCCCGCAATTTTTGTGAGACCCACTGAAAAAAAAAGAAGCCTGTTCTTGTCCTCAAAACAGAGGGGAATAATGGATTCCAAAAATGTTTTCAATTTTATCCACATGGGGAGTGTGAAGGACTGCAATGGACAAATCTAACCTATTCAGTAACGAAAGATACATTACATTTTTCATGCATGTTAATCTATGGCAAATCTGCTGATTACTGTTTCCTTTTGATATTTAAGCCACATAAAATACTAAAAGGCACAGTGACTTAAAAAAACGCACTTTATTACATTTATTACACACCAGGTGGCACTGTCGTACTGGTCTCAATTGAAGCCATTTAATCTTACATCAGTAGAAGAATCTAGTCCCGATCAGTGAGTAAGGCTTCACACGACCGTATCCGTTTTGCAGTCCACAAATCGCGGCTCCACAAAATGCGGATGCAGTCCATGTGCATCCTGCAATTTTCAAGGGTCATATTAAAAAAAAATAACAGACAAGAATAGGAAATTTTTTATAATTTGCGGCTTGGCCTCACAGATGAAATCCGTGTGTTGTCCGCATTTTTTTTGGCCAAATATATAAGACATGATCCACAGGCAATCATCAAAAAATGCTAATCGGATGCAGACCGAAAATACGTAGCCTTAGGCTGTGTTCACATTCATTGCTTCTCCCACCCGTAACGTGTATGTCGGCAAAGGGTGGAACTGACTACAGTTAAAAAAAAAAAAAAATGGATACATTTTGTTTGCAATGGAACCCTATGGTGACGGATGCCACTGTATGACATCCGTCAGAAGGCAACTGTTTAACACGTCATGCCTATACATTCATTTCAGAAACTGTAAGCCACTTTAAGATGAATTTCCGTATGCAATGAAGATATTAGGTGAATTTTAATAATTCCAAGACGAGTTCGCTGTTCTATCTACAGTATTAGTCTTAGGTCTGCATAATTTATGCCACAAATTTTTGCCAAGCAATGTGCAGAAAACACATAAGATAAATGCATAATTGAAAGAGAATGATATTCAATGCCTGGAATGATGTCAATACATTATACCTGCAAGGAATACAATATAATAAACTGTGCAATCATTGGTTTTGGTAATGAATTATGGCTCTGAAATCCTTACACACTTAGAAAACTGCACCTTTAGCTCAGGGTGCAAGCCTGGGTAATAATTTGAAGTTCTTTGGCCCCATCGCCAAAGAATTTACAGTACAGGTACCACTTATGTAACTGATGAAGCACTGAGCCACTATAAGCACCAGAGATGTCATAGAACGTGGATAACGCACACAATGACATCCGATCACATAGATAACACAGTGCTGTGGCTGTACTGGTATAATTGTTACATGTATAATGACCCGAGTCAAGGTAAATATGGAATGTAAGCAGCACAGTCCCTTCCAGTTAAGCATTGGGTTGGTGCAGCATGACATGATGTCCTCGTTCACTGGACCAACATAGAACTAAGGCCGAATGCCCACGGTCGTTTTTCACGGCAGACCGCTCACGGCCGTGGGCATTCGGCCTAAAGGAAAGGATCGCAGAACTCCAGATGATGACGCCAAATGTCTGTGTTTGTCTACGCGAGCATGTAAAGCGGCAACGTTTCTGCTATACAGTGTTCATTTTAGGACATGGTCAAATATCATAGTCATATATCAGAATAATGTCAGTGTGAGGCAAAATACCTGACCCTGACACCGATACCTGACCCTGACACCTGACTCTGACTTTTATATTTGACTCTGACACCTGACTCTCACTTATGCTCTTCATAGGTCAGGGTCAAAGTCAGAATGAGTTATATATATACTGTGTATTTGTATGCTAAATCACACAACCACAGAAAGTCTATAAGCTGAGCCTCTGGCTATGTGTCTGACATACTGTAAGCTAACATGTTACAAATGTTATATGAGAGCATTGGTTAGGTTAGTGGTTTATACACACGGCGTGCTGTAGCTTCACCACACTGAGATCTGCTCAGAAAGCTAACATTCATATTACTGCTTTATTCACAGGCACAATATAGGATTATATGAATATGGAGTAATGTCGCACTAGAGTGAGGTGGAGATCCAACAGAGGTGCTCCCACTATCAGACAACACACAGTCTGATAGAGATAAATAAATAAAGGATGGAAGTCGGGCACTCTCTATAAGTAAAGGGATCTTTTATTAAACATGATACATAGTAAAATAAGCAATAACTTTCACAATAAAAATCAACAAAAAGTAATGTAAAATTTGACAACAATATAGATTCAGCAGGAAATGCTAGTGGTGAGGTTGGAATAATAAAATCAACATAAATAGGATCCCAATATACGAATATTTAAAACCATAAGTTCGGATATTCGATATTATTCGAATAGTATATTATTCACTGGTGGTAATGCATTTTTCCAATGCAGAGTGTTAATATTGTAGGATAATCGCTTGTTGCCGATTATAATGATCGACTTGTAGTCAGTCCTCTTTCATATAGAAATGGGTTTTCAATGTGAAATACTGGTAGTATAATTAATCGCTTGCTACCGAAATATGGCCAATCCTTTAGTGCATGTAAGTTTCTGTGATCGAGAACATAAGCGTATATGGCCTTAAACAGTCTATGTCGACAAAGTTTCGACTGCTTGTGCGCACAGCCTGGTCCCGCTGTATTGGTTTAGAAAGTGATCGCTTGGATAGGATAAGCGCTGTCTTACCGGAAGGTCTTTGTGCTGGACAGTGAGCCCTCGACGCGGCGTGTTTCCTTTCGAATCCCAGTCTCAAGGGCTATTTGTACAAACTTAAATTTTCGCGCCAAAAGGTTGTTTGGCTCCACGTGGGATTAATACCTTTTGTGTGATGGCAGTTTTTCTCTTTAGCAGTTCGTTGTTCTTATGAACATGTCCAGGCCTGCTCAGTCTGGCAGTATCCTTTTTCTTGATGGGGGGATTAGTACCAGACGCGTTTCGGGGATTTAAGACAATGACCCCTTCCTCAGTGTACCACCAGTATTGTCGAATTTTACATTATTGTTGATTTTTTTTTTCTTCGATTTTTATTGTGAAAGTTATTGCTTATTTTACTATGTATCATGTTTAATAAAAGATCCCTTTACTTATAGAGAGTGCCCGACTTCCATCCTTTATTTACAATATATGATTATGCAGACACCAATAATGTGTGTTAGCTTATAAGCAGAGAGAAACCATGTATCTGTATGTGGTAATGCTATAACTTTGAGGTTAAACTAATAGTTTTTCACGTACACATCGCTGGTTCAAGTCCCCAGAGAGGACTTGTCTGCATAATCATATATTGTGCCTGTGAATAAAGCAGTAATATGTGTATCAGCTTTCTGAGCAGATCTCAGTGTGGTGAAGCCATAGCACGCTGTGTGTATAATACACATATATACAGTAGATATGTATAAGCCAGGACACAGCTCTGCATATTGTGACTACTCAACCTTTTCAGGAGTCCCAGAAAAAGAGTGATTCTTGCTAATAACTGCATACACACTTGAGCGAGGTGAATCAATCTATAAGCCATGTAAGATAGTGGAGGGAGAGCACATTTAGAAGATAAGTTGGTTTGCAGATCTGTGAGGAGGTAGTGAATCCTCCAGAACACTGCCACATTTCCTCCTGCCTGTAGGTGCTGGGAGAGCTGGACCATGCCTAACCACAGAGAGTGGACTAGTGAGAAGAACCCTAGTGGTCATATCTTTGCAGCTTATGTTTGGGTGGATGCCGACAAATAATTGCAATAAAGTGATTTACAGATCTGATAATTAGACTCCTTCCTAAGAAATAAGAATTCATTATTCAAAAAAACAAATAGCCCTTAGCTGGAAATAGATGAAGATACAGTTAATTAGTGCCCCCTTACTATAGCGCTGTCCACGTACTCTTAATAAAATCAAAAAGGACTACTTACATCACACACCACTTGAATTTGTCTCTTATCTAGGGCTCAATAAAATATTATTTTTATTAAAAGTCCAAAAGGAGTTTTGAACCCAGGAACACTGCATGTAAAGCAAGTGTCTTACCACTGAGCTATTGCTAATGTCAATGTTTATCTTCATCTATGAGATTTAGTATACCAAAAATCCAACAAACCCAAAAGTCATTGTGACACTGACCAGTGAAGAAAGTCTGATATCAGCGTCACACATCACTTTAATTTGTCTCTTATCTAAGGCTTAATAAAATGTCATTTCTTTTAAAGGTTGAAAGGGGGTTTGAACCCAGGAACACAATATATGAGGCCACAGCCTTACCACTGAGCTAAAGGCTTGCCTAATATTAGACTGGGATTTTCTTCATCTATGTGATTCACAATAGAAAAAATACAGTAAACCTAAAAGTCATTGTGACGCTGACGCTGACTAGTCAGGAAAGTCAGAATAATAGATGTAACGCAGCACCCACAGACGATCAAACGACCACACCGGAATGCATAAGCCATGCATAAGATACTCAGCAGCCCACCGAATGGTACAAACAGGTAACGGCAGTATCTCCTGCGACTTCTTTATTGGACAGACTTCACAAAAAGTGTGCCATAAAAATAAACAGCAATGTTTCAGCTACATAGCCTTTGTAAAGGCTTGACAAAGGCTATGTAGTAGCCGAAACGTTGCTGTTTATTTTTATGGCCCACTTTCTGTGAACTCTGTCCAATAAAGAAGTCGCTGGAGATGCTGCCGTTACCTGTTTGTTTGTACTAGTCAGGAAAGTCAGACATCAGCGTCACATATTACTTAAATTTGTCTTTTATCTAATGTTTAAAAACATCAACTTGTTGTTTTAAGGTTGCTAATGGGTTTTGAACCCAAAAACTCCAGCGTACAAACCAGTAACCTACCCACTGAGCTATGCACTCATATAACATTGTAACATGTTAGGCTACTTTTACACTAGCGTTAAAGTTTTCCGGTATTGCGTTCTGTCATAGGGGCTCAATACCGGGAAAAAACGCATCAGTTTTATCCTAATGCATTCTGAATGGAAAGGAAAGTTCAGTATGCATCAGGATGTCTTCCGTTCCGTCCCTTTCACGGTATTTGGCCGGAGAAAATACTGCAGCATGCTGCGGCATTTTCTCTGGCCAAAATTCCGGAACACTTGTCGGATCCAGCATTAATTTCCATTGAAATGTATTAATGCCGGATCCGGTACCAAGTGTTCATGAAATTTTCGCATTGACGGATCCGGTTTTCCGGTCTGCGCATGCACAGACCTTTAAAAATGTGAAAAAAATTTATACTGGACCCGTTATTCCGGATGAGACCGGAGAGAAGGATCCGGTATTTCAATGCATTTGTCAAATGGATCTGAATCCGGAAACAAATGATATTCGTTTGCATAAGGATTTCTGGATCTGGCAGGCAGTTCCGGCAACAAAACTGCCTGCCGGATTCTTCTAACGCTAGTGTGAAAGTACCCTTAGCTTACAGCATTTCAGACACACAGCCAGAAGCTTTCTTTGGTTGTGTGATTTAGCATACAAATACACAGTATATCTATAGCTCATTCTGACTTTGACCCTGACCTATGAAGAGCATGTGTCAGAGTCAGGTGTCAGAGTCAGGTGTCAGAGTCAGGTGTCAGAGTCAGGTGTCAGAGTCAGGTGTCAGAGTCAGGTGTCAGAGTCAGGTGTCAGAGTCAGGTGTCAGAGTCAGGTGTCAGAGTCAGGCTACTTTCACACCTGCGTTCGATCGGATCCGTTCTGAACGGATCCGCTCATATTAATGCAGACGGTGGCTCCGTCTGCATTAAACTTAGAAAAAAGTGTGAAAGTAGCCTGAGCGGATCCGTTCAGACTTTACATTGAAAGTCAATGGGGGACGGATCCTCTTGAAGATTGAGCCATATGGTGTCATCTTCAAGCGGATCCATCCCCATTGACTTACATTGT
Organism: Bufo gargarizans; assembly: GCF_014858855.1. Lineage (NCBI taxonomy): Eukaryota > Metazoa > Chordata > Amphibia > Anura > Bufonidae > Bufo > Bufo gargarizans. The sequence goes on along the minus strand of NC_058083.1, from coordinate 390,553,059 downwards.
AAGTCGGAACGGATCCGCTCGCCTCCGCACGGCCAGGCGGACACCCGAACGCTGCTTGCAGCGTTCAGGTGTCCGCTCACTGAGCGGAGCGGAGGCTGAGCGCTGGCAGGCGGATGCATTCTCAGTGGATCCGCCTCCACTGAGAATGCATTAGGGCCAGACGGCTGCGTTCAGGGCCGCTTGTGAGCCCCTTCAAACGGAGCTCACGAGCGGACACCTGAACGCAGGTGTGAAAGGAGCCTCAGGTGTCAGGGTCAGGTGCCAGGGTGAGTATTTTGCCTCACACTGACATTATTCTGATATGTGACTATGATATCTGACCACGTCCTAAAATGAACACTGTACTGCCAGATCTGGGGTCTCTCTCATACTTGGGTTGAAACGTTGCTGCTTTACATGTTCATGTGAAGAAACAGCCATTTGGCTGAAGCCGTCATCATCTGGGGTGCTGTGATCCTTTTGTTCAGTTCAAAGTGACGTAGCAGCATAAGCGCGGACAATGATGTCATAGATGTACACAGTGATGTCACACTGATAGATAGTAAAGATAGGATGGGGCACACAGTCATGGTACCGCTAATGGCTAAAGACAAAAATACAGAACTCCTAAAACAAGAATAATGTACAGTGATGTTAAAATATTGTAATATTGTATTACAATACAAGGTCTCATTCACATGACCGTATGAATAGGTCTGCATCCGTTCCGCAATTTTGTGAAACAGGTGCGGACCCATTCATTTCAATGGGGCCACAAAAGATGCGGACAGCACACCGTGTGCTGTCCACATCATCCGTACTTCCGCAAAAAAGATAGAACATCCCGTTCTGCTAATTTGCAGACTGCAAAACACGGCGCGGTTAGGTGAATGCGCCCTAAGGATGATGTCACAAAACAGCAGTAACAAATGTAGTGATGCCATATGAAAGGGTTACTGCACAGTGATGTCAGAGTGACGTCAAGGAGGAGGGGTATTAAAGGGGTTCTCCAGCTCCCCTCCCTGACAGACCTGTGTAAGGAAGCATACTTACCTGCTCTCTGCTGCTCAGTTCTGGATCCACCACTGGTTTGCCAGCCTGTCACCAGGTCATGTGCTGCTTGGAGGGGGGACATCACCGCTGCGCCAGTTATCGCCTGGAGTGTCACACATGACCCACGTCCATGCTGGAAGTTTACAATCGAGGACAGACAAATGCAGAGGTGGAGCAAGGAGGTGGACCAAGCAGCGGGGAACAAGCAAACTTCCCTCCACCCGCGTTCTCTTACATCGCAGGTTGGGACCCAGGGCCCAGCTGTGACTGCAGCCCCTACGCTCCTTACAGTTAACCCTTTTGGATATTAGTCCTCCCATGCAAATCAAACTGACAGATGCTAATATATCACCTGCATTTAGCACCTCTAAAATTATGAGTCATTCAACCAGCATGCCAGGCGAAGCATAAAGCATCTACCACAAGACATGAAATGAAATTATTATGATAGTTTGTGACTTTATTATATCTCAGCAGCTGCTTAGTGATTCATGTTTATAGATCTACTGCTTGCAAAACCTCAGTATAATTGAACATATCATTTCCATGAAATGTATGAAGGTGATAAAGCAAAGCATTATATCACTCTAATTAAGTGATCGTAGAAATCGCAATTACACCCAGTATTCAGTAGTCACTTCCCCCATTTCAACCAACACAAATCCAAATGACATCACTATCTGGGGCTAAGTGTGATGTAATGCACGAAGTAATGAACAAGACCGGGAGAAAGACAGAAAACATATAGAAAGAGATGAAAGCATAATAAATTCATCTATGAAGCTGCCTTCCATTGTATTATATCAATAAATGACCACTCCAATCCATTCCATTAGACTTACATTGTAACAAAATATATGCTGAAATGCAGTCCGCATTATTATATCTGTATACAAACTATGGCAGACTGGCCATAGATATAACAGGAAATTTTCTCGGAAACCAGAGCCCTCCTCACTGCTTCTGGCTGGGTACATACTACTGGGGGAACTATAGTGGTCATTAGTATAGGAAGTCCGGGCTGCATACTGAAGGCAGGGCTGTCTTGGTGCTGTGGCCCACATCTCACCTCCTAAGCGCCCCTGCTTCATAACTTAATTAGAGACAATTAAGGAGGAGGACAGAACATAGCAGCTATTGATGGCCACCACACAGGGTCAGCTTCATGGGAAGTAGTTTGTGCTGCACTATGGTATTGCTGACTCTGCCAACTTGTATTGGCACCATCTACAACATTGGAGCCACTTTTAGTTTTAGTTTTTTTCCAGGGCTTCTTTAAGTTCCCAGTCCACCCCTGGAAATAACTATAGCCATTTTAAAATACTACCAAACTTTCCCAGGTGCCTGAATGTAAAGTTTGCATATCTAGCCAGGAGTGATTTCTCACAGTCTGTCTGGTCATATATGACATTCACCAGTGTTGGATACCTGAATTACAAGTCTTGTTGGGCTGTACGTATTGTCCATATAATGTTACCCATACATAGTGCAAGTAACCAAGCTTTCCCAGGACCCTGAAAGGCAAATCTGCCTAGCTATGGAACTATTTAGGAGTGAGGAGGGTGCTTTATCTTGGTAGATCTAGTATTCTGCAGTCTATTACAGTTCTACATGGAGGTAACCCAGCTTTCTTAGGACTCTGAAAGGCAAATATGCCTAGTTATTGCACTATATAGGAGTGAGGAGGGGGCTTTATCTTGGTAGATTTATTATTCTGCGGTCTATTACAACTCCACATGGTTGTAAACCAGCTTTCTCAGGACCCACAAAGGCAAACCTGCCTAGCTATAACACTATTTGGGAGTGAGGGGAATGATTTATTTAGGCCTTATTATTTAGCAGTCCCTACTACAGGTCAATATAATGTATTACTCATTTATATAGTGTTGATATATTCCACACTGCTTAATATGCATTATCATCATTAATTTGTCACCCAGCATTGCTGGGACACTGAATGGCAGACCTGTCTAACTATGCTGCAGAATGGAGGGTTTGTCACTGGGATTCTTACTCATATTTTCCAGGCTAACATTTACCAACTAATAGGTTCATCTGGCATTCTGTAGTCTGGGAAAGCTGGAAAATGATCTCTGTAGGGCAGTGATGGGGGCCCGATTGGTTATATAACCCCAATGCCATCAAGTTCTGAATGAGCTAATTTATTCATGAAATGGTAACATGTCTCACTCTCAACATCAGATATGTGTTCTTGATATACTGTGAATAAAAAATGGGTCTCTTAATTTACATTTTTTTATATTTTACACAGCGTCCCAACTTTTTTGGAATTAGGGTTGTATATAATGTACAAAATTCTGCCCTGATATGGTGTGTGCATCTATCATATGGTACCAAGGCAACATAATCTGTTGTCACCAATTTAGAAGCACAGTGTTGTCAATAGGGCTGCAACGATTAATCGATGTAATCGATTATATTCGATAACTGGATTCGTTGTCGACGAATCCAGTTATCGAATAATCGCCGATTCGTTGCTATTCGGGCGGGCGGGCGGGCGGTCGCTGCATCTTTATTTTACCTTTTTACAATGACGCTCCCGCTCCTGTAACAGCCAGGCAGAGCGGACGGCGGCGTAACGTCACTCACTCACGTGACACGCCTGCTCCGCCTCCTTCATTCATGAAGTGGGCGGAGCGGGCGCGTCACGTGATTGAGTGACGTTACGCCGCCGTCCGCTCTGCCTGGCTGTTACAGGAGCGGGAGCGTCATTGTAAAAAGGTAAAATAAAGATGCAAGCATCGGGGCCGGGGCTGTTAGGGGGTAGGGGGAAGGGGGGATCTGTCTATGGCACTGCTATGGGAAGGGGGGTCTGTGTATAGCACTGCTATGGGGAGGGGGGTCTGTGTATAGCACTGCTATGGGGAGGAGGGGGGGTCTGTGTATGGCACTGCTATGGGAAGGGGGATCTGTGCACTGTTATGCCCATAACAGTGCACATATCCCCCTCTCCATAACTACGCCGTCCACAGATCCCCCTCTCCATAACTACGCCGTCCACAGATCCCCCTCTCCATAACTACGCCGTCCACAGATCCCCCATAAGTGTCGTCCACAGATCCCCCATAAGTGTCGTCCACAGATCCCCCATAATAGTGTCGTCCACAGATCCCCCATAATAGTGTCGTCCACAGATCCCCCATAATAGTGTCGTCCACAGATCCCCCATAATAGTGTCGTCCACAGATCCCCCATAATAGTGTCGTCCACAGATCCCCCATAATAGTGTCGTCCACAGATCCCCCATAATAGTGTCGTCCACAGATCCCCCATAATAGTGTCGTCCACAGATCCCCCATAATAGTGTCGTCCACAGATCCCCCATAATAGTGTCGTCCACAGATCCCCCATAATAGTGTCGTCCACAGATCCCCCATAATAGTGTCGTCCACAGATCCCCCATAATAGTGTCGTCCACAATTTGTTTTAATATGGCCTTTGAACATAATTTTTCAAGTAAGATCATATAAACCTCTCTGTTTTGTAATTTTGTCGTTTTTCCCGATTAATCGATTAATCGTAGAAATTAATCGGCAACTAATCGATTATTCAAATAATCGTTAGCTGCAGCCCTAGTTGTCAAGCTGGTCTAGCTATATGAAGGGATTTATGACTACATGACTAGGCACAATTGGAAGTCAGCGGTCTGGAAAAACTTGGTTACAACCTCTGTAGACATGTAATGGAGGAAGGGGCGTAACTACCATAGCAGCAGACCATGCGACTGCTATGAGGCCTAGGGCAAGAGGGGCCCAGTCTTAGTTGGGATTATCTACTCTTCTACTGGAGGTAAAAACTTGGTCAGGACTCTACCCTCTAAAAGAAACAACTTTTAGCAAATGAGGCAGTGGAAAAATGGTCCAAGGGTCATTGAAAAGGGTTTAGGCAGAGACCCTTTTGTCCTATGTGGGGGGCCTGGCCTGATCCTTGCTATGGGGCCCTTACTTCTCTATGTACACCATTGAATGGAGGTCGCACTTGGTATCTACACTCTGTATATGCTACATCCATAAATATAATAACAGGACAACTGTGAGTATATACCATATATGTAGCTTGATCCCCAGCATATCTCCAAGTGCTACCCAGCTTTTCAAAGTTGCTGTCAGCCAGCTACTGAGTTTTTCTGTGTGGACTTTTTTCAATGGATGATCAAGCTAAAAGCTGGTGTGTTTTTTTTTTAAAATAAAAAAAAAGACCCATTCAAGGCTGGGGGTTTGCTGTACTAAATTTAGTTGTATATGTTCTTAAAGTTCGACAAGCAAGTGAAAGATGAGTACAAGGGAGTCTGAGATGTGAGAAATGAAGTTTGGACAGTTAATGAAGACATAGAAAGGTTTGGTTGCCATTCCAACATGGAGGACAGAAATGGTAAGACATACATCAGTGAACATCAGTAAGGACTGTACTACACCAACAGATTATCTGACAGATTTTCTGACCAATTTGTCCTAACATGGTTACAGAAACACTACAAATTCTTTTGAGCAAGATAAAAAGGAGAGATTAGACTATTTTTAAGATAAGGCAGGTAGGATGAATGACACAACAGACTGTGAAGTAAAAGACAAGGAACATATTTCAAATGAAGGTCAGAATGCTCTGTTGCATGGTTACTTAGAGGTTGAAAGACGTATGTCAGGACTAATCAAAAATTCTGGCCAGATGACAGGCTTTACAAAGATTTACAGGTCAGCAAAGTCAATACATCCTTTCAAAAATTATTGACAAAATGAACTGTAATAAATGATCTATGTAAAGACCTCTGTATATACAATAGGAAACAAATAATTTTCCAAAATGCCAATTAGGAGCTACAAAAAAGAGCTACCTGTTTTTACATGCTGTCACTACTATATAAAGTATATGGACAAAAGTATTGGGACAAATACACATTACACCTACAGGAGCTTTTCTACACAATTTTGTAGTGTGTCTGAGGGAATTTCTGCCCATTTATCAAGAAGAGCATTTCCAGATGCTGATGTTGGATGAGAGGGCCAGGCTCGTATACTCCATTCTAGTTCATCCCAAAGGTTAATGGGGTAAAGGTTAGGGCTTTGTGAGGGCCAGAAAAGTTCTTCCACACCACATTCACCAACCATGCCTTTATGGTAATGCTGAAACAGAGAAGAGCCTTTCCCCACAAAGTTGCAAGCCTACAGTTGTCCAAAATGTCTTGGTATAATGAAGAATTAAGATTTCCCTTCACTGGAACTAAGTGGCCAAAATGTCTAAAATGTCTTAGAATGCTGAAGCATTAAGATTTCACTTAACTGTACCAAGGGGCCTAGACCAACCCGTGAAAAACAACCCATAGCATCCACCAAACTTTACAGTTGACACAATGCAATAAGACAGGTAAGGTTCTCCTATGATTTACCAAATCCAGACTCGTCCCTCAGACTGCTCCAGAGTCCAGTGGTGGCACTCATAAACCACTGCATTGGCATTGTGCTTGGATCAACAAATGTTAAATAACAAATAATACTAAATATAGGTGGAACGTCAATGAACAAGGTTGGGCTTCTATACTATGTATATGGACATGTAAATATTAACTTTAAAAGGTGAATAATAAAATGTACATTGATATACTTACACTTGTCTTCTCAATGTGTTCCTTCAAAGAATCAATTAGTAAATCTCCGACCGGTTTCCAGCCACTGCGCACTTTCTCTGCTGCTACCAATCCTGTATCAAGATCATCCATTGCACTTTGCAAAACTCTCAATTTTTCCAAGGCTTTCTCCACTTGCTTCTGCCAGCTGACTGCCTGCGAGTTCAAGCTTTCCCATTTCTCTTTAACTTCGACTGACTGCTTCCTCATGGTTCTGGCAATTTTTTGGGCTCTCTCTTCAGGGGTTAATTCTTTAGGAAATGAAAAGGAACAGATAGGCTTCATTAGGTTACTCATTTAAAAAGTCTAAATCTATCTAAAGTGTATCACAGTCCAAGAGCGCCAAATATGGAGGTTCTGACAAAAGGAGCGGTGGCGCAAATCGCAATCAGACAACAAATGTCTAGTGAATGTCTTTCGGGACCAGTATATTTTTAGAAAAATAAGATGCATCTCTATTATTAGGGTGAGCAGTACAACATATGAGATAAATATAACACTAATATAACACAAATATTACATAGAAACCTGTCAACAAATGTGAACCTCATTGTCTCATCACAGACAATGGGAGCATATCGCTAGGATATGCCCTCATTGTCTTATAGGTGCGGGTCCCACAGCTGGGACCTGCACCTATATCGAGAACTGAGCCCCGAAAGTGTTGGAGGGCACACTGCGCATGCGCCCTCCATTCATTTTCTAGGGGGCCCACCGAAAATAGCCAAGTGCTGGCTTGGCTATTTCCGTCAGGCCCAAAGAAATGAATCGGAACGGTGGCCGGTCATGCGCAGTGTGCTCCCATTCACTTCTATGCGGAGCACGCTTGGTGGTGGCCGGACCGGAGTCCTCCAGCCACCACCTTGCAGGCTCTGTTCCCGATATAGGTGCAGGTCCCAGCACCTATAAGACAATGGGGGCATATCCTAGATATATGTCCCCATTATCTGTGATGAGACAACCTCTTTAAGAAATGTATTACCAGATCAAAAATCCTAAGTAATCAGTGATTCTTTTTTCGTTAAAGGGCATCTGTCAGCAGATTTGTATGTATATGAAACTGCATATATTTGTCTGTATATAAAACTTGGTATAATAAAACACAATTTTTCTCAGCAATGCGGGCCACACATGAACATAGGACCAATACAGATACCTTCAGCTGCCAAGCGCACATGCAACCAAACCCAACTTTGGATTGTTAATGTTTTTAAAGATGCAGATATGAATACAAAATAAATTCCCGACTTGCGTGACTTCCAGTGAAATTAAGTTTTTCTCCACAGAGCCAATACATTTTAATCCATCTATTCTGCAAAATGCAATTACTTTGCAGAACAACTCAACAATTAAGAAATAAAGCATATATTCATTTTCTTTGTCTCTAAAACAAATCTTTTTGCCCTCAAATAATAGGGGACAACTAAAAAACTATAGGGAAGCATTTAATGAAAAAAACGCATCGAAAACGCATATGCGGTTTTTTCAAGTGCGGTGCGTTTTTCCTAAAAATTGATGCGTTTTTTGTCTAATATCTATTAGAACTGAAGAATCAAATATGGGGTAGATTAATAGAAATATTGATGAATTGAGTGAGATTTAAAAGAAGGAAAAGGAATCCAAAGATGTTTTCTGAATGTTCTTTTAATCTTTTAAACTTGAATGTATTTTACATTGCATTTTTATGTCAGTTTATTAATAAAGTCAAAATTGTCTATAGAGATATATACATAATGATATACATTGAATATAAGACAAATTACTATATATGAAGACCAACAATCCATGTCGGGTATTTGGTGGGGCTTGTGATAGAGGAGTATATAAAGAAGAGGGTAGAGGCACTCGCAATATAGCCACTGAGGAAGAGGGAGACCCCTCGAAACGCGTCTGGCTGGTCCCGCGAGTGACACACTACCCACCTGAACCCGAGGAAAGAGATCCACAAGTTATCGGCAACATTATTAGCGAATATAAGCCTCTAGATACCAGCAAAGGAGGAACGGATCGGAACTATCGCGAGATTACGCGATCCCTGCATGCTGCTTCCTGGAAGGTGACATCACGTGGAACGCCGAGACTGGAGAGCAACAAGCGGGAAGTTTAAAGTTCCAAAACAGCAGATCCCATATCGAGCGCTATAAAGGACTCAATTTAATCGGCAGTACAAACTACACAGTGACAAGCATTCTGAAAGGCAAGGTAAGAGGGTTTACAGTGAGGGGGACGCCCCATTCTAAAAACCCGACCACTACCTATATCCTTGCACTTGGAGTGCGGACTCTGTGTACTGCTACAATTGTGTCTTCACTCCGCTACAGCAGCGGCACTAAATACTGGATTGAACTTCATGTAAGGAAATAAGTTGCTACAACAACTTTATATGGACACAGCTACCATATGTTTCACTTCACTTAATTTATATTTTATATTTTTTCACTAACTAATATATTTGTTCACCAAATACTATCACACCTTAATCTTATTAATGTAAGCAATTTTTTCTGAATCTGAATCCCAACAGTATTTTGTCAACCTTAGATAAATCAAGCTCAGTGTATTTACATCATTATCAATATATTTTATATGTTTTATAACTTTTATCATATAAATATTCTACTATAGACCTGCCAGTTGGTGAGTGCCTGTCTTTATTTTTATTCTTATATCACGCAATTGCAATATATTGTTTTATTGGATGATCAGGTGAAACATCCAAAAAACAGAGCACCTTGACCACACTAACAGACACGGGTGAGCCACGTTATATTTGTGTTTTACATTTTAATGCTGTATGACGGAAACGACTTTGGATCGATGATCCGAACCTCAATTCGCTCAAGACGACCTTTAAGGGCCACAGAAAACAACCGCATGCCAATGTCTCCATCACTAATAAGGACCAACCAGGAGCACTAAGGAGCTCTGTAGGTGTTGTGTCCCATCTTTATGGTAACTAAGCCTGGGCTCCATTTGCAGGAGCGTCGGCCAATTACAGGAAGTGCTGTCATGATGACTTCATGTGGATCATGTGATTTCAGGCAAAAAATGTGACTTTAGCAGCCTATTGAAACAGGCAGCTGTCGGCCACAACTTCCTGTGAATAAGGTCTTCAGGGTTTTTGTTTTGCATGTTTTCTGGTTACTGCTGATTTCTTGCCTGGATTTCTGACTGCTTCTGTCTGATAATTTGGACCCTAACGTGACTTCTTGGTATTGATCTAGCTTGGTATCGTATTGCTCCTGTCTTCTAATTTTGGCTCTGATTGTCTCTCCTGGTTTTGAACCGTTCCTTATGTTATTGTTTAGTTCTCCGCTTCTGGTGTATTTTTTCTTGCACATGTCTGTCACTATGTTTGCTATTTTTGTCCTTGCAGTGATCCCCGCTTATACCCATGCACTTAGTCAAGCAGGGACTGTCATTCAGTTGTGGGCCACTGCTGAAAGTAGGTAGGGACAATGGTTTGGGTGGAGTTCAGGGCTTCACTGTTCCCTACCTTGACAATGTGGTGCTCACTGGTTGTCATCGCAGCCTGGGGCCTTGTGAAGGCTGCTAGTCCAACAAAGGTAATCTTTGTATTAACCCCTTAGTGACCAGCCTGTTTTGGCAATTTTTTTTTCATAGTTGCCTTTAAAGAGCTATAACTTTTTTTTAGTTTTCCATCACTGTAGTCGTATAAGGGCTTTTTTTGTGGGACAAGTTGTAGTTACTACGGTATACTGTGGACCATTTTGGGGTACACTTAACTTACTGATTAACTTTTATAAACTGTTTTTGGGGGAATCAGAAAAAACAGCAATACTGCCACTGGGTTTTTACGTCATAAATTTTGCGGCGTTCATTTTTTGGCATTAATAACATTATAACTTTATTCTCTGGGTCAGAATGATTACAGCGATTCCAAATATATATAGTTTTTTTATGTTTTACTTGTTTTGCACAATAAAAACCCTTTAAAAAGAAAATTATGAAAATGTTTTTGCATCGGCGCAACCCAAGACCCATCACTTTTTTATTTTGCATTCTACAGAGCGGTGAGGACTTGATTTTTGCAGGACAACTGGTATCATTTTGAGGAACATTTTGAGGAACATATCAGTTTTTTATTGCTTTTTATGCCATCCAGTCGGTTAGAGCAGGAGCCATATATGAGAGGTGAGCTCCTGCCGCACTAGAGACCTACAGTGCTTGGAATAGGCTGCCATAAAAAGTCAGTGACCTGAGCCAAGGCCCCTTAGAGACCACTGTAAAAAGGCATATTGGCGGTCACTAAAGGGTTGATAGGCAGATATCACTAGCACCACAGACTGCAATACTATAGTATTACAGTGTATGGTATAGTCGAATGATGCCTTGTTTTAGTCTCCTAGAGGGAGTAAAAAATGAGGAACAAAAGTAAAAACATAAGGGCACATTTATTAAGACTGGCTTTTAGACGCCAGTCCTAATAAGTCCTATACCTGGCAGTGGATCTTCTGAAGTTATGAAAAGGCGCAAGCCCCTAAATATCTTCGATGTATCCACTGTCGCTTCTAAATGTACGATAGCTTCCTAGCTGTCTTACATTTAGACCATTTTCTACACCTAAAACAGGCGTAGAAGATGGTAAATTAGACGGACCTACTGGCCTGTACCTTTCCCTGTCCATGCTACGGCCATTTTTTTTTTTTGATCTGATGCTGCAATCTGCAGTAGGAACTTTTTGCGCCACAATCTGAGCCCGAAATAGGCCTATTTCTGTTTAATAAATTACCCTCATAGTTTTTAAAAATATAAAAAACCAAAAGCAATATAACTGATACCACACCTAAAAATGTCAGGGCCTAGTCCTCTCAACTGACCCTTTCAATCAAAGAGGCTGGGAAAGTAAGTAGGAGGAGAAAGGGTGCACAGAGTGTCTTAGATCCACCCTCAGTGCACTTAAAGGCTATGAACACCTTCAAGGACAATTTTTTTATGACTGCATTTTAGTCATTTTGAGCTAAACCGTTACTGTTCTGAAAGCTGAATGTATATCCGTTATTTCTGCTGAACTCACAAAAGCTCATAAACACTCATTTTAGCTAAACTCTTATGAAACTGATAAGAATATGGCTTAAATAGGTGTATAAGAGCTGTCAGAGATAAGGGCTATGCAGAGCATGATAGCATGAAAGCATGATACTCTGCAGATCAACTGAAACATAGGCCATATTCAGACGATCGTGCTTGTTCCAGGAAACACGGACTGACCGTAGCTCTCCTTGACCAAACTGACTGCATCATAGTGATTTATGATATAATCAGTTCCTATCTGACTGCAGGTCTATTGTACTGTATGATGATGTGAATAAAGTAGAACAGACCTGCAGTGCCACGGGATTAACAAGGTTAAAAGGTTATTCCCATCTTATTAAGTTATTGGATAATGATGATCGGTAGAGGTCTCACATGGGATCCAAACAAGTAGTTATAGTGGGCCAAATAGGTGGCACCTGTCATGAAACAAGCCCTGACTGCTGCTCATTGATTATTGGATATGTGCTCCTGGAAGGTGGCAGGGGCAATATATTCTAATATTTTACATTTAAAACTAGCAAAAGGACCCGGCTTCGCACGGGTATACTTCATCTATTTCATATATTACATGTTTGTGTGTGTCATTAAAAGATATCGACAGTATCCACTATAACAGTGACATCTACAGTACCCCGCCCCTTTAACAGTGACCTCCACAGCGGCCTGCCCCTTAACAGTAATATCCACAGCACCCTCCCCTTTAACAGTGACCTCCACAGCAACCGCACTTTTATTAGTGACCTCCACAGTACCCCGTCTCGTTAACAGTGATTTCCACAACAACCCACCCCCTTTACAGTGACCTCTACAGCACCCTGTCCCTTAACACTGACCTCCATAGTAGACCGTCCCCTTAACTGTGACCTCCAAAGTTCCCTGTCCCCTTAACAGAGACCTCCACAGCATCCCGCCCCCTTATCAGTGACCTCCACAGCAGCCCACCCCTTTAACAGTGATCTTGACAGCATCCCGCGCCCTTAACAGTGACCTCCACAGCAGCCTGACCCTTTAACACTGACCTTCACAGAGGCTGCCCCTTTAATAGTGACCTCCACAGTACCTCATCTCCTTAACAGTGATTTCCACAACACCCCATCCCCTTAACAGTGGCCTCTACAACAATCTGCCCCTTAACACTGACCTCCATAGCGGACTGTCCCCTTAAATGTAGCAGCCTGCCCCTAGGGTGGCCAGAGGTCTGGTTTAAGCCCGGACGGTCTGGCTTTCAGACTCCCTGTCCTCAGTCTTTTGAACAGCTCACTCTAAGACAGCAGCACTGTGCTGTCTGAGCGTGAGCTGCAGGGAGAAAGTCACCCTCCCTCCCACCCCTGCAGCTGGCAGAAGTTGCTTTTTACCTTCATTTTTTTCAATCCCCGTTAGCTGCGGAGTGGGAGGGGGTCTGGGTGCAGGATTTTAAAGACCATCTTTGAGGGTGGCCTGAATGGCCACCCTACCTGTCCCTGAACTGTGACCTCCACAGCACTCCGCTCCCTTAACAGTGTCATCCACAGCGCCCTGCCCTTTTAAAGCTGACCTGCAGCAGTGAAGAAAAATGGTTGGGTTGTTATGGAAACCTGATGTAAAACTGTGTGTATGTGAAGACTAAGGACCTGCGAGCTTCTATTGGCTGATAAGAGACATGTGACTGTGTGTATGGCAGTTGGAATATGAAGAGAAAGACCTGCAGACTTCTATTGGCTAATGTAGGTCATGTGATGTGCCATATTTGCATTTTTTGGGAATATCTCAGGAACGGTACATGCTAGGGAGCGGTGACCCCCACAAGATTTCTTTCCAGGTAGCAAGGGATGTGTAAAACAAGTTTCGTTGAAATCGATGGTTGCGTTTTTGAGTGATCACAGAACATACATACATATATATGTCCTTCTTTATATACATAGATGGTGGCAAACAGTTTGAGGTGTGAGGAACATTTCAACAGGCAAGCAAAAAAAAAAAACATTATTCAGACAAAATTTTCACATGGCCAGGCACAAAAAAAGCGATCTAATGAACAAACATGCTTCAGTGCCCGATGCAGGAGACTGGGAGCTATCCACTGAGCAGTATCCCTCATTATAAACTCTATGAAGAGAGGAGATGCAAAAGCCACGACCCAAGCTTTTCCTAGCAAGGAAGAAGGTCGCACATCAGCTGCTGTGTGACTGCAGAGCCAGCTAATGGATTATTTCAGATTCCTTACAGAGACAGTTACGGGAATTTGTGCTGCAACCCTGGCCAGATTTCATTAGAAAACTTTGCAGAAGATAACATCTGATTAAGACAGAAAAGTCAGCAAAAGAAAAATATTCTTTTCATCCTTGAGATACCATGGCAGAAAGAAACCGGTTATCATGTGAGTGGAAGAGGAAAGTTTAAATGCAATTCCGAATCCTGAGACCCAGATGGTGACACAGATTAATGGTGGGGTCCTGTTAGGACGCAGTCAGAAATCTATAAATGAATTGCACCCTCTCTTTCTAGGGCTCACTGTTTTGCAGGCACATCAACAGCTGCTGACAAACATCATGTCTGACTAGCTTGAAACAGCCATCTGCCTTACGAATAAATAACTTAAGCCATCCATTATCTGAAAAGTGCACAAAGTAGGAAGAGCGACCAACCAAACTTAGATATTTGGAGGCCTCAAGCAAATTATATTGAGGTCCTACCATGGACTCATTGGTGCTCGGTGTGTCTCCATATGGTGACTGCTTGAGCAACAACATTCTCCCCTTGAAGCAAAGGAATGGATACTTTTGCTCACAGATTCTCAGTGAAAAAAACCTCCATGGTCCTCTATGTAAAATCAGAGGCACAAATATCTGCAGTGGAGGCCCAGAGAGGTCTATAGACATTTGGGATCTGGGAGATCTAGATCTCAACAAAAGCTTTGTGAATGAGCACACAGCCTTATTTGACTGGTTGAAAAACACACATTAGGGGAGTACCCAAGAGGGCTAGTCTATTGAAAATGACCACATTGGACATCATGTATTAAAGGTCTATTAGCCCACAAAAACCAATTACAAGCAAGGAAGCAGTTTTTTTATATGAGGCATTTCAATTCAAGTTTAGAGTAATAGTTTGGGAAGTATGCTGGTAGGTGTCAAAATTTATAACTTTACTCATATAATATTTTAGAAAAAAATAATTCTGTACCTACCCATGTACAGTGCATATGCAACGGGCCAACTAAGGCCACGCCTGGGGTATCCCTTTCCTCTTGGGAGATTTCTACGAAATATGTCCCTCTTATAGAGCAAGTAAACGTGACGCCAGCTGCAGTTAAGCAGCAGAAGCTCAAGGCTTCCTTAGTAGATGGTAATATTGGTACCCAGAGGCAGGATTACCAGAGTGGTGCAGGGTGGCCTACAGTCTCTGTAGATGTTATGTACATGTGTCACGGTGTTCCTACCTGGATATCCGTGGATCCCAGACGTGATGTGGTCCGAAGCAGTGCAAAAGGAGTAGGTGAACTTGGATGATGAACAAGTGTAATAAATGGAGTCCAGACTTGTAGTAACGTTGAACAGTTGCTTTTACTTGGCAAAAATTGGTAATTCAAACAGCCTCCAAGCGATATCTTGGTCATCAGCAGGTATTGGCTTAACTTTGTTGCAGAGGAGTAATTTGCCTGCCAATCTCACCTCTGCTATGCGCTAGCACTCTCAGCCCTGCTATGCTTGGCTGGATGAATAGGAAACTCTTCCTCCTCTGCTGGAACTTAAGTTAGCTGTAGTCTGTCTCTTACTTAAAATCCCAGGAACTTCTTGTCCTGGTTTTAGAGTACCTCAAGCTTCGGCTCAGCTTGGGTGGAGGCAATGCAAGCCAAGGAGGGGACAAGCAACTATGTAGGCTTCAGAAGCAGGGCCTCTGGGCCTAGCAGAGCAGGCAGTGCTCTGCTAGCCAGCACTCCACCTCTCTCTTTGAAGGGTAGACTAGACACTGACACACTGACTAACTAGACTCCTCCTTCTAGCTACAGAGGGCTGGAAGGAACCAGAAGGTTCCTCTCCAGGAAATCTAATACTGCCTATGACGCCGCCATCTGCTGGTGGACCAGGTTATTACACTTGAACATAACAGTTTCAGGAATAAATATGCACATTATTAGGTGATGACATTAAATACATTAGATATTATACTTTAGCACATAGGAAATGGTAGCAAGGTATCAAAAAGAAGTGGTAATGGCACTCTGGGTCATTACACATTTTTGCGGGAACTAGGCCTGCAAGATATATTGCCAAAGCAATCGTTTCACGATAATAGCAGATTGCGATATGGCGATTTGGCTGACCCAAAAATGTTGCAATTATTTTTCGCTTTATAAGACACACTGTGCGTCTCATAAAGCGATGGTTGACTTTTTACATGGCTGACACTGATGTATCGCCAGCTGCTATGCTGCACAGCGCGGCCGGCGATACATCAGTTACAGTGCGGGAGGGGCTGGAGGCCCCGCGCACATAACTGTCTTTGTTAATGAAGCAGGAGTGCGACTAACTGAAGTCATGCATCGGCCAGCCCACTCGCTGCAGTGCACTCATAGTGAGTACAGAGGCTGGTGTTTTTATCAATAGGAGTTTATCAATAGGAGATCGATTGTTTCAGCAGTAAAGAAAGACTTTACATACAAAGACAGTTATGTGCACGGTTTAGGACATATGAGAGGACATTAATAAAGTAATGGCTTAACTTTGTTGCAGAGAACAAACACATCCCCCATAACAGTGCGTCATCCATATGTCCCCCATAACAGTGCCATCCAAAGAATCACTCATAACAGTGCCCTCCACAGGTCCCTCATAACAGTGCCAACCACAGATCCCCATAACAGTGCCATCCACAGATCCCCATAACAGTGCCATCCACAGATCCCCCATAACAGTGCCATCCACAGATCCCCCATAACAGTGCCAGCCACAGATCTACCATAACAGTGCCAGCCACAGATCCCCCATAACAGTGCCAACCACAGATCCCCCATAACAGTGCCAACCACAGATCCCCCATAACAGTGCCAACCACAGATCCCCCATAACAGTGCCAACAACAGATCCCCCATAACAGTGCCAACAACAGATCCCCCATAACAGTGCCAACAACAGATCCCCATAACAGTGCGTCATCCACAGATCCCCATAACAGTGCCATCCACAGATCCCCATAACAGTGCGTCATCCACAGATCCCATATAACAGTGCGTCATCCATAGGTCCCCCTTAACAGTGCCATCCAAAGAATCCCCATAACAGTGCCATCCACAGATCCCCCATAACAGTGCCAACCACAGATCCCCATAACAGTGCCAACCACAGATCCCCATAACAGTGCCAACCACAGATCCCCCATAACAGTGCGTCATCCACAGATCCCCCATAACAGTGCCAACCACAGATCCCCATAACAGTGCGTTATCCACAGATCCCCCATAACAGTGCGACATCCATAGGTCCCCCATAACAGTGCCATCCAAAGAATCCCCATAACAGTGCCATCCACAGATGCCCATAACAGTGCCATCCACAGATCCCCCATAACAATGTCATACCCAGTCCACCATTAGTTTAAAAACCACCAAAAGCACACCTTCTGATTCAAAATCATTTTTTTCTTATTGTCCTCCTCAAAAACCTAGGTGCGTCTTATAATCAGGTGCGTCTTATAAAAAAAATAGCAAAAAAATACGGTACTTGGGTGACGGGTCACGGCAGGGGCTCCTGTGGCGGTGTCAGCAGCTCATACGGGAAAATCCAAGCAAAATTCCCTTAAAATATCGCATCGTATATTGTTATCGCAATTTTGAGGGCCCTAATAGCAATCGCACAAAATTCCCATATCGTGCAGCCCTAGTGGGAACCAACAGTGCAGTGGCCTGAGGGGTCATGTGCCATACTACTGCCATTATGGCTGCCATTGCTAAGCGGTGCTGCCAGTAGTATAGCAGTAATGGCTGAGGTCACTGATTAACTGAAGCTGTCACATCAATAGACACCAGGAACAGGGTTGGGGGGGTTGGCAGAGCATTAAAGTTGGATCGGTGTGGGACTGAAGAGATGAGTAACATTTTTTAGCATTGTTAGTAAATTTTTTTAGCAACTGGATAACTCCTTTAAAAAGCTATGTAAAATAGTACAACTGGTATACGATAATAAGCGTAGCAAGCTCTACATAAAAATGTATACAACCAGACACTGATCCCTTTAAACATGACTCCTTTTTTGCCTAATAAACGCCAGTAAACAGGTCAGTAGAAAAGCACACAAGCAATGAAATAAAACTGCTGCATTTGTTTTCCTGAGTATGGCGTAGGATGCCACGACGCGTCGGTGTGCTTTATGTTCTGGTTTTAAGGGAAAGTTAACTGTGGGTCATGTAATGTTCCGTAGATAATAGTCCCTTGTGTCTGCCTCACGAATGGAGATTTGCAGCCTAAAGGCCGAACGGAAAGATAATTTGTTTCTCGTTGAGACAAAGACGACAAGGTAGCTTAAAGTCGAAAATAAGGGATTACTCGAGTTGTAGAGCATCGAGCACAGGCTGGAGACCATTAGATATAGCTTCATTTCATTTTGCAGCCGTTTTACACAGAAGTTGTGTGGCAACATGAATATTACATCAAAACTGTACTCGAGTCTACGGCAGAGAATTTAATTTATCCTTTTACTATGCTATAGAGCAGTGATCTCCAACCTGTGGCTCTCCATCTGCTGAAAAACTACAACTCCCGTTGTGCCGCGTTAGCCGTAGGCTGTCGGGGTATGATGGGAGTTGTAGTTTTGCAGCAGATGGAGAACTACAGGTTGGGGAACATTGTTATAGAGAATGCAAGTCACTGCATTTAAAGGGGTTGTCCAGCAGGAATAGTATTAAAAAAATAAAATCAATCAACTATTTGATCCCCCACCACTCTAGCACCACTGCCCCGGAGAGCCCCACCGGTCTCTGTTTACTTGTCCTGCGCTGATGACATGCTGTACATGCATGCAACCACTGCAGCCAATCACTGGCCTCAGAGGTGATGCCTGCATGCATAGAACAAGACCGCTTAGGCCAGTGATTGACTGCAGCAGTCATGCAAATGTTTGTCACATGACCTCTGCAGCAAAATCAACAGACCATTCCAGCAGGGGAAGAATAAAATGTATTTTCATTTAAAGCAGTCCTTGTTGTTAGAAGTGTTCTTCTGAAATTATAGACAACCCCTTTAAAGGGCAATCTGTCACCAGCAGCCTCCCTATCCAACTGTTTTGTAGCTGTGATTCACCTGATGAAAACGCAATTTTTATTTCGTTGATCCGAGGATCTGATTTAGAGTTATGATACTTTTTCTTGATATGCAAATTAGGCCTCTGGTGCAACGAGGGTGTCACTGTTGCTCTTGTTGAACCCAAGCTCTACTTATTTCAGTGGCCAGCTTTTCCCTGGCTGCTTTGATTAACAAGGCCAGGCAGTGGCAAAGCAGCTAAAGAGGGGCTCATCATAGAACAGAGGGGAGCTTGGGTGAAACAAGAGCAACGGTGACACCCTCATTGCACCAAAGGCGTAATTTGCATATTAGGAAAAAGTGTCATAACCCGGAAACAAAGCCTCGGATCAACAAAAGAAAAACACCATTTTAATCAGGTGACCCACAGCTATGTGTTGGATAGGGAGGTCGCTGGTGACAGCCCCTTAAGATGCTTTAGTAGCACCTTAAAGGTAGTCTATGTTCGACATATACGCTGGGGAAAGCTTCCCTGTGTGTTTCCTGAATGCAAATTCTGGAAAACGTCAGTGTATACTATACACAGGGCACAATACATAAAAAAAAAGTACATTGCGTGGCCAAAAGGCCGCACTTTCCTATGAGGAAAAAAAGGGTATAAGAAATGTATGAATACCCGAGGATACTAATGGCACACTGTTTTGGCATATATACGATCTATAGGGGTCTATGGACCAGTTCAGCATATGCATGAGTACTTCCAGGCGCACTTCATGACTGTGCACACCCAACATGGTGTGAACACAGCCTAACCTACACTGTCGCCAAAATCAGCCCCCCCCCCCCCATGAGGAATCCTGATTTCTTTTGTGATCTCCTTTGGAAACCCATCCATACCCGGATCCTGTATATAAAGTACAATTTGCCTACTGTCGCTGCAGTTATTACTCAGATTTTTCTGCCTGAAAATACGTAGAAATGGAAAGATAATCAATGTACATAGCGCTTTTGGAAGATTACAGGCACCTATACTGATTTATTTCATTCTCAAGCTCGTTTGCTTCATGCTAAGCAAAATCAATGAAAAGCTAGCGAAGGAGCAACGTGGCGTGGAGGCCAAATGTACTGTATTCAAGTATCACTGCGGGAACGGATAGTCAACGCTTTGTATTCTGCTCGACACCAATACAAGGAACAGAAGACTTTTCAAAGGGATTCCAACCTGATGCTGCTTTCTGCTGCCACACAAGGTAGAATATTTAGTTTGGTCAAAGCTTGCTAAAATGTCATTTATTTTGCAGGTTAGAATTATTGAACTAGTCAGCGGGATTAAACAAATGAACAATCTACACTGGGACTGTGTGCAAACAGAAAGCGTTCAAAACAAAAAAAAAAAAACTAAATCCGGGAAGAGAAACGTGCACGCACTGGGCTGCTTGACCGGATGTCGGGATCTGACGTCTCTAAAAGAGGTATTCTCATTTCGGACATTTATGGCAATATGCCATAGATATCCAAAAGATAAAGGTCCCATCTCTGGGACTCCCATTCCAACGCTACACGGGTCACCACCCGGCCTCTAGCTCCTAGTGCCGTTCGACACACAGGTAAGTACCAAACAGCCAAGCACTGGGCAAGGCTCTTCATTGTATGTCTCTTTTCTAGCAACTCTGCGATGCAAGGCTCCTCCATTCTTCCTCCAGGAATTGTACAAATAAATCAAGAACTGGGTGTTCCATTCCCCTTTTCATTGGGCCATGTCCCTATACAATGACATACAAACGCACTGGGGCCGATTTACTAATCCTGTAGATGATGTAAGCTTAGACAGGCTGCTGGACGTGCACCAGATGTGTCACAGGGGCTCGGGCTGGATGATAAATCTTGTGCAGGAACAGACACGTTTCTCTAAGAGGCTGTTCACATCTCGTTTTCGCTGTACGTCAAGCTGATACGTTTGTAAACAGAAAAGATGCAAAGAAGCGTATGGCTTGACTATAATTGTGCAAGCATAGTTCAATACTGCTTACTCTTGACTCAGTTTGTCATTGCTTATGTACGTTTTTTTTTTTTTTTTTGCAGGACAGAATAACGTAGCATACCATGCTTTTCTGTCCTACAAAAAAAGCGGACAGAAATGTATGTTGTTTTTTTTTACATTGCAGTGAATAGGGAACGGATGAAAACATAAGGCAATAGATCTCTTTCTGTTAAACGCATCCGTTCTTCAAAATTCTTTATTTTTAAAAAGAAAGGTTTCACAAATACGTATGTTTTTTGTTACAAAAAACTGACAAAAACGTATTTAAAAAATGTATGCGCATCTGTCAAATATATATGCTAAAAAAGGAAAAGTTTATGTACTTTTTTTTCACTCTACGTCTAAATGTTTCTCCCTAATGTACGGCAAAAATAAGATGAGAACAACGGCTAAAGCCTGTATTACACTGGACTAATTTTAGGCAGATAATTGCTAACGAGCATTAGCATGAATGCCCGTTACCGATCATCTGGCAGTGTAATACCAGCCGATGAACACGCTCGATCATCGGGCAACCCAAATCTTTTGACAGGTTAAAAATTATCGTTTGCAGGAGGCAGATCGTGGTGTTTAAGAACGATATGCCGCCGGCAAACCACTATAGTCGCAGAAACGTAAAAGTGAATTTCTCCCTCATATCATCATGCCATTTTTATGTCCAAAATGCTGATTAATTCCTAAGGCTCCATTCACACGTCCGCAAGTGTTGTCCGCACCCGTTCCGCAATTGTGCAGAACAGGTGTGGATCTATTCCTTCTCTATGGGGACTGAATGGATGCGGAGAGCACAATATGTGCTCTCAGCATCCGCATTTCCGGAGCGTGACCCCCATCTTCCAGTCCGCAGCTCCGGAAAAAAATAAGGCATGTCCTATTCTTGTCTGCAATTGTGGATAAGAATAGGCATTTCTATGGGGTTGCCGGATGGGTGTATTACGGATCTGCAATGCACTGTTCTAGGGTGAGCACTCACAAATCTAAAATCTAACAAGCTAGCTGCCTGCACTTGCCACTAGGGGGAGCTTAGGAGCACACATACTGTTATTATTGTTCAATGCATAAACAGTATGCAGCAAGCTTCCAAGCTCCCTCTAGAGGTGGCTGAAGGTAGTCAGCATATTCACATTTCCTGTAAATCTATGTTTATGCAGGTTGCTTTTTTTGGTGGGGGGCATAAACACATGATTTACTATGGAATTTTAAGAAGGTGTGTAAAATATGGATAAACAAATTGCCATTAAGACCAGACTATAGATCTCTGTTGGCTTAATTAACCAGTTATTAAACACCTGGTGAACAAACAAAGGAACAAGCAGTTACTTCAGATGGGACCAGGTAAATGATAATGGAAACTAATGAACATATGGCTGATGATTTATTCATAATATGTCAAGGTACTTGGATTTTAGAACTTTAAATCACCACCGTTATCCTGCATCTTACCCTTAAGTAAAGTAATTACAAGTCCCAGATGATAGCAGATCGTGGTAGTAAAGAGTCTATTATCCACTCAGCAATAATACATTACTGTAATAGTGAAGCTTTTATTTGCAGAGGATACAGGGAAGACCAACTGCATGTAATGAGAGAACGCAGACGTTCCTGTGTGCACTTGTTTGTCTGCCTTGCCAGGGTTTTTCCACCTCCATCGTGCAAATGTGACATTTCCAATATACTTTATTGTGCAGACATCCATCACATATACATCCATCATGGTTAGGAGAAGCTCGCCTGCCATTTAGCTCCAAATCCCCAGTATATGCATAGATTTAAAGGGAACCTGACATCAGGAAAACGGTGCCCGATCTTAGGGCACATTTAATGATGTTGGGTGAATGATTATGGCGTTTCCTGTGCTAGTACAAGGTTCATTTTTTTGGGTGGTACTATCTCTCCTTGGGGAGAGAAGGCCTTAATCAGTACCCCCCAAATTCTGACTTAGGCATCTCACCCAGTTAAGCCAGTACTCTCTGCCCTGCACTGATGAGGGGCAATCACCAGCTGTCTGCAGATGAGGTGCTGTCTTATTTATTATCCGAGTCATGTCTTAAGGCCTATTTAAAGGGTTGAACATTGACTTACAGGATAGCTGCCCTATACCTGGTGGTATCAGAGGCAGAGCTTGCTAAGAGCTCATTTGCATCCCTTTCTTCCCAGAGTACAAGGTTTCACTAAACTACAGATCAGGCACCATTTTCTACTGACAGACAATTTTCTTGCAAAACACTATCTTCACGGGGCCCCCTTTCCTAAGAAAGTCACGCCCGTTTCCATGTCAAGCAGCCATTAGAGCTTTTAATATCTGTGTCTGTCCTGAGTGCTTGGTTATAATTTTACCAAACTGTGGGATGATATTTAGACACTTTGCAATGATATAGTACTTTACCGGGGATGTACGGCTCGGAAATATCACAAAATGCCACCTAGATAGGCTACAACCAGTTGATGATGAACAGGACAGCTTGGCTGAAAACACTGGAATGAAGGGCTTGGCTTCTATCTCACTTGCTACAAATATATATAAAAAAATAAAATAATATATATATATATATATATATATATATCTACTGTGAGACCTCTCCAGAACACCTCCTCTGTGATAAGACCATCCATCCATTTATCTAAAGCAGATTTCCTGTCTCAGAGTTTCCATAACATGCTTTGCACACTGGAACAAAAGACCAGGTGCATGTGTGTATATGCCGTATATATCTGCAAATTGTGCAAGGGTAATGGAATCATTATCTTTCATTTTAAAGCAAGGTTACAAACCTGCATAAGTCATTTTCACTCCAATCCTTGCAGCGTTTTACATTTGTGCGTCTTTAGAAAAGATTACCGCAATGAATGGCTCCAGTGTAAGCGATATTTCCAGCTCTCGCACTGTTGTCTTGAAACGGTGCTCGAGAAAAAGCAATCTTCTTTCCACCATACTGTTTCCATTCGCAGGGCAAGCAAATCTGCCGTAAATTGCTGCCCACAACCTGGCAGCGCCTGGCCCATTTGTTTTCCCGAGGTTTTAACTTATTGAAGCTTATTTATACGAGAGTATTGATTATCTGTGAGAGTCATTCCTCAATGTCCCAAACTACGCATGCAACAATTCACATCCAGCAGGCTGAGACAGCAGACCGAGCCGGGCTTCAAAACTACCCGAAATTGAACTGAAATGAAATGGTTTCAAACACTTACATAGGGATTTCATTCACTGGAAGCCAAGATGTAGAATATTAGAAAGCTCGTTCACATTCCAACATGAATATAGCTGAAAGTGTCTTGTTTCCACAGCAAATATCTACTCATAAAACAAGGTTCTATCAAATAAAAATTGAGCACAACAAGGGGCATAGTTAGGCCTCTTCCAGACTTCAGTGAACTGTGGACGTGTGCTTGGACTGCTCCCATATCTTTTGACTTTGATGTGGGTATTCATACATCAGTGATTTTCCATGGACTGTGGGTCTATAGTGACACCATGGAAGCATGCCCTATTTTTGTCCATGGTTATAGTCCATGGGTCTGGAAAAATCACAGACACAACAGGCTTCAATATTAAAAGAGAAAATCCTTGGCACTCACCATCACTAATTTTCTCTTTTAACATTGAAGTCTGGATTTCCTTAAAGAGGACCTTTCATTGGTCCAAACATTGTAAACTAAGTATCATGATCTGTACAGCGGCGCCCCGGGATCTCACTGCACTTACTATTATCCCTGGGCACCGCTCCGTTCTCCCGCTATGCCCTCCAGTATGTTCGGTCACTTGGTTATAGTAGGAGGAGACTTAGGGGACTTGGTTATAGTAGGAGGAGACTGCCTTTGTTCTCCTGGGCGTCTCCTTCTCCCAGGCTGTGAGCTCTGTGCTGCGATTGGCCAGCGCTACAGTCTAGGAGAAGAAGACGCCCAGGAGAACAAGGGCAGTCTCCTCCTACTTTAACCAAGTGACCGAACATACCGGAGGACATAACGGGAGAACCGAGCGGCGCCCAGGGATAATAGTAAATGCAGTGAGATCCCTGGGCGCCGCTGTATGTCATGATACTTAGTTCACAATGTTTGGACCGATCAAAGGTCCTCTTTAAGTAGAGCACCGCTGTGTGCCGATACATGGCTGAACCTTTCTACAATCAACTACTTTGGTAAGGTAACATCCGTGTTTGGTACGTGGTTTTCATGGACCACTGGTAGGAGATGCTCTAGAAATGTATTTTCAGCCTAGCAATGACACACAGACACATAGACCCAACACAGATCCTTCATTGACATCTGCACAGATCTCATCACGGACACAGATGTGTGATAGAGGCTTTATAGGGCAGTAGTCCCTAACAAATAGATTGTGGGCCAAATCTGAACAATAATACAACCATAAGGCCTTGTGCACAAGACTGTAACACATACAAATAACACGTATCTGTAAGCTATAGAAGTCTTTGGGACCGTACTGTACTGCCAATTGCTAGGACAGACTGGGACCCTCTGCCATTCACAAGAATGGGGGTCTCCGAGTCCCCTGTGTGAATGGAGAGGTGGTTACGCATTTTCACCATTTACACAGGGGACTTAGGGACATTCTTGAGATCACGACAGTAAGATCCCCAGAGATGAAACATTTATTACCTGTCCGATGGATAAGTGTTGTAACCCCTATGTTTCTTCCTGCTTATAAAGTGCAGCTCGTAGTTCTACTTCTAGACAACAATACACATTGGGAAATGTCATAAAGAAAAGAAAAAAAAAGGTAGCGCTGCAACACTAATGTAATGAGTAATACGGAATGATATATTGCCAGAATGGTCGAAGTACCTAATCCTATTTCTTATTATCAAGACTTACAGACTTTTGAAAAATCACAAGCATCTCCAATTGCAAATCCTAAAAAGTCACCTTGCATTAGCTCCGCGCCAGCTTCAAGCATTGATGGGCTTTAAAGTCTAAATGCAGCCACTACAAGCTGGACATGATTTGATAGCCAATCTCAAGTAACCGCTCTCTGAAAAGCAATACCAGCTCAGAGACGCAGATACAGAGGTCACAACGGATGACCTCTATATCAGGCAGTGACAGCACCTTGTTGTGGAGGCTGTTTTCTTGGAAGAGGACAGATAAAGCTGTACTGTGCTGTATCAGCAAGCGTACGGAATTACAACAGTGTCCTGTATAGATCTGCACAACAACAATGCAAGATTTCCCTTGTGAGTTTCACCCAGGGAGGCAGAAATCAAGCAATGAAAAAAATGTCTCGTTCTCCTTGAACTAAAAATGAATTATTTCCAACAAACACCTAAATCACAGCGGTATTAGAGAAAAATGTTAAAAGAACTGCAAGTTTCAAAGAATTACATTTCTCCTACTTCCATAATCCATTGGCATGCTGGCCGGCCAGAAATGAAAAGAGAACTTTGTGGGTCATTTACTATACTGAAATATGCCTAAATTAGGCGTATTTGAAGCGCAGTTAGTTGCGCCACTATCTGCGACTTTGTCCCGCTCACGCCAGGTCCAAAATTGTGGGTGTGGGCAGGGAACGGGACAGCAAGCCCGTCTCATTCATCATTTTCTTCGCCTGTTTTAGGCGTAGAAAATAGTCTAAATGTAAGACAGCAAGGAAGCTGGCTTACATCTAGAACTGGCGCTGGATGCGCCTGCGCCTCTTCATAACTTCGGCGGATCCACTGCTAGCACAGGGCCTTTATTAAGACCGGCGTCTAAAATGTCAGTCTTAATAAATGTGCCCTTTTGTATTTGCCTTCACGTTACTACACACTAGCCATTCTATCTTCTGCTTCTTGTTCTTCTATATAAGGCTTCGTTCACATCACCGTTCAGCCTTTACGTTTTCCTGCTCCGTTTAGGAGTAGGAGTACGGAAAGGACGGATTTGGCACATAACTGAGCAAAACAGATCCTAAGGACCCAATAGACTATAAAGGGGTCCATTATGTTTCCGCTCAGAAGATGATTTTGGAGCGGAGACAAAAGTTGTGCATGCAGGACTTTTGTCTCTGCTTCAAAATTCTTACTCTGAGCGGAAACATAACGGACCCCATTATAGTCTATGGGTCCTTAGGATATGTTTGGCTCAGATATGTGCCGAATCCGTCCTTTCCGTTCTCCTGCTCCTAAACAAAGCAGGAGAACGGAAAGGCTGAACGGTGATGTGAATGAAGCCTGAAGTACATTAAAAATAGCTAGCAAACATGATAAATAGAAAAAGTACAATACATCAAAGAGGTTATCCAGGTTAAGAAAAGGGTCAGGGTGTTTTTTCCATCAAGTGTACCTGGTATTGCAGGCTAAACTCTAATCACTTTTGGGGAAATAGTGCAATACCATACACGACTCATGGACAAATGTGGTGTCATCATTGGTTTAAAAAAAGCAAAAAGCACAGTGGACCCTTTTTTCAAACCTAGGATAACCCTTTTAGTGGTGCATAGCTGTAAAGCCCTGTATCCAAGATGCAACACACATGATGTCTGCAATAACAGAACTACGATGAAACCTCTCCAAACACACCCAACTTTGAGGCACATTTACATGCGCCGACTGGGCAGTCAATTATCAGGAAGAAACTGTTCCTTCCCAATAACTGCCTGCTTGTCAGTGGAGGTGAGAGGTGCATTTACACGCAGCAATCACCTCCAGTATATGGGGACAAGCAATAGCTGCTCAACGCTTGCCCCCATACATAGTCACTGTTTCTCGGCAACAAATTACAGTGTACACAGCACGATCTGCTGCCCGGAACAGATGATTAAGGTGTCCACTTTAAGGGGTTGTCTCACTTCAGCAAATGGCTTTTATGATGTGGAGAAAGTTAATACAAGGTACTTACTAATGTATTGTGATTGTTCATATTGCCTCCTTAGCTGGCTGGATTCATTTTTCCATCAAGTTATACACTGCTCGTTTCCATGGTTACGACCACCTTGCAATCCAGCAGCGGTGGCCATGCTTGCACACTGTAGGAAAAAGTGCGGAATTATGTGAGCTCCCACAGTCCCGGCCACCAGAGAGGTCAGCAGTTTTTCCTATATTGTGCAAGAATGGCCACCACTGATGGATTACAAGGTGGTCATAACCATGGAAACAAGCAGTGTATAATGTGATGAAAAAATGAATCTAACCAGCAATATGGACAATCACAATACATTAGTAAGTGCCCTGTATTAACTTTGTCTACATGTTGAATTCTATTTGCTGAAATGAGACAACCCCTTTAAATCGATGATTTCACCAGATAAACAGGTCTTTTGCTCATTCACTGGGTGATCTGCCTCACCTTTTCACATGCTGATTATCGTTCTAACTAATGTTCGTTCCCGATAATGGGCTCGACAATTGCCCCATATAAACCTGGTATTATCCAGACCAAAATTATTGTGACAGATTTTCAGTTCCATCATATATTTATCATACTGACCACCTTCTTTGAGAATCCCATCCCCCTAGAAGAACGCTTTTCAATTTTATTTTCAGTGGTCGTCTCAAAGAGGCTTCACTGTATATGTAATCTCAGCCTCTGAAGCCAGGTTTGACCTGACTCAACTTGGTCACAACATAAGGTGAACCTCAATAGCCTAGAAAAAGAGCTGCCAAAACTTGGAAACCAATTTTATGGAGAACAATGAACCTCAACATATCATACATAAGGCTACATGTATTAGAAGTAGCTGACAAATCTGAAAAGATTACCTTGATGGCAATAACAGCCGGCTAACAATCACATTTTACCATACAAAACAATGGATTCTGGAACTATTCATACAATAAAAAATGATTGCTATTAATCCTGCAGAGCACGGAAAGGATCACTGCACAGTACATATGCAGCAAATAAGTGTGCATTACAGTACAGGATGACAAGCCATGGATGTCAATGACATTTAAGTATTTTCATTTCTAAAAGATCACTTTAGATAATGAGTCTTCAAACTGTAAAGATGAAAGGATAAAGCTAGAAAATGTACCATAATTCCTGGAACTATGACGCAACTAATTGTCAGGGTAACGACTTTGTCAATGTGCTCACATTTCTGATGCGGCCTCTAAGCCTGGATCGTGACACCAAAGTTTTTTTTTTTGTTATCACACCATGTACATTAATCACATGCAGGGGTGAACTGGGAACTTAAAGTGGCCTTGGAAAAAGCCTAAGAGTGGTCCCATGTTGTACATAGGTGCATCCAAATTGACAGAAGAATGGGCAGCACAAGTAGGCAAGGCCAACAGAAGTAGGTAGGGACAACAGAAGTAGGTGGGGCCTGCCATACTGCCATGCAAAATACCGCCCCAGCAGAACCAAATACCATAGTGTAGCAAAAACTACTGGTGCCCTCGCAACAGTATTCGACTGTATCACCATCCTGAGTACAGAGATACAGTTGAGTAGGACACCTGAGGCCATTGGCCAGGTGCATAACTACCTGATGATCCCAACATTAATGCTGAGAGCATCAGATCATTATGTACCTGGCGGTGGGCTGCAAGGAAGGCTCGGGAGCCCCCTCGGCATCGGTCCACTGGGAAACTTCCCAATAGGGTCTATGGCCAGTTCACCCCTGGTCACATGGCCATCCACCTGTAATGGCCTGGCATTGCCCTAATGTATGCACTCTCTTTAATTAAGCAGCACACATGGGGCAGGGCAGTTATGCAGGACGAACATGGGGTATAGCAATAAAATCTTATGGAGCCTGTACAACTCCTTTAAGGTCAAGTGTACTACTTATATTTCTCTCCGCACGATGTGAAATCAGGTAAAAGAATGGATCTATATAGCTATTCTGAAAAATTATCTTTTTTTGTGTCTTTTAATTAAAGGGATTGTCCGGGCTTTTACTATTAATGACCTATCCTCAGGATAGGTCATCAATACCAGACTGGCGGGGGTCCAACATTCCTGTCCGCTGCTGCTGTATATGGCGTTTGCCATTTTTTATTGCATGATGACCTGAAAATAGGTCATCAATAGTAAAAGCCCAGACAACCCCTTTAACAGCACACAATCTTCTGTTTCCACCATCAACAGTATGCTGTCGACAGATCTATTACTCCTTTTCTGAATGTTGTACTGCTCAGAATGGACCGTGGCTTGATGAATTCATTAAAGGGGTTTTTCTGTGATTAAATATTACACTTCTCTGTTATATCAGGAAAAACATTATTGCTGAACTGGGATCATTTAAAAAGATTTTCTTATGTCTAGTTATAGCCATCATAGACTCCATAGCATGTGTGACCACCTTCACTAGGAACATTAAACAGGTTGGCCGTCCTCCAAAGCGATTTTACTTATGGCTCCATAAAGAAAAAAAATCAATTTACCTATTTGTCGGCAATCCATTCCAGCGCCAAAGGTCCTGTCCCCGCTGCTCCTGGACCCTTGTGTACCGGAAGTGTTACATCCATTCATGGTAACGTGCACTGCTGCAGCCATTCACTGGCATCAGTGGTCAAAATCTGCATGAGCATGCATCACCGCCGAGACTAGTGAGGCCAGTGGTTGCAGTGGTGCATGTGATGACGGACGATAACTCACACTTTTGGTCCACAGGTGGCCAATGGCAGCGGAGATTGGACAATCTTTCCTAGAATATGCAAGTGGCTTTTTTCTTTATGGGCCATAAGTAAACATGCCTTGGAGGACAGACAACTCCTTTAAGTGAGAGACATTGACAGAATCTAAAGTACCACATGTATGTTATAGCAATATCTAGATAAAGAAGAATTGTTTTAATAATAATGTTTTCTGTGATTTAACAGAATAAATGAGTATTTAATCCTGGGACATTACCTTTAACACCCACTGCAGCCTGATTTATATGTTAATCTGGTTCATATGGTTTTAAACAATAGGTATTCTATAGTTAATAAGTATAGATGTCTGTTCACACAATCCAAAAAATTACAAGAACTATAAAGCCGTACCAAGATTCATGGAGAGCATCAGGAGAAAAGAGACAAACCTGTTTTAGGAAGTAAGTTCCTTCTAGGTTCTTCAGGGCCCTCAATAGGCTGCTCAGAAATGAAAACCCGCGCTTGCTCTATGGTATTCAGTACAGTCTGTTCTTTATCCTTCAATTCACGTTTCAGGACCTAGAATGAAAGCAATATTATATCATGAACAGAGTCAATGAGATTTAAGGAAAACACTCCTAAACAAATGCAAGCAATTTCCTTTTAGAGTCGCTGAAACACAGCATGGAAATGAGCGCTTGCATTTTGTATTCCTATAAGAGCTCAGAGCACAATCAACTAAAGAGAATGGGAAATGCGTTTCTAAACTAAGAAAAACGACAATTTATTAGCCACAAAAAAAAGCATATTCACTATGCGGCATAATTTACACCCACATTTCACAGCAGAACTTCTTGACTTATTTTTTCTCACACGGCAGAGATTAGGATATTTTACTACTCATTTATTCTTAGTTGCCACCGAAAAAACGTAATAACAAGCAATCAAAAAGCCCCTTTCACTCCAAAATGATACCAATACAAAATACAAGTCGCCCCGCAAAAATCAAGCCCTCACACAACCCCATAGAAAGAAAAAGTTATGGGTCTTGGGAATGGGCAATGCAAAAACATTTTTTTCTTTTTAAATTTATTGCAAAAAGGTAGTAAAACGTAAAAAAAAAAAAAAAAATATCTATTTGGTATCACTGTAATCGTACTGACCCAGAGAATAATGAGATTATGTTATTTATACAGAAAAATTTACGTCGTAATATTTATAACATAAAAACACAGTGGCAGTATTGCTGTTTTTCCCATCTCCCAGAAAGAGTTAATAAAAGTTAATTAGAAAGTTATGTGTACCCCAAAATGGTGCCATTAAAAACTACAACTTGTCCAGCAAAAAACAAGCCCTCATAAAGCTAAATAGACTGAAAAAGAAAAAAGTTATAGCTCTTGGAACACGATAATAAAAAAAAGGAAGAAAAACGCATGGTCAGTAAGGCCCAAAACAGGCTGGTCACTAAGGGGTTACTTAAGAGCCATCTCGCTCCAGTACACAGGATTTCGAGAGGGAACATCAGTCGTGAAAAGTCTCCCCCATTGTGCTCAGATCCAGTCAAACCATCATGGAATGTATGAACTGGACAAGTGGACAACCCCTTTACTAAAGTATACCGTCCCAATGATGAGCTGAAACCCCTTAAAAGTGGATGTTATTGCCAAAGTAATTTGTAAGAATTTGACACACATTTTCGGAAGCCCTTCATTTTGCCCATTAAGATGAATGAGAGACAGGATAATATATAATGGGGGGAAATTGGCTTTGTTTAGCATTTTATATATTAGGGTCTCAAGGGGTTCACAGATTACATCTCCCCTCCAGGCCTTAGTTACAGAGGGGTCTGCCGCCTGGACATCTGCAGAACAGCAAATAAAAATGTAATAGAGTTCAGGGACGCATTACGGATCATGTTTTTTGGATACATGACCTCCAAGTTACATCCCAAGGTGACAGTTTTTTTCTCAAAATCCCTCCATACACATAACCTCTCTGCTCTTCCTGTATGGAATAAGGGGTGAAGGATCAGACAGGAAGCCTCCCATACACACTAGTCGACAGTCCCCTCAAAATCGGCAAGTCTGACCGACATACATCTAGGGGGAGATTTATCAAACTGGTAGAAAGTAGAATTGACTTAGTTGCCCACAGCAACTAATCAGATTCCACCTTTAAATTTGGGCAGCTTGGGAAAATGAAAGGTGGAATCTGATTGGTTGCTATGGGCAACTCAGACAGTTCTACCTTACACCATTTCGATAAATCTCGCTCCTAATGTCTAGATTTTGACACTTAAAGTAAATTTCTACATTTCTGTAGTTACTGGTTATAGCTAAAGAATAAAAGTTTCTACAATTTAGGATATGTCTAAAGTAAACCGTGTTGGGGCTTTTAGCCAATTACATTAAAATATAGATTTGAACAGAGATGGATGGAAGGGAATATTCCAAGAGAGTTGTTTAATGGGTGATACCATAGGTTCAGCCAACAATGAGCACAGCATGGTTAATAACACAATATTAGTCTGTCGTTCCTTCCAAGCCACCATTACAGAGGTGGATGAAATTGACCTGTCAATCACCAAGCCAGGCATGTCATAGGCAGCTAATGTACCATACATGTCCAGTGTAATACCGTAAATGAAGTTATGCAAAGAGTCTGCAGTAAAAACGATTTACCCACACAATTGCCTAGTGATTTGTAATGCGCGTCAGGGACGAAGAGCTTCAAAAGCTGCGGTTACCAATCATCTTCATCATTCTGTCTTATCGTTTTGAGATATCACCAGAAAAAGAGTGAATTTGTTCTTATTATTGAGTTGGGGTGTACCCCGCTCCATTTCAGGAGCCCCTCCTCAGCTCCTATCCAGACTGAAAGCCCTAATGAGCACAGTAATAGCAGCCATTTTCCTTTTTGTAGGAGACGATGATAATTGGAAACAGAAAAATGAAAGCTACACACAAAATGGCAGATATATATTTCATAAGAGATTTCCATCTACTGCATTTGAGAACCAAGTATGAAGTTTAGTCTAGGGCCTTGTTCACACAGTACAATAGCGGTCTGCTTTTTAATGCATTCTTTTGTAGAGTAAACCAGGATTGGATTATAAAAAAAAAGTCCATTTCTGTCACATCTCATGAAGATTACCCTAAGGCCTCATGCACACAAATGTATTTTCTTTCCATGTCCATTCCGTATTTTTTTTTTGTGGACCGTATACGGAACCATTCATTTCAATGGGTCCACAAAAAAGAACGGAAGTTACTCCGTTGCATTCAGTTTCCATATGTCCGTATTTCCGTTCCGCAAAATAGAACATGTCCTATTATTGTCCGTATTACGGACAAGGATAAGACTCTTCTATTAGAGGCCAGCTGTTCCGTTCTGCAAAATACGATATGCTCACGGACGTCATCCGTATTTTTTGAAGATCCATTTTTTGCGGACCGCAAAATACATACGGTCGTGTGCATGAGGCCTAAGTATAGGGTTAGATGGCGATTTTGCCCATAGAAATGAACGAGGTCTGCAAGATCACGCCCATTTGCTGTGTAGCCTATGCCATATTTCTTTTATTTTTATTTTGGGGTAGCCCATGATCTGAGCAGATTGATCCTCAACCATCAGCAGAAAAAAGGAGCTGCTTCACTGCAGCTACACCTGGTATTGTAGCTCAGCCCCTTTCTAAGGCCCCTTCCTTTTTAATGTTCATAGGGGTCTTGAGGATTAAAGAGGACCTTTCACCGGTCCTGACATGCCTGCTTTAATAGCTTCATGCATTCCCCATGTAATATTAGTTCTGGAGCATCTACTCTTATGGCTCTATGTTGTGCCATTCCTTTAATATTTCTACTAGAAGTTATAAATTAATTTCTAGCAGTCTGCAGTAAGGGTACAGAGGGGAGGTAACCAGTTTGGGGGGGGGAGGTATACCTGCACAGTCTGACAATGGCAGCACTGACTGGATAGAGTCAGACTGTGCAGGTACACCCCTCCAAATGGTAACACCCCTCTGTACCCTTACTGCAGACTGCTAGCAATTCATTCCTAACTTCGAGTAGAAATAATACAGGAATGGCACAAGATAAAGTCATAAGACTAGAGGCTCCAGAATTATTATTACATGGGGAATGCATGAAGCTATTAAAACAGGCATGTCAGGAGCGGTGACAGGTCCTCTTTAAACTGCCACTCATTACACATTGAGGATCTAAGCGCAGACCATCTATCCCGGAAAACCCATTTAAATTGAAGCAAAATGCCATTTTTGGGTTAACATTTTTTATTTTATTTTTCAAACGTGTAGAACCTTTAAAAAATACAAAAAAGCCATTAATAAAATCCAGTACTGAACCACTCATACATTCTAAGCAACATCATTAAAAGTTTATATATTGCTTCTGATTTTTCCCAGTTCCCACATATTCTTGCAAGAGAAAATTGGAGGTAAAATCAGTTATAAAGAAGGCACACAGAGGAAGAGACGGTGACACAGAATGTGATCTACTGTATAATATTCGCATTATGTAAATTCCCTCTTGGCACACCTTATAATAACGTGACAGTATGTAATTTCTTTTCTAATATGCCACAGCATAAATGATAGGTTGGGAATATGGGGATGAAGGCAGCAAGCTTAACAGAAGCACACTGACAACTTCTTACAGTAACTAGCATCCATTCCTTACACAAAAGCAATACAACAAAGGCCAAAGATGTAAATTAGATGATCAAATATCATTAATGACAATATATTACACTGATAAAATGAGTGATTGAAAACGTCATATTACGTAATAAAATCTGAAATACAAGTAAGGCCTCATGCACACGACCGTTTTTGTGGTCCGCACACGAGATTTTTTGCGGCTCGGGTGCGGACCCATTCACTTCAATGGGGCCGCAAAAGATGCGGACAGCACTCCATGTGCTGTCCGCATCCGTTGCACTGTTCCCGAAAAAAAAATATAGCATGTCCTATTCTTGTCCGTTTTGTGGACAAAGGGCCGCCCGTTTCGTTCCGCAAATTGCAGAAGGCACACGGCGGCTTCTGTTTTTTGCGGATCCGCGGTTTGCGTACCGCAAAAAACGCCACGGTCGTGTGCATAAGACCTAACACTGCTCAGGCAACTGATCAAAACGGTACAAGTGTATGCTAGTAGCAAAGGGGAAGATGGGATAGCAGGCCACTAAGGTCCCCATTAAGCAAGGCGTGCTCAGGTAGGCACAAAATAAAATACCTTGGAGTAAGTGATCAAGCCAAGCATTTCATACACCAGTCTTGATCTTGTTCTGCGCTGGATTGAGATACAGTATGCCATGATATGTATTATCAGCTACAGACTTCTTAATAAATCAGGTGCATCTCTGGCCCTCCATGCGCCAGAAAGTCAAATCTGTACCAGCTATGAGGAGGTGTAAACATGAGCTACGTGATCTAGAGTAAATCTGCCTGGGCTGCTGGAGGCCATGCCCATCTTGGCAAGCCCTACTCACATCCCAGCCACGTTTTGGTGCTTTCACTAAAATTTGCACTAATTTCCATTTATTCTACTGGAATATCAATGTGTTATGTCTTTGCTTGGGAGAACAGAAACAGCAGTGGCTATCCTTTTAAGAAAATGTTTTCTACTCCCCCTTACTACATTTACTCAGCGTCCTTGCCTTCTCTCCCTACCCTATATCCCCAACCTCCATTTCTACCCCACTAACTGCTTGCCCCCCATTTCTACCCCACTAACCAAATCTGCTCCTTTATATCTCTGATGCGAGCCTCCGGGTGGTGCTAATTGTAACCTGGGACTGAACCCCATACCCTGGGCACCAAGATACCTTGTCTGGACCCTGCTCTATTTGAATGGCTATTTTTCTCATAATTAGCAAATCCACATTATTGACTGAATCATTCATTAGCACCAGATAATCGTGCAAGATAACACCAAGGCCAGTTTTACACAAGTGTGTTTGGTTTGGGAAATAAGCTCCATGAAAGGGCTGCATTTCTCAAAGCTTTTCTGCTCCGTACTGAAAACATCATTTCATAAATAGAACTGTGGTTTCAAACATCTGCACTAAAATATTATAGAACTGCCTTATATGAAGGTCAGTAACATATCAACATACCAAAGCTTAGGATCATTACGTTTCCGTGTGCATTCCGTTTCCATATGTCCGTATTTCTGTTCCGCAAAAAAATTAAAATAGAACATGTCCTATTATTGTCCGCATTAGGACAAGGATAGTACTGTTCTATTAGAGGCCAGCTGTTTCGTTCCGCAAAATACAAAATGCACCCGGATGTCATCTGTATTTTTTGTGGATCTGTTTTTTGTGGACCGCAAAATACATACGGTCATGTGCATGAGGCCTAAAGGAGTTGTCCCACAGTTTTCAAACCAGCACCTGGATCTGAATTCTCTTGTAATTGTGTTTAATTCTTCTATGTTTCTATAGGTTCAGGAGGGAAGTGTTCTCTATAAGAAGCTAAAACACAATAACAAGGGGGCACAATGGGAAATTAGATGGGGGTAAAACCAGGCGCAATGTCAGAAAATATTATTTTACTGAAATAGTGGTTGAAGTGTGGAACAAACTTCCAGCAGATGTGGTTGGGAAATCTACAGTGAGCGAATTTATACATGCCTGGGATAAACACATGTATATTCTAAGATTAAAAAAAAGAAATAATATAAGGGCAAACTAGATGGTGGTCTTTTTCTGCCGTCAATCTTCTATGCTTCGAATTAAAAATGTGTAAAAAAAAAAAATCCTGATTTTTGTCCTGCTCGCTGAGAAGGTCGCACATGCTCAGTTTCAACCTTCAACTGCCTCCTGAGCTTTGACAGGGAGAGAACTCCAGCAGCAGAATGGACGCACCCCATGAAATGCAGCAGAAAAGACTTGAGCTGTCAGCTTGATATTAATCTAGCAGAGCAATGAATGTGGAGATCTCTGGATCCATGTGAGGTACAGGGCAGGTTATCGCTTTGTCAGAAAGAGATTATCAGTTACTGTATGGTGTCTGATTTGCATTTTTTTACATTAGTCATGGGATAACTCTTTTAATAAAAAGAATATGTAAAAGAAAGAGAAGAACGCAGTTCTCACAGGAGTGCAACAAGTAATTGTGAGGCTTCATAGCAACATTTCAAATGGTGACTGATTCCATTATCCATTATCATATTCAGCAGCAAGGGGATTCATAGATCGTGAAAAGCTTATGAATATTTTGCTCTCCAGTCTGTGACAATCCATGCAGGGATGTCACAGTAATGGGAGAGTATATGGAAAAAAACAAAGTCAAGTCAAAGATGTCACAATGCAAGGATAATTCACTCACTAAGCTAGAGCTCATTCATCATGCACACAGTGATGTCCATTCCTTAATCTCCCAGTGACTTGAATTATTTTTTTCATCTTCCAAGGTCAAAAACAATGGTTGCTCGTCCGTGAGTGGAAGTGCTGCCCCTTTCGTGCATTTCTAGCTACTACCCTGGTAGTTCTGCCCATGTTCTGACAGCTACTAACCTCTCTAGCACCAAATGCAGAAATGATCAGATCAATTATTCTTTTTGTGTCTTCTGGTAAAAATGGAGGAGGTTGCTAAGAGCAGCAACCGGATGGTAGGTCAACCACATGACATAATATAAACCCCATTTACCAGTCTATGGATTGATCACAGGCTCCATGGCACAATGCGGAGTGTGTGGACTGTCTGCAGCTGCCATACCACATATTAAAATGGTCAACAATCTGCTGCAATAGCTTGGAGAAGCTGCTTCTGGCCAGACATACCATGCAGCATGGAATATACCGCATTAGGCTTCTTACACATCTGCATTACCGGTCTAAAGCAGGCTGTTCCTACAAGAACAGCTTGCCGGAGCTCTCTGGATCTAAAACCGTTCTGTGCAGTGGTTGGCGAGTAGCGTCCGAATCTCTGCCAAATAAGGTCAGTGTGCATTGCGGTAACATCTGGCTAAGTCGGAACTAGAGAGCTCCGGCAGCAGAGGCGGATTGGCTATAGACTGTACAGGGAAATTTCCCAGTGGGTCAATGCCCAAGGGGGCCGCCTGAGCCCTCTTTACGGCCGCCAGCCAGGTAAGTAATGATCTGTTGTTCCCAGAATGGACACTGGGGGAGTATCACCACAGAGGGGCAGCTTCTGAGGAGGCAGTTTGTGCTGCTGTGGTTTTTGATGTTGTGGGGACAGGTTATTGTGTTGCACTGAAGTATTTGGCTCTGCTGGGGTGGTATTTTGTGCCACAATATGGTTTGCTGGCCGCACCTACTTGTATTAGGAGAGTCCAAATTAACAGAACCCAGGGCTAACACATGTTGTCTTTTATAGTTTTTTCCCAGCGCCACTTTAAGTTCCCTGTCTGCCCCTGTCTGGCAGGTTGTTTCGCAAATGCAGCACGGAAACTAGCATTAGGCTTCTTTCACATCTGCATTAACGGTCTTAAGCAGGCTGTTATTAGAGAGAACAGCTTGCCGGAGCTCTCTGGAGCTAAAACCGTTGCATGCAGCAGTATTTGTCCAGCCGTTTCCCAGCATATTTGCCGTGTAGCGTCCAGATCTCCGACAAATACCAATATAGTGAATGGGGCCAGCGGGCATTGCGGTAACATCTGACAAAGTCGTTTTACTGGCTAGGGCAGCGCTAAATCCCGCCCATCTGTGCCGGTGACGTCACCGGGGTTCCTGGCAGCCCCATGGAGAGCTCCGATACGTCACCGGCTCTCCCAAAAATGCCTTTGCCTTGCGCGATTTAGCGCAGGGCAAAGGAGAGCATCAGAGAATGAACTGCTCCGAAGATCATGTCAGGGGGGCTGCCTGGGTGAAAATGGAGGTATGTCCGGGTTCAGCTCTGAACCCGGACAAAACCCTTTAACAATCAAAAAGCCAAAGAGCTTAGAAAACTGCTATAAAATGCACATCCAACAAATATAAAATCAGTCAAGCAATTTATTAGACAGGACAAACATACAAACACTTCAAAAATTGTATACAATAAACAGTGTGCCGGTGAAGGTGAAACCAGGCACAGATACACAGCCCACCAAGGTCCACAAATAGGGACCAAACATGTGCAGTCCGGGATAATTTGAAGTACAATTCAATACCAAAAAAGAGAAAAAGTTATATATAATAATAATGTAGCATCAAGAAATATAGAGCAATACCTAAGGAGGATAAAGTGCAATAATATGAAACCCAGACATGTATGTGGGCCTATGTCAAAGAGAAACCTTCCCACGCGTATTGCCGGTAAAACCCAGCTTCCTCAGGGGTCACCGGCACACTATTTATTATATACAATTTTGTATACAAGTGTTTGTATTAGGGTTGTTACGGGTATCGAAATTTCGATACCCAATCGATACTTTTGTCCCGATATCGATACGATGATTTAAATTTTTTCGATACTGGGCTGCGCTGCTGCGCAGTCTAATATCTCGGAACATGTTCTCTCAGCAGTACAGGGGAGAAGGAAGCAGTCTCTCCCTCCCCCCTGTGCCGCCGCTGCCACCAATGGGGAGAGAGGGGCGGAGGAGGGGCGGGCGCACTGTGCCACCAATGATAAGGACTTTTCCTGGGTCCGGACTTAGTTAAGTATTAGGCTACACAGAGCGGCGCCCAAAGATGTCCCAGCACTTACTATTATTCCTGGGCGCCGCTCCGTTCGCCCGCTGTGCCCCATTACTGTCTCCTGCTCCATATGCTAATTACTATGGAGCAATGGGGAGGTGACATCAGCTTCTCTCCTGGGCGTCCCTTCTCCCTGCGCTGCGATTAGACAGCGCTACAGTGAGGGAGAAGGAACGTCCACTAGAGAAGCTGATGTCTCCTCCCCATTGCTCCATAGTAATTAGCATATGGAGCAGAAGACAGTAATGGGGCACAGGCGCCCAGCGGGCGAATGGAGCGGCGCCCAGGAATAATAGTAAGTGCTTGGACATCTCTGGGCGCCGCTCTGTGTAGCCTAATACTGAAAGTCTGGACCCATATAAGGTCATCTTTAACCTTGAATACAGGAGGCAGGTGCCGGCAGCAACATCGCATAGCCGGCACCCTGCCTCTGACAGGGAGCTGCGATCACCTGAGGGGTTAACTGCTGCTGATCTGCTGCTGGCACCCGCTTCCTGTATTAAGGTGCAGTTATCATTGGTGGCGCAGTACTTTTTTATGGTATCAAAATCGAATAAAAAATTTGGTATCTTTATACCACTTTGTATGTTTGTCCTGTCCAATAAAAATGCTTGATTGATTTTATATTTGTCGGATGTGCATCTTATTACGGTTTTCTACGCCCTTTGGCTTTTTGGTTGTTACACATGCCACAATAAGGCACATCAGAAAACCTGATGGCAACTTATACCAAGATTTGCACATAGTAATATTTTTGCCCAGACGTCTCCACCAGCACAATCCACTTTCAAGATGAATCAGAGTAGTAGCGTTCCACACTGATCGTCTTCTAACACTTCGCATTGTGTCTTATTATATTTACAATGAAAAGGAGTATTTCTCTTGCTGATGCAGTTTACTCCTGATAAGAGTTTTCACTACTCGCCATGGCGACATTTCAAAAGCTAGCAGCCTTGATGCCAATCTAATGTCACTGTGTATATGACTCATTTGCACTCCATGCATTCCCAGTGGTGAGAGATCGACGGAAAAAAACCCCAGTAAAGTGTTTATTTGCAGAGAGATTGAATAATTTTGAATAAATATCACAGACAATACCTTTTTGAAACACAGATCATTCCCGGCTGGTGGTTTATTTCGGAAGTAATTTAAAGTCACCAGCCCTGCACATTTAAATTTAACACACCACATTAACACAGCATTCCTCCAGAATACACTTATTGTTCCACACTTCTTTTCATATGCAGATAGAGGCAAACACATTCAAATGACTTTTTTTATTTATTTCCTTAGAGTTAAGCCTCTTGCCCACGAACGCAAGGGCAAATTGCGATCCGCAATGCACGGGCACCGACCATGGGGCAGCC
The DNA here is from genome assembly GCF_014858855.1 of Bufo gargarizans. Lineage (NCBI taxonomy): Eukaryota > Metazoa > Chordata > Amphibia > Anura > Bufonidae > Bufo > Bufo gargarizans. Next base: position 390,511,529 of record NC_058083.1, on the reverse strand, counting down.
GCATGCGGATCGCAGACCCATTCACTCCGTAGTGCTTCCGTTCCGTACCGCACCTAGGATTTGTGGACCCATTCAAGTAAATGGGTCCACATCCATAATGCGGAATGCACACGGCTGGTGACCCGTGTATTGCAGAACTGCTGTATGCGGTCCGCAGCACGGGCACGGAGCCCTTATGTTCGTGTGAAAGAGGCCTTATAGAGACAACGATCCTTCCAACTGGCGGCCATCAGAGAACATGCGGATCCACACTGATTTATTGCAAACTACATTATGAACACATTTTAATAATTTAAAACAGGGGTCACCAACCTCCGGCACTCCAGCTGCAGTGAAACTACAATTCCCAACATGCTCCATTCACTTATATGGGAGTTCTGAGACCAGCTGAGTAAATGTGCATGCTGAGAGTTGTAGTTTTACAACAGCTGGAGAGTGGTGGAGGTTGCTGACTAGTGTTGAGAGTAGCGAGCTTCGGATGCTTCATCCGAAGTCGCTTCATTCAAAACTTCAGAATAAGATTCATCTCCGGACAGTATTAGAATGTATGCGGTCTGATGAGCCGAAGTAAGTTATTCGCAAATTTGTGTGATTAAATAACTTTGGTAGTTGATTTTTAAAGTGGAAAACCACTTTAAAACTTTAAACTGAAACTCTTTAGTTCCGACTAGTACTTCTGAACCGAAGCAGAGTTTGGTTTCAAGTTTTAAAGTAGTTTTCCACATTAAAAATCAATTACCAAAGTTATTTACCGAAGTCACAGGCGACTTCGCGAATACCTTACTTCAGCTCATCAGAGACCATACATTCTAATACTGTACGAAGAAGGATCTCCATACAGTATTACTCCGAAGTTTTGAACGAAGCGACTTCGGTGGAAGCATCCAAAGCTCGTTTCGCTCAACAGTATTGCTGACCTCTGATTTACAGGATATCACTAGTCTGAAAAGAGCATTTTCCAACGTGATCAGGTGCATATTGTTGTCGAGAAAGGAGGATTTTATTAATTAAACGGTTTTTCTGGGTGTTATATTAAACACCCAGAAAAACCCTTTAATTAATACCCACGATCTAGGTCATCAATATTAACCACCTGAAAACCCCTTTAATCCTACTCGAATAAAGATATAAAATGTGTCTATTGGCTATTCCAGACAAAGAACCTACACAGGGGTGTAACCCACATAACATAGGAACCCATGGCAAAATGTAGCATGGGCCCCAGGGAGATTTAGGAAAAATGTTCTATTTTTTTTAATCTGCAGTGGAATATTTTCATAAATCATATTTTTGCCCACTTTCCTCAAACTGAAAATGAAACACATACTTTATAAATGTCATCCTTACTTTAAGCACCATTTTTCTCAACGTATTTATACCAGACAACCGGCTTGAATAAATTGACGAATCTCCCCCGCACAGCTCTTGGTTCTTTTCACATTAAACTCAATGGAAGATGTAAAATTATCTTTGCATTGAGCGTCCACTAGTGGTGGCTGCAGTTATTAACCATGTATATAAGAAGGGAACCAGAGGGAGTCCAGCACCATGGTCCCAACAGCAGTTGGGTGTGGTCTGCCTCCATCGTAAGCATGCCACTAACTCTAGATAGCGGACGGCTATGCTTTTCTTTCTCTAACAGCTACATTATCTTTCCTGATTCTTCCATAAACATAACTTAACTTTTTTCTATGTGCAAATAAGAACTAAGCTGGTCAAACAGTTGAGATTATGTACAGCCAAAAGGGAAAATGTAGATAACTTTCTGCCTACCACTGGCATCTGAAATGGATGTGCGAGATAATCACTATAGACATGCTGATATTTCCAGTCATCAATGAATGCTGTCACTGGAAAGGTCAGCTTAGACAATGATCCTGGCTGCACCCTAAGGGCTCTTTCATACGAGCGGATCCTGTGCGTAATCCGCTGTGTGAAAGAGAGCCTAGCCCCGTTCCGGACAGCAGAGACACGGAGCAGTAACATGATTAATAATGCTCTTTGCCTCTCTGATCTTTTTACTACAAAATCACAGTGATTTTGTAGTAAAAAGATCACCGAGAGGCAAAGAGCATTATCAATCATGTTACTGCTCCGTGTCTCTGCTGTCCGGAATGGGGCTTGGCTCTCTTTCACCCAGCGGATTACCCACACAGGATCTGCTCGTGTAAAAGAGCCCTATCTCTTATCTCTGCTCCCAAGCAATAATGGGAAATCTGTAACGAGGCCCCTACATATCATGTGCCATTATAATACCAGGGTCACCATATGTGGCATCATCCTGTTGTCTACCTCCTACACCTTAGATCACTGGCTGATCAAATTTGGAAAACTTTAAACATGTAGGGGCAGTTTATGACCGGTGGCTGTAAAAAATAACAAAGATTTTCATTCATTACTTAACATATATCAAATTAAGGTTTTAAGTGGTAATATTAAACCTCCTGCCCCCCCCCCCCCCTGCACTACAGTGCAATACAAATAAAGCCGCCCGCGCCACTGTATGAAAATGTATCATCATCCTGAGGACGGCAATACATTTGAGTCCAGGAGGGCACCTGCCCCTGCCAAGTACCTGATGCTTCTGCATTAATTAATGCTGAGCGCATCAGATCTTTATTTGGAGCTGGCTGGACGCCAAGAGGAGCGCTTATACAGCCTTCTGGGCATCTGCCCACGGGTAACCCCCTCACCACCCATATGTGTGGTTGAGGAAGGTAGAAAAGCTGGGGAAGTTTGGGCAGCTTGGGCTTTAACTAATGAGGGCTAATGACTGTCGTTAGTGGTTATTAATTTGAAATCCAGCATCTATTAGAACAAGGCAATTTAGAGATTTTAGAGAATTTACAGAAATTCCCTTTGATATTGATATTACAAAACTGTCAGAAATAACAGACTTGTTTGTAACTGAGCCAGGGTTTTTTGATTATATTAGTCTATTAAGAGAAAATTCTGGCTGAAGTGCGGTAAATGGGACATGGAAGGTTTATGACAGTTTAATATTACAATTCTCATCAGTGCTCGGTAATTGGATTTAATCTAGGTTAGCCGTGTGTTCTCCAATCTAAAGTCATTAGGGTAAATTGTCTTCTGTTCATTTTTAAAATTGCTCGAGTTTCAAATATATTCTAGAATTTGATAAATTCATGGTCAGTTTTGAGCTTATGTTCTAAAAATGCAACAGATATAAAAAAAAAGGACTAAAGATTTTTAAATGAAAAATATCAATTAATTAAAGTGGTAGTATCATGAATGAAGACTACTCCTTTCTGTATGCCACATTAGGGTATATTAGGGTACTTTCATACCTAGGGGCTCAATACCGGAAAATAACTGATCAGTTTTATCCTAATGCATTCTGAATGGAGAGCATTCCGTTCAGGATGCATCAGGATGTCTTCAGTTCAGTCTTTTTGACTTTTCAGGACAGAGATAATACCGCAACATGCTGCAGTTTTATCTCCGTCCAATATTCCGGAACACTTGCCAGAATGCCTGATCCGGCATTTTTTCGCATTGAAATGCGTTAATGCCGGATCCGGCCCCGAGTGTTCCGGCGAAACTGATCCGGCACTGCGGTCTTCGCATGCTCAGACTGCAAAAAATTGGAAAAAAAAAATGCCGGATCTGTTTTTCCGGATGACACCGGAGAGCCGGATCCGGCATTTCAATGCATTTGTCATACGGATCAGGATCCTGATCCGTCTGACAAATGCCACCCGTTTGCGTCCGTATTGCCAGATCCGACGGGCAGTTCCAGCGACGGAACTGCTTGCCGGAATCCTCTGCCGCAAGTGTGAAAGTACCCTTAGTCATAGAGTGAGACGATTTTTTATGGGCTCATGCTCTGGTGAACCTGACCCATCTTTGTATTACATGGTCAGCCATTACACTGAATTGCTGGCATGTAATACTTTATTTCACCAGCAGGGAAAATGTATAGCCTAATGTGGAAATATCAGCAGGGTGCCGGCGGGTCCTGATGACATAAGGGGGATCAAATGCTCATTGGGCTTCCTTTTGTTAAAGGGGTTGTCCGGGATCAAAGTAATTTTTTAAAACGTTAATAATCACCTTGACATTACGCAGTAAAGTCATTCTGATGCTCTGTGTATTTTTTCTTTCATCCCCTTTGCTGCTATGAGTCCCTAACACTGCTGTCAGTATTGTTTACATAGCAGCTCCTGCGCTATGTCATTTCCGGCCGCACTGCCTTATGGGTCCCACAAGGCTGTGTGACTCTGCAGCTGGATCTCACAAGCCTTTCCACTCCCCCTAATCAGTATTCCGCCTCCTGCCACACATACTTCTCATCAGTATTCCTCCCCTAAAACCACTTTTTTCTAAGCCTACAAACTGGATCCCTCCCTGCTTCCATGTATCTGCTCTCTGCTAGCATTGCATAAAGACAATAGTGGCAGGGAGCGATCTGACTGGCATGTAGGGACATGGGAGGCGTGGTTAGCACCCATACTGTAGCATATCCTATTCATTGCAAATGACCATGGGGGCGTGCACTATGCTAAATAGCATAGTTTGCTGCCTCCAATACCACCTCCTTCTACTCCTAATAACACTCCTCTATGGCCGGTGACGTCATCGGCAGAGGGGGGCGTTCCTTAGTGAGGCGACGTCCCTCCTCCAAATACTGCCTCCTTCTTCCCAGACTAACGCCCTCTGTGCCCGGTGATGTCACAGAGGGGCGTGGTTTAGCTGACAATTACCTCCTACTGACAGCCTCCTTGCTAGCTGCAGAACGATCCTGTGTGCTGGTGATGTCACCGGGCTCCTTGCTAAGCGGAAGAAGAGGCTTAGCACACCAGTAAGGAGTCGGTACGTCACTGAATCTTTGAAAATCTGAACTTCCGGCTGAGAATTTATGAAAGAAATACAGGGCATCAGAAAACTCTGGCAAAGGTAGGACAGGAATGTATGTAATATTTATGTGCTTGTTGTACCATTACAACAATGTCCCCAATCCCGGACAACCCCTTTAAACAAGGGATTGTCTTCAGGAGAATAAAATGTAAAATTGTTACTAAACAAATATTTTTAAAAGGATATCTAGTAACTGCTAAAATATGATAATTTTCAGGAAAAGACTGATAAAAATAACAACCCATAAGGCAGACATTAAAGAGCATCTGTCAGCAGATTAGTACCTATGACACTGGCTGACCTGGTGTACATTCACTTGGCAGCTGAAGGCATCTGTGTTGTTGGTCTCATGTTCATATGTACCCACATTGCTGAGAATAATGAATTTCTAATGTATGCAAATGAGCCTCTAGGAGCAACGGGGGCATTGTCATTACACCTAGAGGCTCTGCTCTCTCTGCGACTACCACGTCCTCTGCACTTTGATTGACAGGGGCTGGTGTGATGACGTTTACACTTCCTGACCCTGTCAATCAAAGTCCAGAGGGTGCGACAGTTGCAGAAAGAGCTGAGCCTCTAGGTGTAATGACAAAGCCCCAGTTGCTTCTACAGTTTTATTTACATATATTAAAACATAATTTTTCTCAGCAATGCGGGCAAATATGAACATGGGACCAACACAGATGCCTTCAGCTGCCAAGTGCACACGTAACAGGTCAGCCAGTGTCATAGGTACAAATCTGCTGACAGATGGCCTTTAACCCTTTCTTACCAGTGCCATACATTTACAGTGCTGGAGCGATGTTTAAACATGGCGCCCACTCACACATGCAGCTGTTTCAAACATCAGAGGCCCGCAGGTAATGACCACGATCGGCACCTTTATTCTGCTGAAAAATGTCTACCAAGTGCCTAGCTGAGTGGGATCTGCTGTTCCAAGTGCCCAAAGCAAAGCCTGCCAACTGGGCACTTGGGAGACATTTTTCAGCAGAATAGAAATGCTTTTCCTGGACAGGGAATAAACATACAAAGTACACCCAGGTATGTTTGGAATGCATTTGCGATCTTCTGCGGGGAAGTGCTGTTAATAATATTAGTGAAAATGACGTGAGAGATTCGAGCCTATGATTTTGCATCATAGGCAATATTGCTCTTGAGGAACTAGACGGATGACACCATCTGGCTTAAAAAAACATTAGTAAAACCATAAACTATGACAGAAGAAAACTGTTTATAGTAAACAGCATCCAAACATAAAAGAGTTCACAATACAGAGCTTTTATTATCACGTTCATGGATATAAATTGAACAAATGTTTAAACTGAAGGAGACCTTGAGAGCTTCTCAATACCAGGTCATAAAGATAGAATACAGTGGAAGGTCCAAGGTTCAGGACTATTTATTCTTTGTACTCACAGATGCAGAACAAAAGTGTTTTCAGTTCTTATGTTTTTTTCTGATTATTATACAGTCAATTGACCATGACTGCAGAAGTGATTATAATTAGGGATGAGCGAATTGAGTTCGGATGAAACATCTGAAGTCGATTTGCATAAAACTTCGTCCCAATACTGTACGGAGCAGGAGCTCCAAACACTATTAGAATGTATTGGCTACGATGAGCTGAAGTTATCGCTTCGCGAAGTCTCGCGAGACTTCGGGTAATAACTTCATAAAAAAACATTTACCAAACTCGGGTTCGGTTCCAAGTGGTACCTTGTTTACTTCCAGAGCATGACAATCTTTTCTGACCACATAACCATGCATGATCTGTTATCAGACACAGCTTTGATAACTATACTGTAACTGTAATAAGCCAAACACATGTAGGCAATGTATAACCTTTATCCACTGAAACTGTAATACCCCTTTAAATTCATTTTTTTGTATATACCAGTACATGCCAGTCCATGGAATTGCCAGACCATGTAGTGGTCAGCTTTCATTCAGGCAGTTATTGGGATCAGATTTTTCACTAGAGGGTCCTGTCAGAACTACATTCAATCTTCTTGAGTGGACACACGTGTCTGAATTACTGTCCGCAGTCAATTGAGGAATGTACATCAGATATGACCACTAAATGTAATGAAGTGCTCAGGCACAAAAACAACAATACATGTCACAGTGTGATCCACACGGAAAAATACAGTAGACTGAAATCTATAGAGTAGATATGTTCTGATTTTCTTCCATCTCATTGATCACATAGTGAGTGGTGTTCAGGAGATTTCGCCTTCTTCAGCATCCCATAATTCACTTGATATATTTCCATTTCTATAGATGTGTATTATTAAGTGAAACAAATTATAACAGGTAGACAACACTAGTGTACCCTACTCAATCAGTGGTAGTCCAAGCTCAATGAAACCTCCATTAGCAACACTAACTGTGCTGATCATTTTTCAGCCCTGCCACATGCTCCGATCCTCCCCACCATTTTTGGATGTCCTATTCACACCATGTCACCGCTACAGCCAAACATTGACCTCATAAGTCACATGCCGTATACTGTTGAGGCAAATGATTGGCTGCACGGTGACCTGTTGTGTACAGGATGTCAGCACTGCAGCCAGGCAGATTAGGTCAGTACTGCAGGATGCCACAGGGAGAAGAAAATGGAGAGCATCGCTTCTTTGGTCAATTCAGCACATTCACTGTGGCTGGGAGAGTAGTACTTGAACTTGGACAATCTCTTTAAGGTGGCCATACACATTAGACAGAAGTAGGCCGATGGTTTACCAACTCTTGAACGATTGATCATCTGGTGAACAATCGTTTTACAGACATACCTATATACATTTTGGTCCATACTGGCTGTTACAATAGTTGAAACTGGGCAAACATGTTCGGTGACAACGGGTAATGGACAAAAGACCATTCTTGGAACGTTGTTTCATCCACGCTTGACTGATTTTAGACGAATGTGTATGGATACTTTTAAGATCCATATTCATATTAAGGGAAAATTGGTCAGAATACTTGTGAGATAGTGAAATGAGAATGTGGGCTCATCAGTGGACGTGGACAGTTGTGACAATACCTTTCATGTATAGTAATGCATCTCTTAGATGCCCTATTTCTCAGTAACTGTATTTTTACATGGGCAAAGGACCGGGGCAATTATCAGTATAGCGCCTTCCTAGTTTCATCAGGTGAAAGCACTGTTGAGGCAGACAGCAAAATCATTGTTCCTGAACAGCAGATCGTTCTGTGTAAACAGCGATCTACTGCCCAGAAACAAAAAATCTGTAAGGGGGTGAGCAATCACAGTAGCAATTACTCGTCCCGATTCATAGGAGGTGACTGCTGCATGTAAATGCAGTTCTCACCTCCACTCTTGATCACGCAATTTTTGGCAATGAACAGCTCATCCCTGATTAATTGCCTGCATAGGTGTAAAGGAGGCATAAAGGGGTTGTCCGGGCTTTTTCTATTAATGACCTATACTCAGAATAGTTCATCAATATCAGATTGGCGGGTGTCCGACACCCCGACGATCAGCTGTTGATGAGCGCGCAGTGAGTAGGAAGGACAAGGAAGATGGCATGTGCGCACTGCGCGCCGTCTCCTCAGAACGCTGATTGGCGGGGGTGCCGAGTGTCAAAAAAGCCCGGGCAACCTCTTTAAACCCTCTTTTACTGTAGTTTGCTGAGAGGGCTGATGTACCCTTATTGGAAGTACTAGTTAGTTAGGAAAATGCTCAACAGTAATATGTGTCCTCTTAGCATTTCTCACTGGCCAAGATAGCTCATTGGCATACAAGCCATGTAAAAGGACGACTTGAGCATGGCACAAGGCAGAAGGAATCACTTCCTAAGAAATTACTATCCTTTCAATTTTCCAAATGCAACATGAAATGAGCCTTCATTTACATTTTTCTAAAGTAAGTTTATCCTAGTTTTTATAGATTTTCATGCTCCTGATGTGCAACAATTTCACTTCTTTCGAAATGCTCTAACCTCAATTTTTTTTTGCGTATAAAGGCTGGTTGTGTATACTGTACATAAAACTGAAAACTTAATTTCCACAGGGGTTATATAGACTGGCAATAAGTAACGTATATTGTGACATTCATGAATTCATAGACAGACTTCAAGGGGGATGCCATTTACATGACTCTTGACTCTGAGTGATTTATTAACTAAATTAAAACCTTTCTAGTGAATAGAAGGCACTTTGCTTTGCTGGGATTCATTATTGTAAGAGCTGTAAGGATGATGGTGAGGGTCCCATGACTCTTGTGGTTAATTCATGGTGCGTTAAGAGGGGTATGGATATCTTTTTCGAAAATAGTAGAAAGTCGTAACATACAAATATGGGTATCAGATTTCTGCAGATGGGTCCGGGATCTCAGAACTTATTCTGATTACCAGATTTGGAACTATAACATTATTAACCCATGTTATATTTTTTGGGGGGGAAGATAACCTTCGACCTGTACATGTTGGTGGCAAGCTCATATATTCCATTTGCCTGCCAGATATTTATTGCAATTTATGTTTTCATGTGTAGATAGCGGCACAACGGTTAGTTGCGGCGCTACCTGCGACTTTGCCCCGCTCACACCAGGTCTAAAATTGTGGGCGTGGCGTGGATGGGGAAGGGCCCGTCTCATTTACCATTTTCTATGCCTGTTTCAGGCGTAGAAAAAGGTCTAAATGTAAGACAGCTAGGAAGCTTAAATTTAGAACTGGCACTAGATGCGCGCCTCTTCATAACTTTGGCGGATCCACCGCAAGCTCAGTGTCTAAAGCGCCATTCTTAATAAATGTGCCCTCTAATGTCTATGGCCAAAGAAACCTGTAGTTACCCAAAATAAATAAATCAAAAGTACAGTTATGGCATTGTTTTATGCAATACAAAATCTATATGATGTCTAAATCTGAAATTTGTGAACTTAGGCTACTTTCACACTAGCGCTTGATCGGATCCGTTCTGAACGGATCCGATCATATTAATGCAGACGGAGGCTCCGTTCAGTACGGATCCGTCTGCATTAATAACTTAGAAAAATTTCTAAGTGCGCAAGATGCCTGAGCGGATCCGTTCAGACTTTCAATGTAAAGTCAATGGGGGACGGATCCGCTTGAAGATTGAGCCATTAGGTGTCATCTTCAAGCGGATCCGTTCGGCCAGGCGGACAGCTGAACGCTGCTGTCCGCCTGGCCGTGCGGAGGCGAGCAGAGCGGAGGCTGAACGCCGCCAGACTGATGCAGTCTGAGCGGATCCGCTCCATTCAGACTGCATCAGGGCTGGACGGAGGCGTTCGGGTCCACTCGTGAGCTCCTTCAAACGGAGCTCACGAGCGGACCGACGAACGCTAGTGTGAAAGTAGCCTAAAGGGATTCTGTCACCTCGTTTTAGCCTATAGAGCTGCGGACATGCACGGCTAGATCACCGCTAGCATGTCCGCAATATACCGGTCCTATAGGGCTATGTCCTTTTATTATGTTTAAAAAATTATTTTAGAGATATGTAAATGAGCCTTGTAAGGAGCCCAAGGGGCTGTACTAACCTTCCTGGTGCCCAGCCACGCCCCCCTGTGAAGGAGCCCAGCACCGCCTGCGTCCTCCGAATCTCCTCCTTTCTTCACAGTTAGATTGCTGTAATCTCGCAATGCGCGAGCTCGCGCATGCGCAGTTCCTTCCCTGAGGCTGATGCCAGCACAGGGAAGGAATACTATCCTGGCACTGTGCATGCGCCAGCTCGCGCATCGCGAGATTACGGCGATCTAACTATGACGAAAGGAGGAGATTCTGAGGACAAAGGCGGTGCAGGGCTCCTTTACAGGGGGGCGTGGCTGGGCATCAGGAAGGTTAGTGCAGCCCCTTGGGCTCCTTACAAAGCTCATTTACATATCTTTAAAATCATTTCCGCAGCTCTATAACCAAAAACGACAGAACCCCTTTAAAAAAAAAAAACAACAGTTTTCGAGGAGCATAATATTGATGAGTTATCCTCCGGATAGGTCATCAATATCTGATTGTGGGGATCCAACACCTGGCACCCCCACCAATAAGCTGTCTGAAGGGGTTGCAGTACTCCAATGAGCACTGTGGCCTCCTCATAGCATACTAAGCACAGCACCACACATTTTATGGCATCTGTGCTTGGTACTGCAGCCCAGGCCCTTCATCTGAATGGGACTGAGCTGTGCATAGGCCATGTGACCGATGAGCATGATGTTACATGGCCTAGGGAGAGGCCACAGACTTACTGGAGCGCCTCTTTAAACAGCTGATCGGTCGGGGTGCCAGGAGGCGGACCCCTACCAATCAGATATTAATGACCTATCCTCAGGATAGGTTATCAATATTGTACTCCCAGAAAACCACTTTAATCTATGCTTCATATAATTTATCACATCAATGTCTTGAAATCTAAGTAAAATGGATAAAGGGAACACATCATAACAAGGACAGTAGAAAACACAGTGCGAAATATATGGCTATATTCCCTAACCTGGGAAGGCTTTGCACAGGGAATAACACCTCTTGAAGTGGATATTGGAATGAACCTAGCTGCTATGTGTAGCCCTGATCAGGCTCAGGGGCGCCAGAAGACTCAAAGGACAGAAGAAAAACTCCAGGGATTCAAGTAGAGCTTCTACACGGGGATTTGGATTTTGAGTTGACTTTCTAAGGAATGGTCTCTGTGTACCAGCTTGAATTCCATGAGTTCTCCATGTATCCTGTTGAGATCTAGGTAGCGTGCACTATACAGCAGTGAGGGGGTCAATGACGAACAGATATATGCCACTTTTGTGGCGTATATCTGGTGCAGATTCTGTTGCACACTATGTTGCAGCAGAATCTGCGACTACTTCCCCGCTCACAGCATTTCTAAAAAAGGGGAGAGTGGCGTGGGTGGGGAAGGGGATGGGCCGACAGGCCAAGGAACCTGTAAATGGTGAACGTAGGGACAGAAAAAGTCAATCTTTTCTCTAATAGTTGCTTAAAGATTAGCAAGATATAAGAGGGAATCTCATTGCGTGCAGCAGGTTTGCTGCCCAGATTTGTGTCATGTTCTGAACAGTGATTAGACTACATTTTCAGAAAGGCAATTCGCAATTTTGATTGCATTTTTAATTAGCTTCCATATGTAGAGTGATGAGCCTACAAGGGAGGATAGAAAATCATTTTCCCCACTGCAATGTATTTTTATGAATTATTGCACTTAAATATTCTATCCTATTAACTCCCAAACAAGATAGATGTATATTGGAGTCATGAGAAAATATTACAAGTAAAGCTTAGTGGAACTCATTTAGGAAACTTATAACAATTCTGCAGTTACATAATGTTTGAGGAGCAGCTCGTATATAGAAGGGTTCTTCAATCTCTATAATGTACCCATGTATTAAGTCCTGAATGAGCAATACACCTGATAATGACTGTTTGCTTCAATTGTTTATGTGTCTTACAGTTGTTTTTTTTTTTTGCTTCTTCCTTTTTGGCTAGAATTTCTACCACATACTCCAATAAATGTATCTCCTGTGGAGCCACTCGCACGCCCTAATCCAGCATAGATATAATTCATTCTGTAGCATTATAGTATCTCCTGCCACATATAATTGTCATCACTCTAGGACTTAGGTGTGCTAGCTTGTATTGACTGAAATGAGTCTGCTTTCTTGAAAACTAAAGAACTCTATTTTGGAAATGTGCCTTGTTTTGACAATTGAAAGCCAAGCCTTATAACAAGAGAGGGGCCAAATGGAAGATTGACCATTCGACATCTTAGCCAGAGTGTGGGACAATCAGAATGGTGTGCTTACACACTAAAATTCCCCAGCTGCAGACAGAGGCTTGCTGCAGCATGGGCTGCAGCAGGTAAATAACCCTCGCTCCACCTCTAAGGGAACAGGAGGCTGAGAAAGTTTGCCTTCTGAAAAAGTGGGGCTGTAGTGCTGGAACCAATGTGTTTCCCCCAGCCAGGGGTGGCCAATGAATAAGGGCTAATGACAAGTCCCTGTAGCAGACCTGAACAGTAGCCCCTGAGTGAGCAAGACTAAATGACCACGATCAGGATCTTAAAATCTGTAGCATGTGAATTTATTTTATTTTTCCTAACCGGATTTTCTCAATTTACTTCAATGGGGAGAGTAAAATCCTCATCCGGAAAATCCGCAACAAATCCTCACCAATTGATGCGGATTGTCCGCACATAAATCCTGAACTTGTGCATTTACCCTAAAGAGAGAGTTAAGGAGTAGAATCTCCTGCTTTTCTACATGTGTAAAGCAGAGACAGCCGAGCGGTTGTACTTGGCTATCCCCAGCAGTCCCATACAGCTGAACAGAGCAGCAGTACATATGCGTGATTGCCGCTCCATTCATACAGGAAACATAAGTTCCCTGTTTTTATGAACGGCAAGAGCACACAGCAATCAGACCCCGGCCAATCAGATACTTATCCCGTATTCTGTGGGTAGGGAACACGTCTCTGTAATGGGGCAGCCCTTTTAGAAGTCTATCCAATAAACATGCTGTGAATAAGGCTATGTTCATACTTGAATTGTGGCTTCCTGCCACATCACCATCACTCGACAGATCCACTGAGTTATAATGTAGTCTATTGGGTTCTGATGTATTGTCCTGATTTTCACAAAAAACTGAGCTTTATACAGCACTTCTCTCAACCCATCAAATAAAATGAAATCTGCAAGGGACGCTCCAAACTAAGGCCCCAACGCCGATGTGAACTGTGCCAAAAATGATGCAATTCGCAGTGTTAAACTGATAATTTAGGGACACTAATTTTTTCTTAACTTTTTATAACCGCTTCTCATCATCATTTCCATGTGCATAGATTTGTAACGGATATACATGATGTGAATCTGTGTGTTGCCTATTGCTACATATCCCTATGAAGTCAATTTGGTTGAAAAATACATTTCAAGAAAAGTTTAAAACTTGAAAGAGTAGCAGTGAAAAACTCCTCATAAAAAAAATTAAAAAAAATTAAAAATTATGTTTCTCAGCTCGGATACTAGCTCAGCTGTGCTAATTTACAATGATCAGTGTGGTACATTTTAAGGGAGCTCTATGCTTGCCAAATCTGTGCTTCACTTACAGCTAAAATCATCTTCCCACATAAAACAAGGCTCAGGCAATGGTGTTTCTGTTATGTACCAACAGGGAATTGACTCCACAAACATAAATCAGCTTTATTGTAGAAGCGACAAACGAGAACGTTAAAACTGTGTTTTAAGCCGTGGCTTAAACAAAGTATACACAAAGTATAAAAGGAAAAGTTACAAAAACAAAATGTAAGATACATACAAAGAACCCACACATGCTTATCATGGGGGAAGGGCTGGGCATCTAATGGGATTCAGGACCTGTAACCTCTCCTAACATATACTATTCTTTTATTATTCCTGCTAGAAGTTATAAATAAATTGCTAGCAGTTTGCAATGCAGATGAACGCTACCAGTTGGGGGGTGTCTCTGCACAGTCTAACATTATCCAATCAGTGCTGCCAGTTTCAGACTGTGCAGGGACATGACCCCAACCAGTAACACCCATCTTGTTTCTCCTGCTTCCTCTGCCAGTCTCTCCCCCTCTTTCTTGATTAATAGGGCCAGGTTCCTGAATAGCCATCAGACCTGAGCCTGTCAATCAAGAAGGAGAAGGGAGGGGCTGGCAGAGGAAACAGGAGGAGCAAGGGTACACAGACAGTTTTGGGCCCACCCTCAATGGTAGCTCATTTGAAATTTGTTTAAAATACTTATTCTCCAGAATGAAGCAATGGACTTACTAAGTGAAAGGTATCATTACATTCAGCTCAGTTAGCCCTAGGTGTTTTGCCTGGTTTAACAGCGAGCTTCCTAGCAAAAGGCTTTCTTTAAGTATTTAATTTTCATGTTTCATAAGTTCCCTGTTGAATTATACCAACAACTGGCTTCAGGTGTACGTGGGACCATGGGTGTAGCTATTGGGGGTAAAAAGTTACCTAAAGAGGTCAAAGACTCCTCTGCCACATATGAAGACAGTTTGGAAATGCCCCATAGAATGTGGGGGTCAAATGACTGCACAGAGTTGTGGCTTTGTGAACATCATCAGGTTGGCAGTACCACTGTTTTCAATAACAGGTTCTCTCCAGTGGTGTAGAGAAAGTAGAAATGACTAAGTGTATATGTGGTCCAGCTACAGCGTAACCCTTACAAAAAAATAAACTTTATTACTACTTACAACAAACAATTTGTCCATTAGTGTCCAGGCGTATACCAGACCACCAAATATGCTGGCCAGGATATGGGAATAAATAACCCTAATTACATGTCCTAAGACTAGGCCCTTAGCCCAGGGGCGACTCCTAATGGTGGAGGCCCCCTGTCCTCGAACCTAACTGGCAACTCCTAGTTTACCTTATTATTCATGGGTTGAAAATCATTGACATAATGGTTAGCTGGTATAGGCATGGACAGAGAGGATCAAATACAAAAGTGCACAGTGTATACAGCCCTGATGATATCAAATACCAAAAGGTACACGGTGCAACCAACTACAGATATAAAAGACACCTAAGGTGTGGGATCATCAGGGGGTAAATGAATTAAGATATTTAAGTAGATACAAGAAAAACATTGTCGAGCGGAGGGAGGCCCAAATAATATTGGCGCATCCGTGATGTAGCCGTTCAACAAATGGTGTCAATAGTGACGTTCAGTAGTGGGATTAAAAGATTGGACCAGATGACAATCCTGGGAGGGAAAGAAGGGGGGACAAATACCAACAGTCTTGATGTATAGGACGCGTATATCTCACGTGAGACAACCAGAGTGGGTAGTGTGTCCAGGGGAAATTCAGTACAGGTTGGACCCTGGGAGGGGACACACGTTTGCTTTACTGGAGGGATATGTCGTCTAGAAGCACCAACAGGGACCCATAATAAACAGGCTTTTTTACCCTAAGTGGCTGGTTTATCTGACCCAGAACGTGTCCCAAGTCTATCGTTGTCATTGGTACTTGTGAAGCCTCTGTTGAACACCACTAACATGATTGGCCTCTGTGAACTCCATTATCTTGAAGGCTGTTATTTGCATTATTTGTGAGACCGATCGTGGCTATATATGTGTACTGAATTTCCCCTGGACACAATACCCACTCTGGTTGTCTCACGTGAGATATACGCGTCCTATACATCAAGACTGTTGGTATTTGTCCCCCCTTGTTTCCCTCCCAGGATTGTCATCTGGTCCAATTTTTTAATCCCACTACTGAACGTCACTATTGACACCATTTGTTGAACGGCTACATCACGGATGCGCCAATATTATTTGGGCCCCCTGATGATCCCACAACGTGGGGGAAATGCGTTGGGGTTGATCACAGATTGGTTCTGTGGTATCAATAGTCATCGTAATTAGGTGTCTTTTATATCTGTAGTTGGTTGCACCGTGTACCTTTTGGTATTTGATATCATCAGGGCTGTATACACTGTGCACTTTTGTATTTGATCCTCTCTGTCCATGCCTATACCAGCCCACCATTATGTCAATGATTTTCAACCCATGTATAATAAGGTAAACTAGGAGTTGCCAGTTAGGTTCGAGGACAGGGGGCCTCAACCATTAGGAGTCGCCCCTGGGCTAAGGGCCTAGTCTTAGGACATGTAATTAGGGTTATTTATTCCCATATCCTGGCCAGCATCTTTGGTGGTCTGGTATACGCCTGGACACTAATGGACAAATTGTTTGTTGTAAGTAGTAATAAAGTTTATTTTTTTGTAAGGGTTACGCTGTAGCTGGACCACATAAATTCTGACCTTTAACCCATTATTTAGACTTATATCCTAAATTGCTGGATGTAGAAATGACTAAGCCCTACATCAAATTTTTGAAAGCCCTCCTCCAGAAACTTGGAAATCCCCTCCTCCTGTGCAACCCTCACTCCTGGGGCTAGTCTAGATCAATCTCTCAGATGAGGCCCAGCAGCCGCTCCATCCATTTCCTACAGTGTCTATAATGTCATATTATAATACTTTTGAGGGGGCCCTGAGGAAATTTTGGGTCCTCATCCTGGGTGAGCTCCTTCTAAGTTCAGGCTCCAAAGCAGCTGCTTCCCCTATAGCTACGCCCCTGGTTCTCTCTCTCCTAAACTAAATGTACACCCCTATTTTTTAAGTTGGATTAACAAAAATGGGTAGCATATAAACATTTAAAACATCAAACAGATGTTTTAATAAAAACCTATTGAACCACAAAACACCATTGAAGAGAAAAAATAATGGTAATGTCTTTCTAAATTAAAACATTTTATTGCAAATTAGTAACACAAAGGCTTCAAGAGAAAAGTCAATTAACTTTAGACCGGGGATGCTTTATCTAAATGGCTATTAGTTAAGTGATATAGAGTAAATATGACCAAAAATTAATAAAACTGATCTATGACACTTTTAGTCTTGAGATTACTGTTGTTATTTGCAGAGTAGTAATTCACATAATGAGATTTGTAATGCCCAAGACAAAAAAAAGAGCAGAGAGAGTTTAATCAAAATTTCGTTAACTCCTCAGAATGAGAGCTCGCTATCCCATTTCAAATTGATGCTCTTTTCTCTTGTGATGCCTATAATTCTGCAAAGTTAAGACCTCGAAATTGTATTCCTAGCAAATATGTTTGCCAGAAAATCAATTTTATAGCAGGGGTATGCTGGGTGCTTAGAAAGTGATCTAACTTCGAATGTCTACTGTCTTTACTAAAAATTAACGGCTCAGACAAACTCGAAGTAAATCTACAAAGATAGGACTACAAGGAAATGCTTATCTAAGTTAAGGTAAAAAAAAAACTAAATAAACATTATAAAGAGCTAGATTCAGATCCACCAACAGTGTGCCACTTTAATAAATCCTCAAAGTACTATGGGCTATAACTGGCCATTATTACCTGGCTACCCTCTAAATGCACAAACACTTTAGTTATCCAAGGCTAGAAAATTGATAGCCTATCCTTACCATAGGCCGTCAATATCAGATTGGAGGGGTCTGACTCGCAGCCACGTTCAACCGACTATAGGGGTCGTGGCTTTACTCTGTATTACAGCTCCATTCCATTCACTTGAATGGGAATGAGCTAGTGATAAGTAACAGCAAGCAAAGCCACTACCAAAAGTAAAGAATTGTACACAGTAAACAATGAAGGGGATGCTGTGCTCAATGAAGTATTGCACTCCTTTAAATTAGTTGATCATCATGGGTGCTGAGAGTTGGACAATTATCTGTAACAATGTCTGCTCCAGAACGCAGGCAAAACGTCATCATATCACCAATCCAAAATCAATTACCTATTCTGGAGACAGGCCACCAATTTTATAGTTAGAGATAACTGGCTCTCCCATAGTTTAGAGCTATAACTCCATACAATAATAGAATCATCATGATACGCCTTAAAAGTCATCTTCTAAAACACAAAAACATACCTGCACTCATCAACATTGAAATTGCAACCAGGAAAAACCATAAGGTTATGTAAATTGAGGAGGCAGAAGGTGTTGCTAAGATCTGCAAATAATAAAATTTTCAAGCACTTCACTGTGGGAGAGGCATAAAAGCCAGATAAAAAAGCAAAGTTTTTTAGCCACACGAAAGCTCAAAAATTTGATCTAGTTCTGTGGGATGATTGTGCAATGCCTTACTTTCCTCGAGACAGGCCATCTATCACCACTGAGAGACGTTGGTTTATTACTTTCACAGATCGTTACGCACCTAGGCCAAGAAGTCAGCACTGATCAACACTGCGTGTCCTGGTGGTTGGGAGAACAACCACGCACTGGAATGACAGCAAGAGTTGCACAGAGAAGAACCTCTGCACGGACGCATCGTCTGATTAAAAGAATAGTACATAGTGATCCATTCTGTACTGCAAGTGAAACTGAATGTCACATACTAAGCCTAGGGTGGCAAACAGTATCTACACAAACCATCAGAAGGTGTTTGCACAACATTGGCCTAAGAGTTAGATGTCCAGCTACGTGTGTTCCATTGACCTCACACCACTGCTGTCAAAGGCTATCATGGTGCAGAGCAAGATGGCAATGGATGCTGAAATGGAGATCTATCCTCTTCAGTGATGAGCGCCTCTTTTGTCTCAGACACAATGATAGACGGAGATTGGTCTGGAGACCACGTGGGCAGCTGCAGGAAGATGCCTTCACAAGGGAACATCACACCAGTCCTACTCCCGGAATTATGGAGTGGCATAATGTACGGTAGTCGGACACCTAGAGTCTTCATTTCAGGTACACTCTGCAGAACTTTGATTCGGTTGTGGAAACAGTGGTACGGCCACTTTTCCAAAGTATCTTACGAGCCATTTTCCAAAAGAACGATGCCAGGTCGCATGTTGCTCGTGCTACCACGAGCTTCCTGCGTGGCCTAAACGTGCTATCATGGCCTGCAACATCTCGAGACATGTTTCCTATCGAACACATCTGGGACGTCATTAGTTGGCAATTGTAAAGGGAGCTATCAGCAGTTTATCTTGATGATTGGCAGGCCCAAGTGCATTTACTGTGGCAGAACATTGCTCAGAAACCATTGGTAGCATGCCAAGGTGTGTAAGTGTGCATATATTTTTGTGCATGGTGTTCATACTCAATACTGGATAAATCGAGATGTTTTGAATATTTTGTTTCCATTTTTGTATATCATTAACATGTCTACTGATCCTGTGATTTCCATAATTGCATTACTTTTCCATCTTGGTGTTGCTATTTCAATGTTGAGGAGTATAATTTCTTCAATAAGACTATAACACTGTAATCTTGTAATCAGTATTATACCACAGCATTTGTGCACCAAAATACATAAACTGTGTCTCTAAACTCAGTCATTAGTTATCCACGAGAGGTTGGGGAATTTCTTTTTTGTGTGTGAATTTAAAAGGGTTGGTTTGAGAGTCAACCAGAGAATGTACATTACTGAATTTTTTATAACAAGGCCTCTTTAGGATTGCTTCATTAGTTGAACTAATCAATATGCTTTTGACTAAATTGTGGTATATTCACATGAACCAGCAGCGGTACCACATCAGAAATACTCTAGTGGGCAAAAGTCATCAGACATATTTGGTCCAATTTATCAAAACTGTCTAACAAAAATGGACTTCCTGCCCATAGAAGCCAATGAAAGTGCAGCTTTCATTTCTTAATCTGTTGTGGCAAAATTAAAGGTTAACTATGATTGGTTGCTTTGGATAACAAAGACGTCATTAAAGCCTAGAAGTATCTGTGCCTCATGGAGCGAATGGATTGATTTATAATGCATCAAGGCATTTCTTTCACTTACCTTACAAAAATCATACTGCTGTTGTACTGTGGGGACATCTCCTCCCACAGGCATTTGTTTCTTCAGCTCCTCATCTCTGACATCTAACCAACAAATGAGTTCTTCCAAGGATTTTAGCAAATAATTCCATTTATCAGCACTTGCTTCCAAGTGTGTTCTGCAATAGAGCAAATGAAAAGGGTCAAAAAGTGTGCAGAACAGTGCAGTGTAATGCAGACTTACTAGTCTGAAAGGCAAACGAAAAAAAAAAATATCTCTTTAGTTGGGATTACAAAATTGGTAAACTGCTTTCCAAAAAGTTTTAATTCAGGCAAACATGTCATCAATGACAAACTGGTGGGATTCCGACTCCTGGGAATACCAAGCTGGTCGAAGGACAGATTGAAAGGATTTGGACCTTTCTGAACCTTGGTTTGATGTCACTGACGTCAGAAGAGATATTTCTCAGTCGGCAATAACATGACATACACACAGGTATCACTGAGAAATACTCTAACTTTATTATGCTATCGCTTGGCCTTATATAGGCAGTAGAAAAGTTTGCATAACAACAGCGTTTAAACCAATCATAAAGATAAACATTGGTGCTCATATACATACTACCGGAACATCCTTATATGGTATGTGTACGTACAGTAAGCAAAAACAATAGGTATTAATCAGTCACATATAAGAATGTACGCAGTTGTGCCGAATGACCCTGAATAAGGCAAGAACGTTTTTGGGGATTCCCAGAATCTGTCCTGGGACAGATAAGCGAACTTAACTCACAGCGGAGGAACTTGAAACGTTGTGGGTGAGATGTTATAACAATTCTTTACATATTTAGAGCAGGAACAAGATGGAGTCACATTTCTCTTCAATCCCCTCTTAGAACCAAATTTCTTAGATAATGCACCAGAACTAGCACAACTTTGTATACCCTACAGCATTTGGGAGAAGTACTCTTTGTGGCTGCTACACAGTATACAGAGTTGTGCTAGTTTCAGCATATCAGAGAGGGTGCCGGGAGATGGACCACCAAAGATCAGATACTGATGACAATCTTGGATAGATCTATTTTAAAGGGGTTGTCTAGGATTTTACAAGTGATAGCGTATACTCAGACTAGACCATCAATGTGTGATCAGTGAGGGTCTGAGAAAATGAACTCCCACCAATCATCTGTTTTAGCGTCAGATGCTGTGCCGGAACTACACAGCTCCAACCATTTTGTAGTGGATGGAGCTGGTTACTGCAATGGAATCAGCCTTGTCTCATCTCCGTCCACTACATAATGGGCTGAGTTTTGTATTTCTGTGGTCATCTTCTGGCATCAAAGCTACTGGAAAACAGCTGATCAGTGGGGGAGAAGGGTGTGATACCCTTGTTGATCAGATATTGATGGTCTATCCTGAGGATGCGCCATCACCTGTAAAATCCTGGATAACCTCGTTAAAGAATTTTAACTTTAAAGAAACTATATTTCTCCATTAAAACATGGTAAGTTAAAAGACCACATTCAAAGCTATTTCTACCTGATAGGGCTGCAGCAAACGATTATTTGAATAATTTCATCGATTAATCTGGAAAAAACACCAAAATGACAAAAAAAAGGGGGTTTATATGATTTTACTTGAAAAATTATGTTCAAAGGCCATATTAAAACAAATGGTGGATGGCACTGTTAATGGCACTGTTATGGGGATGGAGCTGTTATGGGGGGGGGATCTGTGGATGGCACTGTTATGGGGGGATGTGTGGATGGCACGGTTATGGGGGGAATCTGTGGATGGCACTTATGGGGGGGTCTGTGGATGGCACTGTTATGGGGGGATCTGTGGATGGCACTGTTATGGGGGGATCTGTGGATGGCACTGTTATGGAGGGGATCTGTGGATGGCACTGTTATGGAGGGGATCTGTGGATGGCACTGTTATGGAGGGGATCTGTGGATGGCACTGTCATGGAGGGGATCTGTGGATGGCACTGTCATGGAGGGGATCTGTGGATGGCACTGTTATGGGGGATCTGTGGATGGCACTGTTATGGGGAGGGATATCTATGCACTGTTATGGGAGGAGGATCTGTGGATGACACTGTTATGGGGAAGGGGACCTGTGGATGACCATGTTATGGGGGGATCTATGGATTACACTATATAGCATCTTATGCTATATGTGTCATCCACAGATCTCTCCCATAGCAGTGTCATCCATAGATCCCCCTCCCTATAACAGTGTCATCCACAGATCTCCCCCATAGCAGTGTCATCCACAGATTCCCCTTCCCATAACAGTGTCATCCACAAACCCCCTTCCCCATAACAGTGCCATCCACAGATCCCCTCCATAACAGTGCCATCCACAGATCCCCCTCGCCAAAACAGCCCCAGCCCCGCCGCTCACAGCAGTATTCCTTAACCGGCAGTAACTTTAAATCACCGCATCTTTATTACCTTACAATCAAGCTCCAGTAACAGGAAGAGCGGGCAGCGGCGTAACGTCACTTACTCACGTGAAGCGCATGCTCCGCACACTTTTTGAATGAAGCAGGCGGAGCATGCGCGTCACGTGAGTAAGTGACGTTATGCCGCTGCCCGCTTTGCCTGTTACTGGAGCTTCATTGTAAGGTAACAAAGATGCGGTGATTTAAAATTCAAGGACCCGCAGTCATAGCGCCTGACTGCCTGCTCCAGCCCGCATAGCAACGAATCGGCCGATTATTCGATAACGGGATTCGTTGACAACGAATCCCGTTATCGAATATTATCGATAACGTTGATTAATCATTGCAGCCCTACTACCTGAAGCCAAGCATTTCCGAGTGTATTATGCTAGAAGCAGTTTATTTAACCATTCACCCCAAGCTGTTGTAAATTCTGACTCTGGAGACTCTTGACTAGAAAGGTAATGTAAAAGGCAATATCTATTTGTAAAGCAAATACCAACTGGGTAAAGGTTTTGCTGGCGTTGGATGTTACAGGCATCATAGAGGTGCTGAACACTAATATTCATGAATCTTTGATTTTGCATTTCAATGCATGACAAATATAACAATATTAGTCACAGTCAGAACTGTCTGTAAAACTTCAAAAATCTGCCGTCTTCGTATACATTCAGAGCCTTCCAGGAATGTACTAAGGGGAGTCAAGCAGGATAGAGCACATATGCATATTTTCAATAGTTTCTCAAGGTCACTAAACCTCTGTAACTACTAAGCTTACACGTTAAAAATGTTGTTTCCTAGGAGATAAGAAAGGCTTAAAGTGGATCTGTCAGCATGATCAACCCTACTAAACCATGCAAAATTTATTTTCTCTGTAGGGTTAATAGTTGCTGAGCTTTCAGAGTTGATCAGTTCCACTGTAGAGGCACCGAGTCAATGAGCCAGGATCTTCTGCTGCTTCCCAAGCTCAGGAAGCTGCATCTGATTCACTACACAAACACCAAGTCACGGCGCTGGCATGGGAACACAGGGCTAGATCAGATGTCTAGCCCTGTCAATCAAAGAGGAGGAGGAGGAGTACAGAGAGCACAGGGGCACTGCACTAGCGGTGCTCCTAGTGCTATGGCCAGCCCCCTGGTGCTCCAAATTGATAATTAAAATTAATATATCTTTGTAATATATCAAACCTATACAGAAAATAAATATATTGTTTTACTCAGTATGATCAACCCCACCATGCAGTATGCCTGGTTTAATAGAATCGATCATGCTAACAGATGCTCTTTCAAAGGTAATATTTATTGTTGGTGTTTGGAGGTGGTTTAGGGGTTAAAGGCTATAATCCTGTGGTTAAAGGTTATTTTGAGGTTAACATAGTTTGGCCTTAGTAGTTTACAGAGGAGAATAGATAAATGATTCATGGTATGAAGTAGTTGAGGGGTTAAACGGTAAAATCGCTGGTGCTCTCGGGTTCCTTTTGGACCAAGGGTAGCTGAAAGGTTAATGACAGTGGGGATCTAAACTAGGGCAGAGGTTAATTAACACCTTCAGGACCAGCCTAGTGTCCTCGGGTTTTCTATTCTATGCTCGTGCCTCTATCATTGCATTCTAACAGCTATAACATTTTTATTTATCAGTCAACATAGCCGTATGAAAGCTTCTTTTCAGCTGTGTTGTATTTTTAAATGGCACCATTTCGGGTACATATAACTTTTATGGAAAGTGGAAATGGAAAGAAAACAGTGATTCTCCAGGTTAGAATTACAGCATTTACAGCAGCTTATGCAATGGTCCACCAATCTTTCTCCCTTCGTAAATCATATAAAACAAATGTTAGATAGTATTTAAGGCCACATAAGATGAATATAAGTGATTCAAATAATAGTAATCAATGTTGACAGAATTGCGGGTTGCCAGGCTCCCAACTACATATATGGTAACATTGTCCAAAGTTGATACGTTACTGGGAAGACATCTATGTATTAATCTTGAGCTTGTGCCAGACTAGTACCTCCCCTATGCCACAGCTTGTTCTGCTAGACTTAGGTTTGAACCGTATTCTGCCAAGATGTGTTTAGTTAACAGAGTACTCATTGCTGCCAGGACATTGATAATAAATAACTGAAAGAGCGACCAAAGTCCAACCTTGGAAGAGCTACGAAGGTTGTCCAATAAGTTATCTACCTGAATATGAAAACAAAATGTTCTGAGGAAACTGAACTACTTTTCAATGTAATCCCCCTTGACTTCAATACACTTATTCCACTTCGCTTCCAGTGATCAGATGCCCTCAGAATAAAAGGAGACTTGTTGCTGCTGGAGGAACCCTGTTACCACCTCTTTGACTGCATTATCATCAGAAAATCATTGCAAATATCTCTTTAGGATCAGAAAGAGAAAGTAATCAATTGGAGCTAGGTCTGGATTGTAGGGTGGATGATCAAGCTCCATGAAGCTGCAATCCCTGATAGCAACTTGTGATTTGCGAGACTTGTGAGCTGGCGCATTCTTGTGAACCGCCAACACACTTGCTGACAACTTCCCAGAAAATTTCTCTTTGATTGTCTTCATTGTTAAAGCATAGGTGTCTCTAGTAATTGTTGTGTTGTATGAATTTTAGTAACAAAACATCTTCTGTATCCCAAAAAACTGTTGCCACGATCTTCCATCTGACTGCTGCACACAAATTTCCTTTGGAGTTGGTGACCGCTTATGCTTCCATTACATGGACTCAGAATCATGGTTATTCGACAGGTCGTCCTGAACAGGGGGGCATCTTCAATTGATTCCCTACCCCTTTTAAACTGCTTGACCCAAAATTTTACTCTGTAGCATGAAGGTGCATCATCACCAAATCCATAAATCATCATTTCATGGATTTCTTTAGGCTTCTTTTCTTCCTTTGTAAGGAATTTAATCACGGAACAAAGCTCCAAATCCCTCACTTTCTTTGTAGACCCGCAATGTACTGCACTTGCCATCCTGTCACTTCCAGTGCTTTCATCAGACTGAAATTCTTCTCTGTGTGTTACATGTCCAGACATGTCTCAACCTGCACAGGCAAGCTCAGCTCTCTATCACTGACAGAACATGCTGGGGTAAATAACTTATTAAACACCCTTCGTAATATATGGAAGGTCAATAGTTACTAGTAGTTAGAGATATGTTTGGATTCAAATAATACATTCCTCGTAAAGAACCTGCAGAACTACTGGGAGATATGGCAGGAGATTAAGTCCTAGACATGATGTATATGGATTGATGAATGTGATTTAATAGTTGTCTCTTTCATCAGGAAAAGTGCCATATAATCACTAACAATGTGCAGATGGTCTAGGACAGTGGTTCTCAACCTGCGGTACGTGGTCACACCGCAAGGTCAGGGGATACGCAGGACTGCCATAGCATCCAGAAATGTGTCACTGCTGGTTGCTAGAGCCTCTCAAAATTTAACTTTATCGCCATCCTCAGGACTGCAATATGGTTGAATGCTGAGATGTCTCCCTGCCCAGTCACTCATTTTCATAGGCTACGGGCCAGAGGACAGTGCAGATGGTGTTATGAAATCATCATTGCGACCGCCTGAGCCGGGCTGCAAGTAGCAAGAGACCTATGTCCTGCATAGCATCGCAGGTGAGTATTTGCATTTGTTATTTTCATTTTGCACCTTGCGGAAGCATGCTGTTGGGCCACTATAGGGGAGGTCATTATTATAACTGGGTGGGCACTATAAGCACATTGGTACTACTGGGGGCAAAGTAAGCAGACATTCTTTCTACTGGAACACATTATGGAGGCTTTATTACTACTGGCGGTACTATAAAGGGGCATTTTTCTTTCTCCTGAGATATATTATGTGGATTTATTACTACTGAGGACACTATAGGCATTATTACTTCAGGGGCATACTGTGGAGGCTTTATTACTACTTGGGGCACTATGGTGAGCATAATTACTACTGGGACACACTGTGGGGGCCACTACAGGGGCATAATGGTGGCCTCTATAACTACTGGGGCACTATAAGGAGCATCAGTATTACTGGGGCACTATAAAGATGGGAATTATTACTGATGGGGTCAATAACACTACAGGAGGCATTATGGTGGGCTCTACTACTACTACCACTGGGGCACTGTAGGGGGAACTACAGGGTAAGTCAAAAAGAGTGGTGCAAAATTATAGCCTCCTTATTAATAACTGAGAGAACATAACGCAAATTTATTAAGGCTACTTTCACACTCGCGTTTGGTACGGATCGGTCATGGATCTGCACAAACGCATCCGTTCAGATAATACAACCACATGCATCCGTTCAGAACAGATTTGTTTGTATTATCTTTAACATAGCCAAAATGGATCCGTCTTGAACAAAATAGAAAGTCAATAGGGGAAGGATCCGTTTTCTACTGTGCCATATTGTGTCAGTGAAAACGGATCAGTCTCAATTGACTTACATTGTGTGTCAGGACGGATCCGTTTGGCTCAGTTTCGTCAGATGGACGCAAGCAGCGTTTTGGTATCCGCCTCCAAAGCGGAATGGAGGTGGAACTGAGCCAAACTGATGCATTCTGAGCGGATCCTTATCCATTCAAAATGCATTAAGGGCAAAACTGATCCGTTTTGTACCGCTTGCGAGATCCCTGAACAGATCTCACAAAAGGAAAGCAAAACGCCAGTGTGAAAGTAGCCTAACATGAAAAAAAAAAGATACACTCTCTATTAAAGTTTTATCTCTACACTATAAATGTTCGATATGAGCTGCACTGGTGATACAGCAGATGTCTAGGTGGTAGATCAGGTCTGACCAGACATGTGACAGTATATCCTCAGATATGAACTCCACTTTTTCAGTGATGCATTGTCTCAGGTTGTCCAGATCCTATGGCTGGGGGCAGATATGCAGAATTCTTGACATAGAAAGAAATTACAGGGTGTTAGATCTTGTGATCGTGGTGGCCATTGGTGAATCATTTATTCCAGCACTGCCGATCCGACATTGAAGTAGAGTTTAATTCAGGTATTGGCGAACATCCAACTGGAAATGATGGGGAGCATCATCCGGCTAATGACTACATTTGGCAGATCTTACTCTATCTGAGGCATAAGCCATTTGCTTAACATTTTCAGGTAGGAGTGGCCAGTGACAATATCCTCGGCAAAATAGAAGGACGGAGACTTTGTGTCTGCTCATTGCACATATTACGTTTACAATTTGGGCGAGTTCCTCATGTGCTCGATAATGGTATGTGGGTTTTCTGAGCCCCAGATTCTAAAATTGTGGCAACTGTCCTTTCCAAGTAGGTGAAAGGTAGCCTCTTCTCTGAACACCAGCTTATCAGTGAATTTGTCCTCTTCCAATCGCCCCTGCAAGTCAGTGTAAATGTCCTGGTGTTTCAGTTTATTATTCAGTTTCAGCTCTTGAAAAATTTGTAGTCTGTATGGCTTAGGGTACTTTCACGCTTGCGTTAAAATTTTCCAGTATTGAGTTCTGTCACAGGGGCTCAATACCGGAAAAAAACACTTCAGTTTATCCTAATGCATTCTGAATGGAAAGCATTCCATTCAGTATGTATCAGGATGTCTTCAGTTCAGTCATTCTTACGGTGCTTGGGCGGAGAAAATTTTCTCTGACCAAAATTCTGGAACACTTGCCAGAATGCCGGATCCGACATTAATTTCCATTGAAATGGATTAATGCCGAATCCGATACCAAGTGTTCCCGGAAAATGCAAAAATGTAAAAAAAAAAAAATCCCGGATCCATTTTTCCCGATGACACCGGAGAGACGGATCCAGTGTTTCAATGCATTTGTCAGTCGGATCCGCATCCGGATACAAATGCTATCCATTTGCATACGGATTTCCGGATCCAGCAAGCAGTTTCGACGACGGAACTGCCTGCCGGAATCCAACAACGCAAGTGTGAAAGTACCCTTACAGACATTTTCAGAAGATAAGCTGCACCATGGTTTGTGGTACTTCTTGTTCCATACTATGCTCGTACACAGGACTATGCTCGTACACAGTTCAAATCCTGTTCACTGTCTCTTCCGAATCTTTGGGGGCCTAGACTTTTCCCCTGACATAAACAGCCACTAGTTTTAAATTGCTTCACCCTACAAGAAATGCAATTAATATGCGGAGCACATTTTCCAAATGTATTCAGAAAATATGAAATTTTGCTGTACTGTCACAACAAATCCTGTTCTTGCAAATTACAACCGTGACGTAGTATCATTATAGCATTTTTGGGAGACACTACGTTAACGACATTATTACTGGCAGGAGCACTATCTGCTAGGCACAATTATATTTGAGGGCACTGTGTGGCAATAATTATTGAAGGAGGCACTATCTGTGTGGTACTACTATTTTCAGGGGGACTACATTTTTCTGCAGTATAGTATTGGGGGCACAGTGGGAACATTGGGGGTAGCAGGATGGGATGTTCAGAAGGTGGGAAGGATGATGGAAAAGTAAGAACGTAAGATGTCTGTGTGACAACTTCTGCAGGGATGAGACATGGCTGAAAAACGTCATCATGGTGGTCTGGCCTTAATGGAAAAGATGAGGAAAGAAAACATCATGTCAGAGGAGATATCAATGGACGTAATAGGTATTGTGAGGCAGTAGCAGGTCTGATATATGAAGGGTGAAGATAAAAGTCTCCTTGAATGGTGCAGGAAACCTATTAGAGATGTATATTAGTATTTAGTGTGGTTTGCCCATGATCACCTGGCCTGAGGTGAGGCCAGGTGCGATAATCACTTAAGGATAAAGCAATCCTCAGAGTGTGTGTGTGAGGGGGGGGGGGGGGATTGAAAAAGAAGCCTGCAGAGATTCTGTGTGGTCCCAGCCAGGAGGGCTGGGGGGCCACAAGGCTGAGGAAGCCTGAATTTTGGGGGGCCCAACGACGCCTGAAGAAAAGAGGTGCCGCACAATCAGAGTCGGGAGGACTGCTGGATCATATGCCCAAAGGTATTGCGTGGTCACCGTCTGGAGGACTGGTGGACCGAGATCCCAATGGGTTGCATTGGTCACAGCTAGGAAGCCATCTGACCGCATGGCTGAGTGAAGCCAAATACCGCAGTGTGAACATTGGCCTAGAGGCGAGTTTGGGGGACCTCTGTATGGGGAGCGCCTAGCCGGGCAAGCATTTATTGTTTTGTGTTGATGTAACACGTTGTGAGTTGAAGCTGCGTCTTCATTGATAATTGCATTAGGCTTGTCAGTAAAAGCAAAAAAAGGAAGAGATCACTGTGGTACTCAGCAGAAGTGGCCAAAATCATTAAAAACAAAAAGATAGCATTTAGTAATTATAAAAAAGAAAAAAAACGAGGATGACAGGCAAATTTATAAGATTAGGCAGAGAGAGGCCAAACAAGTTATAAGAGCTTCTAAAGCACAGGCAGAAGAGAAATTAGCTCAGTCAGTGAAAAAAGGCGATAAGACATTCTTCAGATACATAAATGAAAAAGGAAACTAAAACAAGGAATTACCAAATTAAAAACAAAAGAAGGAAAGTATATGGAAGAAGATATAGAACTAGCTGACTGCCTCAATGAATATTTTGGTTCAGTTTTTACAAAGGAAAATGAAGGAAAAGGACCTCAGTTAGGAAGGAAGACTAATGAATCTGTTGATAAATGTGTCTTTACAGTGGAAGAGGTTCTAAGTCAGCTGTCTAAAAATACAAATAAGTCACAGGGGCCTGATGGGATACACCCAAAGCTATTAAAAGAGCTCAGCGGTGAACTAGCAAAACCATTAACAGATTTATTTAACCAATCACTGGTAACAGGAGTCGTCCCAGAAGATTGGAAATTAGCAAATGTTGTGCCCATTCACAAGAAAGGTAGTAGGGAGGAATCGGGCAACTATAGGCCAGTAAGCCTGAGATCAATAGTGAGGAAATTAATGGAAACAATACTTAAGGAGAGGATTGTGGAACATCTAAAATCCCATGGATTGAAAGATGAAAAACAGCATGGGTTTACTTCAGGGATTTCATGTCAAACTAATCTTATTGATTTTTTTGATTGGGTGACTAAAATAATAGATGGCGGATGCATCAGACATAGCTTATCTAGACTTTAGTAAGGCTTTTGATACTGTCCCACATAGAAGGCTTATCAATAAATTGCAGTCTTTGTGATTGGACTCCCATATTGTTGAATGAATTAGGAAGTGGCTGAGGGACAGACAACAGAGGGTTGTAGTCAATGGAGTATATTCAGACCATGGTCTTGTTCCCAGTGGGGTACCTCAGGGATCTGTTCTGGGACCCATATTGTTTAATATCTTTATCAGCGAAATTGCAGAAGGCCTCGATGGTAAGGTGTGTCTTTTTGCTGATGACACAAAGATTTGGAACAGGGTTGATGTTCCTGGAGGGATACACCAAATGGAAAAGGATTTAGGAAAACTAGAGGAATGGTCAAAAATCTGGCAACTAAAATTTATTGTTGATAAGTGCAAGATAATGCACCTGGGGCGTAAAAACCCAAGAGCAGAATATAAAATCAGTGATACAGTCCTAACCTCAGTATCTGAGAAAAGGGATTTAGAATCATTATTTCAGAAGACTTAAAGGTAGGCAGACAATGTCATAGAGCAGCAGGAAATGCTAGCAGAATGCTTGGGTGTATAGGGAGAGGCATTACTAGTAGAAAGAGGGAGGTGCTCATGCCGCTCTACAGAGCACTAGTGAGACCTCATTTGGAGTATTGTGCTCAGTACTGGAGACCATATCTCCAGAAGGATATTGATACTTTGGAGAGAGTTCAGAGAAGAGCTACTAAACTGGTACATGGATTGCAGGATAAAACTTACCAGGAAAGATTAAAGGACTTTTAACATGTATAGCTTGGAAGAAAGACGAGACAGAGGGGTTATGATAGAAACTTTTAAATACATAAAGGGAATCAACAAGGTAAAAGAGGAGAGAATATTTAAAAGAAGAAAAACTGCTACAAGAGGACATAGTTTTTAAATTAGAGGGGCAAAGGTTTAAAAGTAATATCAGAAAGTATTACTTTACTGAGAGAGTAGTGGATGCATGGAATAGACTTCCTGCAGAAGTGGTAGCGGTAAATACAGTGAAGGAGTTTAAGCATGCATGGGATAGGCATAAGGCCATCCTTCATATAAGATAGGGCCAGGGGCTATCCATAGTACTTAGTATATTGGGCAGACTTGATGGGCCAAATGGTTATTATCTGCCGACACATTCTATGTTTCTACCTTGCATACTGATGTGAATCAACTCATGCCCTACGCCACAGTTACAGTCATTTTGGTCAGACCCAGCAGTTGATTAAAATGTGATGACCACAAATTTATATTATTGTATGATATACTTTGACATAAATAATGGCTTTCTTTGGCCTAACAATCAATGCTTTTATCCGTTCCCAACTGGATTTCAGATTCATTGTATAAATAAGACTAAAATCAATCTTTCTGCGCTCTCCAATTCTTAATTTTATGAGGAAAACATTTTTTTTACCGGATATTTGATGACTTCGACTTCAAATCATACCAGCGTTGATTCATATCATCAAGTCTATGCTGAAGCAATGCTGCTTCCTCTGATGTTCCCAAAGCTTTCACCATCTTTTGCCTGTTCCCATCAATGCTCTTGAAAATGTCATTATGGGCATCAATTTCTGCTTGAATGTCCTGAAATATAATACAAACAAGACTTACTACCCTGGAAAAGCAAAGTAAAAATTAAACGGGATTTTTTTTTTAGCAATATGATATTCTGTATTTCAGAGAAAGGCATGTTCATGAACTATAGCTGAAGACCACATTCACATCAATGTTGACCTCTTGTCTATAGGAAATTCCATTTTCTCATTAAAGATAAACCCTTTTTTTTTTTTGGGCAGATATCCCATCACTCCTCAATGAACTGAAAAAAAAAACTAAACTATTTTGCTGAGGTGGGACATTCTACTTCTAACAAGAACAAGAACAATTTGAATTAACATAATCTTGAACCCACAAACCAGATATGGGTCCTAATATATACCATTAATACTGCATCAGCAATCCTAATATGCCCTACATACCAAACATCTACTTGCTTGAGACCATTCTTTAACATGATATACTTTGCTAAAGACTTAAAAATGGCAAAAAACATGTCAACCAACCAATGGCTCTTGGGCAACCTACATTTGACTCCCCACCTGTTGGTAACTGCAGATACTATTGTGCACTAGTTGCCACGGAGCAGTTATAGCATTACTGGAACCAAGCAGTTAGTATCAGGGTAAAACCCATTGAATTCAGTCATATCATTATTAGGCTGGTTCCCTTTTAATACTCAGCACATTTCAACGTTATTTGCTGTATTAGACAGTGGCTTGAGACCTACAAAAGTTAGGAGACCACTGCTGCATAGACGTTTAAGAACATAGCTTCACAGCAAATAAACGCATGGAGCGGTGTGGAGTACATAAGTATAGATCTCTTCACAGGCGCCTCGGCTAACCTCTCTTTAAGGCTAACGTCTCTGTAAACTAAGTACATCTAATAGCTAGTAGTTCAGCAAGCTTGAATAATGACAGAAATTAGAGCCCATTTTGAAAGCACAGCAACATTTACCACTAAAGACAGTTTTATGTATTTTCCATATTATGACTGTCAAGATACAAATAGATAAAACCGATAAATGGCACATGGACAAATAACTGTGTAGTTCACTGTGTGAATGAGATTTCCAGATCACGTTTACATTCTTTCCTTTGAAGCTAAGCTTTAATTACTCTTCCATCTTAATTTCTGCCACCTTTACTAAATACCCTTTCCATCAACCTACCACTCTATCAGTCATATTTCAACATCAAAGCATACCTTTCATAGTTTCTCATTTCATCCACTTTTGAACAAAAAAATACTTTCCAGGATCAGAATCTCAGTACAAATAATCGGTGATGTCATATGTAAAGGTATCCCACGTTCATGATAGTGTAAAAGTAAAAAAAAAAAAAAGTACTACAAAGTTTAGAAAGTCAGCAATTGAGAAAATGTAATAATCTAGGTACTAGGCCCCTTTCACACGGGCGAGTATTCCGCGCGGATGCGATGCGTGAGTTGAACGCATTGCACCCGCACTAAATCAGGACCCATTCATTTCTATGGGACTGTGCACATGAGCGGTGATTTTCACGCATCACTTGTGCGTTGCCTGAAAATCCCAGCATGCTCTATATTGTGATATTATTATTATTTTCCCTTATAACATGGGTATAAGGGAAAATAATAGCATTCTGAATACAGAATGCATAATACAATAACGCTGGAGGGGTTAACAAAAAATTTTAAAAAAAATTAACTCGCCTTAATCCACTTGATCGCACAGCCCGGCTTCTCTTCTGTTTGTCTTCTCTACTGTGTGCAGGAAAAGGACCTGTGGTGACGTTACTCCGGTCATCACATGATCCATCACATGATCCATCACCATGGTAAAAGATCATGTGATGGATCATGTGATGACCGGAGTGACGTCACCACAGGTCCTTTTCCTGCACACAGCACAGAAGACAGACAGAAGAGATGCCGGGCTGCGCGAGCAAGTGGATTAAGGAGAGTTACATTTTTTTTAAACCCCTTCAGCGCTATTGTTCTATGCATTCTGTATTCAGAATGCTATTATTTTCCCTTATAACCATGTTATACACCGATCCCAAGCCCGAACTTCTGTGAAGAAGTTCGGGTTTGGGTACCAAACATGCGCGATTTTTCTCACACGTGTGCAAAACGCATTACAATGTTTTGCACTCACGCAGAAAAATCACGCCTGTTCCAGCAACGCACCCGCACCTTTTCACGCAACTCCCGTGTGAAAGAGGCCTTACCCTACAAAACATTCATCTCAATTTTTTCTTGCTTGACAGATAAACTCTTATTTTTTTACCTATAAATTCCTTTTCAGTGGACATGGGACTGCTGCTTTTTTCCAAAAAGTAGGACTTGGTACAAAGGTATGTCCAGGAGGTGCAGCTGGCTGCACATGCCCAAACAAGGTCCACACATGGCAGCCAATGATCACATAATTTTGCAGTAAAATCATGCAACCATTGTCTGCCACGAGTGGTTGTGGCCAGCCGTGTCATCTGGCCTACCCTAACTGTGACATTGGCTATTCTCTGTATTTTGTAAAAATGTGTATTTCCCATAAGACAATAATACTGGAAAATCGTATCTTATCATTCTGCATTGTGTTGTTACTCTGTTATTCCTCAGAAATATTTATGAACAATTTTAAAACTGGGAGTTATCAACTGGGGGTGTGTCACTGCAACTCTGACATTATCCAATCAGAGCTGACAGTGCCAATTGTGTAAGGACACACCCCTTTGAGAATGGTAAACAGTTGTCAAATTATTCATACATTTTTTAAAGGAATAACAAAGGCACGACATAGCACAGAATAATAAGAACGGACGCTCAATAAGTATTATTTCATTGGGAATACAAGTACTCACTAAAACAGACATGTCAGGAAAACTGCCAGATCCACTTTAGGCCCCATGCACACGACTGGATTTTTGGTCCGCAGCCATAATTTTTGCAGATTAGATCTGGACTAATTTCAATGGCGCCGCAAAAGATGTCCGTATGTCCATTCCACGGCTCCGCAAAAAAAATAAAAAATAGAACATGTCCTATTCTTGTTCGTTTTATGAAGAAGAATAGACATTTCTAACATAGGGTGGGACTTGGGAAAGGAGGAAATGTGGGATGCACATGGCCAAAATCCATGTTTTATGGATCCGCAATTTGCAGACCGCAAAACGGATACAGACCTGTGCATGAGGCCTTAACTTAGACGTTTTGTCCAAAGTTTGAAAAACGGATCTGCTCCTTGAAAGGGGCATGTATTGCTGTATTTGGTACTGCAGTTCAGAACCATTATATATGTCTATACCACTATATATGATATATATACAACCGTATACCGTGATATGGCTGCACAAAAATTGTATTGATTAAAAGCAGCCCTGAAGAGAAAGCTTGCCAATGATGTGTGGGTTTATTTTATCCAAAGCGATTACCATTTGTATAAAAAGATCTTAGAAAAAGAGAAAGAGCCAGCCTAGTGGAATTATTCATGCTACAAATCTTGTAAGTCCTCATCTCCCGTCACATTTCAGGAGGACCCCTGCCTACTAGAGACAAACATCAAGAGCAGGGTGTGATAAGTCACATACCAAACTGATGAGCACAACAAGGCAAATGTCCACATTTTTTGTTTTACTATGAGTTAGAAAAACAGATCTCTATAATGTCCTCATTAGTCATGCTTACAGTAATCCACACATTCCAGCATCGAGGTTCTAAGTGAAGCTAATTCTGACACGATAAGAAATACTTTATTCTGTGAACACACACAAAGCAGGATCATAATATTCCCAAGTCTACACTGCACCTTTCTTTTGGTAGCCCTAATTCATCCGCATTTCACAAACATCACTTCTAGAAAAAATAAAACATAAGTCATCTATAGAATAAGATACATTACTGTATATGTAATGATAACATAAGAACTAATAGAAAAAATCTACCAATAAAATATCTAACGTCATAGGAACATGTAAAAAAATTTGATTGGTGGAGTCATCCGCTTAGGCTAGTTGTACATTTGGCAGGCTATTCCGGCTTGGAACAGCCCGCCGGATTTCTCTGTACTCCGGCACTGGCGGAAGCTACAAAGTTGCCATCAAAGCTCATTAACTGTAACTGGGACCAGTGGAGATCCAACTCGGCAAATATGCTGAGAATTGGCCAAACAAAAAGCACTGTGGTCCTATCAGTGATGGCGGTCAATCATTTATAGGACCGCCTAAAATCCCAGAATGAGCAGGAATTGACGTAAATAAATTACAAGTTATAAGGAATCTTTGCACACAAAACTATATATCGTTCTGCTCAGTTCCTCCTGCTCTACATGCTACCTGGAGATCCCACTGCATTTATAATGGGAGAGGTTCACTTTAAAAACTAAATAAAACAGGTTTTCATTTGGAAAGCAGTGGAGATCTGAGCTTAAAGACTTGATCGCTGTGATCCAGTAGTCATATATTCCTTTGATTTATCTGAAGTTCTTTGGGTGGATTTCTCCTTTACAGGCAAACACTTTACAATTCAGAAGGTACATGCACAAACAAAATTATGTTGGTGCCCATCTATGTTTTACATGAACAGCCATTCATTCGAAAAGACTGGAAAGTAATGCTACATTTATCCTGCAGTGCCCGCTGCAGAGGTAACTTTCCTTCGCAATAACTGTTGATTGGCTGGGCAGTTTCAATTGCCGTTAAGGTAACAGAATGTTTATGACCTTCCTTAAAGGGGTTGTCTAGGATTTTACTATTGATGGCCTATTCTCAGGATCAACACAGGTACAACACCTTTTCAGAGTAGCTCTGGTCCTAAAAGTCGGTGTAGTGGACGATACTCGTTACCGCGGCACTGCTCCTATTGAAGTGAATGGAAATAATAACTACTGTACACAGTGGACAGAGCTGTGTAGTTCTCGCACTAACTTCCACCACCCAAGCTACTCTGAATCAACTGATTGGTAGGGGTGTTGGATTCCCACCGATCAGATATTGATGGCCCATCTTGAGGATAGGCCATCAATGGTCAAATCTTGGACAACCCCTTTTAATTGTATAAGCTGGTAGTGTTGTAAACACCACCATTTAATGGGGTTGTATGAAAATATTTTCCTAAAGACTGGAAGCATTATACTCATACTCATCTATAACATACACTCAAGCCTCCGCCAATCCAGTGCTGCCGGTCTCCGTTTACTTCTGGGAACTGTGGCCACAGCTTAAACAGATGAGTATATGTTGTTTTATTAATTCAAAAAGTGCTCCCATTGTTTGGGCAAACATCTTATTTAGTGGACAACTTCTTTAAAAGGTGTTTTCACTAAAATTATTTAATGGTATGCCAATCAGAAATACAGCAGATCTTCAGAACACTGGTCCTTGTTTCCTGACCTCAATCGGAAGGTGGCCATGCATCTACATCTTCAATGAACTGCATTCTCTCACACATGGTAGTGACTACACATACGTGACTACTAGGGATAAGCGAATTTCATATTTTGAAATTTGTTTTCGGTTCGTGTTGTGGTATTTACTGAATTGCGTTATAGATTCCGTTACCACAGACCATAACGCAATTCCATGACGAAATACATAACGGAATGCCTTTAGAGGCATTTCGTTATTCATTCCGTCATAATAGAAGTCTATGGCTTGCATAACAGATCCGTTCGGTGGAGAGGACTCCAGCACAACGGAAACCGGACGGGTCCATTATGCAGACCATAGACTTCTATTATGACGGAATGAATAACGGAATGCCTCTAAAGGCATTCCGTTATGCATTTCGTCATGGAATGTCATTATGGTCCGTGATAACGGAATCTATAATGCAATTCAGTAAATACCAAAACACGAACCGAAAACGAATTTCAAAATGTTAAATTCGCTCATCCCTAGTGACTACTGGTGACCACCACAGTAACAATCATTCTTGAAATGTTCATTATCTGAACAGTGGGATGTACCTGGGCCACAAGGTCAGCATTCCTACATGCTATGACCTTTCATACCATCTACACAGCACTACTGAGATGTCTCAAGTAAAAGTCCCATATGTTCATTAGATTCAGTGTTACACACAGTGTTAGCGCATGTTCACATCTGCGTTGGAGGGTCAGTTTGGGGCTTCAGTCACACATTTTGTCAAAAATAGCTGATAGAAAAGTCCTACATGCAGGACTTTTTCTCTACTAAAAGTGCGTTCTTCTGAACGAAAACTGAGCAGATCCCATTAGAATTAATGGGTAGTGTTGAGAGAACTTCTGTTTTCAAGTTCGGTGTACAAGGTTCGGGTTATCTAACAATTCCGTTATGGATTCCGCTACCACAGACAATGCGTTTTATCGTCCGTGGTAGTTGTATCCAATATGGAATTGTTAGATAACCCAAACCTGAACCTTGTACGCCGAAGTTGAAAACAGAAATTCACTCAACACTATTAATGGGATCTGTTTGGCAACCTTCCTGTAGGTATGTGTTAAATCTGGCACTTCTGTTGCTTCTGTTGTTCATTTTGGTTCTTACAATGGAACAAAAGATCGGAAATAAAGAATGCTAATATGAATGAGCCCTTACATTTAGCATAAAAGTGTCCATAGTTAGGCATTACCGGTTTTAACTTGAATCCAGAAACTTACTCTATAGAAGATAATCCCGTCTACTCATGAACGCAACGTCCATCGAATGACTTCAGCCCAAAAAAATATGAATTTGACGTCACTAGATTTTCAGTGTCCTGATTATATAAATATGTACGGGTATTGCTAAATGAGGTTCTAATTGTCCTTATGTGCAGGGTAACAAAAGGCAATTTTCTAATAACTCTGCCTGCGCCAAGGGGATCAGCTAGTGTGTGATCCGGATAAAAAGAAAGCAGCTTCTATCTATATGCACAAAGATTCTTAGCTGAAGATGCCTCCAATGAGATAATGTTCACGAGTCAGCTATCTACTGCTGTATCTTCCACAGGTTAAATGTATTGCGAATCGCATTTAGTTGGTGTCTGTGATACAAAATAAAGTTCAGACCAAGGCTTTGAGTCATATCGCTCCGACAAATCAATTGTTCTAACACTGAAATTCTCATGTATTGGGCAATCATTATTCAAAACTTGGAAAAGTTGTATTGACATAGAAATGGCGATCAAAACAATAAAATCCTTCTTTTTAAACAGCTCTGATAATGACATAAAATCTGTATACGGTGTAGACAATGTAAGCTCTCCCTGTCATTATGGTGGCAACTGGAAAACACTTGCCTAATCCACCGACCCAATTATTAGCTGCGCCATGGACCTCGGCAGTGTGGACAGGTCACGCCTACAGTTGGTGATTGGTTGCAGCAGTCATATTTTATATTGACACATCATTGCCAGAGCAGGAAACACAAAGATCCATGAGTGACCGGCACCAGAGTGCCATGGGAGTGGTAAAGTATTACTCCTTTTGTTGTTTTACACAATTGAAAGCTATATTTTTTTTTAAATCATGGGGTTTGAAAAGCCCTTTAGCTGCCTGTTTCATATGCATTTGCAACATGCATAGGCTGTCCATCTATATCAAGGGGTTGTCCAGAGCCCATCACTAGCTTATCGGCATTTGTCAGGTACCCCGCACCCCCACCCATCAGCTGTTCGCTGCAACCTGAAGTCGGCGCCAGAGCTACACAGCACCGTCAACATGGTAATGGTGGGAGCTCACTACTACAGCGCTCTCCCATTGATGGGGGATTTTCCGAGACTGTAATCCTCTGCATAAGTCGTATCTGAATGGTGGGGGTCCAACCCCCTCAGATAAGCTGTTTGAGAAGGCAGCGGCTTTTCCTAACTGTGTGACGACATGTTTTTTGGTCACATGGCCTAGGCGCAGCTCAGCCCCATTGAAGTGAATGAGGTTGAGCTGCGATACCAAGCACACCCGCTATACAGTGTACGGCGCTGTGCTTAGTAAGCATGGAGAAGGCCGCGGTGCCACTGCGAGCACTGGTGCCTTTTCAAACAGCTGATCAGCGGGCGTTCCAGGTGCCGGACCCCCACAGATCAGATATCGATGACGTATCCAGATGATTATTGTCACACTCAGATGGAATGACTGTAAAACATTTGGTCATAGCATACTTGCTGTGTTCATGGAAAGAAATACAAAATGCGATTGAATGTTTACACTTACAGTGTTGAACATACCATCCGATCTGTGGGTAGCATGGTATATATAGCAGGACGAGCTGAGCAGAAAGATATATAGATTTGTAGGAAAATCTTCACCGTTACTTATATTTACTCATTTTCAGTGGGTGGTCCTACTCATGAGAGAACATACAGAGAAAACTGTCAGTCACCACCCACTGGACTCTTAAACCTAGACTGAGCAGGAAATAAATAATAAATGACCACTTCTACTGAATCTCTTTCCACAAAACTATACACCAGTCTTCTCAGCTCCTCGTAATCTGCTGCCTGCAGTTCAAACTGTGTCTTCAAGGTGACAGACAATCAGCGCTGACACATTGTACATTGACCATAACAGAGAAGCAAAGTATAGACCATATGATGGATGCTTGAAAGCCCATGTGAAAAAATGTAAGAATGCAAAAAAAAAAAAAGTAGAATAGTAAAAGTAACTCAAATTGCATCTCCTAATGGTTAGTGCTTTGTTTTGTCTTCTCAATCGTATATAAAAGCACAGTGCTGTACACTGAATGTACTGATCAATCCCACCGAGGCTCCTCCTCTATAAATGTGAGGATCACAGAACCTGACATAACTGGAATCCAATAAACCTACGGTTTTAGTATGTTTTTATGCAGTGAATGGCGAAATCATAGAACCCATGGGAGAAGATACAAACTCCATGGAGCTGATGATTCACTGCAAACCAAGGAACAGCAATGCTGACCTACTATATCAATATCAGTATAATATAAGTAGTGGCTTCGCGGGAAAATGCGATTTCCCAAAAGCCAAATTTCCTTGTGCTTCGTAGTAACTAATAGATTTTCCCTGAAATGGGTTAAAAGACAAAAAAAAAAAATCATCTTGATTGAAGATCCCATGCAAAATCCCGGGCTTGGTGACGTATGATGTCACCACGCCAGCCGACATGGTGACATCATCAAGGGCCATGTGAGATTTCAATCAAGATCGCTCGTCGCAATCAAATATGATTTTATTTATTTTCTTTTTATTATACACTTTAGTATTAAATGTGTTTCCTCAATCAACGATGAATGCGGCATCTGAGGGGTACAATGACGGGGAGCAGCGTAATCGCCGTTCCCTGTCATTGCACCCACTACTTACAAAGAAATGCACTTCGTGATGAAGTTATTTGTCACAAAGCAAATTTTTTTGGGGAACATTCCACAAAGCAGCAGAATTGAATCACTAAATATTAGTGTAGTCTAATAGAAAACTAAAACCTCCTTGATATGCCTTACTTATACTGAAATATTGCATTTTTATTCATTTTTGCAGTATAGCAGTAGCACTTTACCATCTAGCAGCTTTATATGTCACCAGAAACAACCACACAAAACTCACTGATCTAACTCACTTTCAACCATCATTATCCTGGAAATCACTCCGTTTTATCTTCACCCAATGAACTGTTTATATAATGATGATGGTTCTCTACTAATTATATACTTGTAATTGCTTTGCATCAAAAATTAGACAGCGACGTACATACCGAATGTTCCATGTCACAGAATATGCTTAGCCAAG
Organism: Bufo gargarizans; assembly: GCF_014858855.1. Lineage (NCBI taxonomy): Eukaryota > Metazoa > Chordata > Amphibia > Anura > Bufonidae > Bufo > Bufo gargarizans. The sequence goes on along the minus strand of NC_058083.1, from coordinate 390,469,580 downwards.
ATCATCCTAGAGTAATTGTTCTCTGCAATCATTAATTAAAACCAAACGTACGCAGAATTATTCGCTAGCATATTCCAGTGCCATTTAACATGCATTTCCGCAGTGCAAATTAAATCCTGATAAAGCACCATTTGCCAGATTTATCTGTAGAAGTTTTTGTTAGTAAACAAAAAACAGTTAAAAAACAAAAACTTCTAAAGCTGGACAAATCCATCAGATTAAAGGGGTTGTCTCATCTGAGGCATTGAAGGCATATCGCTAGGTGAAACGCTGGGACCAGCACCTATCTCTCCAATGGGGCCCCCAAAGTGAATAAGAGCAAACTGCCCCCCCCCCCCCCCCCCCCACACACACACACTAGTGGGACCTTTACTGTAGACAATTCATTCATAAACTTCTCATAGGCACAACATAAAAACATAAAGACATAGGACGCTCCAGAATTGCTAATACATTGGGAAAGCAAGCAGTAATTGAAACAGAAAGACAGATAGTCTTTAATAAGCCTACTCAACCTTGGTCCTGCTTACTGATAAGTAGAGAATTCAATTTTGCAACCACTTGTTTTATTCTCCCAATGCATATCAATGAAGCTACTTGGCAAACTGTAATAATGAAAAATATTCCACTCTTTTGTGCCTACAGCTCCAGTGTTGACATATATATCTCCACGGTAACAGACTCCAAACAAACAGTTTGTAGTCTGATCTTGCAGTCATATTCCTATACATCTGCCTCCTATTTCTTGCTGAGCATAAACACTTTACATTTCCCACTATGAGCACATATTGTATGGACCACACAGAGAGAGGGGTTAATTACTAGATGCTGCAGGACAAATGCCCTGTGTGGCCAGTCACACCTCTTCCCGATGTCATATTTTTACCAAGTCTTTCATAAGCTGGGCCTGCAGTGATTGCCGGGTCAACTTTAAAGGGGTTTTTTGGGGTTCCTATACCCATGGCCTATCCTAAGGATAGGTCATCAGTATCTGATTGGTGGAGGTCGGGCTCCTAGCACTTCTAATGGCAAACTGCTTGAAGAGGCCACGGTGCTCCCGTGAGCGTCACAGCCTCTTCCAAGTCCAGTGACGACACATTCATCGGCCATATGGCCTACCTGCAATACCAGGCACAGGTAATCAATATTGGAGTCCTGTAAAATCCCTTTAATTTTAAAAAGGAACTGCCTTGGACAGACAACTTAGTCTGCTATTGAGTAAGAAAATGGTTATGAAAACCATTATTAATGTGCCTTTACTGGCACGTATGCCAAATTGGAATAATTAGTTGAGCGGGAGCAAATGTTTCTATCTATGGCAAGCTTACATAGAGTAAATAGATAAAAACTATAGGTCAAAGAAGATTAGAACATGCTTCGAGCCAGGACCTGTTATTTTATGAATGTATTAATATGTATTAGCACTTTATACTAATATTTAGAATATAACTTTATGCTAACACTTTCATCATACTATATCTGTCCATTAATATATTTTTATTTTCTTCTGGATGAGACATAATGACCTAGCCTCATATTACCACATTTTAGTAAAGGCTTTGAGCTTGTACTTTTGGTTTGCATCTGTAGCAAGTCCTTCAAGCATGTAGTGTTGCATTCAGAGAATGATCAATAAAGACAGCTCAGGGCATTACAACTAGAGAAGAAACTTTCTGATAGCACATCTATTATGAGAAGCTCTCTGATGTCCAAGCCATTAGCCCATCACTCTTCTTATAATGTGGGACTGTTCAAGTGACTTATTCCCAAAGAGACTTTCACTTTCAAGGGTGAGCATCTGGGTTCTTCATTACAGCCACAGTAAGAGTACTTGAGATGCTCCATGCAGTGCACATAAGCGTGGCCAAAAACAAAAGTGAAGGAGCAGATGTTTTGTAGGACATAAAAGAGAATTGTACCAGCGTTGCCTGAAGCAACCCACACTGGCAATCTTGTGCTGTATGTGTGTTCAGAGACTTGAAGCAAGAGTATGAATCAAAGGAAGAAAGCTCCATTCATCATGCTATGGCTGGCAAAATATCTAGCCCACCATCGTGTTCAAACATATTCATTGAAGTCATTGGGATCTTCCTTACTGTGGGTGGTATGGCTAATCCATTTAAAGACGCCACCTGCAATTTCACAATTTTATTCCTGCAAATTTTTCCTGCTGTCATTTATAAGTTAAGAAAAGATGGAAAAACATCTTTGGCATAAATGTTGTATACAATATCTACTTCTTTGTCCACAGCTATGCACCATTTATCAGTAACACAGTCTACATCCTAGGTTGCCCACCTGTGCTCCAGAAGGTATGTTTTAGTGGGTGCTTCCACTGGCAGCACTGTTTATGAACATAACCTTGGGGGCACTGTAATGTCATTTATTTGAGTAGGGGCTTAGAAACATTGAGGAACACATCTACTGTACATCATCTGTAGTTCTTCTAATACCATTGACAGACCTGATTCTGATGGAAACTCATCCTGTAGCAAAAGTTAGCAGGATATTCATTTTCTGATAGCACGGATGAGTTGCATACACTTATATATAAACCTTCAATACAACAGTGCCTTGACCTACAAAAGCCCAAAGTGTGCATTAACGAAAGTACTGACAAATCATTTTGCCAAACAAATGGTTTATGCTTTACCACAGAAATAGATAAAATTAGTAGAAAATCCAAGTATCACCTGTATTTATGAATGTTGCTATGTTCCTAGATACCAGGAATATCTAAGGCTACTTTCACACTAGCGTTATTCTTTTCCGGCATAGAGTTCCGTCCTAGGGGCTCAATACCAGAAAAAAATTATCAGTTTTATCCTAATACATTCTGAATGGAGAGCAATCCGTTCAGGATGCATCAGTTCAGTCCCTCTTACGTTTTTTAGCCAGAGAAAATACCGCAGCATGCTGTAGTTTTCTCTCCGGCCAGAAATCCTAAACACTTCCCGGAATGCCGGATCCGGCATTCATTTCCATTGAAATGTATTAATGCCGGATCTGGCCCAAGTGTTCTGGCAAAACAGATCCGTTCTTTCCGTCCGCGCATGCGCAGACTATTAAATCTGTGAAAAAAATAAATACTGGATCTGTTTTTCCGGATGACAACCGGAAAAACGGATCCGGTATTGCAAAGCATTTGTGAGACGGATCCGCATCCGAATCCGTCTCACAAATGCATCCGTTTGTGTCCAGGTGAGGGAACTGCCTGCCGGAATCTTCTGTCGCAAGTGTGAAAGTACCCTAAGGGTCCATTCACACGTCTGCAAGGAATTGCGGACCCATTAATTTCTATTAGGCAGCACGATGTGCTGCCTGGACACGGAATTGCGGACCCGCCCTTCCGGGTCCGCAATTCCGTTCCCGAAAAAAATAGAACATGTCCTATTTTTGTCCGCAATTGCGGACAAGAACAGTCATATTCTATTAGTGCCGGCAATGTGCGTCCCGCAAAATGCGGAACGCACATTGCCGCTGTCCGTATTTTGCGGATCCGCGGATCTGCAAAACACGTTGCGGATGCGTGAAAGGACCCTAAGAGTTCTAAACAGTACAGTAATAATGTATCCATAAAACAAGCCAACAGGCGTCTTAAATTACCTTGTCTGCTGTCAACATGCAGACAAAAGGCTGAGGCACCAAGCGGGGAAGCACTGCAGAAACTTGAACTTGGGTTTAAGGCAAATTGGAGTACTTAATATGGGAACACAAGTATGAATGAGCAGGAGGGCATGCCATAGAAAACCCAGAGTAGCACAATACTCAAATACTTCACTACTGAATTATATTCAACAGGAATTAATCCAAACTATTGACTTTAATTAATAATTCTCTATTAATAGGATGTGAAGAATTGTCCCAAACACCTTTATCAGGAGTCTAATGTTTCACTTCAGCAACCCAGTGAATATCATTACTTACTATACATAAACCCATGCCTGTATTCTTTTCCCTACTGCATACAGCTAATAGTATGTTCGGTTTACACAAAATTAAAAAACATGATTAAAATGTAAAAAAAAAGTATAAAAAGTATAAAAATGTATGTTCTCTTCATTCTGTAATCAATGTTACAATGAAACCTGAAGAACTGAAAAATATCACGCAATCCCTCTCATTTACTATGTATGTGGGAATTTGTATAGACACCTATATACACACTGTTCAGAAATGAGTGCACAACTAATGATAGGCAATTTGTGATTTTGCTCAGTACTACAATCTAAGATACCTTCTCGAATTTCATTAGCAGCTCCTGCAAGCTGAAGTTTATACCAATCATTGTCAGATACATCCCGTGCAGACTACATCTTTCTGGTAAGGTTCCTTTAGGCAGTCTCCAAAGTCTTCAGTAACCTTTTAATTCAAAATCAGCACCCATGTAAATGTTGGGTTTCTTCAGTCCTCATGTAATGATGTCCTCCATCCCTCCAAAAACATCCAAGGGCTGAGGCCCATTGTGCAGGTAAGTTCGGACATGTCTGTTGTGTTATCCAGCCTCCATAATGCTGTTCTTAGTCGTGGCCTACAACTTTCTCTGTTTGGCTCACCTCGATAAGGAGCTGCTGGCCTCCAGACTCTTAACTTCAGGTCTTCAAGTTCAGGATTTGGTCTCAATTACACATGTACAAAAATATATCCTAGATTGTAGTTGAGGATGTGGAGACTCCCGGAAGGACAGAGAAGTGAATGAAGAACAAAAGGATGCATCCCAGAGGTTACCAAGATGAACAGGTAAAGTTGAGGACCTAAGTAGGACATCAGCTTATTACATACAAATATTGTAGAGGACCAATGTTGTCATAGTAATGACTGAGCAACTTCTAGCTTCTCATCTTGTCTAAGCTCAAAGTGGAGTGCAGCTCCTTCTTCCAAGTGCTACAACTTCATCTCTCGAGCTGTAGATCCCATTCCCATCCCGACTGTATGAAAACTAACCATACTATTGAGGGGAGCTGTTTATTTTTCCTTTTTTTCATTCAACATTCTCCTTTTTCAACTACCCCCATAGCAAGTCTACGATTGTAAAACACTCCCACTTCCTGAGGCCTCACTCTCTGCTTAACTTCTGTGCCTCAGGAGAAAACCGTAGTAGAAAGCTGAAATTGCATGCCCATACTCCCCTCCCTCCTGTCTCCCCTTAAAATAAAAACAGCACAGGGCATGGAAGGAAAGGCTCCACTTTCAAGCTGTGTTTAACCCCTGTGCAATCACAGATGTCAGGTCGACTCCAGTCTACTCTGGAAAACAATGTAGCGGCAAGGGAAGATTAACTCTCTAATTGGCAGGTGGGTCAGCAACGTAGGAGAACGTGCACTACAACTGCACACAAGCTCAGGGCGGACGTCTACAGCACGTTACTAAAGCACCATAGTATAACTGTAGTCAGTGCTTCGTTTAAAAGAAGACATCAAAGTCTGGAAACAGGAAAGATGCCAGAACTGCCTTTATATTCCCGACTAGGCAGGTTAGTCAAGTGTGATTTATCATATCTTTCACACACTTCTTTTTTACTGTACTGGGGGAGAATTTACTAAAGGGCATCTGTCAGCAGATTTGTACCTATGACACTGGCTGAGCTGTTCCATGTGCGCTTGTCAGCTGAAGACATCTGTGTTGGTCCCATGTTCATAAGTGTCCACATTGCTGAGAATAATAAAGTTTTAATATATATAAATGAGCCTCTAGGAGCAACGGGGGTGTTGCTGTTACACCTAGACGCTCTGCTCTCTCTGCAGCTGCCCCGCCCTCTGTACTTTGACAGGGCCAAGCAGTGTAAATGTGATCACACCTGGCCCTGTCAATGAAAATGGAAAGGGCACAGCAGTTGCAAAGAGAGCAGAGCCTCTAGGTGCAACGGTAACACCCCCGTTGCTCCTAGAGGCTCATTTGCATATATTAAAGCATAATTTTTTTCTCAGCAATGTGGGTACATATGAACATGGGACCGACAACACAGGTGCCTTCAGCTGACAAGCGCACCTGTAACAGGTCAGCCAGTTTCATAGGTACAAAGCTGCTGACAGATGCCTTTTAAGACTGGAATTTCATACAACAGTCTAAAGACGCATTTACACATTCTAACCGAGCAGGCAATTAAGAAGAAGATACGGTTCGTTCCCGATAATTGCCTGCTCGTCAGTGGAGGCGAGGAGCTGCATCTACATGCTACTGCAATAGCTCACCTTCATACAGATACATTGTTTCCGGGCATTAGATCACTGTTCACACAGCACGATCCGCTGCTCAGAAACCATTATTTAATGTGCTGCATAAACGACTGTTTCACCTGATGATTGAGGGTTTTGCTCAACCATTGGGTGATCGGCAGCACAGTTAGAGTCCATTCACACATCCGCAATTCCATTCCGCATTTTGCAGAATGAAATTGCGGACCCATACATTTCTATGTCGTGCGGCCCCGATCAGAATTGCGGACCCGCACTTCCAGGTCCGCAATTCCGATCCTGAAAAAAATAGAACATGTCCTATTCTTGTCCGCAATAGCGGACAAGAATAGGCATATTCTCTTAGTGCCGGCAATGAGCGGTCCACAAAATGCGGAACGCACATTGCCGCTGTCCATGTTTTGCGGATCCACGGATCCGTGGATCCACAAAACACACACGGATATGTGAATGGACCCTTACACAGGCTGATTACTGGGAATAAGCGTTCGTAGTAACGTTTGTCCCTGATAATTGACCCAACAATGGGGCAGTGTAAATCCAACATAAGAGAAAAATACTGATTAAAATGAGACAAAACTAGTAATACATTACCTTCTGGAAATCTATGCTGCCCGTTGCTGTATTATTGCGGGCCGCAATACAAGAGCACAGTCCGTGGGTCCGCGATCTGGCTGTTCCGCAAAAAGATAGGACATGTTCTATCTTTTTGCGTAACGGAAGTACGGGACGAAACCCCACGGAAGCACCGTAAATAATAATAATAATTGCTGGAGAACAGGGAGCTGCGGTCCTGTCACTCACAGCTCAGCTCCCAGTGCTCCTCCCCTCCTTCAGGCTGGCGGGGCACAGAATGATGAAGCAAAAAGACTTCTCCCCGCTCCACTATTCAGCCTGCAGATCGCACTGCCAGGGCGGAGCCTGCAGCCAGGAAATCTGCATAAGCCCCGCCCACACATTGCTGCACAGCGATCTGTGCCTGCAGGGAAGAGAGGTATGTGAGCTTCAGGAACAGGACAAGGTGAGTAGTTACTATGTTTTTATTTTTTTAATACAGAGGGGGCACAGAGGGCTTTATTACTATGGAGGGGGCACAGAGGACTTTATTACTATGGAGGGGTACAGAGGGCATTACTACTAAGAGGGGGCACAGAGGGCATTACTAATGTGAAGGAGGCACAATGGGCATTTCTACTATGGAGGGGGCACAGAGCCAGAGGGCATTACTACAATGAAGGGGGCTAAGAGGGCATTATTACTGTAAAGGGGGCATTATTACTGTAAAAGGGGCACAATGGGGATTTCTACTATGGAGGGGGGACAGAGGGCATTACTAGCACAGTGGACATTACTACTATTAAGGGGGCGCAATGGGCATTATTACTGTGAAGAAGGCACAATTTGCATTATTACTATAGAGTGGGTACAGTGGGCATTACTATAAAGGGGGCACAATGGGGATTATTACTATGAAGGGGACAATGGGGATTATTACTTTGAAGGGGGCACAATGGGCATTATTACTATGAAGGGGGCACAATGGGGATTATAAAACTACTGTGAAGGTTGTACAATGAGGGCAATTCTACTGTGAGGGGGTACAATTTTTTAAAAAATATTGGGGGATGGAGGGTGCCAGAGAAAGGACACGTCTCGGGTGCCAAACACCCTAGGCACGCCACTGCATATGACTATACCTGTTTGAAGGGGTATTGCAGAAATTTCCTATTGATGGCCTAGGATCAGGATAAGCCATCAATATCTGATGGGCCAGGGCCCACACTCATGAATCTGCTCCGGAGCCACAATTACACAGCTCCAACCAGCACGTACTGGAGGCAGCTGGTAACTGCAGTGCTGCTCCTAGTTAAGGGAATGGGAGCAGCACTGCAGTAACCAGCTCTGTCCACTACACAACGGATGGCGCTGTGTAGTACTGGCTCAGAGCTAAAGGCTAACGATTCTTGGTGTGATGGGAGTCATGGCCAAGATCGCTGTGTAACCATCCTAAAAAAGCACATGGCTTGCTTTGATGAGTTCCTATTAGGCCTCTTTCACACGGGCGTTACAAAACATTGTAATGCATTTTGCACGCGCGTGAGAAAAATCGTGCATGTTTGGTACCCAAACCCGAACTTCTTCACAGAAGTTCGGGCTTGGGTTAGGGGTTGGGTAGATTGTATAAAATAAATACCCTTATAACATGGTTATAATGGAAAATAATAGCATTCTGAATATAGAATGCATAGTAAAATAGCGCTGGAGGGGTTAAAAAAAAATAAAAAATAATTTAACTCACCTTAATCCACTTGATCGCGCAGCCGGCATCTCCTTCTGTCTTCATCTTAGCTGTGTGCAGTAACAGGACCTGTGGTGACGTCACTCCGGTCATCACATGATCCATCACATGATCTTTTACCATGGTGATGGATCATGTGATAGACCATGTGATGACCGGAGTGACGTCACCACAGGTCCTGTTACTGCACATAGCTAAGATGAAGACAGAAGGAGATGCCGGCTGCGCGATCAAGTGGATTAAGGTGAGTTAAATGTTTTATTATTTTTTTAACCCCTCCAGCGCTATTGTACTATGCATTCTGTATTCAGAATGCTATTATTTTCCCTTATAACCATGTTATAAGGGAAAATAATAATGATCGGGTCTCCATCCCGATCGTCTCCTAGCAACCGTGCTTGAAAATTGCACCACATACGCACTAGCTTGCGATTTTCACGCAACCCCATTCATTTCTATGGGGCCTGCGTTACGTGAAAAATGCAGAATATAGAGCATGCTGCGATTTTCATGCAACGCACAAGTGATGCGTGAAAATCACCGCTCATGTAAACAGCCCCATAGAAATGAATGGGTCGGGATTCAGTGCGGATGCCATGCGTTCAACTCGTGTATCGCATCCGCGCGGAATACTCGCCCGTGTGAAAGGGGCCTTAATGTAAAGCTGGGAGGCAAGCGAAACTTCACAGATCTCCAGCATGGAGGGTGCAACAGATGGGCTGATGAGCACAGTGAGCTCAATGCATTAATGTTTCCATTTTCTTCCTTTTCACTAAATGCATATAGACAAGGTACGTTCCCCATGTGTCCCAGTTTTATCAGGACAATGCGATAAATTCTAAAACTATTTTACCCACAATGCACTAAAACAATTAAAAGGATGTTTATTTTACAGTATCAGTCTCATGTATAAATGAGTAAAGGAAGGCAGAACCGGCAACACAGAATTAACCCTTTAAGGGCTCCTTCACACACAATTTTGATCCTGCCAGACCCAGACCATGCTGCAAGGGTGAAAAAACACAGCTACAAAAAAAGTCTGTTTGTCCTGCGTTCAATGTTTCCTATAAACTCCCATGCATCTGGAACTGGTGCTTTTTACTTAAAAATTTTTTTTTTTATAACAATGGCAGCAAAACATAACCCAAAAACCACAAAAGCCCTCAAAAACACCAGAAAAAAACTGTGAGACACCAGCCTATAGTTCTTTTCCGGTCTTTAGATATTTATGACTTCATAAGGTCATCAGTATCGGATTGGTTGGGGTCTGACATCCAGAACCCCCAAAGATCAGCTGCTTCAGCAGACTCTGGAGCCAGAAACAGCACAGTGGACAGAGCCAGAAGCAGAAAGCTCCATCCAATGTTTGCATTGTCCGGTGCACTGCATCTTAACTCCCAAGTAAGCGCAGTAAAAAAAATGGCCAAAAAACACAAATTAAAAAATGCTATGACACCACCCTTAAATACATAGTAAATGTTGTGCACGAAATGTGCACCAATTTTTTGGTTCAATTGGAGTCAGAATTCTGGACATTTTGATAAGTAAATCTGCTCCTATGTTTCCCACTAGAAAAGCAGAAGGGTGTGTGTGGTGTGACCTCTGAGCATCTGACTGTCACTAGGGGTACAGCCACACAGTCAGGGTTCCTGATGAAGTTTTGGAAGTCAAAACTAGGAGTGGATCATAAAAGGAGAGAAAGGACACATACTACTATAGGATTATCTCAAAGATATTATCATGGCCACCCCCATTTCTATGTAGATATATTATAGGACAACTTTCACACTGGCAAATTCTGGTCTGTATTTTCAGTGAGTATTTAAAAGCCAAAACCAGGAGCAGAACATGTACACACAAAAATATATTTGATTTGAGCCTCTTCAATGCTAGTGCAGTAGTTGTGGCTTATAAACACAATACTGCCCCAAATACTGCCATGCGAACATGGCCTTAGGGTCCTTTTAGAAGGCTAATTTCAGCCAGGAACACGAGCCTATCAATGACATAACAAGTTGAAATGTTCTCGATTAAAGGACCTTTGCGTTTGCCCCATTCCGTTTGTAAATTGTCGCCAGCACACCCTCTTTTTACGCAAGATGTGCTGCCGACCAGCGAGCATTTTTATGCTCACATAAAAGATCAGTTCACACAATAAACAAGCATTTGCTCATTTGTTTGCCGATCGCTGTCCTGTTCACATGGGACAATGACTGTGAACGAGCCTATGTAAAAGCCTGCGCAGTAGACAACAGGTTTTCCAAAAGGTCTTGATATCCAAACTTGTATATTACAACTATTAGCATTCTTTAAAGGGGTTGTCCAACTCTTTACAAGTAACGGCCTATTCTCAGGATAGGTGATCACAAACTGATCGGCAGAAGTCCCATGACCTGCAACTAGTGTTGAGCGAACTCCTGTTTTCAAGGTCGGCGTACAAGGTTCAGGTTAAGGTTATCTAAGAATTCCATTATGGATTCTGCTTTCACGGACCATAATATATGGTTCATGGTAGCGGAATCTATGACAGAATTCTTAGATAACCCGAACCTTGTACGCCAAACTTGAAAACATAAGTTTGCTCATCCCTACTTGTAACCCTGCAGATCAGCTGTTCTGCAATAGCTCCGGTACCAGACCTCAGCACCAGAATTAGGCTAATTTCACACTTGCGTGGTTGTTTTCCGTTATTAACATCCAGAAGAGGATCTCAATACCGGAAAAAAAAAAAACTTTCAGTTTAGTCTTTATGCATTATGAATTGAAAGTGACCCCTTCAGGATAGATCAGGATGTCTTCCGTTCCAGCAGCATTCCGTTTTGTGTCCGGACGCAAAACTGCTGCAAGCTGTGGTTTTCTGTCCGGAAACAACGGATCCTTTACTGAAAACAATGCAAGTCAATGGTGACAGATCAATTTTTTAGGAGCCGTCACCCATTGACTTTCAATGTATTTAGTGACGGATCCGTTTTATTACATTTTGATTTCACACAAATGCATCCTAACGGAACAAATGTATAATGATGTGCTAAATCAAAATGGATCCGTTTAATTCAAGTATAGAGATTCTCTGCCGGATCACAATACCAAAATTAACAACGGTGAAAGTAGCCTTACACAGCTCCGTCCGCTGTGCAGTGGACAGAACTGGTTTCTACTCCCACTGAACTGAATGGGAGCAGCACGGCAGAAACCAGCTGCACAAAAGATGGAGCGGTGTAGTTCCAGCACCAACTCCCAACGACTGAGCTGCTGCAGAAAAGCTGATCGGAGGGGATGCGAAGTGTCAAGCCCCCGCCAATCAAAAAATGATGACCTATCCTGAGGACAGGTCATTACTTTTAAAGGGTTGGACAACCCCTTTAAGTTTCTTCTATAAAACAGAAGGAAAGAAATCTCTGTTTCCTTCAACTTTACTCCTTCAGTACACAGCGGATTGTGACCTAAGGGCTCGTTCACACGAACGTATTCTGCGTTCCGCATAAGGTCCGTATACGGAACCATTCATTTCAATGGGTCCGCAAAAGATGCGGACAGCACTCTGTGTGCTGTCCGCATCCATTGCTCTGTCCCGAGTTCTGTCCTATTAGGAATAGGCATTTCTATAATGGGCCTCCTGTTCCGTTCCGCAAATTGCGGAAGGCACACGGACGCCATCCGTTTTTTTGCAGATCCGCAACGGCACGATCGTGTGAACAAGCCCTGTACATAGGATATGCTGAATGAACCTTAAAACAAACTGCAGATAAGTTATAGAAACAGACAATGTAAATGCAACAGGTCAGTGATACAGATGAGATTTACTGCAGCAAACATTATTTTTCCAGCATTTGTAGCGTCACACAAAAGAGCAGTTACATAGCACACACACAGGCCGTGGATTTACGGTACTAACAAGTCAAGCCCTCCTGGCAACAGCATCAGTTTTTCCAGCAGAGAATTATTGCCTGAAAAACCTGATATCCGATGAAGTAAATCTTTTAACAAGAAACAGGCTGCGCTGTGTAAACTGGCCATCCATTTATATAGGAAACAGAGGAGGGTGACAAAGAAAACGTCGTCATTTCTGGTGAGGAAAAGTGTCTGCATATCTACCCGTCAGTACATATTACTATTACCTTCTGCTGAAAAAGGTCAGATTATGATTAACAAAGCAGGATTCCTTCCTAATGCCATAACCACTGCTTAGTAATTACCAGGGTGAGTACTGGAACAGTCAGGTGCACAGCCTGGTCTGTATAATTCGGGGTTGTACACGATTAGAAAATCATGGTTGTTTTCTTGCAAATACAGTGCCGCGCTTGTCCACAGGTTGTGTGTGGTACTGCGGCTCAGCCTCATTAAAGGGGTTATCCGACCTCCATATGCTCGGCCACTCACACCCAATGTAGTTACCTCTCTCCCAAGCACCCGCATCGCTCCTAGTCCCCGCACGGCCGCTGCTGCATCTCCTTGGCTCGCGGATGAAAATATCTATCTTTGGCGGGGCCAGGATGGGGGGTTCAAACAATGGCAGGCAGTGACAGGGACAAGCCTCCCTGGCATCACAGGTGATGCTAGCGAGGCTCGTCCCTGTCACCACCTGCCATTCCCCCCCCCCCCCCTCCAACGACGGATGTTTTCATCCGCGCCACAGGGAGAAGCAGCGACGGCCATGCAGGCTTCAGAAGCAATGCGGGTGCCGGGGAGCGAGGTAAGTACATTTTGTGTGAAGGGCCGGGCATATGGGGGGACATTTCAAGGGTCAGATTACCCCTTTATATGGAGTCTGTCAGCAGTTTTGACCATGCAAAGATACAGTACTATCAACAGGACCTTGTTTTCCATCCTGCGTAACGGAAACCAGAGGGATCCGTTATGCTTGGCCATATTATGAAAGATCAAAATGGAATGCCTCTTAAAAGGCTTCTGTTTTGCATTCCGGCTGGAAATTCTGTTATGTTCCGTTATAAACTGAACCTATAACGCTAGTGTGAACCCACCCTAAGTATCCTTCAGGACAATGAGGAGGTGATACGAATAAGCCCAAGCCCAACTCATTATAAGCAGTATCTTAAAGAGGCTGTCCAGTTTCAAGAGGAAATGGACAACTCAGGTTTTGACCTGTAATAAGGAATATACAGTATGGTTAAATACCTAGCAGATCCTGCACCGCTGCTTCAGTTCCCCCAGCAGGGCATTGTTTTCCTGGCTGCAGCAATGACATCACTTTGACTGCTGCATCCAATTACTGGCCTCAGTCATTCACTATAGAGGCCAGTGATTGGCTGCAGTGGTCATGTGTTGTCAATGCAATGTCATCACTGCAGCCAGGAAAAGAGAGCCCTGCTGGAAGAACCAGGGTGGTGGTGCAGGATCTGCTAGGTAAGTAATCATTTATTCTTCATTACAGGTCAACCCCCCTGAGTTGTCCAGTGTCCTCATGAAAATAGACAATCATTTAAACTTTAGATAGCTATCATCCCAAAATGCATGTGCCCTCAATGGGTGGAGGGCTGAAGGCCACTACCAGACACCTCTGGTGGTGGCGTATCTGATCTGAGGACAAAAGTATTGATCATGTTGAAATCCAGCACCTTGATCCTCTTTTTCCCCCTGACATCTGCCTCAGCAGTGAAGACAGAACACCCACATAAACATTAAATGAATGGGGGCTCCTGACGAAATCATGGGGTTCAGCTTGCATTAATCCAATGTGTAGGACCAGATGGAATAGGGTTGCACAGAGGCACATCACATGACTGTCCTATATCTGTCCAACGGCTGATAGGTCTTAAACATCTTTGGCATATGAGTTTAATTAAGTGGGTGCTCTCCATCTCAACCAAGGTAAGGGCATTTGTAAGGTGCCCTATAGTAAAATTTCCCATAACTTGGTAGATGTCCTGTAAGTGTTGTAAACATTCAAGGGGTAAGGTCATTGATGACAAGTATGTATCACTGAGGCTTCTGGTCTTCGTGATGTACGGTAAGTTCCGGAAGTATTTTGTGACCAGTGATGCTAAATCACTGAGTTTTTTTGTTAGAGCTGGATTTTGGGTCTCGGATTTAGGAGTGACTGAAGAGCTTGGGTGGGAAAGTCACTCCCATACTCTATCCCGGGTGTTCCCTGCAAACTTCCACTGAGCAGTGTGTATGCTGGTCTGAGTGTAAGACCCAGTGAGAAGACCACTGTGCCAAGTGGAAGCTCCAGGTGAGAAACCTGTGTCACACCTTGTGGATACCTGAACATAAGGACATTATCTTTTACTTGTTGCTGAAGCAAGCCTGTATAATTTGCTGGTTGTGACCAATAAATCCTGGACAAGGAAACTGTATCTCTGCCAGTCTGTGCCCGTTATGCTTTACTAAAAGACTGTCTGAAAGGGTCCCGGTTCACCGTGTCAAATAAATGTGAGATTAAGCATGTAAGGTTTAAATAGCAATTATCTTAACGAAAAAAGTGTATGTATTACTCCCGAAACGTTTATACTGAATACTCTGAAGGAAATGACGTCTAATAAACAGTTTGCACACAGCGCACTGCTGAATTATGAACATGCTACAGCTAAATCACAAGTAGAACATTTATCCCCATGTTTTCTTTCGTTACGTTTTCTCACACTGCTTTTTGAAAATCTTTTCATCGTTTTCTAGAAATGACATATTTATTAGACAGCAACATTACGGAGCTCGTGAGTGATTTATGACCGCCGATTCATGAAAAGATGATTAGCCACTTGGCGGTATATTGCGACAGAAGCCTATACACTATGAAGGACATCTAACATAAGGGAAGAATTAAAGAACGCTCATAAATCAATGAAGAGAAGAAAACCTTGTATCAATGATGTTTTCAGCCACTTTGTCTATGTCTCATAGAATCATCGAGACATCACCTTGAGCAGATCTATGTTTCAGTCTCGTCAATGAAGCCAAAACCGATCAGATAACAGTTTTCTGTAAGATGGTGAAGGACAGGAGGAAAGAAAGATAACTTGGAAAGGTAACAGGAGAGACATGATTGGGTAAAGACACCTAACTGACCTCACAGATAAGGTTTTCATCAACTAGATACAGAAAATCAGGACATAAGTATAGTGCATCATGAAATGTATTGAGACCTTAGAACAAAAAAAGGACTAAACAACACGGAAGTTTTTTTATATCTGTAGACCAGAGAAGTGTTGGTGTAGGAGGCATAACATGATGATAGAAGAAACACAATGGCTCAGGTCATACGAGTGGGTGACTTCTCAAAATGTGAACACAGCAAAATGATACTTTACAAATCTAAATGGGTTCTCTCACTTCAGAAATGGCATTTATCATGTAGGCAGAGTTAATACAAGGCACTTACTAATGTCTTGTGATTGCCCATATTGCCTCCTTTGCTGGCTGGATTCATTTTTCCATTACATTATACACTGCTTGCTTCCATAGTTATGACCACCTGTAATGCTTGCACATTATAGGATAAGCTGCTGACCTATGTGCAGCCATAGAGGGTGGTGCTTTTTCCTATAATGATTATCACTACAATTGATCCTCAGGTAATTACACCTATTTTTCCTATAGTGTGCAAGCACGGCCACTGCTGCTGGATTGCAGGGAGGTTGTAACCATGGAAACAAACAGTGTATAATGTGATGGAAAAATGAATCTAGCCAGCAAAGGAGGCAATATGGACAATCACAAAACATTAGTAAGTGCCTTGTATTAACTTCCTCTACATGATAAAACCCATATAAGTGTTTTGTGTAATGTCATTCTTCTGAAGTCATCAAGTCCTCAAGAAGCATCTGTATACTGCATATTCCCATGTGTGAACGGTTATTAATTATAGGGCAATGTAGATGTCTATGATCTGTAAGAAGGTGTCTTAGGCTCTTGGAGCTGTTCAGTGAACACTCTTAGAAATCACACTAGGTGTTATTATATTTATTCTAAAAATATCTCGATCCACTTTTTTTATTTCTATCTTTAACCTGGAATAATATTTTTTCGGCTTGAAAGAGTCATAGACCTATTAGGAGATGGTGTATCCTCCTTAAGGCCCTCGTCTTCACACAGTGGAGAAGACTGCAGCATGTACCAGCCATTCTCATCTCCCTTTGATCAAGACCAGGCAATTATCGGGAACCAAAGGGTGTTCCTGATAATTACCTGCACAGATGGCCCATGTGAAAAGGTCTTTAATCATAAAACATATTTGATTTTTATGCTTGAAGGAGTCGTTCACTTTTTCTATGGACCCCCTCTTTATTGCCGGACCGGCGGTGGTAGTCATACTCACATGATCCCCACAGCTGAGTTACGGCTCCATCACTGCCCACTGGCGTTGCAGGTCTTGCTGCTTTTCAAATGTTAATTGTGAAATGTCTACAGGTATTAGGGGTGAAAACATAAGGCTGGCAAAAAAGGCCACTTTCAGGTCTGAAACGCGTCACCTAGCTATGCTCTCCTACTGTCCAACCAATACCTGATTCTAATGCTGTAGCAACAAAGTTTTTGATCTGGACTCCAATAAAAGATTAAGATTTTTTATCCTTTTTTTAAATTTTTAAGTTTTTGCTTTATACCAGGCGAGGGGAGCTGACCATATTTTCTTTCATTTATTGGCCATACAATAGTTAGCACAATGCATAGAATACAAAGATGATCTATTCCATGTTTGCTTTCAAAATAATTGACAAGGAAACGCAATGGGGGCTATTTACTAAGCATGTTGCGCCAGAATTGATTTGCGCCAAATATGTCAACTGTTTTCTCCAAAATTGTTATCATAAAGAATGTATCACGCCAGAAATGAGTTAGAGATGTCTAAGTGGGTGGGGCTATCAAATTGGCGGATATTACGCCTCATTTATCATCCTTTTATTGGCAGAAATGGCTCAAATTGGTGCAGACAATTAAGGCAGCTTACATGGCATAAAGATGTGACTTTTTGTCAAAAAGTCGCATTTATGAAAAAAAAAAAACAACTGGTCGTGGGAACAAGTACCAGGTAAGTATTAACAGGATGTATTTATTTCTATCTCCTATAAATGAGCCAAACAGCAGGGTTTTTTCCGTAAATTGACATTAAACAAAACAAAAACCTCCCAAGTCTGAGACAAAAGTCGCAATTGACCCGTGGAAATGTCACAAATAGGCTTGAAAAGTCGCAAATATGTTTCAAAAGTCGCAAGTGTAGTCTGGCAGGGTTGGATGAAATGGCGCATTTTAGTGTAAAAAAAATTATAAATCGCATTTTAGTGCTATTGGCGTTAAAATGTCGCAAATTGACAGAAATAGGAGGATAATCAAGTTTACATTTTAAAAAGTCACATTTTAAAAGTGGCGTGTGCCTTTTGATATAGGAGGTGAAACACATCACTTTTGATTTGTAATGTATTTTTTTGGAGCAAATTACGCCATTATTGATAAATGTCCCCCCAATGTCCATTATCTCCAAACTGTGCAAACATTTGCATATGGAAAGTCTAGAAGTTGTACTTCAGCGTCCAGTTCTGCATGGCTGTGCAGACGTAAGGGAGAGAACATTAATATTCATTCGCTGGATGCAGTCTTTGGCGCAGAATGAAGTGCTTAGTGGTGACAGCTAACTGTGGATTATCACAATGGTTTGGGATGCCTTCATCAAGAGGCTAAACTACGTGAAACGCTGTCTCTACACAAATTAATTGAGGTTTATAAACTGTGAGAGATCACTGAAACACGTCTTTAAGATTTGTAGCCGAAGAGTGACCTCAAGTAACTCAAGCTCTTAGGTAACAATGAATAAATGAAAGAAAAAAAAAATGTGGTTTTACACAGGACTGCAGGTTAGCCAAACGGATTACATTTTCTTACATTTCTCACAATGCATCCCCAAAATCAGTCAATTCTGCTATATCACCATGGGTGTGCAGCTGTACAATAGGTTATGTAATATTACATTACTCTATAATGCTCGTTTGGAATTAGAAAAAAAAAAACAGGACAAATCTTTAGAAAAAAAGTTGACATATTCTATAATAGGTGAGTTCAATGCATTGATGTCACGTTGGGATTCAGTAATACAAGTAATACAGTACATGATGGCTGCACACCATTATGGCATAGAAATTAAAGCAGCGTTAGGGTCCTGGGTTCGAATCCGACCAAGGACAAAATCTGCATGGAGTTCCCTGTGTTTCTTCCTGTGTTTGCTTGGGTTTCCTTCAGGTACTCTGGTTTTCTCCCATACTCTAAAGACATACTGATGGGGAACTTGGATTGTGAGCCCCGTTGGGGACAGCTTGATGCTAATATCTGTAAAGGGCCATGGAATATGTCAGCGCTATATAAATGCATAAAGTAGTAATATATTATACCACTCTCTGGCACTTTTGATCTCATGTTGGAGGGGGTATGTGCCCTAAATTGACACTAAGCTCTGGAACAAAGAGCCACAAAGCACTTGTGAGCACCATACCCCTTCTAATTTGTTGGAACTCTACCATTTAGTGTAATGGGACTGAAGTTGCATGAAACGTGTCAGAAGTTGTCATGGGTAGTGAATATGACCTGTGAAGTCCACTTACTACTAGGGAGCAGCGGGAATTACCACTGCCCATTCATTCTAGTAATTGCTTGGAGTCATAAGGCGCAAGCCCCATTGATGGCATCTTCTCACATGCCTCAGTGACATGTCAGAAAACGTGCCCGGGTGAACCTTCCCGTTAACTGTTGTCAGTCATGAGATCACCTTGCCGGTAAGCAATGATATATATATCAAAAACTTCATCTTAACAAGTAGTCAGTATGACCTCATCATGCTTGCATGGGTTTACTGCAAGTGTTCGAGTTTCTTCTCTCACATCACTTCAAAACCATATGGATAGGCCAACTAGTCCACTGTGAAATTCAATGAAGTTCTTGTGTGTTGTGTGTTTGTCTTTGATAGGAAAAGTAGTCAGGGATTATAATTTGTGTAGAGTGGTGTGGATACACTGGTATGATATAAAGAACTCTATTCACATTAGCATTATGGCTTCTAAATGAAGTCTGGTAGTTCGATTAAAAATGAATCCTAACAAATGTTGATAGATTCCATGGAACAATAAGAGGTTTGTCAGGGGTCTGTCAAGTTTCTGCCACTATGATGGCAAATAGGGCACTGCAGACTATGAGTATGCTGTTCTTGCCATGAAGCACCAGAAGCTCAATTTAATGGTTACCAACCCTAATATGAACAAAGCAAAATCCTCCTTAAAAAAAGATCACTAAGCAGAGTATTTCCATTGCCCTGGACGCACAAGGAGTAAACGTCTACTTGCAGTATTATGTCACTGGTGGTTGGGTTATAAATTATGTGCCTTAAAGAGGGCATGTGATTTTATCTTCTAAAACTAATACCTTCATCTTTAGTTCTCCAGCAGATGCCATTGCGCTTGTTTTTTTTTTTTTTTTTAGATTGGCCCCTCATTCTGGCACCTAAAATGCTAATGAGTAGCAAAGGAGGAGACCCTACCTCTCCAGTAGGCATATTCTTCTGACTCTTCTGACAAGAAAAGCTTGTTTTTTCCCTGGCTGTGAAGCGGTCTGCAGCCAATAGACAGCATCACAGCCAGAGAGAAGAATACGTCCACTGAGGAGAGCTGAGGTCTCCTCTCTGTACTTTTGCTACACATTAGCATTTTAGGTGCTAGAACAGAGTGGGGTTATAGCGGCACAACGGAGGGGACAATCTGAAAAATAAAATAAAATAAGCGTGATGGCATCTGCTGGAGGAGGACTACAGATGACAGTATTAGTTTTAGGAAAAAAATGCCATGACAGGTCCTCTTTAACACAGAATGTAAATTGCCCTTAATTTTGAAGACTGTCGATGTAAGAAGCCATAAAGCAGCCCTATTAATCTGGGCCTCCTTCAGGCGATAGATCACAGGAACTATAATCTGACAAAAACCAGCAGCATGTAGGAAATGAATGCCTGGAATGACATTAAGTAAAAGGAAATGAAGCAATGGTGATATGGGAATAAGTTAAACAAATAGTGGGCACATTTTACACGTCCTAGAGCATATGACCTGAGATATGGATCGTACCAGCCAGGAGCCAAGACTGGAGTCATTGGTCCTTATCTGTAAATTAAGCAAATAAATAATAAAAACTGCACATTACTTTGCTTTCGAAAGAATGATTTAAAAGACATTTTGCTCGGTGGAGATGATGTGGGAATGACTGCAATTCCCTGTGGTAGATAAACATCGAGAGTGGTATAATTAGAATTAATAACGAAATATGCTTCCAAGCAGTCAGAGCAGTTTCCTCTATACCCAGAGGAGAATGAAACTTAATGCAGTAATATTCTTGACAACCACCATGGTTGTAATGTTCTGGATTCTCTTCACCTGGGACAACTGAGTAATCAAGAACGATGTAGCTCGTAATGTATCTAAATATATATAAGAGAGTTCACTGCCTGTATAGATACTAAAATTCAAAAATAAAAAATCTTTATTAAAAAATACTAACTTATGATGGGCTGGTGCCCTTGTATCACAGGCTCTAACCTCCAAACTAATGAGTCCCTGTAAGGGGGGTTACGAGATGTGTACACAGTAAGAAGGGTTATGAGATGTGTGCACATCTCGTAACCCCCCTTACAGGGACTCATTAGTTTGGAGGTTAGAGCCTGTGATACAAGGGCACCAGCCCAACATAAGTTTGTATTTTTTAATAAGGATTTTTTATTTTTGAATTTTAGTATCTATACAGGCAGTGAACTATCTCCAGGGACAAGCCACAAGTAGTGGTCTCCATTCTCTTCTTCAAGCACAAGCTATGTATACAGTATGTGGCTTGTAATCTAGTTTTACTAATGAACTCAGGCTTAGGTGCCACCTCTATTATATACATGAGTGGACATTTAGGTTAGCCATGACAAGGTCAGTCTCTAATCAAATCCACGGGCAGTGTTAAGCTGGTAAACAGAATAGGAGCACCATAGGGTAATATCGTACAAAACAGGTGAAAATTGGATCCCAAAATAAAGGCTCAGCTTGAACGGTTGCGCTAACCTTAGGCACAACTCTAGTGAAGGCTCATCAAGATGTATGCTGGAATCCCAGAGGACAGTTGGTCTGTTGCCATGGTTGAGGGTCTTCTTATCAGGGATGCCTGGACTCCCCAAGAAGATTACAGATTGCCAAGAAAGAGGAATGTCCCTCGGCACAAGGAACCAACCCAAGATCCAATGTAATGTAGCTTGATGTATTTATTTTGCAGATACTCCCCGAAAAGCGTTGTGTATCTCCTCTTCATCAGGTAAAACTGCATATATGCAGCTATGGAATGGCAGAAGATGGGAGAAAGTAGCGTTAGAAAGTATCCAAGCCAGTGCCAGCACCAGGAAAACCTGGGCAGATGCCAGGACCCACTCGGCTTGGCGGAAGGAGCAACAGATTTCTGGATAAGGATGCTTTACAGTATGATTATCCATAAGAAATAAATTACTATAAATCCTTTGAAACCTGCTGCCATTATATTCTTAATGATAACGTAAAGAGAAGTTATAATTCTCCCTGACAAAGAGACAAGATCATAATAATACGCCAGCATACCAGATGCAAATGTCAAAACTGTCATATCAAAGTAATTGCCAAGTAAGGTTACTTTGTTCTTGTTGCCATCATTTAAATATTGTGGAAAGAACGTTTCAAGCTCAACATATATTTGTGCATTTGAATGGCATTTTAATGACATAATAATAAAGCTTAGTTTCAATAGCCAAGAAATAAACTAGGACCTCAGTAAACTAGGACCTCAGCCCTTAAAGGGGTTGTCCAAGATTTTGGCGGTGTGGGGTGTCAAATCCCTGCAGATCAGAGTTGACCTTAGGCATCTTTAACATCTAAGGCATGGTGTTCCGGCCGTCATGTCCAGCAGACAATGCCGGGAATAGACCAGACAAAAACAGCTGCGCGCAGTGGTTTTTGTCTGGCCGATTCTCTTCATATTTGCCGGGTAGCAGCCGAATCTTTCCTGGAACCCATTATAGTTAATGGCATCTAGCGGCAGTATCTGGCAATGCTGGATCCAGTTCTCCACCAGAACAGCCTGTCGGAGTTCCCTGCTGCAAGTATGAAACTAGACTTACAAATTGAATTCTGATGAAGGAATGTAACAGGTTCTCTTGTTTGATCGGAAAAATCGTAGATGGGTTTTCTGGGATCAAAATATTGATGGTCTATACTCGGGATATGCCATCAATATAAGATCAGTGGGAGTCTACTTGGCACCCAATCCAATCAGCTCAGGCTTCTTCTTTGTTAAGGCTACTTTCACACTTGCGGCAGAGTGAAAGTAGCTGGAACTGCCTGCCGGATCCGGCAATCTGCATGCAAACGGATAGCATTTGACAAATGCATTGAAAGAATGGATCTGTCTCTCCGTTTGTCATACAGACAAACGGATCTATTTCTATCCTCTATGATCTATCCTCAGGACAGGTCATCAATATCTGATTGTGGGGGTTCAACTCCAAGCACCCCACCGAGGTGGCGCTCATATGATTCATATGATTCCTATTCAAGATTAAACTGTGCATTGTCTCGCTTGAAGCAGTGGTGCACCGGAAGTACAAGTGCTCATCCCATTCAAGTGAACAGAAGAAACACTTGTAATTACACTGCGATGCCAAGACTTCCAAGAAGACAAACAGTGTAGGCTTGAAGAGGAAGCAGTGCTTGTATGATCGGCGGGGGTGCCAGGAGTTGGACCCCCACCGATCAGATACTGACGACCTATTCTGACGATGTACTGGCTGCATAACCTCTTAAAATCTGAGTCAAGATGGGCCTCATAGCAGGTGCTATGCTTGCGGGCAGCTATGCCCATGCTTTCAATCGCTGTTGGCTCGTTCAATCGAAGCTATTCTTAACTACCCCATACACTCTTCCGACTGTGCTGAACATGTCTTTAATGAGGGGAGGAGAGTAATTTGCTTCCAAACACCGCTGGCCTAGCTCCACTATGAACAAAAAAGATTAGGTGCCAAAATTCTGATCAGGTTGGAGGGAAATCAAGAGGACACCATAAATAAATATAAGTTGGCCAGTTCTGCCATAATTGTCAAGTTTAGTGGGCTTTATTCTTAATTATATGGGCATCTGAAAAATTTTTTGCTTCATCTAATCCGTACTATATTAATATAACAAGAAAATGCAAAACAACTTTTCGTATTCATTTCCCAAGAATGAGAATCCCACTTACATATCTGTGTAGGTTAATTTAGAAGTTTTGCCCTCACCTCCAAATGGCTGTCAACGCTGTTTATTGTGGGTGTGATTACCATACTCTTGTGCATTGAAAATGAGTTTTCTAGTGAACGATAACCCTGAAGGTGGCATTTTACATCAAGTTATCTTCATAGGTAATATAATTTACGCTTGTGGTTTTGTACCTCGAGTAATGTATTTGAAGAGTGAAAGGCATAATGAAAATTACATTTCACTCTTAATAGATGAAATGTAAAGAACGAGTTGGTCGAGAAAAAAATGGGAACCATTCAAAAAGTGAGAATTAATGCAGCGAAGCGAACAACTGAAAAAACAACAAAGAAAAGAGTACAGAAGCTATGTACATTTTGTGATATTAAAATACACACAACTGAGATGAAATATCTGTAAATAGATAGCATTGCTACAATGTGCAGTTCTTTAAACTTAAGACATTTACCAAAACAAATCCCAACGGGTCTCGTGTATGAAGCTAATGAAAGCAAGAACTGGAAGTGATGCAATCAATCAGAATTCAGCTTTTATGTTATCAGGCATGGTCTGAAAATTAAAGCAGAAGTAAAGTTGGTTACTATGGACAATACTGCCGGTTTTTAACTGCGACAGCTTGTTCATAGAAAATCTCTAGCATGAAAATCTACAGAAAGGTGAGGTCTACAGCTTTGAAATATGGTTGTCATAAACTTGACGAAAATCACTTGAGTTATTTTATTTTTTGAGAATTAATATAATGTTACGTCTAGTTCAGAGCCTGGAGGCCAATGCATGGCATAGGGATTTAAAAAACAACAAACCACCCCCTCAAGGCCTACACGAGACATAAAACAATGTATAAAGTCTGCCTAGGCTAATCCTTTAAAGGTACACCAAAACAAGAAATGAATGATACAAGTAATTAAGAGATATAGTTGTTCTCACGTTCTGCATGATCCTGACACCAACAGTCTTGTGAAAATCCTGTAAAGAACAAAGTCTTAATTTTCTGATGATCTGCTCATCTTCATCTGGAGAGAAACAGAGGAGGGACTTAACATCCTTTTTGTCCTACTGCAGACAGGACACAGCAGGGAGGCTCATGCTTCGGCCACTTGTCTTACAGCTTGTCACAGAACAGTGAGGAGAAGGGGAGACATGGGACACACGGAAAGATTTCTTGATAGACTTATGTTTAACTGCAATCCTATCCTTAGGAATTAGATGAGCAGGGGTCCGACACCCTGACAGTGCCCCTGATCAGCTGTGTGACAAGGCCTTGACATTTTTTGAGGAGGCTTGGTGAGCTTATTGGCAGCCTATAAAGCACAGCGCTGTCCATTAGATAGTGGCTGTGCTTGGTACCTCGCAGCTCAGTGCCTGTGGCGAAACCAACCTCACCACTGGGTTTTGGAGGGGCCTGTTTAAACGCCTCTTGCCTCAGGATTATGGCCCATACTAACTTTTAAACCCCTGAACCTATTCCAGGGAATTTTGGATAGGTTTGTCCCCCAAGTTATACTGTTTCAATTGATGTAAGTTATATGTATGGACAATGTAACCTCACAAAGTTGGAACAATTTAAAATAAGTGTAACTTGTCAGCTGGGGAGGAATATGCTGGGTGTGTCTCTATTGTCCCATTGTGCCATTGTCCCATTGTGTGTTTAAATGGTGATGTCTGTCCTGTTGTCTCCACATGTGTATTGGCGACCTCCCTTTGTCCTGAGAGATAATTGGATTGCCCTCAGTTGTCTCCGGGACAGAGAGGAGGAAACCATGATGCATTGTGGGGATGTGTTGTATCTGTTCTGTGTCGCCTTCTCCCTTCTGGTCCTCTAGGGGGCGTGAACGATTGGTTGCTGTACTTGCATTGTGTGTGTTGTAAGATATTGATTGGTTGGATTTGAAAACCCTGTGGGCAGTACTATGTTTGTTTTTTATGAATAAAAGAGGCTGTACCTGAAGTACAGTCAGACCACTGCTTGACCCTCAACATGGATCCTCGTCTCGTTCTTGGGGGGATTCACTGTATGCTGTTAGAGACTGATTTCCTGGAGTGTAAGCTGATTGTATGCTTTTCCTGTTCGTCTGCTGGCAGCTATTCGTGAGGTTCCAGTTTGGAGTGCTATTTTGTATCCAGTTCGGGAGGTTGGTGTTCGGCAGTAGCTATGCCTGTCTCTCAGAAAGGGGCATATCGCCTAAACGAATTTTAACCCCTTGTCTGCTGAAACGGTCCGTTACAGTGCCATTCACTTGAATAGGACCTGTGCTGCACCTGGACCATGTTACCAATGACCTAGGCCTAGGAAGAGGGTGAGTGCCGCAGTTTCTTGACACAGCTGACTGGTGGGGGTATCGAGAGTCAGAACCCCACCAATCTGACATTGATGACCTATCCTGAGATGCTTCAAAATCTTGGACCACCCCTTTAAGCAATTCTAGACATCAAAAAGCTATGGAAATCTGGCGGAAAAGAAAACAAAATGTGAACACACCTCATATAAAAGCCATATAAAGTCAAAATTCTATGTATTCTGATAATTAATACTCAAAGTAATGATTGAACAGCTCAGTTTTCTATCATGTGTGATATGAATAACCTCGCATGACTAGCATAATGGATATGTAAAACTTCTACTGGCCAACTATAAATTCTAACTTACTACAATGAATTCTATTTTCGTGCTGGCAGGAGCCCCAGAACTCAGGAGCAGAGCTCCGAATTTGTGGTGTCATTAAAGAATTTGTGTAAATGTTTGTGCGATTATTAATAATCTCCAGATCTGTGGGATCTGTGCTCAGTAAGGAACCAGATGCTTTTAGTGGAAGACTATTTATTGTGTGTCCCATGGGATCAGTTCTTCTGATTCTTTTTCCCCTGAGTAAGTTACACCAGACAGCTCTGTGCTAATATTCCACAAAATAAATCTGTTTAACCAGTTCAAGGCTAAGCAAGCAGTGCAAGGGATTAGAATTTTCCTATTATAACTTTGGGGCTGACATTACAAGTGTTCTTGGACGAAGTCCAGCAATTGTTTAGTATAAGTCACAGGTGGTCACAAGGAAAACTAGTTTCTGCTGTGATAGCACTGGGATGGAAACCTGGACCAAACGGCCAAGAACACAATTATGACAGTGGAGAGTTGAAATACTCTACACCAATTCTGCATTACGTATGATGTATACCATTTTTCTGTGTACAGTAATTTTGGTTGTAGAAACCAAATCTGAACTTAGAAGTGCCCTACTCCTTATACAGTGTGATGTCCAAAATGGTATTCAAAATTCATCTTCTAGAAGGGTAGTCTTCTCAAAGGAGGCGAGACTATGGATTAAGGGTTAGATTGAAGAGGTTTCATTGTAGAGTATATTTTGCTTAGATTTTTATGTGATTTTCATTATATTAGAAAAAATATGTCAGGTTTAGACCTGCACTTCTAAAAGAAAAATGAATGTTTATGGTCCTGCAGATTTTTTTAAAAAAATGCTCACGGATGCACCACAGCCTCTTCAAACAGCTGATTTATAAGGGTACCAGGAGTCCGACCTCCACCAATCAGATATTGATGACCTATCTTGAGGATAGGACATCGACATTTTAGTCTTGAAAAGGCTGTGTGATGAAAAGCAGGGGATTCAGAGATTTATAAAGATGGTAGCAGAAAAACAGAATTAAAGCGGTGATGGCTCCGTCACATGATTGACACTGGCAGTGCCTTACAGACCCTATTGACTCACAGTGGGATTTGTTGGGTTGTGTTAGTTTACAACAGAAATAACACTGAGCTCTACCCTATTATTTTCCATCATATGGAATATGTGATGGAGCCTCTGATGCAGATTTGACTTCAGCCTAAATTGGAAATCATGTTCTATGATGGACTTGAGGATCAAAGCAATTCTTTTGCTATAAATCATAACTACCATCAGGTTAAAGGGGTCATTCAATTTTTTCTATTTCATGTCCCACTTTTGATTAGAGTGACAACTTTTTTACTGGTCCTAACTAAAAGATACTTACCGGGCCAGCGAAACGCTCCAGGTCCAATTATATGCTCATGGGACTTCCAGGATCAAGTGCCGTACATTGTGCATGGGGTCCTAGGCTGGTTACAGCACATGAATGAGAATGCATCTCTCGTCACAGCTCTAAAGGGAGATTCATCCTAACGCATGCTGAGGGTTGTAACCAGGCTAGGATCACGTGCACAGCGTACAGCACATGATCCCATAAGCACCAGGAGAACATAATTGGACCAGGAAATCAGTGCTTGCCCAGTAGGCAACGTTTAATAAGAAACAATGAAAAAGTTGTTACTGCAATGGGGGGGCATTAAATAAAATTTAAAAAATTGCTAAGCCCCTTTAATGCCACATATAATATGGACTTCAAGTACAACAGATTCTTATGTAACATAGTAAAGAATATATATACATCTGCGTTGAATACACAATATATCTTATCCGTCTATCCATGTATTTTTCAATGGGTAGAGTCAAACAATTCAAATCCTGCCAATTACAGATAACAGCTTCATAAAAAGCAGTGTTTATTATAACAGCAAAGTCGTAAAAGTAGGAAGATTTATCTGTAAAGAGCAACCTGCTCATAGTTTGTTTTAGGCAAATAATGTAGCTCTATGATAATAAACCTTGTGCTGCCGGCTGACAGATACATTCAATCTTACAAACATGTTTTCATGGCATCCATGGCTAAGATGACAGATACTAGACCAATAACGGATGACTTTATCTTCTCCACTCACAACAGTGATTCCACTAAAAGCTATATACCATTGAAAAACAATTCCTATGGGGAAAATCCCAGAACAAAATGCCATATCTAGAGCAAAACACCGAAAATGCAAAAACCCAATGCAAAAGTCCTCATGCAACAAAAAAAAAAAAAAAAAAAAAACACTTTGTAGTTACATTTTTAGTCTTTGTAGACTTTTAGGTCGTATTTGGGTGCATGGCAAAAAAATGAAAGAATAAAATTATAAAATAATTTTAGAATGATGTCATATGTATCATATGTAAATAACCATGTAAAATTTGGAAAAACGTAATAAAGATTTATTAAAGAAAAAAAATATGTATCATTTTGAATAATTTATTTAACATTTTGATTCTGCTAAATGTCTTCTGTGTTTCTTCCAGTCTTAGGTTCCCTTAGGGTACTTCCAAACTAGCGTTTTTCTTTTCCGGCATTGAGTTCCGTCCTAGGGGTTCAATACCGGGAAAAAACTGATCAGTTTTATCCTAATGCATTCTGAATGGATAGAATTCCGTTCAGTATCCATCAGGATGCATCAGTTCAGTCCCTCTAACGTTTTTTGGCCGGAGAAAATACCACAGCATGCTGTATTTTTCTCTCAAGCCAAAAATCCTGAACATTTGCCGGAATGCCGGATCCGGCATTAATTTCCTTTGAAATGTATTAGTGCCGGCATTAAAATTGCCTCATTGACGGATCTGTTCTTTCAGTCCGCGCATGCGCAGACCTTAAAATCTGTAAAAAAAATAAATAAAAATACCGGATCCGTTTTTCCAGATGACACCGGAGAAATGGATCTGGTATTTCAATGCATTTGTCAGACGGATCCGCATCCAGATCCGTCTGACAAATGCCATCCGTTTGCGTCTGGATTGCCGAATCCGGCAGGCAGCCCCGGCGACGAAATTGTCTGCCGGAATCCTCTGCCTCAAGTGTGAAAGTACTGGCCAATTTTGCAGACGACTGTCGGTTCCTTCCCGGCAAGTGCTTGCTCGTCAGTGAAGCAGACCGGTGCATTTACATGCAGTGATCTCCTCCACAGTATGGGGAGGAGCAATCACTAATGCCATTGCTTGACCCCATACAGACTCGGCAGCAGATCGCTGTCTACACTTATCTCTTGCCGGCAAACTACAATTTAGGTGCCTACACAAACGAGCATATTACCTGACGAACTAGCATTTTTCTCATTCATCGGGGAATCGGCAGCACCTTTACACCACCAGATAATCGCTAACGAGTGTCCCTATGAATACTTGTTAGCGATTATCTGGCATGGTCTCTGCCCATTAAAGGGCCATTTAGACTTATTTGCACCTAGTTAACCACAATGGGACAGTAACCAAGAAAAACATCATTTAATTGAGAAGTAACACTGGATGTGACATTGACAAATAAATGCTCCAATCCTCAACTTTCTGGGAACCAGCAAAACTATCTCTTTGCCTTTGCGAGCAAATGTAGCTGTACTAGTTTGGCATGATATTTCAGTTTTCAAAACCACTGCATGAAATACATTTTATACAAGGCTGCCAAAAAAAATATGTGTAGTAAAAAGAGTGTAAGCAGCACATTGTGGAAGCCTGAAGGCAGCAGGAACAGCAGAGACTTTAACATGTTCTGTCAGCTTGCCATCATTCCAATTAGGTTATGAGATCTTAGCCGTAAAGTTTTCTGACAGAGTAATCATTAGTGCTCCATTTGTGGTAAGGAGGATTACAGCTACAGAGAGAAGAGCCGTGGTATCAAGAGAGGCCATAACTTAAAGCACCCAAGCTACATGTAGATAGTGCAGGGGTGAGCAGAACGCCTTCTGTGATTTGGAAATGGCTACATATATTTAGGAATGCTTCAGTGAAGATAATATCTGACACTTTTAGGAACAGGTGATGTGTAGAGAATAGGGAAGTATAGTAGAGCAGGACCAAAATGTGAGACAGAAGGGTCAGAGAAGGCATTTGCTGGGACAGTAACCAGGTAAAGGGGTGAGTCAGACAATGAACAGAAGAAAGGTCAGAAAGAAATCCAAGAACCAGAGATATTGCAGAAAAAAAATATTTGTAGAGTACTGGTACCACTTCTAGTTCAAGCACAAAAGGGTCGCAAAGGAGGTTGCAGTGCACCTGCCTTCAAAGAGATTGTGTGAACATGCTACAGCAGAAGCACAGTGGTGGAGTGAAGGAATGGAAATTGGGCTAAGTAGCCATAATTCCATTATAGGTCCCAATATCAGTCAAAACTCTGTCTAAACCCTGCCTAAATGTTCATATTGTTTAGTATTTCCAAAGTGTATTTAAAGGGATAGTCCAACCCCGAGCAAATTTTAGACAATGGTATAAAATAAAATAAATAATACCTTACCAATACCACCCTGCTCCACTGCAAACCCTTCCCCAGTCCACGGTCCCTGCTTTTTTTGCTCCAGCAATGGCATGTTGACACCACATGTGACCGCTACAACATGTCACCACTGGAGAAGAACAGAGACCAGGGGAAACTGGGGAAGCACTGGCACCGGAGCAGTAGGGAGTGATGAAGTATTATTTATTGTGCTTTTTCACACCACTGTAACCTTTTTTCTTAGAAAATTATATATTGTATTTTGTCCTTGTTAAGAGTTAAAGGGTCACTGAGTATTCATAAAACAATTTATGTCAGTGACAAGAGTTTTGATCAGTTGGGGTTCAAATGCTCACTGATCGTTAGAACGAGGAGATAAGTGCTCACATATCGCACTTGCTCTGCTCACTTAAGGAGAGAAGTCAAAACAGACTTTAATAGAAAGCCTAAGGGCCTGTCTCCATTCCGTTCCCTGCGAGTGCATCTCTCTCCTCTTTCTAGCAATTGGTTGGGGTCTCAGTGCTCAGACCCCTATCGATCAAAACTTTTGATAGGTCTCTATAACATATCAAAAGTGTTTAAATGACTACTAGGCCATGCATGCATGCAGTCAGTTCAGTTTTCATGGTAAAGGCTATCATAGTATCAGTCAGCATTCTATGTGGTAGTTGGTCATGTAAAAAAGTATCACAAACAGAATTTATAGTTGAACAGAACATTTTTTTACTATTAATTCAATTCTAAAAACATAAACTTCTAAAAAGATTGAAAAACCCTGTAAATTCTTTGCTGTGGTATACAGCATTTCTCCAACATACACCCAAACATTACACAGCTATTGAAAATCTGGTTACCATGCTCTTTGACCTAGGCAATAACAAGGCTGTCACTTCTTCGAAGATGGACAGGACAATAAACAGGACAATGACTTCGGATATATATTAGGTTGAAATGTAAAGAGAATAGCTTGAACTTCGGCTTCGAGGTCTGGTACATTACTTGAAGACAATATTTTATCTCATATATTTGAAGATCCAAAACTTGTGTTGTATGGAGAAAGTCAAGTTCCGAGTCTTCAACCACAGACATTATGCATCAGGTAACAAACTAATTTCTGCTCAGCCCTGTTACACGTATACATTTCAATGCTACCCTCAATGACTACATCTGTAATGTTGAAGCCAACTGTAGAAATGGAATACAAATGATTGCCAAAGTTTCAGCTCCCACATAGTATTGTTTAATACAATAATATGTCTTTCATTTGCCATTAGGAACTTGATGGGAAATTCTGGTTAGAAGAAGTTATCCCTTATCCAGGGATAACTGGATATAGGATAACTGTTTGATTGGTGTGAATCTGACCACTTGGATCCCCACCGATCATGAGAATGGTGTCCCATGCCCCCATTCTGAATATAGCAATGGCCATGTGCACCACCTCTCATTTCAAAGTTTTTGAGCATGCCAGGGATAGTCAAGCACTGTACTTGGATATCTCTAGCAGTCCCATAGAGATGAATGTCCATGCAGTGCACATGCTTAACCAGCTGCTTCATTCATGTGAAGACATGGGATGCCCATTCTCCTGATCTGCTGGGGCTAACTTTTTCTAGATTACCACTTCAAAGTAGTTTTATGGGAGTTTAAGAATATTGATGGCCTATCTTATCTGATCGGTGGGGATCCGACTCCCAAAACCCCTGCTGATGGGCTGTTTGAAGAGAGCTCTTCCTAGAACAGTGGCATCAACTTCATCAGTCACATGGCCTAGGCACAACTCAGTCCCACTCAAGCCAATGGGCCTGGGCTGCAATACCAAGCACATCCACTATATAATGAACGACACTCTTCAAACAGCTGACCGGAGGTAGTACCAGGTACCGTTACCCCACATAACTAATATTGGTGACCTAACCTAAGTATAGATTGTCAATATTTTCCACCTGGAAAACCACTTTAGAGTAGTCCATCATTTACTTCTGACACAGAATTAGACTATTTGTGTATATGCTTGAAGCATTTCCCAGTGCAGATAGTGACATGTCCAATTACAAAAATACATGCAAAAAAAATGTCACTAGAAAGTAAATTGATAGCATATGTTATCCGGGCGGTTCCCTTACAAGCATGATTTCTGTTATCTTTTGAACTTTTTCAACATTTTGGGTGCCATTTATGATTCTGAAATCCACCTAAATTAGGCGTATTTGAGGTGCAGATAGCTATTTGTGACTTCGCCCCGCTCACGCCAGGTCTAAATAAGTGGACATGGTGTGGACAAGCTGGCAGGCCTGTCTCATTTACCATTTTCTACGCCTTTTTCAGGCGTAGAAAAAGGTCTAAAAGGTAAGACAGCTACCGTAGGAAGCTGTTTTACATTTAGAACTGGCGCTGGAAGCGCCAAAGTTATGGAGAGACCGCAGGCTTAGGGCTTTATTATAACTGGTGTCGAAAATGCTGGTCTTAATAAATGTGCCTCTTCATCCGTATATCAAAGACCTGGAGAAATAAATGGATTTGGAATTAAACCATAAAATCTTAAGCACAACATCAGATCTGATATCTGGTTCCATCACAATCATTTACTTTTTGCCATGCATCCCTTGCAACCTAACCCATACCGCCAAGCAGTCACATGTTTACTTAGGAATGTATACTTTGCCTTTCATTTCTTAGAAGTATGCTATAACGGCTTATAAGTAAAAATAGGCCATAAGTGAACATGCTTGCCCTGGCATGGAAAAGCCTCTATAAAATTCTCCATTAATGGGAAGTGCTTGGAAATGTACGTCAGTATTAAGTGAATTCATTTCAGTTGGATAGATGAAACATTAAAGGGAATGAACAGATTTATTAAAGAGACAAATCCTTGCTGAATAAATAATGTATAGCAGGGGCATACACAGATCTCATATGGCCCAATAACAAATGTTACCATGGGCTTGCCCCCCCTCCTCACCCAGTTTCCCAGTATGCATGCATCAAACACTCCCAAGCAAAACAGAATGCAAAGTGTGACTCTCCAGATTTAGGATAAATTATTAATTAAGAGATTATAATAAACAAAAAAGACTCCCTCACCCAACATATCTGTCTTCTATGTTGGAAAAAGTGAAAAAAGTGCTTTAAAAGTATGGCGTACATGCTGAGCACCCTACTGCTCAATGTATTTATACCAGATAAGTGGCATAAATACACCAATCCATCTCCTGCGTCCCTTCAGACAGTACATTTTAAAATTGGCTGACTGCAGCCACTACAAGGAGGAGCTAAGTGCATGAGAATTTATACAGTCACCATTTACTTTAATGGAAGCTGTAAATCTCTTTGCACTGAACTCCCATTGGCAGATGATAGAAAATACTGTAAATCTATGCTGGAAACATAAGAAACAGATCAGCGTCCCCCCCTGGGCTTCATAACATAACAGCTGAGTCAGATCCAGCTCCTTGGTTGCTAGGGATACACCGTCTAGGAACCAAAGTCTATCCATTAGGGTTGTCAGGCAGCATGCCCCTGGCAATATCACGATCGGCGTAACTGTCACATACGTGACACGGAGGGAGGAAAAGAGGGAGGCCCTGCCCTAGTGAGAGGGAAGGTGGTGACCCCTGACTCACCTTGCGGCTGGCGCCTGGCTGCCCTGTCGTCCCTAGACGGGTTCCTCACCCGTACGCCGATCACGTGCCTAAAACCCTGGCTTTCCCTAGGATGAGCCCTAGATAGTGAACAGGGCGGTGGGAACACTAGTCCGCACCACTAGCTCTAAAGGAAAACACCAAGGGGAGGACAGACAATACAAACTAAACATATAATCCCAGGTGGGCAACAACAGGAGACAACAAAAGCCCAACAGGGATCCGGAGGGTAGCACTCTGGAACAACAACCAGATTCTCAGCTCCAGTGGGTCAGCATAGATGTCCAGGCAGGAAGCTCTATAACTGGCAACAAGAGAAGTGTGAGAGGAGAATATAAGGAGTTTGGGAGTGGCAGACAAGAAACAGCTGAGGAGGAGAAGCTACGGATCCCTGAGTGAGACAAAAAGGATAGCAAGGCAAACACAGAAAACAAACACTAAGAAACACCGTGATCTTTAGACATAAAGCGCGCAGCCACCCGCTGCGACTTCTGACCCCGGGTATAACGGAGTCAGACGTGGCTCTTGACACCCTGTCATGGTCTTACCTCCTTGCTGTTCTCCTTCGTTTGACATGTGCTGGCGGCCATCTTGGTTTCTGGGTTTCTTGTAGCCTCCCACCCTGTGGCTCCTCCTTCCCACTGGGAGGAGCTGGATGCCTAGCTCATATATATAGGAGGTCTGTGGCTTCAGTTCCCTGCTTGGTCCTCCTGTGCTCACATGCTTCTAAGACTGCTGCTGCTTCTGGTTCCTGATCCTGGCTTCGTCTGACTACCCTGCTGATTCCTGATCCTGGCTTCGTCTGACTACCCTGTTGGTTCCTGATCCTGGCTTCATCTGACTACCCTTCTGGTTCCTGATCTCTGGTTTCGCAAGACCCTGCTTCGGTTTAGCCATCCGTTTGGACTTTTGCCTTACAGCTTTATTTTCAATAAAGCCTTCTTATTTCCACTCATCTCTTGTTGTACGTCTGGTTCATGGTTCCATGACATTAGGACCAAGCCATGAATTCTGACGGTACAGGGCCATCCTCGCTACCTACGCTGGTTGCCAGACTTGATCAGCAGGATCACCTGTTGGGTCGGTTCGCTGTGGCGTTGCAAACCCTGCTTGAACGCACGGCTCATTTAGCTTCCGTTGCCGATGGGTCGGTTGTCGCTCCTGGGCCCGCTCCTACTGCCGCTCCGGTTGTTGCGCCAGAGTCTACCCCGACACCTGTTGCTGCGCCTGCGGTGTTTCGGGGTATGACCGGTTCTGCCACCTTCCACAGCGCTTTGGGGGAGAGCCAACTCAGTGCCGAGGTCTCCTTAACCAGGTGGGCATTTACTTCGAGTTGCTGCCACATGCCTTTCCTACTGAGAGATCAAAGGTGGGCTTCTTGATCTCGCTGCTCTCGGACAAGGCCTTGGCCTGGGCCAGCCCTTTATGGGAGAACAACAATCCGGTGGTTGCCGAGTTTTCCGGTTTTGTTGCTTCTCTTCGGAAGGTATTCGATGTGCCGGCTCGTGCTGCCTCTGCTGCGAAGCTCCTTATGTCCATCAGACAGGGTTCACGATCCGTAGCTGAATACGCCATTGAGTTTCGTACCCTGGCAGCAGAGGTGGGCTGGAATAATGAGGCTCTGGTCGCTGCTTTCTCTCATGGTCTCTCGGATGCCTTGAAGGATGAGGTTGCAGCTAAGGACCTACCTGTGGAGCTCGAGTCTCTTATTTCTTTCCTGATTTTGATTGACACCAGACTCAGGGAGAGACCTTCCTTTCAGGAGAGCCTGCGGAGGCCTTCTAACAGATTGGCGCCTACGTTTGCTGTCCCACCCGTGCCTCCCTCTCCTCCCACGCCTCCTGGGGATGACTTGTCTGGGGGTGAACCCATGCAGCTGGGGTTTGCTCGCCTGTCCGAGGGGGAGAGGGTACTCCGGAGACGCGAGGGCCGATGCATGTACTGTGGTCTCGGTGGGCATTTTCGGTTGGCATGCCCGAACCGTCCGGGAAACGCTCGCACCTGAGATCCTGTCGGGGGCAGATCTTGGGTGGAGTCTCCTCGTCCCCGGTTTCCCGTGTTGACAAACCACTGATTACTGTTGTCCTCTCCTGGGTCGGGGGCTCGGTGACGACCCAGGCGTTGGTGGACTCTGGTGCTGGTGGTTTGTTCATTGATAGTGTGTTCGCTGCCGCCAATTCCATTCCTCTGCAGCCTCGAGGTTCCCCACTGGCTCTTGAGGCGATAGACGGCAGACCCCTTCTGCCGCCACACGTGACTCATGAGACCCTTCCAGTGGGGATGGCCATTGGTGCCGTTCACAGAGAGTCGGTCTGTCTCCAGGTTATTTCGTCTCCACACTACTCGGTGGTCTTGGGGTACCCCTGGCTCCAGAAGCATAATCCGACTTTCGATTGGAAATCGGCCGAGATCCTCTCGTGGTCACCGCAGTGTGGGGCTAGTTGCATCCATGGGCCTGTCAAGTTGCTGTGTACTTCCTCGGACTCTCTGTTGCCTCCTGAATACGAGGAGTACCGGGATGTATTCGATAAGGTGCGTGCGGTTGCCCTACCTCCGCACCGCCCATACGATTGTGCCATAGAGTTACAATCTGGTGCCGTTCCTCCTCGTGGCAAAGTCTATCCACTGTCGGTAGCGGAGAATGAGGCCATGGAGAAGTACGTGAGGGAGGCGCTTTCACGCGGACACATTCGCAAATCCTCGTCCCCGGCAGGGGCTGGATTTTTCTTTGTGAAAAAGAAGGGCGGTGAGTTGAGGCCTTGCATCGATTACAGGGGTCTCAATCGCATCACGATCAAGAACGCTTACCCGATACCCTTGATTTCCGAGCTGTTCGATCGCCTCAAAGGGGCCACGGTCTTTACCAAACTCGACCTGAGGGCGGCATATAACCTGGTAAGGATCAAGGCGGGCGATGAGTGGAAGACCGCGTTTAACACCAGGACCGGTCATTATGAATCCTTGGTTATGCCCTTTGGGTTGTGCAATGCGCCCGCAGTCTTCCAGGAATTCATCAACGATGTTTTCCGTGACCTGTTGCAGCAGTGTGTGGTGGTCTATTTGGATGACATCTTGGTATATTCTGAATCCATGGAGGCCCACATTCTGGATGTCAGACGAGTGTTGCAACGGTTACGAGAGAACAAGCTGTTCGGTAAGTTTGAGAAATGCGAATTTCACCGATCCCAGGTAACCTTCTTAGGTTACATCATTTCCGCTGAGGGGTTCTCCATGGATCCTGAGAAGGTTTCGGCTGTCTTACAGTGGCCCCAGCCCAGTGGTCTTCGTGCCCTGCAGCGCTTTTTGGGCTTCGCCAATTATTATCGGAAGTTCATCAGGGACTTTTCCATGCTAGCCAAGCCTCTCACGGATCTGACCAGGAAGGGCAGTAATCCCCAGGTCTGGCCGCCCGAGGCTATCCGAGCTTTTGAGGCTCTAAAGTCCGCCTTTGTGTCGGCTCCGATTCTGTCGCATCCCAACCCTGGGTTGCCGTTTGTCCTCGAGGTGGACGCGTCTGAGACGGGAGTAGGCGCCCTCCTGTCTCAGCGTAGAACACCAGAGGGTCCTCTGCTTCCTTGTGGGTTTTACTCCTGGAAACTGTCTTCCGCGGAGTGCAACTATCAGATTGGTGACAGGGAGTTATTGGCCATCGTGCAGGCCCTTAAAGAATGGAGGCACTTGCTCGAGGGCTCGGTGGTTCCGGTTCTCATCCTGACGGACCACAAGAATCTGACCTACCTCTCTGAGGCCAAGAGATTGACACCACGTCAGGCCAGATGGGCTCTGTTCTTGTCACGTTTTAATTACGTGGTCTCCTACCTACCCGGTTCCAAGAACATCAGAGCGGATGCCTTATCACGGCAGTACTCCGAGCTGTCCGGGGAGGAGTCGATTCCGACTTCGGTCATACCTCCGAATCAGATCCTGGCCGCCATTCGCACCAGCCTGACCTCTCCCCTGGGTGAGCAGATTTTGGCGGCTCAATCTGGTGCTCCCTCTGGGAGACCCAACGGCAGGTGTTTTGTGCCTGAGGAGTTGCTCACTCGGTTGTTGCGAACCTACCATAACTCCAAGGCCGCGGGGCATCCTGGAAAGAATCAGCTGTCCTGGGCTGTTTCACGTCTGTTCTGGTGGCCTTCTCTACGTTCCGACATCGCCGCATATGTAGCGGCATGCTCCGTTTGTGCCCAGAGTAAGTCCCCTCGGCACCTTCCGTTGGGCCTTTTGCAACCCATAGCCACCGGGGAGCGTCCATGGTCACACCTGGGGATGGATTTCATTGTGGACCTCCCTGCATCCCGAGGCCATACGGTCATTCTCATGATAGTGGATCGGTTTTCCAAAATGTGCCACTGTGTACCTCTCAAGAAGTTACCCTCTGCACAAGAGTTGGCCTCGATTTTTGCCAGGGTGGTCTTCCGGTTGCACGGTTTGCCCAAGGAGATTGTGTCGGATCGGGGGAGTCAGTTTGTGTCCAGGTTCTGGCGCGCCTTTTGCTCCCAGTTGGGGATTCATCTCTCTTTCTCATCGGCCTACCACCCTCAGTCCAATGGGGCCGCAGAACGATCCAATCAGGCCTTGGAGCAATTCCTTCGTTGCTATGTCTCCGATCACCAAGACAATTGGGTTGACCTCCTGCCTTGGGCTGAGTTTGCCAGGAACACGGCGGTGAACTCTTCCTCTGGGACGTCTCCCTTCATGGCCAATTATGGGTTCCAACCTGCCGTGTTACCGGAGGTATTCTCTCCCCAGGATATTCCGGCTGTGGAGGATCACCTTTCCGTCCTACGTGCTTCTTGGGTACAGATCCAGAGGTCCCTTGAGGTCTCTGCGCAGCGCCAGAGACTCCAGGCTGATCGCAGACGAGCGCCCGCTCCTTCCTACCAGGTCGGAGACCGCGTATGGTTGTCCACCCGCAACCTCAACCTTCGAGTGCCCACTCCCAAGCTGGCGCCTCGCTTTGTTGGTCCCTTCCGAGTGCTTCGCAGGGTAAACCCGGTAGCCTATGCCCTTGCGCTTCCTCCTGGCATGCGGATCTCCAACGTGTTTCATGTCTCCCTCTTGAAGCCACTGGTGTGTAATCGTTTCACTTCCTCGATTCCTCGGCCTCGTCCGGTCCAAGTGGGCAATCGTGAGGAGTATGAGGTGAGCAATATCCTGGACTCACGCCTGGTCCGCGGCCGGGTGCAGTTTTTGGTCCATTGGCGTGGTTATGGTCCAGAGGAGCGTTCCTGGGTTCCCTCCGCAGATGTCCATGCTCCTGCCTTGCTCCGAGCCTTCCATGCACGCTTCCCTCAGAAACCGTTCCTTACTCCGCGGAGGAGGGGCCCTTGAGGGGGAGGTACTGTCATGGTCTTACCTCCTTGCTGTTCTCCTTCGTTTGACATGTGCTGGCGGCCATCTTGGTTTCTGGGTTTCTTGTAGCCTCCCACCCTGCGGCTCCTCCTTCCCACTGGGAGGAGCTGGATGCCTAGCTCATATATATAGGAGGTCTGTGGCTTCAGTTCCCTGCTTGGTCCTCCTGTGCTCACATGCTTCTAAGACTGCTGCTGCTTCTGGTTCCTGATCCTGGCTTCGTCTGACTACCCTGCTGATTCCTGATCCTGGCTTCGTCTGACTACCCTGTTGGTTCCTGATCCTGGCTTCATCTGACTACCCTTCTGGTTCCTGATCTCTGGTTTCGCAAGACCCTGCTTCGGTTTAGCCATCCGTTTGGACTTTTGCCTTACAGCTTTATTTTCAATAAAGCCTTCTTATTTCCACTCATCTCTTGTTGTACGTCTGGTTCATGGTTCCATGACACACCCTTGTGACAGGCAACCAGTCTGTATCACATTACTCACATCTTAAAGCACACTAGATACAAACCTTAGTGCAGAGAAGTAGCAATGCAGATTGTGAAAGCAATTTTCCAGTTCTTCACAAAATTTCTACATAATATGGTGAATGTATAATTAAAGTATCTGGTGCCCTCAATCCTTCTGCCACAGATCCACAGATCCACAGATTCCTAGTCCAAACTGCATTAATCTAAAATAGCTTCCAGCTTCTCAGACAACCCCATTTACACTATTCTTTGGTAATCTGAGACACAGACCCCTGCTCTTAGATTGAACAGTACTTCTGAGGTATGAGACGTGAAGAGGGAAGGAAAAGCTCAAATAACAAACAGCTTGAGGCTTCATTTCTGAACCAGCATGTAGCAGGATCCAACAATGGTACAATGATCTTCTCTGGAGGCAGCATGAGGTTCCGACTGGCCCACCATATATAGAGAATAGTTCACTGGCCTGAGTCTCTAAACAATACTAGGAACCCAATACAACAGGATGCCATAGACCAGAAGAACACAACCCCATTTGGAGTTGACGTTGGTGCCACATACTTGTCTTACGGGTCTATGTCCTATGAGATGATTGACAAAAAAAATTCACAACAAATACGCATTTCACTCAGGAACAAGCATGTGGGTACAAACATTCATAACCGACAATCATAATATGACCATCAAAATGGGCCTTCAACCATTGAACCTTCAACCATTCTGTCCACAGAAACTTCCAGGTAAACAAACAGAAAATGTACGAACCATGACCACTGAGATCTGCTCTCTTAGACTAATATAATACAGGGGTGTGGAATTCCTATCGCCCGACGCCTGGGACATGCAGTTCCGGGCGCCGGGCACATGCAGTTCTGGGCGCCGGGCAGGTAGTTTGTGCAGGCAGCTTAGCCCTGCGGGCAAGTAGCAGGCCTAGGGTTGCGCCGTGTTTTCCTCTAATACACAGCCCGGTGCAGCAAGTCCGGGCTGCTTACCGCAGTGTTATCAGCGCTCCTGTGCAGGCCGGAATTCGGGCGCCACGGGCCGGAAGTCAGCTCCCAGCGGAGGCACACGTTAGTCAGCGGCTGTAGTAGGAGCTCCTGACATGGTGGCAGCCCGTGCCGTGATAGATAGCCCAGCAGGTAGTGTGTGTGGTGAGTGCTCTGGGTCAGCTATGCTCTGCTGTCAGGCTGCCGCTCTGCTTCTTCTCCCTGGCATTGAAGTGTCAATAGGAGTGCTGCCAGGTTCCAACTTCCAGCCACTCACCCTCCATGAATAGGGGGGGGACGGGGACTTCCCCATACTGGCATGTACATCAAGGGGATTCACTGCCCCAGTATGGCATGTACATTAAAGGGATTCACTGCCCCAGTATGGCATGTACATTAAAAGGGATTCACTGTCCCAGTATGGCATGTATATTAAAGGGATTCACTGGCCCAGTATGGCATGTACATTAAAGGGATTCACTGGCCCAGTATGGCATGTACATTAAAGGGATTCACTGCCCCAGTATGGCATGTACATTAAAGGGATTCACTTAAATATGGTTTTGATTTAAAATTACTTTTTGTATCAGGACAAGAAGATTGTCATGAGGGACAAGTAGATTGAGACCCCGCTTTAGTCCTTCGACAAGTAGTTTTTTTTTAAATTTCCACACCCCTGTAATATAGTAGTTATACTCAGTGTTGCCCATAACATTACCAGTGGATCCTCTGGAGGGCCCAAGCTTTGAAACAATGGACAACTAATGTCTAGCAGAAGCTAAGGCTGACCTTGGAACCAATAACCAGATAACAGGTGGACATACTATATAAACAGCTTGTGCAACTGAATAGATGCCCAGTAGGATTAAAGGCTCACCAACATCTTATCAAGAAAAAACAATGCTTTCTAACGTCTACTTTAATATTTTTCTTGCACCGGAGCCCTTTGCAGTCTATGTCCACCTCTGAGCTAGATGTCATGCATGCATGATAGCATTACAGAGAGGATGGTCCCTCAGAATTATTTCCTCTGGT
The DNA here is from genome assembly GCF_014858855.1 of Bufo gargarizans. NCBI lineage: Eukaryota > Metazoa > Chordata > Amphibia > Anura > Bufonidae > Bufo > Bufo gargarizans. Next base: position 390,427,261 of record NC_058083.1, on the reverse strand, counting down.
GGGCCCAAGGAATTTCAGTCTGAATATGTAATATGTAATGTGCATGTAGAAACAACTAAGTCCAAAGAAACCTTTTAAATGACATCATACATGGGTGAAACATATCATTGGGACAGATCTATCAGGCCAGAGATATAAACCATGCATTATAGCATCTGCACCATTTCATGGTACAAGCATTATGGATACAAGGCCTACTAATAACCATTGAGGCAGATACATAGATCCTCTAATAAAAGCATACAGCTCACTCAGGCTTATAGGACCTACCTCTTACTAGCTAATAAATAGAAGTAAATGTTTCAGCATCTCAAGGTATTCCATTTTCTTCTGCCAGCTTCATGAATAACATTCCCTCGTACAGCTCACATTTAACCATTATTCATCTTGTGTTTGTCAAAAGATACGTCTTTATCTTGGACAGGGAATGGAGATATGAAAGTCATATTTCACACATTTCCACCCTAAGCAGAGATGAAGGAAATAGGTTTTCTTTCTATCGAGACTATTTATGAGGAAATGCGGCAGCAAAACCAATTCTCTGAAGACAAAGAGTAAACCATGTATTGACCATGAAGACACCGTGAAGGTGTCAATGTGAGGTCAGTACGACACTTGTATATGTTATCAATTGTCTATGCAGACTTCTAGCACTTGGATAGGATTGATTTTCTCCTTAGTAGATGAGTTACAAGACACTGCTGGCCCACCATAATAGACAATTCCAAACCATAGCAGGACAGCCCAAGAAAGCATTCATCATTCAGCAAGGATACATAGGTATTTAAAGTGCATACCTGCTGAGAGGTATAGCTTGGCTTGCCTTTACCTAGGACAGTGATTCAGTTTGTTGTCCTTGTTGTGTATCTAATAGCAGAGCAGAGTGACCTGTACCCTGTACTAGGTGCACATACCCCCATCAGCCCTCTCCTCGTAGACGTAGATTGACTATTTGATGCATCCACTGATTTTTCAGTAAGATATTACTGTCAAATGTTAAAGGTGTTTTCTGAGTGTTTTATCCTGATGACAATCCTCATGTCACCAATATCTGATCAGTGGAGGTCTAACATCTGGCAACCCCACCGATCAGCTGTTTGTGAGGCCACGGTGCTCCAGTAAATGCCATGGCCTACTCGCAGCTTACTAAGTACAGTACCTACATTGCATGAGCGGCACGAGTTCTCTGGGATGTGCCACCCCAGATAATCACATTGATTCCCATTATCCACAATTTTAAAAGAGTTGGCCAGTTTAAAAGAATCCAAGCTAAAGTAATCAGACTTGTACTTTTCAGTCACAAGCTTCTTGTCCACCCAACTGCCCATTCCCTGGCTATGTACACATCCCACTGCCACAAGTGCCACATCCATTGGAGCCTAATTGACCGTATGTATGTGTGCTGTGCCTCCAGAGACCATCAATGATATGGAATAATTACATAAGCAAGCAATTTCTATAACAGTAATAATATTAAAATGGACACAGAAAAGATTTGTTTTTCCATGATTTGTGCCATAACTCAGTCGGCCCGGCTGCATTTTCCTCAGTCTATAAGTTACTTTCTGCAAACCATGTGTCAACTAACACTTAGCAATATATGAATTGCAAGAGTCAGCTTTCCAGAAATCGTTCAGAGGGATAATTGATTGCCTGCTCCTTGTCCTTCACTGGTTTCCTAAAGCAATGCAGCAAGACACTTCCAAGCTGCCTTTCTAAATCTCAAAGAATATTTTTGGATGTCTATTAGAATTCAGCAGGTCACAGAAGTCCCGGCACCTTATTCTTACTTATACAGTTATCATAGCACTGATTGTAAGGTCACCATCAAATGAAAACACACAGGACTCCAGGATCTGTCTGCCCAGGAATGACAGATTTTTTTATAACCTTTTGGGCAGATATATTAATAGGGTCTTAACTGTATACCGCTAAAGAAGACCAGGCAGAAGATGTGCCAGCTTCATCACTGTGACACACGCTGCGGAATTGGTGCCTCTCGATAGAGATTAGACACTTTTCTGTTTCTTACGTTACACTATAATTTGGCACCAAAACGATGGCATTATTAAAGCTGGGGCACTTAGCCACTCGCTATTTTATAGACTTTACAAAAGTGTCTAGTTACAGTAGGCTCAAAACGTGCATAAAAAGCTTAAAAGGGTTGTCCTGCAAAAAATATGTTTTTCAAACCTGCACCTGCATCTGAATACTTTTGCAATTACATGTAATTAAACATGTAGCATAGCCACTGAGTTATTCACTGAAATCTATCTGTATAGCGCCTCCTGCTGTTTGCTCTTTTTCTAATTTCTCTGTCCTGCTCACTGTGATGGAAGCACACGCTCATTCCATCCTTAACTGCCACCAGCTGCAGTAGAAAGCACATGCCCCCTGAGAAAGGACATGCCCCTTAAAGGGGTTATCCCATCTTAGACAATGGGGGCATATTGCTAGGATATACCCCCATTGTCTGATAGGTGCGGGTCCCACCTGTGGGACCCGCACCTACAAGGAGAACAGAGCCGGGGAGTGTTGTGGCTGGAGGACCCCGGGTTTCCCGAGGTCCTTCCACCACCAGGTGCAGCTCCCCGCCTCTCCCATATAAGAAGTGGGACTCGCACCTATCAGACAACGGGGGCTATCCTATCTCTGGACCCATGTGAGGTACAGGGCTGTTTTTCAGATTGTTAGAAAAAGATGGTCATTTAATATATGATATTGAATTTTCACTTTTTTACATTAATCATGGGAAAACCCATATACCGGTAATAAATGTGATGCTCATCTCAAATCCATCAATCCATCCATGCATGCATCATCAATTTTCTACCCCTGTTTGTGCTTAAATTCTATACTGGAACCTCCATGGCTACCGGAATTTCTGGATTAAAGGGCTTCTGTCACCCCACTAAAGTCATTTTTTTTTTTTGGGCTAGTTACATTCCTTATAGTGCGATATATGAGAATATAATGTTGTCACTTACTTTCATTCAGCCGTTTATTATAAAAACAAAGTTTTATAATATGTAAATCAGGTCTCTACCAGCAAGTAGGGCGTCTACTTGCTGGTAGCCGCCGCAAAAAACCGCCCCCTCGTCGTGTTGATTGACAGGGCCAGCCGCGATCTCCTCCTCCGGCCGGCCCTGTCAGCATTTTAAAAATCGCGCGCCTCTGTTCATTCGGCGCAGGCGCTCTGAGATGAGGAGGCTCGTCTCCTCAGAACTCCCTCAGTGCGCCTGCGTCGATGACATCACCGAAAGAACTTTGTTTTTATAAGAAACGGCTGAATGAAAGTAAGTAACACCATTATATTTTCATATATCGCACTATAAGGAATGTAACTAGCCCAAAAAAAAAAAATGACTTTAGTGGGGTGACAGAAGCCCTCGTGGACCACACTTACTAATGTGACTGTGTCAGGAACTTGTCATAAAATGCAGCAATTACCAAGTACCTTTTTAGCGTTATTCTTTTCCGGTATTGTAATCCGGTAAAGGGTCTCAATACTGGAAAAAAACGCATCAGTTTTGTCCTAATGCATTCTGAATGGAAAGCAATCCGTTCAGTATGCATCAGGATGTCTTCCGTTCCGTCCCTTGTACGGTATTTTGTCCGGCCAAAATCCTGGAACAATACCGCACTTGGCATTAGTTTCCATAGAGATGTATTAATGCCGAATCCGATACCAAGTGTTCCGGAAATTGCCGCATCGCTGGATCTGGTTTTCCGGTCTGTGAATGTACAGGGCTTTTGATCTTCGAAAAATGTAAATACCGGATCCGTTATTCCGAATGAGATGGATACGGAATTTCACCTGCCTGCCGGATTCTAAAATGCTAGTGTGAAAGTACCCTTAGAAGCGCATCTAGTTTTAGCCACATTTATGATTCAAATGCAAAAGAAAATACACCATAGCTACCACAGCTCACCAGGAACAGTGGCTACTTGGAAAAGGAGTGTGGCTCAGCGTGAGAGCGGCATGGTCATGAGATTTCGGCACAAAATAACCCTACCAATAGTTGGTATAGAGTTAGACAAAAGTGTTTATCCCTGCACCAGATTTATCATCCAGCCTGAGCCCCAGTGATAGATTTGGCGCATGTCTAGACAACCAGTCTCAGCTTACGTGGCTTAATTTAAGGGCTCATTCACACAAACGAAGGGCTCCATGCACATACTGCGGACTGCAAATAGCGGTCTGTAATATGTGGGCACTGGCTGTGAGCACTCCGTTTTGCGGATGCGGACCCATTATCCTAACTTTTGCGGCCCGGAGGCACGGATCAGAAGCCCATGCAAACACTTGCAAATGCTTCTGTGGGCTTTCAGGTCCGTGCCTCCGCACCACAAAAGATACGACATGTCCTATCTTTTGCCGTATTTTGTTGATCACAGACTCATTTAAATCAATGGGCACGGAGTGCACATGGCCAGTGGCCACATATTACAGACCGCAGTATGGGCACAGAGCCCTTACGTTCGTGTGACTGAGCCTTTAGATTTAGTAAAACTGCCCCTGTGTGTAGTCCTGGTTGTTTCACAGAAGCCAAACCGTACACTAGAGAAGCGAAGGATTATTTCATTCTGGGCACAAACCCTATTTTAGGATTTAATAGTCAAATCTTTTTAATTTATTTAAAGCCGAGTAAAACAGAGAGCCATAAAATGCTCCAACAAAGAAGCAGGTTCTCAATTTTTAATGATTACCACAGTCTGGTTGTGATGATGTATTCCTAAAAAAGAGGCCATTTGTTAATATGACACTCAGCAGAGCACAACGGAAAGTAATTGTGTATCCACAGATCTGCAAGAGAAGCTATGAAACACAGGGACATTTCCAAGCTGCCACACTTAGGCTCCGTCAGCATCTGGAAATGACCCGCGCCGCAGCGACCTTACAGAAACCCGAGAAATATGTGCAGGTGCTGTATCCAGAGAGAAAAGTATCCCAGGCCAATACTGTAATGCTTAATTCATTATTTTGATATATTATTAGGATTTGAGGATATGTTCTTCTTGTATTTCTCCTATAAATCAATATATAGACTGATAACTGGGTGGTATCATATCTCTGAGCAGGGGTGTGGCTACCAAAGGGAAGCGGCTGCTACGGGGCCCGAAATCAGGAAGGGGTCCAGGAGAAGGACAAGTGGATGTACTTTTAGAGCCCAGGGAGCAATGAGTATACTTCTCCTAGTCCTAGCACTGGGTATACTCACCGCTCCCTGTTCTTCTCCAGCGCCTGCTCTGCTCTAAGTCCTGTCAGTGCACAGCTTCAGGACGGGACATAGTGTGCGTAAGAACGCACTATGACCTGACGCTGTGAAACGGCATGGTCACAGTGCTGTGCGTGCCTAGCTGCAGTGCTGTACGAAGAGCGGAGGAGAAGATATTTTTTTTTTTGGTCATGGTCATGTCTGAGGTCTGCATTAAGGGGACCAAGGATGGGGTTCCCATTCCAAAATTAGCTGTAGGGCACAGTCAGTTCCAGTTATGCCACTGTCCCAGGGTGTATCACTACACACGCTGACATTGCCCAATCAATGCTGGCAGTGTCTCGGGCAAGTAGCATAGTACCACCCAATCTGCTTCTTACCAGGAAGAATAACAGAGGAATATTACAGTGCAGAATTTTAATAACTGATGCGCCACCATTTTTAAACCATGAAAGTGCACATTTACTAAAGAGATTTGTTAGGAATTATGAGTCAACTTTACAATGGCCGTTTACGTGTGGCTCATACATGATGCATTTGTGGGAGGTAGAACAGAAGATGGATTTTTAATTCCAAGAAACTACACAGAGTTCGCTCTTGGCTTGTACATCTGAAGGTCATACCAGTTTCTATTGTCTCTTGACAGGCATGAGGGGCAGCATCTATACCGATACCTTTAGAATAATGAATGGACATGTTACATACTGGGTCACCCACCTGCTTCCAGGTCGCCATATTTCCTCCAATAAAAATGTAATTAAATGACCCACGCTTACCCTTAGTATTAAAATATATATAATTATCCCTCAATTTAGAAAGAATAGCTATCCTAACAAACTCAATCAGTATAGCTAAATGGAAAGAAGACAGAACATAGGTTCTGAATAGCAACCAACTATAATATGGAAGCCATAAAAAGGCAATTCAGATATAGTACAAGCTATCTCCATAAATGCAGAGTGATTACAAGTCTTTACTTCATGAAATAGGATGAGGGAAAAGCATACTGTAGCAGAAACAAGAAAATTGATGTTAAGATGGAGATCAGAGAATATCTCGCCATATGTCTCAGTGATACGTTCCAAGCAAACATCTGTTCCAACAGATTAGAGGCAAATTTCAACCAAAATAGTCTCTGTGACAATTAGCAGTTAATAAAATAACCCATTCCCAGCTGGGCCAGCCTGCGTGCCACTCTCAGCAGTCTAGAGGAAAACAAACTGTAGCCTACCTTGTCACGAACTATGGATCCGACCGCTCCGGATCCCACAGCTGTGACGTAGTGGTCTGTGACGGAGTCTGCGCACACACAGAGACCTCACGTGACCGGGGTATTACCATTCGGCTAACACCCCCCACTACACTTCGGTAACTGCCACCACGTGGGTTCCCGGTCCACGAGCCGACTATCCGGGTCATTCACTATCACACAGATCAGTGGATGAACCGGATATCACTTACTGACCAACCGCAGTCAATCACCCCCAGCTACAATTCCTAAATGCAATTTCACTAACTACCTGGTAACGTCTCTTCAAAGGCAAGGTACGTTGTTCAGCAGCTTAGAATATGGAAGACTTGGCCACTTAGATTTTATAATCTTTAATAAGCGGTAAAAAGCAGTGCATACAAGTCTAATGAAAATGACTATAAATCTACAGAATAATAATAACAATATAAATAATCACGACAGTTCAAATGAAAGGGAAAAAGATGAAAGAATACTTAGTTTCTCTGGAGGGTTTCAGATGGTCGTTCATATGTCCTTTTTGAATCCTTGCAAACCCCTTTTCAGTATGTATCAGGGGAGACCCTCAAAGTTCTTCTGATACAGGGATATTCCGTCAATGTCCAATTAAGTGTCTGGTGATGTTCCATGGGTCTCTCTCCTCTGTCCTTGTGCATGGATTTTTATGAACTCTCCCATGGGCAGGAGACTTACTCCTGTCAGCCAATGGCAGCAGAGTGACTGTGAAGCTTAGGGATTGGCCCCCAAGTGTTTTATGACCCCATCAAAGTTCAGTTCCTACAATGAGGATTATACTTAAGCTCGTATCTTCTTGATACATCGGCATATTTTTATACAGAATACATATTTGCGATCCTTATTTATTTACCTACAGAATGAGACCACACACGGTACTGCTGGGACCTGTAGTTCTTCTACCACCCATAGGTCAGCTACGGAATCACATCCTCTAGTCATATTTGATACCCAATTAACCACAATACTCTGTAGAGCCTGGATCTGGTGTCAGAAAGGGCATAAGTTGATTCATAAATGAAATATGAAAGTGGACTGGTTTTATGCCCAGAGCTAATTAAGGGGCTATTAGCTCTCCTCAAACCAGACCTGGAAATTAATGACGTCACGCTCCAGCCAGGCTTGACAGCGAGCTGATCTTATCTTAAAGAACAGGATGAGCTGGGCCTGGTATAGCCTTTATGACCTTTTATAGCTGGCCTCAAAGAGTAGTGGTAATAAAAGTGTCCATCTATATCATAGGTGACCCAGGCTTCGGGAAGATGAGAGTTCACAGTTTTTTTACATATGCCAGAAGCATATAAGATGGCTACCCAGAGGAATTATGTATGTATGCCGGCACATACCTCACACATTTACTATGGGTAGTAGGCTATAAAGCTTTATGGACGCGTCACCATCCATCAACGTTACCAAAAAGTACAAGTTCAATAAAGTAAATGGCGCCTCATGATCCATTATTATTCCTCAAAACTGCGATGGAGACTACAAATTAGCTCTCTTCCAAGAGAAAGAAAGAGGTCTAGTGGTGGTCGCTCCCTATAGTCAATGTCTGACCTACGAAAGGTCTCGGAAAATGACTATTAGGCTACTTTCACATCTGATTTTTCTCTGGATCAGTCATGAGTTCAGCAAAAACGCATCCGGTATATAATACAACCGTCTGCATCCGTTCAGAACGGATCCCGTTGTATTATATCCAAAATGAACAAAACGACTCTGAAAAAAACGGATCCGTCACCATTGGCCTACACTGTGTTTCATGACGTATCCGTCTTGATAAGTATCCCATGATGCATTCAAAAATACTTTGGTGTGCTTCTTGGGAACGGAATGAAACAGAACAGAACAGAACAGAATGCATTCTGGTGCACTCCGTTCCGTTTAGTTCAGTTTTGCCCCCATTGACAATGAGTGGGGAAAAAACTGAAGCGTTTTTTTTTTCCAGTATTGAGATCCTATGATGGATCTCAAATGCGGACAGGAAAAGCTGATGTGAAATTAGCCTTGGCCAAACAAAGAGCCTTCGCAAAAAGGAAAAGGAAACCACCTGCTGAAAGCTGTTTCAGGGTCTTTGCACCTCCTCAGAACAGAGTAGGGTGCTTGGTTAGATCGGTGAGGGGTCTTTGAAGTACTGTATATCTGAGGGGGTGCTTTTTCTCCTTGTAGAGATGGCCTCAGACAAGGCATAGGGAGTCTTAAGGCCACTTTACAATGCCTGATATTCGGGCAGATTATTGCCAATGAGCGTTCGTACAAAGCTCATTAGCGATAAATGTTTAAAAGGCGCTGCCAATTACCCAATCAACAAGTGAAATGCTTGTTAGTCAGGTAAAAGATTGTTGGCGCGGACACCTAAATCATCAGTTGTGGGCAGGAGATCATGCTGTCTAAACAAGCTTCTGCTGCTGGTGTTCTGTCACTCTGGTGGATCTTATCGAGATGCGAGTCTCCTCTAATCCACCAATCAGTCAAACACTGCTTCAAATCCTCCAATCACTATCCTGCGGGTGCAAATGTAGGCGGTTCTGGGCGTCTCCTCTGCTCTTCCACAGGCAGATCAGTGTGCCCAGGGTCCAAGGGAAACCGTGGCTGGTTATGCCGATGAGTTTGACCATGGAGCAGGCGCTTCCCCAAGATGAGGTGCTGTGGGCACAGACGCCGAGCCTCTTGGACATGGCGGGAGCCTCTATAGCCATGAGGGAGCTCCAGGCGATGCCTTTAAAGAATGGGTTGAGCTGCATACAGTCCTCCTCCGCCAGGACCCGCAGGATAGTGATTGGAGGATTTGCAGGGGTGTGTGACTGTGTGTGAGGCTGCTGATTGGTGGATTAGAGGAGAATCACATCTCGATCAGGTCCACCAGAATGACAGAACACTGGCAAGCAATGATTCTGTATGAGGACGAGTGACGGCATTAGTGATCACTCCTCCCAATATCATACATGCAGTGGTCACCTCCACTGACGAGCAGGTGATTGTTGGGTAGGAACGCTTCCTACCCGACAATCGTCAGCTCCATCGAGCAGTGTAAAGGGTCCTTTAAGGACCAGGCAAAACCCTGTTGGAAAAGGGATATGCAGATCAGCTCTTTTCTAAGAGAAAGAATGTAGTCTCTGCAGTGCCACCTAGTAGAAACCTACCCTACAGTCAGCATAACTATTTTGAACACAATTCTGATGACTATGGGATGACTGAATAACAGCAATAGCTCCGTTATGTCAAATATGGCAGACTATGGCGGCTGGCACACTGATATTTGCTGTCACAAAAACTAAAGGCAAGAGAAGTCAGGAGCACACATTGGGACATACAACTAAGGGTTCCTGAGTGCCTTGCGTTTTCCTTTCTGGCTATAGCTTCAGGCAACTCCATTACACTGAGAGGACAGAACATGATTCAGTGCTTTACTTACAGGAATACAAGAAGGTTTTGAAGCATAAAAGCAATAATTGCCATTAACGATCTAATCTTCCGACATAAACCTGTAGGCGCGAGATGGTTTTGTTTGCGACAATTGTTAATAAACGGCTCTGAAGTTCACAGCTTTGTTATAAAGTACAGGAAACACGTGTTACATAATAAACTTGCATTCACTTCCCTACATGTGGTAAAAGACCTAGTGTACAACTTGAGCCTAGTTTATTCTATATAGCACTTCAAAAGTCACTTCGATTGTAGAAGTAGAGAATAAAAGAAAAAATATATATAAAAACCAAACTTGCAACTTATGGATAAAATACTACGTGATGGGTGAAGACAAGGGGTTGACTTGGTGCCCAGATGTTAAAGTTCATGGGCCCCTTACTAAACGATATCGACATGATACCTAAAAGTATAGTCCTGAAAACAAAGTGTATCATGCAATTTAGGGAGCCCCTCTCTCCCTCTTGATTGACAGGGTCAGGTTCCTGCATAGCCATCCTGCTTGTAGTTGTCGATCAAGGAGAGGGAGGGTCTGGAAAAAGAAGCAGGAGACGTTAGGGTGCACAGAGTGGTTTGGGCCTGCCCTCAGTGCACTTAACTGCTCAAATGCATATGGGTTAGGGCTCATCCACACAAACATATTTCTCATCAGCATCCAATATGCATTTTTTGCGGGTTCGATGCAGACCCATTCACTTCAATGGTGCCGCAAAAAATGCGGACAGAACACAGTGTTGCATATCGAATAAAAATGTGCAATTTTTAAACAGTGGATTGTTAAATTTCCCAGTTATAATACATACTATCCATGTTAAGCTGCTCATGTAATAAATGAGGCATGGACTCGCGGGGCAGAGATGTAATATTACCACTTTACAAAGGTTAGTGAAGCTTCCTCTGGAATATGCAGTTCAGTTCTGGGCACCAGTCCATAGAAAGGATGCCCTGGAGCAGGAAAAAGTACAAAGGACAGCAACTAAACTTAATGGGGCATAAAGGTAAGATTAAATAAATGTAAGTCTTTTAGTCTTGAAAAGAAGTCTAAGCAGGGAAATGATTAACCAATATAAATATATAAATGGGCCATATGAAATCCCCTGTAAAATCTCCATCTGGAGAAGAAAAAGTTCAGCCTCCAGAAGCGCCAAAACTTCTTTACTGTAAGAACTGTGAAGCTGTGGAATAGACTTCCTCAGGACGTGGTCACAACAGGAACAGTAGGACAGTTTGAAAAAGGGCTTAGGTGAATTCCTAACATTAAATAACATTAATGCTTATGAAAATGTTTAGAAATCAGAGTCTCGCTTCCTTCTGGGTAAACTTGATGGACTTATGTCTTTTTTTCAACCGTATAAACTATGTAACTATAATGGCTCATTCAGGCGACCGTATCAGTTTTTGCAGTCCGTAAATTGCGGATACCGGCCGTGTATATTACGCATTCTGTGGAATGGAACGGCCTGCGCTATGATAGAAATGCCTATTCTTGTCCGCAATTGCAGACAACAACAGGACATGTTCTATCTTTTTTGCGGGGTCACGGAACAGAAGTACGGATGCAGACAGCACACGGTGTGCTTTCCGCCTTTTTGCGGCCCCATTGAAATGAGGCACGGCAACAACTGCTGGATTGCAGGGTGGTCGTAATGGAAACAAGCAATGTATAATGCAATTGAAAAAATCCAGCCAGCAAAGGAGGCAATATGGATAATAACAATACATTAGCAAGTGTCTTGTATTGACTTTCTCTACATGTTAAATGCTGTTTGCCAAATTGAGACAACCCCTTTAATATTATTACTTCCATCATCTAATATAAGCCGATCCAAACTTCATTTGTGGTCTATACTGTAAAGAAGATATATGACAACATCCACAGGAACATTAAAGCCGTGCCTCCACCTGGCATGACTCAATGTATAAATACATTTTTGAAATTTCTCACCTTAAAGGGGTTGTGCACTAATTTACGGACTTCTCGGACTTGCGGGACCCTTGTTGGTTATCATGATGCTTACCTGATCCCTGATGCTGGACCCTGGCTCGTTTGTTCTCCGACCTCTGTTGCTCATCTTGGGTCCATCCGTGTAAACTTCCTGTTTGAAACTGCTGCAGTCAATCTCTGGCCACTGCTCCCCTTGCGTCATGTCAAATAATCAAGTGATGCAAGGGGAGCAGATCACCGCTGTGACCAGTGACTGGCTACAGTGGCATCAAACCAGAAATTTATATGGAGGAACCTGAGACAAGCAACGGAGGCCTGGGAGTGAATGAGCTGGGACCCAGTGCCGGGAATCCGAATAGTATGATCGCCAACATATGCCCCGCCAGTATGAGATATCTGGAAAGTAGTGCACAACCCCTTTAATAGATCAGTAGTGGAGTTCTACTGAAATCTTCCAAGAAACAAACAAATTCACACTTGACCATTTCAAACCCGAACTCCCTTGGGCACCAGGACCTGGGTGCTCCTGCTACCTCTACATCCCCTAAAGCTAAACCCCTTTATGGAATACAGAACGGTATAGAAATGAATCTGGGTTGATTCACTGAACTCATATAGGCTTCCAGCATCCACATTTTCAGAATGGTATTGCAACCTCTTCTATTTCTAGAGCATGTTCTCCTAAAATCACAAGCTTTTGTGTTTGATAAGAGGACACGTTTATCGCCATTATACAGAGCTATTATAGCATCTCAAATAAGCAGGTACCTTAAAGATAAAGGCTAATCTATGCGCGCTACAGCCGTGCACATCTTTTATCTCAGCAGCAATCTCCTGAATCAGCCTGTTTTATTGTTCCCAATAAATGCCGAACACTACGGGCATCGGAATCTGCCAAAAGTTTCTCCAAAACTCCCCAGCATGCGGCTCAGAAAACAGATTTGTCAGTGTCACCAGCACCGCTAATAAATATTCGGCTACGCTTTAACTGGCCTTTAATTCCTGCTGTTTACCATCGCATCTCAGTGACAGCGGCGGGATTCATCAGGGGCAATAACCCAATAACAGCAACGGAACATGATTTAGGCTCCACTTAGTTCTGGAAATTGCTTGAGCCGTACTGATATGATTCTGGTCTAATCACAGGCTTAACAGCTGACCTCAGCCATAACTCAAATAAGAGGAAATTCCGCCTCAAAGAAAGCGTCCATTCAGATCTAATGGGCAGAATTACGAATGAGGCTCTGGATGTACACGACATTATTCGGTAATCCAATCAGCTCCATTTCTTTTCATAATGGGTTAGGATTTTCTCCAACGGGGCTGCAAAACATATTTGTCCATTTAACAACTGGCTGGAGACTGCTGGACCAGAAACAATCGGTTTATTTACTAAGATGACAATTGATTTTATTAGTTTTTATCCTGCGGACACACAGCAGAGGGACCGATCTAGAATGCATTTCCTCGCAGTGCATTTCCTGTTTTGGTTGCTAAATGAGGTCCCAAATTAGTGGATCTGAAAAAAGGCAGCTCTTAGGGAATATATAGTGCCAAGACTATGTTAGCCTTCGAACACCATTTCACAGTATAGATATGTATACAGTATATATATATATACGGTATATATATTTTACTCAGAATAACTTTGCATGAAGGGTACCTATGACGTTCATAAACTTCTCACATGTCAACAGTCTTGATTGGTGAGGGTTCGGGTGCTGAGACCACCAAAAATGGCAAAAATGAGGGGAAAGAAACATTTATTTTTGTTCCGTTTTGCTTGCCAAGTGGTGAACAGATTCATACCAAGTCAAAGGCATATGGAAGTACAGTAGAGGCCTTATGCATAGAAACATAGAATGTGTCGGCAGATAAGAACCATTTGGCCCATCTAGTCTGCCCAATATATCTGAATCCTATGAATAGCCCCTGGCCCTATCTTATATGAAGGATGGCCTTATGCCTATCCCATGCATGCTTAAACTCCTTTACTGTATTTGCAGCTACCACTTCTGCAGGAAGGCTATTCCATGCATCCACTACTCTCTCAGTAAAGTAATACTTCCTGATATTACTTTTAAACCTTTGCCCCTCTAATTTAAAACTGTGTCCTCTTGTGGTAGTTTTTCTTCTTTTAAATATGCTCTCCTCCGTTACCGAGTTGATTCCCTTTATGTATTTAAAAGTTTCTATCATATCCCCTCTGTCTCTTCTTTCTTCCAAGCTATACATATTAAGGTCTTTTAACCTTTCCTGGTAAGTTTTATCCTGCAATCCATGGACCAGTTTAGTAGCTCTTCTCTGAACTCTCTCTAGAGTATCTATATCCTTCTGGAGATATGGCCTCCAGTACTGCGCACAATACTCCAAGTGAGGTCTCACCAGTGATCTGTACAGCGGCATAAGCACTTCACTCTTTCTACTGCTTATACCTCTCCCTATACATCCAAGCATTCTGCTGGCATTTCGTGCTGCTCTATTACATTGTCTTCCCACCTTTAAGTCTTCTGAAATAATTACTCCTAAATCCCTTTCCTCAGATACTGAGGTCAGGACTGTGTCAAATATTCTATATTCTGCCCTTGGGTTTTTACGCCCCAGGTGCATTATCTTGCACTTATCCACATTAAATTTCAGTTGCCAGAGTTCTGACCATTCTTCTAGTTTTCCTAAATCTTATGAGATCACTCTTATGAGAACTCATAAGAACTCAAGAACTCTTATGAGAACTCAATGGAGTTCATGACCGATCCGTTTTGGCTATGTTACAGACAATATAAATGGATCCGTTCATGACGGATGCATGTGGTTGTATTATTGTAACGGATCCGTTTTTGCAGATCTGTGACGGATCCGCCCAAAACGCTAGTGTGAATGTTGCCTTACTCATGAAAATGGCTCTGCTCAAAGCAGAAATAGATATTTTGTTCTAGTACATGGACAGCTCAAGATGTGCCAAATGTATGAATATTAAGAGGTGCACTCCAGCTAGGGGTGGGCGATATGGCCTAAAATCTATATTGCGATATCATTTTAAGCATGTGCGATATGCGATATATATTGCGATATATTGTTTTCTATATTGGGGGGGGGGGGGTGTTTAAATTTTGTTTATTTTTTACTTTTTATTTATTGGCCTCCTTAAGGGCTAGAACCCTTGTCATATTCACCCTAATAGAGCTCTATTAGGGTGAATAGGACTTTACACTCTCCCTGCTGCCCTGTGCATAGTGCACACAACAGCAGGGAGCTGACCATGGCGCCAGCCTCTCATGTGCTCCCCCAGCCTCTGATCTGCCCCCCCCCCCAGCCTCTGATCTGCCCCCCGCAGCCTCTGATCTGCCCCCCCCCCCCGCAGCCTCTGATCTGCCCCCCCGCAGCCTCTGATCTGCCCCCCCCAGCCTCTGATCTGCCCCCCAGCCTCTGATCTGCCCCCCCAGCCTCTGATCTGCCCCCCCCAGCCTCTGATCTGCCCCCCCCAGCCTCTGATCTGCCCCCCCAGCCTCTGATCTGCCCCCCCAGCCTCTGATCTGCCCCCCCAGCCTCTGATCTGCCCCCCCCCAGCCTCTGATCTGCCCCCCTTCCCCAGCCTCTGATCGTCTCCCCAGCCTCTGATCTGCCCCCCTTCCCCAGCCTCTGATCTTCTCCCCAGCCTCTGATCTGCCACCCTTCCCCAGCCTCTGATCTGCCCCCTCTGGTAACGCAAACCCCCCCTCCCTCCCCAGTATTAATCATTGGTGGCAGTGGCCACAGGGTCCCCCTCCTCCCCCCCATCATTGGTGGCAGTTTGCAGTTCCGATCGGAGCCCCAGCAGTGTAATGCTGGGGCTCCGATCGGTTACCATGGCAGCCAGGAGTCACGCTGCTGAAGTCCTGGCTGCCATGGTATGTTAGTGAGCAGAGAGCAGCGCATTATACTCACGTGCGCTGTGGCCGCCGGTCGCTCCTTCTCATAGGTCTGTGCGGCGCATTGCTAATGCTGTAAGCATTAGCTATCCGCCGCACAGACAGAAGAAGGAGCGACCGGCGGCCACAGCGCATGTGAGTATAATGCGCTGCTCTCTGCTCTCAGTAGCGTCCTGGCTGCCATGGTAACCGATCAGAGCCCCAGCATTACACTGCTGGGGCTCCGATCGGAACTGCAAACTGCCACCAATGATGGGGGGGGGGGGAGGAGGGGGACCCTGAGGGATATGGCCGGCACATTCATTGGTAGCACAGTGGCCACAGTCCCTCCCCTCCTCCTCCTACTCTGTCCTCATTGGTGTTCAGCGGCAGCCGCGCACAGTGGGGAGGGAGGGACTCCCTCCTCCTCCTCCTCCCTCCGCTGTGCCGGCCGGCTCAGGAGAACATGGTGCGCGCGATCATATCGCGGTCCGGCGATATAGGCGATATGGCGAAAATCCATATCGTGGCCCAAATTCATATCGCATATCGCCTATATCGCCTATACCGCCCACCCCTAACTCCAGCTTACTTTGAATTAAAGGGGTTATCCGAGACTATGCACCCCCTACTGCTCCCCGCATCGCTCCTGGTCGCCGCACCGCCGCAGCTGCTTCTCCCCGTACGTGTATGAAAACATCCGCTGTCGGGGGGGAAGGAGCAGCCAATGGCAGGTGGTGACAAGGATAAGCCAACCTAGCGTCACCTGTGATGTTTTCATCAGTGCAGGGGGAGAAGCAGCTGCGGCGGTGTGGGGACCAGGAGTGGCGCAGGGAGCGGGGAGACAGGTAAGTAGATTCAGTGTGAGGGGCCCGGCATATGGGGGAGCATTTGGTAAGCCCGGATAACCCCTTTAAGACCGGATCCTGAAATGCAGGCCTTACGAAATCTCCTCCTTTGTGTCCGTCATAGACCAGAACTTCGAACCTTTATGTATTTTACATGGAATTTGTTTCCCATCTCTTCGGCAGAGCATGGAGACCTCTCTCTTCACAGCACATCTCTCAGGCAGCGCCAGTGCACAACCAGAAACATGACTTCATCAGGGGAACAGCTGAACATTTAATTAAATCTATCAGGATTAGATGCTGGAAGAAAACAAAGGAGAGGCGATGAGTTGAAAAAGTAATTTAACAGCGTATTTTCAATTCTGCATCTTTCACTCATGTGGTCCCAGAGACTGGCATGTAGGGTCCCTGCTGGCAGGGTGCTGCTCAGGGTCTGTCAAGGTCAGCTAACTTTTCTAATGCACCTTGATTTTTTTTCTTTATTTATTCTTGACTTAAAATGGATGATACTTGAAGATGTACATTTTTGTGAACAGATTCGGATATACATCCAAGGCCTGAAGTAGCTATTGAGATGAATACTTATGGATGCAGTTTTCTTGTAGAAACACATCATAGGCAGCTACTTCCAGTCCTCACCCTTCGGCCAGTTTCAGACAAGTGTGTTCACTGTATGAAACACTATTATAATGCTGTGTGTCTCTGCCCGACCTCAACTCTAATGATCCGTACTGGTGGCATTATGCGAGTACAAATTATTACAGTTAAGGTCGGGCAGAGACACACAGCAATTTAAATCATAATGCCGCGTAATCCAGACAAGGGAGCAGAGTTCACTAAGGAAGTCATGCTCCCACATGAAGCGTCTTTCACGCAGTGAACATGCTAATCTGAAACTGGCCATAGGCTCTATATAAAGTGTAACTAAATGTATTTACATATATATTTTGAGTTGTGGTATCAGGAGTCCAATCCTGTCCCCTTAAAGGGAATATGTCACTTGTCATTTTTTGCCATTTAAAGGAGTTGTCCGGGTTCAGAGCTGAACCCGGACATGCCTCCATTTTCACCCAGGCAGCCCCCTAAATCGCGCAGGGCAAAGGCATTTTCGGGAGTTCCGGTTGACGAACCGGGCTCTCCATGGGGTTGCTAGGAAGCCCGGTGACGTCACCGGCTCTGATGGGCAGGCTTTAGCGCTGCCCTAGCCAGTAAAACGGAAGCCTCAGCCCGGCAGTGTGTTATTGTAAACAAAAGAGCAATTTGCCCTGCGCAATCTAGCGCAGGGCAAGGGATCGCATCGGAGCATGCTTACATCAGGTGGGCTGCCTGGGTGAAAATATGGTTATGTCCGGGTTCAGCTCTGAACCCGGACAACCCCTTTAAAATCAGATGAGACATTTTTTTCCGGTTTGTTTTTATTTTCTAATTGCAGATTTTTTTTGTTCTATTTTTTTGTTCTAGAGACAATCAAGATTCCCCAATCAGTCTGTACTTAATACCCCATAATGAGAAAGAGAAAACTGAATCTTGGAAATGTTTACAGATTTATTAAAAAGGAAAAACTAAAAGTTTGCATGGACATAAGTATTCATTTATCCCTGGGGGCCTTCAATTTCTCTGGATACTCTATGAGATGTTTCTACACATTGACTGGAGTCCGCCTGTGGTAAATTCAGTCGACTGGACATGATTTGGAAAGTCATAGCTCTGTTTATATAAGGTCTCAAAGCTGAGAGCAAATATCAGAGCAGAAACCAAGCTAATAGGAGGAAAGAACTGCCTGTAGAGCCCAGAGATAGGACTGTGTGGAGGCACAGAACTGTAGCTTTATAGCAGAGTGGCCAGGAAGAAGCCTCTCCTCAGTAAAAGACACATGAAAGTTTGCAGACTCAGACCATGAGAAAAGCAGCATCATGCTGTGGCGGTGGCGTTTTTCAGGGCTGGGGCCGGGAGACTGGTCAGAGGTGAGGGGAAGTTGAATGGAGCAAAGCACAGATATATACTGTTAATGAAAACTTGATTCAGTGTGCTCTGGACCTCAGACTGGGACAAAAGGTTCACCTTCCAACAAGACAATTAGCCTAACATGGCCAAGACAACACAGGGGTGGTACGGACAACTCTATGAATGTCCTTGAGTGGCCCAGCCATGACTTGAACCCTATCAAACATCTCTGGAGAGACCTGAAAATGGCTGTCCATGAACTGTCCCCACCCAATCATACAGAGTTTGAGAGGATCTGCAGAGACGAATGGCATGAAATCCCCAAATCCAGGTGTGCAAACCTTGTGGTATCCTACTCTGGAGGCTGTAATCACTCCCAAAGGTGCTTCAACTTAGGCTACTTTCACACTTGCGTACAGAGCAGATTCGTCTGAGACAGATCCGCTCATATAATGCAGACGGTGGCTCCGTTCAGTACGGATCCGTCTGCAGTATATTGTTAAAAAATTTCTAAGTGTGAATGTAGCCTCAGACGGATCCGTCCAGACTTTTACATTGAAAGTCAATGGTGGACGGATCCGTTTGAAGATTGAGCCATAGAGTGTCATCTTCAAACGGATCCGTCCCCATTGACTTACATTGTAAGTCAGGACGGATCCGCACGCCTCCGCACGGCCAGGCGGACACCTGAACGCTGTGTCCGCCTGCTGAGCGGAGCGGATGCTGAACGCTGCCAGACTGATGCATTCTGAGCGGATCCGCGTCCACTCAGAATGCATTAGGGCTGGACGGAAGCGTTCGGGGCCGCTTGTGAGCCCCTTCAAACGGAACTCACAAGCGGGCACCCGAACGCTAGTGTGAAAGTAGCCTAAGTAAATGGCCTGAATACTTATGTCAAGGCAAGATTTAAGTTTTTTCTCTTCAATAAATTAGCAAAGATTTCAAACATTCTGTTTTTACACTCTTATCATGAAAGGGTCTGAAGACTTTCCAAACGCACTGTAAATATAATAAAAGTGGAATGGGTGTACAATTTGGCAAGACATCAACTGCAGCTACAAATTTTACAATCTGGCATCTATACACGTAGGCAAATAGGAATGTGTGAATTGGCACGCTGTGCAGTCATGTACAATGTACTATTTATACACTAATACATATGCTTAATAAAAATGTTTTAATATCATTAGAATAAGACGCAGTCCTTTACAGTCCTTCACTACCGACACTATATCTTAATGTATATTCCCGTGGAAAAATATGTAACAAATACTTATGTCTGACAAGAAAGGCAAGCTTTACTGGTGGCGCTATGGTAAAAGTGTAATTAAAGCCATGTTAATAAAGACAGCCGCCTCATTAGCTGAAGTGACAGCTGCAGGCGAGCACCATGACCTCATCTGCACTGCAAGATGGCGAGTCACCACGCTAAACAGTACACGGGGAGACGTCCAACCCCGCCAGAGGTCGCAGATGTTTGCCAAAATTGTAATAAACAATCCGCTTTGTGCTTCCGTGTTTATTTACTTTACACACTTATATAGCACTACTATATACCGCAGCGCTTACAGACATTAGCATCACGCTCACAAATCTAAGTTCCCTATCAGTATGTCTTTAGAGTGAGGGAGGAAACCGGAGAACCCGGAGGACACCCAGGCAGACACCTATATAGATAAAAGTTATAAGACTAGTTCTAAAAAAGGTGCTTGTAAGGCTCGGTTCACATCTGCGGTAGAGACTCCATCGCAGAATCTGGCCAAAAAAGGACTAAATACAGCTGCAGTTGTACATTGTCCGGCATCATGCCAGTATTCACAACAGAAATCCGCAGGGACCTCAGATGGGATCTGCTGGCCGCCGGCAGTTTCTGGTATAGGTCAGATCCTGCGGTTCTAGTATTCTGTTTCTGTGCCGGAAGAGAATATCGGAAACTAAGTGAAGGCGTGCAATTAGCCTAAAGTGCAATATTTCATAAACTACAGAACCAGTCAGATGAACATTTAAAAGATCCTGAATCTTCATGTCCACAGTATGGTAAAGCACTAATGGTATAGATGGCGGAAACTTGCTGTCAATTGGCTGTCAATTCCTGCAGCACAAGGGCTCGGGCTGGATGCTAAATCTGGTGCATGGACAGACACCTCTGTCTAATGCTACACCAGCTATGGGTTGGCTTACTGTGAGACAGAATTTTATGGCAAAACGGTGCAAAAACGGTGCGTCCAGGGCCGATTGCTCTTTAAGCCACGCCCTTTTTACAGTTTTGCAGGGTGGTTGTAACCATGGCTACGAGCAATGTATAATGGGGCTGAAAAACGAATCCAGCCAGCAAAGGAAGCAATATGGACAATCACAATACATTAGTAAGTGTCTTGTATTAGCTTTGTCTACATGAAAAATGCCATTTGCTGAAGTGACGCAACCCCTAAGGGGGGACATTTTTTAACCACATTGATTTCATTATAGTTAGCAGGAAGTCAATATGATTGGAAATTGGCTATATTGTTCCTTTACAATCATGTGTAGCAGAGGGATATAAGCAGTTGGGTAGTCCTGGGAAGGCTTTGCAGTATTCATTCTCAAACCATTATACACCTTTACTGCAGGAAGCCTGTAATCCATTACTTCACAGTCATTTTGGGTGAGATTTGTCAAGACTAGTGTTTTGTACACCGGTTTTGATATCCCCTGCGCTGCCAGAGCATGGTGAGGCGCAGGCCTTGGCATAAATTAAGGAAACCACAGAAATAAGATAATAATGCACTTAGTAAAGTAGATACAAGCATTATATATAAAGTCCTCACTGTGATATGATAATATCTGAGACACTTAGTCAATATATTTTGATCAAAACACATCTGTGCCCGCCTACCGAACGCCAAGGTGGTCTCAGGTCAGGCGGGTCCTACGCTAAACCTACCTAAGCCGTTGGGCTTCTATGTTCAGGAGCGCAGACGCCGCACATATGGTGTGCTGCTCCTAGTCACCTCCATGTGCTATCCAGCAACCAATGGGAGGAGGAGCAAGCACAGCCATATATACCACCTAATAAAGGCGCTCTATTGGATAGGAAGGGCAAAAGTGCAGAGGAATGCTACTCCAAAGATAAAATAGGTGCGCATTCACACTTGAAGGTGCCACTCCCTCAAGCAAATACTACATAGACAGAAAAATCCACAGAAAAAACTAACATAAAAACATCCTGCACGATATGATATACAAATGTGCGGATGTCCCTGGCCATATTATTGAAGAAAAGCACAGAAATAAGATAATAAAGCACTTAGTAAAGTAGATGCAAGCATTATATATGGACAAAGTCCTCACTCTGATGTGATAATATCTGAGACACTTAGCATAAATTAGTCGCATCCTCCAGCAGTCAATGCGACTAAGGCCTCTTGCATACGGCGGGTCCGCAATACACGGGCCCCGGCCCGTGTGCACATAGCATCACGGATGCGGATCCAGCACTACGGAGTGCTTCCGTGATGTTTCTGTCCGTGCCTCCGCACCGCAAAAAAATAAAACTTGTAAAAAAAATTGGCGGTGTGGACGGATCACGGACCTATTCAAGTTGAATGGGTCTCGATCCATCCCAGCCGCCGCCCATGCATTGGGGACCGCAAATTGCCAATGCACTGAACGGACCCACAATGGCCGTGTGCAAGAGGCCTAAGGGTATGGCTGCACGGGCGATTTTGGGTGTTGTGCTCCCGCGTTGCACACATGTCCTGCACTAGCAGGGCAGCCACAGGAATAAATGGGGTTGCAGTTGAACCCACATGTTTGCTGCAACTGCGACACAAATCTCATAAAATCCAGCAGTGTTGATCCAATATTTTATGCAGCCACAAAAGTTATCGTTGTTGGCAGCATGTCCCTTGTATAACCAGGGGATGTGCTGCTGACTTTGTGCTAATTGTAGGGACACAAACAATCATACCATGTTCCCGTGCAGTTTATATCAGCCTGTGTAATGGGTCTTTGAACAAGCACCAATTAACTTGTTATATCGTCACTCATTATAGTATTGGATCATTTCATCCTTAATCTATTACAATGTTAAATGCTGACCAGTTCCGATCCTCACCAGTGACCAAGGCTGAGAGGCTCATGTGTGTATAGCCCATCCTTCACTGGTTAGCACTAATCAGATAACGTCTAATAATGCTTCATGAAAAAGCCTGAGCTCAATCATTTCCAAATTGTCTTATCTAATGAAGTATCGATTAGAGATCTCGACAAGGAGCTATTGTGTCACAAGTTAATTCCCTGCACTGCCCAAGGCCATTCTGCCCCTTATAGCGCTAGCTTTGGGTCCCCCGTGTTGCAGTTACTCTATAAGAGGAGTTCTACAGTGATTTCCTCTTAAGACGCACTGAAAATGAAGAAGCTGGATACGGTAGTCACAAATTAAAGGGGTCGTCTCACTTCAGCAAATGGCTTTTATCATGTAGAGGAAGTTAATACAAGACACTTACTAATGTATTGTGATTGTCCATATTGCTTCTTTTGCTTGCTGGATTCATTTTTCCATCAAATTATACGCTGCTCTTATCCAGGGGCTACGGCCACCGCTGCAGCATAGATGTTGTGGCCAGGACTGGAGCTGCTGCGCATGTGTACCTATGTGCGCGTCCATGGTCACAGACACCAGAGAAGCCGGTGCTTTTTCCTATAGTGTGCAGTGCAGCCACCACTGCTGGACTGTAGAGTGGTTGTAATCCCTGGATACGAGAAGTATATAATGTGATGGAAAAATGAATCAAGCTTGCAAAGGAAGCAATATGGGCAATCACAATACATTAGCAAGTGCCTTGCATTAACTTTCTCTACAAAATAGGTGCTTTTTACTGAAGTGAGACAACTTATATTAAGCCCCCTTAAGGGACTTGAACATGTGATTGTTAGATTCCACTGTGTTTCTATGGAGTCCGGCCACAGGCTGGGCTCCATAAGAACTATCGCTGTGGTAGCCTTGAATCCTTCAAAGGGCTAAAGGCTGCCACAGGGAATGAACGGCTTCCATGATCTCAGTGTTGGGAACCATTCAGGCACCTCAGATGCCTCACAAATGACCACGGCATCCGAGACTGGCGATGGTTACGATGGCTATGGTGCCTGGTCACCTTCTGAGCAGGCGCCATATTTAAAGACCCGACATAGATGCACGTCGGCGTACATGTACAGCAGACATCAGGTAGGGGTTAAATGTGTGTTTAGGAGCTGCCAGGGAACGGCAGTAGAGTTAAGGGCTACAGGTGGAACTGTCAGAGCAGCTTTCTAAGGGTCCATTCACACGTCCTGTTTTTTTTCATCCTGAAAAACGGTCCGTTTTTTGCGGATCCGTTGTTCCTGAAAATGTTTCCGTATGTCATCCGTTTTTTGCGGATCCGCAAAAAACGGGAGCATGTATACATTTCAATAATCAAATAAAGTTGCTTGGATTTCTTTGAAAAAAAATTGAAAAAAAAAAAAAAAAAAAAAAAAAAAAAAATTTGTTATGTGTTTCCAGGAACGGAATCCGCAAAAAACGGATGACATACGGAATGACATCCGAATGTCATCCGTTTTTTGCGGATCCATTGACTTTGTATTGTACCAGGATCCGATTTTTCAGGACAAGAATAGGACATGTTTTATATTTAAACGGACATGCGGAACGGAACAACGGAAACGGACAGCACACATTGTGCTGTCCGATTTTTTCCAGGACCCATTGAAAATGAATGGGTCCAGATCTGGTCCTGATCTGTTCCTGAAAAAACGGAACAGATCAGGAAAGAAAAAACGGACGTGTGAATGGACCCTTAGACAGGTTTTCAAAGCAGAAGCAAAAGTCTGCAGATTCAGTGAAACTGGAAGGCTGTAGAGGAAAAACAGTTGAAAAATGTAATTAAGATAAATTGAAAAATGCTTTTTAGCCCAAAAAAATGCCCATACTTCAATGTAAAATTAACTTTCTTTTCCAATGAGTGTATATTTATTCCATACTCACTAAACCTGAGGACTAATGCACACAAGTGATGTACAGAAAATACACCGCTGACATAAAAAGGTTTAAGAACTTAATACACTCACGTGTTATTACAACAAATTATATCTCTACAAAGTAATAAGGGGTTTTCACCTACTTAAAGGGGTTGTCGGTGATTTTTCCAAAAATTGTCCAAAAGCAGGAAACTATCTTAAATAAATGAGTAGTAATACGTCAGAGCAACTGGACTTGTTGTATTTTCTCTTGAAGATGTTTCGATAATCATCCAACTGACAAAATGTTTTATGTTGACTGTTACCACAAAATGGTGCTCAAAAAAGGACATACCCTTTAAAGGGGTTTCCAGGATTTGAATGCTGGTGGATTATCCTCCGGATAGGACATTAGTATCAGACAGACAGGGATCTAACACCCCACACCCTGGCGATTAGCTGCTCGGTTGTAGCTCTGGTGCTGGAAGTCCCCCCTGGAACTATACGGCTTCGTCCATTGTGTGGTGGACATAGCTGGTACCTGCAGTGCTGCTCCCACTGAACTGAATATCAGCCCCGTCCACTACACAATGGACGAAGCTGTGTATTTCCAGTGCAGACTTCCAGCATCACAGAGGATAGTCTATCAGTATAAAAATTCTGGGTAACCCCTTTACAGTGTCAAACGAGTTTTGCTTCAAATGCATATACAATCAGCCATAACTCTCAGAACACATAGAAAATGTCAGCATAAATCTAGCTTTCCCCAATCAAAGGAGACAACACATAATGGAAATCATTCCCTGTTACTCTGCAAAACATTTCAGATCAATATACAGTGAAAAAGAAATATGGCAACACTTTCCAGACGATTTCTCTCAGAAATGAAACCAAACAGTCTCCAAAAATGTGCTTATGCCTAGTGTACTTTGTGTCTTCTGCTCCCCGAGAGTCAAGCTGTGAAATGAAGCTGCCTCTAATGAGATGAATCTTCTACATACATTACCAGTCACTGGGGAAAAAAAGTACAGATCTGGCGGTATTTTACTTTTTTCTTCTGTACAGGACTGCAGTTATTCAGTGGTGAAACACAAAAAGAAGCATTAAATATAATACTGGTATAAAAGTTACAGGAAAGATAAAAACTACTGAATATAAAAACCTCTACGCTGCTTGGTCTACACCACAGAGATCTAAGCCTTCAAACATAAGCAATCGAATCAGTTCATTTTGAAACATATGACATTTATGGGCTATACATGAAATAATACAATGTTTTGTAAAAGAAACCTATCAACTGCACGATGTATTGAAAAGAATAATAAAGCCGCCCTCATATGTTATCCATTTTCAAGCTTCACATACAATAACTTCTTATAGCACGTGAAGGAAAACACACTGAGGAACAGAGAATATGGCACCATATGGTGTAATACTTATGGACACACAGGTACTATGTCATGTCCATGAAGGGGTTGTGCAAGTTTACGGTGGTGACTCCTGCTTTCAGGCCTGGGCTGTTCTACTGCACTCTTTGCTCTAATCTGGTTTGACATCTCCTGCAGCCAATCATTTCCCATGGTGGTGACCTGCTCCCCTTGTGACCATTTGCCGTTACATAACGGGAGAAGGTCACTACCGCAGCCAGCGATTGGCTGAAGGCAGAATCAAACCAGACGTTTACAGCGAGGGAGCACCGTGGAGCAGCCCAGGCCTGGGAGAGAAGGAAGCAAGTAAGCCCTTCATATGTCTGGTTCGCAAAAAGCCCACCCAAACGTGCACAACCGCTTTAAAAGGGTTGTTTAATCTCAAACAGGATATGGAACCAATGTCAGATAGGTGCACTTCTCACCTCACACCATATCTAGATTGCAGCCATTATCGATTAATTTCTATCGGACAGCCGTGAATAGGCAAGCGGCATGCTCGGCTATTTTTGGAAATCCCATAGAAATGGAGAAAGCACTGCACAAGCGCGGCCACTGCTCCATTCCCCTCTGTGGAATTGCAGCATATAGCCAGTGCACTTGGCTGCTTTTGGCACTCATTGGGAGCTCTGTTTTAGAGGCAGGTACAGGTCCTAGAGGTGGGATCCGCACGTACCAGACACTGGTGGCACATCCTAGCGATATGCCACCAATGTTTCAGGTGAGATAACCCCTTTAAACATAAAAACAACCATGTACAATATTCAATATAAAATTATCTATACATTTTTCTTGCCCTGATTTTAAAGTGGTTGCCCCGAGATTGCCCAAGAAGGTTTGGCTAACAGCTGGACAAAATAATAATGATAAAAATACTCACTTGATCAGTCCACTGCTTTTCCAGTGGTCCCTGACGGTCTTTGGTTACTTGACCTGCAGTGAAGACAAGCTGTCTGCGTACATGACTGCTGCAATCATTGGCTGCAGTGGTCACATGCATGTATGGCAGGTTTTGAAGTAAACAAAGTCTAGCAGGGAACATCGGAAAAGCTGAGGTGTAGTGGCAGAGAATTGATCAGTTTTTTTATCACATCTTTTGGTCAAAGTTTTTAAAATCTCGGGGGCGTGGCCTGCTAGGCATGTGAGCGGTCGCACGCTGTGAGAGCTCCTGCATCTGCCCGGCCATTAATCCTGTTTTTACCCTAATCCAGCGGAGATTTTGAGCCTGTGCGGTCGGGGGACAGAGCGGTTCAGTGCAGTGACCGGATCTGTAGTTTTGGTCGGTGGCGGACGCAGGCATGTCGAGGAAGAGAGAAGGCAGAGGAGCTGATAGAGAGTCCCAAGATGGCGCCGGGATGAACACACCGAAGCGGAGGGAGCGCACTACGGAGCTGCAAAAAGAAACAGCGGTTAAACTGAGTCAGTTTGCGAGATCCTCTCAGGCAGCCAACAACAAACAACGCCTGGAATGCCAAGAGGAAGCGCCACCGGACCGTGGGGACGACTCTGACCATGAGGAGCGGGTTCCCGCCACTGCCACGCGGCAGAGCGCCAACAGGTATGCGGCCCTACAAGTGAGTGGAGAGGAGCCGGAGAATGAGCCTGGCGATTCAGATGGTGGGGAACCTACGCTAAAGGATGTGCTACATGCCATCTCAAAATGTGGCAAGTCCCTCAGTGCTTTATCGGTCCAGGTGGGCGCAATTAAGGAGGACATTTCCATTATACGGCATGACTTCAGGAAACTGGCCGAGCGTACCACTGCTCTAGAGGATAGAGTGGGAGAGGTGGAGGATGAGGTACAGCCTTTAAAGAGGGACACTGCTGAACACTCCAGATTGCTGAATGTTATATCGGCTAAGCAAGACGACATGGAGAACCGTTTGCGCCGCAACAACGTACGCATAGT
The DNA here is from genome assembly GCF_014858855.1 of Bufo gargarizans. NCBI lineage: Eukaryota > Metazoa > Chordata > Amphibia > Anura > Bufonidae > Bufo > Bufo gargarizans. Next base: position 390,399,416 of record NC_058083.1, on the reverse strand, counting down.
GGGGGTGCCTGAGAAGGTGGAAGGGAGGAATCCCACTTTGAGGCATGGCTGAAAGAGAAGGTGGGGCAGGATGCACTAACTCCACTGTTTGCGGTCGAACGTGCCCATAGGGTGCCGACTAGGCCTTTGCCTCCTGGGGCACCTCCGAGGACAGTTCTGGCCAAGCTACTGCATTACAGAGACCGGGATATTCTCCTGCGCAAGGCCAGGGAGTTACCAGAACTTTCCATTGATGGACACAGAATCTCACTGTTCCCGGACTGCTCTATGGAGGTACAGAAAAAGAGGGCCCACTTCATGGAGGTTAAAAAGAGACTGAGAAACCTGGAGGTCCCATACTCTATGTTATATCCGGCTAGATTGCGTGCAGTGGCCCTGAATACCACCAGTTTCTTTGAGGATCCTAGAGAGGCGGCAAAATGGCTGGACAGGAACGAGCGGCAGATCAAGATGGAGCTTCAAAATCCTACTTAATGGGACTCAGTTTTCATTATGCAAGTGACTATTTCAATGTCTTTTCCGGTTGCTGGTTTCCCTCTCCCCCTCACAGTTCTGTATAGAGTTTCTTTACCAGTTTGGCTGCGGGAAGGGGGGGGGGGAGGGAAACCGGATGGACCAGGCTGCCCTGGTCATATACCGTAGTGAATGTATATACCGTAAATGTTATGGTGGATATAGATAGGACTGCTCTGCTCTGTTTTAATTCCGATTGTAGATCAGGATTCTATGGGTAACATGTTGCACTCCATGCGAATGATGAGGGCGTTATATATATGAGTGGTAGCTCTGCTATGATCTACCGGGCAAGGTGTGGGAGGCTAGTGGGCGATTGCTTATGTTAAGAGGGTGACTAACAGTTTTTCAAGTGTTTACCTTGACAAAGTACTGCCAGTAGTCAGTTTGGGCTACGCTCCTCCGGCTGACACTGGTTGGTAGCCGGGGTTTCGCTGGTCTCGCCGTCTGGTGTAGTATATTTCCACAGGCCTTGTAATCGGGCGCGGGGTGGAACCAGTCGGTTAGCCCGGGGAACCGGAGTTCTTTATAATTGTTTTGCCAGCTGATGGCAAGTTTACAACCTTGGGGAGGTTTGGGGTATGTTACGAGACAGGGCATTTCTGGTTCTGATTGGCTGTATGGCTGGCTGAGGGTTGTATGGATGGGGGTGTGCTCTCCTCCAGGGCAGGGGGAATAGTTACCATGGTACAGATTGTGACTCAACTGATTTACAGGAGATCGTATTTTATTACTAATGGCTGATTGCATTAAATTCCTTAGCTGGAATGTCCGGGGCATCAAGGAAAAGACTAAAAGAAAGGCGATTCTGGAAAGTGTCCGTCCGTTACATCCTCTCATATGCTGCCTACAAGAGACACACTTGCTACCGGAGCAGGTACATTTGCTTAAGCTGGCTTGGGTGGGGGTGGGATTTCATTCCACATATTCCACATATGCTAGAGGTGTCAGTATCTTGATACATAGAAGCATACCGTTTTGTTGTATTTCTAGCAAGGTGGATGCGGATGGGTGCTATGTGTGCTTATATGGTACACTTTATAACCAGCCGTGTGTGGTGTGTGGAGTCTATATCCCCCCCCCCCCCCATACTCTCCGTCGGTGATCAGGAAGGTTCTAGCTTTCATGACGGATTTTCCAGGGGTGCCAACTCTCATACTGGGGGACTTTAATAATGTCATATGCCCGGATATGGATAGACTGGGGACGACGGAAAGAGATTCCTCGGGAGAATATACCGCATTTGGGAGACTCATAAGAGAGGTGTCCTTAGTGGACCTATGGAGAGAAAGGAATCTGAGGGAGAGGCAGTACTCATGTTGTTCTAGTACCTTTGGCTCTCTGTCCAGGATTGATTTGGCGCTAGCGAATTCTGAAATGGGGAGATTAGTACAGGAAGTAGCGTATCTTCCGCGTCGGCTGACGGATCATTCCCCGCTGATGGTCTCTGCCGCTTTTAAGCCCGCTAGAATAGGACAGGGAACGATGTGGGCATTTAACCCCTTTTGGTTATCTGTCCTGCCGGAAGTGGGTACTATTAAGGAACAATTAGAGGAGTTCTTTAGGATTAATCTGTCTACCGCCTCTAGCTTAATAGTCTGGGATACTATGAAGGCTTTCCTGCGAGGGTTGCTTATGGCGCAAATTAGTAAGAAAAAGAGTGAAACCAGAGCTAGGGTTCAGGCCTTAATGAGGGCGGTGGAAATGGCTGAAGCCCAGTATGTGGAAACACCGGATGATAGGTGTAGAGAATTATGGAAGGGGGCGCAGAAGGAGCTTAATGACAGGTTGTTGCTTAACGCCAAGAACAAACAGCTCTTCCAGAAACAGGTATACTATGAAGAGGGAGAGAGGACGGGAAGAATGCTGGCTATGGTATCTAGGGCACAGAGACTCCCTAGTCATATAGTGGCCCTCAGGGATCCAACTGGGAATCTGTGTAGTGCTTCGGAGCAAATACTGGAGATTATGAAGGGATTTTACTCCGACCTCTATGTATCTCGGTTGTCAGCCTCGGGTGAGGAAATAGACCTGTTTTTGGACGGGCTTCACATGCCTAAGCTTACATCTGATCAATGTGCTAAATTAGATTCTCCTCTAACGATCACTGAGTTGGAGGTGGCGCTCTCCACTATGTCTAATAATAAGGCTCCAGGTGGTGATGGGTTACCGGCGGAGATTTACAAACGATTTGCCTCAGTCATGCTGCCCCAGTTGTTGGAGGTCTTCAAGGAGGCGATGACACAGAAAAGACTGCCCACCAGTATGACTGAGGCGACGATTGTAGTCCTTCCAAAGGCAGGCAAGGATATACAGGAAGCCGAGTCCTATAGACCGATATCACTACTGCAGGTAGACATTAAAATTCTGGCTAAGGTCTTAGCTAACCGTCTGAACCTGATTATATCTAACCTGATTCATTCAGACCAGGCCGGGTTTATGCCAAATATGGCTACGGCAGTTAATATCAGACGTCTTTACCTAAATATTCAGAGTCAGGGTCACAAGTTGGGTGCGGCGGTCGCATCTCTTGATGCGGCCAAAGCATTTGATAGTGTAGAATGGAAATACTTGTGGAAGGTACTGAGGAAGCTAGGGTTTGGCCCATCTTTCATAGGGTGGATTCAACTTCTCTATGATAAGCCATCAGCTAGGATTAGGGTGAATGGCAACCTGTCCGACAGCTTTGCACTGCATAGGGGGACGAGGCAGGGCTGTCCCCTGTCGCCCCTGCTGTTTGCGATTGCAGTCGAACCTCTAGCTGAAGCTATCAGATCTTCTGCGGGGATCAGAGGCTTTAATTACGGTTCCCTGGAGGAGAAAGTGGCACTATATGCAGATGATCTGCTGCTATTTATGGATGATTGGAGGAATTCTCTCCCGGTAGCGATGGAAGTGATTAATGGGTTTGGGAAAATGTCAGGTCTATGTATTAACTGGACTAAGTCCGTGTTGATGCCACTGAAGGAAGGCATGGCTGACTGTGACTCCAGGGTAGAGGGCTTACAGGTGGTGCGCTCTTTCAAATATCTGGGCATTCAGGTTTCGTGTAATGACTTAGATTTTGAGAAACTAAACATCTCCCCTCTACTCCAGAAGTTTAAACAGAAGGTAAACGCCTGGACAAAATTGCAGTTATCTATTATAGGTAGGGCCAATCTGGTGAAAATGATACTGATGCCGCAGATTCTTTATGTGCTACACAACTCCCCTATATGGCTCCCGCTGCGGATATTCTATGTCATCAATGCCATTTTCAGGGACCTTATATGGAAGAAGGTAACGCCTCGCATCAAGCTGTCAACTTTGTGTAGGCCCAAAACAAATGGGGGCTTGGGGGTCCCGGATCCGTGGATGTACTATCTGGCGGCACAAATGCAGCATATGAGGGGATGGGAATCGACGGATGGCTTGGGTACTGCGAGTAGGATTATTCAGTCATTGGTGGGATGTACGAATTTGAGATCTGCCTTGGAGGAGGGTACTTTTCATGCGTTAGGTGGTAAATTTCGGATGTTGCGTGCCATTCATAACACTTGGTGGAAAGTCAGAGAAATAATAGGAATACAGGGATACTCCGCTCTCACCCCTCTCTGGCCAAATTATATGTACAAAAAGGTGGATAAAGTTAAGGGGATTAAGGGGTGGGCTGAATCAGGGCTTAGGTATATGTGCCAATTGTTTGATAATGATGTCCTTAAAGAATTCTCAGGATTACAGCAGTAATTTGGATTGCGGAATTCCCACTTCTATCTTTATTTGCAGCTTAGGCACGCTCTACGTGCTCAAGAACAGGTAGGAGCAGTACGTCCTGCACAAAAGAATTCAGTAGTTGACCTAGTGAAATCTGGCGGAGGTACAGCAGGAGTGATCTCCCTTAATTATGCGTGTCTTATGGAAGCGCAATTTAAAAGACAGGAATTTCCGCTTTATGATAAATGGAAGAAGGATGTCCCAGAGTTGACTGTGGAGCAATGGGACACTGTCCTGGAGGAGTTCACACAAATAGCGGTGAGCGAGGCTCAAAGAGTATCGCAACTCCTGTTGTTACACAGAGTATACAAAACACCTGTCCTTTTGAAGAGAATGGGGTATAGAGCGGATGACTGCTGTCCGAGGTGTGGTGCGCTGAATGCAGATCTCATCCATATGATGTGGAATTGTCCTAGATTGAGGAGGTACTGGAGTGGGGTGGTTGAGATGGTGAGAATGGTGTTGGATGTTGAAATCAGGATGGATACTGCAACATGTGTCTTGGGGTGTGTGGACCTACCGGGATTGGTGTCTGAAAGGAGGTTAGCTATAGTAAGAATGCTTTATCAAGCGAGGAAGTTGATAGCTTTTCACTGGATAAATATTCAACCTCCTTCAGTGGATGAATGGGTAAAGAGGGTGCATGTACTAGTTGGTTTAGAGAACTATGTGTACCAAAAAAGAAACTGTGTTAAAAAGTTTGAGAAGATCTGGTCACTCTGGATTCAACATTACAATCTGCAAACGTGAAGAGATGAAAGTGGGGATGAGTGAGGGGGTATGAGTGTTGGGCAGAGAGGGATTGCGGAAAATGGGAAATGGCGTAATAGGAGGGTGGTATTGGCAGAATAGGTTGAGTGACTGAATGCACGGGGATACAGGAGGCACATGTCGTGGGAACTCGGACAGGATATTATGTATAATATGTATAAAATGTGTCATATTGCTTGGAGTATGTCATACTGATCTGAACTGTTGTTATCCATGCAGTTGTTGTATCATACAGACCATATGGTGAGAGATTTTTGATTTGCTACTGTCTCGTGGGGTGTTGTTGGGGGGCGGAGGGAGGGATGGGGGGGGACAGTGTTCTGTCTGTGTTTAAAATTGAAAATCTTCAATAAAAAATATCTGATTTAAAAAAAAAAGTTTTTAAAATCTCAGAAACCTTTCCGGTTATCCACTTTGTGCCCTCAATGAGAGACAGTAGTACATAGTACTGACAGACATGCTGATTTCAGTGGTTAGTTGCTCCTGAGCTAATAGTAAGTAGTTGCCGAGAACTTGCTATATAGCTATCACAGCACGTGCCGGAGAAGAGTCATGGGTATTAATGAACTCCTGCTCTCCCCGTCCACCTGCTGCTGATTGGCAGGGATAAAACCACCAAACAGGGAGAGCAGGAGTGATTTTCTTACAGCAGGTTCTTGCCTACCACATGAGATAAGCTCAAGAGTGACAGGCCAGTGAAATCTGCCTGACTGTCACTACTATGCAGCCCTCAATGAGGCTATCAGAAAGTTGACGAACGGTTCCTTTTCAGTTACATGATGTGATCCACTTGTTTTCTGTTACTGGTCGCTGATCTGGTGGGACTGTTGGAGTGGTGGCCAAACTAACCCAGAGCTTGCTCTATTGAAGACTGTGGATAGAGCCAAACAAAGAGGTAGGACCTATAGGGCATTTAACATTTATGCTGTGGATATGCCATAAATGTCCTAGATATCACTATGTAAGGGCTCAAGCACACCAATGCAAATTAAAATTTGCCACCTTTATAAGAGAGTTACCTCAGTGAAAGTGATTGGGTCAGGAAACATAGTACAAAGAATTAGAGCATTTCGAACAGATTCAGTGAGACGTAAGCAAATCTGTTGGAAATATGGAAAATACAGACCTAGATAACGCCAGACATCTCCAACTGGGGAGTCTAACAGTCATTCTTCAACTTTACAAGGAGGAGGTACAACTAAGATTCCAGTGAAGATCAGGTAAATCAAGACATCCTTATCTGGAACTTCTCAAAGTTGGTTGATGGCCCACCTTGAGGATTATCCAGGCTTATCCTGTACTTTTACCAATGTCTGAAGGTTCACGATCCCAGCACTGATGAAGCAGGTGATCATCGAATGGTCTGGGAATGCCGTCATATAAACAATCCCTTCTTAGTTTAATGGAGGTAACTTCACATAACATGTCGTAATTACAAAACTATTCAGAATTCTGAAAGCTCTTTTCACAGCTGAATGACTATATTTTTTTAAGCTTGATTATCCCCATCTGCTGACCCTATGATGTGAACATTCGAAATGATCTTAAATTCACACCAATGACATATTTCTGGAGACGGATAATGTAAATGCTCGAATATAATCCCCATTCAACTTCAGGCACATCTGCTATTTTTTTTATTTATGCGATTCATGGACCAGCGAGAAAAGAGAACCGTCTCCTTTCATAAGGCAAATGGTGGATTATAGTGATTTGCTGCAAATAAGGCACTGCTCTGCTATATATACATCAATATCAAACCGATGAAAGCTGAGATGATCTGACATCCCGTTCTAAAGACAAAGGCCTGTTGATTACGTATTCAACAATAAAGGCTCAAATGAAATCAATGAAGCAGAGGGAGGCAGAGGCATTGAAAGCACGCAGTTCATTAGATCCCTATTAAAAAAATAATAAAATAAAAAAAACACTTCACTTTACAAAAACTCAACATCAATAGCTATCAAATGGAGCAGCTTGTGCGGCGCTGCATCCAAGAACCGGATACGGTCTTTCGAGTATCATGATACAACATCCCTTGATACTGCTCCAAGTTGAATCAGGAAGTAATATAAAATGGTGCGGCAAGAACAGTATCAGCTTAAACTAAGCAAATGACTACTTACCGTATATGAGATCATCATTACAAGTAAAAGGTAAGCCACGTGTTCAGAGCAGCCAAGATAGAGGATTATAGTTCAACTGCATTAGGCTAGTTTCACACTATCGGCAAGGAACTCCGGCAGGCTGTCCCGGCAGGAGAACCACCTGTCGGATCCGTACTGCTGCTAGTGCATGTTGTAGTTTTATTCCAGCCGCCCCTCGGCATGTTTGCTGTGCTGTCGCCAGAACTCTGGCCCGCTCCCATTATAGTCAATAGGGCCGGAGCGGTAGTCCGGGGGCACGCGTGCACTAGCGGCAGCACGGATCCGACAGGCGGTTCACCCGCTGGAACAGCCTGCTGGAGTTCCTTGCCGCTAGTGTGAAAGTACCCTTAAAGGGGTTTTACAACTTGGAGATATTGATGACCTCTGTAGATCATCAATTTCAGATTGGTGGGGGTCTGATCGGCACCACCACTGATCAGCTGTTTTCCGACACTAGAAACAAAACAGTGGATGAAGGCAGAAATAGAAGGTTTTGCCCATTGTGTACTGGCTGCGCCGGCATACTGTGACTCAGCTCCCATTCACTTGTCAGCAGATTTGTACCTATGACACTGGCTGACCTGTTACATGTGCACTTGGCAGCTGGAGGCATCTGTGTTGGTCCCATGTTCATATGTGGCCGCATTGCTGAGAAATTTTTTTTAATATATGCAAATGAGCCTCTAGGAGCAACACCTAGAGGCTCTGCTCTCTTAGCAACTGCCGCACCCTCTGCACTTTATTGACAATGCAAAGTCAGGCGTGATGACGTTTTCACTGGTCCTGTCAAAGTACAGAGAGTGCAGCAGTTGTAGAGAGAGCAGAGCCTCCAAGTGCAACAACAACGCCCCTGTTGCTCCCAGAGGCTCATTTGCATATATTACATGGGAACATATGAACACGGGACCAACAGGGATGCCTTCAGCTGCCAAGTGCACATGCAATACGTCTACCAATTTCATAGGTACAAATCTGCTGACAGATACCCCTTAAAGAGGTTGTCTCACCTCAGACATTAGGGCATATTACTAGGATTTGCCCCCAATTTCTGATACTTGGAGGTCCTACCTCTGGGACCCGCACCTATCTTTAAAACTGAGCCTGCAAAGCGAAGGGATATCGTCTGACATGAGTCAACCCCTTTAATGAGGAAAATGTTCCACATAACTCTTGAACAGTAAGGCAATATGAAAATGATGTGAGCATCTAAGTATAAAAACCATACCATATATTACAGGACTGTCCCACAAATAGGACCACCAGGAGGCAGGACCAAGGTTAGGAATACATAACAGATACCTCCATGCAGTTTTGGAGGGTTCCTGGACAGAACAGGATGGGACCTGGAGGCCCTGCAATTTAGAATATTATGATGTATGAACAAGTGTCTTGTACAGATGAAAACGATACAGTACGGTTTGAGATTACAAGGCCTGTGCCTGAAACGGGAGTCTTTGACAGCTGAGGTGCGCCGGGGTGTGGCTGAAAACCGTACTAATATGGATATCGGCAGAGTTTTTAGATGTCTGCAGCTTAAAGCTATATCATTTTTAATGATCACATCGTAACGCAGAGAAATAGCTTGAAAGTGCTTTTAGAGGCAGGCACTTAAAATGGTGCCGCTCTCTATGTGGGCCACATCCTGAGGGTACCTGAACTGCGGTGCAGTCCAGAACATGTGAACCCCACTTTAAAAACCGGTAACTGGAATCTTGTACTATGTGGTCTAACAAAGATAAAACAAAGAAGGCAATTCTACGTTTCCACTTGACAACTGTCAGGATGAACATTACCAGTCGTTTATATATATTGAGTGGTTGGAGATCCACTCTAAATGTTACCTGTGGACTTCACCACAAAATCTATCTCACTTGACCTACTTTGGAAGGAGACAACAGGGAGCTGTACAGATTACATTACTTATATTAATGTGCCACCTCAGCCCTCGAGCGGAAAAAAGGAGACATCATTTTTAAACCAAGTTGTCTTAAAAAGTAGGCAATTATCTGATACATCAACATGAATCCTTCTTCCCGTCTGCCTGAACATGACCCAGTGGGGATTCAATGCCTGTAAGCATTCTCTGCTACGTTCAGATTTATGGGCCTTATCAAACATCTAGGCCCTAATTTCCTCCCGTTATAAATTATTCAGAAGTAAATGTGTTGGTGACTCCAAATTATAACAAAAAAACTCTACTCTACCAAATCACTTTCTTATCGCAGGTTTAAAGGAACACAGGTTTCTGTCAGCTCTCCAAGAAAATTAGCAAACATCTCCTGAAACAGTGACAGCTGCTAAGATCTCCTGCACCAAGAAATGAACCACTTCTACACAACCAGCAAGAAAGCAGCCCAGAGGCTCGTCTCACCTCGCTGTCAAACGCTTCCAGTCCAGACAATCGGCAAACTTCAGAATTACAATAAATCCCTATAGGTGTTTCTCACGACACTGAAGAAATGATTCACATGACGGATGATATTCTTGATTATTGGCGGTCATAGAAAACTATACTTGTAAGGGGAGAGAGCCTCCAGGAAAATAAGATGTTGGCAAAAGTAGGACATCATTAATCTCCTTCTGACTTCTTTTTGTTTTCTCTGCTCAGTGTAACAAGGCTACGTTCATATCTGCAGCAGAGGTTACACTGGGACTATGTAGCAGATAGTGACAAAAAAAAAGGATAAAATACGGTTGCATGCCATAAGCCATACCAGCAACCCGATGAACGCATTACAGTTAATGGGATCAATCAGACCCCTGCGGCGTCCAGCGTATGCCAGATCTGGGGGTTCTGTTTTTTTTTGGGTTCCTATACTGGAACAGAAGAATTTGCCCACAGATGTGAAAGGAGCTTAAGGCTTCGTTCACATCACCGTTCAGCCTTTCCGTTTTCCTTCTCCGTTTAGGAGCAGGAGAATGGAAAGGACGGATTCGGCACATAACTGACGCCAAACGGATCCTAAGGACCCCATAGACTATAATGGGGTCTGTTAGGTTTCCACTCAGAGGAAGATTTTTGAAGTGGAGACAAAAGTCCTGCATGCACAACTTTTGTCTCCGCTCCAAAATCATCTTCTAAGCGGAAACATAATGGACCCCATTATAGTCTATAGGGTCCTTAGGTTCTGTTCGGCTCAGTTATGTGCCTTCACCGTCCTTTCCGTACTCCTACTCCTAAACGGAGCAGGAGAACGGAAAGGCTGAACGGTGATGGAACAAAGCCTAAGGCCCAATAGTATGGATGGCTGCACGTCATTGGATACCCCCACCTATGGCAGCTAAATTCTGGTATTGTCCTATTTTTTTGCACTTTCCTATTTACTGACTTCCTCGGCTTCCTTCATGTGAATGGATAAGGCTTATCACACACAGAGGACTAACATGGAGGGAGCCTGATACCCAGCTGTGAGTTTCTTGCCCTGACTAACAGAATAGTTGTACCAAACTTTTCTGTTTGAAATACTCTCCTGGTACTGAACTATTAGATTATGCTTTACAGATACACCTATATGGCTACACTTCATCCCTGAACTGCACAGCAATAGAGGAGTTCTATAGTGGACAGAAGGCATAGCGGAGGAAGACTCTTCATGTACTGAAGAGAAGGAGGACAGCTTCCTACAGGATGGTATAAACAGATTACATATGGTCCTATAGGATAGTGTAAACAGCTTACATATGGTCCTATAGGATGGTATAAACATATTACATATGGTCCTATAGGATGGTGTAAACAGCTTACATATGGTCCTATAGGATGGTATAAACAGATTATACATGGTCCTATAGGATGGTATAAACAGCTTACATATGGTCCTATAGGATGGTATAAACAGATTACATATGGTCCTATAGGATGGTGTAAACAGCTTACATATGGTCCTATAGGATAGTATAAACATATTACATATGGTCCTATAGGATGGTGTAAACAGCTTACATATGGTCCTATAGGATGGTATAAACATATTACATATGGTCCTATAGGATGGTGTAAACAGCTTACATATGGTCCTATAGGATGGTATAAACAGATTATACATGGTCCTATAGGATGGTATAAACAGCTTACATATGGTCCTATAGGATGGTATAAACAGATTACATATGGTCCTATAGGATGGTGTAAACAGCTTACATATGGTCCTATAGGATAGTATAAACATATTACATATGGTCCTATAGGATGGTGTAAACAGCTTACATATGGTCCTATAGGATAGTATAAACATATTACATATGGTCCTATAGGATGGTATAAACAGATTACATATGGTCCTATAGGATAGTATAAACATATTACATATGGTCCTATAGGATGGTATAAACAGATTACATATGATCCTATAGGATGGTGTAAACAGCTTACATATGGTCCTATAGGATAGTATAAACATATTACATATGGTCCTATAGGATAGTATAAACATATTACATATGGTCCTATAGGATTGTATAAACAGATTACATATGGTCCTATAGGATGGTGTAAACAGCTTACATATGGTCCTATAGGATAGTATAAAATATTATATTTAATTTAATATGTTTATAATATAAAGAGAGATAACACTGATTTCCTGCTGCACACAGTCATATAGCAAGCACTTGGTATAACTACAACTCCCAGTATGCTAGTGGCATACCTTTAATGGAGGCAGACCATGCAACTGCTAAGGGGCCAAGGGGGGAGGGCCCGATGCTGAATTCCTTTTCCAGATTTTAAAACGCTCAATGCAAAGAGATTACCCAGTTCCATTCCAATGAATGGTAACAGTACAAATTCCTATGCACTGAGCTCCCCCTAGTGGCGGCTGCAGACAGATAGCTTTTTAATAGAAGGGAAGCAGATTTATCAATGTATTTAGGTTAGCACTATATTAATGAAGCATGTATTCCACTTTTTCCAACACGGAAGTCGAATAAAGTGAGTGAGGTGGAAAGTGAGTTTTTATTACAATTTTTTTAAATTAAAATGTTTTCCCCTGAATAAAAACAAAACAAAAATGTAAAATTTTTCAGAAATCTGGGGCATTGCCTGGGAGTGATTGTGACACTCGTACTGAGAAGGCGGGTGGGGCAGGGGGCCCATACTAAGTTTTGCTATGGGGCCCTATGTGTACGCCCTTGCAGTATGCTATATAACATGCTTGCTAGAATTGGGGACCTACAGATTGACAAAACATATACATCTAACAGGCAGAGTTAATAAAAAATTTTAGTTATTAAAAGTTTTTATATTTTCTACCACGGTTTTGGACTTCAAAAGAGAAGCCCAGGAACATTCGCCCTCGCCAACATATTTACACTCTTAAATGTTAATGTCAACATTGATTTTTTTTTTTTTGCTTTCTTCCGCTCAGCTTCTTAACTAGGACATTACAGATTCCCGCAGGGCTACGGTGAGATGTGGAAATATGTTATGAATAGAGTTGAGCGAACACCTGGATGTTCGGGTTCGAGAAGTTCGGCCGAACATCCCGGAAATGTTCGGGTTCGGGATCCGAACCCGATCCGAACTTCGTCCCGAACCCGAACCCCATTGAAGTCAATGGGGACCCGAACTTTTCGGCACTAAAAAGGCTGTAAAACAGCCCAGGAAAGAGCTAGAGGGCTGCAAAAGGCAGCAACATGTAGGTAAATCCCCTGCAAACAAATGTGGATAGGGAAATGAATTAAAATAAAAATTAAATAAATAAAAATTAACCAAAATCAATTGGAGAGAGGTTCCATAGCAGAGAATCTGGCTTCCCGTCACCCACCACTGGAACAGTCCATTCTCAGATATTTAGGCCCCGGCACCCAGGCAGAGGAGAGAGGTCCCGTAACAGAGAATCTGTCTTCATGTCAGCAGAGAATTAGTCTGCATGTCATAGCAGAGAATGAGGCTTCACGTCAGCCACCACTGCAACAGTCCATTGGCATATATTTAGGCCCAGCACCCAGGCAGAGGAGGGAGGTCCCGTAACAGAGAATCTGTCTTCATGTCAGCAGAGAATTAGTCTGCATGTCATAGCAGAGAATGAGGCTTCACGTCAGCCACCACTGCAACAGTCCATTGGCATATATTTAGGCCCAGCACACACACAGGCAGAGGAGAGAGGTCCCGTAACAGAGAATCTGGCTTCATGTCAGCAGAGAATCAGTCTGCATGTCATAGCAGAGAATGAGGCTTCACGTCAGCCACCACTGCAACAGTCCATTGGCATATATTTAGGCCCAGCACACACACAGGCAGAGGAGAGAGGTCCCGTAACAGAGAATCTGGCTTCATGTCAGCAGAGAATCAGTCTGCATGTCATAGCAGAGAATGAGGCTTCACGTCAGCCACCACTGCAACAGTCCATTGGCATATATTTAGGCCCAGCACCCAGGCAGAGGAGGGAGGTCCCGTAACAGAGAATCTGTCTTCATGTCAGCAGAGAATTAGTCTGCATGTCATAGCAGAGAATGAGGCTTCACGTCAGCCACCACTGCAACAGTCCATTGGCATATATTTAGGCCCAGCACACACACAGGCAGAGGAGAGAGGTCCCGTAACAGAGAATCTGGCTTCATGTCAGCAGAGAATCAGTCTGCATGTCATAGCAGAGAATGAGGCTTCACGTCAGCCACCACTGCAACAGTCCATTGGCATATATTTAGGCCCAGCACACACACAGGCAGAGGAGAGAGGTCCCGTAACAGAGAATCTGGCTTCATGTCAGCAGAGAATCAGTCTGCATGTCATAGCAGAGAATGAGGCTTCACGTCAGCCACCACTGCAACAGTCCATTGGCATATATTTAGGCCCAGCACCCAGGCAGAGGAGGGAGGTCCCGTAACAGAGAATCTGTCTTCATGTCAGCAGAGAATTAGTCTGCATGTCATAGCAGAGAATGAGGCTTCACGTCAGCCACCACTGCAACAGTCCATTGGCATATATTTAGGCCCAGCACCCAGGCAGAGGAGGGAGGTCCCGTAACAGAGAATCTGTCTTCATGTCAGCAGAGAATTAGTCTGCATGTCATAGCAGAGAATGAGGCTTCACGTCAGCCACCACTGGAACAGTCCATTCTCAGATATTTAGGCCCCGGCACCCAGGCAGAGGAGAGAGGTCCCGTAACAGAGAATCTGTCTTCATGTCAGCAGAGAATTAGTCTGCATGTCATAGCAGAGAATGAGGCTTCACGTCAGCCACCACTGCAACAGTCCATTGGCATATATTTAGGCCCAGCACCCAGGCAGAGGAGAGAGGTCCCGTAACAGACAATCTGGCTTCATGTCAGCAGAGAATCAGTCTTCATATCATAGCAGAGAATCAGGCTTCACGTCACCCACCACTGTAAGAGTCAATTTTCATAAATTTAGGCCCAGAACCCAGGCAGAGGAGAAAGGTCCCGTAACAGACAATCTGGCTTCATGTCAGCAGAGAATCAGTCTTCATATCATAGCAGAGAATCAGGCTTCACGTCACCCACCACTGTAAGAGTCAATTTTCATAAATTTAGGCCCAGAACCCAGGCAGAGGAGAAAGGTCCCGTAACAGACAATCTGGCTTCATGTCAGCAGAGAATCAGTCTTCATATCATAGCAGAGAATCAGGCTTCACGTCACCCACCACTGTAAGAGTCAATTTTCATAAATTTAGGCCCAGAACCCAGGCAGAGGAGAAAGGTCCCGTAACAGACAATCTGGCTTCATGTCAGCAGAGAATCAGTCTTCATATCATAGCAGAGAATCAGGCTTCACGTCACCCACCACTGTAAGAGTCAATTTTCATAAATTTAGGCCCAGAACCCAGGCAGAGGAGAAAGGTCCCGTAACAGACAATCTGGCTTCATGTCAGCAGAGAATCAGTCTTCATATCATAGCAGAGAATCAGGCTTCACGTCACCCACCACTGTAAGAGTCAATTTTCATAAATTTAGGCCCAGAACCCAGGCAGAGGAGAAAGGTCCCGTAACAGACAATCTGGCTTCATGTCAGCAGAGAATCAGTCTTCATATCATAGCAGAGAATCAGGCTTCACGTCACCCACCACTGTAAGAGTCAATTTTCATAAATTTAGGCCCAGAACCCAGGCAGAGGAGAAAGGTCCCGTAACAGACAATCTGGCTTCATGTCAGCAGAGAATCAGTCTTCATATCATAGCAGAGAATCAGGCTTCACGTCACCCACCACTGTAAGAGTCAATTTTCATAAATTTAGGCCCAGAACCCAGGCAGAGGAGAAAGGTCCCGTAACAGACAATCTGGCTTCATGTCAGCAGAGAATCAGTCTTCATATCATAGCAGAGAATCAGGCTTCACGTCACCCACCACTGTAAGAGTCAATTTTCATAAATTTAGGCCCAGAACCCAGGTAGAGGAGAAAGGTCCCGTAACAGACAATCTGGCTTCATGACAGCAGAGAATCAGTCTGCATGTCATAGCAGAGAATCAGGCTTCACGTCAGCCACCACTGCAACAGTCCATTGTCATAAATTTAGGCCCAGCACCCAGGCAGAGGAGAGAGGTCCCGTAACAGACAATCTGGCTTCATGTCAGCAGAGAATTAGTCTGCATGTCATAGCAGAGAATCAGGCTTCATGTCAGCCACCACTGCAACAGTCCATTGGCATATATTTAGGCCTAGCACACAGGCAGAGGAGAGGTTCATTCAACTTTGGGTAGCATCGCAATATAATGGTAAAATGAAAATAAAAATAGGATTGAATGAGGAAGTGCCCTGGAGTCCAATAATATATGGTTATGGGGAGGTAGTTAATGTCTAATCTGGACAAGGGACGGACAGGTCCTGTGGGATCCATGCCTGGTTCATTTTTATGAACGTCAGCTTGTCCACATTGGCTGTAGACAGGCGGCTGCGTTTGTCTGTAATGACGCCCCCTGCCGTGCTGAATACACGTTCAGACAAAACGCTGGCTGCCGGGCAGGCCAGCACCTCCAAGGCATAAAAGGCTAGCTCTGGCCACGTGGACAATTTAGAGACCCAGAAGTTGAATGGGGCCGAACCATCAGTCAGTACGTGGAGGGGTGTGCACACGTACTGTTCCACCATGTTAGTAAAATGTTGCCTCCTGCTAACACGTTGCGTATCAGGTGGTGGTGCAGTTAGCTGTGGCGTGTTGACAAAAGTTTTCCACATCTCTGCCATGCTAACCCTGCCCTCAGAGGAGCTGGCCGTGACACAGCTGCCTTGGCGACCTCTTGCTCCTCCTCTGCCTTGGCCTTGGGCTTCCACTTGTTCCCCTGTGACATTTGGGAATGCTCTCAGTAGCGCGTCTACCAACGTGCGCTTGTACTCGCGCATCTTCCTATCACGCTCCAGTGCAGGAAGTAAGGTGGGCACATTGTCTTTGTAGCGTGGATCCAGCAGGGTGGCAACCCAGTAGTCCGCACAGGTTAAAATGTGGGCAACTCTGCTGTCGTTGCGCAGGCACTGCAGCATGTAGTCGCTCATGTGTGCCAGGCTGCCCAGGGGTAAGGACAAGCTGTCCTCTGTGGGAGGCGTATCGTCATCGTCCTGCCTTTCCCCCCAGCCACGCACCAGTGATGGACCCGAGCTGCGTTGGGTGCCACCCCGCTGTGACCATGCTTCATCCTCATCCTCCTCCACCTCCTCCTCATCCTCGTCCTCCTCGTCCTCCAGTAGTGGGCCCTGGCTGGCCACATTTGTACCTGGCCTCTGCTGTTGCAAAAAACCTCCCTCTGAGTCACTTCGAAGAGACTGGCCTGAAAGTGCTAAAAATGACCCCTCTTCCTCATCCTCCTCCTCCTCCTCCTGGGCCACCTCCTGTTCCATCATCGCCCTAAGTGTTTTCTCAAGGAGACATAGAAGTGGTATTGTAACGCTGATAACGGTGTCATCGCCACTGGCCATGTTGGTGGAGTACTCGAAACAGCGCAACAGGGCACACAGGTCTCGCATGGAGGCCCAGTCATTGGTGGTGAAGTGGTGCTGTTCTGTAGTGCGACTGACCCGTGCGTGCTGCAGCTGAAACTCCACTATGGCCTGCTGCTGCTCGCACAGTCTGTCCAGCATGTGCAAGGTGGAGTTCCACCTGGTGGGCACGTCGCATATGAGGCGGTGAGCGGGAAGGCCGAAGTTACGCTGTAGCGCAGACAGGCGAGCAGCAGCAGGATGTGAACGCCGGAAGCGCGAACAGACGGCCCGCACTTTATGCAGCAGCTCTGACATGTCGGGGTAGTTGTGAATGAACTTCTGCACCACCAAATTCAGCACATGCGCCAAGCAAGGGATGTGCGTCAAATTGGCTAGTCCCAGAGCTGCAACGAGATTTCGCCCATTATCACACACCACCAGGCCGGGCTTGAGGCTCACCGGCAGCAACCACTCGTCGGTCTGTTGTTCTATACCCCGCCACAACTCCTGTGCGGTGTGGGGCCTGTCCCCCAAACATATGAGTTTCAGAATGGCCTGCTGACGTTTACCCCGGGCTGTGCTGAAGTTGGTGGTGAAGGTGTGTGGCTGACTGGATGAGCAGGTGGAAGAAGAGGAGGAGGAAGCCGAGAAGGAGGAGGTGGCAACAGGAGGCAAAGAATGTTGCCCTGCGATCCTTGGCGGCGGAAGGACGTGCGCCAAACAGCTCTCCGCCTGGGGCCCAGCTGCCACTACATTTACCCAGTGTGCAGTTAGGGAGATATAGCGTCCCTGGCCGTGCTTACTGGTCCACGTATCTGTGGTTAGGTGGACCTTGCTACAGATGGCGTTGCGCAGTGCACACTTGATTTTATCGGATACTTGGTTGTGCAGGGAAGGCACGGCTCTCTTGGAGAAGTAGTGCCGGCTGGGAACAACATACTGTGGGACAGCAAGCGACATGAGCTGTTTGAAGCTGTCTGTGTCCACCAGCCTAAATGACAGCATTTCATAGGCCAGTAGTTTAGAAATGCTGGCATTCAGGGCCAGGGATCGAGGGTGGCTAGGTGGGAATTTACGCTTTCTATCAAATGTTTGTGAGATGGAGAGCTGAACGCTGGCGTGTGACATGGTTGAGACGCTTGGTGACGGAGGTGGTGGTGGTGGTGTTGGTGGTACATCCCCTGTTTGCTGGGCGGCAGGTGCCAACGTTCCTCCAGAGGCGGAGGAAGAGGCCGAGGCGGCAGCAGCAGAATAGGCCGAGGCGGCAGCAGCAGAAGAGGTAGCAGGGGGAGCCTGAGTGACTTCCTTGGTTTTAAGGTGTTTACTCCACTGCAGTTCATGCTTTGCATGCAGGTGCCTGGTCATGCAGGTTGTGCTCAGGTTCAGAACGTTAATGCCTCGCTTCAGGCTCTGATGGCACAGCGTGCAAACCACTCGGGTCTTGTCGTCAGCACATTGTTTGAAGAAGTGCCATGCCAGGGAACTCCTTGAAGCTGCCTTTGGGGTGCTCGGTCCCAGATGGCGGCGGTCAGTAGCAGGCGGAGTCTCTTGGCGGCGGGTGTTCTGCTTTTGCCCACTGCTCCCTCTTTTGCTACGCTGTTGGCTCGGTCTCACCACTGCCTCTTCCTCCGAACTGTGAAAGTCAGTGGCACGACCTTCATTCCATGTGGGGTCTAGGACCTCATCGTCCCCTGCATCGTCTTCCACCCAGTCTTGATCCCTGACCTCCTGTTCAGTCTGCACACTGCAGAAAGACGCAGCAGTTGGCACCTGTGTTTCGTCATCATCAGAGACATGCTGAGGTGGTATTCCCATGTCCTCATCATCAGGAAACATAAGTGGTTGTGCGTCAGTGCATTCTATGTCTTTCACCGCTGGGGAAGGGCTAGGTGGATGCCCTTGGGAAACCCTGCCAGCGGAGTCTTCAAACAGCATAAGAGACTGCTGCATAACTTGAGGCTGAGACAGTTTCCCTGGTATGCATGGGGGTGATGTGACAGACTGATGGGGTTGGTTTTCAGGCGCCATCTGTGCGCTTTCTGCAGAAGACTGGGTGGGAGATAATGTGAACGTGCTGGATCCACTGTCGGCCACCCAATTGACTAATGCCTGTACCTGCTCAGGCCTTACCATCCTTAGAACGGCATTGGGCCCCACCATATATCGCTGTAAATTCTGGCGGCTACTGGGACCTGAAGTAGTTGGTACACTAGGACGTGTGGATGTGGCAGAACGGCCACGTCCTCTCCCAGCACCAGAGGGTCCACTAACACCACCACGACCATGTCCACGTCCGCGTCCCTTACTAGATGTTTTTCTCATTGTTATGGTTCACCACAACAACAAATATATTATTTGGCCCAATGTATTGTATTCAAATTCAGCGGGATATAAATTTGAGGCCTAGTATTTAGGCGCTGGGTGACCGGTATGGATTTAGTGACAGAATTAGACTTGGAAATGCACAGAAGCGTGTGTGTGTGAAGTTATTCTGAATGACCCAATGTGCACCTTGAATATTATATACCCTTTTAGGGATAGATTTCAAATAGCTCTGATATAGCAGAAACCACTAAATTATGAAATTGCTAAATTGGGAATTGTACTTCAACCCAGAACAAAAAATGTGCTTTGACGGACACTAAATATCTTGCCCAGCAACAACAGTACAACGGTGGGTAACGAGAGATTTAGAGGGAATTAAATTTGAGGCCTAGTATTTAGGCGCTGGGTCACCGGTATGGATTTAGTGACAGAATTAGACTTGGAAATACACAGTAGCGGGTGTGTGTGAAGTTATTCTGAATGACCCTATGTGCACCTTCAATATTATATACCCTTTTAGGGATAGATTTCAAATAGCTCTGATATAGCAGAAACCACTAAATTATGAAATTGCTAAATTGGGAATTGTACTTCAACCCAGAACAAAAAATGTGCTTTGACGGACACTAAATATCTTGCCCAGCAACAACAGTACAGCGGTGGGTAACGAGAGATTTAGAGGGAATTAAATTTGAGGCCTAGTATTTAGGCGCTGGGTCACCGGTATGGATTTAGTGACAGAATTAGACTTGGAAATGCACAGAAGCGTGTGTGTGAAGTTATTCTGAATGACCCAATGTGCACCTTCAATATTATATACCCTTTTTGGGATAGATTTCAAATAGCTCTGATATAGCAGGAACCACTAAATTATGAAATTGCTAAATTGGGAATTGTACTTCAACCCAGAACAAAAAATGTGCTTTGACGGGCACTAAATAACTTTCCCAGCTACAACAGGACAACGGTAACGAGAGATTTAGAGGGATTTAAATTTGAGGCCTAGTATTTAGGCGCTGGGTGACAGGTATGGGTTTAGTGACAGAATTAGACTTGGAAATACACAGTAGCGGGTGTGTGTGAAGTTATTCTGAATGACCCTATGTGCACCTTCAATATTATATACCCTTTTAGGGATAGATTTCAAATAGCTCTGATATAGCAGAAACCACTAAATTATGAAATTGCTAAATTGGGAATTGTACTTCAACCCAGAACAAAAAATGTGCTTTGACGGACACTAAATATCTTGCCCAGCAACAACAGTACACCGGTGGGTAACGAGAGATTTAGAGGGAATTAAATTTGAGGCCTAGTATTTAGGCGCTGGGTCACCGGTATGGATTTAGTGACAGAATTAGACTTGGAAATACACAGTAGCGGGTGTGTGTGAAGTTATTCTGAATGACCCTATGTGCACCTTCAATATTATATACCCTTTTTGGGATAGATTTCAAATAGCTCTGATATAGCAGGAACCACTAAATTATGAAATTGCTAAATTGGGAATTGTACTTCAACCCAGAACAAAAAATGTGCTTTGACGGGCACTAAATAACTTTCCCAGCTACAACAGGACAACGGTAACGAGAGATTTAGAGGGATTTAAATTTGAGGCCTAGTATTTAGGCGCTGGGTGACAGGTATGGGTTTAGTGACAGAATTAGACTTGGAAATACACAGTAGCGGGTGTGTGTGAAGTTATTCTGAATGACCCTATGTGCACCTTCAATATTATATACCCTTTTTGGGATAGATTTCAAATAGCTCTGATATAGCAGAAACCACTAAATTATGAAATTGCTAAATTGGGAATTGTACTTCAACCCAGAACAAAAAATGTGCTTTGACGGACACTAAATATCTTGCCCAGCAACAACAGTACACCGGTGGGTAACGAGAGATTTAGAGGGAATTAAATTTGAGGCCTAGTATTTAGGCGCTGGGTCACCGGTATGGATTTAGTGACAGAATTAGACTTGGAAATACACAGTAGCGGGTGTGTGTGAAGTTATTCTGAATGACCCTATGTGCACCTTCAATATTATATACCCTTTTTGGGATAGATTTCAAATAGCTCTGATATAGCAGGAACCACTAAATTATGAAATTGCTAAATTGGGAATTGTACTTCAACCCAGAACAAAAAATGTGCTTTGACGGGCACTAAATAACTTTCCCAGCTACAACAGGACAACGGTAACGAGAGATTTAGAGGGATTTAAATTTGAGGCCTAGTATTTAGGCGCTGGGTGACAGGTATGGGTTTAGTGACAGAATTAGACTTGGAAATACACAGTAGCGGGTGTGTGTGAAGTTATTCTGAATGACCCTATGTGCACCTTCAATATTATATACCCTTTTTGGGATAGATTTCAAATAGCTCTGATATAGCAGGAACCACTAAATTATGAAATTGCTAAATTGGGAATTGTACTTCAACCCAGAACAAAAAATGTGCTTTGACGGGCACTAAATAACTTTCCCAGCTACAACAGGACAACGGTAACGAGAGATTTAGAGGGATTTAAATTTGAGGCCTAGTATTTAGGCGCTGGGTGACAGGTATGGGTTTAGTGACAGAATTAGACTTGGAAATACACAGTAGCGGGTGTGTGTGAAGTTATTCTGAATGACCCTATGTGCACCTTCAATATTATATACCCTTTTTGGGATAGATTTCAAATAGCTCTGATATAGCAGAAACCACTAAATTATGAAATTGCTAAATTGGGAATTGTACTTCAACCCAGAACAAAAAATGTGCTTTGACGGACACTAAATATCTTGCCCAGCAACAACAGTACAGCGGTGGGTAACGAGAGATTTAGAGGGAATTAAATTTGAGGCCTAGTATTTAGGCGCTGGGTCACCGGTATGGATTTAGTGACAGAATTAGACTTGGAAATACACAGTAGCGGGTGTGTGTGAAGTTACTCTGAATGACCCTATGTGCACCTTCAATATTATATACCCTTTTTGGGATAGATTTCAAAGAGCTCTGATATAGCAGGAACCACTAAATTATGAAATTGCTAAATTGGGAATTGTATTTCAACCCAGAACAAGAAATGTGCTTGAACGGACACTAAATAACTCGCCCAGCTACAGCACTAGGGACAGATTTAGCTGGATATAAATTTGAGGCCTAGTATTTAGGCGCTGGGTGACCGGTATGGATTTAGTGACAGAATTAGACTGGGATATGGCCAAAAAATGAACAGACTATTGCTGGTTAAATGCACTTGGTGTGACAGCTTCACCCTGATGTAGGCTTTAGCCAAAAAACAACCACACCATTGAGGGTTAAATGCACTTGGTGACAGGCGCAGCTTGCCCCTGATTTTGTATATGGCCAAAAAATGAACAGACTATTGCTGGTTAAATGCACTTGGTGTGACAGCTTCACCCTGATGTAGGCTTTAGCCAAAAAACAACCACACCATTGAGGGTTAAATGCACTTGGTGACAGGCGCAGCTTGCCCCTGATTTTGTATATGGCCAAAAAATGAACAGACTATTGCTGGTTAAATGCACTTGGTGTGACAGCTTCACCCTGATGTAGGCTTTAGCCAAAAAACAACCACACCATTGAGGGTTAAATGCACTTGGTGACAGGCGCAGCTTGCCCCTGATTTTGTATATGGCCAAAAAATGAACAGACTATTGCTGGTTAAATGCACTTGGTGTCACAGCTTCACCCTGATGTAGGCTTTAGCCAAAAAACAACCACACCATTGAGGGTTAAATGCACTTGGTCGCAGCTTGTGCTGGCGCACCACAAGACACAAAATGGCCGCCGATCACCCCAGAAAAATGAGACTGACAAACGGTCTGTGCAGCCTAAAAACAGTGAGCAATTGAGGATCAGCAGCTCAATGATCCACAGCTGCAGATCGATCAGTTAATCAAGTCCTTTGGAGGAGTTAATCTGCCTAATCTCGCCCTACTGTCGCAGCCGCAACCTCTCCCTACGCTAATCAGAGCAGAGTGACGGGCGGCGCTATGTGACTCCAGCTTAAATAGAGGCTGGGTCACATGGTGCTCTGGCCAATCACAGCCATGCCAATAGTAGGCATGGCTGTGATGGCCTCTTGGGGCAAGTAGTATGACGCTTGTTGATTGGCTGCTTTGCAGCCTTTCAAAAAGCGCCAAGAAAGCGTCACAAAAGCGCGAAGAAAGCGACGAACACCGAACCCGAACCCGGACTTTTACGAAAATGTCCGGGTTCGGGTCCGTGTCACGGACACCCCAAAATTCGGTACGAACCCGAACTATACAGTTCGAGTTCGCTCATCCCTAGTTATGAACCATCTAGCCTGCACAGAATATTGAAAGAAAAATGAAAGGTTGTGTTTACAGAGTTTTGCGCTCATTTGCATTCACCTGTAAGAACGGAAAAATGCTGAGCTCATGAGACCAGAGAATGAGAGTGATGATCTCCACTGAATGAGTTTTCTTCATCTCCAACAATGCAATGTGTCATCATGGAGTCTCTGGCATTGCACAAGGGTGCCATCTGCTGGGCACTGGCTGCAATGCAAGAGAAACTCCGCTGAAGATTCCCTAATAATTGTGAGCTGGGGGGCACAATGTTACCCAATAAATGGAAGTCAGCTAATCAAAGTGCTGGCAAATAGCATGTCATAAATTTTTCAGCCCTTACAAAATAAAAGGAGTCAGGGATGGGGGGCGCCTTCTAGTTGCTCTAACCGAATGCAACTTTGGAAGCCAGAGTGTAACTAAGGCTACTTTCACACTGGTGTTTTGGCTTTCCATTTCTGAGATCCATTCAGGGATCTCACAAGCGGTCCAAAACGGATCAGTTTTGCCCTAATGCATTCCGAATGGAAAAGGATCCACTCAGAAGGCATCAGTTTGCCTCCGATCAGTCTCCATTCCGCTTTGGAGGCGGACACCAAACTGCTGCTTGCAGCGTTTTGCTGTCCGCCTGACGAAACTGAGCCAAACGGATCAGTTTTCTCTGACACAATCTGGCACAAAAGAAAACGGATCCGTCTCCCATTGACTTTCAATGGAGTTCAAGACAGATCCGTCTTGGCAATGTTACAGATAATACAAACGGATCTGTTCATGATGGATGTAGATGGTTGTATTATTGTAACGGATCCGTTTTTGCAGATCCATCACTGATCCGCCCAAAACGCGAGTGTGACAGTAGCCTAAGCTGGTGCAGAGGTTGCAGTCAGAACTGAGTCGGAGGCCTCTCTGTCAAAAATGAGAAGACACTGTTTTTATAAATGGCAAATGGTACATCGGGAGTAGTGTGTTATAGATTTTGCCTAGGACGTTACTTCTCTGTGTAGTAATCACAGCATAAAACATCTAAAAATTAAAACATTTTTTATATATATATATATATACACATATACACACACGTGTGGGGTGATGAGTGGGATGGGCTCATCAGTTCCCAAGTTTAGGGACACGATAACCAAGTAGGGTTAACTGCAGACTATATAATACTATACATGAAATGTGCTATCGCAATAGCAAATAAGTAACATCCGCGTCTGATGAATTCTGCTCTGCTACACTGAACTGAGCACTGCTATATATAGTCGCCATATAATAGTGATATGAAAGATGAATATGTTTGCAACAGCTGATCCAGAGCATATGTCATTCCAATGAAAATCTCTTCTTCGTGGATCTGATACATAGCAACTGTAAGCTAATAAATGGCAGACACAATGCTCAGAGGCAGTTCTCAAGCTTCACACATCACAACAAGTGCACATATAAAACAATGATTTTAAATAATTCAGGAAACCAAGATTTGGACACCTGGCCAGAGTTCAATAGGATGTGACAATAATTGTATATGACATATGTGATAGTCAGTAGATAAGATGCCCTCTCTAGCTGAAGGCATTGCCTCAGGAGTACATGTCCATTTGGAATTTCACCGTGAAAAACACAGTAATGCTTTATTACAGCTCTGACATTGGACCACAATCCATTTCTACAACCTAATGTGCAAAACTCTGCTCAGGGTCTCCAGAACACAGAACATTTGTAAAATATAGCTAAGGACCATTCAAGGATCCTGCATTTAAATCAATAGTACAGTGAATAGAAGAAACTTTGAATATCAGAGACAAATGCCCTTTTCTTCCTCTAGCAGCTCACTCCTTACCCTCTCATCTCCATAAACTTCTATGGGCAGCATATATGCGTGTGTCTCTCTGCACCCCCCCCCCCCCTTCCCCTTTCATCTCTACAGACTTTTATGGGCAGCATTTGTCTGTCTCTCACACTGCGCTCACTCTTCCTCACCGCTCCTCTCTCCATGGACATGAGCAGCATGTCATCTTATCCTTCAGTGAGTTAACAGTCCTTCAAAATGGATTCAGTAGAAAATGTTAGTTTAGGAAGGTGGAGACAGAGCATTGTTCTCTGATACGATATATTACACGGTTTCTTATATTCACCTGTACTATTAATTAATGCAAAGCTAGTTAAAATTAATTTTTTTATTATTTATAATTTTTTATTCATTAATATAATTATTACTGTACTCACAGGAGACTGTCATTAGGCAGACCATTGATGGGTAACAGTGAAAACAGTGGATCTTTGGGACAGAACCTCCCATAGATTGTAGATCTGGAACCTGCAGTTTTCAAAGGGGTTTCTCAAGACAAGACAAAGTCTTCAAGGGTGGAAGATCAAGCCATACAGAAAATAGTTTTATTGTAAGAAGCTTTTTGATCCTATCAGAATTACTATGCAAAGATAATTCATCAGACTTGACCACGTTTACGGTGGTGTACAACCTGTAGCTGTCCATCTGGTGCAAAACTGCTGGGAGTTGTAGCTTTGCAACAGCTGGGCAGCCACAGGTTGGAGAAAACAGAGCTAAGATATGAAGAGAGTTCATTTAGACAACTGGAAACTTGCCAGGAGAATAGAATTTTTCCCATCCAGATATTTGAAGACAAATGATCAGATAGGATATTGAGACTTCTAATCTCGTATACGGCATAAAAAGAATATGGGAAAAGTCTTGACTGTGAGCACTTGTTTGATCTCTAGGTCATGGATGTCCTTCAGGCTCCTCATGGCCACTTGTGTTGCAGGGGAGCTTTGGTATTTCTAGTACTGAGTTCTGTAAGTGCTCAGATTGAAGCAGCATTCACAGAACTCTAGATTAGTGACATGCAAATTATAGTGCACCCCCTTCTTAATCAGTTCCATTAGAAACCACATCTCCCCTTCCTGACAAGTAAAAGGCAGATGCAGCGACATAGCTAGGCTTTCCATAAACCAGGGTAAAGATTCAATAGGCTGTCCTAGCTCTCTATCTACATATCCTAGTCCAAGGTCAAGTGGCTTGTTGGCGTCAGCCTAGCACCCATCACCTTTGACATATGGTCATGCAGCATCTCCTCAAAACCCCATAGACCTGTGATGGCTAACTTTCGGCACTCCGGCTGTGGTAAAACTACAACTCCCAAGATGCACACTTGCTTGGCTGTTGTCAGAACTCCACAGAAATGAATGGAGCATGCTGGGAGTCGTAGTTTTACCACAGCTGGAGTGCCGGAGATTAACCATCACTGCCCTAGACAGATGAATGAAAGCTACATCCAAAAGTAAGAGTTCCACCAACTATGACTTTTGACTGTCCAAGTGGCTAGGATCACTTTTGGGCCTCTTTCACACGACCGTTTTTTTTTTCCGTTTTGCGGGCCGTTTTTTGCGGTCCGTATACGGTCCGTATACGGAACCATTCATTTCAATGGTTCCGCAAAAAAAACGGAATGTACTCCGTGTGCATTCCGTTTCCGTTTTTCCGTTCCGTTTAAAGATAGAACATGTCCTATATTTGGCCGCAAATCACGTTCCGTGGCTCCATTAAAGTCTATGGGTCCGCAAAAAAACGGAATGCATACGGAAATGCATCCGTATGTCTTCCGTATCCGTTCCGTTTTTTGCGGAACCATCTATTGAAAATGTTATGCCCAGCCCAATTTTTTATATGAAATTACTGTATACTGTATTTGCCATACGGAAAAACGGAACGGAACAACGGAACGGAAACGGAACCACAACGGAAGCAAAAAACGGAACAACGGATCCGTGAAAAACGGACCGCAAAACACTGAAATGGACATACTGTCGTGTGAAAGAGGCCTTGGGCCTCTTTCACACTACAGTATGTTGAATTCAGTGTTTTGCGTTCCGTTTTTCACGGATCCGTTGTTCCGTTTTTTGCTTCCGTTGTTCCGTTTTTCCGTATGGCATATACAGTATACAGTAATTACATAGAAAAAATTGGGCTGGGCATAACATTTTCAATAGATGGTTCCGCAAAAAACGGAACGGATACGGAAGACATACGGATGCATTTCCGTATGTGTTCCGTTTTTTTTGCGGACCCATTGACTTGAATGGTGCCACGGACCGTGATTTGCGGCCAAATATAGGACATGTTCTATCTTTTCAACGGAACGGAAAAACGGAAATACGGAAACGGAATGCATACGGAACACATTCCGTTTTTTTGCGGAACCATTGAAATGAATGGTTCCGTATACGGACCGTATACGGAACGCAAAAAACGGACCGCAAAACGGAAAAAAAAAACGGTAGTGTGAAAGAGGCCTTATTGTGGGAAGAAACTTCCATGTGAACACGTGAAGCACATACCAACCCCACCCAGATGTCCTAACCATTACACCACTGTGAGCAGAACTGGAATATGCCATATAACCAGTTATTCTATATGGCCTTTGCCCTGAGCTGCAAGCATAGGAAATAGCTAGTCTTTGTATAAGGGTACTTTCAAAGAAGCGTTGTTAGAATCCGGCAGGCAGTTCCGTTGCTAGAACTGCCTGCCGGATCCGGAAACCCGTAAAACGGATATCTTTTATTTTTTTCGGATCCGGATAGGGATCCGTTAGACTTATTCATTGAAAGACCGAAAGACCAGATGCGTCTTTCCGGTATCATCCCTAATAACGGATCCGGCATAAAAAAAATTCAAAGCTAGAAAGAACTTGGTACCGGATCCGGCATTTATACATTTCAATGGAAATTAATCCCGCAGGTGGGGTAGTGTTACGGAATTTTGGCCGGAGAAAATACTGCAACCTGCAGTATTTTGTCCGGTCAAATACCG
This sequence comes from Bufo gargarizans, assembly GCF_014858855.1. Classification (NCBI taxonomy): domain Eukaryota; kingdom Metazoa; phylum Chordata; class Amphibia; order Anura; family Bufonidae; genus Bufo; species Bufo gargarizans. The sequence continues at coordinate 390,370,889 of NC_058083.1, read as the reverse complement.
TACTAGGGACGGAACGTAAGACATCCTGATGCATACTGAAAGGATTGTTTTCCATTCAGAATGCATTGGGACAAAACGGAAGCGTATTTTTTCTGGTATTGAGACCCGTTCCCGGATTTCAATACCGGAAAAGAATAACGCTAGTGTGAAAGTACCCTAAGACCAAAGGTTGTGTAAGATAATAACGTACCAAACTTTCCCCTGCAGGTGCCGGAGAATTTAGTGTGCATGTACCTTCATATGGGGAATACACAGTAATTTGCATATCATTATTAAATTACCTTAACGTACCGATAAACAATTTACATGACAACTTTAGGGTCCATACACACGTCTGCAACGGATCCGCAAAACACAGACAGCGGCAACGTGCATTCCGTATTTTGCGGACCGCACATCACCGACACTAATATATGCCTATTCTTGTCCGCAATTGCGGACAAGAATAGGACATGTTCTATTTTTTTCGAGAACGGAATTGCGGACCCGGAAGCGCGGGTCCGCAATTCCGTGTCCGGGCACTGCCCTATAGAAATTAATGGGTCCACAATTCTGTGGACGTGTGAATGGACCCTTAATCAGGAAAAAGTGTGTGCAAATTAAGAGGGGAATGAACTAGCACCTCATAGAAGCCAATTACAAAGTACAGTACACCTGGAAATGTATATTAAATCCAGTAAATCCAGGCAGGCAAATTGATGGATTACAGACAATAATACCGCCATGCAAATTACCAACTATATATTGGCATAAGGGCTTACAATCTAAAATGAACTACTGAGGGCTAGGCTTTTCTTTACCTGGCTCGTTGCCTTAGATCTGTATCTTAAAGGGGTTGTGCAGGATTAGAAAAACAAAGAAGTTTTCTTCGAAAAACACCACCACCCCTGTCCATGGGTTGTGTCTGCTACTGCATCTTGGCTCCACTGAAGTCAATGGGGCAGAACTGCAATACTGTACACAACCTGTGGACAGATGTGGGGCTGTTTTTTGGAAGAAACCTACCATGGTTTCCTAATCCTGGACAACTCCTTTAATAATTGACAGCGTGACCTGTTGGCAACCCTAGGCACCCATCACAACAGGACCCATATCCACCTCCCTGCTATACCCGGAATAAGAGACTAGTCCAGTGATACTGAGAGCAGGAGACATCCTAGGACCTGAGTGCAACAAATGTCTGGATTATCACGAGGGCGCAGAGCAACTCTTCTACTAAGAGATGTTCAGGGCTTGGACACCATGAGCAGACCCCAGAGATGTCTCACGGTATTCTAGGGCTCACCTCTGACTCATACCCATCAACTTACAGAGCTGTGAAAATAAAAGTTTCACGCCCAGGTAAGCAACAATCTCTACGGCCGATAAAAACAACTGGTGAGAAAAACCGACAACACATAAAACACACCAATAATTCTCAATATATCTAGAGTTCATCCTCAGGAGTCCCATCAATACCTCCTCCAAGAATTTATCACCAGAAAAGCCCATTCCCAATCCATCACTGCTCCTCTGTCCAAATTCACCTCTGTACTCAAGATCTACAATAACCAAGAGCAGAAACAAAGTAACAAAAACCTGCACATTGCAAATATATCAGCAGCCACAATGTGTTACTATGTCCACCCTGCATAAACTGATATAACGTGGTATTATTGCTACGGCATGGAAAAGTAATGACTTTATTAAGGTCCCATATAAGCAAATGCAAACTCCCCATTCATAGCCGTGCAATTTAAGAAGGATTCATAAATACATTCCGATCTATAACCCGTATGGAATCATCTAGAAAGTGGAATGTAGAAAAGTTCATGTGCATATGCATGAGTCAGGATTCACAGCCAAATATAGCTCTCATTTCCATACAATATCAATCATACCCGAGACTCTTCCTAATCAGGAAAGACAACGGCTGGGAATCTACTCCACCTATATAGGACACAAGCCACAGAAGAGAAAAGAGCTAAACTTTCCCCAAATGACTAAGATGAATGAAAGAATGAATATTAGCAGCAACTATTCAATAGAAAAAATAATAATAAATAAATAAAAAGATATGTATATAAAAAAATAATTTATAATTTAATTATAATTTTAATATATATTATTCACCATGTTTCATGGTCTGTACAATGCAATGAAATTAACATATTCAGGTGTATTAGAGCTAAAATGTAACTATGGGGCTGGATTACTGATGCGACAACTCGCTGAAATAACGTAAGGTAGTCGCTTTTTAACCAGTAAACATAAAATGGATGAAGTTAATCTCAAGTTTGTCACTTTTTCCACCACGGGGCGGGGAGGTCACAGTAAAATGGTCACCCTTCCCCCATCCTGACAGTAACTTACCTTGCACAGTTTCTGGTAGCGTGGAGAAGAGACTGCCATCCTTTGCAAGTGATGCAACAAAACAACAACTTTCTGCAGAGATGTTCTCACCACAGCCATCATTGTAAGTTTGCCACCCTTCTGGAGGCACCTCAGAATTTGCATTCTAAATGAAAAGCGGCAATCATTCCCTCGTGGTCACTGGACAACCATTTGCCAGCTTTCTGAGCATGCTCGCTTCCAAATACTTAAAACTAATAATAATTGTTTTAAGGAGACCAAAGCCCACGCTGCTTGAAGAGACAGAAGCGGATTGCATCTCCTAAATTTAATTTCCTGGAATCCAATCCTTACAAGTCAGCTCCGGGAAGAAGAAGAAAAGAAAGGCAGCGACTGCTAACAGCTGAGGCAGGCTGCCTCATCCACGCGCTCGCTGATCCTTAAGCAAGCCATTCAATAGGATGTTCCTTTAAGGATGGAAAGTGGAGTGCAAGACATTGAGGAGTCCCCCGTGCCAAAGATGATGGATCGGCAATCCCGGCTCATTCCATGGACTCAAGGGCAGAGAGATGAAGAGAAGCTGGCACCCTTCGACTGAAAGATGTGCTCTCTCCCACAGCTAGCCTCTGACTGAATGCAGCTCCACATGAGTGAATAGCAGGCTGGTGGGAATCTACAGAGGAGACCTAGCCGGACTAATTCCATCAGCCATACCTTAGCTTCTAATGGATCTCAAGCAGCCCCAATGCACACAATAGGGATGGCACTTTAGGATTCCCTGAGCACCCCCCACCTTGGGTCATAGACCCCCTTCTATCACTTTACTTCACACATTTCCAACAGCTACTTTACTGGGCAAGATGTAAAGCAGAGCGGAAAGGAAGAGAATGAGATTTCCTAAGAAACGTTCAAATTTCACTTAAGCCACCGTTACTTAAAAGAATGGTTCCTTTAAAGGGATTGTGCCATGAAACATAGTCCACCTTCTTCAAACCAGCACCTGGATCTGAACACCTTTGTAGTTGCATGTAATTAAATATTTAGCATAGCCACTGAGTTATTCAATAAAAGGTATCTGTATAGCGCCACCTGCTGTTTGTTCTTTTCCTGATTTCTTGTCCACCTCTCTGAGGAGAACGCACATGCTAAGTTTAAATCTTCAATTGTCACCAGCCATATCTGGTGTGAAGATGTGGTAATTACAGAGAAAGAGTTACAACCGAAAGGACAAGCCCCCTGAGCTGGGATAGGGAGATAGCTGTAGTATAAAGGACATGCCCCCTGAGGAAGGGCACACCCCCTGAGCTGCCAGCCAGAAATAAATCTAGCAGAGAAACTTAAGCAATGAATGGGATAATCTATTTAAATGGTATTTTCGTGTTATCCCGTCGTAGCTGGCAATGAGAAAGTGTCAAGTGTTGTGGCTTTTCTTCTATGTTCCAATCAGATCTGTCCAGCGGGAGACATGATCAGGTTCTGTACATGTAGCAGTTCTGACAACCAGTTATGCCAGATGTAGGTCAGGCAATCTGATCAGGGACCAGCATGAGCTGCTCCTGTATACCGCATAGATCTGGGTGCTCAGGCCCCGCTATGAGCTAATTTGGGGATAATACGGCACAATATTAAAAATCAAGAAGCTGCTAGCCCTCTATGTCCACACGATTAATAAAGGAGTAGTCTTATAAGAGAAAATCCTAATATCACTTATAGGTCTGTATGGAGATGGGACTGGGAGTTATAGAAGTCATAGTCTAGTGTATAGCTAGAAGAGGTTTGCAGGGCAAGCGCCCAGGGTGCTGAGTGTCAGAAGGGGCACCAACAAACCACCTGCTTTGCCCAAGGTATTTATGTACAGGGCTAGAGCAAAATCTGGGGGGATGAAAACCAAACTATGGGGGGGGGCAGTGATTTTTACTGTAATGAATTCTTCAGAATAAAGCTGGTCATCAGCGACCATCCTTAATTTTCCCTTTACCAAAATACATTAGGCTTAGGCCTCATGCACACAACCGTTTTTCGGGTCCGTATCCGATCCGCAGTTTTTACGGGGCTGCAAAAGATGCGGACAGCACTCCATGTGCTGTCCACATCCATTGCTCCATCCCCGTTCCGAGGCCCCAGCGTCGCTGCCATAGATGCTAAGCCATGCCCGGCCGTGTGACTAATTCCCTTGAACCTCTGTCTATTTCGGCTGCGGGCACATTTGGTGGAGGTTTGGTAAAGACCAGCATTGATATAAATACTCATTTAAAGGGGTTATCCTATGAATAACGTAAACAACGAAAATCTGACATCATATTGTACATGACAATCTCTTTCTAACAAAGCTAGAACCAGCCCTGTACCTCACATGGATCCAAAGATCTCCTCCAATTGTTCTGCTAGATTTATTTCAAGCTGGCAGTTTAGGAGGTGTGTCCTTTCTCATGGGTGTGTCCTTCCTACTGCAGTTGCACACAACCGTTTTTCGGGTCCGTATCCAATCCGCAGTTTTTACGGATCGGGTGCGGATCCATTCACTTCAATGGGGCTGCAAAAGATGCGGACAGCACTCCATGTGCTGTCCACATCGACTGCTCCGTTCCGAGGCCCCGCAAAAAAAATATAGCATGTCCTATTCTTGTCCGTTTTGCGGATAAGAATAGGTATGTCTACAAAGGGCTGCAAATTGCAGAAGGCACACGGACGGCTTCCGTTTTTTGTGGATCCGCGGTGTGCATGTAGCCTTAGTGAAACAAGAACAGAATTTTTTTGGAGGACAAGTGGCCCAGAACCCTTTTGCGCCCACCTATCTGATTTGGAACCAAACTGTGAAATCACTTGTTTCTCTCAATTCCAGGCATTTGGAAACTTCTCAGAAGGTCTAGAAGGTCATCTAATACTTGTGGCCAGCTTTACGCTGCAGTCAGCTCTTCCCAGTATGTTGTATTCAACCGCTATACATTTGTCATGTACAGTGTATAGCTGACTATATACGCCATAGCGTATAAGTCACAACCTAGGGTGGCCTGTACTACATGAAATTTAATATGTTATAAAGTTTCTGAACCCTGCACATGTGAGCTTTACCCAGAACAGTGTTCTTGTTTCATACTGTCGACGACAAGCTGTGATCATCAGACCTGTGCATGATCGCATTTTAGCCTATTTAACTAATGGCGGGCTGCTATCAGTCACATGGTAATCAATGCGTTTTTTAGTAAAAGTCTCGTCAATGCCATTTACAAGAGATCACACTTTGAAACTGTACCTGATATGAGCTAATTGTGGGGCATGGAGTCGCGGGGGAGTAGACAATGGCCAAGTCACTAAGTCACTGCTGCAAGTCCACCCATCTTAAGTTGAATGGCATGACCCTGGCTTGGCCACATTGCCAGCAGGTCTAGGGGCATGTCAATCAATGTAAGATGCTCAGGCTTGTGGCGGTAACTATGACTCGGCTATTGTCTACCCCAATCCCCAATCCCCCCCCCCCCCCCCCCCCCCCCACTCCAAGCCTCACATCTGGCTCATGTCAGGTACAGGTTCAAAGCGTGATCTCTTGGAAAAGGCACCAAGGAGCCTTATACTTAAAAAAATAAAATAAAGCATTGATTAGGGTGGGTTCACACTAGCGTTATGGGTTCCGTTTTTTTTGTTTTCCGTTATAACATGGTTATAACGGAAAATAACGGAATCCATAAGACGGAAGTCAAAACGGAAACCTTTAAAAGGCATTCTGTTTTGCTTTCCGTCATAATAGAAGTCTATGGGCCGCATAATGGATCCGTCCTGGTTTCCCTTACGCAGAACAGGAAAAAAAGTCCTGTCGACAGGACTTTGTTTTCCGTCTTGCATTACGGGAACCAGAAGGATCAGTTACGATTCCCATAGACTTCTATGATGACGGAAAGAAAAACGGAATGCACTTCCATCTTATGGATTCAGTTATAACGGAAAACAAAAACGGAATCCATAATGCTGATGTGAACCCACCCTTACCATGTTATCTGACTAACAGCAGCCCGCCATTAGTTACATAGACCAAAATATGCCAACAGGATCCCTTTAATGCAAAAAGAACCTGTCCGATTGATGGCTTATGCTGTCAGCATTAGATTCATCACCTCAAAAGCAAAATAACAGCGCCACCTACTGGACAAATGAGAACAGGAAAAATATCAGAAATCATATTTTTTACAAAAGAAAAAACAGCCTTTACCCTGGTTTCACACCTAAGCGTTTTGCAAACGCGCGTTTTTATGCGCGATTTTGTCGCGCGTTTTATGCGCGTTTTGTAATAGTAAACGCGCGTTTAACGCGCGTTTGTGTGATTGACTGCAGTGTCCTATGGCCACAAACGCGCGTCAAAACGCCCCAAAGAAGCTCAAGTACTTGATTATGCGTCGGGCGTTTTACAGCGCGATCGTACGCGCTGTAAAACGCCCAGGTGAGAACCATTCCCATAGGGAAGCATTGGTTTTCATGTGTTGAGCGTTTTACAGCGCGTTTGAACGCGCTGTAAAACGCTCAGGTGTGAACCCAGCCTTAGTCTGCTGTTGTACAAGTGTGGGACTGGCTGATTAACAGCGGTTCAGACAGAAGTAGGAATTTGTTTTTTCAGCATATAAATCAGTAATTATTTCATCAGTAAAAGGCGCACCTAACACATGGAATATTAAATGAATGGGAACTTTTCTTGCTTTTCATTTCTTTGATGAAACACATCCAATACAATAAGCACAACGTAATTGATCTGGGATAATGCACAAAGCCCAGCGTCGCTGCCATAGATGCTAAGCCGTGCCCGGCCGTGTGACTAATTCCCCTGAACCTCTGTCTATTTCGGCTGCGGGCACATTTGGTGGAGGTTTGTAAAGACCAGCATTGATATAAATACTCATTTAAAGGGGTTATCCTATGAATAACGTAAACAACAAAAATCAGACATCATATTGTACATGACAATCTCTTTCTAACAAAGCTAGAACCAGCCCTGTACCTCACATGGATCCAAAGATCTCCTCCAATTGTTCTGCTAGATTTATTTCAAGCTGGCAGTTTAGGAGGTATGTCCTTTCTCATGGGTGTGTCCTTCCTACTGCAGCTGGTGGCAGTTGAAGGATGGAACGGAGCATGTGCTTCCATCTCAGCTGGCAGGACAGGAAAATTAGAAAAAGAGGAAACAGCAGGTGGCGCTATACAGATAGATTTCATTGAATATCTCAGTAACTATAATACAATTTAATACAAAAGTATTCAGATCCAGGTGCTGGTTTGAAAACTGTAGAATATTTTTCATGGGACAACCCCTTTAATATTAGATAGGCTTCGCAACTCTACAAAGACATGGGAATATATATATATATATATATATATATATATATACATACATACACACACACACTGCCTGTCCAAAAAAAAATAAAAGTCACACACTCTAATATTTCGTTGGACCTTTAGCTTTGATTACGGCACGCATTCGCTGTGGCATTGTTTCGATGAGCTTCTGCAATGTCACAAGATTTATTTCCATCCAGTGATGCACTAATTTTTCACCAAGATCTTGCATTGATGATGGTAGAGTCTGACTGCTGCGCAAAGCCTTCTCCAGCACATCCCAAAGATTCTCAATGGGGTTAAGGTCTAGACACTGTGGTGGCCAATCCATGTGTGAAAATGATGTCTCATGCTCCCTGAACCACTCTTTCACAATTTGAGCCCGATGAATCCTGGCATTGTCATCTTGGAATATGCCCGTGCCATCAGGGAAGAAAAAATCCATTGATGGAATAACCTGGTCATTCAGTATGTTCAGGTAGTCAGCTGACCTCATTCTTGGAGCACATACTGTTGCTGAACCTAGATCTGACCAACTGCAGCAACCCCAGAACATAGCACTGCCCTCACAGGCTTGTACAGTAGGCACTAGGCATGATGGGTGCATCACTTCATCTGCCTCTCTTCTTACCCTGATGCGTCCATCACTCTGGAACAGGGTAAATCTGGACTCATCAGACCACATGACCTTCTTCCAGCGCTCCAGAGTCCAATCTTTATGCTCCCTAGCAAATTGAAAGCCTTTTTTTCTCTGGTTTTCCTCACTGATTAGTGGTTTTCTTACGGCTACACAGCTGTTCAGTCCCAATCCCTTGAGTTCCCTTCACATTGTGTGTGTGGAAATGCTCTTACTTTCACTATTAAACATAGCCCTGAGTTCTACTGTTGTTTTTCTTCGATTTGATTTCACCAAACGTTTAAGTGATCGCCGATCACGATCATTCTGGCTTTTTTTCTCCGCCACATTTCTTCCTCTAATACGATGGGTCCCCTTCCATGGGTCCCCTTCCAACATCTTTTCCACAACCACGAGATGTGTCTTTCCACATGGTTTTGTTTAAGAAATGAGAAGCAACACATTGCACCAGTTGGGGTTAAAGATAAAAGATAATCGCCCATGCAGTAATTATCCAATAGGAGGCTCATAACTATTTGATCAGAAGATGGAAAGGAGCTATTGAATTTTATAGTTTTTTTTTATGGAAATCATCAGTTTCTGAGAGGAAGGAGTTAACCAGGAATTATACTCAGAAAACTGTCACATAACGAAGCCTTGCCAGGGAAAAGAAAACGCTGAACGCTCTCAAGTTAATAAGATTGGACAAGGGACAGCTAAGCCATCAGTACAGTCAAAATGAAGGCAACATTGCTAAAGCATAACTAAACATGACATTTGCAGGCAAAAGCCGGAGAACATCTGAGAATTACATGAAAATCTATGTCGGCTGTGGTCACAATACCTGGGCTTTGCATGTAAATAATCACATTCAGAAATGCTGGGAGGTTTCTGCCGCCATTTGGAAATAGCTCTCCGGCTGTCAGTGTCAAACAATTTAATGCTGCCAATTGGAAATGCTAAAGGTGAATTCTGAAGAATGTTCTTCTGTCTGATCACATAATACTACACTGTTATCTGCACCTGGAAGTAACGTCCAGACCTCCACTAGGCTCAAAGGACTAAAATACAGTTCCCTACTGACCACTATCTCCCTTACTAAATGGGGTTTTCTGGTAGTTCAATATGTGATTGGCGGGGATCTAACTCTCTGCACCCAACAATCAGTTATTTGAGGAGGCTGCGGCGCTCCGGTGAGCGCTACAGCCTCCTTACTGTATATCATGCACAGCGCCATACATTGTATAGTGGTTGTGCTTGGTATTGCAGTCCAGGGCAATTCACATGACATAACATGATAAGAATATTTGTGGTCAGATTTGCTTGAGTCTGAGTGGGTGTGCTTTGCGCCAAATTTATCAAATGTCACAGGTTCGCATCTTAAAACTTAAAAGGCTTTTCTGAGGCGTATATACTGATGACCTATCCTCTGGATAGGTCATCAGTATCTGCTCGGTGGGGGTCCGACACCCAGGACCCCCGCCGATTAGATGTTTGAGGTGGCACTTCTCTTAGTTTTCCGTAGGTCATGTGACATCACATTCATTGGTCACATGGCCTAGGGGCAGCTCAACCCCATAGAAGTGAATGGGACTGAGCTGTGATACCAAGCACAGCCGCTATACATTGTACAACGCTGTCCTTGGTGAGCAGGGAGAAGGATGTGGTGCTCACAGAAGCTGATTGGTGGGGGTCCCGGGTGATCAGATACTGATGACCTATCCTGAAGATAAGTCATCAGTATATGTCTTGGAAATGCCCTTTAACAATTTTGTATAGAAATGCTACACCAGATTTTCTATGCCACTCCCCTTTCCCAACTGAAGTGACTTTTCAACTTTTTGGCGACTTTTTTCGCAAATAATAAATCTGCCCCAAAGGTGTCCATGGACTTTAAATTCCCCCCAAAATGTACACGTACACCAGTTTGTTTGTTTTTTTGTTTGTTTTTTTATCGTACAAACTGAGCAAGGAAATGACTGCTTAGCCAATCACTGGCCATCCTAGTGACCAGACTCAGCTAGTGATTGGCTGTACCGTTATTTCCTGCAAGTCAAAAGAGACCGAGAAGCAGAGAACTGCGGAGCACCCAGTAAGGGTCAGACCGGGAGCGGCTGGGGATTGGTGCAGTGTGATTTTTTTTACAGCACTCTCTCGCTTTTTAAAAACAGTGGCCAGACAATGCCTTTAAATAGCAAATTGCACAGTAACAACAGCTAAATAAAGCCACTTTGATGACCTTAAATTAGGCGATTGCCATTTCAGCCATTATCCAGGCTATCCATGATCCATGAGTCGTATTTTTCGCACTGCTAAACACATAAAGCCCATTAGATAAAGAGGATCATTTAAATTTCACGTACAATAAAGTCATTCTACTTAGTCATAAAAATACTGCATTTATACTGTGACGCACGAGCCACTATATGTGCAAATTAGAAGTGGTTACATTAGTATAACTTTATCAGCTATAATACTACCGGTAGTATACGGAGCTTGTCAGACTGACTGAATGGACCTTGACATTCAGGTAACGAGCCAGAACTTTGCACAGAGGATGATAATGAAGAGCCCAAAGAGCAGAGAACCTTCTGGGCATTGAAATTCTCAAAGGTTCCCTCCCTGGCCCATCATCGGAAGACGCAGTTTTATGGCTGCTGACTACAGGCTGCAGCAGCAGCAGCCAGCATTATACTGCTTCATAGGCCTAGGGAGAATTATAGATTATCCTAATGTTATATATTATTTTATAATACTATAATATTATATCATATACTCCAGCTCCTGTAAATTCTGCTTATACCAGAACCTGTTGCCAGTGGCCAGCTTGGTGGCACTGCTGTAAACACTGGGCATGGTATATACCATATGTATGCATGAATATACCTGCGCTCGGTAAAACGGTGAAGATACAAATTAGTCAGTGCAGGCTACCATGAAGGATACCGTACTCCACTTGACCATTAGACATTGAGTAATTAACATCTCTTTAATGTCAAGATTCATTAGCAATGATGCTGTTAATCAGGCAGGTTTCAATCACGAGCTGTCACTGTAAGTACCAGTTCAGACACATTCTACACACTCATCAAATGTGACAAAATAACACTGGCTAATTCTTTCCAAAACGGAGAGGTAAAACTCAAGAACAGAAAACGAAGTGTGAAAAATATTCATTGATTCCGACACGGTTAATATCATTTGAGATCTTACATTCCCTTCGAGCAGGAAAAAAAAACACGTTTCAACATTTACTAAAGTCTAAATTTATCCATCATCTACGCACAGGCATACACACATAGGACCAATGGGGTCCATTTATCTGGAAATTTACAAAACAGTAAACATCGTTAAAAATAATTCCAGCGGCAGATTGCTAGAATATTGTACCGCATGCCCCATGGTTTAGCAAGCAGCATTTCACCTCTGTTAGATATTAGAGATGATGTGCTAATCCTAAGGGCCCACTACACAGCCTGATGCTCAGGGCAATGATCGGTAACGAACCATTAGTTCCCGGTGATTGCCTGCTCGTATGAGCTGCATGTACATGTATGAATCACCATGGGGGTGAATGATCGCTACTTTCATTGTTCCTCACTTGTAAAAGGACCTTATAATGTCAACTAAGAATAGACAGTCTCAGGGCCTATTCTCATGACCATACAAAATACGGATGCAGTTCATGTACATCCCGCCCTTTTTCCGGGCCCCAGTGAAAAAATGACAATTTTTTTCCGCAAAACAGACAAGAATAGAACATGTTCTTGGCCAGACAGATGCGGACAGCATACAGATGACCATCTGTGTGCTGTCAGCAATTTCCACAGCCCTGTAAAGGTGAATGGGTGTGTGTGCGATCTGCAAAAAATGTGGATCGGACCCAGACCAAAAATACGGAATAGGCCCTAAGGCTGGATTCACACATTACAGACATCACACATTACTCCTGTGTTTTATGACCTGTAGGTTAAACTGTCCTAAACTATCAGCATCATCTCTATCATGCTGAGAGTTTGGGTCAGCTAAACCCACCGTCGGGCCATAACACACAGGAGTCATATATCTATATCATGCTTGAGTGAATCTGGCCTCAAGATGCCCCAGATATATCACAGTGTCTGATGCTGGATAAATCTGGGGCATTCTTAGACTGTGTCTAGTCTAAGCTGACTCGACCCCTATTACTTGGCTTACTTTGCACCCGAATTTCGCAACTAAATTTTGGGCATCTTATATCACCACCATGGACGAGGCAAAAAATATTGTCTGAAGAACTTCACAAATTTCGGGCAAGGCATGTATATCCGTTATCTGTCCACACATTTTATTTCTATCCATTTTTTCTAACCTGCGGCTCCACGGCTGTTGCAAAACTACGACTCACAGCATGATCTATATCTTCCCATGTATAACCCGACTATCACATGGTCTAGTCACCAGTCTTCTAACGAGATACAAATATGAAGGACATTAAAATTCCTCAGCAATCTCAACGAAGAGATGAAAATCTGTCTTTTTACTGCTGCTCAATGTAAGGAGATGAATCCTGCTCCATCAGAACTACACATATTATCTGTGAATATAACATTAATAGAATACAGGGCGCACTGCTCCAACAATCAGAAGTGCCTGCAGAAAGCGCCTGATCAATGCTGTGCCACCCACGACATCCTCTTCACAAGTTGAAGGAAACAGATTTCTTCTATTATTATTGATAGGCATTGCTCAATATTTTGGTCTAGCAGGATTCTTCAGCGGAAAGCAAATGTAATATTTTCTGACACATATTGATTCCTCTCCCCGAGGAAATCCACAGAAGACATAATAAAGAAATCTATTTTTTCACAACTGAACTTCCTCCGAATTGCATCAAAATTTAGAAATATTAAGAATATTGTCTACTGCAAATGAGAGGATTCTAGAATTTGAGAAGATGCATAATACACAGCAAAAGAATATCTAAAATAATACAATAGCCGTATCCATTCCGATACATAAAACAGAGGCAACATTCATCAGATTTCAATGGAAACTCAAAAAATTCTGAAACGTCTCTTCTCAACAAGAGAATGGGCTTTGTCCCCCATAGTGGACCTTACCTGTAGCTGCATTTTGAGCTGTCGTAAGCGACTGACATCTTGCTGGACGCCCTCACGTTGTGATGCATCCAGGAGGACATTCACAGTGGTCTCAGCTTCCTGGATCCACTTCATGAAGTTCTCATGATCTTTGACCAAAATCTGGAAATTCTTTAGCTCCTTCTCCAGTGTGCTCTGCCGGTCGCCAACCCTTAAAAAGCAAAGATAAGCAACAAAGCTTAGAACATGACGTTCCATTATGCAAAACAGACATAGTTACATATCAGAATTAGGCCTCATGCACACGACCGTATGTATTTTGCGGTCCGCAAAAAACGAATCTGCAAAAAATACGGATGACAACCGTGTGCATTCTGTATTTTGCGGAACGGAACAGCTAGCCCCTAATAGAACAGTCCTATCCTGGTCCGTAATGCGGACAATAATAGGACATGTTATATTTTTTTGAGGAACAGAAATACGGACTTCCGGAAATGAATAGCACACGGAGTACCTTCCTTTTTTTTTTGTGGACCCATTAAAATAAATGGTTCCGCAAACAGTCCCCCAAAAAAACGGAACGGCACGGAAAGAAAATACGTTCCTGTGCATGAGCCCTAAGAATGGGATAGAAAAACATCCACAATAAACTATTAGGAAACAAAGCACTTTCTTATGATTTGTCGCGTCTTACAATAGATACATAGGGAGGGAAAACCCAGAAAGGGGATGAGTAACTCATGTGTTTCATTTTTGTTAGCAATAAACATATTTTATAAATGTATATGATTAACATGATTTATTTTTACTATAAATTAATGTCTACAGTCAATAAATATATCTGTGTCACTGATGCATCGAGATAACTTCATGATAATTTTAGCTTGTAATACCATGCCTGACCACCTGGTGCGCTGGTAGACAAACCAGAGATAACAATAGCTTACAATTTTGGAATGATTTCATCATACACATAAATCTCTACAGGAAGACATGATGGTCACCTATTCTTACAGGAAAAATAAGATTAGGGTGTTAACAGCCTATGTACTTTTCTATACATGGGTTAGATTTATGAACCGGTCTAAAAGAAAACCTGCCCTTCTTGCCTGTATTAACCAATTACAGCACAGCTTACATTTTTTGTAATATTTTTAAAAAGTGAAAACTCCACTGTGATTGGTTACTATGGAAAACAAAGACAGCTTTCATAAATCAGCCCCATAAGTTTTAAAGTTGCTCGAGGTCTTCCTGGTGTCCCCTACAGACATTTCCTTAGTCAAATTAAAGGAATCTGTCACCACATACCTTGAGATAAATCCAATGGACACTGGAGATGTGTGTTTGTCAGCTGAATCCAACCCCATTTGTCCCATGTTGATTAGTGGTCTCAATCCAGAGATATACGCGATATATTTATATTATGTAAATTAACCCCTTGGTGAGACAAGGGTGTTACCATTGCACCTAGTTGCTCCCAGAGCTTCAATCAGTTTCTGCGCCGGCCGCACCCCTCTCTTCCCACACTCAAGTAATCACACCTGGGCCTGAAATCTTGCTGGCTGTGCATGCGCCTGTTTGATCAGCACATGCTGTGCAGTATTGAAGCTTATCGGGTGAATGGAACCTGTATGTGCATGCAACTCTCAGCAAGCTCCAGTAGTGTACAGCGCATGCACAGATCAAAGAGGCGCATGGGCAGCAGTGAGATTTCAAGGTCAGGTGCTCCGGGTTGCACCAGGGGGCTAAGTGGCATAATATAAAATCGCTTATATCTTTGGATTGAGACCACCATTCAAAATGGGGCAAATGGGGTTGGATTCTGCTGACAGGCGTGCATCTCAGCTGGATATTTCCCTTTAAGCATTGCCAAACTTTTAATGGCTGAAAACTTTTGCAAGTAAGAGTTATTTCTCTATGATCAGCAGATTTCCTGTCCAGTGAAGCGTCTGCAGGACAATGCAGTATGCCTCTCCCCGGAATGGAATAGCTTATAACGAAGAACAATAGTTTGTATTCGGCTCCACATGAAGCCTCAGAGATAATCAGTGTTTGATAACTGTTAGATGTCAAAAAAATCTGGGTTTAAGGCTTATTGTACATGTAAAGAGAGTGTATTCTTAATTTAATAACTCTGGAGCAGCTTATCTTAGAACTTTATGTGGTGCTGTTCCTCTGTTACTCCTCCTAGAAATGTATGAAGGCAACGTTACCAGCTGGAGATAGGGACCAGGGGCAATTCATAATATTCAGTATATTGGGCAGACTAGATGGACCAAATGGTTCTTATCTGCCGACACATTCTATGTTTCTTTGGAGGTATGTTCCCGGTATAGTTCGAAACAGTCTGATCAGTGATGGCAGTGTCATACTATGTAAAAACACCATGTGAGAAAGGTAGTGTCAGCATCTAAGGAAAGATGCTCCAGCAATGTTAGTTTATGAAGAATACAAGTATTTACTAAAACAGAGACTCTGGGTGACAGGTCCCTGTTAAAGGGGATCATAAGAATGGGGCCCTGCGTTCCCCCGGTTGAAATGCGTAGAGGTCACACATGTGCACTGCAGCTCCTTTCAACTCTATGGGACTGCAGGAGAAAACTGAGCACAAGCGCTTGGCTATCTCCAGCAGAGCCCCAGAGTTAAAGGGGGCATTCAAGCAGAGGAACAGGGAATAGGGGATACGTTTTGGTAATGTCACCATCAATCTTGTGATATTCTAAAGAAAAAAAAAAAGTAAGTTGCCCATAAACTGATGATAGTGAAACCCTCATTTGGCTGACAGCTATTCCTCCTAACTCCCACATACACAAAGATTCTTGACTTGACCAAGCATGCATGTGACTTGTATGGGGAGATGGGAATAGGCTGCTTACAGACACCACTGATGGCATCTTTGAACAAACTGACAGCAACCAGAAAGAACAAAAGATTCAGCATGTTAGGACCCTTGTTCACCTGATATCTGTCACGGAAGGAAAGTCTGGTGACCTCCTTACACATTAGATGGCCGTCCAAGCATGCCAAAATTGCCGGGTATAGCTATCTCGTACCTAATGTGTATGGGCACTTTTAAAGTGAACGGACTGTCTGCTTTAAATTATCCTTATTAGAGAATAAACTAATCTCAAAAAGCTGATCGGCGAGGGTCCAGGGTGTCGGACCCCCACCAATCAGACACTGATGACCTATCCTATTGGAAAACCCCTGCAGATTATAGAGAGGTGGTTCAAAACACGCCTCACCTCATTTATGCACATGTGAACCTAAAGACTAAACTTGAACAAATCAATATAAGCACACCACGTCCCCTCATGGCAGCAATATACATATCCTATTTCTATTAATGAGACAAACTGTAATATACACTATCAAGAAATTAGTCCATCTATATAATTTCAGAGAACCCTGTTAAAGGGGTTCTCCACTTTGGGCAGTCCATAATTGTTAGATATGTTCCTTGACAACAAGCCGAAAACGGGATGTCAACCAGCTGAGAATCCCAGCAATCAGCTGCAATGTGTAGGGAAAGCTGGCAGTAGGTGTTACATTTCTCTGTAGCACCACCACAGGTTAAATTAAGCATTACAAAGGGCCCATTCATATCAGTGTGTTGTCTGTGTAAGGAAGGACAGGACAGGTCTTCCAAAGTGAGAGACACTCTTTACAACCACTCAGAATTTTATAATAGGGTTATACAAATGTGGTTTCTAAACGGGAAAACACCTTTAAGATGTTTTTTCTTTAATCTTTATCAATCTACATATTTTTTACATTTGTGTCAAGGATACCTGGATACACAGAAATGTACTTTATACCGTAATTGATAATTTTATCATATTTGTCATAGAGATGAATGTTGATTTCCTGCAAGCAATTTCTCCTACACAATTCATGAATTCCTTAATGATCAGGTTTATATTCAATTAACTGACTCAATGATCGTTCTGAGCACTGCAGCCACTCGAGCCACTCAAAATTAATTCAGAAAATAGAATTCTAGATTTGTCATCGGGATTGAATCATCCTCAAAGCTCTACACACAAAGGCCATGTATTCAGTCCCCAAAGCTCTTCAATTAACCTCTAGCATTTCTCCTGTGCAGCTGAGGTACCTTAATGTACAGTAATGTAAAGGTTTTCAGCTTTTCAGGAGCCTACTGAGACAATACCCTTCTGATTGACAGATTGCATTAGCTTGGAGATATGTCCCATCTTATGTTTCATTCATGTCACCAGCAGATTTCCACGTTTTTCAGGTTAGCTGCACAACAAAGACTAGCAGAGTCTGGAATAGTTATCCTACTGCAGAAAAAGAGATTGGGAATGATACTGGAGATAAGCAAGTAAACTCCTTCACAACCACTTCATCCAGAAGCATTTCCATGCTTGGTCCAGTTCTGTGCTACTAATCCAAAGGCCTCGATACCAAGGGGACAAATAAGTTGAGAGATCAATGAGCAATAAGAGGTGGCCCAGGGCCCTAAAGAGCACAACTGTGGTAGAAACCGTAGCGGTCAAATTCCACCATGTGAATGGACCTCAAGAAATAAAAGTTCTTTGACAACATCAACCTCTTTATTTCTTGGGTTTTACACCTCTGAAACAGTGTCCGCTATTACCCAATCTTCCTAGAACAAGCCATGCACAGACACCAGCATGTCGAGGCTTTAAGATGAGCTCTTGATGGATATCCGGGGAATCAGTGAATGTGCGGCATGCAAAGCAAACGTTAATCCTGTCATTTCCATAACAATAAAAACTGCCACATTGACTTCACCTTTTGTGTTTTCTCCCTTCTGCAAGACAAGAAGCTCCATTGCTGACAAGAAAGAAAACCAAGAAGCGTGGAAACATATCATGAAAAGCGTGCAGGTGGAGTGTTGCTAGGAGAGCCAAGGTCCACAAACTAAAGCTGGCCATCTACTTTAACCTGTCCATAAAGTAATGTGTGTCCCGATCTTCCCCTAACAGCAGATGTCCGCAGGAAGAAGGATCAGGCTGGTGGGTTTCACATACTTGCCAAGTCTCACAGACTGTCCAGGAGACATCCAGAAAAAGGTGAGATCTCCCAGACTCCTGGAGGAAACCTCAAATCTCCAGTTTGTGAACATCTCAGTCTCTTCACACGGCTGGGATTCTATGAGTAAGGCCTCATGCGCACAACAGGTTTTTTTTTCGGTACGCGAATTGGGGATCCGGTTGTTCCGTTGTCATTTTTGTTTCCGTTGTGTTTCCGTGTGTCCTCCGTCTTTTTGGGCGGACCGCCCCCCAAAAAAAGGAAGATAAAAAAAGTGTAATTTTACTATCCCCACCCAGGATACTGGTATATATGCTGGTCACCAGGCAACTGATTCTACAAAAACGGATGCGGACGCGGATGACAGACGGTTGTGCATCCGCATTTTTGGCGGTCCTATTGACATGAATGGGTCTGCTAACCGTTGTTCACGGACAAGAATAGGACAGGTTATATTTTTTTGACCTCGGACGCGGATAACAAACGGTGGACTATCCGCATTTTCAACGGCTCCATAGAAATGAATGGGTCCGCATCAGATATGCTAAAATCGGAGGAATGGACGCGTAAACAAACAACGGTCATGTGCATGAGGCCTAAGGTTGACTATCTGAGCCACATCACCACAATGCTTTCTCCAGGTCCCATCAGGATAATGTAGTGCTATCTGTCACCTCAATTTTGGACTATTATCTACAGTAATATATGAGTAGTAGTGCAGATATTGAGTCCAGATCACTATTTGTTTTATTTTCCTTCTGCCCCTTGTTCCCATGCTGTCAGTGCACAGAGCTGCCTGGAAATACAATTGTGCACCGTGAGTCCTCTCCATTATGCTAGAACAGCACAGCAGTCCGGACTGTGTATTTCACTGCAGCTTTGAGAGCTAACAGCGGGGAAATTGGGGGCAGTAGGAAAAATTGTGATCTGGACTCCATATATGCAGTACTTATGTATTACTGTAGCTAACAGTCCAAAATCAGGGTGGCAGATGCCCTTTAAAAGGGTTGTCTCACTTCAGCAAATGGCATTTATCGTGTACACAAGGTAATACAAGGTTGTGATTGTCCATATTGATTCCTTTGCTGGCTTGATTAATTTTTCCATCACATTATAGACTGCTGTAATCCACCGTGTAATCCAGCGGTGGAAACCTTGCTACTACAGTGTACACTATAGACACTTACTGAAGTGGGACAACCCCTTTAATAGTTGCACTTATTTGCGGATAATCATGCTTTATACTCAGTGACTGTACTCATTCTGATCAGACTGAATGTTGCTGGGAAGAAAATGGATTTGTTCCTATTTGAATGAATGGCGCTTTAATAAAAAAATAATCTAAAAATATATAAAAAAGGACATGTATACATTCACCTAAAGAATTATTAGGAACACCATACTAATACGCTGTTGGACCCCCTTTTGCCTTCAGAACTGCCTTAATTCAACGTGGCATTGATTCAACAAGGTGCTGATAGCATTCTTTAGAAATGTTGGCCCATATTGATAGGATAGCATCTTGCAGTTGATGGAGATTTGAGGGATGCACATCCAGGGCCCGAAGCTCCTGTTCCACCACATCCCAAAGATGCTCTATTGGGTTGAGATCTGGTGACTGTGGGGGCCATTTTAGTACAGTGAGCTCATTGTCATGTTCAATAAACCAATTTGAAATGATTCGAGCTTTGTGACATGGTGCATTATCCTGCTGGAAGTAGGCATCAGAGGATGGGTACATGATGGTCATGAGGGATGGCCAAATTCGGACTCTACCATTTGAATGTCTCAACAGAAATCGAGACTCATCAGACCAGGCAACATTTTTCCAGTCTTCAACAGTCCAATTTTGGTGAGCTTGTGCAAATTGTAGCCTCTTTTTCTTATTTGTAGTGGAGATGAGTGGTACCCGATGGGGTCTTCTGCTGTTGTAGCCCATCCGCCTCAAGGTTGTGCATGATGTGGCTTCACAAATGCTTTGCTGCATACCTCGGTTGTAACGAGTGGTTATTTCAGTCAACGTTGCTCTTCTATCAGCTAGAATCAGTCGCCCCATTCTCCTCTGACCTCTAGCATCAACAAGGCATTTTCGCCCACAGGACTGCCGTATACTGGATGTTTTTCGCTTTTCACACCATTCTTTGTAAACCCTAGAAATGGTTGTGCGTGAAAATCCCAGTAACTGAGCAGATTGTGAAATACTCAGACCGGCCCGTCTGGCACCAACAACCATGCCACGCTCAAAATTTCTTAAATCACCTTTCTTTCCCATTCTGACATTCAGTTTGGCGTTCAGGAGATTGTCTTGACCAGGACCACAACCCTACATGCATTGAAGCAACTGCCATGTGATTGGTTGACTAGATCATCGCATTAATGAGAAATAGAACAGGTGTTCCTAATCATTTTTTAGGTGAGTGTATGTGGGTATGTTCCGCGAAAACTCAAAAACGCAACCATCCATTTCAACGAAACTTGGTATACACATCCCTTGCTACCTGGAAAGAAATCTTGCGAGTGTCTCAGCTCTCTAGGACGTACCATTCCCGAGATATTCCCAAAAAATGACCTGCATTATCCAATACAAGCCTGCCAGCCTTTCACTTAAAGGAACCTGTCACCGGGATTTTGTGTATAGAGCTGAGGACATGGGTTGCAAGATGGCTGCTAGCACATCCGCAATACCCAGTCCCCATAGCTCTGTGTGCTTTTATTGTGTAAAACTGATTTTATACATATACAAATTAACCCGAGATGAGTCCTGTCCCTGAATCATCTCACGTACAGGACTCATCTCAGGTTAATTTGCATATGTATCAAATCAGTTTTTTTTACACAATAAAAGCACACAGAGCTATGGGGACTGGGTATTGCGGATGTGCTAGCGGCCATCTAGCAACCCATATCCTCAGCTCTATACACAAAATTCCGGTGACAGGTTCCCTTTAAATCCGAACTGCCATTTACACAATCACATGTCCCTTATCAGCCAATAGAAGCTCCCAGGTCCTACTTCAGGTTGCCATAACAACTGATCACAGGTTTTAGCAGGTCCTGAAATATTAAGTCATATGACGGCACAACTACACTGCTACATGCATGGGGGGCAGGGTCACTCTTAGGCGCCATTCACACGTTCGTGGTGTGTTGCGGACCTGCAAATTGCGAATCCACGACACACCCGCCCGGCACCCCTAAAGAAATGCCTATTCTTGTCCGCAAGCTGCAGACAAAAATAGGACATGTTCTATCTTTTGCTGAGCTGTGGACCCAAAGATCGGGGCCGCGCTCCGCAAATGCGGACAGCACACTGTGTGCTGTCCGCATCCATTCCGTCCCTATAGAAAATGAATGGGTCTGCACCGTTCCGCAAAATTTTGTAACGGATGCGGACCCATTTGCGGTCGTGTGAATGTACCCTTAAACTGACCGGCACTGTGGAGTCAACTGTTAAAAGGGCGGGCGCTGTGGAGTTCACTGTTAAAGGGGCGGGCGCCATGGAGTTCACTGTTAAAGGGGCGGCACCGTGGAGGTCACTGTTAACAGGGTGGTCACTGTTAAAGGGGCGACCACTGTGAAAGTCACTGTTAAAGGGGCGGCCACTGTGAAAGTCACTGTTATTTAATATAAAATTGCAATAAATAAATACCTGAGCAAAGTCGGGTCATCAGCTAATAATAATAATATACTAATAATCAATACCATCATAATAAAACAGCAATAATAAAAATTATATTTAGGACAATACAATACAATTCTGACAATAACCAACAGCCATACAAGAACCAGTCACTAAAGTGTGCCCTAAACTATCAGCATGTTGTTAGCAAATTACCGGAAAAGAGCGATGAGAAGAGTCTGGCGCCATCCAGAGGACATGCAGTGAAGTGTATTGTACAGTACGTCATCTACGACTGATCTGTAATTTGCACTTAGGTAAGTTAGGGCTCATGCACACAAACATATTGTCTTTCCGTGTCCGTTCAGTTTTCTTTGTGGACCGTATGTGGAACCATTCATAAAAAAAAAAACGTAACTCTGTGTGCAATCCGTTTCCGTATGTCCGCATAAAAAATAGAACATGTCCTATTATTGTCTGCATTACAGACAACGATAGCACTGTTCTATTAGGGGCCAGCTGTTCCGTTGCGCAAAATACGGAATGCACATGGATGTCATCCGTATTTTTTGCGGGCCGCAAAATACACATGTTTGTGTGCATGAGCCCTTAGGCTGAGTTCACACTTCAGTTATTTGTTAAGTTATTTGCATCAGTTATTGGGAGCCAAAACCACAGGACAGGTGCAGATCTTTCCATTATACCTGATCTCTGTGTAGGACACTACCGGTTTTATCTCATAATAACTGATGGAAATACCTGATCAAATAAGTAAAGTGTGAGCTCATGAGAAGAGTCCAGCAGTATCAAGGGCGTATGCAGAAAAGCAAAGTGTGCTGACCCTGGCTTCAACTGCAACTGCACAGTCCCTGGATGCCGCTGGACTCTTCTCATGACTCTTCTCCGGTAATTTACATACAGTGGGGGAGAGTTATCAAACTGGTGGAAAGTAGAACTGGCTTAGTTGTCCATAGAGACCAATCAGATTGCACCTTTCATTTTCTAAAGGAGTAGTGAAAAATAAAAGGTGGAATCTGATTGGTTGCTATGGGAACTAAGCCAGTTCTACTTTACCCCAGTTTGATAAATCTCCCCCAGTACCTGTAAACTTCTTTACAGACAGTTCTGACAATGGTGTTTAACCCCCAAACCCCAGCAGTATAATAACATGCTGGTACAAAAACCTATCCACAGGTTCCCTGAAATCTGTCAGCAGTTTTCTGCTGCTAGGTTCTAACAGCTCCAGTGCAGGCCAAGGAGTCCTGTTCTTCATGAGCTTCTGGCTTTCTCCTCCCCCGCCACCGATTGACAGTTTTCTTCCGACTGAATAAGCAGCAGGAGGCAGAGAAAGCTAGGAGCTCATGAATATTCAGGGATCATTAATGAAAGTGACCATAAAACTGCTGACAGATTCCCTTTGAAAGGCACCTGGACAGGCTCATTGAGAAGTCCACTAGTAGCATAGAAGCTGTATTCTCCGTTATTACTGGGAAATGGCGCTGTGCAGACAATAACTTTATATGAGAAAACTGCTGATAACACAATTCCCTAATTGAATAATAAACAAAAACTCAAACATGGATCATCCCTTTAATCACAGGGTAAATATGGTTATGTTGGTTTTTTTCCATGTATTTCAATCTAGATCTAATATACAACCAGTAGTCACATGTCAATCAGCGGTCTCTACCACACGGAGGAATAATCTATGAAAACCTCATTCTGCATTAATACTGCTTGCACAGAGCTCTTGAGAAATCAAGGAAGAATGGCGCGCCGCACTGTAAATGACTTGTGTTCTGTAATCTGCTCTATATCAGAGTAATATCGCTGTCAGTCACCGATACTGCCTTATTAGATTATGTACAGCTCTGAAAAGAAGGATGGGATAATACATGAAGTGGCGCAGCAGTAACCCTTTAACTACATGGTGGCCTCCGAAGGCGGATATATATATATAGATGATACCTTATACAGATGAGAAATAACGCATTTATCTGTTCAGAAAAAAAAAATCTATTTCCAACATGACAAATAGTACAGTGTTTTTTTTTTTCATCATAATACAGTGTAAGGGTACTTTCAGACTTGCGGCAGAGTATTCCGGCAGGCGTCGCAGGAACTGCCTGCCGGATCCGGCAATCCAGATGCAAACGGATGGCATTTGTCAGACGGATCCGCATCCAGATCCGTCTGACAAATGCATTGCAATACCAGATCCGTCTCTCCGGTGTCATCCGTAAAAACATATACGGTATCCATTTTTTTTTTGTTGCATTTTTAAAGGTCTGCGTATGCGCAGGACGGAAAGCCGGATCTGTTTTGCTGGAACACTTAATGCCGGATCCAGCACTAGTACACTTCAATGTAAATTAATGCCAGATACGGCATTCCGGCAAGTGTTCAGTATTTTTGGCTGGAGAGAAAACTGAAGCATGCTGCGGTATTTTCTCCGTCCAAAAAAACGTAAGAGGGACTGAACTGATGCATCCTGAACGGAATGCTCTCCATTCAGAATGCATTAGGATAAAATTCCTGTGACGGAACTTAACACCAGAAAACAAAAAACGCTAGTGTGAAAGTACCCTAAGGTATAACCGCTCACCACCTGAGTCATCCTAATAAAAGCGTTTCTGACTTTCGTTAGAACTTTTATTTCCTTTAATAATGCCAGTCCTTGTAATTTGCTAGAAAGTGTTCAGCTCTTTTTAAAGGGAAAGTGTCACCTACTGTATGCTTTGTTTGCCACTTAAAACCAAATAGTGACACATATCCATTTTAATTTTCTGATTATAGAATTTGTTATTCTGTTTCATGGTGGCGGCCATCTTGCCTGAGCTGCCCGAGATATGCTTTACAGAAGCCACCATGGGCCATAGACACCATAGACTGGTTGGGACAACTTGACTTGATGGGAGAGTTTTCTAGGCATGCTCTGTGACCTGGATGGAGGTCAGGAGGAAATACATAAGCTGTAATATCACCTATTAGGAATGGTGGATCCTGTCTTATCTATTTATAAGTGATATCTGTCATTGTAATCCTACCTGTGATGATAATAAGATGACTCATCAGAGAGACCCGGCAGGCTGTTCCCTGCCAGAACAGCCTGCTGGATCTCCGGAACAGTACTGTGAAACTAGCCTTAGAAACATATCATGTATCACAAACTATTATGCATGGAACTGGATTTATTTTATTTTTTTAAGAAAAGGGAATAGTTTTCTGGATATAATTTTTTGACATCACTCCATGTATTCTACTTCCTGTCCTGGCTCTTTAACTTCCTTTTAGCACAGAAGAAGTCTTGAATAACTCTTTTAGTTAGCTCATCAGCAGAAATGAGCACCCGCAGTGTTCTTCTTTGTGTATCTCTATCTAGGCCTATAAGAGAATAACAGAGGTGCCACACTGTTATACTAATTCTATGCCTACTATTATCATTAGGATTACCCTTTAAATAACAACTTCCCCCCAGTGCAGCAGTAAACTGACAATGATTTACCTAACTTTTTAGGGGGTCATATCATTTGTCCTAACTGCTATAGAGGGGGCATATGTTCTATTCAATTTTCAATGGTAAAGTGCTACCGAAATGAAAAGAAAACATCTAAAAAAAGATTCTATTAATCCTGTAAAGTGTCCCTTTAAGTATGATCCTTAAAAGGTATCATACAGCAAGAATGCCTGATTTAATCCAGGAATCAGAGCGTGCTGCCTCATATTAATTTTTATTTTAAATGGAAGGCGCACACCTACTGTACATTATACGTTCCACGCTATCACAATCCTCTACTTTTCAAACGAAAATTAAATCAACATGTATTTCCATTTTTTTTCTTTTCGGTGCTGCTTTAATGAAGTTGACTATTATTTTACCAGCCAATTAGGGCTTTTCTTATTCCATACATGTCCCATCAAGTAAGAAAGCCGATTATAAACGTATCCAAATTCAGCATAAGCAAAGCTTCCCAAGAAATTAAAGGACATTAATGAGAACACGGCCGAACTTCAAACACGTAAAATAATTAGATTTTATCAACTATATGACGGTCAATATGTCAACCCTCTTCATTCACAACAGCATTAAACAAATATTAGCTCTTAATTTCATCTCCCGCTGCTCAGCAAGGTTAGTCCAGTACATTAGTTTATACGTATGACTTCTTTTTGGAAGATATTCAAAGAAACATCATGGAGCTTAATTAAGCTGCAGGCAATTTCTGGAAGATTAAAGAGGATGTCCAGCATCATGCAAGTCTTTCTGTACACATTCCTACCTCCCAACTTTTAAAAAGCTGAAGGAGAGACATTAGCAGCAGGCTTGGCCAAACGTGTCTGTGTATGCCATGGGGAGAGTGGAGAAATCTGCTGCCAGACAGTTCTGGTGGAGGCTTCTCTTCCTGGAGCACAAAAGGACTGGATGAAAATTCACCCGAACCTTGACTTCCCTGTCAGGGTAGAGTCAGTAGCTCCCATTGCCCATTAATGCGTCGGCCAAACCCGTCATTCTCTGCAGGTTCGGCCCACAGAAGTATAATGTGTATGGCAGGCTTAAAGGGGTTGTCCAGGCTTTTTAATAAATATTGATGACCTATCCCCAGGATAGGTCATCTATATCAGATTGGCGGGGGGTCCGACAACCAGCACCCCCAACGAACAGCTGTACGTGGAGACAGTACGTGCAGTCTGCACATCCCATCTCCCTTCTCTCTTCCCGCCCACTGCTGCTATCCTATAGACATACAACAACGGATAGGAAGAGAGATGGGAGATGGCACGTGCGCGTCGTCTCCCCGTACAGCTACTGGGTGTCGGACCCCCGCCGATCCGATATTGATGACCGGTCATGAATATTAAAAAGCCAGGACAACGCCCTTCAAGACGTATCTGACAGCTGCTTGGTCCCTTCTCCCCAGTCAGCACACATGCACACTGCTGAGCATGCATGTGTATGGGAGGAATAGTTATCTAGACGGCTTTGTAAGTGCATGGAGATAATCAAAAGCCACAACAACTGCCGACATGTATTTCAGGTGTGTATTACAGGCCTTTTATCATAAATATAGTTGTCTCTTTTCCTCCAAAATGAATTTTTATTGGTTTTTCCAAGTTTTATTGTAAAGAAAAGATCGTACAAAACACTTTTCCATGGGACACAACTAGTAGCTCCTAAAATAATACATTTTACTAGGTAATCTCTCCATACAGTCAACCTTAGTGATTGGGCTTTGGGCTCTGTACAAACAAGTCTCTGACTGTAAATGGATTTGTTCTCTAGTTATCAAGTGTAAGATTTCATATCTAAGCTTCACTCCTACCATACCGTAGAAGATATTCAGACTAGTTCTATCAATCTGTCAGTGAGTGACACAGACTGGGAAAGTTATAGGTTTGTTCCTCATTGACATACACAAAGACGGTGTAAAGCAGTACATTTATCTGCCCATGGTACATTCAGCCCCTGTGTGCTCTGGGATGTTTTTAATGACTTTTCTCCTTAATAAATTCAGGGTAAAGAAAATACTGCCATTATAGTGGGTATTAGAATAAATACATTTCCCACCATATACATATTATATATCATGTACGTCTAGGAGTTTAAAAGGGTGGTAATAAAATAGAGGGAGTCCTTCAGCCAGACCTGTAAAGGAAAGATGCTGTACCTGCATCCCAGCACTGGCTCCCCTAACTTCTCCTCCAGAACCGCTATGCTCCCCTGGGCTCCCTTGGTGTCAACATCCGGTTTGACATCGTTGCAGCCAATCACTGGCCACAGAGGAGGGCGGATGCCCTTGCGCTGTAGTGTAACTAAAATAACTGGGCCCCACAGAAAATTTATGAACGTGGCCTCCCAGGCAACTTCGCAACCCTCTCCTCCCATGAAACCCCCACTCCAGTGGCAAGGCGAGATCGCTCTCAGACCCGGCTCGGCAGCCACTCCGTCCATTTCCTACAGTGTCTTTGTATATAATGTTATATTATAATACTGTTGAGGGGGCCCTGACAATAAAATATTTTAGTCCTCCTCCTGGGTGGGCCCCTTCTGAGTTCAGGCCCCAGCTGCTTTCCCTGCAGCTACGCCCCTGCCCTTGCATCATGTCACCACATGTCATGACATAAGGGGAGCCGGTCACCACCGCAGCCAGTGATTGGCTGCAACAATGTCAAACTGGATGTTGACACCAAGGGTGTCCAGCAGAGCATCGCAGTCCGAAGTAGCAGAGACCCAGCGCTGGGAAGCAGGTAAGTCATCTTTCCTTTACAGGTTCAGCTGAGTGAGGGGTTAGCAAACTTCCCCCATCCCGATTCTTGCACAACCCCTTTAAATGGCTGCTCAAATGGGTCATATTGCTTGGAACCGCCAATCATTACAGTACTATAGTGGGTAAAATATTTTCTTCTGAGTAAAGCCAAGCACATGCCAGAGACATGTCATGAAGAAGCATTACTATTTTAAGCCTACGTTCACATTTGAACACAT
This sequence comes from Bufo gargarizans, assembly GCF_014858855.1. Classification (NCBI taxonomy): domain Eukaryota; kingdom Metazoa; phylum Chordata; class Amphibia; order Anura; family Bufonidae; genus Bufo; species Bufo gargarizans. The sequence continues at coordinate 390,342,417 of NC_058083.1, read as the reverse complement.
TTTAGAGCACATAATCTACATAAAATATTGAGTGACTAGGAATACATTGCCTCCTGCATACTGATTCTGGTTTTCTAGAACGGTTTAAAGGTAACTTTAGGGCTTCTGGTGACTTACCTTGAAGAAGGGACTGATAAAGTCCCAAAACTGGTTGGTTGCTTGTACAAATCATAACTGAAACAAAACAAGATGTCGGTACTTACCTATGGCATGATCTGGATACCCTGCAGCAGTGCCTCCAAAAGCTCCTATTTTACCCAGCAAACTCTTCTATGTCCTGACAGTCACAAATCACCGAGGCGGCTGCAGCTTACCTTACAAGCTTTCATAGACGCTGAGCTCTTAGCACAACATCCCAAGGTCAGGACCATTCCTATAAGTTTCTTTTTGTTGGAATTTATCACAATATGAAGAGTTCTCCCATTTCTTCGGAGCTTCTACAACTGCTGGATTCAAAGCCCAGAGGTGAATTAAAGGGGTTGGCCACATTTTGGGGAGTTAAGGCAGAACCCCACCTCCTGGGCAGACTAGCAAAGGGAAACACACTTACTTGGTCTCGGCTCCTTTGGTCAATCGATGGCCGCTGCAGTGACCTGCTCCAATTGCGTTCATGTCAATTGGTCACGTGATGCAAGGGGGCAGGTCAGCAACTGGCTGTAGCAGCGTCAAAGTAAATGTTGACCGCAGGAGACCCAAGGCCAGGGAGCAGGTAAGTATGCTTCCCTTTGCAGGTCTGCCCAGGAGGGGGGGTTGCCAAAACCCCCCAAAAAAGTGGCCAGCCCCCATAAGGTTTCTGCTGGTTGTATCTCAGTCAACCGACAGACATATCCTTAATATCTAAAGTAATGTGCACACCTCCTTGCACGTGAATCCACAGAGCAAGCTCTAATCAGCTGCTGAGCAAGCAGGGTAGGCTGAGAGATCTCAGCTCAGAAGAGAACTATATAACATGTTTGCATGTATTTACCTCTTGTTCATGTTCACCCAGTTCATGTATAAGACGTCGCTGGCCTCCTTAACGTTCCTGGTGTCGTCCGAACTGTGCTCACGAAGGAGTTTGTTTGAGAGGTCATTGAATGTGTCCATGACAATCTCACCTTTGTGCAGGTCTTGCACTGTTGCCTGAGAAAAAGAGAAAAATGTACCATATATTTAGAAAAAAGTCGAGGTCAGTGTGTCATTACTTGGCATATGACAAAAGGTTGTCACCTTCTGGAGACAACTCTTCACATCGTACTGAGTCACGGTCTCCATTTTAAAAATTTGAAGGAAAATCTTTGAAAAAGGTATGCAATTACTGGCGCCAGAAGGAAAAACAGCTGAGATGAATGAGTCATTAGGGGGTCATTAACTAAATGTATAGTACATCCGAATACAGTATTGACTCAGAGGGTAAAATGGTTGCCAAATGTATACCAATAATTTGAAGCTGCAATGGGACATCATTGACCAGCAAGACATGTACCTTAGGTAAGCAAAGGCCTAATACTTTATAGGGATTGATGGCAGCATTGCCTTCAATTTATATCTGCCTGTCTGTCTCAGGAGTGGGCCCCAGTGCAGGAGTAGCCTGTGGGAGCCATGGTGCCTTTTATTTTGTATGAGGCCCCTGTGCAACTGCAGCGGCTACACCAATGGTCTGTCAACCTGCCTGTCTATTTATCTCATATCTATCTATCTACCTATCTCATATCTATCTATTTACCTATCTCATATCAATCTATTTTTCTATCTATATATCTCATATCTATCTATCTATCATCTATCTACCCTCATATCTATCTTTCTAGTTATCTATCTATACATCCATTATAGATTCATCAATAAATTCTCCTTGCTTTTTCCAGGAAAATGTATGACAATGGAGTCTTTCACAGAAACGTGATATACTATTTAATCAGCAAAATACATATTTTTTTAATTAAATTGTAATCAACTAATAAAACTTAGAGAGGAAAGCAACATAGATGGAACTATTGATATATGTCCATTGATTATTAGGACAATATTAAATTACTATATTTTAGGATCTGCAAACATCTAATCAGTAGACAGCTCAGAAAACCTTGCTTAACAAATGTGTGTTAATAGTGCCCTCTATTGTTCCACAGTAGCCACTGCATAACTACAGTATATTATTGAAAATGTAGAGCAGGAAATATTTTAGGACTGATCACTGTGCTAGAGAGCGTATATTAAATCACTAGGTTACTCTCACATCTGCGACATCTCAGATCCAGCAGGCTGTGCCGGCAGAAAACAACCTGCTGGGGTTCTCCAGATCCGGCATGGCCGGATAATGCCGTGCACCGCCAGACCCCATAGACTATAATGGGATCTGGAAGGGAATCTGCCGCTTTCTGGCATAATGCATTGCATGCAGCTGTTTTTGTCCAGCCAAAAGCCAGCACTCATGACAGAAAGCATTCGGACCGCCGGATCAATCCCTGCATGTATACTTCTGGAACAAAAAGGGTCACGAGCACCACTGCAGCCAAACATTGGCAGCATTTATGTCACAATACACATTAGGAGGTCACCATACACATTAAATGGCCCGCTGGTCCTGGGTTTGGTGGTGGCCAGTTTAAAAGGAATGTGTCATCAGAAAATGAGCTAGTGTTTAAAACCCCTTAGTGACCACTAATACACCTTTTTACTGACATAAACAAAGGGGGTTTTAGCTAAACAGCTTGCTTTATTCAATCATTACATGTACCCAAAATGGTGCATTAAAAACTATAACTTGCCCTGCAAAAAATAAGACCTCATACGAGTACATTGATGAAAAAACTAAAAAGTTATAGCTGTTGGAATGCAATTTTTTTTTTAAATGTGTGTGGTCACTACGGGGTTAAACCATGTTTTTATGTTTAACATATTTTTTTAAAATAATTTTTGGATGTTATTTTAAATTCTCTTGTACAATGTCCTCTGTACAGGTCACAGAACATGCCTCGAAAATTCTTCCATAGAAGTCAATGAGGTCCCCTCCTGACCATTGTGTCTATGGACCATGGGGATGCTGTAAAGAAAATCTCTAAATGCTGTTAAGAACAGGTCCGACAAGATGGCCGGCCCCAAAATTATATTCAGGAAATAGAATTAAAAAATCTGTATATAATTTTAGGTGACACATGATGATGATACCAGAAGAAGTGAGAAGAGAGGGAGAAGAAGGTAGAGGACAGAGGGGACATTCACCTTGTTCTCTGCAATCTGTCTGACAAGCGTGTCTTTGGATGTCTGAGTGAGCGTGTAGAGTCGGAAGTCAGTCTGGTCCAGGACACTTTGTATCTCCTTCCGTAACTCATCCCACTTGATGCTGTCGGCCAGCATATCTTGAAGCTGCTTTTGGCGCATCTCGACACCATGCAGAGTACTGTCCCAATGATTCTTCAGCCTCTCCGCTGTGTAATTAGAAATGATATCATGTAAATTATAAATGAGCATGCGATCACAGATAAAAATATAAGGATAATGATAGGCCAGGTCTTTCATGACTTGATCAGTGATGGTTTATACACACAGGTTTAATTCTCCTCAAACCAGTATCAATCTAAGTTGCTGTGTGTAACGGATCAATTGATCAGGGATTTTGCAGCACTAAGAACCGATTGGTAGGGATCCAACACCCGGTACCCCAACTGATCAGCTGTTTCCTTCCAAGAAGTAAACGGTGTAATAATGCCGGGACGCCACAGCTCCACAGACTGTGTAGTGGCTGTTCTTGGGTATTGCAGCTTAGCTCCCATTTGTATGACCACTACACAGTGTATGGAGCTGCAGTGTTTCAACTGTGTACCCTGAAACTGTGGCTGAATGCAACAGCAGATTGGTGGGGTGCGGGGTAAACTCAAAGATATGCCAGGATTTTAATGATGAGCTGTAGTAACATGGTGAGTTATGCCAAACGACAAGATCAGCTCTGCTGTATTCACACATATAATAACAATAAGGCCTACACCGCAGGTACTGAGGAGACAACCACAGGGTAAATATCAATTAGAAGAAAAATTATTTGCTGCCCTCTAAAGCTCCTTTGGTCACAATATTACGAGCGATTGCAGAGCCCCATTCACTGCTCTTGATGTAGTACAAGCATGGGGTAATTAGAAATGAGATGTATTATTGGCACTTTTCCACTGTCTTTGAAGTCCCAAACAGAGAACTTGCAAGGAGATAGAATTCTAATTCTGGGTTTCCTGTAAGACGCTTCCTACACACTGGTGCGTGACAATAATTCATCTGTTACTCAGGATGGAGAAAATGGTATTTCTGAATTAAGGCGGCCTAGACGTGTAGATTGATTTAGCTGTTGTAAATATAATTGAAATCAGCAAAAGCCAGCATGTAATAGTAAAGCACCGAAGCGTCACTTTCAATACTCGGAGGCAAACAATTCACGCTTTCTCAGATAACAAGACATTGTTAACTATAACTTGTCCAGAAGACTGCTACATCTCTTCGGAACCCTAGTGGTGCAGGACCCGAGCACTGCAGGATGAGGAGAAATGGCGGGAGTCAGGATACAAGACGAGGCCTTCTTTTCCTGTGTCAAACTTTAATAAGTGGTGGCAGCAGGGCAGAAAATTCCCTAGGGCAAAATCTGTCCTAGTCATGCCATTGCATACAATGACACCACACACATATGTATTTGTAGTAGCCCAGACCTGGAGGTACTACCATTTTATCTATTGTTTATTTTGTTGTGCGCTATATATTCTAATGCTTGCTTCTGGCCATAGTCACCAGCAAGGAATGGTTGGCAAAGGTTGGAAAGGAACAGAGCTAACCACCCTGGTCCTTCCCTCTTGGTAGGGGTGGGATGGTCTTGCTCCCTGCCAAGAAGGGAAGAGCAAGTAACCTTCAAAGCTCCTGCTCCTGTTACAGATCCTCCATTGTGATCACATATTCTTCTGCCTCAAGTGAAGTCTTCCATCCTGAAGAAAGAAGCATTAGTACTTTCTTCATTGTACTGGAAATATGTCTGAGAGAGTTTCTGCGGCCGCACGCACAGAGATAAGGCTGTGTTGTGTGTACAGACATCTGATTGGCTATGTGTAACGCAGCTCCTGATAGGTGCTTCAGCCTGTGCTGAGATTTCCTGCTCTGAGTGAGACAGGCACGGTAGGTTTATTCAGGGTTTAAGAACACAGGGAGTGAAATGCTGGAGAACGGAAAAGTAAAAGCGAGCAGTCCTAAGTACTTCGACTTACACTTTTCTGTGATCGATGTTCTAACATCAAGACTGGAAGTTTTATTTTTCACATTCTGAGTTAATGTAAAGACAGATTCAAGCTGTGGGTGGCGCTGTTCCATATCTTCTTTAGTTATCTGAAAATAAACACAATGAACGTAATTTTAGACACAACATGCTAATACGCTATGTAGTAACTGAGCGTTACATCACTCACACTCCAGTTTCACGCTTTATCCAGCCACTTAGGTTCCATTCAGACGTCCGAAAGTGTGGTGGTCTGCATCCGTTCTGCAACTGTGCGGAACGGGTGCGGACCCATTAATTCTCTATGGGGACAGAATGGATGCGGAGAGCACACTATGTGCTCTCCGCATCCGCATTTCCGAAGCGCGGCCCCGATCTTCCGGTCCACAGCTCCGCAAGAAAACAGAGCATGTACTATTCTTGTCCGCAATTGCTGACAAGAATAGACATTTCTTTGGGTGTGCCGGCCGGGTGTATTGCGGATCCGCAATGCACTACGGACGTCTGAATGGAGCCTTATACTGGAGTGGGGGAAATATGTATTGACCGGAAATAAAAGGGAGCAGAAAGCCCAAACAGTATAAAAGGAGGGGAACACACGTAAATACCAAGTGATGGCCGATAGTTCATTTTTAACCGGAGTGGTCCGTAAAGACGGATGGCACATTATCTGCCTTATCTTTCTTTTTAATAAGTTTAATGATAAGACTGAAGTGCTTACTAGAGATGTATAAAACAATTACATGCAGACCGCGCAGTTCGATGAGCAGCAATCCATGATAATTATTATGATAATTGCTATCTGGTACTCCGTAGCCGCACACACACTTGGAAACAAATACCAGAAGGTTACTTTAATCCCTCTGAAGCAGAGGGGATTAATAGTGTTCCAACAGCCTATTATAAAGATAGAAGAGGCTGCTTAATTTACAAAGCCCCTCAGGGCTCCTCTTTGAAGAGTACATAGCATTAAAGACAAAAAAAAAACATAATGAATGCTAACAACATTTCAGATACGTAAGGCTTATTAGATAGTAAACACGCTGATCACTGGTGGGCAATTATTTCTGAACATTTACAACATTCGCGTTGTGCAGGTCATAAATGGCTGATACACAAGATGCCCATACACATTAATAGCAAAGTTGGCCAACAGTTTTTGGGCCAGCTGTCTTATGTGTATGGGGTTGTCCTGGTTGGAGGAAAGAAGGAGAGGGCATGTTCAACCTTTGTTTTTATAGGTGGATAAGCTGCTGCCAGAGATTAACAACGCATGTGTACTCGGCCCGGACGAGTGTGCATGTGTGCGGGGAAATCAGGGGAGAGTCAGTTACTAGAGGAAGAGTCAGTTTAGGGAACATGATAAGCCTAACATAAGGCACAGATGTGTTTTAATCAAAATATATTGGCTGAGAGTCTCAGATTTTATCATTAGCGTGAGGGCTACATATATATATATATATATAATGTCTGCATCTATTGTGTTAGTGCATTATTTTCCGTGAGTTTTTCCTTATAAATGTTGCCATGTACATCCGCATATTCAGTTATCATATCGTGCAGGATGTTTCATATCCTTTTCTGTGATTTTTGATAAACGTGATAAGCCTGCCTGAAAAGATGTGTTTTTAAGGCACATTTGAAACTAAGGAACTTGGGAATTAACCTGATTGCCTGGGGAAGTGCATTCCAGAGAGCAGGTGCAGCTCGAGAAAAGTCTTGAAGATGGGAGTGAGGGGTTTAAATTATGGAGGATGTTAATCTTAGATCGTTGGCAGAACAGAGAGCACCAGTGTGTGGTAGATGGAAATGATGGAGAGGATATGTACGGAGGTAGTTCAGCACCGTGGAGAGCTTTGTGGGTGAGAGTGAGAAGTTTGAACTTTATTCTGTGGTGAATGGGGAACCAGTGAAGTGAATGACACAAGCTAGAGGCATCAATGTAGCTGATGGAAAGATAGCCTGGCTGTAGCATTTAGAACACACTGAAGGGAGGAGAGGTTAGTGAGGGGAAGACCGATGCTGTCTCTTTAAAGATGGAGCTCAATCTGGAGCGGAGTGTGCGCCATAGCTACGGGGTGCCTGCTGCTTCCTGATCTTGCTGAGATCGGGGAAGCTGTCTGAAAAGTCCCATGCTATTACAGCTGTAGTTCTTATGGAGGCCTGCAAGTGTGATCACGGCATCTAAAAGCTAAAAAACCTGGAAGCACTCCCTTCCGGGCTTTTTACCAACATCCTCTGCAGCCAATGAGGATGTACATCTTCCCCAAGCTTTTTTTCTGATCCTTACCTTCATTCGTGCTATAGTTGTATTTATCTCGTCAGGATCGCCAACAGTAACGATGTTGGACTTGAGCATCTGATCAATCAGTAGCAGCCAGTCAGACAGCTCAGTGACGGTCTTATCCAGATCAGTGGCAGGCGGCAGTTCCATTACATTTTTGGTCATTCCGGGATACTCGGAGGATACTAGCACCATTTTTTGGACTGCAGGAAAGGTTACTATAGGAAGATAAAACATATAAAAAATCTAGCATATATACAGTATTTATATGGTCAAATTAACATAAAACTATACATGTTTCTGCAGCCTATGGTAGAAATAAATTATCCTATGCTATAGTCAGCACCTCTATAGTAGGCAAACTCTATGCAAAAGCTAAAGCGATTGCCTCCTGACAATTTTTGCTTGTGGGGAACCAGTAAGCATCGAAATGGCAGCTGTGAGAACACAAAATTATCCCACAAGATAACCTTTTTTAAGGTGCAGAAGAGTCATTGGAGCAGATCAAAGTCCGGATGCCACACATCAACTCTCTGCAGCCATCAGAACACTTTTCAAAAAAGTAATTGACTGACATGGTTCCCCTCACACCTTGGCACTGAGCTGATTAAGGGTGGGTTCACACTAGCGTTAGGGATTCCGTTATGGCTTTCCGTTAAAACATGGTTATAACGGAAAATAACAGAATACCCAGAAAGAATGCAAAACGGAAGCCTTTAAAAAGGCATTCCATTTGCTTTCCGTCCTGATAGAAAACTATGGGAAAGCATAATGGATCAGTCTGGGTCCCTGTCAACAGGACTTTGTTTTTCGTCTTGCATAACGGGACTCAGACGGATCCGTTTTGATTCCCATAGACTTATATTAGGACGGAAAGCAAATGGAATGCCTTCCGTCTGCATTCCGTCATAATACAAGTCTATGGGCAGAAGAATGGATCCGTCCTTCCGTCTTATGGATTCCGTTATTTTCCGTTCTAACCATGTTATAACGTAAAGCCATAATGGAATCCCTAACGGTAGTGTGAACCCACCCTAAGGGCTCATTCAGACAGCCATATGTTATTTGCAGTCTACTAATATCTGGATCAGCTGTTCAGCAAAATCTTCAGCATGTCCATAAAAAAACGGAATGTACATTTCCATATCATTTTAATGAAGTTATCATTTTAATAAAGATGCAAAGGTGACATGACAGGGCATTAAAGTTTGCGGAAACAGATCTGCAAAATACATTTTACGTACGGAACACATTCCATGTGCAATCTGCATTTTTGGGGAACCATAGACTTTAATAGGGCTACGGACAGCATTTTGCAGACAAGCATAGGACATGTTCTATCTTTTATGCTGACATACGGAAGGGGACAGCACACGGTGTGCTATACATGGATTTTGTGGTCCAATAGAAATGAATGGGTCTGCATCTGATCTGCAAATAGGCTGAACGAATGCGGAAAGAAAAATACGATGGTGTGAATGAGCCCTAACTGGTGGTAAATGGAGGCAGCGTGGAGGTGTATGATGGCAGTCTCATTGCACGCTAGATTAACTTGTTTATTGGGGTACCCAGTGCATTCATAATTCTACAGGTCTTGAAATTCAGGACCATCATCCACTGTAAAGTATGACAAATTCAATGCCATTGCACTTTATGTACTGTTATGTGCACCAAGCTTTTTCTTCGTGCAGGTTTGGCAAGGCATACTATGGCGCACATTACTCTTTTACAAGCTTAATAACTTTGAAATACTTTTCATATAATTACTACCCCTCGACTGTGTTGTAAAATACACGGGTAGATTTTAAATAAATGGTACTAAAAATGAAGCGCATTAAAAGTTTAGTTACCTTTAATGGGTTCTTATTAAATCACCTTCCCTAATAGAGCTCCTCATGGACGAGGACTGTCAAAATGCAATTTTCTCATTAGTAAGTAAATGACGAGCTGTAAAATAGTTGAGTGGGGAATAAGTGTATGCTATTTTACTACACGTGGGGAGCCAGCCTAACAATAGAAGCTGGTTCACTATGCTGATCACTAAAACAGCATCTTGTTGAGTCTGTGTGTACCTGTCTGCTCATCCAGTGTCTTATCATTGAACTTGGTAAGAAATCTGCATTTGTGCTCCTAAGCTCCACCTTGTGCAGACAAAATATTATCTTCTTAGTCTACATTCACACAATAGTGAAAATAAATGGCCATGAAAAACGGACACGCTGTCAGTTTTTCATGACCATTTCCAATCATTTGTTCAACCATTTTCTGTCCATTTTTAACAGCCATTTTGCATCCGTTTTTAACTTCCATTAAAAATTGATGAATTTAATTGGCAGTTTTTTTTATTTATTCCAACCCCTGCAGTGCCCTCAGTATACATAATAATCCCCATAGTGCCCTCTAGACATCAAATCCCCCACCATAGTGCACCCAGTATGATTAATGGGCCCTAAAAAGCTTCCCAGTATTATTAATTCACCCCCCATTGTTAGTGGCCCCCATCATTATTAATCCCCCTATTAGTGCCCCCCCCCCCCCCCCAGTATTACAAATGTAATACAAAAAAATAAAAATAAAAATTGAATTATATATATATACACACACACACACACACACACACCTTATGCACTTGCACGAGCGGGAAAGCAGATCTTGCTGCATTTCGTGCAAGTGCATGAGTTGTTTTTTTATTTTTTTATTTTTTATTATTATTTTAACCACTGAAACGCCTATTTTTACATAGTGCTCCCAATGTAACTGACCAATAATTTGCCATGTAGTTTAAAGGGAGTCTGTCACCAGGAAATTTACTGCTAAACCACACACAATGCCAGCTGAATCTAATGATGCCTCTTAGTTAGCAATCTTTTAATGCACATGTAAATGAGCTGTAAGGTGCACTGAGGGTAGCCCCAAGCCACTTTGTCCACCCTTGTTCCTTCTGCTTCCTCTGCCAAGCCCTCCTTCTCCATCCTAATGGTCAGTTACCAGGTTTTTACATCTTGCCTGGCCCCATCAATCAAGGGGAGGGAGGAGCAAGGGTGCACAGAGTGGCTTGGGTCCACCCTAGTGCACTTAACTACCCATTTGCATATGGGTTGAAAGTACTTTTCCTCTAAAATAAAGCTATGGATTACTAAGTGAAAGGTATCAATACATTCAGATTAGCAAACCCAGGCATTGTGCCTGGTTTAATAGTGAATATACTAGTGACAGATTCCCTGCAATTTAGACTTTTTGCCACTATTGATTTTTGGTAAACATCTATATCCAGTTAAAATACCACAATTTTAACTTTCTACATGATGAAAGGACACATGCAAAATGGCTCACAGAGAAGAAAAGTGAAAAAAAAAAAAAAAGCTATACTTACTGGGCAAGACAGTTTGGGTTGCATAGGTAGGATAATATAAAACTTGTTCCAAGTCCTTTATTTTCTCTGGCACTTCTCTGGAGACCTTTTAATACAGATAAAAAAACCTCAATGAAATAAAAACAACTTTATAGTGTAATAAGTTTACATTTATATATTTACACCAAGTATGCCACACACAATACTACTTTACATCGCTATCTTCATAGCATTATAACAATAAGCAAAGAAGTACTGGTGTGAGAAGTACTGCAGTGAGGGGCACTATCGCAGCTATAGGCTCAGCCGCTTTGTTATCCTCATTAATATATACTTCAGTGTAGTAAATACTAATGAGGCAGTCAAGAGCCCAGTGTCTTCCTCGTCCTCATTAATTTTCACGTATAAGTGCGAAGCCCTCTCGAGGCACATAGACATTCACTAAATTATTTTACAGGTCTCTAGTGGGTTTCAACCCCAGACATTCTGTATGGCAGGCAGGCGATTTACCATTACACTATAGACCTGCCCTGTTAGGATATGATTTTCTATGCTTAAAAAAGCTACTGTTTTCTATACAGGCATAATATTAAATAAATAATATATCACTAAAATGAAGGGAAAACAATTGAGTCATTTTTTTTTACACTGTTTAACGATCACCATAAATAATATGTCTGTTAAAAATGTGTAGGACTTTGCATATGTTTACTTCCTTTCTACAGGCTGTGAGAGGCTCTTGGCAGCTTGTTCCTACATGGGGCTGCTGTACCCAGCCTTAGGCCTCTTTCACACTACCGTTTTTTTTTTCCGTTTTGGGGTCTGTTTTTTTTTTTTTTTTGCGTTCCGTATACGGTCTGTATACGGAACCATTCATTTCAATGGTTCTGCAAAAAAAAAAACGGAATGTGTTCCGTATGCATTCCGTTTCCGTATTTCCGTTTTTCCGTTCCGTTGAAAGATAGAACATGTCCTATTATTGCCCGCAAATCATGGTCCGAGGCTCCATTCAAGTCAATGGGTCCGCAAAAAAAACGGAACACATACGGAAATGCATCCGTATGTCTTCCGTTTCCGTTCCGTTTTTTTCTGAACCATCTATTGAAAATGTTATGCCCAGCCCAATTTTTTCTATGTAATTACTGTATACTGTATATGCCATACGGAAAAACGGAACGGAACAACGGAACGGAAACGGAACCACAACGGAAGCAAAAAAACGGAACAGCGGATCTGTGAAAAACGGACTGCAAAACACTGAAATGGACATACTGTAGTGTGAAAGAGGCCTTAGTGAGGAGGTACGTGCAAAACTGTCTATGGAGAGAACTTGTATGAAACTTCAGGACTCCATAGCTAATTTGTCTGGTAGATATAAGGCCTAAGGAGCCAAGGCATACTTTGAGAGGCAGATTGGCCATCTGCTACAACACTGCTGGGCATAGCAGTGCCTCATCACTGCATGTACCAACACCAACATTGCCACAGTACACTATTGCGTTGCATCATGCTCCACTTGAGGACCCTCAAGCAGGAAAACTCCCAAGCCCAGGGAGAGCCAGAAAGGACCTCTCTGCCTCTCCCCTCCTGGGTTCGCTGTATTTTCAGTATATTGTATGAGTTATTACATAAATACTATTAAATATCACAAAACAGTAAGTATGTTACAAAAATGCATTTATGTTAAGTTTTTTTTGTAAAATTAACTTTGCAGAAAACTGTAACTTTTACCATGAATAAAAAAAAAGCTGGACATAACCTTTCTTAAAAAATTATTTCACAGGTCTTTGTAGGGAATTGAACCTACTCTATGGCAGCCAGCATTCTATAAAGTAGAATTTTCTGTGGCTAAAAAGCAGTAACAGTAAAACTATTTGGTAGATAACTATTTGGTAGAGGTAAGTACCTTCTGTCTTTATAAACGTAGTCTAGTGGTAAACTTACTGTCTACCATACTAAAGGCCTGGGGTTTAATTCTCCAATACAATTGGTAAACGGGGTACACAAAAATGGTACAATTGTATTCCTGATGCAAATATATGGCTTGTCTGTATGGTACCCTGAAATTTCTGACTTAGACTATGCTGCATTGTATCTGGGAAAGGGATTTTCGCATATTGGGAAAGTTAACTCTAAACTTCTCAAAATGCCCCAATTACCAAACAGACTAGGGGTTCAGCCCACCACCCTTGGCCCCTGTGGTTGAGAGGGCCCAAATATTCAAATAGACAGAGAGAAAATCTCAAGAAGTAAACATCTACATACTCACTGAAAGGGAACGTGTCATTATAAAATGACCTATTAATCACATTTTTATGTTTAACATATTTTTAAAGAATTTTGGTAATGTTATTTTTGAATTTTCCATGTCACTATCCATATTTAAAAAAAAAAAAAAACAGTTTTCGCACTGGCCACTAGTGATGAGCGAGAGGTGCCATATTCGATTTCGCGATATATCGCGAATATTCGAGTGAATATTCGTGTTATATTCGTCGAAATCGAATATTCGTAATTATTTCAATTTTCGCGAATAATATGCGATTATTTTAATCGCGTGTTGCGATTTTTCTAGTATAATAGTATAAGGCAATGGTATTTTACGAAATTTCATACTATTGCTCTAACTTCGTCTTTTAGAATATTACGAATATTCTAAAAGACGAAGTTAGAGCAATATTACGAAATTTCGTAAAATACACATATATTTTGTAATTTAGCTAATATAGTGCTATAATCATTTTTTTTTTCTTTCATTTTTTTTCCCTCTTCTGAACTTAAGCTTTGTAAAATATGTACACTGTTAAAAAAAGTTAATATAGCAGTATATTAGCTAAATTACAATATATATGTGTATTTTACGAAATTTCGTAATATTGCTCTAACTTCGTCTTTTAGAATATTCGTAATATTCTAAAAGACGAAGTTAGAGCAATAGTACGAAATTTCGTAAAATACACATATATGGAATATAGCAGTGCGAATCTGAAATTGCGATGCGATTAATATAACACGAAATAATCGCATGGTGATTTCAACAAAATTCTCTAATCCGACAGTACATTCTAGTATATGGAGCGTCCCCATGGTGATGGGGACGCTCCATGAGCACGGCAACGGGCACTGAATGGAGCATAAAAAAAAAAAAAAAACGAATATTCGATTTCGCGAATATATAGCACTATATTCTAAATATTCGCGAAATCTCGAAATCGCGATATTCAAGAAAAATATTCGCAATTCGAATATTCGCGCTCAACACTACTGGCCACTAAGGCTAGTTTCACACTAGCGTTCGGCTGTCCGCTCGTGAGCTCCGTTTGAAGGGGCTCACGAGCGGACCCGAACGCTTCCGTCCAGCCCTGATGCAGTCTGAATGGATGCGGATCCGCTCAGAATGCATCAGTCTGGCGGCGTTCAGCCTCCGCTCCGCTCAGCAGGCGGACACCTGAACGCTGCTTGCAGCGTTCGGGTGTCCGCCTGGCCGTGCAGAGGCGTGCGGATCCGTCCAGACTTACAATGTAAGTCAATGGGGACAGATCCGTTTGAAGATGCCACAATATGGCTCAATCTTCAAACGGATCCGTCCCCCATTGACTTTCAATGTAAAAGTCTGGACGGATCCGCTCAGGCTAATTTCACACTTAGCTTTTTTTTGCCAATATAATGCAGATGGATCCGTTCTGAACGGAGCCACCGTCTGCATTAATATGAGCGGATCCGTTCAGAACGGATCCGATCGAACGCTAGTGTGAAAGTAGCCTAAGCCTAATAATTGCACCACTTCTTAGTCTGTACAGATCACTTTACTGCAGTTATATATTATTCTAAATGTGCCTGTAATATCACCTCTGTGTATAGATAACACAGGATCCACCATTCACAATAGGTGATTGCCAAATCTTATCTATTCTCCCCTTGTACAATGACCTAGGGGAGGTTTTTTTCCGTCTCCGGCTGTGATGCTCGGGTCTGCTGCGATTGGACAGCGCTACAGTTAGGGAGAAGGAGACACCCACGGAGAAAGACTCAGTCTCCTCCTCATTGCTCTGATGCTAAAATTAGCATACCAGGCGGGAAAATACAACTGGGGCCACAGCGGGCGAACGGAGCGGCGCCCAGAAAAAAATTGTAAGTGCAGTTAGATCCCTGCACTATGCCCTACGTATCCTGATAGTTTATAATGTTTGGACCCATGAAAGGTCCTCTTTAAGAACAGCTCAGGCAAGATGGCCGCCCCCGTAATCATGTTCAGAAAACAGAATAAAAAAGTCTGTAATGAGAAAATAAAATCAGATGTGAAAAAAAGATGGACAATTTGAACAACTGTACGGCCAATATGGACTAAAACATGTATGGTTGCGTCTGTGAAAGGAACGTTCACTAGATGATTGTTCAACTGCTGTACAACCATCAATTAACATCTATCTAATGTGTATGGCCACCTTAAGGCCCCTTTCACACGGGCGAGTTTTCCGTGCGGGTGCGATCCGTGCGGCGAACGTATGGCACCCGCACTAAATCCTGACCCATTAATTTCTATGGGGCTGTGCACATGAGCGTTGTCTTTAACGCATCACTTGTGCGTTCAGTTGAAATCGCAGCATGCTCTATATTGTCCGATTTCGACGTGACGCAGGCCCCATAGAAATGAATGGGGTGTGTGAAAATCGGATGGCATCCGCAAGCAAGTACGGATGCCATGCGATTTGCACGCACGGTTGCTAGGAGACGATCGGGATGGAGACCCGATCATTATTATTTTCCCTTATAACATGGTTATAAGGGAAAATAATAGCATTCTGAATACAGAATGCATAGCAAACCAGCGCTAGAGGGGTTAAAAAAAAAATAATAATAATTTAACTCACCTTAGTCCACTTGATCGCGAAGCTGGCATCTCCTTGTGTCTTCTCTGCGCTGAGCGGCTGAACAGGACCTGGGCTGAGCTGCTCCATTAAATATCGCTTAAGGACCTTCGATGACGTCACTCCGGTCATCACATGGTCTTTTACCATGGTGAATCACCATGGTAAAAGATCATGTGACGTACCATGTGATGACCGAAGTGACGTCATCGAAGGTCCTTAACCTGTATTTAATGGAGCAGCTCACCACAGGTCCTGTTCAGCCGCTCAGCGCAGAGGAGACACAAGGAGATGCCAGCTTCGCGATCAAGTGGACTAAGGTGAGTTAAAAAATTTTTTATTTTTTTTTAACCCCTCTGGCGCTGGTTTACTATGCATTCTGTATTCAGAATGCTATTATTTTCCCTTATAACCATGTTATAAGGGAAAATAATACAATCTTCAGAACATCAATCCCAAGCCCGAACTTCTATGAAGAAGTTCGGGTTTGGGTACCAAACATGCGCGATTTTTCTCACGCGAGTGCAACGCATGACAATGTTTTGCACTCGCGCGGGAAAATCGCACATTTTCCCGCAACGCACCCGGCTCTTATCCGGGCAAAAAAACTGACGCCCGTGTGAAAGAGGCCTAATACTTCACCTCCTCCACTGAACTCCATTTACAGGGGATACATAAAAGCTGCTGCAGATAGACAGCACAATCCTCCAGCAGTCCACGATCGCCCAATCAGAGACCAAATCTTACCATTTTACATCCTCTGTTCCATAAGATAACATTTCATGAATCCCTACCTCACATCATCTTGAGTACTTTCTATATTTCTACA
Source organism: Bufo gargarizans (assembly GCF_014858855.1). NCBI lineage: Eukaryota > Metazoa > Chordata > Amphibia > Anura > Bufonidae > Bufo > Bufo gargarizans. The sequence continues at coordinate 390,325,857 of NC_058083.1, read as the reverse complement.
GTAGTACTGATTAGTATAATGATGATCTTGACTATTTGAATATTGACCTTTTACCCTCCATTTCTGAAGAGGAAGGTTGATTATGTGAAAAATGTGAGAAGATAAATGCTCTGAGCGTCAAGATATAACATAAAAATCTGAATACCAGTACTTCTGTGATCACACGCCAGCAAATACAGGCATTTACAGCACAGCCAATTGGACGCCATGTTTAAACAAACCCTTCTATCCTCCTTGAAGGAAAGTCAGCGATTTCAGCCCAGCAAATATTTACAAGGCAATGAGCTCTTCAGGAGTAATACTTAGTCTTTGCTGTTGGCTCTAGCATTTTCACAAGCTAACAGCGAGAACTAAGACTACAGAAATATCATGACTTACTACACATACCATAGAAAACGAGGACGAGGACACAGGAAAATGCTATAATAATAAAAATGCCCCCTGAAGGTGTACATAGCCTTTATGTACTGTGCAAGTTGGGTGGTGCACTTTGATTCTAAAACTCTTGTACTGAGCACTAAAGGAGCTTGTATCTCCATTGGTAAGTATATTACAAAGCGTAGAATTTCTTATAATGGGTGTTAAAAGTGGATATATTTAACAGATATGCTTTCACGGGTCACACTGTTCTCACACTGTTCTCACACTGCGGGCCAGCAAACCAGAACTGGAATACATTGAGAGGACTCATCCTGGAGTCCTCTCTATTATGAGTGCATGCTCACATGCACAGTACAATACATTGAGAGGACTCATCCTGGAGTCCTCTATTATATGCGCATGCTCACACACACAGTACAATACATTGAGAGGACTCATCACGGAGTCCTCTCTATTATATGCGCATGCTCACACACACACACACAGTACAATACATTGAGAGGACTCATCCCGGAGTCCTCTCTATTATATGCGCATGCTCACATACACAGTACACTACATTGAGAGGACTCATCCTGAAGTCCTCTCTTTTATATGTGCATGCTCACACACAGCACGTGAACTGGGCTGAGTATTCACATATAACCTAGTGATTCGGAGTCAGGGACAGAAATATTGTTCATGTAGAACTGCACTTAAAAGGGCTTTTCACATGATTATTGTAAAAAAATGAAAATCAGATATCATATAATACATGGCAACCTTTTTCTAACAAAGCTGAAACTAACCCTGTACCGCACATGGATACAGAGATCTCCACATTCATTGCTCCATTTGCTCTGCTAGATTTATTTCAAGTTGCTAGCTCAGGAGGTGTGTACTTTCTCAGGTGTGTCCTTTCCACTGCAGCTGGTGGCAGTTGATGGATGCAACTGATCATGTTCTACCATCTCAGTGAGCAGGACAGAGAAATTAGAAAAAGAGCAAACAGCAGGAGGCGCTATACAGATAGATTTCAGTGAATAACTCACTGGCTATACTACATTTTTAATTACATGCAATTACAAAAGTATTCAGATCCAGGCGCTGGTGTAATAATTGAATATTTTCCGTTGGACAACAACTTTAATAGTGCTCGGGAGAGGTGACAGATTTTCTTTAATGTATTAGTGAAAACTGCAGAATTTTTCCGCAGACCATTCCTTACACGTGGCTGACGTTGGCTGTAGCCACGTAGCCTTGCTTTGTGTCTGTGGTCATTGAATGATAAAATGAAGAAAACTGAGTCGAGTGTACAGATGAATCAGTTTCACACTTTTCTGTTTAATGATAAAGAATAATCCTTCGCACTAGACTGGGAGATGTGAGAACAGAAGCTCCGCGCCCCAAGACAATAGCGGTATGGTTTGAATATCAAGTGAAGGAATGGGATTATCACCCAGACTGTAAGCCCTATGGGGTCCTCTAAAATAACATATTTTTTAGTCTGCATTTCTATAAAACTCCAGCAGAAATGCATATGACTGATACTACATACATAAAACATCCACAGAGGCACAGAAACTTGCTGATGTTATTTAGGAATGCAAATTACCAGAAAATTCCCTGTAAGAATGTGTAGTTGGTACAGAGTCCTGGAAGTGTATCTGAACTGCAACCAAATTAACTCTAGAACAATGATCAACTTACACGGCAGCAGGGGTGTAGCTAATGGCTCATGGGCCCTGGTGCAAGAGTTCAGCTTGGGCCCCCTTCCCTCAGTGCTTTGTGGCCAGGGAAGAACATAGCCTTCAGGCTGCCTGAAGCAAAAATTGAAACGGCACCTCCCCCCATGCCAAATACTTGACCTAACCCCTTCCCTCCAGCCAGAGGTGTAACTTGTCCAGCAATAATACCAGTGTCTTCTTATGTGGCTCAGGGGTCTTTGGGCCCCCTCAGGCTCCTGGGCCTGGTAGCGACTGCACCCCCTATAGCTACGCCCCTGCACAGCAGGGTTCAACGTCTTCCCCCACGTCACCAACTAAAGCTACAATAGAAATACCAGGAAAAAGTAAAGCAAGAGGACGCAGTATGGAAGAGCTTCACGTTGTCATACCTGAGCCCAGTTAATATTTATGGTCCGTAGTCTAGAAGAAAGTTTCTCTCTGTCCTGGGCATTGAGTCTCTTCATAGCCAATATATCCGGGGCTGTGCGGTTCAGCCACTCAGCTCTGTTACTCTGAATTTCCAAGTCTTTACTTAACGCCTGAAGGGGGAGCAAGAGAGCTTTCATTTTGGATTTGTAAAATATGTTAGAGAAACGCTGATGAACATAATTAGACACACTCAGCTAGAGCAAAGCCAAGAATATTTCTATTAAGACTGAGCTCATTAGATATTTCCCACATTATTTCCACATTGGCAGAAAGAACATAAGGATGCAATGCAGGAAAGCCAAAATGGCATCCATAAAAACAAACGCTGACATCAGGAATGACTTCAGAAATTTTATACTGATTCAAAAAATAAAGCACCATCAGAGTGTGTTTAAGGCTACAAGGGAGGGGCATTTCGTTTACTTCTTCAATTACATCCAGGAAACACAGATTTAGCAGAAATTAGATTATTTTGCGCATTGTAATAACTGTCGCAACGGCACACATGACCTCGTCCGTGTGGAAATTTGACAGCCAGGGATCGGTAATCCAGTGAAGAGAGATTAGGAGCCTCATAGCTGGATCAGGTTAGTATGGATTTCTCCATAGGTCCCCACAGGCCGATATAAAAAAATAAATATACCCTTTAAGGCATGTAATTGTATGTTTTTTGATGCTTTTTTTAACTTTTTTTTTTTACTTCAATATAAGACTGCATTTTCAGATCGTGGTTTTGCAGAAAATGCATGGACAAGTATGGAGCGTTTTTTTGATACTTCCCATTTATTTCAATGGGAGCTTCAGCATGGATTCTGCCCCAAGATAGGGCATGCTGCTTCTCTTCTTCACGTGGAAGAATAAGGGCTCTTTCACACTTGCGTTGTTCTGTTCCTGCGTCGGGGCTCTATGCCGGAAGAATCCTGATCAGGATTATCCCCATGCATTCTGAATGGAGAGAAATCCGTTCAGGATGAATCAGGATGTCTTCAGTTCCGGACCGGAACGTTTTTTTGGCCGGAGAAAATACCGCAGCATGCTGCGCTTTTTGCTCCGGCCAAAAATCCTGAACACTTGCTGCAAGGCCGGATCCGGAATTAATGCCCATTGAAAGGCATTAATCCGGATCCTGCCTTAAGCTAAACGTAATTTTGGCGCATTACCGGATCCGACATTTAGCTTTTTCTGAATGGTTACCATGGCTGCCAGGACGCTAAAGTCCTGGCAGCCATGGTAAAGTGTAGTGGGGAGCGGGGGAGCAGTATACTTACCGTCTGTGTGGCTCCCGGGGCGCTTCAGAGTGACGTCAGGGCGCCCCACGCGCATGGATGACGTGATCACATGGCACGTCATCCATGCGCATGGGGCGCTCTGACGTCATTCTGGAGCGCCCCGGGAGCCACACGGACGGTAAGTATACCGCTCCCCCGCTCCCCACTACTACTATGGCAACCAGGACTTTAATAGCGTCCTGGCTGCCATAGTAACACTGAACGCATTTTGAAGACGGATCCGTCTTCAAATGCTTTCAGTTCACTTGCGTTTTTCCGGATCCGGCGTGTAATTCCAGCAAATGGAGTACACGACGGATCCAGACAACGCAAGTGTGAAAGAGCCCTAAAGCAAGTGCTGCTTCCCATTGAAATGGATGGCAGGTTGTTTTGAGGTATTTTTGGGAGCTCATTGTTTTTATTTTTTAAACTGTAGATGAACAGAGCTTCAATCGATATTACCGGTCTCATCAGCTACAATATCTGTTCCTCCATTATCTACTTTACCGTTTTCAGATCTCTAGTTCTTCTATTGGTCTTTACGATATGTATATAATGTCTTACCTTTATTTCATTAAGCCTCTCCTCATTATCAAGAGCTGAACTCACTCGCAGCACATTTGTGGCCTGATCCAGCCAAATTGTGAACTCATCCAGTTTCCTCTTGTAGTCGGTTAACGCTGGACTTTCTTCTTTTAATCTGACAAAGCAGAGGACAAAACAAGTCTTCATGCTTATGGCCATATTACAGCACTGTAAAAGTTTCTAAATGTACAGCTCGGCAATACGTCACCTACAGAGGCATATGAGGACGTGCCGTACCTGTATGCCTTCAGTTTCGTACAGAGATGCACATGTCATTTGATTGGATGCTGTAATACGCTGCCATATGACGTGTTGGCCCTGTGTACACTAATCTACCATATACAGGAGGCCTTTATGTGATGAGAATTAATAGAGCAGTAGTACTGTATACAGATAGCGTTGGACTGAATCTCCTTAGGCCCACCAGAGGATATTATTCTGGAGGCCTACCCTCTGTTAGACCTTCGTAGCCCTGATTTATAAGAGGCCCCTTATTGTGTCAAAGCTTGGGCCCAATGGAGGATCCTCTTGTACTTTGGTGGGCCAGTCCGACCCTGTTATACAGATGGGTCAGTGACTTTTGTTGAACAATGACCTGGGGGAACGTGCACGTTGTTATATTGCTGAGGTGTCATCATATATCTTTTGTCTTAGTTATGAACCCCACACTGTGGCACCTGGCATGTCTATGAGCCCGTAGGCACACCATGGGGTGCCGTATTTCATCCATCTGGAAATTCAAAGGCATACAGAGGTACTGTACAGTTTTGCATGATTGGTATTAGCAATCCACATGAGCCATCTCAAGTATGGCTATGTACAGAGATTTTAACAAAATATCTTAGAAAATCTAGCTTCATGGCTCCCACTTATAATGGAAGCCATAGATCCAAATGAAAAATGGACGCCAATAAATTATAATGGGGTCTGTTGGGGTTCTATCAAGGTTTTGATTATTTTGACTGAAAGAATAGGGCATGCCGTGCTATCCTTGCCATCAAAAGCCATGGAACGCCCAATGGAGGCTCTGATCCGCAATGTGAACACAGTTTTCTTATTGGTTACTGCAATAAAAACATACAACTATAAAAAATCAGTCTGGCTCTGGGTTGACAGGGACCTTTAGACTCTCAGAGGGTTAAATCAAGTCACTTTGTCTCAATCTTACTTTAAGGGACAATTTATGCACAAATTCAAGGTGACCTCATATATCGGAAATTAGCTACGGCAGCAGCTTGTTTTCCATTTAAGGACCTTTATATAATGTTATTGCATAGCATGCTATACAGACATTAGCATAATTTCTGTACTAAGCAGATAAAGCAAACTGACAAATGATCGCTATTAAACAGGCCTCATACCTTTGCTGTCTGTCCATGACCTCAAATTTTATTGTACTCCAGCGTCTGTTCAAACTGGACAATTTCTCCTGAAGGAATTGCCCATCAGCGGCAGATAGATGCTGTATGATCCCTTCCCCGCTCTGGTTGAGAATGGTAAAGCTGAGTTGGTGAGAGCTGATTCCTTCTTCCAGCTCCTGACAAAATGAAGCAGAAGAAGATGGAGAATTGGGGGGGGGGGGAAAGCAACCTGCTGAGGCCTGTGTGTCTATGATCCCTATGGCCATCAACACAATGGCAAGAAAATGCAGAAGCGTAAAATAATCTGCTTTAGTGAAACTTCTGTTCTCAGAAGTGTTTTGATCTATTTAAACTGTAAAAGGAAAATGACACCCATGAAATTAGGTTTTAGCTTCATTTCATTTCAATGTATAGTTTCTTAGGTCTTTTTGCAGATGCTGAAAATGTCTAATAGTAATATCACTAAGATAAAGGTACTATGAGCGCTTCGGTGGCTTTTCAATTTTATATTTAGACCTCATTTTCATTTGTTATTATTCTGTACATATACCTTCAACACTTTTGTTTAAGTAAATTTACTTAATGTGTTGCAGTAAAGCAGACCTGCCATTATGATTTTTTTTGCATAACTTATCAGTACATTTGAATACATACTGTACATACTGCTGTACTAATTACTAGGGATGGTGTAATCTTCCTCAGCGTTTAGGTCCTCTTTAACTGCCTTTAGGTTTGCTGTCACTAAAAACTTGTCTTTTGTAACATTTGCGTCAGGGTGCTTACGTCTGCTGGCAGTCTGTGCCCATTGGCATCTTCCTGTTTCTTCCGGGTGGGCACAACCAACTACTGATACTGAATCTGCTGTGAAGTCTATTCTGTCCTTTTCTACAGTCTCTCGGCCTTAGGGCCCACTTCTTCACTCTCTTCGGCTCTTAAAGGACAGTGTAAGCACACATGATTTTCTCCATATTTAAGGCGACTTCTCCTGTAGGAGGGTACTAGAGACCTGCAAAGGTTTTTATCCCACCTGATTTACTATACTTGACTTCCGCCCGTATCGCTGTACTATTTCTGCCCGCCTGTCCTAGACCTTGGCCTGTTTATCATTCTGACCCTGTTCTGCCCTTTTGTATTGAAAATATTTTGCCTGCCCTGAATTCTGCAGTCCCCTTGTCAGTGAACGGAGACTACTCCAAGAGGAGCGGCCTGGGGTTAAAGGGTGAAGATTAAAGGGGCTATTTAGATAACATCCATAGGGGTAGCCTAAGCAAATCATTGTCAATGCACCCAAACACACTGCATTATATATTTAGCATCACAATAACCAAAGAAAAGGAACAGTGGATAGGGAGGGGTGAATTTTGAATTTCTGTCAAACAAGTATTATACTATTAGATAGTCTATGCAACATAATTTCCCTATCTTTGATCAAGTGTCCATTTTTGGAGACAGTACTTCTTTTTTACCCAAATTATTCTATCCTGGAATATATTTTGTCTCAAAACGGATCAATAGATTTGCTGAATAACTTTGCCGTAATCATTAAGCTTCCACCCATGTCTCTTTTAGGCAGGTCAGAGACCACAGACTGTAGGAGAACTATCTCCTCTATCTCCACAAGTGTAGGTGCCCACCATAAGCTGCAAACCATCCAAATATGCTTATACAGAAAAGAGAGCAACTCATCTGGGACCCATCATATCTATGCTGTCTAAAGGTGAGATCAGAACTCTCTGCTCTTAGAGGGATTATTAAGGTGTTAGCAATTGATAGCCATTATTAATAGATTGGGGGGGGGGGGGGGGTCCCACTCTGGGAACTGCAGGAGGTCAATTGTTTTAAGGGGCCACAGTGCCCATTCAAACCTGGACAAGCGATTTAATGTCAGTTTCCCCCTGATTTTTCCACTAAAAAAGTTAGAAGCAAACAGAGGCAACTTTTTTTGTTCGACATGCTGAGACAAATCTTATTCATGGAGGCCAGATGGCAGTGATCTTGGTCCCTTCCAGACAGGATTTTTTTTTTGGGTGGAGTGAACTGATCTAAGAAGTGCGAGGCCAAAGACAGAAATGTTGTGAGCTTCACGTTTCAAGCCCAATCATCCATGTAATTTACCCGCTGATGAACATGTGCTTTTTCCAAATCCAAAATGCCTTCTGAAGTGTGGGCCTGGGCTAACAAACCCTCTGCTTCATTTGTCCACTGGGTGAGGTCACTGAGGTCAGAATGGAACTGCCGCCATTCTTCCTGCGCTCTGTCGAAATGACTTAAATACAAAATGGTACAGTAATTAAATAACTCCAATTACTTACTATTCACACTACATAGATCAGCAAGTTAGATGCTCTTTACATCATTAAAAAACCCAAAGGAATAAAATTACAAATCCGTCAGCACCTACAAAGACTCCGACCGATCCTGAGAATGAAGGGGGCATGGCTTATATGTAGCATGGTATCCCCACTCACTTAAATGGAGCTGTGTTGCAGTTCCCCTGCAAAGGGGGTCCTCAAGGGGGAGGACTCTGTGCAAGGAAAGACTGTGAAGGGGCCAGTGCTTTACATACCCCTTTTACATGAACAGCCTTCTTGTTGAAGGACCCACCTTGCTAACAGTATATTCCCACTACATGCAAGGTGTTCCCAGGCAGTACACAACTGTAAGGCATCTTTTCATACGAGCGTATCAAAATCCGATATTCTGGCTACAGAATACAGATGATTTACCATCCACATTGTCATTAGTACTGCTTCACTAATTTAGCCAAATGTATATTTCTTCTTGCTTTTTTGATGCACTCCTATAGACTATAATGGGAATATTAAGAAGCAAATACGTACAAGATTGGTACATGATGCATATTTCAAAGAATAGCCCTATTCATTAACATTAGCAGCAGATTATGGCACACAAAATGTGCGCCATATACAGATTGCAAATAGGCAACAGACTCTGTAGGCTTCTAAGCAACCAGGATTCCCCTGACGAAGCCGGTTGGCGTAACGCGTTGGGTGAGTGAGGGACACTAGTATGGCAGATGTACTTTTGGGTTTGCAATTGGTCTTCAGTTTAGTCTCACTGTTGGACAATTGCTGCTTTGCTACTAGGCCTACCCTTCTTTTTGGTAGTAGGTAGGTGTTACTGTGTCATTATAGATGTTTGTTTGTCCTGATGTGGATAGTATTATTAATAGCCATTTTTCCAGTGGTCCCTCAATTATGTTTTTATTTCACCTATGTTGTGTGGACAATTTTTTAAGTTTTTAATATTAACATGATGATGAAATAAAGGAATTATTATTTTAAGATAATATGTGTATGATTTGGGTATACATGCGGTTGTTGTAGGAGTGGTTCTAAGTAATCAGAATCAGTTTCTTTCGCTTTATATGAAAAAATAAAATAAAGCTTATTTTATAAAATTAGAGCAGATAGCGCTGTGTTGGCAGTGGATCCGCCAGAGTTATGAAGAGGCACCGGCCTCTCCATAACTTCGGCACATCCTGCGCCGGTTCTAAATGTAAGACAGCTTCCGAGACCATTTTCTACGCCTAAAACAGGCGTAGAAAATGGTAAATGGGACAGGCCTGTCCCCTTCCCCGCCACTCCCACAATTTTAGACCTGGTGTAAGTGGGGTGAAGTTTTGCGGGATGTATTTCAGTATATAGTGTAGAAATCTTAGACCAGTATGCAGTCCGAAGAGCATTTTGTTATTCTTATATGTTTGGTCGCACACAAAAGATGATAAAATAAAATTGTTGAGGTTCTTTGCAATCTCAGTCTTACCTTTTACGCTCACTGAACAGCCTGTTGATTCGATCCCATTCTGCATTGACCTGAGTGAGTGATTCTCCTATTTGTATGGTTTCTGGTCCTGAGGCTTCCAATATCACATCAGGTTGCTTCTCATGTATAGATGCAATCTGTTCCCCTAGTTTATCAAGGGCATCTTTTATGTTCTAAAAGAAAGAAAAAAAATGAACATCAAATGGTGTAAAAAGTGAATGACCTCACCCGATGCAAGTACTGAGCGAGAATACATAAAAAGTTAAAAATTTATTAAACTAGTATTAAACACATGGGCGAAGTGAGTATAGTTTCATACACATGGTTCCATCAGGTTTAATCTTTCTCAGATCATTTAACATTAATTGTTAGAATCATTATACCCCTCAAAGTAATGTTCTATTAGATAAGTACATCTAGCCCTTTTTTCAGTGCTGACATACTGTAGTATCAACTAGTACTATCTTTTGGGGTAGGACATTCTGCAGTTTGACTACTCTAACTGTAAAGAACCCTTTTCTCTATTGATGTATAAATTACCTTTCCGCCACACGTAATAAATGTCCCCTGGTCCTTTGTAAGAAAGAGATCACTACTAAGGTATCTTTTTTCTAAGGACAATATTTCAAGCCTCTCATTATTGGAGAGAACTTCTATCCCATTTAATCTGAGGCCTCTGAACCCGTTCTAGTTGTACAATATTATTTTTAGTATATGGAGTCCAAAACTGAATCCCATACTCAAGATGTGGCCTTATGAGGGATTTATAGAAGGGTAATTTTACATTAGGATCATAGGTTTTTACCTCTCTCATTAAAAATAATCCTAAACCATATTTGCTTTTGGAGCAGCTGCCTGACATTGAGTACTGCTGCTTAGTTCACTTGTAACCAGAATACCCAAGTCCTTCTCTTGTTCCGTTGTCCATGGTTCTATTCCAATGAATGTATATGCAGTTGTATGATTATATATATATATATATATATATATATATATATATATATAAACAACTGCTTTCAAATAAATTATTCATATTTTAAATGTTCTCTAAAACGGACTAGAAGTTATGACCATTCTACGAATTAACAGAATAACATTTATTGAAGCCGACATCAGGAAAGGTCATATGTACTTTCAGATGTTCTATTAGTGATGAAGCAGGAGGGGCGATTGCTGCCAACCAGAGATTAGCCAGATGATATGCTGTAAGTGGTGATTACAGCTAAATTCTGTTTCACTAGAGGGCCCAGTAGCACATAATCCACAATGGCATACAACTCATAGGCCAAAAGACATGTATAATATGCTAAAAACAAATGCCTATACATCAAAAGAATTTCATACTTTCCATTGGTTAGCCTAGGTACAGTAAGCAGAAACTGAAGTGGATTATATGGAGGGCAAATGGGGGAAACTGTCTTGGGGCCTCTACCATCTTGCATTTATAAAACATTCAAGCAAATGTTGTCAATCAGAAAAGTTTATTACCTTACAATCTAATGTTGTATTATCCTCAGACCGCTCCTCCCCAGCACTAGATGCCACCCACACCAGTACCCCCTTGATCTAAATTAGTTTTTCTTATTTTTTCACTATGAGGTTGCATCACCATGACACAACTTCTATATCCCCTATGCATATGGGCATCACAGATGGGAGTCTCCAGCTTGGAGTCTCCTGCCACATCCATGCATTGCATATTATAATGGTCTGTGGGGTGGAACCATTGTGCCAACCAACTGGTTTGGGCTAAACCTAAGGGCAGGGCTGGCATAACCACCCGGCAAACCTGGGTCCCACTGCTCCAAGGGGGCCCACTTGAAGATCGCTGTACGGGGAATCCCCTAGTGCTTCTGAAAATCACTGTACGGGGAATCCTTCAGTGTTACTGAACAGTCAGGACTCCCTGTTCTGACTCCATATATCGCTATGTCCATATATGGAGTCAGTGCTATAAACATGAAGGGGGTATTCCCAAGCATTGTCAGTATGCTTGGGGACACCCAGTGTATTTAAGTCTAATTTAACCTCTATTTTTAAAATGTTTCTGCCGGGATTTGAACTCACAACCTTCTACGTTAGAGGCAAGAACGTTAACCACTAAGCTATGAAGCATAATGCTAAACTATAGTAGTTTCTCATGTATTAGGTATTCCTATACAGCAGTAGTATAATTGAATATATTTTTTTTTTTAGTAATTGTAAAAAAATGTATGGCACAAAATAAATGTGTAATTACTAAATATATATATATATATATATATATATATATATATATATATCATTATACTTCTGATATATAAGAATGCATAATATGTGGGAAACTACTACTGAGGTTTTTAGCGATAATATATGTACAGCAGGTTGGCTACTTTCACACTCGCATTTACATCGTGTGCCAGGACGGATCCGTTTGGCTCAGTTTCATCAGGCGGACACCAAAACACAAGCAGCGTTTTGGTGTCCGTCTCCAAAGCGGAATGGAGACTGAACTGATGCAAACTAATGCATCTGAGCGGATCCTTTTCCATTTAGAATGCATTAGCATGCAAACTGATCCGTTTTGGACCGCTTGTGAGAGCCCTGAATGGATCTCACAAACGGAAAGCCAAAACGCGAGTGTGAAAATAGACTAACATGAATCTCTATAGCCCAGTGGTTAAGGTTCTTAATATTAATATAGAAAGCTGTGAGTTTGAATCCCAGCATAATCATTTCAAAAATAGAGGCTAAATAAAACTTAAAGAGGACCATTCATCGGTCCAAACATTGCAAGATAATTATCAGGCTGTGTAGAGCGGCGCCCATGGATCTCACTGCACTTACTATTATCTACACTCACCGCTCTGTTCGCCCGCTGTGTCCTCTGGTATCTTCACTGAATTGGTTCTACTAGGCAGAGTCTGCCCTGTTTCACCCTGGGCGTTCCTTTCTCACAGGGTCAGGTGCCTTAAATACCCTGGAGTAGTTATAAGATGGGGAAGAATGAGGGGCCTATCAGAACTGGGGAGTACGCATGCCCTACTGGCACAGAAACCAGACAGGCTGTGTGGCCTGCAGCCAATGATGGAGGGTAAGACTACTGCAGTTGGGATTGCTGCAGGAGGGCAGAGGGTCCATACCACTGGCCCAGATTCAACCATAGAAGAGTGGAACGGCGCTCATGCCCGCCCTGGAGAGTGTGATAGCAGAGGTCACGGGCCGCCGCTGTTACATATGTGAAGCCAAAAATGTGCTTGTGATGCTACATTTAACTAGCAGTAGTTGATGGAGGGATCAGTAAAAACTGACAGCGATTAGCTGACCAATATCTTTTGAAAAAAGGGGTTGCATTAATGAGACACAGGGATATGGCGGTACTTGGCTATGCTTTCACAATGAAGTGCAGTGTATGCAGCCTTGGCGGTACTATGATGTAATTTAGGCCACTACCATTGAACACTTTTTTTCTTAAATTCTAAACAGAAATCTGGTGGGAATTACCCATGAATGAAACTTTTTTTTTTTTTAGGCAGAATCTTCATTTTTGTAGGTAGAATTCGTTTTTAATAGAGTCCTAGTCAATGGCAATTAACAGTGAACTCCAAAAAGTCAGTGTAGTTCATCCCCTTCCACAAATACATATGAAATAACAATATTAGGCCCCATTTACATGACTGTATTTTTGGTCCGCATCTGATCCACATTTTATGCGGATTGGATGCAGATACATTCATATCAATGGGTCCGCAAAAAATGTGGACAGCACGAGGTGTGCTGTCCGCATCCATACATCTGTTCTATAGCCCACACAAAAAAAGATAGAACATGTCCTATTCTTGTTCATTTTGTGGACAAGGATAGGCATTGCAAAAATGGATCTGGAAAAAGAAAACGGATGCCACACCAACATTACATGGAAGTCATCTATAATTTTTGCGGACCGCAAAATACAAACGGTTGTGTGAATGAAACCTTACACAATACTTTCCTCTGTCGATTTAAATTACATTTTTTGTCATAGATGGGGTTGCCTGCTTGGAAGCCAGTGTGCAGGATCACCTCAAAGAATATCTCCAGTTCCCAGGGGTACAGCAGAACATACATGCTACGGTTTTATCTCTGACCAAAAAAAACTGAACACTTGCCTGAATGCCAGATGTGGATCCAGCATTCAAAATACCGGAATGCCAGACACGTCCTTCCGGTCTGCGCATGCGCAGACCGAAAAAAATGTGAAAAAAATAAATGCCGGATAAGTTTTTTCCAGATGACACCGGAAAGACGGATCCGGCATTTCAATGCATTTGTAAGACGGATCAGGATCCTGATCCATCTTACAAATGCCATCAGTTGGCATATATTTTGACAGATCTGGCAGGCTGTTACGGCGCATGGGGCGCTCTGTCGTCATTCAGGAGCGCCCCGGGAGCCGCATGGACGGTAAGTATACTGCTCCCCCGCTCCACACTACTACTATGGCAACCAGGACTTTAATAGCGTCCTGGCTGCCATAGTAACACTGAACGCATTTTGAAGACGGATCCGTCTTCAAATGCTTTCAGTTCAATTGCGTTTTTCCGGATCCGGCGTGCAATTCCGGCAAATGGAGTACACGCCGGATCCGGACAACGCAAGTGCCCTTAGGGTACTTTCACACTTGCGGCAGAGGATTCCGGCAGACAGTTCCGTCGCTGGAACTGCCTGCTGGATCCGGCAAAACGTATGCAAACTGATGGCATTTGTCAGACGGATCCGCATTGAAATGCCGGATCCGTCTCTCCGATGTCATCCCGAAAAATGGATCCAGAATAAAAACTTGCATTTTTTTTTCGGTCTGCGCAAGCTGGATCCGTTTTGACTGAACACTTAAAGCCGGATCCAGCACTAATACACTTTAATGTAAATTAATGCCGGATCCGGCATTCCGGCAAGTGTTCCAAAATTCTGGACGGAGATAAAACCGCAGCATGCTACGGTATTTTCTCTGTCCTGAAATGGCAAAAAGACTGAACTAAAGACATCCTGATGCATCCTGAACGGATTGCTCTCCATTCAGAATGCATTAGGATAAAACTGATCAGTTCTGTTCCGTTATTGAGCCCCTAGGACGGAACCCAATGCCGGAAAAGAATAACGCTAGTGTGAAAGTACCCTAATACACAATATATGAAAAGAATTACAAATATACACCAAACACTTGATTCTCTAGGGCATATTGCGAATTAATATCATGAAAACAGTGGACAAAATAGACACAATTGCACATATCCCATGTGGCAATGCATGCTAATCCAAATGACACTGGTCAATAAGTGTGCCACAATATGCCTCAAATGTTGGCTTCCTTATCAGGTTGGATATTTAGAATAAAAGGTTACCTTTAGTGAATCTTCTTGGGCAGAAAAGTTTTCATACTCCCCACTGTTTAGCTCGGGTGCGGTAAGCAGAAGCTCGGTGTCAGCAATTGACAGCAAGGCTTTGTTTATTTCGACTAAGTAATCCGAAGGAAGGAAGGACGGAGTGAATCCTGTTAAGGTAGCACTCAGATCCAGATGAGAGTCCGTATCGTCCTACAAAAGAACACAGGGTTTCTTATAGCTCTACTTCTGAGCAGCAGAAGACTAGTGCTGAAAGCAGAATAAAATTAAAATAGAACTTGACATTTTTCTTCCTGTAACAAGCAGCGAGGCCTTCCCTGCAGGCAAACATGGCTTGTAAGAAAGGCATCAACACAGATTTAAGTTATGAAATGTAGGTTACTTCAGCCCTAGTCTAATGGGGTTCTTCATTAAAGTTCAAACTTCATATTCTAGGTTACTTCAGACTATATGAACCAATCAGCTGTACAGGTTTTGTCATATACATGTCTATATCTTTAATGCTTACCTACACTTTCAGGATGACTTTTCAGACTAAGCTGCGATGTGTGGACATGAGAAATATCTGGTCATTATATGACTGGTATCTTACATTTTTTTTGTAGTTTTGCCCTCTGAAGACTCCATATTACATTTCCAGTTCTCCCTGAGTTAGTGGGTGAAGACTAGCTCCTATGATGTCTCCCACAGACTACACACCAAGTAAACAAGAGGTCCTGCTCCCTTACCATCTCACTCACTCAGAATCACTGTATAGAACATTATAGAAAAGTACTAAACAGTCAGGTGAATAAAGCTCTGGGATTGATATTAGGGCTGCACCATAGATTATTTGAATAATCGATTAGTTGTCGATAATTTTATCGATTAATCTGGAAAAAACACCAAAATGAAAAAAAAATTGGGTTTATATGATTTTACTTGAAAAAGTACGTTCAAAGGCCATATTAAAACAATTTTAGGACTTACATAAATTATAATAATTTTGCATTACAATGTAAAAAAGACAAGATGTCCACATGGTCAGGGCTTAGGCTAGCTCTCTTCTTACACGCTATGTTACCTGTTGCAGAGAAGAGGCGTTCCAACGGTGTGGATGTAAAGCTTATAATTTATTGCACATTCAATCTCCAAGACTCAAACTCCTCCCTACTACTATTATCCTGATTACCTGGCTGAGGTTTTTTTTTTTTTTTTTTGGGGGGGGGGGGATCTGTGGATGGCACTGTTATGGGGGCATCTTTGGATGGAAGGCACTGTTATGGGGGTATCTGTAGATGGCAATGGTATAGGGGCATCTGTAGATGGCACTGTTATGGGGGGGATCTGTGGATGGCAATCATGGCACTGTTATGGGGCATCTGTGGATGGCAGACACTGTTATGGGGGCATCTGTAGATGGCAATGGTATGGGGGGCATCTGTGGATAGCACTGTTATGGGGGCATCTGTAGATGGCACTGTTATGGGGGGATCTGTGGATGACACATATGTGTCATCCACAGATCCCCACATAACAGTGTCCCTGTGTAGCGATTGTGAATGACCTCCAATACATTGCATTTCGGTTTTGTAATAGCAGCGGGCCCGGTGCAGTCACTGTATTCTATTACACTGGGCCCCGCTCACCGAATCATATCAAGTAGGGGATGTTAAACTACTTATAGTGCAAAATCACTCCAGACCCTAACTTACTAGCATTAGACTATTGCAGGAGGCAGGGGAGCTGGACAGGCGGCGGCAGCAGCGTAACTCACTACGTCATGCGCCTGCGCCTTCATTCATAAAGTGGGAGGAGCAGGGGCGTGACGTAGTGAGTTACGCTGCCGCCGCCCGGCCTCCTGCCTGCTACGAAGTGTACTAGTAAGTTTTACACTCTGCCGCCCACATAGCAACAATTCGGCCGATTATTCGATAACGGGAATCGTTGACAACGAATCCCGTTATCGAATATTATCGATAATGTAGATTAATCGTTGCAGCCCTAATTGATATATAACACTATTAGCTACCGCAGTCTCTGTGACTGTGTCTATGCCTGTGTCTCCATCACTGCAGCTCACTCCTCCCCCTCCCCTCTCCATAGACTTCTATGGACAGCTGTGATCAGATTATTTTGGGAGCTTACAGTCTCGCAAGATGTTTTTAGCAGAGAATTAAGAATAAATGTTAATTTAGGAAAGGGGGGGTAATGATATCATAAGCGCTTAACAAATCATTTTCCCATATTTCTTATATTCACCTGTACTATTAGTTTATGCAAAATTGTGTGACACGTTAGTGACAATTTTTAGAACTTATAAGCCATAAGCAAGTTAGTGCCATGGCCAGGGGCCACAATCAAGTCAAAGTGTCAAAGGGGTATTCTGGTAGGTACAAATTATCCCCTATCCACAGGATAGGGTGGGGGTCATACCGCTGGGATTCTTGGCTATCTCAGGAACTCTCATAGAAATTAATGGACTAGCCGTGGGCAAGTGCTCTGATGATTTTAGGGGAGCAGTGGGTATGCAGGGGTTATGGGGCCCATGTTTTCGTGATCGGTGGGGGTCCGAGCGGTAGGACCCCTACAGATCTGATAGTTATCCCTTATCCTGTGGTTAGGGGATAACTTGTACCTACCACCATACCCCATATTAAATGGGAGAAACACAAAGCCATTTCCAGATTGATATTTCAAATTGAAATTTGACGTGCTAGCTTTATACCACCGAACTGACAAGTTTCTGTGGATAGGCTACATCCGTTATATTGTTAATGTGAGTATTATATGATATGGCCATAACTCAGGGCTACTATGGTTAACAACACAGCAGGGGCCATATGTGGCTCCCAAGCCCCTGTTGGGAAGTGCTGATTTAATTTATGTAAAGCAAAGTTAGATTCTAAAGCACTATCACTAACCCCTTTAGATTCATCTGGTACTTTTGTTTTCTGATCATTAAAGGAGTTATCCAGTAATGAATAATAATAATAATAATAATATCCTCAGGATGTGTCATCATTATCACATCTGTGAGGGTCCGAGTCCTGGCACCCCTACTAATTAGAGGTTTCAGGGAGCTGCTGCGCACACCAGAGCTCCGGTGAGCGCAGCTGGCTACCGGCAGCTCTCCATGCACAGCAGCGTACATTGTATAGCAGCTGTGCTTGGTATTGCAGCTCAGTCCCATTCATTTCAATGGGGTTGGGCTGCAACTAGGCCATGTGACTGATGTAACGTGACATCACATGGCCTAGGAAGAGGCTGCAGCACTCACGGAGTGCCGGCCTCTTATAACAGCTGATCGGTGAAGGTATACAGAGGATAGGTCATCAATATTAACCGGATAACCCCTTTAAGAGGCAGAAGTCAACACAGCGGTCCAATACTACAGGCCCAATTACAAAGGCAGATACAAGTCATATAATGGCCAGATATTTCTAATTTTCAATTACTGACCCATGTAAACATGCCTAGTGATCATCCGACAAACGATAAATGGTTATCTGTCACTGATCATATCTTTTATGTGGCATAAAATTATGTGCCTGATTGATCACACTAATGATCGTTCAGCTACTGTATATCCAGTAATGATGACTGCTCCATTTAAATGTAGATGAACGAGAGAAGACTGACTTGCTATATCAACGATTATGACCGGCAGAAAATTCACCAGTATAAATAGGTCTATATCAGTGTTGCTGCAGAGACAGGGCTGGTAGATGCACAAGTAGTATATATGTAAAAGATGCAATATTAGATCAGTGGGTGACACTGTTAAGTCAAATAACTGTATGCCGGATCGCCATCTAAAAATCGATATAGGGTATTTAACCCTTTAACTGCTATGGGCATATTATAATAGGTCTTGACTTTATATATATATATATATATATATATATATATACCATGGCTAGAGTATATGTGTATTAAAGTAAAAAGCAAAATCTCAGCTTTCAAATAATACCAGGCTCAATATTGTAGGCACAGGGTGCATAACTCATATGAATGTGGGGACCAGAAAGAAAGGCTTTACATCCTACTTCTGTGTCTAGGTATGTAGGGACAGAAGGGGTGAAGTTGCAAGTGACATCAGGAAGACGGATCACAGCCTGATACTGTCATCTCTTCCCACCTACAGCATCTAGTGACCCCAGGGGGAGCATACAGGAACTTTTATTCTTCCTATTCCTATAACCCCTCTTGTCAAGTTTTACATTTGTATTTTATATACTTTAGGCACAATGCCAGAATAATGTTATTATACTTACTAAACTCTGATCTTGAGTTCCTAGATACATGGCAAACTGTTTTTCAATCTCTTCCCAGCGTTGTTTCATTTTGCCCCCATTAACCTCCTCTGGTGAACCATGGTGCAGAACACTGGATTTCTTTTGGAGAACTGCAAGTTCTTGTCTATGTTCCTCTACTTCTTTAAGAAGCTCCTGAAAAGTGATGAAGACCAAAAAGAAAATCAGAAGTCATTTACATGCTCCACTAGTAAAATTACACAGGAGTATGTTGGAATTATGGTGTACAACAACTGAAAAAAAATGTGTGTCAAATATATGGATATAGGAATCTGTCAACAGCAACCTCCCTATCCAAGTGTTTGCATAGACATGTAGGTGTGTTTCCCCCTGATTAAAACACTGTTTTTACCTTTTTTTGATCTGAGGCTCTGTTCCCAAGTTATGATACTTTTTCTTAATATGCAAATTAGGACTTTGGTGCAATAGGGGGACCAGCATTGTGCTTGTTGCACCCAAGTTCCACTTTTGTCTATGACCAGCTCCTCCCTTGCTGCTTATCCAATCAAAGCAGAGAGTGAAGAGCTGGCCACAGAAATGATACACTCTCATTCCACCAAAGGCCTAATTTGCATATTAAGTAAAAGTTTTATATAACTTGGGAATGGAGCCTCCGATCAACAAAAGAAAAACAGCATTGGAAGCCCTGCCATTAGAGGTGACACATTTGGCGGCAAATATCCCTGAGCTATTAGTGTCTCGTATCTCTTCTACGGGGGACTGACTGTCGTATGCAATGACGCCCCAGATTATCATACCAGCATTAGGGGCAGTGTTCCACTCCACAGCAAAGAAAGGATTGAACGCCTCACCATGAGGCCTCCATACTGGAACCTAACATACATTGGATTCCAAACAGAACCTGGATTTATGGCTAAAGACAATATACAGTGGTCCCTCAAGTTACAATATTAATTGGTTCCAGGACGACCATTGTATGTTGAAACCATTGTAAGTTGCGTAATTGGTTCCAAAGCCCCAAAATGTCATCCAAGATAAGAGAAATTGAATATTTAAGAAAAATAAGTAGATAACAAAGACAGATAAAACAAGTCCTTACATATAACAGTCAGGAATAGCTGCTAACTAGTAACTAATACCGCTATTTTACCAGAGAAATGGCCTTGATTGGTTGGTTCTGAGTCTGAGGCATTGTATATTGAGTCTTGTTTCAACGTATGATGGGTCAGAAAAGACCATTATATGTTGAAAATATTGTATCCTGAGGCCATTGTATCTTGAGGGATCACTGTAGTTCCAATCCATAGCAATGCAGGACACGTAATGGATGCCATGACACCAAATTGTCTTCGGCTAAGCACCTGGAAATTGACCGGGCAGAAAAAGGGGTGTATAATGAAGAAGCCATCTGTGTCTGGATGGTGAACTTCGAAACTGTGGGAGCTGCTTATTCTTGTCAATGGATCAAACGATACTCTCTACTGGTGGTCTGTCTGGGCCATCCGGAGTCTGTTCACCATGTGTGTATGCCCTCACATAACCACTGCTCCGAACACCTCCTAAGAGGTAAGTCAGAGAATCCTAGATTGTGGGCGATTCGTCAAAACGACCATCTTGCTTATCTCAGTCCAATGATGCCCCACTCTCAAAAGTCTGTCAACTGGGCAAAATGTCTTTGTATGTTGTAGAGGCATGTCTAGCAGTCAACGATCTCTCACTAAGAGGGATACTACGCAGAAGTAGCCTCTGATAGCTTTTTTATAGGGCAGGGTGGAAGCATTTTTACGGCAAGATCCAGTGTCTAATCAGACCACACCTGTAATCATTTACATTTCTACACGAGACATAACTGCATGCAGAGTTTTGATGAAATCTAACATTTCTATCTGAGTGCGTTCGTTTTTTTTTTTTTTTTGTAAATGAGTGTAATTTAAATGGCATATGTTGTGCTACGTGGCAAATGAAAGTCTGCTAAAACATGGTAAGTAACACGTTGAATGCCATATTAAGGTTTGCTACGTCTGGACCGAACACCCACCAGGACTGAATCGTGCACGCAAAGGATCTACAGTATAGGTCCACCATTAACACACCTCCTGAAAATGAGTCACTAAAAGCCATATTACCTGAAGATTCTTGTCATCATCAGCCTCCAGGAGACCAGAAAGACGATGTTCTGTCTCACTCATCCAGTTAGAAAAATGATCTTCCTGCTCCACACTTTTTGTAAATACTGGAGACGATCTGACCTCTTGTCTTCTCCTTACTGATTGAAGTTCCTAAATAACAAAGATACTGTCAAAGGTGCTTTTTGAGACTTTTGTAGAAGATCCCTGTTGATTTTCATGAAACCGATGGATCTCACTGTCTATGTTGGACAGCCCAACTGTACTCAAAACTCCTGTCAGGATAAATCAGGTCATTGAGGTTCTGGGGTACAGAGTTAGGAGCCTCTACATGGCGACTCAGCTGATCCCATAGGTTTTCAATGGGATTCAGGTCTGGAGAAAGCACAGGCCACTCAGGTACCCCAGTCTCCAGCAGCCGTTCCCTAATGATGTGACCTGGATGAGCTGCCGCATTGTCATCCATGAAGATGAAATTAGGCCTGTGTTGTTCATGCATAGGCACAATGACTGGATTAATAATGTTATTGAAGTAGTATGGGCTTGTCACTTGTCATTGTACCATTCACAAAGTGTAGGGCAGATCTGTATTGACTAGACACACCTGCCCACACTGTAGAGCTACTTTCAAACTCGCGTTTTGGCTTTCCGTTTGTGAGATCCGTTCATGGCTCTCACAAGCGGTCCAAAACTGATCAGTTTGCTTTCTAATGCATTCTGAATGGAAAAGGATCCGCTCCAAATGCATCAGTTCAGTCTCTATTCCGCTTTGGAGGCGGACACCAAAACGCTGCTTGTGTTTTGGTGTCCGTCTGATGAAACTGAGCCAAACGGATCTGTCCTGGCACACAATGTAAGTCAATAGGGACGGATCCGTTTTCACGGACACATTCTGGCACAAAAGAAAACGGATCCGTCCTCCATTGACTTTCAATGGTGTTCAAGACAGATCCATCTTGGCTATGTTAAAGATAATACAAACTGATCCGTTCTGAACGGATGCAGACAGCTGTGTTATCTGAACGGATCCTTCCATGACGGATCCGCACAAAACGCGAGTGTGAAAGTAGCCTAACACCACCTCCAAAGATTTGTCTAGTGACAACAGTGGCTGACTCTAAAGACCTACTGATGGGAACTTAGATTGTGAGCCCCATTGGGGACAGTTGGATGCTAATATCTGTAAAGTACTGCAGAATATAGTAGCGCTATATAAGTGCATAAAATAATAATATTCTTTGATGTCTCCAACACCGTTGGCAGTCATCATTTCTGCTCAGTGTGAGTTGACCTTCATCAGTGAACAGCACTAAGGCCCACTGGTTCCTCGTCCAGCATAGATGCTCCCTGACCGATGCAAGATGATGACGCCTGTGCCTGGTGGTTTGGGGAGGTACCCTTGCAGGTCGTCTAGCACGCAGACCACGCTGATGTAAACAGTTTTGAATGGTCTGATGTGACACTTGGGTGCCTCTCACCTCCCTTAACTGTGTCTGGTGTTGTGTGGCATTCATCATCCAGTTCCACAGGCCGTTGTTCACAATGAAGAGGTCATCAGTGTGGGATATTAATATTCAGGTTTTTACTCTCTTTAGGAAAGACAGGACCAATAGAAAAGGAGGTGGTCATCAGTGATATGAAGGTGGGTTTGAAAAAGGCAGTTGTGGGTGAGGATGTTGAAAACTTATGGGTGGAATTACAAAAGGAAATAAACTTTGAACAAATAATACTTGGTGTAATATATAGACCACCTAACATCACAGAGGAGACAGAAATTCAGCTGTATAACCAAATAGAGGGGGTTGCACAGGCTGTTACAGTAGTCATAATGGGAGATTTTAACTTCTCAGGTAATGACTGTGATCATGGTTCTGCCTCAACTGCGAAAAAAATCCTCAGCTTCCTGCACTACTACTTTATTGGCCATTGTGTAGAAGATCGCACCAGGGCTGATGGTCAGTTGGATCTGGTAATTTCTAATAATGCAGAGCTTTTTGGGAATGCCACTGTTCATGAAACACTAGGTAATAGTGACCACAATAAAATTACATGTCCCCTGAACTATAAAAAGCAAACTCTGGTTGGGAGAGCAAAACACAGAATTTAAAAAAAGGCCAATTTCCCTGGGCTAAGGGCAGCATTTCAGGGCATAGACTGGGAGTATCTATTGTCACATACAGAGGATAAATGGGAGAGCTTTAAATCTACAGTGAGGAACAGAAGTATTTGAACACCCTACAATTTTGCAAGTTCTCCCACTTAGAAATCATGGAGGGGTCTGAAATTCACATTGTAGGTCCATTCCCACTCTGAGAGACAGAAATCACATTGTATGATTTTTAAAGAATTTCTTTTGCACTGGTGAACATAAATATTTGAACACCTGAGAAACAGCAAGAATTCTGGCTCTCAAAGACCTGTTACTGTGCCTTTAAAAAGTCCACCTCTACTCCACTCATTAATCTAACTTAGTAGCACCTGTCTGAGCTCTTCAAAGACACCTGTCCACCCCACAGACAGTCAGATGCCAACTACCATGGGCAAGACCAAAGAGCTGTCAAAAGACACCAGAGACAAAATTGTGGACCTTCACAAGGCTGGAAAGGGCTACGGGGCAATTGCCAAGCAGCTTGGTGAAAATAGATCAACTGGTGGAGCAATCGTTAGAAAATGGAAGAGGCTAAAGTCGACTGTCAGTCTACCTCGTGCTGGGGCTCCATGCAAGATTTCACCTCGTGGGGTATCACTGATGATAAGAAAGTTGAGGAATCAGCCCAGAACTACAAGGGCGGAGCTTGTCAATGACATGAAGAGAGCTGAGACCACAGTTTCAAAGATCACTGTCGGTAGAACACTACGCCATCGTGGTTTCAAATCATGCATTGGACGGAACGTTCCCCTGCTCAAGTCATCACATGTCCAGGCCCGTCTGAAGTTTGCCAATGACCATCTGGATGATCCAGAGGAGGCATAGGAGAAAGTCATGTGGTCAGTTCACTTGTCGTGTTTGGAGGAAAAAGAAGGATGAGTTGCATCCCAAGAACACCATCCCTACTGTGAAGCATGGGGTGGGTAACATCATGCTTTGGGGGTGCTTTTCTGCAAAGGGGGACAGGACAACTGCACTGTATTAAGGACAGGATGAATCATTTATTGTGAGATTTATAGCAACAAACTCCTTCCCTCAGTCAGAGCATTGAAGATGGGTCGTGGCTGGGTCTTCCAACATGAAAATGACCCGAAGCACACAACCAGGATAACCAAGGAGTGGCTCCGTAAGAAGCATATCAAGGTTGAGGAGTGGCCTAGCCAGTCTCCAGACCTAAATCCAAAAGAACATCTTTGGAGGGAACTGAAACTCCGTGTTGCTCAGCGACAGCCCCGAAACCTGACAGATCTAGAGGAGATCTGTGTGGAGGAGTGGGCCAAAATCCCTGTTGCAGTGTGTGCAAGCCTGGTCAAGAACTACAGGAAATGTTTGACCTCTGTAATTGCAAACAAAGGCTTCTGTATCAAATATTAACACTGATTTTCTCAGGTGTTCAAATACTTATATTCAGCAGTGCAAGACAAATAAATTCTTTAAAAATCATACAATGTGATTTCCTGAATTTTTTTATTTTATTCTGTCTCTCAGAGTGGGAATGCACCTACAAGGTGAATTTCAGACCCCTCCATGATTTCTAAGTGGGAGAACTTGCAAAATCGCAGGGTGTTCAAATACTTCTGTTCCTCACTGTACATTGGGTAATTACACTGCAAAATTTATTCCTTTAGGTAACAAGTATAAATGGCTAAAATTAAACCCCCCATGGCCTACAGCTACTGTAGAAAGGGCAACAAATTACAAAAATGGGCTTTTAAAAAATACTAATCTGAGGGGTCGGCTGTAGCCTTTGAAATTTACGAAGGACGTAATAGAATCTGTGGAAAAAAGAGATAAAATCAGCAAAAATAAAAAATGAATGGCAGGTGGCAAAAAAAGAGCAAAACAAATCCCCAAAAAATTCTTTAAATATATCAATGCTAAAAAAATAAGGCCAGGTAGGGCCCCTAAAAAATGGGGAATAAATGTTTTTTTAGCTCTGTATATACAAAAGAAGAGAAAGGAGCTGATATCGGTGCTGCCAGGGCTGTTAGTACATCCAGTAATATATTCAATTGCCAATTGTAGATATGGTTCAAGCTAAGTTCAGGTAAATGTGAATAAGGCTCCAGGTAAAGATGGATTACACCCAAGAGTTCTTAAAGAACAGTTATTGCTGTGCCCCTGTTCACAATTTTTTGAGATTCTATAGACACTGGTACAGCGCCAAGTGACTGGCGCAGGGCAAATGTGGTGCCCGCATTCAAAAAGGGTTCTAAGTCCTCCACAGGTAATTACAGACCAGTAAGGTTTAACTTCTGTTGTGGGAAAAATGTTTGAAGGACTCTTAAGGGACTATATACAGGAGTATGTGACTGTAAATAATATCATAAGTCATAACCAACATGGATTTACCAAAGACAGAAGTTGTCAGACTAACCCGATTTGTTTTTATGAAGAGGTGAGTAGTAGTCTGGACAGAGGGACGGCTGTGGATGTAGCGTTTCTGGATTTTGCAAAGGCATTTGATACCGTCCCTCATAGGGGCTTAATAAGTAAAATAAGGATAGGCTATAGGCTTAGAATGTAGAGTTTGTATTTGGATTGAAAACTCGCTGAAGGACCGTGTCCAGAGAGATGTGGTCAATGATTCCTATTCTGAATAGTCCCGAGGTATAAGTGTTGTACCCCAAGGTTCAGTGCTGGGTCCTCTATTATTAAATGTATTTATTAATATCAAGATTGGGATTAATAGCACCATTTCTATTTTGCAGTTGACACTAAGCTATGTAGGACTGTGCAGTCTTTGGAAGATGTTCATAAACTACAAGCTGACCTGAACACTCTGAGTGTTTGGGCATTAACTTGGCAAATGTTCAATGTGGATAAAGGTAAAGTTATGCATCTGGGTAATCTACATGCATCATATGTCCTAGGGAATGTAACAATGGGAGAGTCACTTGCAGAGAAGGTTTTGGGTGTATGTGTAGATCATAGATTAAACAAGAGCATACAATGTCAATCAGATACTTCTTAGGTTAGCAGGATATTGTCATGTATTAAACGAGGCATGGACCCCCGAGGCAGGGATGTAATACTACCACTTTACAAAGCGCTGCTGCGGCCTCATCTGTAATATGCAGTTCAGTTCTAGGCTGCAGTTCATAGAAAGCATGCTCTTGAGCAGGAAAAAGTACAAAGGAGAGCAACTAAACTGATGAGCGGCATGGAGGGTCTTAGTTATGAGGAAAGATTAAAAGAATTACATTTATGTAGTCTTGATAAGAGACATCTAAGGGGGAAAATGATTAACCTAAACAAATATATAAATGGGCCACACAAAAAATATGGTGAAAAGCTGTTCCATATAAAATGTCCTCAAAAAGACAGGGGGCACTGCCTCCGACTGGAGAAGAAAAAGTTCAGTCTCCAGAAGTGTCAAAGCTTCTTTACTGTAAGAACTGTGAATCTGTAGAATAGTCTAATTTAGGATGCGGTCATAGTAGGAACAGTGGACAGTTTTAAAAAAGGCTTAGGAGAATTCGTAACATTAAAAAACATTCATTCTCATAAATATGTGTAGAAGTCTAGGTCTCAGTCCCATTTTCTAAAATTCACATCCCCACCTATTCTTTGATTAAACTTGATGGAATTATGTCTTTTTTCACCCTTATTAACTATGTAACCATGTAACCCAGACATACATAGTGGATACTGGAAGGCATCACAGTGGAAGGAAGCACAAGACACTCATACTGTCGCTACACGCCCCAGTTCAGACACAGCAGTTACAGGAATACTGATTGAGGCCGATACACACAGAAAGATACGATTGCACAACCAGGGCAGGTTTTATCACTCAAGAAACATCCACCAAACTGATACAGAACTCAAGACTATATAGCAGACTTAACAAACCCATTAGTAGAACAGATGCAGAATGATTAACCCTCGCAATACAGAACTGAGGAGGAGCACAAGCACAAAGGCACAATTCACACTAAAAGAAACCAGGGCCAGGGTACATGGAGCAGTGGCACCAGTAAATAGCCATATCAAGAAATGGCCCCAAATCGCTCCTATTAGCAGGCGGTGCTGGTGTGGACTGCGCAATAGTACAAGTGAAAGGCCATTATAACAGGAGGGAGTAGATAAGCTGTGATATCACCTATGATGATAATGGCTACTGAAACATTACCTTCACAGAACAGTATCAATATATATTATTAGGCCTAATGGCCATTGTGAAAACTGCAAGATTTTAGGTTGTTTTTTTACATCGCTAGTCACATGGAAAATTAACAAAAGCCACCAAAGATTCAAAAAGAAAAAAAGAACATTAAAATGTGATTTAATATTAGGTGACAAACCTGACAAACTTCCTTACGCTAAATTCAAACTTGGCCAATTTATCCTTCTGGCAGCGAGGATTCGCATTGCCTTTAAATGGCGCTCAGACTCATTATCCTTCCAAGCTGTTATGGACAGGGTCAATAAAATATTACTATTTGAAAAGCTTTCGGCTATTCGCGCTGATACATTTGCTGTCTTTGAGAAGGTTTGGGAACCCTGGCTGGCTTCTCCTCACTCTCTGGATATTAGATATAGTATTTCCCTCTGATCTTATGTATGTCAGATCGATATGCTTCTATTTATTCAACCAAACATGCATTGCTTATTGTGCTATGTACCATGTATAAACCCAAGAGACATATTTGTTTTATGTTACTTGTTACGTGAATTGCTCATGTAATTGCCTTTCTTTTTGATATGCAAAATTCCAAATAAATACTTTTTGAAACTAAAAATGTGATTTAAACAATAGGTCATTTTCTGATGAAACATACCCTTTGAATACTGAAGCTATGATCACAAGTACATTTAAAGCAATATGTCTCAGTGTTTTACCCTAACCTTGACACTGTTGTATCTGGTCTGTAGAAGCAAAAGTTCCACCCGCAGTTTCTCTCTCTGGATGTCTTCCATTGCTTGTTGAAGGAGCTGTTCTCCTCTGTACAGAATGTCTTCAATATGAGCCGTCTCCTCTTCAATCTAATTCCATGAAATAAAAATCATATGTCAGAACTGAATGTTGTAGCTCGTGTTAGCTATTATAGGATTTCTGGCAACATAAGCATGAAGCTCGCTGAGTTCCCTTTCACGGAAATCTCAAACATGCATTCAATGAGTGTGAACCAACACCCAAATTCTCAGCTGCTTTCTGTATGGGCTCCTTGCTCATCAATTCAGCATTCCAGGACATGAAAGACAGTTCAGCTACCACATGGTTCAACCCATCCTGGTAGTCACAATACAATTTCATGTAATGGCAGCTTGCCAACAAATCCTTATTGTAACTACAGATTACTAAATTACCTCCAATATTTTTCCTGGATAATTCATATAAAATTCATACACCTGACAAATTTTAGAAATAACAAGATTGGCAAATGATTTTGTGATCTTCTTGTTGAGAGATTACATTTCATATACACATTTAGGGACACTCCCATCAGCAAGGATTATGATTAATAATCATATAAACTAATTTTTTTCGAATTTTTGGATGTGTTTCTTTTTCATGTCGGTGGTACTATGCCATTAAAAATGAAATAAAAATCTTGGACTTCAGTAGTAGTCAATACAAATGATAAAACGCCTATATAGATAGGTAATCTATTGTCAGTATATTACAGCTGTGAGGGGAAGATGTTATCTGGAAGGAATCCTAATGTGTGATGCTTTAACTGAGTCACACACCCCCCCCCCCCCCCCCCCCCACACACACACACACACACACACACACACACTCCTTTCTTTTCTGGTCAGAGCAATGGTTTGACTGAGAGAGTTAAAGGGGTTGTGTCACTTCAACTAATAGCATTTAACATGTAGAGAAAGTTAAAGGGAACCTGTCACCTGGATTTTGGGTATAGAGCTGAGGTCATGGGTTGCTAGATTGCCGCTAGCACATCCGCAATACCCAGTCCCCATAGCTCTGTGTGCTTTTATGGAGTCAAAAAAACCTTAGATGAGTTCTGTCTCCTCCATGCTTGAGAGAAAAGTCCAGTGTTCTCTGACTCTCTCACTCCTCCGGGTGCCGCACTGCAAGTTTTCTGACTGCATACAGCGTTAGGACATAATACATGTAGGCGCGCACTATGACCTGACACTGTGCAGTCAGGTTACAGTGCAGAGCGGGCCGGAAGAAGATCAGCAGGAGAGTAAAGTTATTTGTTTTTTTTTGTCTGATGTTACTTGGGGGTGTGATCTGAGGAGGAATGGGGGTCTGATATAAGGTCTGCGGAGGAATGGAGGTCTGATCTGAGGAGGAATGGGGGTATGATGGGGATCTGATACAGAGGACTGATGGGGGTACAATATGAGGTCGGATGGAGCTTGGGGGTCTGATCTGAAGTTTGAGAAGGAATGGGGGTCTGATACAGAGGTCTGATGAAGCTTTGGTTCTGATCTGAAGTCTGATGGAGCTTGGGGGTCAGATCTGAGGTCTGAAGTGTCTCTTTAATAACATTGTCAGCAAAGCCCTGCTGGTTAGGGTTACCTGTAAGGCTCTGATGGTGCAAGCATTGACCAGGTTCGTTGTACTAATGGATGTTACTGCTACATATGCTTTGTCAGTAGGGCTGCAGCTAACGATTATTTGAATAATCGATTAGTTGCCGATTAATTTCTACGATTAATCGATTAATCGGCAAAAACGACAAAATTACAAAACAGAGGTTTATATGATCTTACTTGAAAAAATATGTTCAAAGGCCATATTAAAACAAATTGTGGACGACACTAATATGGGGGATCTGTGGACGACACTTATGGGGGATCTGTGGACGACACTATTATGGGGGATCTGTGGACGACACTAGTTATGGAGGGGGATCTGTGGACGGCGCAGTTATGGAGAGGGGGATCTGTGGATGGCGTAGTTATGGAGAGGGGGATCTGTGGGTGGCGTAGTTATGGAGAGGGGGATCTGTGGGTGGCGCAGTTATGGAGAGGAGGATCTGTGGACGGCGTAGTTATGGAAAGGGGGATCTGTGGGTGGCGCAGTTATGGAGAGGGGGATCTGTGGGTGGCGCAGTTATGGAGAGGGGGATCTGTGGACGGCGTAGTTATGGAGAGGGGGATCTGTGGGCGGCACAGTTATGGAGAGGGGGATCTGTGGGCGGCGCAGTTATGGAGAGGGGGATCTGTGGGCGGCGCAGTTATGGAGAGGGGGATCTGTGGGCGGCGCAGTTATGGAGAGGGGGATCTGTGGGCGGCGCAGTTATGGAGAGGGGGATCTGTGGGTGGCGCAGTTATGGAGAGGGGGATCTGTGGGTGGCGCTGTTATGGAGAGGGGGATCTGTGGGTGGCGCTGTTATGGAGAGGGATCTGTGGGTGGCGCAGTTATGGAGAGGGGGATCTGTGGGTGGCGCAGTTATGGAGAGGGGGATCTGTGGGTGGCGCTGTTATGGAGAGGGGGATCTGTGCACTGTTATGGGCATAACAGTGCACAGATCCCTTTCCTCATAACAGTGCACAGATCCCCCTTCCCATAGCAGTGCCATACACAGACCCCCCTCCTCCCCATAGCAGTGCTATACACAGACCCCCCTCCCCATAGCAGTGCCATAGACAGATCCTCCCCATAGCAGTGCTATACACAGACCCCCCTCCCCATAGCAGTGCCATAGACAGATCCTCCCCCCTCCCCATAACAGCCCCGGCCCCGATGCTTATAAGTCGGACTAATCACGTCTGCATCTTTATTTTACCTTTTTACAATGACGCTCCTGTAACAGCCAGGCAGAGCGGATGGCGGCGTAACGTCACTCACTCACGTGACGCACCTGCTCCGCCCACCTCATGAATGAAGGAGGCGGAGCAGGCGTGTCACGTGAGTGAGTGACGTTACGCCGCCGTCCGCTCTGCCTGGCTGTTACAGGAGTGTCATTGTAAAAAGGTAAAATAAAGATGCAGGGACCGCCCGCCCGCCCGCATAGCAACGAATCGGCGATTATTCGATAACTGGATTAGTCGACAACGAATCCAGTTATCGAATATAATCAATTACATCGATTAATCGTTGCAGCCCTATTTGTCAGTACATCAGAGTGGCAGATCAGGTCTTATTTACTTAAACAGCCTATTGTGTGACAATTCTAATTGGAGGGGGGTGGGGCGGTTTGTTATCAGATAGGCATTGGAGCATTACTCATACAGTGGATATAAAAAGTCTACACACCCCTGTTAAAATGTCAGGTTTCTGTGATGTAAAAAAATGAGACAAAGATAAATAATTTCAGAACTTTTTCCACCATTAATGTGACCTATAAACTGTACAACTTAATTGAAAAACAAACTGAAATCTTTTAGGCAGAGGGAAGAAAAAATATAAAAATAAAATAATATGGTTGCATAAGACTTTGTTGAAGGACCTTTTGATTTTATTACAGCACTCAGTCTTTTTGGGTATGAGTCTATCAGCATGGCACATTTTGACTTGCAAAAACACTCCAAATCTGTCAGGTTGTGAGGGCATCTCCTGTGCACAGCCCTCTTCAGATCACCCCACAGATTTTCAATCAGATTCAGGTCTGGGCTCTGGCTGGGCAATTCCAAAATTTTAATCTTCTTCTGGTGAAGCCATTCCTTTGTTGATTTGGATGTATGCTTTAGGTTGTTGTCATGCTGAAAGATGAAGTTCCTCTTCATGTTCAGCTTTCTAGCAGAAGCCTTAAGGTTTTGTGCCAATATTGACTGGTATTTGGAACTGTTCACAATTCCCTCTAGCTTAACTAAGGCCCCAGTTCCAGCTGAAGAAACAGCCCCAAAGCATGAAGCTGCCACCACCATGCTTCACTGTGGGTATGGTGTTCTTTTGGTGATGTGCAGTGTTGTTTTTGCACCAAACACAACTTTTGGAATTATGGCCAAAAAGTTCAACCTTGGTTTCATCAGATCATAACACCTTTTCTCACATGCTTTTGGGAGACTTCAGATGTGGTTTTGCAAAATGTAGCCTGGCTTGGATGTTTTTCTTCGTAAGAAAAGGCTTTCGTCTTGCCACTCTACCCCATAGCCCAGACATATGAAGAATACGGGAGATTGTTGTCACATGTACCACACAGCCAGTACTTGCCAGATATTCCTGCAGCTCCTTTAATGTTGCTGTAGGCCTCTTGGTAGCCTCCCAGACCAGTTTTCCTCTCGTCTTTTCATCAATTTTGGAGGGACGTCCAGTTCTTGGTAATGTCACTGTTGTGCCATATTTTCTCCACTTGATGATGACTGTCTTCACTGTGTTCCATGGTATATCTAATGCCTTGGGAATTATTTTGTACCCTTCTCCTGACAAGATCCCTCTGATGCATTGGAAGCTCTCTGTGGACCATGGCTTTTGCTGTGGGATGCGACTAAGAAAATTCCAGGAAAGACCAACTAGAGCAGCTGAACTTTATTTGGGGTTAATCAGAGGCACTGTAAATGATGGCAGGTGTATGCTGACTCCTATTTAACATGATTTTGAAAGTGCTTGCTTAATTCTGAACACAGCTGCATCCCCAGTTATAAGAGGGTGTGTGCACTTTTTTTCTTCCCTCCACCTAAAAGATTTTAGTTTGTTTTTCAATTGAGTGGTACAGTTTATACGTCACATTAAAGGTACAAAAAGTTCTGAAATGATTTATCTTTGTCTCATTTTTTTACATCACAGAAACCTGACATTTTAACAGGGGTGTGTAGACTTTTTATATCCACCAACATAACACTACTGTAACAAGCATGACTCCTCCTCCATGTCTCCTAGCAGATAACTTTGAATGGGTTATTTATAATGTGTAATAGATATCAATTAACAGGATATGAGTAAGTGGAATATCTTTTAACTTAATTTTGCAAGTTCTTTGGCAGAACTTGTTTTCATATTTTCTCAGCGTTAAAATTAATTACAACAAATTACAGTTTTCATATTGGCCACTAGATGTCAGCAGAATAGCCTAAACTGCAAGAAAGGTAAAGAGTGATTATCACATCATTATTAATATTAATGATCCAAGTGACTGGGACTGAGCTGCAATACCAGGCACAGCCCTTACTAAAAGTACGAAGCTGTGCCTCATAAACAATGAAGGTGACTGCGACCCCCCAAGGTCAACTTGCATGACAGGGTGCTGGGAGTCAGATAGGCCATCAAAACTGTAGTCCAAGGAAATCCCTTTAATAGCAGGTGAAGGCTTTATGATAGAAAGTTCTGCCTAAATCTAAAAACGTGTGTGTTTATATATATATATATATATATATATATATATATAAACTGCTGGTTATGAGGAAAAAAATTATTGGGCTAAGGGAAAATCAGAGATCATTAATAATCCTAAAGGATAATGCATCAATTCCTTTCACTAATAAATTGCAGGTTAGCTAATTTGGGGGGTGTACCTTTCGTGTAAGTTATAGACACCTACGAAAGAAGGTGCAAAGAAAGGAAGAATGTAACCACTACAATATGGGCTCGTTCACAAAATTTGGCACACAACAGATTTCCTTGCTGTATCTGGCAGAATTGCTGTGCAAATTTCCATGTGAATGTAATTTTATTGGTTCCAGCAGTAAGGTAGTAAAGTATATCTCTACTGCTCTGTATGCTCCTTTACGAAGGCCAATAATCAGGGTAATAATTGGTAAGGAGTGTTTATAGGAGTGCTTGTTCATGATAACTGGCCTGTGCAAAGAGCTGCCGCCGATCACCCGAAGAACAAGCAAACGCTCGTTCATCGGGTGAAAGCATTATGGATGCGGACACCTAAATCAACATTTCTGGGCAGAAGATCTCCCAGTGTCAACAGTGATCTACTGCCTAGAAACAATGAAGATGAGCGATCGGAGCATCAACCTCTCATCCCCATACAGCAGACATGATTGCTGCACGGAAATGTAGCTCTCACCCCTTCTGAGGAGCAGGCAATTATCGGGAACAAACGTATCGTTACCAATAATTGCCTGCGGTGCCGGCTCATCTAAAGGGACCTTAAGAATCGCCTTGAAGTATAATACAGGATAGAATAATACAAGTGAATACAATTGTGGGGATTCAGAGTCATACCAAGCACAACTGCTTTATAACTATATTATATTTCTTAATTATTTATTTGTTTCTATATTATACAAAACATATATACTGTATGTATACACTATGGGCCAGATTTATCATTAGCTCAGGTCTGAATAATGGAGTGAAAAAGTCCCAAACACTAAAACTGCGCACAAATTTGCGACTATTTTCTGCTCTGCACTATGCTCGCCAGTTTTCTGAAAGTGGGCGTGTTTTCTTATGTAAATGAATCTCTAGACAGATTTACTATTGGGACTATTTAAAAAGTCGCAATTTCACTCCAGTGAGGACCATGCTTATCTTATGAGACTTTTTCATAAAAACGTGCGACTTTTTCATAAAAACGTGCGACTTTTGTAAAGCTGCTTACTGACGGATAAACTGCTCCCGTCAAACCACATTTATTACAGTCTTAAAGGGCCGATCATAAATCTGACTTGGCTAAAACTGACTTTAGCCATATGTGAAAGTGGAGTGAGCTGTCTGTAATGATAAATCTGGCCCTATGTATACGCTACTATTTCTATCTTAATACAAAAAGCCAAGGGAGAAAATGACAACATAATTAATACATCACCATACTCAAAAGTTACTCATTTAACCTGTTCCCTTAGACCCCAAAACTTGTGTATTGTGGG
Source organism: Bufo gargarizans (assembly GCF_014858855.1). NCBI lineage: Eukaryota > Metazoa > Chordata > Amphibia > Anura > Bufonidae > Bufo > Bufo gargarizans. Next base: position 390,290,762 of record NC_058083.1, on the reverse strand, counting down.
GTCTGCTTAGTATTCCAACAAATATTTTCTGCATTCCATGTTTTTAAAAATTGGTGTCTGTGGAACAAAACTTGGCTATCTCCACCATCTCCAGCAATTTATGTTGAGATAGAAGCTAAAGTAATCTATGGTATCAAAGCCTTGGTTTCTAAGGATAACAGTAAATGTGATTTTCTGAACCTTCTCTCTCACCTTGTATTGTTAAAGGGATTCTGTCACCTCCCCTCAGCCAAAAAACGATTTAAAAGCAGCCATGCAGCACAGCTTACCTGGATTAGGCTGTGCTCTTTTATCCTGAAATCCGTCCAGCAGTTACTTCAAAAAACGACTTTGATCAATAAGGAAATGCGTCCTGAAGGTGCCCAGAGGGGCGTTTTTTTCTTCCTAGTGAGCCCAGTACCGCCCCTCTTTCAGTGCCCAGCCCGCCTTCCTTGTACTTCCTAACTGCCGCCCCCAGCCTGCCACAGCCTCCCCTCCCTCTCCTCCCCCTCCCTCACGCCGAACGAAGTCTCGCACAGGCGCAGTACCCACTGAGGGCTGCGCCTGTGCGATCAGCAGGAGACTGAGGGCGGCAGCTTCATCTTCGTCACTGGGCATGCGCCGAGCCCAGTGACGTCCGATGCTCGCTCTTCCCTGCTGACTGAGGGAAGAGCGAGCATCGGACGTCACTGGGCTCGGCGCATGCCCAGTGACGAAGATGAAGCTGCCGCCCTCAGTCTCCTGATGATCGCACAGGCGCAGCCCTCAGTGGGTACTGCGCCTGTGCGAGACTTCGTTCGGCGTGAGGGAGGGGGAGGAGAGGCAGGAGAGGCTGTGGCAGGCTGGGGGCGGCGGTTAGAAAATACAAGGAAGGCGGGCTGGGCACTGAAAGAGGGGCGGTACTGGGCTCACTAGGAAGAAAAAAACGCCCCTCTGGGCACCTTCAGGACGCATTTCCTTATTGATCAAAGTCTTTTTTGAAGTAACTGCTGGACGGATTTCAGGATAAAAGAGCACAGCCTAATCCAGGTAAGCTGTGCTTCATGGCTGCTTTTAAATCGTTTTTTGGCTGAGGGGAGGTGACAGAATCCCTTTAAGGATAATACATCAGTCACATTGCATTAGGGAGATTTAATACATGTCCTCCATAAAGTGCAAATACTTTACCAAAGATGGAAAACTCACTTTACCCACCTTCTGACATTCTGCAGGAGATTGTAAATACTTCTCCAGGACCCTCTGGACACTGAGGAGCTCTGATTCAAAGCCTTCCAGCTCTGCAGCAGTGGGTCCAGTCTTAGCAGATTCTTCAGCTGTGACTTCTGCTGCAGGATCTTGATCCAAAAGGATCTGAAATAGAAAGATATGAAGGCACAGGCTCAATGTTAACCATACATCCCCAGTACGGAAATATTTCCACCCTTTAAATTTACTCAGCATTCCCGCATGACCACAGACCACCATATCTGTTTGCACACATGCATGGTGACCATCACCGCCAATTACAGGCCACTACAGTAATATATCCTGGATTGTGATGTCACTTCAGCAGGATAAGACTAGCAAGTCCGCTCAAGTGATGTGATGTCTCTATAGATTTGAGGAATAACGGAATAATAGCTAAGCCAGTGCCTCATCTGCAGACAGCTGTTTCTATGTGGTTGCCCTTCATCAGTGATGATACATTCACTTTTAACTGCATTAAAGGGATTTTCCAAATCCCCCCAAAAAATTCACTTTGTACAAAGTATTAAAATAAAAATAAAAAAATTCTTAAAATACTTTATATTTATAAATCCTCATGGATCACATTCCCAAATCCATAGATTCAGGGGGTTCTATTTCTGCTTTTGGAGAGCAACTAGTAGGCATAAGCTGTCTTTTAGGCCTGACAATGCCCCTCTGGAAAAAAATATCTCTCTGTTCTGCACTGATGAGGGGCAATCACCCTAAACAGCTGTGTGTAGATGAGGTACTGGTTTAGCTATCATCCAAGTTATGCCTGAAAGCCTGTTTAAAAGGTTGAGTATTGACTTATTAGATAGCTACCATACATCTGGTGGCATCAGAGGTTCATCTTTTCTTTTTAGAAAGAGAGCTTATTTGCATATTTCTTTTTAACAGCGGTATTGCCTGGCCTTTATAACTCCTTATGCCTACTAGGCGATCTCGATAAGGAGAAATTGTTCCCCCTGAATCTATGGAGTTGGGAATGCGATCCGTGTGGATTTATAAAGATAAGTGTCAGAAAATGACTAATTACTTGAATCACTTTTTATGTTAAACTTTTGGAGGGTTTTTCTAAATTTTGAGAGCAGTTACATGGCCGTAAATACAATGGATAGGAGCCGGCCCATATAGTTTTCTAGGCATGTTCTGTGACCTATGATTAGGTCAAGGGGGAGCCGATAAGCTGTGATATCACATATTTGGAATGGTGGATCCTGTGTTATCTATATAGAGGTGTTACTTGTCATTGTAATTCTGCCTGTGATGAAAAGTTACCTGTACAGAACAGGAAATCCTTGCCTATTATTAGGCCTAGTGGCAAGTGTGAAAACTGCAGAATTACATACATTTTTATTAAATACAGATAGTGGCATGGAAAAATAAAAACTCACCAAAAATAAAAAATAAAATATGTTCAACATAAAAACATGCTAAACATAAAAACGGGATTTAAATAATTGGTCATTTTCTGATTAAACATTCTCTTTAACATACTAATCTTGATCAATCCAATAAACCATCAGATATATGTTCCTTTATTCTAGAATTAGAGGGATCTAGTTAGTCTTAAAGGATTGTGAATTATTAGATGTGTTATGGAAATAAAAGTCTTACTATTAGATGTTGGATTATTGAAATTTTACAGTACTCTTTGCACTTAGAAAGGCAGGGGTTACAAGGAGACATTTGGTCACATACTCTTTTCAGTCCAAATGCCAAACTTCCATCAGAATGAGGTCAGTTTCAGCCCCTATGCGACATGTGATGGATCTTATCACTGTGGTCTTCCAAGGATCTCCTGACCAAATTCTAGGTACCTTGGTTGAGAAACACTGACGAAACATGGCATACCTTCTACCTTAAAATATCAAGAACAGATTCTGTGTGCACATGTGGCAGTCAAACGCTGCATTGATCAATGACATCCCTTTACCTTGGCAGCATTTATGTGCTGAGAAACTTTCTCAAAGTTGCGATTCAGTTCAGCTACTTTTGGTTCCACCAGTTGCCGACAAGTTGTACCACGACTGCTCATAAGCATCCCTGCATGGTCACAAACATTATCTACTCTGATTCGGACATCATCCAATTCGGACAAAAGACGCTGGAAAAAAAATGTAATCTGTGATTAAAAATGTGAAATTCAATTACAGCAATGATTAGATCTGCTTCTTTGCTGCAGTCTCTGCAGGATTTTTCACACTTATGGTTACAGCAGCTTCTCTGTTTCCAGGATTGGGAGAGGCCAGCACTACTCCTACTCTACAGCAGTGGAACACTGAGGGCTACATCATCATATTAAACACCCCCAAGGACCACAATAAAGCATTAAGGGGTATTCCCATCTGAGATTTTTATACTATATAGACAGTTTTGTCCTAAATGTCTGATAGATAAAAGGTCTCCTGCTCTCCTGGTTGGCACTCCAGAGGAGATGAGGTGGCCGCTCACGTATGAGATTATCTCCATTGTAGTGAGAGGGGGCTAATAAAGCAGCTGAGTGGTATACAACTCCCATAAATTACATTGTACGTGTGTAAAGACATCTCTAAATCTTGTGGACCAAGTGAGACAGTGGCTGCCATGTAGGCATTCATCCCCAACACTCACTATGGTCCACTGGAAGCCAATTTACCCCTTAGTATATTTTTGCAGTGTAGGAAGTAACTGGAGTACCTGGAGGAAACCCATGTAAAGATGGGAAGAACATGCAAACACCATGTAGATCTTGCCTTTGGTCAAATTTCAATCTGGGACCCTAGTGCTACAAGAACTGTGCTGTCCATGGAGACAAAGGCAGCATGCTTGGAGGCCACAAAGTGTGACATCAAGGTGAGCATACATTGCCAGGGCTGCAGGTTGTGCGTCCCTGCTCAACATCACCCAGCAATGTCTGTACTAATGTACTGCAATTTTTTTCAAGCAGAAGCAAACACTGAAGCCTAACAACCTGGTTTGCACCATCTTCATGCAAATCTTAGGTAAGTATACCTTCAAGGTAGGCAGATAAATATAAATTCCTCTCTTACTTTTTGAAGGAAAGTCTTTAGACCATTATCCATTGATTCCATACATGTTTCAAGACCCTGTCAATGTAGAACAGTACCTCCACAATTTCCTCTTTCTTGTTAGCTGGCTTTTTCTCAATCTCGTCCAGAAGGGTTTCCGCTTGATAGAGCCAAGTGCTTATGTGAGCGACATTCTCATCGAAAATCTCCATCTGACTCTGGTGATTCTAACAAAACATAGAGAAGGGTCATTGGCTGCAGGCATTCAGCTAATGAGTGGTAATTTAGGAAGCTGGCACCAAGTGGTGACATGAGAGAAGAGTTCGGCAGAATGAATTCAAAGACTGGGAAACCCAGTTACAAAGCTCCAACATCTGTATAAAATATTTGACTGGTTAGCAGTACATACACATGGAAGGATTTCCCTCATGTAACGCTTACTATTACAAAGCAGCCCGTCTACACTACTACGACATCTTCCATTCTTAGGATTCCTTATTTATCAAAGTATTGAACACAAAATAAGAAAAAACAAAATCAATACTATATATTACGTTGGATGCAATGGTCAGTTTCACATTGGTGTTTTCATATTAGAAAACAAAAATCAAGCACAAAAGAGATGAGCTCCAACACTATACCAGCACCCATAATACATCTGGAGGGTAAGTGGGTATTTTACAGACAAATATACACCTACTGTGCTATTGAAAGAAGATGGGCACCGCTATAAATTAAGTAAACCTAGGGTGCTACCAGCATGTAAAAAAACATGTATAATAAGCCCCCCAAAAAAGTCTACACACCAAAGTAAGGTGCACACCATTTAAAAACATATACAAATAAATAGAAGCTATATTTGACATATATAAATAAAAAATTATTATTTAAAAACTATATAAAAATGACAGGGCATCCCCAAAAAATGCATATAGCAACTATCCAGGAATTTGCCCCCCCCACAGCGCAAACCGTGGTAGGTATAATAAAAGCAGGATACAAAAGTAGAGAAAGGTCGCAATAATGAAATTCAAAATAGAAAAAGGTATATTACCATAAGTCCCAAAGAGACCAATCTAAAGCAGCATAAAATGATCAAGCAAAAAGAGAGAGAAATGCCTGTAGGCTGGTATAAATGGGGTTGAATAGCCATATACATTTTTAAATATCAAAATTGTTACATCCTAAGAAAATAAAGTGCTAAATGTGCTATGTAAATAATATATCCATAAATAAGTAAATAAATGAAAATGCATATATATGACCTGCAAAAATGAAAAGCGATAAGAGTGCTGTGGGAATGAACACCCCATATGTATTGCTGCGCTCACATGCAGAGTCCTCAGAGGAAGGATGCTGAATGTGACTACAGCAATACATACAGGGTTTCAAATGTTCATTCCAAATCATTGCTTCTTACAAACAGGGCAGCAATCAAATTGTTTATGCGCGCAGAAATATGCTCGCTGGTCGGCAGCACACATTCCCTGGTAAATGAGCTGGCAACATAATGTAAAGTGTGTGGGGAAAGGAATGATCACAGTGATGATCATTCCTGCCCCAAAATCAATCCTTTAGGGCATGTGAAAGCTGTTGCCATGAGAGCTGGTACTGCAGTGAGTCTGGGAGAAAGAAGCGCAGGATGGGAGTGGTAGTTTTGGCCCTGAGAGTGATAGTAGTTCTCACAGTGGAAATTCCACCTCTATAGCTCTCCCTGGGACCGTGCAGTGACTGGAGGACGCACTCTTTCGCCCTGGTCTTGGGGCTCCTGACTGGTGGTGATTAGGGGGCCCTTGATGGTAAGTGTTTTGGCAGGGTGCAAGGTAGGAGTATGAATGCAGTTTCTGACAGAAGGTAATGGAGTCAGTAACTAGGCCAGGTGATATTAATAAGGTTGTAGTACTCCTTCTCCCTGTCTTTCTAAACTCTCTGTCACAAACTCACCTGTCCTGGCTCCAGCGGTACGACTTCCGGCCTCGGCGTGGCGCGGGGGGAGAGACGCGATGCTAAACCACGTCCCTTGGTGAAGCAACAGTATCCATAGCAGCAGGATGCAATGCTCTGCTTCTCCCTGCAACGGGTGTGGGCTGGGGGAGATTAGCAGTGGGTTGATTGCTCAGCTACTCTAGAGTGCAGAGTCATGACCTATCAGGTTCTGATCCTGGAACTTGGTGCTCTATTTAAACCTTCCTGGCCATACACCAGTTCCAGTACCAGTCTTTGACTCACTACCTGTATTTCTGGTTCCTGTGTTTGTTGAACTGCTGATTCCTCTGACTCCAGCTTGTCTTCTGACCAATCTCTGTCTCTCGTTTGGTACTGCGTTATCCGTGTGGTTCTGATCTCGGCTTTTCTTCTGACCACTCTGTCTCTCATTTGGTACTGCATAGCCTGTCTGGTTCTTATTTATTTACGTATGATGCTGTGTTTGTGTTGTTTTGTCTGTTGGTGTTTGTCTGGCTCTGCACTTAGTAGTATAGGGACTGTCGACCAGTTGTGGTCTTGCTACCTATCTTGTACTGCAAGTAGGTAGGGAAAGCGGAATGGGTTCTAGGTCAGGACACACTGTCCATGTCTGTCCCTACCTACAGGTGTTATAGTCTCTCTGCAGAACCTTATGCATGCAATATGGATCTTTGCAAATGTAATTCCAGTGGCTGATGGGTAAATTTAAGATACAGTTGGCCAAACTGTCTCAGAATGTGGAACAGTGTGTTAGCAATATTCCCTCTCACAGCAGCAAAGGCTCTCCCTCTCTGCTATAAACACGCACAATACTTGCTGCATGACTTCAATGCACGGCATTGCAGATTCTGGACCTTCTGATTTCTTTTCCTGGGAGAAATTTTGATGGTAAAAGGTGCTTTCTTGGCTGTAGATTGTCTCAGAGATAAAGATTCTATGAGCTAGGGCCTAGGTCTCAGGAGAATGCACATGTAGGTCCACACTGTAGCACAGCTAAATTCTCACTACTCTGACTAACCAGTGGGTGGACCCAGGTCAATCTCTTGGCAACCTAAGGGGATGAGCCAAGGCTGTTAACCCTTGCTTCACCATACAGTGCATCACCTTTTGCAGTGACCCTGTTCTGGGGTATTCTGTGGTCACAACATTAGGACACAAATAATTGGGTTCACTGGAGAAAGGCTACACAATATTACTACATATGAATACTTAGGAGCCGGTTAGATTTTTGAGCTAGATAAACTAGATTACTGCAGTTCTGCCAAGGATTTAGATTTAAATTTATTAATTCACATTTCCTATTTAAAGACATTATTCACCCCTGAGGACCTTTTTAACAGAACCCCTCCCCCCCAGTGTGGGCAGACCCACGGTAGTAAGGAGTTCATGAGTCATATAACTGGGTCTAATGACGCGTGTGACACATCACCGCTGCGTCCAGTGACGTGGCAGTGATGGAGTCAGAACCCAGTGGTGGGGATCGACCAGGCAATTATGATTACTACCGCTGGTCCGCACATGCTAGTGGGGTCTGTAGAAAAGTTCTCCAGAGGTGAACAACGCCTTTACTCTAAACTTTAATGGGGTTCTCAAGTCTTTTAAAAAGTCTGGCCACCTTCTGCCCTGTTGTGGGAAGACAGTTTGATCATTACATTAGGCCGATGATTCCGCGTCTAGACTGCAGTCACACTGGCTGCAGGCTCTTCTGCTCAGACCCTGACCAGAAGGTGGACAGATTTTTTTTTCAAACCTGGGAGAACCCCTTTAAGCACTGCTCCTATCCAGATGAATAGGAGTAGTGCTGCAGTAACCAGACACTACCACTATACAGTGTATGGAGCTGTGGAGTTCCAGAGCTGGGTTTTAGAAGTGCAGCTTCTGAAAAGAGCTGGTCAGTGGGGTCCCAAGTGCTAAATCCCCCTAAAGATACCTTTTAAGTCTGTCATATTCAGTGATAAACATGGTTTGTTGCAGTCTACATCGCTTTGGGTTTCAGGATTTTTTTTACTCCAGATTATGTCAAATTAATTATTAAAAATCTAAGAAAAGGGATAGGAATATGGACGTAATTAAAGGGAGTCTGTCACCAGCATTTCACTTTTTTAACCCTTCCCACAGCTCCCTAGCATGCTTACAGTTAATCAAAACGTTACCTCTGGCATCTTTCCTGCTCTTATAAATCCATCAAAAACGATCTTTATAAGATACGCAAATGAGGGCTCGCAAGTGCCCAGGGGCGGCGTTACTCTCTTAGGTGCCCTGCTTGCTCAGCCTTTTCATTGCGTCCCCCCGCCCCTTCCTACCCTCCGCCCGCCCATCCTTTCCCTCTGACCGCCTTTCTCATAGCTTGTTATTCCGCCGAGATCCCGCGCATGCGCACTCTGTCCGTCGGCCGGCGCATGCGCACTGCGATGCCCATTCCTTGTACGGCATCACAGTAACTATTGCGCATGCGCCGGCTAACGACGCAAAAACTCAACAAAGAAGGCGGTCCATCGGCGCATGCGCATTAATTACTGTGATGCCGTACAAAGGAATGGGCATCGCAGTGTGCATGTGCCGGCCAAAGGAATGAGTGCGCAGGCGCACGGCAGAATTACAAGTTAGTAGAAAGGCGGTCAGAGGGAAAGGATGGGCGGGCGGAGGGTAGGAAGGGGCGGGGGGGACGCAATAAAAAAGGCTGAGCAAGCAGGGCACCTAAGAGAGTAACGCCGCCCCTGGGCACTTGCGATACCTCATTTTCATATCTTATAAAGATCGTTTTTGATGGATTTATAAGAACAGGAAAGATGCCAGAGGTAATGTTTTGATTAACTGTAAGCATGCTAGGGAGCTGTGGGAAGGGTTAAAAAAGTGAAATGCTGGTGACAGACTCCCTTTAAACAATGTCTTAGTAACATAGTAACATAGTAACATAGTATGGAAACTGTATATTTGGAGTTTGACTGCACCAGAATTGCGGACTAACAGCAGTACCATTACCATGGACATTACAGAGTAATTAAACTAAAGGACATTTCTTCAATGAAAAGTTGCAATGTACTTACCAGTAATGTATTGCACCAATCCTCAGTCCAGGTGCGGACTCTGCTCCAGCCAGCATTAAGGACACAAAGCTTCTCCTCCAGGATGTTCTCGCTTCCCTCCACCAAGCACTGCAGAGCTGCGCTGCTCTCAGTCACGCTGTTCAATTCAGCTTTCCGCCTCTCCAGCTCCTTCAGCACATTCTACAAAAAGAGCAGGCCGGATTATTCAGAGCACGCCGACAGACCTTTGAAACTCTCTCATTTTCTCACACATTGCCTAACAGTACAGGAAACCCTTCAGCTCAACTGTTTAGTAATATGCTTGATGTACACTATGGGGCACAGTTATTAAGACCAGCATTTTAGACGTTGGTCTTAATAAAGCCCCATCTGTGGCGGTGGATCGCCAAAGTTATGAAGAGGCGCCGGCCTCTTCATAACTTCAGTGTATCCAGCGCCGCTTCTAAATGTAAGACAGCTTCCTAGAAGCCTGAAACAGGCGTAGAGAATGGTAAATGAGACTGGCCTCCTAAACTGTCCCCTTTCCCACCATGCCCACTTTTTTAGACCTGGCGTGAGCGGGGAGAAGTCGTAGATTGCAGAACAACTAACCATTGCCCTGCAATCTGCACCTGAAACGTGCCTAATTTAGGCATATTTTAGCTTGATAAATGACCTCCTATGTATATATACATCTACTATTGTATACTTTTATCCTGTCTTGGCATATACTCTGTACATCAAAGTGGTTGTCCTCTTTGGAAAGGTTCAACCATTGTCAATTACAGGGTGTGCCACTGGGGGGGAACCCGGCAGCAAACGTGTAATTTCCATGCAGCCCTACCAGCAGGTTTGAGGTCCTCAGGAACAGACCTGGGCACTATTCCTTATAGCTAATAGATGAAGGTCCGGAACCATAATGGAAAATTTACTTTCTAACCAAGACAGAGCTGGATTCCACACTGTCAATTACAGGGTGTTCCACTGTAAGCTATAGAGAAACCCCACAGCAAGTGTGCAATATTCATGCAGTACCGCCATCACGTGTGGGGTTCTCAGGAACAGACCCAGACACTATTCATTAAAGCTTACAGATGAAGGACAGGAATTATAATTGAAAATGTACTTTCTAATCCAGACAAAGCCTGGTTCCCCATTGTTAAATACAGGGTGTGTCACTGTAAGCTGTAGGGGGAACCTGGCAGCAAGCGTACAATTTCCACGCAGCCTCACCTATGGGTAGAAGGTCCTCAGGAACAGATCCGGACATTATTCCTTATAGCTAATAGATGAAGGTCCAGAAGTGTGATTAAAAATTTAATTTCTAACCCAAACAGCGCTTCTTCCAATACCAGAAGATGGCGTTTTATATATATATATATATATATATATATATATATATATCAGTTATTCCAACAAAACTTTGTAAAAAATTCTTATCCTAATATCAGCCTTCTCATACCTGGCAAGACCAACCAGTCACGATGCAAGCCAGGGCAAAGTAGAAAAGTAAATGCATGTCATACATATGGCTGCAGCCAATATGACCCCATAATACAGTCATAGTCACTCTGTCTGCCACGGTGTAGCACCTCTATGCAGCAGAATATTATGGAGATACTGAGCAAACATCTCCACAATGCATCATTCCGAAAAGTATAGCAGGGCCCCATACACCATACTGGATACAGCATATTGACTCCATACAACTCGGAAGTTTTGTGGAGCCGCAATACAGTCTTGAGCACTGACATTAAGGATTACGGTCTAGGAATGCTAGGAGAGCACATAAAGGGCACACGTAGAGTAAATACATCTATTATGTAAGAAGACATATGTGACGGATTATCTAGTCTGTTTTGCAGGGTAAAAATGAACATGGCAATTGCAACAGCGCTGCTACAATGTGTGCTTCCAAGAGAACTTATTGAAGTAAGCCTGCTATATGTTTCACAATGTTTTCTGCCTCCTTCTTTCCATACAGGCACTGTTCCTTCATGTCCCACTGCTGCACGCTTACAGAACACCTTCTTTGAGTTATGGGATTTCGTTTTTAGTATACGGGTGTTTGCATCCCTACAATGACAGATTTACTTCCCATTCACTTTGATGGGAGTTGAATGAATCAGCATGCAGGAATCTTGCTTTGAATCCATCTCAAGACAGACCAGCTCTGCTGAAGTATCAGATTACACATGTCAATACAAGTCTATGGAGAGGGGAAAGGGGGAGGAGTGAGCAGGAGCATGCGTGAGACAGGACTCCAGGAGATGCAACAAAAATAATTCACTGCTAAATAGGAAGTTTATATCTGACAACAAGTGCTAAATTCAGAACCATACAGGTCAGTACTTCTCTGTAATGAGTGACAGAAGGAGAAGTTTCTTGGCTACTGTTAATGTGCAGCGGATGGCAGCTGGTCTCTGCCCACCATCTCTAGGAGAACTGCAGACCTAGAACTAGACATTCACCATGCATCAAAATGCATGTCAGATAACAGTTATATAGTGACCATAAATAGTGTTATTACTAATGTACACACACTGTACTATTGATTAATGCAGAATGTTAGTGATGCTTTAAGTGACACATCAACCGATGTATTACCCTAGATCACTAGGCACATAACCCTAAACCCCTTTACTGCACAGACTGCCAAAGATATTATGACTGCAACCTGCTGGAGTTATATGGATTTGTTATGTGTGCTGTGTAGCTGCATTATCTATTTGTACAATATGAGGGCGACATTTAAATGTACTGCATAGTGGAAGTTGTAATGTATACAGTATAGCAGTATAATCTCCATACACTATATGGCAACTTTATTCAATTTAAAATGAGAACCCCCTAAGACTGCAAGTGTGTGCAGCTATTTGTATGTTTGTGCTTGATAACACACTGATGATGATGTATAGTCTTGTGTACACGCAGTCTTACCCTTCGGGCCTCGAGGCGCTTAGCTGATTAATTCAACAGGGAGGAAAAAAAGAAGGCATGACACTTTGCCATGGGCCACAAAGGCCTAGAGAATAAGGCACCTATTCCAGAGACCAATTTCCTAGCACTTATAAAATGGAGAGTCAAGAAAAAGGGGAGGAAGGTAGGGGGATCTCAAGGTTCAAAGGGTTCGGACGAGATATAGAGAATGTGAAGAAAACAATTTAATAAACGTGGGGAAAAAGTATCTTTGCACTGCATATGCTTTTGGCTCCACATAACGATGCAAGACAAAACTCTTTGGAGGAAGACTTACTATTGAAAATACACCAGAATGCTAGTGTAATTGGCACTAAAAGACTGGTGTATGTGTGTTGCACCACATTTATAGTATTTTGGACACTTTTCAAGCCTTGGTAAGGGGACGTGGCTCACCGGAAAGAGGTGTGGTGTCACAGGAAAATGTCACGACTTAAAATGTGTCATGATGTGCCAAAAGTGCGGCAAAAATGTAATACATTTTTTTGTATACACTAAACATAAAAAAATTAAATCGGTAGTGTAAAGTTAGACTAGACAGTCTACAGGTGAACCATGCTTATCATCCTGCATCAGATGGACTAAGAGTGTCTAGTCTAAGTTTACAGAGTCTGACTATTAGGCCAGACACAGACGAGCGAGTTCAGTGTGAGAAACTCGCTGTGTGTGGCAGTGTGAGTTCCCTTTCTGAACTCTGCTCCTCTGACAGGAACGACCAGTATTATAATGATTTATAAGGCTGTGTGACCCTGTGAGTCCTGAAATCTATTAAATTAGGCTACATTCACACGACCGTATGCGTTTTGCAGCCCGCAAATTGCGGATCCGCAAGAAAAACGGATGACGTCCGTATGGCATTGTTTTTAGTTTTTTTTTTTTGAAGATCCATTGTAACAATGCCTATTCTTGTCTGCAAAACAGGACATGTTCTATTTTTTATTTTTTTTTGCTGGATTTTTGCGGGACTACGGAACGGACATACAGATGCGAATAGCACAGGTGTGCTGTCCGCATTTTTTTTCCAGACGCATTGGAATGAATGGATCTGCATCCTATCCGCAAAAAAAAATGGAACAGACCTGGTAACAAAATACGTCTCGTGTGAATGTAGCCTTACACTAACATAATGCAGGTCTTTCAGGGTCAGATAGCAATATAAATCATTGTAATGCTGTGCGATCTTGTCAAAGGAGTAGAGTTGAGAACTCATGCTGCCACACACAGCGAGTTTCTCGCACTAAAATCGCTTGTCTGGGTCTAATAATACACTAAACACACTTATTATGCATTGGTGAATTAGCAGTTAAAAGGGTTTTCCAGCATTTTTATACTATCCTCTGGATAGGTCATCAGTATGTAATTGTGGGGGACCGACACTCGGGACCACTGCCGATCGGCTGTTTTGAAAAGGCAGCAGCGCTCCTGTGAGCACAGCGCTGTACATTGTACAACGGCTGTGCTTGGTATTGCAGCTCAGCCCCATTCACTTCTATGGGACAGAGCTGCTCCTAAGCCACGTGATCAATGAACGTTTCGTCACTGGCCTAGGAAAAGCAGAGAAAAAGAGCGCCGCTGCCTTCTCAAACCCCCACCGATCATATACTGATGACCTATCCTGAGAATTCTGGGAAAACCGCTTTAATGGTCGGGCTACATTATAATGGATTGGATGGTTATATGGTAACTCAAGATTGCATACAAAGCGTAATTTAAGAAGTTGATCAAACAAATTGTTCTAAAAATACCATAAAATTACCTAATCAAGAAAGTTTGAAGTATAAACGAAAACATTAATATAAACCTCTTCAGTAAATATCCATCATTGGAATTTATGCAGCATGTAGTTTGCAATTTGAAGCGATTAAATATTCATTATCCAAGAATCATTTGCATCCTGGTGCTGCTAAGCCACAAGTGACTTATAATTAAGTCATTTAATAAGTCAAGCACAATTTGTTTTCGCCGTGTACTCATAATTCAGAAAGAAATCTCTGCCCAATTAATGCTGATGTAATAGCAATTCCTACTACACTGAGAAAGACGGAGAAGAAAAGAGTTTAATCTCAAAGTGAAAATTCAGGCCTAGTGTATAGCCGTGTAATGGCTCAGTTTTTGAATAGGGATCTCACTCTAGACGTTTACTAGACCTCCATATGACCCCAATTTTTTGTTACATTCTACTTGGCTCCAAAAGAAAAAAATTGCTTTACTGTACTGTACGTACAGAGCTTTATTCCCTCTAGAAGCCTTGCTTCCAAGGAAGAATACCCACATGCATAAGGGTCCTATTAGAGCATATACAGGACACTGAGTTCTGCCATGTGAATGAGGTTTATTCTGCTCTACAGTCAAAGACTGGCTTCTGAGTATTAAGATATCTGTATACGGCTGCTGTCTGCGGTCCATGTGACTGCAAATTTGGCCGGACTGGCAAAGACTCATGTGAGACTAACTCACTGCATCATAGTGATCTTGTGAGTTCCAGTTCAAACGCAGGTCTAAGCTGCAGCTGGGCTGGTTCTCACATCATCATAGATCACTATCATGCAGTGAAGTCAGCTCACATGAGCCGCAATCGGTCCGGTAAATGCGACCGGCTGTCATACTGACCACATTTCACGCACCACACATGGCCATTTCTATGCAGTCTTAAATACCACATAATTTCAAAGAGACATCTGTTAAATTGACATTAAAATTATTATGAAACTATCACACCATGTTACCAGCATCATGGAAATGTTTTCTTTTTTTCCAAATCAAGGACCTGTGTCAACATCTATCAGTACTTCTGTCTATCAATTGAGCTATGAAACAGACACAAGAACAAGGCAAACAGAACTTAGCTATAATTCAGACACGCACAGAAAAAATCCATGGAACAGATTCAAAAACAAGACCACTGAAACTAGGACAGAATTCAGACCATGAACAGGCAAAGCAACAGATCAGGAACCGGCCAAGCATACAAACAGACAAACGGATCAGAAGCTCTTTCAGGGAATTCAGACACAGACAAAATGTGCAAAGAACAAACAGAATTAATGCTGCAGAGCCAGGGGAAGGACACAAACTCAAGAACTATATAGCAGACATAATGAACTCAGTCAAACAGATGCAGACACAAGAACAAGGAACTCTTAACTCAAGCAATACTGAACTGAGGAGCGGTACAAAGCACTAATTCACAATGACAAATAACCGAGGTCTGGACACATGGAACAGTGGCAACCTGAACCACCATAGAAACAGTGGCCCAAATTAAAATCCACAAGAAGCCTACTCCTGAGCGCATGGAACAATGGCACTAGCGAAACGCCACGGTAATAATGCACACAGAATTTATTAACATTTCATTTCTTTAGAATAATCTTCCAACTTAAAGGGGTTTCCAGGATTTATCATGATCTATTACCTATCTTTTTGAAACATTATCAATATCTGATTGGCATCTCTACCAATCATCTGTTTGCTCTGCGCACTGTGTAGAAACGGTGCCTGGTAACTCCAGGCACCCCTGCTGACCAGATGTTATCAAAAGCTGTTGTATGGAGAAAACTTTCAATGGGAGTAGATCTGCAGTAACTAGGCACTGACACTACGCATATATCCAGGACAAAAAATACTGCTTCTCTGCTCTCAAACAAAGGATGGACTGAGATATAATCTATGGTATGAAAATCAGAATATACTTACTTTGGCCCAGGCAATTTCAACATCCAGATCAGCACAAACATTGTCAGTAGTGGATTTCAGAATGAGTTCGGACTCAGTAGCAGTAAGCCATTCAGACAAGGAGGCCGATTCTTTCCTCAGCTTCACAGATAATATAATAGCACGTTCCAAGTCTTGTTTCCCTTCTGTTACCTACAAAGAACAATTAAGACAGCAAATAGCCACCAATTATATTCCTGCCTTTTTAACAAAAAATCTCAGATCACTCATTAAGGAGCTATTTTCTCATATATTCTGCACCAACAGACAAAACCCATTTATCTGACATAAAAGCTAAAACGAGCCAATAAAAGACAGACACCATGGATCTAAAAACAAAACATCCACAAGCCTTTTTCAGAGACTGACTGTGTCTGTCAATGAGCCATTCCCTTTAAAATCTAATTTAATACAAAAGATTTTGGCAATTTACGATTAGAATTGTGAGCACACTGAGAATCCACAGGCCATGCAGCTACTTAATTGTATCAGAAATACTGTACAGCCTCAAGCTGATGTCCTTTATGTCCAAAGTGAAAATTGTAGAAAATGTTAATTTCAGGATCATTAAATCTGAAATATTACAGTATATGTACCTAAAAGCTAACATTTACATTTCAACTAAAGGGGAAAACTAATTAAGAAAGTTGAAGGCAACAAATTAAGCTGTAAAGAAAGACGAAAGACTTGGGCATCAAGATAATGTCTCCTGCCCGTTCTTCTTGCCTTCACCACTGTGCTATTAAAAATTAAAAAAGCAATGACTGCTTAGTACAATTGTTGGGGATTGGCAGCCATCTTCCCAGGTGGCCAACTTTTCAGACATCCTGAATACTGGAAATACATCTGTCACAATGAAAGACTAATCTAAATGGGAGAACTGCTAAGATTCTGCTTCAGTTCAGTGTCTCCTAAAACTCTTGCTCTCCTGGGTTCCTAGGGTCAATGCAACCTCTACAAAAAAGACAGGTTCCTAAGGAATGATTGACTGGGTTGCAGCATGTGACCCAATCTACAACATCTTCATTGTCATTATTGAACAGAAATTTCAGATCCCGAACTTATTCAGTGTCAAGAATAACTGGTGACATGTCATTAAAGGAAGGACCTGGCTATCAAAACCACTGGTGGTACACTGTACTGGAATCATTAGCATTAGCTCTACTTCATCAACCTTACCTTACCCATTCACTAAAGACCAGACTTACTGACAGAAATGACATTTGAGATGTTTATGTTTTATTGAACTCTTTTTGGTTCTTGTTATTGAAAAATTCAAAAATAAAATATTGCATAGAAATGACATTTATATAGAATACTCATCCACACATTACCTGGGCTCCAAGATCATTATAGAGAAGCTTCAAGGCTGTTAGTTGTTCATCCATTAGTTTTGGATTATCAGTCTGTTGCTTCTGAACAATTTGTCTTCCTGTCTTTATCACCGTCTCAACTTCCAACTTCACTTCACTCAGAGTCTTGTACAATTTCTGAAAGAGGAGTCTGAGTTGTGATCTTAAAGGCTATGGACACCTTTCAGGGTAATTTTTTTATGATTGCATTTTACTCATTTTGGGCAAAAAAAAATGTTTTATTCATTAAAAATATTCAGCCGTTTCAGAGAAACTCAGTTTGTTTGCAGACTGTCAGTATCTGTTTGTGATCATCTGACCTCATAAACATTCATTATAGCTGAATTCTTATCAAACTGATAAGAATATGGCTTAACCCCTTAAGCACATGTACGTCACAGCTTGACGTGACTTAAAGGGGTATTCCCATCTCAATAATCACTGTTAAATCTGTTAATGATTTGACAATGATCATTTTTGTAAAGACATTTAATTACCCAATTCCCACCCTTTTTGAGAAAATAAGTCCCCTCTTACCTGATCGATGTGAAGATTGGAATACCCCTTTAAGGACCAGGGACGTACATGTACGGCAGGCTGATCGGGCGGGTGCAGGAGCTACGCCCGCCTGATCAGCAGCACGGACCCGGCAGTCACAGACAGCCAGGTCCCTGCTGCATATGCTGGCATCGGTGAAGACACCGATGCCAGCGTATTAACCCCTTGTATGCCGCGGCCAAAGCTTTAGTGGAGGGGACCTGATGGCAGAGAAGGCAAGCCCGATGCCTTCCATAGACATCGGGGCTTGCCTCCTACGAAAGCATGTGAGATCCAGCCCTTAGGCATAAAAGTTGACAGCCGATGCATTACAATACAGGTTGGATCAGACCCCAGAAGTTGAAATCCCAGAGTGGGACAAAAAAAAAATGTGTTTTTCATAATAAAAATAAAGTTTGAAGTAAAAAAAAATAAAAAATTCCAAAATAAAACACTTAGCGATAAAAATAGAAAAAAAAGAAAATCAGATACATTGGGTATTGCCGCATCCGTAACGACCGGCTCTATAAAAATATCATGTGATCCACCCCCTCACCTGTAATAAAATAAAAACTGTGCTAAAACAACAATTTTTTGTCATCTTACATCACAAAAAGTGCAACACCAAGCGATCAAAAAAGTGTATTCCCCCAGACAGTACCAATCTAACCGTCACCTTATCCCGCAAAAATTGAGCCCCTACCTAAGACAATAAAAAAAAAACTATGGCTCTCAGAATATGGAGACACTAAAACATGATTTTTTTTTAATTCAAAAATGCTTTTATTGTTTAAAACTTAAATAACTAAAAAGTACACATATTAGGTATCGCCACGTCCATAAAAACCTGCTGCATAAAAATATCACATGAACTGACTCTTCAGGTGAACACCGTAAATTTTTTAAAATAAAAACGGTGTCAAAAACCATTTTTTGTCACCTTACATCACAAAAAGTGCAATACCAAGCGATCAAAAAGTCATATGCACCCTAGAATAGTACCAATCAAACCGTCATCTCATACTGAAAAAAATGAGCCCCTACATAAGACAGTTGCCCAAAAAAATAAAACAAAAATATGGCTTTCAGAATATGGAGACTCTAAAAAAAAATTTTTTGCAAAAATGCTTTTTTGTAAAACTGAAACAAAACAACCCAAAAAATTTGGTAGTCACATCCGTAACAACCTGCTCTATGAAAATACCACAATTTTGTTACCTTGCTTCACAAAAAGTGTAATATAGAGCAACCAAACATCATATGTACCCTAAAATAGTATCAACAAAACTGCCACTTTATCCCGTAGTTTTCATAATGGGGTAATTTTTTGGGGAGTTTCTACTCTAGAGGTGCATCAGGGGGTCTTCAAATGTGACATGGCAACTTAAAATTATCCCAGTGAAATCTGCCTTCCAAAAACCATATGGCGTTCCTTTCCTTCTGTGCCCTGTCGTGTGCCCGTACAGCAGTTTATGACCACATATGGGGTCATATGGGGGGTTAACTACAGAATCAGGGTAATAAATATTGAGTTTTGTTTGGCTGTTAACCCTTGCTTTGTTACTGGATTTTTTTTTTTTTATTAAAATGGAAAATCTGCCAAAAAAGTGAAATTTTGAACTTTCATCTGCATTTTCCTTTAAGTCTACTTTCACACTCACGTTCTGGCTTTCCGCTTGTGAGATAAGTTTACATTCTAATGCATTCTAACTGGAAAAGAATCTGCTCAGAATGCATCAGTTTGCATCAGTTCAGTCTCCATTCCGCTTTGGATCCAAACAGGAAGTAGACAAATGGGAAATGTAAAGTAATACCTATTTTAGGAGGTATCACTATCTGTTTTAGAAGCCCAAAAATTATAATTTATGAAAATTGCAAATTTAAAAAAAAATTGGGTAAATTTGGTATTTTTTTATAATTAAAAATGAAATATTTTTACTCAAATTTACCACTGTCATGAAGTACAATATGTGACGAGAAAACAATCTCAGAATGGCCTGGATAAGTAAAAGCGTTTTAAAGTTATCACCACATAAAGTGACATGTCAGATTTGCAAATAATGGCCTGGTCCTTAAAGAGGACCTTTCATTACAATAAAAAATCTAAACTAAGTATGCTGACATGGAGAGCAGCGCCCAGGGATCTCCCTGCACTTACTATTATGCCTGGGCGTCGCTCCGTTCTCCCGGTATAGGCTCCGGTATCTTCAGATTTTCGGCTCAACTGGGAGGAGCCTGCTCTTGTTCTCCTGGGCGTCTCCTTCTCCCTGGCCAATCGCAGCACTCGGCACATAGCCTGGGAGAAAAAAACCTCTCAGGCTATGAGCTGAGCGCTGCGATTGGCCAGCACTACAGCCTGGGAGAAGGAGACGCCCAGGAGAACAAGAGCAGGCTCCTCCCGATTCAGCCGAAAATCTGAAGATACCGGAGCCCAGGGATAATAGTAAGTGCAGGGAGATCTTTTTATCATAATGAAAGGTCCTCTTTAAGGTGAAAAATGGCAGGGTCCTGAAGGGGTTAAATAAGTGTTTATGAGGTCAGGAGATCTGAGATAAGAGCTACACATGCTTTTAGATGATGGGGGTCAAAGAAAACAGAAACTGCCAGCCTGCAAACAGACTGATTTTCAACCCTGTTTCTCAGAAACGGTTGAATATTTTTAATAAAGACCTACTGAAAAAAATATTTGTAGCCCAAAATGAGTAAAATGCAATCATAAAAAATGCCTCAGAGGGTGTACATAGCCTTTAAGCCATACAAAGTGCTTTAGTCAGTTGGCAGAAAGCATACACACTAGCTCATGCTCCAGTCTACATAGAGGAAGCATTATTCAATTAGACTATTATGCCACTTGCAGAACTTACGTCAAAGCTAGTGATGAGCGAATCGAAGTGCTCGAAGTTGAAAATTAAATTGGCCACAAAGCCAAATTTCCTCGTGCTTTTTTTAGCAACAAATCAACTTTATCTGAAATGGGGTAAATAAAAAAAAAATCATATTCACCTCAACCGTTTGAGTGCGAAGGGCCTGCCGCCTCCATTTGGATTGAAGTTCCATTTTGAAATCTTGTACACTGTGACATATGACGTCACCATGCCGGACAATGTGATGACATCATCACGCTGTATCTTTAATCAAGATGGCAGTGGTGGCCTCTTCATGATCAAATGGATGAGGTAAGTATGATTTATTTGTATTTTTTTATTATAGACTTTAATATTGTCAATCGCCCCGATTTGAGGGGTACAATGACGGGGATCGACGCAATCACTGATCCCCTTCATTGCACCCACTACTTACAAAGAAATGCGCTTTGTGATGAAGTAATTCATCACATGGCGATTTTTTTTGTAAAATTTGGCGAAGCAAAGAACTTCGCTCATCTCTCGTTCGTCAGAACCCTTCACACTTGGTGATATTCTCAGATCACATGGATATAGGGCTGCAGTAAATGAATATTTTTGTAATCGAGTATTCTATCGATTATATTTCTCGATTCATCGAGTAATCTAATAAGAAAAAGCTACTTAAAATAACGTACGTAATTAGGTATGTATAAAGTTATTGGTTTGAAGGGGTTAATAACTTTATACATGCCTAATGCCAAGGTGCTTCCATTAACCCCTCCAAACCAATAACTTTATACATGCCCATTGGGTTTGGAGGGGTTAATGGAAGCACCTTGGCATTAGGCATGTATAAAGTTATTGGTCTGAAGAGGTTAATGAAAGCACCTTGGAGGTGCCTTCATTAACCCCTCTCTAAACCAATAACTTTATACATGCCAAGGTGGTGCTTGCAGCCTCCATTAACCACTCTCTCTCCATCTGCCTCCCCCCAGCCTCTGATCTGCTTGCCCCCAGCCTCTGATCTGGCCTCCCCCCCCCAGCCTCTGATCTGGCCTCCCCCCCCAGCCTCTGATCTGCCTCCCCCCCAGCCTCTGATCTGCCTCCCCCCCTCCCCCCAGCCTCTGATCTGCCTCCCCTCCCTCCCCCCAGCCTCTGATCTGCCTCCCCTCCCTCCCCCCAGCCTCTGATCTGCCTCCCCTCCCTCCCCCCAGCCTCTGATCTGCCTCCCCCAGCCTCTGATATGCCCCCTCTGGTAACGCAACCCCCCCCCCCTCCCTCCCCAGTATTAATCATTGGTGGCAGTGGCCACAGGGTCCCCCTCCTCCCCCCCATCATTGGTGGCAGTGTCAGTTCCGATCGGAGCCCCAGCAGTGTAATGCTGGGGCTCCGATCGGTTACCATGGGAGCCAGGACGCTGCTTAAGTCCTGGCTGCCATGGTATGTTAGTAGTGAGCAGAGAGCAGCGCATTATACTCACGTGCGCTGTGGCCGCCGGTCGCTCCTTCTCATAGGTCTGTGTGGCGCATTGCTAATGCTGTAAGCATTAGCAATCCGCCGCACAGACAGAAGAAGGAGCGACCGGCGGCCACAGCGCACGTGAGTATAATGCGCTGCTCTCTGCTCACTACTAACATACCATGGCAGCCAGGACTTAAGCAGCGTCCTGGCTCCCATGGTAACCGATCGGAGCCCCAGCATTACACTGCTGGGGCTCCGATCGGAACAGACACTGCCACCAATGATGGGGGGGAGGAGTGGGATATGGCCGGCACATTCATTGGTGGTGCAGTGGCCACAGTCCCTCCCCTCCTCTCTTCCCCCTCCTCCTCCTACTTGGTCTTCAGCGGCAGCCGCGCACAGTGGGGAGGGAGAGACTCCCTCTCCCTCCTCCTCCCTCAGCTGTGCCGGCCGCTCAGTCCTGCCTCTCTGGCTCCGGAGGACACGGAAGCGGTGAGTGAGACGCTTAATTTCACTCCCGCTCCGTGATCACGTGATCTGAACGATTCCTCGATGCAGGGAAACTGCATCGATGAATTTTTTGACTCGATTTAATCGAGTTATTCGAATAATCGTTTCAGCCCTACATGGATAACATTAGGAAAAATATTACCATGCACCCATCCAAGTGCTTCTGTATGACATCTGGATCGGTATCCTTAACACTGAGAACGCTAAGCTCGGCTTTCACCCCATCTAAGACACGCTTGCAATCCAACATCCTCTGTTCAAAGTTGGCCGGTTTCTGGAACAACTGGAACTTTGTATTGACCTCGCGCAGCTTCCTCTACAGAAAGGAAAGGGTTCATCAGAAAATTACATATTTTTACATGGCAATTCTCAATTTTATCTGCGCCATTCATTTTAGCTGCCATAAGGTACACATTCTACTGCACTATTTTACAGACAATGCAGGACAAAAGCGTGCATCTCCAATATGGCCGCCCTGGGAACCTTTTTTAAAATAAAAAAAAATTATACACACCGTGGGAATCTGTTACCATCAACCTCCCTATCAAACTGTGTGCATAGACACATAATTTGGTTCACCTGATTAAAGGGAACCTGTCACCAGGATTTTGTGTATAGAGCTGAGGACATGGGTTGCTAGATAGCCGCTAGCACATCCGCAATACCCAGTCCCCATAGCTCTGTGTGCTTTTATTGTGTAAAAAAACGATTTGATACATATGCAAATTCATCTGAGGTGAGTCCATCGTGAAGGAGCCCAGCACCATCCCTCATCCTCAGAATGTCCTCCTAGCTCCCCGACGTCAGAAAGCTAGAGCGCTGTAATCTCGCGATGCGTGAGCTAGCGCATGGGCATTGTCCTCATAGTGTTCCTTCCTGTGCTGGCATCAGCCTCAGGGAAGGAACTGCACAGATCGCGAGATTACGGCGCTCTAGCTTCCTGACGTCAGGGAACAAGGAGGAGATTCTGAGGATGCGGGATGGTGCTGGGCTCCTTCACGCTGGACTCATCTCAGGTTAATTTGCATATGTATCAAATCATTTTTTTTACACAATAAAAGCACGTGCTGTCCACATCTGTAAGTCCATTCCATTGCCCCACAAAAAGATAGAACATGTCCTATTCTTGTTAGTTTTGCGGACACGGATAAAACATATCTACAATTTGAAAAGAAAATGGTGGCATGGAATCCGTGTTTTGCGCAATTTGTGGACCGCACTACACATATAATCGTGTGCATGAGACCTAACTTTATAAAAAGTACTTTTAAGCCTATTCTGGAGCAGTGCATGAGGCTACAGCAAGTAAGCCGGACAACTTTTTAACTGCAGCCATATTTTTACGGCCAAACTGGAAAATCTAAAATACGATAATATATATCTTTGCAGCAGATAATGGTTGATGATAATCACAATCACAAAGATCTTTCTAAAAAAAAGGGTACAGCACCAGGTTCAGGTGTTTTTATGTTGTTTTTGAAGGCCAAATCAGATAATGATGAGAAAAGGAGATTAACCCTTTAGGGGGAGGGCTCTGGTTACTGACTTTTGGGGGGCTATTGTTACTGGCTAGTGAGGGCAGGCGGGATTAGCCTCAGGGTGTGGGCAGTGGCGGCCATCTTAACTGAATAGTGAGATTGCAGTTTTATGCAGACTGGTTGCTAAGGGCTGAATCTTATTAAATATGTGGTAAATCAAATAGTAACTGATTCTGGAATATCATGTTATTAGTAACTACATATATGAAAATTTAAATTAGGGTCTAAATGTGACAGTTATCCTTTAAGGCTGAACAAAGAAATATATTTCAATTTGTTTTTCCGTCAGCCGCTCATGCAGCCTAAAAGTGGTCGGCCAATATAGTACAAGCCTTGTCTCCGATTATATCTACCTGTAGGATATCCAGTTGGGATCCTCCTCGAGAGGATTTGACCTCCGGAGCCGTCTGTAACGCTGGACGGGCAGTTTTCTTGAGTTCTTCCAGTGCTGCTTCATGGCTATTGATATCAGCTTGGATTTTCTACAATAGAATAATTTCAGACAGTTATCCCATATACATGACTAGGTCTGCGGTGTGTTACCTACTTAAGCTACATAAGCTACATAAGATCAGTGGTTTGATGTCTAATTACAATGAGATAATACATGAATCTTTAACCTAGCGTTAAAGGGGTGGTCCTGGAAAAGATAATGACGACCTATGGGGTGCCCTGCTGTCACTGACGGCAGACCCCCTGCTCAGCAGCTGATGATTAGTGCAGAAAAAATGCTGTCCGTCTCCAGTGGCCTTTCTGTAAGGCCTCATGCACATGACCATCCCATTTTTGCAGTCCGCAAACCGCGGATCCACAGAAAACAGAAGCCGCCCGCCTATTGTAGAAATGCCTATTCTTGTCCTGCTATATTTTTCTTGCGGGGCCACGGAACAGAGCAACTCTGTGTGCTGTCCACATCTTTTGCGGCCCCATTGAAGTGAATGGGTCTACACCCGAGCCGGCACGGATGCGGACCCGAACAACATCATCTCTTAGCAACCATGCAAACAAACTTATTTCAATTCCGTTTTATTTTTATTTTTTACAGGTCCGTATCCGGAACCATTCATTTCAATGGGGCTTGAATAAAAACGGAAAAGACTCTGTGTCCGTATGTCCACATGTATGTTCCGCAAAAATAAATAAATAAATAAAATAAATAGAACATATCCTGGCATTGTTACAATAGATCTGCAAAAAAAAAAAAAAAAATGGATGTAATACGGACGTCACATGGATATCATCCAGTTCTTTTTTTTCCGGATACGTGTTTTGCAGGTCGTGGGCATGAGCCCTAATACACATTTTGGTGCATTTTTCTATTTAATTTAGTGAAAGCTAAGCACAGACCAACAAGTGCAGAAGAATTAGAATTTCACTAATACTTCCCAATTCAGGCGTCCCTTTGGATGGGGTTCCACAATTATTACACTGCATGAGCACACTGCGCCCTCGTGTGAACAGGGCTCTTTGACTTCCAAACGAGCCTCATGATAAAATTGGAGCAAAGGTTTGTAATTGGTTTCCATCGCATTAAATGTGCTCATTGCAGGTACATCCTCACGTGACTGCTGCAGAATTCGCTGTGGATTTAACCCTCTCCATTGCACAGGGTGAATCTGCAGCATACATTTTCTGTGCGGATTTTCATGGCAGAAAATCAGCAGCGGAACGTAGGACCAGTAAAGTGAATGAGATGTACACAGTGTGTATTTTGTATCTGCGTAAACTGACCCGTGGTACGGCTTTTAAAATCCACAGTGTCAACTGTTTGTGTGGATCGACGACCAATGTATTGAGATTTCCCCATAGACTTGAAACAATGAGGTTGTTAAAATCCACAGAAAATTAATTAGGAAATTAAGTAGGAAATGAAGGTTTCCTCTGTGAATTTGGTTTCAGCTAAAGTACAAGGAAACAAGCACATTCACATGTAATCCAGCAGATGGCAGCACAGTGTCAAAAAAAGGAAAAAAAAATCCTTGTCAATCACTGTGTTTAAGGCTCATGAGACCCGCAAGATATGACACTAGATCAGGGATCAGCAACCTTCGGCACTCCAGCTGCTGAGAAACTACAACTCCCAGCATGCACACTTAGGCCTCATGCACACGGCCGTTGTTTTTGTCCGCATCCGAGCCGCAGTTTTGGCCGCTCAGATGCGCAGCCATTCACTTCAATGGGGCCGCAAAAGATGCGGACAGCACTACGTGCGCTGTCCGCATCCGTTGTTCTGTTTCGTGGTCCGCAAAAAAAAAAAATATTACATGTCCAAGAATAGGCAGTTATATTAAAGGCTGTCCGTGCCGTTCTGCAAATTGCGGAACGCACACGGGCGCCATCCATGTTTTGCAGACCGCAAAACACACAACGGTCGTGTGCATGAGGCCTTACTCGGCTGTTCTTGTAAGGCCTTATTCACACAGTCAGTGTTTGGTCTGTGATTTCCATCAGTGATTTTGAGCCAAAACCAGGTGCGGCTCTAAACACAGAACAGGTGCAGATCTTTCCCTTAGACCTTATGTCTGCGGAGGCTCCAAGCCTGGTTTTCGCCACAATCACTGATGGAAATCACTGACGTGTGAATGAGGCATTTCTTCCATAGGAGTGAAAGAAGGATTCTGGGAGTTGTAGTTTCAGAACAGCTGCAGTGCCAGAGGTTGCTGATCCCTGCACTAAATACATGAGTCTGAATTAAGGGATCCCTAATTTCAGAGAAAAGTACAACATTAACCTGCGTCAAGGAGAAAATGTATCTGCATTCCAATTTCGACAGTAGACAGTGAATAAAGAAGTCCCCGAGGAACGCCTCACCTCCTCCCAGGGACAGAAATAAGGGATTGAGTTGAGATGAAGACATTAAAGACATGGCTGAGATACCTGAGCCTCCTGAGGTAATCGCACGGCATCCACCCTATCGGTCAGGTATGTGGTTAGCTGTTTGTCCAGCTCTTCTAGGGATTCCTGCAGCGCTTGCAACATATGATCACTCTCGCGCAGTGTCTGCAGGTGCCGCTCCAACAAAATTTGCCGGTTCACTGCCTGAGGGGAAAGAATATCCTCAGAATTGTAATCCAGCTTCATAATCCTTACACAACTTTCAAAGTCACCTTCCCTAAAGCCAAACTCCACCTCCATGCCGGTATGCTGTTCCCGCAGGAAAGTCTATGGACTGCCTTCCCAGGGAATGTGCTGATACACAAGATAAGGACCTTTATAACTAAACAAGGCTCTGGAGTGATAGCTCTGTAACCATCAGAGAATACTGCGGATGGTATGAAAGTGAATAATCAGTAATATAATAAAAATCTAAAATATATAATAAAAAACTGACTGTCTCCCTTTATTTCTAGAAAAATCTGACATAAAAGTCATGAAAAATGCACAGTTTTGACAAGTCTATTATAAAATATTGAGAAACTGGGGGAACTGGGGGGGGCAAAGGAGGCCAGGGAGCAAAGAAGCTGGGACCCGGTGGAGGAGAGCAGGTAAGTATGCTTCTCTTTTTCAGGTCTAGCTTGCCAAAAAAAATAAAAAATAAAGTGGCTAACTCCTTTATCTCTGAATTTAAAGGGGTTTTCTGGGATTTTAATATTGATGTCCTATCCGCAGGATAGGTCATCAATATCAGATCGGCGAGGGTCCGACACCCAGCAACCCCGCCGATCAACTGTTTGAAGAAAAGGCTGTGCTCCATGGGCCAGCCCCTCAGTGCACCTCAGCATTCCAGTGCAGCCGGGACCCTCAGTGCACTGAAGACCTAATTTGCATAAATAATAAAAAGCATTTTTTTTCTCCAAAATTCCACAACGGAGCTTCTCTAGAACATCAAAGGTCAGGAAATGAATGGAAATGATAGACAGGACTGCTACTGGATAGTAATAACTTCTGCACTTACTAAATGACTTAGCGCCTCATATTGGGCATTAAACACCTCCAGCTTGTCACTGATGATGTCATCTAATATCCCTCCGTCAATCAAGGTTTGACCAAGCTCACGGATCTGAGTTCTGTTATCTGCTGGATGTCGTAGGATTGACTCTAATGTCTGGAGAATGAGAGACGAGAACTGCATGAGATAAATCAGCTCAAGAGTTTACTACAAGGAGCGAAAAATAGTAAATATAATTTACTTTAAAATAATATTTAGTATGAAAAATCTACAAGTAGAAACATGAGAAGTAAATTCATGGAGAAGAAAGCTAGAAGCCAATAATCCCAAAAATGTTCAAGTGACCAGTCAACCGAATGGGAAAATAAACGTCAGTGGTCACACTAAAATATTTGAAACAATTAAAAGGTATGTCCACCTTCAAAGAGGTTTCGAGACATTGGTTGCATACCACATAGGTGTGGGTCCCTCTCTCTAGAATGGGGTCCCCAAAGTAAATGTGCAGACACCTTCATATCACTTCTATAGGAGTTCTGAAAACAGGTGAGCGCCGGCTCGGCTATTTCCGGCCGTCCCATAGAGATGAATAGAGAGGTGGCTCTGCATCAGGTGTGTTCACTATATACTTAGATGGGACTGTGAATACAATCTCATTCACTTGGGGGGCCCCACTCTAGAGATAGGTGCGGATCCCACCTCTGGGACCCCTGCACCTATCTAACATTGGTGGTATATCCTAGCGACATACCTCCAATGTCTCAGATAACATAACGCCGATTTCAGGACTCCATTTACCCTTAGGCCGTGAACAAGGTCTGGGATGGACCGAAACGTTGGCCAATTACAGTGAAAACAATTCGGATGAAATAAATATTGGATTAATTTGCATTCTATAACGGAGTGCCGAGATTTTTTGTACACTACAAAGTTGGGACAATACCCCATCACAGAGCACCAGGCTCGAAAACTGGTGGAGTGCCAACCATCCAGCATTATTTCAGATAACATAACCGCTTTAATAATGTATCCTCACAATAGGTCATCTATAACTGATGATTAGGGGTCTGACTCCCGCCACCCCCAATTGTTCAAAGGTGCTACGGTCCTGCAGTAAGTGATGTGGCCTCTTCTTAAGTCAGTGACGTCACATTCATTCATTACTATGTACAGCTCAGCCCCCTTCATATCAATGGGCCTGGGCTGCAATACCAAGCACAGCCACGATACAATGAACAGCGCTGTGCTCAGTATGCTGTGAGGAGGACACAGCACGCTACAGCCTCCTCAAACAGCTAACTGGTGGCAGTGTCAGAATCCCACCGATCAGATATTGATGACCCATCCTAGAAAACTCCTTTAAAACCTATTTTTGATTGTTCCAATGCCTTCTAAATAGAAATCTAAGAAAAAACAAATCTATCCTTCCATCCACAGCTCTTCTCATTGTAGTAAAAGGACACCTTGGTCATTGATATATCTTTCGCATTAAGTAAGAACGAGAATCCAGCACTGCGGTCTCTGATAAAACTTTATTTAGAAGATTACATGCAGGAAGAAACTTGACGCGTTTTGGGCTGTTCATGCCCTTTGTCAAGAGATTTGACAAAAAGCATATACAGCCTGAAATGCGTAAAATTTCTTCCTATGTGTAATCTTCTAAAGGGTACTTTCACACTTGCGTTTTTCTTTTCCGGCACTGAGTTCCGTCAAAGGGGCTCTATACCGGAAAAGAACTGATCAGGCATATCCCCATGCATTCTGAATGGAGAGTAATCCATTCAGTTTGCATCAGGATGTCTTCAGTTCAGTCGTTTTGACTGATCAGGCAAAAGATAAAACCGTAGCATTCTACGGTTTTATCTCCGGCGAAAAAAAAACCTGAAGACTTGCCTGAATTTTTTCCCATAGGAATGTATTAGTGCCGGATCCGGCATTCAGAATACCGGAATGCCGGAACTGTCCTTCCGGTCTGCGCATGCGCAGACTGAAAAAAAAAGGTGAAAAAAAATAAATGCCGGATCCGTTTTGCCGGATGACACCGGAAAGACGGATCCGGCATTCCAATGCATTTTTTCGACTGATCAGGCATTTTTAAGACTGATCAGGATCCTGATCAGTCTTACTAATGCCATCAGTTTGCATACATTTTGCCTGATCCGGCAGGCAGTTCCGGCGACAGAGCTGCTTGCTGGATCTCTCTGCCGCAAGTGTGAAAGTACCCTAAGTATTCGGTTTTATCAGAGACGGCAGTGCTAGTTTCTTGCTCTTATTTTCTGTTGGAGCTCTACCTCACCGTGCACACCAGTTAGCTGAGCCCTGCAGGGTAGAGCTGGTAACGGGGGTTACCCATTTGCATATCTTTCCCATAAACATAATATCCTGTATGTCCAAGCGCTTGTTCACATTGCCGCTACTCTTCTGGTATAATTTCCCTTTTTCTGCTCAATCACATTGGCAGAAGAACAAAAATAACAGAAGTGTCAGACTGGACTGATGACGGACATCAATGGCACCCAATGGACTACTCTAACTATAATGGGGTCCATTGGCTTTCCGTTATGTCCATAATTTTACTAACCATTATGTCCTATTTTTTTTTTTACCCGATTCTAAGATAGAGGCCCCTAATTCAACCTCCAATGCAAATGTGAACACTACCAGGGGGAGCCTGTGTATGTATACCACCATAGACCACATCACAAACGATGGACTCTCCCAGTGACCAAACATTAGCACAGAATATACTGGAAAAGAAAAGTTTTAGATGACTCTTGCCAATAATACTCCTACCTCCAATTCTTCATTAACAGTTTCCACTTTATCAGGGA
Source organism: Bufo gargarizans (assembly GCF_014858855.1). Taxonomy (NCBI): domain Eukaryota; kingdom Metazoa; phylum Chordata; class Amphibia; order Anura; family Bufonidae; genus Bufo; species Bufo gargarizans. Next base: position 390,259,900 of record NC_058083.1, on the reverse strand, counting down.
GGACTGCAGTGTTCTGTATCCGTTCTTCCAATGTATTTAACCATGCTGTCTCCAGATTGAGGAAATGAAGAAGCTCTATCCAGCAGGACCACACTTCCTACAAGAGAGCAGATCCACAAGGCTGTAACACTCAGAATTCTCAAGGCCTATCCAAAACCCATGAGGATTCGCGATTATTGTTTTCGCATAGCTACATTCTCAGGAAACAATACTTCTATCCTACTTCTGCTTCACATAAAGCCCCGTGAAGGTGTCTTTACAACTTCTAAACCAAGAAATATCATTTACTTGAATGGTAGTGAATCTCATTAATAGATCAATTGGCATCAGGGGACGCTTTCCTGCCAACCTCAATCAGTGCTAGAATTTAATCTGGATAACTGACGTTTTTCAGGAAACATTATTTTTCTAAATAAAGGTCATATACAAGGTTGTATAGAGCAGAATATTGGTGCTAATCCTTGTTTAAAAAAAAAAAAGAAAGAGTTTTTTTTTTTTTTTTAAGAGTTTTCTGTCATAGAAGAATACTGAAATCTACGGTAGCCAGGGGCTGGTGTTGATTTTAGTTGAGGCGCATGGACTGCCTAGTGCCGAATGACGGGGTGCATCCGCGTCATAAATTAGGCGTAGCATCTGGCAGCGCAACTGGTTATCACAGCCTAGTGTATGCCACTGGGCTATGATCAATCTGCCCCATACACTGTGTTATGTCTTCATACTTACTCACATGTGAAAAGGCAAACTCGCAACATTTAAGCCCCCCTCCCCAGGAACATCCCAAAATACCTAAGAATGTCCCTAAAACACATACACACCTTTAAATGGGAAATGCAAAAAGCATGCCCCTTTTATGGCCCGCTTTTTGGGATTGTCCTGGCAGAATCAGGACTTGCCAAATAACTGTAGGGCCTGAGGACGTGCTGCTATTCAAGTCCTGTGGATACTTCATCAATACCTTTTAGGACTTGCTCCTTCCTCTAAAATGGAGAACACCTGTGCATTTGTGGCTGCCCTTGATTAATTTCTACAGTTCCGAAAATAGCCGAACATTGGCTAGATAAATCTCACTGGCGTAAGTTATAGCTGAAGTCTACAACAGTCCCTGGCTGGCGTAGACTTCAGTTTCTGGCACATGGCAAGACAGGGATGCAACAAATTTATTAAGACACATCTGCCTCTTAATAAATTAGGCACATCTCATGCCAGCACAGGGAGATCAAGACTGGCATATGGGTACGCCAGACTTGATAAATGTCCCTCAGGGTGTTTCAAAAAGAAGGACCCAATTTGAAATCGATATACCTCTGAAATCATGGACTGCCCATGGATGAAACCCTTACCACTTCAAAGGAGGGGTCATAGAGTTTCAAATAATTACAGCTACAACAACGGCTAGCCTCAGTCATTCGCAAGAAGGTTTAACCACGAGGCCAGGATGCAAATGGTACAGACTTTATGTGCAAGTCACAAAGGAAAGTATGTCGAATTTACTGATGCAATGTTACAGAGGATCTTCTTACCGCGATTTTGAGTGATGGACCAACATGTCATCCAAGTGGTAAAGTTAACATTCACAATGTGCACACAAAACTCTAGAGCAGTGGTCCCCAACTAGTGGCTCGGGAGCCACATGTGGTTTGCGATACCCCTTCTGTGTGGCTCGCCATGAGTTATGACCATATGTTATGGCAATTGACATTTTTGTAGACCTTTCCTAGATTTACCACCAAACAGTGCCAATTTGGGCAGTATAATACTAGTGTTAAAGTGCACACTAAAATATTTATCAGAAAATGTTTGCAATTTTAATGCTTTTTTGTTTCTCCACATTTAACATTTCTCTCCTCTATTTCTGAATTGCCTGTTGCTCCAGACCATCACTGATGTTGAATGTGGCTCACAACATACAAAAGGTTGGGCACGCCCCGGTAGAGCATGGTCATAAAAGTAATTTTTGTGCCACCATTAGCAACTAATCTGGTTGACCTCAAAAAGAGAATTGTGGCAGCGGTTACTTCAGTGGAAGAAGATACTTTGAGGGGCGTTTGGTACAGCTTCCACTATTGTCTCAATGTTGTCAGTACAGCAGGCAGAGGGCACATAGAGTATTTCAAAATGGTTACAAAAACCTGAGAACTCATTAAACCATTTGTAACCTCGTGGTAATTATAACTTGTTGCCATTGTGAAATATACTGCTATGAAATCGGGTCCATCTTTTTGTAAGACCCTATATAACTGTTTTAGAGTGATGCGACAAACAAACCCAATGGACAGAAACCTACCTCTAACGTGTGGCACTTCCCTCGGATTCTATTGCATAGAAGTTGATAATTGTCCAGAACATCTTTTAGCTCCAATGTCAAATCCTGGCCACCAGCTGGTTTCTTGGCAGCCATAGCCATAATGTTATCTTTCAAGATCTTAACTCGCACTTCTTTCTGCAACACATCCTCCTTGGCTCTCTTTAAACGTAAACAATATCATTTTTTTAAATTATATTAACACGTGAGGTCTATGTCTTGCAAGGGTTTGCAAGAAAAATGACAAACATTCAAGAAAAGTATACGAACATTAGAAATTATCAGTAAACAGCTATAGCTGTAGCGAATGCTTAGTATCAAACCACTGAGAAGGACAATAAACCTTCTCAACCTTTTTTCATAAACCTGTGGAGAACATTGAAAGATTAATCTTAAGAAAAAGATCACAGCACCTCTAATTAATATCTCCTTTCACTGTACATGAAAAAATTACCATACACTGAGATATATCAAACCATTCACAGTCAAAGCTACAGTTAAGCACATTAAGTTAAAAACGCGTAAGCCTATGGTAAGTTATGTCAACTTATATAAAGGTTGATTTTAATAAAGAGGTGCTGGTTTCTTTCCTGTACCAACATAGGGAGTAATTTATTAAGACCGGCGAATATATACGCTGGTCTTAATACCCCAGCGCTGGCGGCAGATGCGCCTAAGTTATGTACTGGCGCAGGCCTCCACATAACTTTGGTGCTTGGTTCCACCGGCCCTGAGACATGGTTTAAACTACTAAGCTCCCTTAAAGGCATAATTTAAGACCATTTTCCACACCATAAAGTGGCATGGAAAATGCTAAATGAAACAGACCGCCCTCTTCCCCGCCCACGGCAAGCCCTCCTTTTTCCGCCACCTTGGAAATGGGAAAAGGCGCAGATTTTCTCCTCAAAACCCATTTGAGACAAAATCTGCACCTAAACTACACCAAAAAGTGGCGTATATTTCACCATAATTTTTGGAAACAACATTAAACCTAGAATATGTTGAGTTGTTGGTCAGGAGTCTGACTAATCCCATTTCTACATTTGAAGTGAAGTTACTTACTTTCATTTCTTCCACTGCACTCTCAAGCTCTTCTGGAGACTTGTACTCAAAATCCTTTTCCAAATATTCCTCTTCGGCTTGTGTCATCCATTCTTGCATTTCTGCCAAGTCTTTCTTCAAATTTACAGCCTTCTCTTGACTTTCAGACAGCCTGTTCATCTGATGAATTACCTAGGAAGGAAACAGAAGCAAATATGGAGTAATGCTGGACACTTTAGAGGGGGTTTTATCACACCCTTCAGAACTCTGTGTGCAACAAAGTTGAAAAGTGGGGCGTTTTATGAATGTTTTCGCATTCTTACACCACTCATTCCAGTTTTGAAAAGTGAGCGTGGTCAGCTAGATTAACGAGTTTCTCTCCAGATTTTATCATAGGTACTTTTTTACAAAGCTGCAAAAAAAGTCGCTAAAATAAAGCCACTCCAGTAGGGGGTCGGTTTATAGATGGTCCAAATGTGACAAACAACCATCAACTTTTGTTAAATTTCAACGGAGACTCAAGGAAAACTGACTTCAACTACATAGTATTCTACACGAAAGCAAGCAAAAGAATATTATTAGTAATACAATTTTTAAAAATGTTTATAATTTATTCAAAATGAATTGCCAGTCACTGTATAATTATAGGGGGTCGTTTATCACACAGAAGTACTATGTATTTCTGGCGCAGATTGCCACGCAAAGATCCTTTCCGCAGCAGTCTGCGACTTCTCCCCGCTCACTCCTGGTCAAAAAAAAACGGGGCGTGGCATCGGAAAACGTTCTAAATGTAGTCTACGCTACTCTACTGAAAAAGTGCCCTTGTGTTGCAGGCTTACTCACTAATATTCTCATAATGAGAACAGTTACAGCAGAACTGATTTTTGTTTTTTATAATTCTCAGAAATATCTGAAGGCAGTCGATATTATATATTGCGCAAATCGACAGTCAAGGGACCTGTTGTACTTATCTGTAAATAAGTTTCATGTAACAAGACAAAAATGTGACTGCTACCGACAAGAGTAAAAACTGTCCAAATCAACCAAAAGGTTTGCTAACGTATTAATAAGTATCTGGTTGCTCTTCTTAATCTCCTATATGCGACCTGATGCATGTTCTCTAGTACATCTCAGCTTTATAGTAGATGTCTCTTTTACCTGTTTACTTAGCCTCTCCCACTGTGCCTGCTGGTCAGCGAGTCTCGGCACTACCCACGTATAGATCATGGTATCTGAGTGGTTCTTGAGTCCCGATTCTGCTTCGTTTAACTTGCTTAAACATCCTTCCACAGCTTCCATTTCGTTCACGAGAGCCTAGAAAGATGGGAGCGAAAACAACATGAGTCATCTGGACAACACAAAAATAGGCTCCAGTCCTAAGAGGCTGAAGCAAGCCAACTCTATTTGTGTAAGGCACATCCCCGATCTGAACCGGGTGCTATTTTTACAGCTGGTGTTGTCATTGCAATTTCCATTCACAAATACCTGCGCAATGTAAAATGTAAGAGATCACTTCCAACCAATGAACGATGTGGGGTTGAAAACTACAAAACAACTAACATATAAAATCTATCAAAATGTCTCGTTTTATATACAAGCTCCCTTCTCTTCTATTAGACAGTCAAGCACTTGGCAGTCCCTCAGAAGTGAACGAAATGGCGGTCAAAAATGTACCCCACCGTTCCATCTACACAGGGGACTTGAGACTCCTCGTGATTCGTGGTGGTCCCAGCAGTCGGGACCCCAGCGATCATACCTTTTATCTCCTATCGTGGTGATAGGTGATAAATACTATTCATGGGAAAGCCGCTTTAACAAATGTACGGTTGGTAGGCTTGTATAAATTGGACTTACTAAAAATGAAACAGAAAACAAACCGTGAAAATATATAACAAAAATCTTAAAAACATGAAACTCAATAAATACACTGAGCTTGTTTTACTCATTTTCTAAAGACATATCGCATTCCGAAAGCATATTAAGTATACAGAATCTCCATGACAAAAAGACCCTTCTAAGGAATGAAGTGTTCCCATCACTCAGTACAGTGGAATACATTACCATGCACTGGTCCAGCTGCCTCTGTAGCCCTTCTGAATCCTCTGAGGCTGTGTGTTGGTTCAGAACAAAATCCTTTGCCTCACCGATCCATTTCTGTACAGATTTGGACTCGGTCTGATTAAAAAAGAAAACATAAGAGATGCTATCACATGACCCACTTCAGGCAGGTAACTAATAACATAGTTATTTACTAAATAGTCTTTACTAAACATGATTTTTACATATGTTATTGGTTACCTTCAGTGAAAAACTACACTAAATCACTAAATTAGCAATTTTCATTCCTTCACTGATTCAGACCTCCTCATATGCAGTTTGCAGGCTCTTTTTTCTCATGTGAGTGAGTCTCTCCCAGTAATGTTTTGTGTCCAGGATGCTTCTACTTTTACTAGCTTTCATATATTAGCACAGCTTCATTCCAGTACTGCTTTCCCCATCTACTGCCTATAGGAGTTCTCATCTTCCTGGGGCTGGAGAATATGTGATGGCTGCAATGGGTGCTTTAGATTCTCTCTATTACTTTCTCTCTGTTCTGATTAATTTTTCCCTTCCTTGGTCGCTCAGCATCTATTATCCAACGCGTTTCCCATGTGTCTCCTGCATGCTCACTATTTGCCCCTAATAAGTGAAACAAGTTTAATTGTACAGTAAGGCACCCTTAACAGCTGGGTCCAGTAGCTACTGTCCTCCACTGATAAATACAGGGGAGTCAAAATGTAAAGGTACCACTGCCAGGAAAGAAAAGTATAAGGGTCCATTCACATGTCCGTAGAATGGGTCTGCACCCGTTCCGCAATTCTGCAGAACGGGTGCAGACTCATTCATTCTCAATGGGGACGGAAAGGATGTAGACAGCACACATTCTGCTGTCCGCATCCGCATTTCCGGTCTGCTGCTCCGTACTTCCGGTCCACGGCTCCTGAAAAAAAATTAACATGTCATATTCTGCAATAGCAGACAAGAATAGGCATTTCTATAGGGGTGCCGGCCCAGTGTATTACGGACTTGTGAGTGGACCCTTACAGAGAGTCCATTGCATGGATGCCAAATATCCTCTGGAACCACTAGGTGCAGAGTAAGCAGCTCTCAGCTTTAGCTAACATAGGGTCCAGATCAGTTGACCCTTCTCCGCTAAATGGCAAATGGCAACATGGTCCTACATTGATTTGTAGGCCTCACAGTTCAACAATATCTTATTGGCTCCTTTCCGACAAACTCTTATGAAACTTATTTCGACACTAGCTCTTTGAGATCCAGCAGGCTGTCCCGGCAGGCGCAGCAGTTTTCATCCTGCCGAGAATTGCCGGGTTGCCGGATCTCCACTGATTCCCATTATAGTGAATGGGGCCGGAAGGTGTCAGGTGGCGTCTGGCAGTGCCAAACCCAGACATCTCCAGCGTGGAGCAGCCCGCCGGAGATGGTAAACGCTAATTTGAAACAGGCCTAACAAAGTTACTTTGACCGAACGTATTAAATGTCTTTGTTATTAGGCTAAAGCTATACCAATGCCAAAGTTATCAAACGGCATTAATTCTTTTATCCTTGAAAAGTCTTTCAGACTTCTGTCATCTCTAAGAACAAAGAAATGAACAGAATTATCATTGTTATCAAATTTCCATTCAATTGGGGGCAATTAATTCAAATGATATGCAGCCAGGTATATGAAAGGAATCTAGTCAGAACATGGTATTTCTCGTTCTGATGCACAAAGGCACTCGCCAGGAGAGATGATAATAAAATGACAGAAAGCAAATTGTCATATGTGTATTCTACTTGACCTAACTATGAAAACAACATCAGGGAAATCATTTCACCCCCAGTAAATGTCAGCAGAGAGGTTTGTGCTAGATTTCCATGAGCATGAAAAAAAGACTTGAAGGACTTGCTTATTTTGCTTCTTAAAATCTCCCACAATCTGGTCACTGAGTAGGTATTTTTGTCGCTAATTGTATAAAAACCAGGGAATTCTTTGTCACGGCCTTATTCACACGTCAGTGCTTCCATCAGTGATTTTGAGACAAAACCATGAGTGAAGCCAACAAAGAAATATAGTATATGGGAAAGATCTGCACCTGGTTTTGGCTCACAATCACTGATGGAAATCACTGACGGAACACTGACTGTGTGAATTAGGCTTAAAGGGGTTTTGCCATCACAGACAATGGGGCATATCACTAGGATATGCCCCCATTTTCTGATAGGCGCGGGTCCCACCTCTGGGACCCGCACCTACAACGAGAATGGAGCGGGGAAAGTAGCGAAGGGCGCACTGCACATGAGCAACCGCCCTCAATTCATTTCTATGGGGCCACCAAAAATAGCCGAGCGCTGCCTCGGCTATTTCCGTCTGCCCCATAGAAATAAATGGAAGCGGGGGCCACGCATGCGTGGTGCGCTCACATTCACTTGTATAGGAGCAGCGCTTAGTGGTGGCCGGACCCCAGGAAACCTGGGATCCTCCAGCCAGAACTCTCCCTACTCCGTTCTCGTTGTAGGTGGGACCACCTAGCAATATGCCCCCATTGTCTGTGATGGGAATACCCCTTTAAGGCTTATATACATGGGACTGTGGCTCCCTACAATCTCCAAGCTGTAAAGAGTTCTAATGAAACACTCATAAAAGTGTGTGAGACCCTACTGTACCTCCACAGACCTATGATTTCATACCGGGGAATACAAAAAATTATCCTGTCGGAATCTGTAGTACCTGTGCGCACATATCAGATGCAGTATTACAGATGTATTTTTTCCTACAAGTATTGTTTCCAAGTGATAAAATCTCTGTAATAAAGTACTGTATAGAGCAGGGGTGCACAACGTTTCCTGGTTGGGGGCCACATTGCCAGACTGAACCAATGACGAGGGCCGCAATTAAAATTTAAAGGTGTATTAACAACTGAAATATTGTACTTATGGCATGTTGAACACACATTATATACCATTAATGTCTAGTTACACTTCTAGGACTCCCATCTAATGGGAGAAATACATAAAAAATGCATGTGAGCAGCCACAAGACATAGGCATACATGTCTGTTACCAGATGGTTGGGGGCCGCACAGAATAGTATCAAGGGCCGCATGTGGCCCCCGGGCCGCAGGTTGTGCACCCCTGGTATAGAGGCTTAATATGTATGAAGTACAGAGACACAGGAACTCTGTGCCAACTTCACATGCTCTACTCTAAACAGCTCTGATTTGTCAAAGCAAGGACTCCACACCATCTTTGAAGATGTCTTGTGGTATCTGGCACCACATCATAAGCATAAAATTCTTTAAATCTCATAATTTGAGTGAAAGGCCCTCAATGGAGTTGCCTCTTTTTTTCCCGGCACATCCTACAGATCCTCAATTGGTTTGAGATAATAAGTTCAACACCATTCCTGAACACCATTTGCAGTGTGAAAGGATGTATTGTCCTAACAACAACAGCTACTAGCATTAGGGCACAACATCTTCTTGTTTAGATAAGTGGTAAATTTCAAAGTAACATCCCAATAAAGGTTTCCCAGCAGAACATTTCCCAGAGCATCTGCTGCGCTATTTATGCGATACTCATACACCGTGCCTTCAACATGATGTTAAAGAAAATGTGATAAAGTGTTGGCTCCCAACAGTTGTCCTTGGACCCACAAAACCTGCCATTTTGGAGATGGTCTTGAACCAGTCATCTAACCATCACAAATTGATGCAGTTGATTGGACCTTACACATGCCCATTTTCCATGTTTTCAACACATCATCTTAAAGAACTGACTGTCAACTTGCTGCCGCACCTATTATAACCAGATAATCAATGTTATCAATGTTATGGCTGATCGGCATATACACATATTTTTGCATGGATGATACAAAGATCTTCTTCATATCTCAGCTTGTTTCATTCCCTGACATAAAGTGATGGCTTAAAGTTTGCCTTCTTAATCTTATTAGGATCCCATTTTTCTTTACCTCAAATGCTTTTAGTTTGGAGGAAATGTCTTCTAGAATGTAGATGTGGTCAGCACAGAGGCTTTTCAGCTTGCTCCATTGCTCTTCTATGTCTCTACACTCATTCATGTAGACTACCGTTTTGTCTTCCGGGGCTCGCTTCTCAAGTAACCTGGTTTCGGCATACAGCTTGTCAATACATGGTTTTTGGCTTTCTAATGTCTGTGTAAGAGTCTGATAAAAAATAAGGATTGGATTTAAATGTTAGGATTGTATATATGCTTGTTAAATATTTTGCTGAATAAGAGAATAAAGGATAGAGAGAAAGATAGATAGATAGATAGATAGATAGATAGGATAGATAGATAGAGATAGATAGAGATAGATATAGATAGATAGATAGATAGATAGATAGATAGATAGATAGATAGATAGTGTGGCAATGTGGACAGTGATGTGTACGGTGAAGCCCTGGAAGGGGTGTATATCTCACCTAGGTGAGATAAGTAAAGTCCAGGAAGATGGCGCTAGCTTCAGCAAACCTAGTTGCTGAAGCTATTTTCTTTATTTATTCAGGGCTCAATTCTATTGGATTGGGATTGTAGGTTTGGCAGTGGAACCTCCCAATCCACCTCCTCATTCCAGGGCATGTTTTCCTTTCACCTGAAGTGATCGCAGGTGAGGCCTGCTGTAATCAGGCTGACATAAAACACCTCCCACTGTGTCAGTCTGGGAGGGAGAGCGAGAGTGTTTTGGGAAGCAGAGGCTCTGCGTGTGGTCTCTGTCAGGAGGACTGAGGGACCACAAGGCTTTGAATAGCCTGGAGTTTGGGGGACCACGCGACGCCTGCAGTGAGAGGGTTGTACAGCCACAGTCAGGTGGACTTCTGGGCCCTAGTTCCCCAAAAGGTACTCGTATAGTTACAGCCTGGAGGCTGCTGGATTGCTGTTGGCTGAGGAAAGCCACATGTGATGTCCATGTGTGAACTGTGCTTTACTAGTGAGGTAGGGACGTTTTTTGTTTAGGTAGTGCCTAGACGGGCAGGAGTTTATTTGTATTCTAAGTGTTGGCGGTGCGGGAACCTCACCCCACCCAGTGATGTATAACTGGACTATCCTGTATGAGAACAGTGCCAAAAATAAATGCACAGTTTGGACATGAAAACCCGTTGTCTGGCGAGATATCTGTGAGTGTAACCCCCTGAAAAGAGACAATCCCTTACAATAGATAGATAGATATTTAGATAGATAGATAGATAGTAGAGAGATATATAGATAGAAGATATTTTCATTTAGCAATACAGAACATAAAAGACACATTACAAAAAGTAAAAGTTGGTAGAGATGTAGTTTCTATGGCAACACAGTGTTGTGCAGTAGGGCACACACCTTAAGGCAGTAAGGTGACCCCTATGGCTATGATAAAGAATAACTTGATCGTAATAATGAACCTATTATCCTCTGCAGATAAAAACTCAAGCACTTGTATGAGGATTGAATATCTAACTATGAAAAACACACTTACAGCACATACTGTACACAAATTTATACTGGACAATAGGAAGCAGTTTCGCTTAAGTAATAAGATTATTTTATATTTTTTCACTAGCTTTTAGCTAGAATTTTTGAATTACATAAAAATTGAAAATAACAAGACTGGTGTTGTATGCTGCCAGAGTGTCATGGTGAGTGCCATGGTCAAAAGTAAGAAAGAAAAGAGCTGAAGACCACTCAGGACCAGAGGTAAGAGAGTTATCTTCTGACAATCTAATAGATACTAAAAGGGTTTACCGAAACTTTTATACTGATGACATATTGTCTGGATAGGTCATCAGAATCTGATTGGTGGGCTTAGACAACCAGGATCTCAGCTGATTAGATGTTTGAGAAGGCACCGCTGTTCGCAGTAGCGCCACAGCCTTCTCGCAGCTTTGCCTAAGCCATGTGATGTCACAGGGCCTAGGCGCTTGGAGTCGCGATACCAAGCACAGCCGCTATACAATGTACAGTGCTGTGCTCGGTGAGCTGAGAGAAGGTTGCAGCGTTACTGCAAGCGCCAATGCCTTCTCAAACAGCTGATTTATGGGGGTCCCAGGTGTCAGACCCCCCCACAGATGAGATGCTGATGATCTATCTAGAGGCTAGGTCATCAGTTTAAAACTCTTGGAAAACCCCTTTAAGGCACCTCTACTGATAGTGGTAATAAAAAGAAACGCTAAACGCTTGCTAAAACTCACCTTAGCCTGTTGTAGAGCCACATCTACATTTATGGGATCACAGAGGCCTGTCAATTGTGACTGTAATTTGTGTTGACAATCCATTAAGATTTCTTTTAAAGCTTTCCGGGTGTCTACGTACTGTTGGCTGGGTTGGTGTTCCAGAGCTAGAGGAGGTGAAATACAATCATGACATTTTTACGTTCTTATGGGCTATACTGGTTAAGTGGTAATGCATATATCTTATATTTTGACAGTCCCCGCATATACAGTAATTGGATTTAGAAAAAAATATAACCATTAACCCACCTTTTTGAAACTGTTCAACTTCTCTTTCCATTTGACCCTTCACTCGATCATAGTGGCCAGTGATACTGTTAAGGCTACCTTCAAGAAAAGTAGGGGAGGCTGGCTGGGAACCGAGTGAAAATGCTTTTGATCTCAAATCGTCCACTTCTAAGTAGAGGTCTCGGAATCTGTCAAGCCGTAGCTGTGAATGAGAATATCCCATAAGAATGTAGTATGGGTAAAACAGTAACATTATACAAACACAACTGGGAAACAAATGGGAAACTTAAATGGTGACTTATGTTTCATCTTTTCAGCTGCAGATCCACTGATCCCCAAGCTCCTGTCATCCATGATGGCCGCACTGCTTCTCGGCCTACCTGATTACCCTGTGCATCTGGTAGTCCAGAACACTTCCTGCTTGTCCAGCCCTGCTCTTTGATTGGCCAATCCAAGGACAACAGGAAGTGCCTTGAACAAGAGTTGCTTTACCACATTTGAAATAACTTTACAATCCAATGCTATAGTTATTGAGAGACGTCCTCTGTCTAGAACTATGTTTAGAAAAATCTGATTAATAAAGCAAGCTGAGCTGGACAACAGGAAGTGCCTTGAACAACCAATGGTAGCATAAGAAGTGGTGCAGCCATCTTGGATGGCAGAAGAGGAGCCCGGGAACTGATGGATCTGCAGCTGAAAAATGACAAGGAGGGCACCAGGTAAGTGTTCGGTTTGTATATGATTTCCCATTCTTGAACTAGAGAGTCGCTTTGCCATATTTTAAAGAGGACCTTTCACCCCTCCTGACATGTCTGTTTTAATAGCTTCATGCATTCCCCATGTAATAACAGTTCTGGAGCCTCTATTCGTATGGCTCTATGTTGTGCCATTCCTTTATTATTTGCACTATAAGTTATGAATGAATTGCTATTGGCCTTCAGTAAGGGTACAGAGGGGAGGTAACCAGTTGAGGGGGTGTACCTGCACAGTCTGACTCTATCCAATCAGTGCTGGTATATTCAGACTGTGCAGGTACACCCCCCAACTGGTTACCTCCCCTCTGTACCCTTACTGAAGGCTAATAGCAATTTATTCATAACGTCTAGTAGAAATAATAAAGGAATGGCACAACATAGAGCCATAAGAATAGAGGCTCCAGAACTAATATTACATGGGGAATGCATGACGTTATTAAAACAGGCATGTCAGGAGTGGTGACAGGTCCTCTTTAAATGACTTTAGAATCCAATGCTGCAAATGCTATACTGTAGTCATTGAGAGATGGCCTCTGTCTAGAATTGTTTAGAAAAATCTGATTAATAAAGAAGGCTGAGCTGGAAAATGAATGGCACAGCACAACTACTATGCTGGTTGACAGAAGCCATACTGGGGCCATCACCCCCAGGGTCCCATTGTACAAAATGTGTACCATCTGGTATACCTCCTTTTACTGGATACTGTTGTATCAAACAGCAAAGTCTACTATGTAATTCCATACTTTTTGTTCAGTATAATGGAATACCTGGTCACACCCTATCCAGTTAATATGACCATATGGACACGTTTAGCTATACAGGAGCTATCCCAGCGTACACGCTAAACTAGACGTGGACACAGACTAGGCTTTGCAGCTGAATGATTTACAGTATGACAGACTATGCATACAATGCAGAATGCACACAGGCTTAGACATCAGGGTTGCCATGTAAAGCATCACTATATACCGGTCTGTCTCGGATCAACCGAACTGGGCAGAGAAAAGGCAATACTTTAAGCAAGAGAAGACAAGTATCTAGCATATGGACAATGTTGTTGCATTCTAGTTCATGGGGGGAGAAATAAGACATACAGTACCAATATAATAACTCAAAGTATTAGTATAGGACGAGTCTGAGCATTAGAACTAACAAAACAAAAAAAATCTATATTTCACCTGGAGTTACAATTGAATACAATGGCCGTCTAATTAGGTTAAAAAGAATATCCAGTTACATTCCAAAATAAATTTAAAACTGGATTTATGTGCACAGGGCTCTATACTATGAAGAAGACGGTGCCGCCATTACAGTACCATTTTAATGAGTGTCTTTTTTTTAGCCTACGTAACCATGTAATAGCATTCACAGTGAGAGATGTCTGTGTGTGCAGAAGCTGTAATGGGAAGAGGACTTGCTGAGAAGACACAACCTGTATCTGCACGATATACACGGGTATCTAATGGAGTGTTACCGTTATATCACTGATATCAGTCATCTGTGTCTGGGGACATGCAGGGAACACACAGATCACGCCCTAGCCTAATCACCAGTAAAGGAAAATACATTCATACATACATTTAATGAAATACAGAAAAGAAGAAGAAAAAAAGAGAAAAAAAGAAAATGAGCACTTCTCTTCTATGAATCAAAAACAGCTTTAAAGGGGTATTCCGGTTATAACAAGTTATCCGTTATCTGGTGTACCCTGCTATCTCCGACATTCCCATAGAAATGAACGGCGCGGCAGCGCACTTCTCCAACTAGCCACTCCGTCTATTTCAAGGGGCTCCACAGGGTACAGGGCCCCCATTCTTGTGATCGGTGGGTGTCCCAGTGGCAAGATCCCCAACAATCTGATAGTTATAAGCTATCTTGCAGATAACTTGTTAACGGATTACCCCTTTTAATGCGCCTCTGTGCTTTTTGAAAACTTTTGATTTGTTGTAGCAACATATCAAAATGTTGATCATTGGGGTTGTAAGCATTGAGACCCCCACTAATTGCTAGGACAAGGAGAAAGAAGCACTCACATAGCACATTCTCCCCTTACTGGAGTAGAAGGAAGAGTGACGGACTCCAGAGAAAGTCTATGGTCCAGTCTAGATCCGTTTCCTGCAGGAAGGAGAGAGCAGTGCACTATGCAAGTGCATTTCTCTCCTCAATGATTGGTGCGGATCTCAGCACTCGCAACCCCACCGATTCAAATCAAAAAATTTCCAAAATTTCCACTTTAAGTTGGGTTCACATATAGGTTTTTATTGGTGTTCTTGTACACTTTTGTAGTTTTAGAATAGTGGCATTTTTTATTTTTTTTTGCACTTGAGGTTTTTGGTCCATTGTTTTTTTTTCTTTTGGAGTTTTGCTTCCTTTTTTTGGCATTTTGACACATCCTTCTCTATAGAAGAAAAATGGCAGAAAAAAACTTGGGTCACAGTTGTTTAGAAAAAAAAAATGCTGCTAAAAATCACTGCACAAACAGCCTTTTTTTAGAGGTGGTAAACTGGCAGACAAATTTCTGACACTGACAGGCCCTATAAACATATTTAGTTATTCCTATGCAGTCATAGATCTATTAAAGTGTATTCCAATGATATAAGAGTACCCCCTGTCCGCATTGTAAACCATGTAAAAACAATATTATATTGATCTGTCAATCACATTTCTTTATGCCCAAGGGGCGTTTTTTCTCCTACCTTCGTGCCCAGCCGCGCCTCAACTGTTGATTCCTAGTGCCGCCCAGCTCATTATTATTCACTGCGCTGGACGGCTCTTACATTCCCCGATCCTGTCAGTTGCCGCGCATGCCCGATAGATACTTATGGGCATCGGCCTCAATCGGACCATCTGCGCATGCGCCGGCACCTTCCCAAGCCTGCAATTGAATCCAGCGCCCGAGAAAAGAGCGCTGGATTCAATTACAGGCTTGGAAGGGTACTGGCGCATGCGCAGATGGTCCGATTGAGGCCGATGCCCATAAGTATCTATCGGGCATGCGCGGCAACTGACAGGATCGGGGAATGTAAGAGCCGCCCAGCGCAGTGAATAATAATGAGCTGGGCGGCGCTAGGAAACGACAGTTGAGGCGCGGCTGGGCACGAAGGTAGGAGAAAAAACGCCCCTTGGGCATAAAGAAATGTGATTGACAGATCAATATAAAGTTGTTTTTACATGGTTTACAATGCGGACAGGGGGTACTCTTATATCATTGGAATACACTTTAATAGATCTATGACTGCATAGGAATAACTAAATATGTTTATCGGGCCTGTCAGTGTCCCTTTAAAGCGCAGCATTTCAAAAGTTGGAAGGTGACATTTCTCTCAGGGCATCAAGTCCCAATTTCGCCCAGTTAGGCCTCATTCACGCGTCAGTGTTTCGGTCAGTGATTTCCATCGGTGATTTTGAGCCAATACCAGGTGTGGCTCTTTACACAGAACAGGAGCAGATCTTTCCCTTAGATCTTATGGCTTTGGAGGGTCCACTCCTGGTTTTGGCTCACAATCACTGATGGAAATCACTGACCAAAACACCGATGAGGCTTTATGAAAAGGGTTAAATGGAAAAAGTCAGCAGAGTTTTGGTACATACGTTATGATGCAGAAATGTCGTAGTGTATATTATTACCTGTCTCGCCTCCTTTAGTGATTGTAGTGGAAGCTCCTGAGATGGTAATGGCTGAGTATGTAACCATTCTTCCTCCTGTCTTAGCTTTTCTTCCAGAATATCTAAGTCTTTGAAATAGGCAGTAATAGAGTCCTGGTACAAGACCCCCTTATTAAGTTCTTGTATTTGGCTGTCTATGTTGCTCCATTCAGACGTTAACCTGTCCAATGAGCCTTTCAAGTCCTCTTCTGGTAGATCTTCTGTAACAATACACATGAAACCCAATTTAGTATAGGGAATGACAACTGATGATCACAGGAAATAAATCTCTATATCTCTATATAATCTTATAAAAATCCCTCCAAAAGACATCTACAGCTTGGGTACAGCAGAGGGCGCCCTACGCTATAGAAACAGAGACCTCTACATCACCAAGATAAATGACATCTAAGTTAGGAAATGGAATTTTAGAGGGCAAGAGGGAGATTTGGATATAATTGCAAGATACCATGAAAGGACTGGAATGCAGGTCCTACATGAAATGCACAATGAAAATATAGTATGAAAATGCATGTTACAGACATATTCTTTCAGAAAGGTTCAGCCAAATGCCTACGGCTGTGGTTTTGCTTTATTTTTTTACAATGGCTTGCTGAAAAAAAGTAAGTCCCAAAAACACCACTGAAATACAAGATGCTGGAAATTTGATGTAAGTTAAAAAGCAAGCTTTTTCAGGAATGTTTTGGCCTCCAAAAAACACCAAACCAAATTGTTGTGTAAAGGACACCTAACAGTGCCACAGTAAACCACAACCTGCCACGGGTCTAGTTAAGGCTTCTTCACATGCAATTTATTAAACACATAAAACAGGCTATGAATTTCAAGGTTTTTTTTATGGTGTTCATTACAAGCATTTTTAGAGGCAGTTCTTATTTTTACACTACATGCGCAAATTGCAGATCCGCAAAACAAAAAACCGGATGACATCCGTATGCCATCCATTTTTTTTTTTTGTGGATCCATTGTAACAATGCCTAAAACGGACAAGAATAGGAGATGTTCTATTTTTGTTTTTGCGGGGCTACGGAACGGAAATACTGATGCGGACAGCACACGGTGTGCTGTCCGCATTTTTTGCAGATCCCTTGAAATGAAAGGGTCCGCATCCTATCCGCATAAAAAAACGGAACAGACACGGAAACAAACAATGTTTGTGTGCATGTAGCCTTAGCAAACATTTTTTTCAAGGCTTAGAATAATCTGCTACAGGCTAAATTCCCAGGAGTCTATTCAGTCCAGGAAACATGATCCGCTTGTCAGCTGTATTTCATGGACAGAACACCGCTCCTCTGCTCCTTCTGTACTGACGGTTCAGTAGACCTGTGGTCAGACAGCATCATAAATCATTACAAGGCTGTGAGTTCGGAGCAGCGGAGAAGTGTTCAGCCTGGGAAATACAGCTTTCACACGGATCATGTTTCCCACACTGTGAAATTGGCCATGGACTTTAAATTAACATCCAGCTGCATTGCTTTTAACCGAAAAATGGTGAGAAAAATGTCAATGAAACTGCTGTGTGATTTCTGACGTACAGCCTCCACTGACAAGAAGGGTGTTAACAAGTTGGCATTTATTATTAACAGGGTTTTCTGAGATTCTAAAATTGGTGAACTTCCTTCGTCAAGCACAGCGCCATCTATTGGACTGTGGCTATTACAGCTCAGCCTCTTCTGAGCCACATGACCAATGAACTTGGTATCACAGGCTTAGGAAGATAGGACATCAATATCAAAATCCCGGAGAAACCTTTTAATGAACGTTAAACCCTCAAAGTTATGGCCTGCTGAAAACAAGTAACAAAAAATAAAAAAGTGGTGAAAGATGAAAATGACAAAAACCGTTCAGTTACTTATCCAAGTTATAACTCAGAAAGGCAAAAGCACATTTTCAGTTCAATGCACTATGCAGTTTGACTTTATCAATGGCCCCGATGTCAACATGAAGGAGTTAGTTACATTTTAACCAAACTTAACTGCATGTCTAGTTATGCAATATGTTCATATCATTTAGACACGGAAGCACACTGCAGTAGTATCAACCTGAGCCCATCCCAATGATAAGCAAAAAAAAAAAATCCCGCCCCACACCATAGTATTCCATTGCTTTAAGCGACATAATAGTACTGTGCTATGATGGCACAGGGTCAAGAGCTGTGCCCATGCCATCATTTGCGATTGCCAGCTGTATTATACAGCTGCTTCTTCGCTCTCACTGCTGGGATTGGAGTTAACTCCGCTCCTGGCATTATAACTCCACGGTTAATAATATATATATTAGAATGCCGCGGTTAATGGTGACTTTGGCATCTAAGTCATTATTCTCTTAAGTGCGTCTTATAGGGCGAAAAATATGGTAGATATATCTCTCTCTAGAGAGTGGAGAAGGGAACTGGGGGAGGGGCGTTACATACCATAGAGCTAATTATTAGCTGGGCTGTGTGAGAGGGATTATTTTTTTATGCAGGGGAGAAAGAGCTGTTTGTAATGCACTCCTGGGAGATGCAGGTGCTTGACGGTCACATGGGACGAGCTGCTGCCCACCCACAGGAAGGGAAGAGACAAGAGCCCCAGAATTGCTATGAAAAAAGTAAATAAATACTGTTTTGCATTACTCCAGGTATTTTTATTTTTAAATAATTCATGGGATACTCCCTTTAAAGGATGTCAGCTACAAGTTAAATGATATGAAATAGCTAAAAAAAAAAAGTACATGCGTTTGAGGAGGGGGTAGATTTCGAAATCAGAAAAAATATTCAATTTTAGACGACTGCATTCCCAAAGGGGAAATTAAGGGCCAAAGCATCTCTGGTCATGAACGGATTACGTTATAATTCAGGTCAGTGGATACCTGTCAGCAGGCATAGGCTATGGGCTGGAGCCTGAGCAGTTCATAAACCGAGCAATGTGTTGGGGGTGTTGCCTGGCGCAATATTTTCCCTTTATGTTCATATACTACAATGTAATCATTAAGCAGCAACATAGCCTGTATCTCCATATTCATTTAATATTGCAAAGACATCACACAGACATTACACAGTTCTGGCCTCCAGAAATCTAGGGAGTCCAGAGGTTAATCATGAGCCTCGTCATCGGCTAACCACAAGGGTCTCTTCCAGTACAAACAGGCTAAGAACCCCGGGTACAGGGTTCTCCAGGGGAAAGGCTCCTTTACCATGGAGTAAGTGGACCTGTTCCTCACATAGTGAAAGAAAAAAAGCAGCTAAAAGACAAAAAGAGTCTGGTGGTTGTGGACCAGATAGGATTTTGCACCTAAATTAGATTTAAGTAAGCAATATACAGCAAATAAGGAAATTGGATGTTCTCATTTTAGGCCACATTTGTCCTCTACACTCTCTATCACAGTGTCTGATAAGAACATGAGCTACACTGAAAGTGCGGGAGACATGGGAATAAAAGTCCTACCCGGGAAGATTAGATTTGATAACTTTCATGTACAAAGAGTTATCATGTGAGAAGATGAGGTTAAAGGACAACTCCACCATTGGAAGACCTTCATAAACTCAATGTGTACTAGTTAGCAATGGGCTACAAAGGCGAACAGTGGAGATACATTTACTTTTTCTTTGGGAGTACAATACTGATGACCTAGCGTCTGGATAGGTCATCACTATCAGATTGGAGGGAGTCTGACTCCTGGCACCCCCACCGATCAGCTGTTTGAAGCTGTGAGGAGTTCCACGGTCTCTTCACAGCATAGCACACACAGCGCTGTACACTGTGTAGTGGCTGAGCTTGGTATTGCAGCCAAAACCCATTTACTGGAACTGAGCAGCACCTAGGCCAGGTGACTGATGAACGTGACGTCACTGGCCTAGGAAGAGGCTGCAGCCTCTAAAAAACAGCTGATTGGTTAAGATGCCAATAGTCGGATGCCCACCGATCTGATAATGATGACCTACCCTGGGGATAGGCCATCAGTATTGCACTCCCAGAAAACCCCTTTAAGCTTAGACTGTCTAGACTGGTACCACATTTATCACAGGGGCTCAGGCTGGATGGTACATCTGGTGCGGGGATGGACACTTTTGTCACGCTGTATACCAACTATTGGTTGGCTTAGTTTGGGACACAGATATTTTTGCCCAAACCTTTCAGGCAATATGGTGCATATTAGGTCGCACTCTTTTCCTGAAAAACCACTCCCCTTTTCATTAAGGCTACTTTCACACCTGCATTAGGTGCGGATCCGTCTGGTATCTGCACAGACGGATCCGCACCAATAATGCAAACACTTGTATCCGTTCAGAATGGATGCGTCTGCATTGTCCTTTAAAAAAAAAGTCTAAGTCAAAACGGATCCGTCTCAACTTACATTGAAAGTGAATGGGGGACGGATCCGTTTTCAATTGCACCATATTGTGTCAGTGAAAACGAATCCGTCCCCATTGACTTACATTGTAAGTCAGGACGGATCCGTTTGGCTCAGCATCTAGAGCGGAATGGAGGCTGAACGGAGGCAAACTGATGCATTCTGAGCGGATCCTTATCCATTCAGAATGCATTGGGGCTGAACTGATCCGTTTTAAACCGTTTGTGAGATCCCTGAAACGGATCTCACAAACGGAATTCAAAACGCCAGTGTGAAAGTAGCCTTAAGGGGTTGTCCTTCCATTAATATTGATGACTTATCGTCAGGATAACGGCTCATGCACATGACTATGTATTTTGCAGTCCGCAAAACACGGATCCGCAAAAAAAGCAGATGACATCCATGGGAATTCCATGTTGCTTCCTTTTTTTTTTGAGGATCCATTGTAACGATGCCTCTACTTGTCTGCAAAATGGACAACAATAGGACATGTTCTATTTTTTTTTGCGGAACGGACATCAGGACATACCGCCACGGAATGCACACAGAGACATTTCTGCATTTTTTGCAGCCCCATTGAAATGAATGGTTCTGCATATGGGCTGTGTAATTACAAGTACTTGCTCTATTCAGTTGAATAGAAAGGGGTACCTGTATTAGATTGCACTTGTGCAGTATACGGGCTCATTGACACGACCAATGGTGTCCCGTTCCCGTATTGCGGACTGCATTTGCGGATCCGAAATACAAGGGCACCATTCTGTTGTCATTCCGCATCACGGATGCGGACCCATTCATTTCAATGGGTCCGCAAATCCGGAGATGCGGAACGGTGCAGAACTGAAGCACGAAACAGAACACTACGGAGTGCTTTCAGGGGGTTCCGTTTCATGCCTCCGCACCGCAAAAAGATAGAACATGCTCTATCTTTTTGCGGAACGGATGTATCGTGGAACCATTCAAGTGAATGGGTCTGCGATCCCCATGCGCCTGCCCCACGGATGGTGCCCGTGCATTGCGGACCACAATTTGCGGTTCACAGCAGGGGCACGGGACACCAACGGTCGTGTGAACAAGCCCTAATGAAGAGGAAGCAGCGCTCGCATGGAGAGCCACCTCCTCTTCAAACAGCTGATCGGCGGGGGTGTTGGGTGTCGGACCCCCACCGATCAGATATTGATTGCCTATCCGAACAATAGGTCATCAAAATTAACGGCTGGACAACCACTTTAAGCCTCACCCCCTTGTTGCCCTTAGCGCTGATAATTTCTCTAGATGCACCAAACCGCAACACATTTTGGTGCAATTTATGCCAAAATGTAACTGCAGTCACCTTAGTAAATATGAGTGAAGAGCATCTATCTGTAAGCCAGCAGTATCGCATATAAAATCAGAACATTCACAAATACGTTGTCTGAAGTAGGAGACCCCAGCTGTATACAATGCACATGGCGGCATCATCCTTCATTACTAAGCAGAGGGAGACCAGTATTTCAGTTTGTAATGGGGCTTAGAAGCTTCGAGCTTCACCTCAGAGTGAGCAGGAACAGCCTTAAAGAACGGCTCTTGGCCCTGTTAATTTGTGTTCTTTATTCGCTGGATTATACGAAAAGGCTTCTAAGGTGACCGCCCGCAACGGCCACATGATACTGCTGTAGATGTCCTGTCATCCTGTTCAGCTGAGAGAATTCTGACAGTCTGGGAAGATCTTTTGTTTTTAAGCTCTAAAAGGAACTTGTCAGGACATTTTACCTCCGTAAACCACCACCACGCCTTATTACCTGAGCGCTGACACAGAACAGTCATGCACATTTACCTTGCAATCCCCGTCTGAGCAGTGCGCTATCACAGTACTCCTTGATGCACTACATAAGACAGAGGAGTACAAGGCAATGGCAAAATTTGGAGGAGGCCAGTGATGTCTATTGCGGCCATGGGGGCGTCAATCAAGACTGGGCAAACTTCGCCAATGGCATTTTTTTCAAGCAGGGTCAACAAAGCAATACGTGTCTATGGCAAAAAAATTACAGAAAAGGAGGCAGAAACTGCCACACACAGAGCATGTCATAAAAAAGACAAAAAAAAGAAGGAAAGAAAGAAACTGACCCAAAAATACAACGCAAGTAAAGGAGAACACCACTATAAAAATGCATGTTTGTTCTGCATTTAATATTTCCCACAGACATACAGCCAACATCCGAGGTGGGGTTTTTCATAAAAAAAATGACAAAAAATACATTAAAAAAAGCAAAAGTCCACAAAAACTGCAAAAAAAAACTTTGGAGTACATTTACCAAGACTTTAATGCCACAAAAGTGGAGTTAAAAAGTCGAAAATAATGGCAGATTTACTACAATTCATACCAGGAACTAGTGTCAATTATGAATCAAGGTTATGTCAGCTCCTAGCTCGCAAAGATTAGCATTTTTTTGGCGCATGGGGTGTCAGAGATGTGTCTAATTTATCTTGAGGCCTGTATCTTAAAGGGTTTCTGCAGTTCTTTTAAACTGATGATCTGTCCTCTAGATAGATCATCAGCATCTGATCGGCGGGGGTCCGACACCCGGAACCCCCGCCGATCAGCTGTTGGAGAAAGCAGTGGCGCTCCGGGAGCACCGCTGCCTTCTCTCGGTTTCCCTCAGGCCTAGTGACGTCACGACTTGTATCACTGGCCTGGGCGCGGCTAAGCTCTGTTCACTTGAATGGAGCTTAGCCCAGTGATACTAGTCGTGACGTCACTAGGCCTGCGGTAAACAGCGAGAAGCCCGCGATGCTACTGCCAGTACTGCTACCTTCTCAAACAGCTTATTAGCGGGGGTCCCGGGTCTCGGACCCCCGCCGATCAGATGCTGATGATCTATCCAGAGGATAGATCATCAGTTTAAAAGAACTGAAGAACCTCTTTAAAGGGTTGTCTGACTTCACCAAATGGCATTTATCATGTAGAGAAAGTTAATACAAGCCACTTACTAATGTATTGTTATTGTCCATATTGCCTCCTTTGCTGGCTTCATTCATTTTTTCAACACATTACACGCTTATTCCGAGGGTTTACCACCACTGCTGCAGCACAGATACAAGGTAACAGGAGCTGCTGCGCATGCGTGCTTATGTGAGCTCCCACAATTCCAGCCATCAGAGAGCCTGGCGTTTTTTCCTGTAGTGTGCAAGCTCAGCGACCATTGCTGGATTGCAGGGTGGTCATAACCCTTGCATATGAGCAGGGAAATAAATGAAGCCAGCCAAGGAAGCAATATGGACAATCACAATACATTAGTAAGTGCCTTGTATTAGCTTTCTCTACATAATAAATGGCATTTGCTAAAGGGAGGCGACCCCTTTAATAAATTAGGCGCATCTCATTCCAGTGCACAGGGGATCAAGAATCTTGATAAATCTTCCCCTAGGTGTGAAACCAACTGAATATGAAATAGGAATTTATTATAATTTATAGCAACGTGTATTCACTTGCTCCTGCATAGCCTGATCTGCCGCATAATGGAAATTTAAAGAGGGCAGTGATAAGTTCATTGGTTTCATCGTGTTACTCAATATTGGTACTTTGTTATATTCTGCCAACACACAAAGGCTTAGGTTACCTGCCCGAAATCCGCCCCAAAACCGCATACAACACCTCACATAAATCCACAGTATTTATCGCAGTATGTGCGTTTTTTGTGGAGTTTGTTCCAGATTTTCTGTTTATGTTAGGCCACATTCACATCTACGTCAGAAGCTCTGTTCAGGGTCTCTGTCACACAGTTCATAAAAAATTATCGGAGAGAAAAGTCTTGCATTCAGGGCTTTTTTCTCCACTAAAAAGAAGTTCTCCAAAACGGAAACCGAAGAGATCCTATTATAGTCAATGCTATCTGTTAGGCTCCTTTCCTGTCAGTTATGTGCCGATTCCAGAACTTCAGTTATTTTTGTTTTTCTAGCCCTATAACGGAGCATAAGAACGGAAATACATAGCGCTGATGTGAAAGCAGCCTTAACAACCCCACTGAAGTCTATGGAAAAAAACCACTATATAAAGTATAAGGTACAGAATTACACAAACAACTGACATGCTGCGGATTTGAAACTGTAACTGACATATATTTTTTTTATTTGCTAGTTTATTAGACCTAGGCATGTATACCTTAATTGTCAATGAATGCCAAAAGATCTGTAATTGCCTTATAATAACAGCTTTCATTAATGTCCCCTGTCCCTTTCCACTAGTCCCTTAAAAGACCATTGCTATGGCTTGTCTGTCTTCCCTTTAGTGTAATCAAAAGACAAAGGGTCAGAGTGAGGAGGCGTGTCTCTCGGGAATCCAATCTGATTGGCTGGCAGGAAGCTGCTGGCTACAGCAAATGTATGGGAAGTGAAGGAAGGCAGTTTTGGCCTCAGAGAACTGGCAGAGGAACCATCTTAAGAAGATTCTCATATTGTAGGGGTTAAAACCGCCATAACGAAGGGAAAAACTCGAGGAAAACAGTGGTATGGGAAGAAAATAAAGATTGCTTTATGCATAATGCTGCAGCAGCAGTAACATATGCTAAAATAGATTTTTTTTTTTATGAAAACATGACGGTTACACTTTCAACTCTGCACAGCAGGTCAATTTTGTCATGGAAAATATACATAAAGTTCACATGAGATTTGTCAAATCTCATTCACATTGCTGGTACTTTATTAGGCTCCATTCACACGTCCATGGTGTGTTGTGGACTCGCAAATTGCGGATCCGCAACACACCCGTCCGGCACCCCTATAGAAATGCCTATTGTCCGCAGCTGCGGACAAGAATAGCACATGTTCTATCTTTTACGGAGCTGTGGACCGGAAGATTGGGGCCGCGCTCCGCAAATGCGGATCCGGACAGCACACTGTGTGCTGTCCGTATCCATTCGGTCCCCGTAGAGAATGAATGGGTCCGCACCTGTTCCGCAAAATTGCAGAACGGATGCAGACGAATTTGTGGACGTGTGAATGGAGCCTAACCCTGCAATTTTTTCTGCACAAAAATCCAGATGGAAAAACCGTGTGTAATGTGCAGGTTACTCGAGGCTAGAAATGGCCCCCCATACGCCCAGGTCCCTCACACGTTGATTCTACTTACCTGGTTCCCTGCTTCTCCCCTTGCAAAACATCCGGTGTCGTGGGGGTGGGGGGACCAGCCAATGGCAGGTGGTGACATGGACGAGCCACCCTAGTGTCACCCGCGATTCTAGGGAGGCTCGTCTACGTCACCGTCTGCCATTGGCTGGTCCCCCCACCCCCACGACACCGGATGTTTTCATTTGCGCACGGGGTGCAGCAGCGGGACCTGGAGCGACACATGGTGTGGGGAGCCAGGTAAGTAAAATCAGTGTGAGGGGCCCGGGCGTATTGGGGGGGGGGGGGGGGGCGCATTTCCAGCCTCGGATAACCCCTTTAATGTGCAGTTCTGGGTTGAGACATTCTTTAAATTTCTTTTACAAATTCAAGTTTTTGGGCTTTGCATGTGAACACAGTGAGAGAAGAGGAAAACACGCATGGTCAGAGCAGCACATATAGCAACGGAATTGTCAAGGGAATTAATTATCTACAATGGGGGAGATTTATTAATACTGGCTCACAGTGCGAGCCCTGCACTAGGATCTCCCCCATGCAGCGAGTACTAAATTAAAGGCACAAATCTATTGAAGGCTAAATACAATGTAAAAAGTAGAAAAATAGTGGAAAACATTCATAAATGAGTCACACGTGGCTTGACCCTGAACAGTTGCACAGGGGCTTCAGAACTATTGCAGTCAGCCTGAAAGCAAGAGACACAAAAATATTCTGGGAACATTTAGCACCATATGACATTATTATAATACTACATTTTGTCACTTTAATTGTATGCAAAATACAGGATATACTTCCAATATTACTTTTTCAAAAACTTCCAGTAGTCAGCTCTTCTGTCATCACTACGATAGATTATTTGAAGTGAACTCTTCGGGTTGTATTAAATACAGGACAAGTTTGCACGTTAAATAAGTGAGTAAATGAAATGATATACCCAGTACGAGGAGGCATTCACAAACCTGACAGCATTGTTTAAACAGCTGCCATAGGTAAACATTAGTCAGCGCGTTTCGGATACAATGTCCTGACTGCTGAAGGCAGCCATACCCGTATATATACACCAAGAATTATATCCATGGAAACACGACTGGAGATCACTGTAGGACAAATCACTTCTTTCTGTAAATTCTAATCCCTATTAATTGGTAGGTTGAAGGTGTAGAACCTCAAACACAAAGTCATGTAATTTCTATAGACGATCATCAGCTTGTGACTTTCCAACATGGTCGTCATAGGCTTCCCTAATTAAAGGAGGAAAAAGCACAAACTCGAACGAACACAACACCTACACAGTGAGCTCCTTTTCATCTTTTCAGCCCATTGCTTGGTTCCTCTTTTGCCATTCAAGATGGTCGCACCGCTTCCCAGGCTACGTGATACACACTGGGCATTTGGTAGCCCATGGCAATTCCCGCTGCCCTTGGATTGGCCAGCACTGTTCACATGAGCAGTGCTGGCCAATCCAAGAGCAAGGCTGAACAAGCAGGAAGTGCCCTGGACTACAAATGCATAGTATGTAGTATCAGGTAGTCCGAGAAGAAGTGTGGCCATTTTGGATGACAGAAGAAGAGACTGGGAACTGGTGAATCGCCTGAAAATATGAAAATTCGGTTAACCCCTTCCCGACCAGCGCCGTAATAGTAAGGCACTGGCCAGGTCTTTTAAGATCACGCAGGCTCCTGCCCGCTGCGGGCGCCATAGCTGCGGGTGGCCACCTGCTTCTTATAGCAGACACCCATGGCTAATGTCCGCAACCAGCAGTAATGCCGATTGCTGACATTTAACCCCTTAAATAATGTGGTCAATCCTGACCATGGCATCTGAGCGTGCTGAAAACCGAAACTGCGCACTTTTGGTTCTGCTCCGGCTCCCATGTGTGGCGATCGGAGGAACCGGAACATGTATGCAGCAGCCCCTGTCTTTATTAATGACAGGAGGCTGCTGTATAGTATTTCATTTGGAGCCCTTGCCTGTAATAGGGCTCCATAGGAAAGTAGTAAAATAATCATAGATTTCAATGCAAGTGCATTGGAGTCTATGATAATAGCAATCAGATGATTGCATGTATAGTTATCTATGGGAGCTATAAAAAAAAAGTAAATATATACCGTAATAATAAAAAATAAATAAATAAAAAAAAAAACATTCAAATCAGAACAATTTTTTTTTTTTAAATACACATCATGGGTGTCGCAATGTGCGAAAACGCCCAAAGTATAAAAATATATTTCCCATGTGGCAAACAGCAAAACGGAAAAAAGCGTCCAAATGGCCTAGTCGTAGTTTTTGGCTGCTTCATTTTCTACCAAAAATTTAATAAAAAGTGATCAAAAAGCCATACACACCCCAGAATGGTATCAATGAAAAGTTCAGATCACCCCGCAAAAAATGAGCCCCCATACAGCTCCGTACAGATAACTACAAAAAAGTTATAGGGGTCAAAATATGTCGACAAAAAATAAAACAGATTTTTTTTCCAACTTTTAAAAAAAAATTATCACTATCAAAACGCAAGAAAAACTATACATATAAGGTATCACCGGATTCCTACTGACCAGTAGAATAAAACTAACCAGTCAGTTTTATCGTACATAGAACGTTGTAAATAATAAATTAAAAAAAACTGTGGTGGAATTGCTTTTTTTTTTTTTTTTTTCAATTTCACCCCATTTGGAATTTTTTCCCCCCTTACCACTATATCATACGCAATATTAAATGGTGGCGTTGGAAAGTACAACTTGTCCCGCAGAAATCAAGCCCTCATGTGGCTATGTGAATTGGAAAATAAAAAAAGTTATGGCTCTTGGAAGGCAGGGAGCGCAAAACGAAAACGTAAAAATAATAAAAATACCTCCGGGGCTGAAAGGGTTAATGTGATTTTGCTCTTCAACCAGAATGTCACGTTAAGGCCTCCTACACATAACCATATCCGTTTTGTGGCCGGCAAACCACAGTGCTTGCCACAATTTCCTTATAGAAATGGCTATTCTTGTCCATGAAATGGACAAGGGTAGAACCTGTTCTATAATTCATGCAAAGGCCACACGAATGGTTCCATGTGCGATCCACAAACAATACGGCCTGGACGCAGACCCAAAATAATGTCGTGTGCATGAGGCCTCACTGTATGTGATGTGAAATGGAAACATCTTGGAGCATCAGCTGAACCAAACATGGTGGCTGAAAGAATTGGATTCATCAAACAATTTGGGGTGAATGGAAAACACAACTTATAGTCATGCCTTATGTCCAAACATCACTGCTTGACTTTTATAAAGGAGAACATCTCCACATCCATCCCAGAGAATGTTTGGGTTGTGATGGTTTGGATTGGGGCCATGGTTGGGGTTGTGATGTCTATGCACTCCAGCAATTTAAACCAAACCACAGGCAAATATTATGGATTTATATATGAAATTATCATACCTTGCTTGCACAGCTCCAAGAAATATTGTCCAGTAGCAACGAGTTCCTTATACTGGGGAGTTCTGTCAGCTCTTTCTTTCTCTAGAATCTAGATATAATGTAGATGACAGGTTACCATTTTTTAACAGCTGTCAATTTGTACAACTGATTTCCTTCCTGATTAAAGGGGTTCTCCAGGAATTAAGAACATGAAAATACTTAAAGATTACTTTATTATAAATATATTCCTAAATACATTTCATTAGCTATAATGGTTAATTTTGTCTAGGGAGAAATCATTAGGAGAAATAACATGGTTAAAGGGAACCTGTCACCGGGATTTTGTGTATAGAGCTGAGGACATGGGTTGCTAGATGGCCGCTAGCACATCCGCAATACCCAGTCCCCATAGCTCTATGTGCTTTCATTGTGTAAAAAAATAAAAATATTTGAAACATATGCAAATTAACCTGAGATGTGTCCTGTCCCTGAGATGAGTCCAGCACGCCCCGCATCCTCAGAATCTCCTCCTTGCTCCCCGACATCAGAAAGCTAGAGCACCGTAATCTTGCGATGTGCGAGCTAGCGCATGCGCAGTGTCCTCATAGTGTTCCTTCCCTGCGCTGGCATCAGCCTCAGGGAAGGAACTGCGCATGCGCTAGCTCGCGCATTCTGAGATTATGGCGCTCTAGCGTTCTGACGTCAGGGAGCAAGGAGGAGATTCTGAGGATGCGGGACGGTGCTGGGCTCCTTCACGCCTGGACTCATCTCAGGTTAATTTGCATATGCATCAAATCGGGTTTTTTTACACAATAAAAGCACACAGAGCTATGGGGACTGGGTATTGCATTAATTTATGATGGCTGGGGAAATACTATTGATGTAGTACATTACTATACATATGTACTCCACATTTGACATCAGGAGACTAGAAGAGGGACTGGCAGTCTCAGACAAATCCTGTTAAAATCAGAGGACTGTAACAAAAAAAATAATGTCTATGGGCACCAAAGCAGATGGAAACATCAAGGTCAAGACTACATCAGTAAGCATGAAAAATTTCAGATTGAATTCACCTAATTATTTAATTTCATGCAAAAATGCAGATGAAATTAGAAATACAATAAGAGAGCCCATTTGATACGGTAAAATGGATGCATACACAAATCTGCACTTGACCTTACGACAAGACTACAATGAAATTAATATGGACATTTCCAAAAATGTGCTATTTATATTCATACTGATAGAAGATATTTTCCTTACAGCCCCTATGACAAAATAGGTAGCCAATAACCACTTTGATCTAAGGGCATGTGGTTATTAATGTGCTGGACGGCCAGATTATAGATCATACCTCCAGCTGCTACAAAGCATATCACAGACAAAGCCCCCATTCATGGCCATTTCCTTCCCACTTCTCCTTTTACCTTTAGCATGTCTTTTATGTCTGAGGTCTCTCTAATCTTTCTATAGTTACTGATCTCTGCCGACAGAATCAGCGCCCTGGATTTAATCATCCAATTCAACAGCTCAGCAGATTCTCTGTCGAACCTAAGAACAAATATGAAAAATGAGAGGTCATTATGCGCCAAGATCTAAGAATCAAAAACGTTCCTTCTTGGATAAAACTGGCTTAAGAAACTTTAATAAAAAGATCCTTTGTTTACGAAGGCAGTTGATAGTAAAATAATTTCTTCAGGAGTCCTGTAAGACTGTACAGAGGCACGCACAGTGCCTACAGATTCTTAGACACCACGAGTTCCTCTGTATGGCACCAAAATATGGAGATATTCTCCTCTAGAAACAATACTTTTTACAATTTTTAGAGCATACCTTTGATTTTCCTTTCTATGTCTCTGTGAATCTGCAGCAGAGAATGGCCCCACTGACTTCTCCAGGTTCTGTAATATGGCTCTGAGGTTGTATGGAGTCATGATACACCCTTGGTCATGAGCCTCAAAGGAGTTTTGGAAGAATGGGGCAGGTTTGGCACAAAACACACACTTGCCCAGACCTGTAAAGGGAAAATTACTTACCTGCTTCATGGCGCTGGCTCCTCACCCCTTGACACCGACTGCAGGCAA
Organism: Bufo gargarizans; assembly: GCF_014858855.1. Taxonomy (NCBI): domain Eukaryota; kingdom Metazoa; phylum Chordata; class Amphibia; order Anura; family Bufonidae; genus Bufo; species Bufo gargarizans. The sequence goes on along the minus strand of NC_058083.1, from coordinate 390,228,723 downwards.
TCACTGGCCGCGCTGGTCAACGGCTCCCCTTACGTCATGACAAATGGTCACAAGACACAAGGCGATCCAATCATGGCCACGGCCATTGACTGTCTGCAGGCAGTGTCAAACCGGATTTTGTTATCAAGAGAGCGCAGCTGGAGCATCGCAGGCCAGGAGGAGAAGGAACGGGGAGTAAGTAAGCTTCCCTTTACAGGTCTAACCAAGTGCGTGGGGTTTGCAGATCATTTGTAGTGTTCAGCTGACCCGATGAAGACATAGCATTGGAAAGTATCCATTCTGGATGGGTTTCTAAGAGTAAAATACCAACTTACATACAGTTATGTTTATATTTGGTCAACTACTCTGTACAAGGGTCACAGACTATTAAGTTACTTAGTGATACTGTAAAGAGAGGCTACAACGACATTTTTCTACACCAAACAGACACTGGCCATTTTCAAAAGAACTCAACACAACTACTAAGGCACTTTTCAAATAATTTCTTAAAAGGGTATTCCAGGATTTTAATATTTACGGCCTAGTGTGTAGTGGACAGAGCTGGTAACTGCAGAGTGGCTTCCATTGACTTCAATGGGAGCAGCACTGCAGTTACCAGCTGTGTCCAGTACACACTGGATGGATCTGTATAGTTCTGGCACAGGAGCTACTCTTCAGAAGATGATTGGTGGAGATGCGGGGTGTAATTCCACTGCCAACCTAATATTGATGGCCTATGCTGAGGATATTCGATCAGTATTAAATCCTGGAATATCCCTTTAAAATTTAGTGTTTTGCATCATACTAGATGAAAAAGGAAATTTGCATTTCCTATTTCAATAGAGAAAAAAGCTCTCGAGAAAAACATGTCCTAAAAGTCACTGTGTAAAATAGAACTACTGCAGAGGAAACAAATTCTCTTGGTTATGAATGGGATTATCCCTCTGATAATGAAGAGATGACACTTGGACAACATATTATAGCAGCATAATCACTCAGTGGTTGTCACTGGGGCCATAGGTTCGAGTATGATTAGGATAATATCTGCATGAAGTGTTTATTTCCTCTCTGCTTCCATGGATTTCATCCGACAATCAGAACATACAACATACTGACTTCCTATGACATTGGCTCTGGTCATACTCACTTTTTCTTCTCTTCGACATCAAGGTAGATTTGGCGTTTCTTGGGAGGAGGTGGAGGAGGGAGCTCTTGTTTGATTACATGAACAGTACTGTGCTCTTTCACAGTCACAGTCTCCGTAACAACCTTCCTGGTAATCTGCGTCACGCCAAAACTGCTGACGGACTCTGTGACCTAAAAAAAATGAACAATACATTTTTTCTGTTTTCTCTATGGAAAGCATGTCCTACAAGTCTACATTGCGGTTTATAATTTCCCTATTGCACTGCCAGTTTGGTCATTTAGGCATGATGTGTATTCAACGAAACTGTTGACGGCTGACTTAAAGGGGCATTTCAACCAGAACAATTGTCTGTTTCTGTCAGTGGCACTGACTTTGTCTGTTTGGGGTCCCGAATTTCCTGATGGCAGCCTCGGGTATGGTAATATTGGCACAATTTATTTATTTTTTGGTCCGACTTGAGCTTTGATCATAGCCTTCAACACATATGTGAACAAAGCCTTATACTGTTGGCTCATAAACTGCCTGTGTCTCATTCAACCAACACCATGTAGCTTTCATTGACTGTGGCTGTATGGTTTCATATAAAAAAAATAAAAAATAAAAATAAATTCCATATGCCTTAGAGCCCATGGACGTCAATATAGGACGTTTCCCAAACTCACAGTCATATCGATACTCTAAATTACCTGATTTGTGTAGTCCTCCAAAAGATGCACCAATCCATCCCACCTCTGAGCAAGCTCTTCCATATCGCTCTTCAGTTTTTGAGATGCTTTACAATTGCCGATAAGAAGAACCACCTCCTGGGCCAACTCATGCAAATGGTCGAATGTCTGTCGCTTCATTCCTAGTTCTTCTTTTAAACTCTGAAATATAGATATGCAGAAAGTTCCAGTAAACTGTGGGTGGCATTCCTATGTACCATATTAATGTACTGACACACCAATGCATCTCCATAATGATGACGTACAGTACACCAACACAGCTCCTTGAGGAGGAGTGCAAAAAAAACTGCAGATTCTTAGAGAGGAGTTCCACTAAATAGCCACTAAGGATTATGTTAGGAAATTGCCTTAATGTAAACTGTAATCTACGGTTACTATTGATTTCACCCCCTTTACAAGTGAAATAAATTTGATAACCCAACAAGAAATAACATTTCTGGCCACAATGGGCTCAGAGGTATAACAACAAGTTATCCCTTATCCACTGGATTGGAGTTAATTGTTAAAATCGGTGGAGATCCAACTGCTGGATCTTCACCAATCAGAAGAATCGGGGTCTTTTATACCCTATTTGAACAGGATGGTGGATGACTGAGATATATGTATTTAGCTATCTCTGGCAGTCTCAAAGAGGTCAATGGAGTGCCAGCACGCATGCTCAGCCGCTCCTTCATTCATAAAGGTTGACACTGTACCTGTCACCCGTGCTGCACGTGAGCCAATGACATACCGCATGGGTGACAGGTCACTGCTGCATCCAGTGATAGGCTGCAGCGGTCACCTGACCTCCATCAACAGGATGTAGATTTTGATAGACCCAGGACCTGCGGAGGCGCCTGTGGAGCAGTGGAGCGATGGAGCTGGAACCCATCGGCAGGGACCAGGTAAGTTTGATCACCTCTATGGGTTCAGACACTCTCTTAGATCTGTTGAGAGCTCCTTTAAGGTTTTGCCAGACTTGATATGTAGAAAGGAAAACCGTTGGTTAATGCCACAGAGTTACAAAAAAAAAATCTAAATTTTTATAATATTTCCAAATACAAGGTAGAGCTTCCCTTACTAGATACAAGCTGGAAGTGGAAATTTCCTAAAACAGTCAGCATTCACAGGTTTTTGGAAAAAGTGAGGTAAAATAATAACATAATAAAAATACAAGGAGACCATATGGTGAGAAGTCACCTTCCTCAAATCACTATTCTCGCTCTCTCTTCCTATGGCAACTAGTGTTTGAAAAAGGTCCATGTAAGCCTGAAAGGTCACAAGTACACAAAAAAGTTGCCTTGCATACGTAAACCAAATAAAAATCGACACAATACTTCAAACAAATCTTGAGGAGCACGTACGTTTATTTTAATTGCTGCTTTCTACGGGGGGTGGGACCCACAACTACAGCACCCAACTAATAGGACACGAGTGCCACATTCTACCCCAAGTAATAAAAATACTAACTATCCGCTTGGTTGGCTTTTACAAGCATATAATGCGGTGTCAGTGGACGATTATTGCCGTTTCAAGCACATGGTATTTTGCCTTTTTCAGCAGTGTTTTTGACTGGATGCACTGACAGGTAAAATGCACACAAAATGTAATTAAATGGGATAAAAACACACAATGCCATTTGTTTACTTTCAATCTTTTCAGCGTCAAAGGAAATGAACGGCAATGAATGACAGGAAGGGAAGCACGCGCTGACACTAATCTGCTTTTTTCACAGCGAAGACTCGCCTCCCTCCAGTGGGTTTCTGTCCCTGTCTTATCTACATGGACGTCACCAGATTCCTCACATAACACAAATACTGCGCTCACCGCCAGCTTCCTCACGTTCACGCTCAGCTCGGCCTGGTCTTTGAAGTTACTCCGCTGGACTGTGCTCAGAGACTCTTCCTTCTCACTTAGCCACACCTTGAACAAGCACTGGAGAGACAGCATAATATTATTTTTCAAGCCATAAAATTAATAAAATGAGATTAAAAAGCAATATCTACTGATTGCATACACAGGCAACCTTTCTGAACAAGCAGTACGGCAGTGTAAGGCCGTATTCACACGTCAGTGTTCGGTCAGTGATTTCCATCAGTGATTGTGAGCCAAAACCAGGTACAAACCTTATCTCTAGGCTCCACTCCTAGTTTTGTATCACAGCCACTGATGGAAATCACTGATCAAACACTGAATGCGCCCTAAGGCTGGGTTCACACCTGAGCGTTTTACAGCGCGTTCCTACGCGCTGTAAAACGCTCAACAGGCAAAAACCAATGTTTCCCTATGGGCATGGTTCTCACCTGAGCTTTTTACAGCACGTACGAACGCGCTGTAAAACGCCCTACGCCCCAAGAAGTACAGGAGCTTCTTTGGGGCGTATTGTCGCATGTAACACCTCTGTTTTTCATTGTACTCCTCTGTGGTCAATAGCAAGAACGCGCGTACGCTGCGCGTTTCCAAAATACAAAAACGCCCCAAAATACGCCTAAAAAACAATCACAATATACTGCCTCAGCAGAACCAAATACCATAGTGCAGCACAATATTCAGACTCAGAAGCTGTCAATAGTGGCCATGTTCTGTCCTCCTCCTGGTCCAGTGGTCTCTAATTAAGATATGGAGCAGAGGGCTTAGGAGGTGAGATGTGGGCCACAGAACCAAGCCAACCCAACTTTCAGCATACTGCCTGGACTATAGTGTAGTATGCTCCTCAAGTGGCCAAAGAAAGCCTGAGTGCTGTCCAAGTCACCATTTCCAGTGCAAGCAACAGGCCTTTTCCAGCCTGCATCCTGGGACGCCTGTGTCCCTGCACCATTTGTACACTGCCTCATATAGCGGCCTATAGGGATGAGCAGCGGAGCAGAGAGCCATTGGCTTCCATGCCCCGCTACAGTATTCTACTGTGTGACTGAATTCAAGAAGGCATGTGAAGCCTCCGGCCAGGTACATAAGTAGCGGATACCCCCAGTGTTAATAAATGCTGATAGTATCAGATCATTATGTACCATGCGAGCGGCAGTAAGAAGGGCATAGGCGGCCCCTCTGGGCATTGGCCCACCAGGAAATTTCCTTTTAGGTTGTACGGCCAGTACGTCCTGTCTACAAGCTAGTTACTGTAGACCACACTGTCATGAAAAAGTATTCCTTTTATAATGGTGCCACACATCCAAACCTAAGCCAATCCTGGCTCATCCAGGAAAGCATGGCTGTATTGGCGGACTGCATGGGCATATATTGTGAGAAGAACCAGGTGTCAAATAAAAATGTTGGTGGTTGGACAATCTGTCTTGTCACGACAACTAGAAATTCTGTGGCCTGTTCCCCATTAAAAGACCAATTCTCCTCATTAATACCATACCCAGAAACTTAGTAAAACTTCCACAAGGATCAGTCAAGTGATCCGAATATTGCCTCATTGCACAAGCAAGGTTTTTTTACACTGTTGTCATTACGGGTTTGTCATTATGGTTATGTTTGATGGATTCATTAGGATCTTTTTTTCTTGACTATACGTGACCTATACTGCACCGATAGGACAGCATACTACGAGAGTTCTCTACTTCTTTACCTGCTCCTCTAACAGTTTCTGCCAGGGGATGAGGATTCCCTGCAGCTTGCTCCAGTGCTCCTCCGTCCAGCGGCACACGGCTGCCCATCTTTCTCCCAGTCTCTGCAATGAAGAATGAAGATACTTCAGTCATACACTTTTCCTCTATGATCGGAGCTCCTGAATGTGGGGACTCATTGGCAAGTGCCGGAGCTGTTCAATACAAGATTTTGGCAAAATGGCTGGGTCAATTAAAGAAAGCGTTACAGCATTTTGCTAAGGGGATCTGTCACTAGTTTATGTTGGCCTTATTTAGGACACCATAAAACTGGTGACAGATTCCCTTTATAGGGCATCTGTCAGCAGCTTTGTACCTATGACACTGGCTGACCTGTTACATGTGCGCTTGGCAGCTGAAGGCATCTGTGTTGGTCCTGTGTTCATATGTGTCCTCATTGCTGAGAATAATGATGTTTTAATATATGCAAATGAGCCTCTAGGAGCAACGGGGGTGTTACCATTACCCCTAACTACCATGCCCTTTGCCATTTGATTTACAGGACCAGGTATAATGACATTTTCCCTGTCTGGTCCTATCAATCAAAGTGCAGCAGGCGTTGTAGCTGCAGAGAAATCAGAGCCTCTAGGTGTAACGGCAACACCCCCGTTGCTCCTATAGACTCATTTGCATATATTAAAACCTTTTTTCTCAGCAATGTGGGCACATATGAACATGGGACCAACACAGATGCCTTCAGCTGCCAAGCAACGTGCAAGGATGGCCAGTTTAATGGGTACAAAGCTGCTGACACAAATGACTGGAATACCCCTTTAAAGGGGCTTGCAGATTCAGGACATTGATGACCTAGTCTCAGGACAGTTCACCAGTATCAGATGTATAGGGGTCCGACACCCACACCAAATCAGGATATAACTATTAGATCGGTGGCGGTCCCAGTATTAGGAGGAGAACAGGGACCTCCTGAAATAAATGGAGCGTGCAGAGTCCGGCTTCCAGAAGTACAGCTTAGGTCTACACGTAGTGGTCACGCCTGGTTACTGCAGCTCAGGGCCACGACTCTCCCAACAGCGCTGTTTGTACGCCTACGTTCAATGTGTTAGTACCAGCGCTGGAGGCTGCAGGGCACAACTGATTGTTGGGGGCGCCGGGTGTCAGACCCCACTGATATGATATCGATGACCTATCCTGGAGACAGGTCATCAATATCATCTACCTGGAAACCTCCTTTATTACACACAAGTATACAACTTTCTATGTGTTTCCATTACACACGATTTTCGAGATCTCTCAGTCATAGGCCTCATGCACACGACCGTTGTTTTGGTCCGCAGTTTTTGCGGCTTGGATGCGGACCCATTCACTTTAATGGGGCCGCAAAAGATGTGGATAGCACTTCGTGTGCGGTCCGCATCCGTTGCTCCGTTCCGCGGTCCGCAAAAAATATATAACCTATCCTATTCTTGTCCGTTTTGTGGACAAGAATAGGCAGTTATATCAATGGCTGTCCGCGCCGTTCCGCCAATTGCGGAATGAACACGGACGCCATCCATGTTTTGCGGATCCACAATTTGTGGACCACAAAACACACCACAGTCGTGTGCATGTAGCCTTAAGAAAAAAAAAAAGAACATCCTTGAACGCCTGTACCTTATGCCTCCAAGTTTCAGTCCAGTCTAGATCAGGCAAACACAATCTCGTGCATCTAATCACCCGCTTACCCTCTTCACTCTGCTTTCCGCTTTGCACATTTGATTGACTGCAATAACAAAACAACCACCCACTGCTACTTAGAATACCTACATTCTCCTGGTATGGAGGACATTGGTTTTCTACGCTTTTTACACCCCAGTCCTCAGCCTGGTACTGGTTTCAATATACCTCCCATACTTTTCATCAGGTCTTTAATACCAGGTGTGTGTTTAATACCTGCATGGGACTGGCATGTATAGGAGAAGGGGGTCTGATAAAGGTTTTGTCAGCAGTTTTCAGAGAGTACAATACTGATGACCTCTCCTCAGGATCAGTTATCAATATCTGATCAATGGGGGTCTGACAACCAGCACCCTCCTGATCAGATGTTTGAAGCGGCACACCTCACAGCCTCCCAAGCACAGTGCCATACACTGTATAGTGGCTGTGCTTGGGATTGCAGCCCAGGCCCATTCACCTGAGGGTACAACCAAACGGCGTGGTTGTGCTTCAGTTGCAACGCGACTAAACTCTGGTTGAGTACCACGTGTATGGGCTGCAGTGGGTTCTAATTAAACTAAAAAAGACCACTCTTTAGTTAGTCTACATTATGAAGGTCACTTTCACACAAGTGTTATTCTTTTCCGGTACTGAAATCTGGTAAAGGGTCTCAATACCGGAAAAAAACGCATCAGTTTTGTCCCAATGCATTCTAAATAGAAAGCAATCCGTTCAGTATGCATCAGGATGTCTTACGTTCCGTCCCTTGTACGGTATTTGACCGGCCAAAATCCTGCAACACTACCGCCCTTGCCGGATCCCACATTTATTTCCATTGAAATGTATTAATGCTGGACCCGGCACCAAGTGTTCCGGAAATTGCCGCATCGCCGGATGCGGTTTTCCGGTCTGCGCATGCGCAGTTCTTTCTAGTTTTGAAATATTTTAATACCGGATCTGTTATTCCGGATAATACTGGAAAAACGGATCCAGTATTTCAATGCAAAAGTCTAACAGATCCAGATTTATATACCTAACATAGTAACATAATACATAAGGCCGAAAAAAGACATTTGTCCGTCCAGTTCGGCCTGTCATCCTGCAAGTTGATCCAGAGGAAGGAAAAAAACCCTGTGAGGTAGAAGCCAATTTTCCCCACTTTAGGGGAATAAAAAAAGATATCCGTTTGCATATGGATTTCCGGATCCGGCAATGGAACTGCCTGCCGGATTCTTCTAACGCTAGGGTTAAAGTACCTAACTGCTGTGCGGTACTGAAGGTGGACACTGCTGCCTCTTCAGTTCGTACCCTGAATGTGACAGATGTGACATCACTGGCCTAGGAAAAGGTCACAAGTCTCTTCAAACAGCTGACCGGCAGGGGTACCAAGAGCAGGACCCCCCAACAATCAGATACTGATGACTTACCCTGAGGATAGGTCATCAATATTCTACTCCTTGAACATCCCTTTAACTGGTGACAAAACAATTGGCTTAAACTTACAATTTGCATATATGCAAATCTGCCCAGGAAACACATTGGGCAGTTATGCATGGGTAGCTAAAAAATGGCAGCAGAACAGCATAGCTCAATGTGAGTCAATCACAAAGGCTGTACGAAAACTGGTGCATAAGAAATCTAACCACCTTCCTTAAAATGGGAGGATTTCAGTAGGAAGGGTTGGGCCAACACAGCCCAACACATTTACTGTAAATTACGACGGTTTCTGGCGCACGGAAATCTATTAAGGGGCCTGCATCTCTTAACTAAATGGTTGCATCTAAAGCTAGCGGCCAGCCGATTGGCATATGAAAGACCAGTCGTAGGTAAATGATCCCCAATAGTTTCAATGCCAGTATAGTGCCAGCATTACAAGGACCCTACGATACTCACCACCTCCAATCGGGTTAAGTATTTGTAGTGTACAGGCATCTATTAAAGATTGACATCATCGGTTCTGTTCACTAATACGCCTGGCGAGGGTACTGCTATACAGGTCCTTCTAAAAAAATTAGCATATTGTGATAAAGTTCATTATTTTCTGTAATGTACTAATAAACATTAGACTTTCATATATTTTAGATTCATTACACACCAACTGAAGTAGTTCAAGCCTTTTATTGATTTAATATTGATGATTTTGGCATACAGCTCATGAAAACCCAAATTTCCTATCTCAAAAAATTAGCATATTTCATCCGACCAATAAAAGAAAAGTGTTTTAAATACAAAAAAAGTCAACCTTCAAATAATTATGTTCAGTTATGCACTCAATACTTGGTCGGGAATCCTTTTGCAGAAATGACTGCTTCAATGCGGCGTGGCATGGAGGCAATCAGCCTGTGGCACTGCTGAGGTGTTATGGAGGCCCAGGATGCTTCGATAGCGGCCTTAAGCTCATCCAGAGTGTTGGGTCTTGCGTCTCTCAACTTTCTCTTCCCAATATCCCACAGATTCTCTATGGGGTTCAGGTCAGGAGAGTTGGCAGGCCAATTGAGCCCAGTAATACCATGGTCAGTAAACCATTTACCAGTGGTTTTGGCACTGTGAGCAGGTGCCAGGTCGTGCTGAAAAATGAAATCTTCATCTCCATAAAGCTTTTCAGCAGATAGAAGCATGAAGTGCTCCAAAATCTCCTGATAGCTAGCTGCATTGACCCTGTCCTTGATAAAACACAGTGGACCAACACCAGCAGCTGACATGGCACCCCAGACCATCACTGACTGTGGGTACTTGACACTGGACTTCAGGCATTTTGGCATTTCCCTCTCCCCAGTCTTCCTCCAGACTCTGGCACCTTGATTTCCGAATGACATGCAAAATTTGCTTTCATCCGAAAAAAGTACTTTGGACCACTGAGCAACAGTCCAGTGCTGCTTCTCTGTAGCCCAGGTCAGGCTCTTCGGCCGCTGTTTCTGGTTCAAAAGTGGCTTGACCTGGGGAATGCGGCACCTGTAGCCCATTTCCTGCACACGCCTGTACACGGTGGCTCTGGATGTTTCTACTCCAGACTCAGTCCACTGCTTCCACAGGTCCCCCAAGGTCTGGAATCGGTCCTTCTCCACAATCTTCCTCAGGGTCTGGTCACCTCTTCTCGTTGTGCAGCGTTTTCTGCCACACTTTTTCCTTCCCACAGACTTCCCACTGAGGTGCCTTGATACAGCACTCTGGGAACAGCCTATTCGTTCAGAAATTTCTTTCTGTGTCTTACCCTCTTGCTTGAGGGTGTCAATGATGGCCTTCTGGACAGCAGTCAGGTCGGCAGTCTTACCCATGATTGCGATTGAGTAATGAACCAGGCTGGGAGTTTTTAAAAGCCTCAGGAATCTTTTGCAGGTGTTTAGAGTTAATTAGTTGATTCAGATGATTAGGTTAATAGCTCGTTTAGAGAACCTTTTCATGATATGCTAATTTTTTTAGATAGGAATTTTGGGTTTTCATGAGCTGTATGCCAAAATCATCAATATTAAAACAATAAAAGGCTTGAACTACTTCAGTTGGTGTGTAATGAATCTAAAATATATGAAAGTCTAATGTTTATCAGTACATCACAGAAAATAATGAACTTTATCACAATATGCTAATTTTTTGAGAAGGACCTGTACACCCCCAATAGATACACGGGTCCGTGTTATTTACAAAAACTCATTATAAAAGAAATTACCTAGAAATTGCTATCCTGCCGATGCCGCTACTTCTGGCTTTAAGGACTATAGTTATAGAATTTTCTGCTCGGCTTCCTATATAAATTGTTTACTCTAATGCATCCCAATCTGTTATTTCTTATGAAATGTGTATTACATATAAAGGAGAAAATAATTATGTGGAAATGGCACAAATTCTAAAGCATATGAAAGACATTTCGAGATTGAGTGGTTATTATCAACGGCACAAAGTAAAAAATAAAAAAAAACAGACAAAATGGGACTTACTTTGGGGGGGGCCATACACTTCAGCTGACAACTATTCCTTCCAAACCCCCCATACACATACATGCTCTGCTTGGCAGATGGCTTTTCCTCCCGACTTCTCCATATATGTATTCTCAATAGGCACTGTAAGGCTACTTTCACACTTGCGTTCAGAGCGGATCCGTCTGAGACGGATCCGCTCATATAATGCAGACGGTGGCTCCGTTCAGTACGGATCCATCTGCATTATATTGTTAAAAAATTTCTAAGTGTGAAAGTAGCCTCAGACGGATCCGTCCAGACTTTCAATGTAAAGTCAATGGAGGACGGATCCGTTTGAAAATTGAGCCACAGTGTGTCATCTTCAAACGGATCCATCCCCATTGACTTACATTGTAAGTCTGGACGGATCCGCACGCCTCCGCACGGCCAGGCGGACACCCGAACGCTGCAAGCAGCGTTCAAGTGTCCGCCTGCTGAGCGGAGCGGAGGCTGAACGCTACCAGACTGATGCATTCTGAGCGGATCCGCGTCCACTCAGAATGCATTAGTGCTGGATGGAAGCGTTCGGGTCCGCTTGTGAGCCCCTTCAAACGGAGCTCGCAAGCGGACACCCAAACGCTAGTGTGAAAGTAGCCTAAGGCTACTTTAATCCCCATGCATTCTGAATGGAGAGTAATCCGTTCAGGATGTCTTCTTCAGTTCAGTTGTTTTGACTGATCAGGCAAAAGATAAAACCGTAGCATGCTACAGTTTTATCTCCGTCAAAAAAAACTGAAGACTTGCCGGAATGCCAGATCCGGCATTTTTTCCCATAGGAATGTATTAGTGCCAGATCCGGCATTCAAAATACCGGAATGCCGGGTCAGTCTGTCCGCATGACAAGCGGAGAGACGCTTCCGTTCTTGCAATGCATTTGTGAGACGGTGAAACCGTGGGCAACGCTAGGGAGGCTCGTACTCATCGCGGCCTGCTATTGGCTAGACCCCCCCCCCCCCCCCCCCCCCATCGTCAGATGTTCTGAGCCACACGACGGGGAGATGCAGCAGCGTCCATGCATGGATCATAAAAGAGGGCTCCGGGCATTAGGGGGGCCATTATGTGGGTTGGATAACTCCTTAAACTTCTTCTTTGTTTGGACTTTTAGGACTGTGCACGGTCTCAGTTAGCTCTCTCAGTCAGAGCATCACACAAATGCCTACCAAATGAACAGTAGGGGTATCATAATGTTATCCTGATTCTACCAATGTACTATTATCATAAAGATTACCCTTCAGATAAAATCTTGCCCTTGCAGCAGCAGTAAACTGACAATGCATTCCCTATCTATATAAGAGGTCTTATAAGCGTAGACTGCTACAGAAGGACAATAGTCTGCATTGAATTGTCAATGGTGCAATGAAATGCCGAAATGAAAAAGAAAACGTCAGAAATTCTAAAATATGTGTTTTGTATGAATTAAGAGTTTACCAAAAATGTCCCTTTAAAGTGGTTGTCTGGGGCTATCCTACTAATGACCTAGCCTCAGTATAGGTCATCAATAGGAGACTGGTAACGGTCCAACTCCCAGGACCCCCGCTGGTCTCATATTCTATTTCCTCTGCCACCATATTGTCCCTTATCCTACCCTTCAATTTCCAATATATTAAAAATGTGACTGGCCAGATATTTCTCCTGCCAGAACTGTGCTATTACATGGCATTCATTCAAGCGAACATGTAACTATGTAATGCACTGTTGCACAAGTCCTTGAGAGTAGGAGCCATTATTTGAAGTGGTTCTACGTTCTGGCTAACAGAGCAGGGGCCTAGAGACCTCACCCTATGACGTCCATATACCGTAATAACACCAACTATTTGAAAGAGAACTTGTCATCTCCATGGGGGGGTTGCCATATATATAAATGATGCCATATATATGTCTGATAGGTGCGGGTCCCACTCTTGAGAAAGTCCCCTCACTCTCATTCCACCTGGTTAGGCAGCGACCACATCCAGAATGAACAGGAAGGTGGTCACTGGTGACATTAAAAAATATATAATACTTACATGTAATGAATACCTTTTGAACTTTGCTGGATTTAACATGTTCTCATCGCCACCACTAAATGACCCACCTGCAGCTGTGCTTCTAGTGCAGCCGTGGCTCCATCCCCACTGTTCTCATCCACAATCACCACCATGTGGGTTAAAGAGTTAACTTTAACTTGTTCTGCCTCCAGGTCATTCTGCAATTTCTAGAAAAACAGGACACAATAACATCAAAAACAGCAGAAAAAACATGAGGTAAATAATAAGAAACAACCCAAAATGACAGATTTTCAAATAAACTATAACCGCATACATCATACAAAGAGAGATGCAGGCCCATGGTCCTCAGTGAGCATGGGGTGGTACAGGTCAAACCTCACAACATCAGTAAAAATGGCTAAAAGAGGGATTGTCACCAGTCCTGAAATCAATTTTTTGGGGAAATACTTGTGCAGTGCCCTAAAATAGGGTACTTCCAAATTGTTCTTGATCTGATGTCATTTAATCTGTTCATGCTTTGTATTATGCTTTATATGTATTCCCAAAAGCTGTCTACAGGTGGCACTGTTTAGAAAGGTATGACTCAGCAGAGAGAATTAGCTTTCCCTCTGAGGGAGAAGCTTTCTAGTCAGGATTGCATGAGCCCCATCAGTTTTAGCTCGGCCTGCCGTTCAGGGCAGATGCTAGTTTAGCTCCAGGAGAAACATCATTCCTGTTGAGAGAACAATCCTTGAAGGAAGGCTGGAGAAGGCATTCTCACATTGTCCAGGATCATCAGGCTTTACGTGCTAGCAAGGTATTCGCGGTTTATGAACAATATGTGGAAATATAAGCAGTTAACGGCATCTTTCACATCGTTTGTAGGATTTGCATCCCGTGGTGGGACTACAATACCTATTCTTGATGGTTCTGCACACCTGTGATTATCTTGGAAAGACTGTAAAGTGTTTAGAAGGAGCTCAGGGACTACTTCTCCTATTATCAATCACTTTTCATATTTGCCTATATACAGCTATTGGGAAGAGATTGCACTGTGAGTTGCCTTGGACTTGTGTTTTGATATCATTGGATGTACTACAACTCCCATTCTGTACTTAGTAAAAAGAGATGTTTATTTTCTACAATTGGCCTGGTTACTGACTCCAGCATCACACGTCGGCCACTGCACCTACATCTCCTGCCTTGCACCAGTACAACATTCATAACACCAAAAGCACCCCAAATACCATCAGGCAGGTGCCCCAACATCAGGGTGTGCCCTGAGGGAAGAAAGAACACACCCTCCTATCACTAATAAGTATTGCAGCCAGAGCCACTACCACTCCCATCCTCTGCTCAGCTCCTCCAGGGCTTGCGGCAATTGTATTCCGAATTCAATTACTAATTTGAAGTTTATGCATTTCTAGATAACTGGGTGTTACCAGTCCCCTTTTTTAAACGGCGTGTCCCCGTGCACTCTTACCATGGCAGCAGTGATTGGGCAATGTCAGAGTGTACAGGAACACACCGCCAACCGGTGACACCCAGTTGTTGATTTGTTCATACATTTCTAGTAGGGATTACAGGGGAACAGTACAACGCAGAGCTCAAATAATTCCAGAATTGTCATATTATGGGGATTGCAAGTATTTACTAAAACAGACATGTCAGGAGAGGTGACACGTGCTCTATGGTATGGTTCATAAAGACAGAGCACTAATAGAAGTAATAAGTCACCCCTAACATAGATGAGAGTGTCCTGCTTCAAATACCCATGGTTTAACTGTTCCTGTAGCATCCCTTGAAGTTACCGCAGAGTATAATATTTAAATAGAAAACAGCAGAGGCATACACAGATGTCATTGGATCCCATAGCAAAATTTGGAATGGGCCACACCATTGTGAGATTTCTGGCAAATTTTAAAACATTTACGTAAAATGATTTTTTTTTATAAATAAATAACTAAATAATAAAACTAAATAAATAATAAACCAGAAATAAATAAATAACTAAATAATAAACTAATCAATAATAAATAAATAACTAAATAAATAATAAAGTTGCCTCATCCACTATACCTGACTTCACACACGCCGCTGGTTTCTTACACCGGACAACTGGCATTAAATACACTGATGAATCTCCCATATATAGTGCCATGTCTCCTGCGTCCCTTCATACAGTACATGTTTAAATCTATCCGCCTGCAGCCACCACTTAGGGGAGCTCACTGCATAAGAATTTTTTACAGCTACCATTGAAATCAATGGCAGCTGTAAAATAAAATATTTTTGCACTGAGCTCCCCCTAGTGGTGTCGGCAGGAAATTACTGTGAAGCTATGCTGGGAACAGAAAGAGATTAGCAGCAAGCCCCTCTTAACCCGGGCCCCACAGCAGCTGCATGGTCTACCTCTACGGCTTACTGCAATACTGAGTAGAATCTGTCATAAAAGATCTGATATTTTAATTCTGCCTAGGAATTCTGTGTTCTCATAATATTTATTTAAATAGGACAGCTCAATTTTCCCTGACACATCTGTTTTAGTAACTACTTGCATCCCCCCATGCAATAACAATTCGGGAGCATCTATTCTTGTGACCCCATGATGTGCCATTCCTTTATTATTCCTTCTAGAAGTTATGAATGCATTGCTAACAGGTTGCAATAAAAGTCGGGATGGGTGTTACCAGTTAGGGTCTGATACTATCCAATCAGTGCTGCCAGTCAAAGACTATGCAGGGACACACCCCCAACTAGTAACACCCAGCTGGACCTTTATTGCAAACTGCTACCAATTAATTTATAACTTCTAGCAGGAATAACAGAGGAATGGCACGACACAGGATCATAAGAATAGATGATAAGAATTATTATATGGAAAATGCAAGTGACTGCTAAATGGACATGTCGGGAGAGGTGAGAGCTCCACTTTGAAGGTTTAGAGGAATTGTCCTACTGTATTCTCACGGGTCACAGGTGACTTACTGTATACTTCACGCTATTATCTATACTATAGTTTGCTCACTTTGTGTTCTTCAATCTGTTTTCTAAAGGCCTCAAAATCTTCGCCGTGGGACTTTAACTCCATTTTGCGAATGCGCTCTTCCGTGACAGTCAGCCAGTCAGACAACTGGTCCAGTTGTTTCCTCTGCAAATCCATCAACACTTCATGCAGCCTTCCCAGGAAGAAAATAAGATGAAAACAGGTTAAACCAGGTAAAGCAAGAACGTTCTTCTGATAAGATCTCCACAGCTAATTGCCTGCTGCAAGCAAGATTTTCACCTTCTACTAGGCATGCCTGTACAATATCATTTGGTAGTAAAAGCGCAGTGCATTCTGGGTATTACAACATACATCATTCAAGAACATTATCATGAAGACAACCCCTGTCTACATGCCCTATTAGTACCCCCTACGCCCCTATAATCACTGCGCCGAACGCGGTATAATGGCCGTGCTTGGTATTGCAGCCCAGGACCATTCACTTGAATGGGACTAACGCTACTTTCACGTTTGGTGCGTATCCGTCATGGATCTGCACAGACGGATCCGCGCCTATAATACAACCGCATGCATCCGTTCAGAACGGATCCGTTTGTATTATCTTTAACATTGTCAAAACGGATCCGTCTTGAACACCATTGAAAGTCAATGGGGGGGGGGGGATCCATTTTCTATTGTGTCAGTGAAAACTGATCCGTCCCCATTGACATACATTGTGTGTCAGGACGGATCAGTTTGCCTCCACATCGTCAGGCGGACACCAAAATGTTGCAGGCAGCGTTTTGGTGTCCTCCTCCAGAGCGGAATGGAGGAGGAATGGAGCCAAACTGATGCATTGTGAACGGATCCTTTTCCATTCAGAATGCATTAGGGCAAAATTGATCCGTTTTGGACCGCTTGTGAGAGCCCTGAAACGGATCTCACAAATGCTAACCAAAACGCCAGTGATAAAGTAGCCCAAGCTGCACAAAGGTGATGTGACCGATGAACGTAACTTCACTGACATGGGAAGAGACTGCAGTGCTCACTGTGGAGCAGTGGTCTTTTCCAACAGCAGATCGGTGGGGGTACCGGGTGTCAGATCCCTACCAATCTGATAGTGATGACCTATCCTGAGTATAGGTCCAGTGGTGTACCTTGAATGGATGCATGCCAGGCAAATGCTACTTAAAGGGGTTGTCTCCTCTCGCCATTACTAAGGTGAGATGAGACACAGTGCCGACCTCCTCCCAGCTGGGAAACAGCAGAGCGTTCAGGCACGGCACGGCTGTGCATGAGAGCTACGGGAAAAAACGTAGCACAACAGGCTATGCTGTTTCCCTAACTCAGAAACAACATAGCTTTTTGCGCTACACTGTTTCCGTAGCTCTCATGCGCGGCAATGTGAGCTACTGAAACAGCAGAGTGCCAGAACGCTCTACTGTTTCCCGGCCGGGTGTTGTCGAGACTGTGTCTCCTCTTGCCTCGTAATCCCTTTAATTCCTTCATTTCCCAACGTGAAAACATAGCATTTTCATGCATCTGCCACTAGGGGGGAGCGCAGTGTAAACAGATTACAGCTTCTAATTGTCACTTGTAACTGCATTCATTCCTATGCAGTGAGCTCCCCCTAGTGGTGACTGCAGGCAGCCAGCTTTGTAATAGAAGGAAAGCAGGAGATTTATTAATGTATTTCAGCAAATAAAACATGGTGGTCAGAATGAGCACCATATTCATAAAGCACCTACTCCACTGACATAGAAGTCGGATAAAGTGGATGAGGTTTAGGGTGACTTTTTATTACAGTTTACTTATTTAGAATTTCTTCAGTTTAATAAAAAAAAAAATATATAAATTCATCAGAAATCTAGAGCATTGCACATTGCGTTGTCTTGGAGTGATTGTCACATGCGTGCTGGGAAACTGGAAGGGGCAGGGGGGCCCTATGAGATCTGTGTATGTCCATGGAACGGTCATCAATATTTTACTCCTGAAAACCCCTTTAATACAGGGGAGTCCTCTATTCAGGATCCTCATGTATAAACCAAAGGGGAGAGTGCCTACAAACAGCGTCCCTGTTCTTCACATGGACAAACCACTGATTAAGTAGGCACTATCGGAAAATGTGCCTAGTCTGAAAGAACTGCCATGTGTTGAGAGACAGAATAACAGAATGAAGTTGTCTTAAAAGGCAGAAAATGCTCAAAACCCCACATGCTGTTGCGCATTTCTAACCGGGGGAGCAAATCCTGCACATGTGGTCCATTGCCAATACCAATCCCCAGCAAAAATGTATACAATGGAGGATGCCTGTAGCGGACCACATATACCACAAAGACATCCTACACACAATAGCCAAATGTATGGATGTGATTGGCAATATAAAACAGAGATTTACAACAAAAAAATGGTGCACTACAATGGTAAATGCAATTGACAATATATGGCTAAACCCTCACACTGATATTAAAATGAGACTTTTGCCAATATTTTCTTATATCAAGAACATACCGGAGAACCCGCGCACCCTGTCAAGGTATCTCAAATTGGTACGCTAACCTACCTGTGCCGTATGGGCAATTACCGGGGCTGTATGGGCAATTACAGGGAAATAAGTTCCGATACACAGGGAACAACTCCCAGTTACCTCCAGTGTGAAATCACACATACAATGGGAGGAGGCTGTAAATCACATCCACACATTTGGCTATCCTGTGTAGGATGTCTTTGTGGTACATGTGTTCTGCTGCGGGCATCCTCCATTGTATGCATTTTTGGATCACATGTGCAGGATTTGCTCCCCCGGTTAGAAATGCGCAACAGCATATGGGGTTTTGAGCATTTTCTGCCTTTTAAGACCACTTTATTCTGTTATTCTGTTTGTACATGCACGCCTGGAGGTGTGGCAACTCCAGGTTTGAATGTGCCTTGGATTTTGACCTATGGGTAACATTCAGGTGCACCTGTGCGGCCTGCATCATATGAGTCAGTGGTAGGTGGGACTTACAGCCTCATCCCATTGTATGTGTGATTTCACACTGGAGGTAACTGTGAGTTGTTTGCTGTGTGTCCGACCTTATGCCCCTGTAATTCCTCATACGGCCCCTGTAACTGTCCATACGGCACAGGTAGGTTGTTAGCGTTAGGTCCCGTGCCACTTTGAGATACCTTGACGGGGTGCGCGGGCTCTGGTATGTTCTTGATATAAGAATATATTGGTGAAAGTCTCATCTTAATATCAGTGTGAGGGTTTAGCCATATATTGTCAATTGCATTTACCATTGAAGTGCACCATTTTTTGCAAATCTCATGTGTTGAGAGACCTTTTAAAACGTTTACATTCTCCTGGAATATGTTAAAGAATAGGACGCTATTATTATAGCCTGTCCACAGTATGCATATGTGTTTATTATCCACCAAATTATGAAGAACATACCTGGACTGTCTCTGCATGCTTTCTAGACGAAGATCTTCCCAGCGAGAGTTCAGCAAGGTCATCTGCTCTTGTATCTCATTTTCTTCATCGATCGAGAGGTCACCCTGAGCAATCAGTTGGTTGCCTGCCTGTAGAACATTGCCCACACTGCTCTGGTGTGCCGTGAGCTCCATCATAAAGGCCTGAAGAAGAGACAGGTCACAGAACAAAGGGATACATTAGCTTAAGAAAAAGCTAGAGATACCGATGCAGAATACATAATAGGAACCCCGAGCCACTCACATACAGTAGAAGTCACGCTACCTAAGCATCATTCTATCTAAAATCTTCTTTAGATAAAGGATATGGTACAGATATTCTGAACTCAGATGGAAAGTTCGACTTCACATTTGCATGAGGTTAGATAAGAGATTTTAGAAAGTTTTTTTTTTTTACAGAAAGATTATCTGTTTGTCCTTTAACAAAGGCTTTGCAAGTAACAGTGAAAAAAAAATAGTCTATTATCTGCCATATAAAAAGGCTTATTTTACGCTTCTTTACAGAGGTTCTAGGAAGAATTATTTAAAATAGCCGCCAGCAACCTGTCCTAGAATGTGAGCAGGACTGGTTGCCTCCACTTGCAGAGTTGCCTGGGAGGGTGAAGGGCCTTACTACACTGCTCTACAATATAGTAATGATGTGATCCTGCCTACGATATGCTGTCATGGCTGAGCAGCCTGACCAGAAAACTCACCAATATGTAGTATATTCAAGGGCCTTAGTGTACAGTATAGTGAGGCGGTTGGCGCCTTCGACTCCCAAGGTAGCTCTGCAAGTGGAGGAAACCGGTCCTACCATATTCTAGGACAGGTTGCTGGCAGCCATTTTAAACCATTCCCAGAGAACCCCTTTAATTTTGTAGCCTCATGTTAGAAGGGTTGTCCATCTACAGAATTTTTTTTTTTTTTTTGCTTCAAATGAAAATAGATTTAACTTACTAAAAGATTATCATTAAAGGAGTTGTGCCAAGTTTAAAAGCTATCCCCTTATCCACAGGTTGATTGTTAGTTGCCGTCGTTGGCGATCTCTGGCTCTCCCACAGAAGATGAATGGCATGGCAGGGTGCATGCCTGAAATGCCACTCCATCAGAATGAGGGAACGAGACCTCTGTTCTCAGGATCTGTAGGGATTCCAGCAGTCAAACCTCTGCGATCAGCTAGATATCCTCTATCCTGTGGCTAGGGAAAACTTATAAACTTGGTACAACACCTTCAAGAAAGGTGTCTATGTTGATATCAACACTGGTCCTCGATCCTGACATAGTACAGCTTCCTCTCCTCTATCTGTGTCGGTGTCAGGCTTGCAGGCGCTGGCTGGTTCATTTCAGTAGCTAAACTACTCCATCAGGGATGATGAAGAAATGGAAAAAGTGAACTGGCTTAGCTATTGAAGTGAGCTATACTGCCAGCCCCGGCCAAGCATGTCACTGACACAGAAAGTGAAGCTCAACCTTTGACGCTAGTGCACTGTAAAACATCTTCTACAGCTATGTGGAAACTGTCAATAAGTTTGCTTTAAACAACCAGAGAACAAATCAGTACAAAGCAGAAATCCAGACAAACCGATCTTCTAATATATCACCAGGACATCAGAGGTCATAATGCTTTGTTATATTTAATCCCTTAGCAGTTCCAAAGCGATTAAAAATGAACTAGAGACCTTTTATCCTGGAAATCAGCTAAATACCAATAACAAAGGATTCTTTACGGTAAGAGCAGTGAGACTATGGAACTCTCTGCCTGAGGAGGTGGTGATGGTGAGTACAATAAAGGAATTCAAGAGGGGCCTGGATGTGTTTCTGGAGTGTAATAATATTACAGGCTATAGCTACTAGAGAGGGGTCGTTGATCCAGGGAGTTATTCTGATTGCCTGATTGGAGTCGGGAAGGAATTTTTTATTCCCCTAAAGTGGGGGAAATTGGCTTCTATCTCACAGGTTTTTTTTTTTGCCTTCCTCTGGATCAACTTGCAGGATGACAGGCCGAACTGGATGGACAAATGTCTTTTTTCGGCCTTATGTACTATGTTACTATATATGTACTATGCAAAGGAGATAACAAAAAATATTCTCAAGTGCATCTATAACATCAAGAACATTATAAAGAAATAACAGAAGAATATTTAGACTAGAAAACATTCCGCCTTGTTTTTACTCGCCATGCATTCAATGAAGCTCACCTCGTGAGTGGCAAATTGTTGTTTGACTTCTTCAACGTCATCAGATATATCATCTTGCTCCTGAAAGGTGTCTTCTGCCATGAGAAGCCAAGTGAGGACATCTTCCAGGGCAACCTGATAGCTGTCAAGATCCATCTCTACTTCAGTTACTGTACTAGGTGTCTCTAGGCCGGAGTCTCCACATGGTTCATCAGAGGCCTAAAATAAAATTTTGGAATCAGGAAGCATTTTCCATTGATTGATTTTGCCTTATATTTTCTTGAGAGGTTGATTATTATTCTTCGAAAAAACTGCCATTTTGCTAGAAATTACAACAAAAAAAAAACTAATTGCCCTCTTGATTTCTTTGATCTTATCCCTCCGCATGTAGATGTTAAAGCCATGGCTCATGTGTACATACAGTATGGAAGGTCATGTTGGGCACCTAAACTATTTCTCTGGACGGGTGTAAAGCCTCATTCATACGTCAGTGTTTTGGACAGTGATTTCCATCAGCGATTGTGAGCCAAAACCAAGTGTGGCTCTAAACACGGAACAGGAGCAGATCTTTCCCTTAGACCTTATGTCTGTGAAGGCTCCACTCCTGGTTTTGGTTCACAATCACTGATGGAAATCACTGACCAAAACACTGACGTGTGAATGAGAAGGAAGAGCTTTGAGCCACATAAAAGTTCCTTGCACACTAGAAATAATATGAATCAGTTGAACTGTATCATGGTTACATATAACAACGCCTTTTAAATCTCGCTATACATTTATGATATGTGTTAAGCCTATACAGATTTCTTCTGACTCTCCCATACCCATTCATGATCAGTCTGGCCAATAGTGCCTGTGTTTATAACATGGATAGAGGAATAATAATCTGTCAGACACTTATGCGGTGGCTCATCTCTCACAGGAACACAAGATTGGACATGTTGAAATCCAACAGGCCCGATCCTTCTTCTACTGCCATCGGGAAGGGGTGGGGGGGACTGAGACACTCAGATTTTGCCTCCCCACAATAAATAATTATTGGCGCTCTAGGACAATGGAATTAGAAGCACATGCAGTATCGAACTGAAAAATTAATTTTCAAATGTTTTACCTAAAATACAAAAAAAATGGATTAGCCCATTAAAAAAATGACAGTGCAAAGTATAGGCATCAGCCAGCGGCCCTTACTTTCCCAGATTTGTGCGTTGCTGAGAGAGAGTACACGGAGTACATGCTGGAACAGGGATCACCCGCCCGGCTGGTTGTATCATTGGTGTCTAACATTTCAATGAATTAAATTTTAATTATGTCCTTTATAGGCTTGTAAACAAGGGTGGGGGAGCGGATGAGAGAAGACTTTAAAAGAGACGTTTCCATTATACATGAATTCACTGAAGCCATCGCGGGCATTTTAGCAATTATATTCAATAGCTGCATCTTTAATAGACTGTGAGAAACACAATATTTTACAGAACCAAGAGAGGTGAGTTAATGGGAAGATGAGAGTGGCCAATAAGTGTTTTTTAATAGTTTAAAACCGATGCCCTGGGGTCTATTATTTTTAGTGGTTAAAGAAAATGACACCTTCATTGGCCTGTTCATTAACATACGGTATCTTACAGTATTCACATGGACAGTGAAGATTACCCAAATAGCTTCTGCTGGCAAATTGGCCTATTGGGGTAATAGTTATGGACTGTCTGTAAATGTGATTAATATATGCACTAAAAGGTTCACAAATGTGAGCCTTTAGATTAACGTGTTAAGGGTTATACAAACCCCTTTAAATCATGCCCTAGTTGAAATGTTAATGCGGTTATCCAGGTTTTTAAAATTGATGGATAGGCCTTCAGTATCAGATCGGGGTCTGCCTCTCAACATTTCCGCTGGTCAGTTGTTTGAAAGGTCTGCACTCTGCAGCACTCACGTATGCACTGTGGCCTCTTTACTACTAAGCCCGCGTTCACATCATTTTGTTTTTCCGATCTGATCCATCTGAAGAACAAACAATGGATCCTTTATTTTGAGCATCAGAACTGCTCATTTTGCATCTGTTTTAGCCATTTCCGCCTGAGATCCATTATTTTAGACGGAAAAAAGTTATCCACTAAGTATTTTTTTCAGTCGAACAGATCTCAGATGGAAATGGCTAAAAGGGTGCTAAATGAGCATAACTGAGCATAAGAGATGCTAAAAAAAAAAAATAGGGGATCTGTGGATGGCACTTATGGGGGGGGATCTGTGGATGGCACTTATGGGGGGGATCTGTGGATGGCACTTATGGGGGGGAATCTGTGGATGGCACTTATGGGGGGGGGGGAATCTGTGGATGGCACTTATGGGGGGGGGGGAATCTGTGGATGGCACTTATGGGGGGGGGGAAATCTGTGGATGGCACTTATGGGGGGGGGAATCTGTGGATGGCACTTATGGGGGGGGGGGAATCTGTGGATGGCACTTATGGGGGGGGGGGATCTGTGGATGGCACTGTTATGGATGATCTGTGGGGTTTCCCAGACGACTAGGCCCTTCACTGTAGTTATTAACCCCTTTCAGCAGACTGCTGAAAGGTGTTAATAACTACTGTGAAGCCGCCGTTTCATGGGGTGGGGACGTGGGATCTCTTAAGACTCTAGCAACGCCCCAGATATATCTAGAGATAGAGATATAGATATATATATATATATATATATACACACACACAGACACACACAATATATATACATATATATATATATATATATATACATACTGTATATATAGGCCATATATACACACACATCCGCAATATTCGAACATTAAGCGCTCTACAGACATCATCATGATTCGCTGTCCCCAGTATGTATTTGTATGTGGGAGGAAACAAGAGTGTCAGGAGGAACCAATGCAAACATGGGGAGAACATACAAACTCCATAAAGATGTTGTCAGATTCAAACCTAGGACCTTGCGCTGCAAGGCACCAGTGATATTCTGGTGCAACTGGAACCAAGAAGCCAAGAAAAAAACTGGTGTACATGCTTTTGCATCATATCTGTTAAGGGATTTTATTTTCCGACAAGAGGGTGAGGCTTGCTGGGTGAAAATTTTGGGGAAAAATTCTGCAGAAAAGTAAGCTAATAGGTGGTATAAACTAAGACTAGACAGGACTCAACCACTCTTATAAACCTGCCCCAATTTTAGACTGACTAGTCTCAGTTTACACTGTCTAAAAATTAGACAGTAATATATCTTGGCCCCAGTGTCATGCTGGCCCACAGGTTGTGTCTGCTCCACTGAGATGAAAAGGTAATGAGAAGCATTCTGAAATTACAACCCAACCTGTGGACAGGTCTGGTGTCGTTTCTGGAAGAAAAGCAGCCATGTTTTTCTAATGTTATGCTCATTATATAAATGTGAGATTCTTGGCAAATGCATTTTGTACAAAATTATTTGTGCCTGTCCGCCAATGGCAAGGCGATCTATTTAGGACAGGAACCTATACTAAATACTGTCTCTTCTAGTGCAATACTGGCCTCCATTAAATTCAGGGAATGCAGGTTCCACATGCATGCTGAGCCCACTCTGTATTTTAGAGCACAGTATTAGTATATTTTCTATAGAGAGTATGGCACTTTGTTATTTGTGTTTGCAGAGTGCTGTTTCATTGTGTTTGTTTTTGCCTTTATGCTTTCAGCCATGGCCACGTGCACCTGCGCAGTGGGATGTGCTGACTAACCCTGTTTTTTAAATTGCATGTTTTTCTAATACTCTACAACCCCTTTAAAGCTTGTACAAAGTCATCACATGCCCATGAGCAGAAGGCCTTATGATGAACTAAGGAAGTAGAATACATGAAGCGACTTCAAAAACATTATATCCAGAAAACTAAATAATACATAGAATATTCCCAATTATTGTTCATATGTGATTAAATTAAAGATGGTAGTAAAATAAAAGACCAAAAAAATGAAATGAATAGCGAACTTATGTACATATTGGCAAATCCTGCATGGAAGCTCACCACCTGCTGCAAAACTATTCCAGGATACTTTCAAGATACAAAGAGGAACATACTGTGGGGTGCGCTGCAAGCCCAAATCACCAAAGTACTATATGTCTCATGAAGCAGGGCAGACCAGGCCAAGCAAAGTGGCCCGCTTCCCATTCCGGTCAGCTACGCCAGTCATCAGCCCACAACATAGGGTGATCCTGAATACAGTACAAGATCCTGCCACTTACATATTACTCCAAACTATACAAATGAGTAGAAAGACTCATTTCTAAGAAATGTTCCCATACTGTAATTACAAAGACAGCGGGAGATCAGTCCGTAGAGGATTAACCGAGCACGAGGAGTAAAATGAGCTGAAAATGAGGATTAAGCGAGAAGAGGTTGTTTGAAGTTTAAGGAAGCACAAAAGTAAAAAATTTGAATCCTAGAAAATGTGTATCTGTATTAGGAATAAAGACATGACAATGGATTGGAAACTATTTTCTAACACTGGTTATAGGGGTTGTCCCACGAAAATATTCTACACGTTTCAAAGCAACACCTGGATCTGAATAATTTTTTAATTACATGAAATACAAAATTTTGTATAGCCACTGAGCTATTCAATAAAATGTATCTGTATACAGTAGTTCTACCTGCTAAGTGCTCCATTCCTTGTTTCTATGACCACCTCAATGAGGTGGACGTACATGCTCAGATGTATCCCACAACTGCTACCAGTTACAGGTAGAGAGGAAGACCTCCTCTGAGAAAGAGAGCTGTTGAGAAAGGATGTCCTTTAAGAAAGGATACACCCCTTAAGGGTCCATTCACACGTTCTGCAATTTCGTTCCAGAATTGCGGACCCATTCATTTCTATGGGGCCGCACGATGCGCTGCCCGAATCCGGAATTGCCGAAAAAAATAGAACATGTCCTATTCTTGTCCGCAATTGCCGACAAGAATAGGCATATTCTATTAGTGACGGCAATGTGCGGTCCACAAAATGCGGAACGCACATTGCCATTGTCCGTGTTTTGCGGATCTGTTGATCCGCAAAATACACACAGACGTGTGAATGGACGCTAAAGCTGAGATAGGAAGAGCTGCAGCAGAAAGGACACTATCCCCTGAGCTGCCAGTTTGTCTAATAGAACAATTGGAGCAATGAATGTGGAGATCTCTGGATCCATGTGAGGTACAGGGCTGGTTCTAGCTTTGTTAGAGATTATCATGAACTATATGATGTCGGATTTTCATTTTTTTTACATTAATAATGGCAGAAACACTTTTATACTTTTTTTATAAAAATGCACTTTTTACATTGTGGATGCCACCATATTGGGGGGAGGCCATTAGACAGCCTAGAATAAAATGCTAACAAAAAATAAGCTACTAGCAATTTTATCATAATTGGTTCTCTCATTGTTCTTTGGGTTCTGAAGTAGTGAAACCCAAGATTATCATACCGAATATAATTTCTAGAGCATCAGCTGTCAATTGAAATGATTATAAATGTGCTGACACAGTACAAATCAGCTTCTTGGCACAGAAAACAAATGTAATAACGCTGCAGTTTGCACAGAAGCAGAAAGCTGAGCTGAGATAACCATTTATAAGACTCATCTGATGGCAAAAGTGATAGTAGTGTATTGTACGTTAGCATTTTATTAAGTGCTATGGAGATTCCTTTCCTAATTATTACTAGCATAGGCACAGGATAAGCCATAACTACATGAAGGTGCAGATCCCACATCTGAGACCCTCATATCAGGAGACCAGAAGTTCACTGATTCCTGCTGGTCATGTTCCTCATAGAAGATGATGGAGAGATGGTCCTCTTTTCAGCCCCCCTCTATGAAGACTATGAGAGTGGATCCCGCTCTGGCAGACCATGCTTTGGATGACCATCCACCATGTCACGCGAGTGACCACTTCAGGGCAAACTTATGCCTAGACACAGTCTCCCGCTGGAGTTGTCTTTATGCAATTGTTCCTGTAAGCACTCGGTCACCTCCATTACATGCATTTACTCGTAATTGTTGCAGTTGCCATCATGTACCTGATGCTTAGTGAAAGCTATATCTTCACACTGTCCCTTGTATCTTCTAGGAAGAGTCTCCACTTCTCGAATGTCATCCATTGTAACTTCATGAGGAAGCACTTCAAATAGTGATGTTAGGTACATAAGTATAGACTTCTTGTCAGGCAAGGGGACGGCCACATCTGTAACGAAACAAAGGTAACAACCGTGACGAAAACAACCAGGATGTTATGCTGCACATCATGAGACTAAGCTTATACTACACCTATTAGTTGAAGAAATATGCACCAAATATTTGGAGCATGCTGTTGCAACATTTTTTAAGTAAAAGTGACTAAAATCCTTAAAGGGGTTATCCTGGAAAAGAGAATGATGACTTATCCTCACAATAGGCCATCATTATCACAGTGGTGGGGGTACAAGTCCCGGCATCTCCGTCGATCAGCTGTTTCAGGTGGCTGCTGCGCTCACCAAAGATCTGGAGATCAAGGCTTCCAGCAGCTTTCCAAAGACAGCGCCATACTTCGTATAGTGGCAGTGCTTGGTATTGCAGCTCAGCCTCATTGACTTGAATTCAGTGAGCTGCGTGTTTTCAAAATCTGTCACGTGGACATCCCATAAGTTTGAATTCTGGCACATTTTTATTAGTTGATCCTCCTTTGTTCCAAGCAATAGAAACCCTAACATTTTCCAGCCGTCAAGAGGCGACTCCAAGAAATGCTGCGATGGTACACAAACGTGGTCCAGTCACTACCAGACTAGGTAGGGTAAGGGTACTTTCACACTTGAGGCAGAGCATTCCGGCAGGTAGTTCCGTCGCCGGAACTGCCTGCCGGATCTGGAAATCCGGACACAAACGGATGCATTTGTGAGACGGATGCGGATCCGTCTCACAAATGCATTGCAATACCGAATCCGTCTTTCCAGTTGTCATCCGGAAAAACTGATTCGGTATCAGCCAGCAAAGGAAGCAATATGGACAATCACAATACATTAGTAAGTGCCTTGTATTAACTTTCTCTACATGATAAATGCCATTGGCAGAAGTGAGACAGCCTCTAACTTTTTTTTCTTGATTCAGGCTGGTGTTTCAGAAGTTCAGTAAAATGCATTACACTGACATATCTGACAGGAGGCAATGTACTATGCTAAATTGTATGCGCTATCTTTTGGGATAGGAGAAATAAATCAAAATGACATTTATTTAAGACATGCATTATAACCAGTCAGACGGGATTATGTATGTTCCTGGTACAAAATATTAAGGTTACAAAAGAATAGAATATTCCAGCCAGACAGTATTCAGCTGTTGTTTTTTCATGTCAGTTGAAAATTCCCATTTGTAGTTAAACTTAAAGGGGTTGTCTGATCTACAGATATTGATGTATACTGTGTAGTTTCCACCGCCAGTGTAATGCGGCTCAGCTCCTGTTCATAGGAGCTTAGCTGCAGTACCCCACACGACCACTTCACAGTGCACAGCGCTGTCTGTATCCAGTTCCGTACACGGCATACTTTCCAGTCCTGGCGGCTGCCCGAAACAGCTGATTGGTAGGAGTGCAGGGAGTTAAGACCCCCAATGATCTGATATTGATGACCTATCCTGAGTGACCTCTTATGATGACGTTCTAATGGACTGCAAGTCAATATAGTTCTATTACTGAGTAGGGTTAATATTTCACTATTATCGGCGAGTTGCCTTAGCAAATGTTGAAAAAAAGACACTAGGTTTTAAGGTTGGGATTACATGGGGTGTTTTTGATAAATGTTTGTTGCAGTATTGAGCCATGGGAAAAAAATGAGGTGCTCATTTATCAAAATTGTCTTAGCAACCGATTAGAGCTCAGCTTTCATTTTTTCTGAGGCCTTCGAGAAATAAAAGCTAAGCTGTGATTGGTTGCTAAGGGCAACTAAGTGTCACGGTCCCTCCTGTGAGTGAGGTGAGAAGATCGGATAGACTTGCTGCATGTGAGGCTATCTGACAGGTCTCTCTGTGTTGTTCTATGTATGTTGTTGTTTGGTAAGATCTCACCTCTCCTCAGATGCCGCTCGTTATCATTGATGAGGCTCTATTTAGGTCCGCCTCACACTGCTGACCGTGTGGTTGGTTTCTGCTTGGAGTTGCTCGAGCTTGGTTGTATTGAATATCCTGCTTCTCCATACTTCTCTAAGGGCTCTTTCACACCTGCGTTCTTTTCTCCTGGCATAGAGTTCCGTCGTCGGGGCTCTATGCCGGAAGAATCCTGATCAGGATTATCCCCATGCATTCTGAATGGAGAGAAAACCGTTCAGGATGCATCAGGATGTCTTCAGTTCAGGACCGGAACGTTTTTTGGCCGGAGAAAATACTGCAGCATGCTGCGCTTTTTGCTCCGGCCAAAAATCCTGAACACTTGCCGCAAGGCCGGATCCGGAATTAATGCCCATTGAAAGGCATTGATCCGGATCCGGCCTTAAGCTAAACGTCGTTTCGGCGCATTGCCGGATCCGACGTTTAGCTTTTTCTGAATGGTTACCATGGCTGCCGGGACGCTAAAGTCCTGGCAGCCATGGTAAAGTGTAGTGGGGAGCAGGGGAGCAGTATACTTACCGTCCGTGCGGCTCCCGGGGCACTTCAGAGTGACGTCAGGGCGCCCCACGTGCATGGATGACGTGATCGCATGGCACGTCATCCATGCGCATGGGGCGCTCTGAGATCATTCCGGAGTGCCTCGGGAGCCGCACGGACTGTAAGTATACCGCTCCCCCGCTCCCCATTACTACTATGGCAACCAGGACTATAATAGCGTCCTGGCTGCCATAGTAACACTGAACGCATTTTGAAGACGGATCCGTCTTCAAATGCTTTCAGTTCACTTGCATTTTTTCCGGATCCGGCGTGCAATTCCAGCAAGTGGAGTACACGCCGGATCCGGACAACGCAAGTGTGAAAGAGGCCTTGTTTTCTTCTCTGTTTGTTATTCCTTGGTGTGTGTTATTTCTAGGTCTCAGGGAGACGCGGGTTCCTTCATCTTGGGGGGGGGGGGAAGCAGTCTCGTCTCCAGCTCCCTATTCTAGGGCTTGTCAGTTTGAGCAGGGCTTTAGGTATAAGGCGTATGGGTATTTCCACCTTCAGGATCTGCTCATACTGGCAGGAGTTAGGGAAAGGCCTAGGGATTACTAGGCGGTCACATCCCTCTTCTTTAGTTTTAAGAGGCCTAGATGGTTATACTTACATTGTTGTGTGTATTTGGTGTTTTCCCCTCCCTATTAACCGTGACACTAAGACAGTTTTACTGTTGTTTTGAAAAATGAGGCCCATGGTTTTTGAATTGGTATGCATGTTTACTGCTGCATTACCAGCCGTGATTCTCTGTGCAGTTGGTGACGGTGGTTTGACCTCTTGAAATTGTGTCAGCTGGTAACACAAAGACTGCTGCATTTTGCTAATGTTTTGGGGGGGGGGGGGGGGTTTGCTTAAAAAACTAAAAATTGCAACAACAAAATACATAAGAAAACGCCCTCAGGTATTGGTTGGGAAGTTCTATCAATTCATAAGCGCAATTCATTTTTACTAAGGCTTCGTTCACATCACCGTTCAGCCGTTCCCTTCTCCTGCTCCGTTTAGGAGCAGGAGAATGGAAAGGACGGAGAAGGCACATATCTGAGCCAAACGGAGCCCTTAGGACCCCATAATGAGGTCTATTATGTTTCCGCTCAGAAGATGATTTTGAAGCGGAGACAAAAGTCCTGCATGCACAACTTTTGTCTCCGCTCCAAAATCATCTTCTGAGCAGAAACCTAACGGACCCCATTATAATATATGGGGTCCTTAGGCTCTGTTTGGCTCAGTTATATGCCTTCTCCGCCCTTTCCATTCTTCCAGCCCCTAACTCTCCTTCTTGATTGACAGGGCCAAGCGAGATGACTATGCAGGACCCTGGTCTTGTCTATCAAGAAGAAGGTCTTTAGACAGGCTTCCATCTATAAGCACAAGCTCCCTACAAATTCGGCGAATGGGGAGTAGAGTTTCATCATATCATTGATACGATTATAAACTACAGTCGACTAAAAAAATAAGATTGTTAGGTCACTGCGGTACATGAACTGGGGTGAAAGAGCCTCTGTACAGGGGAGACTAGAGAGTCACTTTAAGACTATAGCTAAGCTTAGAAAAAAGGATAGTTCTATTGCCTGATGATATCTTCACTGAAGTAAAGGACCATTAAAGTTTCAGGGATACAACCTGGGATATTCTCCCCCAATTACCTTCATATTAAAGGGGTTCTCCAGGATCAGAGCTGAACCCGGACATATCCACGTTTTCACCCATGCAGCCCCCCTGACATGATCTTCGGAACATTTCATGCTTTTTCTGGAGCTCCAGTGACGTACCGGGCTCTCCATGGGTAAAGCAAGGCGGAGGCTTCTGCCTAGCAGTAAGCCTGGTGATGTATCCAGACACTAATGGGCGGGCTTTAGCGCTGCCCTAGCTTGTAAAACTGAAAACGGTTAGGGAAGCTATAAACCCCGCCCATCAGTGCTGGTGACGTCACCGGGGACACTGCTAGGTGGAAGTCTCCACCTAGCAATGTAAAAGATATAAACAAACAGCCCTTGCCCTGCGTGGTACAGCAAGAAATGTTCCGATGCTCAGAGGGCTTGCTTGGGTGAAAATGGGGATGAGTCCGGGTTCAGCTCTGAACCTGGACAACCCCTTTAAATTACAAGTGATAATTTGGCAAGTTTGAATTTTTATTATCCATCACCTAACAGAAGCTTAACTAAAATAAAATCTGTTGGATGTGTCATTCGAGCTATGTTACATGGTATATAGCAGTGGTAGTCTCTCTGGGGCATTACGTGACAATGTCTTCAAGGCTATATATATTCCCTAAGTACAGTAAGTATGGAAGGAGTCTTGGATTTCTGATGTAAGACAACAGGAGTAAAACACAACAGTGTGCTTCTGAAGAAGCTAACCATTCCATACACAACAGATAACACATACTGACTTTCTAGTTTAGACTTATGGGGGCAGCAATTTAATGCCCCCATGAATATCACTTATGCTTGAAGAATACCAACTACTCATAGTAAATGGATAATATTAAATCTCAGTACATATTAAGGAAATTCTTAAAAAGCATGATGATATTATCCACCATATAGCTCTCCATATTTTAGTCATCCAAGTGAAGATATTTTATTAATTAAAAGAGACTCTGCCACCAGTGACCTCCCTTATCAAACAGTTTGCATAGGCACATAACTGTGTTTCACCTGATTAAAACGCCGTTTTTCTTTCGTTGATCCTAAGGCTCTGTTCGAGTTATAACCCTTTTTATTAATATGCAAATTAGGGTGTCACCACTGCTCTTATAGCACCCAGGATCGAATCCTTCCTGTAGCCAGCCCCTCCCAGACTGTGTTGACTGACGGGGCTAGGCAGTAGAAAAACAGTGAGGGAGGAGTTGGTCACAGAAAGGGCGGAGCTTGGGTGCAACAAGAGCAGTGGTCATGCCCTCATTGCACCAAAGGCATAAAAGAATAAGTATCATAACTCGGGTACACAGCCTCGGATCAACAAAAGAGCAGCTTTTTAATCAGGTGACCCACAGCTATGTGTCTATGCAAACAGTTGGATAGGGAGGTCGCTGGTGACAGATAACACTAAACCTGGAAACGAATGAGAAAAGTTAACACAAATTATAGTTGCCTTCATGATTTGTCAGTCAATAGCATTTTCCGCAGGACCCTGAAAAAATTGTCTTAAAAGGTTAATCTTTTCCATTTTAAGATAGTGAGTGACTGAGGGGCAGGGTTTAAAAAAGAGCAGTGGCCTATTGCAGACATGGCACAGATGGGAGGCTCCTGCTCCTGCCAGCTGTCATACAGCCAGTCACAGGACAGTGAGGGGGAGGGGGTCGTGCCTGTCTAGGACAGAGATGTATTTTTATATTTCTCAGTTTTATTTGTAATATAGGACAAAATAGGATCAAAGGACAGGAGAAGATTAAAGGAGAAAGGGCTCAGATATTTTAATATTTTAAGCATTTTCTCTGTTTAGTGTGTGTTGAAGACGATCATCAATCAACTATTTACTGCACCACCTGATTTATAAACTGCACCTTTAATTTTTATGCAATTTTCTAGATCAATGATAATGTTTGGGCTCTACATTTTTGGGTATTCACAGTGAAATTCTTCTGGCGTATACGTCCAATATGTCCATAAACTATCATTAGGGTTCCCTTTAATATACTGTGGTTTGATAATAATTTGGGAGTGGTTTCATTATAACTTTACAAGGTTGCAGGGAAACTGTAAGGAATTTTGCTGATAAACTGGACCTAGCTACAACATAACGCCCTTTACACAGACCGAGGCTCAGGACAATTATCATTCTTATGGGTAAATGTGTCTCTGATCCCAATATTTGCTCGGTCATCCAGTGATCGCATCTTTCATATAGCCCATAGAATCACAATTTGCTGGCAGCAGATCTGTGGAAACAGGGATGGGCTGCCAGAAAACAATGAATATCTACATGGACGAGCAATCACAGTAGCAATCGTTCATCTCCATACAGATTGCTCAATGTCAGGAAATTATCTAAAACATTTGGTTCATTCCTGATAATTGCCTGGACGTTGCCCCATGTAAAAGGGCCTTTAGTTTCAGAATTCAGCTGTTATTGTTGTAATCTTGCCATGGAAAGATCATTATTCTAAAAATGTGATGGATCCATATAAAGACTAATAAAGGACAGCTCAGCAGGCAATTATCGCGAACAAACAGTCACAGGAGGTGAGAGCAGCATTTACATGCAGCATTCATCTCCTTTGTATGAGGAAGAACAATCGCCAATGCATTCACTCGTCCCCCATAGAAAGTCATTGTTTCTGGACAATCTGCAGCCCAGAAACTATGCTTTTACCCGATGAATGAGTTTGGTGATTGGTGGGACATTTACAACGGTCAATTATTGGGAACGTGCATTCCTAGGAATGTTCCTTCCCAATAACTGTCCTGATTGTTGGCCAGTGTAAGGGGGATTTACTTGTATATCAATATTTCATGTTTTATCTCATTTTAGGAACTTATTTTGTTTTTTCGGGGCCAAAAATACACAAACTGGCAAAGCCTGCACCATAACTGCATAGCCCTGGTCATGATCACCCTGTCCATAATCGACAATAGATAAGAATCATTATGTCTCTTCTAGCGCCTGGTATAATTATTTTATTACCATTTTTTATCAATTGTAACTAATTACAATAAATCTCCCCAACTATTCCGATCAGGGGGTAAATCTTTCCATCTATGTCCAGTATTTCAGTAGTTCTGCTTGACT
Organism: Bufo gargarizans; assembly: GCF_014858855.1. NCBI lineage: Eukaryota > Metazoa > Chordata > Amphibia > Anura > Bufonidae > Bufo > Bufo gargarizans. The sequence continues at coordinate 390,193,741 of NC_058083.1, read as the reverse complement.
TTAGATTAAACAGGAGGTGCACTTCAAGGGTAAGTTAATCATAAGCAGAAAACCCCCAGAAGCTTCCTTGCGCCTGCTTCTCGCTCTCCTTTGACATTCTTTTCTATATCTGTCACACTGTAGATAAAGCTAATCCAGCTGCTTTCTATAACTGTACTGCTACAAACATGGATTTCACAAAGGCCCTTCTTTAGACTTCATCACTATTAACCCTTTACTTGCCAGGCAGTTGTGATACAGCTCTGATACATGCAGATGAAATGCAAAATATAAGGGTACTACCTTCTGGGTCGAGAAGCTTTTCAATTCCCAAGTGTTTTTTGGCAGTGGTGAACGCATGCTCGAGCCTTCCAAGTTGGGAGAGTTTGGTGACGTCTTCCCATTTGAACAGATTTGGTCTGAAATGAAATATATTCAATACTTATGAGATACATCAATAAACATTCTTACAAGAAGATGAATATACTTTTGGAAATTTGGATTTCTAATAAGCAACGATCAATAGTACGTTAGGGGTATGGCCGCAGGTGGCAGAGATGCTGCAGATTTTTCGCAAAGGATTTACGTGCAGAAGATCTGCAGCATGTAGAAAGGAAGCAAAGTGGATGAAATTTAAAAATAAAACTGAAAAAACTTATCCACATTCATTGGAAAATGCCTGCAAGCATCCATCCAAAACCGGACATGCAGAGCGGATTTTAACCAAGCGCCGTACATGTATGCACTTGGTGTGGGGCTTTAATCCTTAGTGCAGTACATATTATGTGCCGAAAAAAGACAAAAAAGGAAAATAAACTGCTCACGACAACCAAAACGATCAGCACAAAATAGGAACCCCATTTTAAGAATTCACTCAGGTATCACATTGCATATTTAAAGCATAAGGAACTAAAGTTTGAAAGAAAAAAAATAGTTTTTTTGCAGACCATATGCGGAACTATTCATTTTAATGGGTCCGCCCCCCAAAAAAGAAGGAAGTTACTCCGTGTGCATTCCTTTTCCGTATGTCCGTTTCGCAAAGAAATAAAACATGTCCTATTATTGGCCGCATTATGGGCAAGGATAGTACTGTTCTATGCAAAATAAGAAATGCACACAGACAGTAAAATACATATGGTCGTGTGCATGAGCCATAAAAAAGAAAAAAAAATTGCTAAAAAACATTAATAAAGTAAATGTGCCACATAAAAAAACATTGCAAAAATTATTTTGGTAGTCCAACAAATACAAAAAGTTACAACCACCACATGCACTAACTCACAAAAAAATGTCTGGTCATTAAGGCCTTTTCAGGCCTAGTCATTAAAAGGTTAAATCTGGAGGCTGTCAATTTATGCTGTGGATTTCATCACGGATTTAATTCTCTGCAATACAGAGGGTAAAATCTGTGGCAAATCTGCTTGTATATCATGTGGATTAGGCCTCATGCACACGAACGCATTTTGCTTTAGTGTCCGTTCCGTTTTTTATGTGGATAGGATGCGGACCCATTCATCTCCATGGGTCCGCCAAAAATGTGGACAGCACACCGTGTGCTGTCTGCATTTGTATGCCCGTTCTGTAGCCTTACGCAACATGTCCTATTCATGTCCGTTTTACAGACAAGGATAGGCATTGTTACAATGGATCCGCAAAAAAAAAAAAAAACGCAATACGGATCTCAAATGAACGTCATCCGTATTTTTTTGCGGACCACAAAACACATACGTATGAATGTAGCCTTAGGGCTTATTCACACAACTGTGTGAAGCCCGTATTGCGGACCGCATTTGCGAATCCGCAATACACGGGTCCCGTTCCATGGCCATTCCGCATCACGGATGCGGACCCATTCATTTCAATGGGTCCGCAAATCTGGAGATGCGGAACGGAACACTACTAGTGCTTTCTGAGGTTCCGTTCCGTGCTTCCGCACCGCAAAAAGATAGAGCTTGCGCTATATTTTTGCAGAACGGAGGGATCGTGGACCCATTAAAGTGAATGGGGCCGCGATCCCTATGCGGCTGCCACACGGCAGGTGCCCGTGCTTAGCGGACCGCAATTTGCGGTCCACAGCATGGGCCTGGGCTTCACACGGTTGTGGCTTTTCCACAACAAATTTCAAGTAATCTGATTAATGCAATGTCCAAAGCAACTCATTACAAGAATAATGCATGTGCAGGGGGTGACATGAATTGCCTGTGCCCCAATGCAGAACCAGAAATACTATGGGGGAGATTTATCAAACTGGTGTGAAGTAGAACTGGCTTAGTTGCCATAGTAACCAATCAGATTCCACCTTTCATTTTTCACAAGCTCCTTTGAAAAATGAAAGGCGGAATCTGATTGGTTGCTATGGGCAACTAAGCCAGTACCACTTTACACCAGTTTGATAAATCTCCCCCTATATTCCTAATCCTAAAACATCAGATTGATAATAGTAAAGTCTTGCGCCAACAGGATCAAAGGTCCTTTTACACTACCCCCTTGTCAGATTATTGGGGACAAACATTCCTACAAATGCATGTTCCATGCTGCTGATCCTATGATGAACGAGCGAAACATTAGTTCATTGGGTGACACATTCTTTCAAGTGAACACCCAAATCATGGTTCCTGGGCAGCAGACCATGCAGTGTAAACAGCGATCTGCTGCCCAGAAACATTGAATGTGTAGGAGGACGTGCGATATCAGTGGCCATCAGTGTTCCCATACACTGGAGGAGATTGCTGTACGTAAATGCAGCTCTTCACCTCCACTGGCAAGCGGGCAGTTGTCAGGAAAAAAACGCTTTCTTCTCGACAATCGCTTTCTCCATCGGGCAGTGTAAAGGGGCCTTTAGACTATCAATTGATTTACTGATTTTCCTAACTCTTACATAATAGAAACATAGAATGTGTCAGGCGATAAGAACCATTTGGCCCATCTAGTCTGCCCAATATACTGAAGACTATGAATAGCCCCTGGCCCTATCTTATATGAAGGATGGCCTTATGCCTATCCCATGCATGCTTAAACTCCTCCACTGTATTTGCAGCTACCACTTCTGCAGGAAGGCTATTCCAGGCATCCACTACTCTCTCAGTAAAGTAATACTTCCTGATATTACTTTTAAACCTTCAAATGACTGTCTCACTGCGTCCCACCTCAGCAGCGATGGCGCGTTGTGAGAGTCCCTGCATATGCAGTTCAACAACCCGACCACGTTAAAAAAGGGAGATTTTTTTTGCCTTTGCCATCACAACATGTGACTACCTGACAGAAAATGACAATGAATCCACATCTTTGCACAGATTTGGCCTTTTAAAAGGCATGTGGTCCTAAACTTTGGATCAGCTGAAAAACAGACTGTTTCAGTTTAATCGTTATTTTCAATAAATTGAATGCTCAAAAAATGTTTTGTCTCCCTCCCATTTCTTCTTGTTGCATGCTGAAGCTCTACTTGGAACCTTGTTAAGATCCAACAATGTAAAATATGATTTTTTTGCCATTTTTTAAGTGGTCTTAAACTTTTGACTATATATATATATATATATATATATATATATATATATATATATATTGTAGACAGCAGCACTCCAATTGAAAAGTCAGGTGCTAAATTCTCAAAATCTCGGGTAACTACATTATGACATTTTGTCGCCCCAATGTCGCGCGACAATTTTTATAATGCTAATCTATTGTGTCGCACTGAAACATGCGACATGCTACGACTGCGACACAAAAAGTAGCAAAAATCCATCCAAGATGGATTTTTCTGCGACTGTTGCGTCGCAGTATGTCAAATGTCGCAGTGCGACACCATGGACTATCATAAAAATTGTCGTGCAAAATCAATGTCGTGCGACACATGTCGTCGTGTAGCCCTAGCCTAAATGGGAAGAAAATAGGGAAACCACAATAATCAGGCATCATATGGAACAAGGTGACCCAATGCTAGAGCTTCAGTACAAACTTTCTAGTTTAATTTATATTACCAAATGTCCCTTGTGACATTATATAGCAAGCAATGACGACATGGCAAACTGTGACCATTAAACCAAGGAGGTAAAAATAAAACTTCTCAACAGGTGTCACCTACTTGTGCCGATGCAACAGAGCATTGAATGCGAGGCCATCTGTCCAACTGGTGGTGAAATTTAACACGTTGACATCTTGATTATAGGGTCTTGTTGATTGCCTGATCCAGCTCAGAAGAATCTTCTCACTGTTTGTCTGTTGTAGGTCTGACATAATGGCCTTCATGACATCTTTCACCTGGCAAGTAAGCAGTAGGAGTAGTTACTTAAGAAGGTCATCGACAAGTCTATCACGTGTCCTCTGTATGGTACTGAAGTGAAGCAATCAGCTCAACTAATGGCCAGGACCATCACCTAGCTGGCAAATTTAGCCTAACAGCGAGCAGATTTACGAAGCATATGACATTTATTTTTATTATATTGTGCTCAGGAAAAGTCTTAGAAATAATGAGAATCTTCAATGTTCTCCCACAGCCTTCCTTTGGTATGTAAAGCCTGGACTGCTGCTGTATATCGCTAAAAGGTATATAAGCATGGTATTCTCTATCTTCCATGAAACAGGGTTAGTGACCATCAGTGCAGTAGTCATCAGATAGAAAAAAGACAAGTGGTTCAACAAAGATTATTATGAAGAGGCAATGACCAGTCCATCAGAAAAGACAAATAAAGCATAGGTAAAAAAAAGCAAAGGTCCTTCTAGACAGCCCAATGCAGACGAGCGTCAAGGATTGGCACTCGATGGAACCTGTGTGGGGGATGAATGATCACTACTAGGATCATTCATCTCCCATGCACTTTACATTATGTCACCAACACAAGCAATAAAACATTTGATCAGCTGATCAATGGCCATGCATGAGCCCTAACTGCTGTTCTTTTTAGACGTCTTCCACTGATATCTATAATAGAGAAGATTTAGAATTTCTATAGTAATGTAAATATATATTAAAGTTACAGAACATCAAGCGCTAGCATTTTGATATATACATTGTGTTAAAATTCTGGCTCTGCAAACAGCTACAAAATATATAGTGGAGCAAGGACCTGTCGGAGCGCTTGCAAGATTGTCCTTGTGTTGCCATAAGGATGAGTTGACCTCAACAAAACTCAATAGAACTATGTGTATCCTTGCAGCAGTTCACGAGGACAGACGCCCTGACAACAACTTGCACCCCACACATATTGTAGCTGCTTGTAGAGGCAGAATCTTAATACACTGGGGCAAATTTACTAAACCTGTAGATGTATGCTGGATGATAAATCTGGTGGAGCCCTAGAAATGTTTCTCTATACCAAGTATAGGTTGGCTTACTTTGATAAAGAATTGTATGCCAGAATTGTTGGACAATAAAGGTGCAAAATGTTGCTTAATGGACCCACCCGTTTCCTGCAAGCCACACCCCTTCCCATAAGACCCAGCCCCTTTTCAAGTGAGTCGTAAACTTTGTTGAAACTATAGTTGTGCCAAATTACTCTAGTTTGCATCGCTTTTTAGACAGATTCTAGGAGCAGACACATTAGTAAATCTGGGCCAATGTACATGACCAAATGTCAGCACTTGATGTGCCGACCCTTTGTAGAATATATTTACATTAAATGGGTTTTTCGAGATCGATGCGGGCCAGAAACCTGGGACTCCCACCGATCAACTCCTGTGCCTTCTCGCAGCTTAGCCTAGGCCATGTGGCGTCACGTCCACATGGCCTAGGTGCAGCTCAGTGCCATTGAAGTAAATGGGGCCGAGCTGCAATACCAAGCACAGCCACTGTACAAAGTATGGCGCTATACTTGGTAAGCTGTGAGAGGGCCACAGTGCTCACAGAAGCGCCTTCTCAAGCAGCTGACCGGCAGGGGTCCCGTATGTCGGACACCCGCCGATCAGAAATAATCACCTAAACAGAAGATAGGTCATCAGTTAAAAAGTCTCAGAAAACTCCTTTAATATGAAACTTCAAAGACAAAGGAGGGAAACTTTATACAGATGTTTTCTCAATACTCTAGTCTTGAGAGGAATATCGTGAGCCTACTCTGTGAGATGATCGGGGAAAAAGCACCTTCACCTTTTAATTTTACCACCACGTTCATTCCACATTTATCTATCCTCATACACACCATGCAATGCAACAGCTTCCACCACCTTTTCTACATGAACATGGACAATAAGGATGGACAATATCCTTAATCCAAAATGAAGCAAATCTCTGTGCCAGAAAATAAGGCATCAAACTGCAAATGACTAATCTGCATATTTATCATTTAAAGGGGTTCACTCACTAAGGTGACCTAATAAAATAGAAAAACACCTCCCCAGTAGTAGTTAACCGATTGCTGATAAACTGGATACATTGCTATGTAGGTCCTACGACTACTAGATTGTCTAACATGTGCTAAAATATATTCTTATCACAAAGAATTATAAACAGCAAATCAACAAATAAATGGATCTAACGAGGAACATCTGTATGCTATTTGTATGGAATTTGTGTGGGTTTCCTCCAGGTACTCGGATTTCTTCCCACACTTCAAAAACATAATGATAGTTTAATAGGCCCTGATATAAAACGGACTTTGATTTATTACAATCTCTGCACCGCAAAATACACGTACACTTCATAAACAGCACAAAACAAATAAAAGACTAAGGGCCCGTTCACACGACAGCGTGAAGTCCGTGCCCATGCTGTGGACCACAAATTGCGGTCCGCAATGCATGGGCACCGACCATGGGCCAGCCGCATGGGGATGGTGGACCCATTCACTTGAATGGGTCCGCGATCCCTCCGTTCTACAAAAAGATAGAGCATGCTCTATCTTTTTGCGGTGCGGAGGCACGGAACGGAACCCCAGGAAGCACTCCGTAGTGCTTCCGTAGGGTTCCGTTCCACACCATTCCGAATCTCCGGATTTGCGGACCCATTGAAGTGAATGGGTCCGCATCTGTGATGCGGAATGCACATGGAACGGTGCCCGTGTATTGCGGATCTGCAAATGCGGTCCGCAATACGGCAACGGGCAGCACACGTTCGTGTGAACGAGCCCTAAAAAGGTAAAGCATTTCACCTGCCAGTGGAGAATGATGCTCCATATTAAACCAAGGGTGAGCTTATGGTTTCCGTCAACAATGTCTGTACCACCAATGTTCACCAACTCCACCTGAAGAAAAACACAGGTAATTTTATTTAAGGCAAGTAGATACGAGTGTGGCATCAGACTTTACTAATATTAGTACTATGTTAAAGGGGATGGCAGGACATGACTTTTTTTTTTTTTACTATTTTTTACAGAAACTTGTTGCAAATGCTAAAAAAAAACAAAAAAAAACAAAAAACAAACAATTTACACATAGGATTTTAATAAAAAAAAAAAAAAAAACACTACAGCTCTTGGCCACATGACATAGGTGCTTTTAAAGGAGTTGTCCAGGACTTACACATTGATAAGCTATCCTAAGGATAGGTCAACAATATCGGATCTGTAGGGTTCTCTGGCCAATTAGCAGTTTGACAAGCACAGTGCTGTACACCTGAATGTACACACCAATCCTATCACCAGAACGGGACCGAGCTTCAGAAAGGCCACGGACATGACATCACAGGCTGAGGAAGAGGCCACAACCTTTACCCAAGTGCTATAGCCCCCTCCAACAGCAGATCACCAAGAATGTCATGAGTTGGAACCCCACCAATTCAATACTGATGACTTATCTGGAGAATAGGTCACCATTATTTAAAAGTTTTATCTCATTACAACAAGATACATTGGACAGGGGATACGTGTCTGATTGCTTGGAGCCCGTGTTCCCCTGTTTGAATGAAGCAGCAGATACGCATGCACGTCCACCACCCCAACAACTCTATAGGTGGAGATATAAGTATAGGCATTTGGCTATCTATTTCGCTCAACAGAGCTGAAAGGAGTGGTAGCGCACATGCGTGTCTGCTGCTTCAGTGAATGGTAACCAGGCCCTCATTCTTCTTCAAACCCCCACCAACCAGACACTTAACCCCTATCCTTGAGATAGCTTCTTGTGATGGGACAACGCCTTTAAGTCCCTGACAACCTCTTTAATGACAGCGGATGCAGTCGTTATATATATCGCCAGTTGTAATGGGGGTTCCTGGATTAAAAGAAAGTTTTACTTCTGCACCATTCTCATCCATGGACTGTGTCTAGTATTACAGTCTATCTGTCTTCAAGTGAATGGGGCTGGGCTGCAATACCAGACACAGTCCAAGGGGAAAAGCTCCTACTGCGCCTTGTATTGTTTATCCGCATCTGGAGCTCATTTCTATTAAAAATGATTCAAGAAAAAGAAACATCTATGTCCCGGAAACGTCTACAATAAAAACAAGCAAAATGTAATTGAAATAGTAAAGAGAAACTTACATTGTTCTGATGTAAAATTTGCAGCACTCTGTTGACATTGTTCAGAGCGTGAACTCTTGTCGATCCACGCTCCTTTGGCTAGATTTAAAAAGAAGAAAAGTAATGTCAGCAGATTACATTTTTCAATATAGTTTACAATACTACCCATGAAAGTTTCAGACTGCGGTGGACGGTCTCTGAGTTGGACAATTTCTGTGTGCAGAAATTTGGTGAATTACATGATATAATATTTGAAAATAGAGCTAAACTGCAGTCCATTGAGGCTGTAAGATCAAGACCAAAGAAACCGGGTCTAATAGAAGTCCTACCAATATAGCATTTGGGCCCGCACCTTACCAGTGCTATGTGATTGGGCACCACATACCAGGAGAGAAAAGGCTGCCTCCACCCTATTAGGTACCACAAACATACACGGTAAGGTGCGAAGCTATCTTACATCACAGGACAAGAGTGGTGTACCTCCACCACCTGACATGCTGACCGCAGGACATTTTAGGTCATTGCACATACAAGACATATCATTGATAGAGTCAAACAGGATATTAGTGGATCAACCCTAGTGGTAAGTAATAGTAGAGGTAAGTAGTTCTAATTCAGGTTTAAAGGGGTTATCCCATGAGTAATGGAAAAAATAAAAATCAGACATCACATAGAAGATGACAATACCTTTCTATAAAAGCTAGAACCAGCCCTGTAACTCACATGGGTCAAGAGATCTCCCCATTCATTGCTCCAATTGCTCTGCTAGATTATCTTCATTGTCCTTGCGTTTCATCCCTCTCCCTGTAACTGCCACAACAGAACATATGGCTGGTGGCAGTTGAAGATTTAAACTGAACACGTGCGTCCTCCTCAGTAAGAAAAGCAGCAGGTGGCGCTAAACAGACACATTTGATTGAATAGCTCACTGGCTATATTAAATTTTTAATTATATGGAATTACAAAAGTATTCAGATCCAGGTGCTGGTCTGAAAAATGTAGAATATATTTTGGGACACAACCCCTTTGAAGGGATTGTCTTCTGCTGGACCATTGAGATCCATTATTGTGTCAGAGATAGGGACCAACATAGGATCAACTGGTTCTCTAGTGGGCCAGTCTGAACCTGCTGCAAATTTTTAATCCCCTGCACCTGTTTGTTGGGTCTTTAATCTGTTAATGACCATTATAAACCAGTCTGGCTCTCACAGGTCTACAGGACCTGCACAGTAGATTGCATACTCTCCAATGTCCTACAGGCTATCAGAATGCACCTAAGGCTATAGGGGTATTTCTACCAGCTGGTTTTTGGGAGTTCTACTAACGCTTTTATCTAATGGAGGTTAGAATAGCTTTAGTTTAGTAACTTATATGTAGCTCTAACAGAGTAGCTATCCATATGCCAGACCCATATACCTACAGATAATAGGTTCCTTTAAAACATGAATTAGAAGGGTGTTACCATAACTCTTTGTGGGAAACCGTTCCTACCTCTTCTACACAAGATGGAATTATCCTGGGGTTTATCCAACCAATGCACTGCAAAACTATTACAGACATTCCATCCACACCCAAAGCCCCAAAAGGCTCAGCACACAATACAATCTGCAGCTCCGGCATACATACTACATGCAATCAGCCAACGTGTTATGGTAAAAGAGTCCTTTCTGTTGTCATTTCAAACACCGCAATCACAAAAGACTAAAGTATTAGCTAAGGGAAAAATGTCTGCACTGCCCATTTTATAGAGTGACTGGTATAAAAGCTTTGCCCCTCCTCCAAGAAAAAAAATTATAAAAAGGAAGGATTGTTTACTTACATGCCTTGCCTTACATGGGTGGGGAACATTTAGAGAGCAATGGATCTATTTTGATGAGACAGTTATTTACATGGATGAAGGATGGGTGGTATAAACCATCCAGCTCCCACGACTTTCCTTGCAGGTGCAATTTCCGAGATGAACTTTTGAAGACAACACCATTCATTGTAGTGCATGCGAGCACTAAATGTTATCTACATTGAGGGAGTTGTCTGCCTGGTAGGTTTCATCATGCTGGCAAAAACAATACTTTTCTTTGGGGGGTCTACATGTTGGACAGCTACAGAGATATCTGCATTTTTGTTTATATGCAAATGAGCAAGTTGGAGCACCAGAGGACTGGCCAGAGCCCTTGGAGAACTGCTTTTGTAACACCTTTGTACTCTGCACGCTCCCCCCTCTGTGTGCAGCAGAGGGCATTACCAAAGTAGGGAAGGGGGAGTGTGCAAAACATAGGGGCCTTACAACAGCAATGCTTTAAGGACTCAGTCCAGCCCCCTGGTGCTCAAACTTGCTAATTTGAATATAAATTTAAAAAAATCAGATATCTCTGCAGCTTTTTTACATACAGGCAAAAGAAAGGTATCATTTTAATCAGCAGGGAGTATGCCTGGTTTAGTAGGATTCATCATGTTAACAGACGCACTTTATGCTATAGATAAGTATATGGATGTCACAGACGGGGGATGGATTTCCCTGTACGGTCCACAGTTGAGAGCTGCTTATCACCACTGACTCAAGCCAGTACATAGATGGCCATTAATTTATATGGGCACATGTAATACCTCAATATTAGCCAACAGCGACATCATCTCTTTGTTAGGGGTCTCAGGAGTTCTGGAATCAGCAACATGGCTGTGATGAGACAATCTTTTTAAAGGGTCACTAAACCTTCAACCTATCATGTCTTATTTTCTGTGTAGTTAAATGTTAACTATTTATCACGATCGGCGTAACTGTCACATACGTGACACGGAGGGAGGAAAAGAGGGAGGCCCTGCCCTAGTGAGAGGGAAGGTGGTGACCCCTGACTCACCTTGCGGCTGGCGCCTGGCTGCCCTGTCGTCCCTAGACGGGTTCCTCACCCGTACGCCGATCACGTGCCTAAAACCCTGGCTTTCCCTAGGATGAGCCCTAGATAGTGAACAGGGCGGTGGGAACACTAGTCCGCACCACTAGCTCTAAAGGAAAACACCAAGGGGAGGGCAGACAATACAAACTAAACATATAATCCCAGGTGGGCAACAACAGGAGACAACAAAAGCCCAACAGGGATCCGGAGGGTAGCACTCTGGAACAACAACCAGATTCTCAGCTCCAGTGGGTCAGCATAGATGTCCAGGCAGGAAGCTCTATAACTGGCAACAAGAGAAGTGTGAGAGGAGAATATAAGGAGTTTGGGAGTGGCAGACAAGAAACAGCTGAGGAGGAGAAGCTACGGATCCCTGAGTGAGACAAAAAGGATAGCAAGGCAAACACAGAAAACAAACACTAAGAAACACCGTGATCTTTAGACATAGGGCGCGCAGCCACCCGCTGCGACTTCCTGACCCCGGGTATAACGGAGTCAGACGTGGCTCTTGACACCCTCGTGACACTATTGGTGCCCAAGAAAAGCAAGGACATCTCAGCGGACCACGGCTTCTTCAATTCATATGCTTAGTGTTTTATTCCATAAATCCTTACACTAATTGGACGCGTTTCTGCCCATCCAGCCTGGATTTATAGAATAAAACACTAAGCATATGAATTGAAGAAGCCGTGGTCCGCTGAGATGTCCTTGCTATTGGTCTGGAGTTTGCTCTTTTCTCGTGTGGGCACATAAAAGGTCGAGTGCTGATCGTCCCTATTTGGTGCCCAAGAAAAGCCATTTTGGGCTAGGGAGAGACTCATTATAGTCTTCTTTAATAGCAATAACTACAGGAAGTCCTGAAAAATCTCTGTCCCATGATCCCTACTTTATCTTACATCTCATCAGTTCTCAAGAACCATTTCTTGACTTATGTGTGTCAGCAGCTCTTCAACCCAAATCATCCATGCATTATATGGACGGCCATCCATTTGAATGGCTGCCATGTAATGCTACACTTTCCTTCAGTGGCCACTCAAGCTATGGCTTGCCTCGGCAATACCAGCTTCAAGTGAAAAAGAAGTAGTCTTCATGAATCATCCTTTCTTAAAACTACAGAAATGTAGCATCTTCATGCAATTTCAGAAGATACAAGTAACATGTAAATCTTCTGTATTTCTGATGACATATAGTCCAGCATAATTTTCACAGTAAGTTCGGAAATATTGCCAATGAACACATCAGCATTTGCAGAAGAAAGGAAAAGTCTACAATAATGCATAGGAATTGCTAATATATAGATTTCGCTGAATACAAGTAAAAAATGTATTTCTCTTTGATGCCTCTTCCATGTGAAGCTCCTACCTACCAGGCATAAGGCAATCCACATGCTGATATTGTTGGGCATCACTTAGAATGAGGAGACATGTTCGTGCAAGAATTCTCTGTGTAGGCAATATTACACTTTGTATTTTACATGACATTTATGATGCCTTTTCTGTTGATGGAATACATGATTCCCTCGAGACATAATAAGTGATCTTGTCTCATGTGGGAATAGGAAGCGACTTACATCACGCCGACTGTGAAGCACAGTGATCCTATATCTCTTGTTATTTGCATCGCATATAAATCAAGCTGCCCATAGGTATAGAGTTATAGAAGAGCAAAAGTTGTCTGGCTGGCATTTACTCCCCCCCAAGCCTGGCTTGGATGAATGTGCTTGTTAATTTTTATGAAGAAAGGTGGAGCACATGCCAGACACTTCTGAAGCCACTTTTCCAGGACAGAAACACAAATCAACTTTCAAAAATTCCACTACAACTGAACAGATGTTCAAAGGATGTCAAGTATCCAATGCTATGACCAAGTACGCAATAAGTGTCCGAAACGTGTAAGCATTTGTGCAGTGCAACTTAGTTCTTCCATGTGAATTATTTTAAGAACAGATCGATAATTTCAAGTTTTATTCCTGGCTCTGGACTACAGTGTATATTTTGCGTGTCAAAGACATACCCTAAGTGTCTGATACATGTACTCCCTGCCTTTGAGAATAAGATTTATCTCTAGAACAGGGGTCCTTCTGGCCAATGCATCACGTTTCTAAATCTGGATTTCACAAGTTAAGGAACCAGCACAGCCTGTAGCACCATAAACTCAAATGTTTCTGAGGAACCTTGGCCACAATTTCTCAGTCTGGAGGCAGTGGCCTGTGTAACGGGGGTGAGGCAAGACGGAGTTGGGAACCCAGTTCTAGAGATAGGCGTAGAGGTGGGATCTGTATCTACCAGATATTTTTTGGCATATGCTTTAGATATGCCATAAATATCCGAGAGGAGACTACCCTTTTAAAGGGGAGGACAACCCCTGTCCATAAAGGCAGTGCCACCAACTCGCTGAATTATTTCCCTCTGGTAGACATGATGTTCAGTAGACAGTAGGCCATTCATTTTCATGCCAGGTTGGTATTGCTACATTATCGCAGTAGTGGCTGCTGCAAAAGGAAAGTATGGCTACACGTTCCTTCCCTCGCCAATAGCCGATTGCCAGGCAGTAGAGAAGTCAATCATCATTAAATTAGCAGCACCATTTTCACACAGATGGGACCTCTCTTTTATCCAGTCACGTAGCTATACTGGCTGTAGTATTACTTGCTGTATAAACAACACATGTCCCGTGCGTTATTATGTACTGTAACAGCTAAATGCAACTACAAACACCATTTGTGCTGCAAACAACGGCACGCTCTGTCTCTTACTCAAACTGTCTATTCATGTATTACACATATAAACATTCATTTAATAAAAGGAAAACGTCCATCGCTAAGCTGGATTCCAGACAAATCTTTGCATCGGTTATATCCAGGTGAAAAGGTCCACAAAAAGTACAATTTGACTTACGCGTTTTGGATAACAATCCTTAGGCACAGCCTACAGCTGACTGAAAAGAGCAGGGGTCGTCCGCTTTATTTTATATTAATGACATATCCTGAGGTTAGGTCATCAATATCAGATCAGCGAGGAGCCGACTTCCAGCTGTTTTTTTTTTTTTTTTTATATTTTATTTTCCAAAAAAGATTAATGTACAACAGTCTTCCATTTCAATATAAAAGAGATAAAGTGAGAATGCAGAAATGGTTTCATCTCAACCTGTACTAAATTTCCATTTTAATTATTTATAAACCCCCCCTGTCCCTCCCTCTTTTTTTTTTTTTTTTTTTTTTTTTTTTTTTTTTTTTTTTTTCCCTTTCCGCGGGGCTGCCATATCTGCATCTTTAACATTATTATTGTTTCCAATTGCCTCCAATTGCCAGTGGCCCCCCCTTCTCTTCCACAAAACCGCTGTACCCTCATAGACTGTCATTATTTCCAGTTACCCCATATCCGCAGCCAGGCTGCCTTTTTCCGTGCTGTTTGGGCTAGGGTGTGTTCATACTGCCTAACTCTGTTCATCCACTCCAACCACTCCTGAAAACTGGGGTATTTCATGGTGCCCCAGTGTTTCACAATTATTATTTTGGCTAGTGCAATGCCCCGAAACCACAGTATCTGCTCTGTTTTATTTTCGTCTGTCTCTGGGAGTGTACCCAGAATGGCATAATCAATACATGCCTGGTATTTCATTGGGGAAAGATCCTGCAGTTTCCGGAATATTTTTATCCAATATTCATTTATCCCTGGGCATTCCCACAGCAGATGTTTATAATCTCCTCTGTCCTTGTTACATTTATAGCAGTTCTGTTTCCTATCTTTATAAATGGTATGTAATAATGCTGGTGTATAATAAAGACGGTGTATAATTTTCAGAAGAATCCATGCATGAGCGGGTGAGACGGTCGATCTTTTAATGTTTCTGTACACAGTATTCCAGATAATAGGTTCCCCTTTATGTAAATCTCTTTCCCATTTAGCTTCACCCCTAAATGTGATCGTTTTTGTGTATTCATATTTAAACTTAGCGTATATATGTGATATAGAGCTGTTAAATGTCATGTCAAAACAAAAATCTAAAAAAGTGTTCCTTACTATCTTCAAATAATTCTTATTCTCCGTGTATTGTATAGCGTGACGTAATTGTTCATATCGAAATTTATCAATAAATCCTAATATAATGTCTGGTAATATTTCATTTAAGGGCTTAATCAGTCCCTGATGAAAAAATTGTGCAATGAAATATATCCCATTTTTTTCCCAATATTCAGCGTGACCTAATTGCATAACTTGTGATAAGTGTGCGTTCCCCCACAGTGGGGTGTACTGAACTGCCTCAGATATGCCCGTCATATCTCTAATTTGTTGCCAGATATACCCGAGCATTCTACAAAACGGATTTGTTATTGTTTTCTTCTTAAGAATACCGGTTTCAAGAATATGAAAAAGATCCGACCATGGTCTACAATGCTCCCCAAAAAGAAGACAGATGCATTTATTCCTCCGATTCTTAGTGCACCATCTCAGTTGGGCAGCTAAGTAATATCCTTTTAAGAAAGGGATGGACATTCCACCCTCTTCTTTATACAGATACTGAATCTTAATTCTAACTCGTTTGCGGCCCCAAATAAGTTCATTAAAAAGGGTCTCTAGCTTGTTGAAAAACTTGTCTTCTATCGTGATTGGACTGGCGTTGAAAACATATAATAACATTGGTAATAATGTCATTTTAATAAGCGCTATTCGGTTAATTTGTGATATAGGGAGTTTTAGCCATGTTCTAATTTTTTCCCTAACTTTATCTATTATTGGGATTATATTCAGTTTCAAATAGTGTTCCAATTTGGTCCCTATCTGGATACCCAGGTACAATAGGGAGTCTGCTGGGGTCAATATACTGACCCGAAAATTGTGGCCCCGTGGAACTGGGCGTCTCAGTGGGAGAAATTTAGATTTTTCCCAGTTTATGTCGTATCCAGATAGGGATCCAAACTCATCCAGACTATCCATAACCCTGGGCAGGTCAATATACCCCTTTCCCAGATAGAGCAGCATGTCGTCCGCATATAAACTAATTTTATCAGCTTCCCCCTCGCACCCGAAGCCAGATATTTCCTCATCTGTTCTAATTTTGCATGCAATTGGCTCCAGGAATAGCGAGAAGAGCAAAGGGGAAAGGGGACAGCCCTGGCGTGTTCCTCGGGTCAGGGGAAAGGGGGCAGAGTACTCTCCACTAATTCGGATCCTCGACACCGGGTTTTGGTACAGAATGCGAACCCATCTAGAGAAATACTCGCCCATCCTCACCCGTGATAATACTTTCCAAAGGAAGGGCCACTCCACCCTGTCAAAGGCCTTAGCGGCATCAAGAGACAGGATGGAGCAGTCCCCCCCGTCCCCCGTCTGGATGTTCAAGAACGCCCGCCTTATATTATCCTGTATATTTCTTTTGGGAATAAACCCGGTTTGATCTACATGGACAACTTTATGTATTACAGTTTTTAATCTGTTGGCTAACAATTTGGCTTCCAGCTGTTTGAAGAGATGGCTGCGTTTCAATGGGATGGCTCCTCCTATTCAAATGTATAGGAAGGAGCCTTCCCATAGACGTGAATGGGACGACTTACTTGCAGTTACACCTGCTCATCGCTGCGGTTGTGACGCCGAGCAGGTAAACAGAGCAGAGAAGGCAGCGTTCATACGATAAATTCCTGCTGCAGGTTCTTGGTTGTCTCGTTCCAAGAACAAATATTCAAAGTTTCCCTGCTCATACATTTCCTTCTGTGGTCTCCTCTCACAGGCCTGAAAACGCTTGTAAACTCAAAGAAAGAAAAGCCCGACATCTTCTGCATGCAATCCACTGAAATGTCAGGAGTGCATCGAAATATTGTCCCATAGACGTGAAAGGAGGATTTTGGGAGTTGTAGTTTGACAACAGCTGGAGTACAGAAGGTTGCTGATCCCTCGTGTACAAGATGGTCCTGTGGCAGAAAATCTCTGGTACATTTAGATCCATCTGAGAAGTTGCCACCTCAGTGGGAGGGTTTGTGATGGAGGCACAATTCTTGCACGTGGCTCTCTGTTGTCCTATCCCGCCCTGTCTGATGCTGGGGCAACTGAAGCCACCAGGTAAAAGATTTGCTAGAAAGGAATGTATAATACATGGCATGCAAGACAAAATTGTTCCTTATATCCAAATTGTAGTCCAATTACAACCATCAATCCACAGAACTATAAAAACACTGCATGCTCTCCAGGAAGTACTCTACCAACGTTATACTGACCAGAGAAGTCCCAGTGAGTCCTTCTAGTAAATCCAGCAGTTTTCTTCCATCTTTTAGATCTACAAACAGGTCTTTGATCGGTGCGTTTCCACTCTATACAAGACAAGAGGAAGAAAAATTGAAGACAATTTCTATGAAACTTACTTTTTCGTGCATAAATGGAGTCCATAATTCTAACTTGGCACCTAATGTTCGACACTTCCTACATACTGACTATCATCTATCTATCTATCTATCTATCTATACACACATGAAATACAACAACATAATACCCAGAGATAGACATTTCCTAAAAAAGGTTTGTCCCGGGTTTTACTTTACGCCATCAATAACGTGGTATAGTGTGATGCCCAACATACTGCACCCCGACGATCAGCTGCTTTGGGGCAGCTCTAGCGCTGGTAGCCAAGCCAAAACTACACAGCTCCATGTAGTGGGCAGAGCTGGTTACTGCAGGCTGCTCCCATTCATTTCACTGATCAGATGATGGCCTATCCTGAGGACAATCCCTTTAATTACATTTTCATGCAACAGAACTATTTAACCATTGAAACCAGTAATTCTATTTGCTGGACTTCTAAGCCCAGAATGAGCAAAGATTTAAATGAATAAATGACAAATTATACTGAAACTTCTTCAACAAAACTATACGACATCAACCTGCTCCATGTCATACTGTCTGCAAACTGGACTGCATTTCCAATGTGACAGGTTTGCTGGAAAGAACACGTCTGCCTTCACAACCAAATTTCCTTTTTATTCTCATATTGCATAGGTCTTGGTGAAAAATGTTCTACTATTGTGGTGTCTACAACTCCTATGCTGAACGATGTATCCCCATGGTAACACACTACAACAAATAAATAATGTATAGTCTAGCACTTGCTTCAACTCTGCAAGTATTTGCAGCGTTGCTTCATTTTTTATGATAGATGCACTGGACTAAAAAGAAAAAAAAAAAAAAAGAATGTTTGGGATGTTGGACATATCAAGCTTCACCCTGGACTAGGACTTGAAAAACTGTGCAGGTTTTAATACAAGAGCTGAACCTAAAGCAAATTTAGTCTAGGTATGTTTGCTGTTAGTCATTGTTATTATTTGCAGTAAAATCGAAATAAAAGGAGATGGATCTGAATGGTTTAACTATAACCCGTTCCTTAAAAGGGCTGTGTCCACTTCATATGGCAACATTAATACAAGCCACTTACTAATGTATTGTGATTGTCCATATTGCCTCCTTTGCTGGCTTGTTAAATTTTTCCATCACATTATACACTGCTCGTATCCAAGGTTACGACCACCCTGCAATCCATCAGTGGTGGTCGTGCTTGCACACTACTGAAAAAAGTGCTGGCCACTCTAATGGCCAGGACAGTGGGAGCTCACATAGGCTAGTGCTTTTTTCTATAGTGTGCAAGCATGGCCACCGCTGCTGGATGGCAGTGTGGTCATAACCATGGAAACCAGCAGTGTATAATGTGATGGAAAATTGAATCCAGCCAGCAAGGGAAGCAGTATGGACAGTAACAGCACATTAGTAAGTGGCTTGTATTAACATTATCTACATAATAAGGGCTTGTTCACACAAATGTTTTTTGCGTTCCGTATACGGGCGTTTTTTTTAGTTCCGTATACGGTCCGTATATGGAACCATTCATTTCAATGGTTCCGCAAAAAAAACGGAATGTACTCCGTATGCATTCTGTTTCCGTATTTCCGTTCAAAGAGACATGTCCTACTATTGCCCGCAAAACACGTTCCGTGGCTCTATTCTGTCAATGGGTCCTCAAAAAAAACGGAACACATACGGAATGTACTCCGTATGTCTTCCATATCCGTTCCGTTTTTGAGGAACCATCTATTGAAAATTTTATGCCCAGACCATTTTTTTCTATGTAATTACTGTATACTGTATATACCATACAGAACACATACGGAATGGAATCGTAAATACTACTGAAACAAAAAATGAAAAAAAAACAGATCTGTTAAAAACGGCCCGCAAAACACTGAAAAAGCCATACGGTCGTGTGAACAAGCCCTAAATGTCATTTACTGAAGCAACACAACCCCTTTAACTATATACCTACTGTATATCTTCATAGAAATGGGAAAAAATGTTGAGAAAAGCTACATAGCAAATTCCTTTGTAAGGCCTCATGCAAACAACCTTGTGTATTTTGCGGTCCGCAAAAAACGGATCCGCAAAAAATACAGATGACGTCCGTGTGCATTCCGTATTTTGCGGAACAGAACAGCTAGCCCCAAAAAGAACAGTCCTATCCTTGTCCGTGATGTGGACAATAATAGGACATGTTCTATTTTTACAGAAATACGTAGATGCTCGTGCACACAAACGTATTTTTCTTCCGTGTCCGTTCAATATTTTTTTGCAGACCAATTGAAATTAATGGTTCCGCATATAGTCTGCAAAAAAAACAAAAACCGGAACGATCACGGAAAGAAAATACGTTTCTGTGCATGAGCCCTAAGTCTGTATCTTACCAGTTGTTTGTCTCAGTCTCCATGCTTACACATAACTATTTTAAGCCTTTCAAACCACTTATAAACCCAAGTTCGGAAAGTTTAGACTGGAGTACCCAGGAACTAGAAATTAAATCATGCAGTCTTTATATTTTATTCAGCACACTGTATTCTTTGAGAACATTTTATACGCAGCTTGAAGTAACATATCTAAAAATGTAATGCATATGTCACCCATTAAATCCCATTGTAAAGACATACTGTATACTGCGCCATAATTGTTTCTACTGCATTAGTGTAGAAGACTATGTATTACTTAAGGCTATGGACACCTTAATACTTTTTTATTATTGCATTCTACCGATTCGGGGCTAAAATCATTTAAATGAATATGATCTGGCAGAATTCAATCACTTGACTCAATATGAAGATGACTGCCAATCTTCCTCGGCCATTGGCTCCATGCAAGATCTCACTTCGTGGGGTAAGGATGATTCTGAGAAAGGTCAGGAATTAGCCCAGAACTACACGGAAGGACCTAATGACCTAAAGAGAGCTGGGACCACAGTCTCAAAGATTACCGTTAGTAAAACACTACGCCATCATGGATTAAAATCCTGCTTGGGCACGCAAGGTCCCCCTGCTCACGCCAGCATATGTCCAGGCCTGTTTTAAGTTTGAGATCGACCATCTGGATGATCCAGAGGAGGCATGGGAGAAGGTCCGGTGGTTAGATGAGACCAAAATATAACTGTGTTTGAAGGAAGAAAAAGGATGAGTAGGACCCCAAGAACACCGTCCCAACCATGAAGCATGAGTGTGGAAACATCATACTTTGGGGGTGCTGTTCTGAAAAGGGAACAGGACGACTCCACCGTATTGAAGGGAGGATGGCTGGGGCCATGTATCGCGAGATTTTGACCAACAACCTCCTTCCCCCAGTAAGAGCATTGAAGATGGGTCGTAGCTGGGTCTTCCAGCATGACAGTGACCCAAAACACACAGCCAGGGCAACTAAGGAGTGGCTCCGTAAGAAGCATTTCAAGGTCCTGTAGTGGCCTAGCCAGTCTCCAGACCTGAACCCAATCGAAAATCTTTGGAGGGAGCTGAAACTCAATGTAGCCCAGCGACAGTCCCGAAACCTGAAAGATCTGGAGAAGATCTTATGCAGGAGTGGCCCAAAATCCCTGCTGCAGTATGTGTACCTACGATACAGTTGAAGTGTACCTACGATAAAAATTACAGACCTCTACATTCTTGTAGGTAGGAAAACTTGCAAAATTGCCAGTGTATCAAATACTTATTTTCCCCACCGTATGTTTGTACTGTTCTCCCCAGCCCCTTCCTAGTGCTGTAAACGGTTTAGAATGCGGACAGGTTCGCTTTAAAATGCTGACATAATTACGGTATAGCTAATAATACTGAAAATACCTCCCTTAGATAACAACCTATAATTAAACTACATTAGGCATTAACATTCAGGTGGTTTGGGTCCCATTTCTTTGTACATTAGCAGTAGTTGGCTTAAATGACCTGTATTTTAGGTTTTGGTGACATTTTCTAAAGCACTTTAGACCTCTGCCTTGCTTTTTAGGAACTTCCATTCTCAGTACAAGATTAATAGAACTGTTTAGAACTAAGGTAATCTAAGGGCAAACCACATTCAAGCTACTAATTTATAAAACCTTCTTGTCCTGCTCAGTAATTTTCTTTTTGGCTAGCCTCATCAAATAAACCTCGGAAGCACCATTATGGATGTTGGAAGGAGAGTCATGGCTGACAATTCTTTGATTACATTTTTGTGGGCAAGTCGCAATCAGCACATAAAACCAAAAACAGTATACTAATACTTCAACCCACTATGACATGAGCTTCAATTTGTTTCTTATCGCTTGTATGTTATTGTATTTTATTTTACAGCAGAAGCTCCGTTAGGAGAATCCATTGCAGATTCCATCCAAAATACAGGACAAGATGGCGCTGTGAAAACCCAGCAGATTCCATTATGGTCAGTCAATGGGGTCCGTCATGGACTATTTGTCCTTTGACAGATCCAATACGTCAGTTATTTTTATTGTTCTGCTCCTACAACAGAGCAGAACAACGGATATAAAATGCATCAATCTGAAATTGACTTTAGAACTTTTCAACTTTCCTTCACCGCTGCTGTCCAGGATCCCACCACACATCTTCTTATACTCCTGTGAGATGGTGCCCTATCCATAGGGATAACATATCACAAGGGCAGGCCAGTGGTCATGGACCACCCTGGTGACATCACTATTGTCAACACATCAATAGCCAATGACTTGCCAACTCTCTCACATGACCATTTGATGGCGTAAAGATGTCACAAGATGTGGAAGGGAACAGACAGAAATGAATTTTGGGTCAATTTAATTATTTTAATCTTTAAAATACTGTAAAAGAACTTTTGTTTACTACAATAAAAAGCATGTGTTCATATTTTATTTTTTGGTGTGAATACGATATAAAAACAGGAGGAATATATAACACTGGGTAGGACAGTCCCTCAGGAGTCTGGCTTTATACACCTTGCAGACATTGTGCAGAAAAATGGGAAACAAAGAAGGGATAGGAGAAACCCAAAAACAAATGATAGCAAGGTAATGCACGGCCTACATAGTGCTTTCTTCTGATATATTCTACTACTGTATCTTGTAGCTATCTAAAATGATATAGTATCATCTGCCACTGATTATAAGCTAGTGGAGCGTTACAAGAAGAAACACTGTGAAGAGACCACAGTTATGGCGTCTACACTCATCTTTTGTTCACAGAAGCAATGCTGTAATCCATGGGTGAAACAGAATTGGCATGAACCAGGTCTTACAGCAGATTTTGGACCATACTTTATACAGCTGCCTCTGTGAACCACTCACCACGGACACGTGCTCTTAAAGGGAACCCGTCACATAGAAAATGCAAATCAATCTGTCAGCAGCATGTTATAGAGCAGGAGGAGCTGAGCAGATTAATATATAGTTTTGTGGAAATTTATTCAGTATAACTTGTAATTTCGAAATTTAAATTCACACTAGTTCTGAGCTTTGAAGTCAAGGAGGCGGCCCTATAAGTGACTGACAGCCTTCCCTCTATGACTGTGAATACAGAGAGCTGTCAATCACTGATAGGACCGCCTCCTAGACTTCAAAGCCCAGAAGGGGCAGGAAATTAAATCAATAAAATGAACATTATACTGAATCTTTTCCTACAAAACTATACATCAATCTGCTCAGCTCCTCCTGGCGTATAACATGCTGCCTTGCAGCTCAGACACCATGTTCCATGTGACAGGTTCCCTTTAAATAGACCTGACTTGCATTATTCTTTCCCATGTGCATAACTTTACATTTGTCAGTGTTAAACCTCATCTGCGACTTCTCTGCCCAATCTATCCAGATGCATCTGTAGCAGTATACTGTCCTATATAGTATGTATGTATGTATATATATCTATATCTAATATATAAGGCAGAGTGTGTGTATGAGTGTGTGTGTGTGTGTGTGTGTGTATGTATGTCCGCTAAAGGAATCCACACCGTCGCATTTACAATAACGAAATTTGGCACACAGGTACATCAGGTGTCTGGGGAGATTTTAGACCGGGTCTCAGCTCTCTAGTATGTACTGTTCCTGAGATATACCCCAAAAATGCAAATGTGGCACATCACATGACCTACAATAGCCAGTAGAAGCCTGCAGGTCTTTCTCTTCCTATCCCAACTGCCATACACACGGTCAGGCCATTTATCAGCCAATTGAAGCTCGCAGGTCCTTTGTTTCCATAACAACCCAGCCATTTTTATTCACTGCTGCAGGTCAGTGTTAATGGAGTAGGGCGCTGTGGATGACGCTGCTAAGGGAGCGGAGTGCTGTGGAGGTCACAGTTCAGAGGGCATGTAGGGTTGCCATTCAGCCCACCCTGACTTTCTCCCTGCAGCTCACACTCAGACAGCACAGTGCTGCTGTCTGAGAGTGAGCTGTTCAAAAGAACATCCCTGTGTCCATCCAGGCCCTGAGCTTGACGGACGACAGGGAGTCTAAAAGCCAGACTGTCTAGTCTAAAACCAGACCTCTGGCCATCCTAGAGGCAGGCTGCTGTGGAGGTCACAGTTAAGGGGATGGGGTGTTGTGGAAATCACTGTTAACGATACAGGGTACTATGGAAGTCACTGTTAAAGGGGCGTCCACTGTGGATGTTACTGTTAAGGGGGCAAGCCGCTGTGGAGGTCACTGTTAAAAGGATGGGCACTGTGGAGGTCACTGTTAAGGGGGCATGGGACTGTGGAGGCCACTATTAAAGGGGCAGCTGCTGTGGAGGTCACTGTTAAGGCAGCAGGGTACTGTTAGGTCACTGTTAAAGGGAGAGGGGTACTGTGGAGGTCACTGTTAAAGGAGTGGAGTACTGTGGCAGTCACAGTTAAGGGACAGTCTTCTATGGAGGTCAGTGTTAAAGGGATATTTCCGTCACATACAATGGGGGCATATCGCTAGGATATGCCCCCATTGTCTGATAGGTGCGGGTCCCACCTCTGGGACCCGCACCTACAAGGAGAACTGAGCAGGGAGAGTGGTGGCTGGAGGACCTCGGGGTCCGTCCACCACAATCGCTGCTCCCTGCTGCTCCCATACAAGTGAATGCACGCACGGCCCCTGCTCCCATTCATTTCTAAAGGCCATACGGAAATAGCCAAGCCAGCGCTCGGCTATTTTCGGTGGCCCCATTGAAATGAATGGAGGGCGGCGGCACATGCGCCATCCATTCATTTCCTCGCTCCGTTCTCGTTGTAGGTGTGCGTCCCAGAGGTGGGAACCGCACCTATCAGTTAATGGGGGCATATCCTAGCGATATGCCCCCATTTTATGTGAACGGAAAATCCCTTTAAGGGGCGGGGTGCTGTAGAGGTCACTGTTAAAGGGGCAGACTACTGTGGAGGTCACGGTCAAGGGGGTGGGGTGCTGTGGAACTCACTTTTAAAGGGGTGGGCTGCTGTGGAGGTTCCATTTTAAGGAGGTGGGGCACTGTGGGGTGGGTCAGTGTTAAGGGGTGGGGGGTTGTGGAGTTCACTGTTAAGGGGCGGGGTGCTGTCGAGGTCACTCTTATGGGGGATACTGTCAATATCCTTAACAATACACAGAAACATTAAATGAAAAAAATCCTGCAGACTGACCAACAGCGTGGGAAACTCCTGGTTACGTTTATCATTCAGTGTTTTTTTTTTGTGTAGCATTCTTTTAAAGAGGACCTCTTACCTCTCCTGACATGTCTGTTGTAGTAACTACTTGCATTCCCCATGATATGACAATTCTGGAGCAGAGTTACAAGAAGAGCTATGTTGCATCATTCCCCTATTAGACCGGTTAGTTAGAAGTCGAAGAACATGGCTCTTATTCCTGATCCAGTAAACAGCAGGGATTCACATCTGAGTAATTACAGTGCGATCTATAGTCTACTTTCGATGCATTACAAAAGTGACTATGGTATAAAATATAGATGAATATTACTTTATAATTTACAGGCTCTGCCTGTGTAAAGAGAAATCAGACACAGGACCACTTACAGGCTGTCTCCGATCCAGCTTACAGAATAAATACAGGATGTTTTCAAACATTTATATAGTTCTGGCTAGCGAACAAAAAGATTCCTCAGCTAGTGTTCTCCAGGAGAGAAGAGATAATGTTTGAATTATTCTGAAGGTTTTGCATCCAATCCATGTTTCTTAAGATGGTCATGCACACAGCATAAAATCCGGCCAAACTGGCAAATTTCCAGCCATTTTTGATATCCACTGTTTAAAAAATTTGAACAAATGAACGTTGATGACCTCTGTGTATCAAGAATTGTGATCAGCAGGGTTGGAAAATCGTTCCTCAAAACTACATGCGTATGGAATGGTCTACAAAATTTGACCAGTGGATCAAGGAGTCTGTTTTTAAAAAAATTGACTCCTTAGTTGGCCGATTTAGTCCAACATGTTACCAGTAGGGACGGTCATACAGATGATTTCATAGACAACTGATCGTCCACAATGCAGAAGATCATCATCTCATGAGCATGGCCGGCTTTAACGTGTATCCACAGGAATTCAGCCATGGGGTGTGCTAGATCTCAGTTAAGAGATCCAGTGCTCCATCGTGTAAAAGGGGTGATGGACC
Source organism: Bufo gargarizans (assembly GCF_014858855.1). Lineage (NCBI taxonomy): Eukaryota > Metazoa > Chordata > Amphibia > Anura > Bufonidae > Bufo > Bufo gargarizans. Next base: position 390,167,613 of record NC_058083.1, on the reverse strand, counting down.
CCCGCTGAACTGATATTGATGACCTGTCCTGACCTGCCCCCTTCACAATAGTAATGCCTACACTGTGCCCCTCACACTAGTTATGCCAACATTGTGCCCCCTTCACAGTAGTAATACCCACATTGTGCCCTCACAGTAGTTATGCCCACATTGTGCCCCTCACAGTAGTTATCCCAACATTGTGCACTTCACAGTAGTTATGCTCACATTGTGCCCCCTTAACAGCTGCTATGTCCACATTGTGCCCCCTCACAGTAGTTATGCCCAGATGTGCCCCCTTCACAGTAGTAAATACTTACCTAGTTCCTCCAATGATCACAGCTCAGCAGGATACGGTCACACATCGCTCTTGCTGTGTAGGAGGAGCAGAGGCTGATTTCCAGTCTGCACTGTTCCTCCTTCACAAACCAGCAGCGTGATGTGTGAGTGTACATTGTGCTACTGCTGGGAGCGCAGGCAGCTGAGAGGGACATACATCAGCCATTCCAGGATCGCAGGACAGCCACTGAAATCCAGGGCTATCCCGCCAGATCTGGGACAGTTGGGAGGTATGAATTCTGATATGGATGCACATTTTTAGATAGTCTGAAGCAATAGAAGTTTCTTAGAAATCTGTGCAGTCTTATAGAAATTACTAGGAAGTTACAACAGCCCTACCTGGAGACCATGAGGAAGCAAGCAGGATGAACCTCTAAAATGTATATAACATGGGTTTCCAAGCAAGAAATGCTATGAGGTTTGGATATTCACCCTAATCCAGATAAAAGCATACTGTTCAGTCTCTCCTCATGACAAACATTTACCGCTGAAGTGTCACATTAGGTAGGGAATAGTGCAGACCATAACTCCACCCATATCACTGTCGATAACTACTTGGACAATCCGCCCTAAACGGCACCGTCAACTGGGCGACAGCCCCTAACCAGACTAAGTGCGTACAATCTACTTAGGGAAGACAAAGGGGGAAGCCAGACAGAGCAAGTCAAAACCAGAGAATACCATCAGAACCATGGGAGAAACAAACTCAGAGTAATATACTAAGCAGGGTCAAAAGAAGGAGGAAACCTCAAAGCCAAAATCAGCAGTAAGAGGCAAAGTCACTACCAGACAGAAGGTCAGAAATCCAGAAAACCACATGAAACACAAACTAAGCGTGTGAGGCAAAAAGACCAGCAGTTGACTGTTTAAATACCCTGCCGACAGAAAGCACAAGACACCAGTGTTGAGTCTAATTGGCCCCGGCATCCCTGCGCCCTGATAGACCTGATCAGCCCCTCTGTCAGCTCGGCTAGTAGCCACAGTAATGGAGTAACACTGGTGGTGCCATTGGTGAGGCTGGACTCACAGCAGAAGCTTTAGGAACCATCACGATACAGTGTCACAGTAGATACACTGGTTGGTGGTGATACATCTGGTAAAATCAGGACTGACCTTTGATGACATCAAATAATGTGTATATGTGAAATGTCATGGGTGTTTGGGATCTCGTCCAGACAATGCATGGTTTCAGATAGACATATGTGTATTCTCTTCCTACCCAAGCAAAAGAAATCGTTCAATAATTTACAACTGAATAAAAATGTTTGGCGAAAGCCATGGAAATCTGTACGCTGAAGCAATAGAAAAGTTTCAAGACGGCTCTGCTGGGTGTGGGAGCAGAATACATCATGGGTCTGGCATTCGCAGGAAATTCCTGTAACAGCACAATGATTTTCAATCAACTGTTCCACGCGTTTTGTGCATTTCATATATGCTGTTTCACACAGTTGTTTTCACTGGCTAAAAGTGAAAATATTACAGTGAAATAGGACCTGTCCCCTCCCCTGACATGTCTGATTAATAACTACAAGCATTCCCCAAGCAACAACAATTCTGAAACATCTATTCTTACAACTCTATGTTGAGTCATTCCTTTATTATTCCTGCTAGAAGGTCACGAATAAAGGTACAACTGGGTGTTACCAGTTGGGAAGGTGTCCCTGCACATTCTGACCTGGAAGCACTGCATGAACAGTATCAGATTGTGCAGGGATACAACCCCAACAAGTAACACCCAGTTATACATTTATTCATAAACATCCAGCAGGAATACAAGAGAAATGGCACAACATACTACATAAGAATAAATGCTCTAGAATTGCCTTTTCATAGGGAGTATAATTATTCACTAAAATAAACATGTCAGGAGTGATGACAAGTCCTCGTGCATCTCTTTTCTCTAACCTACAGATACCGCAGTAAAATCTGCAGGTGCGGAAAATCCATTAAAATGAAAAAAAAAAAAAAAAAAAAAAAAATATATATATATATATATATATATATATATATATATATATATATATATAATTATGATATATTCACCTACCAAGAAGGCCAAAGAAGTTTATCAAAAACACAGGTTGTGCACAGGTCCAAACAGGCCTGAAGAATAAACGGTCTTACCTTTGAGAAACGGGCATTTATCCATTTTGTGAAGGTTTTCTTTTGTACATCATTATGTTCATCTAACAAAAAAAAATAGAAATACAAATTAGCACAATGTTTGCCCATGATTTAAAAGAGTTTATACATACACATATGGACATACACACCAAAGACATAATTGTGCATCAATATAAATTAAGACAGGTAAACCATGCACAAAAGTTGGGTGTGAAAACAGGGTAAGTGTACTTTACGTGTCTGAAGTATAAAAATACTAAATATATTGCACAGACATAGTGCAAATTCAAGTTACAACAAAGTATGCATAAATCGTTAGTTGGGGTGAATATACAAAACTTTATAATATATCTTAATGCCTCTTTCTCTTCTTACCAAGCAACCACCCCTTTCCTAAAATTACAGTCTGTCTTAGAGATTGAGAGAGACCGTCAGCTCATTAAAGGATCAGACTACATGCTTCCCATAGAAGTCTATGGAAAGGCAAGAAGAATGAGCTGCTAGAGGGAGAAAGAGGGATTTGCCTCTGGTGAGATATATTACAAAGTTATCTTATAATTGCTTGTGCTGTTGTTTTATGCAAAGTTTGTTGAAAGGTTAGTGCAATTTTAAGTGATGGAATCCCACCAATCCCCTGTAATGAGTTGATCATATGTGTGTGGTCCATCTCCATTCCATTCTATAGAAGAAATACTGTAGACTTCTGGATCAGATGGGCTTACAGTGGTCAGAAAGCCAATGAGTAGACATAAATGTTGACTGGGACAAAACAACTATAAACCTATGACCCCCAACTCTTTAATACATCAGATCCTGTATATTCTCACAAGTAAGCAAATTGTAGATCTGCGTTGCAGACATTTCTGTAAGAAGGAAGGTGTAACCCACAAAAAAATACTAAAAGTAAAGTAAAATTACTACTGGCAACAATTAAGCTAATCTGTAAAGAGGAATTATGTTTGAAAGCATTTAGGGTTAAAAAATGCAGATATTCCACCAACACATTGTACCGCATATGGAAAAGGAATTTCTGCTCAGAACAAATAACTATTTGTGTTAATTAGGCATTTGTAATCCAGGGGGCAAAATTCCCTGAATTCCTTATCAGCAGATCTGCCTACAAGTACAAGACTACATTCTAAATAACACATTTTCAACAACAATGACCTTGGCAGGACTAAAAATGAAAATAAAAACAACGTAAAATGATATCCTTAGGACCATACAAATACGATGAAAAAGAAAAATGTAGAAGAAAAAGCAGCTTTCAATGATTAAAGCTAAATATTTTGTATGCTGAAAGGGTGAGGGCACAGTTTTTCTGGCAGTTTTTGATGCAAATATTTTTTGGCCAAAGCTAGAAGCAGGTTGGAATGAGAACTACAAAGGAAAGACTTAAGGCTATAGTACACAGCACGATGTCTGCAGACGATTGTCGTTCCCTCCCGGCAATCGCCTGCTCGCTAGCAGAGGAGACCACTGCTATTACATACAGCAATCTCCTCCGCAGCACAGGGAGGAGCTATGGTTATGCTATCGCTCATCCCCATGCTGTATAGTGGTTTGCCGGCGGCAAATTGTTATTAGACACCACAATCTGCTGCATGCAAACGATCAATTTTTAACATGTCAAAATATTTGGATTGCCGATAATCAAGCATTGGGCAATCGGTGGCAGTATTACACTGCCAGATTATTGCTAATGAGGATTTGTTCAAATACTCGTCAGCGATTATCTGCTGAAAAATTGGGCAGTGTAATACAGGCTTTATATTTTTCCTTCCTGCTGAATCCAATTTGGCTCAAAAATCTCCATAAAAATCTGTGTGTGATACCACCCAAAGAGTCTTCAAAAGGCTCCATAGGATTACTCCAAAAGTCTCCATAGGATACCACCCAAAGAAAAGTCTCCATAGAAATTTCTGTGATACTGGCATGTGATACAGTGACTGTTGTCATAGTCTAAAGCTGGTCATACATTTTAGATAGCTATTGCTCCCAAGCACTCAGGCAAGCTTGGCTGAAAGTGCATGTATTCTGAATTGGGAGAGGGGACTACACTGCTGCAAGACACCTCAAGTGCCAGTTTATCTCCCCAAGAACCAAAGGATTGGACGTGAAATCCAACTGAACAATCCTTCTCTCCTCCAACACCTGCTGTCATGAGAGTCCTGACATCCATTACAGATGTTAGATTGTCAGCTAGTGCCACAGAAATTGGTGGATTCAGCTGACATAAATCTAATGTGTGTAGCCTGCTGAAGACTACTGAATGCAGCACCTGTTTGCTTGGTTGACTGAATGAAGTTTTGGTCAGCTCAAAAACAGTGTGTTTCCAACTTGGTATGTTATGATATCTCATGGAGATGCAGCATTGGTTTCCTACTCTTCATCTTAGCCTACGCAGCAGCATGATCACATGACCAGGTTCCTTGGGTTCTCCTACTTTCTCTTCTTTCTCCTTACATCCATGTACATCTGTGCCTTCTCACTGTCAAGTCTCTAATGGGTTCACCAAGATGTGCATTGGTTGTAAATTTACAGAGAGAGAGAGAGAGAGAGAGAGAGAGAGACAGAGAGAGACAAAAAAAAAAAAATACGGTATCAAAATGTGTATGACTATGCTTCTAAACACAGCCTGGTTGGGGCTTTGACATCTGACTTATCCCAGCCAAATGCCACCCTCTTTGCATACAGTGGTCCCTCAAGTTACAATATTAATTGGTCCCATTGTAACTTGAGTAATTGGTTCCAAAGCCAAAAAATTTCATCCAAGATAAAAGAAAATGCAGATTTAAGAATAATAAGCAGATAACTAAAACAGATAAAACAAGTCCATACATATAACAGTCAGGGATTGCTAATCCAGCTATTTTACCAGAGAAGTGGCCTTGATTGGTTAGACCTGAGGCATTGTATGTTGAGTCTGGTTTGGTCAGAAAAGACCACTGTATAATATTGTATCCTGAGGCCATTGTATATTGAGGGACCACTGTACTACTGGCCATTAAAATTCATGAGATTGTGCCATATAAGTTGGAAGAGTTTTCTGGCATGTATGTCAACCATTCACCACAGACATAATGTGAACTGACTCGAGTACATACAGTGAAAGCTCTTCAAGATGACCAACCTAATTACAGTGAAGAGTAGTCCTCAAGGTGGATGGTCTTCCCAATTAAAAGGACTAACATACATAGGGCTGAAGGAAATTGAAAATCTGGCACTGAAGTGTGTTTTACTCAATGAGGTGGTTTTTGGCAAGGTTTCCCAGTACCTGCTCTAAAGAACAACTTCTGAATGACCAGGAATGACCACATACTTTGCCGACAAATGGTCTCACTGTATTGCCCCTAGTGAAAACTTGAACATTGACAAGAGGAATGTCTATGGGAACAGTCTTGCAAGATGTAATTATCCAATATATTTTCACATTCTTCTCATTTCCATAACAGAGGGACTCTGGCTCTTATCATTTTGCAAACATACTGAGCACACCCCACAGTACACAGCTGTATTTATAGCTTGTCTGGCAGTGAATGTTAATGTTCTGTTTTAGCGTAGCTAAAAAGAAAACAGAAAGAACACAATTTCACAATGAAAACTAATGGATAAGCTCCAACTACATGAAAAGAAAAAACAATTCTGAATCCACTTCTATACTAAGCCAATCCGTCTAATGAGCAGGATCTATGTGAATCCAACGCTACATTACAGTAATAATATTAAAGCAATGAAATGAAAGTCATACAATTACTGTAGCCATTTTATATTTAGGATTTTTCCTGAGAAATGGTTATTTTTAGTTTTAAAGGGGTTCTCCAAGATTTTAATACTGATGGCCTATCCTCAGGATAGGTCATCAATATCTGATTCATGGAGGCTTGACTCCCGGCACCCCCGCCAAGCAGCTGTTTGAAGAGACCGTGGCCTTGGCCAGTGCCGTCACATCCATCGGTCACATGGCCAGGGCACAGCTCAGTCCCATTCAAGTAAATGGAGCTGCACAGATTCTATCCAATGGACAGCATTGTGGTAAACTCCTTCCCTGCACAGTGATTACGGCACATGACACCGGGCACGTTCACAACTCTCCACCACGGAAATCAATTAGTCATTTTCTTATGACCAGGTTCCTGCTGTAAAGCAAATCTATGAATGGTTTTCCAGTATATCAGGCATGCTGCATTCATAATTCTGCACACAGACTTGCATTCTAGGAAGTGAAGGCACATGTCACTAAATTGAATTAGAAAAAAAACAAAAAATGGCTATAGAGTCAATAAAAGTCATCAGAACCATCTGATAATAGTCCAGCAATGTCAGGAAAGAATTCGACATGGAGTACGTCAACAGAGGTGTTTGGCAGCAAATTACTACCCCCTTCCCATTGAAGTTAACAAGCAAGAAATGTTTATGGGGACTTTGTTAAAGGGGGTGTGCAGGATTTTTGTATTGATGGCCTATCATCAAGATTGGTGGGGGTCCACACCCCAAACCCAGGCTGATTAGCTGTTCCGGAGCTGTAACTACACATGTCCATGTGTAGTGGATGGAGCTGGTTACTCCATCTCTGCTCCAATACACTTCAATGGATGAAGGTGTGTAATTCTGACGCCTACTTCCAGCAGAACTACTTGGGAACAGCTGATCAGCAGGAATATGAGGTTTGGATAGGCCGTCAATATAAAAAAAAGGAAAGAAAACCCCTTTAAAGAAGACCTGTCTTGTCCTTACAAGTTCAACAGTGTGAAGCCTTGCCCCCTTCCTTCGGAAAAGTGTTGAGAAGTCTAAAAAGTCGCAAATTAGGGTGCACATATGGCGTGTGCCATAATGTGCAACTTTTTTACTCCACAATAGTGACATAAAGGGCTTAATAGATTCAAGGTTTTTTCTGCCCTGGATTTTTGTCTGCACCTATTTTGGACCTCGTTTTGCTGCATCCTTCAACAGTTTTTGAAGTATACTTTGGATAACAACTATACCAGCTTAAAGGTGGTATAAAAAGTGGTGTTCAATTCCGATATAAAGCCCTATGGGACAGGGATTATTGTGCCACATTATGTTCCTTCATCATTTTACATCACAAGTTTAGACAATCCAAATCCTAAATTTGGCGCAAAGTAAAAATAGCACAGGCCCAATATTCTGGTGCAAAACCCCTGTATCTTACTATAGCTGCCCCACTGTGTAGGCAGGGTAACCAGGACTCCCACTCTCTCTCCTAGGAGTCCTGTCAGGATTTACTATGACCCTAATAATAGAAATCTGTATATCACAGAGCTCACCTTCTCTCTATCATATTCTGCCCTCAGAAATGGCAGTATCAATCAATAGACAGAATTATTGTAAAGGGGTTCTCTGGGATTTTAATATTGATGACCTATCCTCAGGTTAAGGGTTCATGCAGAATGGGTCCGCATCCGTTCCGCAAATTGCGGAACGGGTGCAGACCCATTCATTCTCTATGGGGCTGGAACACAGTGTGCTGTCCGCATCCGCATTTCCGGAGAGCGCCCCCGATCTTCCGGTCAGCGGCTCCAGAAAAAAAAAAGAACATGTCCTATTCTTGTCCACAATTGCGGACAAGAATAGGCAGTTTTATGGGGGTGCCGGCCGGGTGTATTGCGGATCTACAGATGTCTGAATAGACCCTAGGTCCTCAATATCAGATTGGCCAGGGTCTGACACCCAGCATTCCCGCCAATCAGCTGTATGAAGGGAAGGCGCGTGAACTGTCTCCCTTCTCTCTTCCTGCTTGCTATAGACCGAGCAGCAGCGAGCAGGAAGACAGAAAGGAGATGGCACGCACGCACTGCACATGCCTTCCTTTCATACAGCCAGGGGGTGCCAGGTGTCGGACCCCCACCGATCTGATATTGATCCTGAGGATAGGTCATCAATATTAAAAGCCCAGAGAACCCCTTTAAATAGAGTAAGGTAGACACACCCACTAACAAGCCCAATACAAGAAATATCTCTGTTGTCTTACTAAAATAAAATTACTTTAGGAGTGAACATAAATATACTGTTTAAATGCCCTAAAGATTGGTGGAATTCACTAAGAAAATAGTTTAGAGTGCACAAAAAAAATGCAATGCACGCAACCGCCTCAGACATTTACCAATAAGTCAAGAATTCCAGGCATCTAACATAATACATCCCAGGGCAAACATTCTGAGACCACATATTGGAAAGAGTCATTAATAATACCCGCGGTATCTTAAAGAAATACATTTTATATATATATATATATATATATATATATATATACTGTATATATAATATAGTGTTGCCAATAGCTTACTTCTTCTATGATTGGCTGCAGTGGTCACAAAGTGCAATGACTTCAGCCAATCAGTGGAAGGTTGAATCAGAGATATTCAGTGCTAACTGTAACTGCTGAGGCACAGCTTCTCAGCCTGCCACTCATCTCCCTGCATGGACTATGCTAATAAATGGGTTGTTTTACATGTAAACTGTATTTAGTGGAAAAGGTTTATCAGAACTGTACTTTCACACTGGCGTTTTGGATTCCATTTGTGAGATCAGTCATGGGCTCTCACAAGCGGTCCAGAACGGATCAGTTTTGCCCTAATGCATTCAGAATGGATAAGGATCCGCTCAGAATGGATCAGTTTGCCTCTGTTCCGCCTCCATTCCACTCTGGAGGAGGACACCAAAACGCAGCTTGCAGCGTTTTGGTGTCTGCCTGACGATGCGGAGGCAAACGGATCTGTCCTGACACACAATGTAAGTCAATGGGGACGGATCCCTTTTTTACTGACACAATAGAAAACAGAAACGCCCCCACTGACTTTCAATGGTGTTCAAGAGGGATCAGTTTTGGCAATGTTAAAGATACAAACTGATCCGTTCTGAACGGATGCATGCAGTTGTATTATCGGTGCGGAAAGTAGCCTAAATGGTTAGCAACCAATCACAGCACAGCTTTCATTTTACCAGAGCAGTTTAGGAAGAGTCGTTTTTAAACTCCATTCGCCATAAGAACCTTCTGACGTCAAAGGGTCATGTGATAGATATATACGTCCAAGGGGTATTCCCAATCTTAACAAAGCAAATCCTTAAAGATATATTTTTTAAAATATTTTATGCATTATTTAAATTTCTTCTCTTTCCAGATATCTCTTACCGTATTTACTATGGGTTGTTGAGGCAGAGATTTATTTGCAGTCAGAAAAAAACTTTTCTCCCTAATATGGGGCACATGTCCCCCACCGCATAAGGTTATAAGTCTGACTTGGTGGTCTTTTTTCAACCTCATTAACTATTAGTTTTCAGGCCACCAATGGTTATGGCCACTGCATTAGTACTGTCACAATGACTCCACTTGTGCACATAGCTGCGCGTGGCTTGGTTCTCAAGAGCGCGCATTGCTGGTGTAGCAACTCCAGCCTGGTCACTTCTGTCATCTTGCTTTGAGATGAACAGGTCGGACATGTGGGCATGGGCCTTAGTTCTGCCCACATTACAGAGAAAGACTGCCACTTTAAACTGAAATTTCTGTACACCTAGGGGAGAGACACTTGCTTGGATTCCTAAGCAAATATATTTTTTCATTATTTTCTCTTGCAAACTACAGTTAGGTGCAACCAAAGTAGGCTACTTTCATACTCGCGTTTTGTGTGGATCCGTCATGGACGGATCCGTTCAGATAGTACAACCGTCTGCATCCGTTTAGAACGGATCAGTTTCTGTCATCAGAAAAATCATTATGTAGCTGGCTGGCATTAGCGATGTGCAGAACATACCTGTATGACTTATATCTTCTTGCCTGCCGCCGATCGCGCTAAATAATGACTTTTATAATATGCAAATGAGCCTCTAGGTGCTAGTGGGGCGCTACTGCAGCACCTAGAGGCGCCGTCCTCTCACCATTTGGCACGCCCTTGTAAAGGTGATTGACATCCTTGGTCTCCTCCGTGCCCTTCAAATCCCGCGCCTGCGGCGTCCATTTTAGTATGAGGCGCCATGAGCGAAGGACGCGCGCCTGCTGCCGTCCTTCACTCACTGCGCTTGTGCCTAATACTAAAATGGACGGCACAGGCGCAGGATTTGCAGGGCACGGAGGAGACTGAGGATGTCAATCACCTTTACAAGGGCGTGCCAAATGGTGAGAGGACGGCGCCTCTAGATGCTGCAGCAACGCCCCACTAGCACCTAGAGGCTCATTTGCATATTATAAAAGTCATTATTTAGCGCGATCAGCGGCAGGCAGGGAGATATAAGTCACACAGGTATGTTCTGCTGATATTAGCACATCGCTAATGCCAGCCAGCTACATAATGATGATTTTCTGCAGATAGCAACCCTTTACCTTAGCCAGGACGGATCCGTCTTGAACACCATTGAAAGTCAATGGAGGACGGATGCTTTTTTTTTGTGCCAGATTGTGTCAGTGAAAACTGATCCGTCCCCATTGACTTACATTGTGTGTCAGAACGGATCTGTTTGGCTCAGTATCATCAGACGGACACCAAAACGCTGCTAGCTGCGTTTTGGTGTCCGTCTCCAAAGTGGAATGGAGACTGAACTGATGCATTCTGAGCAGGTCCTTTTCCATTCAGAATGCATTAGGGCAAAACTGATCCGTTTTGGACCGCTTGTGAGAGCCCTGAACAGATCTCACAAACAGAAAGCCAAGACACGAGTGTGAAAGTAGCCTAATCAGATCAACTGGTAAGAATACAACAAGACTAAAAGGTCCCCAGACACCTTCAAAAGCAGTTGACAGAACACTCGCTCGACCGAAACCTATTACTTCCAACTCCGCCATACACATGCATGCTCAGTTTAGGATGTTTAAAGGACAAGACAGGAGAACACCGCTGTCAGACACCTCTGGTGGTGCCTTATCTTCTGGACATTCTTTCCCTCAACATTATCTGGAGAGAGTCGGGGTTCCCCCATAAACACGTTATAACGATCAATCTACTGTGTATGAGCCCTTATAACAATTACATAAACTAATGAAATTGCAGATTTTAATAAGAAATATATTCTGTACCAAATGGTGAACATAAACTCCATGTTATATTTTCCATCTTGAAAGAGAACATTCAAATAAAATGTACAGCCTCTTGTGGTGCTGGGTGTCACAGAAATCACACAATCTTTGGTGTTCTCCAAGATGGACATAATAAATTCATGGCTGTTGAGTCACTGCATTACACTGTAGCAAACATACCCCTCTGCATGAGTAACAGGGGATGTTTATTTTCCGCCAGTACATTCGATCCCTTGGCTCTTGTACAGAGATTTCCCATTAGGGAAGCCAAGACTGGTCATCGACGCCTGAAAAACAGGGATTGTCCAATCAGATAAGAAGCTCTCACATTTTCATGCCCATTTCTTTCCAAGTGAGTCAATGTTTCTAAGCGCTCGCAGCTTTAAAAGGGGAAAAGACAACATATGTTACAGCAGAAAAAGTAAAAGGGAATCACCGCTGCGGATGGATTTTTATGCGAGAGGGAACAATGCGAGGCTTTGAGGGGAAACTAAGTTCTGGCGCTTACATCTATTTCACATATCAACAGCCTCAATGTAAATATTCTTTAGAATTGTATTTTTTTTTTTTTTACACAAACCAAGCGGATGGGTTTCTGGATATAATTTTTTTTAAAACACATAAAGGAAGAAGTTAAAGGGGTTGGCCCATCTGGAGCGTCGATGGCAAGTTGCTGGTATATGCCATTAATGTCAGGTGCAAGTCCCACCTCTGGGACCTACTCCTATCTTCTCAAAGGGCATGAAGAGCAGCCGCGCATGAGCAGCTACCATCCGTTCACCGGTAGCGGAGTTCCAAAGACAGCAGACAGTCCTATAGTGGTGAATGGAGAGGTGGCTGTGACTGTACGGTGAGTTCTCCATTCGCCGCAATCTAAAAACAGTTGAGCACGCTCGCTTGCCTATTTTCAGAACTCTTATGGATGATAAACGGAGAGCCCCCCGCGCATGTGCCCTCCTTCACTTTGAAGGCCCTGTTCTGGAGACAGGTCCAGGTCCCAGAAGTGGCACCAATATCCTAGATGGGCCAACACCTTTAACTTCTTCCTTTGTTTGGACTTTTAGCACTGCAAACGGCCTCACATCTACAATTATACCAGCAGACAGCATCTTCCCTTCACAGCAGTAGTAAACTAAACAATGGATCGCCTATCTATACAGGAGTTTTATCTCTGTACTGACTGCTACAGTAGGAAAATATTTAGCATTTTTCAATGTTATAGTACTGATTAAATGAAAGAGAAAATCAGCCAAAAATTCTTTAAATTTTTTTCCTATTAATATTGAATTTAAAAATAATACCCCTTTTTGATGTCGCCTTCTTTAAATTCATGTTTATAATATATATATCGGCATTGGTTATTGCTTCCTAGCAGCTGGAGGACTGCCTCGTCTCTGCAGGGGCCTTCAGCAGATGCATGGCTGCCTTGATTATACACTTGATAGATACCGTCTGCAGCAGTGGAATGGAAATAAATCCCATACTACTTAGTAGTGGAAAGTCAACTGGAATTTGAAGACATTTTATAACCCACATCTAAAACTGCTGCTTTTCTATTACTAGAGACTGGCTGCTTACCAAGTAACTAGTCTCATTTTACCTCACTCATATCTAAAAAGTGAATACCGTATCTCGAAGGAACTGTATTTTCTACACCAGAGCCCCCATAACACACAGATGACTCACAGCACAGCTAGCTACAGTTCCCCCGTAGCACTAGTGCAGCTATAACATACAGTAACAGTGCCCCCATAATACAGTCAACTACAGTGCTCCATGACATAACCATCTACAAAAACATTAAAGGGGTTGCCCGGGAATACCTAACTTTTAACTGATGCCTGCAGGCTGTCTCTGTCATGGAAAGATTCATGCTTACGTGCTGCTCCGGTCCATCTTCTGGTCAATGGTTTATGTACTTCCTTGTGGACATGTTCAACTGCTCTACTGCAGTCAATGACTGGCTTCTCTTGTGGACACATCATCGCTGAAGCCGGTGGTTGACTGTAGCAGAGCAGGTGATTGTGACCATGCCTAGAAGGAAGTAGACAAGCCGGGGTCCAGAAGATGGACACACGGGAGTCGGAGTGCTGGACCAGCAGCTATGAATGAATCTTTCAGTAGTGGAGGCAAACTGTGGCCATCAATTAAAAGTTAGGCCGACCCTTTTAAAGTTTCCTGCTTTAGACTTCTACTTTATTCTCCTGTCCAGTTCAAGTACAACATGCCCAATCCTTATCTCCCTGGACATCAGCCACCAGGAGAGAGTCAGGAGGCCCCACACACATTAGATCAGTGTTCCTTAGGGCCCACCTACTGGTCATGATTTTAGAATATCCCAGAGAATGAATACCTGTGGTAAGTCCTGATGCACTAACACTAATTGTATCATCAGCTCAATACTAAGGAAATCCTGAAAACATGACCGGCAGGTGGGCCCTGAGGAGTTGAGGAACCCTGCATTAGATGGTACTAATCTAATGTGTATGGCCAGCTTTACACTGGGAGACAGTTTTGTGAGTCCATTCAGTGACTGCACACATAAAACTTACCTCTTTCTACAAAGAACTTGAAAAGATCAATAATTCCCGATCATTTTTGCCAGGAAAGAGACATGACATTTTGGGACAGCAAGATCGGTGCTCACTTTAAATCCAGGACATGCATATACAGTATGTAGTGGAAGTTTATTGCTGACAAATATCTAATTGGTGGGTCATTTTCTGCAGCTTTAAAATTGCAAATGTAAGAATGTATGAAACCCATCTTCTAACGCCCTGCTGGTATAGACATGGAATAATAGCCGGGTAAAAGAACATTTATTTCATTTAAAGTTTTAACTTTCCCTTCTGCATTGACTACAGCCAACGTTTCCTGTATCAATGTTATTATTTCATTTTGTAGGTTTTGCTATATCTTCTGGATTTGGCAAAAGAAAGCAGGTACGGTGAAATCAATTACTCAGAGGGATGGATGCAGGCCAGAAAACGTTTTTTTGTTGTTGTTCTTCACCTTAACGTAGGAGTTTATCCTGAGATTCGACTGAAATTAATGGAAAGGAAATCAGAGGAGAAAATGAGGGCTGAACTGTGGTGGACACTGGAGGTGGTTTTCAAGATTGAGTTTCAGGTTTCAGAGCCTGAAGATTGAAGAAGTTTATAATTAACTTTAATATGGAATCAGTGTACAGTAATGTCCAGAGATTAACCTCAAGAGTGTCTCTTTAATATATATATTTAGTAATTTGTTTCAATTGGTTCCTATAGTGTGAAGTTTTAGAAAGGGACTCACCCAGCCAGACAACTCTCTCTCCGAGGACCAGAGGGTGGGTGACCAGCATATCGCTGCAGGTTGTAACCATGTAATTCATGGTTGTACTGAATACTCCATGTTACCTACCTACAGTGATGGCCAGTTCGTTGTGTTCGCCCGTGAACACATGCGGGCTGTCATCTTAACTCACCAGTCCGGCTATGCACAGGTAAGTCCTTACCTGTGCCTGTGTGCGAGCCGGTCTGAAAAAAATGCGGTCACCGGGAGCAGGCAGTTCCAAGAACAGCCGCCAGGGGCCTTCATCGGGCTGTTCTCGGAACTGCCTGCTCCCGGTCACCTCATTTGTTTCAGACCAGCTTCAGACCGGCTCACGCACAGGAACAGGTAAGGACTTACCTGTACATCGCCAGACTTGTGAGTTAAGATGGCAGCCCGCATGTGTTCGCGGGCGAACACGGCGAACTGACCATCACTGCCTACCTGTCCCAGGTCCAGCATCATGCAATGCCCTCCTCTCCTCCAGCCCAGACTCTTCTACTGCATGTTGTGTGGGTGCAGGAAGCCAGTGCACACTAGTGACGTCATCCTGATTCCGATGGTTTCACGCCACCTGATTTTTAAGTTTGCCCCAAATCCTAGCTCACTAGCCACTACAATTCTACTAAACCAGTTTCCAGTTAACACTGCTACAGTGGTCTCCATTTTATTCTGCTACAATGGATTCGTTATCCAAGCTGCAACTCTGCTACATCAGTCTCCAGTTAAATGTGCTACAACTCTGCTACACTGGTCTTCTGGTAACTCTGCTACATCAACCCTACTACATAAGTCTTCTGTTTAATTCTTTTGCACTCCAGCTCTGCTTCATCAGGTCTACAGCACTGCTACACTGGTTCTCCAGCTCTGCTATACTGGCTATCCAGTTCTGCTACTCCAGCCCTTCTACACATGTCCTTCTGCTGAGCTTCACCAGCATTGTCTATACGTGTTGCTCAAGAGCTGCTCTACCTAAGGCCAAGTTCACACTTCAGTTATTTACATCAGTTACTGTGAACAAAAACTAGCTGCGGGTCAAAAACACAGAACCGGTGTAGGTCTTGCCATTATACCTGATCTCTGTCTAGGCTTCACTACTGGTTTTGGCTCACAATAACTGATGGAAAGCCTAACAAGTGGATCCACCTCACCAGGTGAGAACATAGCACTCCAGAGATGTGTCTGAAGTGGTAAAGGAGGTGCTAAATGCATCTTAAACAACTTTTCCTTCTACCACAGGGTTCTGAATTTTACTTTCTACTAGGCTTTTCAGTTAGACCACATCATGGAGACAATATTTTTTAATCCCAGCACTCAGAAGGTAAGTAGACACCAGGCTACCCTGGGTCATACTGTCTTTCAGCAATCCACAGACCTAATGGTGGTATAATCTCAATGTCATATGGTGTTACATGTTGATAAACAGAACATAAGGGAACACAAAATCACTCTACTGCCTAATAGGATTTTCCACATCCATGCCCTCATCTCACACATCTAACCAAAGTACTTAGGAAATCAGTCAGCTAGAACAAGGTACCACGGGAGAACCTCGATTCCCAGGCACTGATCCTCAAAGTTATTAGCCAGCATTAGATGAAAGGGGGTCATTAGACCAGCTAAAACCCTAGTTCACACCAATCTGAGCCATGTCTGATCACTTTACAGAAGACCATGAAAGGTCATTTAACCCAAACCAAAAAGTTTCCTCATCACTTGTGAGTCATTATACAAAAATATACAAGTGTGCTGATCCCGCTGACAATCTAATGTGTATGGGGGCAGTCAAACTTTCCAAAAAATCTCTGTCGGGGGAAAGGAGGATGGGGAATTTTGGATTTCTACCTGCTCTACCTTTTGACCCTCCAGGAGATAAGGGGATTCCACCTAGCTACACTGAAAGGTGCGAAATCTGAAGTGATAGGCTACATGCACACAAACGTTATTTGTTTCCGTGTCCGTTCCGTTTTTTTTTTGTGGATAGGATGCGGACCCATTCATTTCAATGGGTCCGTAAAAAATGCAGACAGCACACCGTGTGCTGTTTGCATCAGTATGTCCGTTTCGTAGCCCCGCAAAAAAAAAGATCATGTCCTATTCTTGTCTGTTTTAGGCATTGTTACAATAGAACCGCAAAAAAAAAAAAAAACAGATGGCATACAGATGTCTTTTTTTTTTTTTGTGCGGATCCACAATTTGTGAACCGCAAAACGCATACGGTAGTGTGCATGTAGCCTTAATCTGCAATTTCTGCGCAAAAAAAATTCTGTAGCATATGTGACATATGTTTTAAGGGGTTGACCCACAACAACTGTTCCTCTATCCACAATATATGGGATACATGTCTAACCCCAGTGATCAGCCCCCTGCCGATCACTACAATGGGGGCTTGTAGTCACCAGTTGAACGGAAAGGCAGACATGCATGCATGTCTGCCGTTCCATTCTACTCTATGGGACTGCCAGAAATAGCTCAATGCTTGAACTTCCCTATCTCCGGCAGCCCCATAGAGATGAATGGCGTGGCAGACATGCATGTGAGTCTGCTTTTCTTCTTAAAGGGCACCTGTCAGCAGATTTGTACCCATGACACTGGCTGACCTGTTGCATCTGCGCTTGGCAGCTAAAGGTATCTGTGTTGGTCCAATGTTCATACATTGCTGAGAAAAATGAGGTTTTAATATATGCAAATAATACTCTAACAGCAGCGGCGGTCACACATAATTTAAACAATAGGTAATTTTCTGATGACCCATTCCCTTTAGGGCTCATGCACACAAACATACTTTTTTTTCCTATCCGTTACTTTTTTTGCAGCTCGTATGCGAAACCATTCACTTCCATGGGGCCTCAAAAAAACAGAAATTAATCCGTGTGCATTGCGTTTCCGTATGTCCGTTCCACAAAAAAGGCCTATTAGGGGTCAGCTGTTCTGTTCCGCAAAATACAGAATCCATACAGCCGGTATCGGTGTTTTCCGAATCGGCAATTTATGGACCGCAAAACATCCAACAGTCGTGTGCATGAGCCCTTAAGCCAACACCTTTAATTGGTTTTCAATAGCTTGTCACAGGAGTGTTAATACTGTGGAGGTGATCGGTGCATGTAAATGCAGCACTTCACCTCCACTAGCGATCAGGCAGTTCTCGGTAAGGAACGCCTTCTTTCTGACAATCGTCTGGTCATCAGCACAGTGTAAACGCCCTAAAAGTCAGAATGTATTACAATACAACCTCTGGTCATGAAAGACACAATTCAAAGTTCATTCTCTAAAGGCAACAATGGACTTTTTCGGACAACTACAAACTTGCCAGTTGCCATACTGTTAAAAGACAATGGGAAATGCCCAAACTACACAATGGCCATTCAGACGCTGGCACTTCGGAAAGAGCAAAGAAATGCCTCAAACAGTAATGTGCGTTTCAGTCTAGTGCTCTTAGGTCAAAAACTCTTCAAATTAAAGTACTGTTCTTAAATATGAGGACAATGTAATTTGCTGTTAGGGAAACTTTTCTGCAGCTACAAAAATCAATTTTAGAACATTGTGAGGAATGTTCGAAAACAGCTTTCAAGTACAGTGATAACAGCGACTGGCTGTATGCAAGTGACCAGTAGGGCAGTGGTCTCCATCCTGTGGCCCTCCAGCTGTTGCAAAATGACAACTCTAAAGGCCTCCACACACATTATACTATGGTGGGCCGATCGACCAACAGGCCAAGGTGTATGGGGAGCTCCCGACTACTCTGCTTCTAAAAAAGCACATGCTCCATCAAATCTAACCTGCACATGTATGGTGGAGTCAGGAGAAACAGCAGTCGGCTTATATGGCTGAAAGTTATTAAAGGTATATGGGCATCTTAAAGGGAACCTGTCATCAACTTTAGGCTGAACTCATTGAGGGCAGCAAAAATTAGTGACAGAAATGCTGATTTCAGTGGTGTGTCACTCATGGGCTAAAAGTAAGTGGTTGCTGAGAACCAGCATCATAATCATTGTAGCCCAGGCCTTGAAAAGAGTCAAATCTACCTGAGAAGAGTCATGGTTACACATAATCTCCTGCTCTCACCGCCCATCTGCTGATGATTGGCAGTTCTCTCCTAGAGAGAAAGGGAGAAAACCAGGTAGAAGACTGTCAGTCATCTGCAGGTGGGCAGGAACTCGTGAATACCCATGACTCTTCTCAGGGGTCCGGGACTCTTTTCCAGACCCAGCCTGCAATGATTGCTATGTTGGTTCTCGGCAACCACTTACTTTTTACTTATAAATGACAGACCTCTGAAATCAACTCACCTGTCTCTACTTTATTCTGCCATTAGTATGGGTAGCATAAAGTTGATGACAAGTTCCCTGTTTCTCCTCACAGCGGCCGTGTGCTGGAGGAAACTAGCAGTGGGTTAATTGCTCAGCTGTTCTATTCCTGTGTGCTGAGCTCTGACTAATGGAGCACAGAGTCATGATCTATCAGGTTCTGGTCCTGGGAATCGGTGCTCTATTTAAACCCCATCCTGGCCAGATACCAGTGATAGTCCTGTATAGGCTCACTAGCTAGGTTCCTGGTTATTGGATTAATTTGGATTGATTATGTTTCTGACCTCGGTTTGTCTTTTGACCACTCTCTGTCTCACTTGATTTGTACTGTGCATCCTGTCTGGTACTGATATTGGCTTGTCTTTTGACTACTCTCTGTCTCTCATCTTAGTACTGCATTGCCTGGTTCTGACCTATTTTTGTGAAACAATCCCCTTGTCTTTTGGTGTCTGTCTGTTTTTGCACAATAGTAGCGTAGGGACCCCTGACCAATTGCGGTCTTGCTACTTAGGGCTCATACTGCAAGAAGGTAGAGAAGTAGTCAGGGATCACTGTCTGTCCTTTTCTACAAGCGCTACACTACCATTTTTTTTCGATAGTCTTGATCTACTTAGCACTGCCGTGAAATGTGCCTAATTTATTAAACAAGCACATGTCACAAAGATTTCAATTTATGCCAGTTTCTGGTGTAAATTATGGTAGACTTTCATACTAAGTCCTACCCATGCTATTCCCACTTTTCAAAAAAGTGGCAAGGATGATGCACAAGTGCAAAAAGTCACTGGAAAACTGGTGTAGTAGCTATAGTAAATCTCCCCACCCACCACCCCAGATTATTAAGCTCCTGGTAGGTTATATGACCTGGATGTTGGGTATAGAATTAGCAAATGCAAACTATGGACAAGGTCAACATAAAGGAATTTGTATGAAGGACACAAAACTTATATTTCGTCAGCATATAAAAATAAATTCACTGTTCGTGTGGGGTAACGCTTAAAACAAAATAATAATTATTTATTGAAATATAATTAAAAGTAGGTAGGAACAAAACACAAAATAAAAAGTACAGATGTAAACGGCAGGAGAGCTGCCACCACCGATATGAACTACATCACTCAACTAGGGAAGTAGGTGTGAAGACGGCCCTCACAAGTAAGTGTGACCCTGGTGAGGAGGTACCGGAGGTATGTGGAACCAAAAATAGCCCCCACTAGTCCACCATGCGGGTCAATCACACGTTGAGCACACCTGGCTACATATGGCTCATACTAACTCCCTCGACCCCAATAGTGGTCAATTAGTGGGTGGTTCCCCTAATTCCTAAAAGCTACAGCTATGTGAGGATAGGCTGGGGTCAGCCATTGTTTGCTGGAGATGACTAATACTACACTGTAAGACAGGAACTGTATCCCTGTCACTTATCAGATAGTTTACCCATGCCCATCCACAGCACAATCACCTGGCCTGTTCCCTAGCTCTACGCATTTCTGCTTAGATTAGCGTCATCAGCAGCCAAACAGAAGCATACACAGAGGATGATAAGAGGACTGGCTAAACACATGGTGTTGGTGTGGAGCCTTCGTCATTGGTTTGGTCGTGCGCGGCCGCATGCACAGCTGACTTAAAAGAACAGGTCCCCACCTACACAGAGTAGGGCAAATCGGACCGGTAACCAATCGGAAGGAGGGCAGAGAGGACAACCAGAAGGTGCCACTCCCCCGCCCCGCCCCCCCACATACTTCATTGGCCGGATCGCCAAGGGGTCAACACAGTCGGGGAGACAAAGCAGTCAATATCAGCTGCTGGAATATGGAGACGACAGCAGCCAGTGTATAAGCATCAGCATATATCAGAGAATCTCTAAATTAAAAATTCCAGGCATTAGCTTAAAGGGGTTCTCCAGTAATAAAAAAAATATGAAAATACTTTAAAATATTATTTTATAATAAATATATTCACAAATAACTTTCATTACTTAGAATTAGGGGTGCACCGAACTGAAAATTCTGGTCCGAAACCGAAAATTCAGGATGCCCCTTGACCGAAACCGAAACTGCCTTTTTGCCCAAATACTTTTAAAATACTTTTTTTTTAATGATTTTATTAATAATTCTTTTTCATGAATTTAATAAATCATATTACCCACCCACCCCATAACAGTGCCATCCACAGACCACCACCCACCCCATAACAGTGCCATCCACAGACCCCCACCCACCCCATAACAGTGCCATCCACAGACCCCCCCACCTCATAACAGTGCCATCCACAGACCCCCACCCACCCCATAACAGTGCCATCCACAGACCCCCCCCCCCATTGCCGCTCCAGTACAGACTAGTTATAAAATGTGTACAATTAATAGAAAATAGCGGGGAGAGACTGGGAGGAGGAGCTGGGGGCCGGTGTGTTCACTGTTCTCCGGCTCCCAGCTCCAGTAGTTATAAAATGTGTACAATTAATAAGGATTCTATTCATGAGGCCCCCTCTGCAGTAGAACATTCAATATAGCCACATCCTACTCACAGGGCTGTTATCTTAATGCTGGCCGGCCGGGCAGACGAGCGGCAGCGTCACAACTGAGGTCACATGCCTGCGCCGCCTCCTTCATTCAGAAAGTAGGCCGGGCACATGACGTCAGTCGTGACGCTGCCGCTCGTCTGCCCGGCCGGCCAGCATTAAGATAACAGCCCTGTGAGTAGGATGTGGAGGGGGCCTCATGAATAGAATCCTTATTAATTGTACACATTTTATAACTACTGGAGCTGGGGGCCGGAGCACAGTGACCGCACCGGCCCCCAGCTGCTCCTCCCAGTCCCTCCCCGCTATTTTCTGCCGATATGTACAAATATCGGCCGAAGTGGATTAGGCTCATTTTCGGCCAATATTTTCGGCCGCCGGAATTTCGGTGCACCCCTACTTAGAATGGCTTGTTTTGTCTAGGGAGCAATAATTAGGAGAAATAAAATGGCCGCAGTCCCATCAATACACACGAAACCTGTCCTAATCACACAGGAGGACAAGTTACTTCACCACAGTGAGCCATAGTGCTGCCTCCTCTCTGCTCGTCAGGAACCATGATCCTGAATACAGGTGAACCTCTGTGGGAATGGAGAAGATGAGGAGACATGAGAGGAGGGTGAGGTGAGGCTAATGAGCAGCAGCACTTGTTTACAGTCTCCATTACCACAGCCTGTCCTGCGTCCTCTCTGTACTTCATGTCTCCTCATGAACTAAATTCCCCAGAGATTCAGCTAAAGTTGTTATCATCTGTATTCAGGATCTTAATTTCTGACAATTAGAGAGGAGGAGGAGGATGATGAGGCAGCTCATTACCTTAGTGTTGTAAAGTAACTTGTCCCCCTTTGAATCCCCCCTTTATACAAGCAGGCAATTGTGTGTTTGTATTAAGTGTGTGACTTTAGATTACGTGAGGGAGTATCTGTGAGAGCTAAATTATTTGTGTGCATTGCTGAGTGGCTGTGCCTACTTTACTGTACACTGTGACTTGCTTTTGCTGCCAGGTTTATTGCATAGCAGCTGAGAGTATACTGTGATTACATATTTTTCCTCTTCCTTCTCCAGGGTGATGACCAGGTAAGTAATTAGGGTGAGGCTGTCAAATTAGGAAAAGGTAAATAGCCAGCCTTGAGGGCAGCTCAGTCCTTTGAATCCAGAGGGAAAAAAGCTGTCTGGTTTGAGAGCTGCACTTATTCAAGCAGACAAATAACGTGAGTTTGTGAGCGTTCGCATGTTTGAGTTCAAGTGTGTGTTTGTATCAAGTGTGTGACTTTAGTTTACGTGACTTGAGATTCAGGAACTTTAGGAGGGGACTACAGTAAGTTAGATTCTTATCACTGCACTATATTGTATTTTTCTCTTTTGTTGAGTAATTCCCACTTAGTATGTGTTCCATTATTGACAGCCAGTCCAGTGCACATCTTGTCTAATGTATGCAGTCCTGGAACAGCCGTTTGAGGGTACATGTCTTTGTTCAAAATGTGAGCAAATTGGCAGTTTGGAATCGCACATCGACTATCTAAATGGGCAAATTTCAACACTGAGAAGCATTGACAACTTGGAAAAGAGTTTGTTGCTCACTGAGAAAGCACTCTATGGGGTAGATGTGGGGGAGGGTGGTAGGGAGGAGGCTCAGGAAAGTGAGGTAGCTAGCTGGGTAACAGAAAGCGGGGTAGAGGGAAAAGTGCCAGGGAGGCTAGTCCTGATCTGACACACCCCAACAAGTTTGCACATTTGGCAGATGAGGGGGATGTCAGTTCAGGGACAGCACTGCTGCAGCCGGACACTTCCTCTGTCAGTCAGGGGAATGTCAGCTCCAGTAAGCAGGCGACCAGGAGAGCAGGGCAGGCCAGACAGGTGCTGGTAGTGGGAGGCTCAATTATTAGGGGTACAGATAGGGCAATCTGTCACAAAGACCGGGATCATCGAACGGTGTGTTGTCTTCCTGGCGCTCGTGTTCGACACATCGCGGATCGGGTTGACAGATTACTGGGAGGGTCTGGAGAAGATCCAGCGGTCATGGTCCATATCGGAACCAATGACAAAGTTAGAGGTAGGCGGAGCGTCCTTAAAAATAATTTTAGGGATTTAGGTCAAAAGCTTAGGGCAAGGACCTCAAAGGTAGTATTTTCCAAAATACTACCGGTACCACGAGCCACACAAGAAAGGCAGTGGGAGATTAGGGAGGTTAACAAGTGGCTCAAGAACTGGTGTAGGAAGGAGGGGTTTGGGTTCCTGGAGAACTGGGCCGACGTCTCTGTTGGCTACAGGCTCTATCGTAGGGATGGGCTGCACCTCAATGGGGAAGGGGCAGTTGTGTTGGGAGAGAAGATGGCTAGAAGGTTGGAGGGGTGTTTAAACTAGGGACTGGGGGGAAGGCAATTACATTATAGGATGGGAAGATAGTGCAGATAGAGACCAGGGGCAAGGTAATGGGACTGGGGGAGAAATGGAAGGAGGGACGACAACAGCTCAGAAGGAAAAGTGTAGGGTATAAAACATACATAAACCTCTCAAATGTATGTATACGAATACCAGAAGCCTGAATAATAAAACTGGGGAACTTGAATTAGTGATGTGTGAGGAGGACTATGACATAGTGGGAATAACTGAGACATGGCTGGATGATAACTATGACTGGGCAGTTAATGTACAGGGTTACAGTCTGTTTAGAAAGGATCGTCAAAAGCGGAGAGGGGGAGGGGTCTGCCTTTATGTAAAGTCCTGTCTAAAGCCCACACTCCGGGAAGATATAAGTGAGGGACATGAACATGTGGAGTCACTGTGGGTAGAGATACATGGAGCTAAAAACAATAATAAATTACTAATAGGAGTTTACTATAAACCACCTAATATACCAGAGTCCACAGAAAATCTAATACTAAACAAGATAGATGAGGCGGCAAATCATAATGAGGTGGTTATTATGGGGGACTTCAACTACCCAGATATAGACTGGGAAACTGAAACTTGTACATCTCATAAAGGAAACAGGTTCTTGGCAATAACCAAAGACAATTACCTCTCCCAACTGGTTCAGGACCCGACTAGAGGGACGGCCATACTGGACTTAGTATTAACCAATAGACCTGACAGAACAACAGATGTGCAGGTCGGGGGACACCTGGGAAATAGTGACCATGAAGTAATAACCTTCCAATTATCATTCAAAATAGTGTTTCTACAGGGAGGAACAAAAATACCAAACTTCAAAAAAGCTAAATTTAGCCAACTAAGGGCTCTTTCACATCTGCGTTCTTTTCTTCCGGCATAGAGTTCCGTCGTCGGGGCTCTATGCCGGAAGAATCCTGATCAGGATTATCCCCATGCATTCTGAATGGAGTGAAATCCGTTCAGGATGCATCAGGATGTCTTCAGTTCCGGACCGGAACGTTTTTTGGCCAGAGAAAATACCGCAGCATGCTGCGCTTTTTGCTCCGGCCAAAAATCCTGAAGACTTGCCGCAAGGCCGGATCCGGAATTAATGCCCATTGAAAGGCATTGATCCGGATCCGGCCTTAAGCTAAACGTCGTTTCGGCGCATTGCCGGATCTGACGTTTAGCTTTTTCTCAATGGTTACCATGGCTGCCGGGACGCTAAAGTCCTGGCAGCCATGGTAAAGTGTAGTGGGGAGCAGGGGAGCAGCATACTTACCGTCCGTGCGGCTCCCGGGGCGCTCCAGAGTGACGTCAGGGCGCCCCAGGCGCATGGATGACGTGATCACATGGCACGTTATCCATGCGCATGGGGCGCTCTGACGTCATTCTGGAGCGCCCCGGGAGCCACACGGACTGTAAGTATGCCGCTCCCCCGCTCCTACTATGGCAACCAGGACTTTAATAGTGTCCTGGCTGCCATAGTAACACTGAAAGCATTTTGAAGACGGATCCGTCTTCAAATGCTTTCAGTACACTTGCGTTTTTCCGGATCCGGCGTGTAATTACGGCAAGTGGAGTACACGCCGGATCCGGACAACGCAAGTGTGAAAGAGGCCTAAGAGGCCATAGGCCTAACTAACTGGGACAAAGTCCTCAAAAATAAAAAATACAGCCACAAAATGGGTTATTTTTAAAAGCATCCTAAAATCTAATTGTGAGAGGTACATACCTTATGGGAATAAAAGGTTAAGGAACAAGAAAAAACCAATGTGGATAAATAGAACTGTAAAGAAAGCAATAAATTACAAAAAGAAAGCACCCTAAAACAGGAGGGTAGCGAGGAAGCACTGAAACACTAGACCCTTATTTCTGATATTTAAGGACTCTATACTGACAGGCAATGTTCTACAGGATTGGCGCATTGGCAAATGTGGTGCCAATATTCAAAAAGGGTCCAAAAACAGAGCCTGGAAACTATAGGCCGGTAAGTTTAACATTTGTCGTGGGTAAACAGTTTGGAGGTTTTCTAGGAGATATTATCTTGGAGTACGTCAATGAAAATAAGCAAATAACGCCATATCAGCATGGCTTCATGAGGGACCGGTCATAGCAAACTAATTTCCCATAGTGTGCAAGCATGGCCTCCGATACTGGATTGCAATGGTGGCCAGAACTCACTATAATGTGATGGAAAAATGAATCCAGCCAGCAAAGGAGGCAATATGGACAATAACAATACATTAGTAAGTGCCTTGCATTAACTTAGTCTACATGATAAATGCCATTTCTAAGCGGGACAACCCTTTTAAAGGTGCCCATTCAAATCACAATTATCTAAAACCTAGAAAAGTAACTATTACAGTAGATTACAGCGAATACGGTACGGCGCTAACTTTGTGTTTTCTCAGTTAAACATTAACACACAGATGTCGCAGTAAGTATGCAGCACCCGGTGACATTTGTTATATAGCTCGTCATTATCAGAATACACGACAAGCATTTGCAAAGCTGCCAATGACTGCAATAAAACCCACTGCTAAACAGCGCACAGCAGGTGTCACAGGACAGTCTGTTGTATAGTCCCTCGTAAAAAGTCACACTTGCATATTCTGGAATTTCATGGCAGTGCCTAGCAGTAACCTGTAGATAGCGATTCATTCTCACTAATCAGATGCATATACGCAAATACCATGTGGCACCTGGATCACCTGCAAATACATCATTCCAATGGCTGCAAGCCTACCTATACAGTCCCCCTGGAGACCATTCTGTAGGCAATACACAAACCTCCGAGACAATAGCTCAACTGTAATTAGAACAATGCGAAATAATGATAATATGCACATAATAAAGGATTCATACACCAGCGCTCAAGAATAAAGCAGCACTGTGCAGGGTCGGCTCCTTCACATCTGCATCGAAACACAGAATTTGTTGTTCCGCCTGGACTGTCTGCATTATTGTGGATCTTAAGCGTGGGATAGCTTGGGCTTCATAACACCGGAGGGGGTGAAGGGTTGGTATGTAAGATACAGGCTCGGGCTTGGGTGAGGCTTCCATAAATATAAGGCTTCATGAATAAATGTAGTAATATATAGAATGTATATATGGATGTAAGATCATGTGCCCCCCTCATTACAGTGAACCTCCTCCTAAAGTGATGGTGCGTGGCGAAACGTCTTCAGGAGCTGGTGCACACCTCCTCAGTATACCACAGGTACCATACTCTATAGACCAGGGTTCAGCAACCTTCAACACTCCAGCTGTTGTCAAACCACAACTCCCAGCAGGCTCAGACAGTTTCTCTGAACTGTCATAGAAGGGAACGGAGCATGCTGGAAGTTGTAGTTTCACAACAGTTGGAGTGCCGAAGGTTGCTGAACCCTGCTATAGCCTGTGTCCTTCTGATGTCACGGGGAGCACGAATACACCACATACCAGCGTGAACACAAAGACGATCCAACCTGTCAGTGAACATTACCTGGCCTCATAGAGGAAGCTCTGGACGTAGTCTGGAGGGCAAAGATGGGTTGTTTCCACCTTGTCTGCATGCTGCGTCGCTTCACATGGAGGTCTCAGCCTCCTCTGTATCACCAGCATTAGAGGAAACGGATACAAAGTCAGAGTTGTACTGTGTGATGGGCGGGTTCTGCATTTCCTATGTTACACGCGAAGCCCTGAGAAACAAAACAATTCTCTAGAGGGTTGAAAAGGAAAAAAAACAACCAGGCCGGTGCTCCTGTGGGAACCAAATTACCTCCTCTCCTTTTTTTCATCTATGGACAAAATTTTAGAACAAATGTCATAAGAAAGCAGGCGGCGGTGCTTGCCAATGAAAACAGTAGTTTCCTACAGTCACAAAGGTTTTATTAATATGGGAATTAGTGGTAGCAGAATGTGTCAACCATGACCACGATCTTTATCTCGAAAAACACAACAAAACTAAAGTAGTAGAGTTTTACTTTCCTACTTGAGCAATATTATCCCATAACTAGGGTGTAGACTAGTATCAAGCCCAAAAGGTAACGGGGTTAGCCAGCTCCATCCCTGCACAGCCGCCTCCGCAGGTCTCAGATCTCTGGGAATCATTATGCTATTGACAGGGACTCACTTGACGGTCACAGACAACCACTGGCTGCAGTAGTCATCTGTCACCCATTCAGTACGCCACTGGTCACGTGCTGCACGGGTGACAGATCACCACCACAGCCAGTCATTGGCTGCATTGGTAACATGTGACCTCGTCATCAGGATGGTGATGCCCAGGAATCCGGGACCCGCAATGGAGCTGGAACCCAAGGTAAGTATGAACAACACTGCGTGTCTGGCCATTCTGAAGGGATCTAATAAAAAAGTTTAAAGTTGGGTAACCCCTTTAACACTAAGAGGCAGAGGCTAACTTGAAGCTTCTAGGCCCCAATACAAAATCTGTCACCGGCCCTCATCTACCACATGCCATTAGTAAGGCCTCTTTCACACTACCGTTTTTTTTTTTCCGTTTTGCGGTCCGTATACGGAACCATTCATTTCAATGGTTCCGCAAAAAAAACGCAATGTGTTCCGTATGCATTCCGTTTCCGTTTTTCCGTTCCGTTGAAAAGATAGAACATGTCCTATATTTTGCCGCAAATCACAGTCCGTGGCTCCATTCAAGTCAATGGGTCCGCAAAAAAAACTGAACACATACGGAAATGCATCCGTATGTCTTCCGTATCCGTTCCGTTTTTTGCGGAACCATCAATTGAAAATGTTATGCCCAGCCCAATTTTTTCTATGTAATTACTGTATACTGTATATGCCATACGGAAAAACGGAACGGAACAACGGAGCGGAAATGGAACCACAACGGAAGCAAAAAACGGAACAACGGATCCGTGAAAAACGGAACGCAAAACACTGAATTCAACATACTGTAGTGTGAAAGAGGCCTAAAACTGATGTCTTTTTGTGTAGTAGATGCCGTCCATACACATCCAACTGTCGGCCGAATGACTCCCCCATACACATACATGTTCTGTTCGGCCAAACATTTATGTGTATTCAATGGGGGTCAAAGTGCTTATCATTAAGCAGCTCATTGTAGTTGATAATTTATCTCACACATGGAAATTCCTTATCCTTGATGAACCACCCTTTCCCTCAGCCATCCTAAACAGTATCCAAAGTAAAGCCTCATGCAGACGTGAGCTTTGTGCTGCCGCAGCAGTACGGTAATGCACTCGTATGATCTATACGAGTGTACTACTGTACAGCGGCGGCGGCACGAAGTGCACGGTGTCATAGCAACCAATGACGCCGTGCGTTCCTGCACTAAGAAGGATGCCAGTCCGGTATCTCACGGACCGTGTTCCGAGCTTTGCAGACAAGAATAGGCAGTTATATTAAAGGCTGTCCGTGCCGTTCCGCAAAATTGCGGAACGCACACGGATGCCGTCCGTGTTTTGCGGATCAGCGGTTTGCGGACCGCAAAACACACAAAGGTCATGTGCATAAGGCCTTAGGCTACATGCACACAAACGTTGTTTGTTTCTGTGTCCGTTCCGTTTGGTTTTTTTTGCGGATAGGATGTGGACCCATTCATTTCAATGGGACCGCAAAAAACACGGACACCGTGTGCTGTCCTTATCAGTATGTCCATTCCGTTGCCCTGCAAAAAAAAATAGAGCATGTCCTATTTTTTTCTAGTTTGCGGACAAGGATAGGCATTATTACAATGGATCCGCAAAAAAAACTGATGCCATACGGAACGTCATCCTTTTTTGGGGGGCGGACCGCAAAACACATACGGTTGTGTGCATGTAGCCTTACTTTAGGCTGATGAAAAAATGGCTGCACAACTTTATACATACAAACAATTGAGCTAAGAAATGGGGATCATTCTAAATTGAAGTGGTACTATACCTACTATAAATGGAAAAATGGAAGCTCTTAGCGCACATTTAGATCAAACTTGTGTCGGGCCCATCTACCAGGCGTCAAGATGGCTTCCGCAGATGGGTCCCAACCACTAATATACCGCCTCTCTTGGACTTATCTAAGCCTACATTTTCAGGGCAGTGTAAGAACCAGCTACAATTGTACTCTGCTCAGAAGCCCCAGGCAGATAGCCGTTGTTCAGTCTAAAAGTAGGTACAGTAGGTATAATACCACTTTAATTTAGAATGATCCCCATTTCTCAGCTCTATTGTTTGTATGTATAAAGTTATACAGCCATTTTTTATCAACCATATTTGCTTTATGGATATGCACCTGTGACAATGAATATGAATGTGCTAGTCTACATTTCTTATAGTATATATTGAGGGTAGCACCTCTTTTAGACTGAGCAACGCCCATCTGCCTGGGGCTTCTGAGCAGAGTACAAATGTAGCTGGTTCCTAGGAGGAAGCGGGACCCACCATGGTGGAAGGTGGACGTAGCTGCACTAGGCAGCACAACAAGCGCTCTACAGGGGAGCAGAGCGGAGGCATTGGGCACCAGCAGCATTGGCAAGTGTGAAGTGGCAAGGTGATCGTCAATCAGTCATCTCGCCACTTGCTAACGTATTGTGTGAGTGCTTATTGAAATGGCAGGCAGCGGCGCTGGAGCTGCCTGCTGCACTAATCATTAACTGTAAATCCCAAGGGCCCACCAAGGATTTCCCCGGTGGGCCAGTCCGAGCCTGCTCCCCTTACGTTATCTGCTGGGGGACAGTAGAGAGCTCCCCATACACATTAGACTGTCTGTCAAACCCACTGGGATTGGCCAGCAATACACTAATATGTAAGGAGGTCTTTAGAAACCAGGGCCTGGGTGGGACAGCTACCTCTATAGCTACGCCCTCACTATCAGGTCAAGCATTGATGAGAAATAAAAACTAGTCCTCAAAGGGATTTTCCGAGACTTCTGCTTGTGAACCCTGGGGCCATCGCGCAGCTTAGCCTTGGCCAGTGACATCACGTTCATTGGTCACATGACCGAGGCACAGAACGCCTAGGCCATGTGAACGTGGTAGAACGTACTCCAGAGGAGATTTGGCATTTATCTTTCTTGGGAGAAAAAAACTGATTTGGTCACATTTGATTTTCAGGGGAGGTTTCTATGATTTTTCCCTTGGCAGCATGCTCCCGCTCCTCCAAGCCAATTATGTATGTTAAAGGGCACATAACTTTTGTGGCTAGCTGGGGCCAGATTGACTTTCTAGCCCTCCCTCTTGCTACCACATAACAGTAGTAGTAAAACTGCCCTTTATATATAAAAATGGATGCCTTGTTCAATGGCCCTGTACACTAGAGGTGCATCAAATGATCCATAATGTTTATTCCGAGCACGTTACTCTTTAACGTCTATATAATTAGAAGCTGGAAACTGTGGGAAAACACAGAGATAAACATAGTTCTGTCCTTAAAAAAAAATATGGTGAGATGCGGCTAAGATCCAAAAGTTTAATAGTGCTGAAACAGCTTTTCCATCGTTGGATTCTGACAGCGCCATGCCACCCTGTGTCTTCATTCCATGGTTTATAAAGCACAACCGCAAGCTCAATTTGTCTCCGAAAGCTTCATTCCTACTGACTGAGGCTGATAATCTATTTCTCTGGTCACTATCTGTCTGCTGCGTTCACCCTCTGTTTGCTTCACTCTGGTGTTGACAGCAGTAATCACATTTTGCACATACCACTGGCTCCATTATTGCCCAACAGCCTCTGGCTGGTTGCCTAGGCCCCTTATTATTCCACGTGTAGCCAAAAGAGAAATGTGGATCAACAGAGCGGTGAAAGCTGCAACAGAGGGTAAAACAGAAATGCAATCCTTACTGTGCTTCGAAGTACATGGTGACGGTAATTTGGGATGTAACTATAATGGGTTAAAAAAATAAAAGAAGCATTACACACCCCACCGATCCTTCACTGTCTACCTGACGCTTACCATGTCCCGGTGGTCTCTATTTTCTGGTCCAATTTTGACACACAGGAAATGCCGCCCTGGCTAATCACTTGTGGAGGCGGATCACAACGGCAGTGAGCATTTCCTATACCCCAAAATTGGACCATGAAGTGGAGATCAGTGGGGACCTGATAAGCATTGGAATGGTGAGGTGAGTAATGATGTTTTTTAATTTTTTTACTCCCTGCCTCCCCAGAGCCATAACTTTTTTCATTTTTCTAGTCACATACGGCTTGTTTTTTTGCAGGACAAGTTGTACTTTCTAATGGGGCCATTTAATCTTGCATACAATGTAGTGGGAAGCTGGAAAAAAAATTCCAAATGGGGTGGAACTGGGGGGGGGGGGGGAATGCAATTCTGCCACAGTTTTATGTTTTATTTTATTTTTTATGGCGTTTCTTATGTGGCAAAACTGACATTCATTCATTCTTTGGCTCAGTATAATTACAACACCAATTTGTATAGTTTTTCTTGTGCTTTAATAGTGAACAAAACTAAAAAAAACTTTGGAAAAAATATTTCTTTTCTTTCTATTGCCATATACGGACCCCAATAACTTTTTTATATTAAAGTCTATGGAGCTGAGTGGGGCGCTCTATACCATTTTGGAGTGTGTATTGCTTTTTAATCAATATTTATTCAATTTTTTGGCGGCCGTTTAGATTTTTTTTTCTGTTATGTTGTTTGCATATGGAATAGTGTATCCAAAGAATAGGCAGCACTCCAAATGTGATAAAAGGTGATGACCCGTTTATTCCCAGACAACGTTTCAGCCCACACACTGGGGCCTTTGTCAAGCTGAACCGTTGCCTGGGAATAAACGGGTCATCACCTTTTATCACATTTGGAGTGCTGCCTATTCTTTGGATACACTATACTGGAGGAAAGGTTGTCCACCTTTTCAAAGGATTTTGCACCCTTACTACTTTGGATTTTGTCAATTGGGGGGCTTATCCAATATACCACACTATCCAATCAGTGCTGGCAGTGTCATCCCTCCACACACACACTGATAAAACCAAGTTGCAGATTCATTAATAAACTTCCAGTAGTAATAACTGAGGAACAGAACACTATAGCGCTATATGAAAAGATGCTTCAGAATAGTTATTGCATTGGGAATGCAAGTAGTTACTAAAACAGACACGTCTGAGAGGTAACAGGTTTACCTACAGTTATGAAGCTGACTGTATCCCCCGCAGGAAGCTTAAAAGTGACAGCTGTAGGTGGTCCAGTCAGGCTTCCTGTGTTGTACAGCTGCCTAAGCAACCTGACTGCCATTTTCCCTAATTTTGTCACGTTGCGGGTAGGTTCACACAGGGTTTTTTGGAGTAGGGTTTGAGGCAGATATACCTGCAGGTTTTCCAGCCTGCAAATTAGTCCCCAATGCTTTATACTGCAGCTCTGCTTGAATGACTGATGTATGCAAGTACAGGCCCAACAGGGCAGAATTATTATAAAGTACAAACAACTAAAACTATAGTGAGAAATTCATGCATCTTCTATGGCAATCAGTCAGTAGGATAAATGACACAATATCAGGGTAGCAGTTTTATTACTTTTAGCTGTTGATAAGTATTTGATTTTTAGACCCTCTGACGAAGTCAATTAATTGACAACGTTGAATGAATGCTCTGAATAAAAATATACAGTAATCTAAAACACGTGCTACGTTTCTGAAGGTTCAATCTATTCAAACTGGACTTTTTTTTCAAGCATAATCCAAGAACTGAGTGGGAAAATGCAGTAGACCGGAATCACCTCTTGTTGCTCTTAGGTACCTGGACCGGACTGGTTTAAATGGCAGCTTGCAGCTCTGGAGTCGTAGGTTCGACCAAGGACAACACCTGCATGGAGTTTGTATGTTCTGCCCATGCCTGCGTGAGTTTTCCTCCCACCCTCCAAAGACATACTGATAGGGAACTTAGATTGTGAGCCCCACTGGGGACAGCGCGATGTCTGTAAAGCGCTGCGGAATGCGTCAGCGCTATATAAATAAGTAAAATAAATATAATATACTGATAATGTGCCACTGTCCTTTTATATGGGCCGAGGATCAGGGCAGTTACCAGGGATGATCATTCCTGCGAACGTTCATTCCCAATAATTGCCCCATTAAACTGTGCTGTCGATCACCCGATGAAAAAGCAAAGGCACATAAAACCAGTGCTCGTTGGAAACAGATTGTTCTGAGAAAACAGGGATTCGCCTCACACAGAGATGATGGTTGCTACATGAAAATGCAGTTCTCACCTCTGCTAACGATTAGGCTCTTATCAGAAACATTCAGTTTGTTCTCAATATGTAAAAGAGTCTTAAGTTCATTGGCGGAGTAGGTATCTCCAGGCATTTCCAAAGCCAGGAGCAGGAAGTGGAGACGAGCAAGGGCTCAGTAACGGCTGGAATGGCAGCGGCGGGGGATCGGTGAATAATGCATAACCACATAATTAGATTACATTTACGGTTTGTTTGTAATCTGTAACCATGGGGTCACATAGGCTCGTGTAAGCGCTGTTGGCTCAAAATTGTAGGAGATTTTTTATCAAGACAAAGACCATACATATTAGCTACCAAACTTCAGCATGACCGGCCAACCCTTGTATGTGTTTGGGGGCCTCCTGTCTCTCTCCCAACGACAGATGTCGGAGAAGAGAAGGTTTGGGCTGTTAGATTTCAACATGTCTGATTCTTTTGTTTTTAGGGGAGATAAGTCAACACCCTAGGTATCTGTCAGTGGCTTATTCCCCTCTCCAAGCGGAGAATGTGTAGAGAGGTTGGGTTTGTGAGCTATGTAATCTGTATGGCCAGCCTAAAAGTTCCTTAAAGGGGTTATCCAATTTCACAAACAGCCCCCCCATGTGCCGGGCCCCTCAGAGGTAATATACTTACCACGCTCCCTGCGCCGATCCTGGTCCCCGTACCGCCGCTGCTTCTCCCTGTGCACAGATGAAAATATCCGGTGTCGGGGGGAGCAGCCAATGGCAGGCGGGGACTAGGATGAGCCTCCCTAGCGTCGTGGGTGAAGGGAGAAGAAGCAGCTGTGAGGGGACCAGGAACGGCACGGGGAGCCAGGTAAGTATATTCCCTTTGAGGGGCCCGGCACATGGGGGGGCTGTTTGTGAAATTGGATAACCCCTTTAAACGGTTTGCTCCTGTCCTATTTTTTTCCCCAGAAACAGCTCTACATCTGTCCACATAGACAGACATCAAGGAGTCTGGTCATAAGGGGGACCTATGAGATCTGTAAGAATCCCACCCTAACGCAATCAACGGCCTCCATATACAACGACATTTCCACTGAAGGCAAAAGTGGTCGGCAATGAAGAGAAAGGTGGAATCTTATTGGTCTCTATGGATAACTAGGCCAGTTCTACTTTACACCAGTTTGATAAATCTCCCCCAGTGAGTTTGCCAAAATCATTATTTTATTTTATTTTTTAATTACGGTTTATAATGATGAACAAACTGGAATCACTTGGACTCAGACAGAGACTGCAAAATAAACTGCCCTTGCCTCTATCTTTGAGAAATACAAGCCCGGGGGGGCTGATGAATGCTTCTTCCGCCCTGTCTGGCGTGATATCTAGTAATTATCCCTAGTTACATCTCCTCTCAGGTGAACGGCGTGGACAGATGCCCCGCTGCATCGCATTACTCTGCAGCGGTTCTGGTAACTTTTACATTGTGCTGCATAATGTAGTTCTGAGGCGGACACCCCTGGGGGGTCTAGTGTTTCTCCATCCTGGGGGGGGGGGGGGGGGATTCAA
Source organism: Bufo gargarizans (assembly GCF_014858855.1). Taxonomy (NCBI): domain Eukaryota; kingdom Metazoa; phylum Chordata; class Amphibia; order Anura; family Bufonidae; genus Bufo; species Bufo gargarizans. The sequence goes on along the minus strand of NC_058083.1, from coordinate 390,131,936 downwards.
TTCAATTCACTTTGCCTCTTTCTAGGAACAAAGGGAATCAAACAGACAATGGAGCAGTGGGAAGGGAGGTCTCGGTAATGAGATGCAGGACAGAAATGGGTCAGTTACTTATGTATTTGTGTCACTGCATAAAAAGCCTATTTCTTTTATTCTGTAATTTAAAATAAAGGTTAGAAATATTCCAATTTTTATAGTAATGAGCCAATGCATACAGGCCGAGGAACCTGCTCATAAAAAAATTACACGCCATTTCAGCTTTATATAGTAAAATGCTTATAATCAGGCAGCCAGTAGACCAGAAGTATAGAACTGCGCCATCGGAATACGATCTGTAACTGCACAAAACCAAAAGAAGAAGACTGCGTAGAGAGAGAGTGAGGACTCAAGCGATGAGAAAATTCCTCAAATTCACTATTTTTCACCACCTATTTGCCCGGTGATTATGGAAATCACAGCTATTGCTCATTATGGGGTCTTGTTAGAGATGGACACTTTAAACTCAATATGTATATAAAACAGTTTTAAAGTTTTTCATTTACCAAGCACGACCACTATACAATGTACGGCGCTGTGCATAGTAAGCTGCGAGGGGTGCCAGAAGTTGGACCCCCGCCGAGCTCATATTGATGGCCGTTCAGGATGCATCAGGATGTCTTCAGTTCAGTTTTTTTGACTTTTGAGGACGGAGATAATACCGCCGCATGCTGCAGTTTTATCTCCGTCCAAAATTCCGGAACACTTGCCAGAATGCCGGATCCCATTGAAATGCATTAATGTCATTCAGAATGCATTAGGATAAAACTGATCAGTTCTTTTCCGTTATTGAGCCCCTAGGACAGAACTCAATGCCGGAAAAGAATAACGCTAGTGTGAAAGTACCATAAGCACTATATTAACTACTACACGACTCAGCGCTCACCAGTCACCTTTTTTGAACAGTCTAATTTTCAAAGCTCTTAACATTTAGAAGAAACCGTAAACTTGTTAAAGAATGACATTTCTTTGTGCAGCTGATAGAGACTGATAAATGGACCCTTCACGTTTTATGGGCAGCACAAAGCAGTAACAGAAGACTTAGTTCGGCGGAAACTAAACATGAGACGAAGATCCACAAACCGTCTCTGGAAATGTTATTGTCCTCCCCCGACAACATCTGGGTGTTTCCACTGCTCGCTGTACGATGAGAGGACAATCTGGAATCTTCACTGACCTGAATTACAACATTCAATTGTTTTCATATTGGCAGAACACACACCGGGAAATGGAGCAGCACAATGCTTGCTTCTGCTCTGCAGACAGGGTGCCAGGTTTTCATTAAAGCCTCCCAAACTGGGAGAAAGGTAAAAAGGAGCATAGAAATAAGTAGAAACATACATGTTTTAGGGTACTTTCACACTAGCGGTTTTCTTTTCCAGCATTGAGTTCCGTCCTAGAGGCTCTATACCGGAAAAGAACTGATCCGTTTTAGGCCTCATGCACACCACCGTTGTGCGGCCGTTCCGTCCCCAATGCACGGGCAACATCCGTGCAGTGGGCCAGACCCATTCAACTTGAATGGGTCCGTGGTATGTCCACACCGCAAAAAAATATGACATGTCATATTTTTTTGCGGTGCAGAACCACGGAAAAAAACACCACGGAAGCACTCCGTAGTGCTGCCGGTGTTCCGTTCCGTGACTCAGTTCTGCATCTTCGGAATTGCGTTGGGTCCACATCCGTGAATGGGTCCAACGGCCGTGTGCATGAAGCCTTATCCCCATGCATTCTGAATGGAGAGTAATCCATTCAGGATGCATCAGGATGTCTTCAGTTCAGTCTTTTTGACTTCTCAGGAAGGAGATAATACCGCAGCATGCTACTGTTTTATCTCCGGCCAAAAATCCGGAACACTTGCTGGAATGCCGGATATTTTCCTTAGGAATGTATTAGTGCCTAGTTCAAAATACTGGAATGGAGGATCCGTTCTTCCGGTCTGCGCATGCCCAGATCGAAAAAATTTGAAAAACATAAATGCCGGATGCGTTTTTTCCGGATGACACCGGAAAGACAGATCCGGCATTTCAATGCATTTGTAAGACGGATCAGGATCCATACCAGTCTTAAAATGCCATCGGTTGGCATACGTTTTGACGGACCAAGCTGGCAGTTCCGGCGGATTCCTCTGCCGCAAGTGTGAAAGTATCCTTAAACGATTTTTGACTTATAATAATTACAGACTCTAGTTTGTATGCACTGGATAGGGTACAGACACACAATCAGGTTTCCTGATGCAGTTTTGGAAGCCAAAACCAGGAGTGAATTAAAAATAAAAAAAATAAAATTGAGGAGAAGTCATATCTGTCCTTTATACTAGGCCTGAAGGAATCAAGCTTCAGATCATAGATCCGAAGTCGATTCGTTCAAAAGCTTCATTTTTAATGCGGTTTCTGTACAGCATCAAAATGTATTGGCTCCAGGGAGCCAAACTTGGTCTCGCCCGGGTATCATCACGGACTTGTGAGTAAGGTCTGACACTAGCAGCACTGATTGGATAGTGTCAGACTGTGCCGGGACACACCCGCACAGGTTCAGACTGGGCGCCCAGAGTACCAGATGATCCTCCGGTGGGGCCAGGCTCTGCCAATAATGGACCCATAATAAAACAGGCCCTTGAAGGTCCTATATACACAGGTGGGCCCTCTGTTGGGCTCCAGGGACTTCAGTCCGACGCTGCAGCTGAAACTGGTAACTCCCATCTGGACCTTCATTGCAAACTGCTAGCAATTAATTTGTAACTTCTAGCAGGAGTAAAAGAGGAATGGCACAACAAAGTAGTTACTAAACCTAACCTGTCAGGAGGAGTTAGCTATGTGAAGAGTAAAACCCACAGGGAGACAATGTTAACACAATGTCATCACATTCATCCTTTTTCGGTCAGTAAGTGGTAAAATTGGGTGGTGCACTTATAAAACCTCCAAAATCACACCCAGATCTACTCATTTTACGAGTGTTTCTTGCAAACCATAGGGCCTCTTTCAGGAACACTGGTGTTAAAGGGGTTGTCTCACTTCAGCAAGTGACATTTATCATGCTCACATAGGCTAGTCCTTTTTTCTATAGTCTGCAAGGCTAGCACGGCTGTATACGACAAACAGATGGCAGAAACGCAATGTGAACCCACCCTAGGGCTACATGACTGTTGTGTGTTTTGGGATCCGCAAAACACAGATGGCGTCCGTGTGCGTTCCGCAATATGCGGAACGGCACGGACAGCCATTAATATAAACAGGTTATATTTTTTGGGCAGACCATGGAACGGAGCAACGGATGCGGACAGCACACGGAGTGCTGTCCGCATCTTTTGCGGCCCCGTTGAAGTGAATGGGTCTGCATCCAAGATGAAAAAACTGCGGCAACGTTCGTGTGCATGAGGCCTAACACGGATACTACGCAGCACCTATACTGCTCACAGCCAGGAGGACACCTGACAACAAGCTGCTGGTGGATATAGGCTTGCAGCAGGCACCGCGTGTTTACCCAGCTGGCTTCTACCCAAATCTTTTTTTCTCTCTTTTCTCTCCTTACAGGAGCGATCTACAAACGCCGTATACATGCAAAGTTTACAAACCTGTTAATACTTACACGCGAATGAAACCACACATTCAGGCCGGATTAAAACACAGTTTATATACACTTGCTGAAGCTTATAAAATGACAGATACAGTATTAGCAAGTGGTTAACCAGAAGGGCGGAGGGTTAATTCCACTGCAGACACATGTAATGAAGTACTACCACTGCCCTCTTTTATATTCTAAGAGTGGATGTACAGTCAAATTTACAGGTCCAGTCATGTAAGGTCTACCGCTAGTATTCCTATTTCCAGGTGTGTTACGTATAACCATAGCCACGTCACCAGGGATGTCTGCAGCATTTACAATCATCTATACAAGTCCTCGTGAAACCACCCATTATTAGTCATTTTACTCCCATTTCAATGTACTCGATAAGCTTCACCGGCAGAGATCGCAATAACGCCTGTACAAGCGTCATTGACGCCTGTTTAGAGCTGGGGAGCTCTGAAAAATGATAGGTGGAATCCGATTGGTTGCTATGGGCAACTAAGCCAGTTTTCCTTTACACCAGTTTTGATGAGTCTCCCATAGTGACTGTTATTTGTTGCCATCATTTCTGCAATGTACAATGCCAGGAAAAGCACATTTTACAGCCATATTTTGTGACTTGTTGCCCATAGTACCAATCAGGTTCCAGTTCCCCATGATCTATACCAGTGTATTACTGTACTGTGGCGGCAGCAGGGAGCGCACGGCGTCATAGCAACCAATGACGCCGTGCGCTCCTGCTCTCAGCAGGAATCCAGGCCGCGGTTCCACGGACCGCTCACGGCCGTGGGCATTCGGCCTTAGTTTTAGAGGCCTAGATTGTTGTCCTTTCGTTGTTGTGTGCATTTGGTGTTTTCCCCTCCCCGTTACCTATGACAGCACCCTGAACACATCCTGACACAATTTTAGGCGAAAAAAAAACCTCCTGCATGCACAAATCAAAGAGGGGAACCAGTGGCTATAAGGGCAACCAAGGGAATGCAACCCCCAGGATAAAAATGCCCACCACCGCCCTAAAGTGATTTAGGTTCACAGTCAGTCATGTGCTGCATATCTGTACTAAGTGGACTAAAGCAAAGTTAATGCTCTACAGATATCTCTTCATTTTCAATCATTTGGTCACCAACAGTAACCTCAAAGGTTCATCCATGCATTTGTAAAAGTAATATGGGCGCTCCATGTGAGCCAAGTGTCCTAATTAGGACGGAAACATGTCGAGTGGAGAATTAGAGGTAGCTAAGCAACATATCCTCCTGCAAACATATCCATGTTAATAAATCATAGGACATTCACACAGATCTTAATTATCACGAAACTGAAGGGCTTCGAGATGACAAGGAATATATCTGCCGTTAATCCCTACAAACCATAACGACCCAGACCTTCAATTCTGCTTCCACATCAGCAAATCATGGGAAATTTTCAGATACTCGTAATAAAATGGACAAAAAAAATAAAAATAAAACGATACCCCCGACTTCTCCATGCACATGCTTTGAGCTGAGCATGCGTGTGCTTTCAAAGGCAGCAGAGGAGAAAGCCGCTCCCAGAAAAACCCAGAAAAAAAGGATTAGACATTGAAAGTCAATTTTCCCGATCCTTTACTGCCCTGTCATCATCTATCGGGGGAGAATTTGGAGACCCCCATACATATATGATAGGCACTCCTACCTGTAACCTCTACTGACATTTCTGTTTTAGTAACTACTTGCATCCCCACTGTAATGACAATTCTGGTGCATCTTTTTTTTATGACTCAATGATGCACGATACTTTATTATCCCTGCTAGAACTTATGGATGACTTACTAGTAGTTTGTATTGAAGGTTCAGATGGGTATTACCAGTTTAGAGTGTGTTCCTTGACACTATTAAGTCAGTGCTGTCAGTGTCAGACTGTGCAGGGACACACCCTCAACTGGTAACACCCATCTGGACCTTCATAACTTGTAGCAGGAATAATAAAGGAATTATACAACACAGAGTCATAAGAATAGATGATCCAGAATTGATCTTACATGAGACATGGCACGAAAGGTGACAGATCCTCTTTAAGAGCATTAGCAAACATGGAGAAAATAAAGAACCCTAAAAGGAAAAATGGAGATAAAACGGAGACCCATATTTCTAGCAAAAAGCACCATCAGTAGAGCAGATATCACCAAGAAAGAGATGTCACATAGAATATTAAAGGGGTTGTCCAGCCTTTGGTAAGTGTTGGCCAATCCTTTGGGAGCAGGACTGTAGTAGTGCACTCCCTCCGCTCCGATGTTCAAGGTGCTGTGTAGCTCCGGCTCAGACAGGGGCTTGGGGTGCCTGACCCCACTGATCAGCTAGTGGTGGCCAATCCTGAAGATAAGCCATTGTTTACTAAAGGCTAGACACCCCTTTAACCAAGTGTGTCCACAACCTTTGGATACAAAGGAAAAGTTTAGGAATTTCTACAGAAGGTCTAAGGATTGTTCAGTCTAATCATTTAGATGTCATTGATAAATGTATGCCTTTGTCTGCGGTTGGAATTTCGCATTACACAAGCAAGGGTTAAAAAAACCTCAGGGTCATCAGCCACACTTTCAAGGACAGTTATTTTGTTCTCTCAGGTTGTCAGGCTGATCGGGTTGAACTGCCTCTGCACTCTGAGGGCCTCATGCAAAGACATTTTGGCTCCGAAACCATCCATTCAAAAGGGAGAGAGACTTCTGCACATTGTATTGAGATCTGGGGCAATGCCAGTGCCACGTGTTCAAAGACTATGCACTCAGCTAATGCAAAGAATCCTAACCCAGGAGACCATCTCAATAAGGAATATTACGGTAGACATGAGAATCAATATAGATGCCACTGACAAAGGATGGCTGCATAAAGAAATGTAAGCTGCATCGTATTACCGGAAAGGTGTGCACCACATTAACCACTTGTTGATTGCCCATTGATATAATTCATTTATGGTCCACTACGAACTGTATGAGGTGGCAGCCCAACACGGCACTCTACAGGATGGGCAGCTGGCTGTTAGCTAGACAGCCCAACACGCCACTCTACAGGATGAGAGCCTGGCTGTTAGCTAGACAGCCCAACACAGCACTCTACAGGATGGGCACCTGGCTGTTAGCTAGACAGCCCAACACGGCACTCTACAGGATGGGCACCTGGCTGTTAGCTAGACAGCCCAACACGCCACTCTACAGGATGGGCACCTGGCTGTTAGCTAGACAGCCCAACACGCCACTCTACAGGATGGGCACCTGGCTTTTGGCTAGACAGCCCAACACGGCACTCTACAGGATGAGAACCTGGCTTTTGGCTAGACAACCCAACACGGCACTCTACAGGATGAGAACCTGGCTTTTGGCTAGACAGCCCAACACAGCACTGTACAGGATAGGCACCTGGCTCTTAGCTAGACAGGCCAATATGGCATGTTACAGGATGGGTACCCAACGGGCCTGTTCATTGACTCCACCATTCATCCGCCGGCCCCAACATCTGCCTTGCACCCATCTACCTAACATCAAGCGCACCTCACCTCATCAGGAGCCCCAGAAAGCCCCAAGGGAATAAAGGCCCTCACTGCATGGCCCCAACTCCTATCAGTGCAACAACTACCACTACCCTCCTCCCGACTCTCCCCCTGTGGGTCGCTGCATATGGGGACGAGGGATATCGCTGCTGTGATTTTGCTTGTACACATAAAGAATCAATGTATCTGGGCAGCAGATCCCTGTTTAGACAGCACGATCTGCCGCTCAGAAACAATGATTTTGGTGACCACATCAGCAGTTGTTTCATCTGATGAATGAGCATTTGATCGTTCTTGAAGTGATTATCATCACATTTACATAGGCCAGTTATCAGGAACAGGAATTCCTAGGAACGTTCCTTCCCAATAATTGCCCTGATCATTGGCCCGTTTAAAAGGACCTTTAATAAATTGTGGGTCTAGGTGCTAAACAACATCAAAGTGGCAAAGACTGTATACAGTTTTATAACAGGAAATAGTAAAGTATACACTGATGTGCCATTTTCAAAGGATGCATTTGCCTACAGCCAAATATAGAAAACAGTAAGCAAATATTACACAAACAAATATAGAGAGTGTTTGCATTACATCTAGAGCCAAACTAGGACCATGCTACAAAGCTTCAGGAGAAAGGCCACTGTTCTACAGACTGAATGGTTGCTCAATGGTTGGTGTTGTTAAAAGTTCAGGGCTTTTCTGGCAGACCACCCAGTGTGTCCAGACCAGCTGAGGCCAGCGGCCACGTGATCCTTGTCAAACCAGATATTGTAAGTATGATTCCCTCAGCAGGTCAGGCCACTCTGGGGGGTTCTGCTAGAAGGGTCCACAGGGATGAACAACCCCCTTTAAGGTACTGGAGTTGATTCCAACAAGAATTACATCTGTATGAACCATGTATGTTCTCCACATGTTTGCGTGCAATTCATCCCACTCTCCAAAAACATATTAATTAACTTGACACGTGGGCGGACTGGGAATTTAAAGTGGCCCTGGAAAAAAATCTTAAAAGTGGCCCCATGTTGTAGGATGATCCAAATTGACAGAAGGCGGGACATCACAAATCAGCAGGATCAGCAATACCATAGTGCACCAGAACCATATACCACACAGCAGCACAATATACTGCCCCAAAAGCGGTCCCTCTGTGGTGGCCATCAATAGCTGCCATTTCTCCTCCAGTTCTCTCTGATTAAGATATGAAGCAAGGGACTTAAGAGGTTAGATGTGGGCCAGAGCAGTTGACTTCAGGAGGGCATGTGGGTTGTGGCAGAGAGGAGTGCTTGAGAGGCCCACTGGGAAATTTCCCTGTAAGGGCTATGGCCAATCCGCCCCTGACTGGACATATAGATTGGGAGTCACAATGGAGACAATGAGTGGTGACAATGTCTGTAAAGTGCTGCACAACATTTTCTGGCTAGATAAATGAACAAAATAAAAACCTGTAATTTACAAGTGATAAAAATTCCCGCCAATACATATAATATCGGGGAGTCCCATTGAGTTCACCGTTCTCTAGCTCACAATCCTAGTTCTGTTTTTGCTGATTACGTTCTTCAGCCACTCTCTAGGTCCTCTCTACCAGTATATCAGGCCACTTTATCAGAATAGATAATATAAAGCTTGGGCCTGCCTAGATATGCAGTCTGTGTGGCCACATGGGTTACCTCAGCTTCTATAATGTCCAGCAGTATTGATCCCTTTAAAACATAACTTTTACTCTTCGAATTATAAAAAAAATACCACCGCAGTGGTTCACCAGTGAATAAGTGAAAAGACAAACAACAATAATAGTAGATACAAAGATGTGTCTGGGAGCTAATCGACAATACACTTCTAGAGGGATGAGTGAACACAGGGCAGCTGAGGGGAGCAGTGGGCAAACCTGTACTCTCCCTATGCTCACCCTAACTATAACCTCAGCACAGGGACGTCCCCTTGTGGTGGAGACTCCCTGTCCTCGTTCCTGGGCTGACCGCCCTGCGTTTACCCTCCTCTCAAAAAAATAACAAAATATGCTCCCCAAGACGCTGATGGGTGTGATCATGTGTCCCTGGTAATAAAATACTAGCAGGGCCACTGGAATGGATAAAGACCAATACAAAGGGTGAATTGGATAAATATCACCTTTAAACCTATGGAGCCAAACCCTGGGGCATCAAACCGGTGCGTTCCCAGGCTGGTTCCACAAAAGCCCCTACGCGTTTCCCCTATCACTAGGTTCATCAGGGGGCATACATGGTCAGAGATACAACCATCATAAAAGATAAATTAAAGATACTTAAGATATGGTTGAGGCAACAGGACAAGAGACGCAGATGATGTTAAGCATAGGACCAAGGGACCCATTTGATATGTCCCACTTAATATCCTGTGCAGTCAGGAGGATAAAGGGCCCACAAGATACGGGCCAATACTTCACCCAGGAAGATTTAAGCTGCGTCCTGGTAGCGTCCTGTTCCTCCTCCTGGTAGCGTCCTGGTAGCATCCTGTACTTTTTTTTCGGTCATCATAAATCAGAAAAAAAATAAAAAAAACTGTTCAGTTCTAATTCGCATTTTAGGTCACCCGGGGTGTGTTCTGTTTTCACAGACAACTGTTAAAGTCATCATATAATTAGGAAAAAATGAGCCATATGACATAAGTGACCGCACCCTGCTTACAAAATAAAACTGTGCTAAATATATAGGCTTCAGATTGACATCCAGAGAGGGGATTTTACTAAGTACAACTGTTATATAGTAAAAAACAAAAAGACATTACAAAGAAAACAGTTGGCATCTTAGGGTACCTTCACACTAGCGGCACGGACCTCTGGCAGGCTGTTCCGGTGGGTGAACAGCCTGTCGGATCCGTCCTGCCGCTAGTGCACGCGTGCCCCTGGACTACCGCTCCGGCCCCATTGACTATAATGGGGGTGGGGCGGAGTTCCGACGGCAGCGAACACCGAGAGGCCGCCGGAGTAAAAGTACTACATGTCGTAGCGGCAGGACGGCTCCAATAGGCTGTTCACCTGCCAAATTCCTCCCTTGCCGCTATTGTGAAACTAGCCTTATTTGCATTGGTTTGCAAATTGCATCACAGCAGTAGACATACTAAACACTAAAAGATTAGTCTTAAAGGGGCATTTCCGGATTTTCACTTTGTAGACATTATGTGCGATTATGCAGCACAGACACACACAGTTGCCTTGCTTAAAGGGGTATTGCAGGATTCTATTATTGAAGGTCTATCCTCATGAAAGATAATCTATATTAGATTGGTAAAGGTTCTACATCCCTGAAGATCAGCTGTTTCACTGCGCCAGAAGATGTTGCCGGAAAGGCACAGCTCTGTCAACTGTGTATCGGACATAGCTGGATACTGCACACAGAAAATCAACACAGTTAAATGTGTGCACAGTGTGTGACCCGACATGCGGTGGCCTAAAAAAAAAGCTGAATACAGCCTCATATTATGAGGACTTCGGCAACAGCGTCAATCAACGGTGGATGCAACTGGCTGGAAGAAGCGCTGAATACTGTACAGTAAATCACACCTGTTGTAGTAGCTAATGTGAAACTCCCATAGCTACAGTAGTGGCAAGTGTGAAACACCAAGGGATACAGTAGTAGCAAGTGTGAAACAGCAAGGGATAGGGTTGTCACAATACCAAAATTTTTATTCGATTTCGATACCATAAAAAAGTATTGCAATACTCTATACCATTTGATACCACGCGAAAAAAAATAAAAAACCGCCAAAAAAGCAGCGTGCATTCTACATTTTATAGAACAACCGGCCCATAATAGAACAGTCCTATCCTATTTTTATTATATTTTCTGTCATGGTGTTCACCGCATAGGAGATATTTTTTTATATTTTAACAGTTCGGCCTTTTTTTTTTATTGTGTTTATATTTTTATATGTAAAATTGGGAAAGGGGGTGATTTAAACTTTTAATATTTTTGTGAGGAGTTTTATATATATATATATATATATAATATATTTTTTTTTTTTTACTTTAGCCACCTTAGGGGGCTAAAACGCTTGTCCTATTCACCCTTATAGAGCTCTATTAGGGTAAATAGGACTTTACACTGTCCCTGCTGCCCTGTGCTAATGAACATGATTATAATACTGAGGAGAAGGAAGTGGCTGTGGCCACGGCGCCACCGATGAATATAAATACAAATGTATGCTTGGTCGGGTGATGGCCTCAATGACAGGGCATGGCGATCCGCGGTAATTAACACCTCAGGTGTGCCCTGTCATTGAGGCCAGGTGCCGGGTATGTGATACGGCCGGCATCCGAGCATACATTTGCATTTAGGGGTAAATTATATTCATTGGTAGCACAGCAGCCTCTCTTTTCATTGGCGGCGGCAGCAGCCGCGTCTGCTGCAGAGGAGAACATGGCGTGAGCTGGCGTGCCTCGTATAAAAAAAATAGCAAATCCCAGTATCGTATCGATCAGGGTCTAAAAGTATTGATTGGGTATTGAAAATTCGATACCCGGTACAACCCTATTAAGGGATAGTGGTAAGTGTGAAAACAGGGAGATATAGTAGCGGCAAGTGTGAAACACTGAGGGATACAGTAGTGACAAATGTGAAATCAATGGGATAGAGTAGTGGTAAGTGTGAAAACAGGGATACAGTAGTGGTAAGGGTGAACAAAGAGGGATACAATAGTGGTAAGCGTGAAAACAGAAGGATAGAGTGGTTGCAAGTGGGAAACACAAAGGCCTCCTCTGACATTTCTGTTTTAGCAACTACTTGTTTTCCCCCTGTAATAACAATTCTGGAGCATCTATTCTTACACCTTTTTTTTGTATAACTCCTTCTAGAAGTTAAGAATGAATTGCTAGCAGTTTGCACTGAAGGTCCAGATGGGGTACGCGAGTTTATACGCAGGAATACCTAGATTCCTATCTAGACCTATAGAACCGTGGTACTAATGGCAGGGACAAGACTACCTGTTCCTCCAAAAGGAAGGACGAACAGGAGTCTACTTCAGGCCTAATACAAACAATAGGGAAATACAAGACACAGAACCCAAACAAAATACAAAAGGGAAAGGAAAGACAACTTCAAAAGGGCTAAGGAAGCACTAGGAACTCAGCTGAGATCCAACCACAAACTATCCACAGAACCTATAAACAACACAGCATTGTGGGAGAAGCAACTATAAATAAGGATGGTTAAATGACCACATTAGCAACACCTGGAGGCAAGGAGTGTGGCCATTACCAGAAACAACACAGACGCCTATTGATCCACAATGAAAACCTGTCAGATCAATCCACGTGTTGCCAGACTCACAGATCTCCTGCCACTCACTGTCGCTGGGAGGTCCGTATGTCTTGGTACGTCCGTGACAATAGGTCATACAGCAGCCACAACCTGGCTTTGTCCCCAGCTCGCAGCCTACAAGGGTCAGTAAACACGCTCATTGAGTTTTCATCACAAGACTAACAGTGGACGTAGGGGCGCCCCAGGAGTGATCAATATTCAGGGTCCCCCTGGTATAAGGTGGCAAATCACTGCCATAGGCAAACTTTAAACCTGTTTGACTAGAAGCCCCTTGTTGTTAACAGGGTCCAAAGTAAGGCCTCATGCACACAGCCATAGCTTCTGACCCATTCATCGGTGCCACAATGGTGCCACCACACGGGTGCGCTGTCTGCATCCGCACGTCTGTTCTGCGGCCCCGCAATACAATAGAACATGTCCTATTCTTGTCTGCTTTGTGTGCAAGAATAGGACCTCTCTCTAGACAGGTGGCATGGGTGGCACGCTCACAGCCGGGATCTGTGTTTTGGGGATTCGTAACTTGTGGACCGCAAAACACTTTTAGGAAAGAATATGAGGCAAGTAAAAGTATATTCACCTGTAGCGGTTGAAAAGCAGTTGAAATATGTTACATTAGTGAAAAAATATAACAACATTGAAAAGTGCACATTTTACCGAAGCAGTTTTACTTGTGAATACACCCTAAACAGAGTTTCCTCTACAAAGAATTACTTTTATATCTTTGTCAAATACCATGGCAGACACTGCAATGTGGAGAATACTTCATGTCATAAAATAGCTTAGAGATGAGAGTATGGAGGTGGCGTGGCTTTATCGGTCTCTTTATTGGATTGGTACGAGATAGCAGCGAGGTTAATCACAAAGGGAAAGTTCAACAACCTGCTGGTGAGACGATAAATCAAGTTATTATGTAACCTGCTCAAAAGCAAAAGATATCAAATGTAACAAATCTTCTCTCCGAATAAACCATTTGGTGTATACAGCTCTAATGCAGACCTAGTGCCTGGTTACAGACTACAAACAAACCTTGTGTAGTCTGACCTCGCATCGGGTCACCTACTTCTTGCTAACAAACACGTGTCTAGTAGACCTGCTCTTTTCATTTACACACATATAAAGATGGAAGATTTGGTGTCCATTAAATGAATGATCTACACTTTAGGCCCTGGACTTGTGAAGACAAACATGAAGAATATAATGTGCCAACCAAAGCATGGGGTTGAAAGCTGCTCTTCATGTTAAAAGGACATTAAAAGGTCCACCTATCTTTAGCTCTACACAGTTGATCTTTATCTATTAGTCCCGAGAGCAACCATGGTAAGGTCCTAACTGAACATGCACTCAAACATCATTCTTCATCACTGCCCATTTAAACAGGGCAGCAATCTGACGACATATGAGCTAATGCCCATTTCTTGGCTGAAAGGTATCTTCTATGTGGCATAAAAATGCTCACGTTGGCTGCTCATCTCCCCATGAGATGCTGCTGGCTGGATAGAAGAATCGGTCATCCCCATACAGTATCCACCGATCTTAGTGAAGGCTCTTTAACTGAGCGCCAATCGATTTGTTATACTGTCACTTGTTATGGCCCCACTTTGGCACATCCAAAATGACCCTTAGACTCTGTTCACACTTATGTCAGGAGATTCCATCAGATTTGAAAGGAAGAATAGCTCAGCATGCAGAATGGTTCTTCCTGTCAAAATGATGGGCACCGCAGTGGAACCCAATGGACTCCGTTATTTTCACTCTTCTGCTCTTGTGATGAAACAGAAAAGGAAGTTTTAATGAAATCTTAAGCTAGGATTAGTGACAGAAAAGAAGGTCTACCCCATAGTCACTATATCTCGCATGTTTCCAATTCTGTAACCACCAATCAATGAGAGACAGCATTTGTAGATATGCATCTACATTTTGACTGGGAAGTTGAAGTGGTAGGACCTCTGTCCCTAATGTATAAAGGGAATGTGTCATCAGAAAATGACCTATTGTTTAAAAGGGGTTAGACATTGGGCGCATATCGCTAGGATATGTCTCCATTGTCCTATAGGTGCGAGTCCCAGCGGATCCACACCTATATCGGGAATGGAGCCCCGTATAGTGGTGGCTGGAGGAGTCCGGTCCGGCCACCAACAAGAGCTCTCCCCATTGAAGTGAAAGGGAGCACACCGAGCATGACCGGCCCCCGCTCCCTATCACTTCTATGGGCCCCGACGGAAATAGCCCAGCCAGCGCTCAGCTATTTTTGGTAGCCCCGTAGAAAATGAATGGAGAGCGGCTGCACATGCGCCTTTCACCACCTCCGTTCTGGATATAGTTGCGGGTTCCAGCGGTCTGAGATGAGAATAATCCTTTAAATATATGACGTTTTCGCACTGGCCATTAGGCCTTGAATATGTCAAGACGTCCTGTTCCTTTGGGCCATAGACACAATAGTCTGGAGGAAATTCATTGACTTGTATGGGGGATTTTTTTTTAGATATGCACCTGTGATCTGTGCAGAGGTTAAGAGGGAGCAGATAAGCTGTAATAGCACCTATTGTGACTGTTGAATCCTAAGTTAATGCATACAGGTACTATCTGTCAATGGAATCCTGCCTGTGATGATAATGAAACGACTGCTGAAAAGGTACATGCACAGAATAGAAAGTCTTGGCATATTTTAGGCCTAGTGGTCTGTGTGAAAACTGCACAATTTTAGGATTAAAAATAAATAAATAGAGGTCCCACAAAAAAAAAAAAAAAAAATCGAAAAATAAAATAAATGAAATCTGTTTAACATATAATAATGAAGTCTTCTGGCAGGTGTGTAATAATTCTGTTCCAAATCTGAACTCATGACACTTTTTTTGAAACCTTTTCTACATCTTACATCATTGCATATTACCTTCCAGAGCTAAACAGAAGCATGTAAGAGTGACAAGTGGGTATCCATGGCTTGTGGCATATTCTCAATGTCAACCGAGAGAAGGCATGGCACAGGGCCAGTGCTGTCGAGAAAAGCCTCCGTAATAGAGTTACTCTCACACTGAATTCTATCAAGATAATAGGACAAGTGGGAGGAAAAGAAATCACATGTGGCCAAGGTTGGCTGCAAATCTCTGAACTAAAAGAGCTTACCGTAGAGAACACAACAGAGATATAAGCAAGAATGAAAGTTTAACTGGAAAATTTGGTAACTTGGCAGCATAAAACTACTGGCAGCCTAGACAACTACTCAGCTGTGTGGATATACACTGCCTGTCCAAAAAATAAGTCGCCACCTGGATTTAACTAAGCAAATAGTTATGAGCCTCCTATTGGATAATTACTGCCTGGGCGATTATCTTTCAGGTGGCAACAAGTTATTTAACCCCAACTGGTGCAATGAGTTGCTTCTCATTTCTTAAACAACCATGTCGAAAGACACATCTCGTGGTCGTGGAAAAGATGTTAGTCTGTTTGAGAAGTGTCAAATTATTGGCATGCATCAAGCAGAGAAAACATCTAAGGAGATTGCAGAAACTACTGAAATTGGGTTAAGAACTGTCCAACGCATTATTAAAAACTGGAACGATAGTGGGGACCCATCATATTCGAGGAAAAAAGCCAGAATGATCGTGATCGGCGATCACTTAAACGTTTGGTGAAATCAAATCGAAGAAAAACAACAGTAGAACTCAGGGCTATGTTTAATAGTGAAAGTAAGAGCATTTCCACACAGACAATGTGAAGGGAACTCAAGGGATTGGGACTGAACAGCTGCGTAGCCGTAAGAAAACCACTAATCAGTGAGGAAAACCAGAAAAAAAGGCTTCAATTTGCTAGGGAGCATAAAGATTGGACTCTGGAGCAATGGAAGAAGGTCATGTGGTCTGAGTCCATATTTACCCTGTTCCAGGGTGATGGGTGCATCAGGGTAAGAAGAGAGGCAGATGAAGTGATGCACCCATCATGCCTAGTGCCTACTGTACAAGCCTGTGAGGGCAGTGCTATGATCTGGAGTTGCTGCAGTTGGTCAGGTCTAGGTTCAGCAACAGTATGTGCTCCAAGAATGAGGTCAGCTGACTACCTGAACATACTGAATGACCAGTGGATTTTTTCTTCCCTGATAGCACGGGCATATTCCAAGATGACAATGCCAGGATTCATCGGGCTCAAATTGTGAAAGAGTGGTTCAGGGAGCATGAGACATCATTTTCACACATGGATTGGCCACCACAAGGTCCAGACCTTACCCCCATTGAGAATCTTTGGGATGTGCTGGAGAAGGCTTTGCGCAGAAGTCAGACTCTACCATCATCAATGCAAGATCTTGGTGAAAAAATTAATGCATCACTGGATGGAAATAAATCTTGTGACATTGCAGAAGCTTATCGAAACAATGCCACAGCGAATGCGTGCCGTAATCAAAGCTAAAGGCGTATTTTTGGTGGCAACTTTTTTTGGGGACAGGCAATGTATTATAGTTTCTATAGAACTTTTTGTATAGTTTGAAGTGTGTTCTTGAGAAGGCTTCTTCTTAAACTACAAAGATATTTAACAACTTTTTTTCCTGGACATCAAAGCATACTTCACCAGGAGTGGAGCTGCCTGACTTTGTGAACAACAATATAGAATATCATATTATTCGCCAAGACGCACCTTTTTCCCCCAAAGTGGGGGAGGGGGGTGTCAGCGTGAGGACATCAGCACTCTCAGTGGCCTCACACTGTGTAAAGTCGGGTCACACCACATCGCGGCAAAAAAACAAAAACAAGAAGAGAATTGAGTCTCAGGAGCGGTGGCGTCAAGAGCAGGAGAGGTAGGTTTTTTTTTGTGTGTGTGTGCTCTGAGCTCTAATTAACATGGGGGTCTGATCTGAGGTCTGAAGGGGGGGGTTATATTCACATTGGTGCTCAGATCTGAGGTCTGATTGGGGGTCTTTTTCACACTGGGGGTCTGACTGGGGCCTTATGAACATTGGGGGTCTGACCTGAGGCCTGAATGGTGTCCTATTAACATTAGGGGTCTGACTTAAAAGCTGATTGGGGGTCTGATCTGAGGACTGATTTGGGTCTTATTAACATTGGGGTCTGATCTGAGGTCTGTTTAACATTGGGGGTCTCTATTGGTGGTCTGATCTGATGTCTAATGAAAAATTATATTTTTTATATTTTCCTCCTCTAAAACCTATGTGCCTCTTATGGGAAAGTCTGTCTTATAGGGCGAAAAATACTTTCCCAGGGCAATATTTTGGTCACTATTTTGCATTAGCATTTGGAAGCTGGAACCAAAGGGGGAACACAGAAGACGAGCAAGAATTTTGTCTGACAAATACTGATAAATAATACAGACTAAAGTGTGAAAATATTCTATTTTCATGGAAAAATAGAAATATTACAGATGTAATCCCTACATCTTAGTACCCTGTCAACACCACCAAGGCCATGACTGGCAGACAGTAATCTCAATACTGTGGTTTAGAGCTAGTGACACAAATTACACCATGAATTGTCCCAAAATGTAGTGCTCACAGCAAACTGTCTCCATGCGAGGACCACAGAGTACCTACAGTGGTACCACCTTGTAGATGTCACATAGTATAATCACAGTTCATTGTGCACACGTAGCTATTGCCTGTATAATACAACATATTTGGCTCCTCCGTCATTCTGAATGCTCTCTATTCTACTACCAATATTAGACAGCAGATGTGAAGTCTAACCCCATAGATGCCGTCCTTGCTATTGACTGCGGCATCTGAGGGGTTAAATGATGACATCATCGCCAATCCCGATCATTATGCCAGGGGGGCCGGTTGTGTTATACAGCCAGCACCCGGCATGTACGTGTATGTGATTTTGCCAGAACCTGGATCTGAATACTTTTATAATTTTATGTCATTAAAAGCTTAGTATAGCCACTGAGCTATTCAATAAAATCTATCTGTATCGCGCCACCTGCTGTTTGCTCTTGTTGTAATTTCTGTGTCCACCTCACTGAGATGAAAGTACATGCTCTGTTCCATCCTTCAACTGCCACCAGCTACAGCAGAAAGAACACAATCCCTGAGAAATTGCACGCCCCCTAAGAAGCCATTTTTTTTAAATTAATTGTGGGATAACCCCCTTTAAGTTGGCAATTCCTTCATAAACTTCTATTAGGAATAACAGAGTAACACCACAACATGGAGTCATAAGAATAGATGCTCCACAATTGTTATTGCATAGGGAATGCAAGTAGTCACTATAATAGAGTGAGCAACATCAACTGAAAATCCCACGCAGGCCCCTAGCTTCCCATGGAACTGGTGTGTCTTTTGTGCAATAGAAAAAATACATAGTGCGCCACTATGTGGACAGGGACTGATGTACGTGGTCACAATGTGGACAGGGACTGATGTACGTGGTCACAATGTGGACAGGGACTGATGTACGTGGTCACAATGTGGACAGGGACTGATGTACGTGGTCACAATGTGGACAGGGACTGATGTACGTGGTCACAATGTGGACAGAGACTAATGTAAGTGGTCACAATCTGTGTATATCTCTGTGAAATATGTGGGTGCTATATAGCCAACATGAAAAATAATAAGAATGCAAATAGTGGTCCGCGATGCACTGGAATGGGTACGCGATCAGCAACAAACAGCCACAGAAAGAACATGTTCTATCTTTTGCAGTGCGGACGCACGGACGCGAAAGCCCACGGAAACGCTTCGCAGTGCTTTGATGAGCTGCTGATCCGTGCCTCTGCTCCAAAAAAAAAAAAAAAAAAAAAAAAAAAGGTGAATTCTTATATTCGGTCAGATTGTGGACCCGTTCAAGTCAATGGGTCCGCATCCGCAGTACTGGGTGCACATGGCCACTGCCTATATATTGCGGGCCAGCCGTTTACGGTCCGCAATACGAGCACTGAGCCAGTGTGCATGAGCCCCAACAAACATAGCGGGTCTTAAAGGGTTAACAACCCAAGCAGTAAATGTTAGTAATTTACTGCTCCAAATTCTTTCCGTTCAGTAGGTTTCCTAATATATGACAGGGATCACTCCCTCCTGAGCATGGTACCCGGGGTCTTGTGTAATGTCTTATAATAGGCGGACAGGACTTAAACGGTTATTGTGGGGGGATTGGTTTATACATCCTGATAAAGATGAAATAAAGGCCTCTTTCCCACGACCGTTTTTTCTGTTCCGTATACAGAACCATTCATTTCAATGGTTCCGCAAAAAAAAAAAACGGAATGTGTTCTGTATGCATTCCGTTTCCGTTCCGTTAAAAGATAGAACATGTCCTATTATTGCCCGCCAATCACGTTTCGTGGCTCCATTCAAGTCAATGGGTCCGCAAAAAAAACAGAACACATACGGAAATGCATCCGTATGTCTTCCGTATCCGTTCTTTTCTGAACCATCTATTGAAAATGTTATGCCCAGCCCAATTTTTTCTATGTAATTAATGTATACTGTATATGCCATACGGAAAAACGGAACCGAAACAACGGAAACAAAAAAACGGATCCGGAAAAAACGGCCCGAAAAACACTAAAAAAGCCATAAGGTCGTGTGAAAGAGGCCAAACTGTTATATTAGGTGTGCACAAATAAACAATTTACTTATTCTGTAAAGTCCTATTCTGATAGATACCGTACAAGTCAACTGAGATATCTGACCACTAAATATGATTACATGAGTCTTCTGGGACTACAATACTGATGGCCTTTCCTCCGGACATACCCTCTGATTAGTGGGGTCTGATTCCCAGCACCCCCGCTGATCAGCTGTTTGAAGAGGCCATAACGCTCCGGTGAGCATTGCGGCCTCTTCCTACACCTGGGTCACATGACTGTACCGGCCAAGTTTGACGGGATTGGCTCACCATCTGATATGTATGGGGTCTCCTGTCTCCAGTGGCCAAGGCCGGGGGACAGAAGAGTCGGGCATGCTGGATTCATAAGCTGGTATAAGAGGTGTCTGGCAGCGGCGTGCACATGCATGCTCGGCCTAGTGTACAGTCCTAATGCTCATTTATCTCATGTGCATGACCGGCTTGCTTTACTTGAACTGGCCACTAAACCATAAAAGGCACCTAGACCATAATGTCCGTTTTCTGTCAACTAATTTCACCGTACAAAAAAGGATCCTCCACAACTTTCCAACCAGTGACTTTTTGTACTGAAACCCCCCGACCAAACCCATCGAAAGCATTTCATCCTTAATCACTTTCCTAAGAGCGTAAGAACTGAAAGCCGGGCAACTACGATACTTTATACCAGTAAATTGGATTACTACCAATTTATCGCTATAAAGACGCAACTTTAAAATTAGCATTATAAAAGGAAAAAGAGACGTCCACATTAAAGGGAAATAGATTGACTCC
Source organism: Bufo gargarizans (assembly GCF_014858855.1). Taxonomy (NCBI): domain Eukaryota; kingdom Metazoa; phylum Chordata; class Amphibia; order Anura; family Bufonidae; genus Bufo; species Bufo gargarizans. Next base: position 390,111,181 of record NC_058083.1, on the reverse strand, counting down.
GAGCGGATAGTTAAAGGCCCCCTGTTAATTTCAAATTATTTTAGTGGCGTATAAAAGGCCAATAGCTGAAAGGGGAGTTGAGCTTTTGGGAGGACTCGCTGACAGGCTGCCGTGATTAAACCCAAAGGCAACAAACTAGCTGATATTTTTGGCTTCAGATTAAGAAAATGTACATCAAGGCTAAGAAACGCGGTTACTGAAAGGCAACGAAATGTAAAGGTTGTTAAGTGAGATGACTGCACTATAAAGCAAGAACATTTTTACAAAAATGATAGAAAATATCATACTGTGTTGTGTATACAGCTTCTATGCAGACGTATGTGTCTCCACGGTAACAGACTACAAACAAACTCTGTTTAGTCTGCTCCTACAGACTTCTATCTTCTCCATCATCTTGTGCGCCAATTTGCGCTCTCTTCTGGTGACTGTATCCGGCATACTACGTACAGCAATTTTTGTCCAACCAAAAGCAGGTATGTGTGTCAGAAAGCGGTTGGTTCCCCGTCGGATCCCATTATAGTGAATAGGGATCGGGCGGTACACAGTGGTATCCTCCATGTTCCCCCTCTGGAGCAGACTGCCGGAGTTCACAGCGCACAGCATATAGGTAGAAATGTACGTTGAAGCTCACGGACCCTATGACAAAATCTGGACCAGCGGTCCCCCCACTTACCATGTGTCATTTATAATAATGGTGTCTTCAAATGTAGCAGGGTCCTCTCAGGCACCAGGACCCAAGTGTGACTGTGACCTCTGCTCTCCCTATAGCAACGCGCCTGTGTACAGACATTAGGGTTCCTACTAATGGACGGTTGAAGAAGCCAAATGTAACAGTGGAAAACCACGGTGGTCCCTACATGAGGAGCAGGCCCATGTGTTTACATGTAGCATACCTGATCCGTCGACAAAAGTCGATAAGATCAGAAATGCATAATATCAGGTATTTTAAAGGGACACACTGAACACCACAGCCAATACAACTGCAAAGCTGATGTCAGTATGTACTGCAGGTGACCACTGGGCGGAAGCTGGCTGCCACAGTCACATGACAGTCAGTAGGGCCCATGTGACCCTAGGAAGGGGAAGTTTAAAAAGTAGGTGTGGGCCTCTATCTGTTAAGCTGGAATTACATACACTGTAAGTGATTGCTGCATGTAAATGGACTTCTCACCTCCACTGATGAGCAGGCAGTTATCGGGAATGAACAGTCCCAATAATTGCCTGCCAGGTCGTGCTTTCCGAATCCAGCATTATTGTAAACCATATCAAGCTGGAAAACCTCTTTAACTGCTTTATTACACTTCTTGAGGTAAAACACGGAGACGCATGTACTGACGCCATGGTTACACTGTGACCAGTTGTTTCTGATGCTTTCCCCACACTGTCACACAGTTATCAGGAATGAACAGTCCGCATCAATCTGTCCGTCCCGTTTCATCCACAAAAATATAGAACATTATATTATTGTCCACATTACGGACAAGGATAGGACTGTTCTATTATAGGCCGGATGTTCCGTTCCGCAGTACGCGTAATGCACACGCAATTTGTGGACTGCAAAACAGGCAACGGTCAAGTGCATGAGCCCTTAGGAGTCCATGCCTTTCCTAGGACAGCCTCCCTCCACTACTCATGGGCTGTTATGGGTGCAACACATTTACTACTACTATTACAAATGGAGGAAAGGAGACCAGAGTGGTGTGAGCTGCACCAAATCTATTATCTATGTCTACAACCGCACTCAGATGTTACTTTGTACAACCTGGTTCTTGCAACATTATTTAAAAATGTGACTTTTGTGTTTAAATTTCACAACATTTTCAGTATCTTGTTTGGCTCTGCATGAAACATCCTGGTTTCCATCCAGAAGCTGAAAACCTATTGATATCTTTGGTCACTCTCACACAGTCAGCGATTGTGAGCCAAAGCCAGGACTGGAGACTACACAGACATAAGGATTGGAATAAGGGCTCATGCACACAAACTTATTTTTTTTCTTTCCATTATTTCCGTTCTGTTTTTTAACAGGTCCGTATGTGGAACCACCGTCTCACAAATGCTTTGCAAGAACGGATCCGTCTGTCCGTTTGTCATACAATTTTTTTCACATTTTTTGCAGTCTGAGCATGCGAAGACCGGAAGGATGGATCCGGTATTGCAGTATTTTTAATGCCAGATCTGGCACTAATACATCTCAATGTAAATTAATGCCGGATCCGGCATTCTGGCAAGTGTTCCGGAATTTTGGACGGAGATAAAACCGCAGCATGCTGCAGTATCATCTCCATCCTCAAATGGTAAAAAGACTGAACTGAAGACATCCTGAACGGATTACTCTCCATTCAGAATGCATTAGGATAAAACTGATCAGTTCTTTTCCGGTATACAGCCCCTAGGACAGAACTCTGTGCCGGAAAAGAATAACGCTAGTGTGACAGTACCCTAAATCTGCCCAATTGTTTAGGGCTCTTTCACACCTGCATTGTTCTGTTCCGGCATAGAGTTCCGTCGTCGGGGCTCTATGCCAGAAGAATCCTGATCAGTTTTATCCTAAATTCCTAATGCATTCTGAATGGAGTGAAATCCGTTCAGGATGCATCAGGATGTCTTCAGTTCCGGAACGGAACGTTTTTTGGCCGGAGAAAATACCGCAGCATGCTGCGCTTTTTGCTCCGGCCAAAAATCCTGAAGACTTGCCGCAAGGCTGGATCCGGAATTAATGCCCATTGAAAGGCATTGATCCGGATCCGGCCTTAAGCTAAACGTCGTTTCGGCGCATTGCCGGATCCGACGTTTAGCTTTTTCTGAATGGTTACCATGGCTGCCGGGACGCTAAAGTCCTGGCAGCCATGGTAAAGTGTAGCGGGGGAGCAGTATACTTACCGTCCGTGCGGCTAACGGGGCGCTCCGGAGTGACGTCAGGGCACCCCACGCGCATGAATGACGTGATCGCATGGCACGTCATCCATGCGCATGGGGCGCTCTTACGTCACTCTGGAGCGCCCCGGGAGCCGCGCGGACTGTAAGTACACCGCTCCCCACTACTACTATGGCAACCAAGACTTTAATAGCATCCTAGCTGCCACAGTAACACTGAAAGAATTTTGAAGACGGATCCGTCTTCAAATGCTTTCAGTACACTTGCGTTTTTCCGGATCCGGCGTGTAATTCCGGCAAGTGGAGTACACGCCGGATCCGGACAACGCAAGTGTGAAAGAGGCCTAACTGCGGATTGCCTAGACTGGACATAAGGATACGTTTGCTCGTAGCAGATTTGTTGCAGAAATGTATCTGCCCTATTCCTCTGAACCAGGGATTACAGAAATCAGGGGAGTAACTATAATTCATAGGGCCCCATAGCAGAATAAGAAGGGGCCCCAACACCTAGCAGAAATTAACGTATAAAACACAAGTTTTGCTGAATATTTCCCCAAAAAAATACATATCAATCTGCTCATCTCCTCCTGCTCTATAACCTGTTGCCTGCAGATGGAGCTGCATTTCGTGGTGTCAAGTTCCCTTTAAGAAAAGATCAAATAGATTCTTACTATAGTAGAATAGTAATAAAACATCCAGCTGTTGGTTAAGTGCCTACTGTAAAGGAGGAGACAATGAGGCAGCGGCCGCATCACTTACACTGGATCTCAGTAATTAATAAGAAGTTGAAAGCAGAGATAACACGTAGCAGGAATCACAACCTACCAGATCGGCACTTGATGATATCGCTGAACTCATTGTTCTGTTCTCCATCAGATCTGTCCATCTGTGCCCCGACATTGGCCATTTTTCAGATTCCAGGGACTTTCTTTAAACTTTCTCGTACTTTACAGAAAGATATCAGTGGGCATGTAACTGAGCGGAGTGGCTGACCAGGGGGTGGAACCTGAAAGAGATGGATCTGTATGAGCTATGGGAAGCTATACACTTGTGGTTTTTCACAGTCACACAGATCAGTACATTTTTGGGGTAATTTAACAAACTGGTGTAAAGTAGAACTGGCTTAGTTGCCCATGGCAACCAGATTCTACCTTTAATTTGTCAAAGGAGCTGTCAAACATGAAAGGTGGAATCTGATAGGTTGCTATCGGCAACTAAGCCAGTTCTACTTTACACCAGTTTGACAAATGACCCCTTTGTGTATCCATATACCCTGCTAAATGGACGTATAGGTGAAAATTAACACAGTATTAGCCAATTTTGAAAAATCACTGCGGTTTTTGTAGCTTTTTTATCAGGCATTTTGTGGAGTTTTTAGCGCATGTGTTAACCTCTTGCCGCCGCAGCCTTTTTCCAGTTCTGCATTTTGGTTTTTACTCCCTGCCTTCCAAAAGCCATAGATATACTTTCCCATTCACACAGGTTTAGGCCTCATGCACACAAACGTATTTTCATTCCGTGTCCATTCCCTTTTTCTTTGCGGACCGTATGCGGAACCATTCATTACAATGGGTCAGCAAAAAAAAAACAGAAGGTAATCCGTGTGCATTTCCGTTTGTCCGTATTTCCGTTCCGCCAAAAAATAGAACATGTCCTATTATTGTCCGCATTACGGACAAGGATAGAACTGTTAGATTAGGAACCAGCTGTTCTGTTCTGCAAAATACAGAATGCACACGGACATTATCCGTATTTTTTACAGGTCTGTTTTTTGCAGACCGCAAAATACATACGGTCGTGTGAATAAGCCTTTAGGAGGGCTTATTTTCTGCGGGACAAGTTGTACTTCCTAATGGCACCATATAATATTTCACATGATGTACTGGGAAGCTGTAAAAATTATTACCGGCTGGAACTGTAAAAAAACAAAAACTGTAAACAATAAATAAATAAATAAATAAATAAATAAATGCAATTGCGCCATGGGTTTTGTTTTTACGGTGTTCACTGTGCAGTTTCTTCCTGAGAAGCGATCTGTAGTTTTTATTGATACTATTTTGGGCTATATATGACTTTTTATTCAATTTTTTTTTCCATGACAACGTACACAACAGTTCTTTTATTATTTTTATATGTAAAACAGGGAAAGGGGGGTGATTTTTAACTTAATTTTATTTCCACTAAGGGACTTGAACGTGAGATCATTAGATCTCTTCTTCTGTAGACTAAAATGGCTTACCAATACAGTTTATGGGAAAATCTCAGTCTTCCGATTAAAGAGGTTTTGCAGCCTTTTTTATGCGCTCATTGTAGTGGACAAAATCAATGGTGCTCTGTAGCTCCAGTGCTGACATCCAGCAACGGAGCTACACAGAACAGCTGATCTCTATCCGGAGAACTGGCCTTCATTTAAAAAAGGCTGGACAACCCCTTCAAGTCCGACCACAGGAACTTCACTATGGCAGGCTTCTGGCTGTCATAGAGACTGAGCGGCTTCTGCAATCTTGTCGCGGAAAGAGAAAGAGGGGCGTCACTGAGACCAGCCTGTTCCCGGTAAATGACTGCTCAGGTGCTGCGGTCACCAATTGACCATGGCGTCTGAAGAGTTAAATTGTAGTGATCAGGGATCTCCTTGATCACACTGCCGGCCTGTGTCCGCTGCGTAAAATAGCAGACACCCTATAGCAGCGGTATCTGCTCAACTTTTGAACAGGCACTGTCTTTAAAGACCCAGAATCCATGTCAAGAAGGGGTTAATGGTGGGGGGGTTGTTTAGTTTTTTAAAGCCTTATATTTTTAGATGGGAAAATCACTTTCTCTGGATGAAAAAAAATACATTGGTAAAAAAAAAGCCATGCAAAAAAACACCAGACCTAGAGCATGCTCTGATTTAAAGGGGTTGTTCTGGTTCAGAGCTGAACCTGGACATAACCACATCTTCACTCATTTAGCCAGTATGAGTGCAGCATCGGAACATTTTTTGCGCCGATGCTCCTCCATGCCTTACACTACACCGCGCAGGGCAAGGGCTTTTTCTTTACTACCGGTGACATACAGGTAGAGTCAGATCCATAAATATTGGGACATGGACACAATTCTAACATTTTTGGCTCTATACACCACCACAATGGATTTGAAGTGAAACAAACAAGATGTGCTTTACCTGCAGACTGTCAGCTTTAATTTGAGGGTATTTACATCCAAATCAGGTGAACGGTGCAGGAATTACAACCGTTTGCATATGTGCCTCCCACTTGTTAAGGGACCAAAAGTAATGGGACTGAATAATAATCATAAATCAAACTTTCACTTTTTAATACTTGGTTGCAAATCCTTTGCAGTCAATTACAGCCTGAAGTCTGGAACGCATAGACATCACCAGACGCTGGGTTTCATCCCTGGTGATGCTCTGCCAGGCCTCTACTGCAACTGTATTCAGTTCCTGCTTGTTCTTGGGGCATTTTCCCTTCAGTTTTGTCTTCAGCAAGTGAAATGCATGCTCAATCGGATTCAGGTCAGGTGATTGACTTGGCCATTGCATAACATTCCACTTCTTTCCCGTTAAAAACTCTTTGGTTTCTTTTGCAGTATGCTTTGGGTCATTGTCCATCTGCACTGTGAAGCGCCGTCCAATGAGTTCTGAAGCATTTGGCTGAATATGAGCAGATAATATTGCCTGAAACACTTCAGAATTCATCCTGCTGCTTTTGTCAGCAGTCACATCATCAATAAATACAAGAGAACCAGTTCCATTGGCAGCCATACATGCCCACGCCATGACACTACCACCACTATGCTTCATGGATGAGGTGGTATGCTTAGGATCATGAGCAGTTCCTTTCCTTCCCCATACTCTTCTCTTCCCTTCCCATCACTCTGGTACAAGTTGGTCTTGGTCTCATCTGTCCATAGGATGTTCTTCCAGAACTGTAAAGGCTTTTTTAGATGTCGTTTGGCAAACTCTAATCTGGCCTTCCTGTTTTTGAGGCTCACCAATGGTTTACATCTTGTGGTGAACCCTCTGTATTCACTCTGGTGAAGTCTTCTCTTGATTGTTGACTTTGACACACATACACCTACCTCCTGGAGAGTGTTCTTGACCTGGCCAACTGTTGTGAAGGGTGTTTTCTTCACCAGGGAAAGAATTCTTCGGTCATCCACCACAGTTGTTTTCCGTGGTCTTCAGGGTCTTTTGGTGTTGCTGAGCTCACCAGTGCGTTCCTTCTTTTTAAGGATGTTCCAAACAGTTGTTTTGGCCACACCTAATGTTTTTGCTATCTCTCTGATGGGTTTGTTTTGTTTTTTCAGCCTAATGATGGCTTGCTTCACTGATAGTGACAGCTCTTTGGATCTCATCTTGAGAGTTGACAGCAACAGATTCCAAATGCAAATCGCACACTTGAAATGAACTCTGGACCTTTTATCTGCTCATTGTAATTGGGATAATGACGGAATAACACACACCTGGCCATGGAACAGCTGAGAAGCCAATTGTCCCATTACTTTTGGTCCCTTAACAAGCGTGAGGCACATATGCAAACTGGTGTAATTCCTACACCGTTCATCTGATTTGGATGTAAATACCCTAAAATTAAAGCTGACAGTCTGCAGTTAAAGCACATCTTGTTTGTTTCATTTCAAATCCATTGTGGTGGTAACAAAAAGGAAACTTGACCCAGCACTTGTGGGATAGTTGCTTCAACTTTATTGGTGAAAATCAATCACATAGAGTTAGTTATGATTAAGACCGAGAAGTGGTCGAAACGCGTTAACTGAACAGTTGCCAGTGTGCAGAGGGGTCCACTGTATGCGATGATTGATTTTCACCAATAAAGTTGGAGCAACTATTCCACAAGTGATGGATCAAGTTTCCTTTTTGTTGCCAATACAAGACCGACCTGGTTGGATCCGCGCGCTGGGAATACGACACATAGGGTGAGCTGGATTTGTTGTTTGTATCTCCATTGTGGTGGTGTATAGAGACAAAAATGTTAGAATTGTGTCGATGTCCCAATGGTTATGGACCCGACGGTATGTTAGGCAGAAACTTTCACCTAGCAGTGATCCCGGTGATATCACCGGCACGAATGGACGGTCTTATTGCGTTGCCCTAAGCTGTTTTAGAGACTAGGGCAGCACTATAGACCGCCCATTTCTGCCGGTGACATCACTGGGATCACTGATAGGCGGAAGTCTCCACCTAGAATAGTGAGGAAGTAAACAAAACAGATCTGGCCCTTCGCGATGCAGTGCAGGACAAGGGGGAGCATCATAGCAAGAAAGGCTCCATACATGCTAAAGGCTCATGTACACGAACGTATTTTCTTTCCCTGTCCGTTCCGTTCTTTTTGCGGACTGTATGCTGAACTTTTTATTTCAATGGGTCCGCAAAAAAAAAAAAAAAAAACGGTAGTTACTCTGTGTGCGTCCATTTCCGAATTTCCGTTCCGCCAAAAAATAGAACATGTCCTATTATTGTCCGCCTTACGGACAAGGATAGTACTGTTCTATTACGGGCCAGCAGTTCCGTTCCGAAAAATACGGAATGCACGCGGATGTCGTCCGCATTTTTTGAAGATCCGTTTTTTGCGGACCGCATAATACATACAGTCGTGTGCAAGAGGCCTAAATTAGTGAAGATGAGGTTATGTCCGAGTTCAGCTCTGACATAAGAGAAAAAGCCACTGACCCAAAAAAAAACACACCTCATGTGTCCAAAGCGCTGCTACAAAAATGCAGGTTTGTGAATCATTTCCACATTCACACATCCGTGTCCGTGATGACATCAGTGACAAGACGGCCAGTGGTTCATCTGTGAAGGAACCGTGTTTGGTCCTTGCATCATCCGGATTCCACAGACATTGCTCAGCTGAAAATGAATTTAAAAGCTTCTCCTAGCAACGATCCATGAAACACGGACGAAACACGGATGCCATTGTGTTTTTTTTCACAGACCAACTGACTATAATGGGCATGATGGATCTGTAGACACGGACAAAAATAGGAACGCTTCGGTGGTGTAACCGCAAACGCCTGGATTGTGGTAAAACACGGATGTGTGAATACACACATTAAAATTAATGGGTTCATGTGCTGTCTGTGGAGAACACGGAAAGCACACATCTGCGATTCACTGATATCTAAATAAGGCCTCATGCACAAGACCCTAGTTTGAGTCCGCATCTGTATGTCTGTTCCGCAGCCCCCCAAAAAAGATAGAACATGTCCTTTTCTTGTCCGTTTTGCGGACCAGAATAGGCATTGTTACAATGGGTCCACAACAAAAACGGATGCAACACAAACGTCACGCAGACGTCATCCGTATTTTTTGTGGATCTGCGTTTTGTGGATCTGCAAAATACATACGGTCTTGTGAATGCACCCTAATGCCTGAAATCTCAGTGATTTATCCGTGAAGATGTCCGTGAAGGATCCATGTTAGGTCCATATGTTGATTGTTTGCTCTCCGTGTGCCATCCATGTTTCACGGACACTGTACAGCTGTAAATTCATTTTCATAGCCTCTCCTCCTAATGGTCCATGAAAAACGGATGGCATTCGTGTTTTTCACGACCCATAGACTATAATGGGCATGATGAGGAGAATGCTTCCGTACTAAAACCACAACCCACGGACCGTGCTAAAACACGGATGTGTGACTGAATGGGTAGGTGTGCTGTCCGTGGAGAACATGTACAGAACATGTCCGTGAATCTCTGACGTGTGAATGACGCATAAGCCCTAACATTTGGGGCTGGTGATTTACATTTCCTACGGCAGGTTATTAAAATGGCAAGAATAGATTTGGTTAATTATCATGGGTAATTGCTTACGGTAATTACCACTGGTAATTGCTAAACATTTGCCTGCAGTATGTTTTATACTTTAGTACAGTACGTTTTATAGGGCCAAGTAGATTTTTTATTTTTTAGTAAATCTAAAGTCTAAAAACATTTCTTAAAAAGAAGTTTCAAAATTCACTTTTCATCTGAAAAGGATCTAAATATAGAAATTCCAGGGGGCTGCCTATAATTAATACTGACTGTCCACTCCTAGCTTTATTTTGGGAGCTGAAGCGTAGAAAGCTTCAGATTACTTGGCCAGGAGGATCTTGGAGAAAGGGAGAGGTTCCTGCTATACTTTCTTGGAACCTTTCTGCTATACAGTTTATTGACGGATCGAGGCTACTTGGCCTGGAACCTGCAGCAATCGTGGAGGACAGGGGATTATGGAAAGCGGTGGCCTACAGCCAGCACTGTTGTCAGACTTCTCTGTTGTGCAAGAAATCTATCAAATGTTGCACACTTTCTGTGAAATTTGTAGAATTTTAGGCTACCACAACACGCGTTAATGTGTGACGGCAAGTCTCAGAAAAGTGCGCCCAAAAACACTCATCCAACTGGGTGTCAGGCGACTATATTAGAGCTGTCTGTTGGCTGTAAAAACATCTCAGAAGAGTCACATGCAGGTCACATGTCACACGTGACTTACATTGTGGTCTACGATGGCAAAGTTGAGTGCGACTTGTGACCACAAATCAAGTTGGGCTGCAGTAACCCAACACGGCCATTACACAGCTGATGGAGCTTTCTCCTTCTGCGCCCCCCCCCCCCCTCAGTGGCAGCTGTTTGGTGCCAGACCCCTGTCCGCTAAATACAGACACCTTCCATGTGCTCACTCCCATCACCAGAAATGACTATTCTTGTCCGAAAAACAAAAATAGGACATGTTCTATCATTTGTGGAACGGACATACAGTTGACATCCATGGGTTGTCCCCTTTTTTTTAACGGACCGATAGAAATGAACGGGTGTGCACGAGGCCTTAGGGTGGATTCACACATAGGTTTTTAGACTTTTGCTCTTTTCTTTCTGCTTTTGTGGTAAATATGCCAGCTCCAGATGTTATCTGTGGGAAATATAAAATACAGGACATACAAAGCACTGCTTCAGAGTTTTTCTTTCATTTTATTTAGCGGTATTTATATGCGCCAGATATCGCCCTTTGCCTTGTAAAAGGTGAAACCTGCACTGAAAATCCGTGCAAACAATTGACACAAAGCAGTTTTCAAAATAAGCTCCGCAGGTCATTCTCTTCATGGAAAGAGATTCCGAAAAGCTCCTCTACTTTGCTGGTCATGTACTAAGCCTCATTCACATGTCCGTGCTCAAATCCGTAAAAAGGTGGTCAGTGGTGCCTCCTTGCAGATGTGCATGAAAGATTTGTGTCCGTTTTTACTGTTCGTGTGTAGAGTTGACCGAACTTGTGTTTTAAGTTTGGCGTCTAAAGTTCGGGTTATCGAAGTATCCCGTTATGGATTCCGCTACCACGGACCATAACGGAATTTAGAAATCCATAACAGGATACTTCGATAACCCGAACTTTAGACGCCAAACTTATAAACACAAGTTCGCTCAACACTATTCGTGTGCCATCCTTGTTTCACGGACACTGTGCAGCTGAAAACAATTTTAAAAGCATCTCTACCTAACAAGCTGTGAAACACGGACGGCACCTGACCTGTAGACTATAAGGTGTGTGATGGATCTGTGAATACGGACAAATTGAGCATGCTGCCGCGCTAAAACCACGGACCCACGGAATGAGGACGTGTGCTGTCTGTGGAGAACACATACAGCACATGCATGTGGAACACTGACGCTGTGAATGAAGCTTTACGCATGTAATACACGCAGCAGTGCGTATACCGTTACACATATTGGAAGCGCTGACCAGCACCCGATGGTTACGCATACCGTGAAACCTTCCAACCAGCACTGGTGTCCTTCTATAAAGCGGTGAGCACTAGGGACGCGGTGCCATCTGTAGGACCACACCATTGCCTGGGACACCTCGGTCATTCTCAGATCGGTTTTTAACTTTTTACCTCAGGTAACAATGTGTAACCATATGGCGCACCTTTATCCTTACAAGCCTCATCTGTCACCAATCAGAACCTCCTGACTTTCCTTCATGTGTTGTGTAATGTTAGGCGGCTCCTGCTCCTCCCCACTGCCATCCATTACCCCCTAAACATGGCTGGGCACAGGTCTGTGTGAATGGCACATTGCTGGACAGGACTATCAGTCACAGGAGACACATGACTGGATCACACATGGAGGGATGACCTTCTTTCCTGCCAAAATAAGGAACTACCAGAGCAAGGACTGCAGAGAGCACCTAGTAAATCATGTCCCGGTGCAGGGAGCACTCACCTCCCGCTGCAGGGAGCACCCACCTCCCGGTGCAGGGAGAACCCCCCTCCCGGTGCAGGGAGCACCCCCCTCCCGGTGCAGGGAGCACCCACCTCCCGCTGCAGGGAGCACCCACCTCCCGCTGCAGGGAGCACCCACCTCCCGGTGCAGGGAGAACCCCCCTCCCGGTGCAGGAAGCACCCCCCTCCCGGTGCAGGGAGCACCCCCCTCCCGGTGCAGGGAGCACCCCCCTCCCGCTGCAGGGAGCACCCACCTCCCGGTGCAGGGAGCACCCACCTCCCGCTGCAGGGAGCACCCACCTCCCGCTGCAGGGAGCACCCACCTCCCGCTGCAGGGAGCACCCACCTCCCGCTGCAGGGAGCACCCCCCTCCCGGTGCAGGGAGCACTCACCTCCCGCTGCAGGGAGCACTCAGACTCTCCACTGACATGAATTATTCAGCACTGTAATCTTACCTGGGAAGAGTCTCCGGCACAATGTGCAGTCACCTCCTAGGATCGGCGACAGCACCCAGAGGCACTGAGATCCCAGCGATCTAGTGGGGGGGATCCACTCACAACATCCCGGATTCCTTCCTGTGAGAGAAGTCTTACTTTTTACAGCTGCTCCTCCCTTTTACTTGGCACAGCAGGAAAAAAAACTTGCAGCTGTCCGCTTACAGGAAAGAGTTAACTTTTCCTGTGCCGGTGAAGATTTCCAGCGATCCACACGATCCTGCGCTCGCTCGTAGGATCCGGCGATCACCCTCTGTGGCCGATCTTTCCCTCCGATATAAGTTGCATGGGTCTCCTGCGGCCGTCCTGTGCGCTCGGGGCACTCTCCCAACTTTGTACTCCAGGTTCACCGCCGTAGTTCACTAGGACGGCGGCGCGGTCGGCTGCGACGAAACCGAGAGAACGTGGCACAGACTTGTCACGTCCCCGCCCACTCCGAATACATGGCCCTTCAGTGTGTACAGTGGGATGGGAGGCCGGCGTGCGCCATCTGCTGGACGACTCGTGTATGACCCTACTGTACCTTTATTGGTATAGCGCCACCATATTCCGCAGCGCTTTACCATTCAGAGGGATCAAACATGCAGAAATTAAAACACTAGGAATGAGAGCCCTGCTCACAAGAGCTTACACTCTGTGAATAAATATAACCCAGATAAACATGTTGCCAGTGCACAAGAGGTTCTGGACCCTTAAAGAAGAATTATATTAACCCTTTTCAGCCCTGGAGGATTTTCCACTTTTGTGTCTCCATTTTTACTTCCCAGATCCATAACATTTATGTTTCTGCTCGCACAGCCCTATGAGGGCTTGTTTTTGTGCCGGACAAGTTGTACTTTCTAATGGGTCCATATAAAGGGGTTATCCAGCCCCTATAATGACCTCTCCAATGCCCGGGCACCTCGTATACCCCGCTCCCCGGCACCCGCATCACTCAGGATCCCAGCAGGCCACCGCTGCATCTCCCCGTCGCTCAGACCAAAACATCCGGCGACGGGGGAGCCGCCAATAGCAGGCCGCGAAGATAACCAGCCGCCCTGCATCGCGGGTGACACTGCGGAGGCTGGTTCCCGTTGTAGCCTGCTATTGGCTGCTCCCCCCGTTGCCGGATGTTTTGATCCATGCGACTGGGAGATGCAGCGGCGGTTGTGCAGGGATCTGGAGTGACGCGGGTGCCGGAGAGCAGGTAAGTATATTGTATACGAGGAGGGGTCATTATAGGGGTTGGATAACCCCCTTAATATTGCATGCTATGTAGTGGGAAGCCGGAAAAAATTCCAAATGGGTTAAATTTTTGCAGCGTTTCCTGGGAAGCAAAACTAAGGCTACTTTCACACTAGCATTTTTGTTTTCCGGTATTGAGTTCCGTCACAGGAGCTCAATACCGGAAAAAAAATGATCAGTTTTATCCTAAGGCCTGATGCACATAAACTTTTTTTTCGCCGTTTTTTGTGTTCCGTATACGGTCCGTATAAGAAAAACATTCATTGGTTCCGCAAAAAAAAATGAATGTGTTCCGTATGCATTCCGTTTCCGTATTTTCGTTTTTCCGTTCTATTGAAAGATAGAACATGTTCTATTATTGCCCGCAAATCACGTTCCGTGGCTCCATTCAAGTCAATGGGTCCGCAAAAAAAAGGAACACATATGGAAATGCATCCGTATGTCTTCCGTATCCATTCCGTTTTTGGCGGAACCATCTATTGAAAATTTTATGCCCAGCCCAATATTTTCTATGTAATTACTGTATATGGCATATGGAAAAACGTAACGAAAAAACATAACAGAAACGGAAACGGAACAACGGTTCTATGAAAAACAGACCGCAAAACACTGAAAAAGTCATACGGTCGTGTGCAATAAGACTAATGCATTCTGAATGGACAGCATTCCGTTCAGGATGTCTTCAGTTCAGTCCCTCTTACGTTTTTTGGCCGGAGATAATACCGCAGCATGCTGCAGTTTTCTCTCCGGCCCCAAGTGTTCTGGCAAAACGGATCCATTCTTTCCGTCCGTGCATGCGCAGACAATTAAATCTGTGAAAAAAAGAAATACCGGGTCCGTTTTTCCAGATGACAACTGGACGGATGGATCCGGTATTGCAATGCATTTGTGAGACGGATCCGCATCTGGATCCGTCTCACAAATGCATCTGTTTGCATCCAGACTGCCAGATCCAGCAGGCAGTTCCGGTGACGGAACTGCCTGCCGGAATCCTCTGCCATAAGTGTGAAAGTAGCCTCACCCGTTCCTTTCATTCTCCATATCAGTACAGAGATACCGTATACATATATATATAATTTTTTTCTTCTTCTTGTGTTTTAATACAGTTTAAAAAACTTTGGAAAAAATTAGTTTTTTTCTATGGCCATATTTTGACCCCCTAACTTTTTTTTATAGTTATGTCTATGGAGCTGTGGGAGGGCTCACTTTTTGTGGTGCGATCTGTAGTTTTCATTAATAACATTTTGGGGTGTGCATAACCTTTTGATTATTTTTTATTAAATTTTTTAGGAGGTGAACAACGAACAAAATGACAAATCAGCAATTTTCGGGGTTTTTTCCGCTACGGTATTCACCGTACGGTGTAAATAAGTTTATATTTTAATATTTGGGCCATTTTGGGATGCAGCGATGCCTAAATTACTATAATATGCAATCATTAGGCCTCTTTCACACAAGCGAGTTTTCCGCTCGGGGGCAATGTGTGACGTGAACGCACAGCACCCGCACTGAATCCTGACCTATACATTTCAATGGATCTGTGTACATTAGTTCTGCGTTGCGTGAAAAAACGCAGCATGTTCTATAGGCTACATGCACACGACCGTATGTGTTTTGCGGTCCACAAATTGCGGATCCACCCAAAAAAATTATGATATCCGTATAACATCCGTTTTTGTCTTTTTGCGGATCCATTGTAACAATGCCTAAAACGGACAAGAATAGGACATGTTCTATTTTTTTTGCGGGGCTACGGAACGGACATACTGATGCGGACAGCACACGGTGTGCTGTCCGCATTTTTTGCAGACCCATTGAAATGAATGGGTCCGCATCCTATGCGCAAAAAAAACGAATGGACATGGAAGCAAACAACATTCGTGTGCATGTAGCCTTAGGCCTCTTTTACACGGGCGTCCCAGATGCGGGAAACCCACGCGGGTGCACACGCAATTTCAGTCAGTTTTGACTACGATTGTGTTGCGTTGTTCAGTTTTAGGTGTTCTGTAGATTTTATTATTTTCCCTTCTAACATGGTTATAAAGGAAAATAATAGCATTCTTAATACAGAATGCATAGTACAATAGGGCTGGAGGGGTTAAAAAAAAATAAAAAAATTAACTCACCTCATCCACCTGATCGCGCCGCCGGCATCGTCTTCTTTCAGGACCTGCGAAAGGACCTTTGATGACGTAATCTACACAGCTGATAGTCCTACTGAATAGACTGTTAGAATTTGTATTATGGCAAGAAAAAAGCAGCTAAGTAAAGAAAAACGAGTGGCCATCATTACTTTAAGAAATGAAGGTCAGTCAGTCCGAAAAATTGGGAAAACTTTGAAAGTGTCCCCAAGTGCAGTCACAAAAACCATCAAGCGCTACAAAGAAACTGGCTCACATGCGGACCGCCCCAGGAAAGGAAGACCAAGAGTCACCTCTGCTGTGGAGGATAAGTTCAGCCTCAGAAATCGCAGGTTAACAGCAGCTCAGATTAGAGACCAGGTCAATGCCACACAGAGTTCTAGCAGCAGACACATCTCTAGAACAACTGTTAAGAGGAGACTGTGTGAATCAGGTCTTCATGGTAGAATATCTGCTAGGAAACCACTGCTAAGGACAGGCAACAAGCAGAAGAGACTTGTTTGGGCTAAAGAACACAAGGAATGGACATTAGACCAGTGGAAATCTGTGCTTTGGTCTGATGAGTCCAAATTTGAGATCTTTGGTTCCAACCACCTTGTCTTTGTGCGAAGCAGAAAAGGTGAACGGATGGACTCTACATGCCTGGTTCCCACCGTGAAGCATGGAGGAGGAGGTGTGATGGTGTGGGGGTGCTTTGCTGGTGACACGGTTGGGGATTTATTCAAAATTGAAGGCATACTGAACCAGCATGGCTACCACAGCATCTTGCAGCGGCATGCTATTCCATCCGGTTTAGTTGGACCATCATTTACTTTTCAACAGGACAATGACCCCAAACACATCTCCAGGCTGTGTAAGGGCTATTTGACCATGAAGGAGAGTGATGGGGTGCTGCGCCAGATGACCTGACCTCCACAGTCACCGGACCTGAACCCAATCGAGATGGTTTGGGGTGAGCTGGACCGCAGAGTAAAGGCAAAAGGGCCAACAAGTGCTAAGCATCTCTGGGAACTCCTTCAAGACTGTTGGAAGACCATTTCAAGTGACTACCTCTTGAAGCTCATCAAGAGAATGCCAAGAGTGTGCAAAGCAGTAATCAAAGCAAAAGGTGGCTACTTTGAAGAACCTAGAATATGACATATTTTTAGTTGTTTCACACTTTTTTGTTATGTATATAATTCCACATGTGTTAATTCATAGTTTTGATGCCTTCAGTGTGAATCTACAATTTTCATAGTCATGAAAATAAATAAAACTCTGAAATAAGAAGGTGTGTCCAAACTTTTGGTCTGTACTGTATATCGAGTCTTTGTTCAGCGGCCGTGTTGTTTCAATTCCGCGGTGAAACTGGCGTCTCACGTGATGCTCCGTCACGTGACTTGTGTATCGAGGCTTGTGGTTCTGTCACGTGATGTCTCGGGAGGGTGTTGAATGTAGCGAGGAGAAATCTTTCTTAATCCTGTAAACCTTTTTAAATATCGCAAACACTGTGTACGGGTAGTGGTGGGTAGTTGCGATCTCTAATTATGCCAGACGCGTTTCAAGGTCTTCTAACCTCTTCCTCAGTGGCCATACTGAGAGTCTCATCTACCCTCCATTTATACCCTTTTCTTAAAGGAACCCACCAGAACCTGATATGGATCTCTTAACCCCTTTAGGACACAGCCTTATTTCACCTTAAGGACTAGGCCATTTTTTGCAAATCTGACCAGTGTCACTTTAAGTGGTGATAACTTTAAAACGCTTTGACTTATCCAGGCCATTCTGAGATTGTTTTTTTTTTTTTTTGTCACATATTGCACTTCATGACACTGGTAAAATGAAGTAAAAAATAATAATTTTTATTTATTAAAAAATACCAAATTTACCAAAAAATTGTAAAAAAATTGCAAATTTCCAAGTTTCAATTTCTCTACTTCTATAATACATAGTAATACCTCCAAAAATAGTTATTACTTTACATTCCCCATATGTCTACTTCATGTTTGGATCATTTTTGGAATTATATTTTATTTTTTGGGGATGTTACAAGGCTTAGAAGTTTAGAAGCAAATCTTGAAATTTTTCTGAAATTTTCAAAAACCCAATTTTTAGGGACCAGTTCAGGTCTGAAGTCACTTTGCAAGGCTTACATAATAGAAACCACCCAAAAATGACCCCATTCTAGAAACTACACCCCTCAAGGTATTCAAAACTGATTTTACAAACTTTGTTAACCCTTTAGGTGTTCCACAAGGATTAATGAAAAATAGAGATACAATTTAAAAATTTAACTTTTTTGGCAGATTTTTTGATATATTTTTTTTCAGTTACAAAGCAAGGGTTAACAGCCAAACAAAACTCAATATTTATGGCCCTGATTCTTTAGTTTACCGAAACACCCCATATATGGTCGTAAACTACTGTACGGGCACACGGCAGGGTGCAGAAGGAAAGGAATGCCATATGGTTTTTGGAAGGCAGATTTTGCTGGACTGTTTTTTTCTTTTTACAACATGTCACATTTGAAGCCCCCCTGATGCAACCCTACAGTAGAAACTCCATAAAAATGATCCAATTTTAGAAACTACAGGATAGGGTATCAGTTTTGTTGGTACTAGTTTAGGGTACATATGATTTTTGGTTGCTCTATATTACACTTTTTGTGAGGCAAGGTAACAAATAGCTGTTTTGGCACCATTTTTATTTTTTGTTATTTACAACATTCATCTGACAGGTTAGATCATTGTGGTATTTGTATAGACCAGGTTGTCATGGATGCGGCGATACCTAATATGTATACTTTTTTATGTAAGTTTTGCACAATGATTTCTTTTTTGAAACCCAAAAAATCATGTTTTAATGTTTCCATAGTCTGAGAGCCATAATTTTTTAAGTTTTTGGGCGATTACCTTGGGTAGGGGAGGATTTTTGCGGGATGAGATGACGGTTTGATTTGCACTATTTTGGGGTGTGTGTGACTTTTTGATCGCTTGCTATTATACTTTTTGTGATGTAAGGTGACAAAAAAATAGTTTTTTTTTACACCATTTTTATTTTACGGTATTCACTTGAGGGGTTAGGTCATGTGATATTTTTATAGAGCAAGTTATTACGGACGCTGCGATACTTAATATGTATACTTTTTTTATTATTTATGTAAGTTTTACACAATGATTTCATATTTGAAGCAAAAAAAATCATGTTTTAGTGTTTATATAGTCTGAGAGCCATAATCTTTTCAGTTTTTGGGAGATTACCTTGGGTAGGGTATGATTTTTGCGGGATGAGATGACGATTTGATTGGCACTATTTTGGGGGTGCGTGTGACTTTTTGATCACTTGCTATTACACTTTTTGTGATGTAAGGTGACAAAAAATTGTTTATTTAGCACAGGTTTTTTTTACATTTTTTACGGTGTTCCTCTGAGGGGTTAGGTCATGTGCTATTTTTATAGAGCCGGTCGATACAGATGCGGCGATACCTAATATGTATACTTTTTTTATTTATGTAAGTTTTACACAATAATATAATTTTTGAAACAAAAATAAATCATGTTTTAGTGTCCCATATTCTGAGAGCCATAGTTTTTTCAGTTTTTTGGGCGATTATCTTAGGTAGGGTCTCATTTTTTTGTGGGATGAGATGACGGTTTCATTGGCACTATTTTGGGGTGCATATGATTTTTTAAACGCTTGCTATTACACTTTTTGTGATGTAAGCTTACAAAAAAATTGTTTATTTAGCACAGTTTTTATTTTTTATTTTTTACGGTGTTCATCTGAGGGGTTAGGTCATATGATATTTTTATAGAGCTGGTCGATACGGACACGGCGATACCTAATATGTATACTTTTTTTTCCCCCCTCTCTTTTACCAATTTTTTTAACTTTATTTAGGGAAAATTAAATTTTTGTTTATTTTTACTTGAAACTTAAAATTTTGGGGGGGAAAACTTAATTTTTTCAACTTTTTTTCACTTTAGCTTTTGTCCCACTTTGGGACTTCAACTTTTGGAGGTCTAATCCCTTTACAATGCATTCCAATACTTCTGTATTGGAATGCATTGGCTGTATGAGTAATACAGTGAGTATTACTCATACAGCTTCCAGCCTGTGAGATCCAGGGGGCTGGATCTCACAGGCTCGTCACCGGAAGGCATCGCGATGCCTTCCTTAGGCATCGCAATGCCTTTCATGCCATCGGGTTCCCCCTTACAGCCGCATGGGGACCCGATGGCACAGTCAACCACCGCTGCCGCACCAGGTAAAAGCCGCAAACCGTAGGTTTGACTTGACCTGCGGTTTGCGGCGATCGCCGACACGGGGGGGGGGGGGAGTCACAGGACCCCCCCACGCATTTAGCCAAGGTACATTTTGTGTTTTGCAATCAATAGAATTTCCAAAATTATTTATAAAAACAACAAAAACGCATCTGCATTATTGTTGCGGTATTTCTTCTTATTGTGCGTTTTTGTTGTTTTTCCATCACTTTATCGCACTTTGATTGCTGTGTACAATTTATGATTGAAATACATGTAAAATGATTGATTTATAAAATTGTAACCATGCAAAAAATAGTGTCCATATAAAAGTAAATGTCCACATAAAAGTAAATATAAATATCTATGTAAAGATTTTTCTTCGATAATTGTAAAAGGAAATTAGTATCTTCATAAAAATAATAGAAACACTAAAATAAAAATATGTAGGATTTGATTGATGATAATTGCTAGGAGTTGGATTGGAGAGTCTCATATCAACAAAAGAAAAACAGTGTTTTTATCAAGCGAACCACCGCTATGTGTCTAGTTTTATAAGGGGTCCCTGGTGGCAGATTCCCTTTACTTGTTTTTATTGTAGAAACATTATTTAAAGAGTATAGAAATGTTTGGCAGCACGCACAGCGTAACGTTATCATGTCATTTATACATGATACAAGGACACGTATTTGACCTTTATTCAGGGAATGGAGCCCTATAGAGATATTTGACATACAGTATATATATATATATATAATTAAAACATTAAATATTACACTCTGACCAAAAAAAAAAAACACACCTAGATAGAAATTTTGGATTGCTGCAAAACTCTTGTGTAAATGAATACAACTGTGGTCTGATTAGACACTGGAAGGGCATAAAAGTGCCTCCCCCACTAGGCCACTTTTGGGTAGTGTACCTCTTATTGAGAGATTGTTGACTGCTAGACATGCCTCTACGACACACTCAAAGACATTTTGCTCAGTTGACAGGCTTTGAGAAGAGTTATATCCTCAGACTTAGAAAAGCCGGATGGGGGTTTTGTCAACTTGCTCGCCACCGCCACCTAGGCCATTCTCAACTAGCAGTGGTTATGTGAGTACACAAAGCACATGGTGCACAGACAGACTACAAGTAGAGAGGATCATTTGATCCACCAACAAACATGAGCAGCTCCCACAGTTTTGTTGTTCACTATCCAGGCATAGGTGGCACCTTCATTACATCCCCCATCTCTGGCCAGACTATTGCCATACACTTTGCAGAAGGAAATTTGTTGTCACGGCACCCAATATGTGTCCTGCTATTGACAGTCAGCCAATGTCACCATAGTTTGCATGAGAAACCTGGACTGCTACAGAGAGGAACTATATTGTCTTTAGCAACTAATTAAGGTTCTGTTTGGGAAAAGACGATGTTGAGCCAGATTCAAATACGGAGGCCTCATGGTGAGCACTTCAATCCTGCTTTTGCTGTTGGGTGACACATTGCCCCAACTGCTGGTTTGAAGATCTGGTCAGCCATCACATATGACAGTCAGTCACCCATAGTAATGATATGAGGGACAGTCATGATATGTTCAGGACATCCTGCCACCATATGTGTTTCTTTTTATGGTAGGGCTTCAACTGGCATTTTTCCGCATGAAAATGCTCGAGTGCAAACAGCAAGGATTCTCTATGAATGTCTCCGACAGATGCTCCCAAAGAAGCTTTGGCTTGTAACGTTCCACAGCTCTTGCTCCACCTAACATGGAGAGGGAATGACTGCTGCAGAGAAAACAGTGTGGCAGGTAGAGCAAGCCCTGCGAAACATTACAGAGCAAAGCATGCTGAGTTTGGTTAGAAAACCCAACAGGAAGCTGGGAAAACAGGAAGTTCTGCATGTACGCATCCTGCCAGGATGCAGCGATGCTGAGAAATAAAGAAGAAAAGCACTAGCATTAAAAATAGGTATATACACATGCAGTGTTTCGGATACTTTAGGCTGAGAGTTTAAGATTAAACAAAGGTTATATTTACATGCGGGAGATTTGTTTGAGAAAATTTTAATTCTGCTCCATCTGGATCAGGTTTGTAGAAATCCAAGCTACATTGTAAATTTCTGTAACAAATCTGCCACATGTGAATATACCCTAAGACTTGCACTATAGGAGATGTGCTAGAACTGCAGCAGTAAAAAACAACCCAAATAAAACACTGTGAAACCCTTTATTGAATACACAGTTTTTGAGTGTTTTTATTTTTAACTTACAGCTTAGTTCTCAGGAAGTTTTTATTATATTAACAAACTTAAACACCCACACTGTACCACTGTATGTACATTTGCCTCTACCAAGTACTAACAATAAGGTCTAGTATTTTAAGAATCTTTTGCACATTTACAGCATTAAATACAAAAGTTAAAATGTCCATAGTTTTTTTTTTTTAAACATTATTCTGTGCTGTGAGTTGGTTTAAGTTGGCGGACCCATTGAAATGAATGGGTCTGCATCAGTTCCGCAAAAAATGCAGATCGGATAAGGAGGAAAAATACAGTTGCGTGAATGGGGCTTTACACCGAAGAACTTTCAATACCAAGCCTCAGACACACAGGAGAATTTATCAAAATGAACACCAAGTGAAAAAGGGAAGCTGATGTCAAAAGCAACCATTTGGGAAGAAGCTCTTATTTGGCAATGGTTCTCTGAATGATAAGAGCTGGAATCTGACTTGTGATTGGTTGCAGCAGTCACATGCCCCTGTGTCAGAAAGTCATTGCTGGACCGGGAAGCAGAGAACATCAGGGGGGCCGGGATGAAGATTTGGTATGGGACATGCCTAGCAGGTTCGAGAATCAAGTATTTTCATGTTTTTAAAAGATTCAGATAACTCTTCAGCTGATGGTCGTTTCTTAGGATCATTTGACAGCATTTTGCTGATCTCAAATTTCTGTGGAAACATAAAGATAAATGAGAATAGAAGATACATGGTACAGCTGAAGGTGAAAACTATTGCAGGGAGAAATCCATAATAGATCATTAAAGAATCTGCCTGGTGATTTGAAAAGCCACAGTATGACATACAAGGCCGTCCAGAACCTGTCCCTCCATATATCTGTGTCCTGATCTCCCAGTACCTTCCCATAGCTGATCATCACAAGATCTTCTTCTCTACTCTCCTCTTATCACTTCTTCTCATAATCACCTCCAAGATTTCTCCCATGCGTCCCTCGTATTCTGGAACTCTCTACCCCAACATATCAGACTTTCACCTATAGTGGAATCCTTCAAAAGAAACCTGAAAACCCACCTCTTCAGACAAGTATACAACTTACACTTATCCTGCTGGCAAGGGGTGCACCACCACTGAGGCCAGGTGAGGCGATTGCCTCAGGCAGCACCAGGTAGGGGCAAGAGAGGAGGAGCTGAAGGGCCATGGGCTGAAGGGAAGGGGAAAGGTTAAGAAATTGGCATTGGGGAGGGAGGGACACCATTTCGCTTCAGGCAGCAGAAAGGCTAGGTGCACTCCTGCCTGCTGCCACTATACTGGCGTATGAGCAGGTTTACCCTCACCTACTGTATCTTTCCCCATACCTTGTAGATTGTAAGCCTTCATGAGCAGGTTCCTTTCTCCTTCTGTACCAGTTTGTAACTTGTCTTGTTCATGCTTATTGCTATGCTTTTATACTATGTATGTACACCCCTTGTTATATGTACAGCGCCATGGAATGAATGGTGCTTTAATAATAAATAATACGCTCTCAAATCTGTACATATATTACTGCTGAGTGTGAATTAGCTTTTGTGAGACTGCATTCACATGCACTGGACCATACTTTTTGGCAGATTTTTGGTGCAGAATCCACACAGACAATGTGCAATAAATATACCATTTGTGAATATAGTCTACTAACTACTTGCCTCCATGGGGTGCTGCTCTTCAAATTCTCTAGGAAATTCACCTTTCTGTAAATCGCGCCATAACTTAAAGAAAAAAGTAACATAACATTGTTAGAGCAACAAGATAATCTGCACATAAAACCAACAAAACATTAGCACATAAAGGAGGGTTTACACTGGCCGAAGGACAAGGTGGTTGTTGGGATGCCAGTGGAGGTGAAAGATTGTATTTACATGCAGCAATCCCCTCCACTGTATAGAGATGAGCAATGGCTACTAAAGAGTAAAGATAATTAAGAACCATTGCAGTCTATGGGGCTATTCACATGTTAGTTTTTTTTAAAAGGGGTTGTGCAGCCAGTATTATTGATGACCTATTCTCAGGATAGGTCATCAATATCTGATCGGTGGGGGTCCGACTCCCAGCACCCCTTGCATGATCAGCTGTTTGAGGAGGAGGTGGCACATGTACGAGTGCTACTTCCTCTTCTGAGATGACGTGTAGTGTAATCTTGAAGTCTCAGCTTACTCTGAAGGGGTCTTGGGCCACCTGTCCTAATCCAACAAGATCCTGACACTAACCAGCAGTAGGACATTGTGTGTGTCGTCACTGCAGCTCATACAAGTTTCTGACACTAATGGTATGGTCACACATAGTGGGTCCACTGCAGATCTTATGGAGCTTAAAGTCTAAAACATGCGCCCCAATGCCAGGACCCCTTGTATGGATTATAGTTACCTGCTTTCCGACACCTGCGTCGCTCCTGAACCCCGCACATCAGCAGCAGCATTTCTGCAGGTGATACTAGGGAAGCTGGAGAGATGCAGCGGCAGCCATTCGGGGATCGGGAGTAGGGTAAGTATAATCTATATAAGGGGCCTGGGCATTGGGGGAGGGCATGTTTTAGACTTTGAATAACCCCTTTAAAATCTTCAGTAAGCTGGCTGAAAATTGCCCCCACAAAAACAGCCTAAAATGATGTGATGTTTACACTGCAGGATTTTCTCTGCAGCGTGTGGATAACATTTCTGAAATCTCATCTACAACATTTACACCATGCCACCCTTAGGAATCTGCACATATCCAACATTTATGGCATAGCCTAGCAATATGCCATAAATGTTCAAATGTTGAAACCCCTTTATAGGCCATGGACACCTTCAGGGCAATTTTTTTTATAATTGCATTTCACTCATTTCGGGCTAAAAATCCTTTTTTTCATTTGATCTTTATCAAAACTATTCAGGGTTTTTTTTTTTTTTTTTTTTTTTTTTTGTTTTTTTTAGATACAAGGGTTAAAAAGGCTGCCTGTTTGCAGAGCATCACTTCTCAGCCTAGTGGCTCATGTGAAGCTTTACCTCTGACCTCATAAACTCTCATCAAACTGATAAGGATATGGCGTGTTTATGAGCTCAGGAGATCAGAGATAAGGCTTCACGTGAGCAGCCAGCTGACAGCACTGAACAGTGATGCTCTGCAAACAGATTGATATTTTTTTTAACCCTTGTCATTTAAAAGCAGCTGAATATTTTTAATAAAGACCCAATGAAAAAAATATTTTTTATCCCAAAATGAATAAAATGCAATCAGAAAAAAAATGTCCCCGAAGGTGTCCATAGCTTTAAGGCAGCATGAACTTGCTGACAGTTTCCCTTTATGTATATTTCTTGAATTTCATGGCACATCTATGACTATTTCAAAAATAAACAAAAAACTTACAACCAAGTATTCTGACTTATTTGAAGTTAAGGGTTTCTCATGCTAAAATAACAAATGACCACTTACTATTGCTTTCTCGTGACCAGAGTGAATTATCCACAAAAGTTCAAATAATATTAAACCTAATGGGTATATGTCAACTTCATTTTCATACTGGTTGTTATCTTTCTGTGGAAAAAAAAAATAATAATATATAAAAGACAATTAACAAGACCAGATATACAATCAAAGGGGAGAATTTATCATGAGCGTAATACTGTATGTGAAGTCAATTTTGTCCATTGACATACTTTGAGCCAAATTCATCAAGTGTCACAAGTTCTTTGTTAAACTTGATATATCTTTAAACCTAACACTTTTTTGTCTAGAAATGCTACTCCAGTCTTTTTCACTGCACCCACCTACTGGAGTGACTATGCGACTTAAAAAAGTGATAAATATGGAGTGGAACTAACGCCCACTTCCCCACCCACTTTTCAAAAGTGCAAACATAAGAGTGGTGTAAAAATGCAAAAAGTGTGTTTTTTTGTGTGCAAGTAACCCCCCAAAAGGCAGAAAAGCCTTAGTATACATCTTTTTGACACCAGAGTGCAGGGTAAGATCAATTTCCCTCAAATTCTTTATCTCAATCAGATACTTATAAAGTAAAAATGGTTAGCGTGGATTAACCCGGGTGTTATTTGAACATATTTTATGTTTTGCTCCATTTTTTTTTCAATAAAATAAAACCTTTCACCTGCGTACTTAAAAAGAATCTGTCACCTGGTTTGAGCATATTAAGGTGTTACTACTGCCATGTACAATAAAATACCTTATTTATTGCTGTAGTCTTCATTTTTTGTTTCATTGTTTCCTTAGCGATAAAATCCACTTTTTATGTTATTAAAATGATTGTCCAAGGTGCCCAGAGGGGCGTTATTATCCTAATCTGGAGCCCAGTAACTCTCCCGTACAGTGCCCAGCCCGCCTTCCTTCAGAGCCCAAGCACGCCTCTTCCAGCATAAGTAACTGCCCACACCCGAACTCTTTGCCGCCGCCCCCCTCCGCTATGTGAAATCTCACACAGGCGCAGTACCGCGGACTGCCTGCGCGATGGGCACCATGGACACTCATTTGCATAACATAAAAGATTTTGTGGCTAATGAAACCATGAAACAAAGAATGAAGACTACAGCAAGAAAAAAAAGGTATTTTATTGTACATGGGAGTAGTAACACCTTAATATGCTCAAACCAGGTGACAGATTCCCTTTATGTTTTATTTAACCTCTTTTTCTTAAACATTTCTGCTGGGATTTTAAACTCACAACCATCTATATTAAAAATAAGAATCTTAACCACTAAGCTATAGAGCTCCATGTTAGGCTACATGCACACGATGTATGTGTTTTGCGGTCCGTATACCATCCTTTTTTTTTTTGTGGATCCATTGTAACAATGCCTAAAACAGACAAGAATAGGACATGTTCTATTTTTTTTGTGGGGCTATACAGTGTGTTGAACGCTTTTTCTGCAGACCCATTGAAATGAATGGGTCCGCATCCTATCCGCAAAAAAAAAAAAAAAAAAGACACGGAAACAAACCACATTCATGTGCATGTAGCCTTATACTGCTGTAAATATATTATGGCTAAAACCTCAGTAGTAGTTTCCCATGTATTATGCATTCATATATACTGTATCAGAGTTATCATTTTATTTTATTTTTTGTAATTACATATTTTTTTTGTGCCATACATTTATTTTTTTTACTACAAAAAATATAAAATGATATTTTCGGCTGTATATGAATATCTAATACATGATAAACTACTATGAGTTTTTTTTCCAACAGTTGAGCTCTGTAGTTCAGTGGTTAAGGTCCTTGTCTTTAATGTAAATGGTTTTGAGTTCAAATGCCAGCAGAAACATTTCAAACAATAAGGGCTAAATAAGACTTAAATACACAGTGTGTCCCCAAGCATTGTCAGTAGCACTGACTCATGTTCATAGTACTGACTCCATATATAGAGTTAGCACTGAAGCAGGGGCCCCTTAGAGAATGGGGGCCCTGGGCAATTGCCCAGTTTTCTGTCCCTGGTCTCCAAGCTGCACATCACTCACTGCTGAGTTATATGCTGCTTGTGGGCAGGTGACTGTTGTGGCCAGTGATTGGCCACAGTGGCACTCTTGACTCTGTCTGGATGTGCACAGACCAGAGACTTAAAAGAGGTGGATCAGACCCTCTACACTGAAATGGATTGGCATTGAGAAGATGAGTCAGTGACTTTTTAATTTTAGCATCAGTGCTCAGTGCTCTACTGGCCAAACAGAAAATTTACATAAAACCTAGAATAACCCTTTAAGGTGCCCATACACATAAGAGCAAAGTTAGCTGAGACTCGTCAACTATCTTAAGTGTATGGCTATAGCTCCCGACTATTAGCCTGCTTTACTTGTAACCCTAGAAGATCTACATGTTAATGTTCTTGTTGTCTTGCACCCCTCCCTCTTCTAATAGAAGCCAGGTTTTACCAGTAACATCTTTTAAACAAATTTTCAGTTGACATGTTAAGGATAGCATGTATACACTACTCCCAAAAAGTTTGGGATATTTGTCTTGTGGGTGAAATTTCAGGATGAACCTAAAATGCACTCTAACCTTTACAGGTGAACCTAATGTGACCTTCTCTAAACTTTTGACTGCACATGTCCAACTGTTCAATGTTTCAGTACTTTTTGCACAACTTGCTGTTCTCTAACAAGGAGTATAATAGCAAAATTCTGGTGTTTGATCCATGAATCGCCCAATAAATAGCCACTGAGCTTAGAGTGTCACAGAGTGTTATCAGCAGGTTGCAACAGAGATACAGAGAGATACCATCTCCAGTCTTCTAGCTATGCCAGGAAAATATTACGCCATGTAACACCCCAAGAAAGGACCTCCCACTTTAAACCACTTAGAGTAGAGCTCAGCTCCCGGAGAGCCGCTATTACCTACACATACAAATTCCTTCATATCCCCAATGATTATGACGAGTCCAACCTCTCCATCACTAAATGGCACTTGGATGACCCTAGTCACATGCTCCCTCAAATCAGTTCAACAATCCCTTCATTTCCTCCCGACCGCTAGATACATGGAAAAGCTCCCTAAATTAATCCATAGAGCATCTATCACCCATATAAAACGTTAAAAAATGAGTATCTTCCCCACTTCCGCTTGTTTTAAATGTGGTATTCTTGGGGCAAACTTATATCACTGTACATGGCAATGCTCACAAATACAATGGTTCTGGGTCGAAGTTCACAAATTTACCACCCAACAGCTAAACCCTAACACCCCTTTGGATTCCATGTGGGCATTTTATGGGCTATATAGATAAAACACAACACAATATACCCCAAAATGACCTGAAATGACTACACATTATTACATAATGGTTTCAGCCAAAGCAAAAAAATAAATATTTCAAGTCTGGAAGCAACAGCTCCCCCCTCATTTGGTCTTTTCTCTGAAAAGATATACTGGATTCTGTGGATAGAGGTGGCCCAGCATAAAGAAAGGAAGGTGAAGTCTTTACAGTATGGGGTAAATACATTGCCCGGGTTCCTCCAGAGACTCACTCTAAACTGCACTCATGTTTTTCTTTGACTACATGATATCAGACTCGTATATTGAGTAATGATCCCCAATTTCTGTCTCTTAACCTCTCACCTAAAAGTCCTTTCTGATACCTTTTTATTCTTCTTCGGCCAAAAGTGGGGGATTTGTGCATTACTCCTGTGCCTGCAGATAGCCATCTGAGATCACCCTGATACTGATTGGATGGGGAGGGGGGGGGGGGGGGGGGTGATGCAACAAGATGGGACATTGTTCAGTTAGTTGGTTTTATTGGTTGGAACATTCATTTCTCATATGCTGACTTGTTTGCTTATACTCTCGGTGGGCTAAGGTCGAGTGGGCCACCCAAGCCCTCCACGCAGCAGTCAGCCATTTACATAATGATCTCATGCTCTCAGTATTAACTAATGTAGAAGCATCAGGTTTTTATGCAGCTGACCAATGGTGATGCATTTGATGAGGAACTAGTTTGTGCTGCACTATGGTATTTGGTCCTGGTGGGGTGGTATTTTGTGCTGCACTATGGTATTGCCTACTTTTGCTGTTGCTGCTTCTTATGTTGGCTCTATCTATTTGTGTTGCCCCACCTTCTGTCAATTTTGACCTGCCTACAACATGGGGCCACTTTTAGTTTAGTTTTTTTCAGGGCCACTTTAAAGGGGTTGTCCGGGTTCAGAGCTGAACCCAGACATATCCCCATTTTCACCCAGGCAGCCCCACTGACTTGAGCATGGGAGCAGTTCATGCGCCGATACTCTCCTTTGCCCTGCACTAAATCACGCAGGGCAAAGGCATTTTTGGGAGTTTCTGTAACAAACCGGGCTCTCCTTAGGGCTGCCAGGCGGAGGCTTCCGCCCAGCAGTGAGCCCGGTGATGTCACCGGCACTGATGGGTGGGCGTTAGCGCTGCCCTAGCCTGTAAAACGCCTAGGGCAGCGCTAAAGCCCACCCATCACAGCCGGTGGCGTAACCGAACACGATGCCTCCGCCCGGCAGTGTGTTATTGTAAATAAAAGAGCCCTTGCCCTGCGCGATCCAGAGTCAACCCCTTTAAGTTCCCAGTCTGTCTCTGAAGAGCCCATAGCGAGTTATGTAATCACAGTGGAGACCGCAGAATCAGTGGTGCAATAGAAGGGTAAGAACTGACAGAGAATTTAGATAAAGCCTTGAAAACCCCTTTAATTTTATGTCCCTATTCCCTGAGAATTCCTCCAAGTATTTCAATAATACAGGTCTGAGATTAAATCGGCTTTTTATATATATATATATATATATATATATATATATACACACACACACACACACACACGAAGAAAAATGGCGGCACTGGCTCAAAGAAAGAGGTACGGGTGCACGTCCCAAGGGGAATGGACTTATTACCCTAATAAATGGATCCAGAAAAAAGAGCGGCACTCCGATAGGTAAAAGCAAGTGAACCCTTTATTCACCCAGGTGGTGCAACGTTTCGGCTTGAAGAAGGCTCATGTTTGGAGCCGAAATGTTGCACCACCTGGGTGAATAAAGGGCTCACTTGCTTTTACCTATCGGAGTGCCGCTCTTTTTTCTGGATCTATACACACATTTATATATATATATATATAAGAGAATAATCAAACAATATTTAAGCAATTATTTTTTTTACTGAAAAACTGATAATTTGTTTAACCTTCTCAACATGTGAAAAAATAATGAAAATAATGCTGATATATAACTACATCCCAAATCAGAAGAAAAATAGCTTTGCAATACAAAGAAAATATTCACCTGTTCTGGAGCCATATAGGTTAGAGTACCAGTTCCACGGGTTCGCTCAAGTGCTTTCTCCTCTTCCTCACCAGTCATTCGAGTCACCAGGCCAAAATCTCCTATTTTCACTATCATGTCTTTAGTAAATAATATATTTCCAGGCTGTAACACAAGTGTTATCATTAGTTCTGTGAAGGGACCCCAACATGTACCATTTAAAGAGAGTCTGTCACCTCCATATGGCCATTTAGTGCTTACATGGCTCTGTAGCACACCTATACAGGATTGTAACGGTACCTTTGTTCTTCTCTTTAGACTTGCACTAGCAGGAAAAACAACATTTAATTCATATTCAAATGAGCACTCGCAAGTGCCCAGGGGCGGCGTTCAGTGTGTAGGTGCCCAGGGGCGGCGTTCAGTGTGTAGGTGCCCAGGGGCGGCGTTCAGTGTGTAGGTGCCCAGGGGCGGCGTTCAGTGTGTAGGTGCCCAGGCTGCTCTGCCTTCTTTTCACTTTACTCCTCCCCAGCCTCTGCCTTTGCCCGCCCTCCAGGTCCGGACCTATCGATGAGGCAAGAGACTTATAGGGCGGGCAAAGGCAGAGGCTGGGGAGGAGTAAAGTGAGAAGCAGGCAGAGCAGCCTGGGCACCTACACACTGAACGCCGCCCCTGGGCACTTGCGAGTGCTCATTTGCATATGAATTAAACTTTGTTTTCCTGCTGGTGCAAGTCTAAAGAGAAGAACAAAGGTACTGTTACAATCCTGTATAGGTGTGCTACAGAGCCATGTAAGCGCTGTATATGGCCATATGGAGCTGACAGACTCCCTTTGAACATTTTCTGTTAATCTGCACCCCCGTTTTACCCTTGCAAGTAAATGGAAAGCTTCATTCAGACAAAGAATAAAGGTATACTTTCTCTATCGTTAAAGGCTATGTACACCTTTAGGGGCATTTTATTTTTAAATTATGGCATTGTACTCATTTTGAGCCAGGACTGGTGCAAGGATTTTTGCCACCCTAGGCAAAAGCTAATTTTGCTGCCCCCCTTGTGGGTTTCAATGCGGATTCTCTGCACATGAATCCTGAATGTGTGCATGTGCACCAATCTGTGGTATGTCATTCCAAGCTCTTACAACTCGGACCTGTAGTTCAGCCAAGGTGGTTGTTGACCACTGTGCATGGGAGATCCGTTGACTCAGCAAGTCCCAGACATTCTCGATGGGGGAGAGATCTGGTGAACAAATGGCCAGAGGAAATGCTATATACTCTGAAGAGCATGTTGCGTGGGTGAGCGTTGGAGCACCAACTCCTGAGTCAAATAAGGCAGTAGGACATACCAAAAAGGCTGTTCAATGTTCCCTCCACAAATACCAGACAGGAACAGGCATGGTAGCTAATGACACCCCAGACCATGACACCTGATGTTGGTCCTGTGTGTCTCCGTACTATACACGATAGCAGTAGGCACTCTCCAGCCCTTACATTACATTTAACATTAAAGGAGCTTTCAAAAGCTATGGATTAAGATCAACCAAAAGGTCACCCTTTATTAGCCCAAACTGGCTGAAGAAAAAAATTCTATATTTCTATTATCTATATTATTTATTGTTGTTATTATTATTATTATTTATATATAATAAAATATAGCTTCTTCCCCTAGGATAATAAATATTCAAGGAGATAGCCACCAAAATCATTTGACGTGTCATATTTTAATGTCACTTTATTACTAGTGTTGTAGATAGATACGTCCAAATATAGACGTCTCTGATCAGTGGCAAACGGGTTTAGGGGCTCTGAAAATGGCCAAGTCCTTTTGGGTCAGATATTTTCTTTCTAAAGCCCCTATCCAGACCTACGGATCTCCCTAATAACAGACAACAAACAAACCCTGTGTAGCCTGAGTCTTTACACTAACGTACATTTGGTAGGATAGCAAGGCTTGTTTATTGACTTTTACCATGGAGACACATTCTAAATATCAAAAAGGTTGAAGTAAGGCTACTTTCCCATGGGCAGCATGTATTCCTGCTGGCTTTTCCGGAAGAGAACAGCCTGTCGGATGCAAATGAAGTGCCTACCAGCCCCATTTAGTACAAGGGGGTCCGGCGGAGATCCAGTCGCATCACGAAAAAAAAGCTAAGAATCGGCTGGACACAAATCGATGCACGCTTCTGTTAGTAACCTGGCCAATTCCCAGCATTTTCTGCCAGATTAGGTGGCCAGATTGCATGCTGCAGATGTGAAAGTAGCCTAAAGGCTAGGGCTACACTGGGACAGTTGTCGCGCCACTTCTTGTCGCTCAAAAGTCAGGCGACAATCTTTATAAGGACTGTGATTATAAAAATTGTCGCGCGACTTTTGAGCGACATCCTTGTCGTGCAACACATGTTGTAGTGTAGTTGTACCCTATGTGTCGCGCGACTAATTGTCGCTCGACACATGTCGCAGTGTAGCCCTAGCCTAAAAGAAGCGACATCTCAATTTCTCATCCTGCTTACATTTTTTAGAATCAACAAAATGGGTATGAAAAACACATATTTTAGTCTTACAAACATCATTTGGATATGTTGTATAAATTAAACTCACCTTCAAGTCCCTGTGGATAAATTTTTGGGAATGGATGTATTTTACTCCTTCGACTACCTGACGAAAAATGGGAAAAATCTCTAACTTTTTAACTTTGTTCTTCAAGTTCCTCTCCTTAATCCATTTTTTTAAGCTCCCATTTTCACACAGTTCCATTTGAATATAAAGGCAAGTCCCGGTTCTTCTACTAAAGTCACTGCAACACACCAAAAGCAAAAGTTTGTAGAGGTTGTATTGTAGATGTAAATGTGTTTGTGTGCAGATTTGCTAATCCTAATAGAGTGCAAACTTGACAGTTTTACAATGCACCAGATTTTGATGCTGGATGACAACTCTAGCGCACCTTTGGCTTACTTTAAGACCAAACTTTGTGTCAGACTTTTGGAACGAAATGTATCTTAAACCACACCCCTTTACCATGAAACCATGCCCTTCAGTGGACGAGATACAATGGATTATTCCTTTCTTCACAAAATTGCACCAAAAATTGTCCAAAAACCACCAAAACAAAAGTGTTAAAAATTCTATTTACTCCCAATTTTACATATAAAGATAAACCATAGAAAAGTAAATATACAGTATTTGGTATCACTGCGTCCAAAAATGCCCAAACTATTAAAATATGAAAGCACATTTAACATTGAAATTGCAACACCAAGAAGGAAAAGTCGTGGAATTATGGAAATCACAGAATTAATAGACATGTTAATGATATGCAAATTATAAAAATTGGAGACAAAATATTCAAAACATCTTTATTTAGTCAGTATCAAGTATGAGTGCCACACAGAAATACACTTTTACATGCCTTGATATGCTACCAGTGAGCTTATTAATGCTTGTCTGAGGATTGTTCTGCCACGCTGAATGCATTTGGGCACGCAAATCATCAAGATCCACTGCTGGCAGCTCTCTTTGCAATTGCCGACAAATTACATCTAAGATGTGCTCAATGGAAGACAAGTCTGGAGATGCTGCCGGACATGCTAGCACATTTAGGCCACACAGGCTGCTCACAGTAGCATAAGCAACATGCGGACCGGCATTGTCCTGTTAAAAAATGGCTTCTGGGCCATACCACTTTTCCACTACCAAGCTGTTAGTGTACCTGAAATGAAGACGAGAGGAGTCCAGCTATCGTACAATATGCCCCCTCACCCCATATTCCTGAGAGTTGGACCGGTGTGATGGACCCTTTGCGAAGCCCTCTTCGAGGTGTTGCCCACATGGTCTCCAGACCAATCTCTGGCTATCATTGCATCAAGACAAAAGCAGGACTCATCGCTAAAGAGGTTAGACCTCAATCTAGTCTCCATTGTCATCTTGCGGTGCCCCATGATAGCTTTTGAGAGTGGTGGTATGAGGTCAGTGGAACACCTGTAGCTGGACATCTGGCATGTAGCCAAATGTTATGCAGATGCCTTCTTTTTAAGGTTTCATGTAGCTAAAAAAAAACTTTGCTTTCAATCTGGCTTTTGTGCCCCTCCCATATGACAGATTGGAGCTAAATACTTGAAAGTTTGATGATCTGCAGATCTTAGTGACACCTGCAACTTCCTCATTTTGCACAACTTTATGGCTTGTCCTTCTTGGTGTTGAAATTTCAATTTAGAAGAGTGTATTTATCCCACACAGTGACCATCATAATGGAAAACATTTTTGGTCACTTTGGAAAAAATAAAAAAAGTGATCTAAAATTGTATGCAAAAAAAGCAAATGGGAACGTTCGAGTGTATAGGAGCTGCCCCAGCACAGCTATCACACAGTAGACAGAATATGCTACTTCCAGCTCTGTCTACTATCAGGGTACGGCTACATGTTCAGGTTTATTAATGCAGTCCTGGAAGCCAAAATCAGCCATGGATCATAAAAGGAAAATATAAATGTAACGGTCACGTCCACACACACACAGGGGGAAGGATAGTAACTACTGTGCTCCACCCTCACCCCTGGCCCTGCCTACTTGCCTCACGAGTTCTGATGACAGGGGACAACTGGACGACAGTCCCTTACTTAGGATATGTGCAGGGAAGACAGACAAGACAAAATACGGAACGTGAACGGACCGGGTCAGAACCAAGAGAGCTACGCAGTACAAAGGGTTAAGCAAAGAATGGTCAGGAGAAGCCGGGGTCAAATACCAGGAGAGTAGAGAAGTACCAGAGGAGTCCGCAAAGATTAGTCAGGTGGGAGCCGAGGTCACAATACCCGGATGGATGCGCAGTACAGGAGGAGCAGGCAAAGGATCATCAGGGAACAGGATCAGGTGAGCATTCAGTAGTCCAACAAATAGCCAGGAACCTAGAATTAACAGAAAACCTGTGGCCAGCAGGGTGCCTGTATTTATAGTGGGGAGTGAGGGTCATGTGACGTGGCCAGCGTCACATGACCGACAGACCGACCAGTCGAGCACCGAGTGATCAGCTCGGCGCTCTAGGCAGACCTAGGAGCAGGGAGCCTCCCAGCTAGCAAAGCCGCCCTGGGAATGAGGTCAAACACAGATCCTCGCTCCCGAAGCTGAGCAGCAGGTCTGCGGCTGATGGGAGACCGAGTGCGCCTTCGGCACCCCGTTACAATAAAGGACAGATACAACTTTATCTCTTTTTTGAATTCTGTCCTGGTTTTGCTTCCAAACCTGTGTCAAGAAACCTGAACATGTGGCCATACCCTTATGTTTCTGATGCCAGCAGCAGCTGCTGCACACAGCCATTTGGTGGTGGTGCCGGTTGTCAGACCCCCACCAATTCAGTGGATCACCAATATCTAAAAGGTGGAAATTTTTTCCTTCCTTTTTTCCTTCATTTGAAAATGAAGTCATTACGTGATAAAAGTTGAACATCTTGCATTAAAATGCATTGCTCTTCTGCTGCAGATACATTGAGACTAGGGCTCCATGCCAAATACTTGTCATCTGCAAATTGTTTGAAAATCATGCAAAATCAAGAGATTTTAGTGCAAATCTCAGGAAACCATGTGTCGCTGTGAGGTACTAGCACAAACTGCAACTGCATGGATTCCTACTGATGCTTCGTCGAGCAACAAACGTTTGTCTTAGTGTAGCCCTGGTGTTTACTGCTTGAAGTTCATAGTGTTTAAGTACAGTAAGTAAAAATAAACTTTTTTAGGAAAACAAAACAAAACCAGACAATTTTCTTAACCACATTATTACCTTGAAGTACTCATGCTCTCACTGCTGTCAGGAAATTCAGTCGAGGAGCCCAACCAGGCATTGTAATAACGGACAATGTGTTGATGCTCAAGGCTGGCTAAGGCTTTTACTTCACTTAGAACTTTACTAGATAAAAATAAATGGGTATCGTGATGGCAATAATCATTACTGCTTAACAGAAATGTTAAATGGGGTTTAAATAATTTTTAAAAATTCTCCTACAATCAGTAGTACCTATGAAGAAATCTATACTGCCCTGCTCCCCACTGCTCAATTCTAGCTCCATGGCTCCTTTGGCTCTTCACTGCATTTCTAATCCCTGTCTGTTAACTTCCTGAATGGATGTGTTCACATTCCCATTCCCAACAACATCGGTGACTTGTGACCCAGCAGTGATGTGCCACTTGGGACACGTCACAGCTGAAGCCATTCACTGGCTGCAGCAGCGCATGTAACCCTATCCGTGTAGGAAATTGACAGATGGGGACTGGACGACCACTGAAGACAGCCCTGGAGTCATGGAGGCATAACAGAGTGGCAGGGAGCATGTAAGCATAGATTTCTTCACATGTACGGCTAGAATAAAGAATAAAAAACAAACAAAAAACTTCTGTATGTTTAATTGATGAGCGAATTCTAACAAATCAACTAGTTTCAAGATGCCCCCGCCTCCTTCCTCATGTGCTGCTGTTACTGGAAGAGGAGAACATGTGCAGCGCGGCAAAAGAGGGGAAAAGAGGAGGGGACGGCATCTTCTTAGACCTACCTCCCCAGCCAAAGTGTTTAAGTGGTGTCCGAGATCCCCAAGGGCCAAGCCAAGTAATTGTAAGTTTTAATGTGGAATATGTTTATTTTATACACATATGGCCTACACTGTGCCACACAATATACTGTATACTGCTACACTGTGCCACACAATATACTGTATACCTCTACACTGTGTAGGGGTTATACTGTATATTGTACAGCATGGCGCAGGGGTTATATTGTCCGGCATGGTGTAACCTCCATACATTTACTGTACAGTATACATTCTAATCCCTGCACCATGCTGTATAATATACATTATAATCCCTGTACCATGCTATATAATATACATTCTAATCCCTCTAACATGCTGTATAATATACATTATAATCCCTGCACCATGCTGTATAATATACATTAAAATCCCTGCACCATGCCATTCAATATACAGTATAACACCTACACTGTGGGGTTATGCTGTATATTGTACGGCATGGTGTATGGATTATACTGTATATTACACAGCATGGTGCAGGGATTATAATATATTGTACAGGATGGTGCAGGGGTTACACTGTATACTCTCTGACGTGACAATTATCTTAGGTTTTCCTATCGCCCACCTTTGATGGCGCTGTGCCAAGCTCTGAGCCAACCCCGCTCAGCAGCTGCCAAGGCTTAGAGGGACCACTGGTGGTGTGGGCATCTCATAGAAGATGACCAGTATTATACTGGAACTGTGACAAGAAATCTGGATAAAGGGGTGGTCAAAGTGGTAGTTCTTGAGTGAGCTTTCACTGTATCACTTATTAGACTATTCATATTTTTATACAAGGCTATAAGGCTCCATTCACACATCCGCAATTCCGTTCCGCATTTTGCATGATGTGCGGCCCCGATCCAGAAAAAAATAGAACATGCCCTATTCTTGTCCGATATTGCGGACAAGAATAGGCATATTCTATTACTGCCGGCGATGTGCGGAACGCACATTGCCAGTGTCTGTGTTTTGTGGATCCGCAAAACATGCTATGGATGTGTGAATAGACACTAACTTGATCTTTTTAATACTGCATGATACTTACTTGTCCCGCACTTGTACTATTTTCACAGCATAGAATTTCTCTTCGATGAGTTTCCTGGCTTTTACCACTTGTCCAAACGCTCCTTTATCAAGTTTTGTGATGCTGTCAAAAGCTTCCATTGGATCCACAAGACTTAAACAACAAATACTTCTTGGTTACAATGGACTTATATTTGTACAGTTAAACGTACTGGTCAGCTCTTTGCCAAAATCAAATTAAAGGTGTTTTCTGGGACTTCCATCCACTCTGTGCCGAGGTACTGTAGCTCAGCTCCCATTAAAATGAGTGGTGGCAGTACAATGACAGAGCCCTCCATCCACTGTATAGTTTCCAGCACTGGCAGCGCACGGGTATATTTCATCTATTTCATTTATTGTTTGTGTGTTGTTAAAAGATATCGACAGTATCAACTATAACAGTGACCTCTACAGTACCCTGTCCCTTAACAGTGACCTCCACAGCCCCCCACCCCTTAACACTGACCCCCCCCCCCCCACAGTGCCACAACTCCTTAAATTGGGACCTCCGCAGCAGCTCACTCCCTAAAATTTGACCTTCACAGCAGCCTATCCCTTTAACAGTGAGTTACACAGCACCACACCCCCTTGACAGTGACCTCTACAGGGGATCGCCCCCTTAACAGTGACCTCTACAGCCCCCACCCCTTAACACTGACCATAGGCTACAGTCCCGTTAACTGTGACCTCCACCATTCCCAGCCCCCTTAACAGAGACCTCAACAGTGACTGCCCCTTTAACAGTGACTGCCACAGTACCAGGGCCGTCTTTAATATTGATTGGACCCTGGGCAAAAATTTACTTGGGCCCCCTGGATCCCGCCTTCCCACACCTTAGCAGGCAATCACGCCCTCCACCACAACACACACACAAAAAATCCACACATCTGGTAGAGTCCAGTGAATGACTGTAAATACTTCCAGTTCTGAAGACTCCAGCGGCTCAGGATCAGTGTTCTGGGCTGGAAGTGGGCACCGCTCTGCAGGAAGGAGACCAGGGCTCGGCTCACCCTAGCGTTACAGTGCACCCCAGCACCCCGCAGTATGCAGTATAGCACCCTATAGTATACAGCACCACACAGTATGCAGTATAGCACCCTATAGTATACAGCAACCCACAGTATATAGTAGAGCAGTATAGCAGCCCACAGTATACAGCACCTCACGGTATACAACACCTCACTGTATACAGCACCCCAAACTATACACGATACAGCCCCCCACACTATACAGTACAGCAGTATAGCACGCCCCCCCCCCCCCACACTATACAGGCCCCCCACAGTATACAGCCCACCACACAGTATACAGGCCCCCACACAGTATACAGGCCACCCCACCCCAACCCAACACCCGGGGCAGTAGCTAGCAGGGCTCAAGAGGCAGCTGCCTTGGGCCCCCCAGGAGCAACTGGGCCCAGGGCAGCTGCCCCTTTTGCCCCTTGGTAAAGACGGCCCTGCACAGTACCCCGCTCCATTAACAGTGACCTCACAGTTCCCCGCTGCCTTCACAGTGACTTCACAGTACTCCACTGCCCCTTTAACAGTGACCTCCTCAGTACCCACCCCTTTAACAGTGACCTGCACAGCGGCCTGCCTCCTTAACAGTAACATCCACAGCGCCCTCCCCTTTAACAGTGACCTCTGCAGTACCCCATCTCCCTAACAGTGATTTCCACAACACCCCGCCCCCTTAAAGGGAATCTGTCACCTAGTTTGAGCATATTAAACTGTTAACATTGCAATGTTCAATAAAGTACCTTCATTCCAGCATGGGTCTTCTTTCTTTTATTCATGTTGTCATTTAGATAAAAGATTTTTCAGATAT
Organism: Bufo gargarizans; assembly: GCF_014858855.1. NCBI lineage: Eukaryota > Metazoa > Chordata > Amphibia > Anura > Bufonidae > Bufo > Bufo gargarizans. The sequence goes on along the minus strand of NC_058083.1, from coordinate 390,070,606 downwards.
GCTAATGAACCTTCAAGGTGCCCAGAGGGGCGTTATTCCCAGTAACGCCCCCCCCCCTGCAGTGCCCAGCCGGCCTTTATTTCAAGCCCAGCACGCCTCCTCATAAATAAATTTCCTCCCACAGCCGGACTGAACGGCGCTGCCCCCTCCGCTACGTCATATAATTTATTCAACAGACGAACCGTGCTTCATACTTTCTTGCCCATCAACTCTCGTGCACCCGCAGTATCGCCAACTGCCTGCGCATGTCCGATCCTATGGCTCCTGAGGGCAACAGCCTCAATAGTGTCACTGGGCATGCGCAGAGCCCAGTGACGTAATCAGAGCGCCCCTCTGGGCTCCTTGAAGGTTCATTAGCATATCTGAAAAATAGCTTTTTGATCTAAATGACAACATGAATAAAAGAAAGAAGACCCTTGCTGGAATGAAGGTACGGTAGTTTATTGAATATTGCAATGGTAACAGTTGAATATGCTCAAACTAAGTGACAGATTCCCTTTAACAGTGGCCTCTACAGCAATCTGCCCCTTAACACTGACCTCCATAGTGGACCGTCCCCTTAACTGTGACCTCCACAGCAGCCTGCCCCTAGGGTGGCCAGAGGTCTGGTTTTAGGCCGGACAGTCGGGCTTTCAGACGCAGGGCCTGGACAGACACAGGGATGTTCTTTTGAACAGCTCACTCTCAGACAGCAGCACTGTGCTGTCTGAGCGTGAGCTGCAGGGAGAAAGTCACTCTTCCTCCCACCTGTGCAGCTGACAGAAGTTGGTTTTTACCTTCATTTTTTCAATCCCCATCGGCTGCAGAGTGGGAGGGGGCATGACCTAATCGTTAGGGGGTGTAGCTTAGCTGGCCCTGGGGGGTGGGGTTTTTAAGTCTATCTTTTGAGGGTGGCCTTAATGGCTACCCTACTTCCCCCTTAACTGTGATATGCACAGCACTCCACTCCCTTAACAGTGTTATCCACAGCGCCTTGCCCCTTTCAAAGCTGACCTACAGCAGTGAAGAAAAATGCATGGGTTGTTATGGAAACCTGGTGTAAAACTGTGTGTATGTGGAGACTAAGAGCCTGCGAGTTTCTATTGGCTGATAAGGGACATGTGACTGTGTGTATGACAGGCTTCTATTGGCTAATGCATTTTTGGGAATATCTCGGGAACGGTACGTGCTAGAGTCCTGACACCCGATCTAACACCTTCCCGGACACCTGATGTACCTGTGTGCCAAATTTTGTGACTGTAAATGCGACGGTGTGGATTCATTTAGCGGACATAAACACATACACACACATACACTCCGCTTTATATATTAGATTAAAGTGTTCTATTGTACTCTGCTGACATCTACTGGACATTTCTCCAAACTACCACGTTCATACAATATATTAGGTCAAAACTAATTGCGGCACTTCTCGTGTCTGTATACACATTGGAAACAGGGGGGTCATTTATCAAACTGGTGTAAAGTAGAACTGGCTTAGTTGCCCATAGCAACCAATCAGATTCCACCTTTCATTTTAGACAGCTCGTTTAGAATATGAAAGGAGGAATTTGATTGGTTGCTATGGGCAACTATGCAAGTTCTACTTTACACCAGTTTGATATGCCATCGTAATATAATCAGATAATTGGTGCAATGTATGCACTTTGAAGAAAAGTCCCTCCGCCAATATTACCCTCTAATCATATCAGTAACACATTTCCTCTGTGGCCTTTTCTGATTTTAGGAATTCTATGTTCTATCAAATTGCATCAGCTATTTATTACTCCATGCCCATCCCCTGGGAAAGCTGTGTAGCAGTATGTTTTTGTGCACCTGCCTCATCCATATTAATTACTATTTTATATAATTTAAATCTCTCATATATAAAAAAAAGAGTTTCTGTCTGTCCCGACGTCTGTCTGTCATGTCGCAGTCGCAGCGCAAAACCATAGCCTATCATTATAAAAATTGTTGCGAATAAATTTTGCGCGATGTCATCATATAGCTCTAGCCTTAAAGAGGCAGGGCGCTGTGGAGGTCACTGTTAAAGGGGCGTTCACTGTGGATGTTATTGTTAAGGAAGCAGGCCACTGTGGAGGTCAATGTTAAAGGGGATGGGCACTGTGGAGGTCACTGTTAAGGGGGCAGGGGCACTATTAAAGGTGAGCTGCTATGAAGGTCACTGTTAAAGGGGCGGGCACTGTGGAGTTCACTGTTAAAGGGATTTCACTGTGAAGGTCACTGTTAAGGGGGCAGGCCGCTGTGGAGGTCACTGTTAAAGGGGCGAGCACTGTGGAGGTCACTGTCAAAGGGGCGTTTACCGTGGATGTTACTGTTAAGGGAGCAGGCTGCTGTGGAGGTCACTGTTAAAGGGGTGGGCACTGAGGAGGACACTGTAAAAGGGGCAGGGGCCAATATTAAAAGGGCAGCTGCTGTGGAGGTCACTGTTAAAGGAGCGTTCACTGTGAAGTTCACTGTTAAAGGGGAGTTTACTGTGGAGGTCACTGTCAAAGGGGTGGGCGCTGAGGAGGACACTGTAAAAGGGGCAGGGGCCACTATTAAAAGGGCATCTGCTGTGGAGGTCAATGTTAAAGGGGCAGGCACTGTGGAGGTCACTGTTAAGGGGGCAGGGGCACTATTAAAAGGGCATCTGCTGTGGAGGTCAATGTTAAAGGGGCAGGCACTGTGGACGTCACTGTTAAGGGGGCAGGCTGCTGTGGAGGTCACTGTTAAAGGGGCGGGCGCTGAGGAGGACACTGTAAAGGGGGCAGAGGCCTCTTTTAAAAGGGCAGCTGCTATGAAGGTCACTGTTAAAGGGGCAGGCACTGTGGAGGTCACTGTTAAAGGGGAGTTCACTGTGGAGGTCACTGTCAAAGGGGCTTTCACTGTGGATGTTACTGTTAAGGGGCAGGCTGCTGTGGAGGTCACTGTTAAAGGGGAGTTCACTGTGGAGGTCACTGTCAAAGGGGCTTTCACTGTGGATGTTACTGTTAAGGGGCAGGCTGCTGTGGAGGTCACTGTTAAAGGGGTGGGCGCTGAGGAGGATACTGTAAAAGGGGCAGGGGCCACTATTAAAAGGGCAGCTGCTGTGGAGGTCACTGTTAAAGGGGCAGGCACTGTGGAGGTCACTGTTAAAGGAGCGTTCACTGTGGAGGTCACTGATAAGGGGGCAGGCTGCTGTGGAGGTCACTGTTAAGGGGGCGGGTACTGTGGAGGTCACTGTTAAAGGGGTGGCCACTATGATGGTCACTGTTAAAGGGGTGGTCAATGTTAAAGGGGCAGGCACTGTGAAAGTCACTGTTAAAGGGGCAGGTACTGTGGAGGTCAATGTTAAAGGGACGGGCACTGTGGAGGTCACTGTTAAAGGGGCGGGCACTGTGGAGATCACTGTTAAAGGGACGGGCACTGTGGAGATCACTGTTAAAGGGCCGGGTACTGTAGAGGTCACTGTTATAGGGGATATTGCTGATATCTTTTTACGACACACGTAAACATGAAATGAAATAGATTAAATATACCCGTGCAAAGCTGGGTCCTTCTGCTAGTCTCTTATATACATAAAAATTAGTGTCTGTCTGTCTGTCTGTCTGACTGTCTGTCTGTTCTTTATGCGCGACCAAATGACTAAACTGATCTTCACCAAATTTGGCACACAGGTACATCAGTTGCCCGGGAAGGTTTTAGACCGAGTCTCAGCTTTCTAGAACGTAATGTTCCTGAGATATTCCCAAAAAATCACCTGCATTAGCCAATACAAGCCTGCAAGTCTTTCTCTTCAAATGCCTACTGCCATACACACGGTCACATGTCCCTTATCAGCCAATAGAAGCTTGCAGGCTCTTAGTCTTCACATACACACAGTTTTACTCCAGGTTTCCATAACAACTCAGCCATTTTTCTTCACTGCTGTAGGTCAGCTTTAGGCAAGGGCTACACAACGAAAATAAGTCGCATGACACATAGGGCACAACTACACTGCTACATGCATCCATCTTGGATGGATTTTTTGCGACTATCGTGTTGCAGTCGCAGCATGTCACAGTGCGACACCATAGCCTATCATTATAAAAATTGTTGCGCCACATTGGTACGACTAAATGTCGTGTGACACATGTCATCATGTAGCCCTAGCCTTAAAGGGGCGGGCACTGTGAAGGTCACTGTTAAGGGGGCAGGGGCACTATTAAAGGAGCAGTTGCTGTGGAGGTCACTGTTTAAGGGGCAGGCACTGTGGAGGTCACTGTTAAAGGGTCGTTCACCGTGGATGTTACTGTTAAGGGGGCAGGCTGCTGTGGGGGGGTCACTGTCAAAAGGGCAGGCACTGTTGATGTCACTGTTAAGGGAGCAGGGGCCACTATTAAAGGGGCAGTTGCTGTGAAGGTCACTGTTAAGTCAGAAGGGTACTATGAGCGGGGTACTCTGGAGGTCACTGTAAAGGGAATGGGGTACTGTGCCAGTCACTGCTAAAAGGAAGGGTGCTTTGGAGGTCTCTGTTAAGGGGGCAGGGAAAAGTGGAGGTCACAGATAAGGGGAAGGTCCCCTATTGAGGTCAGTGTTATGGAGCGGCGTGCTGTATAGGTCACTGTTAAGGGGACGGGCCCCTTAGGAGGTCAATGTCAAGGGAGTGGGGTGCTGTGAAACTCACTGTTAAAGGGGCAGGCTGCTGTGAAGGTCAAAGTTAAGGGGATGGGCTGCTGTGGATGTCCCATTTTAATGAGGCGGGACACTGAGTGGTCAGTGTTAAGGGGTGAGGGGCTGTGGCGTTTACTGTCAAGGGGGTGGGGTACTGTAGAGGTCACTGTTATGGGGGATACTGTCGATATCTTTTAATGACGCACACAAACACTAAACGAAATAGATGAAATATACCCGTGTGAAGCCGGGTCCTTCTGCTAGTATTTTATATATCCCTTCCATCATGCTATGTAAAATAAAGGGGTATGTTGAGTCTTCTATACTGATGACCTATCCTTAGGATAGGTCAGACTCATCAATATTTGATTAGGGGTCCGACTCCCAGAACCCCCGCCAATCAGCTCTTGGAGGTCGCAGTCCTTCAGTGAGTTCCACAGTCTCCTCCTAGGCAACTGATGTCATGTTCATTGGTCACATGGAGCAGCTCAGTCCCTTTCACATGAATGGCCCTGAGCTGCAATAAGCAAGCACAGCTGTTATACATTGGATGGCGCTCTGCTTGGTAAGCTGTGAAGAGGCCACAATAGGCGGGATGCCAGAAGTAAGACCTACACAGATCAGATATTAATGACCTACCTTGAGAAAAGGCCATGAATTTAGAAGACTCCTTTTATTATACCTGCAGTTAATAGTAAAGCACATGAACCTGAAAGTCTTCCTTGGATTTTAGGTTTTATAAAACCTAATGTAGAAGGTTGAAGGGAATTTCAAACCAGTTTGCCAACGTTTTCACCCTCACCTTTGAGACACGTCCAGCCCACTTGTGCATATATGACAATCATATCATTTCTCTTTTTTAGACTAGTATATGTTCTATGACATCTTGTGACCTTTGACTTTCCACTAATTTCTCTTTTAAAACTGTATGTCTGTATCCATGCTGCATTATGTCAAATGCACTTGGGAAAGATCAGTATGATCTCAAATTGTTTCTCGAAACGCTAACCAGTGACGATCAGCTCCTTGGATGACAGTACTGGGTGAAAGATTCTAATTTTCTGTAGAAGCAAAGTAGCGGGTCCAGCACTCGGGACCATAGATTTTTTTATTTCACATATCTTTTTTTTTAAAAGTTCAAAATGACACACAGCAGGACATCTCCCCACACCAGTCTGCTGTGTGCCATTTTGAACTTTAAAAAAAAAAAGATCTTGGAAATGAAAAATCTATGGTCCCGAGTGCTGGACCAGCTACTTTGTTTCTCCTAAGAATCCGTGCGCGAGGACTAACAAAGGTGGTGAGCTGCTTGAATTTATTTTTATGTGTCTAGTTTTCTGTATCTGTTGTATCCTTGGGAGGACAGCCATGCATACCACTCAGGACTTAAAGATTCTGTCTGTAGAGTCTGACCCCCTAAAAGACTGTGACCCAAGGAGTCTATTAGTATTAAAAGACAAAAGCAGGTTTTACACAGGTTTACACACTGCATACAGCGGCACACCTACCATAGAGATAGACCATGCAACTGCTATGTGGCCCAGGAGAAGGAGGACCAGCATTGAACTAAGACTCCTTCTCTTGATATAGTCACTGCATTTTCCATCAGCTGCCACTAGAAGGAGCTCAGTGCAGAGAAATTATTTATAGCTTCATTAAAATCAATGGTAACTGCATAAGTGCCTATGTACTGAGCTCCCCCTAGTGGTGGTTACAGGCACACCCGTTTTATAATACACTGTTATGAGAAGCAAGACATTTATCAGGGTTGTCTTGTCAAGATACAATCTGGTGTTTAAGATGAGCACCATATTTTTGAGGTGTTTGAGGTGGAGGGCAACCTTTTTTTTTTTTATTCCACAATTTTTTAAACTGTCTTCCACTTAATAAAAAGATCATAAAATGTCATCCGAAATGTGGGGAGTCGCGCTTTGCATTCCGCATCGCCTGGGAGTGTTTGAAGCACGTATACTGGGTGGGGTGAGGTAAGCCCCATACTAAGTTTTGCCATGGGGCCCTATGACATCTGTGTACCACCCTGTTTGTATACTGTAATTGTCTCCATTTAGTGTTCTACTAAAAATCCTTCATTATACGACATGGAAAATAATAAGAATGTTACCTTTCTGATCTTTTTAAACCACCACTTCTTGAAGATTCAAATGACCCTCCCTAGGTATAAAGCAATACAGTATGTTACCAACCACGTAAAGCTGTGTTCACTTGCACACGTTTCTGTAAGTTTTCCTGCTGTGCTGCTTTAACTTCCCCAAAGGGTTGTTCACCTTTGGGGAACCCTTTTCTACAGACCCCAGAATGTGGCCAGACCAGTGGTGGTAATCATACTCACATGATCCATCGCTACCCCACTGGCCCTGTAGGTCCCGGGTCTCCCCACATCAACATCCTATTTAAAGCTGGGTCACGTGACCTTGTGTCAAACCGGATGTTGACGGAGGGAGATCCTGCAGAGCCAGTGGGGTAACGATGGAGCTGGAACTCAGCGGCAGGGATCATGTTAAGTATGATTCACCACCACGGGTCCAGCTACGCTTCTGGGGTCCCCAAACGTGAACAACCCCTTTAATCATTGGCAAAAATGGCATCTGAAGTGTATGATATACCACAAGAAATGTGAAATACACTTACAATCTGATCGCATGCTATGCTTATAGCGAGCAGGCATAGCGGGATAAGATTTGGATGTAGATATACCCATGACAATTAATGGATGATCATCATGGGATCACTGATGCCAATAGCAACACTGGAGGTGGATCTTGGCATTAGTAATAGTGTATGTGCATTTTGTATGTTATATTTTATGTATATTCAGAGATCCCTTTTATTTGAATTATTTCGCCTTACCCCTGAATCAGTACTTGTTGGTTGGTTTCCATGCCTGAAAGGACAGAGAAGACAAAACTTATGTTCATTATTACAAAAACGGCAGAGTGGCAAACATGGCCGAGACAGGAAAATCAGATCCTAACTAAAAGACATCTTCCTGATTGCAGTGATATAGGTGAAGGGGTATACACCATTAAGTTTTGTGATGAAGACCTCTGAGATGTGTGCGTGCCTTGTCAGGTTAGGGTTTTATTTTGGGCTTATTCCTTACAAGACACAATCATGTTTGAGTTCATGTTTTAGCTATGTACATAGGTAACACACATCAGATTGCTGCCCAGCAAATGCTATCAGCGTTGCCAAAGCAAATGATATATTGTCAGCTGTGCATCACATTGGTACATGCTACATACAAATTCCGAAATAATTAAGAACTCACCTCTGAACATTGGAAGGGGTCAGGCCTGAAAAGCGGCGTTGAGACTAAAGTCAAGAAACATTAAGATTTTATTGTAGAAAAGAAATGCAAAACTTGAGCTAGAATAAGTCAGAGTCTCATAATCTGAGACCCCTTACACAACAGAATTTGGAGTCACCCCCACCCTGCTATTGCTGGTCTAGCTTGACCTTAGGGTTGGATGCATTTTTATCCCTGGTGGTGTGTAGGGGTTAATAGAAATAACCCTTGTGGTAATAAAAGAGTAGTCATATTATTGGACGTCTACAGTAGTGAGATTTTTAATACCATAGTTTCTGGTTGTCTAGGGAACTACAGAAGAAAACGAATTTTCCTGGTGGTCTAGGCTAGTAACGGAGCTATTACCAACATCTCTGATGGTCTGGGAAATAAAGGGGTTAAAGCTTATGTTTGTTGATTCATGGTACTTATCAGGTTAATGTCAGCATCCTTGGTGGTTTTAGAGTAGTCCAGAGCCTAGACTAATAAAGGGTTAATTCATATCTGGTGTCCTGTAGTTACTCTCCAGGGTGGTCCTGCTGTGATATGAAGATGAATATGGTCAGCTGCCCTCAGATAAATGGGTACTGTATGATAATCTATAACACAATCACCAGGAAATACAGACTCAAGAAAATAATCAATGGTGATCCCTATTAAAATGTAACTTTTAATCAATACAAATTAATAAAAGGTCCCTCAAAATATAACAGATTAAATAAAGAAGAAAAAACGATTAAAGTGCTCAATGACACTAAATTATGGTGCATGGCGGCCCCTAATAATAACCGGTAGTCCTACCATGCCATGGGAGTCTTCCGGGCTTCATGAATATACAGCTGATAGTATGATCCATAAAAAAAACAAGGCCAGTAGCGGACAGGAAGAGAGATGGGCTCTAGATCCCTAGATAGCCCTAAGGTACGGGTGCCACGGAGCCAACTTCCTAGCCACGGAGCACCCGTCCTAAAAAGAACGACCCCGTCTGGAACTTTGCCCTCAAGCTACTTGGCCCTAAAGTGCCCTAGTGCAGCTAGTCCCTACATGCATGTTTCAATTTACTCTCATCAGGGGAAACATTACAGAAACTGGATAGAAACAAAATCCAAATCCAGAAGGGCATAAGTCAAGTATGGTCTGACTTCACAATGCACATACAGATAAGTGCTGGTAAATAGGATGAAAAAATGCCTCAACGATAAACAGTGCAATTTCAATGGAAGTGGCAGCCCGAGATATAGGCTCCACTAGTGTACTGGGCCTGCGCAAGTACCGCAAGATGGAGGGCACTTACAGTAGTAAGGGGAAGCCTTGCCATGAAGGGCTCCCCCGATCCGGTGGGCCTAGACACGTTCCAATGCTGTGGGATAGTCTGCCTAGAGGCGACAGCCCGCCTGGAATTTAAATCAATCCTGGTCTCAAAACGAGGCCTGAGGCACAGCGCGGTGGAACCATTGCCAATGCAACCGCGCATGCGCGACAAGCGCTTAAGGTGGACAGCGCTTCCTACGTGATGACGCGTCCCAATGCGTATCGCGTCATTGCGTTTGGCCACACATTGCGTCATAAACATAACATTCATTACATGCAACCATAGTTGAAAATCTTCGCAGGTAACCGGGGCATGTTCCTGGCAACCATCAACAGCGCGGTCCTAATTGTAGGGCGGCGCTAAACATAAAGGACATTTAGTGGTGATCAAATACAAAAGTTAAACTGGTCAAGGGAACCCCCGACCCAGAACTGCAATTGGACAGAAGAAACAAAGGAATATATAAAAAACAGACTCCAACCAAAGCTAAATTGTAAGATGTTCATAAAAATGAAACAATTAAAGCATGGTTGTTCATTTTAATACAGGGGGCATGGCCTCCAAATAATGCCATATATTACAGTAGAAGTAGACAAACTGAGGAACAAGCAGGAGATAAATATAATTATGTTGGTGATGTCAAATAAAACAACTAAAACATAGCTGTTCATTCAGACCTAGGGGGGACACCGTACGTAATGTGTAAATCTACCGGGCTTCATGTTGTAAGAGTGTGTGGGACAAATTCAATACCCATAGCTTTAATGCTTTTGGGGTCACCAGAATGGTGACGTATACCTCCATGTCCCCAGATGTTCACCAATGTGTCCATGCAGTTTCCTCTTTGTTTTGCCTACATACTCCATTGGGCAGTCACAATTAATTAAATCCTTAATTGAGAAGGAACGCTGGAGATTAATCGTGTAAAACGATTTGCCGGTCTGTATTGTACTGCAGGCAACACAGCCACTACATTTATAGCTACCCAAGGCAGTCTTCTGGTCCTTCCTCTAATTTTTTAGATCAGGGAATTTCATATCCCCTGAGGAATCGATCAAGTCAACGGGACCAACAGGCCCCAAAATAATTAAGTTATCACAGAGTCCTCTATCCACTGTAGAGATGACTGTCCTTAGTAAGGGACTTTCCTTCGTCCCGACACAGCGCTTTAATGATTTCATCTGGGTAAAAGACTTAAATCTATTTATCCATAAACTCAGATGGCGTAAGTTCTTTATGAACACGGATAAGCGCCAATGTCGTGACTTAGGAATTCCCCTTGACCTACTCGATGATGTTAGACTGTTAAATAGCCTGTCTGAGATGGATAGCCGGGGGGAGGGTGAAGGACCCTTCACCTCTTTGAAGCACAAAAGCAAAATTCTGCCACCTGGTGATATTTCGTGTCTTGACATTTTTCTTCAATTGGTTACCACTGATCCAGGCGGGCTGTCGCCTCTAGGCAGGCTATCCCACTGCCTCGGAACGTGTCTAGACCTACCGGATCGGAGGAGCTCTTCATCACAAGGCTTCCCCTTACTACTGTAAGTGCCCCCCATCTTGCAGTACTTGCGCAGGCCCAGTACACTAGTGGAGCCTATATCTCGGGCTGCCACTTCCACTGAAATTGCCCTGTTTATCGTTGAGGCATTTTTTGTCATCCTATTTACCAGCACTTATCTGTATGTGCATTGTGAAGTCAGACCATACTTAACTTATGCCCTTTTGGATTTGTTTTTTGTTTCTATCCAGTTTCTGTAATGTTTCCCCTGATGAGAGTAAATTGAAACATGCAAGTAGGGACTAGCTGCACTAGGGCACTTTAGGGCCAAGTAGCTTGAGGGCAAGGTTCCGAATAGGGTCGTTCTTTTTAGGACGGGTGCTCCGTGGCTAGGACGTTAGGGCCAGCATAGCACCCGTACCTTAGGGCTATCTAGGGATCTAGAGCCCATCTCTCTTCCTGTCCGCTACCTGCCTTGTTTTTTTCAGGTTTATATTATCAGCTGTATATCCATTAAGCCCGGAAGACTCCCATGGCATGGTAGGGCCACTGGTTATTTTTAGGTGCCGCCTTTCACCGCCTTGCACCATTGAGCACTTTAATATTTTTTTCTTCTTTATTTGATCTGTTATATTTTGAGGGGCCTTTATTAATTTGTATTGATTAAAAGTTATGTTTTAATAGGGATCACCATTAGCTTCTTCCTGTTGAGCCCAGAAATCATAGCAGGAGGATGTGGTAAGAGCTGCATCATGCAGCTGTGATTTAGATGATCAGTTGTCTAAAAGATCAGGCAGAGCAATTCATAAACTCTCTGCCCAATAACAAAGTAGATGATCTGAAGTGTCTGGTGCCAGGCCCCCTCGACTCCTAGGCCTCCAATGCAGCTTCAGGTGACTCCCTTTTGGGCTTGTGATGCTCAGATGCTGTAGATATACTGTAACATAGAAATCACTGGAAATATGAAATGTGTGGCCAGTAAAGTGTATTACCTCAGAAGTAGGGGGTTGGCCGCTATGCAGTCCGCTTTCTGACGATGGCTGAATAAAACCATTGTTGACAGGACTGTAAGAGAATTCATACGAATAGCATTAGCCTCAAAAGCTGTATAGCAATCTATATAGACACAGTGCACAGTGTATGTATCATCAGTAAAATAAGTAAAATGTCCTCAAAAAATGTTCCTAATATACTGGGATAGTAAAGCAAAGACTCCAGCATAAAATGTAGTAAGATGGTTATTTTATTGTTTTGAGGTTACTGCGGATTTGAGTGTCACGTTTCGGCCTTATGGACTTCTTCAGACTAATACCGCTAGTAAAAAAAAGGAATAGGGTCAAGCGCAGTACAGAATGCTGCTGTTGAGATGAGCGCTGCTTTACTGACAATTCGGGTGGGAACCGTACTCCAAGCAAGAATAACAGAGTGCGACAAGGTTCAAAAAGGATAATATACTGGGATATTGAGTAAAGAACAAAATTACAGGGACCACAGAGGACATCAATGATATATTGTTCAATAGATGCACCAATTCCTTGATTGGTGCACCAGCAATGGATCACACACAGGTATGATCACAATCATTTATGATCACAATCATGAACACATTCAGTTTTTTTCTATGAGTGGATTAAAAAAAGAGAGGATCTTTGTATGTGCTCTCCCTTTATGAGGAGTTCCTGGCTTTGGCTTAAAAAACTGAAGAAAAAAAAAAAAAACTGAACGTGGGAACCCAGCCTTCCATAGATTTCTTTTGACCCTCTATATCCAATTATTTTGTATAAATTACTACTGATTCTTAGACTTGTTAATAGTTAGATCCCCAATGGTTTTAGAGTAGTTAAGGAAAGACTGTCAGCATCCCTGGTGGTCTCTAGAGTAATGTAGATGTTAATCCATATCTGGTGTCCAGTGGCAGATTTTTGTTGCACAATGTCACCTTTAGGCCATGCCCCTGTTCCCATGAAGCCACACCCTCTTTCCACTAATAAAGGTGTAAAAAGTGTCTTAAAGTGTCTAAAACTCATGTGCACCCGATTTTATTTTTTTAGCACAAATTGCCCCAAAAACTGGCATATTTTCAATAGTAAATCTGCCTCATTGTACAGGGTGAGTCAAAAGGCCGGACATCCCCTGTTAACTGGTGTAATCTGTAGAAAATTGACTTCCAATGTGTGAAAGTATTAATTGGCAGGGAGGCTGCATTATTTGGTGGAGGAAACATTTTCGGCCACCATTTTGAAATCCGCCATATTTAATTCAGCTCAGGTTTTTCCAATGGGAAGGCAGTCATGTGATATATCAGTCTTCACTAGAAGTTACTCAGAAATGCATTGGAAGTATCAGTTTTCACCTATATTTACCTGCTTATTATGGTGGATTCCCACAACCGTATGTATTTTGGAGTCTGAAAAAAATACGGATGATGTCCGTGTGACATCCGTGTCGCATCTATTATTTTTTTTGCAGACCCATCGTAATAATGCTTATCCTTGTCTGCAAAGCGGACAAGTATAGGACATGTTCAATCTATTTTTGCGGGGCTACGGGATAGACATACAGATGTGGACAGCACACTGTGTGCTGTCCACATTTTTGGCATATCCATTGAAATGAATGGGTCCGCATCCTATCCGCAAACAATGCAGATCAGATACAGACCAAAAATACTGTTGTGTAATTGGGACCTTAGTTAAGTGAGGTCAAAGCTTCCTAAAGTGCTTACATGATGTTTTGCCAAATGGACATGAGTTACCGTAATGTTTAATCCAGTCTTAGTGAATACGCTGAAGAACCACACGTGATACTTCCACATAGCAGAGTAAGATTTTTCATTTGTTATCAGGTAAGCCATGTTATCAGGTAAGCCAAAAACCTGAGTAGAATTCAATATGGGAGATTTCAAAATGGCAGCAGAAAATGTTACCACCACCAAATAATGCAGCCTCCCTCCCAATGAAATATTTTCACATATTGGAAATCAATTTTCTACAAATTACACTAGTTAAAAGGGTGTGTCCAGACTTTTGCCTCACCCTGTATTTATATGGTGACTTGACTAAACTAATGAGTGACAGGAAGATCTTCTTTGGGAGAAGGATAATGGCTGCCCAAAGTCATTACACAATATGTCAACTAAGTTTCAAAAAGATTAGTAAAGGTCGCATAGCAGGCCACTGTAGCTCAAAATGTTTTATATCATACATAGACCTCATTCTATATTTATTCATTGGTGCTGTCCAATTGTTTTTGTGGATGTGCAGCAAACGCTACCATGTACCCACCTTGTGGTTGTGCCAGGTTTCGAGCACTTTCTGGTACTAGGAGGTGTCTTTTTTTCAGGCATCCCTATGTTTCACTGTGATGTGTTCATTGTGTTAAGTTTCCCCCTCCTGCCCTGCACTGATCAGCCACAGCATTAAAACTACTTGTCTAATTTTGTGTAGGTCCCCCTTGTGCTTCCTCAACAGCTCTGACCATTCAAGACATGGACTCCGTAAGACCTCTGAAGGTGTCCTGCGGTATCTGGGACCAAGACAATAGCAGCAGATCTTTTAAGTTCTGTAAGTTGCAGGATATGATCTCTATGGTCTGATTTGTTTTTCCAGCAAATTCCACAGATGTTCAAAAAGATTGAGATCTGGTGATTCTGGAGGCCATGTGATCACCTTGACCTCTTTGTTCTTCAAACCATTCATGAACACTTTTGGCAGTGTGGCAGAGCTGCTGAAACAGGCCACTGCATACCATTGTCATAAAGGAATGTTCTCAGTCTGTAACAATGTTTAAGTAGGTAGTATGTTTCAAAGTAAAATCCACATGAACGGCAAGACCCAAGGTTTCTCAGCAAAACATTGCCCAAAGCATCACACTGCCTCTGCCGCCTTGCCGTCTACCTATAGTACATCCTGGTGCCATCTCTTCCCTAAGTAAGCCATACATACCTGGCTGTCCACATGATGTAAAAGAAAACATGATTCATCAGAAAAAGTCATGCCTTCCATTACTCCATGGGCCTGTTCTCAACATGGGCATTCTGACTGGTCTGTGCCTACACAGCCCCATGCAGATTCACTGTGTGTGCTCTGACATGTTTCTGAGCATTGACTTTTTCAGAAATTTGTTAAACAGTCTCTATTGTGTGGAGTAAGAGCCAACGGGCTAGTCTTCGATCCCTGTGTGCATCAACGAGCCACTGCATACTTGGAATACCCCACGTGAGCTACCATTTTGGTGATCCAGTCATCTAGCCATCACAATTTGCCCCTTGTCAAAGTTGCTCAAAAAGTTCTTACCTCAAGGCAGGAGGTGGTCCAGTAACTGAATCATCTATGAAAACGTCTGGCAAGTTCTGCAGGAAAAAATATAAGAGAAATAATTGTATTTATCTATTAAATCCCCACACCACTCCAGGGCCGATGCATGGTGTTTTTTAATTTTTTTTAATAAACCGTAACCTAGCAGTCACTAATTTTTCATTTCCTGTTGGACAACCCCATTAACAAGCAGACCTGGAAAATCAATAAAAAGATCAAACCAACATCTTTACAATCAGGTGATGATTGACAATTGAAAATTCCCAGTGGGTCGATGCCCTGGGGGCTGGCCGGGCCCTCCTTATGGCCATCAGCTGGATACCTAACAATCTGATTCTCTCAGAAGTAATTATTGCTAGGAGCATCAGGTACTTATGTGCCTGGCTGGTGGCCACAGGTGCCCTCCTGAATTCAACTGGATCCCAGACCCCAAGACTGTTGTCACTGCCTACTTGTGTTGCTTGTCTTTCAATTTGGACCCGCCTACAACATAGGGCCTCTTTTAGGGTTTTTTTTCAGGGCCACTTGAAGCTCCCAGTCCGCCCCTGTTTGCAATGTCTTTGTATGGTTATATAGGTAATGCATCAGAATGCTCAGCATACATAAAGAATCAAATCATACCGGAATATCATGTGGAAACTCGTTTTTGAGTTTTTGTAGTGCAAGAAATGCGGCTTCCTTTTTTGCCAGTTTCTTTGTCTTTTTCATACTACTTTCTGGAAAGCTTCTAGTTCCAATCTTCACCGCGCAGGAAACTCTGCATATTCACATTGACAGAAAAAAAAGAAAATCAGTCACTTTAGATTGTTACCTTTAGGCAGGGGCATAACTAGGGCATCGCCAGTGGGGTGCCAAAAAGTCACTTCTCCATGGAAAGCACATATAGGTACAGGGCTAGTGCCCTGGGTGAAAGAAGTCTATCAACAGCGTTGTCTTCAGGATTAACTTTATCTGCAGACTGCATAGAATACAGAACCCAGACCCTGATCTGCAGACTATGGATACTGTCCGTGTTGCATTCGCATTTTTGCAGACCTATTGACTTCAATAGGTCTGTGGTCTGCATTATGCAGCAAAGTATAGGACGTGTTCTATATTTTTGTGGAATGGCTGTACAGATGGGGAAAGAACACGGGTCATCCGTGTGCTTTCCGTATCTATATGTTCTTTCTGCAAAAAGATAGAATATGTCTGCAAAATGCGGACCACAGACCCATTGAAGTCAATGGGTCTGCTAAAAAAAAATTCATAGCACACATACCGCATATCTCTAGATATTTTGGAGCAAATCAGTGACTTATTCAGTTTGTTATTTTGGTATCAAGTCAGGATCTGCTCAGTTAGAAAAATGATCTCTTCTGGGACGGAAATTACAAACTGGAAGACTTCCAAATCATATGAAATCTGTTTGTGTGATTCTGTCAATTTAACAAAGAAACAAACCTTGCTCTCTGCCTGAAGAACATGGGTTGTAATTTTTTTTATTTGATTAAAGGGGTTGTCCCACAAAAAATTTCTATTCAGTTTTCAAACCAGCACCTGGATCTGAATACTTCCATAATTGCATGTAATTAAAAATGTATTATAGCGGCTTAGGCCTCTTTCACACTTTCGTTGTCCGGATCCGGCGTGTACTCCATTTGCCGGAATTACACGCCGGATCCAGGAAAAACCCAAGTGTACTGAAAGCATTTGAAGACAGATCCGTCTTCAAAATGCTTTCAGTGTTACTATGGCAGCCAGGACGCTATTAAAGTCCTGGGTGCCATAGTAGTAGTGGGGAGCGGGGGAGCAGTATACTTACCGTCCGCGCGGCTCCCGGGGCGCTCCAGAATGACGTCAGAGCGCCCCATGCGCATGGATGACATGCCATGCGATCACGTGATCCATGCGCTTGGGGCGCCCTGACGTCACTCTGAAGCGCCCCGGGAGCCGCACGGACGGTAAGTATACTGCTCCCCCGCTCCCCGCTACACTTTACCATGGCTGCCAGGACTTTAGCAGTCCTGGCAGCCATGGTAACCACTCTAAAAAATCTAAACGCAATGCGCCGAAACGACGTTTAGCTTAAGGCCGGATCCGGATTAATGCCTTTCAATGGGCATTAATTACGGATCCGGCCTTGCGGTAAGTCTTCAGGATTTTTGGCCGGAGCAAAAAGCGCAGCATGCTGCGGTATTTTCTCCGGCCAAAAAACGTTCCGGTCCGGAACTGAAGACATCCTGATGCATCCTGAACAGATTTCTCTCCATTCAGAATGCATTAGGATAAAACTGATCAGGATTCTTCCGGCATAGAGCCCCGACGACGGAACTCTATGCCGGAAGAAAAGAACGCAGGTGTGAAAGAGCCCTTAGTTATATCTGTATAGCGCCACCTGCTGTTTTTATTTCTTTGTTCGACTCACTGAGATGGCCGCACATGCTCAGTTTCATCCTTCAACTGCCTCCTGAGCTGTGATAGAGAGAGCTGCAGCAGAAAGGACACTCCCCTTCAGCTGCCAGCTTGACATAAATCTTGCAGAGCAATTGGAGCAATGAATGGGGCTATCTCTGGATACATGTGATACAGGGTACAGGGCTGGTTCTAGGTTTGTTAGAAATAGATTGTCATGTACTATATGTCTGATTTTAATTTTTTACATTGATTATGGGATAACCCTTTAAGGCTACTTTTATACTCGCGTTTGGTGCGGATCCATCTTGTATCTGCACAGACGGATCCGCACCAATAATGCAAACGCTTGTATTCGTTCATAAAGGATCCGTTTGCATTATTCATTCAAAGAAAGTCTAAGTCTGTCTTTACTTACATTAAAAGTCAATGGGGGACGGATCCGTTTTCAATTGCACCATATTGTGTCAGTGAAAATCGAATCCGTCCCCATTGACTTACCGTATTTTTGGCCCTATAAGACGCACTGGCCCATAAGATGCACCTAGGTTTTTGAGGAGGAAAATAAGAAAAAATATATTTTGAACTAAAAGGTGTGCTTTTGGTGGGTTTTGAACTAATGGTGGTCAGTGGATGGCACTGTTATGGGGGCATCTGTGGATGGCACTGTTATGGTGGCATCTGTGGATGGCACTGTTATGGAGGCATCTGTGGATGGCACTGTTATGGTGGCATCTGTGGATGGCACTGTTATGGTGGCATCTGTGGATGGCACTGTTATGGGGGCATCTGTGGATGGCACTGTTATGGGGGCATTTGTGGATGGCACTGTTATGAGGGCATATGTGGATGGCACTGGTATGGGGGCATCTGTGGATGGCACTGTTATGGGGCATCTGTGGATGGCACTGTTATGGGGGCATCTGTGGATGACACTGTTATGGGGGCATATGTGGATGGCACTGGTATGGGGGATCATTGTGGGGGCATCTGTGGATTGCACTGTTATGGGGGCATCTGTGGATGACACAATAGCATCTTATGTAATGTGTCATCCTCAGATCCCCCATAACAGTGTCCCTGTGTAGTGAATGGGGGCCGGCATCTGTTTCTGTAATGGCAGTGGGGCCCGGTGCAGTCACTGTATTCTACTACACCGGGCCCCGCTCACTGTAGTATAATCATATCTAACTTGTGGGTATTGTTAAAGTATTCAAATCATCTTAAATCCAGCGCTTGTACTACTTACTACTAACTTCTTGGCAGTCAGGAGGCCAGGTGGGCAGGCGGACGCTCGCAGCGTAGCTCACTATGTCATGCACCTGCGCCGCCTGCTTCATTCATAAAGTGGGCCTCCTGCCTGCCAAAAAGTTAGTAGTAAGTAGTACAAGCGCTGGATTTAAGATGATTTGAATACTTTAACAATACCCACAACTTAAATATGATTATACTACAGTGAGCAGGACCCGGTGTAGTAGAATACAGTGACTGCACCGGGCCCCGCTGCCATTACAGAACCAGATGCCGGCCCCCAGCCCCTCCTCCCTCTCAGCCATACACCCGACGGTCGCAGCATTCGCCCCATAAGACGCACTGCTATTTCTCCCCCACTTTATGCGTCTTATAGAGTGAAAAATAAGATACATGGTAAGTCAAGACGGATCCGTTAGGCTCCGCATAGTCAGACAGTCATCAAAACCCTGCAAGCTGCATTTTAGTGACCATCTAAAAACCGCAACGGAAACCTAAAAGGAAGCCACATTGATGTATTCTGAACGGATCCTTATCCATTCAGAATGCAATGGGGCTTAACTGATCTGTTTTGGGCCGCTTGTGAGAGCCCTGAAACGGATCTAAAAAGCGGACCTAGAAACGCCAGTGTGAAAGTAGCCTAAGAGAGATAAGCTGTCGCCAGAGTTGTTTGGCAGCGGTTTATTCCCTTCTCCCCATTAAAGACTGGCTGAGAATACCAAGCATCACCACCAAAGCTGTCAGGAGGAACAGCTGCTGGCCACACAAGCGTTGGCCGACATGGCATCCATTAGTATGTGTGTTGCAACCCCTCCTTCTCACCAATAATTACTAGTTGTTTGTAATAATTCTGCACTTGCTGTAATGGAAACCATCATTACATGCACTGCCTTCCTGGTAATTATGTGTTCTGCTGGTTCATATGCACAGCAGCCTATCTGAACAAGCAGAGCTGCAGCTTCCATCACCAAAGATGTTTCAGTTTTCCTTCATCATAATTATCATCATTAATTACTTCACTTACTGAGGATTGTGAGGTGGTCCAGTTCGTTTACCATCCCCAAAGTCAAGAGTCCATTTTTGCTTCTGGCACAAATGATTGAGTAATGCGACAAAGTCCTGATGATTCTGTTAATAAAAACATAGCAACGTCTAAATTATAATCTGTTTTCAATGCCAGATTCCCCCTTTCATGGATTTGCTACCATTAGACCCATCCTCAAAAAGCCTTCACTTGACCCATCTTCTTTGTCCAGTTATCACCCCATATCACTTCTTCCGTATGCCTCAAAGCTACTTGAACAACATGTCCATTCTGAACTGTCCTCTCACCTCTCCTCCTGCTCCCTCTTTGACTGCCTACAATCTAGCTTCCGACCCAACCACTCGACTGAGACTGCCCTTACCAAAGTCACCAATGACCTACTGACAGCTAAAACCAAGAAACAATACTCTGTCCTCCTTCTCCTTGACCTGTCCTCTGCCTTCAACACTGTTGACCACTCCCTTCTGTTCCAAACTCTCTCATCTCTTGGCCTCACTGACCTCGCCCTCTCCTGGATCACATCATACCTCACAGACCAGACGTTTAGCGTCTCCCACTATCGCACCACCTCCTCGTCTCATTCCCTCTCTGTTGATGTCCCGCAAGGCTCTGTCCTAGGACCCCTGCTCTTTTCTATCTACACTTTTGGCCTGGGACAGCTCATAGAGTCCCATGGCGTTCAGTATCACTCCTACGCTGACGACACACAAATCTACCTCTCTGGTCCAGACTTTACCACCTTACTATCAAGAATCCCACAATGTCTATCTTCTATATAATCCTTCTTCTCCTCTCGCTTTCTAAAACTTAACACGGATAAGACAGAATTCATAATCTTTCCCCCATCTTGTTCAAACCCCCCAACAGAGCTATCTATCACGATCAATGGCTGCACACTCACCCTGGTCAACCAAGTCCGCTGCTTTGGAGTGACCTTGGATTCTGCCCTTTCCTTCTGACCACACATCCAAACCCTTTCCACCCTCTGCCGCCTCTAACTTAAAAACATCTCCCGCATCCATGCTTTCCTTAACTTTGAATCTGCGAAAATGCTTGTACATGCCCTCATCATCTCCCGTCTAGACTACTGCAACATTCTCCTCTGCGGCCTTCCATCTAGCACTCTCGCACCCCTCCAATCTATCCTCAACTCTGCTGCCCGACTAATCCACCTCTCACCCTATTACTCCTCTGCCTCTCCCCTCTGCCAATCCCTTCACTGGGTCCCCATTGCCCAACGAATTAACTTCAAAGTACTAACAAATACATACAAGGCCGTCCATAACCTGTCCCCTCCCTACATCTCTGAGCTACTTTCCCGATACATGCCCACACGCACTCTCCTTCAAGACCTCCTTCTCTTCTCTCCTCTTATTGCCTCTTCCCACAATCGACTCCAAGATTTCTCCCGTGCATCCCCCATACTCTGGAACTCACTACCCCAACATATCAGACTCTCACCTACAGTGGAATCCTTCAAAAGAAACCTGAAAACCCATCTCTTCAGACAAGCCTACAACCAGTGACCGTGCTGCCTCTATACCGCCATGACCAACTTCACCTGCACCTACTGTGTCCTTCTCCCATACCATGTAGATTGTAAGCCCTCACGGGCAGGGCCCTCTCTCCTTCTGTACCAGTTTGTAACTCGTCTCGTTTATGATTAGTGCAATTATCTGTATTTTGTATGTGCACCCCTTATCATATGTACAGCGCCAGGGAATGAATGGCGCTTTAATAATAAAAAATAATAATAATTTGTTACATGCAGTAGACAAATATAAACTAACAGGAACCTTCCTAAATACCTGTATTGTAAGGGCATTGTTAAGTACTGATTGGTTCTGTCCCCTTTAATTTTGTCTCTTTTATATTACTTTTAGTATTCTGTGTAAGGATATTCCTTGTAATGCATTGAAATATAGTACTCATACTCCATTGTGCTGATAAGGGTGTACATTCCTGAGTAGTGACCTCAGAGACATATCTCAGGACATGCCTAGTACACACCAGGAGCAGGGCCGAGGTGTATAACTCTAGTTACGCACATAGATTAGGGAGGACTCCACTTGAAACTTCATACTTGGTAGGATGTAAGCATTAATTTGCCCCATCTCCTGTATACCCTGGGGTGTCGGTTATGTGTTCTAACATGGTAGAGAGCCATGTGTTATATAGCATGGCCGAATGGATCCCTACCCCATTTTCCATATTTAGCCTAGTGATGTTTATTTACTTTTTATTATTCTGTATGAGATTTTTATGTGTTATCCTATATTTAATCACACTTAGTAAATATATTTATTCACTTAGCCTGCATAAACGTATTCATTCTCAAATCATTGAATTCACGTTAAAACAATACTATATGTTTTTAGGACAGAACAACAATGTATAATTGGCTAATATAAAATCTGCTTTCAAATAAAGGGCGCCTATTGCAAGAATGAAATATTCAGTATAAAATATCTATAAAGAGCCCAGTTGTATATGAGTTCCCACCTCTGGGACCTGCATAGATCTCCAAAATATAAGTCTCCCAACTGCTTATCCTGCCTGGTGCCATAGCCAATTTGAGTGAAGAGGCTGCCCCTTATGCAGAGCTCTCTCCATCCACTACTATGTTAGTAACGAATATAGGTGAGCAAGTGTCCTGTTGAATTTATGTTAGAAGCATCAGAACAGCCAGGTATGTGAAGGACAAAAGTCCACAGCGGAGCAGCCTGAACAGCCTGCCAGATCCGTGCTGCCGCTAGTGCACGCGTGCCGTCGGAGGTCCGCTCCGGCCCCATTGACTATAATGGGGGCGGGCCGTAGTTCCGGCGGTAGCACGGCAAACATGCTGAGAGGCGACTGGAATAAAACTACGACATGTTGTAGTTTTATTCTGGCCGCCTCTCGGCATGTTTGCTGTGCTGCTGCCAGAACTCCGGCTCCAGCTTTACACAGAATCTACAGCAGCAAAATGATATTTAGAAAATTGATCCGTTTTGCACTTAGGGGTTAATGGATATGGACACCTTCACAATGAAACATTATCATTTGTTTCCTGTACATCTTAGAATGCAAGGAAGTGTGTGATAAATACACATTATTAGGAAAGGAGGTTCTGGTCAGGCGCAAAATCACTGGTGAAGCAGGTCTTTGAAGATCAAGTCTTCTTTATTTTTTATAGATACCATGTATACATAAAACAACGCGTTTCAGGGCTCGTTTAAAAAATATATTAAACTGATGAGAAATAGACACAGACCGAAAGAGAGGGTTACATGACCGCCTCTCTGCGATCACATGGTGGGGGCGGGCCGGCAGAGAACTTTCCTGCTGTAGGAGCGCTGGCGCATGCGCTCAACTGCACTATAGCTCTGCGAAGTAGGAAAGTCATGTGATCGCAACCCCCCTACGATCACATGGCTAGTGGCCATGGGAACAGGGACGCTTATGTGCGTCTGCAAGAAGCGCGATACATACATATTCAGGAGCTTGTCATGATCGCAAGTCTTGCGATCACCCGATCGGTAGCCGGGGGGGGGGAGATCAGACACTTGGGTCAGAAGCACATCGTCCCTGTTAAGGTTCCAATGTATAAGGATGGCCGTTGGGGGAATATATAAATGATGGGATAGAAATAGAATTAAAAGGTAGGATAGAACGGTGGGGATTGATACCAATTAAAATACAGGCACTTTTCTTCAGTTAAATACCTCAAAATTTGCAGATGCTGAATCGGAGACTCCATTTTGCGAAAACCCTCTGTTACCACTGATGTCACCACCGACGCTAAAAATGAAATATTAATACATATTATTAAAGCGATGGAAGTACGTGGCTGCTTTCGTACATAAATAACACCACATCTGTCCATGCGTTGTGTCTGGTATTGCAGTTCATCTACATTGGAATGAAGGGGCTGTGTTGCACTACCTGTCACAACTGGTGGACATGTTTTGATTTTCCAATCTTGTGCAGTTACTAATGCAAAGTGTTATGTCTTTACAACTCTCATTAAGACCTTGTCAATTAAAGGGCTTTTATCAGCAGTTTTGACCCTTGACAGTATTAGGAGTATTGAGTGTAAAGAAGTTTAAACATACCTTGTGACAGGTCAAGGTATTTTTGTGACTGAGGAAAACAGGTTTTAATCCCCCTGGCGCTGTGGTTGCAAATGTTCAATAGGTGATATCTTTATGTGCAGTGCCCCAAGCTTTCTGAACACTCCCCAATTCTTCCTCCCGACCAAGAGACCGCTAGAACCATAACTCAGAGCAGACAGGAGGAGTTAGGGAGTGTTTAGTACATGATAGAGGTGAATGGGGCTTGTTGTTCCTGGCATAGAAGGTGGTCATGTGCAGGAGAAATCAGCGAAGGAGTCGCAACACTTATGGCTCTTTCACATGAGCAGATGCCATGCGGGTAATCCGTTGCTTGAAAGAGAGCCAAGCCCTGCTCCGGACAGCAGAGACACGGAGCATTAACATGATTGATAATGCTCTGTGCCTCTCTGTGATCTTTTTACTACAAAATCACAGGGACAATTGTATCTCACCGTGATTTTGTAGTAAAAAGGTCACAGAGAGGCACGGAGCATTATCAATCATGTTAATGCTCCGTGTCTCTGCTGTCTGGAGCAGGGTTTGGCACTCTTTCACGCAGCAAATTACCCGCATGGCATCTGCTCGTGTGAAAGAGCCCTTAGGGTCACACTCTGCACAGAACATTGGAGGCATACCTTGGGAGCAGGGGCGTAGCTAAAAGCTCATGGGCCCTAGTGCAAGAGTTCAGCTTGGGCCCCCCTTCCCTTAGTGCTTGTGGAAAAGGGGCAGGGGAGCATGAAGCCTTCCTGCTGCCTGAGGCAAACATTGAAAGGGCACCCCCTCATGCCAAATTCTTGACCTAACCCCTTCCCTGCAGGCAGAGGTGTAAAATGACCAGCATGCACTTTCTTTAATGCCAGTGTCTTTTGTGGCACAAGGGTCTTTGGGCCCCTCAGGCTCCTGGGCCCGGTAGTGACTGCTACCTCTGCACCCCCTATAGCTACGCCCCTGCTTGGGAGGATATCGGCATACAGTAGCGTAATGTCACCCATAAGTTCCCATGTTTAAAAAATCATACACTGCAATGTATTATTAATTTTTTACAGAATGTCTCTATATGGAACAGTTAAAGGGGTTGTGAACCCAGACATACCTCCATTTTCACCCAGGCAGCCCCCCTGACTTGAGAATCGGAGCAGTTCATGCTCCTGATGCTCTCCTATGCCCTGCGCTAAATTACGCAGGCAAAGGCATTTTCAGGAGTTCTGGTGACGAACCGGGCTCTCCATGGCGAAGCCAGGAAGCCCGGTGATGTCACCGGCACTCATGGGCGGGCTTTAGCACTGCCCTAGCCAGTAAAACACCTAGGGGGGCGCTAAAGTACGCCCATCAGAGCCGGTGACATCACCGAGCACACTGCCGGGCGGAAGTTTCCATCCGGCAGTGTGTTGTTGTCAACAAAAGAGCCCGTGCCCTGCACGATCTAGCGCAGGGCAAGGGAGCACATCGGAGCATGAGATGCTCCGATGCTAGCATCAGGGGGCTGCCTGGGTGAAAATATGGGTATGTCCAGGGTTCAGCTCTAAACCCGGACAACCCTTTTAAGAAAAAGGAATATCAATGTATACTACCACAGTAAATGGGGAAGGAAACCCTTTTGGCATTCATCCAGCGAATGGGGATCTGTGGATAAATTTGGTATATGCTATGAGAACTTGTTCGATGCATATGCCAAAACAACACCAAAAACATAATGTAAATAGGTCCATAAAGGGTTTCCAGCATGCATGGAAATGTTATCTAGGCCCGAGACACTGCTGCATCTAATATATAAAGCTGAGTATCTGTATGTGTGTGTCTGTATGTATGTCCGCTAAATGAATCAGCACTGTCGCATTTACAATCAAGGAATTTGGCACACAGGTACATCAGGTATCTGGGAAGGTTTTATACCGGGTCTCAGCCCTCTAGCATGTACCGTTTCTGAGAAATTTCCCAAAAATGCAAAGACCTACATGACCTACATTAGTCAATAGAAGCCTGCAGATCTTTCTCTTCATATTCCAACTTCATATCCCAACTGCCATACACATGGTCACATGTCTCTTATCAGCCAATAGAAGCTCACAGGTCCTTAGTCTCCACATACACACAGTTTTATACCAGGTTTTCATAACAACCCACGCCCCCTCCCTCTCCACAGCCAACAGGGATTTAAAAAATGAAGGTAAAAATCAACTGCTCCACATTAAGCTTGCTGTACCAAGTGGCTGCTGATTAAGTGGAGTTTAAAGAACTGGAGTTTAAGACAAGGAGCAAGAAACTAAGGTTTGATAGAATTTCCTTGTGTGTTGTTGGCTTGATTCTAGCTAGTCCTCCAACTACAGCAGACAGGGTCTAAATCTAACTCATGTTTACTGTTTTCCTACTTTACTGTTCATCCCCATTTAAACATGTGCTCCGCTCCATGTGTGTCCTGTGCAATGTACGCGTGC
The DNA here is from genome assembly GCF_014858855.1 of Bufo gargarizans. Taxonomy (NCBI): domain Eukaryota; kingdom Metazoa; phylum Chordata; class Amphibia; order Anura; family Bufonidae; genus Bufo; species Bufo gargarizans. Next base: position 390,044,337 of record NC_058083.1, on the reverse strand, counting down.
CTTGAAGGGCCTTTCGAGGGTACATAAATACATAGTTAAGGGTACTTTCACACTAGTGTTTTTGTTTTCTGGTATTGAGTTTCGTTACAGGCGCTCAATACTGGAAAAAAAACAGATCAGTTTTATCCTAATGCATTCTGAATGGAGAGAATTCCATTCAGGATGCATCAGTTCAGTCCCTCTTACGTTTTCGTTTTTTGGATGGAGAAAATACCGTGGCATGCTGCAGTTTTCTCTCCGGCCAAAAACACTGAACACTTGCCGGAATGCCGGATCCGACATTAATTTACATTGAAGTGTATTAGTGCCATTAAGTGTTCCGGCAAAACAGATCCGGCTTTCCGGTCTGCGCATGCGCAGACCTTTAAAAATGCCCAAAAAATAAATACCGGATCTGTTTTTCCAGATGACACCTGAGAGACGGATCCGGTCTTTCAATGCATTTGTCAGACGGATCCGCATCCAGATCCGTCTGACAAATGCCATCCATTTGCGTCTGCTGCAAGTGTGAAAGTACCCTAATACAGTTGAAAAAAAGACATACGTCCATCAGGTTCAACCAAGGCATAGGTGGGGATGCGAATCCCAAAAGGAATTGAGACTCAGATTTCTACACGTTTTCATAGGCATTAATGTTTTTTACTTTTAAGAATTTGTCTAAACCCTTTTTGAAACTGTCCACTGTTCCTGCTGTGACCACGTCCTGAGGAAGTCTGTTCCACAGCTTCACAGTTCTTACAGTAAAGAAGCTTTGAAGCTTCCGTAGACTGAACTTTTTTCTCTCCATTTGGAGGCAGTGCCCTCTTGTCTTTTGAGCGCATTTTACATGGAACAGCTTTTCACAGTATTTTTTGTATGGCCCATTTATATATTTGTATAGGTTAATCATGTCCCCCTTAGACGTCTCTTCTCAAGACTAAATAAATTCAATTATTTTAATCTTTCTTCATAACTAAGACCCTCCATGCCCCTTGTCAGTTAGGTCGCTCTCCTCTGTACTTTTTCCAGCTGCAGTGCATCCTTTCTATGGACTGGTGTCCAGAACTGAACTGCATATTCCAAATGAGGCCGCACCAGCGCTTTGTAAAGTGGTAGTATTACATCACTGCCCCGGGGGTCCATGCCTCGTTTAATGCATGACAATATCCTGGTGGCCTTAAAAGCAGCTGATTGACATTGCATGCTGTTATTTAATCTACCAACTGCATGGACACCCAAATCCTTCTCTATAAGAGACTCTCCCAATGTTACATCCCCTAGGACATCTTAAGCACAGACATTTTACTGCCAAGATGCATAACTTTACATTTGTCCACATTGAACCTCATTTGTCAAGTTGATGCCCAATCACTCAGAGTGTTCAAGTCAGCTTGTAGTATATGGATATCTTCCATAGACCGTACAGTTCTACACAGCTTAGTGTCATCTGCAAAAATAGAAATGGTGCTATTAATCCTGTCCTCAATATCTTTAATAAATAAATTAAATAATAATAAAGGGCCCAGCACTTATAACCTGGGACCATTCTGAATAGGAATCATTGACCACAACTCTCTAGACATGGTCCTTCAGCCAGTATTCAATCCAATTACAAAATATACTTTCCAAGCCTATAGACCTTACTTTACCTATTAAGCGTCTATGAGTGACAGTATCAAAAGCCTTTCCAAAATCCAGAAACACTACATCCGCAGCCGCCCCTCTGTCCAGGCTGCTACTCACCTCCTCATAAAAACTAATCAGGTTCGTCTGACAACTACTGTCCTTCGTAAACCCATGCTGGTTATCACTTATAATATTAGTTACAGACACATACTCCTGTATATAGTCCCTTAAGAGTCCTTCAAACATTTTTCCCAAAACAGAAGTTAAACTAACTGGTCTATAATTACCTGTGGAGGACCTTGATCCTTTTTTGAATATGGACACCACATTTGCCTTGCGCCAATCACTTGGCACTGTACCAGTACCTAGAGACTCTTCAAAAATTATAAACAGGGGCACAGCAATAACTGAACTGAGCTCTTTAAGCACTCTTGGGTGTAATCCATCTGGACCCGGGGCCTTGTTCACATTTACCCTATTTAACTTCTCTTGGACCATATTTACAGTTATCACACCGAAAAAGGAAAATCCGAGTACAAAGCACTACAATCAGTCTTTATTAATACATAACAAAATAATCACAGTATTAAAATGGTTGGTGGTACAAGCATAAACAAGGCTAATAATGCCCTAGCAGGAGGTATAGACTAATGATAAAATACAAACATATAGCTGGACGATTAATAAGCCAAGGTATACAACACACTACATGATATAATGTTGATACCTAAATAAAGTGCAAGTGTATGAACTCAACTCACATGTACTTACTAAGGCAGCCCAAGCAATTAATGTACAAATGTGTTACCATACCAAAAAGCCGTCTCCTCCTGCGTCCCGACTCGCATTTCACTAATGCTTCATCAGGGACGTTTCAAAACAACAACGGTCATGTGCATGAGCCCTAATGGGGAGGGTGCAACTGCCCTAGGGGAAAGAAATGTTAGATGGCTAGAGGAGCTTTTTAAACTAGGATCTGGAAGGGGGAGGTCATACTAATAAGGGGGTAGATAGTGTAGATAGAGAGTGGGTTATAGAAGGGGACAGCGGGCATTTAGTGGGGGCCAGATGGATTACACCCAAGAGTGCTTAAAGAGCTCAGTTCAGTCATTGCTGTGCCCCTGTTTATAATTTTTAAAGATGCTTGAAGGACTCTTAAGGGACTATATACAGGAGTATGTGACCATAAATAAAATTATAAGTGATAACCAGCATGGGTTTACCAAGGACAGAAGTTGTCAGACGAACCTGATTTGTTTTTATGAGGAGGTGATTAGCATCCTGGACAGAGGGGCGGCTGTGGATGTAGTGTTTCTGGATTTTGCAAAGGCTTTTTATACTGCCCTCCATAGACGCTTAATAGGTAAAGTAAGGTCTATAGGCTTGGAAAGTATAGTTTGTAATTGGATTTAAAACTGGCTGAAGGACCGTGTCCAGAGAGTTGTGGTCAATGATTCCTATTCAGAATGGTCCGGGGTTATAAGTGGTGTACCCCAAGGTTCAGTGCTGGGCCCTTTATTGTTTTTATTTATTAATGATATTGAGGACAGGATTAATAGCACCATATCTATTTTTGCAGATGACACTAAGCTGTAGAACTGTACAGTCTATGGAAGATGTCCATAAACTACAAGCTGACACTCTGAGTGATTGGGCATCAACTTGGAAAATGAGGTTCAAATGTAAAGTTATGCATCTTGGTAGTAATAATCTTTGTGCTTCACATGTCCTAGGTGATGTAGCACTGGGAGAGTCACTTATAGAGAAGGATTTGGGTGTCCTTGTGGATGGTAGATAAAATTACAGCATACAATGTCAATCAGCAGCTTCTATGACCACCAAGATATTGTCATGCATTAAACGAGGCATGGACTCGCGGGGCAGGGATGTAATATTACCACTTTACAAAGCTATACAAATATATAAATGAGCCATACAAAAAAATACGGTGAAAAGCTGTTCCATGTAAAATGCGCTCAAAAGACAAAGGGGCACTGCCTCCGATTGGAGAGGAAAAAGTTCAGTCTCCAGAATCGTCAAAGCTTTTTTACTGTAAGAACTCTGAAGCTGTGGAATAGACTTCCTCAGGACGTGGTCACAGCAGGAACAGTAGACAGTTTCAAAAAGGGTTTAGACGAATTCTTAAAAGTAAAAAACATTAATGCTTATGAAAACGTGTAGAAATATGAGTCTCAATTCCTTTTGGGATTCGCATCCCCACCTATCCCTTGATTTAACTTGATGGACGTACAGTATGTCTTTTTTCAACCGTATTAACTATGTAACCATTGTGAGACAGTGACAGGTCTCACACAGGTTAGAGGCATGGAACGGGTGGATAGTGCGGTGCACACCCCTATTCCACCACAGGTGAGACCAGCTGGAGGTACTCAGCCTGGCATAAAGCACCTCCCAGGGTGTCAGCAAGGGGGGAGTGTGTTACCTGTGGACAGAGGCCTGGAGGCTCTGTCTGTGTGGTCTCAGCTGGGCAAGGCTGAGGGACCACAAGGCTGGGAGATAGCCTGGAGTTGGGTGACAAAGCGACACCTGGGAGGGTCGCAGGGCCATAGACAGGCGGACTATCGAGCCCCAATCCCCCACAAGAGACACTGGATTGGAGACAGTGGGCGTACTGTGCCCTGTACAGCCAGGAGGCTGTGGGACATTGGTTGAAAAAGCCGCATGTGATCACAGGGTGTGAACAGTGACTTAAGGTGAGTCAGGAATTTTGTGTTTAGTTAGAGCCTGGACGGGTGAGTGTTTATTGTTTTGTTTTTGCTGGTGTGGCACAATAAATGCACTGTTTGGACCTGAAACCTGGTGTCCTGAAGCCGTATCTATGAGAATGACCCCCGGAGAAGAGCTAACCCCCCCATACCATGTAACTTCTGTCAGCTGCAGGGGTGGGAGGGATGGTGACTTTCTCCCTCCAGCTCACGCTCAGACAGCACAGTGCTGCTTCTGAGAGTGAGCTGTTCAAAAGGACATCCCTGCGTGAGATATTCCCAAAAAATGCGTTAGCTAATAGAAGGCTGGTCACATGACCCTTATCAGCCAATAGAAGCTTGCAGGCCCTTAGTCTCCACATACACACAGATTTACACCAGGTTTCCATAACAACGCAGCCATTTTTCTTCACTGCTGTAGGTCAGCTTTAGGCTAGGGCTACACGGTCAGCTTTAAGGGGTTCTCCGGGAATTAAGTAAATGAAAATGCCATATCTTCCTAAAGTATATTTTTGTATTAATTTTTTGGTGTGTGGAGTTCACACTGAGATATAGAGCACCATCCCATCCCCATTGATTAGTAGAGCCACCCCATTCTGCCAATACTATTATAAATATATCCCCAAATACTTTTCATTATTTATAATGGTTCGTTTTGTCTGGGGAACAATCATCAGGGGAAACAAAATGGCCGCTGTCCCATTGGTTCACATGAAACCTGTCCTGATCACACATGAGTACAAGTTACTTTACAACACTAAGATAAAGAGCTGCCTCCTCCTCTCTACTTGTCAGGGATTATGATGCTGAATACAGATGATAAGAACTTTAGCTGAATCTCTGGGGAATATAGTTCATGAGGAGACATGAAGTACAGAGAGGACGGAGAGGACAGACTGTGGTAATGTGGGGCTGTGGTAATGGAGACTGTAAACAAGAGCTGCTGCTCATTAGCCACACCTCATTCTCCTCTCATGTCTCCTCATCATCTCCATTCCCACAGAGGTTCACCTGTATTCAGGATCATGATTCCTGACGAGCAGAGAGGAGGCAGCACTATGGCTCATTGTGGTGAAGTAACTTGTCCTCCTGTGTGGACAGGTTTTTTGTGTACTGATAGGACAGCAGCCATTTTATTTCTCCTAATGTTTGCTCCCTAGACAAAACAAGTCATTCTAAGTAATGAAAGGTATTTGTGAATATATTTATTCTAAAATAATATTTAGGTATTTTTATTTTTTTATTCCTGGAGAACCCCTTTAACCACCTCCGGACCGCCTAACGCACATGTGCGTTCCGGAGGTGGCAGCGCTGCGCACAGTCACGCATATACGCGTCATCTCGCGAGACGCGAGATGACGCGAATATGCGCGCGCGCATGCGCAGTTCGCGCCGGCATTTCGCACAGCAGTATTTCGTCAGCAACCTGCCAGCCAATGATCGTGGCTGGCAGGTTGCTGATTTTTAAAAAATCCAATCAAAGTGCTAGATAGCAGATCATATTTGTAAATATGATCTGTTATATGGCTGGCCTGCTCCTCTGCTGGTTCTTTTCGTCGGTTGGATCCAGCAGAGGAGCAGGCTTCACAGTGAGTACACCAACACTACACTATAGCCCCTGATCACCCCCCTGAACCCCAATTAACCCTTTGATCACCCCTTTGATCACCCCTGTCAATCACAAGTGAAAAGAAAAAAGTGATCAGTGCAAACTGTCACTTTTATTTTTCACTGTTATTGACCGTTAGGTTTTAGGTATAGTTTAGGTCCCTTGGTTAGGTAGTTAGCGATTAGTTAGCGCCCAGCCCACCGCACCGCAGTCCGTTATTCGCTGATTAGCGTATCGCTAATCAGCATTTGTACTTTTATAGTATCTGGAAGTGATCAAAACTGATCACGGTCAGATCTATAATTGTATTAGTGTCACTTTAGTTTGCCCTCCACCCAAAACGCAGTGTTTGCCCGATCAGGCCTGATCGGTCGCCCACACGTGCGTTCGCCCACACCCGCCCCACCGCAGTGACAAAAAAAAATTTTTTTTTTGATCACTGCACATTCACTTTACACGCACTGCGGCGATAAAAAAATCAGTTTTGATATTTTTTATCAACCGCAGCGGCCTCCGGTACTTCGCTAGCCTCCCCTTTGTAAGACAGGCTTGCTTTTTTTTTTCTTGGGTAGTCTCAGGGAATACCCCTAAATTTAGTTGCCCACATGTCTAACAGGGGGTATTCCTCTGAAGAGGCCTACAGGCTTCTGACCCAGTCGGATGAGGAGTGGGAACCCTCATCTGATGAATCCAGCGGGTCAGAATACGAACCTGTAGAAAGCAGTGGCTCTCTGACCCAAAGTTCGGACGAGGAGGCTGAGGTCCCTGATACCACCAGGCGTACCCGGCCCCGTGTCGCTAGACCGCAGGTTGCACAGGATCCGCTTCAAGAGCAGCAGAGTGGGGCTGGTGCTGTCGGATTACGTGGTGAGGCATACACCAGCAGCCCAGCCCTCCCTGGACCTAGTACCAGCACTGCCGTACAACCTGGTGAAGTAGCGAGCACCAGAAGGGCAGTTGAAGCTGGTACGGTGGCACGTGCAGTAGTGACCCCGTCGCAGCCACCGCAAAGACGTGCCCGTAGAGCCCCTAGAATCCCAGAGGTGCTGGCAAACCCTGATTGGCAGTCCCCAACTTCAGCCGCACCTGTAGTTTTCCCTTTCACTGCCCAGTCTGGAGTTCGGGTTGAGACGGCTCAGATCGGTTCGGCCCTGGGATTTTTTGAGCTGTTCTTGACTGCGGAGCTTTTAGACATAGTTGTGGCCGAAACAAACAGGTATGCCACACAATTTATCACCGCTAACCCGGGAAGCTTTTATGCCCAGCCTTTCCGGTGGAAACCAGTCCAAGTTTCCGAACTTAAAACTTTTCTGGGCCTCCTCCTCAACATGGGCCTGACAAAAAAGCATGAATTGCGGTCATATTGGTCCACGAACCCGATTCATCACATGCCCATGTTCTCTGCTGCCATGTCCATGCAATCTAAGAAAAATAGGGGCACATCAAAAAATCAAGGAAAAGAGTGCCGGCCCTCGGTATATAAAGCACAATGTAGCAAAAGAGAGGAAAGAATACCGAAACAGGAGCCGCACATCTACAAAATGTACAAGTTTATTTAGGAAACAGACACAGCATAAAAAAAGTTTAAAATCGTTGTATACAACAAATCCGGGCCATGTAAGCCGTGTATCGGCGCATGCCCATCCGAATCACCACAATTTCATGTATGAACCCCCACATCCATCAACATATCAAAATATAAAGTGCATGAGATCCATCAACAATGAATAAGAGTTAATAAATACTTATCATGGTATTGGCATGATGGGGGGTGTCTGTGGCGATCAGAAAGAAAGCCCCACGCGTATCGCCAGGCTTGCTGGCTTCCTCAGGAGTGCACTCCTGAGGAAGCCAGCAAGCCTGGCGATACGCGTGGGGCTTTCTTTCTGATCGCCACAGACACCCCCCATCATGCCAATACCATGATAAGTATTTATTAACTCTTATTCATTGTTGATGGATCTCATGCACTTTATATTTTGATATGTTGATGGATGTGGGGGTTCATACATGAAATTGTGGTGATTCGGATGGGCATGCGCCGATACACGGCTTACATGGCCCGGATTTGTTGTATACAACGATTTTAAACTTTTTTTATGCTGTGTCTGTTTCCTAAATAAACTTGTACATTTTGTAGATGTGCGGCTCCTGTTTCGGTATTCTTTCCTCTCTTTTGCTACACTCTGCTGCCATGTCCAGGGCACGTTTTGAGGCCATCCTGCGGTTCCTGCACTTTAGTGACAACACCGCCTCCCGTCCCAGGGGCCACCCTGCTTTTGACCGGCTCCACAAAATTCGGCACCTCATAGACCATTTCAACGAGAAATTTGCAGATATTTATACCCCAGAGCAAAACATCTGCATAGACGAGTCGCTGATACATTTTACCGGGCGCCTTGGCTTCAAACAATACATCCCAAGCAAGTGCGCCCGGTATGGGGTCAAATTGTATAAGCTCTGTGAAAGGGCCACAGGCTATACCCACAAATTTCGGGTCTATGAGGGAAAAGATCAGACCCTGGAGCCGGTCGGTTGCCCTGACTACCTGGGGAGCAGTGGGAAGACAGTTTGGGACTTGGTGTCACCCTTATTCGGCAAGGGGTACCATCTTTATGTGGACAATTTTTACACAAGTGTGGCCCTCTTTAGGCATTTGTTTCTAGAACGGATTGGCGCCTGTGGTACCGCGCAAACTAGTCGCGCGGGCTTCCCCCAACGGCTCGTTACCACCCGTCTTGCAAGGGGGCAGAGGGCCGCACTGTGTAACGAAGAACTGCTCGCGGTGAAATGGAGAGACAAGCGTGACGTTTACATGCTCTCCTCCATTCACGCAGACACGACAATACAAATTGAGCGAGCAACCCGTGTCATTGAAAAGCCCCTCTCAGTCCACGACTATAACCTCCACATGGGAGGGGTCGACTTCAATGACCAGATGTTGTCTCCGTATTTAGTTTCCCGACGCACCAGACGCTGGTATAAGAAGGTGTCTGTATATTTAATTCAATTGGCTCTGTACAATAGTTTTGTTCTCTACAGTAAGGCTGGGAGAACTGGATCCTTCCTCAAATTTCAGGAAGAGATCATCGAGAACCTCCTGTATCCAGGAGGTTCCGTGGCCCCAACCACCAGTGTAGTTAGCCGTCTACACGAGCGACATTTCCCCAATGTCGTTCCTGGTACCTCAACCCAACAGTCACCCCGAAAAAGATGTCGTGTCTGTAGCAAGAGTGGAATAAGGCGTGACACCCGCTATTTCTGTCCTGACTGTCCGGACCACCCTGCCCTATGCTTTGGAGAGTTGTTGCTGTTTCCGGAAGTACCACTCACAGGTACACTATTAGCATAGGGATCATCTCACCAGGACAGGCACACAGGGCTATTAGGGCCCATTCACTCACTGCTGCTGCAAACGTCTCCTTTCACATGGGACAAAGTGCATAACGCACTTCGCCACATCTTTGGGCGATTTGCGCTTTGCACATTGACCCATGGGGAAGGAGAGGTTTGTTCTATAAAGGTAAAAAAAAAAAAAAAAAACAGGTAAGCAAACAGGTTAATGTTTAGTTCCAAAAGTTAAAGTTACATGTTCTGTTCCAAAGTTAATAAAATTATTGCGTTGTGGCCTGGTTTTTTCTTTTATTTTTTTTTAATTTTTTTTACCTTCCAGGTGGACCAACCGATCTACTAGCTGCAGCACCGATGTGCATTCTGACAGAAGCATTGCGCTGCTGTCAGATTACACGCAAGTCGGTGTATGCGGCGCTGCAAGATGGGATTTTCTCCTCTGCAGTGACAGATACGTTTGCCGAGGCATACGAGCTGAGGAGGAGGCGGCGTTCCTATGCTTTGGCAAACACTTTGTATATATATATATATATATATATAAAAAAAAAAATCCCGGCAATGATTTATTCATCCACATCGATTGATGCGAATGGAGAAATCTGGTTTGCCAGGGCATACGAGCTAAGTGGGTATGGATGTAGGGCGGAGCTCCTATGTCCTGGCAGACGCCTTTCCCCTCCATTTTTTTTTTGGGCAGAGATTTTTTCATCCACATTGATCGATGCGAATGAAGAAATCTGTGCCGTTCATTTTTTCTTTCAGCCCAGAGGCTGAACGGAAAAAAAAATCTCATTACCTGTATGCTCAATATAAGGAGAATAGCAGAAACTCCTAATGCTGGCCATACATGTAATGATTGCGGAGACCCTCAAATGCCAGGGCAGTACAAACACCCCACAACTGACCCCATTTTGGAAAGAAGACACCCCAAGGTATTTGCTGAGGGGCATATTGAGTCCATGAAAGATTTAAATTTTTGTCCTAAGTTAGCGGAAAGTGAGACTTTGTGAGAAAAAACAAAAAAAAATCAATTTCCGCTAACTTATGCGAAAAAAAAAAAATTTCTATGAACTTGCCAGGCCCCTCATTGGATACCTTGGGGTGTCTTCTTTCCAAAGTGGGGTCACATGTGGGGTATTTATACTGCCCTGGCTTTTTAGGGGCCCTAAAGCGTGAGAAGAAGTCTGGGATCCAAATGTCTAAAAATGCCCTCCTAAAAGGAATTTGGGCACCTTTGCGCATCTAGGCTGCAAAAAAGTGTGACACATCTGGTATTCGCCGTACTCAGAAGAAGTTGGGGAATGTGTTTTGGGGTGTCATTTTACATATACCCATGCTGGGTGAGATAAGTATCTTGGTCAAATGCCAACTTTGTATAAAAAAATGGGAAAAGTTGTCTTTTGCCAACATATTTCTCTCACCCAGCATGGGTATATGTAAAATGGCACCCCAAAACACATTCCCCAACTTCTCCTGAGTACGGCGATACCAGATGTGTGACACTTTTTTGATGCCAAGGTGGGCAAAGGGGCACATATTCCAAAGTGCACCTTTCGGATTTTGCAGGCCATTTTTTACACATTTTGATTGCAAAGTACTTCTCACACATATGGGCCCCTAAATTGCCAGGGCAGTATAACTACCCCACAAGTGACCCCATTTTGGAAAGAAGACACCCCAAGGTATTCCGTGAGGGGCATGGCGAGTTCCTAGAATTTTTTATTTTTTGTCGCAAGTTAGTGGAATATGAGACTTTGTAAGAAAAAAAAACAAAAAAAAAACATCATCATTTTCCGCTAACTTGTGACAAAAAAAAAAAATTCTAGGAACTCGCAGTGCCCCTCACGGAATACCTTAGGGTGTCTTCTTTCCAAAATGGGGTCACTTGTGGCGTAGTTATACTGCCCTGGCAATTTAGGGGCCCATATGTGTGAGAAGAACTTTGCAATCAAAATGTGTAAAAAATGGCCTGCAAAATCCGAAAGGTGCACTTTGGAATATGTGCCCCTTTGCCCACCTTGGCAGCAAAAAAGTGTGACACATCTGGTATCGCCGTACTCAGGAGAAGTTGGGGAATGTGTTTTGGGGTGTCATTTTACATATACCCATGCTGGGTGAGAAAAATATCTTGGTCAAATGCCAACTTTGTATAAAAAAATGGGAAAAGTTGTCGTTTGCCAAGATATTTCTCTCACCCAGCATGGGTATATGTAAAATGACACCCCAAAACACATTCCCCAACTTCTCCTGAGTACGGCGATACCAGATGTGTGACACTTTTTTGATGCCAAGGTGGGCAAAGGGGCGCATATTCCAAAGTGCACCTTTCGGATTTCACCGGTCATTTTTTACAGATTTTGATTGCAAAGTACTTCTCACACATATGGGCCCCTAAATTGCCAGGGCAGTATAACTACGCCACAAGTGACCCCATTTTGGAAAGAAGACACCCCAAGGTATTCCGTGAGGGGCATGGCGAGTTCCTAGAATTTTTTATTTTTTGTCGCAAGTTAGTGGAATATGAGACTTTGTAAGGAAAAAAGAGAAAAAAAAAAAATCATCATTTTCCGCTAACTTGTGACAAAAAATAAAAAATTCTAGGAACTCGCAGTGCCCCTCACGGAATACCTTGGGGTGTCTTCTTTCCAAAATGGGGTCACTTGTGGCGTAGTTATACTGCCCTGGCAATTTAGGGGCCCAAATGTGTGAGAAGTACCTTGCAATCAAAATGTGTAAAAAATGACCGGCGAAACCCGAAAGGTGCACTTTGGAATATGTGCCCCTTTGCCCACCTAGGCTGCAATAAAGTGTCACACATGTGGTATCGCCGTACTCAGGAGAAGTTGGGGAATGTGTTTTGGGGTGTCATTTTACATATACCCATGCTGGGTGAGAAAAATATCTTGGTCAAATGCCAACTTTGTATAAAAAAATGGGAAAAGTTGTCTTTTGCCAAGATATTTCTCTCACCCAGCATGGGTATATGTAAAATGACACCCCAAAACACATTCCCCAACTTCTCCTGAGTACGGCGATACCACATGTGTGACACTTTTTTGCTGCCAAGGTGGGCAAAGGGGCGCATATTCCAAAGTGCACCTTTCGGATTTCACCGGTCATTTCTTACACATTTTGATTGCAAAGTTCTTCTCACACATTTGGGCCCCTAAATTGCCAGGGCAGTATAACTACCCCACAAGTGACCCCATTTTGGAAAGAAGACACCCCAAGGTATTCTGTGAGGGGCATGGTGAGTTCCTAGAATTTTTTATTTTTTGTCGCAAGTTAGTGCAATATGAGACTTTGTAAGAAAAAAATAAAAATAAAAAATCATCATCATTTTCCGCTAACTTGTGACAAAAAATAAAAAGTTGTATGAACTCACTATGCCCATCAGCGAATACCTTAGGGTGTCTACTTTCCGAAATGGGGTCATTTGTGGGGGTTTTCTACTGTCTGGGCATTGTAGAACCTCAGGAAACATGACAGGTGCTCAGAAAATCAGAGCCGTTTCAAAAAGCGGAAATTCACATTTTTGTACCATAGTTTGTAAATGCTATAACTTTTACCCAAACCATTTTTTTTTTTGCCCAAACATTTTTTTTTTATCAAAGACATGTAGAACTATAAATTTAGCGAAAAATTTATATATGGATGTCGTTTTTTTTGCAAAATTTCACAGCTGAAAGTGAAAAATGTCATTTTTTTGCAAAAAAATCGTTACATTTTGATTAATAACAAAAAAAGTAAAAATGTCAGCAGCAATAAAATACCACCAAATGAAAGCTCTATTAGTGAGAAGAAAAGGAGGTAAAATTCATTTGGGTGGTAAGTTGCATGACCGAGCGATAAACGGTGAAAGGAGTGTAGTGCCGAAGTGTAAAAAGTGGCCTGGTCATGAAGGGGGTTTCACCTAGCGGGGCTGAAGTGGTTAAAGGGGCAGGGTGCTGGTGGATGACACTGAGCGAAGTGCTGTGGAGGTCACAGTTCAGGGGCAGGTAGGGTGGCCTCAAAAGACGGACTTTAAAAACCCAGCCCCCAGGTCCCACTAAGCCACGTTCCCTCCCTCTCTGCAGCCGACGGAGATTGAAAAAATGAAGGTAAAAATCAACTTTTGTCAGCTGCAGGGGTGGGAGGGAGGGTGACTTTCTCCTTGCAGCTCACGCTCAGACAGCACAGTGCTGCTGTCTGAGAGTGAGCTGTTCAAAAGAACATCTCTGAGTCCATCCAGGCCCTGCGCCAGACGGAGGACAGGGAGTCTGAAAGCCACACTGTCCAGCCTAAAACTGGACCTCTGGCCATCCTAAGGGCAGGCTGTTGTGGAGGTCACAGTTAAGTGGACGGTCCGCTATGGAGGTCAGTGTTAAGGGGTGGGGTGCTGTAGAGGTCACTGTTAAGGGGGTGGGTTATTGTGGAAATCACTGTTAACGAGACGGGGTACTCTGGAGGTCACTAATAAAGGGGCGGCTGCTGTGGAGGTCACTGTTAAAGGGGAGAGCGCTGTGGATGTTACTGTTAAGGGGGCAGGCCGCTGTGGAGGTCACTGTTAAAGGGGCGTGGTACTGTAGATGTAACTATTATAGTGGATACTGTCGATATTTTTTAACGACACACACAAACATTCAATTAAATAGATGAAATATACCAGTGTGAAGCCGGGTCTTTCTGCTAGTATAACATAAAGAGCCCACTAACCTGCTCCCCTCCAATTTGTTCCAGCTCTGAGGTTCTGCTTCTACTCCTTCTGGTCCCTGGCACCACTATGGTTTATCACTGTCCTCAGCTGTTATGTGTCCACAAGCAGCACGTGTTTGCTGGGTCACATGCCGCTGGGAGACAAGTCACTGCTGAGGCCAGTGATTGTCCATGCAACTTCAATAGCTGTTGGCCATTTTCTATCTCTCTCAACTCCCCCATACACATACACTTGACTCTGTTGAGGAGTTATGTGTTTGCAAAAGCGAGAGAGAAGAAAGATGCCACAAGACAGCTCTGGCATTGACTTATCTTCTGGTAAACTGAAGGATTGGAAAAAAAATCTATTTGCCCAATCCTTCTATCTCCCAACATAATCTGTCTGGGGAGCGTTGAGAGCTCATCATATGTTGGTCCCTCTGAAAATGGTGGACAATATATCAATATGTATGAGGGCCTGCAACCAGTTCTAAAGACCCTTCATTCAGGTCTGTTATTAAAGCCGTTAGCCAAGATTTATTTTTTTTACTTCATCTTGCTCCTCTTTATGTGAATTACAACTGTTGCATTGATAATGATTAAAATTTCCCTACCGGGCTACCATTGCTATCCCCGGTCTAATTAGGTTGCAGGAACTTCTTGGATCACATGCTGTAATTGTGCACATGATTCTAGCCTGGTTACAACCCACAATGTATGTAGGTTGCTCCTGTGCAGTCAGGTAGCCTCGGGACCTGTGATCAGTCAACACTCGAGGCTGCCTGACTGCACAGGCACAACCCCAGTACATTGTGGGTTGTAACTGGGCTAGGATCACATGCACAATGTACAATGGAATTTTCACAAATAGATGTTGGATAACCCCTTTAACCCTTAAAATTAGCCCCGTTTGAATAAAATGTATAAAGTTCAAACCTTCCAGACAGAGAAGAATTTTCAGATTCAGACTCATCTATGAAAACTTCAGGCAACTCCTAGAAAAAAAAAATACTTGATGTGGTAAATCCATTAACTGCATAAAAGTCAACAGCAATATTTTTTTCTTAAAATTCTGTACTTTTTTAAATGAAATAGAAATATCTTATTAATGGAAGCTATTATTTAAATCTCTCCCTTTCCAAGTGGGAACAATATGATAATAAAGGTGCTGGACTCCAGGGAAATAAAAATTCATCACAGTAACCATATAAATCTGTGAACTGGAGCTCCCATTCTTAAGGTGGATTTACACGAACCAATAATCATCAAGATTATCAGGAACAAGCGTTCCTGCGAACGCTTGTTTCTGATAATCTAGCCATCTAAATGTGCCGCCGATCACGGGATGAACGAGCAAAACGCTCGTTCATCGGGTGATCCGGTCATATGTGCAGACACACCAATCATCAATTCTGGGCAGCAGATCGTGTGGTCTAAACAGCAATCTGCTGTCCAGAAAGAATGATTCTGTATGAGGACGAGGGATTGCTATAGCGACCCGTTATCCTCATACTGTGCAGGAGATCACTGCATGTAAGGGGAAATTACCTTACTTTCGTATAGTACCGTAGGTAACTTTGATCCACAGTGAGTCTTTACTTGCTTTATCGTGAAGGTCTTTTCCCATGGGGTCTAAGGTTTATTCACAAAGAGTCCAGTACATCAGCATGGCCATGCACTGTTGAAAGAATATCTACAAAAAAATCTTCACGATAAAACGAGTGAAGACTCACTGTGGATCAAAGTTACCTACGGTACTATACGAAAGTAAGGTAATTTCCTACTTCTGCGATAAAAAGATCGAAGATTCACTGCAAATTCAAGCCATTTCAATATACCATACGAAAGAAAGGCAACAGTTTGTCTTGCGAGAATAAGAACAATACATCGGGGCTCCGATCCATGCTATCAGTGAGCAACTATATTTTGCCATATGTACCTGATCCATTCCACATCGAGGTAAGCGCTTTGACACGTGGGACGCCACAAGTATGTGCACTACCAAACAGTGAGTATCTAAGAGTCATATAATGTGATTGATTGCTATGAACTTTACCAAATAGGACTTACCAGTATAATAGGACTTACCAATATAACGGGACGTTACCTTTATACCTGCACACCATATTTGGTACATATTAAAGCAGCGGCAACAACACACAGATCTGTATGCGGCATTGCGAATTCCACTTATGAGATAGCTTATCTACGATTCCATATAGGACACTGCGCATGTATTATCCCACATTGATGTTAATGTATGTTTTCACCTAATGAGTTTTTATTGAATATTAAATTGCATCTTTTTATCATATATCTGCTTGGTCTCTTACGTGAACCCATGTGTTTGAGTGCCGGTCTATTTTAGTACATAATATTCATTCATTTTGAAAGGGTGATTCATATTAGACACTGGCATCTATCCGTGAATATAGAGAGTGAGCCATCTTACTATAAACCCTCCGTGAAAATCTAATGTGTATGGGTACCTTTAGGCTACATTCACACGTCAGTATTTTTCTATATCCCGAATTTCGGTCCGTTTTTTGCGCATCCGTTGTTCCTGAAAATGTTTCCGTATGTCATTCGTATGTCATCCGTTTTTTGCGGATCCGCAAAAAAGGAAACATGTATAAATTTCACAAAGCAAATAAAGTTGTTTGGATTTCTTAGAAATGTTTTTTTTTTTTTTAAAGTGAATAAGTGATTTCTGTGGGCAGGATTTAATTTCCAGGAACGGATTCCGCATAAAACGGATGACATACGTAATGACATACGAATGTCATCCGTTTTTTGCGGAACCATTGACTTTGTATTGTACCAGGATCCGATTTTTGCAGAAAAGAATAGGACAAGTTTTATATTTAATCGGACATGCGGAACAGAACAACGGAAACGGACAGCACACATTGTGTTGTCCGATTTTTTTCAGGACCCATTGAAAATGAATGGGTCCAGAACTGGTCCTGATCTGTTCCGCAAAAAACTGAACAGATCAGGAAAGAAACAACGGACGTGTGAATAGACCCTTAGGGTGATTTCTCAAGTACCAGATGTTCTTTGTGCTGTGTGGCCAATCACTGTACAGCAAAACTGTTAACTACAGATGTATTTGGCAAGATGGTGTCTGCAGATGAAACAATGCAACATCTGGGACATTGTTGGCTGAACTTGCCACTTTTGGCAGGGCTGGCCAACAATCTAAAGTCTATGGGTATGTTGAATTTCAAAGCTCTATCCTTTGTTCTCTCAGGAGATAAGCTGACGCCAGAGGAGTTTGACTATGGCTTTCTCTTCTTCCCCCATTGAAAACCCATACATGATTAGCTGAACCAAGCATGTATGTGTATGGGGGACTCAGGAGAGACAGTTGCCTGCTGACAGCTATTGAGGCAGGTGTATAGCAGCAATGGCCACCAGAATGTTGTAAAATCATTATGACCAAACCTTTATGTCATCTGGGTGTTTATTCAATGCTCCGGAAAAACACTACGAAAAATGGCTCCTGAGTGCCCAGGTGGGCGGACTTTCCTTTTCAAAGTGCCCAATCCAGCCTCCCATTCCTGATTTGTGCTCCTCTCCTAACCTCCCAAGACCTCCTCCCCTCTCCCCTGATGTCAAGATGATGCAGCTCAGATAGAAGGGAAGGGTAGGGGGCTTGGGCACTTTAAAAAGGAATAATTAGTACCCAGATACCTAACATAACATGTATTCACCAAGAATATACAGTAATTTGCCGGGTGCATACCCGAAGACTCACTAGGTCAGCACCATGCTACACAGCTTGGTGTCATTGAACACACAGAACCAGTGCTATTAATCCCATCTCCTGTATCATTTATAAATAAGTTAAATAAAAAGTGGCCCGACATGAGGTTAATTTTTAAAGTACGTTTTTAGTTTAGTTTTTGATGCTGAAATTTGTTTAATTGTTACAAAACAATGTATTACCGGAATGTCGTTTGGAAACTCTTTTCTGAGCTCTTGCAAAGCAAGATAAGCTGCCTCCTTTTCGGCTTGTTTTTTACTTCTTTTAGGTCTTGTTGGAGGAAAGTCCCTGCCTCCAAATTTGGCATGGAAGGTAAACCTACAATAAGACATTCATTTACTTATAATGTGACTGTTGTTGCCCCAAAGATTATAATTCCGATCTTTAGTCCCCTATTTACTTTGCATTGGCCTGTGCAAAAGGCCCTTTAAACAAGCATATATGTTGAGGTCTGTAATTGCCCTGTGGAAAAGGACCCTTAAGGCCCCCTTAGGGTAAATGTACACGTTCAGGATTTATATGCAGAGAATCCACACTGAAAGCCGCAGGTGTTTGCAGGGAAATCCGTTCGGACAATCCCCATTAATTGGTACGGATTTACATGAGGATTTTATGCAGATTTTTTGCATGCAGATTTTCCTCTTCCCATTGAAGTGAATCGAGAAAATTCTCATAGAAAACAAATCCGCATGCAATCCCGATTGTGTGCATTTAGCCTTACACGGCCCGATGTAGCAGGTGACTGTCGGGAAGGAACGCCCGATGGAGCAGGTGACTGTCAGCAAGGAACACCCGATCGAGCAGGTGACTGACGGGAAGGAACGCCCGATGGAGCAGGTGACTGAAGGAAGGCACGCCCGATGGAGCAGGTGGCTGACGGGAAGGAATGCCCGATGGAGCAGGTGACTGTCGGGAAGGAATGCCCGATCGAGCAGGTGACTGTCGTAAAGGAAGGACTGATCAGAACAGGTAACTATTGGGAATTGCCTGATCGTCCACATGAAAAATAGTTTCACCCAATGAACAAGCGTTTCATTCATTCATCGGGTGATCAGCAGCACCTTTACACAAGCAGATTATCGGAAATAAGCATTTGTGCGAAGGTTTATCCCCAATAGGCTGCTCGACAATCGGGCCGTGTAAATTCACCTTTACTTTAGCATATAGCCATGGCAAAGACATATTGAACAAGGGTGAGTAGTGTTTACTGTGGGTGTATTCATTCTATACATTCTATACAATTATTTGCTGAGTTCTAGATAAAAGGGACAATACTACAGATACTATAGCGTGAATATACAGTGTCCACATGTGCCACAATAGTTTATATATGGCAGGAATAGGTATATTCAGAAATACTTACTCAAGATTGTGGGAAGGTCCTGTACAAGACAGTTGCACAAAGCTGAAACCTTGATTTTTCTTCTGGGACAATTGATTTAGTAGAGCAACATAATTTGGTTGACACTACAGAGCAAAAAAGTAAAAAGACACACTAGTAATAAGAATGCACAAAGACGTACAATAATTTCAGTTTGTAAAAATATTAAATCTTAAGAAAGAAAAAGTTCAAATGTACAGAGAAAATTTGTTTTGACAAATGACAATGAAGGAGAATTATCATGAGGTTAACATTTTAAGTCAGTTTTGCTGGAGTCTGTGTTGGAGTACTTTGAGTCCAATGCATCAAATGTTGCACATTGTTTGCTTCATTTTTTTTACTAGAAATACTCCAGTTTCCCTATAACATCTCCTTACTGGAGTGAGTTTGACTTTTTCAACTTTTTAACAAAAGCAGGCATTTCATATTACAGTCTTAATAAAAGGCCAACTGTTGAAAGATGCAACCAAACTATTGAAAGGTACAGGCCTCTTGGGCACCTGCACACATTGCAGAATATGTGTGGTTTTTTCACGCAGATTCCCATGTGGAAAAAATGCAGCTTATTACTATACCAGCAAAGTGTATGAGAATACACTAATCTAATGTACACTTTGCGGAAATTCACCTACTTTGCGTTTTTCAAATGTCAATTATGTTTGTGGTTTTAGCTGCGGATTTCACCCTTTTAGACATTGCAAATTTATCCATCCACTAAGCACCGCAAGAGCGGTGTAAAACTTGAAAAGTTGCAAAATGCCATTTGTGCCAAATTTTATGATTTAATTTTTTTTTTACACAAAATCAGGCATAAAGCCTTGAAAAATGACACCATTATGTTTTTTGTATCTCACATGCATCGCTTATTGTCTAGGTAAGGGTAGTTGACACTTTTCTTCTTCCCTTGATCCAATTGTCTATTAACAGAACTCTACTATCAATGTAGATGAAAAGTAAAAATCCTTCAGTTATAGGTTTCTGATAAGGTCACAGTCTGGTATTATTGATATAGGGCAACAAAACAAGAAAAAAAAAAAAAGATGCCCATAGATCTTCAATAGCTTTCGGTCAAAAGCTTGTTCTTCCGACACCTATCTTTCTGACTCCTCCATATAGATATACAGCTCAACTACAGTGTGTTTTCAAGAGGAGAAAGCTGCTGACACCTCACATCTCCTGTGAGAACAAAAGAATCAGGTGCTGAAATTCATGAGCTCCCCATACACATTAGATTGTGGACAGTCCTTCTGAAAATGGCCTACAGTAGACCAATGAGGGGCGTTATTAAGTCACTGAGTTTTCAAAAAACTTTTGCTATGCCATAGAGACACATCAAAGTGAGACACATCGGTGAGAATCTGACTGCTCAGACACCCATGATTCCGAGATATCTCTCTTTCCCTCTTCGCTTTAGAGGACAGAATCAAGATAGGTCCATAGACGTCTACTGAGCCTGTCTCCTACATCAAGGAGAGAGAGCGTGAAAAGTGAGAGCTTCACTCTCCTCTAACGATCGGTGGGGGTATCAGCGCTTACACCCTCACCGATCAAACCTTTTTGTCTCTATGACATATCAAAAGTTTTTATAAAACTTAGTGACCCTTTTAGACAGTCCATAGATGACTCTTAAAACCAAAAATTATAATGGTGGTTGAATATGTAATTTTTTTTTTATATTTATATAAAGCATTTGTTTTATATACCCGACAGTATAGTCTGCCACTTTTGCATTTCGGTAAGTGTTATTCATACACAGAAACCCTCTATAGTATATAGAGGTCTACAGGGGCGGATTGGGAACTTAAAGTGGTCCTGGAAAAAAAACTGAAAAGTGGCCCTGTGTTGTAGGTGGGTTCAAACTGCCAGAGGACAAGGGAAAACAAATTGGCAGGGATAACCGAAGTAGACGCGGCCTGCAATACTGTAGTGCAGCGCAGAATACTGCCCCAGCAGAACCAAATACCACTGGACAGCACAAAATACTGCCACCCAAACCACAGTATTTAACTGTATCCCGATCATGAGGATGGTAATACAGTTGAGTTCAAAAGGGGACCTGTGGCTGTTGAGGATCAGATCATTATGTAACTGGCCTGCAGCCATCAAGAGGGCTTGAATGGCCCACTGGGCATTGGCCCTCCGGGAGATTTCCTTGTAAGGTCTATGGCCAATCTGCCCCTGGAGGTCTATAGTATAGAGCATAAAGGAAGGAAAACTCAGAAAACTCACTATAATGTCTTGATTTCCAAGAGCTTGCAAAGCTACCCTGGATGCTTCAGTCTCTGCTAACTTCTTCTTCTTGGCTTTAGCTTCTCCGACCAGTATATCATCAATGAAAATTTGACAAACAAAGCTTGAAAAAGAAAAGAAAAATGTACAAACTATGTTCAAATTTAATTTGACATAAATACTCACCCTTTGGAGGGGTTGAGACAAAACTAAGTGCAACCGTTCTCTCTTAGATCATGCTCAACATAACAATATTTCCACCGATCAGATAGCCAGAAGATAGGTCATCAGTATACAATTCTCTGAAAACCCCTTTAAAGTAATAAAAAAATAAACTTGCTGCTATCTAGATTTTTATGTTACATATCTAGTGTTTGTTTGATTACCAGACCCCAATCAAAAGAATATTAGAGGGTGCTGTAAGAAGTATGTAGCAGCAATAACTAGATTCAGAATAATTTGAGAGAAATTAGCCCTATAGAAAAGAATAAAAAACAGAATGCATTACTGGGTGTTGTTTTACTCCATTCTATTCCACCAGGGAAGTAACCAGGGCCGGCCTTTGGGGTGTGCGGGCTGTGCGGCCGCACAGGGCGCCATAGCAACAGGGGCGCCGGGCGGCCGACAGCCCGCAATGTAATATGGGCAGGCGAGGCGGCACTTATGTTTTCCCACGGGGCGGGCCCCGCCCCCTCCCCCTCCATCTCCCCCTCCCCCTCCATCTCCCCCTCCATCTCCCCCTCCCCCTCCATCTCCCCCTCCCCTGTATTCAGCAGGGGGCGCACGTTGCGGTTTAAAAAAAAAAAACTTGCTTATATAAGTTCGGGCGGCTGGCGGCGCCCCTCATTCTGCGCCGCCTGAGTGGCTGAGGCTGAGCGCCTGCCTGCGCCTGCTGTGTGCTGTTAATGTAGCGTGGCCGAGCTCTGTTCGATCCGCGGTACAGGAGCTTTTGTTTCCTGTACCCGGCCGGACTGACAGGAAGTGCTCACTTAGTGTGCACTTCCTGTCAGTCCGGCCGGGTACAGGAAACATGCTCCTGTACCGCGGATCGAACAGAGCTCGGCCACGCTACACTAGAGGTGGAAAAGAGAGTCAAAAGGGGGAGGGGGGGGGAGAAATAATGAGAGTGATAGGGGGGGGGGGGAGAAATAATGAGAGTGATGGGGGGGGGGGAGAAATAATGAGAGTGATGGGGGGGGGGGAGAATAATGAGAGTGATGGGGGGGGGAAATAATGAGAGTGACGAGGGAAGGGGGGGGGGGGGAGAGAGTGACAATGGAGTCCCCAGAGCCAGACTGCAGCCAGAGTCCAGATCATCTTATTGTCCTGGTGGTAAGTAGACAATGCAATATGTTTATTATTTAATTGTTTAGTTATTAGTGATGAGCGAACTTCTGTTTTAAGTTCGGCGTCTAAAGTTCGGCTTCCGGTTAGCGGAGAATCCCGATATGGATTCCGACTTCCGTTGTGGTCCGTGGTAGCGGAATCAATAATCGGCCATTATTGATTCCGCTACCAGGGACCACAACGGTATTCGGAATCCATATCGGGATTCTCCGCTAACCGGAAGCCGAACTTTAGACGCCGAACTTAAAACACAAGTTCGCTCATCACTATTAGTTATTAATACTACATTGGAAACTAATTTTCTCAGCTGGGCACCGGCCGACATGCGCTGGGGGCCTCACCAGCGGTTAGGGTAGGGAAAAAGCACTGGCCCGTACGTAAATTTTTCCCTTCCCTAACCGCTGGTGAGGCTCCCGGTGCATGCGCAGTGTCGGCCGGTGTTCAGCTGAAAACATCCATCCGATCACTGCGCATTGGCCCATAGTTTTTCCCTACCCTAACCGCCGGCGAGGCTCCTGGCGCATGCGCATTCTGCTGTGAAATTTCCCTAACCTGTCGTTGTGCGCCTGCGCGATGCTGCACACCTCCTCACCTCATGTCCGGTGCGACCGGAAGTGACGAGGGTAGGGAAATCTCACGAACTAGGGAAGTATAACATTACACCGGCCTTTGGGGTGTGAGGGCTGGTAACTACTTGGTTGGATAGTCAGCCAGCCTATGCCATGATGCCATTTTTTTTTTTTTTGGGGGGGGGGCGCCACAAGGTTAGCTCGCACAGGGCGCCTGAACACCTAAGGCCGGCCCTGGAAGTAACTATAGCTAATTGAACCCAGATCCTGGTGCCTCAGATGGATCAAATGCCCCTCTACCACATGAAATATCATAGATGGTATATAAAAGATGGAGGCCCTTTGACAGATTTTGCACTGAGCCCATGAAGCTTCAAATTGCGTACAGAGTTCTTGTTGCCCCTTCCCTGTTTGAAATGACCTTCTGACCATTTCCTAGTTTGCTGCCCACCCATCTCTTGAGCTTCTATATAATGCATGTAGATAGTCCCTCAAGTAATGTGACTTGTGAATGAATATTGCTAAGAACTTACACACGATCATGTGGCGGTCCTGTTTGGTCGGGTATTTCAAACCTAGGTAGTGGCTTGCCATTTTTTTGGCAGAACTCTAAAAGCAGTCCTTTGAAGTTCGTCTGTGTGGCCATGGTCAAAGTATAAAAGGCTGTAAATAAAAACCAATAGCAATTAGCACTTTTAAAATAAAATTAACAAAACAAGCTGAAATGTTTTGGATTATGTATAAGTACAAAACGCAAGAGAACAATAGATGTTGAAGAGAATATATCACTTAATTTTACTCTATAAAAACCATTATCCTTATTTTTGAACTTCAGAAAACAAAGAATGATTAGTATATTATTGAGGTCTCAAAGTGTCCAGCGGGGCGTGAATAATGGTTCCAGGAGCTGTATGATGATCATGATGTCACAGAGGAGCGGGCAGACTGGATGGCGCAAGGAGAGGTACTAGGATAGAGTGAAGAAGTGAAGAGGCGGTCTTGGACTCTTGAAGTAAGAGACTTGGGCTCTTGCAGGAGGCTCCCCTGGCTCCTGGAACCTACTAGGCACTTTGAGGCCATACCAATCAATCTTTGTTTTAAGGATAATGAAATAAGGATAATGCTAACAAAGGTATGGTTTTGATTATGTTAGGCAGTACTACATAGCATACGCCAGTCTTGATCCCCCTGGGAGGCAATAGACATACTTATTACCCAGAAATAAAAATAGTGATTCCATTTACGGTAGAATGTTGGATTCTGGGTGATTTTTCCCAAATTTATTGTGATAAGTATAAAAGGACTCTTTTAAATAAAATACTCTTTTTGGCGAGGCTTTTAATCACGTGAGGTTGGTTTTCAAGAAATACTCCTATTGTGTGTGTATATGGTAAAGAGTTATGAAAAATTCTTATATAAACAGAGAAGTACTGAGGAGAAATGGGGGATTTGGAGGTCTTAGGTCTCTTCGCTTTCACAAATCACAGAAAAAATGCACCAAAATGATACGCAACTGACAATACTAGCTAATTCCTCATGCCGATGTTAAAAGCTGAGAACTTTGCCAATATCTTCCAGTCAGGAACATATCAGAGCCCCTTATGCACCACGTCACGGTGTCTCAGCAAGCATGGGGTCCTACCACTCAACTGCTCATGGTGTGTGAACAGGGCCTGAACTGTGCTAGAAACCAGCTCACAGCCAGGCTCTCACATGCCTCCATAGTGGTATTACCAATGCATTGTGAGGTAGAATAAAGCTGTCAGCCGCACCCACAACCGACCATGTGACACAGAAGCTACCAGGTGCAAAAGAATGTTACCAACAAAATGAAGTGGCACATTCCATACACATCAAGACAAAAAACTCACTGAAAAAAGTGGCCTAAACGGGTGGAAATGCTCCAAACCCAGACACTGTAGCGTGTCTATAACTGGGGGAGCAATTGCATGAGGGGCTCCGATATTTTCCTGACTGGAAGATATTGGCAAAGTTCTCAGCTTTTAACATCGGCAAGAGGAATTAGCTAGTATTGTCAGTTGCGTATCATTTTGTTGCATTTCTTTCAGTGATTTGTGTATTTATATATTTTTTCATCTGCACAATGTATCATTCTGTGTAAGATGTTCTTGTGGTGCATGCGGTCCGCCCCGGCATCCTCCATTGTACGCATTTTTTGCTGGGGATTGCCGCTATCTGCGGACCGCATGCAGAGGAATTGCTCCCCCGGTTATAGACACGCTACAGTGTCTGGGTTTGGAGCATTTCCACCCGTTTAGGCCACTTTTTTTTAGTGAGTTTTTTGTCTCTTCGCTTTCACTCCACCGTTATCCCTGCTCTGTCCTAGTGGATGGAGGGGATAGGAGACTCATCGCAAGGAAGGTGTCACAGCTTGGTGGTAGTTTGCTGTGACACTTTCGCCAGTGGCAACGTGTTGTTTGTTATGCATGCGTGTGCACTTCCCCTTTAAGGTTTCCCTTCCTATTTCTGGTGTGTATGGGGTTAAGGTGTGTGCAAGGTGGAGCTGGGTGTGGCCTCTTGGCTCTTATTGTTCTGAGTTGTGAGCCTGGGGTTAGATTGTCTTCAGTGTCTTGAGGAGCTGGTGCTTTTCCATCTGCCCAGTCCTTGAGGGCCACCTTATGGGACATCAATATAACCTGATGTCTTCTGATGTCACCCCTTTTTGTCTGCTGCTGTTACCCTACCTCACTTGTTATATGTTTGGTCTGGGTTTATGTTTGTGGTTGTTATGTCTGGTTTGGTGTTTCATGTCTGGCCTGTTTGGTGTTTCAGGTCAGCATGGATGCCAGACATATCCTTTGTTTGTCCTTACTTCCGGAAGGGGGTCCAGGTTGTTATAACTGGTCTCTGTGTTTGGTGTTTTTGCTGGGTTCTGCCTGGTGTGTGTGTTTGGGCTTATGCGCATTACCAGGACCCAGTGGTAGCAGTGTGGACGGCTCGTGTTCCTGTGGCTGCTGTGTCAGGTAGGTGTCCATGTTGGTCCTGTTGGCAGTGGTGTTTTCTGCCTCTGGACACTTACCAGTTGTATCGGCAACTGGCTTTCTTCCCCTTTGTTGCTAGGCCCGTTGGAGACTCTGGTTTCTCTGTGTCGTGGAGGAATTGGTTGTCTCCACCTTCTGATGCCATATTGCAGGGAACCATTAGGGTCAGTAGGGCCCAGGTTCCAGAGTATAAGCCAGTTCCCCTACCATTGAGGGTGGCTCATACAGTTAGGAGATCAGGGATAGGATTTAGGGATGATTAGTTTGCTACCTGCTCCCTTTTCCAGGCCTAGCTCCTACCCTATTTTCCCCTTCATTGCACGGTGGGGGGTTTCCCCCACTCCCCACCATGACAGTAGGGGGAGGGATGAAGGGGTAGTTTTGGGATAAAAATGATAAATGTAATAATGTTGAACATTTTTTGTAATTTTCTCTGTCAAGAAAAAATAAAATAAAAAATGAAGCAGTTATGTGCACCAAAGGTGGGCCCAAGCCATTGTGTGCACCCTTGCTCCTCCTGCTTCCTCTGTCAGCATCTCCCTCTCCTTCCTAATGTTCAGGGTCAGGTTCTTGCATAGTCATCTCGTCTTTCCCTGTCAATCTAGAAGCTGGCCGAGGAAACAGGAGGAGCAAGGGTGCACAGAGTGGCTTGGGTCCGCCCTCAGTGCACATAACTTCTGATCTGCATATATATTAAAATTACTTTTTCTCCAGAATGAAGCAATGATTGCTAAGTGAAAAGTGTAATTACATTCGGCTGAGCTAGCCCTTCAATGCATTGTGTCCCACGGCACAGCTCTCTGATAAAATTATTGCTATTCAGAATAATAATTGAAGGACGTAAGTGGGCACAGAGCTCATCACTATCCAGGTAGTTGGACCATGAAGCTGGCTACTATGGTCCATGGCTCAGGTCATATAGATTGTTCTTTAGAATTATTAATAAAGCTTCATTAAACCTGACAATTGTGATTCTTTGTGAAAGGACGTCACTTATTAGACATCTCGTAGGGTTAATCTGATCTGTGTGTTGTATTACAGACTACGTCTACACAATATATAGTTATGGTTATGAATAATAAAGAAGAAATTACAACCAATATATCAACCCCAAGAGAGACTCACCTGTCTCCTGTGCTCTCCGCAGATTCTCAGCACAGTTTGGTTTTCAGGACAGGAGGCTTTCAAGTGAGGAAAAGAAAGAGCACACCCCCTTGCACTCTTTCCTTGCAAGTACGTAGGAGTGAATCAGCATTTTGAGTGCAGTGTTTGGTGCTTTAGGGGTTATTCTGAGTGTGACACCCACCTATGGGGCGGAAATAGAAGAAGCCAGCCTCCTACGTCAGCTGTGCACTGGCTTCACCCCCTCCAGATCAGGATTCAGTTTCGTTTCTCCTGTGCAGACTATGGAATCTGCTAGAAGGAGCAGGAGTGATATTATGTCATCTGCAAATAACTATTCTGGTATGTTGTAGATCTAAAATACACTGTAGGGGAACTGTCATGTTGAACATGGTGTCTGAGCTACAGGTAGCATATTATAGAGCAGGAGGAGCTGAGTGTGTGTGTATATATGTGTATATATATATATATATATATATATATATATATATACACAGTATATATGTATAAATGTATAAATACTAGCAGAAGGACCCGGCTTCGCATATTAACAGTATCCCCCATAACAGTGACCTCTACAGTACCCCACCCCTTTAACACACTGTCCCCCACGCCTTAACACTGATCCCCCCCACCTTTGACCTTCACAGCAGCCCGCCCCTTTAACAGTGAGTTTTACAGCACCACACTCCCTTGACAGTGACCTCCTCAGGGGCCCGCCCCCTTAACAGTGACCTCCACAGTACCCCGCTTCCTTAACAGTGACCTCCACAGTACCCTGCTGCCTTAACAGTGACCTCCACAGTGTCTGCCCCTTTAACAGTGACCTCCACAGTACCCAGCTGCCTTAACAGTGACCTCCACAGTGTCTGCCCCTTTAATAGTGACCTCCAGAGCGGCCTGCCCCCTTAACAGTAACATCCACAGTGAACGCCTCTTTAACAGTGACCTCCACAGTGCCCACCCTTTTAACAGTAACCTCCACAGCTCCCTGCCCCTTTAATGCTAGGGATACACGACGACATGTGTCGCGCAACATTTTGTCTCAACAATTTTTATAATGATAGGCTATGGTGTCGCACTGCGACATGCGACATATTGCGACACGACAGTCGCAAAAAATCCATCCAAGATGTCACATGTTGCAGTGTAGTTGTGCCCTATGTGTCGTGCAACTTATTGTCGTCGTGTAGCCCTAGCCTAAAGCTGACCTACAGCAGTGAAGAAACATGGCTGGGTTGTTATGGAAACCTGGAGTAAAACTGTGTGTATGTGGAGACTAAGGGCCTGCGAGCTTCTATTGGCTGATAAGGGACATGTGACCGTGTGTATGGCAGTTGGGATATGAAGAGAAAGATTTACAGGCTTGTTTTGGTTAATGCAGGTCATTTTTGGGGAATATCTCAGGAACGGTACGTCCTAGAGAGCTGTGACCCCTACAAGATTTCTTTGCAGGTAGCAAGGGATGTGTATACCAAGTTTCGTTAAAATCGATGGTTGCGTTTCTGAGTGATCGCGGAACATACATACATACATATATACATCTATCTTTATATATACATACAGCTGCAAGAAAAAGTATGTGAACCCTTTGGAATGATTTGGATTTCTGCACAAATTTGTATAAAATGTGATCTGATCTTCATCTAAGTCACAAGAATAGACAATCACAGTCTGCCTAAACTAATAACACACAAAGAATTAAATGTTACCATGTTTTTATTGAACACACCATGTAAACATTCACAGTGCAGGTGGAAAAAGTATGTGAACCCTTGGATTTAATAACTGGTTGAACCTCCTTTGGAAGCAATAACTTCAACCAAACGTTTCCTGTAGTTGAAGATCAGACGTGCACAATGGTCAGGAGTAATTCTTGACCATTCCTCTTTACAGAACTGTTTCAGTTCAGCAATATTCTTGGGATGTCTGGTGTGAATCGCTTTCTTGAGGTCATGCCACAGGATCTCAATCTGGTTGAGGTCAGGACTCTGACTGGGCCACTCCAGAAGGCGTATTTTCTTCTGTTTAAGCCATTCCGTTATTGATTTACTTCTATGCTTTGGGTTGTTGTCCTGTTGCAACACCCATCTTCTGTTGAGCTTCAGCTGGTGGACAGATAACCTTAAGTTCTCCTGCAAAATGTCTTGATAAACTTGGGAATTCATTTTTCCTTCGATGATAGCAATCCGTCTAGGCCCTGACGTAGCAAAGCAGCCCTAAACCATGATGCCCCCAACCACCATACTTCACAGTTGGGGTGAGGTTTTGATGACGGTGTGCTGTGCCTCTTTTTCTCCACACATAGTGTTGTGTGTTGCCTCCAAACAACTCAACTTTGGTTTCATCTGTCCACAGAATATTTTGCCAGTACTGCTGTGGAACATCCAGGTGCTCTTGTGTAAACTGTAAATGTGCAGCAATGTTTTTTTGGACAGCGGTGGCTTCCTCTGTGGTATCCTCCCATGAAATCCATTCTTGTTTAGTGTTTTCCGTATCGTAGATTTGCTAACAGGGATGCTAGCATATGCCAGAAACTTTTGTAAGTCTTTAGCTGACACTCTAGGATTCTGTGCTCTTGCAGTCATCTTTACAGGACTGCCACTCCTAGGGAGAGTAGCAGCAGTGCTAAACTTTCTCCATTTATAGACAATGTCTTACTGTGGACTGATGAACAGCAAGGCTTTTGGAGATACTTTTATAACCCTTTCCAGCTTTATGCAAGTCAACAATTCCTAATCGTAGGTCTTCTGAGAGCTCTTTTGTGCGAGGCATCATTCACATCAGGCAATGCTTCTTGTGGAAAGCAAACCCAGAACTGGTGTGTGTTTTTTATAGGGCAGGGCAGCTGTAACCAACACCTCCAATCTCATCTCATTGATTGGACTCCAGTTGGCTGACACCTCACTCCAATTAGCTCTTGGAGATGTCATTAGTCTAGGGGTTCACTTACTTTTTGTCACCTGCACTGTGAATGTTTACATGGTGTGTTCAATAAAAACATGGTAACATTTAATTATGTGTGTGTTATTAGTTTAAGCAGACTGTGATTGTCTGACTAAAGATCAGATAACATTTTATGACCAATTTGTGCAGAAATCCATATCATTTCAAAGGGTTCACATACTTTTTCTTGCAACTGTATATAAAGCAGATAGTAATATTATGGATGAAATGATGGACTATTTGGATGCCATTTCTTTTCCAGTCCAGACATTCAGAGGGAATCGCTTGAGGTAGATTTTTCCTTACAGGAAGTAGAGGCTGCAATTAAGGCATGTTCTGGTAACTCCTGCCCATGGTCAGATGGTTTTCCATATGAATTTTACCGTAATATAGGGAAAGTCATCCTCCCTAATTTATTGAGGGTATTCACTGACTCATTGGAGGATGGGACCCTACCAGAATCAATGACAGAAGCTGTAATAATATTAATATTGAAGAAAGGTAAGGACCCCTTGGATTTGGGGTCATACAGACCTATGTCTTTATTTAATACTGATGTGAAGCTTCTTTCAAGGATTCTGACTAGAAGGCTTTCCAGGGTTATTCCTTCAATTATACACCCAGATCAGAACGGGTTTATTCCAAACAAGGGTACCTATTATAATCTTCTTCAGTCATTTGTGAACATACAGTCTCCCGGGGGGGTCTCCAGCTCCATCCTGTTCTTGGATGCTGCCAAGGCCTTTGACAGGGTGGAATGGAGATACCTCTGGAAGGTATTGCTTAGGATGGGCTTTGGAGATAGATTTATAGACATGATCAAATTGCTGTATAGATCACCGTCGGCGAGATTGAATATTAATGGGAGTTTGACGAGTTTTGTTTTGAATAGGGGTACTCGCCAAGGTTGCCCTCTCTCCCTATTGCTATTTGATATTTATATTGAGCTCCTAGCCCTGGCTGTTAGGCAGGACTTCAAGGTAAACTGGCTTCCTAGGACGGGCATGCTACACCTGCGGCCCTCCAGCTGTTGCAAAACTATAACTCTCATCATGCCCTGCTGTAAGCCATCCGAGCATGCTGGGAGTTGTAGTTTTGCAACAGCTGGAGGGCCGCAAGTCGGGCATCCCTGTCCTAGGATATTGACCCTAGTGGGTGTTCAGGATGGGCACCCAGTTGCTCCACAACCATTCCTTTGCTTTGAGTCCTTGTGCTTTACAAATGTTTGTAATTACGTGTAAGGATTTGCTTCATTTCTATTAGTTATCTTCTTATTTTGTTTTCATTTCATCTTTCCCCCCCATGTTATTCAACCCTCCTATGAGCACTATCAATCACCGTTGGAAGCTCCAAATTTTCCCCAGTGTTACAAGTCTGCTGCTTCAGGATAACCTTTGATTCCATCCTGCCCTTCTTACTACCTCCTGCTGCCTCAAAACCATTTCTTACATGGACTTGTTCTTCAACCTTGACTCCTAAAACATACATGTACATAGCCTCAGCACATTCCGCCTAGACTACTGCAACATCCTCCTCTGTAGCCTACCCTCTTAACACTATTGCACCCCTTCAATCCAATGCCTGGCCCTGAAAGTAACAGGAAGCCACTATGACCCACTGATTGACCTACCTCTATGGTAGATACACTACTGAGAAGTTACAGCACCTATATTACAGACATCAGCGGTGGTTTCAGCTAGTGTTCTGTTATCTATATAACATGTTAGAAAATTGTTGAATTCCAAACAACCTGCAACATATGAAGAAAATGGAATATACTGATTAAAAGATCATCGGAATGGGGTACATGGGGCCCACCAAATTATTATGAAGGTCCACCCATTCCAATTAAGATATACACAAGTTATATTCTCTGTTTATTGCATGTCCATTACACACACAGAGTATATCACCAGTAAGTACTAATACGATATTATGTACCACATCATCTAAATCTTTCTGTGCAGTGGAGTCCTCATCACATGTATTGTTAGGTGTCAAATAACACCAGTAGAGAGTTGCAAGACGAAAAACCATTTGAGTCCATATGCATTTTACAGTGAATAACCCCAGTATGTCGAAGTGGTCTGTACGGTAATTACAGAGGATACTCATGTTCATGTTTTTTCTGTGATTAGGCTACTTTCACACTTGCGGCAGAGTGATCCCGCAATCAGTTCCGTTGCCGGTACTGCCTGCAGGATTCGGCAATCTGCATGCAAACGGTGCATTGTGAAACTGACAAACCTAAAGATTATTTGGAGAACCTCTTTGAGGAACGCGATTCCGTCCTAAAACAAATGAAATCTTGTTGATAGTTGCGGAATAAATAGAACCAGATGAAGGCAAACCCGAAAGGGAGTTGGGGGGATCTGGTGAAGCAATAAGGAAAGTCCAGCTCTTCGCCGTTTAGGGCGCTGGGAGAGTACCTCACATTGCTTATTCATCTTGTATCTATTTACCGCAAAAAGGAGGGATTTGTGAGAGACAAAATTAAGATTTCTCCTGTAGTACACATTTGTCTCCACTAGATGGCAAAAACTCAATTAGGAGCCTCATGTACATTTTCTTTGTCCTAAGTTCATTAGTGAAAGAAAGGAGGAGTTAAGTTGCTATCTTTCGAATGTGCCAATCAACTCAGGAATGGAGTTAGTAAACCAACCTTTTTTGTCACAGAGCCAATGAACTTTCATCTAGGACTACCCTTTTTGTCTACCTCATGTTGCCTATATAAGTGTATGTAACTGTAATAAAGACAGATATTTTTCCATAAACTTTCATTTAATCTTCCAGTTTCATGCATACCAATTGCCTGCATGAACGATTTTAACTTAGTTACTGAAACTTTTCCTTCTCTTTCTCTCATCAACTGAGCTGCTGTTAACATTTTTTCACTCTGTCCTGCAACATTAGAATTTCCCATTATTGTAGGGCACCAACTTAACAATATCTGGTTGCTATTAAAATCAAATAATAGCTCAACAGTATTGATCCCACAATTTCTCTTGTACAGGGCACCAACTTAATAACCTCCAATTGCTTATTACTATGCAATCAGTGTTAATCCTGCACACTCATGAGGACCCCTAGTCACTACTCATGAATCTCCAAACGCTCTCGTCAGAACTTGGCTGGGATCCAATTCTACGTCACAGGATATCCGACTCAGCTGTCTAACAACTTCCGTTTAGTTTCAGTATGTTCCACCACACAAAGAAGGAATATTTCAACAGGTTCTTTCTAACGGACAGATCAGCTATAATTTGAACCCTTATATCGCGATAACATCAATTCAACTCTTGAGAAAACACCTGGGCAAAAGACTCAGAGGAGGTTGTAAGAATAAAAGCTTCTTACCTTTACTGCAGTTTATGCCTCGTCTGATGGTTTTACGCAAGTCCTCTCCTGGCGTTTGAATCGGAAGTTACGCAAGCTGTCTGCCCCACGTTGGGCGCCAAATTGTTGTCGCAAAATCTACGACACAACTTCTTCTTTTGTGTGGCTCCAAATCAATTAGAATTATAAGTATGAGCTCATACAGCTTTCTCTCTGAGACCAATGCAGGCTGGTATCATGGAAAAATATCTGTCTTTATTACAGTTACATACACTTATATAGGCAACATGAGGTAGACAAAAAGGGTAGTCCTAGATGAAAGTTCATTGGCTCTGTGACAAAAAGGGTTGGTTTACTAACTCCATTCCTGAGTTGATTGGCACATTCGAAAGATAGCAACTTAACTCCTCCTTTCTTTCACTAATGAACTTAGGACAAAGAAAATGTACATGAGGCTCCTAATTGAGTTTTTGCCATCTAGTGGAGACAAATGTGTACTACAGGAGAAATCTTAATTTTGTCTCTCACAGCCTTAGGCCCCTTGCAGACGAGCATGTCCGGATTAGGTCCGGATGCATTGCGGCAAACCTGCGCAAGTAGGTTTGCAATTGCAGTCAGTTTTGACTGCAATTGCGTTCCGATGTTCAGTTTTTATCGCGTGGGTGCAATGTGTTTTGCACGCGCGGGATAAAAAAAACAACTGTGGTACCCAGACCCGAACTTCTTCACAGAAGTTGAGGTTTGGGTTAGTTGTAGTGTAGATTGTATTATTTCCCCTTATAACATACCGTAGTTATAAGGGAAAATAATAGCATTCTGAATACAGAATGCTTAGTAAAATAGGGCTAGAGGGGTTAAAATTTTTTAACTCACCTTAATCCACTTGTTCGCGCAGCGGCATCTCTTCTGTCTTCATCTGTGAGCAATAGGACCTTTGATGACGTCACTGCGTTCATCACATGGTCCATCACATGATCCATCACTATAGGTGATGGATCATGTGATTAGCGTAGTGATGTCATCAAAGGGGAAAAAATAATGATCGGGTCCCCATCCCGATAGTCACCTAGCAACCGTGCGTGAAAATCGCACCGCATCCGCACTTGCTTGCGGATGCTTGCGATTTTCACGCAACCCCATTAATTTCTATGGGGCCTCCGTTACGTGAAAAACGCACAAAGAGGAGCATGCTGTGATTTTCACGCAACGCACAAGTGATGCGTAAAAATCACAGCTCGTGTGCACAACCCCATAGAAATGGGCCAGAATTCAGTGCGGGTGCAATGCGTTCAACTCACGCATTGCACCCGCGCGGTATACTCGCCCGTATGAAAGGGGCCTAATATGTATAACTGAAATAAAGGGAGTTTGTTGCCTGCAAGTGGATGAAACTAGAAGCAGCAGAGATTTAGAATTTGACATTTGGATTTCCACTGAGGATCATGGAAGTACGGATCCGTGTCAGACTGGGATGCCTAGGGCCCACTGGTAAGATTCACTGCATGTAAGTACAGCTGACCTGACCCCAGTTCAAGTCTCTAAAACTGCACCAATACACACTTATTTGTAGTAGCCTGCTGCTTAACCTGAGCCTCCTGGAGACAAAGGGGGGGGGGGGGGGGGATTTATGAAAGCTTTTACGTCACTGCTGTAAAAAAGTTGAAAATGATGGTGCACATCATTACTGTTGAGTGAAGTGCGCTTCGGATCATAGATCCGAAGTTGCTTCGTTCAAAACTTTGTTTTGATAGGTTTCCGTACAGCATTCAAATGTATGGGCTTCGCCAAGGTGAAGTTCGTTAAGTCTGTTCAGCATTCGATTTTACAACTTGAAAACCATATAATCCGAAGTTGTCTTAGGTGTCAAGTGGTACCTCGGTACCGAAGCCAACCTCGCATTGCAGGTTTAAAATGGTTTTCAAGTTGTAAGATCGAATGGCGAAGTTCTTCATCGAAGTCTTGTGAGACTTTGGACTTAATGAATCTCCGTACAGCATTCAAAAGTTTGGAACAAAGCAGCTTTGCTCCACCCTATACATATTTGTAACTTTTTAAGCTTCTTGTCACTTTTCTGTAGCGCCAAGAAAAGAGGGCGGGGCATAGTGCAGCCCCTGGCGGGTGAAGATTTGTATTTCTAGGGCATGGAGTGCCCGAGATGCAACTCCTTTATTAAGAGGCATTTGCCTCCTAATAACCTGGGCTCATCTCGCTCCTGCTCAGGGGGATCAGGACTGGTATGGTAACGCCCGTCTTTGTGCCTACGCATTGTATCAGCCACCCAAAGCATGTATAATAATAAGTAGTTTGTAAAATAATCTACCCAATTTTTTTGTTGAAGACATAAGCAAGTTTGGATGCTGACTGCAGGCAGTGTACTGTGCAATGTGCCACCTGTGCAGGGGATGAGGGGACTAGTGCCCACCCTGAGGTTGCCCTGTTCACCAGTCTGAGCCCGATACAGAATAACAGATATCAGGAAGTGTTTGGGCATCTTGGTCATATCACTGCAACCTGTAAAAGAGAACACTGAGCGCCGAAAACACAAAAAAGACTAAATAAAAACAAATTCGAATTTTGCTCAGATTTCTATGTAATCAGAATTATTCCAGCATAGTACAACATAAAAGCTTAACAAAAAAAGGCGCCTACAAAATTAGAAAAGTTTCATGGAATAAACACAGCAATACATAAAAAAGACAATGATATTCAGTGTAAATCATTGAAGAAACATTAGAACAAATATGTACAATAAAAGAGAAGAGGGTGAAACCAGTTCTATGACGTTCTTAATCTTGACTGGCACATAATCTGTCTATAATCAAGACCCTTGCCGCCTGTAAACAATTTAGTGACTGTACAGATTCCAGCTTACCTGACGGTACTACACTAGCTTTCCAGTTCACACTGGGACATGGAATACTGACAGCTCGGATGGAACAAGCGTTGAAGGTATCTGTTGCCACCTTCAGACTGAACCTTTAGACTAGGGCTACATGGAGACTTATGGTGGCGCGGCATTGGGTATGCAAATACCGTTCTGCCAAACGCTCCTAGTGAATGTGGCGACACCGAAATCCAATGGGTTTTGGATTTTTGTTGACCGTAGTGTTGTGGTTGCACTACCTTGTGAATCACAATGTGACCGCCTTGACCAACGTAGGATACGATGTATGGGCGTGACTACAAGTCGCCGTGCGACCCTAGTCTTAATGTTAATAATGATCAGGGGAATGACAATTTCAATATACAACTGCAAATATGACAGAATGTGTAGCCAGTAATGTACCGTATGTGTTATTACTGGGCGCTATACACAACTTTTACATATAATACTACAAGCTTAGAAAGACAGCAGTGATAAAAATCTAATTTTTTTTAAATCAATTTTCATATTTTTTACATATTTTTCTATCCAGTGCAGAGAAAACATAGCATGACAGGGAGCTAGCTGAAATGAGCTGGCATCCATTCTTCCCTATGGCCAAGAGCAGCATCATCCTGTATGACAACAAAATGCCCTAATGGAGCATATTATAACAAGGGTTAGTTTACAGAAGACATCCCCTTAAAGGGAATCTGTTTGCATATACACATAGCTGGGGTTCACTTTCTTTTGTTGATCTGAGACTCCTTCCAGAGTTAGGATACTTTTTCTTACTAGGCAGATTAGGCCTTTGGTGCAATGAGGGTGTCATCGTTGCTCTTGTTGCACCCAAGCTTTACTGGTTTCTGTGGCCAGCCCCTCCCTCACTGCTTTAATTGACAGGTCTAGGCAGTACAAAGCAGTATAATAGATATGTTGGGGTGCTTTGAGCAGGGTTCCCACCCTTTTAACATGGTTAAAAGGTTTATCTTAAAAAAGATAATGCTGACGTATCCTCAGGATAGGTCATTACCACATCACCGGGGGTCTGAGTCCCGGCACCTTCGCTGATCAGCTGTTTTAGGGAGCCGCCACTCTCACTGAAACTCTGGTGAGCACAACCGGCACCCGGCAGCTTTCCAAGCACAGCACCATACATTGTACAACGGCTGTACTGTTTAGTTGCAGCTCAGCCCTATTGAAGTGAATGGGGCTGAGCTGCGATAGGCAGTGTGACCGTTGTATGGCCACGTCACATGGCCTAGGAAAAGGGTGCGGTGCTCCGGACTCTTCTAACAGCTGATCGGCGGGGTTCCTGGGCGCCGGACCACCGCAGATCTGATACTGATGACCTGTCCTGCTATGAGAAGAAGAAAGTGTCAGCGCTACAGAATATGCGCATATTCTACTGTGTGACCACACATCTTCCGTAGCGCTAACATCCACTTTCTCTCTTCTTCTCATATCGGCATTAGTTTGAAAAAAGGACCGAAATATCAGATGTACAGCTGCTTGAAAATGAATCACATTCTGCATATATATACCTTGAAGTTGCAAAACAGTGAAGGAGCAGAGCTTGTGTGCAACAAGAGCAATGGTGACACCCTCATTGCACCAAAGAAAGAAAGAAGTATCATAACTCAAAAATGGAGCCTCAGATCACCAAATGAAAACAGCATTTTAATGAGGTGAACTACAGCTATGTGTCTATGCAAACACTTAGGGAGGTTGCTGGTGACAGATTCCCTTTAATGCAATCTTTAAACAGTTATCTGTTCATTTGCACATAGATAGCAACAACATATATTAAAAATCAAGAAGACTTAAAAACATAATTTTGACAGAGTCCCTTCATTAAAATAATTCCATTTCTGTAGCAAATAATACAGAGTAAGGCCTCATTTAATCGGCCGCCCTGTACCCACCATTAACGGTATGCCTTTCAGATGTAAATCACTAAGGTGCCGCCAATCCAATTCAAAAGAGGCGCCAGGGGTCTGTGTGCTACATCCAGAATACGTTAAGCCTTAGGCCTGTCTAAATGAGGCCCAAGAATACAGTCTGCCCTTTAGGTCAGGGGGTGACAGACTTGTCTGTTAATACTCAGCTTTGTATCCAACAGTCTTAGTTGCCATTTCTAATTATTAGGCCTCATGCACACAGCTGTATATGATTTTCAGTCTGCAAAGAAACAAAAAAAAATAAATAAAACGGATCCTTCCATGTGCGTTCCATTTTATTCTCCCTCCTACCAATAGAAAGTGCTATTCTCATCAGCAAAAACAGACATGAAAAATACCTGCGGTAAGTTTTATAGGTTGGGCACACAGATCAGTGAAAATAAACAGATGTGTGGCCGCACTAAATTGTATGGGTCAATGTGCTATCCATTAAAAAATAAAAACGGATAGCATACTGAAGCAAAATACAGACGTGTGCATGAGTCTTTATTGCGATAGAAGGTATTTCAGCTAGTACAGTTATTTTAGGGCTAGGATATGTTCATTAATAAAAGGTAGCCATTTTAATCAATATAAAGACTATTTGGTTGTACAGTGCATCATGGGGTGAGAGGAATACCACCAATCTGGGACAATATGATTGGTTGCCAGATCTCATACTTCTTTTCTACCAGGCTCTGACATCATACAGCTGAATGTCTCCATGAACGGTAATCTCGTTGATCTTGGCCAAGTCTTTAAATCGGTGCTTATACTCCAGAAGATGATGTCCATTAACAGCAACCCTATACTGGTGAGCTTCACAGTAGATGAGGAGCTACAATGAAAAAAAAAAATACATATTAACATACCCGATTCATGGTCACAAGAGTACTAAAACCGCTCTGTAGACACAATACACCATCTCCCATTTATGGGCTACCACACTGAGCAACAGTCTAAAAACGGCAAGCGCTATGGGGTCTGCATTGAGTCATAGTGTTTCCATGCAGCCACCACTAGGGGGACCTAAGTGCATAAAGATTGTTTACATTTTTAAATCCATGTGACGTTAAAGGGGTTGTCAGAGATGATGAAAATTCTTTTGCAAGCCCCCAAAATGCCTTTGTCCATCACTGTTGTTTGCAGTGTTGGTCCAATCTTCCTGCCACTGTTTGTTTCCAAACTGCAGCGGTCAAATGCCGTACACACGCACGTCTCATTGTCGGTGACGCACACAGTGAAATGCAGGTGTATTGCACGTGACCACTGAGCTGAGTATAGTGATTGGCTGCAGCAGTCACATGCTGTATACCAGCATATCAGCAGCCGGGTGAAGGGTGCATATAGTGCTATATAGTGCAGGATAGGCCATTATTAAAAGGGGCTGTCTCACTTCAGTAAGTAGCATTTATCATTTAGAAAAAGTTAATACAAGCCACTTACTAATGTATTGTGATTGTCCATATTGCTTCCTTTGCTGGCTGGATTCATTTTTCCATCACATTATGCCCTGCTTGTTTCCATGGTTACAGACCACCCTGAAATCCATCAGAGGTGGTCGTGCTTGCACAATATAAGAAAAAACGTCAGCCTCTCTGGTGGCCGGGACCATGGGAGTGCATATAGGCTTGTGTTTTTTTCCTACAGCGTGGAAGGACGACCACCACTGATGGATTGCAGGGTGGTCTGTAACCATGGAAACGAGCAGTGTATAATGTGATGGAAAAATGAATCCAGCCAGCAAAGGAGGCAATATGGACAATAACAGTACATTAGTAAGTGGCTTGTATTAACTTTCTCTACATGATAATTGCCACTTACTGAAGCGAGAGAACCCTTTAAAGAATTAGACAGAGGCTCTTGTGTATGTCTTGTGTAAACTTGTTTTATTTGATATGCAGTTTGTGGGTTGTCTCCCATCTTGACTCCTTCCCCTCAAATATGCTTTTCCTAAAGAATCCTACATTTCCCATCATTCCTGGCTTTCAAGAGACAGAGGCACAGAGGAGTCTCACCACACTGTACTGTGTAAAGGCAGCCATGCTGCCCCCTCACACTGCAGAATCTCCACATTTTCCTATGTAATACAGCATGAGCCTGCCTGCCCGCTCATCTCTTTCTCCTGTCAGCATGCAGGAGGCAGAGAGACCAGTGTGAAGCTACATCCCATAGAACTACACTGGAGAGTCAGCACACAGAGATAGTACAGACAGGCAGTGTGAGTCAGGAGGTTTACATAACCGCAGCTAATTACTGTATGCATTTACCTACTATATATCTGCACTCCTGGCCCTTTAGATGGGGGAGACACTACATCCTCAACAGAACACCGAGATATACAGGGGAACATGGAGTGTGGAGAGGAAAAGGGCATGAGAGATATGAATGGTGATGATGTCTTCCTGTAGCTCACATGGGAGAGACCAAGTTCCTGTTCACACATAAGAGCAAGCTCTGGGCTGCTGGTTAGACTTGAGGCCACATGACCAGGTTCCCCTAATGAACTGGTTCAAAATGTATGGATTCAACTGAATAAGGGCTCATTCAGGCGACCGTATGCGTTTTGTGGTCTGCAAATTGCGGATCCGCAAAACACCGATACCGCCCGTGTGCGTTCCGCATTTTCCAAAACAGAAGGGCAGCCCTATAATAAAAATGGCTATTCTGGTTCATAATTGCGGCCAAGAATAGGGCTTGTTCTATCTTTTTTTGCAGGGCCACGGAAAGGAAGTACGGATGCGGACAGCACACAGTGTGCTGACTGCATCTTTTGCGAACGGCGGCATGTAGGCAGATAAAAGTTACAGTTATGTACTGCTGACATTAGCACATCGCTAATGTCAGCCAGCTACATAACGAATTTTGCGATGATAGAAACCCTTTAAGTCAGTAATGCCGTACATGTAAAAAAATAAGTAAACAAACCCGGAGTGCTTCTTTAACACCCAGCCCTCAGTCCTGTTCTCAGCTGAGAGGTGAACCAGAAGGTCTTCATTTCCTTCATACATATGTCTTATTATTACACAGTTATTGTAAAACTATTCTGTACTATTAGATAACGTAACCTGTTTTTTTTTTGTGACCTCACCAGTTTCAGCAATATTTTCATGGCATTGCCCTTACAATACATCTATCCTTACTAGAGTAACAAGGCTCAACCAACCTCAAAATACATATCTGGAAAAAAGGGGAATTCACGTAGTTGCCGCTCTTCTTCTCCCCAACTATCGCACAAGTATGTGTTCCTCACAAACACCTTCTTCGTCATTCGTGGATTCAAGTGCAAAGCGATGTCCGTGGAGCCACTGGGCTTAAGATTAATGGCGAAGCTGTCAACATTGAAAGAACAGAAACATGAAATTAAGGTAACAGAAAAAATGCTTTTCACTCTGGTGGATCCATTATTTGCAGACACAAAAAACTTTTTTTGTACAAACTTTATCACTTTTCTACACAATGGATCAGGTAAAAACAGACCACACATGGATGGCATCGGAGTGCTGTCCATGGTTTTCCCGGACCCATTGGAGCAGATTTATTATAATTGAATGAGTTGGGCCATGGAGTTCCCACCAACAGTCCATCTCCTCCTGCCCACTCCCACCGACTTTTATCAGTGACGATCACTAGGATATGTTCCCAATGTCTGATAGGTGCAGGTCCCAGAGGTGGGACCTGCGCCTATCTCTAGACCCAAGCCCAGAAAGCAAAGGAAGGTGCACTGGGCATGTGCGGCCATCCTCCATTCATTTCTATGGGACTGCTGTGCTAAGCGAGGCCACCGCTCC
Organism: Bufo gargarizans; assembly: GCF_014858855.1. Lineage (NCBI taxonomy): Eukaryota > Metazoa > Chordata > Amphibia > Anura > Bufonidae > Bufo > Bufo gargarizans. The sequence continues at coordinate 390,002,077 of NC_058083.1, read as the reverse complement.
AATCACTTCTATGGGGCTGATGGAAATAGCTGAACCAGCGCTCTGAAATTTTCATCAATCCTTCAGAAATTAATGGAGGATTGCCGCTCATGCACGCTGCGCCCTACTTCACTTTGCGGGCTCTATTCTAGAGATAGGTGTGGGTCCCAGAGGTGGGACCCGCACCTATCAGACATTGAGGGCATATCCTAGCAATATGCCCCCATTGTATGAGATGGGCCAACCCCATGGAATAAAATAGGTGCATTCTGTCCGGATCAAAGTACTGCAAGTTCCCATGCACTATATACACACAATTCAATGGATCTGCATGCTCTCCATGGAGAACACAGACAGCACACGGATGTGTATCACTGACATGTAAATATGGCCTTAGGCTCTGCTCACATTTGCACACATGCCACACTGTACATCAGGCTCCATTTTTTTGATCTGAGGAATAGTGCTGCATGGACTGTTCTTCCTGTAAAATCCGCTGGGACTGACATCAGAGGCTCCAAACACCCGCAGCAGACAAACTATGGTATATACATTTACACCGCACAGTACCATGCAGATAATTCACCTTTTGCCGTTTTTGCTTATTTCACCCTTCACAACCACTGTTCTTCCTGGGCTCAGGGCATTAGGAAGGTTTCCAGTGTAAGGAATTTCCTAAAAAAAAAAAAAAAAAAAAAAAAAAAAAAAAGGAATTAATAAAATCACTAGGGGAAAATACTGACAAAACACAGTTAGATACAAAAACTCCCGTAAACCTTTAAAACCTTTAGTAGGCATTCTGGTGGTGACATATTACGGTAGTATCTATGGAGGTCGAACTGGATACTTTAGGCACTTGGGAGGGGAATATAACAGGGCCAGCAACAAGTTTAATTTCCACCTAAGGCCTCTTTCACACGGGCGTCATGTTTTTTGCCCGGATAAGAGGCGGGTGCGTTGCGGGAAAATGCGCGATTTTTCTGCGCGAGTGCAAAACATTGTCATGCGTTTTGCACTTGCGTGAGAAAAATCGCGCATGTTTGGTACCCAGACCCGAACTTCTTCACAGAAGTTCGGGCTTGGGATTGATGTTCTGAAGATTGTATTATTTTCCCTTATAACATGGTTATAAGGGAAAATAATAGCATTCTGACTACAGAATGCTTTGTATAATAGTGCTGGAAGGGTTAAAAATAATAAAAAAGTTAACTCACCTTCTCCTCTTGTTCGCGCAGATGCCACTCTGTTCTTTAGCTGTGGACTGAATGACCTGAGGTGACGTCAGATCACATGCTCCAATCACATGGTCCATCACCATGGTGATGGAGCATGTGATCTGACGTCATCAAAGGTCCTTTAGCCCACAGATAAAGAACAGACCGGCATCTGCGCTAACAAGAGGAGAAGGTGAGTTAACTTTTTTATTATTTTTAACCCCTCCAGCACTATTATACAAAGCATTCTGTATTCAGAATGCTATTATTTTCCCTTATAACCATGTTATAAGGGAAAATAATACAGTGAATAGACTGTCACCTAGAACCCATGCGTGAAAATCGCACCGCATCCGCACTTGCTTGCGGATGCATGCGATTTTCACGCAACCCCATTCATTTCTATAGGGCCTGCGTTACGTGAAAAACGCACAAAGAGGAGCATGCTGCGATTTTCACGCAACGCACAAGTGATGCGTGAAAATCACCGCTCGTGTGCACAGTCTCATAGAAATGAATGGGTCAGGATTCAGTGCGGGTGCAATGCGTTCACCGCACGCATCGCACCCGCACGGAAAACTCGCCCGTGTGAAAGGGGCCTAAGGGTGCCTGTCCATGGTGTGATCCGGCTGCTGGATCCACATGTGGATTACCATTAATTGCCGGGCCGCCCCTATACTTGCAGAATAGCAATCATCATTAGTTCTCATGTGGATCCTGTGGCCGACCCCTCTTGTGCCTGACATCTGAGGTGTATGGTGGCTCATATTATCCTAATATGTATCAAGTGCATGTGGATCTACAACCCGTGCCCAACTATTCACAACTCAGTGGAGGACTGCAATCAAGAATACTCACAAAATTCAGGCTGTTCTGTGATGCCTGGCATTAAGAGGAGAAAAAGAACACGGTTAATTTATCCGCTGAATCACTGGTAACAATAATAACCTATAAATAAATAAAAATACCTGCATGGAATTCATCGAAGTAAGTGCAAGAGATGTTGGTTGTGAGCCCTGCTGTATCTGGAAATACGGAAATACGTTAGGTATCAGACACCGAGGAATGCTTACACGTATTCATGACTAGAAATATATTTTGTACCCACCAGTGTAAATGAAAAAGTTCAAATAGTTCCATGACCATATCAAAGCACAGATGACCATAAGTGCACACATATATACATACTGATTAGTGACATCATCGTGGTGTCTATGTTTTCTGTAATCGTGGTTATAAAGCAGGTATCCTCAAACTGTGGCTCTCCAGCTGTTGTAAAACTACAACTCCCACAATGCCCTGCTGTAGGCTGTTCGGGCATGCTGGGAGTTGTCGTTTTGCAACAGCTGGAGGGCCACAGTTTGAGGATGCCTGTTATAAAGACTATAGGAATGCAAGCACTTTATTGTATATTTAATACGTCAGCCTTCCATCGCTTATGCCTCTCTAGAGACATTGCATGGGCTTACAAGGTGGACCTTGTGAAGTTTAACCAGTTTCTATGGTAGCAGCCTCCTGCATATTAACAATACATATCATACCTCAGGAACGGAACCTCGGATCAACAAACGAAAAAAAGGGTTTCTGTCACCTGAAAAATGGGTATTAAGCTGGCTGACATTAGCGATGTGCTAACGTCAGCTGAACATAACTATATTAGAGCCATCTCACTGCCCAAAGCCTTTATTGAGAAAAACTAACTTTTATAATAGGAGCAGGGGGGGCGTTGCACCTGCTCCTAGAGGCTCTTTTCACGCCCTTCTTCTCTTGATTGACAGGGCCAGGCAGCGCTGCTCTCCTCCTGCTTGCCGTGTCTGCAGTGTAAATCTCGCACTGTTTAGTATTCGGTGCAGGCGCAGTGAGGGAAGGACGCTCGGCGGCTGCTGGCTTCCTCACTGCGCCTGCGCTAAATACTTCACAGTGAGGAAGCCGGCTGCCGGTGAACGTCCTTCCCTCACTGCGCCGAATACTGAACGGAACGGCGCAGGCGTGAGATTTTCTTAGTAGACACGGCCAGCGGGAGGAGTGCGCTGCCCTGGCTCTGTCAATCAAGAGAAGGGAGTGAAAAGAGGTGGGCAAAATGAGCCTCTAGGAGCAGGTGCAAGGCTAATTAGCATATCATAAAAGTTAGTTTTTCTCAATAACGGCGGCAGGCAGTGAGATGGCTCTAATATAGTTATGTTCAGCTGACATTAGCACATCGCTAATGTCAGCCAGCTTAATACCCATTTTTCAGGTGACAGAAACCCTTTATATCAGGTGGTTCACAGCTATGTGTCTATGCAAACAATTTGATAGGGAGGTCGCTGGTGACAAATTCCCTTTAAAAAAGTGCATATGCACATCCATTTCTACAGACGTGCACCTTTACGCCATCTGCCATGCGTGCGCAGTTTAACCACCTGAGGCAGAGATTGTTTGGCATGTTTATACGACCCAGAGCGCGCAGATATGGTAGAGCTATGTTCAGCTGAAACATCGCCTCACTGAAATAAAGTTACTGCATGGTTTGCATCTACTTGGTGTGCGGACTTCATTATTTAGCTTGTGGACTGCTGTGACCTCACTTGTCTATATACTCATGTAGTCCACGGTATATACCACTCCTGACAATTCTGAAGCATCTTTTTGCAGAACTCTGATTTGTGCCATTACTCCGTTATTCCTCCTAGAGTTGTAGGAACAAATGGACACTGGAGCGCTACCATTCTTACTGAAAATGGCAGTGTCACTAGTGACAAAGGCAACACACAATTGTCCATTTAGTCATACATTTCCAAAAGGAACAACAGAGGAACTGCAAAACACAAAGGGGAAAATGTATTATTTCCCCTACACCCGTTTTTTGGCGTAGAAAAGTCACAAATACACAGGCTTTCGCCAACTTTACATAAAATAGGAGTGGCAAGTGCAAAGTGTGGGTGGTGCCGTTGGCTCCGTGGAGTAAATAATAGCTGAAGTCTATGGCAGCTCTGAGCTGCCGGAGGAGCCATGTAATTAAATGACATGCCTCCTCCGGCAGTGCAGGCCCCATCTATGCGGGCACAGCACACACTGGCCTTGATACATCAGGGCCAAAGTTTTACCAAATGTGATGTAATAGACTTACTGCTTGATAGGCAAATCCAATTTGGTTAATTGTCACCATCCCATATATACCGAGAGTGTCAACTTTTTCCAGATTGATCCTATGCTTGTAAGTCAACAAGTGCTTCCCATTTGAAGACACCTTGAAGAAATAAAACAAAATGAACCAAGCACAAACAGTGAACGTTATAAAATGCAAACAATATACAGTAAATCTCCACTTTTGGATGTAATCTGTGGTACCCTGGATTTTACCCTGTGTATTGGAAAGGTAGAAATTTGCGGCATAAAAGGACATGCTGTGAACCATTTTTCTGTAGTGCGTGGATGAGATTCCGGAACATCCCAACTGCTATGCTGGCACTGTAAAACGAAAATCTGTGGCATTTCAGTCCCTTGTGGACATACCCTAAAGATGTAGGAATACCCAGGTACAGCGCTGAGCTATCTCCAGCAGTCCTATAGAGAGACACCATGCATGCTCGACCTGCTGATCCATGAGTCTGGGGAAGTAGGACACCCGTTCTAATATTCAGTGGGCGTCACATCAGTCAGAAGCCCGCCAGATGTCCATAACACGTGTGTAAATAATGAAACTGTAGGTGACCAAACAATTGCACTAACGATCACATACAGTACAGATGATTGCTAAATGAGCACGGTCTCACTTGCAAAACTGTCCATCGGTCAACTTTTTTGATACAGTACAGCCCCCCTGGAGAGCCAGACATATGTGACCTACATAGACTGACCGAAAAAAAAGCAAAGCTCACCTGGAATTTATTATGCAGAACCAGAAATATTACTTCGAACGGCGTGCCCTTTCTGAAAGGCATCTGGTAGGTTTTTTCTTCCCAACCCCATATTTCATTTTGTAACGTGTTGCAGATTATGACCCCTGAACCTTTTAATCGAGGGTTGAAATGGAAGGCCACATCAGAGCGGGGATTCTGACTGCTGCCACACTGGAAGTCTATCTGGAACCTAGAAAAGGAAAAAATATATATATTGGGGGACACTGGTCACTGTGCAAAATATTAACACAACTGGTTGAACGAAATGTGAGTTTGAAAATGTGTGTGACATTTGTAATTAAAAAAAGTGGACATATCCGAATAAAACATTTTTTAATAATGGGATAATGTTTAACCCTTTCATGACCAAGGGTCATTGATGCCCCAGTGTCCAGGTCAAAATTTACAAATCTGACATGTGTCACTTTATGTGGTAATAGCTTTGGAATGCTTTTACTTATCCAAGCCATTCTGAGATTGTTTTCTCGTGACACATTGTACTTCATGATAGTCATATATTTGAGTCAATATATTTCACCTTTATTTATGAAAAAATCCCAAATTTACCAAAAAGTTTTAAAAATTCCCAATTTTCCAAATTTCAATTTCTCTGCTTCTAAAACAGAAAGTGATACCTAATACAATATTTATTACTTAACATTCCCCATATGTCTACTTTATGCTGGCATCATTTTGGAAATGTAATTTTATTTTTTTAGGACGTTAGAAGGCTTAGAAGTTTAGAAGTAATTCTTACAATTTGTAAGAAAATTTCCAAAACCCACTTTTTAAGGACCAGTTCAGGTCTGAAGTCCCTTTGTGGGGCTTACATAGTGGAAACCCCCATAAATGACCCCATTGTAGAAACTACACCCCTCAAGTTACTCGAAACTGATTTTACAAACTTTGTTAACCCTTTAGGCGTTCCACAAGAATTAAAGGAAAATGGAGATGAAATTTCTAAATTTCACTTTTTTGGCAGATTTTCCATTTTATAATTTGTTTTTCTTTAACACATTGAGAGTTAACAGCCAAACAAAACTCAATATTTATTACCCTGATTCCGCGGTTTACATAAACACCCCACATGTGGTCGTAAACTGTTGTACGGGCACACGGCAGGGCGCAGAAGGAAATAAATGCCATACGGTTTTTGGAAGGCAGATTGTGCTGGATTGGTTTTCTGAACGCCATATGTTTTTTATTTTTCTGCCGATCATCTTGTGCAGGGGCTCGTTTTTTGCAGAAAGTGTTGAGGTTTTTATTGGTACCATTTTTGGGTACATAGGATTTTTTGATCATTCCTTATTACACTTTATGGGGCAAGGTGACCCAAAAATTGGCTGTTTTGGAACAGTTTTCATTTATTTATTTTTACAGCGTTCATCTGAGGAGTTAGGTCATGTGATAGTTTTATAGAGAAGATCGTTACGGACGTGGCAATACCTAATATGTATACTTTTTCTTATTTATTTAAGTTTTACACAATAATAGCATTTCTGAAACCAAAAAAATGATGTTTTAGTGTCTCTATAGTCTGAGAGCCATAACTTTTTTATTTTTTGGGCGATTGTCTTAAATAGGGTATAATTTTTTGCGGGACGAGTTTACGGTTTGATTGGTACTATTTTGGGGGTCATAAGCCTTTTTGATCGCTTGCTGTTGCACTTTTTGTGATGTAAGGTGACAAAAATAGCTTTTTTTGGCACTGTTTTTTTTATTTTATTTTTATGGTGTTTATCGGACGGGGTCTATCATGTGATATATTTATAGAGGCTTTTGCAAAGCGTCCGGTTGCCATGGCAACCATCGGGTGCTGCAATCACAGCGCTGCAGCCCCGATGGTGGAGAGAGGGAGCTCCCTCCCTCTGTTAACCTCATGGATGCCGCAACCGCGGCATCTATGGGGTTACAGGAGAGTGTCAGCATAGAGCTGACACTCTCTGCTGATGGCGGCGGCTCAGTAATGGAGCCGCCGCCATCGCACACAGCAGGGGGATCGGAGGGCAGCGCTGGAAAGGTGGGGGGGGGAGGGATCGGGGGTCTACAAAATGACTGCATGGGTAGGGGGGGGATCGGGGAGGCTACAAAATGACTGGAGGGGGCGGGGAGGGGGCGGACCACATCTCGGCAGCTAGTAGGAGTTGAGCTGCAGGCGGCACAAGGGGGGGCACAGACACAAATCAGAGGCACAGATCGGCAGGGGGGGGTGTATTACTCGAGGACACATTAACTGATTTCATGCTCTGGTCTACAGAGCGCAGATCAGCGCATGAAACCGGCATTTTAACACTGCCGCGATCCGATTGGTTAGTCTGCACAGACTAACCAATCGGATCGATTGCCGGCAAGGGGCCACTCTGATTGGTCCCTTGCCGGCATTACTGCACTGTATGCTGTCCGTGACAGCATACAGGGCAGGGGCAGAAGCTTTAATCCAAGCGCTTTGCAGCGCTTGGATTAAAGAGCTGCCAGAACGTTTATATACGTGGTAGCTGCACGGGGTATGTGCAGCTATCACGTATATATACAGATTGCAGTCGTGAAAGGGTTAAGTATCGACATGCATAAAAAATAAATAAAAAAAAGAGGGATACAAACGTATGCACATTTTGTGGTTGTCATTCCTTTTTTTTATATAGACAATTGAAGAATGTGCATACGTTTCAATACGTTTGTACCTGGGGTTTTTTTAAACATGTTTTTTGTGAAACCTTTTTTTTAAATTAATATTTGGGGGAAAAAACAACATAAGTGTATGTTTTTATGCGTTTTTTTTTTGTAGGACAGAAAGACGAAGTATGGTACTTTATTCTGTCCTTTAAAAAAAAAAAGTCATATGGAAATGTAAAGAGTGACAAAAGGAATCAAAATGATGCAAGTCTGAACTACATTTGCCTATGTTTTTACCGTTTCCAAACTAAAGCCCGCCCATCAGTGTCAGTGATGTCACGGGGAACACTGCTAGGTGGAAGCCTCAGCCTAGCAATGGAAAAATATAAACCAAAAAGCCCTTGCCCTGCGTCATACATGAAATGCTCCGTTGCTCATGTCAGAGGGGCTGTCTGGGCGAAGAAGGGGATATGTCCGGATTCACCTCTGAACCCGGACAACCCCTTTAGGTGTGCACCTATGTCTAGTAATCACTGCTCATCCATGGATGCTGTCAGCTCACTGGCCGCTACCTAGACTTATAAGAGCCCAGGCTATGCCTTTGTCTGTGTGAGGGATCCAGGCCGCCTGCTATTGAGCATGGAATAAGCAACCTACACAACGCAGTAATAAAAATAAATGCAAGTACTTGAGCTATAAAATTATTTTCAAAGATGATTACCTGTCTGCATCATGAGCTACAGAACCATGGATCACTACCATGGCTCCTGGTTCCAAACGTTCAAAGATTGTGCCAACATATGGGATGATCTGTAAAAAAACATAAAAGAAGAGCTTCAGACAAGCTTTCCTCTCTCCTGCTTCTCAGTGTACTTAGAATGAACGTGACAAAAATGTCTATCGTGGAAAATTCCCTTTAAGGCCTCTTTCACACGACCGTTTTTTTTTCCGTTTTGCGGGCCGTTTTTTGCGGTCCGTATACGGTCCGTATACGGAACCATTCATTTCAATGGTTCCGCAAAAAAAACGGAATGTACTCCGTGTGCATTCCGTTTCCGTATTTCCGTTTTTTCCGTTCCGTTTAAAGATAGAACATGTCCTATATTTGGCCGCAAATCACGTTCCGTGGCTCCATTAAAGTCTATGGGTCCGCAAAAAAACGGAATGCATACGGAAATGCATCCGTATGTCTTCCGTATCCGTTCCGTTTTTTGCGGAACCATCTATTGAAAATGTTATGCCCAGCCCAATTTTTAATATGAAATTACTGTATACTGTATTTGCCATACGGAAAAACGGAACGGAACAACGGAACGGAAACGGAACCACAACGGAAGCAAAAAACGGAACAACGGATCCGTGAAAAACGGACCGCAAAACACTGAAATGGACATACTGTCGTGTGAAAGAGGCCTAATACTGTGTGATCGGAGGGAGATTAGGGCACCATGCTTGGCAGAGGTAAGAAGGTCCAGCGACACTTGCTAGGGCACAGTGGGCTCTTCACCACACAATGCCATGTCTGGTATTCCAAATTGAATCAGGCCAATGTGCAGTACCAGACACGGCCACACAAATACGGTCAGCGCCGGGTCATTTAGCGCAGTAAAGGGGCTGTGGTGCCTTCTTACTCTAATAATCAGCTGGGGGTGAAATCCTACGGTGGGGGAGGAGCTGCTATAATTACTGTGGGGCCATTGCTGCAACCACCAAGGGGACATCTACAGTGCCGACTGAGGGGCAAAACCAGCCAGGCTTGAATGTCCCTGCGTCACGTTGCAGGGCTGGTTGACTGATCTCATATATGAAAATGAACAGAGAGGTGAGCACGCATGTTCAGGGCTCTCTCCGTTCACTTATATGAGTATCACAAAAACAGTTGACCCGCATCTATCATACATCTATGACATCCCAAATACTGGAATACCCCTTTAAAGGAGTTATCCCGTCACGACAACTTCTGTCCACATGGTCCATGTATGACTAAATGTAACTTCCCCCTGAAGTAAAAATTCATCCCTGAGTTTCTGAGGCCAGCCACTTAAAAGGAACCGGTCAGGAGCTTCATGCTGTTGGACTATGGGCGGCCTGAAATCCTGACAGGTTCCCTTGGCTGCCACCAACTATGGGGGTCATTTATTAAGACTTAATAAGCCTGCGCACTGGCGGTGGAGCCGTAAAAGTTACTTAGAGGCGCCGGCATCTACATCCAGCGCCGGTCTAAATGTAAGAGGCAACCCCTTTAACTACAGCCATACGATAAAAATAAAAAAAAGAACATTATTTTTTTCTTTGGCATCAAAAGCAGTCATTACCGGATCCAGTATGGTCTGATGAAGTCCATCACCAGACATGACTTTCCGTTAATAAGAGCTAGAAAAAGAAAATAATAATATAAGAAATGGGAGCATTATAACAAGTTAGCATTTTCTAAATATCAATCATTTATTTATTTCCTCTCTTTTATGCAGACGTTGGTTGGTTGGTTGAATCGGGGCGATGGAGTCGGTAAGTCAAAGCTCTGACTCATACTGCAACTGCCAGGATCGGAGAGAAATACAATCCTGGCAGTTTACATGTCGCAGTCCATAGCGCAGCGTCTAAGTGGCTACACAGGGGGTAGGAGCTCCCTCTGTAAACCCCCCACAACACAATTGTTGGGGGGGAGGGCATGGTTGCTATGGTGTCCAGAGAGGCTTAACAATGCTAGCACTGATACCAACATATGAGCCCTTTTATTCTAGTTGCAGCAAGACATATAGCATGGGTTAAACCACTAAACATCTAGCACGAGTAAAGGAGCATTCACATTAGGGTGCATTTACACGACCGTATGTATCCATGTGCCGTCCGTGTTGCATCCGTTTTTTTTTGGACAAGAATAGGACATGTTCTATCTCTTTTGCGGGACTGCAGAACGGATTTACGTATGCGGACCGATAGAAATGAATGGGTCCGTGTGCAATCTGCCAAAAATGCAAATCGGATGCGGACCAAAAACACGGTCGTGTGAATGCTATGTAATTCCTACAAAAAAAAAAAAAAAAAACACACACACACACTCTAGGCCCACCCCAAGAGATTTACAGTGCTGTGCAGAGTCATTTTTAGGAAACTGGTGGTCTTCACCGACGTGACCTTCTGTGATGTACCTCTGCCGTGTCTGAAGATCCTTCTCAATGATGTGAGTTGTGAGGACAGTACAATGGGAACTGACTGTATCATGAAAAACTGTGATGCAGTCAGGTCGGGGGAGCCGTGGTCTGTCTGGAGATGTGTCCGGCACACGGACCATGTTTACCAGACCAGCACGGTGGTGGGAATCAGGGGAAGGATCTTCCTGTGCGGTAGGATGGACAGTGCTTGGCCTGATCACATTATAGTCCAATGGGGGTGATTTACTTACAGCGCTACGCCAGTTTTTGGTGTAAAAATACAATATTTTGTTGTACAGGTGTTTTTAAGCTCTCCTCACCACTGGGGAGTGGCTGCTGCACATTCAAACATTTACGTCATTTTCAGGCATAAAAGTTGTCAAAAAACGATTCCACTTAGGCTACTTTCACACTTGCGTTGTCAATTTCGGTACGGAGATCGAGCAGAGGCTCTCAATAACGGAATTAAACTGATCCGTTTTGATTTTGCACATCAGGATGCATCCGTTCCGTTAGGATGCGGTTGTGTGAAATCAAAACAGAAAAAAAATGGATCCTTCACTTAATACATTAACAGTATTGGGTGATGGCTCCTAAAAAAAAAAACGGATCAGTCACCATTGACTTACATTGTTTTCAGTAACGGATCAGTTTTTATGTCCGGTCACAAAACAGAATGCTGCCGGAATGGAAGACATCCTGAACGGATATCTTTCCATTCAGAATACACGAGGACTAAACGCAAACGTTTTTTTGTCCGCTACTGAGATCCTCTGCCGGATCTCAATACCGGAAAACAACAACGCAAGTGTGAAACAGGCCTTAGAGAATGCAGTAGAATTTCTTTACTGGAGCACGCTGCCGGAGGATGCACCCGATTTATGATGAGGCCCGTGCCTTGTCATAAATTAGGCATATATTAGTCTTTATCAAAGACTGGCATAAAAAGCCTGTCTTTGATCAGTGACCCCCAATGAGTCAATGCACGGGAGTGATTTGCTGCATGGATGATCGGTCAGGGCAGAGAAAAGCACAGCATGCACCATCCAGACCCAATTTTTCAGCAAAACACGTTCAGTCAAGTGAACCAGCCTGAAAGAAAAGGAGCAGACGGACGCCATCCGAGTACGGTCCATTTAAAAAACGTATCCGTGTCGACCGGCCAGAACACTGTTCGTCTGAATAGGGCCTTTGGCCCCTTGCAGACGAGCGTGTCCGGGTTAGGCCCGGATGCTTTGAGAATGCGTTCAGTGAAAAATGCGCGATTTCGCAAACAAAGTCATTCAGTTTTGCCTGCGATCGCGTTCAGTTTTTATCGCACAGGTGCAATGTGATGTAATGCGTTTTGCATGCGGATGATAAAAAACTGAATGTTTACAAACAACATCTCTTAGCAACATCTGTGAAAAAACGCATTGCATCCTCACTTGCTTCCGGATGCGATGTGATTTTCACACAGCTGCATTATCTTCTATAGGGCCAGCGTTGCGTGAAAATCACAGAATATAGAACACGCTGCGATTTTTACGCAACGCACAAGTGATGAGTGAAAACCAACGCACATGTACACAGCCCCATTGAAATGAATAGGTCCGGATTCCGTGGGGGCGCAATGCGTTCGCATCACGCATTGCACCCGCGCGGAATACTCACTCGTGTGAAAGGGGCCTTAGGGTACGGACAGGGGGGGCGGACTTCGACGCGATTCTGCCCCCGCTTTTATCCTATGCACTGAAAGATGTGAAATCTGCAGCATCATTTGACATACTGTGGGTTTGGAAAACCAAGTCACAAGACAATTTACGCTGCAGATTTTTATGCATTGTGCAGAGGATTCTATGCTGGTACCGTACAACGCTGCGGATCGGTATCCAGCCCGTGCGGACGTACCCTAAAGCAGTTTTCTAAATCACAGAAAGATTGCAAGGCTACGCCATGACCTTCTGTCAGAGAACACTTGTTCCCTCTCCTGACACGTCTGCTTTAGTAACTACGTGCATTCACCATGCAGTAAAAAATTCTGGATCGTCTACCCTTATGACTCTGTTGTGCCATTCCTTTATTATTCCTTCTAGAAGTTATGAATGAACTGCTAGTAGCTTAAAGGGGTTGTCTCATCATGGACAATGGGGGCATATCGCTAGGATATGCCCCATTGTCTTATAGGTACAGGTCACACCGCTGGGACCTGCACCTATATAGAGAACAGAGCCCTGCAAGGGAAGGAGGGCGCACTGCGCATGCGCAGCCGCCCTCCATTCATTTTCTATAAGGCTGGGGGGACGCGCATGCGCAGTACGCTCCCATTCACTTCTATGGGGAGCCGGCTTGGTGGTGGCCAGACCGGAGTCCTCCAGCCACCACCTTGCGGGGCTCCGTTCTCGATATAGGTGCGGGTCCCATTGGGGACATATCCTAGCGATATGCCCCCATTGTCATGATGAGACAACCCCTTTAACAATGAAGGTAGATGGGCCTTACCAGTTGGAGGGGTGTCCCCGCACAGTCTGGCACTGGCACCAATGAGTGGATCATGTCAGACTGTTCTGAGACAATCCCCCAATGGGTAACATCCATCTGGACCATCAATATAAACTGCTAGCAATTCATTCATAACTTCTAGCAGGAATAATAAAGGAATGGCACCACATAAAGCCATAAGAATAGATGCTCCAGAATGGTTATTACATGGGGAATCCAAACAGTTGCTAGAACAGACCTGTCAGGAGAGGTTACAGGTCCTCCTGTCCTCAGGGGAGGGAGGATTGTGAACCTTGCCTATCAGCCCTTTAATCAGGGAGGGTCTGACTGCCTTGACCCCCACAACAGAGGAGCCAGATTGTGTTGGTTTTGCATTGGGCGAGGTGTTGCCCATCATATAAATGTGGGTCACAGATCCTTCTTGCATTGCTATGAACCAGTCATGCCTGGCTGTCACTGCAGGCTATTTTTTAATATATATTTAATATTATTTCCTGCCTGGGAGCACACTTACTACAATATTAGGCATCTATTCACACCTCATAGCGTTATTTTACACTATGTAGTTGCAATACGTGAGGTATACATGACTATGGGGACATAATACAGAGCACAGTACCAGCCACGTCACATGACACAATACCGACCCCCTCAGTCTTCACCGTGCGGTCCAAGCCAAAAGCTCGCAGTTTCCGTGTCCTGCCGCAGTCATGTGGGGGAGGGACCGTGTACCGCCCAGTACTGAGCGTCTGATTATCTTTTTCTCCGCGTCATTTAACTAGTTGTATTTTTTTCTCTTGGTTATATTAGTAAAGGTCACTGTCTTCTCTCCTAAAAAAACAAACAAAACTTGTCTCCACTTCAGGGGACGGAGGATCAGTAAAGTGGCCATGTTTATGGAGACCGCTAGCCATTGTTTTCAATACGACGAGCTCCAAGAAAATGGCTGCTAGTAGAGGGACACGGTTTTTGTTTGCGTGTCAACAAAACAGAGTGACGAAAGCCTGGAAACTCCCCGCACGTCTCTGGGTCACCTGACCTATGTGAAAACGAAACTTAGAGTAGTGATAGTGTTTGTGTGGAGTTTAGACAATTGTGTGGTAATTACACAATATTTCAGGTCTCTGTCTAAATACACTTGTATATGTCCTCCATGTGAATAAACGATTACCAAATAATAACTACACGTGTGTCTGACCTTTTTTTTTCAAACTTTTTCTATGTTTTTCGGGGGCATGATGCGTTGCAAATGCGTATTTTCCCAAAAATGTTGATGTCTCCATTGACTATAATGAGGCCGGAGTTTCGGCTGAGTCACGACAGCGCACGGCGAGAGGCTGCCGGAATAAAACTACGACATGTCCGACATTTATTTCAGCAGCTTCTCGCCGTGCCTCCACCAGAACTCCGCACCGCCCAATTTTAGTCAATGGGGACAGAGCGGGGGCACACAGTCACTAGCGGCAGGACCGATCCGGCAGGCTGCTCACCCAACGGAACAGCCTGCTAGTGTGAAAGTAGCCTTAACCACCTCCCGACTGCCTAACGCAGGAACGCGTCCTGCGGGCGGCCGGGTTATTCCTCCTGGACGCATCGGCGCGTCATCTCGCGAGAGGCGAGATTTCTTGTGAACGCGCGCACACAGGAGCGCGCGTCCACAGGATCGGGAGGTAAACCAGTTGATCTACAGCCTGCCAGCGGCGATCATTCGCTGGCAGGCTGTAGATGCGATTTTTTAACCCTTGAAAGGTATATCAGACGCTGTTTTGATAACAGCGTCTAATATACCTGCTACCTGGTCCTCTGGTGGTCCCTTTTGCTTTGATCGACCACCAGAGGACACAGGCAGCTCTGTAATAAGTAGCACTACACCTCCCCCTGTCACTTATTAACACCTGATCACCCCCCTGTCATTGATCAACCCCCTATAAGGCTCCATTCAGACGTTTGTATGTGTTTTGCGGATCCACAAAACACGGACACCGCGTATATGCAAAACACGGACAGCGGCAATGTGCTTTCTGCATTTTGCGGATCCGCACATTGCCAGAACGGTGCGGGAGGCGGGCGGTGCGGCAGGCGGGATCGCGATCCCCTGCCCTCCTCCTCTTGAAAATTTGTTGGCGTCTAGTGGTTATACCAGGGTGTCAGCCCTGTGCAGATGTCAGCCGTTTAACCCTTTCCATACCGCGGTCCGTACGTTAGCTGTCAGCTGTCTTTGCAGCCCCCCGATGGAGAGGGAGAGAGCCCCCCGACAGCCCCGTTCTCACCCTTCCCCGTCTGCGAAGTTGTGGCAGACGGGGAAGGTTCCCATGGCAACAGGACGCCTTCTCAGGCATCCTGCTGTCCATGGTGCTGAACAGATCTATGCTAAAGGCATAGATCTGTTCAGACAAAGTGTAAAGTAAAATACAGTACAGTACCCTATATAGAGTACTGTACTGTATTATACAGACATCAGACCCACTGGATCTTCAAGAACCAAGTGGGTCTGGGTCAAAAAAATTTAAAAAAAAGTGAAAAAAGTTAAGATGAAAAAAAAACACATTTATCACTGAATAAAAATAATAATAATAATACACTACACATATTAGGTATCGCCGTGTCCGTAACGACCTGATCTATAAAACGGTCATGTTATTTCCCCCGCATGGTGAACGCCATAAAAATAAAAAAATAAAAACTATGAGAAAATTGAAATTTGCCCACCTTACTTCCCAAAAAAGGTAATAAAAGTGATCAAAAAAGTCGCATGTACGCCAAAATACCCCTTACTGGGGTATCGGCTTTACCCCCTGATGGCGGCCCTGGCCATCCACCTTAACGCTGGGTTCAGACCTGAGCGTACTTGAACGTACGCTCTGTATGCGCGATTGTACGGGCGTTTGCAATCGCGCATACAGAGACAAGCGAACGCCCAGCGTTCCCGCTAAAGTCTATGTACGAAAACGCGCTACAAGACACCCCAAAGAAGCTCCTGTACTTCTTGGGGCGTCGGGCGTTTTACAGCGCGATTGTACACGCTGTAAAACGCTCAGGTGAGAACCATTCCCATAGGGACAATGGGCGTTCGCTTGTCTCTGTATGCGCGATTGCAAACGCCCGTACAATCGCTAATACAGAGCGTACGTTCAAGTACGCTCAGGTCTGAACCCAGCGTTAGTCATGCACTCCACAAATCTGGCCTTTATGAAGAGTGGCAATTTGAAAGCTATAAGAAGTCATGTTTGCAGTTTGTCAAAAGCCATGTAGGAGACACAACAAACGTAGAAGAAGGTGCTCTGGTCAGATGAGACCAAAATTTAACTTTTTGGCCTAAATGAAAAATGCTGTGTGGTGGAAAATTAACACTGCACATCATCCTGAACACACCATCCCCACCATGAAACATGTTGATGGCAGCATCATGTTGTGGGGATAATTTTCTTCAGCAGGTACAGGGAAGTTGGTCAGAGTTGATGGGAAGATGGATGGAGCTAAATACAGGGCAATCCTGGAGGAAAACCTAGTAGAGACTGCAAAATAATGTTAACCCCCTAGTCATATGCAGTGATTAAATGGAACCATTGCATCTGAGCAGTTACTCCCACAACAAGATAATGTAAGCCTGAGGAGGGGGGTTATGGGGATGGCTTGTCCAGACATTTAAGCGGTCTCCCAGCACTGAGAGCGAGCTCCCACCACTGCACAGCGACCGGAGAGGAGAGAGGGGGAGAAGACAGGAGTAGTAGTGGTGGCACAGATAGGAGTAGAAGTAGTCAGAGTAGCAGTTCTCGCTCTGGTGCTCCATGGGCTGTGCAGTATGGGAGGTGCACCCTTTTCTTCCCCTCATGGTGCAACGTGCCGCTCCCCAGGGCCGAACATGTCCCAGGTTTATAGGATGCTGAGTGGTGTGGTGCGGCCTCAATAGTTTTTTATGTGAGTCACGTTGTTCCTACCTGGATATCGTTGATTCCCAGGGTTTGGCTCCGAAGCAATAAAGGGGAGAGTAATGGTGTATCCAGACAATATTCAGGCTTCCTCTTGGTTCCAGCAGGCTTTGGCATAAAATGGCAGGCAAACTTGAGTACTCTGCTTTCTCTCTCTGCTGTGCTAAACTCAGCTCTATTCTGACAGCTGGACTTTAGGACTGTTCTGGTATCTCTGGAGTGGGGTGCTTTGGCTGTTGACCCCCTCGTGACACTCTGTAGGTAAATCTGCAAGGAGTCAGGGTGCTCTATGAGTAGTGATGGACGAATATCGGCTGGGACGGTTTGCGAACGCGGGCCCCATTGACTTTAATGGCAGGTGAACATGAAAAACCTTCAGGTCATATTTGCAGCCACCAAATACTTACTAGAAGTGCACAAATAGTCCCACAACATGGACAGTGACATACCAGAGGGGGATCATTGGCAAAAATTCCCACCAAAAAATATGTATTTTAATGAAGGGCCATTTTTTATGCGTCTTAAAGGGAAACTCTCAAAAATGTTCCCTGCTGGAGCCTAGAAACATTTTAGGCCACAGGAGTACAGGCCACAAAAATTTGGCATTCACCTGACAGAAAAGAACTTGTAATGATGTGGCTGGAGGTACATTAGGCGGTCACTGGATAAAGATTTTACTGTAGGCCAGTACAGGCCTCAAAAATTAGGCTTTAACCTAACCTGGAGGTACATTAGACGGTCACTGGATACATTTTTTTACTGTAGGCCACTGGAGTACAGGCCCCAAAATTTAGGCATTCACCTGACAGAAAAGGCCTTTTATGCCACTGTATATACATAAGACAAGGACTATTTTTTTTTCTGGGTGGTGGCAGATATGTGTGGGCTGGCATGAGGAAATTCAATTACACGTGGTCGTCACAGGTGTTGAATTCCTCCGAGATCCATGCCTCATTCATTTTTAGAAATGTGAGGTAGTCCACATTGTCGTGAGCTAGGTGAGTGTGCTTATCGTTCACGATCCCCCTGAACGTCCTTTCGGACAGGACACTCGACGAGGGGCAAGCCAAGAGTTCCATGGCAAATTGTGCCATCTCTGGCCACAGGTTAAGCCTGCACACCCAGTGGTCCAGGGGTTCCTCGCTTCTCAGAGCGTCCACATCGGCCGTTAACCCGATGTTGTCGGACACCTATCGGTCTAGGCGTTCCCTGAGGCTGGATCCGGAGGGCGGCTTTCGATGGGTTGGCTGCAAGAATGATCTCATATCCAAAGTGACAAACACATCTTCAAACCGCCGACTTCTTGCAGGCGCGGTAGGATTGGTAGCCGCACCTGTTTCGCTGCGGGTGGAAATTCCTCTGCCAGCGCCCGCAACAGCAGAATGCAGCATCTCTCGCAGCAAGGCCTGGAAATGTTGCATTCTGCCAGCCCTCTGTGATGCTGGTAACATGTCTGCCATTTTGTGTTTGTACTGGGAGTCTAAGTACATTGCCACCCAGTATTGGTCCTTGCCCTTTATGCTTTTTATACGGGGGTCCCTCTTCAAGCACTGAAAATTGGAAGCGGTGGAGCGCCCTGGTTCCTGCTCATCGCCTAGGAGAATGTCGACCTCGGTCTCCTCCCCCCAGCCACGGACAACGCCAGGGATCCCCGAAAAGTTTAAAGGGACACTGACAGGCAATTCAGCATATTGTGTTATATATCTGACATTACAGGTCTTATACAGTCTATTAAAAGCATGTAAGTATCCCCCCTGTCCACCTTCTAAATACCGAAATATAAAGTTTTATAACTTGCCTGTCTCCTCACCAATCTGCCCAAGGGGCGGCGTTTCATCTGAAAATGCGCCCAGCCAGCTGCTCCCAACTGCCGTTCTGTAGCCCCGCCCAGCTCATCAATTTTCACTTAGCTGGGCGGGGCTACAACTCTCCCCAGTCACGATCCTGCGTATGGTTGATAGAATCCTCTTGGCAGCGTCCGTCTAATCCTCTGCGCCTGCGCCCCGCCGTGGTTAGATCGCGCCTGCTGTACACACCCTGCCTGCGTTCCCAGAGGCAGCTGCAGCCTCTGCCTCATGCGCATGCCCCAGGCACTGTTCAAAGCAGCGCTTCAGAGCGCTGCTCACTCACATCTCCAAAGGGGTTAATGATAGTGCGGAGAGTTGTAGCCCCGCCCAGCGAAGTGAATATTGATGAGCTGGGCGGGGCTACAGAACGGCAGTTAGGAGCAGCTGGCTGGGCGCATTTTCAGATGAAACGCCGCCCCTTGGGCAGATTGGTGAGGAGACAGGCAAGTTATAAAACTTTATATTTCGGTATTTAGAAGGTGGACAGGGGGGATACTTACATGCTTTTAATAGACTGTATAAGACCTGTAATGTCAGATATATAACACAATATGCTGAATTTGCCTGTCAGTGTCCCTTTAAAGTCCCCCTCAAAGCCTGCTCTTCTTGCTCCTCCTTCCCCCAGCCACCATCTGACCACGTTTCTGTGGTCAGATGTAGCTTGGTACCGACACTGTGTGCCAGAAATACATTCACTTGCCGCTGAACATGGCCATATAGCTCTGGTATGCCCTTCTGGGAGAAATATTTCCTTCCGGGGGCCTTCCATTGCTGTGTGCCAATGGCCCCAAATTTTCTAAAGGCCTCCAAGTCCACCAGTTTATATGGCAGTAGTTGGCGGGCTAGCAATTCCGACAAGCCAGTGGTCAGCCATTGAGCAAGAGGGTTATCCGGCATCATCAACTTTTTACGTTCGAACATTTGGGCCACGGAAGCCTGCCTTTTGCCAGATGAATGCAACGACGGCACTGTGGAAGGTGGAGTGTAGGACAAATGGGAGGAGAGAGGAGAAGGAGAAGAGACAGGACGTGGAGGGCCGGGAGTGTGCTCCCACTAGGCTCGGTGATGGGAGGCCAGGTGCCTTCTTAAGGCGGTCGTCCCTAGGTGAGTGTTGGGCTTACTGCGACTTATGCACGACAGCACAGGCTGCAGATGGCAACACTATTGTCAGCAGCTGACACGTTAAAAAAAGCCCACACTGCAGAGCAATGGGAGCGCCAGATGTGACCGTGCATGGTGGATGGCTCGCTCCAGATACATTTGCAGTCTGCTTTTTGCCTCCTGTGCACTGCGAGTTCTGCCTGTTTCTCCTCCCTATCTGCTGCTCCGTCTCTTCCTCTGAACTCCCCTCCTCTTCCTCTCTTTTGGGCACCCACGTGACATCCATCGACACGTCATCATCGTCACCTTCACCACCACTGACATTAGAGATCTCGGAGTAGGCAGTAACAGCGGGGACCACCCTCATTGGGCTGATCTGGGTACTGTCGTCAGACCGCTGGGTGGCGGCCGTTGCTACCCCCTCTTCTTCATCTGATGCCAAGAATGGCTGCGCATCGGTAAGGTCTAGGAATGGATGGGAAAATACTTTCTCTGACTCGAGTGGAGGGGCTATGGTGGTGATGGTGGTGGTGGTGTCTTTGGGGTGCACACAGCAGAGAGTGAGGAGGGTGCTGATACAGAGGATGAGGAGGGTTCAGAAGCCACTCAACCAACTCTGGTGCGTCCTTTAACGTAATCGCACGCACCTTCTCCAACTTCCCACTTAGGCTCTGGCCTGGTGCACCTGGCCGACCCCTACCACCCCTGCGGAATTGCCTGCCTCATCCTTAGCCTGTCATTTTCAAAATTGCCCTGTGACAAAGTCCCTATAGAAGAGCAGTATTTGTGGAAGCAGGTATATCACAGGCCTCAATCTATATTTTGTGGAAGCCGGTATATCAATCCCCTGTATTAGTATTTTGCGGAAAAAGGTATATAGAACCCAATAATGAGTATTTGCTGGAAGCTGGTAAATCAAACCCCTTAATCAATATTTTGTGGAAGCTGGTGTATCGCAGGTCTCAATCAATATTTGGTGGAAGCTAATATTTCAATACCCTCTATCAGTATTTTGTGGAAACAGGCATATAGAATCCAATAATGAGTATTTGATGGAAGCTGGCAAATCAAACCCCTTAATCAATATTTTGTGGAAGCCGGTGTATTGCAGGCCTCAATCAATATTTGGTGGAAGCCAGTACATAGATACTCTCTATCAGTATTTTGTGGAAACAGGCATATAGAACCCAATATCGAGTATTTGCTGACAGCCAGTAAATCAAACCCCTTAGGCTCCATTCACACGTCCGTGATGTGTTGCGGACCCGCAAATTGCGGGTCCGCAACACACCAGCCCGGCACCCCCATAGAAATGCCTATTCTTGTCCGCAATTTGCAGACAAGAATAGGACATGTTCTATCTTTTGCGGAGCTGTGGACCCAAAGATCGGGGCCACGCTCCGCAATTGCGGATGCAGACAGCACACTGTGTGCTGTCCGCAACCATTTTGTCCCCATAGAGAATTAATGGGTCCGCACCCGTTCCGCAGAATTGCGGAACGGATGCGGACACATTCTGCGGACGTGTGAATGGAGCCTTAATCAATATTTGGTGGAAGCTGGTGTATCGCAGGCCTCAATCTATATTTGGTGGAAGCTGGTATATCAATACCCTCTATCAGTATTTTGTGGAAACAGGTATATAGAACCCAATAATGAGTATTTGCTGGAAGTTGGTATATCAAACCCCTTAATCAATATTTGGTGGAAGCCGGTGTATCGCAGGCCTCAATCAATTTCTTGGTGGAAGCCGGTATATTAATACCCTGTATCAGTATTTTGTGGAAACAGGCATATAGAACCCAATAATAAGTATTTGCTGGAATCTGGTATATCAAACCCCTTAATCGATATTTGGTGGAAGCCGGTGTATCGCAGGCCTCAATCTATATTTTGTGGGAGCTGGTGTATCACACCCCACAACCAGTATTTTGTGGAAGCAGGTATATCGCACCCCTTAATCAGTTTTTGGGGGGGCAAAAAATATATCACACCCGTTGCAATTACTTATTCCAATAGCGTTTGTCCCTCTATCTAGCTGCGGTATCTCAGCAGAACCGCACACAACTGCTGCACAATACAAATGCACTATAATATACTTTCTATGTTAGAAAGGATATTATAAGTATATCCCACTTCTCAGTATGTCACACCTATCGATAGCACACCTATACCAGTCCTTAATAGGACTTTTGTAGCCCTATTAGCTAGTGTTTGGTGTCACTAACAGTCTGTCCCTGCTCCACACAGCAACCTCTCCCTACACTGGCAAAAATAGAATGTAAAATGGCTGCCAGATGGCTTGCGGATGCTTGCGATTTTCACGCTGGCCCATTCACTTCTATGGGGCCTGTGTTGCGTGAAAAATGCACAATATAGAGCATGCTGCGATTTTTACACAACGCACAAGTAATGCATGAAAATCACCGCTCACATGGACAGCCCCATAGAAATGATGAATGGGTCCAGACTCAGTGCGGGTGCAATGCGTTCACCTCACGCATTGCACCCGCGTGGAAAACTGGCCCTTGTGAAAGAGGCCTTACTCCATTGACATTAATGTAAGCCACATACATACAACACGCCTGCGACTTGGCTGTGTTTTTATAGCCAAATCACAGCTTTGAAATAGTTGCGCGACAGCAAGTTGCATGTTAGTCGCACATTATTTTTTTTGCGTGACTTTTCAGTAACATGTTGTCCCACAAGTCACAGCCAAGTCACATAAAAGTCACATATGAGTCACACGTAGCACACGACTTACATTAAAGTCAATAGAGTAAAAGTCGTGTGTGACTTGCAACCTGCGACACAAAATCCATGAGGTCTGGATTTTTTGCGACTGCCATGTTGCAGTTGCAACATGTTGAATGTCGACTGCAACACCATTGGCAATCATTAGGTGGGCTGTTGTGTGACTTATGTCACATGACACATGTTTCCGTGTAGCCCCAGCCTTAGGCCTCCTGCACGCGTCTGTATCCGTTTTTGCGGTCCACAAATGGCAGATCCGCAAAATTGGGATACCGCCCCTGTGCATTCTGAATTTTAAGGATTAGTATGTCCTGCCTTTTGTTAGAAATGCCTATTTTTGACCGCAATTTTTTTTTTTGTGGGGCCAGAGAACAGAAATCCGAATGCTCTTTGCATCTTTTGTGGCCCCATTGAAGTGAATGTGTCTGCATCCGATCTACAAAAAATGGAGATCAGATGTGGACCAAAACTACAATCGTGTGCTTGAGGCCTTAAAGGAGTTGTATCACTTCAGTAAATAGTATTTATCACGAAGAGGAAGTTAATACAAGCCACTTACTAATGTATTGTGATTGTCCATATTGCCTCTTTCCCTGGCTGGATTCATTTTTCCATCACATTATAAACTGCTCGTTTCCATGGTTATGACCACCCTGCAGTCTATCAGCGATGGATAGCACTAGCCTATGTGAGCTCCCACGGTCTCAGCCACCAGAGAGGTTGGCACTTTTTCCTACAGTGTACAAGCACGGCCACCTCTGATGGATGGCAGGGTGGTCGTAACCATGGAAACAAGCAGTGTATGATATGATGGAAAAATTAATCCAGCCAGCAAAGGAAGCAATATGGATAATACAATACATTAGAAACTTTCTCTACATGATAAATGCTACTTGCTGAAGTGACACAACCCCTTTAAGGAAAGACTGATCCTTCTATCTTTTGAATCCACTCCTGTGTCTGGCAAAAAAAACTGCATCAAACGCTCCAATGAAAACTGCATGTGTGATTAGGGTGTACCAATATATTTACATTAAAAAAGGACTTTTTTCACTGCGTGGTAAAAAACCGTATAAACCCCCCCCCCCCCCCTTCATATTGAAATTGTGAGTTTCACTCATACAAGTCTTGCAAGTAAAACCCACATTGTAAAAACCACTGTAACTTGCAGTGAAAGTACATGGCTATTTTTGGACACAACACGTGTTGCACGCCCTAAGTATCACAATGTAGCAGATTAGCCATAGAAATGAATGTGGTCGCATTACAACTCACATGTGTGCCCTGATTTTTAGCAATTCTGGGGTCGTGGCGTGAGTGGGTCTTTGGCTCCCCTACCACACTGCGATACTTGAGTGTGCAACACATGTCGCACTCAAAATTTCCATGAAGCTGTACCCTTGCATATGCACTACAGTATGCCCGTGTGATACCCCCCACCCTTTGTGGACTTATAGTGGGATCTGCTACCATCTTTGCTGATTATCGGGGTATTCCGGTTGGTTAAAGTTATCCCCTATCCACAGGATAGGTAATAACTATCAGATCGGTTGGGGTCCTACCACTGGGAGCCCCATCAATCACGAGAACTGGGGCCCCATACTCCCTGCAGACAGGGGCGGATTAAGTGCATGATAAGCCTGGGGCTGTCTACCCAACTTGGGCCCCTCCCTCCATTTTAGTTTATTTTTTTCTGTACGAAGAGGCTGAGGTGCTTCGTTAGCGCCACAGTCTCTTCCTAGGCCATATGACATCACATTCATCGTTCACATCGTCTAGGTGCAGCTCAGTCCCATCAAAGTGATTGGGCCTGAGCTGCAATACGAAGCGCAGTGCTATCAAATGGACAGCAATGTGCTTGCTAAGGAGCAAAGAGGCTGCAGCACTCACTGGAACATCGCGGTCTCCTCAAACAGCTGATTGGCGGGGGTGCCAGGAGTTGGACCCCACCATCTCATAACTCTCTGAGTACGGATGTCATAGATGTTACCTGCAGTCCTATGTAACAACTGTGACACAGTGAGAGGTTTGGTCTGGGAAAACAGGTATTTTCCTCCCAGCATGTGCTGCTAGGCTGATTTACAGCCAGGTGAGGTCAAATACCTGTCATGGTCTTACCTTCTTGCTGTTCTCCTTCGTTTGACATGTGCTGGCGGCCATCTTGGTTTCTGGGTTTCTTGTAGCCTCCCACCCTGCGGCTTCTCCTTCCCACTGGGAGGAGCTGGATGCCTAGCTCATATATATAGGAGGTCTGTGGCTTCAGTTCCTTGCTTGGTCCTCCTGTGTTCACATGCTTCTAAGACTGCTGCTGCTTCTGGTTCCTGATCCTGGCTTCGTCTGACTACCCTGCTGGTTCCTGATCCAGGCTTCGTCTGACTACCCTTCTGGTTCCTGACCTCTGGCTTCGCAAGACCCTGCTTCAGTTTAGCCATCCGTTTGGACTTCTGCCTTACAGCGTGATTTTCAATAAAGCCCTCTTATTTCCACTTATCTCCTGTTGTACGTCTGGTTCATGGTTCCATGACATTAGGACCAAGCCATGAATTCTGACGGTACAGGGCCATCCTTGCTACCTACGCTGGTTGCCAGACTTGATCAGCAGGATCACCTGTTGGGTCGGTTCGCTGTGGCGTTGCAAACCCTGCTTGAACGCACGGCTCATTTAGCTTCCGTTGCCGATGGGTCGGTTGTCGCTCCTGGGCCCGCTCCTACTGCCGCTCCGGTTGTTGCGCCAGAGTCTACCCCGACACCTGTTGCTGCGCCTGCGGTGTTTGGGGTATGACCGGTTCTGCCCCCCTTCCACAGCGCTTTGGGGGAGAGCCAACTCAGTGCCGAGGTTTCCTTAACCAGGTGGGCATTTATTTCGAGTTGCTGCCACATGCCTTTCCTACTGAGAGATCAAAGGTGGGCTTCTTGATCTCGCTGCTCTCGGACAAGGCCTTGGCCTGGGCCAGCCCTTTATGGGAGAACAACAATCCGGTGGTTGCCGAGTTTTCCGGTTTTGTTGCTTCTCTTCGGAAGGTATTCGATGTGCCGGCTCGTGCTGCCTCTGCTGCGAAGCTCCTTATGTCCATCAGACAGGGTTCACGATCCGTAGCTGAATACGCCATTGAGTTTCGTACCCTGGCAGCAGAGGTGGGCTGGAATAATGAGGCTCTGGTCGCTGCTTTCTCTCATGGTCTCTCGGATGCCTTGAAGGATGAGGTTGCAGCTAAGGACCTACCAGTGGAGCTCGAGTCTCTTATTTCTTTCCTGATTTTGATTGACACCAGACTCAGGGAGAGACCTTCCTTTAAGGAGAGCCTGCGGAGGCCTTCTAACAGATTGGCGCCTACTTTTGCTGTCCCACCCGTGCCTCCCTCTCCTCCCACGCCTCCTGGGGATGACTTGTCTGGGGGTGCCAGACGCCACAGACCCGGCCTCACATTAACTGTTTGATGCGGGCCCAGCCAGAAGGTTGCCATACGCACCCCAGGCTGCATGTACACCTGGACCCTTTTCTTGCCATACGCATTCTGGGTATATAGTTACCTCACCGCACATCAATTAGTGGTTAGAGCTAGTCTGCGTTTTTTTCACCTCAACTGCCTATCATTATCCTTTATACTAGATGCAGTTGAGGTTAACCCTAGTGTTAATACACCATGTACCACGAGTGGTTTAACTTAGTTTGCCCTTTCTATCACGCCCAGCAATAACCTTGCCACCGTGCTACTAAGGACAACTACCACTTGCACTAAACCCCCGTCCCCTGATGATTCGAGGGGTTTATTATAATTACTTTACAGTATGTTCTACCGAAGAAACGCGTAGGGACAGGTGAACATACCCAACTCTTGGTACCCATGTTTCTCATTTTTTCACTTTACTAGGTGTCCTCCTCATCACCCCGGCAGGGTCTTACAGGGACCTTAGACCAGGGCGAGGTTCCGGACGGGACCACCCCTTGCGGGGCACGGATCCCGTGTTAGGGTATCAGGGTCATATTAGGCCAAGTAGGGTGCAACAGGGATAGATCTACTCCCTACGGTACTCCACAAACACATGACCCTGTCCAAGACAACCTAGTTCCGAAGGACACCGCTTAAGGCGCTGAGAAAGGACCATCACTTCCGGTGACCTCTTGAGCTTGCTGAATAAACGCGCCTATCAACTTGGTTCCGGTAAGATCCACCCTTGTCTTCTTACCAATATTAGGCATTGTCCTGGTGTCCCTATCCCGGAACTCAGGACACTTTTGTTTATTCTCACCACCAAGTGTGATTCCCCTTGACCCTTGGGGCTCACTCTACGTCAATAAGGGTCAGCCCGAGGGGCCTCATCTACCGCAATCCGCCTATTCGGCGGCTCACGCGTAAGTGGGGTCCCACGCGTGTCTGTCTGTTTTTGTTTGTAAGGGGTTTACATGTGTTTTTTAGCCGTACCATTAAAATTTGAATATTCTAGAACGTTACTGCCCCTTTAATTTTCAAATAATACGTTTCTCAGCAGTATCCTGGTGAGAGGTGCGGATGCACCATTCTCCCTTGAAGGGACAACCCTTCTCCTTTTTTGTATTTTTTGTCTGGGGGTGAACCCATGCAGCTGGGGTTTGCTCGCCTGTCCGAGGGGGAGAGGGTACTCCGGAGACGCGAGGGCCGATGCATGTACTGTGGTCTCGGTGGGCATTTTCGGTTGGCATGCCCGAACCGTCCGGGAAACGCTCGCACCTGAGATCCTGTCGGGGGCAGATCTTGGGTGGAGTCTCCTCGTCCCCGGTTTCCCGTGTTGACAAACCACTGATTACTGTTGTCCTCTCCTGGGTCGGGGGCTCGGTGACGACCCAGGCGTTGGTGGACTCTGGTGCTGGTGGTTTGTTCATTGATAGTGTGTTCGCTGCCGCCAATTCCATTCCTCTGCAGCCTCGAGGTTCCCCACTGGCTCTTGAGGCGATAGACGGCAGACCCCTTCTGCCGCCACACGTGACTCATGAGACCCTTCCAGTGGGGATGGCCATTGGTGCCGTTCACAGAGAGTCGGTCTGTCTCCAGGTTATTTTGTCTCCACACTACTCGGTGGTCTTGGGGTACCCCTGGCTCCAGAAGCATAATCCGACTTTCGATTGGAGATCGGCCGAGATCCTCTCGTGGTCACCGCAGTGTGGGGCTAGTTGCATCCATGGGTCTGTCAAGTTGCTGTGTACTTCCTCGGACTCTCTGTTGCCTCCTGAATACGAGGAGTACCGGGATGTATTCGATAAGGTGCATGCGGTTGCCCTACCTCCGCACCGCCCATACGATTGTGCCATAGAGTTACAATCTGGTGCCGTTCCTCCTCGTGGCAAGGTCTATCCACTGTCGGTAGCGGAGAATGAGGCCATGGAGGAGTACGTGAGGGAGGCGCTTTCACGCGGACACATTCGCAAATCCTCGTACCCGGCAGGGGCTGGATTTTTCTTTGTGAAAAAGAAGGGCGGTGAGTTGAGGCCTTGCATCGATTACAGGGGTCTCAATCGCATCACGATCAAGAACGCTTACCCGATACCCTTGATTTCCGAGCTGTTCGATCGCCTCAAAGGGGCCACGGTCTTTACCAAACTCGACCTGAGGGCGGCATATAACCTGGTAAGGATCAAGGCGGGCGATGAGTGGAAGACCGCGTTTAACACCAGGACCGGTCATTATGAATCCTTGGTTATGCCCTTTGGGTTGTGCAATGCGCCCGCAGTCTTCCAGGAATTCATCAACGATGTTTTCCGTGACCTGTTGCAGCAGTGTGTGGTGGTCTATTTGGATGACATCTTGGTATATTCTGAATCCATGGAGGCCCACATTCTGGATGTCAGACGAGTGTTGCAACGGTTACGAGAGAACAAGCTGTTCGGTAAGCTTGAGAAATGCGAATTTCACCGATCCCAGGTAACCTTCTTAGGTTACATCATTTCCGCTGAGGGGTTCTCCATGGATCCTGAGAAGGTTTCGGCTGTCTTACAGTGGCCCCAGCCCAGTGGTCTTCGTGCCCTGCAGCGCTTTTTGGGCTTCGCCAATTATTATCGGAAGTTCATCAGGGACGTTTCCATGCTAGCCAAGCCTCTCACGGATCTGACCAGGAAGGGCAGTAATCCCCAGGTCTGGCCGCTCGAGGCCATCCAAGCTTTTGAGGCTCTAAAGTCCGCCTTTGTGTCGGCTCCGATTCTGTCGCATCCCAACCCTGGGTTGCCTTTTGTCCTCGAGGTGGACGCGTCTGAGACGGGAGTAGGCGCCCTTCTGTCTCAGCGTAGAACACCAGAGGGTCCTCTGCTTCCTTGTGGGTTTTACTCCCGGAAACTGTCTTCCGCGGAGTGCAACTGTCAGATTGGTGACAGGGAGTTATTGGCCATCGTGCAGGCCCTTAAAGAATGGAGGCACTTGCTCGAGGGCTCGGTGGTTCCGGTTCTCATCCTGACGGACCACAAGAATCTGACCTACCTCTCTGAGGCCAAGAGATTGACACCACGTCAGGCCAGATGGGCTCTGTTCTTGTCACGTTTTAATTACGTGGTCTCCTACCTACCCGGTAGAACATCAGAGCGGATGCCTTATCACGGCAGTACTCCGAGCTGTCCGGGGAGGAGTCGATTCCGACTTCGGTCATACCTCCGAATCAGATCCTGGCCGCCATTCGCACCAGCCTGACCTCTCCCCTGGGTGAGCAGATTTTGGTGGCTCAATCTGGTGCTCACCCAGGGGAGACCCAACGGCAGATGTTTTGTGCCTGAGGAGTTGCGCACTCGGTTGTTGCGAACCTACCATAACTCCAAGGCCGCGGGGCATCCTGGAAAGAATCAGCTGTCCTGGGCTGTTTCACGTCTGTTCTGGTGGCCTTCTCTACGTTCCGACATCGCCGCATATGTAGCGGCATGCTCCGTTTGTGCCCAGAGTAAGTCCCCTCGGCACCTTCCGTTGGGCCTTTTGCAACCCATAGCCACCGGGGAGCGTCCATGGTCACACCTGGGGATGGATTTCATTGTGGACCTCCCTGCATCCCGAGGCCATACGGTCATTCTCATGATTGTGGATCGGTTTTCCAAAATGTGCCACTGTGTTCCTCTCAAGAAGTTACCCTCTGCACAAGAGTTGGCCACGATTTTTGCCAGGGAGGTCTTCCGGTTGCACGGTTTGCCCAAGGAGATTGTGTCAGATCGGGGGAGTCAGTTTGTGTCCAGGTTCTGGCGCGCCTTTTGCTCCCAGTTGGGGATTCATCTCTCTTTCTCCTCGGCCTACCACCCTCAGTCCAATGGGGCCGCAGAACGATCCAATCAGGCCTTGGATCAATTCCTTCGTTGCTATGTCTCCGATCACCAAGACAATTGGGTTGACCTCCTGCCTTGGGCTGAGTTTGCCAGGAACACGGCGGTGAACTCTTCCTCTGGGACGTCTCCCTTCATGGCCAATTATGGGTTCCAACCTGCCGTGTTACCGGAGGTATTCTCTCCCCAGGATATTCCGGCTGGGGAGGATCACCTTTCCGTCCTACGTGCTTCTTGGGTACAGATCCAGAGGTCCCTTGAGGTCTCTGCGCAGCACCAGAGACTCCAGGCTGATCGCAGACGAGCGCCCGCTCCTTCCTACCAGGTCGGAGACCGCGTATGGTTGTCCACCCGCAACCTCAACCTTCGAGTGCCCACTCCCAAGCTGGCGCCTCGCTTTGTTGGTCCCTTCCGAGTGCTTCGCAGGGTAAACCCGATAGCCTATGCCCTTGCGCTTCCTCCTGGCATGCGGATCTCCAACGTGTTTCATGTCTCCCTGTTGAAGCCACTGGTGTGTAATCGTTTCACTTCCTCGGTTCCTCGGCCTCGTCCGGTCCAAGTGGGCAATCGTGAGGAGTATGAGGTGAGCAATATCCTGGACTCACGCCTGGTCCGCGGACGGGTGCAGTTTTTGGTCCATTGGCGTGGTTATGGTCCAGAGGAGCGTTCCTGGGTTCCCTCCGCAGATGTCCATGCTCCTGCCTTGCTCCGAGCCTTCCACGCACGCTTCCCTCAGAAACCGTTCTTTACTCCGCGGAGGAGGGGCCCTTGAGGGGGAGGTACTGTCATGGTCTTACCTTCTTGCTGTTCTCCTTCGTTTGACATGTGCTGGCGGCCATCTTGGTTTCTGGGTTTCTTGTAGCCTCCCACCCTGCGGCTTCTCCTTCCCACTGGGAGGAGCTGGATGCCTAGCTCATATATATAGGAGGTCTGTGGCTTCAGTTCCTTGCTTGGTCCTCCTGTGTTCACATGCTTCTAAGACTGCTGCTGCTTCTGGTTCCTGATCCTGGCTTCGTCTGACTACCCTGCTGGTTCCTGATCCAGGCTTCGTCTGACTACCCTTCTGGTTCCTGACCTCTGGCTTCGCAAGACCCTGCTTCGGTTTAGCCATCCGTTTGGACTTCTGCCTTACAGCGTGATTTTCAATAAAGCCCTCTTATTTCCACTTATCTCCTGTTGTACGTCTGGTTCATGGTTCCATGACAATACCGGACCGGATTTTAAGTGCCCGTCTGGGTTTTGGCAGCACCTGGCTGTCCTTAAATAGGCAGCTGGGCTCAGAAGCCATGTCTGTGTGCTGGGATCTGAAGCCTGTGCTGGGCTGGAGAGCTGTGTCAGGGGAACAGGCCGCCTAAAGCCTGTATTTGGACTTTCTGAGGCAGAACTGCCACCAAAGTGACTTTTTGTTATATTAACTTACCATTGGGTGTGAAGTAACACCAACACTGCAAAAGTGACATTTTGTTTTTGGCACCATGTGTGAATAAACACCGAAGTTTGAATTAAAAACTTGTATTTTGCCTCTGTACTGCACCCACTTATCCTAACTACCAGAGACAATCCCCACAATTGGTGGAGGATGCGGGCAAGCGCAGAGAGGCAGGCATAAGCACCGAAATATTGTTGTTTTGTTTTTTTTCTGCCGGGCACGGTTTTATGTCTTGCATTAAACCCGCTAAATTTCTACCCGTGACCCTTGACAAAATGGAGGCGGTAATGAAGGCCCTTGTGGAGGCTAACAAACAGCAGCAAGAAACAAATCGGCAACAGCGGGAGGCTAACAGGCAGCAGCAAGAAACAAACCAGCTGCTGCTACAACACGTAATGGCTTTGCAGATGGCAGGAGCAACCCTGAGAGTCCACGATGCCCGGAAAGCAGTCCGTGCGGTGATCCCCAAGATGACACCCACAGATGACGTTGAAACCTACCTGGCTATGTACGAGAAGGTGGCCACAAGGAAGAAGCTACCTCGAGACCAGTGGGCTGAGGTCGTCGCTCCATGCCTGGCATCCGATTCCCAGCGGGTCTATTTCGACTTGCCGAACGATCAAGAGGCCGACTACCAGAAATTCAAGGGTGAGATTTTGGCAAGACTGGGGGTGAATGTGTTGGTCTGGGCCCAGCGGGTGCATCAGTGGGGGTTCAACCCGGCTGAGCCTGCAAGACCCCAGTATTATAACTTACTTCACCTCTTGCAAAAATGGCTACAGCCTGACGTGCTGAGTCCCACTGCTATACTGGATCGTTTGTTAGCCGATATGTTCTGGAGGGCTTTGCCATACCCTCTCCAGCACTGGATCAGTCAGGTGTCTCCTGGCAATGCCCTTGAGATGGTAGACCTGGTGGAACACTATGAAGCTACCAGGAATCTAAAGGAGGGTTCTGTCCAGAGGGGGGTATGCAAACCCCGGAAATTTCCACCCCAGGCCCGAAGATTTGAGCCGATAAAACCCACCTGGGATGTACCCACGGCAGACCTGGCTCTGATAGTCTGCTGGCGGTGTCAGGAGCCTGGCCATGTAAGGGCTGACTGTCCCGATCAGGTTAAGCCCATGGACATTAACTATGGCTACTGTCAGTCGCTATATGCCAGGAGGCTGTGTGCAACAGGTACCCCAGAGTCTCTAGATCACTTGTGCCAGGTGGAAGTGGTAGACATTCCGGCGGAGGCTCTGCTGGACTCAGATGGTGGGAGACGTGGAGGACTTGCTGCCGGGTCCTGAATTGGCAGACCTCAATGTTTCTGGGGATAATTTTGGTACCGCACAACAACCTGGGGCCGAGTCGGTGTTTCCCTGTTTTGTGGTTCATCAGGGTATGCTGTATCGGGTAAACCATCTACGGGGTGAGCATATTGAACAGTTGGTGGTTCCCAAGGCTTATTGCAAACTCGGCTTAGATCTAGCCCACCAGCACGTTCTCGGAGGTCACCTAAGGTTGCAGAAAACACAGGATCGTACTACAGTGGTTTTACTGGCCCAGCATATTCAGAGAGGTAGAAGAGTTTTGTAAGTCTTGCCCGACCTGCCAGATAACTAGCCCCCAGCCACATTTCTGTAGTCCCCTAGTTCCTCTCCCGATTATCGAGGTATCGTTTGACAAAATAGCTATGGATCGCATAGCCCACGTATCGAAGTCCGCCAGAGGGCACCAACATATCTTAGTCAACACATCTTGTCCTCCTAGACTACGCCACTCGGTACCCGGAGGCGGTGCCACTGCGACATACATCAGCCAAACTCATAGCTCAGGAGTTAATGGAGATGTTTTCCCGAGTAGGACTACCAAAAGAGGTTTTGACTGATCAGGGAACCCCTTTTATGTCCAAGGTGATGAGGAAACTATGTAAGTTGCTGCACATAAAACAGCTACAAACGTCCGTTTACCATCCGCAAATGGACGGTCTGGTAGAACGGTTTTACCAAACATTAAAAATATGTTGAAAAGGGTGGTGGCTAAAGATGGGAATGACTGGGACCTTTTCTGCCTTATCTCATGTTCGAAGTGCTAGAGGTACCCCAGGCCTCTACTGGGTTCTTGCCCTTCGAATTGCTATATGGCAGACACCCTCGCGGTCTCTTGGATGTAGCCAAAGAGGCATAGGAACAAGAACCCACTCCGTATAAAAGTGTTATTGAGTATGTTACCCAGATGCAAGAACGGATAGAGACAGTGTTGCCTCTTGTTAGGGAGCATATGGAGGCAGCTCAGCGGGTCTAGAATCGGCAGGCTCGGGTCTGGATCTTTAACCCAGTTGATCGGGTTTTGGTTCTGGTACTGACCGTGGACAGTAAGTTCCTGGCTAGTTGGCAAGGGCCCTACGAGGTACTCGAGAAAGTTGGAGATGTGAACTACAAGGTACACCAGCCAGGGCGGCGAAAGTCGGAACAGATCTACCATGTTAATTTGCTTAAGTCGGATAGGGAGACCTCCACAGAAGACAGCCTGCGTCCGGGTTTTCTGGGGGAACAGGTTCCGTCCCCTTTGTCTGATGCAATGGAAACGGTTGCCGCAGTAAAAGTTGCTGACAGCCTCTCCTCTAAACAGGCCAGGGAGTTGGTTAGTCGGAACACAAATGAGCATGACATTGTCACGGAACCTCAGGCCAAAGTCCGGTTAAAACCATACCGGGTACCTGAGGCTCGGCGACAAGCCATCTCAACTAGATATCATGGAAGAGTCTAAAAGTGAGTGGGCCAGTCCTATAGTCTTAATACCCAAGCCAGACGGGACGTTACGGTTCTGTAACGATTTTCGTAAACTGAATGAGATTTCCAAATTCGATGCATATCCCATGCCCAGGGTGGAGGAGCTTATCTAGAGGTTAGGACAAGCCTGGTATTTTTCTGTTTTGGACCTCACGAAAGGTACTGGCAGGTGCCCTTAATGGAGGCTGCCAAAGAGAAAACTGCTTTCATTACACCTGAGGGACTGTATCAGTACAAGGTGCTACCCTTTGGTCTGCATAGTGCCCCCGTCACTTTTCAACGGCTAACGGACATTGTTCTGCGTCCACATCGTCGGGACGCTTCGGCTTACCTGGCGATATTGTCATCTACAGTACCGACTGGAAAAGTCACCTACCCAAACTGCAGGCTGTAGTGGATTCCCTTCGAAAGGCGGGACTAACCGCTAACCCCAAAAAATGTGCGATAGGGTTAGAGGAGACTAAGTATCTGGGGTATGTTATTTGGCACGGAGTCATCAAACCCCAAGTGAACAAAATAGTGGCAATACGAAATTGGCCCCGACCTGTCACCACTAGGCAAGTAAAGTCATTCCTGGGAATGGTGGGCTATTACATGAGGTTTGTCCCCCACTTTGCTACGGTGGCCGCGCCATTGACAGGGCTCTTTAAGGGACACAAGTAAATGATGGTTCGCTGGGATGATCAGGCGGAAGAGGCTTTCTCCGCTTTGAAGTCGCCCCTGTGCTGGTCCCCGGTTTTGGTAATGCCCGACTTCAAAAGGGAGTTTATAGTACAGACCGATGCCTCCGAAGTAGGCCTCAGTGCTGTACTGTCTCAGGAGGTCAACGGGGAGGAGCATCCCGTTGTCTTCCTCAGCCATAAGCTCACCCCAGCCGAGACCCGATATAGTATAGTGGAGATAGAGTGCCTGGCTATCAAGTGGGCACTCGAGTCTCTTCGCTATTATTTATTGGGGAGAAAATTCCGCCTAGTGACTGACCACTCCCCTCTCAAGTGGATGAGCCAGGCCATGGACAGAAATGCCCGGGTCACCCAAGGGTTTCTCTCCCTACAAAACTTGGGGATGCCCTGTCCCAGGTACACTGTCTGGCGTGTGTTCACCCCCTCAGGGTTGAACAAAGGGGGGGGGGGTGACACAGTGAGAGGTTTGGTCTGGGAAAACAGGTATTTTTCTCCCAGCATGTGCTGCTGGGCTGATTTACAGCCAGGTGAGGTCAAATACCAGACGAGATTTTAAGTGCCCGTCTGGGTTTTGGCAGCACCTGGCTGTCCTTAAATAGGCAGCTCGGCTCGGAAGCCATGTCTGTGTGCTGGGATCTGAGGCCTGTGCTGGGCTGGAGAGCTGAGACCAGTGTGACTTTTTGTTATATTAACTTGCCATTGGGTGTGAAGTAACACCAACACTGCAAAAGTGACGTTTTGTTTTTGGCACTATGTGTGAATAAACACTGAAGTTTGAATTACGAACTTGTATTTTGCCTCTGTACTGCGCCCGCTTATCCTAACTAGCAGAACGAATCCCCTCACACCCCATATAACACAGTGAACTATTGTGTTATGTGGGGTGTTACATAGGACTGCATGGAACATCTACTAAGTTATCTGTACACAGAAAGTTATCACTGTTATCTGGGCTGTTACAGTACATAGGACTGCAGGTGACAAATTAACATTTTAGTTAAAATACATATGATTATGATAAAAAAGACTTGGAGGAGAAGATGAGAGCCAGCACTACATATAGCAGAATACAGCACCAGATGCCTCTTACATCCAGGGACATCTCCTGTCATGTAGACCTCTTTCCTCTTCTACTCCGTTTGACCCAGACCGCCATGACAAATTCTTTTAGCCGCATCTCGTCTCTACAGAGTTTGTTACACAGACACGTTATATTTCTCATGATTAGGGTCATTTATCAAACCCGGTCCGGTGCTATAATAAGGCAGTGTCACAACCAGACAGCTGAGAAGCTCTGACAGAGGCCTTTCAGAACCTCCCCCTTGAGTTCTGTGTTGTGGTATTCAGTTCCTCCTCTCATTAGCGTCTCTCAGCTGTTATGTGTTGGACTAATTGTTTCCCTTTAAATTCTTCCCCAGAATGCTTTTCTGGGCGGCTTATATTTCTTCCTGGAGTATGTGTGCTTGCCCATCTGGTTCTCCTCTCCTCCACAAAGTTAAGTGTTACACTGTTATCTGTTATTTTCTGTTTGCTGGATCCCAGGTGACCCTGACTCCCTCCGTGTCTGGTGTAGGGAGCCGGTGGTCGTGTCCCCTCACTATTGTAGGGTGCTCAGGGCTTTATAGTCAAGGTTCGTGGATATGCATACCTCCACCATTCGGATCTATGCATAGGCTGAGCAGCCAGGGAAAGTGCCAGGTCTTCTACAGGGGTCTCCCTTTTGTTCCTTAGCTTCTGGATCCAGCGAGACATTTATGCATGTTGTTTTGTCTTGTTACCTGTACACATTCCGTGACAGGCAGACCAAGCAGCTGCCTTAGGGCGCAGAGACGGGGGGGGGGGGGGGGCGGAAAAAATTAAACTTTTTTTTTTTTTAAATACCCTGTATTTTTCGCCCCTGGTCTTATGGGGCAAATACTAATAAAGTGCTTCCATTTTGGAAGCGCTTCATTAGTACCGGAGGACAGGGAAGCGGTGAAGGATCTGTACCCACCACTTCCTGGTCCTCCGCTCGGCTGTCTGCTGTGCAGTGCTGCGCACCATGGGACCTCAGTGTGCGCAGCCTTCACAGCTGACAGCCCAGAACCAGGAAGAAGAGAGAGAGCGCTGGTGGTGAGGAGCGGCGGCGTTGGTAGGAGTTCAGATTTGTCCATCTCTAAGGGCACCTTCACACACTGCAGTTTTTGTTGCAGAAATTTCTGTGACTGAAATTCAGTTCTATTCATCTGAATGGATTGTTTTGGTGGCAAACACATTTTCTGCAAGCCCCATTCAGAAATATTCTTCAACAAAATCTGCCACAGTGAAAAGGCGTCCTTTTTTTATTTTATTTGCGCTGATGGCTGACATGGGGGGCATAATGGCTGACATGGGGCATGATGGCTGACATGGGGGCATGATGGCTGACATGGGGGCATAATGGCTGACATGGGGCATGATGGCTGACATGGGGGCATGATGGCTGACATGGGGGCATGATGGCTGACATGGGGGGCTAATTTCTGACATGGGGGGCTAATTTCTGACATGGGGGGCTGATCTGAGGCATTGGGGGTCTGATCTGAGGTCTGATTAACATTGGGAGTCTGATTGGGGCTGTGAGCTGAGGTCTGATTAACATTGGGGCTCTGTTTGCTGGTCTGACTTGAGGTGCAATAGAAAATATTTTTTCTTATTATCCTCCTCTAAAACCTAGGTGCGTCTTATGGGCCGGTGCATCTTAGAGGGAAAAATACGGTCCTCAAACCAGCGATTGTCTGAAGCAGAGAGAAGATACCAGGACCACACAGAGGAGAAGCCAGCTGCTGCAGACGGGACCAGGGCCAGGTGAGCTGCGAGAGGGGGGAGCCAAAATGTAGCTTCGCTTGTGTTGGCAAAAATCCTTGTACCGGCCCTGATCAAACCGGTATAAAGTAGAACTGGCTTAGTTGCCCATAGCAACCAAACAGATTCCACCTTTCATTTTCTAAAGGAGCTGTCAAAAATGAAAGGTGGAATCTTTTGCTATGGGCTACTAAGCCAGTTCTACTTTACACCAGTTTGATAAATTATCCCAAAGGTCTCTATAGTGTCTACAGCAGTAATAATGTCCCCTAGAGTGCCCGAGTAATAATAACACCCTATATTGTGCTCCAGGCTATAATCCCTGTATAGTGTCCCCAAAAATAATGTCCCCTAATAGCAACGCCCCCATACAGTAATTTCCCCCACACTGCCCCCAAATAATAATTTCTCCTACGCTGCCTCCAAACAGTAATTTCCCCCACGCTGCCTCCAAACAGTAATTTCCCCCACGCTGCCTCCATACAGTAATTTTCCCCACGCTGCCTCCATACAGTAATTTCCTCCAAACTGCCCCATATAATAATTTCCCCCACACTGCTCTATATAGTAATTTCCCCAACACTGCCCCATATAGTAATTTCCCCCACACTGCTCTATATAGTAATTTCCCCAACACTGCCCCATATAGTAATTTCCCACACACTGCCCTCATATAGTAATTTCCCCCACACTGCCCCATATACTAATTACCCCCACACTGCCCCATATAGTAATTTCCCCCACTCTGCCCCATATAGTATTTCCCCCCACATTGCCCCCATATAGTAATTTCCCCCACACTGCCCCATATAGTAATTTCTCCCACACTGCCCCCATATAGTAATTTCCCTCACACTGCCCCATACAGTAATTTCTCCCACACTGCCCCCATATAGTAATTACCCTCACACTGCCCCCATATAGTAATTTCCCCCACACTGCCTCCATATAGTAATTTCCCTCACACTGCCCCCATATAGTAATTACCCTCACACTGCCCCCATATAGTAATTTCCTCCACACTGCCTCCATATAGTAATTTCTCCCACACTGCCCCATATAGTAGTTTCCCCACACACTGCACCCATATAGTAGTTTCCCCACACACTGCACCCATATAGTAGTTTCCCCACACACTGCACCCATATAGTATTTTCCCCCGCACTGCCCCATATAATAATTTCCCCTGCACTGCCCCATATAATAATTTCCCCCGCACTGCCCCATATAATAATTTCCCCCG
The DNA here is from genome assembly GCF_014858855.1 of Bufo gargarizans. Lineage (NCBI taxonomy): Eukaryota > Metazoa > Chordata > Amphibia > Anura > Bufonidae > Bufo > Bufo gargarizans. Next base: position 389,962,898 of record NC_058083.1, on the reverse strand, counting down.
CACTGCCCCATATAATAATTTCCCCCACACTGCTCCATATAGTAATTTCCCCCACACTGCCCCATATAGTAATTTCCACCACACTGCCCCATATAGTAATTTCTCCCCACACTGCCCCATATAGTAATTTCCCCACACACTGCCCCATATAGTAATTTCCCCCACACTGCTCCATATAGCAATTCCCCCACACTGCCCCATATAATAATTTCCCCCACACTTCCCCTATATAGTAATTCCCCCCACACTGCCCCATATAGTAATTTCCCCCACACTGCCCCATATAGTAATTTCCCCACACACTGCCCCATATAGTAATTTCCCCACACACTGCCCCATATAGTAATTTCCCCACACACTGCCCCATATAGTAATTTCCCCCACACTGCCACATATAGTAATTTCCCCCACACTGCTCCATATAATAATTTCCCCCACACTTCCCCTATATAGTAATTCCCCCCACACTGCCCCATATAGTAATTTCCCCCCACACTGCCCCATATAGTAATTTCCCCCACACTGCCCCATATAGTAATTTCCCCCACACTGCCCCATATAGTAATTTCCCCCACACTGTCCCACACAGCAGTTTTCCCCACACCGCCCCATATAGTAATTTCCCCCACACCGCCCCATATAGCAATTCCCCCACACTGCCCCCATATAGTAATTTCCCCCACACTGTCCCACACAGCAGTTTTTCCCACACTGCCACATATAGTAATTTCCCCCACACTGCTCCATATAGCAATTCCCCCCACACTGCCCCCATATAGTAATTTCCCCCACACTGCCCCCATATAGTAATTTCCCCCACACTGTCCCACACAGCAGTTTTCCCCACACCGCCCCATATAGTAATTTCCCCCACACCGCCCCATATAGCAATTCCCCCACACTGCCCCCATATAGTAATTTCCCCCACACTGTCCCACACAGCAGTTTTCCCCACACTGCCACATATAGTAATTTCCCCCACACTGCTCCATATAGCAATTCCCCCCACACTGCCCCCATATAGTAATTTCCCCCACACTGCCACATATAGTAATTTCCCCCACACTGCTCCATATAGCAATTCCCCCCACACTGCCCCCATATAGTAATTTCCCCCACACTTTCCCTATATAGTAATTCCCCCCACACTGCCCCCATATAGTAATTTCCCCCACACTGCCCCATATAGTAATTTCCCCCATACTGCCCCATATACTAATTTCCCCCACACTGCCTCCATACAGTAATTTCCCCCAACTGCCCCATATAGTAATTTCCCCCACACTTCCCTCCCATAAAATAATAATCCCCCACACTTCCCCATGAAGTAATTTGCCCCCACACTGCCCCCCTATGAAGTAATTTGCCCCCATGCAATAATCTGCCCCAATGAAGTGTTGCCTGTGCTGGGATTATACTACCACATAAGCCTATGACGGTGATCAGCAGGGAACTATGTGCTCCCATGCCCTGCCGCAGTATGTGGGCATTCAGGTTGGCGTTGGGCCCCCCAGCGATGCCGGGCCCGGGAATGCCGACCTGAACGCCCCTATGTTAATCCACCACTGCCTGCAGCTCCCCTGAAAAGAACTCCATTAATTTCTATGAGCGTTCCGGAGATAGCCGAGTACAGCGCTGCCATAGCAATGAATGAAGAGACTGCGCACATGTCCAACCGGCCGCTCTGGTCATTTCAAGGGGAACTGCATTCTCGTGATCGTGGGGGTCCCAGGGATAACTTTAACCAGATGGAGTACCCCTGTGGCTCACTAAGATTTCATTTGAAGGCACAGATAATAGTCATAGGATTGGCTGATTCCTAAATAATGGGAGGAAGTCGGGATATTATAAGTCAGGGTGGGGCTGCTCAGGACAAGGATTGTGCAGTGTTCACAGGAGAGCGGCTTGGTGGGATCATCATGTCATCTAGAAAGAAGGCAGCAAAAAGAGATGTAGACAGGTCAGGATTGATACTAGATAGAAAGGGCACTATGGGACCTGTAGTGCCTCCCCAACCTTGATGATGTGGTTCTCAGAAGTGGAATGCAGCAAAAATGTAATTTAGGCCTTATTCACACAGTCAGTGTTTGGTCAGTAATTTCCATCAGTGATCGTCAGCTAAAACCAGGTGCAGGGCAAAAACGCTGAACAGGTGCAGATCTTTCCATTATACCTCATCTTGGTGGTGGATCCACTCCTGGTTTTTAACTAACAGTGACTGATTGGAATCGCTGACCAAGCAAGGAGTGTGTGAATAAGGCCTTAGGCCTCATGCTGCAATTTTTAGGGATCACACCATGACCGATTTGTTCCTACGGGACCCATGGTAACGTTCAAGGAAAGAATAGTCCTTTCTGTTGATGGGAATAAGAAAAATGCAGACAGCACGACAAGGTATCCGTATTTTGCGGACTGAAATGCGAACACAGCCATGTGCATGAAGCATTACGAAGTGTTTGCTTTGTTGTACCCAGTATTTGTGTCACAAGTTATATAACATATGCTATAAATGTCTGAAATGACCTCCTTTAAAAAAATCAAAGCAAAATTATACTGGTGTAAAGGAAATCTGGCTTAGTTGCCCATAGCAACCAATCAGATTCCACCTTTCATTTTTCAGAGCTTCTTTTCAAAATGAAAGGTGGCATCTGACTGGTTGCTATTGGTTTTCCTTTACACCAGTTTGATAAATCTCCCCCAGTATGTGCTAGATCTTGTCCTTAGCCTGCCTCCAGCATTGTGCGGAGACTTAAAATTCCATGCATGATGCTATATAACCTAGGAGCATGGAGGTGCATGATGGAGGTTGTTATCATGTTTGATACTTGATGTTGGATAATATCTGTCCCTTGAAGGCTATATGGCCTCGTTGTATTATTATCCGTATGGCTTGGTTTTGTTTTTTACTCCTCATTGTTGTTAGCCCTTTTTGTTTTCTAGTCTGTTGGTAGGAGTTCAGATTTGTCCATCTCTAAGTGCACCTTCACACACTGCAGTTTTTGTTGCAGAAATTTCTGTGACTGAAATTCAGTTCTATTCATCTGAATGGATTGTTTTGGTGGCAAACACATTTTCTGTAAGCCACATTCAGAAATATTCTGCAACAAAATCTGCCACGTGTAAAGGCGTCCTTAGGCCCAGTTCACGTGTCAGATTTTTTTTTTTTTTTAACGCGCTTAATAAATCAGCACGGAATCAGTGTTTTGTTTTTTAGCGTTTTGTTTTTTTCATGAGGTGTTATTGGTGCGTTGTTTTGCCCTTTATTTTTTCAACCAATGGGTGTTCACTGTAATACAAAGCTAGTGATAAGCGAACTTCTGTTTTAAGTTCGGCGTCTAAAGTTCGGCTTCCGGTTAGCGGAGAATCCCGATATGGATTCCGACTTCCGTTGTGGTCCGTGGTAGCGGAATCAATAATCGGCCATTATTGATTCCGCTACTACGGACCACAACGGAAGTCGGAATCCATATCGGGATTCTCCGCTAACCGGAAGCCGAACTTTAGACGCCGAACTTAAAACAGAAGTTCGCTCATCACTATACAAAGCCCAAGGTTTTTGGCTCGAATCCGCACCAACTTGGGATATGCTGCAACTTGGGAAGTGCTGTTTCCCATTGAAATTATGTTTTCATGTGTTTTATTTTTTTTTCTCTTTAGCTGGTTTTGAGGCAGAAACGCTCCAAAATCAGCTCCAAAAATTCCATATGTACTGACCCTCAGAGGTTATTCTTTTTCTGAGTTTTCTCCATAGGACCTAGAAGTGTAGAACTACTGCACCTATTTACCAAATGAAAAATTGTATACTAATTTATGTGGATTGAAATCTTCAATATAACTTTTGTGGTTTTGTTGGCAGGAAGCATGTGCCGGAGTTGTTTGTCCAGATGCGTGACACAAGTGTCAGATGCATAGAAAGCAGCCTCTCCTGTACTCATAGAGAATATGAAGATTCCCTTAAAACTAAAAGGGGGTCTGATTCCTGCATGCAGATTATCCGGTGAGTAAAGGGGCTGAACTTTAAGAGGTTGTCTAACTTCATGTAGACAAAGTTAATACAAGGCACTTACTAATGTATTGTTTTTATCCATATTGCCTCCTTTGCTGGCTGGATTCACTTTTACATCACATTATACCCTGCTTGTTTACAGGAGTTGCAGCCACCACTGCAGCTCAGAATATGCCATCGATGCTAGGCAAGTGTGGGTCCCACCTCTGTCCCCAGAACCGGACCCCAAAGTGAAAGTGAGCACACCGCACATGTGCGACTTGCTGCCCACTCACTGTAATAGGACTTCTGAAAATAGCTGAGCAAGTTTTCGCACCAATTTTTGGAACTACCATAGAAGTGAACGGAGGGTGGCTGCTTTCTGTTGACTTCAGGGGCCCTGTTCTGGAGATAGCGGTGGAATCTAGGGATGAGCGAACTTGTGTTTTCAAGTTCGGAGTACAAGGTTCGGGTTATTTAGGAATTCCGTTATGGATTCCGCTACCACTGACCAAAAGTTATGGCCCCTGGTAGCGGAACCCATAACTGCATTCTTAGATAACCCGAACCTTGTACGCCAAACTTGAAAACAGAAGTTCGCCCAACACTAGTGGGACCCGCACCTATCTTATTTTGCTGCTTGGGGAATAAATGAGGGGCACCATATGTTGTCCCCCTGCGGGGGAAGGCGCTTGTGTGGGGACCAGACTGCGCAGGGGAAGGCGCTTGTGTGGGGACCAGACTGCGCAGTGGGAGGCGCACCTGTGTGGGGACCAGACTGCGCAGTGGGAGGCGCACCTGTGTGGGGACCAGACTGCGCAGTGGGAGGTGCACCTGTGTGGGGACCAGACTTCGCAGTGGGAGGCGCACCTGTGTGGGGACCACATTGTTTGGGTAGGGTTTTCACCTAGCTGATATTACTTCTTGCTGCTAATGGCTATATCTCAGGCTGTATATCATCTAGAGATGAAAGCTATGTTTTGTTTTACAGTGAAGAATCTAAGCTTTAAATCAGTTAGCCACCATATAGCCCAAAATATAATGCTTAAAAATGGAGTCAGGAGTGAGATGTACAGGTAATACAAGACCTAGCTCATATCTCTAGGTTGAAACATCCCCTACCCAGCCAGCGTGGCGGAGGAGGAGAGGGGGCCAATGGGGGAAGTGCTGACAGGATGCAAGGAGATGAGGTCCCGTATAAACTTGTCCGGTATCTTTTGTTGGGATTGGGGCCATTCATATGTGTGTGTGTTATGGCACTAATGGGGCATTACACGGTGTGGGAAGGCACTAAGGGAACATCACTACTCTGGGGCAGATTTAGTATTTCTGGTGGCCCAAATAATGTTATGTCTGGGGTGGGGGGCCTGTAGCATGACTAAACTCCACCCTATTACACCACTAATATGATGACCTTTAATGTGCCCCACACACAGTGTAATGCCTCCTTGCGCTCCCCTAACACAATATGGCCTCAAAACAAAATAATCTTCCCTTATATGCTCTCAACACAGAACAATGCCCCTCTATATGGCCCTAACACCACATATGGTACCTCTTATGTGCCCCGCAGACAAAATATGGCACTCCTTAGTGGGAAAATAGTCGCCTAGCCCATGTTCTGACAAAGAACAGAGCAGATCTCACTGCAGCTCTACTCCAGTGTGTCCAGTAATTTGGCTCAGCAGGTGCAATTGTAGTGACCCTCTGGTTCAATGCAAAAGGGTTAATGTTATGGTTAACTAATAAAACTGGTTAAATGTTTACTGTGATACTATGATCTATGTAATCCAAAAAAGGCTATGCATGGTAGGGAAATGGTTAACTGGAAACCTTGTTAACAGTTGCAGAGTAATGGGCTGACCCCACTTGCCCCCTGGTTAGTAGAGTTCCTTTCAAGCAGACCAAGAGAGAGGCAGTGTTTAGTGTGTGCTGCTGACAAGTAGGCCAAGCTGTGCGTATTTAAAGCTGCCAGAAATGCAACTGTGCCAAGAGCTAACATCTAAGGCCTCTTTCACACTACCGTATGGCTATTTCAGTATTTGCGGTTCGTTTTTCACGGATCCGTTGTTTCGTTTTTTGTTTCCGTTGTTTCCGTTCCGTTTTTCCGTATGGCATATACAGTAATTACATAGAAAAAATTGGGCTGGGCATAACATTTTCAATAGATGGTTCAGAAAAAAACGGAACGGATACGGAAGACATACGGATGCATTTCCGTATGTGTTCCGTTTTTTTGGCGGACCCATTGACTTGAATGGAGCCATGGAACGTGATTTGCGGGCAATAATAGGACATGTTCTATCTTTCAACAAAAAAACGGTAGTGTGAAAGAGGCCTAAGAGAACAACTACATGGTGCAGCCGTGATTTGGTTGAGTATTGCACGGCCAAAAAGGCTGCAGTGGGCTCTTGTGAACATTGCACTGTTCAGTGGATCTGCATTGTTAATGGCCGCTGGCCACCTGCCATGCCACACAATTAATGCCATTAACAATACAGACCCACCGAACAGTGTGTTAATTAATTTATTTAGAGCCCTCGATGGTTACTTCAGCCATGTGGTACTCGGATGCAGCACAGCCCCGTCACAAGTGCCACACGATCACTCCATGTTGTCCTACCCTAAGGGAGAACAGAACAGACTACTATAGATAGTTGAGGACTAAAGGGCCAGTGCGTAGACATTAAAGACAGGTAAACATAATGTATGTTTATGGCTTTGGACCTTACTGCACATGGTAAGGGTTAATTGCCTCAGGTGCCCGCCACACTACTGAGACGGACTGGCTATCTGATCTAGGACTGCATTCTGCAGTTGGGAACTGCTGAAATAGAGCAAGGAATGGCACGTCTTTGGTCAATTGGGAATATTGCATACATTATACCTAAAGAGAGACTTTGGCCAGACACACACGAGCGAGTTCAATGTGAGCAACTAGCGCATGTCAGTGTGAGATCTCATTCTGACCTCCGCTCCTCTGACAGGATCACGCAGCAGTTTTATGATTTATAATGCTGTGACCTTGAGAGACTTGAAATCTACTGAATTACACTGACATAATGCTGTCAGTGTAATACAATAGAATGCTGTCAGAGTGCCACAGAATTATAATCCTTACAATGCACACGACTGTTAGTATTTTGTGGTCCGCAAACTGCAGATCTGCTAAACACAGATCCCGGCCTTGTTCATTCTGCATTTTGCAGAACGGAACGGCCGGCCCCTAATGGAACAGTCCGATCCATGTCCATAATGTGGACAATATTGGGACATGCTCTATTTTTTGCGGACCCATTGAAGTGAATGGTTCCACATACGGGACAAAAAAAACTGAATGTCATAAGCCCTAATGCTGTGCGATTCTGTCAGAGGAGCAGAGGTCAGAATGCGACCTCACACTGACACACTATACAAAGCCTTTTTAGAGATATATGCCTTGTAAAATACTTGAACGCTATGCTTGCTGATTATTTTTGCACTGTGACACCCATCATCCTCAGTAAAGAGACTGTTATTTGTTATAACCAAACTTACCTGGTCATTGCCTACCACCATCTGCCGGACCCTGCACCCCGCTACCCATCCATCAAGGGCACCCCAGCCACGAGTCCCTAAAGTCCAGGTTGTGCCCCGAGGCGAAGGGTTGGCCTCTACATTCACTGCATGCGCATCCCAGCGAGTGCTAGAGCAGGGATTAGCCACTTTGAGGACTTAAACCCCTCTCATTGCCAAAGCCACCACCCCTAACCTCCCTCTCCATCCATCAATCCAGCACGCCTCCCTCGTGGGCCGGCACGCTGCATGATGACATCACTTCATCACGTCTGCCAGCACCACACCTCTGGTCGCAGAGTGAATGGTGGGAATGACTGCTCCCTGCTTCATCATTGTATTCAACAGTATCTGCAGCCTAAGGTGCTGCTGCTAGAGGGCCACAGATAACAGGGGACCCCCTGACCTTAATTGTGGGGGAGCATCGTCACTGTAAGGAGGCTTAACATTACTGTTTGGGGGGGGCACAAAGGGGACTAGGTTGGCTTGCGCATGACGGACAGGGATTGAGTGGAGTTAGCGGTGTGGCCTAGTGTAATAAAATAAAATAAATTGTTTCAGGGAGCTATTACTAAACCATTGCAGCTTCATGGGCGTTCTCTGCTATGTACACCCTTGTCTTTTATATATGATCTAAATAAAAAGTAATATTAGAAGATGAAATGGCCTAATATTGACATATGCTCACTGTTCTGGTATTGGCCAGCAGGTGGCATCTACAATTGAATTTATAACTTAAAGGCACTTTAATCCCTTTCCAACATATGCCATACATGTGTGGCAGATGTCAGGTCTTTAATTAAAGGTGGTGCTAGCTCAGGGGTTGAAGGGAATACCATAACTGTCGGGTGCCTGCAGTTTTACACAGTAGACACCAGGTGGCAGTCTATGATCAAACACCATGCCAATCAGAATTTTAACCACTCATGCTGTTGTCAATTGAAACAATGGCTTCTGAGCGGTCATTTACCGAACGGTTTCTCACAATGAGATTACAGGAGCGTTTGTTTGCTATGGCAGCCTTGGGCCTTCTTAAAGGGGTATTCCCATCACATACAATGGGGGCATATCGCTAGGATATGCCCCCATTGTCTGATAGGTGCTGGTCCCACCTCTAGGACCTGCACCTACAAGGAGAACGGAGTGGAGAGAGCTGTGGCTGGAGGACCCCGGATTTCCCAGGGTCCATCCACCACCAAGCGCTGCTCTTCGCTGATCCCATAGAAGTGAATAGGAGCGCACCGTGCACATGCGGCCCCTGCTCTCATTCATTTCTATAGGGCAGAAGGAAATAGCTGGCTCGGCTATTTTCGGCAGACCCATAGAAGGGAATGGAGGGCAGCTGCACATGCGCAGTGTGCGCTCCATTCATTTCCCCACTCCATTCTCATTGTAGGTGCGGGTCCCAGAGGTGGGAGTCGCACCTATCAGACAATGGGGGCATATCCTAGCTATATACCCCCATTGTCTGAGATGGCAAAACCCCTTTAAGGCTCCGAAGCCTGCCATAGCAAAGTTCCTATCAAGCCCTGCTTGTAAAAGGGCTTGATAGGAACACACTGATTCTCCCATAGACAGCAAAGATAAATCACTGTAGTCTATGGTAGAAGCAATCAAATGATCGCATGTTAAAGTCTCCTAGGGGAACTAAAAATAAAAGTTGAAAAAGTTTTTACAAATATAAAAAAAATATGTAAATTACTGCCTCCCTCTTTTAACAAATAAAACTAAACTATAAAATAAAGATAATTAGTATTGTTGCGTCCCAAAATGCCCGTACTATTAAAATATAAAAGTACTTATTCCATATGGTGAATGGTGTAACAGAAAAAAAAAGTCTGACTCTCTGTTTTTTTTATTGCTTCACTTCCCACTAATAAAGTGATTGAAAAAGTCATTACAATCAATGAAAACAATAGATCTTCCCACAGACAATGAGCCCTCACACAGCTCCACAGATGTAAATATGAAAACGTTATGGAGGTCAGAATGTGGCGATGCAAAGCTAAGGCTACTTTCACACTAGCGTTCAGGCGGATCCGTTCTGAACGGATCCGCTCATAATAATGCAGACGGAGGCTCCGTTCAGAACGGATCCGTCTGCATTATATTAGCAAAAAAAAGCTAAGTGTGAAAATAGCCTGGGACGGATCCGTCCAGACTTTCAATGTAAAGTCAATGGGGGACGGATCCGCTTGAAGATTGAGCCACATTGTGGCATCTTCAAACGGATCCGTCCCCATTGACTTACATTGTAAGTCTGGACGGATCCGCACGGATCCGCACGCCTCCGCACGGCCAGACGGACACCCGAACGCTGCAAGCAGCGTTCAGCTGTCCGCCTGTCCGTGCGGAGGCGAGCGGAGCGGAGGCTGAACGCCGCCAGACTGATGCAGTCTGAGCGGATCCGCTCCATTCAGACTGCATCAGGGCTGGACGGCTGCGTTCGGGTCCGCTCGTGAGCCCCTTCAAACGGAGCTCACGAGCGGACACCCGAACGCTAGTGTGAAAGCAGCCTAAAATGTATTGACTTCAAAGTGTTTATTTTTTATAAATACGGTATTAGAACACAAACTATAAAAATGCAGTGTCGCTGTAATCGTACTGACCTGCAGCTTAAAGGTAACATGCCAGTTAACGAACCATAAAACGAAATCAATAAAACAATGGTGGAATTGCGTTTTTCAACCCCTATTGTGAATTTTATTTTTCAGCTTCCTACGACATTGTATGAATATTAAATGTATCTCAATGACAACTTTTCCCGGATAAAAGGCAATGTGAACAGAAAAGTAAAATTATAGTTCCTGGAAGCAGTGTCTGACTGGGGTACCAAGGGACCACTAGTAAAACTTATTTTGGGGGCCCACCGTACGGATACATTCAAATATAATAAATAATCTAATACTTTTTTTCCCCGGCGCCTCCACAACGGCATTCACAGGAGGGTGTCCCCGCCTCCAGGACGGGAAACAACGAGGAAGCACAGGATTTAAGGAGCCTCCTCCCCTTACCTTACCAGTCGTTGTTTCCTGTCCTCGGACGTGCGTGGAAGCCACTCCTGGGGTTATCCAGGAATTTGGATACCGCACCGGCCTGGTCCTTTCCCTGTAGTTCAGGAGGGCTGGTGCAGGGATTGGGGGACTCCGGGGACGCATTGCCTCCCTTCCTCGATCCTGCGGAGTAAGTCCTGATCTCAGGCATCCCTGGGCTTGCGAGTCCGCCGGAACTCGCGCGGGATCAGGCATGGTGACGTCAGCGGAGCGAGATCTCCTTGGGCAGGAGATTCTCGCTGGACGGCTCCTGCGCGCGGCGGGAGATTTAAAAAGAAGCTCGTATCCACCACCGCCGGTGATCTGCAGAGATGCCTTCCAGCGACAGAGAGTCGTGATCCCGCTGTTTCGGCCCTCAGCCCGGTAAGCCTCCTCCCGGGGGGGGGGGAGAGTTATCCCTATTCTTTTATGTTTTCCACATAGGTATATAGGGTTAAGGAGTCCTGCACCTCTCCTCCCCCTGCATGCTGGGTGTCCGTAATTTTACTATACTGACCCCTCACCACCTTACTCCAGGTCCCTCCTTTGTCCTATACAAAGTTTGTTTTATTCCTTTTAGGACAGTGAGTCCAGAAAGCTTAAAACCAAAGGGGATTCGGGGCGCAGGTAGTGTGGTGGTTGCCGTAAAGGCTTGGTGTCGGATCCAAAAAAGACCCTTTGCCCTAGATGTATTGAAAGGGTTATCGCTGAAGAATCCCCTTCCTTCGTGGAGTCCATGCGAACCCTCATTAGAGAAGAGATTAAGGATGCGGCTGATTCTAGACAATTGGCGCCTTCCCCTGGGCCTTCCTGTTCCCTAAATCTGGAAATATCAGACCAAGTGGATCTGGATGAAGGGGAGTTACTGGATGATCAGGTCTCCTTATCCTCTGAGGAGGCTGCAGGGAGGCCTATGTGCTTTCCCGAAGAAACGCAATCCCTACTGAAGGATATTAAATCTACCCTAAAATTGGAAGATGTAAAAGACTCGGTCCCTTCACGATCAAATTTTTCAGGAGTTGGGAGAAAAAAAGAAGAGATCCTTCCCCATCCACAATACTATTAAAGCCCTTATTTCCAGGGAATGGAGGGATCCTGATAAAAGGTGGACTGTATCGGCCGCCTTTAAGCGCAAATACCCCTTTTCAGAGTCTGACTCTGATTTGTGGCATAAAACTCCCAAAATAGATGCGCCAGTGACCCATATTTCAAAGAAATCCTCGCTGCCCTTTGAGGATATGGGTCTCCTAAAAGACCCGATGGACAAAAAATGCGAAAATCTATTAAGGAAATCCTGGGAGACAAATACAGCGATGTTGCGCCCCAGCATAGCGTCCACTTGTACGGCCAGAACCCTCTCGGTGTGGCTAGATCAGCTAGAGAGCAATCTGTCAGGGGGTACGTCCAGAGAAGAAATCTTAAACTCCCTTCCCACCCTAAAGAGAGCATCCAATTTTCTAGCAGACGCCTCGACCGACTTGGTTAAACTCTCTGCAAGAAGCAGTGCTTTGGCGAATGCGACCCGTAGGGCGGTATGGCTCCGTTCATGGACGGGGGACGCAGGCTCTAAGAACCGCCTGTGCTCCATCCCATGTGAGGGAGATAGATTGTTTGGCTCCGCTCTTGATGACATTCTGGAGAAGGCCTCCGATAGGAAAAAAGGTTTCCCCTCTGATAACCGTTACTACCAACAGAGACGTTCCTTTCAAAATCAAAAAAGGTCAAGAGCAGATCAGAGTAAAAGGGACGGCTCAAAAAGATGGCAACCTTCTAGAGGTAGAGGAAGGGGATACCTTTTTAAGCCAGAAGCCTCTACCCGCCCTACCCAGTGACACGCTAACCCAGGTAGGAGGCAGGCTAAAACAATTCTCCTCCACCTGGCAAGAAATTCATGCCTCCCCTTGGGTCACTCGTACCATAAGAGAAGGCCTAAAGCTAGAATTTGTTTCCCCACACCCAAAACATTTTTTTATCAACCAAAGGCAGCAGCCCGACAAACAGGCATCCCTAGAGTCAGAGATAACTACATTAATCCTCAAAGGAGCCCTCATCCCTGTACAAGAAGAACAACATGGCAAAGGATTCTATTCCCCTATATTTTTGATAAAAAAAACAAACGGCTCCTTTCGCCTAATAATAAATTTAAAGTCCTTAAACAAATCCATCGTTTACAAGAGATTCAAAATGGAGACCATAAAATCTACCACACAGATCCTTCCGCAGGACTGCTTTATGGCTACCGTCGACCTTCAGGACGCTTACTACCACGTCCCAATATACCACAGGCATCAGTGTTTTCTAAGGATTGCAATTTATTATCAAGGAAAATTGTCCCATTTTCAGTTCACAGCCCTTCCTTTCGGCCTATCCTCTGCCCCCAGAGTTTTTTCATAAATGTCAGAAGTCACGAAATTTCTTCACCTTCAGGGGGTACAGATCGTTCCATACCTGGACGACTTTCTGGTGTTTGCGAAGTCGCGCCAACTTCTACAATCACGCCTCAAGCAAATCCAGGACTGTCTTACAACTCTAGGGTGGATAATAAATCCCAAAAAATCAGACCTTATCCCCAATCAGGATAGGGGTGCTGTTGGACTCAAGGCATCTAATGTATTTTCTTCCTCAAGACAAACAAACTCACTTAATCCAAACAGTGTCTCTTTTTTCCAGCAGGGATCGGTCCTCGATAAGAGACATCATGGCTGTACTGGGACTGCTAACAGCCGCAATCCCGTCAGTAAGGTGGGCCCAGAGTCACACAAGAGTCCTTCAGGCCTTTCTCCTATCCTCATGGGATGGAAAGAACTCATCTCTAGACAGAAAGGTTCACGTTCCCAGACAGGTAAAACAGTCACTAACTTGGTGGAGAATAAAGGGAAACCTGAGCGTAAGGGTTCACTGGCGCCCAAGAGATGTTATGGTCATTACAACAGGTGCCAGCAACACAGGGTGGGGAGGTCATTTTTCAGGATCAGTAGTTCAGGGATCCTGGGAGAAAGACATGCAGGACGCCTCCTCAAATTTAAAAGAACTGTCAGCAGTCCACAGAGTTCTCCTTTCCCTTTACAAAACCTCCTCTCCAAAACACGCCAAAATATTGACGGACAACACTACAGTTGTGGCGTACGTAAACAAACAAGGGGGAACCAGAAGTCGCTCACTGGCGGAAGTATCAAAAAACATTTTTTGTTGGGCAGAAAGAAGCCTTCTGTCCCTTTTCGGCGGTGCATATCAAGGGGGAAAAAAAACGTGGTGGCCGATTATCTGTCGACATCTCATAAGGGAAACCGAATGGTCCTTAAATCACCACGTCTTCAGCCAGATCTGCCAAATGTGGGGGACCCCAGTGTTAGATCTGTTCGCCACCAAAAGCAACAGGCAGGTCAGAAAGTTCTGTTCCCTCTTGCAAAAGGATCATCCGGTATGGCTAGACGCCCTCTCCCGGCCGTGGCCAAAACAGCTCCTTTATGCCTTCCCTCCATTCAGCCTCATTCCAAGAGTCTTGGTAAAAGCTCAGGAAGAGAGGGTCCATGTAATTATGGTGGCCCCCTTCTGGCCAAGAAGGGCTTGGTTTCCACTCCTGCTCAAACTGTCAGCCGGTGTTTATTGGACACTGCCGTCAAACCCGGACCTACTCCACCAGGGACCAATAAATCATCCCAGTGTAAAGCAACTCAGTTTGACGGCCTGGAATCTGAACGCCTCCTGCTAAAACAGAAGGGCCTGTCAGATGCGGTTATTTCCACGATGCTCAAAAGCCGGAAACCCGTAACTTCCCGGATCTACCTGAGAACCTGGAATGCCTTTTTGTCCTTCTTGGGAAGTGTAGATTTTCCTGATGTTCCTCAGGTCCTCCAGTTCCTGCAAGCTGGGTTGGAAAAAGGCCTCCGCCCGTCAACTCTAAAGGTACAGATCTCCGCGCTCAGCGCCTTCCTGGACGTAAAACTGGCAGATTCCCCTCTAATCAAACGTTTTTTGAAGGGGGCAGTAAGAACTTCGCTCTTCCCTCGTCTGGTGATTCCTCCCTGGGACTTGGGCCTAGTTCTTTCTGCTCTCACTACTCCTCCGTTTGAGCCAATTGATAATATCCCTCTAAGGCTCCTCACCATGAAGATGTTTTTTTTAGTTGCCATAACCTCTGCCAGAAGAGTTGGTGAAATTCAAGCATTCTCTTGCAAGCCTCCCTATCTTGCAATTCTGGATGATCGTATAATCCTCAGGCACTGTCCTGCCTTTCTCCCAAAGGTGGTATCCAGATTTCATTGTGAACAGGAAGTCTCCCTACCTTCGTTTTTTCAGTCTCCATCTACTGATTCAGAGGGAACTCTCCATAATCTGGACGTCAGGAGATCAGTCCTTTCTTACCTACAAGACACTAAGCCGCTAAGGAAATCGGACCGCCTCTTTCTGCAATTTCAGGGCCCTAATAAGGGGCAAGCGGCTAGCAAATCAACCATAGCTAGATGGATTAGAAACGTAATCTCCTCTGCCTACGTTACCAAGAACTGTCAGCCACCAGAGGTATTAAGGGCTCATTCTACAAGGGCAGTGGCCTCATCCTAGGCAGAGACGAAAGCAAATCTGCAAAGCCGCCACATGGGCCAACCCTATGACTTTTTTCAGGCAATATAAGCTAGATGTAGTAAGGGATCAGGACTTGTCCTTTGGTCGTGAAGTTCTATCTGCTGTGGCCCCCCCCCCTGATATTGATTACTCTGTTAGTCCTCCTGTGAATGCTGTTGTGGAGGCGCCGGGGAAAAGGGTAAATTACTCTTACCGGTAATTGGATTTTCCAATAGCCTCCACAACAGCATTGGTTTCCCTCCCAAACTTTAAATGTAGACGAATGATGTAATTTGTTTACTATAATATATAATTTTTTATGCATCACTTCTGTGTCCTCTTTTATTGACTGGTAAGGTAAGGGGAGGAGGCTCCTTAAATCCTGTGCTTCCTCGTTGTTTCCTGTCCTGGAGGCGGGGACACCCTCCTGTGAATGCCGTTGTGGAGGCTATTGGAAAATCCAATTACCGGTAAGAGTAATTTACCCTTTTAGATTAACCTAAGCTGGTTGAGGTGCTGTACATTGAATATATGTATGTAGTGTACTAGATCTAATGTGTTGTGCCACTTGTGCAGGGGGTGGAAGACTAGGGGCCCACCGGGGGATTCCCCTGTACCCCTGTGGGCCAGTCCGAGCCTGCCTGGAAGGCAGGGAGTACAAAAACAAACTCTTACAAAAAAACTGAAATTGCTGCGTTACAAAGGGGTTAAAAGTAAAACTAAAGAGCTGTAAAAGTTTTTCTGAACCTCTGAAACTAAAAAATGTGGAAATACAGCTTCATGTTTCCCTTATTGTTGGTCTGTCCTGAAAGCTTGAATTACTGTGCCTCCAATGTAGACAGCTGTGGCATAGGCTAAAGCTGTATTCACATTTGCCCTTTTGGTTGCAGATCTAGCCCCCCACCACCACCAAAAAGTAAGTGGCTTCACAAAAAACATTACTTTTTTTTGCTGTGGCTTTGAAAACATTGCGGCAAAAAGCCACAAAGGCGGTATGTGTGACTACATTAGAAGCCATGTTTGCACTTTGCAGTTTGATTATCAACATTTTTTGTAGCTGAAACATGAATGGTCCAGACTTACTAACTTTGTAGATGGCTTAAACTTAGACTGGCCATCTAGACCTGCACCAGATTTATCACAGGGGCTCGGGATGGATGATTAATCTGGTGCAGGGATCGGTGCTTTCTGTTTAGCTCTACACAAACTACTGGTTCACTTGATTTGAGACAGGATTTTACACCAGAATTGTGGCTCAATTTTGGGGGAAAGCTGCATCTTGGGCCACAACACTTTCTAATAAAGTCTCATCCCTTCCTACTAAGACCCCACTCCCTTTTGAGTAAGTCGGGGGGTAGGGTAGAAACCCTTGCTGTGGTGATTTGCACCACTTCTTGCACAGATTCTGGGTGTAGACACATTATTAATGTTGCACACCTAATGAGCTGACATTGGTGTGGTTGGTGGGGGTTTATATTATTTATTTAATATTCATCTGCAATAGTAAGGGACATGCATCAGACATGGAGATTAGGACCTCCCTTCTTATCTGAGGTGCACTACAATAAGTGTCCCACAAGAAACACTCCCCTGAGATAGATGGTCCCACTTTAGTGTCATATTACAGGACCTGTATATTGCTATTCTGGCACCTGTTAACATTAAAATTTTATGGGGCTGGATCATTCTCTTTACATATCTCACATTCTTCCCCACTAAATTAATATCGTCCTCGACATTCCACATTTCCACAAATATGTGGATTGTATTAAGGCACTTTAGTAATTGAGAACAATCAGGTGGTGGTTAGTCACAATAAGGCATTGACCTCTATTGGAGATATGTTCCTATAAAATGTCAAAATTTACTTCTAGGTACATTGCTAGCTATGAAACATAGACGTTCCAATGTTAACACTGGTTCTCAGAAGTACTGGGCCACCATGCATTACAATGCTACTACAATACCTCATTTTGTGGTGTAAAAATTGGTCAGGTCTAACTTTTACTAAATATGACCTTCTGACCATGTAACATCAGTTTCTATACCTAAACAACTAGAAACCATGCCATATAAAAAAAAAAAAAAAAATTGAACTTAACAGCACAATTACTTTGAATGTAAATAGTCTTTTAGTCTTTAAATCAGCTCACAGTTCTCCACAAAATATGTGGGTAGTAGGTATCATTCCGGTTGTTTCTCTTGGTAAATGGTTGCCACTACCTGTTTAGCATGAAAACTTCTTGGTACCCTACTTGGTTCACCCATGGTATCATAAGTGTAACAGGCATCCGCCTTTCTCTCGCAGCAGAAGATCTTTTCAACGGCTGTTGTTCTGAAGTTTGTGTCTATCTTCATCTGTTCCTGGATCTGTTGGTTCAGATTTCGCCATCAATTCTTCTGCCTCTGGAGTTATTGCAGATTCTTTTAATGACTTTTCTGAATAAGAAAGTAGACCAGATGATGCCAAGATCTCAGAATTCTCTGGTTCAAATTCCTCTGCTTCAGGATTAAGTTTACTGCTTTTGTGCTGTACAGTTATCTGTCGCAGGTGAACTTAATGAATACGTTTTATCAACACTGTCAGTTTCATAGTCTACATGTGATATTGCTTTGGTTTGGAGGATCTCTCTTGGCCTAACAATTCAGCAGTCTGCTGTTCATCTGGAAGATAGTCATCCTTCATCCGTTGCCACCTGACTTCCTGGAGTAAGTTCAGTGCTATGACTTTTCTGTTCATAGTATTCCTTGCTTTTACCTGCAGACTTCTTAGCTGTTTCTGAAGCTATTTTATAATCTTCTGCCATTTGCTTTTTCCAGACTGTAACCTAATCTGCATAAGTTTTGTACTTCTCTGATACTGGGGTGTCAAACATTATATCAATTGGAAGTCTTGGTGATAGAACAGGTAGAAAGGTGAATACCCTGTTGCCTTACCTTTTTGTACAATTGTAAGCCGTGCACGACGGAATTACAGGTGAGCTGGACTTTTGAAACTGTTGATCTGGAATTGTAAGTGTGGTCAACTTTTGACAGTTCTTCCAGTCTTGCTTTTCTTCTGTAAGAATCCTCAACATCGACGACAATGTATGATTGAAACATTCAACCTGTCCATTACCCTCTGGATGATATGGAGTTGTATGAGAATTCTGCAGTATTTTCCAAGTCTTGCAAATAACTGATTCTCAAATTCTCTCCCCAGATAATGGTGTAATTTTGTTGGAAAGCCAAACTTTAGACTCATTAAATATTTTGTCTGCTGCCATCTTACCAGACTTGTTTGTGGTAGCATATGCCTGTGCAAATCTTGTAAAATGTTCCATTACAACAAGGATGTACTCATATATCATCCTCTGCACTTTTCCAGATGCAAAAAATCTATGGATACCAGTTCAAAAGGATAAGTGAAGACAATGTTGTTCAATGGTGCTCTAGTTGGTTTATTGGAATGTTTATCTTTTTAACACCTGCGTTCTCTAACATAGTGCTCAATATCCTGCAGGTATGGCCAGAAGAAGCATTCTCTGAATAAGGCAGTTAAAGGTGGTGCTTCTGTTTTTCTCTCCTTCTTAGATGGAAATTATTTTGATGTTTGTAGTGTAGCAGTCTCCCAATGATCTTGTCTTCTTGTGCTTTTTTGATTCTTTTGGGAGCTGGTTAACACTTGATATGGGGCTTTGTTTAGCTTCCCCAGCTGCACTTTTTTCTAGGGTTGTTTTAATACCAAAATTTTGATTCGGTTTCGATACCATAAAGTATTGCGATACTCAAGACCATTTGATACCACTTGAAAAAAAAAATATAAATGCCAAGGAAACCCTTGTGCATTCCGCATTTTATGGAACATCCGGCCCATAACCGAACAGTCCTATCCTATATTTTTTTTTTTTTTTTTTTTTTGGGGGGGGGGGGGGGGAGGTGACTAAGTCAAATGGCGAATTGCTCAGTTTTTCTTTTTCTATTGTTTCTTTTACAGATTTTACTGCATAGGAGATTTTTTTTCATATTTTAATAGTTTGGGCTTTTTGGATGTGGCGATTTTAGATGTTTTATACATAAAATTGGGAAAGGGGGTGATTTATATTTAATATACTTTTCCTGACGCCTCCACAACGGCACTACGTGGAGGATTACCCCGCCTTCTCCAGGGACAGGAAACAGCTTTTGAGCCCAGCCAATAAAGGGCCCCCTCCCTCTTACCTTGCCAGTTGTTTCCTGTCCCTCAGAAGGATCGGGATCTCGAGCACCAGCGTTACTCGCGCGGCCTTTGGTTTGTTGTCCCGGCGCTGCCGGAGGGCCGTCGCAGGGGAGAGGGTCGCGGGACCGGGTATCTTGGTCCTTCCTCCCCTTGGTGAAACGCCAGCTGCACTGGTCACCCCGGGCTGTTTGTCCACGTTCTGTGAGAACCGGCGTCTCTGTGCGGCTTGAGGGGGTGTGCCTGGGCAGGGGCACGCCCCCATTTTCCTCCCATAGCGCTGGACCCTATGAAGGGGCCGGCGTGACGCATGGGAGTGGGCGGAGCTCATGCATAAGGCGGAAGTAGAGGCAGTCGGCGGCGTTCTAACCAGAGGTCCTGCAGTTGGAGTGCTTCACTGTCTACCTGAAGACCGAACCGACGATGCATGCCGGAGAGAACTCCCCCAAAAGGCCCACAGATTCCTCCAGGCCTTCTAGCCCGGTAAGCCTCCTCCCTACTCAATGTATGAAGGTGTTCTTTTGTCCATGCACCCGTATTTACTTGCACTGGGTTTTTTCTTCTGGTGGTGGTTCCTAAAAAGCAAAGAAAGGGAGATAGATAAAACTATTCTTTCTGTTGTGTCTCCTAGGGAAGAGAATCTTCTAAAAAGAAGCCATCCATCAGAAGAAAATGTGCTATGTGCAAAAAAACGCTGTCTGGCTCTCATAAAAAATCTTTATGCCGAAAATGCTGTGACAAAGTGGTCTCAGAAGAAACCCCTTCCTTGGTGGAGACTCTGAGAAATATCATTAAAGAAGTTGGATCAGCAGTAGAAGCAAAGCTATCCACCATACAGCCCAGACCCTCTACCTCTAACGCCTCCGTTATGGAGCAAGTTTCCGACCTGGATGAAGGAGAAATTTCATCGGGTCCAGACTGACATTTCGGTAGAAACCTATGGTCGACCCATGTGTTCGGTAGAAGAGACAGAAGTCTTGCTAAAAAATATCAGAGCTACAATTAACCTGGAAGAAGCGAACGAGCCACTATCTGTACAAGATCAGATGTTCCCAGCTCTTGGGGACAAGAAAAAACGTGTTTTTCCTGTCCACGTTAATATTAAATCCTTAATCCAAAACGAATGGAAAGACCCTGAAAAGAGGCAGTCCGCCTCTAAAATTTTCAGAAGGAAATATCCATTTGGAGAAGAGGACTCGGCCACCTGGGATAAAACTCCTAAGGTGGATGCCCCCGTGGCAAGGATTTCTAAAAAAATCTGCCCTACCCTTTGAAGACCTGGGACTTCTCAAAGATCCCATGGATAAAAAATGTGAAAGTCTCCTAAAAAAGACCTGGGAATCCTCCACCGCGGTATTGAGACCAGGTATTGCTGCCACCTACACCGCCAGAACCCTGTCTCTGTGGTTGGGACAGTTAGAGCAGCATATTGGATCCGGCACGCCCAGGGAAGACTTCCTGGCTTCAATCCCAATACTGAAGCAAGCTGCAAATTTTATCGCCGATGCCTCAGCCGATATAGTAAAGTTGTCGGCCAGAACAGCCGCCCTGTCCAATGCTTCACGAAGAGCTATTTGGTTGCGTACGTTGTCAGGTGATACAGCGTCAAAGAATAAGCTTTGTTCTCTACCATGTGAAGGTGACAGAGTTTTTGGCACCGCTCTAGACGACATCCTGGAAAAAGCCTCCGATACAAAAAAGGGCTTTCCTACTGAATCAAATTTTTTTTTTTTTTTTACAAAAGACGTTTCTTTCGTCCCCAAAAGCGGGGGAGATTTGACCAAAAAAAGAAGGATTCAGGGCAGTCTTGGCAGTCTACCCGAGGGAAGGGAAGGGGGTTTTTGTTTAACCCCGACAAGTCCGCCCGCACATCCTCCCAATGACACCAGAGGGGCTGTAGGGGGAAGACTCAGGTTTTTCCACTCTGCCTGGGAGAACATTCGAGCTTGCCCCTGGGTACTAGAGGGGATAAAAAATGGATTCAGTCTGGAATTCAATCATTATCCCCCAAACCGATATATGGAGAACATAAAACTAAAAGTGGAAAATCAAGAGGCTATGGACCTACAGATATCACTCCTGCTGGAAAAAAGAGCCATCGTTCCTGTACCAGTGGAGAAACAAAAGGAAGGGTTTTATTCACCGATTTTCCTAATAAAGAAACCGAATGGCTCCTTCAGAGCAATTATAAACTTGAAAGCCCTGAACAAGTACATTGTGTACAAAAGGTTCAAGATGGAGTCAATAAAGTCCGTGACCAACCTCCTTCAGAAAGACTGTTTCATGGTAAAATTAGACCTGGCGGACGCCTATTACCATGTTCCAATCCGAAAGAAAGACCAAAAGTTTTTGAGGACGGCAGTATGGTTCAAAGGATCCCTATGTCACTACCAGTTCCAGGTTCTTCCATTTGGCCTCAGTTCAGCTCCAAGACTGTTCACGAAGGTCATGACGGAAGTAGCAAAACATTTTCATCTGGCAGGGATCCTATTGATCCCATACTTGGACTATTTTTTTATTGCAGCTCCATCGGAAGACCTCTTGTTTTGTCATCTGCATGTTATACAGAACACCCTGACCAATCTAGGATGGATGATCAACAGAGAAAAATCATGTCTACTACCCTCAAAAAGAATGACATTTTTGGGAGTTCTTCTGGACTCAATACTAATGTATTCCTTTCTTCCAGAGCAAAAACAAGACACCTTGATTTCCATCAAAAATTTCCGGAGACAGGAACGTCCCTCCCTCCGGAAGATAATGACAATCCTCGGTCTTATGACTTCAACGATTTCATCAGTACAGTGGGCCCAGCACCATACAAGAGAACTCCAGTCCTTTCTGTTGGAGAGCTGGGACAAAAAACAAACTTCCTTTAAACAAAAGAGTGAAAATTCCATCCCGTGTAAAGATATCCTTGTCTTGGTGGATGAATTGATCAAATCTTTCCCGAGGAGTGGCCTGGAAGCCGACAAAAATCAAGTAGTCATCACTACGGATGCCAGCCAACACGGGTGGGGAGCCCACATGGGAAAACAGTTGCAGCAGGGCCTATGGGATTCTCACCTTCGACAAGCCTGGTCAAATTTGAGAGAGTTGACCGCAGTATGGGAAGCCCTAAAAGCCTTTGCCCCTTTCGTCCTCCTGAAGAATGTAAAGATTCTATCCGACAATTCGACAACTGTAGCCTGCCTGAACAAGCAGGGGGGAACAAGGAGTCGCTCCCTTTCCTTAGTGACAGCGAAAATCCTAAGATGGGCAGAGAAAAACATACGGTCTCTATCCGCAACCCATGTGAGGGGAAAAGAAAATCGGGTGGCGGACTTCCTCAGCAGAGACCGGCTAAAGGCAGGAGAATGGACATTGAACAGACAAGTCTTCAAGCAAATCTGTTCCAGATGGGGCACTCCAAGTGTCGGCCTGTTTGCCACAAGAAAAAACACACAGGTCAGGGACTTTTTCTCCCTCTCAGTCCTAGATTGCCCCTTGAGTGTGGACGCCTTGTCAACTCCTGGGCCCCAACAACTTCTCTATGCCTTTCCCCCCTTTCCCCTGATACAAAGGGTACTGCGCAAGATCATGGAGGAAAATGCCCAGATCATTCTGATAACGCCGTTCTGGCCCAGAAGATCGTCGTTCCCAGTCCTAAGCAACCTGGCAGGGAAAGACTTTTGGATCCTCCCTCCTCAGCCGGATCTATTGTCTCAGGGCCCAGTTGTTCATCCCAAAGTCACCCAGCTTCGCTTAACAGCCTGGAGGCTGAAAGGAGTATACTGAGAGGAAAAGGATTTTCAGAGGCAGTAATATCCACCCTTTTGCAAAGTAGGAAAAATGTTACGTCAAGGATATATCTGAGAGCTTGGGAAGCCTTTCTGAGGTTTAGTGGCGATTTAAATATGACCCTTCCAGGGGAACTTCGGGTGGCGCTAATCTTGGACTTCCTTCAAGCGGGACTAGATAAGGGACTGTCTGTAAGTACCTTAAAAGTCCAGGTAGCAGCTTTAAGTGCGTTCTTAAATACCAAGCTATCAGACATAAATGTCATCAAAAGGTTCCTTTAGGGGGGCAATTAGAATCCGCCCAAGATTAAGATCTTCTGTTCCGCCCTGGGATTTGAATCTGGTACTATCCAGATTAATGTATCCACCCTTTCAGCCTATAGCGGAAATCCCCTTGAGAACATTGACCCTCAAGACAACCTTTTTGTTGGCCATCACCACAGCAAGAAGAGTAGGAGAGATTCAGGCCTTTTCCATCCTACCTCCTTATCTCAGGATTCTAGAGGATAGAATCATATTGA
Organism: Bufo gargarizans; assembly: GCF_014858855.1. Taxonomy (NCBI): domain Eukaryota; kingdom Metazoa; phylum Chordata; class Amphibia; order Anura; family Bufonidae; genus Bufo; species Bufo gargarizans. The sequence continues at coordinate 389,939,268 of NC_058083.1, read as the reverse complement.
AACATGCTCCTGAATTTCTACCTAAAGTTGTAACAAAGTTCCACTGTCAACAGGAAGTTACTCTCCCCTCCTTCTGTTCCCAGGCGTCCTCGGAGATGGAAAGGCTATTTCATAACCTAGATGTTAGAAGATGCATCCTGCAATATATGGAGGCTACAAAAAAATCTAAGTAAGTCGAACCAGCTACTTGTGCAGTATCTGGGACTACATCGTGGACAGGCAGCCAGCAAGACTTCCGTCTCAAGATGGATTAAAGCCTGCATTGTCCTAGCCTATGAAACAGAGGGGCTAGCCCCTCTACCCTTGTTGAGAGCCCACTCCACCAGGGCATTGGCCACATCCTGGGCTGAAGGGGCCTCGGCCTCGATAGAAGAAATATGTCGGGCAGCCACATGGTCCAGTCCAGATACCTTTTTTAAACATTACAAATTGGACGTCTCTGCGAATAGAGATGTCTTTTGGACGCAAAGTCCTGTCGGCAGTTGTCCCACCCTAATCATGTTTTCTATATTATTCCTCCACGTAGTGCCGTTGTGGAGGCGTCAGGAAAAGAAATAATTACTCTTACAGGTAATTGGATTTTCCTTTAGCCTCCACAACAGCACGAGGAATTCTTCCCCCCCCCCCCCCAAAAAAAAAGGGGATAATTTTGAATGTTTATCGTTTTTCATTTCTATTACGCTCAGGAGAATTAATCCTGACCTTGTATGGTTAACGATATTGTTATTTGATATTATTTACTTCATTAAATTTGAATTGTTGCATCTATCTTTGAGTACTAGGTTACTAACTGGCAAGGTAAGAGGGAGGGGGCCCTTTATTGGCTGGGCTTGAAAGCTATTTCCTGTCCCTGGAGAAGGCGGGGTAATCCTCCACATAGTGCCGTTGTGGAGGCTAAAGGAAAATCCAATTACCGGTAAGAGTAATTATTTCTTTGTGCTCATGGCAGCAGGGAGATTACCATGGCAGCCAGGGCTTCAGTAGCGTCCTGGCTACCATGGTAACCGGACCACCAGGATTACACTGCTGGGGCTCCAATCAGAAGCTGCCACTGCTCCACCAATGAGAGAAAGTGAGGGGACTCTGTGGCCACCACCACCAATGTTTTTAATATTGTGTGGGAGGGTGCACTGCGCCACCAATGTTTTTAATATTGGGGAGAGGGGGCAGGGCGTACTGCACCACCAATGATAATTAACGTTTTAATATACAAATACACCCGGCGGCAGAAACACACTGCCGGCAGCGCCCTGTTAGAGGCAGGGTGCTGGCAATGTTTCTGCTGCCTGCATTTGCAATTTATTAAACATTAGTTATCATTGGTGGCACAGTGGCCACAGCCCCACCCCTCTGCGCTCTCATTGGAGACACCAGCACAGGGGGGGAGAGGGAGAGACTGCGTCCTTCTTCCCTGTGCTGCTGAGGGAACATGGCGCATGCTGAGAGCAGTGCGATCCATATTCTCTGATGCTGGGCTGTGCAGTAGCACAGCCTAGTATCGATAAAGGGCAAATGCCGGTATTGTATCGATACTGGGACAAAAGTATTGACTGGGTATCGAAAATTCGATATCCGAAGCAACCCTACGTTCTACAGTTACAGGACACCACCATGGCACATGTTCCTCCTCTTGTATTTGAACTGCGTGCACAGTGCTACCAATAGCTTTCATGCTGATTTATTCGGAACATTACTTCATGTACTGGTCAGGATCTAGTGGCATTCTAGACAATCCATCAGCATCTGCATTTGCTTTCCCTGGACGATATTTAATGCTTTAATGCAGGGATGTCAAACTCGTGGCTCTCCAGTTGTTGCAAAACTACAACTCCCATCATGCCTGGGCATACTACAGCTATCAGGGAATGATGGGTGTTGTAGTTTTGCAACATCTGGAGGGCCATGAGTTTGATATCCATGCTTTAATGCTTAAAGTCTGCAAGTTCGGACACCCACCTATGGCCAGTAATTTTGCTGTCGTCAGAACATAGGTAAGTGGATTGTTGACTGTATATACCATAAATGATGGACTATAGTACAAGTAGTCTCTAAAACAGTCACATATTGCCCATTTCATTGCCAAAAACAAGTTTCCCAGAGTGCAAATGGTAGATATTTTTTTTTCTCTGCTGAAGTAACAGTTCTTGAGCCATAACGATAACTCTCAACTTGCCATTTTGCCTTTGATATAAGACAGCACCAAGTCCTTCCTGAGATGCATCACTGTGCACTATAAATGGGTTGTTAAATTCTGGATACCCAATCACTGGTGGCTTAATTAACAAATTAGTCTCTAGTATTTATTGATGATGGGCTGATGTGCAGGAAGTTGACTTTTGCCCTTCTGTTTAGACCTATCTTTTTGCTTTCTTTTCTGTGGTTGATAATGAACTTGGCCCTGCAGACAGTAGATCAGACAGTGGAGTGGCAATCTGGGAGAAATTCTGAATATATGTCTGTTAGTAGGACAGAAAACCTACGGTAGTCTTTTTTTCTAAGCTCTCCCACTGTAGATGGTTTGTTTTTCAAAGTAATTACTGGAGCAATTTCTGCTGGATCCATACTATAGCTATCACCAGAAACAATTTTACCTAGGAAGCGGTCTTTTGAACAGCTCACATTTCTTTGGTTTTAGCTTGATTTCATGCTGTTGATAGCGCCAAAGCACAGTCCGTACATGTTCCACATGTTCAGTGAAAGACTTCCTTTGAACCAGGTTGTCATCAAGATAGGGTTGACAGATAATATCTCTCAGTCCTTCTAAGTATTCTTCCATGCTTCTCTGAAATTCTGCATAAACTGAGCTGAGCCTATTCATATAATCCCCAAGGTGTTATAAAGGTTGTCAAAGGCCTACTGGATTATTCCATAAATCCTTGGTGATAGGCTTTTCCCACTTCCCACTACATCATATGGAATAATAATAAAAAAAAAAATTTAACTCGCAGCATGCTCTAGGCTTTTTTTTTTCGTCCATATGTGGTCACCATAAACTTCTGTATAGGAGAACAAATATGAAAAAAAACAACAGAAATACACATGACAAAAAAAAACACCATGCCAACTAAAGATTGTAAGAATGTGTGAATTTTAAGGCATTTTAGTAAAAATATTTTTTTTTTTATAAAGAATCCCCCCCCAAGAAAAAATACAAAAATCTTATTTTAAAATAGTTTATAAAGTTCCATTTGGGGGGCTTGCTATTAAAGCTTGTAATCGTAATCTTTGAGGATATCCTAACTAAAATATCCCTGCCATGCTCAGGCCCCGTTGGCCAGAATGCAGCCACGCAGCAACATCCGTCTCGCGCCATGCATATGTATTTATGGAATGTGTTGACATTGACCTTTTTCCCCTCAGGTTTGGAAAGCAAATGAACCAGCAACTGATGGATATGAACACTGAACGTCAAACAAGTTTGTATTAAACAAGTTTTGCATACAATATACAAGTTTGTGTTTTTAATTTTGCCAAATTCTTTAGATCTTGTAGTTTTGTGCAGCTTGTAATATAGTGTTCTGTTATTGGAAACAGTCAACAAGTTTGTTGTCTAACCGATCCAGAATGGGTTAGCTGAGTGACTTTTATATACATATTATAGAGCTGTAGGCTGCGTGCCGCTGTACAGCACTGAACTCATTACTAAGGGCTGATACCTGTGGAGGGCGCTGGACTGTTAGGGTCCATTCACACGTCCGTTTTTTCTTTCCTGATCTGTTCCGTTTTTTCAGGAACAGATCAGGACCAGATCTGGACCCATTCATTTTCAATGGGTCCTGGAAAAAATCGGACAGCACAATGTGTGCTGTTCGTTTCCGTTGTTCCGTTCCGCATGTCCGTTTAAGGGTCCATTCACACGTCCTGTTTTTTTTTTCATCCTGAAAAACGGTCCGTTTTTTGCGGATCCGTTGTTCCTGAAAATGTTTCCGTATGTCATCCGTTTTTTGCGGATCCGCAAAAAACGGGAGCATGTATACATTTCAATAATCAAATAAAGTTGTTTGGATTTCTTTGAAAAAAAATTGAAAAAAAAAAAAATAATAATAATTGTTATGTGTTTCCAGGAACGGAATCCGCAAAAAACGGATGACATACGGAATGACATCCGAATGTCATCCGTTTTTTGCGGATCCATTGACTTTGTATTGTACCAGGATCCGATTTTTCAGGACAAGAATAGGACATGTTTTATATTTAAACATTCCGTATGTCATCCGTTTTTTGCGGATTCCGTTCCTGGAAACACATAACAATTATTATTATTTTTTTTTTTTTCAATTTTTTTTCAAAGAAATCCAAACAACTTTATTTGATTATTGAAATGTATACATGCTCCCGTTTTTTGCGGATCCGCAAAAAACGGATGACATACGGAAACATTTTCAGGAACAACGGATCCGCAAAAAACGGACCGTTTTTCAGGATGAAAAAAAAAACAGGACGTGTGAATGGACCCTTACAGCTTTGGTAAAACTTGAGAAAAGCCTCTGTATAGGTTATCCCATGAAAAGTATGACTATGCAGTGAACAGGTTGTTTAAAATGAAGTATTACAATATACGGGTAATACAATATTTCTTTAGTTTGGTTCTTTTATGTATACTACATTGTTCTCACTGGTAGTGCCCCCTGCTGTTTATCCTCCTGGTCCAACTTCACCTGTATTCAGTGGTGGACCAACATGCTCAGTAACATCCACTAAAGCACAGCATGGCGTGAAGCAGTTTGTACTGTAATGTGCATTCATGCCCTCAGCAGAAAACTTTTAAAGGGGTTTTCCAAGCCTTTTATACTGATGACCTATCCTCTGGATAGAAAAGTGCAGACGGTATCAGCAGCATCTCACATCGACTTTTGTATGGACTTCAAAGCAATAATACAAATGGCAACGTTTCGGCTGGTACACAGCCTTTGTCAGGCCTTGACAAAGGCTGTGTACCAGCCAAAATGTTGCCATTTGTATTATTGCTTTGAAGTCCAAACAAAAGTCGATGATGTGAGATGCTGCTGATACAGTCTGCACTTTTCTATATATTTCGGCCCTTGGATCCAAGGCCATTGGTGAGGCTGTTGCATCTATTTGGATACATCAATAAGGACAGAGTGGTGCTGCTTCTACATTTTGTTTATTGCGATCCTCTGGATAGGTCATCAGTATCTGATCAGTAGGAGTCAGACACCCGGGACTACCACTGATCAGCTGTGCTAATGTATCACCGCGGCCTTTTTTTCAGCTTGCCAAGCACAGCACCGTACATTGTATATCAGCTGTGATCGGAATCGTGCTCAACCCTGTAAACTTCAATAGGGTTGAGCGACTTCTAGGTCATGTCACTGATGAACATGACGTCCCATGGCTTAGGCAAAGTTGAGAGAAGGCTGGAGCTCTACTGCTGGCGCCGGTGCCTTCTTATACAGCTGATTGGCGGGGGTGCAATGTGTTGGACACCCACTGATCAAATACAGATGACCTATCCTGAGGATAGGTCATCAGTATAAAAGTCTCGGAAAACGCCTTTAATGAATACCTATTACAACTGTTTTTTATTTGTATGTGTAATGCAATAAAAGAATTCTGAGTAGTGTTGATCGAGCACCAAAGTGCTCAGGTGCTCTGGCTGAACACATCAGGATGCTCGGGTGCTCTACCGAGCACCCGAGTATAATGGAAGTCAATGGGAGAACCCGAACATTAAGAAGGGTACCACCTGCTCTGAAGAGGGGAGGGTGCCTGGTTCATAGGAAAAGGTCAGTATATGATGTAAACACCACCTAAATGGTTCGGGAACAGCATGGGTGGATGTCTGGATGCATCTTGGACTCACAGGTTGCTGCTGGAAACGATGCTGTCCTAGTAGTACGCCACTTTTACAGACTGACAATAATATGCACTAAATTGAAGATTAAATCGATTTTAGAGGAAAAATTGTTAGGAAACATTCTTTCCTGTATATATACGTGTGTGTGTGTGTGTGTATAGAAGTGCAAGTGCTGCCAAAAATTACAAGGAAGAGGCACTCCGATACAACCTGTATATCACATAAAGGAGGGCCTCATCCACATTGTGGTACAATAGTTCATGTAGTGGGACTCCTACACTTATAAAGCCTATGCACTAAGTAAAAGGGCTGCCAAAAATTACTTGGAATCGGCATTACAATACACCCTTTATTACACAGAGGGCATCATACGCAGCCTTGAAAAATTAGTATTGATGGCCTGCTGGTGACCCTCAAAAGCATTTGGAGCAAGGGCCTGCTGATTTGACCATCTAAAACATTATGGGCGAGGGCCTGCTGCCGCTTTGGTGACTCTAGATAACCTAGGGCTGATCGCACTTCCCCGTGACTGCGACAATCCATTCGGATGTCTGCCCGATCAACTTTTGATGGTATTTTCAGCCGAAACCATGTAGACCATGGGTAACGATGGAATCATGGTTTGATTCCGGAGATGGAGCCTGAGAAACGGCTACCACATCCAAGCAAGGCAGCATGCGCGCAAATTACCTATTGGGTATAATTAGGTGAAGGCCTGCAGATGAGCTGACCCTCTTAAACATTATATGCAACGGCCTTCAGGTGATCTGACCCTGTAAAAGATTATATGCGAGGGCCTGCTGGTTAGCTGACCCTCTAAAAAATTATATGCGGGGGCCTGCTGGTTAGCTGACCCTGTAAAACATTATATGCGAAGGGCATATATGCAAGAGCATTATATGCAACGAATAAGCATGTTGATATGATGGAAGAGGAGAAGGAAGATGAGCAAAGTAAGATTCAACCATATATCCTTGTTTGTGGTGGAAGAGGTTCATAGGAATACAGTGTATTTAGTACATTATAAACACATTTTAAAGTGCCTTTGTTTATCAGCTTTCCTCTGGAGTTGAGAAGTCATGGTCAATCCAGACCTTGTTCATTTTTATAATGGTGAAACTGTCAGCATTTTCAGTTGACAGGCAGATACGCTTATCTGTAGGGATGAGCGAACTCGAACTGTATAGTTCGGGTTCGTACCGAATTTTGGGGTGTCCGTGACACGGACCCGAACCCGGACATTTTCGTAAAAGTTCGGGTTCGGTGTTCGTCGCTTTCTTGGCGCTTTTTGACGCTTTCTTGGCGCTTTTTGAAAGGCTGCACTCACTCTGCTCTGATTAGCGTAGGGAGAGGTTGCGGCTGCGACAGTAGGGCGAGATTAGGCAGATTAACTCCTCCAAAGGACTTGATTATTGATCGATCTGCAGCTGTGGGTCATTGAGCTGCTGATACTCAATTGCTCACTGTTTTTAGGCTGCCCAGACCGTTTGTCAGTCACTTTTTTCTGGGGTGATCGGCGGCCATTTTGTGTCTTGTGGTGCACAAGCTGCGACCAAGTGCATTTAACCCTCAATGGTGTGGTTGTTTTTTGGCTAAAGCCGACATCAGGGTGAAGCTGTCACACCAAGTGCATTTAACCAGCAATAGTCTGTTTATTTTTTGGCCATATACTACATCAGGGGCAAGCTGCGCCCGTCACCAAGTGCATTTAACCCTCAGTAGTGTGGTTGGTCAAGCTGTCACACCAAGTGCATTTAACCAGCAATAGTCTGTTCATTTTTTGGCCATATACTACATCAGGGGCAAGCTGCGGCTGTCACCAAGTGCATTTAACCCTCAGTAGTGTGGTTGGTCAAGCTGTCACACCAAGTGCATTTAACCAGCAATAGTGTGGTTATTTTTTGGCCATATCCCAGTCTAATTCTGTCAGTAAATCTATACCTGTCACCCAGCGCCTAAATACTAGGCCTCAAATTTATATCCCGCTAAATCTGTCGTTACTCCTGTACTGTTGTGGCTGGGCAAGTCATTTAGTTTCCGTCAAAGCACATTTTTTGTTCTGGGTTGAAATACAATTCCCAATTTAGCAATTTCCTAATTTAGTGGTTTCTGCTGTATCAGAGCTATTTGAAATCTATCCCTAAAAGGGTATATAATATTCAAGGTGCACATAGGGTCATTCAGAATAACTTCACACACACGCTACTGTGCATTTCCAAGTCTAATTCTGTCAGTAAATCTATACCTGTCACCCAGCGCCAAAATACTAGGCCTCAAATTTATATTCAGCTGAATTTGAATACAATACATTGGGCCAAATAATATTTTTGTTGTTGTGGTGAACGATAACAATGAGGAAAACATCTAGTAAGGGACGCGGACGTGGACATGGTCGTGGTGGTGTTAGTGGACCCTCTGGTGCTGGGAGAGGACGTGGCCGTTCTGCCACATCCACACGTCCTAGTGTACCAACTACCTCAGGTCCCAGTAGCCGCCAGAATTTACAGCGATATATGGTGGGGCCCAATGCCGTTCTAAGGATGGTAAGGCCTGAGCAGGTACAGGCATTAGTCAATTGGGTGGCCGACAGTGGATCCAGCACGTTCACATTATCAGTGTTCTGCAGAAAGCGCCTGAAAACCAACCCCATCAGTCTGTCACATCACCCCCATGCATATCAGGGAAACTGTCTGAGCCTCAAGTTATGCAGCAGTCTCTTATGCTGTTTGAAGACTCTGCTGGCAGGGTTTCCCAAGGGCATCCACCTAGCCCTTCCCCAGCGGTGGAAGACATAGACTGCACTGACGCACAACCACTTATGTTTCCTGATGATGAGGACATGGGAATACCACCTCAGCATGTCTCTGATGACGAAACACAGGTGCCAACTGCTGCGTCTTTCTGCAGTGTGCAGACTGAACAGGAGGTCAGGGATCAAGACTGGGTGGAAGACGATGCAGGGGACGATGAGGTCCTAGACCCCACATGGAATGAAGGTCGTGCCACTGACTTTCACAGTTCGGAGGAAGAGGCAGTGGTGAGACCGAGCCAACAGCGTAGCAAAAGAGGGAGCAGTGGGCAAAAGCAGAACACCCGCCGCCAAGAGACTCCGCCTGCTACTGACCGCCGCCATCTTAGACCGAGCACCCCAAAGGCAGCTTCAAGGAGTTCCCTGGCATGGCACTTCTTCAAACAATGTGCTGACGACAAGACCCGAGTGGTTTGCACGCTGTGCCATCAGAGCCTGAAGCGAAGCATTAACGTTCTGAACCTTAGCACAACCTGCATGACCAGGAACCTGCATGCAAAGCATGAACTGCAGTGGAGTAAACACCTTAAAAACAAGGAAGTCACTCAGGCTCCCCCTGCTGCCTCTTCTGCTGCTGCCGCCTCGGCCTCTTCTGCTGCTGCCGCCTCGGCCTCTTCCTCTGGAGGAACGTTGGCACCTGCCGCCCAGCAAACAGGGGATGTACCACCAACACCACCACCACCTCCGTCACCAAGCGTCTCAACCATGTCACACGGCAGCGTTCAGCTCTCCATCTCACAAACATTTGAGAGAAAGCGTAAATTCCCACCTAGCCACCCTCGATCCCTGGCCCTGAATGCCAGCATTTCTAAACTACTGGCCTATGAAATGCTGTCATTTAGGCTGGTGGACATAGACAGCTTCAAACAGCTCATGTCGCTTGCTGTCCCACAGTATGTTGTTCCCAGCCGCCACTACTTCTCCAAGAGAGCCGTGCCTTCCCTGCACAACTAAGTATCCGATAAAATCAAGTGTGCACTGCGCAACGCCATCTGTAGCAAGGTCCACCTAACCACAGATACGTGGACCAGTAAGCACGGCCAGGGACGCTATATCTCCCTAACTGCACACTGGGTAAATGTAGTGGCAGCTGGGCCCCAGGCAGAGAGCTGTTTGGCGCACGTCCTTCCGCCGCCAAGGATCGCAGGGCAACATTCTTTGCCTCCTGTTGCCACCTCCTCCTCTTCTTCCACCTGCTCATCCAGTCAGCCACACACCTTCACCACCAACTTCAGCACAGCCCGGGGTAAACGTCAGCAGGCCATTCTGAAACTCATATGTTTGGGGGACAGGCCCCACACCGCACAGGAGTTGTGGCGGGGTATAGAACAACAGACCGACGAGTGGTTGCTGCCGGTGAGCCTCAAGCCCGGCCTGGTGGTGTGCGATAATGGGTGAAATCTCGTTGCAGCTCTGGGACTAGCCGGTTTGACGCACATCCCTTGCCTGGCGCATGTGCTGAATTTGGTGGTGCAGAAGTTCATTCACAACTACCCCGACATGTCAGAGCTGCTGCATAAAGTGCAGGCTGTCTGTTCACGCTTCCGGCGTTCACATCCTGCCGCTGCTCGCCTGTATGCGCTACAGCGTAACTTCGGCCTTCCCGCTCACCGCCTCATATGCGACGTGCCCACCAGGTGGAACTCCACCTTGCACATGCTGGACAGACTGTGCGAGCAGCAGCAGGCCATAGTGGAGTTTCAGCTGCAGCACGCACGGGTCAGTCGCACTGCAGAACAGCACCACTTCACCACCAATGACTGGGCCTCCATGCGAGACCTTTGTGCCCTGTTGCGCTGTTTCGAGTACTCCACCAACATGGCCAGTGGCGATGACGCCGTTATCAGCGTTACAATACCACTTCTATGTCTCCTTGAGAAAACACTTAGGGCGATGATGGAAGAGGAGGTGGCCCAGGAGGAGAGGGAGGAGGAAGAGGGGTCATTTTTAGCACTTTCACGCCAGTCTCTTCAAAGTGACTCAGAGGGAGGTTTTTTGCAACAACAGAGGCCAGGTACAAATGTGGCCAGCCAGGGCCCACTACTGGAGGACGAGGAGGATGAGGATGAGGAGGAAGTGGAGGAGGATGAGGATGAAGCATGGTCACAGCGGGGTGGCACCTAACGCAGCTCGGGCCCATCACTGGTGCGTGGCTGGGGGGGAAAGGCAGGACGATGACGATACGCCTCCCACAGAGGACAGCTTGTCCTTACCCCTGGGCAGCCTGGCACACATGAGCGACTACATGCTGCAGTGGCTGCGCAACGACAGCAGAGTTGCCCACATTTTAACGTGTGCGGACTACTGGGTTGCCACCCTGCTGGATCCACGCTACAAAGAACATTTGTGCCCACCTTACTTCCTGCACTGGAGCGTGATAGGAAGATGCGCGAGTACAAGCGCACGTTGGTAGACGCGCTACTTAGAGCATTCCCAAATGTCACAGGGGAACAAGTGGAAGGCCAAGGCAGAGGAGGAGCAAGAGGTCGCCAAGGCAGCTGTGTCACGGCCAGCTCCTCTGAGGGCAGAGTTAGCATGGCAGAGATGTGGAAAAGTTTTGTCAACACGCCACAGCTAACTGCACCACCACCTGATACGCAACGTGTTAGCAGGAGGCAACATTTCACTAACATGGTGGAACAGTATGTGTGCACACCCCTCCACGTACTGACTGATGGTTCGGCCCCATTCAACTTCTGGGTCTCTAAATTGTCCACGTGGCCAGAGCTAGCCTTTTATGCCTTGGAGGTGCTGGCCTGCCCGGCGGCCAGCGTTTTGTCTGAATGTGTATTCAGCACGGCAGGGGGCGTCATTACAGACAAACGCAGCCGCCTGTCTACAGCCAATGTGGACAAGCTGACGTTCATAAAAATGAACCAGGCATGGATCCCACAGGATCTGTCCGTCCCTTGTCCAGATTAGACATTAACTACCTCCCCTTAACCATATATTATTGGACTCCAGGGCACTTCCTCATTCAATCCTATTTTTATTTTCATTTTACCATTATATTGCGAGGCTACCCAAAGTTGAATGAACCTCTCCTCTGTCTGGGTGCTGGGCCTAAATTTATGAAAATGGACTGTTGCAGTGGTGGGTGACGTGAAGCCTGATTCTCTGCTATGATATGAAGACTGATTCTCTGCTGACATGAAGCCAGATTGTCTGTTACGGGACCTCTCTCCTCTGCTTGGGTGCCGGGGCCTAAATATCTGAGAATGGACTTTTCCAGTGGTGGGTGACGTGAAGCCAGATTCTCTGCTATGGGACCTCTCTCCAATTGATTTTGGTTCATTTTTATTTATTTAATTTTTATTTTAATTCATTTCCCTATCCACATTTGTTTGCAGGGGATTTACCTACATGTTGCTGCCTTTTGCAGCCCTCTAGCCCTTTCCTGGGCTGTTTTACAGCCTTTAGTGCCGAAAAGTTCGGGTCCCCATTGACTTCAATGGGGTTTGGGTTCGGGACGAAGTTCGGATTTAACTCTACTTATCTGTTATAATGCCGCCAGCAGCACTAAATACCCGCTCTGAAAAAACGCTGGCAGCAGGGCAGGCCAGCACCTCCAAGGTGTAGAGTGCCAGTTCGTGACACGTGTCCAGCTTGGACACCCAGTAGTTGTAAGGCACTGAGGGATCATTGAGGACGCTGACAGTCTATGTACTCCTTCACCATCTTCCAACATTTTTCCCTCCTTGTGACAGTAGGCCGCGCATCAGGGTGAGGGGGCTGGTGGGGTGTCATAAAACTGTCCCAGGCTTTGGAGAGTGTTGCCCTGCCTCTGTTGGAACTGCTGTGTGTCCCCCTTGTCTCCCCTCATCGTTTGGCCAAGGAATTACGGACTCTGCCGCCAGCGTTGTCAGATGGAAATTTTTGGAGCAATTTTTCAACAAGTTTCTTCTGGTATTGCACTGTTTTGCTCGTTCTCTCCACCAGAGGAATGAGAGATGAGAAGTTCTTTAGTTCTTTGTAACAGGGGTCGAGAAGGGTGAACAACCAGTAATCCGTGTTGTCTAAAATGCGTATAACGCGCAGGTCGCGGGAAAGGCAGCCTAACATGAAGTCAGCCTTGCGTGCCAGAGTACCAACAGGCAAGACTTCGCTGTTGTCATCAGGAGGATCACTCTCAAGCTCCTCATCCTCCTCTTCCTCTTCCTCCTCATTGTCTAATTCGTGCTAAGAAGATGAACTGAGGATGGTCTCGCTATCACCCTGTGTAATGTCTTCCCCCATTTCCACCTCTTCCACATGCAAAGCATCATCCTTAATTATGAGCAGCGAGTGTTTGAGTAGACACCGAAGTGGGATGGTTACGCTGATGATAGTGTTATCACCGCTCACCACCTGTGTTGATTCCTCAAAGTTTCTTAAAACCTCAGAGGTCAGACATCCATGCCCACTCCTCGCTTGCGAATAGCGGAAGCTGACTGGAAATGAGACCATGTTGCAGCTGGTATTCCACTACTGCCCTCTGCTGCTCACAAAGCCTAGCCAACATGAGGAACGTGGAGTTCCACCGCATGCTCATGTCGCACAACAGCTGGTGAGCTGGCAATTTCAAGCGCTGCTGCAGCGTTGACAGACCGGCTAAAGCTGTCAATTACTTTTGGAAATGTGCATACATGCGGCGCACCTTCACCAGTAGCTCAGGAAAATTGGGGTAGGTTTTGATAAACTGCAGAACCACAAGGTTGAACACATGGGCTAGGCATGGGATGTGTGTGAGCTTGCCGAGCTCCAAAGCTGCTACCAAGTTACGGCCATTATCGGACACAACCATGCCTGGTTGTAGGTTGAGTGGCGAGAGCCACAGCTCAGTCTGGTCTCTTATCCCCTGCCACAGCTCTGTGGTGGTGTGCTGTTTTTCCCCTAAGCATATCTGCTTCAGCGTGGCCTGTTTCCGCTTCCCCACTGCAGTGCTACCCTGCTTCCAGCTACTGACTGATGACTGACTGGTGCTGCATGCAGATAATTCAGAGGTGGAAGTGGAGGAGGAGAAGTGGGGTTTAAAGCCACTAATATAGGTGTTGGCAGAAACCCTGATCGACGTAGGGTCTGCAAACCTTGGCGTCGGTAGCACCTGTGCCATCCCAGGGTACAACTTGCTCCCGGCCTCCAACATTCACCCAGTGTGCCGTCAGGGAAATGTAGCATCCCTCGCCAAATGCACTTGTCCATGTGGACCTTCCCAGTAACTGCGTTGGTCAGGGCACGTGTGATGTTACGGGACACATGTTGGTATAAGGCGGGCACGGCACACTTAAAAAAATTGGGGCGGCTGGGACTGCATAACGCGGGACGGCCACCGACATCAGGGTCATTTCCAGGGCCAGTAATTTTGAAAGCTACGCTGGCCTGTGGGTGGGTGGCTGGGTATTTTCGCTTGCGTTCAAAGGCCTGGGGTAAGGACATTTGAAAGCTGCGCTGGGATACGGAAGTGGATGTGGTCGCTGATGGTGCTTGCGAAGGTCTAGGTGAAGGGCGGGAGGCATCCGGGCCTGCACCTTCAACAGGGGATTGGCCAGCACCCAACATAGGGGAAGAGGAGGCAGTGGTGTGACCCGCAGACAGATTGTGGACCCAGGCGTTCGTCCCACTTATTGCGGTGCTTGGATTCCATGTGGCGGATCATGCTGATGGTGAGGTTGCTAGTGTTCACGTCCCGGCTCATTTTCGTATGGCGCAGGTTGCAAACTACTATTTTGTCGTCTGCACTTTCCTCAAAAAAGTGCCATACTGCGGAACATCTACCCCTTGACAAAGGAGATTTCCGCAAGGGGGTGCTCCGTGGAACAGTTGCGGGCCTGTTTAGTGTGGTCCACCTTCTCCCTTTTTGCACCCCATTGCCTCTTCCAGCCTGGTGCGGTGCTGCAGATCCCTTCCCCTCTGTACTGCTATCCTCGCTCTGCTTTCCAACTTCCCATGTTGGGTCAGTGACCTAATCGTCGACCATCTTCTCTTCCACTTCCTCACTCTGATCATCCTCCTGATTTGTTGACCTAACCACAACCTCACTGACAACTGTCTCTCATCCTCTTCTTCAACCTGTTGAGACAGTAATTTCGGTTAACTCATTATCAACTGTGTCTCATAATCATCCAACTCATTAAACACTAATTGTCGTTCCCCACCGTCATGTTCTTATGACTGTGGATGCTCAAGAGGTTTGGAATCGGGGCACAAGATCTCATGTCCCTCTTTAAGCGTGCTTGGCGAGAGGGCCAAATCAAGTAATGACTATGAAAAGAGGTCCTTGCAATATCAGAGTGTGGGATCACTTGTTTGGCCAGACTGTACATGGTGGGAGGAAGAAGGATCAGGGTGAGGATTGTGTTGACCAGACTCCTGGCTACTGAGACTGGACTTGGTGGAAGACAGGGTGGTGCTAAACCGACTGGAAGCATTATCTGCTGCAATCCAACCAGCCACCTGCTCGCACTGGGCTGACTTCGAGTGCTGTCCTGCGCCGCCCTGCAAACTGGGACATTAAGCTAGGTATTGTGGATGATTGTTTGTTTGTTTGTTTTTCTTGGCAGCAGGCACAGTTTCTCCGCGCCCAGGGCCACAGCCTCTGCGTGCACCATCAGCATCACAGGCACTTCCCCATTCCTTACTGCTCGCCTTCTTAATTTTAAATGTGATATATGCTTGAAAGTATGTCACATGTACAGTGGCGTAGGATTTTGGAAGTGTATGCGCAAAAATTTTTACAAAGGTATTTGTGATAAGGAAACATTATACAGGACAGGTACCACAGGTAATGTCATTGTTCAGTGTCTACGGAAAAAGTACACTGGATGTCACTGATATATTAGGCATGTGCACACTTTACACAGGATATGTGGCGCCGACTATTTAACTGTCCGCAGAGGCCTATTACACGGTATTTAGCGCAGAATGCGCTAAAAATATATATTGCTGCTGTCGCACACAATAGTCCTTTAAAAGGACTTTTAGGTCTCTGAAAAAATGGGCGGCCCATTGTAGAAATGCCTATTCTTGTCCGCAAAACGGACAAGAATAGGACATGCTATATTTTTTTTGCAGCCCCATTGAAGTGAATGGGTCCACACCCGAGCCGCAAAAAATGCGGCTCGGATGCGGACCACAAAAACGGTTGTGTGCATGAGGCCTAACACTGAGCAATTTAGCGCAGGTTGCACTACAAACATATATATTGCTGCTGTCACCCACAATAGTCCTTACAAGGACTCTTGGGTCTCTGAAACATTTTTGTACAAAACAAATATTCCATTGCACTCCCTAGACTGTCGCTTCCTATGCTTAGCTCTCCCTGACTACGAATAAGCCAAACATGTGTCATCGGGTGCTATATAGCACCCGATGATGCATTCCGGCCAGCCAATCACTGTAATGCCAGTAGCCAACATGGCTACTGGCATTACAGTGAGGGCAGTACTTGCCTGCACGTTTATTGGCTGCTATGCAGCCAAGAAACGTTTGGGGAGGAGACTCTAGCATGGCGCTCGAGCACATGCGGTACTCGGATGAGTACCGCCATGTACCGAGCATCGAGATGATCGAGCCGAACAGGAGTTCGGCCGAGCATCGAGATCAACACTAACTGTTGTATTGTTTTGTCTTTTATGTATTCTTTCTAGGAAGCCTCTCCAAAGATGATGTTGATGCGTCTTTAAATGTGAGGTAGGTTTGTTTCCGTAGTCATAATGCATGCTGGGGCTACATGGTAATATGTATTGTGTGACCTGAAGATTGTGATGTTGCATTGCAACGTCACATCTAATAATTGTCAATAGGGTTTCATTGTGACACACGACATGTCGCTACAGCAACATGGCAGTCGCAGAAATCTAACACTGTTGGATTTTTTGTCACATATCACAGGAGACTTTGCCATCATGATCCACAAAGCAAGTTGCATGCAACTACGATTTGCCTGCAACCTTTCTGCAATTCGCCAAATCGCAGCTCCAATATGGTCGTGCGACAGCAAGTTACAAGACAAGTCGCACAGCTGCTTTTTGGTGGCATGACCCTTCCTGTGACGCGACCTCCATTGATGCCCCAGCCTCACTTGGTATATTAGGCCAGTACTATTACACATAAAAGGCCATCCATGTATTTGGAAAAGACATGCGACTTTCTTCAAAAACCCCGGCATGTGTTTTGTGTGTGGTGTGTTTTTTTTTTTTTTAATACTTTTTTACTGCATTGTGTGCATGGCATTTCAAGAAATATTATTCACCACAAAGTAATATGACAGTGGCAGTAAATTGCTACAGTGACCAGACCACAGCAAAAAGGCTGGATGTAAACTATATATTTCACGTTGCATGGAAAACCCTGTCCCCTCACCGAAACAGCCATGTCCCACATTTCTCTCTTCTCTCTTCTCTCTTTCTTTTTCTTTCTTTCTCTTTCTTTTTCTCTTTCTTTTTCTTTCTTTCTCTTTCTTTCTTTCTTTCTCTTTCTTTTTCTTTTTCTCTTTCTTTCTTTCTCTTTCTTTCTCTTTCTTTCTTTCTTTTTCTTTCTCTCTTTTTCTTTCTCTCTTTCTCTTTCTTTCTCTCTTTTTCTTTCTCTCTTTCTCTTTCTTTCTTTCTCTCTTTCTCTTTCTTTCTTTCTCTCTTTCTTTCTTCTTTCTTTCTTTCTTTCTCTTTCTTTCTCTCTTTCTCTCTATGCTTCATTGTGTGGTTGTTACTTTTAAAAGAATATAAATATATTTTTTTAGAGGTTGTCCCATTACAGCAAATTCTCTAGCTGCAGGACATAAATTAAGTGCAACCTCTTGAGACTCTAGCCGCAGGACATAAATTAAGTGCAATTGTAGGGGGTATGATTGGCAGAGAGCCCAACAATCGCTAGACCCGCATTCCCCTGTTTTAATGGAGTGGAGGACATGCATGCTCCATTCAACTATATGGAGCTGCCAGAGATAGCTGAGCACTTGTACTCTGCTCCATTCAAATGGGGGAACTCAGACCCCTGTTCTAGTGATTGGCAGGGGCTCCAGCAGCTGTAGTATTTTTATTTTTTCAATTCCAGCCGTGCAAACTATCTAAGGGCTCTTTCACACGAGCGGATGCCGTGCGTGGAATCCACTGTGTGAAAGAGAGCCAAGCCCCGTTCCGGACAGCAGAGACACGGAGAATTAACATGATGGATAATGCTCTTTGTCTCTCTGTGATCTTTTTACTACAAAATCACAGTGAGATAAAAAGAGCAGTGGGGCAAAGAGCATTATCCATCATGTTAATGCTCCGTGTCTCTGCTGTCCGGAACGGGGCTTGGCACTCTTTCACACAGTGGATTCCATGCAAGGGATCTGCTCGTGTGAAAGAGCCCTAACACTATGTATTGACTTTTTGTTTGTTCCTTAGCCTGAGCATTGCTCGTGTGCCCTTAGAAAATGAGATTTGGTCTGTGAGAAACAAGGAGCTTGCCCTTATGAGGTGAGTAGCTTTTACGCAGCTAAGAAAATGGCATGGAGTCACTACTTCTACCTGGCATGTTGTGAACTGTGCCATTGCTTTGTATGATGTGCTGAACGTTTTCTCTGTCGAACATCTTCCTTTAGCATTGTGCTTGCCCATCGTAATATTCCTATGGTAGAAAAGATTTGAGCCATTAGTCCAAATGTACATTAAATGCGGTGCAATCTGCAGGCAGCATGTTATAGAACAGGAGGAGCTGAGCAGATTGATATAGTTTTGTGGGAAAAGATTCAGTAAACAATGCAATTTATACATTTAAATAAACGCTCATTCTAACCTCTGTTGTGCACAGGGACAGGGTTTTCATTGATCGATAGCATTGTCTGTATAAGGGCTCATGCACACGAACATGTATTGCATTCTATAGATGATCACATGTTAAATTTCCCCTTGTGGGAGTTAAAATAAGTGTAAAAAAAAGCAAAAACAAACTTTAAATCTATTTAAAAAAATAAATAAAATTCAAATCACCTCCCTCCTTTTCTCCATATTAAAAATAAATCAAATTAATGACCATTTGCACGACCATGTTCCAAAACACTGTTAAACTCTAAAAATATTTATCCTGTATGGTGAACAGCGTAACAGGGTGGAAGTGGGGGGCATGGGAATCAAAATAGCGGATTCACCATTTTGTCATTTCACCTCCCCCCAAAAAATGTAATTGTCCTCCACACGCCAACATAGTATAAATAAAAACGAAAACCCCACACAGCATTGTAGACCTAAATATAAAAACGTTCTGGGGGGCAAAATATGGTGATAAAAAAAATAAACTTTAGAAAATCAATTTTTATTTGTAAATGGTAAAACACAAGAAAAATTTATATAAATGTGGTATCGCTCCAATCGTACTGACCCAAAGAAAGAAGTTTACTTGTCAGATTTACTGCATAGGGAACTCTGTAGAAATGAAATCCATAAAACTGTCAAATTATGTTGTTGTTTTTTTCCCAATTCCACCCCATTTGGAACTTTTTTTTTTTTCAGCTTCCCACTACGTCATGTGCACTACTAAATGGAAATGGTACCAATAGAAAAAAGTTAAACTTGTCCCACAAAAAAACAAGCCCTCGTACGACTATGTGAACAGAAAAGTTTAAAAGTTATAGCTCCAGGAAGGCAGGGAGTAAAAATGAAAATGAAAAAATTGAAAATCACTGCTGTAGTTAGAGGTTAAAGAGGTTGTCTCACCA
This sequence comes from Bufo gargarizans, assembly GCF_014858855.1. Classification (NCBI taxonomy): domain Eukaryota; kingdom Metazoa; phylum Chordata; class Amphibia; order Anura; family Bufonidae; genus Bufo; species Bufo gargarizans. Next base: position 389,919,969 of record NC_058083.1, on the reverse strand, counting down.
TGGACAATGGGGGCATATCGCTAGGATATGCCCAATTGTCTTATAGGTGCGGGTCCCACCGCTGGGACCCACACCTATTTCGAGAACTGAGCCCTGCAAGTGAAGGAGGGCGCACTGCGCATGCGCAGCCACCCTCCATTCATTTTCTATGGGGCTGGTGAAAATAGCCGAGCGCTGGCTTGGCTATTTCCGTTGGCCCTATAGAAATGAATAGGAGTGGGGGCTGCGCATGCGCGGTCCGCTACCATTCACTTCTATGGGGAGCCGGCTTGGTGGTGGCCGGACCGGAGTCCTCCAGCCACCACTTTGCAGGACTCCGTTCTCTATATAGCTTTGGGTCCCAGAGGTGGGACCCGCACCTATAAGACAATGGGGGCATATCATAGCGATATGCGCCCATTGTCTGATGAGACAACCCCTTTAAGTATATTTGTAGTAAAGTAAATGCATGGAGTACTTGACTTAATCTGTTTACCCCTTTTGGTACATACTCATCCATATGTAACCTTGTAAATAGTGTCGTAGTTTTAATGCAGCATGACTGGTCTAAGCAGGATCCAAGCATTTATATCATATATGATGTCTGTTTAGGATGCAGACTTTTGACGCCTTGCTGAATGTCTTGCAGAAAGATGCCACCCAATGTGGGTAAGTGAAATAATGTTATATAGTCTAGGAATATTAAATGGTTAATTTCTTACTATAGAGAATTGGTAAATGTAACTAGTGTCCTAATACCTGAAAACCCCAGAAAAGTTGCCAGAGACTTTGGTAAGATTTCCTAAAAAATAAATAAAATAAAAACACCAACTGGAAATGGTGATATTTTATTAGAGATGGTTGTCTTTACTCATTTTAATTTTCTGTTTCTTGATATCCATTTTTTTTTTTAAGCCCAATAATGGGAGTGATGAATCATTCTCGAGATCTTTGTAAGCAGATTATGGTGCTGAAGCAGGTAAGCAGTTACTTCATATAATATTAAAGGGACACTGACAGGCCCAATAAGCATATTTAGCTATATTTATGACTGCACAGGTCTTCTAAAGTGTATTAAAATCATAAGTATAATTTCTGTCCACCTTTATAAATAAAGTGATTTTTTTATAACCTGGTAGAATCGTCTTCATTCTGCCCAAGGGGCGGCGTTTCATCTCCACTTGGGCCCAGCCAGCCTCAGCCCAACCGCCGTTTTGAAGCGCCGCCCAGCTCATCAATATTCACTTTGCTGGGCGGCTTCTGCTGTCCCCGCTCTGAAGCGCTGCTCTGAAGAGTGCCCGGTGCAGGCGCAGAACGCAGAGGCTGAAGCGGCCTCTAAGAAGCAGAGGGGACGCAGGCGCGATGTGATCCTGGCCAGTGAGGGTGCCGGGCGCATGCGCTGAAGATGAAATGGATTCCGATGCCCATAGCTTTGTACTGGGCATGCGCTGGATCTTGTAAAGTCGGGGACAGCAGAAGCCGCCCAGCGAAGTGAATATTGAGCTGGGCGGTGCTTCAAAACGGCGTTGGGGGGCGGCTGGCTGGGCGCAAGTGAAGCTGAAACGCCGCCCCTTGGGCAGAAAGAAGACGATTCTACTAGGTTATAAAACATGAGTTTACTGTATTTATAAGGTGGACAGGGGGTATACTTATATGATTTTAATACACTTTAGAAGACCTGTACAGTCATATACGGTATATAGCTAAATATGCTTATTGGGCCTGTCAGTGTCCCTTTAAATATTTATTTTAGTCACTAGACATTAGGCCTCATGCACATGACTGTATTTTGGGTCTGCATCTTTTCACAGATTATAGAACATGGCCTATTATTGTACGTTTTGCAGACCTGAATAGGCATTTCTATGATGGGGGACAGAGGAAAATGTGGGATGCAAAAGGTCGGTATCTGTATTTTGCAGATTACAGAACGCAAAATGCGTACAGGCGTGTGCATGTAGCTACGGAATCCACCCGTGTTACCTTCCGCAATTTTCGGAAGGCAATATAAATGCCTATTCTTGTCCACAAAGCGCGGACAAGAATAGGACATGTTATATATATTTTTTTTTTTTTTGCGGGGCCGCGGAACGGAGCCATGGATGCGGACAGCACATTGAGTGCTGTCCGCATCTTTTGCGGCCCCATTGAAGTGAATGGGTCCGCATCAGAGCTGCCAAAACTCGCGGACCCAAACAGATGCTGTGGACCCAAACAACGGTCATGTGCATGAGGCCTTAGGATAATATTCACTTACTATAGGACCAGGAGTGTAGTTAAAGGCTCATGGGCCCTGGTGCAAGAGTTCAGCTTGGGGGAGGGGGGGGGCCCCCTTCACTTTGTGTTGGTGCACCTAGCTTTTCCGATGCCCGAGGCAAATATTGAAACGCTCTTTAAAGAGAGGGCAGCGCTCATATGAGAGCTGCTTTCGCTGTTCTGTTCACCTGCTCGCCGTAGCGCAGAAATAGTCCCCCTGAAAATACTGGTACCACACAGATGGTGCATCAGTACAAAAACACTCCTTTATATTGTGTGTTAGTACAAAAAATCCCCCCTTCCTTTCAGATCAGACCTCCATATAGAACCCTAAATGGGATTCCCCCACCCCCCCAATCTCAGACCAAGCCCCCTTTAGATTTCTATGTCAGACCCCATATAAGACCCCAGTTTTAAACCTCAGACCAGACCTCCATTAGACCTCTCCAGACCAGACCTCCATTAGACCTCTCCAGACCAGACCTCCATTAGACCTCTCCAGACCAGACCTCCATTAGACCTCTCCAGACCAGACCTCCATTAGACCTCTCCAGACCAGACCTCCATTAGACCTCTCCAGACCAGTCAGGACACAGCAGCGCGGGCCCTGAAAAGAGTGCGCTCACTAGTATTCCCATTATAAGATGCACTTCATCTTATAAAGGGAAAAGTACAGTACCACTGGCAAGGGGGCCCCCCTGGGACCGCTGCAACTCCTATAGTTACGCCAGTGTATAGGACCTTGCTCTTCTCTATGTAAGACACTGGTTCTTCATTAAAGTCTTTTTCACACGAGCAAATTTGCTGATCGATTTAAAGGAGTTGTGCCAAGTTTTAAAGTTAATCCCTATCCAGGGGCTAGGTGATAAGTGTCTAATCGGTTGGGGTCTGACTGCTGTGGCTCCCCCTCCCCCAATCCCCAAGGGTTGAGCATGCATGCTGCACTCTATTCGTTTCTGTGGAAATGCTGGAGGTTGCCGAGCACTGTACTTGGCTTTTCTTCGGCAGTCTCGTAGAGATGAATGGAGGAGCAGAATGCATCCTCAACTGCTGCTCCATTCATCCCCATTTTTGTGATTGGTGGGGGTCCCAGCGGTCAGACACCCCCCCCCCCCCCCCCCCCCCCCGCCTTCCCATCAGACTTACACCTATATTGTGATTATTGCATATAAACATGATTATTTTTTTCTGTTTTTTTTTTATTAAAAATATTGAGCCTCTTTTTCTTTACATAGCTGAGATGCTCTAGAAGATCCTCTGTATTTTCTTTCTTTTCCCATCAGTTGGGGAGCTGACTGGCTCCTTATCTCTGCTCTCTGACATAAACACTCATAGTTCTTATCTTACTGATAAGAATGTGGCTTAAATAAGTGTTTATGACCTCTCAGTAGTTTAGAGATGGTTTATTAGATGAGGCACAAAATGAAAGTACCAGTCACACAGTTAAATAAGTTAAACCTATGTGACAGAGCAGCTTAATATTTTTAATAAAGGCCAATAGAGAAAATATGATTTTTAGCTAAAAATTAGTCAAATACAATCGTAAACAAACAAATTACCGCCGAAGGTGTATATAGCCCTTAAATCTCGTCATAAACCCATGAACAGTAGTTGATTGGCAGGGGCGTTACTAGAGTCTGAAAACATCCGGGGCACAAGCTCACTGTGCACATTTAAAGGCATGCTTAAAGGGGTGTTCTGGTTTACGCAAATGAAGTGCAGTACTGCAGACTGCAGTCACTTATATAATACAACATTCGGTAACTTTGGGCCCTTTAATATTGATTGGAAGTGGACCCTGGGCAACCTCACAGATCTTTCCCCCACCCCCTTGTACTTGATCCGCTACTTGCGGGCTGCGCGGGCATGAGTTCAGTCCCTCCCGCGGCGGGTCTCGCGGGATCACTCGCCGCGGGATCACTGAACTCATGCCCGCAAGTAGCGGAACAAGTACAAGGGGGGTGGGGGTATGATCTGTGGTGGGTTGCCCAGGTCCAATCAATATTAAAGGGCCCTGGAATAGCCAAATAAAAAAAATAATTAAATTTTTTTAAAATACCAGGCCAGCATAACATTCGGGGCACTGGACAAACATTTGGGGCTCAAGCCCCAAATGTTTTGACCTAACGATGCCCCTGTTGATTGGCCTTTTTTCATGGTTTTAAAATTACTGTATGCGCAGAACTTTGCTATTCTGAGATGACTTTACCCCTCTTATAACCTAGAGCAACAGTCTTTTGGAAAAGCAGCTGGTTGCAATACGTAGGCACAGAATAGGTAAGTGTTCAGTTTGTCTGAGTAAATATAGACTGTGTACACAAATGGTTAAGTGCAGTAGTGTAACTATAAATAACTGGGCCCCACAGCAAATTTTAGAACAGGGCCCCCCAGGCAACTTCGCAGGCCCCTCCTCCCATGGAACCACCACTCCTGTGGCAAGTCGAGTTAGCTCTCTCAGGCCAGGCCAGGCTTGGCAGCCGCTCCATCCTTTTCCTACAGCGTCTCTGTATATCCCCCCTTCTGAGTTCAGGCCCCAAAGCAGTGTATTTTGTCCATATAATAATTTTTATGCATATTTTCCAACTCCAAGTTGTATAAACTTGAATTTTTACTGGATCGAAGTATATCAGATGATGTGCATTTGTGTAATGAGGGAGAGTGTGGCCTAAGAAGATCAAGGCCCTATATCATAATTATTAGGCAGCTGAAATGTCCGCCCTTTTGCTAAGCTATTGGGATATGATCACAGAACCATCAAACTTTTTGTTTCAAATGGTCAACAGGGTCGCAAGAAACGCGTTGAGAAAAAGATGCAAATTAACTGCCAATAATTTGATAAAAATCAAACATGAAGCAACCAGGAACCCATTATCCTCCAGTGCTGTCATATTCCAGGACAGCAACCTACCTGGAGTACCCAGAAGTACAAGGTGTTCAGTGCTCAGACATGGCCAAGGTATGGAAGCCTAAAACCCAACCACCACTGAACAAGACACATAAGTTGAAACGTCAAGATTGGGCCAAGAAATATCTGAAGACTTTTTTTTTTTTTTTTTTTTTTTTTTTTTTTAAGGTTTTATGGGCCAATGAGTGTCTCTTGACAGAGCAGATGAATGGGCTAATGGCTGGATCAGTAACTGGCACAGAGCTCCACTTCAACCCAATAAGGTAGAGGTGGGATACTGCTATTGGCTGGTATTAAAGATTAGCTAGTTTGTCCAGTTTCTAGAAGACTTTCTTCAAGCAGTGGTACAGGAAAAAGTCTGCATCTTTAAAGAAAAGCAGACAATCCTCAATCGCAAGCATAGAAGTACTCCACTGTATGGCTAGCCAGTAAAGACCTTAAAGAGGTTTTCTGAGCTTATATCAGGCAGTCGGGGAGACAGACGCAGTCTCGCCGGAAGAATGTCACCACGCGAAGACATGTCTCTCATTCTCCGAGGGGGTCTCTGGCCCTCCGGCGAGACATCCCTCAGCCCTCTCTGGCCATGAGGGGTGGGGTGTCTCCTCCGGAGGGCAGAGCTAGTAAAGGTTTGCGCTTTATGCGCGCACGTCACGTGCTGCTGGGAGACCGGACACCGCCATTCCCAGTGAGGATGCTGGTCAGGAGTCCCGGAACCCCTAGCGTCAGCTGTTGCCAGGGAACCTGGTGCCTCCTGAATTAGGGCTCCTTCACACAAGCGGATCCAATGCGTGGAATCCACTGCGTGAAAGAGCCAAGCCCCATTCTGGACAGCAGAGACATGGAGCATTAACATGATTGATGCTCGTTGCCTCTCTGTGACCTTTTTACTACAAAATCAGTGACCACTTTATCTCACTGTGATTTTGTAGTAAAAAGATCAGAGAGGCATCATGTTAATGCTCAGTGTCTCTGCTGTCCGGAATGGGGCTTGGCTCTCTTTCACGCAGCAGATTACCCGCACTGCATCCGCTCTTGTGAAAGAGCCCTTAGACATGTTGTGGGAGATTCCTTCCTCTGCGCGCACTCAGATCTCATCTGTGCTTCCCTGGTCTGAGGGCGGATATTGGGTGTGACCTCAGCCGTGTCAGGTGGTCTGTGAAGGGATATTTAAACCTAGTCTTTCCTCCCCACTCAGTGCAGATTTTTCAGTTGCTTTCCTGGCTCTAGATCTTAACCTATCTGGGTGGTTTCTCTGGTTATTGACTCTGGCTTTGGTTGTCTTCTGGTTCTTGTGCCCTGGCTTACATTTACTGACCAGTCTCGAGTTTCCCTATTCACCAGTGCATAGTGTCATGGTATTTACTTAGTTTTTTTTTGGCCCAACTGTGGCCGGTGTGCCAAGCCACCAGCCGCCCTGCTAGTTGACCCCTGGGAAGGGCTCTGCCAAAGTCCCCCTTCATGCTGGAGGTGGGTGAAGAGTACCCCAGCCCTCAAGTTTGTGTTCAGAGTGTGACTGCTTGTGCAAAGTGTCTGGTAAGCCACATTTAGTGGAGGTAAGATGCACCCAAGTGTCATGTCGGACAATTCAAAACTGCTTAAATCGGCATGGTCTGCGTGCTAGATGACCTGCAAGGGTACCTGACCACGCCACCAGACACAGACGTCATTGTCTTGCATAGGCCAGGGAGCCTCAGTGCTGTTCACTGATGGAGGTTAATTCACGCTGAGCAAAATGTGTCCAACATCGTTGATGGCCATTGTCTAGGAGAGCAATATGCTACAGCCACTGTTGTCACGAGACGAGCCTTTGGTGGTGGTGGTATTACAGTGTGGGCAGGTGTGTGTAGTCAATACAGAACTGTCCTACACTTTGTGAATGGTACAGTGACAAGCCCATACTACTTGAATAACATCATTAATCCAGTCATTGTGCCTCTGCATGAACAACACAGGCCTAATTTCATCTTCATGGATGACAATGCACCAGCTCATCAAGGTTGCATGATTACAGAACGGCGACTGGGCTACCTCAAATGGAGTGGCCTGCACTTTCTCTGGTCCTGAATCCCATCGAAAAACCTAAGGGATCAGCTGAGTTGCCGTGTAGAGGCCTGTAAATCTGTACCCCAGAACCTTAATGACCTGAGGACAGTCCTTCAAGAAGAGTAGGATGCCATGCCTCAGCAGACCATACGTCTTGTGAACAGCATGAGATGTCGTTGTCAAGCTGTAATTGGAGGGAAAGTCCAGCTCACCGACCCTGCTACTGGGATGCACTGACATGCACTTTGACGGTCAATAAACATGAAAGACCAAAGTCCAGCATCCACAGAATAAAATAAAGAACTTTATTACAGTATATCATCATAAAAACCAAAAGTTGTAGAACTACACCTCCTACAGTCCTCTTACTCATGGCATGTTGGTTTTATGACTAAGATACATATGTAAATAATATCCAGCATCCAATCACATTAACGAGCCCAGGTCATGTGGTGAAATCGGGGGACAATCCCTGAGACCTGGACCTGTTCACATCATACTTGTAGAATAGAAAAAAAAACACATGGTTAATAATTACAAAATGCCAAAATCACACTAGAACAATTTTTATAAATATCTAGTACTGCTGAATGAAATCATACTCGCGATTCATTCCATGGGGAACATGTGTCAAACTGAAACATCCCAAATCTTTCCCTGTTTAAGTTTTTTCTTTTTGGGCCGCCCGCTCTTAAAAAGACAGTAACCTACTAATACCTTGAACCACAAATTGAGAATTGTCTTTATTAAAAACAGATATAAAGTGGCTGCTGAAACGTACTATATCTAATCTTAACATGTGGAATGTCTAATACATGTTTTATGACCCTAGTTTTAATCTTAATTTTTAATGGCACTGATACTGGGTGCATGATATAACATACGTGACTGCTTGTGTGGTATTACAGTTTATACTGAACATTTTATCTACAGCATTGAAGTGATTAATGGTGAACACGTTTATATTTCTGTCTAGGGAAGTGAATTGAGTTTAGCATCCCTGGCAATGGTGGATGATAATGGGGTGACTTAGGGTGGCAGCCGCGGGCCTGAAACCCCTGGGCTTCCAATGGCCACCAAAACCACACAATAACAGTCGCTTGGGTTACTGGTTACTGTTACGGGCCCCCACCAATCAGTAGTAGCTCGTGAGTCCTGACGTAAGGCTGCCCACCCTCTGTCCTTCAGTGTATGAATCTTTGAGGCAAGATTTCCCCCATCTCAGGGTGTCTCCCTGGCACCCAGGTTGTGCCCTCACTCATTGGGCATTGCTGCATGGCATTGCTGGGAGGGATCCAGGGACAAATGCAGATTAGTGAGGCTGTCTGAGCTGAGCACCTCGTGTTATTACAGGATTGCCCTGCATTATTAATAGAGGCTCCCGGGTGATGGTCTTCAATAGCCAAGCATGTGTCCTGTGTGCACTTCTAGGCAGGAGGATATGCTCTGCTGCTACCATACAGTGTCATGGAGACTAGAGTTAAATGTGTGACATTCTTGGAGTAACAGATGTGTGGTCAGCATGAGGGGCTTGTCTGTGTTGCATTCCAGGAGATGTGGGAAACCCCAGATATTGAGGCCTGTCAATAAATAGTGATTGTCATAATGTTCTACAGTTATGGAGATGCTAATATGTGCTGTTTGCATCCAGATCGCTATGGACATGGTCACATGCACCGCTCCAGCCAATGACTGGTTTCAGCGGTGACGTGCTGCTTGTGGCCACATCACTACTAAAACCAGACATTGGCTGGAGCGGCAAATGTGACCATGTCCATAGCGATCTGGATGTAAACAGTGCTGGGACTGGTAGATGCAGCACAGACTACCGGAGCAGCTAGGAGCCGGTTAGTATGGGGCTGCAGGAACTTGTTAAAAAAAAAAAAATCAGTTTTACTGAAAAACCCTTTGACAACTATATGGAAAATATTGTTGTCAAAGGGGTTTTCCAGTAAAAAAATGTATTTATTGTTTTAACAAGTTCCTGCAGCCCCATACTAACCGGCTCCATGCTGCTCTGCGCTGCATCTACCAGTTCACTGTCGGGAGGGTCATTGCTGGAGGGCTCAATATCAAGGAGCTCCCTGGGTAACATAGTACGTTAAGAAATTGCCCAGTTTGCCAACTGGCAACTAAAAAACTGTGTTTTTCACGGGAGGCGCATGGATGTCTGCAAGCATCAGACGTCTGGAACAATATCAGAATTTTCTGCAACAAATCTGCCACGTGTGCATATATTAACCGTCTGCTTCATGCCATCCAAATCCCAGCTCCACGTCTATACATGTTGGAATTGTTTTATATGCTCGATAACCATGTTAAATAATGTTTTACCCCAGAAACGCGCATTAAACAGCAGGAACTCTTCCAGAAACTGAAATATTCTGAAAAAACAAACCGTAAACTTCAAGACCTGGAAACAAAGATCCAGGATAAAGGAAGAGAAACCCTGCAAAGTGTTACCCACAAAATCATCATAATTCAAGAGGTTTTTCAGGTACGCTAACTGTAAATCATGACATGTGATTCTGAATAGTATAACACCATTGCAGAGAAAATTGTCTGCAGCTGATATTAAAGGGGTTATCCAAACCCTCGCATGGCCGGGCCCCTCGCACAGGTTGAACTTACCTTGTATCCGCGTCGCTTCTGATGCTCACACGGCCGCTGCTGCATCTCCCTGTTGTGCAGATCAAAACATCCTCTCCTGACAGGTCTGTTTTAGTAAGTACTTGCATTCCCCATGTAATATTCCTGGTGTATCTATTCTTATGACTGTCTCACCATTCTTCTATTATTCCTGCTAGTTATGAATGGATTGCTAGTAGTTTGTAATGAAGGTCCAGATGGGTGTTACCAGTGTTGATTCCATCAGAGGATGAACAATGGGATTTCAGCAGGCCTGATCCTATTTATTTATTTTTTCTTGGAAAAACACCGCTTTCTTCCATTCTCCATGTAATAACCATTCTGGATAATCTGTTCTTATGACTCTGTAATGTGCCATTCCTTTATTTCTTCTAGAGTTATAAATGAATTAGTAGATGTTTGCAATGAATGGGTGTTACCAGTTGACAGTGTGATAGTGGCAGGCTGTGAAGCAACAACCCCTCCCTCCCCCCCCCTCCCTTCCCAACTGGTAACACCAATCTGGACCTTCATTGCCAACCTCTAGCAATTCATTACTTCTAGCAGGAATAATAAAGAAATGGCACAACATAGTCAGAGTAGATGCTCCAGAATTAATACATGGGGAAAGCAAGATGTTGCTCAAACAGACATGTTAGGCTAGTTTCACACTAACTGCAAGGAACGCCAACAGGCTGCATCGGCGGGTAAACAGCCTGTCTGATCCGTGCTGCAGTTAGTGCACGTGTGCCCCCGGACTACCGCTCCGGCCCCATTGACTGTAATGGGAGTGGACCGGAGTTCCGGCGGCTGCACGGCAGCGCATGCTGAGAGGTGGCTGGAATAAAACTGACATGTCGTAGGCCGCCTCTCTGCATGTGCTGCTGCCGGAACAGGTACTCTTTAAATACAGGGAACACACCTGTAAGAGAGGGTTTGTAATATACTGTACTAACCTTTCCAAAGTTGCATTGATGGGCCTGAACTGTCACGTCACTCTTCAGAAAATTCTGCTTTCTGTGACGCCACATCCTTTACCAGGTTTCCAGCCTGGGCTATGGATGGGATGTTCCTGCCATTGTGGATGCGCAGACGAGGTGGATCCAGGAGTTTGTGCATCTCACAGGGAGAGGAATGGTTCTGGACTGTCCATAGCCCAGGCTGGAAACCCGGTAATGGACGCGATGTCGGCAGAAACTAGATTTTTAGAAGAGGAACCTGATGTGACTGGGTTCCCCAGCAGTGGATCCACGTAACCTTGGAAGAGTAAGTCTATTACAAACTTTATGGAACTCACCGAGTCCTGGATAACTCCTTTCAGCAAAAAATTGCCAGAATAACCACAAGTTTTTTTGGCCACCTGCATTTAAAAAACAAAACAAAAAACAACAACTTTTTTTTAGGCATGCTTTGCAAACAGTGAGTGTAAAGGAAATTGGTTTAGTTATCAACCAATCGGATGTATCTTTTCATTCTCCCAAGGAGCTTTTGAAAAATAAAAGGTGGAATCTGATTGGTATGGGCAAGTAAGCCAGTTTTTCTTTACCACTCTTCAAAAATCTCCCCCGGTGTGTTTGACCATTAACGTTTTATAATGGCGTACTTCCCTGACAGATAATTCAAAAACCTGAGAAGAGCTACAGCATACTGCATTTTTAAAAAGCCGGAAAGACAAAAAAGCCACCCTAATTAAGGCTACTTTCACACTAGCGTTCGGGTGTCCGCTTGTGAGCTCCGTTTGAAGGGGCTCACAAGCGGCCCCGAACGCATCCGTCCAGCCCTGATGCATTCTGAGTGGACACGGATCCGCTCAGAATGCATCAGTTTGGCACCGTTTGGCCTCCGCTCCGCTCAGCAGGCGGACACCTGAACGCTGCTTGCAGCGTTCGGGTGTCCTCCTGGCCGTGCGGAGGCAAGCTGATCCGTCCAAACTTACAATGTAAGTCAATGGGGACGGATCCGTTTGAAGATGACACAGTATGGCTCAATCTTCAAACTGATCCGTCCCCCATTGACTTTCAATGTAAAGTCTGGACTGACCCGTCTGAGGCTACTTTCACACTTAGAAATTTCTTAAGAATATAATGCAGACGGATCCGTTCTGAACGGAACCACCGTCTGCATTATATGAGCGGATCCGTCTCAGACGGATCCGCTCTGAAAGCAAGTGTGAAAGTAGCCTAACAAAAAAAGCTTGTGCGTCCTGCGTTTGATATTTCCCATAGATCTTCAGTTAACATCTGGAGCTAGTGTTTTTACCACAAAAAATGGACCAGGAAATGCAGTTGCAAAAAAAAAAAACACTGTGTAAAATTCTGGAAAAACGGCCCAAAAAAAACGTATGTAGGTCAAGGAGGAAATGAACCAGGTCCACGGAGCGCTGAGGTCAGCAGAATTTATTAAAATAACAAAATTTAGAGCAATAAAAGAATGGGTAACAAACTGTGCGATGCAGGCCGACACCTTCGTCGCACACCAATAAAATTAAAGCAGTAACTAAAGTTTTATTTTCTTTTGAAGTATTGCCATTATTCAGTTCTCTTGGCCTAGTTGTTTTGGCAAGTGACACTAGGACGTGCAGAGACACCGGTTTTCACTTTTAATGGGAATCTGCCACCGCCCTAGACCATAACTATTTGTTTCTTTTATTTCCCCAAAAAACATGTTTATATAACTATGCTAATCAGGTTGAAAAGAGCAGGTGCATGTCCCTTTCTGTGTGCACCGGCGCGGTCTGTAATCTGCTGGCAGCGGCTTCATTAACTTAAAGGGGTATTCCTATCTCGGACAATGGGAGCATGTCGATGGGATATGCCCCCATTGTCTTATAGGTACGGGCCCCACCGCTGAAGATTGTGGAGGGCACACTGCGCATGTGCAGCCGCCCTCCATTTATTTCTATGGGGCCGCCCTAAATAGAGTGATTTCGTTTAAAATGGGTACAATGGAATAATGTGTCCTGGTTATTTTATTTTTCTGACCGTTTTCCCCTATATAAGACTTGTACGTAACTTTCAATTTAAAATGCATGTTTGATGAAGGTGAAATTTTGCACTAGCCATCATATCTCACGACATCAGGAAAATTGGAAATGTTGCATCTAACAAACTGCTTTTTTTTTTTTTTTTTTTTTTTTCTTTTGTGATGTCAGAGGCTCATCTTGAGTTCCCAAGTAAACTGGGCTGAAGACCCCCATTTAAAGAATCTGGTGTTAAAAATGAGAGATCCTTTATCCTAACAAGCTGTCATTGTTCTGAGCAGTCTGTTCACCAAGTAGGGAGACTGTGATTTTATCAGACATGTCATAATTTATTCTATTTTCTATATTTTATCACCTTTTTGTAATCTGTGTATAATAAATATCATTCATCTGTCATTATTCTAGTCTTTTGTTGATTGGACAGTATTGGTTGCACTTTTATTGTCGTTTTTTTCAGCCAAATATGTGCACGTTAAAAGAAATCTGTCACCCCGATGTTGGACTTTTTACATAAATACAGTACATAAGCAGTACTTCAGATTAGGAGTCCAGATCAATCCCCCAGTAGGAAAAAAAAAGTATAACCGGTAATCCATTCTCGCATGCGAGTAGTGTGTATAATCTGAATCTGTGGGCTGTAGTAGTCACCAAGGGTCTATCAGATCTAAGTGATCTATGAGCGTTTTGCATAGTGTTGGTAACAGTGGTGGGAGAAGATATATACGCTGGTGAGATCTAGCAACGTATCATGAACATCATTAAAGCCCCCTCCAACTATGACATTGTTTACATCCCAGGTGGCAATAGCTGTCAGCAGCGATGCAAAGAAGGCTCCACTGGAGGCATTAGGAGCATATATGTTTACCAGACAGATTGTACCTTCAATAATAACCTTTGCCAGGAGATACCTGCCCGCCGAGTCCTCAACAGTCTCCAATATTTCGTGTTGGATCAACGTACTAAAGCCTCATGCACACGTCTGTGGAACACGGACCGTGTGATACTGGCCTGGATTTCTTCTGAGTGCAGGAGCGCACGGAGTCATTGGTTGCTATGACGCCCTGCGCTTCCTGCTGCTGCCGCCGCAGTACAGTAATTCACTGGTATAGATCATACCAGTGTATTACTGTACTGCGCAAGCAGGAGGCGCTCTGCGTCAGAGCAACCACTGATGCCCCTGCACTCAGAAGAAATCTATGCCGGTATCGCACGGTCCGTGTTCCACAGACGTGTGCATGAGGCTTAAGCAAGATGGCTACTCCCCTCATTTTCCTAGAAAAAGAAGCTTCAATACAGGTTGGGAACCTTTTGTTATGTAAAGGAGGATGATTCCCCTTGACCCAGTGGGTTTCCTGTAGAAATACAATGTGTGATTTAATAGTGGTAGGTTGTGGTGGGTCACTAGCAAGTAGTTAAGGTATGGTGCTGCAAGCTCATATAGAGGGAATCGCCCCACACTCTGTTAAAAGGCAAATGTAGTAAGAGTAATGAGCGATATTAAATCCCCATAAAATACAAGTAATACAATTTATAAGAACAATGTAGCAATGATATACAACATTACAGTCACATATATTATGGTAGATATGATCGACACTATATTTATATGACTCAATAGTGTCGATAAATTCAATAATATATATCACACCAAAAAACTTCAAGTATATGCTGTTATTTGGGAAGAGGGGGTATTATCTTCTAGCACTCTATCCCAATTTGGAAAACTGAATGTCACTGAAAATGTTGTAGGTGTATTCACTGGGAGCGCAACATGTTCATAAAGTGTCCACAGGAATCCTGATAATGTGAAAAGTCTCTTATAGCATATCCTTTTAAAGTCTTTGAATTGAAGAAAACTTTGAATCGATATTTGACTTGCCGTCTAGTGTCTGCTGTCTCCCTATTGCTTCAATGGAGCTTTAAATATTTGCCGGCTTATTCAGTCGCTCCATACAGCAAGCTGGTTTAAATTTCACGGGAGTTCCAAAGATCGCAGGAGTTGCCACTCTGTTCCGCAATTTCCTTTGGTGCAGCTTTCGACGATAAGAATAGTTGATCCTTTACTGTAGAAATTTTCTTCTGTATGGCCATACAGTATTATCGGAGGCTTTTCAATGCAGGTACATCACTTGTTTCACCATACGCGTTACGGGTAGATTCACTCTCCCTTCCTCAGTGGTCCCCTCCATATGAACGTAATATGGAGAGGAGAAAACCCGTCCCAGCGAGCAGGTTTCCCCCTCCCCAGTCCCCCAAAGTAGTGCGCACAGGATTTCCCTTTATATGAACAATCAAAAAAATAACATTACCGCCATGCTGCCCCTCAACCCATGAGAGCAGCACCATGGAAACAATAAACTAAACATACAGTAATGCAAACATTATGACTTGAGTTCAGATTAGGCAAGCTAACCTAAACAAACAGAATATTAACTTAACACCAAAAGTCACATGCGACTCCGCATTCAAATAGGTGCAGTAGGAGATGTGGGCGAGGCTCGACCTGAGGAATGAAGGTGGGCTAGAGCCTGCTGGGGGTTTGTTAAAACACCCACATTCTGTCGCCCATGGAGAAACTGAGGATGGCAGGATATTGAAGATTAAATCGTATTGATTTGTCCAGTAGAAGCTTACAGACAGGGTTGAAGGCTCTGTGTTTTTCCGCCACTGATAACTCACAAGTCCGGCGATGCACAGGTAAGTCCTTGCCTGTGCGCGTGCGCGAGCCGGTCTGAAACAAATGCGGTCACTGGGAGCAGGCAGTTCCAAGAACAGCCATCGGGGGGCCTTCATCTGGCTGTTCTCGGAACTGCCTGCTCCCAGTGACCGCATTTGTTTCAGACCGGCTCCCGGCACAGGCACAGGTAAGCACTTAGTGTTCGCTGGCGAACACTGAGAACTGGCCATCACTGGAGAAGTCCTGGAATAGTAGGAGTTTGAAATTATCGTAGTTTACTGCTGAAGCTTGGCGAAAGGTTGTCACGGTTCAGATTTTATCTTGGTAGTTGAGGATCCGAAAAATAACCAGTCTCGGTTTGGAGGAGTTGTCTGCATGTGGGCTCGTTCCACCGGAATTTTATGAGGAGTCCCCCAACTTTAATTCCTGAGGTAGCCATTCAGATGTGAACCATATGAGTTCATTGGGATGGACAGATTCAGGAACTCCAATAATATTTAAGTTATTACGCTGAGATAGATTTTTCTAAGTTGTCTACTTTGTTTTGCAAAGTGACAAGCAATTACTCCTTTTCTTCCATTTGTTTGCGGCATGTGTTTACCATGTTCTCTAGATCAGAAACTCTCTGCTAGACTTCAGTCGTGTATTGTGAGACGTTACTTGAGAAACGATGAGATCCAATGAGGACTGAAAGGCTGCCAGCCAGGTATCAATTGTTGGCATTAACAAATCCGAGAGCCTGGGCTGTCGCTTTTGAGGTATAAATAACCGAATCTGGAGGCGTATGTATCAGAGAAGATGGAGTTTGACTGCAGGTTTGGGTCCGAGGACCCTTAGTAGTAGCTGTATTTTTCCCCACAAACTTGTCCATATTGTTACAAAATGGCGGGTATGCGCTGTATAGGTCGAACTTCAATGTAAGGATAGCAGCCGAGTCACTGTATCAGTTGTATTACATGAAGACTCGAACAAAAGTACCCAGGGTAAAAAACCAGGTTGTAGGATATATAACGCTTATAGCAGATGTGAAAGAAGTCCTTCATATGAAGATCCAGTAGTGGGCAATGTAATGTGACCAGAGGGATCTCTTGCAGCTTTACGCAGTCAAATGGGATACAATTCTAGTGCAGGCTTTGATAATTTAGTGTCCTTATAAAGAGGGCAACAGGCAACTTGTGGCTTCAGAGTAAAAACAAAGAATATATCAGACCAGTTCCGCAGCACGCTGCAACTACAGGTCCTTCTAAAAAAATTAGCATATTGTGATAAAGTTCATTATTTTCTGTAATGTACTGATAAACATTAGACTTTCATATATTTTAGATTCATTACACACCAACTGAAGTAGTTCAAGCCTTTTATTGTTTTAATGATGATTTTGGCATACAGCTCATGAAAACCCAAATTTCCTATCTAAAAAAATTTGCATATTTCATCCAACCAATAAAAGAAAAGTGTTTTTAATACAAAAAAGTCAACCTTCAAATAATTATGTTCAGTTATGCACTCAATACTTGGTCGGGAATCCTTTTGCAGAAATGACTGCTTCAATGCGGCGTGGCATGGAGGCAATCAGCCTGTGGCACTGCTGAGGTGTTATGGAGGCCCAGGATGCTTCGATAGCGGCCTTAAGCTCATCCAGAGTGTTGGGTCTTGCGTCTCTCAACTTTCTCTTCCCAATATCCCACAGATTCTCTATGGGGTTCAGGTCAGGAGAGTTGGCAGGCCAATTGAGCCCAGTAATACCATGGTCAGTAAACCATTTACCAGTGGTTTTGGCACTGTGAGCAGGTGCCAGGTCGTGCTGAAAAATGAAATCTTCATCTCCATAAAGCTTTTCAGCAGATGGAAGCATGAAGTGCTCCAAAATCTCCTGATGGCTAGCTGCATTGACCCTGCCCTTGATAAAACACAGTGGGCCAACACCAGCAGCTGACATGGCACCCCAGACCATCACTGACTGTGGGTACTTGACACTGGACTTCAGGCATTTTGGTATTTCCCTCTCCCCAGTCTTCCTCCAGACTCTGGCACCTTGATTTCCGAATGACATGCAAAATTTGCTTTCATCCGAAAAAAGTACTTTGGACCACTGAGCAACAGTCCAGTGCTGCTTCTCTGTAGCCCAGGTCAGGCGCTTCTGCCGCTGTTTCTGGTTCAAAAGTGGCTTGACCTGGGGAACACGGTACCTGTAGCCCATTTCCTGCACACGCCTGTACACGGTGGCTCTGGATGTTTCTACTCCAGACTCAGTCCACTGCTTCCGCAGGTCCCCCAAGGTCTGGAATCGGTCCTTCTCCACAATCTTCCTCAGGGTCCGGTCACCTCTTCTCGTTGTGCAGCGTTTTCTGCCACACTTTTTCCTTCCCACAGACTTCCCACTGAGGTGCCTTGATACCGCACTCTGGGAACAGCCTATTCGTTCAGAAATTTCTTTCTGTGTCTTACCCTCTTGCTTGAGGGTGCCAATGATGGCCTTCTGGACAGCAGTCAGGTCGGCAGTCTTACCCATGATTGCGGTTTTGAGTAATGAACCAGGCTGGGAGTTTTTAAAAGCCTCAGGAATCTTTTGCAGGTGTTTAGAGTTAATTAGTTGATTCAGATGATTAGGTTAATAGCTCGTTTAGAGAACCTTTTCATGATATGCTAATTTTTGGAGATAGGAATTTTGGGTTTTCATGAGCTGTATGCCAAAATCATCAATATTAAAACAATAAAAGGCTTGAACTACTTCAGTTGGTGTGTAATGAATCTAAAATATATGAAAGTCTAATGTTTATCAGTACATTACAGAAAATAATGAACTTTATCACAATATGCTAATTCTTTTTAGAAGGGCCTGTATATTCCTCCCAGACTGCACCTAGGTATGAATGGTGCAAAGGTGATGGTGCGCCTTCTAGTATGTCCTTTTAAGCAGTCAGGGGTTATGGGCCCCTGAAACACCCTTCAACCCTTCATCTTGTTATATAGCCTGAGGGAGGCTGCAACCTTATTGTGTGGAGCGCACTGCTGCGCTAGTTAACAAGGGCGGTGACCGATTTAAACTGCTGCTGCTGAGCGCTGCCGCCACGAGGTAATGGCGGGTGGATCAGTGCGAGCCACAGTTATAAAAATGGTCTCTGGGGCTTCCAGGGACTTAGGAGAGCTGGGCTGGGTGTAACTACCCTTGTCCTACCCCTATCCCGTCCTTGGCTGTCTTCAGTACTCTATCGGGAGTACTCGTCGGAGCCACCTCTGAGCGATGATACCGGGGCCCAGTTAAGATGCGGCCATTGCAGAGCGCCGCCTCGCAGCAGTCCTACACCCACTTCTTAACAGCTCTCAGCCAGAGGGGTCGGGCCTGCCCACACCTGGCAATCATCTAAGGCCATGTTATTAACTATCTCCTCCATATACACAACCTGTGGGATACAAAGTGCAACTTATTCTCTATAGCAGAGAAACGTGGGTCCTGTGAAGCACTGGAGCTGGAACCCAGCAGGGGTCAGGTAAGTAGGAGGCCCACTGCAGATCTGGCCTAGCTGGGGTGAACAACCCCTTTAAATGCTCATATGCATGTGGATTAAAAGTACTTTTTCACTTGGCTTAACAGTGAATTTCCTAGTGACTAAAAAGTAGTCAAATTTTATAAAACTATCAACTTAGAATTCCTGTAATCATACTGACCCACAGAATTAGGTTCTCATTTCATTTTTAGCACATAGTAATGCCATAAAAACACGCTCTAAAAACCAACACTGGTGGAATGGCAAGTTTTCAGTATAATAAATTGGTAAATAAGCCAATTAAAGGGCTTCTGTCAGCCCACTAAACCTTTTTTTTGTTTTGTTAATAATAATCCCTACACCGCGAGCTCCCTATACATACGCTAAATAATTATTTTGGTTCTGTAGATTTTGTTAAAAAGCTATTTTTATAATATGTAAATTACCTTGCTACCAGCAAGTAGGGCGGCTACTTGCTGGTAGCAGTCGCATCCTCCTCTCATAATGACGCCCCCTCCGCTGTGTGATTGACAGGGCCAGGGAACGGGATCATTCTCTGCTGGCCCTGTTTGAATTCAAAATATTGCGCCTGCGCCGTACCTGTCTTTAATCGGCGCAGGCGCACTGAGAGGCGGCCGCTCCATCCTCAATGCGCCTGCGCCGGGTGTAGATGTGACGTCATCGGCGCAGGCGCATTGAGGATGGAGCGGTCGAGAGAGCGGCCGCCTCTCAGTGCGCCTGCGCCGATTAAAGCCAGGTACGGCACAGGCGCGATATTCAGCAAGTAGCTGTCAATCACACAGCGGAGGGGGCGTCATTATGAGAGGAGGATGCGGCTGCTACCAGCAAGTAGCTGCCCTACTTGCTGGTAGCAAGGTAATTTACATATTATAAAAATAGCTTTTTAACAAAATCTACAGAACCAAAATAAATATTTAGCTTATGTATAGGGAGCTCGCAGTGTAGGGATTATTATTAACCAAAAAAAACAAAAACTGTTTAGTGGGCTGACAGAAGCCCTTTAAATGTCACCATTAAAATTACAACTTGGCCATAGAAAGACGTGTGTGTTTTTTTTTTTTTTTTTGCAGGATGTGAATGGACAAGTGAAGTTATGGCAATTAAAAGGCAGCGACGAAAAAATATATTTCTCGATCCATCCTCATAATCTAAATCGCTTGAATATTTTTCATTGGTAAGATGTCATTCCCAATTGTATTTTCTGTACTTCTATTTAATTCGTATTCAACATTGTAGTTAGTCCATGGCTGAAACTGCAATAAATTAAATTAGGAGTAAAAAGAAAAAATTGGCATGGTTAATCGCAGTCTATGGCAGACTTCTAATTGTAAGCATTCAGGTGCATGTATCTGGACATGTTTGGGGGGATAGTTTTAAACAGTCCTGTGGAACTTTAACACTGTTAAAGGGGTTTTCCGGGCATGACTTAAAATGCCCTGCTAAGGTGTCTGTTGGTTTGATGGACGAAGAATATCACTACTTGTAGCCCTCTGTTCAATCAAAAATCAGACTTGACTAATGTTCAGTGTTGGATTCATATTCTGATAAGCACATACACATTAAACCAAGGCCTGGTACAGAATTGAATCCTCACTAAAGATGCAGTTGCCACAAATGTTTACCATAGGATTTCATTCCTTTAAATGAGTGCAATATGCATGGGTAAAAATGGCTTGAACATTATCACTGTATACACCAATTAGCTGTTAGTACCTGTGCGTTTATAAAAAAAAAAAAGGGGGGGGGGGACCCTAAGCTGGGTAAAGGTATTTGTATACACATAGGTCTATGCCATTCTTGGCATTAATATACACTCGCCTAAAGAATTATTAGGAACACCTGTTCTATTTCTCATTAATGCGATTATCTAGTCAACACAATCACATGGCAGTTGCTTCAATGCATGTAGGGTTGTGGTCCTGGTCAAGACAATCTCCTGAACTCCAAACTGAATGTCAGAATGGGAAAGAAAGGTGAATTAAGCAATTTTGAGCGTGGCATGGTTGTTGGTGCCAGACGGGCCGCTCTGAGTATTTCACAATCTGCTCAGTTACTTGGATTTTCACGCACAACCATTTCTAGGGTTTACAAAGAATGGTGTGAAAAGGGAAAAACATCCAGTATGCGGCAGTCCTGTGGGCGAAAATGCCTTGTTGATGCTAGAGGTCAGAGGAGAATGGATGAGCCCCCCCAGAGCGTTTAGCTTGGGGGATACATGGGGGCACATACACATAAGGGGTTAATTGTAGCTATAGGGGTATTTGGCGCCTTTTCTCTCCCCCCCCCCCCCCCCCTTTCTTATTTCCTCAGGTGAATTTTACCTCAGGTTAAGCTTACCTGGAAACCGGTTTTGGCAGGTTGGACAAGTTGGCCAGATGTCTCCTGATTGGCTACGGCGGTTGCTGGGGGAGAAATCCATCACTCTGATTTGACAGAGAGAAAAACGGCGGGAAGCTGGCACCTTTATATTGCGGTGTTCTGCTGTATTGAGGTGCCAGTTTAAGAAGATTGTGACCTGCGCTGGACCTGCGGACTGAAGACGGCATGGAGGAGCTACTGCGGCAGCTGATCCTGAAAGCGGAGTCGGCCGGCGGTGAAGAATGGCTCAGGAGCTGTTTGAGCCAAGCGCCGCCTGAAGAGAAGGAGCCGGAAGAGGAGAGCCCAGCAGTGCCGGTGTCAGCAGCGGAGGAGGCGGCAGTCTGTCAGCTGATGGAGGGGGAGGCTTCAGCGCTTCCCTGCAAAAGAGCTAAGAAATCAGGGAGCGCTGTTTCTCCTCCTCCTGAGGCGGGACGCCGTAGCAGCAGAGCGCAGAGCACAGAGCACAGCCGGAAGCAAGAAGACGCGGCACCAGCCTTCCAGGAGGAGTTCGTCCGGAGCTGTGAGCGGTCTGCCTGCTGTGAGAAGAAGAGAGGACGTCGCAGAGGAGCGCAGGCCAGGGGGCGGAGCTACAAGATCATGTGACAGGTCGGCTCACATGAGCATCTATGAGAGGAACAGTGCGGGAAATTCAAATATGAGCAGCATTGTGGGGCAGCTTGTTGAGGAGCTCCCTCTTTCTGAGGTTGAGGTACCTCCAAGCCCCCATGGAAGAAAGAAGACAGCCTCTGGTGTGGTCCAGGAGGAGCAAGCGGATGGTGAGAAATTCAATGTGCAGTCTGTGTCTGAGTCCACGCTGTTGTCTGGGCTGGTTAAGCTGCTAGCAGAGTTTGCTAGCAGGCAGGTGCCCCACACAGCGTCTGACGTTTGGGTCAAGAACACAAAGCAGGTTGCTACTAGTAACGCTGCAGGCAGTTCTAGGCCAGTGCTGGAGAAAGGCTTTGGTGTTAATGAAATGTGTATGAAGGAAGCAATGGTTTGTGAGGTATCGCCTCTGGGTTATCATCTGGCAGCTGGTATTAAAGAGAAAATTTGGAGGTTAGAATTTGTGGAAATCATGTCCCTGTTGCCTTCTGCTAGGGAGCATGTGGTACGTGAGAAGAAGGATGATAGGAATGATGATGAGAGAAAGCGTACGATGCCAAGGTCTTTCAACAATTGGCTGCAGGCATTTTTTATATATGCTGCGGTCCTTGGTGAAAAGCATCCTGAGTTTTGTAGTGGCCTTTTCCAGCATTTGGACATTATTTTGGAAGCGTACAGAAATTTTAGTGGCATGGCATGGTACCAATATGATGAGGTGTTCCGCCAGAAGTTGGCGGTACACCCATCGCTTAAATGGGGAGTTAAGGACATAGGTCTTTGGGTTAATTTAATGTTACCTCAAAAATCTTTTACACCCAAAACATTGAATACGCCTCAGCCTAGTTTGAGGAAAGGGGTATGCTTCGCCTTCAATGAAGCAACTTGTAAGTGGGCGTCTAATTGCCGCTATAAACACGAGTGCTCTTTCTGCGGTGGTACTCATCCTATGCTGAGGTGTTTTAAAAGGGGTTCGCAATCCAGTCAGCAGCAGCCTTCCACAAGGGAGCAAGTTTCTAAAAGCACCGACCCCAGTGAAGCTTTTAGAAATGCTTCCATGGTTAAGGCAGTACCCTAATCAGACGGCAGCGAAGTTATTAATTGAAGGTTTTCAATACGGTTTTTTGGTTCCTGAGTTTACAGGAGAGGGCTGCTGCTGGGTAGACAATATGAAATCCGCCAGTTTATTAAGAGACGTAGTGAGAAGTAAGTTGTTTAAAGAATTAGATTTAGGTAGAATAGCGGGGCCTTTTGTTAACCCTCCTTTTGTAAATTTCCGTATTTCACCCTTAGGAGTTGTTCCCAAAAAGGCTGCAGGGGAGTTTAGACTTATACACCATTTGTCATTTCCTGATGAATTTTCACTTAATGATGAGGTGGATAAGTCTGAATCCTCTGTTTTTTATGCGTCATTTCATGACGCTTTGACTTTGGTAAGACATTTTGGGATGGGGGCCTTGCTGGCTAAGGCGGATGTGAAATCAGCCTTTCGCTTGTTGCCAGTTAGGCCTTCGGGTTTTAATTCGTTAGGATTTCAGTTTGATGGTAGTTACTATTTTGATAAATGCATGCCTATGGGGTTTTCGTTATCTTGTTTTTATTTTGAAGCATTTGCAACATTTATTAATTGGGTTTTACAGTCGTTAGTTCCAGAAGGGGGTTTATTACACTATTTAGATGATTTTTTTGTTTGTTGGTGATTGCAGTTCTAGTTTGTGTTCAGAATTGTTATTTAAATTTTTAAAGGTTTGCGAGGGTTTTGGGATCCCTGTAGCGGAAGAAAAGACGGTATTTCCTTGTACTTGTTTAGAATTCTTGGGCATAGTAATAGATACAGCTAATATGGAATTCCGTTTGTCATCTGAAAAGTTAGTTAAAATTAAATTGTTGTTGGTGTCATTATTGGGGAAGGAAAAATGCACTTTAAAAGAAATGCAGTCTTTGCTAGGGTCATTAAATTTTGCTTGCAGAATTATTCCTATGGGAAGGGTTTTTTCTAAACGTCTTTACTTTGCTACGCGGGGCCTTAAATCTCCTCGCTCTCATATCAGGCTAACTAGGAGTCTGAAAGAGGATATGTCAATGTGGTTAGAATTTCTAGAAAATTTTAATGGAGCAAACTGCTGGCAGGAGGAGTTCGTGGAATCAGATGCCTTGGGTTTATTCACAGATGCAGCGGGTAGCTGTGGTTATGGGGCTTATTGGGATGGCAAGTGGTCGGCGGAGGCCTGGCCATCTGTTTGGATAGGCAATGGAGTGACTCGTAATATCGTCTTATTAGAATTTTTTCCGGTGGTAGTGTCAATTGTTTTATGGGGTAGTCATTTTAAGAATAGAAGGATTTTGGTCAATACGGATAATAAAGGTGTAGTTTTTGCAATCAATACTCTTTCTTCTAAGTGTGTTTTAGTAGTTAAATTGCTACGGCATTTTGTGCTTTGTTGTTTGAAGCTTAATATTTGGGTTAAGGCGAAGTATGTTCAAGGTAAATGTAATAATTTGGCGGACTCTCTGTCTCGTTTTCAGTTTGCCAGATTTCGGGAGCTAGCGCCAGAAGCGGAGTTGGAGGGATTGCCATGCCCTCAACATCTTTGGGACCTGTTATGGGAGTGATTTCAGAATCAATCAGACAGTCAGTGGCTAATAAAACATGGGCCGCGTACGCAGCCGCATGGAGGGACTGGGTTTTATTCTCTAATGCGTTGCCCAATGATGTGGATGACCTTGCTTGTGGTATGTTATTTGTAGCAAGCTTATTTAATAGGAACTTGTCATTTTCGTCAGTCGCTAGAACAATAGCAGGGATTTCATTTTTTCTTAAGATGGCAGGCAAGAAGCCGTTAGCAGCTTATTTTCCAATTAAACAGATGATGAAAGGTTACCGTAAGAAATTCTCGGGTATTGATACTAGGAGGCCAATTTCAGTGGAGTTATTAGGGAGTTTATATGATATTTTGCCGGCAGTTTGTTTTGATGGTTTTGAAGTTTTACTTTTTAGGACAAGCTTTATTTTAGCATTTTTTGCAGCATTAAGGATAAGTGAATTGGTATCTGCTAGCCGCTTAGTATGTTCTGGTTTGAAAATGGAGGAGGTTGTGTTAAATACCGGTTTTGTTGAAATTTTGTTGAGACGGTCAAAGACGGATCAATATGGGAGGGGTAGAATTATAAGGTTGAATGAGTGGGCGGGTTCTTCATTGTGTCCAGTTGGTATAGTTCGTGCTTGGCTTGGAACTCGCCCGTCTGGTCACCCTTCCTTTTTAATTCATAAGGATGGTTCCCCCTTAACTAAATTTCAATTTAGTGCTGTACTTAAAAAATGCATGGCTGCACTTGGGCTGAGTTCTTTAAAAATTACTTCACATTCCTTTAGAATAGGGGCAGCAACTGAGGCGGCCAGATTTGGCTTAGATGAGGCCGTCATCAAAAGGATAGGTCGTTGGGATTCGGATAGAGCTAGATTGTATGTCAGGCCCGAGTTATTATGACCAGACTAAATTATTTTCTATTTTTTCAGGGAGTCAGATAATTGTTTGGATTTTGGGCCATTCGTATATATTCTGGGCCCAGAAGAGAGCAGAAAGGAGAACGTACACTGAGAACTTATTTTTTGATGGCTCATCCTTGCAGGTTTTGTGGCAGGGTATTAGAGGAATGGGATGGAGCAGTGTTTTACGGGAGATTCAAAAGCTACGCAATAATCTCCCTCATCCTAATATTTTAATCATTCATGCGGGTGGGAATGATTTGGGCAAAACGAAGACGTGTACGTTATTATGGGAAATGAAGAGGGATTTGTCACTGTTGAAATACATATTGCCAGACACTGTTTTTTGTTTTTTTCTGAAATAGTGCCTCGCTTAGTCTGGTCTTTTAAAGAACAGTCATTCTGCGAGAAGATTCGTAAAAGAGTCAATAGAGCCATGTGCAAATTCATGCCCCTGCTGGGTGGTTTCTCTTACAGGCATATTGATCTGGAAGGATGGGAGATAGGTCTGTTTAGGTCAGACAATGTGCACCTATCCGAAATTGGGATTGATATCTTTAATTTAGGTTTGCAGGGCGCTATTGAGAAAGGGCTGCAATGCTTGTGGGGGGCCTCGCCTTGTTGAGGCGTGGCATGTGGGATTTATCGCTCAGCTACAGCTGAGTGGATTGTGGTTTTAATGATTATTGGACGGAATTTTAATGGTTAAATTATTTATTTATTTATGCTAATTTATTGAGTAATAATTTATGGTAATTTTTGGTAACCCATAATAAAGCATTGCGGCCTTTTCATCCAACTTTTGTGTTTGTGTGTTTTATTTATGTTAGGTATTGTTAGTTTATATTGGGGACTATTGTGTGTAGTGTGCCTCCATGGATGAGCCCCCCCAGAGCGTTTAGCTTGGGGGATACATGGGGGCACATACACATAAGGGGTTAATTGTAGCTATAGGGGTATTTGGCGCCTTTTCTCTCCCCCCCCCCCCCCCCCTTTCTTATTTCCTCAGGTGAATTTTACCTCAGGTTAAGCTTACCTGGAAACCGGTTTTGGCAGGTTGGACAAGTTGGCCAGATGTCTCCTGATTGGCTACGGCGGTTGCTGGGGGAGAAATCCATCACTCTGATTTGACAGAGAGAAAAACGGCGGGAAGCTGGCACCTTTATATTGCGGTGTTCTGCTGTATTGAGGTGCCAGTTTAAGAAGATTGTGACCTGCGCCCGCCCTCCCTCCCTTTAAATTATTGTTCCCTGTTTATGTCGCGTGCTTTATTAGTGGGATTTATCGCTCAGCTACAGCTGAGTGGATTGTGGTTTTAATGATTATTGGACGGAATTTTAATGGTTAAATTATTTATTTATTTATTTATGCTAATTTATTGAGTAATAATTTATGGTAATTTTTGGTAACCCATAATAAAGCATTGCGGCCTTTTCATCCAACTTTTGTGTTTGTGTGTTTTATTTATGTTAGGTATTGTTAGTTTATATTGGGGACTATTGTGTGTAGTGTGCCTCCATGGGCCGACTGATTCAAGCTGATAGAAGAGCAACGTTGACTGAAATAACCACTCGTTACAACCGAGGTATGCAGCAAAGCATTTGTGAAGCCACAACACGCACAACCTTGAGGCGGATGGGCTACAACAGCAGAAGACCCCACTGGGTACCACTCATCTCCACTACAAATAGGAAAAAGAGGCTACAATTTGCACAAGCTCACCAAAATTGGACTGTGGAAGACTTGAAAAATGTTGCCTGGTCTGATGAGTCTCGATTTCTGTTGTGACATTCAAATCGTAGAGTCCGAATTTGGCGTAAACAGAATGAGAACATGTATCCATCATGCCTTGTTACCACTGTGCAGGCTGGTGGTGGTGTAATGGTGTGGGGGATGTTTACTGGGCACACCTTAGGCCCCTTAGTGCCAATTGGCCATCGTTTAAATGCCACGGGCTACCTGAGCATTGTTTCTGACCATGTCCATCCCTTCATGACCACCATGTACCTATCCTCTGGCTACTTCCAGCAGGATAATGCACCATGTCACAAAGCTTGAATCATTTCAAATTGGTTTCTTGAACATGACAACGAGTTCACCGTACTAAAATGGCCCCCACAGTCACCAGATCTCAACCCAATAAAGCATCTTTGGGATGTGGTGGAACGGGAGCTTCGTTCCCTGGATGTGCATCCCTCAAATCTCCATCAACTGCAAGATGCTATCCTATCAATATGGGCCAACATTTCTAAAGAATGCTATCAGCACCTTGTTGAATCAATGCCACATAGAATTAAGGCAGTTCTGAAGGCAAAAGGGGTCCAACACCGTATTAGTATGGTGTTCCTAATAATTCTTTAGGTGAGTGTATATCTTGACCCAGGTATAAAGTGTGTATTAAAACTTCACTTTTAATTCGACATAACAATAAAACTGCTGTGAACCATAACAAACAATTAAAACACTGTTTCCACCCCAAATGGTTGACGACTTAGTTGCTGCCAGGGTGAGGGAGATGTGCACTATCTCCTATTCACCACAACTATATCTGCATTGCTTGAACATGGTGGGGGGAATGTGTGGATAGACTAATGTAAGCAAACTACCTGTAGTTGCCTGCAAAAACTGATTAAATGGAATGGGTAACTGTGCTCCTATACACAACCGTTCATAGCAGCGTGTGTAAATGTGTCTTGACAGCTACTGACAGTGTCAGACAAGTGTGCTGTGCTAAGCGCTCCACCTAGCTCAAAAAACCTTGCTATATTGAATGAAATGTCCTACACAAGGACTTCGAAGCTAATCAGCAACATTGGAGTGGACAACAAGTGTTTAAAACCATCAACTGCCCAACCGGATCGCTGAGGCTTTCAAAACCTTTTTTAAATCACTCTATAACATTGAAGTGCAATTAGCAGATATGCCGGTGACTGTGCTCGAAAACCAGATTAATTAATATGTACAAGACAGAGCTCTCCCGACTATTTCCCAAATGGCTACTAAATTAGACGGAGTTCTCGGACACTAAAATTGGGGAAGCCCTAAGTTAAAAGGAGGGAAAAGCCCTGGGCCGGATGGCTTCACTGCACCCTTTTTTGAGGAAAGTGTTTAACAGTATGGCCCCTTTCACACGGGCATTGCGGATTGGGGCCGGATGCGTTCAGTGAAACTCACATTATTTTGCAAACAAGTTCAATCAGTTTTGTCTGCGATTGCGTGCATTTTGATGTGTTTTTCATGCGCGTGATAAAAAAACAAAAGGTTTACAAACAACATTTCTTAGCAACCATCAGTGAAAAACGCATCGCACCCGCACTTGCTTGCGCATGCAATGCTTTTTTCACGCAGCCCCATTCACTTCTAGCCAGGGCTGCGTGAAAAACGCTGAATATAGAACATGCTGCGATTTTCACGCAATGCAGAACTGATGCGTGAAAAACAACGCTTATGTACACAGCCCCATTGAAATAAATGGGTCAGGATTCAGTGCGGGTGCAATGCGTTCACGTCACGCATTGCACCCGCGCAGAAAACTCGCTTGTGTGAAAGGGACCTATCTCTCCCACATGCCCCTTCCCTAAACAGGCTTTAGAAGCCCATATTGTATTGATTCCAAAACCCAACAAGGATGCATCGGCTTGCAGTAACTATCGCCCTATTTCATTAATTAATTGTGACATTAAACTATACTCCAAATTAATAGCTACACGCCTAAACACAGTTATCCCGGAGATTATCCATAGAGACCGGGTGGGTTTTATACCAGGGAGGCTAGAGATAACACCATTAGGACTATCAATCTGATAGCAACAGCGAGACTCCGAAAGATCCCCCTATGTCTTTTATCGGTTGACGCAGAAAAAGCTTTCGAGGTTTTATAATCGCTTCCCTGCAACAAGTTGGTTTGGGCCCCATCCTAGTTAATTGGATCTGCGCTCTCTACTCACATCCCTTTGCCAGGGTCAGGACTAACGGCATTCTTGCTCCGGCCTTTGAGATTCCGAAACGGCACCCGACAGCGTTGCCCTCTATCGCCATTGCTTTATGTCCTGGTTAAGGAGCATCTGGCCAATGCTCTGAGAAATAACCAGGATATTTTAGGGATAGATACGAAAGGACACCAACACAAATTAGCGTTATACACAGATTATTTACTTTTGTACACTTCAAATCGCCATGTTTCTCTCCCATCCATATTAAAAGAATTTCAACTATTTGGGCGCCTTAGTAACTTTAAGATTAAGCTCAATAAAAGTGAAATGCTGAACATCTCGTTCCTAGAACGCGAGGCCTTATTTATACAGTTTAACTTCTCTTTCAAATGGCAGACCACGAGCATTACATACCTGGGTCTACACATCCCGGCACAACTTAATCTCCTTTACCCACTTAACTATCTGACTCTTCAAAGTAGAATGGTAGCAGATCTGGGGAGGTATTCTCTTAAAACTCTATAGTGGTTTGGTAGAGTAAACGTGATTAAAATGGATATACTCCCAAGATTCCTTGATCTTTTCCAAACCGTTCCCATTTGCGTTCCTGGTAAATTTTTCATCACCCTGACCAAAGCTATGACACGCTTCATGTGGGGTTCTAGCAAGTCTAGATTGAGCAATCAGACAAAGACTAAAACCAAACACAGAGGAGGCATGGGCATGCTGGACCTCAAACTTTATCATGCATCGGCATTGTTCATGCAGATTCTGAATTGGGCTGAAGGGCCAGGTGCGAAGCTCTGGGTTCAATTAGAATTTGAGCTCTCTCCAATGGATCTAAAAACGGCGTCCAGGATAAAGGTTGTAGATAGACCTCTGATGGCGGCTTTTGACTCCCTCTTTCTCAAACCTGACACACATGACAAACTGCTTTCACAGCTCTACACAATTTTATTAAAAACAATGAAATGATGATTTACCGCCCTATTTCCAAAAATGGGAAAGGGATCTCCGAGTGTCCTTCTTGCCCGAAGAGGTTGGCAAAATGTGTACGTTCTCTCAAGGATTGTCCATATCGACTTCAGCCCAGGAAAAAAAAAACCTTCAAGATTCTTTCTAGATGGTATTACTGTCCATCGACCCTTCATAAAATGTTTCCTTCTGCTTCCAATTTATGTTGGAGGGGCAAGGCAGATGACTACAAATTTGGTGGGCATGCCCAATGATCAAAAACTTTTGGGACAAGGTGCTACGGGTCTATAAGAAGTTCTCTGGGAAGGAAGTTGAACACTGCCAAAATTACCCTTCTCTTGCTGGTGCCTGGTTCTTTGGCGCAAGTGAAGAAAAACACGCTTAGATTCTTCCTCACAGCAGCTCGCATGACAAGTCTGAGACATTGCAAATCTGTCAGAATACCCACTCTGTGTGAATGGGCTAAGAAACTTAGGCATTTATTCAGAATGGAAGAATTGATCGCTCTTTTGCATGAACAGGGCGAGAGATTCGAACGCAGGTGGCATCGTCTCTCCGATTTTCTTGGCTCCTCTGTGGCAATTGACGTTGGGGTGGATGCTGTCACTTAGCTCACATAACCTTCTCTAATTCTAGATGAAGATTACTGCTTTAACATTTGAGATTACTCAATTGAGACTTTGACCGTTCTTACAGACTACCCCCCTTATTATCTTCCCCACCCCCCCTTTTTTGTCAGTCTATGTGTTAATGTTCAAACACTACGACAGACCAGGTTGATTTAAAAAGTGATTTTATTACTGCTCGAAGTTCACAGCAATTCCCCTAGTGGTTTCAACTGCAGAAGCCTAAATTGTGGGGATCCTGCGTGCTCCTATAGTCTTATTTATACATTTTCAAGAGGCTGTCATGCTATTTTTGTCATTTTATGAAAATAATAAAAATCTGAGTAGACATAAATCAACTGCACCCCCCCCCCCCCCCCCAAACATGTTTCACCAGATCACTGGCTTCTTCAGGGGTTTGGGGAGAATTGTCTTGTCAGAATTCTGCCCAAACCCTTGACGAAGCCAGTGATCTGGTGGGCAGTTGATTGTTTAAAGGGAACCTGTCACCGGGATTTTGTGTATAGAGCTGAGGACATGGGTTGCTAGATGGCCGCTAGCACATCCGCAATACCCAGTCCCCATAGCTCTGTGTGCTTTTATTGTGTAAAAAAAACGATTTGATACATATGCAAATTAACCTGAGATGAGTCCTGTAGGTGAGATGAGTCAGGGACAGGACTCATCTCAGGTTAATTTGCATATGTATCAAATCAATTTTTTTACACAATAAAAG
The DNA here is from genome assembly GCF_014858855.1 of Bufo gargarizans. Taxonomy (NCBI): domain Eukaryota; kingdom Metazoa; phylum Chordata; class Amphibia; order Anura; family Bufonidae; genus Bufo; species Bufo gargarizans. Next base: position 389,888,299 of record NC_058083.1, on the reverse strand, counting down.
CACACAGAGCTATGGGGACTGGGTATTGTGGATGTGCTAGCGGCCATCTAGCAGCCCATGTCCTCAGCTCTATACCCTAAATCCCGGTGACAGGTTCCCTTTAAAAACAATCGTTGTCCACTCCAATCTTGCTTATTAGCGTAGAAGTCCTTGTGTAGGACATTTCATTCAATATAGCAAGGTTTTTTGAGCTAGGTGGAGCGCTTAGTGGCGTGTGTAAATGCGTCTTGACAGCTACTGATGTAGTGTCAGACAAGTGTGCTGTGAATGGTTGTGTATAGGAGCACAGTTACCTATTCCATTTAATCAGTTTTTGCAGGCAACTACAGGTAGTTTGCTTACATTAGTCTATCCACATTCCCCCCACCATGTTCAAGCTCTGCAGATATAGTTGTGGTGAATAGGAGATAGTTGCTGCCAGGGTGAGGGAGATGTGCACTAAGGGCTCTTTCACACCTGCGTTATTGTCTTCCGGCATAGAGTTCCGTCGTCGGGGCTCTATGCCGGAAGAATCCTGATCAGTTTTATCCTAATGCATTCTGAATAGAGTGAAATCCGTTCAGGATGCATCAGGATGTCTTCAGTTCCGGAACGGAACGTTTTTTGGCCGGAGAAAATACCGCAGCATGCTGCGTTTTTTGCTCCGGCCCAAAAAACGGAAGACTTGCCGCAAGGCCGGATCCGGAATGAATGCCCATTGAAAGGCATTGATCTGGATCCGGCCTTAAGCTAAACATCGTTTCGGCGCATTGCTGGATACGACGTTTAGCTTTTTTAGAGTGGTTACCATGGCTGCCGGGACGCTAAAGTCCTGGCAGCCATGGTAAAGTGTAGCGGGGAGCGGGGGAGCAGCATACTTACCATCCGTGCGGCTCCCGGGGCGCTCCAGAGTGACGTCAGGGCGCCCCAGGCGCATGAATGATGTGATCGCATGGCACGTTATCCATGCGCATGGGGCGCTCTGACGTCATTCTGGAGCGCCCCGGGAGCCACACGGACTAAGTATGCCGCTCCCCCGCTCCTACTATGGCAACCAGGACTTTAATAGCGTCCTGGCTGCCATAGTAACACTGAAAGCATTTTGAAGACGGATCCGTCTTCAAATGCTTTCAGTACACTTGTGTTTTTCCGGATCCGGCGTGTAATTCCGGCAAGTGGAGTACACGCCGGATCCAGACAACGCAAGTGTGAAAGAGGCCTAAGTTGTCAACCCTTTGGGGTGGAAACAGTGTTTAGTTTGTTATGGTTCACAGCAGTTTTATTATTACCATATGTCGAATTAAAAATGAAGTTTTAATACACACTTTATACCTGGGTCAAGATAGGTCTAGGCCATTCTTGGCATTAATATATGTGTGTAGTACCTGTGCGCAGACTTGATGTGGATGGAGATATGGAATGAATGTTAGAGATTTCAGCCATATAGAAACTTAGCCTTAGGGCTCAAGCACACGACAGTGTGCCGGCTGGGCCCATATTGCGGGTCTGCAAAATACGCGCCCTGGCCGTTCTTGCACCGCATCACAGATGTGGACCCACTTGAATGGGTCCACAATCTGGAAGGTCTGTGAGGCACGGAAGCACTACAGGGTGCTTCCGTGGAGTTTCTGTCTGTGCCTCCGCACCTCTAAATGCACAACTTTTTTTGCGGTGTGGATTGTGGACCACATTCAAGTGAATGGGTCCACCCTCTGCATACCCTGGCCCCACGGTCGGCACACAGTCGTGTGCATGAGCCCTAAGGCCTTGTGCACAGGACTGCATTTTTTTTTCATCTGATTGCTATCGGCACTTTTGCAGATCGCACACCCATTTATTTCTATGGGACCATGCACACGTGGATTTTTTTGCAGAACCCACTGATTATAGAACAGTAATTTCTATTGAAGAGTGTGCTTAAAACAGGGGGTCAGCAAGTTGGCTGGCACTCCAGCCGTTGTGAAACTGCTTCTCCCAAAATGCATACTTGTTCTGCTCTTCTCCAAACTCCCATAGAAATGAATGGAGTATGCTGGGAATTGTAGTTTCACAACAGCTGGAGTGTCGAAGGTTGCTGGCCCCAGGCTTAGGGTCCATTCACACGTCCGTAGCGTGTTTTGCGGATCCGAAAAACACGGACACTGGCATTGTGCGTTCCATATTTTGCGGACCACACACCGCTGGCACTAATAGAATATGACTATTCTTGTCTGCAATTGCGGACAAGAATAGGACATGTTCTTATTTTTTCGGGAACGGAATTGCGGACCCAGAAGTGCGGGTCCGCAATTCCGTATCCTGGCAGCACATCGTGTGGCCCCATAGAAATAAAAAGGTCTGCAATTCCGTTCCGCAAAATGCGGAACGAAATTGCGGAAGTGTAAATTTGGCCTTAAAATGTGGAAGGCATCATATAATAAAAATGGTAGTACTTCCAAGACTTTTAGACCCGTTTATGACCCAGTCCCAGTCCCCTCGGCAGATTTAAAGTTCCTACAGAGGGATGTCTTGAAGTTCACATGGACTAATAAAAGACCACAAGTCTACTATGTGTAAGCACAAGACCCAGAGGGGATTATCAGTCCCAGACTTCTTGAAATATTACAGAGCAGCAAGATTGGCCCAACTATTAACACGTTTAGATAGGAAAAAACAACCACTATGGGTCTCACTAGAGATGTCTAACATGGCACCCTATACCTGGACAGCTTTGATATGGATAGTTCCCTCATTACCATCGACCATCCGCACCACATCCCTTCTTTTTTTAAACTCGTTTTATTGAAGTTTAACAAGAAAGGCATGTTACATTATGACAAGCAGAGAAGTAGCAGATCCAGGTTCAATCCCGCGCAGGGGATATAGTACAAGCACAGCAGTACAAGACAGTATTGCGTTAGATCCGGTACAACAAGGAGGTGTACAAGTCAGGTGACGTTTATAGACCATGAGCTAGAAGAGGCAAGCGCCTCAATAGATATAAACATTATACTACACACCAGCAACTGAATACATACAAGCGTTGTGCACAGTCAAAGGGGACGCACACCATTCACCCCACACTTTGTCAAACTTTTGTGGGCACTTCCTGTGAATATAGACAACCTTTTCCATGCTTACAGCCTGATTGACCAGCGCTTTCCATTGACCCAGTGTAGGTGCTCTGTCATCCATCCATCTCAGGGCAACGGCTTTTCTGGCAAAGAATAGGGTTTCGCTCAGAAGAATCCTATGATGATGACCCCAAACCTCCTCATCTAGGATGCCGAGTAAGCAACTCTTAGGGCACAGCGGAACTGCATTTGGAACTATTGCAGATAGCACCCCCACCACAGCTTCCCAGAAGCCCCTTAAGTACGAGCAGTCCCACATGAGATGCCAGAAGTCTGCCCCGTCCTGATGACACCTGTGACACCTATTATGTGACAATCTGCCCATTTTATGCAATCGGACAGGTGTAAGATAGCTTCTATGCAAAATAAACAGTTGAATCAACCTGTTAGTGACTGACGGGGAGACCCGTGTTGGAGACAGCAGTGCTTCATTCCAATCATCCGCTGATAGGGAGGGGATGGAGTTTTTCCATTTCCCTTCAACAGCAAGGGGGTTCATCAGTGTCCGATTGTTAAGCAGGTGCGTATAGAGAGCAGAGATGATACCTCTCGGTCCCTGCGACCTAAGGACACCTATCAGGGGATAATTAGAAATTTTGCGACCTCCCGACCCAAACTGTGCCGCCAGCGCATGCCTTAATTGTAAATATCTAAAAAGGAAGGAGCGAGGCAATTCAAACTTTTCTTGCAGTTGAGAGGAGGAGCACAGGCTGCCGTTAGTGTATAAATCGCTCAACTTGTTGACACCCTGTACCTTCCACCATCTGGCTCCCTCCAAGTCTTTCAAATGAGCAAACATGGGATTGTCTCACAGGGGGATGTCATCCGGAATGTCTCTGAACGACCTCAACTTCGCAGCTGTCCACACCTGATGGGCCATTCTATGGATGGGGAGCAAGCGCATGGATATGAAACGTGGCCCTTCCAAAACCGGCCACAGAGAGGAAAGGCCCAAGTGCTCCCTGAGATAGTGTTCTGCATTGGGCAAGTCCAGCTGCTGAACCCAAGGAGTTAGGAATTTCAGCTGCCCGGCCAGGTAATAAAGGAAGAAATCAGGTAGAGCAGCGCCACCTTCTAGCTTGGGCCTCTGAAGAACCTGAAGAGACAGCTTCCGTCTGGACTCCCCCCACACAAATTTAGCCACTGACGAATGGATGCGAGCAAAAAAGCCCTGCGGTACCGGGGTGCACGCATGCGCCAGCAGATACAACCCTTTGGGCAAAAGTATCATCTTAACTAGATTCAATCTACCCATAATGGAGAGCGGTAAGGTCTGCCATGTCCTAAATTTATCCATAAACAGGGTCTCCAGAGGAGCAATATTCAGGGAGTACGCCAACTGGGGATCCTTGGTGGTAACAATTCCTAAATATTTGAAGGAATCCACAACTGGCAGATTACAATACTGAGGGGGCCACGTGTGCGACCACAAGGGCATGAGTGCCGATTTCGTCCAATTTATGTGCAAGCCCGAGAACCTTCCAAATTCGCCAATTATATCAATCGCTCTAGGGAGTGTCGTCTCGGGCTCGTCCATAAAAAGGAGGAGATCATCCGCATAAAGTCCAACCTTGTCCGTTCTGTCGCCCATAGAGATCCCTTTAAAGACCTGATCCTGCCGAGTTCTCAAAGCAAGGTGCTCAAGGGCTATGGCAAACAAAAGTGGTGACAGGGGGCAGCCCTGTCTGGTTCCCCTGTGGAGGCTAAAGGATTCAGACATCGACCCATTTACAAGTATATTAGCTTTGGGGAGGTGATACAGAATTTCTACCCATTCGATAAACCTAGGGCCAAAACCAAAGCAGCGTAGCACCTCTAAAAGGAACACCCACTCCACAGAGTCAAAGGCCTTGGCAGTGTCTAGAGATGCCATGGCCCAGTGCTTATCCCTCGCCACTCCTACCTGCGCCCTTCTGATATTATCAGACGTTGATCGTCCCGGTATGAACCCCAACTGGTCTCTGTGTATAACTGTGGCTATCACCTTGTTCAGTCTGGAGGCGATCAGTCTTGTAAGAATTTTATAATCCAAATTTAGGAGTGATATCGGCCTGTACGACCCACACACCAAGGGGTCCTTGTCCGGCTTCAGAATCACCACTATGGTGGCATCATACATCGAATCCGGTAGTCTACGCTTCTGCTGAGCCGCCTGATAAAGTTTAAGGAGCTCAATATATTTCCTGTAAACCTCCACTGGGATCCCGTCAGGGCCAGGTGCTTTCCCAGTAGGTAGCTCCGACATGGCTATCTGAATTTCCTCCAGCGATATGTCAGCCTCCAATAAAGTCCTATCCTCCTCACTAAGTTGCGGCTGCGCGACCTGATCCAGATAGGCCCTCAATTCTCGAGCGGAGTATTGAGCCGCTGAACTATAAAGATCCTGGTAGAAGCCCTTAAATCTGTTTAGAATATCCCCCACTGATTCCACCACCACCCCAGCTGCGTCCTTTATCCTAATAATCGGGGGAGACATGCTGTTATTACGTACAACATGAGCCAGTAGTTTGCCAGCTTGGCTACCCAGTTCAAAGTTCTGTTGCTTCAAGAAGAATAGCTTGCGCTCGCTCTTTTCCCTGAGATGCGTCATATACAGCCTGCCTTTCAACATCCAGTCCTGCCTATTCGCATCCGTGGGATCAGACCTGAAGGAGTTCTCAGCCGCCTTACAATTAGAGTGTAGCTCTAATTCCTTACGCGCAGAGTCCTTTTTAATATAAGAAATAGATGACTTAAGGCACCCTCTCAGATAGGCCTTCAGTGTCTCCCAGAGCAACAGTCCATCCGTCATCTCGTCCTGCATTGCAAGGAACACCTGGAGCTGATCAGGGACTCTATCATTAGAAGACAACAAAGAGAACCAAAAGGGGTGAACACGCATCTTTACACTCTGCCTAATGCCGTTGTATAGAGTAAATTGAGCTAAAACCGGGGCATGGTCCGAGGGTCCCTGTGCACCATATTCAATACTACCAAGATCCGTGTATACAGCAGCGCTTCCAAAAATATAGTCTATTCTGGATAGTGCGCCCCTGGCGGGGGTGAAGCAAGAGTACTCCCTCTGAAGGGGATTGCGCAGTCTCCACATATCTAGCCACCCAAGCTCGGATGCAATTCTAGCGATAGTGGTTTCTCCCTGAGTGTAGCTACCCACTCTGTCCCCAGAACGGAACCTGTCCCGATCTTCATGCATTACTAGGTTAAAATCGCCCATGCAGATAAATTTGGCATTGGGATATTGTGCCACAAAGCCCATCACCACCTGGAATATGGTTGTAGTAGCTGGGGGGGGGGGTTTGTAGATGTTAATTACAATGTATGGGGCGCAGTTAATGAAGGCATACACCAGGATGTATTGGCCTTCAGGATCCGCAACCGAGCGCTGAACCTCCCACCTGATGTTCCTGTGGACCAGCAAAGCGACCCCTCTAGAATGTGTAGACCCATACGCATTCATTGACCATTGAACCCAAGGTTTTTTAATCCTGTTGCCTGTCTCTGGGGTTAAATGAGTTTCTTGCAAGCCCAGAATATGAGGGCTGAACTGCCTGATATGGGAGAATACAGAAATTCTCTTCTTCGGATTACCCAGCCCCCTCACATTCCACGACATAACTTTGAGATCAGCCATGAAGATATAGTGATCTAGTCTCCATGCAATACATCCATCTTCCTGCACGTGAACCGTGGCTGCCCACCTCTGACCATCTCATGCACACCCCACGTGGTGCCACCTCATGCCTCACATACCATGCCTTTAACAGTATAAACCATTTACAACTTAATAACAAGATAACGACTGAATAAGTGACTCTGTAGTCGGTGACATCTCTGTCATCCCGTTTCATGGCTGATGTATCGGGGACCTGCATAGTGCATTAAGATGAAAAACCTATGCAGGTATCCGCTCAACCCCATATCAATGAGACATCTCTGGTTATAACAAATAGCACAAATCAAGACTAGAAGGGGGGAAGGGGACACAGGGAGGAGGGGGGAAACAGACATCAGGAGCATAACCAAGGGGATAGGGCGGACAACCACAGTCCCAGTAGCGTATGCATAAGAATGCCCTGCAGGCAACGTGTCCGCAGCTGAACTCAACATGGGGCAATTCCATAAACCAAGTTATGGCACCAGAGTCTTAGATGCCCATAGAAACACAACGTTACCGCTCAGAAGGGCTGTAGTTGTCCCAAAATATAGAGTCCTCAGCGCGGATCTGGACGGCTTGGCCTCTTGGAGATCCATTCTTCCGCCTCCTTAGGGTCCACAAAAAAGACCATTTTCTCGCCATCTACCACTCTGAGGCGCGCCGGGTAGGCCATGGAGTACTGCAGATTCATATCACGGAGGCGCCGCTTGATAGAGATGAAGGTGGCCCTCTTCTTTTGCAGCTCCGCTGAGAAATCAGGAAATAGTGATATATTCGCGCCTTCATGTTTAATATCCCGCTTGTTTCTTGCTTGCCCTAAGATCAGATCTCTGTCCTTCCAATTAAGCAGCCGCGCCAGCAGGGGCCTAGGGGGAGCCCCGGGTGGGGTGGGGGGGGAGGTCTGGCGGGAACCCGGTGAGCTCGCTCAACTGCGTAGGCGCCGGAGAATGGCGCACCAGGGAACTGTGCCTTGAACCAGAGCTCCAGGAAAGTAGCCGGGTCTGAGCCTTCCGCTCTCTCAGGTAGCCCCAGGATCCTGACGTTATTGCGCCTGGCCCTGTTTTCGAGGTCATCGCATTTTTGCTGCCATGGGCCAACAGACCTCTCCACAGCCTGCAGTCTGCCTGCTAGCGGCCTGGTAAAGTCCTCCAGAGCAGAGACCCTGTCCTCCGTGTGGCGCACCCGTTCTCTGAGCTGCTGCACGTCCTGTCTGAGAAGGCCCAGATCCACCTTTACCTCCTCAATCTTACAGGTAAGGGACGTCTGGCAGGTAGAAATCGCGGTGAGGAGCTGATGAGAAACAGTCTTAAGCGTCACCTCCGGCTCCTCCACTCCCTCCGCTTCCGTCTGCAGCGCTGCCTGACCTCTCGTCACCGCCGCCCGCGGCGTAGCAGGACCAGCGGCGCCATTTTGGGCCTCTTGCCGGACATATTCTTTCAGCTTTTCAGCCGCAGATTGTGCCTTGCTGGGACCCATGTCAGTCCTCCCAGGTCTTTTCTTCCTCCTCTGCACCTGCCACTCGTCCTTCTGTGCAGCCAGAATGTCAGGATGCTGAAGGATTTAGATCGGGGTACGGAGCAGAGCTCAAGTGCGTGCGCTCATGTCGGCAGTTAGCCACGCCCCACCACATCCCTTCTATCACATTACTCATTGATACTCTGGAGGTCAGTGCGTTTTAAATATAAGTTACAGTCCACACCATCTCCACTGACCCCGATTTTTTAGTAATCCACTGTTTTGCCCAGGTTTACATTACCCGCCCCTTCCAATGGTGGATTAGCAAGAACCTATGCTTTCTACATAAATTCCTGCGAGGGGGAACACTGGAATCCAAGAGCGACTTTATAGGGAAACACTCCCCTCCTGCGGGAGAACATTTCAATGTTAATAGGCTTTTCTCCTTTCTAAGTTCATTGGTTGGACCAACCCAAAAACTGGATTTTGCCCCTTTTGATAGAACGATCGCTTACTCCATATATAAGCAGGGACTATTATCCAGAATATATGGATTTCTTGATGTTCATCCAGAAGGGGTAAAGCTTCCTTATATGTTAGCATGGGAAAATGACTTTGGTACAGAATCTATCTCCACATAGTTCCAGCGCTCCCAAACGCTTACGAAGGGCTCCTGGCAGGTCACGCTGGCTGAGACCTCCATAAAAATTCTGCATAGGACATACATGGTACCGTCCAAGCTACACCATATGTACCCAGAGGTCTCTCCGAAATGCTTCAGAGGGTGTGATGCGAATGGTACGATGCTACACATTTGGTGGAGCTGCACAGTGGTGAAGCGCTTTTGGGATCAGATTTGTTCCCTTATTGCCACTACCCTAGGCTGTAATTATTCTGCTACAATCCCACACTGCTTATTAGGTGACAGGCCTTCAGGGCTATCCAAACCCAAATTCACAATACATTTTGCTAGCTGCGAGAATTCACGTTGCCTTCAAATGGCGCACACCTTCACTTAGCCTTCAAGTGGTCATAGATAGGGTTAACAAGTTGCTTCTTTGTGAGCGACTGACAGCAATCAGGTCTGACACGATAGCTAATTTTGAGAAGGTCTGGGAACCTTGGCTGTCATCCACATTTTCTGTGGACCTTAGATACACCTTCACACTATAATATGATAATTGTATACTGTACAATCACTCTGTATACTTGTCTGTCTTTGATGATAGATTGATCCGAGTTGTATTTATTGTTCTGTTTTTTCTGACAAAACCTACTGCTCTTGCCTATTATTGCAGTTTTGATGCATACTGTAATAACCTACTAAAGTATCTTTGAATCATATAATTTCAAATAAATGATTTTTGAAACTAAAATGTGGAAGGCATCAGTATTTTGCGGACAAAAATACAGACACAACCATGTGCATAAAGGGAAGATTTCACGACCCCTTTCTTTTTGGTTTACAAATTCTGATGTAAAATTGTGCTGTGTGAATGAGGGCTACCAGAGTCCTCCACAGGTTCTATCAGCATCTCAACCACCCTCCTGGGAGATCCACTGGAGATCCAAGTCACCAAGGATATTTCATACTTCTTGAAAACACCACTTATTTTCATTAATGGAATCCAGAATCTATGCAATACTTCTTTATTTCATTACAGTTCTTTGAGCTTCTCAGAAAATAACATTGCAGTAAAACACAAACTATTATCCACAATTACACATAAAATACATTGCCGTTACTATCAGATGTTTAACAGTCAGTTTTTTTGCATTGTTGGCATTTCATTTAATTGTGAATTGGTTTACAGCAAAGACAAATAAAGCTTATGAAACTGACTACAGGATGCTGCTGAGGGCATTACTTGAGAATGGTCCTTCTAGGGAATGTATGTTAATATCCAGCCTGTCTAAAACAGACTGTAAACTTAGACAGGCAGTGGAAAACGGTGTACAAAATGGCGCATCTTAAGCCACACCCCCATTGCAGCAAAAGCACAATGGAATCTTCTTTTCGGCTTATGTGCTTCATAAGTAAGCCTATGTTGAGATCTGCCAAATTGCTCTAAAAATGCAACACAGTTTGGCACAAAATACACCACACTTCAGGCTCGGCCACTGTATGTAGGCAGTTGGACGTAGCCTAATAAATCAGTGCTGTAATCCCTGGCACTGAATGACTATAGAACTTAAGGTGACCATACACATTAGAAAGTAGGTTGACCAATCATCTGGTGAACCAGCTTTCACAGACATGACCATACACATTTTAGATCATACTGCCCATACAAGTTCATTAAAACAGAGTGATGGATGAAAGATCGGGGAGCATTCTTTCAATAAAAGATCTTCATTGAATGAAAGATCCTGTGTCTGATTACCGGATGAAAATTTGAAACACAACTGACTTCTATTCAAAGAATAATGGTCTATCATCGGTCGGCTAAAACGATTGTTGGTAAAATCCAACAATCAACAAACGTGTTAGCTGAAATGATCAATTTTGATCAACTTTAGATGGTGTATGGCCTCTTTTACGCCCTTTTTGCCCACTATATGGATTCAGCTCAACTTTACCCAACTCAGTTTTTTTTTTGTTTGTTTGTCCACTGGGCCAAAGCTGAAAATAGTACCTGGTACTTAATCTGCGGAGTTTGCCAGCAAGCCAAGCCAGTAACGGTACTGTGGTACCAAAACGGAGTCAGTAGTAGGAAAAGTAGTGATTACAAAAAGGTGAGCAGATCCAAAGTGGAGTCCAATTAGCTTGATTTGCATCATCTGAACAAGTAAAAGGATGACACTATTGATTCTACTATTAAGGCCTCTTGCACACGACCGTATGCCCTCCGAGACATACGGTCTCGTGAGCGAGCCATATGTCCCGGAGTGGCATTGATCGTGCGCGCGTACACAGCATCATAGATTACCATGATGCTGTGCACGTCGGGCCACCTGTGGGGCTATTGTCCCGCACTTATATGATCTTATGAGTGCAGGACGAAAGCCCCAGGGGTGGCCTGACGTGCACAGCACCATTGTAATCTATGATGCTGTGTACTCCCACGCGCACGATCAATGCTGCTCTGGGACATATGGCCCGCTCACAGACCATATGCCTCGGAGGGCATAGGGTCGTGTGCAAGAGGCCTAAAATGTAGCCTTTAAGGGGAAATACATTCCTTGCCCAATTTATCATGTACGTATAGGAATTAGAGCAATATAAAGCTGTAACGTAAGAACTAAATCAGGGAAATTGAGCAAAACTGGTGTAAAGGGAAACTGACTTAGTTACCTATAACAACCAATCAGGTTTTACCTTTCATTTTTCAAAGCCTCTTTGGAAAATGAAAGGATCAATCTGATCGGTTGCTATGGGTAACTAAGTCAGTTTTCCTTTACACCAGTTTGGATAAATCTCCCCCTATGTGCCCTGAACATTTTAAATGCCACAGCTTTCCCAACTGAAGTCCATGCAAACATGGCATGGGTTAAAAAAAATAAAATAAAATAAAACCACAGGGAACTTGCACTGCAAAGTCCTCAACATTTTAAAGTGTCCCTCTACTTAAAGGAAACATTACTTCAGGGTTAAAAACACTCACTGTTCAACTTTTTTCCTTAAAGGGGGTTTTCTAGGATTTTTAAACTGATTGCCCATTTTCAGGAGAGCCCATCACTATCTGATAGATGGGGTCCAACACCCTGCACCCCATCAGCGTTTTCTGAGCAGCTCCATCGCTGAAACTACACAGCGGTGTCCACTGTGCAGGGGACAGAGCTGGTTATTACAGTGCTGTTCCTGTTCACTTCAATGACAGCAGCTCTGTAGTAACCAGTTCTGGCCACTACACAGTCGACGGAGCTACTTCCCAATAGTCCTGACCCTCACTGATCTGACACTGATAGCAGATCAATATAAAAATCCTGGAAAACCCCTTTGAAAGACCAGAGTAGTCTGTCTACAACCCTAAATCTGCTGGCAAAGAATCATTTAGATTGAAGGTCCTCTTCCGGGAAACTTTAGGTAAAAAAAAATGGCAGTACTACCAGGGCGCTAAGATTTAACCACACTTTATTTTAGTATAAAACTAGACATAAACAAAGTGATCGTTTATCTAAAGTTTAGCTAGCATTTTACCGATGCTCCGTCGGCTTCTTCAGGCTGACCTAGTCAGTACTGCCATTTTTTTACCTAAATTTACCTCTTATCGGGACCTACTCTGGATGCCCGCTGCAAAAGGGAGCTGCTTCGATAACGCACAAGCTATTCCACATACGCTTTCCAGTGTTGTGCATGGCGTGCAAAACCTGATCTGGTGAGTTACGATCCCTGAAAATTAGGGGCACTCTCCGAAAAACTGTTTACACACAGGGGGTGCATTTCTTTTCTATTCTCTTCTAATTCCCGGGAAACTGGAACTGAAACATTAATAAATGCAAAATAAAACTATAATATTACACAACTCCATCGATAAGCGACTTTCACCTTGGGTCTGAATTAGCTTGTAAAGAGTGAGGCTAGTCAAAAGTAAGATCTTGGTCCTCACATGGGAAATGAGAGGAATAAAACAGTTGGTCCAGAATATAGTGGAAAGATAGCAAATGGAAAGAGCAAGGAGTGCAGAAACAGATAGCATATCAGAAGCATAAAAACAAACAACAAAAATTCAAGAAATAAAACAAAGACATACATGCATAAAACATGGAAGGTCTGTTCACATTGATTACTTCCTAAGGAACTCCAAATAATATTAAATCCCAGATCCCTGCATTTAGCATGGTCAAATGGTGACCTTTGATGTTCCTGCAGGCATGAGTTTATCCTGAAATGAGGATAGAGAAGGATACAGGGCAAGGACAGCGTCGAGGCAATTTGTTACTATCGCATTTTACTCATTTTGGACTGCAAATATTTTTTTCTTCTATTGGTCTTTATTAAAGTTTTTCAGCAGTTGTTCTACAGGTTAAGTTTCAGCCTATTTGCAGAGTATCTTGCGTTCAGTTTCACAATGAATTGTCAGGTTGCTGCTCTGATGGCTCAAAGTATAGTGCTCATCTCATTAGCTGTCAGGAATTTAGACTATAGATTGAGCCGTCAGAGTAGCAACCTGACAGTTCAGTGTAAAACTGAACACAAAATACTCTGCAGAAAGACTGAGACTTAACCTTAACCCTGTAGAACAAAAACTGCTGAGAATTTTTAATTGAAAAATGATTTGTAGCCCACATTGAGTAAACTGCAATAATAAAAAAACACTGCCCGTACTTCTCTTATTTGGGAGGTAACTACCAAGGAGTTCTTGAAGGACACAGATAAAACAACAATATGGCTCAGATCATGTCAGTTTCTGTCAATGTATCCTTTTCGCAGCATCGGAAATATAGCTATCCAGTTCTGGAATGTTGGTCAGTCATCGAGTACCCATAAAATACCTTTAAATTTGCAACACAAGTCCTGCAGCGGAGATATTATCTCCTCCACCTGCAGTTTGGAATACTTCAGTACAGACCAAAACAGGTGCCAGACAGATCTCATAAGTCTCTTCTTCCCAACAAGACACTGGGCGACTTTCTTTGAAGGGTATCCTCTGACTGCCCACTTCACGGCTGACAGAGAAAGAGTCATCCATGATAAGTTTGGCCTTGCGTGTGTCAATCCGGGCAGATCCACACACATGCCTGTTGGCTGTCAGAGATGCCTTTGCTGTAGCAGACATTGTGTTCTTCCACATGGATCCTTTGGTCACCATCATAGCTTGAAAAGCCAAAGTGTGGACATGTAGTCGGGTCAGTGGCCTCTGACCCTTTTTTGGTTCTTGGGATCTGAGTAGCTGATAAAGCTCCCGCATTTGGTCCAGGATGGAGGCCACGCGAGGGTAAGGGTCTGATAACACTGTAATGTTTCCTCCTTTAATAAGACTTAGCAAATTGGGAAGCTCCTGTTCATTCATACCCAAGGAATCAGAGTAAGGAATGATGTACTCTAGCAAATCCTTCATCAGACCGTGTTCCACAAAAGAAGCCATCTCGAAGTGGCAACCAATCTTCTGATCCATAGACAATAGCATATCTTGAAGGGCTTTAAGCCGGGCTTCACGCTGACCTGTGCGAGGAAAAACAGAAATACAGGGAGTGCAGAATTATTAGGCAAATTAGTATTTTGACCACATCATCCTCTTTATGCATGTTGTCTTACTCCAAGCTGTATAGGCTTGAAAGCCTACTACCAATTAAGCATATTAGGTGATGTGCATCTCTGTAATGAGAAGGGGTGTGGTCTAATGACATCAACACCCTATATCAGGTGTGCATAATTATTAGGCAACTTCCTTTTCTTTGGCAAAATGGGTCAAAAGAAGGACTTGACAGGCTCAGAAAAGTCAAAAATAGTGAGATATCTTGCAGAGGGATGCAGCACTCTTAAAATGGCAAAGCTTCTGAAGTGTGATCATCGAACAATCAAGCGTTTCATTCAAAATAGTCAACAGGGTCGCAAGAAGCATGTGGAAAAACCAAGGCGCAAAATAACTGCCCATGAACTGAGAAAAGTCAAGTGTGCAGCTGCCAAGATGCTACTTGCCACCAGTTTGGCCATATTTCAGAGCTGCAACATCACTGGAGTGCCCAAAAGCACAAGGTGTGCAATACTCAGAGACATGGCCAAGGTAAGAAAGGCTGAAAGACGACCACCACTGAACAAGACACACAAGCTGAAACGTCAAGACTGGGCCAAGAAATATCTCAAGACTGATTTTTCTAAGGTTTTATGGACTGATGAAAGGAGAGCGAGTCTTGATGGGCCAGATGGATGGGCCCGTGGCTGGATTGGTAAAGGGCAGAGAGCTCCAGTCCGACTCAGACGCCAGCAAGGTGGAGGTGGAGTACTGGTTTGGGCTGGTATCATCAAAGATGAGCTTGTGGGGCCTTTTCGGGTTGAGGATGGAGTCAAGCTCAACTCCCAGTCCTACTGCCAGTTTCTGGAAGACACCTTCTTCAAGCAGTGGTACAGGAAGAAGTCTGCATCCTTCAAGAAAAACATGATTTTCATGCAGGACAATGCTTCATCACACGCGTCCAAGTACTCCACATTGTGGCTGGCAAGAAAGGGTATAAAATAAGAAAATCTAATGACATGGCCTCCTTGTTCACCTGATCTGAACCCCATTGAGAACCTGTGGTCCATCATCAAATGTGAGATTTACAAGGAGGGAAAACAGTCCACCTCTCTGAACAGTGTCTGGGAGGCTGTGGTTGCTGCTGCACGCAATGTTGATGGTGAACAGATCAAAACACTGACAGAATCCATGGATGGCAGGCTTTTGAGTGTCCTTTCAAAGAAAGGTGGCTATATTGGTCACCGATTTGTTTTTGAATGTCAGAAATGGATATTTGTGAATGTTGAGATGTTATATTGGTTTCACTGGTAAAAATAAATAATTGAAATGGGTATATATTTGTTTTTTGTTAAGTTGCCTAATAATTATGCACAGTAATAGTCACCTGCACACACAGATATCCCCCTAAAATAGCTAAAACTAAAAACAAACTAAAAACTACTTCCAAAAATATTCAGCTTTGATATTAATGAGTTTTTTGGGTTCATTGAGAACATGGTTGTTGTTCAATAATAAAATTAATCCTCAAAAATACAACTTGCCTAATAATTCTGCACTCCCTGTAGGTTATCTATAGATTTATAAAACAGACATTAGATATAGATGGATATAGAGAGCGATCTATTTATATATGTATATCTATCTAGACAAAGAAATACAAACAAACCACCCAAAAAAAAAAAAAAAAAAAAAGATTGCTATTCTGGGAACGAACTGCATAAGAAAATATATCACAATGTTGGAAAAGCACACACAGTATGTTTGTACAGCTATTTAAAAATATTGGCCTTTCCCCTTACTGCATTAAATTACCTGCTTAGTGGCACTATTGTTTTTTCTCACACTGTTAGGCCTCTTTCACACGGGCGTCAGTTTTTTTGCCCGGAAAAGAGCCGGGTGCGTTGCGGGAAAATGCGCGATTTTCCCGCGCGAGTGCAAAACATTGTCATGCGTTGCACTCGCGTGAGAAAAATCGCGCATGTTTGGTACCCAAACCCGAACTTCTTCATAGAAGTTCGGGCTTGGGATTGATGTTCTGAAGATTGTATTATTTTCCCTTATAACATGGTTATAAGGGAAAATAATAGCATTTTGAATACAGAATGCATAGTAAACCAGCGCTAGAGGGGTTAAAAATAAATAAATAAATAATTTAACTCACCTTAGTCCACTTGCTCGCGAAGCCCGGCATCTCCTTCTGTATCCTCTGCTGATGAACAGGACCTGGGGTGAGCTGCTCCATTAAATACAGGTTAAGGACCTTCGATGACGTCACTCCGGTCATCACATGGTACGTCACATGATCTTTTACCATGGTGATTCACCATGGTAAAAGACCATGTGATGACCGGAGTGGCGTCATCGAAGGTCCTTAAGCTCTATTTAATGGAGCAGCTCACCCCAGGTCCTGTTCATCAGCAGAGGATACAGAAGGAGATGCCGGGCTTCGCGAGCAAGTGGACTAAGGTGAGTTAAATTATTTATTTAATTTTTTTAACCCCTCTAGCGCTGGTTTACTATGCATTCTGTATTCAGAATGCTATTATTTTCCCTTATAACCATGTTATAAGGGAAAATAATAATGATCGGGTCTCCATCCCGATGGTCTCCTAGCAACCGTGCGTGCAACTCGCACGGCATCCATACTTGCTTGCGGATGCCATCCGATTTTCACGCACCCCATTCACTTCTATAGGGCCTGCGTCACGTCAAAAATCGGACAATATAGAGCATGCTGCGATTTCAACTGAACGCACAAGTGATGCGTTAAAAACATCGCTCATGTGCACAGCCCCATAGAAATGAATGGGTCAGGATTTAGTGCGGGTGCCATACGTTCGCCGCACGGATCGCAACGCACTGAAAACTCGCCCGTGTGAAAGGGGCCTTAGGGTCCATTCACACGTCTGTTGTTTCTTTCTTGATCTGTTCCGTTTTTTGCTGAACAGATCTGGACCAGATCTGGACCCATTCATTTTCAATGGGTCCTGAAAAAAAAATCTGACATTGTGCTGTTAGGACCCATTGAAAATGAATGGGTCCAGATCTGGTCCAGATCTGTTCAGCAAAAAATGGAACAGATCAGGAAACAAACAACAGACGTGTGAATGGACCCTTACATGGTGGCTGCAAGGGGTTCCTTATGCAGTACAAATGTTTTTTTAAGCAGCATGAATGGCTTGGAAATCCCCCCCCCCCCCCCAAAAAAAAAAAAAAAAAAAAAAAATGATGCCTCCCTGATATACCACCACTACCATCCTGACACTTTCTGGGTCCCCTAGTGGTCTCTACTTTCTCATCTCCCTCAACATGAAAATGTGACCGCTCAGCCAATGACTTTGTAAAACGTGTGTGTCCAGTGACTGGCTGAGTGGTCACATTTCAGGTGTCGAGATCAGCCAGGGACCCAGGAACCATCGGAACAGAAGGAGGCGACTGAAGAGTTGATTATTTTTAACCCATTCGAATACTCCCCCCCCCCCCCCCCTTCAAAATTTATCGGCTAGACATCCCCTTTAAAAAGGGAGTATGTGAGCAGTTTAGACCATGCTAAACTGCTGATAGCACTAGATAGGGGCTGGGGAGAGCAGCACAAACATACCATTTGTGGTGCTTTTCTCATCAGGAGCAGTGTACATGAAGTTTTATTCAGCTCTGAGCTGATTCACAGTCCCGCCCCTCTGCTTTACAGATGTCGTTTTCTGGTATGATGCTACAGCTGTTACTCAGAGCAGAGGGGAGGGGCTGTAAAGTAGTTCAATGCAGTTAGAACGTCATACTGAAGCTCCGCCTCCTGGGTACTTGCAAGAGCAATAAATTAGTATTCAGGCCCGCAGGAGAATTCCCCCAGTGGGCCTCTAGCCCCACACCCCCAGCACAAATGATACAGTAGACTGACTGCACTAGATAGGCTGGTTGACATGCTGTGCGCTGGCTAAGTTCATATAAAAAAAAAAACTTGGTAGATTATTTAGTGGACTACCCACTAAATATTATAAATGCATCTAATGGCTGAGATTACTTCTAAGTACAGAGTCAAGCCAGCCATTATCCTCTTTCCCCATGGGACCTGCCCTCTTGAAGTCACTGCAAGGGTCCTTGTCATCAATCATCTTGTAACGTCTTGATGCCACTGTGTTGGCCAGCAACAGTTGCATTTAGCTGCACAGTGGGACCCCAGAATTAATATTACTGGTGATCCCTAGGCACCCTAGTCCAAAACAGTTCATATTCACACTACTCCTGATGAGAAAAGCTCCACAAAAGATATGTTTGTCTTGCTCTTTTCAGCTCCTGCCTCGTCCTGTCAGCAGTTTTGCATGGTCAAAAGTGCTGACAGAGTCCCTTTAAATAAAACGCACAACACATCATTTTAAAAGAATAAATAAACTTTTATTCAACTTTTTTTTTGTCCCAAATGATTTAAAAATGTTTTTCTAATATACTTTATTAATTGATTTTGACTATTTACTAAAGAAATTTCCACTGCACTTCAAAGTCACTACTCTCGCACATACAGTGCGGACCATATCAATAGCTATGCAGAACTTTTAGCTTAGTGAAGCCGCCACAGGCAGGAGCCCGCTCAGATACAGAGTTACAGAGTACCCATGTGCTATGCCAGCATTTAGTAAACCTCGGGGGGCACAGATAGGAGCAGCAATGTGTGCTCCTGCCCATACTCTGTAGTCCCATTGATACAATGCAGAGTCTGTACTCCATACACTGCTGACAAGTCAATGATATGCAAATATGGTGAATTTTAAGAGCGGTTGAAATCAGGGCTTCAGGTGGAAATTTCTTTAGTAAAAAGTCAAACATCGATAAAGTACAATATATAAGAAAAAAAGTTTAGGGCATTTGGGACATTTAAAAAAAGTTAAACAAAAGTTCACTAGAACCAAACCTACAGCTACATGACAGCAAAAAAAGGGACAAAACACTGTATTTTTATCATGTGTTTGATTATTTATTCAATATACTGAGGATATGTTTATGATATTTTTGGGCATGGCGTCTTTGTGCTCCTTTACACTTTAAATAAACAAACCAGATTATTGTACATTATTACGTAATCCATCAGTTTCACAACCTGAGTGACCTCACCTGGTTTAAAGGGAAAACTGTCCATCATCTGTAACCCTCCAATCACAAGGACATCTGGCTTAAAATCTTCCAGTTGGTACTTAAAATCTTCCAGAGAATCAAGCATTGGGTTGTGTGAATCACTGTGCACTATGTACCTATGAAAAACAAATTATGACAAGTCAAATACCTGGATGGATTCAAATGCCTTCAATTTAATTCTTTATAGAGAATGTCCCTTTAGTGACTGTATCTGAACATGCCGCACAGTGATGGCTAACTTCCGGCACTCCAGCTGTGGTGAAACTACGACTCCCAGCATGCTCCATTCATTTCTATGGAGTTCTGAGAACAGCCAAGCAAGTGTACATCTTGGAGTTGTAGTTTTACCACAGCTGGAGTGCCGGAGGTTAGCCATCACAGTATCCACTGGGGTTACATAAGAATATCTGGATTTTAATAGGTCTGCTATAGTGTAAAAGTAGCCCAAGGCAAAAATTGAAAGCCCCCCCATGCCTAATTCTTGACCCAACCCCTCCCCTCCAGTCAGAGGGGTAAATTGACCAGCATGCACTTTCTATTATACAGTGTCTCATGCGACACAAGGGTCTTTGGGCCCCCCTCAGGCTCCTGGGCCCGGTAGCGACTGCTACCTCTACACCCCCTATAACTATGCACTGTTACTTCTACACCAATAGCAATTTTGTAGTTCGCATAAATGTGGCATGTGGTCACCTGTTGGCACGACGCGAGACGTGTTTTCCCCATTTAGATCCAGTTGGATATTCCATTATGAGATGAATGTCAGCCTCTGTTATAGGCTCACCAGCCACTGCAAATAAGAGAAGCAATTAACACCCAAAAGATGCCAAGACAGTTCACACATGGTATTTTTGTTGCCGATCCTGCACTGAGAACCCAAACCAAAGTACAGCAATAAAAATATTTCGGCACATGAGGAGGAAAAATATTTTAAAAATTACAGGGCACTATATTTTGCAGTGGACGTGTTGTTTTGAAGTATGCCCAATGAAATATAATGGGTGACATATGGTCTATTGCAACAGTAGAAGTGACATCAGGTCCCAGTCACACTTTGATTGTTGTGAAAACAGCAACGAAAAAGAAAACAATTCTTGCAACCGGCAGCTTGGTCATGTGACCAGTCTCGCAGCAAGGGCCCGAAGGAGGCAGCAGCAGTTACCATTGTATGGCCAGCCAAAAATATGTATCACAAGGATGAAGGTTGAACCTGTATATTTTAGAAGTTCCAGACGTCCATCTAACCACCACAGGGGTGTAGCGAGCAGCGACTCTACCACAAAGGAAGACGGTAGGGGAAAGATGGTTTGGGCATGTTTGAGTTCAACATGTCTGATCACTTTGTTCTTATAGGAGATAAGCCGGCAACACTGGTGTTTGGCAGCGACTTACTCCCATCTCCCTGCCGAGAGCACATGCACGTATGGGTGGCTTGGGAGAAAACCTTTTCAGTAAAACTACAGCAATCTAACGTGTATGACCAACTTTAGCCAGTAGCTAGAAAAAAAAAAAAAAACTTTAGAGTAAGGCCTCAGTCACACGACCGTTGTTCGGTTCCGCATCCAAGCCGCATTTTTTGCGTCTCGAATGCGGACACATTCACTTCAATGGGGCCACAGAAGATTCAGACAGCTCTCCATGTGCTGTCCGCATCCGTTGCTCCGTTCTATGGCCCTGCGAAAAAACAAAACCAAAAAACGCATCCGTGTTTTGCCGATCCCCACCACATCCACGAACTCGGCGTGGTCGTGTAGCCCAAAAATAAACTTTCATTGTCACACACTGTACTGTACTGAAACGTGGCCGGACATAACATAAAAAGACCCTGGCGCTAATTCCCATAGCCTGCTACTTTCCAATCACATCCCCCAACTGGTAACATAATGATGGGCCTTCACTGCAAACTCCTATTAATTCATGGCTAACTACTAGCAGGAATAATAAAGGAAGAGCACATCATAGAGTCATAAGAAAAGATGCTCCAGAATTGTTATTACATGGAGAATGCAAGAAAGCGGTTTATTTCCAAGAGGAAAAAAAGGATCAGGCCTGCTGAAGTCCCATGGTTCATCTTTGTTTCCCCTAATAGAAGACACAGTGTATGTAAGGATCCAGGTGCCACAGAATTATATATTCTAAAATTAATCAGTACAGAATTTTGGACCTAAATTTAAAAAATTGTGATGAAAGGTGAGCATTCTGGCTCCAGTCACATATTTGTCATATTTATCCATTTTTTAATAGGCCCAATATTCTATTCTGGACAATTATCACTGTGGGCTTATAACGCAGTGAATTATTAATTACCGGATGATCTTACCTGTGATGCGGTCCGACAACACGCTAATTTCTTCTGTACTCAGACGGCCCCCAAGAAGGACGTCACATCCTTCAGCAGCTAAGCGATTAGCCATAACTGGGGCATTCCCACCAAGGGCCCAGCGCATTTCTGAAAGTCTTTTTGACGCATCTAAAAGTTTCCTAAACAGGGTGCTGTTGGACACGTATCGTCTGTTCATGACAAGATAGAAACATAAAAAAAAAAAATACAGTTAGGACCTCAAAAATAGATTGTCAATAGAGATGAGCGAATTTCAGGTTATGAAATTCGTTCACGCTTCGTTTGGTGGTAAAAGCAGAATTACATTATGGATTCCGTTAAAACGGACCATAACGTAATTCTATGACGGAATGCCTTTAGAGGCAATTCATTTCGTCAGAATAGAAGTCTATGGGCTGCAAAACAGATCCGTCCCGTTTCCGTTATGCAGGGGATGACGTCATAGAACTGCGTTATGGTCGGTGGTAATGGAATCCATAACGCAATTCTGCTTTTACCACCAAACAAAGCGTGAACGAATTTCATAATCTGAAATTCACTCATTTCTCATTGTCACATGAACACAACCCTTTAGTAGGACCTTTCCCAGTGTTCTAAAGAGGTTATCTTTCCTCAAACATTGGTGGATATCCTAGCGATATGCCCCCAATGTCAGATTGGTTGGGTCCCAGCTTTGGGACCCGCACCTATGTCTAGAACACAGGGCCCAAAGTGAAGGAGAGGGCACGGCACAAACGTGAAAGCCTTCCATTAATGTCTATGGGAGTGTTGCCGAGCGGCATGCTTGGCTATTTTCAGAAGTCCCATAGAAAGGAAAGGAGGGCACACCGCTCCTTTCACTTCTATGGAACTGCCGGAAATAGCTAAGCCAGCGCATGCACAGTGCGCTCTTGTTCACTTTGGGAGCTCTGATCTAGAGATAGGTGTGGGTCCCGTATCCTAGCTATATGCCACCAATGTTTGAGGTGAGAAAACCCCTTTAGGTCTGGTGGATACAGCACACATATTTCTCCGTTATCCGTCCTTAATATTTAAGAACAGCCTGGCACTGTTACCACTGGCTGGACAATGCACC
Organism: Bufo gargarizans; assembly: GCF_014858855.1. Lineage (NCBI taxonomy): Eukaryota > Metazoa > Chordata > Amphibia > Anura > Bufonidae > Bufo > Bufo gargarizans. The sequence continues at coordinate 389,865,435 of NC_058083.1, read as the reverse complement.
CAGTTGTCAATGTATTCACATATTTCTAGGAGAATTAATAGAGGAACAACACAATATAGATTTCGAAGAGAAGATATTCCAGAATTGTTATTTAGTGAAGAACACAAGTGTTTGCTGAAGTAGATAAAGTCAGAAGGGTTGACAGTCACTCTTTCAAAGACCAAGCAGCTTGTCTCCAGCCATTCACATTCCATAACCTGCATCCTTAAAGAGGACCTGTTGCCACAAAACGCAGTACAGGAGAAGCTGAGCAGAAAAGATTCAGTAAAATTTGTATTTTATACATTTACATCTCTGCTCTTTCTGAGCTCAGTAGCCCCAGTGGGAGGTGTTATCAGTGACTGATAATATTTGCTATTCAAGAGCCCTATCAGATATGGACAAATTGATGGTCCATTCATAGGTCTGTCCTGCAGCCCCACAAAAAACAGAGTAGGTCCTATTCTTGACCGTTTTGTGGACAAGAATAGGCATTTTTAACATCAGGCAGAATGTGCGAGAGCGCAAAACATGAGATGCACACAGCAGGTATCTGTGTATTGTGGATATGCAATCTGCGGACCACAAAATGGATATGGTCATGTGAATGGACCCTTAGACTGAGGGCTATATCAATCTGCTTAGCTCCTTCTGCTCTATAAACATATTGCCTACAGACTGCACTGAATCTTATGGTGGCAGGTACTCTTTAAGGCCTCGTGCACATGGCAGTTGCTCGGCCGTTCCATAATGTACTGGGCACTACCCAAGCGGCTGCCGCAATGGATCCAGACCCATTCAACTTGAATGCATCCGTGATCTGTCCACACCACAAAAAAATAAATAAAAAAATAGAACAAGTTCTATTTTTTTGTGGTGCAGGGGCACGGAGAGAGAGAGAGAGAACAAGTTCTATTTTTTTGTGGTGCAGGGGCACGGAGAGAGAGAGAGAGAGAGAGAGAACAAGTTCTATTTTTTGTGCCTCCGTTCTGCACCCCACCTTCTGGATTGCAGACCCATTCAAGTGAACGGGTGCGCATCCGTAATGCGGTGAGCACAAGGCAGATGCCCCCATATTACGGACCCGACCAGGCAACGGCTGTGTGCATGAGATCTAAAGGGGAAGTTCAGTATTTTTTCATTGATGGCTTATCTCTAGGAACGTTCACTAATATCTGATCGGCAGGGGTCCGATACCCCGCACCTCTGTTGCTCCAGAGTAACTGGCGTTGGAAGTACACAGCTCCATCCTTGATGCAATTGACGAAGCTCATTACTGCAGAAACATTGAAGTCAATGGGAGCAGCGCTGCACTATTCAGCTCTGTCCACTACACAATGGATGGACCTGTGTAGTTCCACTGCAGGCGCTACTTAGGATCAGCAGAAGGGTCGGCAAGTTGGAAGGCCGCCAGTCTGATACTGATATTGGCTCTCCTATCTTGTACTTACTCTGAAGCAGCGCCTGGAGGAAAAAAGTAGGCAAAGCTCTCTGCCAGCTGCACCTCGGTCTCTATAAAGTTGTGGTGGACGGGGTTGTAGCTTGGCTCTATGGCCGCCTCCTGCATTAACGCCACTCCATCTACTATTATATCGAGGCAACCTCCAAAACCTGCGCAAGAAGAAAAGAAAAAGCCGTTCAAGAACAGAAAGTGATTTATTAGGAATAAGCGGAGAAAACAAGATGATAAAGCCGACTGGTAAGTCATTTGGATAAGGTCACCTGACAGGGTTATAAAAGGATATGGAACTGTAATCTCATTGTACTGAGATAGAATGACAGCATTGTGTAATCCAGATATTCTAGAGCTACCGCTTCTGGTACACCCTGACAAATTGGCTTGCGACTGCACATGTAGGATTTTTTCTACAATGTAACTTTTTTCGCATGTACGAGACAAACAACCCCATACGACTCACTAACAATTATCCGTACATTGTAGTAAAAGCAGCAAAACTAGTCGATGAGGTCTAGTACACCAGATTAGCTATCACCAACCACCGGGCTGTGGATCATTAACTTCTGTGCCCCACTGTTCAGCCTCATAGGCTGCTAGGGGCATTGTATGTGAAGAAGGCAATTCTGGGAGCAATATTAGGCTAGTTTCACACTAGCAGCAAGGAACTCCAGGAGGCTGTTCCGGCGGTGAACAGCCTGTTGGATCCATGCTGCCGCTAGTGCACGAGTGCCCCCGGACTACCGCTCCGACCCCATTGACTATAATAGGGGCAGGCCAGAGTTCCAGCGGCAGCGCATTTCGAGAGGTGGCCAGAATAAAAGTACGACATGACGTAGTTTTATTCCGGCCGCCTCTCGGCATGCGCTGCTGTGCTTCCGCCGGATCTCCAAGTCAATGGGGACACTCCTGCACTAGCTGCAGCACGGATCCTACAGGCTGTTCACCCGCCGGAACAGCCTGCCGGAGTTCCTTGCCGCTAGTGTGAAACTAGCCTAAGTAAAACAGGCCATGTGGGGATATAGATGGCAAACTAATTTGTAGATTTCAGAGGAGAACCCCCAACCCCCCCCCTACCATTCTTATGACTGGCTATTAAATCAGGGCTGCATGAACAACTTAACTCAGAATATATATTACCCCATCACAGCAAGTGAGATGTCCTCAAAGCCATAGTCCTAGAGGAGCCAGTCAAAAGGTCAGGTAGAGGATACCATGACTTGCAGTAGGGGTCATGTATCAAAAACCATACAGATAAAGATTAATCAAAGAAATACTGGACCTAATTTATAACTTGGCCATGTGCTGCTCAGGATAGGAACCAGGCCATCCACAGGCATCACCTGTGTGAACGTCACCTCAATGAGGGCTCTGCAAGAGGGGGTACTTAAAGAATGCACCCTGTACTTTCTCTAACCCCTCCATGCAGAACATTATAAGGGCTCTTTCACACCTGCATTCTTGTCTTCCGGCATAGAGTTCCGTCGTCGGGGCTCTATGCCGGAAGAATCCTGATCAGGATTATCCTAATGCATTCTGAATGGAGTGAAATCCGTTCAGGATGTATCAGGATGTCTTCAGTTCCGGAACGGAACGTTTTTTGGCCGGAGAAAATACCGCAGCATGCTGCGCTTTTTGCTCCGGCCAAAAAAACTGAAGACTTGCCGCAAGGCCGGATCCGGAATGAATGCCCATTGAAAGGCAATCCGGATCCGGCCTTAAGCTAAACGTCGTTTCGGCGCATTGCCGGATCCGACGTTTAGCTTTTTTAGAGTGGTTACCATGGCTGCCGGGACGCTAAAGTCCTGGCAGCTATGGTAAAGTGTAGCGGGGAGCGGGGGAGCAGCATACTTACCATCCGTGCAGCTCCCGGGGCGCTCCAGAGTGACATCAGGGCGCACCAGGCGCATGGATGACGTGATCGCATGGCACGTCATCCATGCGCATGGGGTGCTCTGACATCATTCTGGAGCGCCCCGGGAGCCGCACGGATGGTAAGTATACCGCTCCTCCGCTCCTACTATGGCAACCAGGACTTTAATAGCGTCCTGCTGCCATAGTAACACTGAAAGCATTTTGAAGACGGATCAGTCTTCAAATGCTTTCAGTACACTTGCGTTTTTCCGGATCCGGCGTGTAATTCCGGCAAGTGGAGTACCAGCTTGATGAACTGGCTGAATCTTCTGCTACCCCGGGCAACCGGACTTCTACCGCCTCATAGCGTATTAACTTTCATTTTTATCCCTTTTATTTTCCAAACTCTTCTTTTACATTACCGGTATATGTATTTGCCTGTATATTTTATGTTGTATTTTTTGTATGCACTGTCATTTTTTTATATTAAAACTTGACTTAAATAGGAGCCTTCTTGTGTTCTAACAAAGCCATGACCTTAGAACAGAGGTGGGGAACCTCCGGCCCGTGGGACCTTTTTTATGTGGCCCCCTGCCAGAAAATGCTAATGACCGCTTCTATTATGGAAGCTATCTTTAGCATGCGGGAGGCACAGGAAGGTTAGAACAGTGCTGCACTGGCTCTACTCTTCTTCCAGCCCCACGCTGTGTCCCGACCCGTACAGTGTCAGGACGTGGTACACGAAGATGCGCACTACGACTTGACGCTGTGCGCAGTCAGGTCACAGTACAGCGCGGCAGGAAGACGACCAAGAAGGGTAAGTGAATCTGCCAAGTGGCAGTGCCGTCCGGAGCTGGAGAGGCAAGTTTATTTATTTATTTTAAATGTCTGATCTGAGGTCTGATTGGGCTCCCATCTGAGGCTAGGGAAGGTCTGATTGGGCTCCCATCTGAGGCTAGGGAAGGTCTGATTGGGCTCCCATCTGAGGCTAGGGAAGGTCTGATTGGGCTCCCATCTGAGGCTAGGGAAGGTCTGATTGGGCTCCCATCTGAGGCTAGGGAAGGTCTGATTGGGCTCCCATCTGAGGCTAGGGAAGGTCTGATTGGGCTCCCATCTGAGGCTAGGGAAGGTCTGATTGGGCTCCCATCTGAGGCTAGGGAAGGTCTGATTGGGCTCCCATCTGAGGCTAGGGAAGGTCTGATTGGGCTCCCATCTGAGGCTAGGGAAGGTCTGATTGGGCTCCCATCTGAGGCTAGGGAAGGTCTGATTGGGCTCCCATCTGAGGCTAGGGAAGGTCTGATTGGGCTCCCATCTGAGGCTAGGGAAGGTCTGATTGGGCTCCCATCTGAGGCTAGGGAAGGTCTGATTGGGCTCCCATCTGAGGCTAGGGAAGGTCTGATTGGGCTCCCATCTGAGGCTAGGGAAGGTCTGATTGGGCTCCCATCTGAGGCTAGGGAAGGTCTGATTGGGCTCCCATCTGAGGCTAGGGAAGGTCTGATTGGGCTCCCATCTGAGGCTAGGGAAGGTCTGATTGGGCTCCCATCTGAGGCTAGGGAAGGTCTGATTGGGCTCCCATCTGAGGCTAGGGAAGGTCTGATTGGGCTCCCATCTGAGGCTAGGGAAGGTCTGATTGGGCTCCCATCTGAGGCTAGGGAAGGTCTGATTGGGCTCCCATCTGAGGCTAGGGAAGGTCTGATTGGGCTCCCATCTGAGGCTAGGGAAGGTCTGATTGGGCTCCCATCTGAGGCTAGGGAAGGTCTGATTGGGCTCCCATCTGAGGCTAGGGAAGGTCTGATTGGGCTCCCATCTGAGGCTAGGGAAGGTCTGATTGGGCTCCCATCTGAGGCTAGGGAAGGTCTGATTGGGCTCCCATCTGAGGCTAGGGAAGGTCTGATTGGGCTCCCATCTGAGGCTAGGGAAGGTCTGATTGGGCTCCCATCTGAGGCTAGGGAAGGTCTGATTGGGCTCCCATCTGAGGCTAGGGAAGGTCTGATTGGGCTCCCATCTGAGGCTAGGGAAGGTCTGATTGGGCTCCCATCTGAGGCTAGGGAAGGTCTGATTGGGCTCCCATCTGAGGCTAGGGAAGGTCTGATTGGGCTCCCATCTGAGGCTAGGGAAGGTCTGATTGGGCTCCCATCTGAGGCTAGGGAAGGTCTGATTGGGCTCCCATCTGAGGCTAGGGAAGGTCTGATTGGGCTCCCATCTGAGGCTAGGGAAGGTCTGATTGGGCTCCCATCTGAGGCTAGGGAAGGTCTGATTGGGCTCCCATCTGAGGCTAGGGAAGGTCTGATTGGGCTCCCATCTGAGGCTAGGGAAGGTCTGATTGGGCTCCCATCTGAGGCTAGGGAAGGTCTGATTGGGCTCCCATCTGAGGCTAGGGAAGGTCTGATTGGGCTCCCATCTGAGGCTAGGGAAGGTCTGATTGGGCTCCCATCTGAGGCTAGGGAAGGTCTGATTGGGCTCCCATCTGAGGCTAGGGAAGGTCTGATTGGGCTCCCATCTGAGGCTAGGGAAGGTCTGATTGGGCTCCCATCTGAGGCTAGGGAAGGTCTGATTGGGCTCCCATCTGAGGCTAGGGAAGGTCTGATTGGGCTCCCATCTGAGGCTAGGGAAGGTCTGATTGGGCTCCCATCTGAGGCTAGGGAAGGTCTGATTGGGCTCCCATCTGAGGCTAGGGAAGGTCTGATTGGGCTCCCATCTGAGGCTAGGGAAGGTCTGATTGGGCTCCCATCTGAGGCTAGGGAAGGTCTGATTGGGCTCCCATCTGAGGCTAGGGAAGGTCTGATTGGGCTCCCATCTGAGGCTAGGGAAGGTCTGGTGGGCTCCCATCTGAGGCTAGGGAAGGTCTGGTGGGCTCCCATCTGAGGCTAGGGAAGGTCTGGTGGGCTCCCATCTGAGGCTAGGGAAGGTCTGGTGGGCTCCCATCTGAGGCTAGGGAAGGTCTGGTGGGCTCCCATCTGAGGCTAGGGAAGGTCTGGTGGGCTCCCATCTGAGGCTAGGGAAGTCTGGTGGGCTCCCATCTGAGGCTAGGGAAGGTCTGGTGGGCTCCCATCTGAGGCTAGGGAAGGTCTGGTGGGCTCCCATCTGAGGCTAGGGAAGGTCTGGTGGGCTCCCATCTGCGGCTAGGGAAGGTCTGGTGGGCTCCCATCTGCGGCTAGGGAAGGTCTGGTGGGCTCCCATCTGAGGCTAGGGAAGGTCTGGTGGGCTCCCATCTGAGGCTAGGGAAGGTCTGGTGGGCTCCCATCTGAGGCTAGGGAAGGTCTGGTGGGCTCCCATCTGAGGCTAGGGAAGGTCTGGTGGGCTCCCATCTAAGGCTAGGGAAGGTCTGGTGGGCTCCCATCTGAGGCTAGGGAAGGTCTGGTGGGCTCCCATCTGAGGCTAGGGAAGGTCTGGTGGGCTCCCATCTGAGGCTAGGGAAGGTCTGGTGGGCTCCCATCTGAGGCTAGGGAAGGTCTGGTGGGCTCCCATCTGAGGCTAGGGAAGGTCTGGTGGGGGCTGCCATTAATGCCAAAGAACTGACTATATAGCATTCTCAACTTAAATATTAGACTGCCATGTGTGGTCAAAATGGTGCCTGTACCATTTGTAATATATAGTGCAAGTGCAATTTTGTGCTGCAAAAATACAGCGCTCTTTTTTTTTTTTTTTTTTTTTATTGAAGCACAATTTCTGTAACTTACCCCTAAATCAGTTATATGTTTGACCAATTTTGTATGGCCCCGGAACAATGTTACAAATATCTAAATGCCCCTCGGCAGCAAAAAGGTTCCCCACCCCTGCCTTAGAAGAGGCATCACCTATATTGGTGTATTAAACCCAGGGAACACTAGAGAGCACAGCGAGTCTTAGGGCTCATGCACATGGCCGTATGTATTTTGCGGTCTGCAAAAAACGGATCCACAAAAAATATAAATGATGTCCGTGTGCATTTCGTATTTTGCAGAACTGAACAGTTGGCCCCTTATAAAACAGTGCTATACTTATCCGTAATGGGGACAATAATAGGATAGGACATGTTCTATTTTTATTTTTTTTACGGAACGGACATACGGAAATGGAAAGCACACAGAGTAACTTTCGTATTTTTTTTTTTTGCGGACCCACTGAAATAAATGGTTCCGCATACGGCCTGCAAAAAAATAATAAAATAAATGGACCGGACATGGAAAGAAAATACTTTTGTGTGCATGAGCCCTTAGAGTGTACTTGTGTGGTGTCTAATGCAAGGTGTCTCGTCAGCCTGATAGGGCGAGTTGCGGCAGCTAAAATCGCTTAGATTTGGATAACGGAGAGCAGACAGAGGAAGGGGTGCAGGGGTGACCCTGCAAGCTCCCATCTCCCGACAGGCTAACCAGGGAATATTATATGTAAAGAAGATACTACTGGGGGACATTAGATTGTCCCCAGCAATGCCATATAAGTACAGATGGTGCAACTGGTGGACATTATATGTAGAGATGGCACTCCAGTGGGGGCATTGTATGTACACAGGGGTAATTATATCTAGCGAGGCGCAAGTGGAAATTACTACTGGGACTGGGGCCTAAATAGGGATTATTAGGGTATAAAAAGGAGGCATTAATACTAAATAGGCATGTTCAATTATGCAGAAACAAGTTATGGTCAGGAGACATAATCATAGTAATCTGTGCAGGAAGAGAATGACTGCAGTCGGGTCCCTTTCAGACGAGCGAGTTCCGCACATCAGATTCTTAGCGCGAGTATGCGGCAGCTCCCGCCCTGGCCTTCCCAGCACTGATGGACGCATAGCATTATACTGATTTATGATGCTATGTAACCCTTACATAATGCTGTCACTGTTATACAATACATCCCAGAACTTTGAGGGTTACATAGTATCATAAATCAATATAATGCTATGCAACCCCTAGGGTTAGGGAGGTTGCTTCCGCATACTCACACTAAGGCTAGGTCTACACAATGACATTTGTCACGCGACAATTTTTATAATGACAGTCTATGGTGTGGCACTGCGACGCGACAGTAGCAAAAAATCCATTTGAAATGGATTTTTCTGCAACTGTCGCATAGCAGCATGTCGCAGTACGACACCATAGACTATCATTCTAAAAATTGCAGCGCGACATTGGTGCGACACACATGCAGTGTAGTTGCGACACATGTCGCCGTGTAGACCTAGCCTAAGAGTCTGATGTGTGGAACTTGCTCGTCTGAAAGGGACCTCACAGGAAACCTCACCTGTAAGTCACTCAGTGGAGGCCTAAACAGGATTATTAATGACTGGGACCTACAAAAGCATGGTCATGGTGAAGCGGTATTATTTGGCCTTTATATAGTGTTATTATTGGTAATGTTGGCAACTGATTCTGTAATACGCACTTTATTGTATTTTGTTATGCGCTTGATTAAACCCCAACCTTTTTTGCACCATGGACCGTTGGAGACCACTGCCCTAGCTGACAGGACTGAGTAAACATATTCCAGCCAGCCAGTTTGGAAACAAATCCATAAAGCAACAAAGCACTGAATGAATGGATCTTCCAGCAACAGAAAAGTAGTCATGTAGACACTGTCTGTACAGATCCCACTGTCCTCGCCCAGCCTCAGCATTTGTAACATCTTGATGTCTAGCACTTCATTGTACACGGCCACGACCCCCGATACTTTCACACTTGTGTTATTCTTTTCTGGCATAGAGTTCCGTCAAAAGGGCTCTATGCAGCAAAAGAACTGATCAGGCATATCCCAATGCATTCTGAATGGATAGAAATCCGTTCAGTTTGCATCAGTATGCCTTCCGTTCAGTCACTGTCAGGCGCTTCGGCCGGACATAATACCGCAGCATATTATGTCTGTCCAAAATGCCTGATCAGTCGAGGGAATGCCGGATCCTGCATTAATTCCCATTGACTTGCATTAGTGCCAGATCCAGCATTGCAAAACAACTGAAGGATGGATCCGTCCTTTCGGTCTGCACATGCACAGACCGGGAAAACTGTGAAAAAGACTGCAAAAAACGTATCCGTCCATCCGCATGACAAGCGGAGAGGCGGATCCGTTCTTGTAATGCATTTGTAGACTGATCCGCTGTCAGTTGTCACACTGATCGGCGTATCCGGCAGGCAGCTCTGACAACAGAACTGCCTGCCGGATCACACTAACGCTAGTTAGTAGCGTAAGGAATAATATATCCCATAATGTCACTTATGTGTGAGCTAAATGTAAATGTGTCCACAACAGCTGTATAGGATGACGGTTAGGCTGGCACTATTTTGGGGGGGGGCATACGACTTTTTGACCGCTTGCTATACACTTTTTGTGAGGTAAGGTGACAAATGGCTTTTTTTACACCGTTTTTATTTTTTATGGTGTTCACCTCAGGGTTTAGATCATGTGTTTTTTTTATAGAGCAGGTTCTTAAAGACGCGGCAATATCTAATATGTCAAGAATTTTTGAAAGAAACAAAACAAAAAAAATAATAATCAATCATGTTTTAGTCTGAGAGCCATAGTTTATTTTTATTTTTTGGGCCATTGCCTCATGTAGGGGCAAATTTTTTGCGGGATGAGGTAACAGTTTGATTGGTACTATTTTGGCGTACATAGGATTTTTTTATGACTTATTACCTTTTTTGGGAAGTAAGGTGGGTTTTTATATGGCCTTCACCGTGCAGGGAAAGTAACATGACCGTTTTATAGATCAGGTCGTTACGGACACTGCGATATCAAACATGTGTAGGAATTTTTTTTTGTTTTTCTTTTTTTTTTACCCAGACCCATTTGGTTCTTGAAGATCCAGTGGGTCTGATGTCTGTATAATACAGTACACTATATAGTGTACTGTATTTTCACTTTACTTAGTCTGATCAGCACCATGGACAGCCGAAAACCTGTGAAGGCGTCCGGTTGCCATGGTAACCATCACTCGCTGCCACAACAGAGCAGCGGGTGATGGGGAGGGAGGGGGTCCCGTCAAGAATCGAGGGCTGAAAAGGCACAGCAGCCCCCGATGGGAGAGGGAGGGAACTCCCTCCCTGTTAACCTTTTCCATACAGCGGTCCCTACGGACCACGGCATGGAAGGGGTTAAAACAGCTGACATCTGTGTGATGATGTCAGACGTTTCAAGCAGAGTGTCAGCAATGTGCTGACACTGCTTTACAAGCTCGGCCATCCTGAGAAAGGGGGCGGGTGGATGGATGATCGCACGCCTGCCCCCCCGCACATCACAAAGGGGGTTGCAACATAAAAAATAAATAAATAAAAAAGCATTTTGAAGTTTCTGACCGCGGGGATCATAAACTTCTGAAAGCGCTGCAAACCGCATGTCTGACTTGACCTGCGGATTGCAGGGATCGCCGATATGGTGGGGGGGAGGGGTCACAGGACCCCCATCGGCATTGACCCAGGGTGCCTGCTGATTGATTTCAGCAAGCACCCAGTTCCTATCACCGCCCTCCCTCCCCAGTTTTTAATTCATTGGTGGCCAGTGTGGACCCCCCTCCCTCCCCTGTATTAAATTCATTGGTGGCCAGTGCGCCCCCCCCCCCCCCCCCCCCATCATTGGTGGCAGTGGAGAGTTCCAGTTTAATCGCTGGGGCTCCGATCGGTAACCATGGCAACCAGGACGCTACTGCAGTTCTGATTTTCATGGTTACTTAGCAATTTTAGAAGCATTTTATTTACCTGCGCTGTGACTGGCCGGGCGCTCCTCCTACTGGTAAGTGACAGGTCTGTGCTATAAGCAATGCGCCGCACAGACCTTTCACTTACCAGTAGGAGGAGCGCCCGGTCGATCACAAACAGCGCAGGTAAATATAATGCTTCTAAAATTGCTAAGTAACCATGGCAGCAAGAATTGCAGTAGCATCCTGGTTGCCATGGTTACCGATCAGAGCCCCAGCGATTAAACTGGGACTCCGATCGGAAGTCTCCGCTGCCACCAATGATTTAATACAGGGAAGGAAGGGAGGGAGGGAGGGAGGGGGGGGGGGCCCGCACTGGCCACCAAGGGGTTAATTGTGCGGATCACAGCCCCCTGTAAGAGATCGGATGCTGCCAGGCAGCAGTCATGTACACAGTTCTTAGTATATTCTAACTTGAAGCATCCCCATCACCATGGGAACGCCTCTGTGTTAGAATATACTGTCGGATCAGAGTTTTCACAATGTAACTCAAATCCGATGGTATATTCTAACAGAGGCGTTCCCATGGTGATAGGAACGCTTCAAGTTAAAATATACCATCGGATTGGAGAAAACTCTGATAGGGACTCCTGACTTTACATTTAAAGTCAATGGGGGACGGATCCGTTTGCAATTGCACCATATTGTGTCAACGGAAAATGGATCAGTCCCCATTGACTTGCATTGTAAGTCAGGATGGATCCGTTTGGCTCCGCACGGCCAGGCGGACACCAAAACGACTTTTTTTTTTTACTTTCCTTCATGTCTGGTGATCCTCCAAAAATGACGGAAGAAAAAACAGATACGGATCAATGGAACCCCGTTTTGCGGACTGCAAAAAGATACTGTCGTGTGCATGAGGCCTTACTGAGAGCTATGTACATATGTATACACACTTAGGCCTCATGCACAAACGTATTTTCGGTTTGTATTTTTTACAGATCAACTGCAAACCCATTCATTTCTATGGGGCTGCAAAAACAGACTGCACAGGGATGTTATGTGTGTGCTGTCCGCATCCATTTGTCATGTAGAGAAAGTTAATACAAGCCACTTACTAATGTATTGTCATTGTCCATATTACCTCCTTTGCTGGCTTGGTTCATTTTTCTATCACGTTATACATTGCTCGTTTCCATGGTTACAACTAGTGTTGAGCAAACTTGAGTTAAGTTTTGCATCCAAAATTGGACGCCGAACTTAAAAAAAAAAAAAAAAACAAGTCCGCTCAACACTAGTTACAAGCACCCTGTAATCCAGCAGTGGTGGCTGTGCTTGCACATTATAGGAAAAAGCACCGCACTCTCTGGTGACCAGGACCGTGGGAGCTCACGTAAGCTGGAACTCTTTTCTATAGTGTTCAAGCACAGCCACTGCTGCTGGCCTGCAGGGTGGTCGTAACCATGGAAACTGTCTCTGCATAATAAATGCTATTTGCTGAAGTGGCAAAACCCCTTTAATGACCAAAAGTCTCCTACAGATGAGAAGCATTCGGATCCATCCCAAACAGAGCAAATCTAGAACGCCCGATTTTAGTGTTTCTGGCAGCGGACACAATGTGAATAGCTGAGCACTGAGGGCCGGGTGTCGGATGTGAATAAAGGAGCACCACACTCAAGCAAGAACTGAGGAGGCTTACCGATACTGGCACAGTGGAAATGATGTCCACTATGAAATACTCCTTTTCCTTTTAAATTTTTCATTTATATATTTTTTAAAATATTTTAACCCATATATTTTCATACCACAATTGACATCATCTTATAGTTTTATTACCGGACTATAAGCCACATACAGTGACATAAATGGCTGCTCTGAGAAAAGCTGCAGGTGGCCGAGTTTCTGCCATGTTCCTGAGGCTCAGTTCACACCAGAATGTATGGATCCCGAAATTATATAGAGGGATCCGCATGGGATTATAATCATCCCATTAGCTTTTATTAGTTTGTGGCGGGAAAATTTCCCGCCTAAAAAGTGTGTTAGGTGAGCTAAAAATAGCTGGTTACTGGGGGTCTGGGGCAGATGTCAATCATTGGGTCAGTAAGTGACCTATGAAGTAGTGTTGCTGGGCAGAGTGGCCTGAGATGCCCAGCAACAGTGGGTCATTGGTGGGACAGTTTCAAGGCCCCCCATAGTTAGGGCTATATAGTTGCGGTAGCGGTCAGTGTTAGGCTGTCATTTCAACAGCATCTGGAGGAGGTGCTGCCCCCGCCCGCCCTTCCCTGTTGAAAGTTTGTTTTCATTGTCACGGCTGCTTTATTAGAAGGAGGGTGTAAAGTCGCTCACTGTAATGGTGAGCGGACGAGTTAAGTCTGAAGTTTAGGCCGAGCTTATGGCTGGTCTAATTATTGTTTATGAAGTTATTGGTATATATTGATACAGTTTAATTTTGGATTAAGCTAATCTTTAATAAAGCTGGCCGTGGCCTAATTTATTCCACCAAAAAACATTTGTGTCCACGTGTTTTATTACTTATTTATAGAGTTGAAGATGTGTAAGTAATGTTATGGTACATTCATATGATTTATAATCCCATGAAGTGCGAATATGAATAGGTCTCTGATCATTTGGAATCCATTGGGTCTGATAAACTTCTCCTGACCTTTGTATGAGGTGAATATTTGTCTTAACTGTTGGTGCGAGACCTTGTCCATTTCTATCAGATGGTGTGGAAATGTTTGTGGAAGGCTTTATTCATTCTACCTGACAGACAGAACAAAGAAGACAGGCCTGACATGTGCACCAGGTGTGGTCTCATTTATCAGGTGCCCTCTGAAGGAACAAGGCCTCAGTTGTAAATGTGTGTACAAGAGAGTTAGCATTGTCTGCAGTTTGTCTGGTTTATTGTGGATCTGAGAACTGTCCACTCCAAGGGCCGAAATAATAACAGAAAAACAAGATATGTGACCATCATGGATTGCATCATCTCGTTACATTCCATTAGGGGGTGAAGGCTACTTTCACTCTGGCGTTTCGGTTTCCGTTTCTGAGATCCGTTCAGGACTCTCACAAGCGGTCCATAACAAATCATTTGCCCTAATGCATTCTGAATGGATAAGGATCCGCTCAGAAGGCATCAGTTCAGTCTCCATTCCGCAGCGTTTTAGTGTCCGTCTGACAAAACTGAGCCAAACTGATCCGTTCTGACACACACTGTAAGTCAATGGGGACGGATTTCTATGACACAATAGAAAATGGATCCCTCCTCTTTTGACTTTCAATGGTGTTCAAGATGGATCAGTCTTGGCTATGTTAAAGATAATACAAACGGATCCGTTCTGAACGGATCTGTCTGTGCAGATCCATGATGGATCCGCACCAAATGCGAGTGTGAAAGTAGCCTAATATATAGTATAAAAGCTGAACCTTTTCAGTTAAAAATTCACAGTTCATCTATGAGATAGGCGTATCTGCGTAGAAAAATGTTGTTTCCAATCAAGTCTCTTACATTCGCTGAAACGGACTCCCCAGCTTGTGTGTTGCTGTCAGATGATGCTAACTCAACCGGTGATGTAAGTACCTTCATTCTGGATGTAGTCAGGAGTCTAGATGAAGTGTGGTTGTAATTATGTAATTAGCAGTTGTGTTTTGTCTAATCTTTATGTTTTGTAGGTTTTCTATATGGTGTTGGTGTATTTACCTCATTTTGCTTAACCCCTTCCCGGCATATGACGTAATAGTACGTCATGGCAGCAAGTGACTTGCCGCATTTTGACGTACTATTACGTCATGGTGATCGGGCGGGCACCAGCTGCATAGAAGGTGCATGCGGCGGGTGAGGGAGCCCATCAGGTCCCCGCGTTGCTGTGGCGAGGACCCGATGGGCGAGTGACAAGGCAGCCCAATGCCATGCACAGCTCCAAGTAAAAAAAGAAAAACACCCCTTTCCCCTGATTTTATAATATATATATATATATATATATATATATATATATATATATATATATATATATATATATATATATATATAAAAAAAACACATACTAGGTATTGCCATGTCTGTAACAACCTGCTAAAAAAAAAAAAAAAAGTCACATGACCTAACCTCTCAGATGAATGCTGTAAAAAAAACAAAAACAAACACTGTGCCAAAACCAATTTTTGGGTCACCTTGACCCATAAAGTGTAATAATGAATGATACAAAAAAAAAAAAAAAAAAAAAAAAAAAAAAAAAAATCATATGTACCCAAAAATGGTACCAATAAAAAGATCAACTCTTCCTGCAAAAAACAAGCCTCTGCAAAAGACGATCGGCAGAAAAATAAAAATAAAGGCGTTCAGAAAATGGACACAAAAACATTTTTTTTTCTCAAAAATGCTTTATTATGTAAAAACAAGGAAAGTAGACATATTTGATATAATTGCATCCGTAACAACCTGCTCTATAAAAATAGCACATAATCTACCCTGTCATAAGAATGTTGTAAAAAATAAAAACTGTGAAAACCTTGCCTCACAAAAAACATAATATAGTAATTAAAAATCATATGTACCCCATAATAGTACCACCTCATCCCGTAGTTTCCAAAATGGGGTAACTTTTTGGAAGTTTCTACTGTAAGGGTGCATCAGGGGGGCTTCAAATGGGACATGGCATCTATAAACTAGTCCAGCAAAATCTGCCTTCTAAAAACCATATGGCGCGCCTTGCTGTGTGCCCTTACATTAGTTTACGACCACATGTAGGGTGTTTCTGTAAACCGCAGAACCAGGGTAATAAATATTGGAGTTTTGTTTGGCTGTTAACCCTTGATGTGTTAAAGAAAAAAAAAAAAAAAGTAAAATTTTGAAATTTCATCTCCATTTTACTTAAATTCTCAGTTTTGAGTAACTTGAGGGGTGTCGTTTCTACAATGGGGTCATTTATGGGGAGTTTCATCTATGTAAGCCTCATAAAGTGACTTCAGACCTGAACTGGTCCTTAAAAAGTGGGTTTTGGAAATTTTCTTAGAATTTTAGAAGCCATTCTTAAAATTTTTAAGCCTTCTAACGTCCTAAAAAAATTAAATGACATTTACAAAATGATGCCGACATAAAGTAGACATATGGGGAATAAATATTTTATGAGGTATCACACATTTTTGGTAAATTTGGGGATTCTTTCAAAAAATAAAGAGGTGATTGACTCAAATTTATGACTGCCATGAAGTACAATGTGTCACGAGAAAACAATGACACAAGGACATACATTTGTGATCTTTTTACTACAAAATCACATCAATCATGTTAATGCTCCGTGTCTCTGCTTTCCGGAGCGGGGCTTGGCATTCTTTCACACAGCGGATTCCACGCACGGCATCCGCTAGTGTGAAAGAGCCCTTAGGCTACTTTCTCACTAGCGTTTCTATTTTCCGGTGTTGAGATCCGTCATAGGGCCTCAATACTGGAAAAAAACGCTTTAGTTTTGTCCCCATTCATTGTCATCCGTTCTCATACCGGAGAGGAAACCTCAGCACTGTGCAGTTTGCTTTCCGTCAGTTTGTTTTTCTCTGACAATAGAAAACTGATCCGTCCCCCATTGACTTTCAATGGAGTTCATGACGGATCCTTCTTGGGTAAAGAAGACATAATACAACCGGATGCATTCTGAATGGATGCAGATGTATTATCAGTAGGGATCGACCGATATAGATTTTTTTTTAGGACCGATAATCTGAACTTTCAGGCTGATAGACGATAATTTATACTGATATTCTGTGAATTTTCATTTTTGAAAAAAAAAAACAACAACATTCCTACACAAATTTTCTGATAATGAATATGTTTATTGTTAACGTGTAGTTTTTTCTGTTGTAAATCTTTCTTTTTCATTTATAATTAATATTTTGGTGTGTTGTCCGACTATGGCAGCCAGGGCTTCAACAGTGTCCTGGCTGCCATGGTAACCGATCAGAGCCCCAGGCTTACACTGCTGGGGCTCTGATCAGAGGTTGCCACTGCCACCAATCATTAATAATGGGGGGCTTGGGTGTGTGGGGGGGGGGGGGTGCACTGCACCCCCAATGATTAATACTGGGGTTGGGGAGGGGGGGGCTCACTGCACCACCAATGATTAATACCGGGTTGGGGGGGCTCACTGCACCCCCAATGATTAATACTGGGGTTGGGGGGGGGGGGGGGCGGCACACTGCACCCCCCCAATGATTAATACTGGGGTTGGGGGGGGCGCACTGCACCACCAATGATTAATACTGGGGTTGGGGGGGGGGGGCGGCACACTGCACCCCCCCAATGATTAATACTGGGGTTGGGGGGGGGGCGCACTGCACCACCAATGATTAATACTGGGGTTTGGGGGGGGGGGGGGGCTCACTGCACCACCAATGCGGCACCTGAGGGGTTAACTACCGCAGGTCGCAGCTAACGCTCATAGAGGTCGGGAGCCAGCTATGTCATTCTGCAGCCAGCTCCCGCCTCCTGTATATGAATTAATGAGAGAGTTATCTTCATTGGTGGCACAGCGACCACAGCCCCGCCCCTCCTCTTCTCCACCCTCCTCTCATTGGTGGCAGAGGCGGCACAAGGGGGAGGGAGACACTGCTTCCTTCTCCCCTGTGCTGCTGAGGGAACACGGAGAGCGTTGAGAGCAGTGCGATCTGTGTTCCCGATTAGTTATCGGAATAT
Source organism: Bufo gargarizans (assembly GCF_014858855.1). Taxonomy (NCBI): domain Eukaryota; kingdom Metazoa; phylum Chordata; class Amphibia; order Anura; family Bufonidae; genus Bufo; species Bufo gargarizans. Next base: position 389,847,855 of record NC_058083.1, on the reverse strand, counting down.
CGGCAAAATAGATGCCGCTAGCGTTCAAAATCTTGAATATCGGTAAAACCAATAATCGGTCAATCCCTAATTATCAGTAACGGAAGCGTTTTTGCTGAACCCTGCCGAATCCAGTAAAAACGCTAGTTATCCTTATTCCTTTAATAAACTTACTTCTTTTACTATTCTTATGTGGTGTGTGTAGTCTCTCTTTAAAGAGTACCTGAACCTGAAATGGCGTATTGGTTAGCGATACACAGACGTATTTGCGGAATGTATATTCCCACCATATAAACTGTATGGCATAAACAGTGCAGTATACATTTATCTTGAAAGTTCTGAAGACGCACACTACCCAGATGTATAGCCAAGGGGACGCACTTTAGGTGCACATTAGGCCTATAGGAGTCTATTGATAATTTGTTGTATAAGTCACAAGCAAAAACAGAACAGAAATGGTGTAACTTTGCTCTCTCATGTTTGATAGGCGAGGGTCCAACTACTGGAGCACCAACAGAGCCTAAGAACGGGGTACCCCAGACCCCATTTCTGTTGGAGAAGTGGAAATACACTCAAGTGAAATCTATAGATTGGAAAAAAGTGACATGTGCATCTTGCAGCCCATTCCCCCCCACCCTCCCCCAGGGCAATTAGGTGCAACAGCATAAATGCAGATGTTGACAGTGGGAGAGCCCAGCGAGATAGCCAAGGCATGGGAGTGAAAGAGCCGGGACCCAGCGCTGGTTTACAGGTACACTTTACAGGTTTGCCAACCCCCCCACAAAAAGGTGGCCTACGCCTTTAAGGCTTAAGTGCATTGAGGGCAGGCCGTAGCCACTCACTGCACCTTAGGTCTCCACATAGCATTGCTCAGGGTAAGGCCTCAGCAGCCTCTCCGCGCCTGGCACAATACACCCTCGAGGAATGAGCAGTAGATCCGAGTCACCATGGCTCGCTGCACAGAGGATTACTGCACATGCGCCGAGCGAGTGCTCTGTGTTGCAGGCATGAGATGACATGGGCAGCTGAGATGATGCTGCCTGGCCCAGATTAAATTAAGCGGTCCAATGGTGCAGAGGCGCTCAGGTGCACCGAGCGGCTATTGTTCACGCTCCGTGCACTAATGTGTATAATCTTTAAAACAAGCATTGCTCAATAACAGCAACGGATCGCCTTCATAAAAAGGTATGGTTGTAATCAGCAGAGTCAGCCCTGCCAGGCACTAGGCCTAGGGTTGACCCTGCTGACAGATGCTCTTTAAAAAAATAAAATAAAAATTATGTTACAGAATATAAAATGCCACCAAAAAGGCTTGTTAAAAAAAAAAAAAAAAAAAGCCATGAAACATAAACTGTATGTAGCAAAAGATTAAAAAAAGCAGAGAAAAATAAAAATAAGAGTGTGTACAGCAGGCATCCAGCACCCTGTAGGCTCGGACTGGCCCACAGGGGAACAGGTGAATCCCCTGGTGGGCCCATAGTCCCCTACCCACCACTCAAGTGACACATGGCACAGCAGACTGACATAATACGGCTGAGATGCTATACAGTACAGTATATGCATGTAGCTTAATAGTGGCCCCCAAGAATGAATTTTACTGGTGGGCCCTAGGTACTGTACAGGTGTATAGAGGCAAGGGTTACTCATGCTGTTCTCAGATACCCTAAGATTTCAAGGACCCATCACCAGTCTGTTTACCAGTTACAAGGTGGGGGAAGGGTCACCTCACTGTCTGCCATTACCCAATCCCTGCAGCCAGCACCCCCATCTCCTTCTCAAATTGCTAGTAACTTATTCATAACTTCTAGCAGGAATAATAAAGGACACAACACAGTCATAAGAATAGATGATCCAGAATTATTAGGGGGGCACATGTCAGGAGATAGGAGAGGTCTAGACTGGTACCCAGAAGTGCATGAATAGCAATTGCCCCTTAGCTGTGTCCTAGCCATAGAGCACTATCTGCTGGAATGAATACAAATATATACTGTGCTCTCTCCACTGTTTTATATTATATTGCTGCATAATGATAGGTAAGGACTACTCCCATTAGGGACCACTACTCCCATCAGTCAGCCCCATGCACCGACTGCACTTACCAATGGCTACACGAGGGGGGCGCTCCACGTCCAAACCAACTTTCTGTTCCGCCTGCAGCAGAGATGACAGCACGGTGTCTAACCGGTCCTGCGGGGTATCCTTCTCCACATGGCGGAACCAGTAGGCAAGCAGCAGGGCGAGCAGGGGGAGGCACAGCAGCTTGGGGGCAGCCATGAGGGAGTGCTGCGGAGTCAGCGCATACAATAGTACTACTACTCCTGTCAGCGCCGCGGACGCTACACTAGTGCTCAGCACTCAGGGACGCTACTGCTGGCGCAGACGCAGAGTGCAGTTCTGTGTATCACGCAGCGCCTCCTGCTGGACATCAGGCGCACTGTCCTAGGAGGTGCGTCCTCCTGTCTATGGCGGCTGCAGGTGAGAGCAGTCACCTCCCTCCAGTCCGCACACGGCTGCTCCCCGGCCCGGGCCTCTTCCTCTGACACACACACGGAAGCGACACACGGATTCCTGCTCCATCCTATAGCCAGGGCTGAGGAGGGTGTGTCCTCCATGTCTTCTCCTCCCTGCCTCCGGGCATGTTGGTGGAGGAGGAGTAGTCTATCCAGTGAGAGTTATCAGCATGATGCAGCTCAAAAACCGACAACGTGTAGTCTCAGCTGCTGCAGCACCTCTTCAAGGAGCACTAAGCCTGTGTATATGTTTCTGGAGGAGGTTCTCAGGCTCCCTTCACACAGGGGTGGATTTCTTTGCGTTTCTGAAACAAATGTGCGCCAAAGTCCTCGTGTGTTACTTGCAGATTTTAATGCGATTTTGCCCTGATCTCACCCCATGGCAGAAACCTTTTTTCTGCGCTGTGCTGCGGTTTCTGCCGTGGGTTTTCATGCGGACCTGCTCTAGATTTAGCACAAGAAGGCCTCCGCTTGCGAGAAGTCCGCACGGTAACTAAGGCCCCTTTCACACGGGCGACAATTCCGTGCGGGTACAATGCGCGAGGTGAACGCATTGCACCCGCACTGAATCCGGACCCATTCACTTAAATGGGGCTGTTCAGATGAGCGGTGATTTTCACGCATCACTTGTGCGTTGCGTGAAAATCACAGCATGTTCTATATTCTGCGTTTTTCACTCAACGCAGGCCCCATAGAAGTGAATGGGGATGAAAATCGCATAGCATCCGTAAGCAAGTGCAGATGCGGTGCAATTTTCACGCATGGTTGCTAGGAGATGATAGGGATGAGCAACCCTGGACCCCATTAAAGTGTATTCCCTGTATTATTTTCCCTTATAACATGGTTATAAGGGAAAATAATAGCATTCCTAATACAGAATGCTTACTAAAATGTGGATTGAGGGGTTAAAAAATAAAATTAACTTGCCTTATCCACTTGATCGCGCAGCAGGCATCGTCTTCTTTCTTCTTCTTTCAGGACCTGCAAAAGGACCTTTGATGACGTAATCGAGCTCACCGACGTCAGCGCAGGTCCTGCTGAATGAAGATAGAAGCTTACGTCATCAAAGGTCCTTTTGCAGGTCCTGAAAGAAGAAAGAAGACGATGGCGGCTGCGCGAACAACAGGATGACATGAGTTAATTTTTTTTTAACCCCTCAATCCACATTTTAGTAAGCATTCTGTATTAAAGGGACTCTCTCACCAGTTTCTGACCCCCCACTTTTAAAAATATGGTTCTGTCCATGGAGCCCTTGTGATTACTATTGTGGTGTTATAAGCTAAATCTGCTGGCTCGTTTTGTTAAAAAACGTTTTATCTAACCTGTCAAGTCATATTGTTAAGGTGCCCAGGGCGTTTCTCATGGCCTGAAGATGCCGCCTGCCGCCGTTGGTGCCCAGCTCCTCCTCTGCTCTCGTCAGCGCCGCCTGAAAATACTGAGATACGCCTCCGGCTCTCCCTCACTCCCCCCTCCTTCTTTTCTAAGATCCCCCGCGTGCGGCAGTGTTCGCGTTATCGGGAGGTTGAGCGAAGTGCCCGCGCATGCGCACTTCGCTCAATGAGGCTGAACGGAAAAGTCCGCACGGGCGCATCAGGCACAGGCCTGTGCGCACGCGCGGGATCTTAGAAGAGAAGGAGGGGGGAGTGAGGGAGAGCCGGAGGCGTATCTCAGTATTTTCAGGCGGCGCTGACGAGAGCAGAGGAGGAGCTGGGCACCAACGGCGGCAGGCGGCATCTTCAGGCCATGAGAAACGCCCTGGGCACCTTAACAATATGACTTGACAGGTTAGATAAAACGTTTTTTAACAAAACGAGCCAGCAGATTTAGCTTATAACACCACAATAGTAATCACAAGGGCTCCATGGACAGAACCATATTTTTAAAAGTGGGGGTCAGAAACTGGTGACAGTCCCTTTAAGCTATAACGATGATATAAGGAAAAATAATAAAATGAATAGAACATCAAACCCAAACTTCAGTGAAGAAGTCCGGGTTCGGGTCTGGGTACCACATTCAGTCTTTTCTCAAGCGCGTGCAAAATGCATTGCACTTGCGCGGAAAAAAACTGAACATCCGAACACAATCGCAGGAAAAACTGACTGCAATTGCGTGGTTTTCCCACAATGCACACGCAACGCAGCCGGAGCAAATCTGGGACGCCCGTGTGAAAGAGGCCTAAGAGTGTCTTGCCGCGGTCTAAAAAGCCGTACAGCAAAGACCCTCGGCCGCGTGAACTGCACCACAGCCTACCATTGAAAACGGTGGGAGGAGGTTGCAGCTCAGATTCGGCATGGCTTCCAGCACTGAATCTGTGCCGAAAACCCTCTGTGTGAACCTACTCCAAAATCTGTGCATTAGGGCTCATTCACACCACCCTATTTATGTGTCCGCATCCGTTTTGTGGATGGGATCCGGACTCATTAATTCCAATGGGGCCACAATAGCTGATAAAAATGAATAGGTCCTGTGCAGCGTCTGCTGCGGTGGGACTACAAGTCTCAGGAAAGTAGTCCTGAGCCGATGACACACACTGCTGGAGGAGCTCCGCACACGTGGCATGTACTCTGGGATTATGTGTGAAAGCAATGAGTAATGCCTTATTTACATGGCGGTGATTCCGATCAGTGGTTGTGAGCCAAAAGCAGGTGCGGCTCTAAACACAGAACAGGTGCAGATCTTTCCCTCTTACACACAAACATTGTGCATTGGGGACGGTGATTTGTGGTCCCCAATGCACGGTGGCTAGGACGAGACCCATTCAACTTGCATCGGTCCGTGATCCGTCCGCACCGTAAAAAAATACAAGTTCTACGGACAGAAACACCACGGAAGCACTCCCGTTCCGCATCTCCATGATTGCGGACCTGGTTTAAGTGAATGGGTCCGCATCCCTGATGTGGAGTGCACATGGGCCGGTGCCCGTTTATTGCGGACCCGCCGCAATACGGGAACACAACGGCCGTGTGCAAGAGGCCTTAGACCTTATGGGCCAGATATATCATTAGGCAAAGTCACTTTTGTGGAGTGGAAAAGTCGCAAAAAAGTCCCAAAGGCTAAAACTGCGCACAAATTTGCGACTTTTTTCTGCTCTGCACTATGCTCGCCAGTTTTCTGAAAGTGGGCGTGTTTTCGTATGTAAATTAATCTCTAGACAGATTTACTATTGGGACTTTTTTTAAAAGTCGCAACTTCACTCCAGTGAGGACCATGCTTATCTTATGAGACTTTTTAATAGAACATGCGACTTTTTCATAAAGATGGGCGACTTTTGTAAAGCTGCTTACTGACGGATAAACTGCTCCCGTCAAACCACATTTATTACAGTCTTAAAGGGGCAATCATAAATCTGACTTGGCTAAAACTGACTTTAGCCATATGTGAAAGTGATAAATCTGGCCCTATGTCTGTGGAGGCTCCAATCCTGGTTTTGGCCACAATCACTGATGTGTGAATGAGGCCTAACAGAGGATCAGCACTTTGCACAGCACCAGAGAGCCAGGCTAATGTTTCTCCACCACAGACGGACAGTTTTTCATACTTTCTACAGTTTACTTTAATGTGATGATGATTATGGATATTTATGTCAGATCGATAATCATTCACTACATGAAAATGCATTCGGAGAAATAGCAGAATGTCTCCTGGCTTTATGGGGATGTCCAAGTTCCTGATATTGATGCCCTTTCCTCAGGAGAGATCATTAATATCCAGTTGGTGAGGGAGCGACACCCCAAACCCCCACCGATCAGCTGTTCCTGACGCTGGAGCAAGCACTGTGAATGAAGAAGTGTAGTGGCCTTGTTGCTTTACTGTAGCTCCCCTTCGCTTCAATGTGAGCTGCAGTAACATAGCACGGCCACTACACTTTGAATGGCGCTGTTCTACGTGATCCACTCAGTGCTAATCCTACCATCAGAGGCTGCAGGTAGAGATGAGTGAAGCGAGCCCCAGATGCTATATCCAAAGCCGCTTCGCTAAAATTTTTTGTTATAATGCTGTACAGAAATCTTTCTTCGTACAGCATTAGTATGTACCACCTCCGATGAGGCAAAGTCCGTTATTCACTAAGTTACGTGAGATTCGTTGAATAACTTTGGTAATTATTACAGTAAAAAACCACTTCAAAACTGTACCACTCGGAACTGAAGTGGAGTTCGGTTCCAAGGTTGGTCACTGTAATAATTACCATGTGAACAGAGCTTAGCCGTGCCCAGGCCAGTTGATACAGCCGATTGGTGGGGGTCCCGGGTGTCGGACCCGCCGGTCAGATGCAGATGATCTATCAAGAGGATAGATCATCAGTTAAAACAAACTGTAGAACCCCTTTAAAGGGGTTGTCAAAGCAATTTTTATTGGATGACCTATCCTCAGGATCAGGTCATCAATATCAGATCGGCACCAGGCACCCCCGCCGATCAACTGGTTGACAAAAAGGCAGCGCACCATGCCAGTACCGCCTTCCCGTCATTATTTACCTGCTCACCATTACAAGAAGCTGTCCCATTCACTTTAATGGGACGGGTCCTTCCTATTCAAGGTGTAAATACACCTGCTCACCACTACCATTGCGATGGCGAGCAGGTAAACAATAAGGCCTCATGCACACGACCGTTGTGTGCATCCGTGGCCGTTGTGCCGTTTTCCGTTTTTTTTCGCGGACCCATTGACTTTCAATGGGTCCGTGGAAAAATCGGAAAATGCACCGTTTTGCAGCCGAGGCCGTGATCCGTGTATCCTGTCCGTCAAAAAAATATGACCTGTCCGTCAAAAAAATATGACCTGTCCTATTTTTTTGACGGACAACGGTTCACAGACCCATTCAAGTCAATGGGTCCGTGAAAGAACACGGATGCACACAAGATTGGCATCCGTGGCCGTGATCCGTGGCCGTAGGTTGCTTTCATACAGACGGATCCGAAGATCCGTCTGCATAAAAGCTTTTTCAGAGGTGAGTTTTCACTTCGTGAAAACTCAGATCCGACAGTATATTCTAACACAGAGGCGTTCCCATGGTGATGGGGACGCTTCAGGTTAGAATATACTGAAAAACTGTGTACATGACTGCCCCCTGCGGCCCCCCCCCCCCCCCCCTCCCTCCCCTGTAGTTAACTTCTTGGTAGCCAGCCCCCCCTCCCTCCCCTGTAGTTAACTAATTGGTGTCCAGTGGGCCCCCCCTCCGTCCGCTATAGATAACTCATTGGTGGCCAGTGGGCCCTCTCCCCTCCCACCCCCTCCTAATTAAAATCGCCCCCCTATCATTGGTGGCAGTGGTGAGTACCGATCGGAGTCCCAGTGTAATCGCTGGGGCTCCGATCGGTAACCATGGCAACCGGGACGCTACTGCAGTCCCGGTTGCCATGGTAGCTTAGCAATTTGTAGAAGCTTTATACTTACCTGAAGAGCAGCGATGTCTGTGACCGGCCGGGAGCTCCTCCTACTGGTAAGTGACAGGTCTGTGCTATAAGCAATGCGCCGCACAGACCTTTCACTTACCAGTAGGAGGAGCTCCCGGCCGGTCACAGACATCGCAGCTCTTCAGGTAAGTATGAAGCTTCTACAAATTGCTAAGCTACCATGGCAACCGGGACTGCAGTAGCGTCCCGGTTGCCATGGTTACCGATCGGAGCCCCAGCGATTACACTGGGACTCCGATCGGTACTCACCACTGCCACCAATGATAGGGGGGCGATTTTAATTAGGAGGGGGAGGGAGGGGAGAGGGCCCACTGGCCACCAACGAGTTAACTACAGGGGAGGGAGGGGGGGCCCACTGGACACCAACGAGTTTACTACAGGGGAGGGAGGGGGGGGGGGGGGCGGCCGCACAGGGGAGGGAGGGGGGGGGGGCGGCCGCACTGGCCACCAATGAGTTAACTACAGGGGAGGGAGGGGGGGCGGCCGCACTGGCCACCAATGAGTTAAAAACAGGGGGGGGGGGGTCTGCCCCCTGCTGCCTGGCAGCACCTGCCAGGCAGCAGGGGGCAGTCATGTACACAGTTTTTCAGTATATTCTAACCTGAAGCGTCCCCATCACCATGGGAACGCCTCTGTGTTAGAATATACTGTCGGATCTGAGTTTCACGATGTAGCTCATATACGACAGTATATTCTAACATAGAGGCGTTCCCATGGTGATGGGGACGCTTCAAGTTAAAATATACCATCGGATTGGAGAAAACTCCAATCCGATGGTATAAAAGAACTCCAGACTTTACATTGAAAGTCAATGGGGACGGATCCGTTTGAAATGGCACCATATTGTGTCAACATCAAACGGATCCGTCCCCATTGACTTGCATTGTAATTCAGGACGGATCCGTTTGGCTCCGCACGGCCAGGCGGACGCCAAAACGACTTTTTTTTCATGTCCGTGGATCCTCCAAAAATCAAGGAAGACCCACGGACGAAAAAACGGTCACGGATCACGGACCCACGGACCCCGTTTTTGCGGGCCGTGAAAAAAAACTGTCGTGTGCATGAGGCCTAAAGAGAAGGCAGCACTGGGACGGCGCGCGGCCTTCTTGTCAACCAGCTGATTTTGGGGGAGGGGGGGGGGGGGGTTGGTTTGGTCTTCAATAAAAATTGCTTGGACAACCCCTTTAAGTACAAGTATGTAAACATTTGTCTTTTATTTTTAAGGTGGATATGACTTCATAAGATGTGGGAAACGTTTGGACTTTGTTACCTTACTATAAAGACTCCAGATATATTCACACATATAAAAAGACAACACATCTCCACATTTATTCAATGTACTATCAGTTCAACTGATGCGACACATGAAGGCATTTACATAGTATCAGGGAAATATACACAGAAGTGGATGCTCTATGACAATTATGGCACATACGATGCATTTATGACAGAACATAACGTATGAAGATAGGCCGTCCCATGGAATTCTAGAGGTAGCACAAATAGTGCTGATGTCCTTGGATCTCATTGTGTCCTGTTCTTTTCATGTATGGGTCTGTGGTGCGGCATATTGCAGGTTTTTTACTTTGTTTTAGAGCAAGTGAGGAGTGGGTGTGTGTATATGTGGCGGTGGGACAGATTCTCCACAAGGCAGTGTTCACATCTGCATCAGACGTGACACGGATCCGTCACTTTCCTTTTGTTCTCATGACCAGTGTCAGACTGGGGTTCCAAGGCCCACCAACATAAACATATCAATAAAGTCAGAAAGGTTTTTAAGCCTTTCAGACCCAGAGTTTTTTCTTTTCATTCCCTGCTTTTCCAGTACCATAACTTTTTTATTTTTCCATTCACATGAGGGCTTATTTTTTGTGGGACAAGTTGCACTTTCTAATTCCACCATTTAATATTGCAGGGCTGTTTAACCTGCCGCTCTTCAGCTGTTGTAAAAACTCCCACGATGCCCTGCTGTAGGCTGATAGCTGTAGGCAGACTAGGCATGCTGGGAGTTGTAGTTTTGCAACAGTTTGAGAGCCATCCCTGTAATACGGCATACAGTGAGAGCTGAAAAAAATTCCAAACAGGGTAAAATTGGAAAACCAAAAATGCAATTCCGCCACAGTTATGGGTTTTGTTTTTACGGCGTTCTTTTTGTGTGGTAAAACTGACCGGTTACTTTTTATTATCCAGTCAGTACGATTACAACAGTATCACATATGCAAAAGTTTTTCTTGTGTCTTAATACTGAAAAAAAAATATATTTTTTTTTTCATCGCCATAATCTGACCCCTATAGCTTTTTTTTGTAGTTATGTGTACGGAGCTGTGTTAGGGCCAATTTTTTTCCGGGGCGATCTGCACTTTTCATTGATACCAGTTTGGGGTGTGTATGGCTTTTTGATCACTTTCTCTTTAATTTTTTTCTGGGAAGTGAAGCAAAAAAACAGGCAAATTGGTCATTTTGACTTTTTTTTTTCTCCCCGTTACGCCATTTGGGATAAATATTTTTTTATATTTAGTAGTACGGCCACTTTCACATGTGGCGATGCCCGTGATGTTTATTTTTCAAACAATTGTTTATGTATTTTTATTTTGGGGAACGGAGGGGAATTTGAATATATATAGTCAGGTCCATAAATATTGGGACATGGACACAATTCTAACATTTTTGGCTCTATACACCACCACAATGGATTTGAACTGAAACGAACAAGATGTGCTTTAACTGCAGACTGTCAGCTTTAATTTGAGGGTATTTACATCCAAATCAGGTGAATTCCAACAGTTTGCATATGTGCCTCCCACTTGTTAAGGGACCTAAAGTAATGGGACAGAATAATAATCATAGGTCAAACTTTAACTTTTTAATACTTGGTTGCAAATCCTTTGCAGTCAATTACAGCCTGAAGTCTGGAACGCATAGACATCACCAGACGCTGGGTTTCATCCCTGGTGATGCTCTGCCAGGCCTCTACTGCAACTGTCTTCAGTTCCTGCTTGTTCTTGGGGCATTTTCCCTTCAGTTTTGTCTTCAGCAAGTGAAATGCATGCTCAATCGGATTCAGGTCAGGTGATTGACTTGGCCATTGCATAACATTCCTTTTCTTTCCCTTAAAAAAACTCTTTGGTTGCTTTTGCAGTATGCTTTGGGTCATTGTCCATCTGCACTGTGAAGTGCCGTCCAATGAGTTCTGAAGCATTTGGCTGAATATGAGCAGATAATATTGCCCGAAACACTTCAGAATTCATCCTGCTGCTTTTGTCAGCAGTCACATCATCAATAAATACAAGAGAACCAGTTCCATTGGCAGCCATACATGCCCACGCCATGACACTATCACCACCATGCTTTACTGATGAGGTGGCATGCTTAGGATCATGAGCAGTTCCTTTTCTTCTCCATACTCTTCTCTTCCCATCACTCTGGTACAAGTTGGTCTTGGTCTCATCTGTCCATAGGATGTTGTTCCAGAACTGTGATGGCTTTTTTAGATGTCGTTTGGTAAACTCTAATCTGGCCTTCCTGTTTTTGAGGCTCACCAATGGTTTACATCTTGTGGTGAACCCTCTGTATTCACTCTGGTGAAGTCTTCTCTTGATTGTTGACTTTGACACACATACACCTACCTCCTGGAGCTCACTGGTGCTTCCCATTTTTTTTTAAGAATGTTCCAAACCGTTGTTTTAGCCATGCCTAATGTTTTTTCTATCTCTCTGATGGGTTTGTTTTGTTTTTTCAGCCTAATGAGGGCTTGCTTCACTGATAGTGACAGCTCTTTGGATCTCATCTTGAGAGTTGACAGCAACAGATTCCAAATGCAAATAGCACACTTGGAATTAACTCTGGACCTTTTATCTGCTCATTGTAATTGGGATAATGAGGGAATAACACACACCTGGCCATGGAACAGCCGACAAGCCAATTGTCCCATTACTTTTGGTCCCTTAACAAGTGGGAGGCACATATGCAAACAGTTGTAATTCCTACACCGTTCACCTGATTTGGATGTAAATACGCTCAAATTAAAGCTGACAGTCTGCAGGTAAAGCACATCTTGTTCGTTTCATTTCAAATACATTGCGGTGGTGTATAGAGCCAAAAATGTTAGAATTGTGGCAGTGTCCCAATATTTATGGACCTGATTGTATATTCACACTCCGGATCCCCCGATCCTCATTAGGGGGGTAAAAGTATGCGATTGACATTATTGCTGACCACATACATTAGTCCCTGGTGTCTGCTCGACATAACATATTTTTTTTGCTATTGGAGTTTTGGGGCCCACTATGGTTAGAGCCTGTACCCCCGGAGGATCCTTTGGTACTCTGGTGGGCCATCTGACAAACCAGAACAACACGTGAACAATGCAGATGTGAACAGAGCCAAAAGATAAACCCACAGATGTTTCCTTCCTTATATTTCCTCTTGGCTGAGATATGACCAGCTTTGAAAAATCTCAATCCAAGAGAAAAGGAAAAGTCTGTATGAGCAGTGCCCTATAAATAAGCGACTTCTCCTCCAGCTTATAGAGGTGTCCCAGGCCTGGACATATGGAGAGGCACAGCCACATAATTCCCATGTCCTGAACAGAAGTATGGTAGATTTATGTGTGTATTACATTACACGATGCCCAGAAACAATTATTCCAAATACTGTCAAAACCAAATCACTATCTTCATGAAATATGATTCCATTCAAAGTGACTATTTTTAATTGTATATCATCTATATAGCTTTTCCTAGAAGCTTTTAATACTGATCACATACTACAAGAACAGAAGGTTCCTAAAATCGGGACAGATAAAGTCACCGCCTGCATGGCTCTCATACACTTATAACTAATGAAATTGTCCCGATAAACCCTAAAATCATCTGTAGTGGGTGTAACTGGAATATCGAGCAGGTACGTGGTAACAGAACGGCTGCATATTAGGAACTACAGATAGAGTTTCAAATATACAGATGGCAATAGAGCAGAGCCCGTTAGTGGCCATTCATAATAACCAAGATTAACCAATCCACAGGCCGCATTGTACAGCGTTGTAATAGAGGTCCGAGGCCTCTACTCTACCCCCATCGGGAGGCCTTTCCTGCTTGGAGAAAAAATATTGGCGTGCTCCATCAGACTCCATATGTTAGGGCAACTTTCTCCCCTAAAAGCAATGCTCCCCGGAGAGATGAGCTTCACACCCGTGGACTCTGGAGGTATCGGTATGGCTCTGTGCATAATCTTTAAGGGCTAGCATTCAGCTGATTTTTCTAATTCAGTAACATTAAATCCTTGTTAAAATTGGTCGTAAAAGAGGTTTATGCTGGCAATACACCGAAACAGCTAATGTGTATTGGATGTTCAGTTGTTGGCGAGGAGAAAGGGGACTGTTCATGTTAAATTCCAACATGTCTGATGCTTTTTGTTTCCTCAAAGGAGACAAGACAGGGTTGTCAAACAGCAGCTTTCTCCCCTCTCCCCTTCCAGAATACATGCACACTTAGCTGAACAGAGCAATCATATGTATGGGGAGGCTGGGAGGATTTCCGCCAACAGCTATTAAATGTGTATGGCCAAGACCAGTGGCTTCGGGTTGGAAGGAAAGTCTTATATACACACCCACATAGCAGCCTATATGATGCAATAGTTATCATACGTTGGGGGGGGGGGGGGGGGTTTATCAGTAGTGTCATGGGATGCAGGATCGGTGAAACTGTTCTCTCTATTCATTCTTTGGATCACATCCACAATTGGTTTATGTAAACCAGCAGTGCTACTCCCCAGGAATTCTATGTATTACCAATTACAGATGTAGCAGGGTTAACACTCAAACTCTTAACTCAAATTTCTTAACTCATCGTGTTATCTTGAAACAAAAGCCATTGAAAAGCAATTGAAGGTGTTTGCTTAACGCATTTAGTTTAGATGAGTCAGCTCATAAAGCATGAGTGTTAACTCTACTACATCTGTATGTAACCTATTCCTTCCGGTCTCCCAACAGTGACATGTCCAAAACCCCAATTACCAGCTGGGATATAAATTTCATATTTAATACAGACTAAATCTGTACATTGCATCCTAACATTAAAATAGGTTAGTCTTTAAAATACAGACCTGGAATTGTAAGGTCAGGGAGGTGACAAACAGGCCTGGAAAGATACTGCATTTTTGGCATTCACTAAAAATGACGCTTATAATTATAAAAACAAATCAATGTTAAATAATATTAGAAACATGTAGTGCTGCTTAAAACACCCAATAAGATGTAACCATTGCAAGGCATTGATGATCATGCAGAGTATAAAACGGAACGGGTGCTCGGGGTCCTCTGAGACAAAGGCTTCACAGGTGAGAGGAGGTGGAGAAACACAATTTCAATGTGTAAGGATTGGAGCCATCTATGGAAAGAAAAAAATATATGAGACATTTTAGCAGCAACTCATTTGATCAATAGGCTATAAACCCCTTTCGGACCTAAAAATCATTTTTCAATTGGTCTTTATTGTATCTGCAGACTATCTTGCTTTCTGTCAGGCAGCTGCTCTGACTGTTGTATGTGAAGCCCTTATCTCTGAACTCTTAACAGCTCAAACACTTATTTGAGCTAAATTCTTATGAAACTGATAAGAATAAAATGTAAAGATAAGAAAATGCCCCCAAAGCGGCTTTTTTTTTTTAAATGCCATCAAAAAATACATGTCCTACTTTTGGCCGTTTTCACGGCTAAACGGGCTTAAACGGCCACATAGACAGGAGTGCACCCGTCTACTGGCCATTAAAAACATGTACAATAGGACAATGTGACCTTTTAGGGGTTAAGAAAAGTACTCGCCTAATGCAATTGCACGCGCAGAAGCAGTTGCTCCTCTCTTGATTTAAAAGGAGCTGCTAAAGAACCTGCTGGGAGGTCTTTTTCAATCGAGAGAGGAGCGATGTGATTTTTTTTTATTTCTTGCTAAATCAAAACATTACAGCTGGGGGACACTATGGGGAGCAATATGGGTCACTATGGGAGACAATATAACGGCTGGGGACACTATGGGAGACAATATAACGGCTGGGGACACTATGGGGAGCATTATGGGTCACTATGGGAGACAATATAACGGCTGGGGACACTATGGGGAGCATTATGGGTCACTATGGGAGACAATATAACGGCTGGGGACACTATGGGGAACATTATGGGTCACTATGGGAGACAATATAACGGCTGGGGACACTATGGGGAGCATTATGGGTCACTATGGGAGACAATATAACGGCTGGGGACACTATGGGAGACAATATAACGGCTGGGGACACTATGGGGAGCATTATGGGTCACTATGGGAGACAATATAACGGCTGGGGACACTATGGGAGACAATATAACGGCTGGGGACACTATGGGGAGCATTATGGGTCACTATGGGAGACAATATAACGGCTGGGGACACTATGGGGAGCATTATGGGTCACTATGGGAGACAATATAACGGCTGGGGACACTGGGAGACAATATAACGGCTGGGGACACTATGGGGAACATTATGGGTCACTATGGGAGACAATATAACGGCTGGGGACACTATGGGAGACAATATAACGGCTGGGGGACACTATGGGGAACATTATGGGTCACTATGGGAGACAATATAACGGCTGGGGACACCATGGGGAACATTATGGGTCACTATGGGAGACGATATAACGGCTGGGGGACACTATGGGAGAATTTACTAATGCTGGGGGCCACTATGGGAGAGATTATTACAGCTGCGGACCACTATGGGGGACATTATAACTGCTGGGGCCACTATAGGGGACATTACTAATGCTGGGGACTACTATGGGAGACATTACTAATGATGGGTGGCACTACGGGAGACATTATTACTGCTGGGGGCCACTATGGGAAACATTATTACTGCTGGAGCCACTATAGGGGACATTATTAATGCTGGGGGCCATTATAAAAAATAAATAAATAAAAAAGCCAATTAAATTCCTCAGTTTTTCATGGCCATTTTTAACGGCCTGATAAAAACGTCCGTTAAAAATGGACAGTCATGTGCATGTAGCCTAAGAGTGAAAAATACTGTAGGGTTGTAAAGCTGTTGCCCCACCCCAAATGAAATAGCGCCACTCTTATTCATAGGCTGTGTCTGATATTGCAGCTCATCCATAGCCAACTGAATGCTTTTTCCTTAATCGCCACCATTTTTCTTTTTTATAAAAAGCTATCAAAAAGTGTTATGTACCCCAAAAATATACCAATGAAAACTACAAGTCATCCTGCAACAATTAAGCCTTCACACAGTGCTGTAGAAAGAAAAATAAAAAAGTTATGGGTCTTGGGATGTACATGTATTTGGTATTGCTGTAATCGTACTGACCTAATGAGTAGTAATGAATAGATGAAAAAAAAAAAGTCCTAGCTCTTGGAGTGAGACGATAAAAAAAACAAAAATTGCTTGGTCAGTAAGGCCAAAAACAGGCTGGTCAGTAAGGGGTAATCTAGGGGTGTTGTGGATCGCATGCGGACCCATTATTTTCCATGGCGCTGCATAAAATGCGGACACGAATGGTATTAAGTGTGCTGTCCGCATCTGTGTGGCAAATTATAGAACATGTCCTGTTCTTGTCCGTTTGAGGGCAAAAATAGGCATTTTGACAGTGGGTTCCGCAAAAATTGCAGGATGCACATGGCCAGGGTCCGCAAAACAGATACGGTTGTGTGAATGTAGCCTTACCCTAATATTTTTATATTCTTTTTTAAATTATTTTATATACCATTTGACAACTGTCTGACCATGCTCCACCGTTGTACATCCACAAACACCAACATCCTGCAATCATAACGTGTAGATTTATGGAAAACTCAGGAAAATTCTTTCAGTAGCCTAAAGCCAGCACTTCTCACGGCCAGACCTTCATTTTTAGGGCAGTTTTCCTGGCTAGAAGAGGACAAGGACCTGCAGTGCTCCTATACCCAACAAGTAGTTCTGATGGAACCCACTGGCGTACAATTGATCTATGGGGTTCCTGACGCGGTGTCTGTCATTTTGAAGGAACAAATAGGGTGCCAGGCTGCACTATGTTCCTGTCAAATATGTTGGGATTTGAAGGAAATATGAACAGAGCCAAACTTTGTTTTCTGCATTGTACATATGCCCTATGCAGAATGACACAGGTCCTGTCACCCGCGCCGTTTGATGTGCTTGTCTTTTCAGTACTGGTTGATCAGACAATCACAGACTGAATTTGACAGAGTATAACCAAGGTTCGGGCGAGCACACAATACTTGTACCACAAGGTTTGATAATGCGTAAAATTTAATTAAATCACAATCAATTACACGTGTCCAATAAAAACCACAATTTGCATGCTTTAAAATACAGATAAAATATAATAAGATCAATAGTTGAATGTCCACATAAACTGAATTTCTGAATGGGATGAGTCCCTATATCAACCGCTGTATGTACGTGTCTGCACCTTTAAAGATTATTGTGCAGTAGCTTAACTTTTGTGTCCAGTAGCATATATAACCATGGAGGTTGATGTACCAACTTCTGGTTTCTGCACAGTATTCACGTGCACTGTGTTAGCCGCAGATTCCAATCTGTACAGTGTAGTTTCACCCAGCTACACTCCTGCTCATAAGATGTTCAGTCCTCAATGGCGTTTAGCAGAGTGTGTGTGGTAGGGTTATTTATGTTTGGTTATTATCTCCTGCCCCTTACATAAGGTTTTACAGGTAGTTTTACAAGTGAGGGCTTCTTACCTCCTGTCAGTTAGTGTCCCGTAAGCCTCTATGAGGACGTGCGCGTTGATGGCGATGCAGAGTCAAAGCAAGCGGCGCGGGGCACTGCCGGCGTCTCGCTCTTACTTCCGATAGTCTTCTTACCCGAAGTCTCGCGGGATTTGGAGCGTGATCTGTATTCAATCAGTGAAGAGCCGTGAATGTCCAACCCTACCAAATAACCCGTTTACTCTGCTAAACGCCATTGAGGACTGAACATCTTATGAGCAGGAGTGTAGCTGGGTGAAACTACACTGTACAGATTGGAATCTGAATACTGTGCAGAAACCAGAAGTTGGTACATCAACCTCCATGGTTATATATACTACTGGACACAAAAGTTAAGCTACTGCACAATAATCTTTAAAGGTGCAGACACGTACATACAGCGGTTGATATAGGGACTCATCCCATTCAGAAATTCAGTTTATGTGGACATTCAACTATTGATCTTATTATATTTTATCTGTATTTTAAAGCATGCAAATTGTGGTTTTTATTGGACACGTGTAATTGATTGTGATTTAATTAAATTTTACGCATTATCAAACCTTGTGGTACAAGTATTGTGTGCTCGCCCGAACCTTGGTTATACTTTGATTATTCACTTTTAGAGGGTGGGTGTCCCTCTACCGGGCTAGCAGCACCTTATCCAGAACTCTGCCTGAAGTGAGCCACCATTTTGAGCTTGAATTTGACAGAACTTGTATAAAAGTAGCTGCACTTACTAGGTACTCTGATCTGGTAGTGGTTTAATACAGTGAGCGCTTCCACTGCGTCAGTCTTTGATTCCCATTCCAGCAGACCGGACAACGTTTTTGAAGATGCTGTAGAAGACATACACAGTTCAAATAGGGAATAAAGGTTATCACCAGGATAAGGAGTAATATTAAAAATATAATTTTACTGAAAGTGCAATACTGGGTACTTCACTAGAACATACATTAGACTGGGCTTACACAAGAGACTATTATTATTGTTCCATAGGAGCCACTGCTCATTATCAGCTCTTCACTCAGATCCATATGGGGAGAGGGGGCTGTTACCAAGTAGGCTTATGGGGACCCCTTATGTGCAATACTATTCATGTATTACTGCAGACTATAGTCCAGAATTGTGGTCACTGTACTACTCTCTGATAAGGCTGTGTTCACATCAGGTTTATTATATACACTTGAATGGATGCCTCAGACGGATGCCACACAATGGCACGTCACCGTAGGGTTCCAGATTGAAAAGAAAGTATCCATTTAACATATATATTATATATTTTTTTCTGCTCTCTGCTGGATGGAAATGTGTAGTGCATAATTTTTTCTGCCAAATATAATGTGGGAAAAAAATGTCATGTGAACACAGGCTACTTTCACACTCGCGTTTTGGGCGGATCCGTCATGGATCTGCAAAAACGAATCAATTACAATAATGCAACCGCATGCATCCGTCATGAACGGATCCGGTTGTATTATCTGTAACATTGCCAAGACGGATCAGTCATGAACTCCATTGAAAGTCAATGGGGGACGGATCCGTTTTCTATTGTGCCAGATTGTGTCAGAGAAAACAGATCCGTCCCCATTGACTTGCATCCGTTTGGCTCAGTTTCAACAAGCGGACAGCAAAACTCTGCAGGCAGCGTTTTGGTGTCCGCCTCCAGAGCGGAATGGTTACTTAACCTCCTCAGGACCGCCGTACGGAGGATTGCGTCCTGGCGGCGGCCCTGCTATTCTGGGTGGACGCCTATACGCGTCCTCTCGCGAGAGGCGAGATTTCCTGTGAACGCACACACACAGACGCACGCGTTCACAGGATCGGAAGGTAAGCGAGTGAATCTCCAGCCTGCCAGCGGCGATCGTTCGCTGGCAGGCTGGAGATGCGATTTTTTTTTTAACCCTTAACAGGTATATTAGACGCTGTTTTGATAACAGTGTCTAATATACCTGCTACCTGGTCCTCTGGTGGTCCCTTTTGTTTGGATCGACCACCAGAGGACACAGGTAGATGTGTAAAGTAGCACCAACCACCACTACACTACACCCCCCCCCCCCCCTGTCACTTATTCACCCCTGATCACCTCATATAGACTCCCTGATCACCCCCCTGTAAGGCTCCATTCAGACGTCCGTATGATTTTTACGGATACATGGATCGGATCGCAAAACACATACGGACGTCTCAATGGAGCCTTACAGGGGGGTGATCACCCATATAGACTCCCTGATCACCCCCCTGTCATTGATCACCCCCCTGTAAGGCTCCATTCAGACGTCCGTATGTTTTTTACGGATACATGGATCGGATCCGCAAAACACATACGGACGTCTGAATGGAGCCTTACAGGGGGGTGATCACCTCATATACACTCCCTGATCACCCCCTGTCATTGATCAACCCCCTGTAAGGCTCCATTCAGACGTCTGTATGTGTTTTGCGGATCTGATCCATGTATCCGTTGATCCGTAAAAATCACACGGACGTCTGAATGGAGCCTTATAGGGGGGTGATCAGGGAGTCTATATGGGTGATCACCCCCCTGTCATTGATCACCCCCCTGTAAGGCTCCATTCAGACATTTTTTTGGCCCAAGTTAGCGGAAATTGTTTTTTTTTTGTTTTTTTTTTTTCTTACAAAGTCTCATATTCCACTAACTTGTGTCAAAAAATAAAATCTCACATGAACTCACCATACCCCTCACGGAATCCAAATGCGTAAAATTTTTTTAGACATTTATATTCCAGACTTCTTCTCACGCTTTAGGGCCCCTAAAAAGCCAGGGCAGTATAAATACCCCACATGTGACCCCATTTCGGAAAGAAGACACCCCAAGGTATTCCGTGAGGGGCATATTGAGTCCATGAAAGATTGAAATTTTTGTCCCAAGTTAGCGGAAAGGAGACTTTGTGAGAAAATACAAAAAAGAAAAATCCATTTCCGCTAACTTGTGCCAACAAAAAAAATCAATGAACTCGCCATGCCCCTCATTGAATACCTTGGGGTGTCTTCTTTCCAAAGTGGGGTCACATGTGGGGTATTTATACTGCCCTGGCATTTTAGGGGCCCGAAAGCGTGAGAAGAAGTCTGGGATCCAAATGTCTAAAAATGCCCTCCTAAAAGGAATTTGGGCCGCTTTGCGCATCTAGGCTGCAAAAAAGTGTCACACATGTGGTATCGCCGTACTCAGGAGAAGTTGGGGAATGTGTTTTGTGGTGTCATTTTACATATACCCATGCTGGGTGAGAGAAATATCTTGGTCAAATGCCAACTTTGTATAAAAAAATGGGAAAAGTTGTCTTTTGCCGAGATATTTCTCTCACCCAGCATGGGTATATGTAAAATGACACCCCAAAACACATTCCCCAACTTCTCCTGAGTACGGCGATACCACATGTGTGACAATTTTTTGCCGCCTACGTGGGCAAAGGGGCACACATTCCAAAGAGCACCTTTCGGATTTCACTGGTCATTTTTTAAACATTTTGCCCCTAGAATGCCAGGGCAGTATAACAGTGCTCCAGACTAAAAAAAAATCCTGGTAGCCATTGGCTCCTGAACTGAAAAATGTAGGAGCCAAATCAAATTTTTAGTCGCCAAATCGAAACAGAATCAAAATTTTGGTATCGTGACAACACTACTCCGATCAGATCGGCATAGGGTTGTTTTGATACCCAAATTTTGATTCGCTTTCATCACCATAAAAAAGTATTGCGATACGCAATACCGCGCAAAAAAAAAAAAAAAAAAAAAAAACACCAAAAAAAGCCGCGTGCATCTTGCATTTTATGAAATGTTCGGCCCATAATAGAACAGTCCTATCCTATTTTTTTGGGGTGACAAGGTGACTAAAAAATGGTGAATGCTCACCGCATAGGAGATATTTTTTTAATAATTTAATAGTTTGGACAACGCTATGTAATATGTTTATTTATTCTTTATATATTTTATATGTAAACTTAATATTTTAGGGTACTTTCACACTAGTGTTTTTCTTTTCCGGCATAGAGTTCCGTCCTAGGGGCTCAATACCGGAAAGGAACTGATCAGTTTCATCCCCATGCATTCTGAATGGAGAGCGATCCGTTCAGGATGCATCAGGAGGTCTTCAGTTCAGTCATTTTGACTGATCAGGCAAAAGATAAAACCGCAGCATGCTACGGTTTTATCTCTGGTGAATAATACTGAAGATTTGCCTGAATGCCGGATCCAGCATTTTTTCCCATAGGAATGTATTAGTGCCGGATCTGGCATTCAAAATACCGGAATGCACCCGCACTAAATCCGGACCCATTCACTTCTATGGGGCTGTGCACATGAGGGGTGATTTTCACACATCACTTGTGCGCTGTGTGAAAATCGCAGCATGCTCTATGTTGTGCGTTTTTCACGCAACGCAGGCCCCATAGAAGCTAATGGGGCTGCGTGAAAATCGCAAGCATCCGCAAGCAAGTGCGGATGCGGTGCGATTTTCACTCATGGTTGCTAGGATGAAAGTCTATTCACTGTATTATTTTCCCTTATAACATGGTTCTAAGGGAAAATAATAGCATTCTTTAATACAGAATGCATAGTAGAAGGTCAATATAATTAACATTGGTGGCGCAGTGCGCCCCCCCATCACCCCAGTATGATAAACATTGGTGGCGCAGTGTGCTCCCCCAATATAAGAAACATTGGTGGCGCAGTGCGCACCCCCCCCAACACCCCAGTATAATAAACATTGGGGGGCGCAGTGTGCCCCCTCAATATAATAAACATTGGTGGCGCAGTGGGCAGTGCCAATGAGGGTTAAAAAAAATAATAATATTAACTCACCTCCTCCAATTGATCGTCTCCTGTTCTTATACTGGGGTGTTGGGGGGGGGGCACACTGTGCCACCAATGTTTCTTATACTGGGGTGTTGGGGGGGGGGGGGCACACTGTGCCACCAATGTTTCTCATACTGGGGTGTTAGGGGGGGGCACACTGTGCCACCAATGTTTCTTATATTGGGGTGTTGGGGGGGGGGGGCACGCTGTGCCACCAATGTTTCTTATACTGGGGTGTTGGGGGGGGGGGGGGGCACGCTGTGCCACCAATGTTTCTTATACTGGGGTTTTGGGGGGGCGGCACACTGTACAGGGAGTCTAAGAAAGAATCGAATGAGTCACTAACTAAGTCGGATCTTTAGTTCTTTTCACCTATGACTCATTCGATTCTTTCTCCCCGTACTTGTCAGTGACTCAGAGCTGCTAGTGCTTGCCTTGCCTCAGCTCTGATTGGTTGGTGGGAGGGGAGGGGCTGGCAGAAGCAGCTTCCACTCTAGGATCAGATTACACTCCTCCCGAGCCCCTCCCCTACCTGCTGCCAGCGGCTCTGCTGTTGTCTGTGTGCTGTGACCGAGCTGACTGAGACTGAGAAGAACGGGGCAGAGAACTATCAGCTCCTGTGCCCGCCGCTGTTCTACTGCAGAGCTGCCGCGGATGGTCTAGTCGCAAATGGCGACAAGACTAAAAAGTCTTGTCGCCATTTGTAAATTCTAAGTCGCATTGGCGACCATTTTGGTCGCCATCTGGAGCCCTGTATAACTACCCCACAAGTGACCCCATTTTGGAAAGAAGATACCCCAAAGTATTCCGTGAGGGGCATGGCGAGTTCCTAGAATTTTTTATTTTTTGTCACAAGTTAGCGGAAAATGATGATTTTTAAAAAAAAATTTTCTAACAAAGTCTCATATTCCACTAACTTGTGACAAAAAATAAAAAATTCTAGGAACTCGCCATGCCCCTCACGGAATACTTTGGGGTGTCTTCTTTCCAAAATGGGGTCACTTGTGGGGTAGTTATACTGCCCTGGCAATTTAGGGGCCCTAATGTGTGCGAAGTAGTTTGAAATCAAAATCTGTAAAAAATGGCCGGTGAAATCCGAAAGGTGCTCTTTGGAATGTGGGCCTCTTTGCCCACCTAGGCTGCAAAAAAGTGTCACACATGTGGTATCGCCATACTCAGGAGAAGTTGGGCAATGTGTTTTGGGGTGTCATTTTACATATACCCATGCTGGGTGAGAAAAATATCTTGGTCAAATGCCAACTTTGTATAAAAAAATGGGAAAAGTTGTCTTTTGCCAAGATATTTCTCTTACCCAGCATGGGTATATGTAAAATGACACCCCAAAACACATTGCCCAACTTCTCCTGAGTACGGCGATACCAGATGTGTGACACTTTTTTGCAGCCTAGGTGGGCAAAGGGGCACACATTCCAAAGAGCACCTTTCGGATTTCACCCGTCATTTTTTACAGATTTTGATTTCAAACTACTTTGCACGCATTTGGGCCCCTAAAATGCCAGGGCAGTATAACTACCCCACAAGTGACCCCATTTTGGAAAGAAGACACCCCAAGGTATTTCCTAATGGGCATAGTGAGTTCATGGAAGTTTTTATTTTTTGTCACAAGTTAGTGGAATATGAGACTTTGTAAGGAAAAAAAAAAAAAAAAAAAACATCATTTTCCGCTAACTTGTGACAAAAAATAAAAAATTCTATGAACTCACTATGCCCATCAGTGAATACCTTAGGGTGTCAACTTTCCGAAATGGGGTCATTTGTGGGGTGTTTGTACTGTCTGGCCATTGTAGAACCTCAGGAAACATGACAGGTGCTCAGTAAGTCAGAGCTGCTTCAAAAAGCGGAAATTCACATTTTTGTACCATAGTTTGTAAACGCTATAACTTTTACCCAAACATTTTTTTTTTTTTTATCAAAGACATGTAGAACAATAAATTTAGCGAAAAATTTATATATGGATGTTGTTTTTTTTTTGCAAAATTTTACAACTGAAAGTGAAAAATTTCATTTTCTTGCCAAAAAATCGTTAAATTTCGATGTCAGCAGCAATGAAATACCACCAAATGAAAGCTCTATTAGTGAGAAGAAAAGGAGGTAAAATTCATTTGGGTGGTAAGTTGCATGACCGAGCAATAAACTGTGAAAGTAGTGTAGTGCAGAAGTGTAAAAAGTGGCCTGGTCATTAACCACCTCCGGACCGCCTAACGCAGATGTGCGGTCCGGAGGCGGCAGCCCTGCGCTCAACGACGCATATACGCGTCATCTCGCGAGGGCCGGGATTTCCTGTGAACGCGCGCACACAGGCGCGCGCGCTCACAGGAACGGAAGGTAAGCGAGTGGATCTCCAGCATGCCAGCGGCGATCGCTCGCTGGCAGGCTGGAGATCCGAATTTTTTAACCCCTAACAGGTATATTAGACGCTGTTTTGATAACAGCGTCTAATATACCTCCTACCTGGTCCTCTGGTGGTCCCTTTTGTTAGGATCGACCACCAGAGGACTCAGGTAGCTCAGTACAGTCGCACCAAACACCACACTACACTACACCCCCCCGTCACTTATTAACCCCTTATAAACCCATGATCACCCCATATAAACTCCCTGATCACCCCCCTGTCATTGATCACCCCCCTGTCATTGATCACCCCCCTGTCATTGATCACCCCCCTGTCAGGCTCCGTTCAGACGTCCGTATGATTTTTACGGATCCACGGATACATGGATCGGATCCGCAAAATGCATACAGACGTCTGAATGGAGCCTTACAGGGGGGTGATCAATGGCAGGCGGGTGATCACCCATATACACTCCCTGATCACCCCCTGTCATTGATCACCCCCCTGTCATTGATCACCCCCCTGTAAGGCTCCATGGATCCGCAAAACACATGCGGACGTCTGAATGGAGCCTTACAGGGGGTGATCAATGACAGGCGGGTGATCACCCATATACACTCCCTGATCACCCCCCTGTCATTGATCACCCCCCTGTAAGGCTCCATTCAGACGTCCGCATGTGTTTTGTGGATCCGATCCATGTATCCATGGATCCGTAAAAATCATGCGGACGTCTGAATGGAGCCTTACAGGGGGGTGATCAATGACAGGCGGGTGATCACCCATATACACTCCCTGATCACCCCCTGTCATTGATCACCCCCCTGTCATTGATCACCCCCCTGTAAGGCTCCATTCAGACGTCCGCATGATTTTTACGGATCCATGGATAGGATCCACAAAACACATGCGGACGTCTGAATGGAGCCTTACAGGGGGTGATCAATGACAGGCGGGTGATCACCCATATACACTCCCTGATCACCCCTCTGTCATTGATCACCCCCCTGTCATTGATCACCCCCCTGTAAGGCTCCATTCAGACGTCCGCATGTGTTTTGTGGATCCGATCCATGGATCCGTAAAAATCATGCGGACGTCTGAATGGAGCCTTACAGGGGGGTTATCAATGACAGGCGGGTGATCACCCATATACACTCCCTGATCACCCCCTGTCATTGATCACCCCCCTGTCATTGATCACCCCCCTGTAAGGCTCCATTCAGACGTCCGCATGATTTTTACGGATCCATGGATACATGGATCGGATCCGCAAAACACATGCGGACGTCTGAATGGAGCCTTACAGGGGGTGATCAATGACAGGCGGGTGATCACCCATATACACTCCCTGATCACCCCCCAGTCATTGATCACCCCCCTGTAAGGCTCCATTCAGACGTCCGCATGTGTTTTGTGGATCCGATCCATGTATCCATGGATCCGTAAAAATCATGCGGACGTCTGAATGGAGCCTTACAGGGGGGGTGATCAGTGACAGGGGGGTGATCACCCTGATCACCCCCTGTCATTGATAACCCCCCTGTAAGGCTCCATTCACACGTCCGCATGTGTTTTGTGGATCCGATCCATGTATCCATAAAAATCATGCGGAAGTCTGAATGGAGCCTTACAGGGGGGGTGATCAGTGACAGGGGGGTGATCACCCTGATCACCCCCTGTCATTGATAACCCCCCTGTAAGGCTCCATTCACACGTCCGCATGTGTTTTGTGGATCCGATCCATGTATCCATAAAAATCATGCGGAAGTCTGAATGGAGCCTTACAGGGGGGGTGATCAGTGACAGGGGGGTGATCACCCTGATCACCCCCTGTCATTGATAACCCCCCTGTAAGGCTCCATTCAGACGTCCGCATGTGTTTTGCGGATCCGATCCATGGATCCGTAAAAATTATACGGACGTCTGAATGGAGCCTTACCAGGGGGGTGATCAATGACAGGGGGGTGATCAGGGAGTCTATATGGGTGATCACCCCCCTGTCATTGATCACCCCCCTGTCATTGATCACCCCCCTGTAAGGCTCCATTCAGACGTCCGCATGTGTTTTGCGGATCCGATCCATGGATCCGTAAAAATTATACGGACGTCTGAATGGAGCCTTACCAGGGGGGTGATCAATGACAGGGGGGTGATCAGGGAGTCTATATGGGTGATCACCCCCCTGTCATTGATCACCCCCCTGTCATTGATCACCCCCCTGTAAGGCTCCATTCAGACATTTTTTTTGGCACAAGTTAGCGGAAATTTTTTGTTTGTTTTTGTTTTTTCTTACTAAGTCTCATATTCCACTAACTTGTGTCAAAAAATAAAATCTCCCATGAACTCACCATACCCCTCACGGAATCCAAATGCGTAAACATTTTTAGACATTTATATTCCAGACTTCTTCTCACGCTTTAGGGCCCCTAAAAAGCCAGGGCAGTATAAATACCCCACATGTGACCCCATTTCGGAAAGAAGACACCCCAAGGTATTCCGTGAGGGGCATATTGAGTCCATGAAAGATTGAAATTTTTGTCCTAAGTTAGCGGAAAGTGAGACTTTGTGAGAAAAAAACAAAAAAAATCAATATCCGCTAACTTATGCAAAAAAAAAAAAAAATTCTAGGAACTCGCCAGGCCCCTCATTGAATACCTTGGGGTGTCTTCTTTCCAAAGTGGGGTCACATGTGGGGTATTTATACTGCCCTGGCTTTTTAGGGGCCCGAAAGTGTGAGAAGAAGTCTGGGATCCAAATGTCTAAAAATGCCCTCCTAAAAGGAATTTGGGCCCCTTTGCGCATCTAGGCTGCAAAAAAGTGTCACACATGTGGTATCGCCGTACTCAGGAGAAGTTGGGCAATGTGTCATTTTACATATACCCATGCTGGGTGAGAAAAATATCTTGGTCAAATGCCAACTTTGTATAAAAAAATTGGAAAAGTTGTCTTTTGCCAAGATATTTCTCTCACCCAGCATGGGTATATGTAAAATGACACCCCAAAACACATTCCCCAACTTCTCCTGAGTACGGCGATACCAGATGTGTGACACTTTTTTGCAGCCAAGGTGGGCAAAGGGGCACATATTCCAAAGTGCACCTTTCGGATTTCACCGGTCATTTTTTACACATTTCGATTGCAAAGTTCTTCTCACACATTTGGGCCCCTAAATTGCCAGGGCAGTATAACTACCCCACAAGTGACCCCATTTTGGAAAGAAGACACCCCAAGGTATTCCGTGAGGGGCATGGCGAGTTCCTAGAATTTTTTATTTTTTGTCGCAAGTTAGTGGAATATGAGACTTTGTAAGAAAAAAATAAAAATAAAAAATCATCATCATTTTCCGCTAACTTGTGACAAAAAATAAAAAGTTCTATGAACTCACTATGCCCATCAGCGAATACCTTAGGGTGTCTACTTTCCGAAATGGGGTCATTTGTGGGGGTTTTCTACTGTTTGGGCATTGTAGAACCTCAGGAATCATGACAGGTGCTGAGAAAGTCAGAGCTGCTTCAAAAAGCGGAAATTCACATTTTTGTACCATAGTTTGTAAACGCTATAACTTTTACCCAAACCATTTTTTTTTTTTTGCCCAAACATTTTTTTTTATCAAAGACATGTAGAACTATAAATTTAGTGAAAAATTTATATATGGATGTCGTTTTTTTTGCAAAATTTTACAGCTGAAAGTGAAAAATTTCATTTTTTTTGCAAAAAAATAGTTACATTTAGATTAATAACAAAAAAAGTAAAAATGTCAGCAGCAATAAAATACCACCAAATGAAAGCTCCATTAGTGAGAAGAAAAGGAGGTAAAATTCATTTGGGTGGTAAGTTGCATGACCGAGCGATAAACGGTGAAAGGAGTGTAGTGCCGAAGTGTAAAAAGTGCTCTGGTCATGAAGGGGGTTTCAGCTAGCGGGGCTGAGGTGGTTAAGGGTGTTTAAGCTAGGGGGGCTGAAGTGGTTAACTGATGCATTCTGAGCGGATCCCTTTCCATTCAGAATGCATTAGGGCAAAACTGATCCGCTTTGGACCGCTTCTGAGAGCCCATAACTGATCTCACAAACGGAAACTGAAACGCCAGTGTGAAAGTAGACTTAGATGCTAAATATTTTTCTTATATTCAACTGTACTGTTGAAATATGTAAAGTTTGTTGAAATGACAGGGACTACAAACATTTTACTGAATTTACTGTAACATTAGCAATATTGGATTTTACTAACGTTTGGCATCAAATATTTTGTACTTGATGAATTTTGGAACTTGGTGATCCTCACAGAGCTGCAATAAATGAAGAAAATAATGATAAAATGTTACAAAATAGGAAAAATTATTAAAGGACATAAGTATAACAACTAATGATGCATGTATTATTAGTGACTAGCCTATATTTTGGTACACCATCTCAAAATACTATCATTTTAACTATTCTAGTTTAAGTATTCTCTGTTACAAAGATAGGTGCTCGTAGTCCTGCTCTCATGCCATATGCTACCCTGCCTTAAAGGGAGTCTGTCAAAGTTTCACCTTTTTAACCCTTCCTATAGCTTTCTAGCAGCCTTACAGTTAATACAAACGTTACCTTTATGAGCAATCCTGGACTTTACAACCGTCAAAAAACAACTTAGTAGCATATGCAAATGAGGGCTCGCAAGTGCCCAGGGGGGGCGCATTCGCATTAAATACTGTGATGCTGTACAAGGAACGGGCATTGCAGTGCGCATGCGCCGGCCGAGGGACTGAGTGCGCAGGCGCGGGATCTCGGCGAAACAAGAAGTAAGTAGATGGGCGGTCAGAGGGAAAGAATGGGCGGGGGGAAGCGACGATGAGGCTGAGCTAACTGGGCACCTACGAGGGTAATGCTGCCCCTGGGCACTTGCGAGACCTCATTTGCATATGCTACTAAGTTGTTTTTTGCCAGTTTTATAAGTCCAGGATTGCTCATAAAGGTAACGTTTTTATTAACTGTAAGGCTGCTAGAAAGCTATGGGAAGGGTTAAAAAGGTGAAACTTTGATGACAGACTCCCTTTAAAAATTAGGAAGCTGGGCTGGGAAAATATTGAAAATCTAACTTACCTTTTGGAAGATACTTTCTTCCATGCATAATGGAACGTTATAGTAGTGCAGAACACAAGATGGCGGTTGGATTATGTTTTTCGAAGCTTGGCCAGCACTAGTAAATCTATTATTCTTGCTCATTGCAAAATCTTTATAGCTACTTGTACCATCTTCAAGTTCAAATATCTGACTTGGAACAACGGAGTGCTGTTTTGACACACTAAAAAAAAAAAAAAGAAAGGATATAAGCATTAGTTGAGATTTTTTGATGGGCCTCATCACTAAAGCCCGAAAATGGTGACTATAACTATTTAGGCACAGCAAATGTTCTACTTCACCATTGATGCTACAGCAGGAATAGGTTTAATCCTGTACCCCATGCAATATGTTGGATCAGGTGTTCATATTCACATTACTCCTGATGAGAAAAGGTCCACAAAAGGTATGTTTGTCATGCTCTCCCCAACCCCTACCTAGTGATGTAAGTTTAGAATGGTCAGAAATGCTGAGACTCAGTTTAACCCCTTTAAGATAAAGCCCATTTTCGTTTTTGCATTTTATTTTTTCCTTCCCACATTCCAAGAGCCATAACTTTTTTATTTTCCGTTCACATGGCAATGAGGGGCAAGTTGTATTTTTCATAGCCCCATTTAATTTGCGATGTCTTGTATTGGAAAACGGGAAAAAATTCTTTGTGGGGTGAAATTTAAGAAAAAAATCACAATCCTACCAAAGTTTTTGGGGCTTTGATATTACAGCATTCACTGTGTACTAAAAATAAGCTTATTCTGCGGGTCAATAGAATTATAGGGATACCAGATTTGTATAGTTTAAAAAAAATAAAAACATTTGAAAAAAATCTAAAATTTTCTTCTGCATAGTCTGACAATGTTATTCAATTTTCTTGGAGGGACAAGGTGACAAAAAAATGGTGAATCGTTTTTACACTTTTTTTTTTTTATTACTGCGTACACCGCACAGGAAATATATTTTTATAATTTAATAGGTCAGACATTTTCTAACATGGCGATACCTGTTATGCTTATTTTTTTAACTGTTTATTTTCATATGCAAAATTGTGAAAGGCGGCTGATTTGAATCCCCCCCCCCCACCTTTTTTTTATTACTTTCTACAAAATAACTTTTAGCCTCTTTCGGGGGCTACAATCTGTGATCTTCTGATAGAGACCTATCATGGTGAATGGCATTCTACCTGCTGAGCCATGACTCATGCACGGCTTTTCAGGCCGTTTACCATGACAGCCCGGAACCTTCAGCAGGCCCCAGGCTGTCATGGTAACCGATCGGAGCCCTGCGATTTCACTGCGGGGTCTTCAATCCGAAGGCAAAGGAAGCCATTGATCGCGGCCTCTGAGGGGTTAAATGTCAGGTTTTGGCATCACTGCAGTTTCCCGTCATTGTGGCAGGGTGCCTGCTGTATTATACAGCCTGCCCCCGCCATGTATGGAGTGGGCTCAGCACAGCAGCCCGCTCCATACAACGGCTTACAAATTATCACGTACATGTATAGCGGAGAAAATAAGTATTTGATACACTGGCGATTTTGCAAGTTTTCCCACCTACAAAGAATGGAGAGGTCTATAATTTTTATTGTAGGTACACTTTAACTGTGAGAGAAAGAATCTAAAAAAAAAATCCAGAAACCACATTGTATGATATTTAAATAATTAATTAGTATTTTATTGCATGAAATAAGTATTTGCTCACCTACCAACCAGCAAGAATTCTGGCTCTCACAGACCTGTTCGTTTTTCTTTAAGAAGCCCTCCTACTCTGCACCTGTTTGGGTCCGGTCAGTTGCTATTCACTGTGTAGGCTCTTGTTGCTCACTTACAGCCCGTGACATTATAATCCGACCTGGGATCAAAAATGTGAAGGCTGATGCTCTCTCTCGCTGTTTTCCGGGAGGAGGAAACTCCGAGGACCCGGGTCCCATTTTGGCGAAGGGGGTGGTTGTTTCTGCTCTGTATTCTGATTTGGAGGCCGAGGTCCAGGCTGCCCAGACTGAGGTACCTGCCCGTTGTCCTCCTGGGAAGTTGTTTGTGCCTCCTGAGTTACGTCACAAACTCTTCAAGGAGCATCATGATACGGTTCCTGATGGTCACCCCGGGAGTAGAGCCACGGTAGATCTCATTGCTCGGAGATTTTGGTGGTCGGCTCTTCGTAAGTCGGTGGAGGGTTTTGTGGCTGCTTGTGAGACGTGCGCTCGCGCTAAGGTCCCTCGTTCACGGCCTTCAGGTCCCCTTCTCCCGTTACCCATACCTTCCCGTCCTTGGACACACCTCTCCATGGACTTTATCACGGATCTTCCTCGTTCCTCAGGGAAGTCGGTGATCCTGGTGGTGGTGGACCGTTTTAGCAAGACGGCTCTTTTCGTTCCCTTCCCTGGTTTACCCAGTGCTAAAACGTTGGCGCAAGCTTTTGTCGACCATATTGTTAAATTGCATGGCAATCCCTCGGATATTGTTTCCGATAGAGGCACGCAGTTTGTGTCCAGATTCTGGAAGGCTTTCTGTTCTCGCCTGGGGGTTCGGCTGTCCTTCTCTTCTGCTTTTCACCCGCAGTCGAATGGTCAGACTGAACGTGTCAACCAGAATCTGGAGACATATTTGCGCCGTTTTGTGGCAGAGAACCAGGAGGATTGGTGTTCATTTCTCCCTCTTGCTGAGTTTGCTCTGAACAACCGTCGTCAGGAATCTTCTGATAAGTCACCATTCTTTGGTGCATATGGGTTCCATCCGCAGTTTGGGACATTCTCGGAAGGGGCTCCCTCTGGTTTGCCTGAGGAGGAGAGATTTTCCTCGTCTTTGTCTACCATTTGGCAAAAGATTCAGAGTAATCTTAGAAAGATGAGTGAGAAATATAAGCGTGTGGCCGATAAGAGACGTATGCCTGGTCCGGACCTGAATGTGGGTGATCTGGTGTGGTTGTCTACAAGAAATATTAAACTGAAGGTTCCCTCCTGGAAATTGGGTCCCAAGTTTATTGGGCCTTATAAAATCTTGTCAGTCGTCAATCCTGTTGCCTTCCGTCTTGATCTTCCACGGGTTTGGAAGATACATAATGTATTTCACAGGGCTCTTTTAAAACCATATGTCCAGCCCACGGTACCCTCCTCCTCCGATTTTGGTTGATGGCAATCTGGAGTTTGAGGTTTCCAGAATTGTGGACTCTCGCATTGTCCGCGGTTCTCTTCAGTACCTCGTTCATTGGAAGGGTTATGGTCCTGAGGAGAGGATGTGGGTTCCGATGTCGGACATTAAAGCCACTCGCCTCATCAGGGCATTTCATAAGGCTCATCCTGAGAAAGTGGGTCCTGGGTGTCCGGAGTCCACCCGTAGAGGGAGGGGGGGGGGTACTGTCACTACCAGAGCTTTGAGACGTTCTCACAGCTCTGTTTCTCCACCCCTGTGATGATGTCACTACTAGAGCTTGGAGGAGTTCCCTCTGCCCTGTTTCTCCGCCCCTGTGATGAGGTCTTTACTTTCTGTTTCCTTCCTCCCAGCTGTCCCTCCTGTGTTTGATTTCGCTGCCTTTAAATCACCCCTCCTCCTTTGTAGAGGTGCGGATTATACTTTTCATTTGAGCTGTATCTCTCGCTTGAGTATCTTCACCTGTGTGATATCTTTTCACTGGATCTGTGTTCTGCTGAAGCAAGTACTTCGGATATTGTCTGCTGACTTTGGATCTGTTTTCACTGCAGCCGCAGCTCCTTCAGTTAAGTGTTCTGACATTGTGTGTTTCTGTTTCTTTGCTGACTGGATCCGAGGCGACCCCGGTTCCGTCCATATACTGAGCAGGGCACCAGTGGCCGTGCCCCTTCCACTATTGTAGGGGTTTCAGTGGTCATCAGCCTTAGGTACGCGGGCATTTCTCGATCCACCATCCGGATCTGGACATGTGCTTAGCAGCTTAGGGAGAGCTTTTAGGGTCTGAAAGGGGTCACCCTTTATCCTCCCTAGTTTGGGTCCGGTCAGTTGCTATTCACTGTGTAGGCTCTTGTTGCTCACTTACAGCCCGTGACAGTGGGCCAAGGATTATTCTGAGAAAGGTCAGGAATCAACCCAGTACTACACAGGAGGACCTGGTCAATGACCCGAAGAGAGCTGGGGGGACCACTGTCTAAAAGATTACTGTTAGTAACACACTACGTCGTCATGGATTAAAATCCTGCAGAGCACGCAAGGTCACCCTGCTCATGCCAGCATATGTCCACTCCCGATTGAAGTTTGCCAATGACTATCGGGATGATCCAGAGGAGGCATGGGAGAAGGTCATGTGGTTAGATGAGACCAAAATAGAACTTTTTGGTATCAACTCCACTCGCTGTGTTTGGCGGAAGAAAAAGGATGAGTACAACCCCAAGAACATTGTCCCAAACGTGAAGCATGAGGGTGGAAACATCATACTTTGGGGGTGCTGTTCTGCAAAGGGGACAGGACGACTGCACCGTATTAAAGGGAGAATGGATGGGGTCATGTATCGTGAAATTTTGGCCAACAACCTCCTTCCCTCAATAAGAGCATTGAAGATGGGTCATTGCTGGGTCTTCCAGCATGACAATGTAATTTTCTTGATTTTTTATTTCGATCCTGTCTCACAGTTGATGTGTCTTTTAAATGAGAAGAAAGAAATAGCGTTGCGGCACTCACCAGGATAAAACTCAGTAGCCTTTATTGTGACTTCCTTGGAAGAGGATACATGTGGGTCCTCACAGTTGATGTGTACCTACAATATAAATTACAGACCTCCATTTTTTTGTAGGTGGGAAAACTTGCAAAATCGCCAGCGTTTCAAATACTTATGTTCCCCATTGTATGTGATAATGTGTGAAGGGGTTAAAATGATCTCTAATCTATGAGATACCCAAACTGAAACAAGCCAGTGGTTGGTGTGTTAATTTCTTTCAACCACTTAACGCCACATGACATACCTGTATGTCATAAGCATTAAGGGGAAGGATAGAGTAGGCTCAGGCACTGAGCTCCCTCCATGCGCAGCGGGTGCCAGCTGTATAAAATAGCTCACACCCACTGACAGTAAACAGAAAGCAGATGCTGCTATCAATAGTGAACATGGCACTCAGGGACTGGAGAAGTTTTCAATCTAGGTGCACGGACTGCTGGAGGATGCGCCTAATTTATGAAATCAGATTAATGATAAACACAGGCATGAAAAAAAATATGTCACAACTCAAATCAGTATAGAAACAAAGCAAGCATTTTATATACTGTAGACTAGGGTTGTTTCACGTATCGAACTTTCGATACCCAAACGATACTTTTAGCCCAGTATCGTATCGATAACGGGATTTGTCTTTTATCGATACTAGGCTGTGCGCCATGTTCCCTTAGCAGCACAGGGAAGAAGGAAGCAGTCTCTCACTCCCCCCCTTTGCTGCTGCTGCCACCAATGAGAGATGAGAGGGGAGGTGGAGGGCTGGGGCTCTGGCCACTGCACCACAAATGATAATTAACGTTTAATACATTACAAATGCAGGCGGCAGAAACACACTTTGCCGGAACCTTGCCTCTGACAGGGCGCAGCGTTCCGCGGCAATTAACCAAGGTGTTTGGTATTTTTTTTTGTTTTTTACAGTTTATTTAATAACTATTTCCCCTCTTAGGGGCTAGAACATGGAATATTTTAATCCCTTGTCCTACTAACCCTAATAGACCTCTATTAGGGTGACTAGGACTTCACCACACTCTCCCTGCTGCCCTGTGCATAGTACACATAGCAGCAGGGAGATTACCATAGCAGCCAGGGCTGCAGTAGCGTCCTGGCTGCCATGGTAACCGATCAGAGCCCCAAGATTACACTGCTGGGGCTCCGATCAGAAGTTGCCACTGCCGCCAATGAAGAGGAGGGAGGGGACCCTGTGGCCACTGCGTTGCCAATGTTTGTTTTTAATACTGGGGAGGACGTACTGCACCACCAATGATAATTAACGTTTAATACAGGAGGCGGATTTGTCAGCGCAGAATCACATAGCCGGCACCCTGCCTCTGACAGGGAGCTGCGATCAGCGGCAGCAGTTAACCCCTCAGGCGCGGCACATTGGCAGCGCAGCACAGGAGGGAGGGAGAGAGTGACTCCTTCTCCCCGTGCTGCTGAGGGAACATGAGCGCACTGACAGCAGAGCGTTCATGTTCTGTGATAGTGCACTGAACGCATTATCGGCAAGGTTAGATGCCAATAACTTTAAAAATCATGACTGTCGGCTGATCATATCGGTAACGCCGATAATCGGTAGATCCCCAATTTAAAATGCTTCCATTTTCAGTGTCTGATGTGTATTCTCTCGTTCCGAGTATATTTAGTTCAGCCACGGACAAATACAACAGTAACAATGGGAATACCTGTAGTTCTTGTTTTACTGAATTACGCACAATCAGAAGTCAGCACTCCAAGAAATGTTTTTCCTTTCAACTAATAAAAAAACGGTCACTTCGGCAAATAGCATTTATTATGTAGAGAAAATAATACAAGTCACTTACTAATATAGTGTTATTGTCCATATTGCCTCCTTTGCTGGCTGGATCCGTTTTTTATGGATCCATTGTTCCGTTTTTTGTTTCAGTTTCCTTTCCGTTTTTCCGTATGCCATATACATTATACAGTAATTACATAAAAAAAATTGGGCTCGGCATAACATTTTCAATAGATGTTTCCGCAAAATTGGAACAGATACGGAAGACATACGGATGCATTTCCGTATGTGTTCCGTTTTTTTGCGGACCCATTGACTTGAATGGAGCCAAGCACCGTGATTTGCGGACAAGAATAGGACATGCTCTATCTTTTCACGGTACGGAAATACTGAAATGGAATGCAGAGACAGTTTTTTGCTGAACCATTGAAATGAATGGTTCAGTATATGTACCGCATACTGAACTCAAATACTGTCATGTGCATGAGCCCTAAAGAATAAAGCACTAGCCTATGTGCACTCCTATGGTAATGGCCACCAAAGAGACTGGTGCTTTTTCCTATAGTGTGCAAGCACGACCACCGCTGCTGGATTACAAGGTGGTCATAACCATGGAAACGAGCAGTGTATAATGTGATGGAAAAATGAATCAAGCCAGCAAGGGAGGCAGTATGGATAACAACAATACATTAGTTAAGTGGCTTGTATTAACTTTCTCTACATGAGAAAAGCTATTTGCTGAAGTGTGACAACCTCTTTAAAGAATCTTGTAATTAAACTCCAAACAAGAATATGCTGGATTTATATCTCAAATGAATTTCAATTAGTTACAGATATGCGTACAATAAGGGATACATAATACACGTACATGAATGTTACACAGCCACGTCTGTCTTACCAAACATTAAGTCTCTTTCCAAAAACCTTCACGTTATTGAGATGAGTAACTGCTCTTTCCACAGCATACTCGTCACCCATCTCCACAAGGGCCGTGCCTGGAATAGTCTTCATGAA
Organism: Bufo gargarizans; assembly: GCF_014858855.1. Classification (NCBI taxonomy): domain Eukaryota; kingdom Metazoa; phylum Chordata; class Amphibia; order Anura; family Bufonidae; genus Bufo; species Bufo gargarizans. The sequence continues at coordinate 389,810,487 of NC_058083.1, read as the reverse complement.
CTTTACCTGCAATTCAAGAAAATGCTAATAATATACCAAAGTCTGGATCATCACCCCGTCATTGGTTTTAAAATGCTGGATAAATGTATCTCTGTGAACATGACAATGAAGACAATTTGATACAAGCTGCACGTTTTGCCATACATTACAGCTATTAATCAGTAATAAACCTTATCTTTCTGAAGACTTATTCTCTCACCAGTGGTATTCTACAGGGTGGCCCACAAAAAAGTAGTCCGCCTCCAATATCTCCAAATCAAAATGCCTAATAGTAATCAGTTTTACTTGTCCATAGCAACCAATCAGAGCTCAGCTTTCAGTTCCTACAGGGCTCTGAAAAAATGAAATATGAGCTCTGATTGTTTGCTAGAGACAACTAAGACTGATTTACTATTAGGCATTTTGATTTGGAGATATGGAGGCGTGCTACTTTTTCGTGGGCCACCCTTTACATTTCGTAGCAATGCCCATTGTGGCCCCTCCAGGGTAGCAATGCCCATTGTGGCCCCTCCGTATAAAAAAAAACAAAAAAAAACACAGTAACTACTCCCCTTGTCCCGTTCCTGAAGCTCACAGTCCTCTCTCCTCCTGCAGACACAGATGTCTCTGTAGCACGGTGTGGGCAGAGCTTATGCAGATTTTCGGCTGCAGGATCCTCCCACACAAGCTCGAAGTGCGATCTGTGCTTGCAGGCTGAATAGTGTAGCAGGGAGAAGTGCGCCGCCGGCTTGAAGGAGGAGGAGGAGTGTGGGGAGCTTAGCGGGAAGTGACAGGGCCCAGCTCCCTGCGCTCCAGCAATGAGCGCTTCCATCTGCATTGATGGAAGCGCTCATAGCTTCTGGACTCTGGCACCCCCTGAGAGCCGGCACCCGGGTTGGATCGCCCCCCCACCCCTCCCCTTAGAATGCCACTGCCCATCAGAAAATTCTCAGCACTGCTGACCTGTGGAAACTCATAAGATAAGGCTTCATGAACATGACCACATTTGGGTTCCTCAGATGCTCTTCCAATTCATTTCTAAGGGGCCCAAAAAAAAAAAAAAAAAAAGAAAAAAAAAAAAAAAAAAAACCACAGAACGTGGATGTCATCCATGTCTTGTCTGTTTTGTGTACAAGAATAGTCATTTCTAGTGATGGGAGTGAGAAATCACCATGGTGATGGCTCATGTGAATGACCATATGATGAGCGTAGTGACGTCATCAAAGGTCCTTTTTCTCACAGATGAAGACAGAAGAGATGCCAGCTGGGCGAACAAGTGGATAAGGGGAGTAAATATATATATTTTTTTTAACCCCTCCAGCCCTATTTTACTATGCATTCTGTATTCAGAATGCTATTATTTTCCCTTATAACCATGTTATAAGGGAAAATAATACAATCTAGACCACCTTGAACCCAAACCTGAACCTGAACTTCTGTGAAGAAGTTCGGGTCTGGGTACCACAGTCGTTTTTTTTTATCACGCGCGTGCAAAACACATTGCGCCCGCGCGATAAAAACTGAAAAAACGGAACGCAATCGCAGTCAAAACTGACTGCAATTGCGTACCTGCGCGCGCGGGTTTGCCACAATGCACCGGGACGCATCCAGACACGCTCGTGCGAAAGAGGCCTTAGAGAGAGAGCCTGCAGAAGAGAAAATTGCTAAAAATGCCAGATGCACACTTAGTCCTCATGCACATACTGTGGATCCGCAAAATACAGATACCAGCTCTGTGCATCCTGCACTTTCCTCAGTACATATTGTAGAAATGCCTATTCTTGACCGAAAAACACACAAGAGTAGGACATATTCAATAATTTGAGGAACAGCCGCACAGATGTGGACGGCACACTGATGATTTTTTGCAGTCCCATAGAAATGAATGGGCCCGCACGTGATCCGCAAAAAATGCGGATAGGATGCAGGCCCAAAATACAATTTCCAATTGTCTTAGCTGTATTACTAGACCATCACATGCAGGTTTTTAGGAATTTTGGGCTGCAGCATACACATAATGGGTAATTGCATCATGCACATGGTTGTGGACATATTTCAGTCTGCAAAATACAGATACCTTCTGTGTGTATTCCATATTTTTCTACTTCCATCAACCGAAAGTCTGATTCTCATTCACAATATAGACAAGAATATAACCAGCTTTATAACTTGCAGAACAGCCACACAGATCCATAAAATACATGGATGTGTGCATGGCTCCATACAAATGAATAGGCCATTGTGCTAGCTGCATCAGAATATGGATAGCGGACAGATGAAAAATACATTCGAGTGCATGAGCCCTAGTCTACAAATCCTTACTGTAAGAAAGGAAAGCTGCACACAGCTCCTCAGCCCGACCTTACCTTTTCAATGTTTCCATATAAGCAGAACAAGTTAAACACCCGAGAACAGTTCATCTTTTCTTGGTGGAGGCCACTAACCATGGCTACTGAACCAAGCGGAGGTCCACCATAGATGTATGAAGATGTCTGAGGCAAAGGATAAGAAACCAGCTCTGGGGTATCTCTAGATCCCATTCTGTAGCGGTTTGGCAATGGTAACAATGGGCCATGATTTCCTAGAAAGATACAGAGTTCCTGATTACTGAAAAATGCTTAGTGCACAATGTAGTCTACAACAAATCACAAGTGAAATCAACATAATTGTGCAAACACAGTTTTTTATGTTATCAGCTGGCCAAACATACACAAAAATTGTTGCAGAATGCCCATTCAGCCAACCACTATTTTACCCAAGTCCACTATGAACATGCTCCTCCGGTGAGGTGTACATGTCTAGTTCAGTGAGAGTGGAACAAGCAACTTCCAGATGAACGGACAAGCTTGTTGATGCTACTGCTAAGCACTTGAATGGGAGCGGTGCTGCGGAAACCTGGCACGGCTGCTGCACATTGGACAGAGCTGTGCTTCCGGCTCTGTTCTTGTGTTAGTTCCAGAGTCGATAGCTGCTGGCAGCAGATCATTGGGGTGCCAGGTGTTGGAACCCCACCAATCTCCAAAAGGATCGATATCTATGACCTGGAAACCCCCATTAACACTTATCTAATAAGATATAACAGCACAATTTCTAATATTTCTCCAACCTGTCCCCTCCCTACATCTCTGAGCTAATTTTCCGATACATCCCCACATGCAATCTCCGATCCTCACAAGACCTCCTTCTCTCCTCTCATCTTATCACCTGCTCCCATAATCGCCTCCAAGATTTCTCCAGTGCATCCCCCATACTCTGGAACTTGCTACCCCAACATATCAGACTCTCACCTACAGTGGAATCCTTCAAAAAAAAAAAAAAAAAAAAACCACCTCTTCAGACAAGCCTACAACGAGTGACCCTGCTGCCTGTATACCGCCATGACCAAGTTCACCCGCACCTACTGTGTCCTTCTCCCATACCATGTAGATTGTAGGCCCTCTCTCCTTCTGTACCAGTTTGTAACTCGTCTTGTTCATGCATAGTGCAATTGTCAGTATTATGTATGTTTACCCCTTTTTATATGGTCAGCGCTATGGAATGAATGGCACTTTAATAATAATAATTATAAAAATTTCCATCACTCACTGTCCCCAATGGAGCTCACAATCTAAGTTCCCCATCAGTATGTCTATGGAGTGTGGGAGGAAACCAGAGTACCTGGAGGAAACCCACGCAAACACAGGGACTCCATGAAGATGTTGTCCTCAGTCAGATTTAAACCCAGGACCCCAGCGCTGCAAGTCACCTCTGCTAACCACTGAGCCACCATGCTGCCTATCTGCTCATCTAAATGAGTTTGGTTTGGCAGCAATCACATGGATTTCTGCAAGCCCCATTCAAATGAACGGAACCGATTCTGCAACAAAATCTTCCACACGTGAAGGCACCCCTTATAGATAAACAAAATCTAATACCACACAAACAATTGTCTTTAATTGAGCAACCATTCACAGTGCAGGGAAGAGAAAGCAATACCCCCCTTTAGCAGAAGATTTCTCCACAAAATTACTCCTGTAGATGCAAATAAATGTTGTACAACATTGAGAAGGAATTTTAGATCATTCTTTCCATGCAAAAGCTCAGCTTGGCTTTTGAAATGTGTAGAGATCTCCTATACCCTCTACATACTCCAAGTCAAGTACAGCTGACAGAAGCAAAGCTCATTGAGCAGCGCTGATGTCCTTTTGCCTTTTTATAGTTCATTTTCCCAGGAGCATCCAGTTGCTCTTGGCCAAACTTGAGATTGGCCACAGTTTTTTTTTTTTTTGGAAAGCAGTGGCTTTCTTCTTAGTGTCCTTGTTGTTCAGTGTTTTTCTAATAATGGAAGACTGAACAAAGGTTTTTGTACGGTCTTTTTAGGTTAGGATTGCTCCAAGAGCACAACAGGCAATTCTTAAAGAGGTGAGCAAACTAACAAGACACCCGCTTCTAAGGGCTCTTTCACACTTACGTTGTTCTTTTCCGGCATAGAGTTCAGTCGTCGGGGCTCTATGCCAGAAAAAGCAGTAATCAAAGCAAAAGGTGGCTACTTTGAAGAACCTAGAATATGACATATTTTCAGTTGTTTCACACTTTTTTGTTATGTATATAATTCCACATGTGTTAATTCATAGTTTTGATGCCTACAGTGGGAATCTACAATTTTCATAGTCTGGAAAATAAAGAAAACTCTTTGAATGAGAAGGTGTGTCCAAACTTTTGGTCTGTACTGTATGTATTTCTATTAATAAAATGTCATTACATTATATGTGCGTTGGTGATTGGTGATTCCTTGCATGGTGTCGCACATATTCAGTTAGTTTTAAATTTGTTTGTATTGGATGTTCTAACATTCTCTTTCACCCCCTACCAACCCACCAAAAGATGACCCTAGTAGGACGTCTCATCACACCACTCACTGCAATGATTAGATAAGGATCTTAAAGTAGCATACCATATCCATCATATCTGTAGGATGACGGATGGTCGCCCAGAATGGCTTGTCTCTGGCGCCCCTTGCCCCGGTCTGAAAGAGAGCAAAATAAGTTATGCATAAATCAACAACCTGGTTCTTTCCTCCCTTTTTAATGATAATCTCAATCATTAGGGGATAACATAGGCTAAACTAACAGACCAGTGGACTAGACATGAAGGAATACGGGTCACTATGGAGAAGTGTAAAATAGTCGCATTTTTACACCAAGACAAGGGATGAGGGCAGAGCGGGGGGGGGTCTGTTGTGTCAAGAGCCGTGGCCCGGCAGATTTACAACTCTACAAAAAAAAGTAGATGAAAAACTACTATATTTTCAACTTTGCCTTGCACTGAACTCCCTGAATGCTTAGAGGGGATGTTCAGCTTGGAACTCTGATCATACAGTAGATTCCCAAAAAAAAACAACTGCAGGAAGCCCGCCATATGACAGGAGGATACACAAACTATACAACCCCTATAATACAGCCATCCGTGCATTCGTTTTCAGATTCATAACATACAAAGCAAATAGTGCCATCCATTGCAGAAAGATTACAAATTAGATACACAGGATGCTGAAGAAATTTGGATCTAACAATGCCACTGAATATGGAATAGATACGGATGAATTTAAGGCACAGAGATATACATAACAGGAATACATTGTTCTCACATATTTTCTATAGTCACAAGTGCATGAAGATGTAGTTTCCTTCATGGCGGACACATAACAGACTGGTGGGTGAGAATCAAATACACTTCAAAAATTAAATGTATACAGAACACGTAAATAAAGGGGGTGTGCCGCCCTATACCATCAGTACCATGTCACTCTAAAGTGGACCTGCCAGCTTTTTTGACATGTCAAATTTAGTAAATACTTGTCCTTTGATAATATAAGATTGTGATTTTTCTCTTTTATTTCTCCTAGAAATAAATGAATACGCCGACAGTGGCTGTCCATTTTCGCACAGAGCTCTGAAGTGTAGTGTGCCAGCTTCACCCCAGATCCACCTCTGACCATTAGCCATTCCGGTCAGCCGCAGTGTGGCCATGCTAATCTCTACACTGCTCGGTACTTCCATTATAATCAGTCATAAATAGCACTGTATGACATTGTGCCTGTTGGCCAGGCCACCCTCACCCAGTTTCTGTCCTAATTGCCCCCGAAAGACCTCCCACCCTAGCTAGGCCCTGAGAATTTACTAAAGCGGACACGTCAGGAGAGCCGACATTTACACTAGTACTGTATAACATTTCATATTAGCAACATAACATTTCAGGAATGGTAATATAACAAATCACATGCTTCAAACAGTACCTTCTTCCTACTACAAGCTTCACCATTTCCAAAGCAGACTCCTTTCAAGAGGTCTCAGCATAATCCAATAATAACCTGTATTACATGGTTTCACAATTAACAATCCGCAGTTAACAATATAAAAGGTCAATGCTGAACAGAAACAGGAAAATATACATAGTTTTTTTTTTTCTTCTAAAAATCAACCCAATAAACAATTTAAAACTGAACAGGATTACAAACAATGATAAGAGACGTAAGCAGAGGTCATATCCATTGACCAGTCCGGACACATTGGTAAGGACGGGTCATAGAGTATAAACTTCAGACTTGGCACAGTACCATCATTTTCTCGTCTGGATCTGACCCCCTTTGCTGAGATATGGCCCTCAATATTGAGAGGTGTGCTGTATGCAAACAAATCGTGGTTTGCCAGTGGCAACCACTGCATCCCATGGCCGGTGAGACCACTGCTGTGTGTACAAGTCCTTGTTGCCATTAGATGGATGAGACATCGGAGACTGAAGACAAGGCAGCAGGAACCAGAGCAAAGTGTAGTGGTGACGGCAGCAAGGACCTGTCTCATGACACCAGCCAGATCCTGCGAGATCACGCTGTACCCTCCATCAGGGCCCAGTAGAAAACTCTACCTCTGGAGAGATGCAGCGGTTACCGCCCCCATGGCGAACCGCTGTGTATTTGCTTCTAGCGCACCTCAGCAGATGGGGGTCGGGTTCAGACAGAACAAGAAGGAAAATGCTCTGGGGGCCTCTGGCAATATGGTACTGTGCAGAATTTAAAGTTTATGTGACAGGTCCCCCTTAAAGGGGTTCTCATAATCAGCCTGTATCACCCATCCACAGGTTCAGTTATTAGTAAATTATCATCTGTCATGTGGATAGGCGATAAATGTTGAGTGTGGAAAAAACTGTTTGCATAAAAACAGTGTTTTTGTTTTTCATATCACACCCAGGTAATCTAGGTTGCAATAAGAACTGCAGACTTGCATTGCTTCATTATATCATTGTGTTTTGCCCTGATCTGTTGCTGCTGCTCTACACAACAATTACAGAAACACGGGCTATGTGGATGCCATATACAGGTCCTTCTAAAAAAATTAGCATATTATGATAAAGTTCATTATTTTCTGTAATGTACTGATAAACATTAGACTTTCATATATTTTAGATTCATTACACACCAACTGAAGTAGTTAAAGCCTTTTATTGTTTTAACCACTTCAGCCCCGCTAGGTGAAACCCCCTTCATGACCAGGCCACTTTTTACACTTCGGCACTACACTCCTTTCACCGTTTATCGCTCTGTCATGCAACTTACCACCCAAATGAATTTTACCTCCTTTTCTTCTCACTAATGGAGCTTTCATTTGGTGGTATTTTATTGCTGCTGACATTTTTACTTTTTTTGTTATTAATCAAAATGTAACGATTTTTTTGCAAAAAAATGACATTTTTCACTTTCAGCTGTGAAATTTTGCAAAAAAAACGACATCCATATATAAATTTTTCGCTAAATTTATAGTTCTACATGTCTTTGATAAAAAAAAAATGTTTGGGCAAAAAAAAAATGGTTTGGGTAAAAGTTATAGCATTTACAAACTATGGTACAAAAATGTGAATTTCCGCTTTTTGAAACGGCTCTGATTTTCTGAGCACCTGTCATGTTTCCTGAGGTTCTACAATGCCCAAACAGTATAACTACCCCACAAATGACCCCATTTCGGAAAGTAGACACCCTAAGGTATTCGCTGATGGGCATAGTGAGTTCATAGAACTTTTTATTTTTTGTCACAAGTTAGCGGAAAATGATGATGATTTTTTATTTTTATTTTTTTCTTACAAAGTCTCATATTCCACTAACTTGCGACAAAAAATAAAAAATTCTAGGAACTCACCATGCCCCTCACAGAATACCTTGGGGTGTCTTCTTTCCAAAATGGGGTCACTTGTGGCGTAGTTATACTGCCCTGGCAATTTAGGGGCCCAAATGTGTGAGAAGAACTTTGCAATCAAAATGTGTAAGAAATGACCGGTGAAATCCGAAAGGTGCACTTTGGAATATGCGCCCCTTTGCCCACCTTGGCAGCAAAAAAGTGTCACACATGTGGTATCGCCGTACTCAGGAGAAGTTGGGGAATGTGTTTTGGGGTGTCATTTTACATATACCCATGCTGGGTGAGAGAAATATCTTGGCAAACGACAACTTTTCCCATTTTTTTATACAAAGTTGGCATTTGACCAAGATATTTTTCTCACCCAGCATGGGTATATGTAAAATGACACCCCAAAACACATTCCCCAACTTCTCCTGAGTACGACGATACCAGATGTGTCACACTTTTTTGCTGCCAAGGTGGGCAAAGGGGCACATATTCCAAAGTGCACCTTTCGGATTTTGCAGGGCATTTTTTACACATTTTGATTGCAAGGTACTTCTCACACATTTGGGCCCCTAAATTGCCAGGGCAGTATAACTACGCCACAAGTGACCCCATTTTGGAAAGAAGACACCCTAAGGTATTCCGTGAGGGGCACTGCGAGTTCCTAGAATTTTTTATTTTTTGTCACAAGTTAGCAGAAAATGATGATTTTTTTTTTTTCTCTTTTTTCCTTACAAAGTCTCATATTCCACTAACTTGCGACAAAAAATAAAAAATTCTAGGAACTCGCCATGCCCCTCACGGAATACCTTGGGGTGTCTTCTTTCCAAAATGGGGTCACTTGTGGCGTAGTTATACTGCCCTGGCAATTTAGGGGCCCATATGTGTGAGAAGTACTTTGCAATCAAAATCTGTAAAAAATGACCGGTGAAATCCGAAAGGTGCACTTTGGAATATGCGCCCCTTTGCCCACCTTGGCATCAAAAAAGTGTGACACATCTGGTATCGCCGTACTCAGGAGAAGTTGGGGAATGTGTTTTGGGGTGTCATTTTACATATACCCATGCTGGGTGAGAGAAATATGTTGGCAAAAGACAACTTTTCCCATTTTTTTATACAAAGTTGGCATTTGACCAAGATATTTATCTCACCCAGCATGGGTATATGTAAAATGACACCCCAAAACACATTCCCCAACTTCTTCTGAGTACGGCGATACCAGATGTGTCACACTTTTTTGCAGCCTAGATGCGCAAAGGGGCCCAAATTCCTTTTAGGAGGGCATTTTTAGACATTTGGATCCCAGACTTCTTCTCACGCTTTAGGGCCCCTAAAAAGCCAGGGCAGTATAAATACCCCACATGTGACCCCACTTTGGAAAGAAGACACCCCAAGGTATCCAATGAGGGGCCTGGCAAGTTCAAAGAAATTTTTTTTTTTTCGCATAAGTTAGCGGAAATTGATTTTTTTTTGTTTTTTCTCACAAAGTCTCACTTTCCGCTAACTTAGGACAAAAATTTCAATCTTTCATGGACTCAATATGCCCCTCAGCAAATACCTTGGGGTGTCTTCTTTCCAAAATGGGGTCAGTTGTGGGGTGTTTGTACTGCCCTGGCATTTGAGGGTCTCCGCAATCATTACATGTATGGCCAGCATTAGGAGTTTCTGCTATTCTTCCTTATATTGAGCATACAGGTAATGAGATTTTTTTTTCCGTTCAGCCTCTGGGCTGAAAGAAAAAAATGAACGGCACAGATTTCTTCATTCGCATCGATCAATGTGGATGAAAAAATCTCTGCCAAAAAAAAAAAATGGAGGGGAAAGGCGTCTGCCAGGACATAGGAGCTCCGCCCTACATCCATACCCACTTAGCTCGTATGCCCTGGCAAACCAGATTTCTCCATTCGCATCAATCGATGTGGATGAATAAATCATTGCCGGGATTTTTTTTTTATATATATATATATATATATATATATATATATATATATATATATATATATATATGTACACAAAGTGCTTGCCAAAGCATAGGAACGCCGCCTCCTCCTCAGCTCGTATGCCTTGGCAAACGTATCTGTCACTGCAGAGGAGAAAATCCCGTCTTGCAGCGCCGCATACACCGACTTGCGTGTAATCTGACAGCAGCGCAATGCTTCTGTCAGAATGCACATCGGTGCTGCAGCTAGTAGATCGGTTGGTCCACCTGGAAGGTAAAAAGACAAAAAAAAAAAAAAAGAAAAAAACAGGCCACAACGCAATAATTTTATTAACTTTGGAACAGAACATGTAACTTTAACTTTTGGAACTAAACATTAACCTGTTTGCTTACCTGTTTTTTTTTTTTTTTTACCTTTATAGAACAAACCTCTCCTTCCCCATGGGTCAATGTGCAAAGCGCAAATCGCCCAAAGATGTGGCGAAGTGCGTTATGCACTTTGTCCCATGTGAAAGGAGACGTTTGCAGCAGCAGTGAGTGAATGGGCCCTAATAGCCCTGTGTGCCTGTCCTGGTGAGATGATCCCTATGCTAATAGTGTACCTGTGAGTGGTACTTCCGGAAACACTCTCCAAAGCATAGGGCAGGGTGGTCCGGACAGTCAGGACAGAAATAGCGGGTGTCACGCCTTATTCCACTCCTGCTACAGACACGACATCTTTTTCGGGGTGACGGTTGGGTTGAGGTACCAGGAACGACATTGGGGAAATGTCGCTCGTGTAGACGGCTAACTACACTGGTGGTTGGGGCCACGGAACCTCCTGGATACAGGAGGTTCTCGATGATCTCTTCCTGAAATTTGAGGAAGGATCCAGTTCTCCCAGCCTTACTGTAGAGAACAAAACTATTGTACAGAGCCAATTGAATTAAATATACAGACACCTTCTTATACCAGCGTCTGGTGCGTCGGGAAACTAAATACGGAGACAACATCTGGTCATTGAAGTCGACCCCTCCCATGTGGAGGTTATAGTCGTGGACTGAGAGGGGCTTTTCAATGACACGGGTTGCTCGCTCAATTTGTATTGTCGTGTCTGCGTGAATGGAGGAGAGCATGTAAACGTCACGCTTGTCTCTCCATTTCACCGCGAGCAGTTCTTCGTTACACAGTGCGGCCCTCTGCCCCCTTGCAAGACGGGTGGTAACGAGCCGTTGGGGGAAGCCCGCGCGACTAGTTCGCGCGGTACCACAGGCGCCAATCCATTCTAGAAACAAATGCCTAAAGAGGGCCACACTTGTGTAAAAATTGTCCACATAAAGATGGTACCCCTTGCCGAATAAGGGTGACACCAAGTCCCAAACTGTCTTCCCACTGCTCCCCAGGTAGTCAGGGCAACCGACCGGCTCCAGGGTCTGATCTTTTCCCTCATAGACCCGAAATTTGTGGGTATAGCCTGTGGCCCTTTCACAGAGCTTATACAATTTGACCCCATACCGGGCGCGCTTGCTTGGGATGTATTGTTTGAAGCCAAGGCGCCCGGTAAAATGTATCAGGGACTCGTCTATGCAGATGTTTTGCTCTGGGGTATAAATATCTGCAAATTTCTGGTTGAAATGGTCTATGAGGGGCCGAATTTTGTGGAGCCGGTCAAAAGCAGGGTGGCCCCTGGGACGGGAGGCGGTGTTGTCACTAAAGTGCAGGAACCGCAGGATGGCCTCAAAACGTGCCCTGGACATGGCAGCAGAGAACATGGGCATGTGATGAATCGGGTTCGTGGACCAATATGACCTCAATTCATGCTTTTTTGTCAGGCCCATGTTGAGGAGGAGGCCCAGAAAAGTTTTAAGTTCGGAAACTTGGACTGGTTTCCACCGGAAAGGCTGGGCATAAAAGCTTCCCGGGTTAGCGGTGATAAATTGTGTGGCATACCTGTTTGTTTCGGCCACAACTATGTCTAAAAGCTCCGCAGTCAAGAACAGCTCAAAAAATCCCAGGGCCGAACCGATCTGAGCCGTCTCAACCCGAACTCCAGACTGGGCAGTGAAAGGGAAAACTACAGGTGCGGCTGAAGTTGGGGACTGCCAATCAGGGTTTGCCAGCACCTCTGGGATTCTAGGGGCTCTACGGGCACGTCTTTGCGGTGGCTGCGACGGGGTCACTACTGCACGTGCCACCGTACCAGCTTCAACTGCCCTTCTGGTGCTCGCTACTTCACCAGGTTGTACGGCAGTGCTGGTACTAGGTCCAGGGAGGGCTGGGCTGCTGGTGTATGCCTCACCACGTAATCCGACAGCACCAGCCCCACTCTGCTGCTCTTGAAGCGGATCCTGCGCAACCTGCGGTCTAGCGACACGGGGCCGGGTACGCCTGGTGGTATCAGGGACCTCAGCCTCCTCGTCCGAACTTTGGGTCAGAGAGCCACTGCTTTCTACAGGTTCGTATTCTGACCCGCTGGATTCATCAGATGAGGGTTCCCACTCCTCATCCGACTGGGTCAGAAGCCTGTAGGCCTCTTCAGAGGAATACCCCCTGTTTGACATGTGGGCAACTAAATTTAGGGGTATTCCCTGAGACTACCCAAGAAAAAAAAAAGCAAGCCTGTCTTACAAAGGGGAGGCTAGCGAAGTACCGGAGGCCGCTGCGGTTGATAAAAAATATCAAAACTGATTTTTTTATCGCCGCAGTGCGTGTAAAGTGAATGTGCAGTGATCAAAAAAAATTTTTTTTTTTGTCACTGCGGTGGGGCGGGTGTGGGAGACCGATCAGGCCTGATCGGGCAAACACTGCGTTTTGGGTGGAGGGCGAACTAAAGTGACACTAGTACTATTATAGATCTGACCGTGATCAGTTTTGATCACTTCCAGATACTATAAAAGTACAAATGCTGATTAGCGATACGCTAATCAGCGAATAACGGACTGCGGTGCGGTGGGCTGGGCGCTAACTGATCGCTAACTACCTAACCAAGGGACCTAAACTATACCTAAAACCTAACGGTCAATAACAGTGAAAAAAAAAAAGTGACAGTTTGCACTGATCACTTTTTTCTTTTCACTTGTGATTGACAGGGGTGATCAAAGGGTTAATAGGGGTTCAGGGGGGTGATCAGGGGCTATAGTGTAGTGTTTGGTGTACTCACTGTGAAGCCTGCTCCTCTGCTGGATCCAACCGACGAAAAGAACCAGCAGAGGAGCAGGCAGCCATATAACAGATCATATTTACAAATATGATCTGCTATCTGGCACTTTGATTGGATTTTTTAAAAATCAGCAACCTGCCAGCCACGATCATTGGCTGGCAGGTTGCTGACGAAATACCTCTCGATGAAATGCCGCCGCGAACTGCGCACGCGCGGGCGCATACTCGCGTCTCGCGAGATGACGCGTATATGCGTGACTGTGCGCCAGCCTGCCACCTCCGGAACGCACATGTGCGTTAGGCGGTCCGGAGGTGGTTAATATTGATGATTTTGGCATACAGCTCATGAAAACCCCAAATTCCTATCTAAAAAAATTAGCATATCATGAAAAGGTTCTCTAAACGAGCTATTAACCTAATCATCTGAATCAACTAATTAACTCTAAACACCTGCAAAAGATTCCTGAGGCTTTTAAAAACTCCCAGCCTGGTTTATTACTCAAAACCGCAATCATGGGTAAGACTGCCGACCTGACTGCTGTCCAGAAGGCCATCATTGACACCCTCAAGCAAGAGGGTAAGACACAGAAAGAAATTTCTGAAGGAATAGGCTGTTCCCAGAGTGCTGTATCAAGGCACCTCAGTGGGAAGTCTGTGGGAAGGAAAAAGTGTGGCAGAAAACGCTGCACAACGAGAAGAGGTGACCGGACCCTGAGGAAGATTGCGGAGAAGGACCGATTCCAGACCTTGGGGGACCTGCGGAAGCAGTGGACTGAGTCTGGAGTAGAAACATCCAGGGCCACCGTGTACAGGCGTGTGCAGGGAATGGGCTACAGGTGCCGCATTCCCCAGGTCAAGCCACTTTTGAACCAGAAACAGCGGCAGAAGCGCCTGACCTGGACTACAGAGAAGCAGCACTGGACTGTTGCATGTCATTAGGAAATCAAGGTGCCAGAGTCTGGAGGAAGACTGGGGAGAGGGAAATGCCAAAATGCCTGAAGTCTAGTGTCAAGTACCCACAGTCAGTGATGGTCTGGGGTGCCATGTCAGCTGCTGGTGTTGGTCCACTGTGTTTTATCAAGGGCAGGGTCAATGCAGCTAGCTATCAGGAGATTTTGGAGCACTTCATGCTTCCATCTGCTGAAAAGCTTTATGGAGATGAAGATTTCATTTTTCAGCACGACCTGGCACCTGCTCACAGTGCCAAAACCACTGGTAAATGGTTTACTGACCATGGTATTACTGTGCTCAATTGGCCTGCCAACTCTCCTGACCTGAACCCCATAGAGAATCTGTGGGATATTGGGAAGAGAAAGTTGAGAGACGCAAGACCCAACACTCTGGATGAGCTTAAGGCCGCTATCGAAGCATCCTGGGCCTCCATAACACCTCAGTGGTGCCACAGGCTGATTGCCTCCATGCCACGCCGCATTGAAGCAGTCATTTCTGCAAAAGGATTCCCGACCAAGTATTGAGTGCATAACTGAACATAATTATTTGAAGGTTGACTTTTTTTTGTATTAAAAACACTTTTCTTTTATTGGTCGGATGAAATATGCTAATTTTTTTAGATAGGAAATTTGGGTTTTCATGAGCTGTATGCCAAAATCATCAATATTAAAACAATAAAAGGCTTGAACTACTTCAGTTGGTGTGTAATGAATCTAAAATATATGAAAGTCTAATGTTTATCAGTACATTACAGAAAATAATGAACTTTATCACAATATGCTAATTTTTTTTAGAAGGACCTGTAGATAGCACTACGAGGAGGAGGCCAGACAATACAAAGACACTAGGAACACTGGCTAGTTTATGCTGCACCCAGTTCAACTGGAAATGGTCAGATGTCTGAATGCTTGCTATGTGTTTCATCATACACAGACGCAGGGCTTGTTACAGTGTGATCATCACATGCCTAAAACAGCATAAAGATTCCCATTCAATGACTAGAAGCAGAGATTGTGTAAACGGTAAAGAGTTACATGTCACGACACTGCGATGAGCACGTGTGCGGCATGCGAGCGCTGCATTTTGTAAACAATGCAAACAGCCAGCAGCAGCAGGACGACTGGACAAGCAATGCATTGGAGGAGGGTTGAGTAGACACAATTTTGGTATTTTATACTATTAAAGGGCTTGTCTGAAATGTTTAATAAACTCTGACAACCCCATTAATGAGGCATACCCGAGGACCAGTAAGTTACTCACTTCTCTGGTCTCCAGTGTTTCACTAATACTCAGATTTTTTTTCTTTTGGAATATGCTCACATCATTTAAAAAAAGGGTTTTCTGGGAATTAAGTATCCTCATTATAGGTTTTCACTATCTGTTGGCAGTCTGACTCCCACTGATCAGCATGCCAAGCTCAGGGCTGTACACTGTATAGCGGCTTTGCTTGGTATTGCATCTCTCAATCCCATTCACTTGAATGGGACGGAGTTCCAGAAAGGTCACAGAAAGGGACCGACGTTACATTACCAGTCAGATATTGATGAACTACCCTGAAGATAAGTCAAGATTTAACTGTTTGAAAAACCTTTGAAGGGTTCGACTACGCAGCTTACATGTTTTTGGTCGCGCCAAAGTTTCGCAGTGGGAAGTCACTGTAGTGGGGCTTGCCTAGAAATGAATGGGGTCACAGTGCAACTCACACGTTTGCCTCAACAGCGACCCCAGATGCGCAAAAAATTAAACACTTCTGGCTGCTACACTAAGATCCCACTGCAATCCGACGGGTGGAGTGTGACTAAGATCGCAGTGTAGCCAAATCCTAAGGGATACGGAGTCATTGAAGAAAATGCAGGGAACCGTGATATGGCACACCTATCCATCCTCCATTTAAAATTGAACATGAGTTGCTGGGCACGTACAAGATTAGTTTTTTTTGTAATTGTTGTGTTATATTTATTCTTTAGTCTTTGAAACTAAACTCAAATGGAGATTTGCAAGTCATGTAAACCACAAAGGAATAGGGATCTTGAGAAATGCATTTCACAACAAACCTAAAAGAGGTATTCCGGTTTTAATGATTACATTTATTTACTTAGCAATTTGGATGATGAGCAATTTTCTAATATACATCTATTTAAATTTTGCTTGCAGACTTTTATTTATATCCATACAGTAGCCTCTCCCTAAAGAAAAAAATGGTATGGCCCATTTTAGACCTGCAATATGCAGCCATAGAGAGATGATAGGACTTAAAACTGTGTCAGGCATGTGACTAAACATGTGACCCTCACAAGTATCATGTGACCTGGCTTTTAGTTAACTGCCCAGTATCTAACATGTGAATAGTAGCATATTAGGGAGCAGAATATATTTAGTATTACAACCTGCAGCAGCACCTCAACAACATGTGTCAGTGTCTATGTAGCAGCAGATCTGTGTCTTGTGTTTTTTTCACATTAAACTGTATTAATGACATGACATCACCTAGATACAGGCAGCCATTTTTTAAACATCACAGCCATGTACATACACACAGTAATGTAGTTAAAGTAATACCCATTATAAAAATCAGGATTCCACCACTAGTCCTATTTACTGATCACATGCATGTGTCCTGTGTGCTGACCCAGCACATGTATATTATGTAACACTGCTGCTTAATAAATGTCACAGATTATATGATGTAAAGAGTGTCACATGACAGGTGCCATGTTTCAGTTGGGCCATGGATACATTACATAACTGATGCATGGGCTATGCCATTCTACTGCACATAGGGGTCAAATGCCTGATATAAGAAAGGTATGTAAGCAGCAGAATATTAAATACATGTATATTTGAAAATGTTTTGATTTCCTATTATATAAACAAAACAAAAAATTACAAACTAGAATACTCTTTAAAGGGCCACTAGACTTACATACAAAATTTTAATTACATTCATATGTATGTTACATGTGCCAGTCTGTATTGAAATAACTGGACAAAATTATGCCAAGTCCCTGAAACTTATATGTATTTGTGAAGGCTACTGGTTCCATGGGAAAAACTATGCAAATTAACTCATGTCACTCAAACAGAGACTCATCTGTAGACAGATGTTCAGTGGTTCTTGCCACTTGTCAGTACAGAGCAGGGTACTAGATGAGATTCCTTAGAAGCGGTCCAGGGGTACTGAAAACCCAGCAGGTGTATGGAGACTTATTCACAGGAAATTCTCCATGGGAAAAAGTATGCAAATGTGCTCACGTCAGAAGTCCTCCAAAAGGAAAAGAGTATCTGTACAGAACTGTTTTGGGCTTCTTGCTCCTCATCACAAGAACCCCTAACAAGCTGTCTACAGATGAGTCCCTCTTCCTTTTGGAGGCATCTCTAGCTTGGCTGATGTTTCTCCCATTGAGCATTTCTTGTGAATAAGTCTACATAGACTCGCTGGGTCTCTTCGATGGAAGCCAGTACTACCTGAGCTGCTTCTAAGGAATCTCACCTAGCCAACCAACCCTACTGTGTACTACAAGGGGTAAAAATGTTAACAAAACAGATGGGTCCCTCTTCTTTTTGGAGGAGTTTCTGGTGTGTCTGACATGAACTAATTTGAAGGCTACAAAAAATGTTGGCAAAAATACCATGTATCATTAAACATGCGCTCACATCTCCCATGAAGTCCAACTAAACAATGACAGAGTGAACATCTTTACTAATAACGCAACATTGTAGAAAATATAGAGCAGAAAACGACAGTACAAAATGTTCCCTCGTTTATGTCCTATCTACCTGGACTGCTTTTCTCAATGTTGCTAGAATTATACACCATAAACTTTTAGAAACCAGATGACTGTGCAGCTGACAGTCACATACAATGTGAAGATATACCATTCCTCTAAAGTCCTGAAAATGTTGATTTGCTCTCACATTACTTAAGTCAATGTGCATCCAGGTGACAGCTTTCATCGAGCAATGACACCGTAATTCAATCCATGCAAGTATGCAGAGGGCTGTCAAAGGTCCATCTCTGGGAGCCTGTGGTGGTGATGATGCATGCAGAATGCAGTCAAAGTGAGTTGCAAGTCTGTGGTTTTAAGAAGGACATTTTCAGAGAGCGGATACCGATGTGGTGCATGGTAGAGTCAGCCTGCTGGAGGATCCTCCGCTAAACTTCTGAATGCCTTGTCCAGCTTGGGGGGGAAAAGAAAGTCTTGTCCGTTGAGATGCAGCGTGCAAGTATATCGATTGAGAATACATTCCTTCCCTCAGCATACGTGAGAGGAGAAAACGGGGAATGAGCTGTTCAGAGAAACGGTACTGCAGGCAGGTCTGCGTGTGGGGGCTTCTCTTGGTATCTGAAAGGTTCACCACAGAGACCGCTACTAAACCACACCCTACAGGGCAGCTACCCTGGACCTTAACCAGATTGAAACCATACATTTACCCACATATGAAGCCAAAATTCTGAAGCTCCTACCTCGTCTGTTCAAGTAGGGTTTGCTGTAATCCCAGCTATCATTGTCGTTCCGAATAACATTGAGGCGCGTGGGCTGTGTACAATGAAACAAGTAGTTAATGTCACCGCAGCTGCGGAAACGGAAAGGATGTAGACGGAGTAAACATGGCTTACCCTGGCATATTCTATCTTTAGTGTGCAGCATCCAGCATAAATGTCTGCTCCGTTCAGTGCAGCTTTGGCCTTCTGGGCACTAAGCACAGTCTCAAACGTGCAGTGGCGTTAAGGAACATGGATGCAGATAAAAGCATAATCTTACAATAAACGGCAAGCTACAATTCATGAGCACGGCAAACTGCAATGTAATCAATCCTCACTAATTTGAAGGGAGAGTAAAAGTAGACAATCTGAGAACGCATCAACTTTATCACAGGGGCTGATGCTGGATGATAAATCTGGTGTCTCTCTATACTGTCTAGTCGGGTTTATACCACATATTGGCGGTCATTTATTATCCCCTTCAGGACCCTGCCATTTTTCACCTTTAGGACCAGTCCATTTTTTGCAAATCTGTCACTTTATGTGGTAATAACTTTAAAACGCTTTTACTTATCCAGGCCATTCTGAGACTGTTTTCTCGTCACATATTGTTCTTCATGAAAGTGGTAAAATAGAGTCAAAATATTTCATTTTTATTCATGAAAAAAAAATACAAAATTTACAAAAAAAATACAAAATTTGTAAATTTCCAAACCTTAATTTCTCTACTTTTATAATAGATAGTAATATGTCCAACAATAGTTATTACTTTACATTCCCCATATGTCTACTTTATGTTTGGATCATTTTGAAAATTAAATTATTTTTTTGGGGACGTTAGAAGGCTTAGAAGTTTTGAAGCAAATCTTAAAATTTTTTAGAAAATTTCCAAAACCCAATTTTTTAAGGACCAGTTCAGTTATGAAGTCAATTTCTGGGGCTTACATATTAGAAATCACCCAGAAATGGCCCCATATTAGAAACTACACCCCTCAAGGTATTCAAAACTGATTTTACAAACTTTGTTAACCCTTTAGGTGCCCCACGAGAATTAAAGGAAAATGGGCATGAAATGTCACATTTTTTTTTAGCAGATTTTAAATTTTAATCTATTACCCTGAATCTGAAATTTACATAAACACCCCATATGTGCTCAAAAACTGATGTATGGGCGCACAGCAGGCTTCAGAGTGGAAGGAGCATCATATGGCTTTTGGAGAACGGATTTAGCTGGAATGGTAATTGGGAGCTATGTCGCATATGAAGACACCTTGAGGTGGCCCCTACAATGGAAACATCCAAAAGTGACCCCATTTTGAAAACTACATCTCTCAAGGAATCTTTCAAGGTGTGTAGCGAACACTTTGACCTCAAAGTTGTTTCTTAGAATTAGGAAACACTTGGCAGTGAAAATGAAAAATTGCATGTATGGGCGCACAGAAGGGCTCTAGAGTCAAATAGCAAAATATGGATTTTGCCGACCTGAATTGGCAGACATTGATTTTAGCTGCCATGTCGCATTTAAAAGATTGCTGAGGTCCCCAGAAATTAAAACCCCCAAAAAGTGACCCATTTTGGAAAGAGCACCTCCGTACGAACATTTTAAGTGGTGGAAAGGGCACTTTTGACCTAACAGGTGTTTCACAGAAATGAATATGCAGTGGTTGATGAAAAGTGGATCTCTAGGCTGTGCGTACTAAATCAGAGATATAAGGTGGTAAAACTATCATCATGGATGAAATTAAATTAATACTCCATGGATGAGTGGTAAATTTTAAAACACTCCTGCATGCACAGGCCAGGTTTTGCAGTAGTAAATGGTGTCTTTCCTTATCCCCCTTTTGGAACACATCCTGCATCTTTTTTTGGGTCCTTCCCTTCCTTGCTGTCTGGGGGACTTGACCTGGAAAATGTTGCCCTGGTACAACACGGCCACCATGACTTCTTGAAGTACTGGGACCCTCCCCGGCCTGGCTTTAGGGCCTTGATAACCACCTCTTAGAACTGAAGGAAAATTCCTGTGTGGCCTGCAGATTGAAATAGGACGTATGTATTGCACATTGCCATCTGTACAATGTGTACGTCCAGCTTTTTGTACCACACTTTAATTTTTTCGTGTGGCACTGTAGGGCTTCAGAAGTTGATCTGAAAGATCCACCCCTCCCATGTGCCTGTTGTAGTCCAGGATACAAACTAGTTTGGGGGTAGTGGTTGTGGTACCTCGTAAAGGAGCAGGGGAGCTAGTGTTAGTGTGAATGGTGGACAGTACAAGGACGTCCCTCTTGTCCTTGTACTAAACCACCAGCATGTTCTCATGGAGGAGAGCCCTACTTTCACCCATTCTCAGTGGTTGCCCTACCATGGATCTAGGGAGGCCTCTCTGATTTTTGCGCACTGGGCCGCAAGGCACAGTACCTCTGGCAGTTAGGGACATGAATAGGGGTATGCTAGTATAATAGTTATCCACATAGAGGTGGCAACCCTTATCCAGCAGTAGATGCAGTAAGTCCCACACAATCTTCCCACAAACTCCTAGGATGGGGGGGGCATTCTAGGTTCTATCCGGGAATCTTTTCCTTCGTAAATGCGGAACTTGTGGGTGTACCCAGAGCTATTCTCACAAAGTTTGTATATCTTTATGCCATACCTTGCCCGTTTGCTAGGCAGGTACTGGTGGAATCTAATCCTCCCTTTGAAAAGTAATAGGGACTCATCTACACAGATATTTTTATCTGGGTTGTGCACCTCAGCAAACCTGGTGCACCTCAAAAAGTGGTCAATGGCAGGCCTAATCTTGAACAGACGGTCAAATGTCGGGTCGTTTTGGGGTGGGCACTGTGCATTGTCGTTGTAGTATAGGAATTTCCAAATTGACTCAAATCGTTTCCGGGTTATGGTGTGACTGTAAATTGAAGTCTAGTAGAAAATGACCGAACTCCAATATTGTCTAATGTTTGGCTTCTTTACAACGCCCATATGCAGCACGAGTCCCCAAAACTTCAGCATCTCTGATGCACTTACTTGGGTCCAACTTAGCGGTTTAGCATATGCCGATGTAGGGTTCTGATGAATGAATTGTTGGGCGTATAAATTGGCTTGGGCGAACATTACATTTACAAATGTAAAATTAAAAAAAAAAATCTAGTTCAGTGAAGCCTGCACAGTTTATCTGTATTCCGGAGCTGCCCCCAAAATCCGGAATTTGGGGCTGATAATTGTCAGGGGGTGGGGTCCATAAGGGTTCACTCTGCTACCCTGGGGCGCCTTCTAGAGGGTCCCTCATCTGCGGATGATGATGATGATGATGATGAGGGGGTAGAGGAGTAGAGGAAAGTGGCATCCTCTTCTCCCTCACTGGCAGACTCAGTATCGGAGGCAAGCATGGCGTATGCCTCTTCAGCTGAGTATACTCGTTAGGATGGACGGGCCATTTTTTTTTTTTATAGGGGTGTGACGTGTTAAATGTGTAAACCTCTATTTAGTGTGAAGGGTGTGTATGTTGTGTTTTTACACGTGAAGGGGCTTGTAATAAATTAGAAATTCAATTTAGAAGAAAAAAATTAATAAAAGGAGGGGAAAAAATTTTAAAAAAAACTTTTCTGCACAAAAAAAAAAATTGCAGTGCAAACTAACTACCACTAACTGCAGGTCATTTTTCACACAAAAAAAAGTAAAACAAAATAAAAAAAATGTGCAGATGTAAATGAGCACACTACTGATCTGTGTTCTGCAACATGCACGCACACAGATGGTGCGTTCGTGAAAAATTCTAAACTGACACTAACGTAAATATATATATATATCTTTATCTCTATATCTATCTCTCTATATAAATATATATGTAAAATGCAAGTCTTTTTTTTTTACACAAAAAAATGTGAAAATAAATAAAAATGTGCAGATGTAAATGAGCACACTACTGATCTGTGTTGTGACTATTTTTTCGATTCAAATAGTCGCAAGTCTCTTAACCCCTTACGGACCTGCGCCGTACACGTTTTATATATATATAAAATGCAAGTCTTTTTTTACACAAAAAAAATGTGGAAAAAATAAATAAAAATGTGCAGATGTAAATGAGCACACTATTGATCTGTGCTCTGCAGCAGGCATGCACACAGATCGTGCGAGCATGCAAAAACTGTAGTATAAAAATTCATTGCAGTGTTAAAAAAAATTGAACACTGGCTAAAAATGTAATATATATATATATATATATATATATATTTATTATGTATTTATATAAAGTCCTAACTACAATTTCTTCTTTTTGAACCCAAAAAATTGAAAAATTGGCAAAAAAATAATAATCAACACAAATGTAAATAAAAAAAAATGCAAAAAATAATCCCCAGAAGCTGATTAGGCAGATATGCACTGAACAGCTGTTGGTGGTCACAACTCACATGCAGAAAAAGTGGTGCAGAGCTGGAAAATTGTAAAAGAAAAAAAAAAGAAAACGACCAAAAAAAGCGCACGGACCAAATGGCGTCCGTAAAAAAAAAGGACGGGTGGGGGCTGGGGGTGAGAAAGGGGACAGGGACGGAGGGTGGTTTAGGGATCTGGAACAGCTGCAAATGAAGAAAAATCAATGCAGCAATTCCAGATGTTCTTCTTTTCTTCTTTCTTCAGGAAAAGTTTAAATCACAGTGGTGGTGCACCAAAAGTCCCAGCAAGCCAACAAGCAGCACAGAACCTCTCTGCATGCAGTCACCAGGTAGAATGGCTGCATGCAGGGAGGTTCAGCCCTTTCCTGTGCAGCTATAGCGTTGCCATTGGCTGGAGCGTTGTTCCAGCCAATCGCAGTGCTGGCAGGAGATGCCAAACACTGGTGTCCCCTGCCTCTCCTCAGAGTTGACCGGTTCAGCACCGGTCACCTCCCCCTTACCGCCCCCTCCTCGCAGCTTCATACTGCTTCCGGAGATGTGATTTGCCGAACTTCATTGACTGGCCAATCGCAGCGCTTGGAGCTGCAGGGGGGCCTGAAAGACACCATGCTGCCCTTACCCGGCATGGATGCCTGCCGGTAAGAGCAGCCATGGTGCCCAGATTCCCCCGCGATCCTGCCCTAGCACACGGCAGACCTTGCACCGTACGTGTACGGCGCAGGTCCGTAAGGGGTTAAGAGACTTGCGACTATTTGAATCGAAAAAATAGTCACAAGTTCCTTTTTTTTAATCAGCTGCACAGTAATATCTAGTCACACGGCTGGTTTTACACCATGTTTGGCAGTTTGGTGGGACGGGGGTGGAGCAGGGGCATGGTAGTCGCGGCCCTGGCAAATTTACTAACATTACACCCAGAAACAGGGGCTGGAGCAGTTTCTCTCTCCAAGAAATTTTCGTTCACTAAAGGATGTTTGACCGCTTATCCCTTCAAACAGGTTACAGGCAGCCTAAGAGAAAAGCTGAGATGATGTGCGTTATTAGCATTAGTGAACAGTATGAAAATACCGTAATATATCCAACCAAACTCCCTATGTATCTGCTGTCACATATTAATGTCCTTTTTTCCTTCCATATATTTCAGAGAGTGTGTTTAAATGTAGCGCTGGAAGTAATGCAACATTTAGGGGGACATTTTTACAGCTATAATTTAGTAGTCGAGGCGATACACTGAACATCAAACTTAATTAACCTTCAAACAAATATGTTTTTTCACAATTACATTTAGTGGCTCCAGCATGACATAATTTATGCCAACCATTTCAAAGCAACTGGTTATAAAGTAGTAATATCCAACCCTGTCCCAAAGGGCTACCTACTGTATGTCCCTTGTGTGCTTGCTCTGTAACCTGGGCCCCAGGGGAACACAGGTTAATGATCAGGCAGGAGCCTTACCTGTGACAACAAGTCTGTTCTCATCTGTGATCTGGGGGCACTTTGGTATCTTGATGGTAGGTTATATATGTATACAGTGGCAGTGCTCCAGACTAAAAAAAATACCTAGTAGCCATTGGCTCCCGAACTGAAAAATTTAGTCGCCAAATCGAAACCAAATCAAAATTTTGGTATCGTGACAACGCTACGCCGATCAGATCGGCATAGGGTTGCTTTGGTACCAAAATTTTGATTCGCTTTCGTCACCATAAAAAAGTATTGCGATACTCAATACCGCGCAAAAAAAAAAAAAAAAAAAAAAAAAAAAACACACACAAAAAAAAGCTGCGTGCATTTCGCATTTTATGAAACATTCGGCCCATAATAGACAAGGTGACAAAAAAATGGCGAATGCTCACCGCATAGGAGATATTTTTTTATAATTTAATAGTTTGAACAGCGCTATGTAATATGTTTATTTATTTATTGTTTATATATTTTGCATGTAAAATTAGGAAAGGGGGGGATTCAAACTTAATATTTTAGGGTACTTTCACACTAGCGTTTTTCTTTTCCGGCATAGAGTTCCGTCACAGGGGCTCTATACCAGAAAAGAACTGATCAGGCATATCCCCATGCATTCTGAATGGAGAGTAATCCGTCCAGGATGCATCAGGATGTCTTCAGTTCAGTCTACGCAGCATGCTACGGTTTTATCTCCGGCGAAAAAAACGGAAGATTTGCCTGAATGCCGGAATGCACCCGCACTAAATCCGGACCCATTCACTTCTATGGGGCTGTGCACATGAGCGGTGATTTTCACACATCAATTGTGCGTTGTGAAAATCGCAGCATGCTCTATGTTGTGCGTTTTTCACGCAACGCAGGCCCCATAGAAGCTAATGGGGCTGCGTGAAAATCGCAAGCATCCGCAAGCAAGTGCGGATGCGTGTGCGATTTTCACTCATGGTTGCTAGGTGACAGTCTATTCACTGTATTATTTTCCCTTATAACACGGTTCTAAGGGAAAATAATAGCATTCTTTAATACAGAATGCATAGTAGAAGGTCAATATAATAAACATTGGTGGCGCAGTGCGCCCCCCCATCACCCCAGTATGATAAACATTGGTGGCGCAGTGTGCTGCCCCAATATAAGAAACATTGGTGGCGCAGTGCGCACCCCGCCCCCCCAACACCCCAGTATAATAAACATTGGGGGGCGCAGTGCGCCCCCCCCCAATATAATAAACATTGGTGGCGTAGTGCGCCCCCCCCAACACCCCAGTATGATAAACATTGGTGGCGCAGTGTGCCCCCCCTCAATATAATAAACATTGGTGGCGCAGTGCGCAACCCTCCCCCTCCAACTCCCCAGTATAATAAACATTGCGGGGCGCAGTGTGCCCCCCCTCAATATAATAAACATTGGTGGCGCAGTGTGCACCCCCCCCCCCCCCAACACCCCAGTATAATAAACATTCATTGGTGGCACAGTGTGCCCCCCTCAATATAATAAACATTGGTGGCGCAGTGCACCCCCTCCCCCCCTCAATATAATGAACATTGGTGGCGCAGTGGGCAGTGCCAATGAGGGTTAAAAAATAAAACAAAACATTAACTCACCTCCTCCAACTGATCGTCTCCTGTTCTTTCTTCAGGACCATGTGATGAGCTCAGTGACGCCACCACAGGTCCTGAAGAAAGAACAGGAGACCGGCAGCTACGCGATCAACTGGAGGAGGTGAGTTAATTTTTTAAAATTATTTTTTAACCCTCATTGGCACTTCCCACTGAGCCACCAATGTTTCTTATACTGGGGTGTTGGGGGGAGGGCGCACTGTGCCACCAATGTTTCTTATACTGGGTGTTGGGGGGGGGCACACTGTGCCACCAATGTTTCTTATACTGGGGTGTTGGGGGGGCACACTGTGCCACCAATGTTTCTTATACTGGGGTGTTGGGGGGCGGCACACTGTACAGGGAGTCTAAGAAAGAATCAAATGAGTCACTAAGTCGGATCTTTAGATTCTTTTCACCTGTGACTCATTCGATTCTTTCTTAGACTCCCTCCTGTACTGTGTGTGACTCAGACTCAGAGCTGCTAGTGCTTGCCTTGCCTCAGCTCTGATTGGTTGGTGGGCAGGGAGGGGCGGGGCTGGCAGAAGCAGCTTCCACTCTAGGATTAGATTACACTCCTCCCGAGCCCCTCCCCTCCCTGCTGCCAGCGGCTCTGCTATTGTGTGCTGTGACGGAGCTGACTCAGACTGAGGAGAACATCGGTGGCGGCGGGGCAGAGAACTATCAGCTCCTGTGCCCGTCGCTGTTCAACTGCAGAGCTGCCGCGGAGGGTCTAGTCGCAAATGGCGACAAGACTAAAAAGTCTTGTCGCCATTTGTAAATTCTAAGTCGCATTGGCGACCATTTTGGTCGCCATCTGGAGCCCTGAGTGGGATGCGAAAGTGTGGGCAACCTTGTTAATCGTCATGATTTTCCTGTATAAATCGTTGGTTGTTACGATAAAAAATGTCAGTTAAATATATCATATAGGAGATACACACAGTGATATTTGAGAAGTGAAATGAAGTTTATTGGATTTACAGAAAGTGTGCTATAATTGTTTAAACAAAATTAGGCAGGTGCATACATTTGGGCACTGTTGTCATTTTATTGATTCCAAAACCTTTAGAACTAATTATTGGGACTCAAATTGGCTTGTTAAGCTCAGTGACCCCTGACCTACATACACAGGTGAATCCAATTATGAGAAAGAGTATTTAAGGGGGTCAATTGTAAGTTTCCCAACTCTTTTACTTTTCTCTGAAGAGTAGCAACATGGGGGTCTCAAAACAACTCTCAAATGACCTGAAGACAAAGATTGTTCACCATCATGGTTTAGGGGAAGGATACAGAAAGCTGTCTCAGAGATTTCAGCTGTCTGTTTCCACAGTTAGGAACATATTGAGGAAATGGAAGACCGCAGGCTCAGTTCAAGTTAAGGCTCGAAGTGGCAGACCAAGAAAAATCTCAGACAGAAGCGACGAATGGTGAGAACAGTCAGAGTCAACCCACAAACCAGCACCAAAGACCTACAACATCATCTTGCTGCAGATGGAGTCACTGTGCATCGTTCAACTATTCGGCGCACTTTACACAAGGAGATGCTGTATGCGAGAGTGATGCAGAGGAAGCCTTTTCTCCGCCCACAGCACAAAAAGTGCCGCTTGAGGTGGGCTAAAGCGCATTTGGACAAGCCAGCTTCATTTTGGAATAAGGTGCTGTGGACTGATGAAACTAAAATTGAGATATTTGGCCATAACAAGGGGCGTTATGCATGGAGGAAAAAGAACACAGCATTCCAAGAAAAACACCTGCTACCTACAGTAAAATATGGTGGTGGTTCCATCATGCTGTGGGGCTGTGTGGCCAGTGCAGGGACTGGGAATCTTGTCAAAGTTGAGGGACGCATGGATTCCACTCAGTATCAGCAGATTCTGGAGACCAATGTCCAGGAATCAGTGACAAAGCTGAAGTTGCGCCGGGGCTGGATCTTTCAACAAGACAACGACCCTAAACACTGCTCAAAATCCACTAAGGCATTTATGCAGAGGAACAAGTACAACGTTCTGGAATGGCCATCTCAGTCCCCAGACCTGAATATAATTGAAAATCTGTGGTGTGACTTAAAGAGAGCTGTCCATGCTCGGAAGCCATCAAACCTGAATGAACTAAGGATGTTTTGTAAAGAGGAATGGTCCAAAATACCTTCAACCAGAATCCAGACTCTCATTGGAACCTACAGGAAGCGTTTAGAGGCTGTAATTTCTGCAAAAGGAGGATCTACTAAATATTGATTTCATTTCTTTTTTGTGGTGGCCAAATTTATACACCTGCCTAATTTTGTTTAAACAATTATATCACACTTTCTGTAAATCCAATAAACTTCATTTCACTTCTCAAATATCACTGTGTGTGTCTCCTATATGGTATATTTAACTGACATTTTTTATCGTAACAACCAACGATTTATACAGGAAAATCATGACGATTAACAAGGTTGCCCAAACTTTTGCATCCCACTGTATATACTGTACATATGGGCTTGTAATATCTGTGACTTGTGTCCTCCTCATAGATATTTTTCAAAAAACAAGAACATATCCAGGGGTGGACTAGGAACTTAAAGTGGCTCTGGAAAAAATACTAAAAGTGGCCCCTTTTTGTAGTCGGGTCCAAATTGATAGAAGGCAGGGCCAGTAATACCATATTGGGGCACATTATACCACCCCAACAGAGCCAAATACCACAGTCCATCAGAAAATACTGCCAGCAGCACAAAATACATCCCCAAAAACTTCCACTGGCTGGCCGTGAGGAGGGCCCTTGTGGCCCCCTGGGCATCGGAACACTGGGAAATTTCCCTGTAAGGTCTATGGCCAATCCGCCCCTGAACACATCTCACAACTAGTTTTATAAAAAAAAAAGTTGTATTCTCTTTTGATAGGGCTTTTGTAGTTAAAAAGAGACCACAAATTATGCTGTGTATGCAGGTCATATGTGAATGTAGACCTACCCTTTGTCACATGGGTACATCCGAGGCCCCCATTAAATTTTAGGCCATAAAGGATTGACAACAACTTCTATAAAGGATATTCCACCATGGCTTGAATTCCATTTCTCTTAAAAATGACTATGCGTTCCACTTTTCCTACAGGGTTGCAGACAGAATAAAGGACATCCTATGGAAGAAAAAGATTAAAAATTGTATAAAATGTTTTATATATATTTATTTATTTGCTGCTCAGATCTAAGCCTGGAGGTCTGCTGGCGTGTGATTATTTTACAGCCACTGTTTTGTAGTTGGCACAATGTTAATTCTGCGTGTGTCTTATTGCTATACTGACACTACTATTTGGACAACCCTCCTACTATAGGCACTGTGTAGGACAAATCAGGCGTGTTAAGTGTGATACATGATCTGGACACTCAGATAACACAATTTTGTCTTGAGATTTGGTTTAAAGGTCCGGCTACATGGCGACATTTGTTGCATAATGCATTTCAATGGTGTCGCAATGCGACATGCTACATGATTTGACAGTCGCAAAAATCCACCTAAGTCAGATTTCTCTGCAACTGTCGCAACATATCGCAACACCTTTGAAATACCGTACCGTATAATCACGTTGCCATGCAGCCGGACCCTAAATGTGTCGCAAGTGTAATAAAGGGTGGGCCATTATCTAAAAAAATCTAATGCAGTTTCATCATTAAAAGGGTTGTCCAGTTTCAGGACGAAACTTTTATCAAGCTTGTGTTTTTTTAGACTGCGATTAGACTGGAATAGTGGATTCGCCTGTCAGGATTTTGCTGGATATTTAAAAGCTGCACAGCAGGTGATGAATCAGGCGAGGCGCCTTTGTATTAGGCATCATGCACACGACCGTTGTTTGGGTCCACATCTGAGCCGCATCTGAACCAATTCACTTCAATGGGGCCGCAAAAGATGCACACAGAACTCTGTGTGCTGTTCACATTCGTTGCTCCGTTCGTGGCCCAGCAAAAAAATAAAAAATAAATAGAACATGTCCTATACTTGTCCGTTTTGTGGACAAGAATAGACATTTCTATAATGGGTGGCCTGTTCCGTTCTGCAAATTGTGGTATGCACACGGCCGGCATCCGTGTTTTTCAGATCCACAATTTGTGGACCACAAAACACAGCACGGTCGTGTGCATGTAGCCTTGGCCAGGTCTATGGTGGTTGAATTTCAATTAGAAGGGTCTAATTAACATAATTACCCAAAATTCGGTCGTCTACACGAGATTGTGACTTTTAATGCAAAAATAGTCGCACTTCACCATTCAAAACAGACGAATAAAAATAAGCCTGCAGTGGAGTAAAGATTAGATTGCACACATTTCAGTCATAACAAAAGGCGCACCTACATAAATAGATTGAAAAAAGTCGCAAAAATTAGACAACTGCAGAATTAGTCTAAATCTTCAAAATTGCCAAACGAGGTGCAAATGCCTCCAAAACAGGAGAACGCTCTGTAGTAAATGTGCCAAAAAAAAAAAATAGCCTGACTAAAACAACATTTTAAAAGTGCCCCTTTATGTAATGGATCATAACTTACCTGGCAGATCCCACCCTGACATTTTGGTTCTCCAGACCAGATTCTGTTTCCCTGGCTGCAGCGGTAAAATACATGACCACTGCAACCAATCAATGGCTTCAGAGGTTAGTGATTGGCTGCAGCAGTCACATACTGACGACTTGACATCACTGCTGCAGCCTGAAAAACTGATCCCAGCTGGGAGAACCACAGCAGCTGCGCCAGATCTGCCAGGTAAGTAATGATCACTTCTTTATTGCAGGGGGATGTTCTGTGTCATCCCCCTAGCCCTTTACGAGAGCAAACATTCATATCAACGGTCAAACTTGGTAAATGGCTCATTTGTAGGGTGATGCAGTTGTTTATATGGCACATAAAACCAGGTGTAAACAGGGGCGTGCTGCTGACAAACAATGAAACTTGTATGGGGATGAACGACCGTAGAAACTATTGTTTATCATCATACAAAGGGGATTGTTGATTGATGACTGCTGAATGTAAATGCAGCCGATGAGTGGAAATGATCAGGAATGACTTCCTGTTCATTGCCCTTTGTATCAGCCCATGTAAACTGTCCCTATGACTGTGAAATGGCAGCGAGCCCATAGTGCATTTGATTTCCCAGAAAGCGGTTAGTGCACCCCACCTGTTTGATGGTATAATACAGGGATGAGCAACCTCCGGCACTCCAGCTGTTCAGAAACTACAACTCCCAGAATGCTTCATTCACCCCTACGGGGGTTAGCAGAGCAGCTGAGCATGTTTGCCGAAGGTTGCCGATTGATCCCTGGTACTGTATAGCACATGTACTTCTCAGACTCACCACTGTAATTGGATAGAGGGGATTCTGGATGGAAAGAAGAAGGACTTTGTTGCCACCAGATGGGTCTTCAGTATTTGCTGGTCTGGTAATCCGTTTGCTTGTGGAGTAGTTGAAAAATGCCTGTTGTCCTGCGATGTAGACTGGTTCTTTGCTAGCAAAAGTCACGCATTTCTTTGAAAATTCAGTATCCTCAAATTCAACCAGAGCTTGGCGCTTAAAGGGCATCATCATCACATAACTAAACAAGGCAAAAAAATAAAATAAAACATTAATACGATTATTAAGAATCTTTGGTTTAGTTTTTATACTGGATCATTTGTTCCATTATGGTTGCTAACTTGGACTGACTTTCTACATATTCCATATTTATGCCACCCAACACACTGCCATTCTCTATTACAATTAGGCGACTTGCACAGGAAAATGGGCATTAAAAACGGACACATACATTTTTTTCATGGCCAATTTTCAACCATGTGTGCATCCATTTTCTGTCAGTCTGTCTGTTTTTAATAGCCGATTTGCATGGCCATTTAAAAAAAAAAAAATCCCAACCTCTACAGTGCTCTCAGTATACATAATGTCCCCCATAGTGGTCCTAGCATTAATAATGTCCCCCATAGTGGCCCTCAGCAGGAATACTGTCCCCCATAGTGACCCCCAGCAGTAATAATGTCCCGCATGATGGCCCCTAATATCTCCCATAGTGGTCCTCAGGTG
This sequence comes from Bufo gargarizans, assembly GCF_014858855.1. NCBI lineage: Eukaryota > Metazoa > Chordata > Amphibia > Anura > Bufonidae > Bufo > Bufo gargarizans. The sequence goes on along the minus strand of NC_058083.1, from coordinate 389,778,364 downwards.
TCATGTTGCTTTTCAGCAAAAAAATAAATCACTCACCTCATCCACTTGCACGCACAGAGGAAGTCGCTCCTCTCTTGATTGTGAAGGACCTGCGTTAAGTATGATGATGTCACCACGTGCTCCCAGCATGATTGCATGGTGACGTCATTACACTGAGCACAGGTCCTTAGGCAGGTTCTTCACAATAAAGAGAGGAGCAGCTACCTCGGTGCGTACAAGCGATTGAGGTGATTTTTTATTTTTAATCCCTTAAAGGCCACGTTGCACTAGGACGTCCTGTTTTTTGATGGCCTCTATTCACTGGACTTTAAAAAAAAAATGTCATGTGAATAGTCCCATTGATTGCAATGGTTCTGAAAACAGCTGTGGCAAATTTTTCACTGTTGTGTGCATGTAGCCTTAAAAAGGTATTCCAGTAAAGTAACTTAATTTTTGAAAAACTGCATTAAGGCTGCGAGCTGTGACCCAATGAGAACCCATACATATACATATAACCAGAGCTTTAATTTACCTTCCAATCCATTTGTCCAGCTCCTGTGTGAGCCTGCAACACACTGAGTATCATGGCGCCTGATCTTCCCTCACAAAACTACAATCCCCACAATCCCTAGCTTTCCTGCTGTGAGTGTTGGTGTTTACTGATTGGCTGCCTGATATACAGTCCGGTCACGCCCCCTTTTCTCAGCAATGAGCAGCACACTGACAAGACATTTACGGGAGAATTCATAGCAACACACTGAGCATGCTCGACCTAACAAAGGCTCAGAACTACAGGTCGATGCCATGGTCATTTATGAGGAAGCACAGCGGGTAGCAGAGGAAGAAAACTAATGAGCGGTAAATATGTGATACTTACATTATATTGGGTAATTATTGATGATAAATTAGTCTAAAACATAAGTTATATTTATGGTAACTGGAATACCCCTTTATTATTTATTACAATATTGTTGAAGCTTGCACTGCAGTTCTACAGTGGATCTGCTAGGAGAAGGCTTCATGCTGCAATGCACTTTGATACTTATTCACACCCTGCTGCACTGGGGAGATGGTTAGATCTTGGCCACATGACCAAACTGCGGATGGATGGGGGGGGGTAAAACAAGGGTAAAGCAAAAGGAAAAATTATTTACATAACGGTGGGGGTATTAGAAGATTAAAGAAAACACATGGGGGCAAATTTATCATAGACCTGGTTTTACGCTGGTCCATGATATGCCCTGCCGGAGGCTCTCCATCTCATTTACAACGAGGCTTGTCGTCATAAATTAGGTGCGACCCCAGCAGTCCATGCGCCTAAAACGAAATCTATGTCAGCCCCCAGTTGAAGTACGTAGATTTCAGTCATCTTTTACGCCAGTTATCCAATGTAAAAGATGAATGTGCTAAAAGTTCTTGAAACGCCTCCCTTTTTGGGAAAGCGGCGAGGGTGGCGGCAAAGTGCCAATTGCAAGGAAGGCATAAAACTGGCGTGGGGGAATGATAAATTTCCCCCATTAAGCGAGTCTGTAAAAAGAGGCCCGGACAGCTCTCCTGTTTAAAAAAAATACTTGTATTCCCCTTAAAATAGTAATGTCGGGGCAACTTTTCTTAAAAGTTTGCACTCTGTCACTCCTTCGTCATTTTTCTTGGTCATATATATAAACAACTAGGTGCTACTATTCCCAGCGGCGTGACTGGACAGTGTCAGTGTGTGGGGACACCCCAAACAACAGGTATTTTACAACGGGCCAACCATGTAATGCTCGGACACAATGGTGGCTGTTTGCAGCAGCTCGCCGTTCTGCCAAAAATGGGAATAGCACAAACAACCATTTCACAGTTACCATTACTGACGTAATCCTGATTGGTCGTGGGCCAACCTACGCTAAATAAATTAGTGTAGGGGTTCTGCAGTTTTTTTTAATGATGATTTATAGATCATCAGGATCTGATCCTGGAGGTCCGACACCCAGGTCCTCCCGCCTATCAGCTGTTTAAGAAGGCAGCGGTGCTGGCAGTAGCGCTGCAGCCTTCTCGCTGTTTCCAGCAGGCCTAGTGACGTCATGACTAGTAGCACTGGCCTGGGCACGGCTAAGCCCCATACATTTGGATACTAGTCGTGTTGTCACTGGGCCTAAGGTAAACCGCGAGAAGGCCATAGCACCAACTGCCAGCACCGCTGCCTTCTCAAACAGCTGAATATCAGTTTAAAAAAGCTGCAGAACCCCTTAAAAGTCATGGCTAAATACCTTCCTTGCCATCCCTAGCAATCTGCACAGGATGCGGAGATGTGTGGTTCTGCTCTGCAGGGGTCTTGCATACTGGCTGCACAACTAACAAGTAGTATAGATGTGAGATTGATCATAATTATTTCTCTATGTCCTTTACATGGAACACATGAAACTACCAAAAGTTTTTTTTAACAAACTATCATCATTAAAGGTCACTATTGAAAAATATGAATTAAAGGGGTTGTGCCAAGTTTGCAAGTTATCCCCCCTATTCATTCTCTATGGGAAATAGAGTATGGCGCTGAGGTATTTCCAGCTGATCCCATAAAAGAAATTAACAGTGCGTCAGGGCACATGCTCAACCTACCGATCCATCAGATGTGAGGAACAGGACCCTATTCGTGGGATTGTGGGGGTCCCACTGTCTTGTGGGTAGGGGATAACTTACAAACTTGCCACAACCCCTTTAAAATCAAAATTAGAACACTATTTTTCAGTGATATTTAAGACAAATAAGAATCCTACCATATGGTGCCAAATTTAGAAAGCGCCTCCACCAGGTCAGCCTCCACCACAGACTCACACAGCCCTCGAACATGCACTACTGGAGAGACTGACACCTTGTGATGGTTCCCACCTCCGTCCTGCAAACAAAAAGGGAATTATTATTATTTGTGTGTATATGTGTGTAACAGGTCTGCCAACCAGAAAGATGGAGTCTACATCTCTCTTGCATATGTAAACCAACAAAACAACAAGAAATGCAATCAAATGCTAAATTTATAGGGATTCGGTCACCAGGATTATGCCTATAGAGATGTTCATATGTGCAGTTAGGTCTCCTTCATCAAGTTTTAAATATACTTGTGTTTCTGCCATCAATCGGTTGTATTCATATGCTAATTACCTTCCTAAGGAGCCCAAGGGGCTGTCCCTATCGCCGTTGAAGCCCAGCTGAACCCCTTCTCCTGGAGCCCAGCAATGCCCCACATCCAATAATGCCCTCCTTCCAGCCCTGACGTCACTGCCCAGAAGCACCGTAATCCCGCCCATGCTGCCAGCACAGGGAAAGAAGACCACACAGGCACTTACATGCCATGTCCTTGCGCATGCGGGGCTGAAGGAGGGCATTACTGGATGTGTGGGCAGCAAACTCTGCAGAGATGAAACGTGGTCTGGAGAAGACAACTTTAATGGCCTGAATTGAATGGAAAGAGAAGAACTCTAGAGGAGACGTCACCTGTAAGTCACTAAACGTAAATGATTATTCTGCCACTGACTGTCTGGTCAGCGCTGTAGTCACTCATATGGTCTACAGCGTGATGATGGGTGACAGCATTCTCTTTTGTGAAACAACTCCCAGCATACTGCTACACCTATTCAGGACATACTGGGAGCTGTAGTTTCTCACTGTACAGTGCTAGATTCTGGTGCTGTAGTCATGTAATGAGCTCGGTTCTGGTGCTGTAGTCATGTAATGAGCTTGGTCTTCTGTACTGTATTCATGTAATGAGCTTGGTTCTGGTGCTGTATTTATGTAATGAGCTCGGTTCTGGTTCTGTAGTCATGTAATGAGCTCGGTTCTGGTGCTGTAGTCATGTAATGAGCTTGGTCTTCTGTACTGTAGTCATGTAATGAGCTTGGTTCTGGTGCTGTATTTATGTAATGAGCTCGGTTCTGGTGCTGTAGTCATGTAATGAGCTCGGTTCTGGTGCTGTAGTCATGTAATGAGCTTGGTCTTCTGTACTGTATTCAAGTAATGAGCTTGGTTCTGGTGCTGTATTTATGTAATGAGCTCGGTTCTGGTGCTGTAGTCATGTAATGAGCTCGGTTCTGGTGCTGTAGTCATGTAATGATCTTGGTTCTGGTGCTGTATTCACGTAATGAGCTTGGTCTTCTGTACTGTATTCATGTAATGAGCTCGGTTCTGGTGCTGTATTTATGTAATGAGCTCGGTTCTGGTTCTGTAGTCATGTAATGAGCTCGGTTCTGGTGCTGTAGTCATGTAATGAGCTCGGTTCTGGTGCTGTAGTCATGTAATGAGCTCGGTTCTGGTGCTGTAGTCATGTAATGAGCTCAGTTCTGGTTCTGTAGTCATGTAATGAGCTCGGTTCTGGTGCTGTAGTCATGTAATGAGCTCGGTTCTGGTGCTGTAGTCATGTAATGAGCTTGGTCTTCTGTACTGTAGTCATGTAATGAGCTTGGTTCTGGTGCTGTAGTCATGTAATGAGCTCGGTTCTGGTGCTGTATTTATGTAATGAGCTCGGTTCTGGTGCTGTATTTATGTAATGAGCTCGGTTCTGGTGCTGTATTTATGTAATGAGCTCGGTTCTGGTGCTGTATTTATGTAATGAGCTCGGTTCTGGTGCTGTATTTATGTAATGAGCTTGGTCTTCTGTACTGTATTTATGTAATGAGCTCGGTTCTGGTGCTGTATTTATGCAATGATCTTGGTTCTGGTGCTGTATTTATGTAATGAGCTTGGTCTTCTGTACTGTATTTATGTAATGAGCTCGGTTCTGGTACTGTAGTCATGTAATGAGCTTGGTTCTGGTGCCTTATTTATGTAATGAGCTTGGTCTTCTGTACTGTAGTCATGTAATGAGCTCGGTTCTGGTGCTGTATTCATGTAATGAGCTCGGTTCTGGTGCTGTAGTCATGTAATGAGCTCAGTTCTGGTGCTGTAGTCATGTAATGAGCTCGGTTCTGGTGCTGTAGTCATGTAATGAGCTCGGTTCTGGTGCTGTATTCATGTAATGAGCTCGGTTCTGGTGCTGTAGTCATGTAATGAGCTCGGTTCTGGTGCTGTATTCATGTAATGAGCTCGGTTCTGGTGCTGTATTCATGTAATGAGCTTGGTCTTCTGTGCTGTAGTCATGTAATGAGCTTGGTCTTCTGTACTATAGTCATGTAATGAGCTTGGTCTTCTGTACTGTAGTCATGTAACGAGCTTGGTCTTCTGTACTATAGTCATGTAATGAGCTTGGTCTTCTGTACTATAGTCATGTAATGAGCTTGGTCTTCTGTACTGTAGTCATGTAACGAGCTTGGTCTTCTGTACTATAGTCATGTAACGAGCTTGGTCTTCTGTACTATAGTCATGTAACGAGCTTGGTCTTCTGTACTGTAGTCATGTAATGAGCTTGGTCTTCTGTACTGTAGTCATGTAATGAGCTTGGTCTTCTGTACTATAGTCATGTAATGAGCTTGGTCTTCTGTACTATAGTCATGTAATGAGCTTGGTCTTCTGTACTGTAGTCATGTAACGAGCTTGGTCTTCTGTACTATAGTCATGTAATGAGCTTGGTCTTCTGTACTATAGTCATGTAACGAGCTTGGTCTTCTGTACTATAGTCATGTAATGAGCTTGGTCTTCTGTACTGTAGTCATGTAATGAGCTTGGTCTTCTGTACTGTAGTCATGTAATGAGCTTGGTCTTCTGTACTATAGTCATGTAACGAGCTTGGTCTTCTGTACTATAGTCATGTAATGAGCTTGGTCTTCTGTACTATAGTCATGTAATGAGCTTGGTCTTCTGTACTGTAGTCATGTAATGAGCTTGGTATGGCACCACTACTACTGTATATTAAATAGCACACTGCACATGCACTTCTTCCTCTGCATTTACTGTAGTGGGACTTCAAATCAGAAAGTAGGATTCCATCATGGGACATAAGAGAAAACTGCAAATAAGGTAAATAAAAAAAAAAGTAGGAATGGGAGCTATAGTAATTAATGAAAATAAACTTTAGCGTTAAAAATTGTTTATAGCACAGTGGTGTTGGGGGTTTCCGTGTGAGCAAATTGTGACAGTGCCTGTGAGACAGAGTACAGACTGCCAAAAACATGAGATGAAAATGCTTGCCCTATGCTTGTTGAGGGTTTGCTTCAGATGCAAGCCAAATAAATTAGCAAATGGCTTGTCATTCAATTCCCTGATCTGGAGTTTAAATTTGGCTCTGAACTAGAACGTCACCGAGGGAAAGTACTTATGTACCGTAAGTGAATGTATTACCAGATATAAAATCAACTAATAGTTAAAGGGGTGTTTTTTCCCATCACAGCCAACTACAGACATTACATGCTATACATGTTTGAACAATTTCACAGCAAATATATTTTTTCTCTTCTTTAATTACATTTAGATAAAATGAGTTACACATAGGTATTCCCGGAGACAGCGTCTTTACATAACGATCGTCTCTGAGTGCTAGAAAGCTGGAATCTGTAGCTTTGATTGAGATGCCAACAATATTAAGTGCTCTGCAAATATAAAGAACAAACTAAATCTACAATCTGAACTTCATCCTCGACACGTAGCGCTGCTGTATCCTGGTCATTTACTTCCAAACACTGGTAACAACTGGCTTGCCACGTTTGCTGCTTGCAGTAATACCTCGTAAAAGCCAGAAGTGTAGTATGGGGGTTACCTTTTTATAATTATTTTATAATTGTATAAGGCCCCTTTCACACGGGCGGGTATTCCGCAAGGATGCGATGCGCGAGTTGAACACATTGCACCCGCACTGAATACCGACCTATTCACTTCTATGGGGCTGTTCACATGAGCGGTGATTTTCACTCGTGAAAATCGCAGCATGCTCTATATTCTGCGCTTTTCACGTAACGCAGGCCCTATAGAAATGAATAGGGTTGCGTGAAAATCGCAAGCATCCGCAAGCAAGTGCGGATGCGGTGCGATTTTCACGCACGGTTGCTAGGAGACGATCAGGATGGAGACCCAATCATTATTATTTTCCCTTATAACATGGTTATAAGGGAAAATAATAGCATTCTGAATACAGAATGCATAGAACAATAGCGCTGGAGGGGTTAAAAAATAAAAAAATTTAACTCACCTTAATCCACTTGATCGCGAAGCCCGGCATCTCCTTCTGTCTTCATCTTAGCTCTGTGCAGCAACAGGACCTGTGGTGACGTCACTCCGGTCATCACATGATCCATCACCATGGTAAAAGATCATGTGATGGACAATGTGATGACCAGAGTGACGTCACCACAGGTCCTGTTGCTGCACAGAGCTAAGATGAAGACAGAAGGAGATGCCGGCTACGCGATCAAGTCGAGTAAAAAATTTTTTTATTTTTTTTAACCCCTCCAGTGCTATTTTACTATGCATTCTGTATTCAGAATGCTATTATTTTCCCTTATAACTATGTTATAAGGGAAAATAATACAATCTACAGAACACCGATCCCAAGCCCGAACTGTGAAGAAGTTCAGGTACCAAACATGCGCAATTTTTCTCATGCGAGTGCAAAATGCATTACAATGTTTTACACTCGCGCAGAGAAATCATGCGTGTTCCTGCAACGCCCGTGTGAAAGAGGCCTAAGAGTGCTGAGACCCTCACCAGTCACTGGAACGAGGAGAGAGAAGCACTCACTGCAGGAGATGGACTCCAGAAGAACTCATAGGGGGAGATTTATCATTTCCCTAAAAAGTCGTATCCTATGTGTTTGCGACTTTTTAAAAAATTGTCGCATCTCTTTCATTTTACACCGCCCTCACTACTTTCCCTAAAGGGACATGGCAAGAGAGGGGGCATGGCCAGCCGCCCAACACATTTACCTTAAAGGGAACCTGTCACCTGGATTTTGTGTATAGAGCTGAGGACATGGATTGCTAGATGGCCGCTAGCACATCCGCAATACCCAGTCCCCATAGCTCTGTGTGCTTTTGTGTATAAAAACCGATTTGATACATATGCAAATTAACCTGAGATGAGTCAGAGCTTGAAAATATGACTCTTCTCTGGTCACACAAGTAAGATATGACTCTTTTATGTTAATTTGCATATGTATCAAATCTGGGTTTTTTACACAATAAAAGCACAGAGAGCTATGGGGACTGGGTATTGCGGATGTGCTAGCGGCCATCTAGCAACCCATGTCCTTAGCTCTATACCCAAAATCCAGGTGACAGGTTCCCTTTAATTTACACCAGTTTTATGGTGCAAATGAAGCCAGAAATACACAGCAGCTCTGAGCTGTCGAAGATTTCTGTGTAGGAGCACGGACTGCAGGAGAATGCTCTTAATCTATAATCTTGTCATAAATTAGGTGCCTCCTCCGGTGGCGCAGGGGATATCAAGCACAGAAAGCACTGGTCTTGATAAATCTCCCCCATAGAGTTTCTGTTGAGCGCCTATGTGAGCGTTCCCTCTTCTCATTCCAGCGATTGGTCGGGGTTTAAGCACTCAGAACATCACCGATCAAAACCTTTTTATATGTTGCTATGTGAGATCAACATTTTTTTGAAAGTTTAGTGACACTTTACGTTGTTATTTTTATAGTTGTGTTGATACAAATGTGGCAACATCAATTACTTGTACTTTTTCTATTGTCCATAATGAAACACATACAATTTATTTTTATTTCATTCTGTAAACTTTATTGGTATGTTTTTGTTTTAATTTTTATTTTTGTCTTGCTGCTTTGACTGCTTAGGATAGCATCTAACTGATGCACCGATTGCATGCACCAATTTTTGTCTGTCTGAAACCCGGCACTCATTACGGGGTCGGGGGGTGAATAGCAGTACCTGGCTAGGCTGGATCCAATGACGTTCGGCAGGCTGTGCTCTGCAGGAATGGTGTGTACCTACTAGGGTTGCACCAGGTATCGAATTATCAATACCCAGTCGATACTTTTGTACCGGTATCGATTCGATACCAGGATTTGCATTTTACCGATAATAGGCTGCACTACTGCGCCATGTTTCCTCAGCAGCACAGGGGAGAAGGAAGCAGTCTCTCCCTCCCCCTTGTGCCGCTTCCACCAATGAGAGGAGAGAGGGGAGGGAGGGGCACACTGCTCCACCAATGAAAATAACTAACGCTTAATACAGATACAGGAGGCGGGTGCCGGTGGCAGAATCACATAGCCGGCACCCAACCTCAAACGTTAGTTACTTTCATTGGTGGCGCAGTGCGTCCCCCAGTGTTAAAAACATTGGTGGTGCAGTGCGCCCCCCCCCAGTATTATAATCATTGGTGGCAGTGGCCACAGGATCCCCTCCCCTCCTCCTCATTGGTGGTGCAGTGGCAGTTCTGATCGGAGCCCTAACAGTGTAATCGGTTACCATGGCAGCCAGGACACTACTGAAGCCCTGGCTGCCATGGTAAGCTCCCTGCTGCAGTGAGCACAAAGCACCGAGCAGCAGGGACAGTGTGAAGTCCTATTCACCCTAATAGAGCTTTTAGGGTGAATAGGACAAGGGATTAAAAGATCCCAGGTTCTAGCCCCTAAGGAGGAAAATATTTATTTAAAAAAAAGTAAAAAAATAAATAAAAAGTTGAAAAAAGCCACCTAAATATTAGGTGTAAATCGGCCCGTTTCCCAATTTTACATTTAAAATATATAAACAATAAATAAACATATTACATATCGCCACATCCGAAAAGTTAAAACTATCTCCTATGTGGTTTTTTAGTCACCTTGTCCCCCCCAAAAATAGGATAGGACTGTTCGATTATGAGCCAGACGTTCCATAAAATGCGGAATGTACGCAGATTTTTTGGTGTTTTATTTTTTTCGCGTGGTATCGAGTATCGCAATACTTTTTTTATGGTATCGAAATCGAATCAAAATTTTGGTATCGTGACAACCCTATGTGGGACAACCTCTTTAACCACTTCAACCCCGCTAGCTGAAACCCCCTTCATGACTAGGCCACTTTTTACACTACACTACTTTCACCGTTTATCGCTCGGTCATGCAACTTACCACCCAAATGAATTTTACCTCCTTTTCTTCTCACTAATAGAGCATTTGGTGGTATTTCATTGCTGCTGACATTTTTACTTTTTTTTGTTATTAATCGAAATTTAACGTTTTTTTTGCAAAAAAATGAAATTTTTCACTTTCAGCTGTAAAATTTTGCAAAAAAAACGACATCCATATATAAATTTTTCGCTAAATTTATTGTTCTACATGTCTTTGATAAAAAAAAATGTTTGGGCAAAAAAATAATGGTTTGGGTAAAAGTTATAGCGTTTACAAACTATGGTACAAAAATGTGAATTTCCGCTTTTTGAAGCAGCTCTGACTTTCTCAGCACCTGTCATGTTTCCTGAGGTTCTACAATCCCCAAACAGTAGAAAAACCCCACAAATGACCCCATTTCGGAATGTAGACACCCTAAGGTATTCGCTGATGGGCATAGTGAGTTCATAGAACTTTTTATTTTTTGTCACAAGTTAGCGGAAAATGATATTTTTTTTTTTCTTACAAAGTCTCATATTCCACTAACTTGCGACAAAAAATAAAAAATTCTAGGAACTCGCCATGCCCCTCACGGAATACCTTGGGGTGTCTTCTTTCCAAAATGGGGTCACTTGTGGGGGTAGTTATACTGCCCTGGCATTCTAGGGGCCCAAATGTGTGAGAAGTACTTTGCAATCAAAATGTGTAAAAAATGGCCTGCGAAATCCGAAAGATGCACTTTGGAATATGTGCCCCTTTGCCCACCTTGGCTGCAAAAAAGTGTCACACATCTGGTATCGCCGTACTCAGAAGAAGTTGGGGAATGTGTTTTGGGGTGTCATTTTACATATAACCATGCTGGGTGAGAGAAATATCTTGGCAAAAGACAACTTTTCCAATTTTTTTTATACAAAGTTGGCATTTGACCAAGATATTTCTCTCACCCAGCATGGGTATATGTAAAATGACACCCCAAAACACATTCCCCAACTTCTCCTGAGAACGGCGATACCAGATGTGTGACACTTTTTTGCATGGGGTGATCAGTGGTTCATAAAGGGTTAATAAGTGACGGGGGGGGGGGGGGGTGTAGTGTAGTGTAGTGTAGTGGTGTTTGGTGCTACTTTAGTGAGCTGCCTGAGTCCTCTGGTGGTCGATCCAAACAAAAGAGACCACCAGAGGACCAGGTAGCAGGTATATTAGATGCTGTTATCAAAACAGCGTCTAATATACCTGTTAGGGGTTAAAAAAAATCACATCTCCAGCCTGCCAGCGAGCGATCGCCGCTGGCAGGCTGGAAATCCACTCTCTTACCTTCTGTTCCTGTGAGCGCGCGCGCGCCTGTGTGCGCGCGTTCACAGGAGATCTCGGCTCTCGCGGGAGGACGCGTATATGCGTCCACCCAGAAGAGCAGGGCCGCCGGCAGGACGCAATCCTGCGTACGGCGGTCCTGGAGTGGTTAAGGTGCCTGCACACGGGCCAATTGGGGACCCTGTGGCCACTGCCACCAATGATTAATACTGGGGAGGGTTTGAGTTACCAGAGGGGGCTGATAAGAGGGAGAGGCTGGAATCAGGGGCTGGGGGGCGGGTCAGAGGCTGGGGGGCACATGAGAGGCTGGCTGCCATGGTCAGCTCCCTGCTGTTGTGTGCACAAAGCACAGGGCAACAGGGAGAGTGTAAAGTCCTATTCACCCTAATAGAGCTAGGGTGAATATGACAAGGGTTCTAGTCCTTAAGGAGGCTAATAGTTATTAACCCCTTAAGGACACAGGGCGTACAGGTACGCCCTTGTGCCCTGGTACTTAAGGACACAGGGCGTACATGTACGCCCTGTGCATTTTCAATCACCGCCGCGCGGCCGGCGGCGATCGGAACCCCGTGCCTGCTCAAATCATTGAGCAGGCACTTGGGGCAAATGCGTCGGGGGGTCCGGTGACCCCCCCATGTATGCGATCGCAAAAAACCGCAGGTCAATTCAGACCGGCGGTTTTCTGCGTTTCCGGGTTATTCGGGTCTCTGAAGACCCGATAACCCGGAACAGGATGGTGATGGTGGTGTGATTTCACTCCACCAATCACCATCCAGCGATCCTGAGTGGTGATGGTGACATCACCACTCAGGATCGCTTTCTGATTGGTCAGGGGGCGGTGCGGCGGCAGATTCAAAAGAGGCAGGCGCCCCTCTCCTCCTCCTTTTGTGTTCCAGCGCCGGAGGAGAGAGGAGCTGCCTGCTTGTGTCCACCATCGCTGCCAGCACCCCTGATCTGTGCCCCCAGGACCCGATCTGTGCCCCAGCACCCCATCAGGTACATAGGGACAGCTAGGGAAAGTTTGGGATAGGCAGGGAAAAAAAAGGGAAAGTTAGTTTTTTTTTACTTTTTATTGCATCACCCTAGTTAGGGTGTCTGGGGTCCACAGCACAGCTGTGTGACCCTAGACCCCCCAGGGGTGCTGCCACTTGCCCCCCTCCCCCTGCCACTTGCGCCCCCCCCCCCCCCCACCTTTTTTGGGGTGCTTTTTTTTTTTTTTTTTTTTTTTTTGAGTTCGCTGACTGTGACCGGCACTTAGCGTCCGGCCACTGTAAGCGCATCGCACACCCCACCGCTGATCAACTTCGGACGGTTGATCAGCAGTTTTGAATTTTTTTTCCTCACTTTTTTGCCCTTTTTTTTAGTTAGTTTTATTTATTTTTTTCTGTTAGTTTTAGGGTGAGTTCGTGAACACCCGTGCCCCCTCACACACGCACACCAAATAAAGAGTTACACACACGCACATATACACGCAGACACACACTCCCCTATGGCCCGCCGGACGTTCTCGGCCGAGGAGGCATACGCCCAGCTTGCCTCCGAGTCCGAGAGTCCCAGTGAGGATGAGGATGACCCCACATTCCTGTTGTCATCCGCATCCTCCTCATCATCTAGCGATGATGATGAGCCCCCAAGGCGGCGGAGACGCCGCCAGGAGGAGCAAGGGGACCGCCATGTTAGGGACCCTGTGGCCCACACTAGTACGAGCAGCTCTGGGGCTCGTACTGGTTTCCCGGCCCACCAGTTAAATCCACCGGAGCACCCTGCCGGTGAACTTGTCTGGTGTAGCCCAGAGCGATACGAGCCCGTGATTCCTGATTTTGTAGGCCAATCAGGAATCCAGATTTCCACAGTGGGCTACACTGAATATGACTTTTTTTGTCATTTTTTCAGTGACTCACTGGTAAATCTGATGGTGGAGCAGACGAATCTGTACGCCCAACAGTTCGTCGCTCAACACCCGGGCTCCTTTTTGGCCAGGCCCGGTGGCTGGACGCCGGTCAGTGCAGCCGAAATGAGGACATTTTGGGGCCTCGTGCTGCATATGGGCCTGGTCAAGAAACCCAGTGCCAGGCTGTACTGGAGTGGGGACGTCCTATATCAGACCCCACTTTACAGTACGGTTATGACACGCTCCCGGTTTGAGGCCATCAGGAAATGTCTGCATTATTCCGATAATGCAGCATGTCCACCCCGAGGTGATCCTGCCCATGACCGTCTGTACAAGATACGGCCGGTCATCGATCACTTTGGGGCCAAATTCATGGAGGCCTATGTACCTGGAAGGGAGGTCGTGGTTGATGAGTCTCTCATTGCATTCAAGGGGAGACTCATTTTCCGCCAGTATGTGCCTTCCAAGCGGGCGAGGTATGGCGTGAAGCTATACAAAATTTGTGAGAGTACCTCAGGGTACACTTACAAATTTCGTGTGTACGAGGGGCGAGATTCCCGGATTCAACCACCAGAATGTCCCCCCACTCTGGGTGTTACCGGGAAACTCGTGTGGGACCTTATGTACCCACTGCTGGATAAGGGTTACCACTTGTACGTGGATAACTTTTATACCAGTATCCCCTTGTTCCAGTCCCTTGCCGCCAGATCCACGTCCGCTTGTGGGACCGTGCGGAAAAATCAACGCGGCCTCCCTGCCCACCCCCTCCAGGTACCCATCCCCAGGGGTGAGACCCGTGCCCTTACCACTGGAAACCTGTTGCTGGTCAGGTATAAGGACAAGAGGGATGTCCTTATGCTGTCCACAATTCATGGTAACGGCATCACCCCTGTCCCTGTGCGAGGTACCGCGGCAACGGTCCTCAAGCCCGATTGTATCGTCGCCTACAATCGGTATATGGGAGGAGTTGATCTCTCGGATCAAGTCCTCAAGCCATATAACGCCATGCGCAAAACCCGGGCATGGTACAAAAAAGTTGCGGTCTACTTGGTGCAGGTTGCCATGTACAACTCTTTTGTACTATCCCGAAGCGCTGGCAGCACAGGGACATTCCTCCAGTTCTATGAGGCAGTCCTCAAGGCCCTGATCTTTTCGGACCGGGAAAGAGCAGGCCGGAGTACCTCGGGAACTGTAGGCGCCCGGATCGTCCCTGGCCAACACTTTCCAGGTGTGGTCCCCCATACTGGAAAGAAGGGACGAACCCAAAAAAAGTGCAGAGTGTGTCGCAGGAGGGGGATACGGAAGGACACGACTACTCAGTGCGACACATGCCCCGATCATCCGGGCCTCTGCATTGACGGTTGCTTCAGGGAGTATCACACTTCCATGGAGTACTAAATTTATATCCCAATTTAGGACTGACATGGGATAAAAAAAAAAAAATGGTTCTCAGACTTGAGACACCCAAAAAAACTAAAATAATTTATTAAAAGTAGACATAGGTATTGCCGCGTCTGTAATAATCTCCTCTATAAAAATGCCCCATGACCTAACCCCCCAGATTAAGGCTGCTTTCACACTAGCGTTCGGTATTCCGTTCGTGAGCTCCGTTTGAAGGAGCTCACGAGCGGACCCGAACGCAGCCGTCCAGCCCTGATGCAGTCTGAATGGAGGCGGATCCGCTCAGACTGCATCAGTCTGGCGGCGTTCAGCCTCCGCTCCGCTCGCCTCCGCACGGACAGGCGGACAGCTGAACGCTGCTTGCAGCGTTCGGGTGTCCGCCTGGCCGTGCGGAGGCGTGCGGATCCGTACGGATCCGTCCAGACTTTCAATGTAAGTCAATGGGGACGGATCCGTTTGAAGATGCCACAATGTGGCTCAATCTTCAAGCGGATCCGTCCCCCATTGACTTTACATTGAAAGTCTGGACGGATCCGTACTAGGCTATTTTCACACTTAGCTTTTTTTTGCTAAAATAATGCAGACGGATCCGTACTGAACGGAGCCTCCGTCTGCATTATTATGGGCGGATCCGTTCTGAACGGATCCGCCCGAACGCTAGTGTGAAAGTAGCCTAACACGGTCCAGAAAAAAAAAAAAGGTGCAAAAAAAGTTTTTTTTTGTCACCTTACATAATAAAAAGCAAGCGATCAAAAAGTCATATAGCCCCCAAATTAGTGCCAATACAACCGTCATCTCATCCCGCAAAAAATGAGCCCCCACATAAGATAATCAGATAAAAAAAAAAATTGAAAATGACTCTTAGACTTTAGAGATACAAATTTTTTTTTAGGGAATCAAAAAGGATAATATAGTCTAAAACCTAAATTATTGTAAAAAAAAAGTTGACTTATTAGGTATCGCCACGTCCGTAAGAATCTCCTCTATAAAAATACCCCATGACCCAACCCCCCAGATTAACACAGTAAAAAAAAAAAAAAAAAAATAGGTGCAAAAATTTTTTTTTTGTCACCTTACATAACAAAAAGTTTCATAGCAAGCGATCAAAAAGTCATATAGCCCCCAAAATAGTGCCAATAAAACCGTCCGCTCATCCCGCAAAAAATGAGCCCCCACATAAGATAATTGGCTAAAAGAAAATTAAAAAAATTACACTTAGACTTTAGAGATACCCAAAAAAAAAAGTTGTATCAAAAAAGATAATATAGTCAAAAACCTAAATAATTGTAAAAAAAAGTAGACTTATTAGATATTGCCGCGTCCGTAAGAATCTCCTCTATAACAATATCCCATGACCTAACTACCCAGATTAACACGGTTAAAAAAAAAACAAAAAAACGGTGCCAAAACCGCTATTTTTGGCACTTTTCCATTTCAGTCCGTTTTTTCCGGTAAGAAAACAAGGGTTAACAACCAAACAAAAGTTAAAATTTATTACCCTGATACTGCAGTTTACAGAAACGCCACATTTGTGGTCGTAAACTGCTGTATCCGTAAAAGGGAGGCTGCAAAAGGAAAGGACCGACATGGTTTCTGGAAGGCCGATTTTGATGGCCTTTTTTATTGACACCATATCCCTTTTGAAGCCCCCCTGATGCCCCCCTAGAGTAAAAACTCCCTAAAATTGACCCCATCTAAGAAACTACACCCCTCAAGGTATTCAAAAATGATTATACAAACTTTATTAACCCTTTAGGTGTTCCTCAACAGTTAATGGCAAATGGAGATGAAATATCAGAATTTCAATTTTTGGTAACCTTACCTCACAAAAATGTAATATAGAGCAACCAAAAATTATATTTACCCTAAAAATACTCCCCCAAAAAATGCCACCTTATCCCGTAGTTTCCAAAATGGGGTCACTTTTAGGGAGTTTCGACTCCAGGGGTGCATCAGGGGGGTTGAAACAGGACACGGTGTAAATAAACCGGTCCATAAAAATCAGCCCTCCAAAAACCAAACGGCGCACCTTTCACTCTACGCCCCGCTGTGTGGCCGTACAGTAGTGTACGGCCACATATTGGGTATTTCTGTAAACGGCAGAGTCAGGGTAATAAAGATACAGTCTTGTTTGGCTGTTAACCCTTGCTTTGTTAGTAGAAAACATGGGTTAAAATGGAAAATAAGGCAAAAAAATGAAATTTTCCAATTTCATCCCCATTTGCCAATAACTCTTGCGCAACACCTAAAGGGTTAACGACGAATGTAAAATCAGTTTTGAATACCTTGAGGGGTGTAGTTTCTTAGATGGGGTCACTTTTAGGGAGTTTCTACTCTAGGGGTGCATCAGGGGTCTTCAAATGGGACATGGTGTAAATAAACCAGTCCATAAAAATCAGCCCTCCAAAAACCAAACGGCGCACCTTTCACTCTATGCCCCGCTGTGTGGCCGTACAGTAGTTTACGGCCACATATTGGGTGTTTCTGTAAACGGCAGAGTCAGGGTAATAAAGATACAGTCTTGTTTGGCTGTTAACCCTTGATTTGTTAGTGGAAAAAATGGGTTAAAATGGAAAATTAGACAAAAAAATGAAATTTGCAAATTTCATCCCCATTTGCCAATAACTCTTGCGCAACACCTAAAGGGTTAACGACGAATGTAAAATCAGTTTTGAATACCTTGAGGGGTGTAGTTTCTTAGATGGGGTCACTTTTAGGGAGTTTCTACTCTAGGGGTGCATCAGGGGTCTTCAAATGGGACATGGTGTAAATAAACCAGTCCATAAAAATCAGCCCTCCAAAAACCAAACGGCGCACCTTTCACTCTACGCCCCGCTGTGTGGCCGTACAGTAGTGTACGGCCACATATTGGGTATTTCTGTAAACGGCAGAGTCAGGGTAATAAAGATACAGTCTTGTTTGGCTGTTAACCCTTGCTTTGTTAGTAGAAAACATGGGTTAAAATGGAAAATAAGGCAAAAAAATGAAATTTTCCAATTTCATCCCCATTTGCCAATAACTCTTGCGCAACACCTAAAGGGTTAACGACGAATGTAAAATCAGTTTTGAATACCTTGAGGGGTGTAGTTTCTTAGATGGGGTCACTTTTAGGGAGTTTCTACTCTAGGGGTGCATCAGGGGTCTTCAAATGGGACATGGTGTAAATAAACCAGTCCATAAAAATCAGCCCTCCAAAAACCAAACGGCGCACCTTTCACTCTATGCCCCGCTGTGTGGCCGTACAGTAGTTTACGGCCACATATTGGGTGTTTCTGTAAACGGCAGAGTCAGGGTAATAAAGATACAGTCTTGTTTGGCTGTTAACCCTTGATTTGTTAGTGGAAAAAATGGGTTAAAATGGAAAATTAGACAAAAAAATGAAATTTTCCAATTTCATCCCCATTTGCCAATAACTCTTGCGCAACACCTAAAAGGTTAACGACGAATGTAAAATCAGTTTTGAATACCTTGAGGGGTGTAGTTTCTTAGATGGGGTCACTTTTAGGGAGTTTCTACTCTAGGGGTGCATCAGGGGTCTTCAAATGGGACATGGTGTAAATAAACCAGTCCATAAAAATCAGCCCTCCAAAAACCAAACGGCGCACCTTTCACTCTACGCCCCGCTGTGTGGCCGTACAGTAGTTTACGGCCACATATTGGGTGTTTCTGTAAACGGCAGAGTCAGGGTAATAAAGATACAGTCTTGTTTGGCTGTTAACCCTTGCTTTGTTAGTGGAAAAAATGGGTTAAAATAAAAAATTTGACAAAAAAAAGAAATTCTCAAATTTCATCCCCATTTGCCAATAACTCTTGTGCAACACCTAAAGGGTTAACAACGTATGTAAAATCAGTTTTGAATACCTTGAGGGGTGTAGTTTCTTAGATGGGGTCATTTTTGGGTGGTTTCTATTATGTAAGCCTCGCAAAGTGACTTCAGACCTGAACTGGTCCCTAAAAATGTCGTTTTTGTAAATTGCTGAAAAATTTCAAGATTTGCTTCTAAACTTCTAAGCCTTATAACATCCCCAAAAAATAAAATATCATTCCCAAAACAATTCAAACATAAAGTAGACATATGGGGAATGTAAAGTCATCACAATTTTTGGGGGTATTACTATGTATTACAGAAGTAGAGAAACTGAAACTTTGAAATTTGCTAATTTTTCCAAAAATTTGTTAAATTAGGTATTTTTTGGTGCAAAAAAAAATATTTTTTTGACTTCATTTCACCAGTGTCATGAAGTACAATATGTGACGAAAAAACAATCTCAGAACGGCCTGGATAAGTCAAAGCGTTTTAAAGTTATGAGCACTTAAAGTGACACTGGTCAGATTTGCAAAAAATGGCCTGGTCCTAAGGTGTAAAAAGGCTGTGTCCCTAAGGGGTTAAATAAAAAGTAAAAAAAAAAAAAAAAGGTTTAACCCCCCCCAATATAGAAAACAATATATTGCGATATATCGCACATGCTTAAAATTATATCGCAATATAGATTTTAGGCCATATCGCCCACGCCTAATTGGGAACAAACATTAGTACAAACGCTAGTTTCCAAAAAATGGCCCCCGATTACATGATGAACGATCAAATGCTCGTTTATCAAGTGACATGCATATAACACAATGCACTGTTTCTGGACAGTCCTATGTAAACACGAATGTGCTGCTGACAAACCATGGTTCTGTACCCGACTGCTAACCCCCATACAGAGGAGATGGTTGCTACAAATAAATGCAGTTCTCACTTCCTGTGACAAGCAAGTACTTTGTAAGTCGGCCCATGTAAAGAGGCCTTCATCACCTCTGCACACTCTCACCTACAAGACTTCTTCTCTTGTCCCTCACCTCCCTTATGGAGCTCCCCCATCATTTCATCTGAAGCTCTGCCTTAGAATATATACCGTATTTTTCGCCGTATAAGACGCACCTAGGTTTTTGGGGAGGAAAATAAGAAAAAAAAATTTTTAACCAAAAGGTGTGCTGTGGGTTTGGAACTAGGTGGTCTGTGGATGGCACTATTACTGGGGATCTGTGGATGACGGACACTGTTATGGGGGGGATCTGTGGATGACGGACACTGTTATGGGGGGGATCTGTGGATGACGGACACTGTTATGGGGGGGATCTGTGGATGACGGACACTGTTATGGGGGGGATCTGTGGATGACGGACACTGTTATGGGGGGGATCTGTGGATGACGGACACTGTTATGGGGGGGATCTGTGGATGACGGACACTGTTATGGGGGGGATCTGTGGATGACGGACACTGTTATGGGGGGGATCTGTGGATGACGGACACTGTTATGGGGGGATCTGTGGATGACGGACACTGTTATGGGGGCAACTGTGGATGACGGACACTGTTATGGGGGAACTGTGGATGACAGACACTGTTATGGGGGAACTGTGGATGACAGACACTGTTATGGGGGGATCTGTGGCTGGCACTGTTACAGGGGGGGGGAATCTGTGGATGGCACTGTTATACATGTGTCATCCACAGACCCTCCCAGCCCATAACTGTGCCATCCACAGATCCCCCGCCGCTCCAGTATACTAATATAATATGTCTGATTTAATTAATGGTTATTAAATATGCATCTTTATTCCTAATAGTACCTTAAATCCTAAGCGCTTCAGTACAATGCCGGCAGGCCGGGCAGCCGGCAGGCCGGGCAGCCGGCGCGGCGCGTCACTCACTGACGTCACTTGCCTGCGCCGCCTGATTCATTCATAAAGTAGGCGGCGCAGGCACGTGACATCAGGGAGTTACGCTGCCGCCCGCCCGGCCTGCATTGTACGGATGCGCTTAGGATTTAAGGTACTATTAGGCATAAAGCGGCATATTTAATAACCATTAATTGAATATGACATATTTTATTAGTACACCGGAGCGGCGGGGCGGGCCTTTAGTACAGTGACTGCACCGCCCCGCCGCTATTGCTGGCCCCAGCTCCTCCTCCCAGTCCCTCCCAGAGTCCCCGCTCGCTTTACATCGCTGCCAGCGATGTAAAACTTACTGCATTCGCCGTATAAGACGCAGGGGCATTTTCCCCCCATTTTGGGGGAAGAAAAAGTGCGTCTTATACGGCGAAAAATACGGTACATAGAGACAGAATGTGCTATACAGTATAATTAGAAAACCGTGCACCTCCAGCAGTGTAATTAGGGGTGTGCGATATGGCCTAAAATCTATATTGCGATATAATTTTAAGCATGTGCGATATGCGATATATATCGTGATATATTGTTTTCTATATTTTCTATATTTGCTGTAAGCATTAGCAATGCGCCGCACAGACAGAAGAAGGAGCGACCGGCGGCCACGGCGCACGTGAGTATAATGCTGCTCACTAACATACCATGGCAGCCAGGACTACAGTAGTGTGAGTCCTGGTTGCCAATTGGTACCCGATCTTTACTACCGCTCCGTGGTCATATCGCGGTCCGGCGATATAGGCGATATGCACAAAATCCATATCGTGGCACAAATTTATATCGCCTATAAATAAAATGTGTAATATTTTCTCTCTTATGGTGGGGAATGGATTATAAAAACAATTCTTCAATATGACAGTAGAGCTGGAGCTTCTGGGCATCAGGCACACAGACTTCATCTAAATTGTACCTCGTGTTGCAGAGGCAACTGGCATAACACTACTCTGGGAAAAATAGCTCCAACGCCTTAGATGTCGGGTGATCGTATACCCAACAGAAAGCATGGCCTGTATGTAGTCTGTGTAATGAACGACTAGGAAAACTTAAAATATTGTAACTTGAGGTACTAATGTCTTAGGAAAAAATAAAAAAAACGGACCAGCATTGTAAATTAAACTACTGAGGATAGGACTGGCTCTGTGTGTACGATTTCTTGCCACCTACCTTCCTGATTTCTGGTAAACTCATGTGTGGGTTTTAGACTTATTTAGTTTACTCGGGACATTGAGGTGGCACAAAAATACATTTATTATACTGATATATATGTATATATACATTATATATCCTTGTGTTATACCACATGGCATCAATTAAACACTAATAAAGGGAACCAGTCAGCAGTTTTGAGAGCAAACATAACATTTGCCGACATTTTATAAACAGGAGAAGAGAAATTATATTCTGCCAGATTCTGCTCCTGTAAGTGCCCTGGAGCGGGAGCTTCTGGCCATGTAGGAAACTGAATGGAATTTTCAACATTTTGACAGAAGGACTTATATTTACAAAAGATTTTAGGCAGAAAATACCCTTGTCCTATTATGACTAAGTGTGGCTTATTAATGGTACAACACAATGAAACTGACATTTCTATACTGGCCTTGATGTCCCCCTGCGCCGCCAATGGATGCACTGAATTTATGACCAGGCCTCATCATTTAAGTGTATCCTCCAACAGTCCATGTTCGCATAGATTTCAAACATCATTTAGGCTAGAGCTACTCAGTGACACGTGTTGCGTGACAATAAGTCATGTGACAAAAAGGGTACAACTACATTGGGACATGAGTCGCGTGACATTCATGTCGCACCAATGTCGTGCAACATGTTTTGTAATGATAGTCAATGGTGTCGCACTGCAACATATGACATGCTGTGACTGCGACATGACAGTGGCACAATAGTCCAACTTGGATGGTTTTTCGACTGTTGTGTCACAGTTGCAGAATTTCACAGTACAACACCATTGACTATCATTATAAAAAAATGTTGCGCTACTTTTCTGCAACAAATTTCTCTCTGTATCCCTAGCCTTACAGCAGTAACTTGGCATAAATGATGGTAATGTGCCGCCGCCGTACCCCTTTTTTGGAAAGTGGTCAGGACGGTGTAGAAACGCCACTTGCTCCTAGTTTTAGGCTACTTTCACACTAGCGTTAGGTTTGTCCAGCAGGGAAATAGCCTGCCAGATCCTTACTAATGCTTGCACAAGTGTGCTGCCGGAAGTCCAATGGGGCCGGGCCGGGGGTCCGGCCGCAGCACAGCAAACATGCCGAGAGGCGGCCGTACAAAAACCACAGTATGTTCTATATTGTGCTTTTTTTTTTCCATAGAAATGAATGGGCTTGCATGAAAAACGGAAGACATCCATATGCAATGTGGTTTTCACTGATGGTTGCTTCGACATGTTGAGTGTTGTTCTTCAGTTTTTCTTCACTCCCTTGAAAAACGTATCAAAATCTGATTGCATCCACATGGAAAAACTGAAACACTGAACGCAATCGCAGACAAAACTGATGAACCATTCATTTTTTCCCTGAACAGATCCTGACTCATTCCGTATCGCTCGTGTGAATGAGGTCCTACTGAGCTGGTTTATGACCTTAAAAATGTGCATCACTTGCTTTTATCTATGAGTGGAAAGGAAGTGGTGGAACTCTACAGCGATGAAACTAGTGGTGGGGACCAACAACCACCGACAGGTTAAGAAGCCATTTTCTGAGCCTATTCAGTGCACCGGATCATTAGATCCTGCACTCAATCTAGCAGATAGACTTTGTCGTGCATGTTTTAGCTATGACGGTGGTGGATGCTTGCACAGTACAAGCGAATGCCTCATCTCCTCATCTGAAATGATGGCTTCTCTAGCCCTTTATAGTCACCACCCTCAGTGCTAGCCACGTCGTGACAAGGATAATATACATGTACACAGTATAAGGCTACTTTCACACTAGCGTTCGGAGCGGGTCCGTCTGATGTTTCATCAGACGGATCTGCTCCTATAATGCAGACGTTTGCATCCGTTCAGAACGGATCCGTCTGCATTATAACTTAGAAAAATTTCTAAGTGTGAAAGTAGCCTGAGCGGATCCGTTCAGACTTTACATTGAAAGTCAATGGGGGACGGATCCGCTTGAAGATTAAGCCATATGGTGTCATCTTCAAGCGGATCCGTCCCCACTGACTTCCATTATAAGTCTGGACGCATCCGCTCGCCTCCGCACGGCCAGGCGGACACCCAAACGCTGCAAGCAGCGTTCAGCTGTCCGCTCACTGAGCGGAGCGGAGGCTGAGCGCTGGCAGGCGGATGCATTCTCAGTGGATCCGCCTCCACTGAGAATGCATTAGGGCCAGACGGCTGTGTTCAGGGCCGCTTGTGAGCCCCTTCAAACGAAGCTCACGAGCGGACACCTGAACGCAGGTGTGAAAGTAGCCTAAGCCGGGCAGTGATATTCTATCATACTCTGCCACAGACAAGCACAAAACAAATATACAAAGTCAGCACTTTTTATCTTTTGTTTCTCCCTCATCGCCTCATGGATTGCAAGCTCTTGTGAGCAGGGCCCTCATTCCTGGTTTCAATTCTTCATTTGTGCGTTGCTGAGTTATTTATGACTCTGTTTGTAAAATGCTACAGAATATGTTGTCTTTATATAAAGATTGATTATTTTAGAATTTTTAAGCTCATAGTTAAAAAAAAATCATTTTTTTTTCAATTTTTTTTGTTTGATATCTTACATTACCAGTTTAAAGTACGGTAATCAAGTCTTGGCTACTAGAACAACAACATTTAGCATGGGAATGTCTCGTGGGGGGAGTTATTTATTTTGTGTATTTTTCTATTTCTTTTTACTTTTATTTTGCCATTTTTTGGCCTGTCCCTCAAAGGTCAGAAACGATCGACGCTGGACTTTTTTAACACTATACTCTGGCACTTCTACTGTTACTGGGGCTCCACTGTGCTAGGTCTAACGAAGCCCAGCATCAGCCCCCTACTACTAGGAGCCCAGTCACATGACCACCAAGACGATCAGACTCAGCATTAAACACAAAAGACAGGGCTGCCAGTTAAAAGTCCATCTCATGAATATGATATGGGGTAGGGTTAGGGACCTAGACATATATTTACAGTGGGCCAGTGACTGGCTGCAGCAGTCAAGTGACCACAGATGGGACATGTCACTACTGGTCCAGCAAGTACCAGAAGCGGTGGGGACAAGAGCTGTGGTGCTAGGAAGACAGGACTTTCAAATATTGATTGCTTGGGGTTTGTATTTCACCATTTCCTGCCTGTCAATCATTTTGCGTTTAGGTCTTAATCTTACTACTCTGCGGCATCCTACCTTTTCTTGTCCCGTTTCAGTACAGTAATAGCTTATAAGACACTAGCTTCTTTCCCCATAAGATGCAAACAGCCAAAACTATTCAAGCCAAAATGACCTAAAAAGTTAAACGCAGTAAAAAAATAAAAATAAATATATACTTAATTGTCCATGTTTCTCTCCATAAAATCACTGAAGCCTATATCATGTCACCTCTGCCAAATCCCAGCCTTATGCAGAGCTCCGAATGTAACTGGGAACACACCCAACCTGCTTAGCACACCCAAAGGGAAATGTTGTGCAATAAGCCAACAACTTCTGTAGCCTGAATAAAAACAACTAGATACAGCAAAAAAATAAAAAAATATTTTTGCATTAACAGTTCAGCAGAGATGGGTGATCTTTGAGACACAGACCAACTGAAATATTACTGAAGGGTCCAGGCCACATGGCTACTTGAAGTTAGCAACCTGACCCGTATGTGATCTTTTTATTACCGCAGACACAAAGATAACTCCTATAATTACTATTGTCATTAATGGTCTCAGCTGTTTCTGTAAATCCCATGGGAATGGCATGGAGCGGCAGGATGCCTATGGTGGCCATGGCCACTGGAGGCCTAAGGCTAGTTTCACACTAGCAGTAAATTTTTCCGACAGGCTGCAGATAAACAGCCTGTTGAAGACATTGTATCCAGCATAGCCGGACAAGGCCAGGGCACCGCCAGGCCCCATTGACTGTAAAAGGACTTGTTGGGGATCCGGCCTGTTTCCAGTATTTGCCTCAGGATTCAGCCGCATAGATATTTTTGTCTGGCAAAATCCCAGCACTACTGCCGGAGAAAAGCCAAATCCCTGCCGAGTCCCATTATAGTCAATGGGCTCTGGAGGGATCAGATATGATGTCTTCCGGTGGGCTGTTCCTCTGCCAAATCAGCCTTCTGGAAGAGTTTACTGCTAGTGTGAAACCAGCCTAACAAAGGCCTTCAGGGTTTGCCACATACAAAGCCTATTAAGCTCTGTCAGAGGCAGGCAAACAGTGAGCCTAAGGGCTCTTGCACATGACCGTATGTATTTTGCGGTCCAGAAAAATTACGGATGACATCCGTGTGCATTCCGTATTTTGCAGAACGGAACAGCTGGTCCCAAATAGAACAGTCCTATCCTTGTCCGTAATGTGGACAATAATACGACATGTTCAATTTTTTTGCAGAACGGAAATAAGGACATACGGAAATGGAATGCACACGGAGTAACTTCAGTTTTTTTTTGAGGACCCATTGAAGTAAAAGGTTCCGCATACGGTCAGCAAAAAACCCGGAACGGAAACGGAAAGAAAATACGTTTGTGAGCAAGAAGCCCAATACTGACAGGTAAAATACATTGGAAGCTCAGGAACCCTAATGGGACTCAAAGGGGTTGTCTAGCTTTGGCAGCCTGACTGGCTGTCCCTTCCCCACACCAGACCTGCAGAGGGACGCATACTTACCTGCTCCCCACCTCTGGATTCCTGCTCCTTCAATCCACAGCTGACTGTCTTGGCATTCCAGTTCCTACTTGTCATCTTCTGGAGTGGACAGGGGTCATGTGTAACACAGCAGCTAATGACTAGCTGCAGCAGTGATGTGTCCCCCAAGTGGCACGTCATTGAGTCATTGGCTGCTTGGGAGACACGTCACCACTACGGCCAGTCAT
This sequence comes from Bufo gargarizans, assembly GCF_014858855.1. Lineage (NCBI taxonomy): Eukaryota > Metazoa > Chordata > Amphibia > Anura > Bufonidae > Bufo > Bufo gargarizans. The sequence goes on along the minus strand of NC_058083.1, from coordinate 389,752,090 downwards.
TGGCTGCAGCAGCACACATGAACCCTGTCCACTCTGGAAATTGATAAGCTGTTACCGTAGCACCAAGACCAAAGCGGTGGACTGAAGGAGCCAGAACCCAGCAGTGGGGAGCAGATCAGTATCCCTCCGGTGGTGGTGTTGTGGTAGCCAGAAAGGTTGCCAAAGATGGACAACCCGTTATCAAAAAGTTAGAAAGTAAAAAACAAATATTTGCAAAAAAATTAAAAGTAAAAATTTTGAGTTTGAAAAATATTACCCAGTCCTTTGTTAAGGGAACAAATACGAAAAGATAAAATATACTACAAATAATATCACATTACTTATTCTGCATTGTAAAAAGAATAAATAAAACAAATTGCTGGTTTTGATCAAAACACTTCCCAAAAATGGTATAAAAAGCGATAAAAAAGTTGAATGTACCACTAAAATTGTATCAGTAAAAATAACAGCTCATCCTGGAAAAAGCAAGCCCTCATCAAAATTGCATCAACAGAGAAATTATGGGTGTTATTAATTTGGTATCGTCATAATTGCATCAACCTACAGAATAAAGTTATCATATAATTTACCCTGTATGGTGGGCCCCATAAAAAAAAAAAAAAAAACATTGATAGAACTGCTATTATTTGGCCACCTTGCCTCCCAGAAAATGGACTAAAAATCATATGTACCCTAATATGGCAACAATGGAAATTACAACTTGTTCCACAAAAATAGCCCTCATACATTTCAGGAAACAAAAAAATAATCAGGTAATTTCAACAAAATCCATGTTTCAAACTCCAAATGGCACTCCTTCCCTTCTGAGACTTGCCATGTCCCCAAACAAAAGGTTATGACCAGCGGCCTGACAACAGAGTAGGGTACTTTCACCCTAGCGTTTTTTCTTTTCCGGCACTGAGTTCCGTCAAAAGGGTTCAATGCCGAGAAAGAACTGATCGGGTATATCCCCATGCATTCTGAATGGAGAGTAATCCGTTCAGTTTGCATCAGGATGTCTTCAGTTCAGTCTTTTTGACTGATCAGGCAAAAGATAAAACCGTAGCATGCTGTGGTTTTATCTCTGGCGGAAAAAAACTGAAAACTTGCCTGAATGCCGGAACCGGCCTTTTTTCCATAGGACTGTATTAATGCTGGATCCGGCATTCAAAATACCGGAAAGCCGGATCCGTCCTTTGCGCAGACCAAAAAAAATAAATGCCGGATCCGTTTTGCCGGGTGACACTGGAAAGACGGATGCAGCATTTCAATGCATTTTTCTGACTGATAAGGCACTTTTAAAGGGCTTCTGTCACCTCCCAAAAGTTATTTTTCGTTTTTGGGCTACTTAAAATCATTATACTGCGATTTTGCATATATAATGCTCTTACCCTTTTTCGTTCTCTAGTTTCTATAAAAACCGCACTTTTATAATATGTAAACTACCTCTCTACCAGCAAGTAGGGGGGTTACTTGCTGGTAGCAGCCGCATCATCCTTTAAAAAAAAAAAAAACGCCCCTCCTCCTGTTGATTGACAGGGCCAGCGAGCGCTCTCGTCCCCTGGCTGCCCCTGTCTTCGTTCTACCGGTACCGGTCTTCAGTCGGCGCAGGCACACAGAGGAGGACGCTTGCTCGCCCGCTCCTTCCTCAGTGCGCCTGCGCCGATGACGTCACATCTACACCAGGCGCACTGAGGAAGGAGCGGCCGAGCGAGCATCCTCCTCTCAGTGCGCCTGCGCCGACTGAAGACCGGTACGGCTGGCCCTGTCTGCGTTCTAAATCTCGCGCCTGCGCCTTACCGGTCTTCAGGGGACAGGGCCAGCCAGGGGACGAGAACACTCGCTGGCCCTGTCAATCAACAGGAGGAGAGGCGTTTTTTTGAAAGGATGATGCGTCTGCTACCAGCAAGTAACCGCCCTACTTGCTGGTAGAGAGGTAATTTACATATGATAAAAGTGTAGTTTTTAAAGAAACTAGAGAACGAAAAAGGGTAAGAGCACTATATATTGAAAAATCGCAGTATAAGGATTTTAAGTAGCCCAAAAACAAAAAATGACTTTTGGGGGGTGACAGAAGCTCTTCAGGATCCTAAACAGGCTTACTAATGCCATCAGTTGGCATACGTTTTGCCGGATCACTCTGCCGCAAGTGTGAAAGTAGCTGACCACAGTATCTACAAACAACAGGTCAGAAGGTTGGCCGACTTTTTTTAAGCCTGAACCCTGCGTCAGTAGTTTCTGACCAGACATGGGGTATTACCTTACCTGAGAGAAACTACGTAACAAATAACAGGGTACTTTTTCCTCTTTTTGAAAATGAAACTTTTAGGGTGAAAGCAACCTACTAATGGAAAAAATATTTTTCATTTTTACACCCAATGTTAATGAATTCTATGAAAAACCTGTGGGGCCAAAATGGCCACTACACCCCTACATGAATTACTTGAGGGGTGTAGTTTCCAAAATGAGATCTTTTGAGCATGGTTTCTTATGTTTTGTTCCCTCAAGACCTCTACAAACGGTCTGGAAATCACCCTAGCAAAAAGAAGGTTTGAAATTCAAGAGGTGCTCCTTCATTTTTGAATCAATTAGCAAGAGACAGAATAAGGGCAATAAATATAGAATTTTGTTTCTCCGTTATATAGGATTTAAAAACTGCAAAGAAAATAAGACTTTTAAAATTCCACCTCCATTTTGCTTAATTCCTCTGAAGAGCCTAAAGGGGTAAGACACTTCCTAAATGTGGTTCTGAATACTTTGATGAGTATAGTTCTTACAGTGTGGGAAATTTTGTGTGTGTGTGGGGGGGGGGGGGGTTGTAATATACAGTCATATTAAAGTCCCTTCAGACCTCAACTGTTCCTAAAAAAAATAAAAAATAGTTTTGGAAAACATCTTGAAAATTTGGAAAATAACTGTTAAACCTTTAACCTTATTAACTTGCATATTATGACTGTCTTACAAGGAGCTAAATTACATTTTTGAAAATTCATAATTATTTTTCATACATAAATGCAAAACTTTTCCACCAAAAGCTTACCACTAACATGATGTATAATGTGCCACAAAACACCTCTCAGAATCACATGGATAGGACAAAAAAGCTCCAAAGTTACCACCTAAGTGTCGTCAGATTTGAAAAATGGGGCCGTCACATGAAGGCAAAAATTTGTGTGGTTTAAGAGCCTTTTCCCTAAATAATATTTATCACTTATTCAGGGGTGAAAAATCTGACTGTTGGGATCCTCACTGCTCTTATAGGGTGAGCAAATAATGGGCGATGTATGGAGCAGTGGCCGAGAATTGTGTAGCCTACTCCAAGCAAGTCTACAGGACACATGGAAATTGCACCATGACAAATACGGATGACCCAGCTCTGGGCATGTTTCTGTAAATAGTAATGACGATGACAGTTTTTTAATATGATGTGACACTGTTCCTGGCAAATGATACACGGCTGAAGTATCCTGCTCTGATTGTGCCTGGAACTGGCAAGTGTCCATGGACACAGAGTGAAAGCCTGCACCCTCAGTATCATTCCATCTAGAAAACCTTATAAAGACATGTTAACATGGACAGGTAGTGACGCCCCACTACTGTCATTAGAGCAACACCCCTCCATGTGTTAGCACACGAAGTTTAAAAAAAAAAAGACACGCTCAGCAAGAAGCGAATGTAAAAAACAAAAGCGCGCTGCTTACTTCATTAAAAAGTAATTTTTTTAAAATTACTATAACAAATAAAATAGAGGCTAGCTACGTGTTTTAGTGGCAGGCTGCCACCTTCATCAGGCAGATGAAGGCGGTGGCCTACCACTGAAACGCGTAGCCAGCATCTCAAAACCTCATCTGAGGCCTCCAGCTAACAAGCGCAGAAGCCTGGTGACTCCCCCGGCTGGGACAAACGTCGCTATTATCTAGTGTTGTGCGTGGTTTGCACAACACTTTATGTAAAGGTACCTCAAACTCTAGTCCCGTTTGGGGTCTTTATAGTATTTCAGAACATGTAGTTTTGTCATGGCATCAGCATTAGTAAACTTTAAAGAATTAGTCCTAAGAAACTCCTTAGGCGTTCCTGGATCACTTTGCTGCCTAATTTCCACACTTCCTGTCCTCAGAATTACTCACACGCCTGAACATTTACTCCATTACAAATTTATGCTGACAACTTACAACTCTGCCCTCCACCTTGCCAAACTGACCTATTTCACGACCCTGATCTCCTCGCTATCCAATAATCCAAAAAACCTATTTGACACTTTTCATTCCCTTCTTAGTCCAAAAGTGCAGGTACCCATGAAGGACCCCCGAACTGAAGGTCTGGCCATCTACTTCAAAGAGAAAATGAAGAACAAGAGAAATTCGCTCCCAGACATGTCATCAATCAACTTCCTCTCTGTATCTCCCCTGGTTTAGGGTACTTTCACTTGCGGCAGAGGACTGCCTGCCGGGTCCGTCAAAAAGTATGCAAACTGATGGCATTTGTCAGACAGATCAGGATCCTGATCCGTATGACAAATGTCACTACTCACTTCAACCTCTCTCTCTTCTGGCACCTTGTCCTCCTCTTTAAAACATTCTGTCATAACCCCATTATTGAAAAAAAACTTTTCTTGACCTGTCCTGCACTACTAACTACAGCCCAGTCTCCAATCTCACCTTCATCTCTAAACTCCTGGAGCATCTGGTCAACTCTCACCTCATCTGCTCTCTGTTAACTCTCTCCTTGATCCATTACAATCTGGTTTCTGCACTCTACAAATTTACAGAAACTGCCCTCAAAGTGACCTCCTGACAGCCAAATGCAACAGTGAATACTCTCTATCAATTCTTCTGCATCTGTCTGCAGCATTTGTTACTGTAGACCACCGTCTCCTACTCAGAATGTTTTACTATATCAGACTTAAAGACACTGTCTAAAGACACTTAACCAGATATCTATTGATAGGTTACACGTAGGAAATAGGTCAGAAGAAAATTGAGAATTGACGTGCTTAATTAGGAAACTTGATACCTTTATTAATGAGTGGGTATGAGCAAGAGTGATCAATATACTCAGATGCTCTGATATAAAAAAAGGGCAAACGACGAACCTCCTATTATAGATAGGTGGTACAATAATAAATCACTGTAGGAACGGGGATGGTTGTGGGTAAGTCTGTGGGAAAAATTCTCTCCCTAGACGACCCTACGGAACTATGTCCTGAAGCACAGGGATGTCCCCTAATGGTGGAGACACCCTGCCCCCGTACTTAAGCCTAGATGTGGCCCTAGTGATGAAGACACTGTCCTCTCTTGGTTTTCTTCCTATCTCTCTGGCTGCCCTTTCAATCTATCATTTTATGGTTCCACTTCCCCTCCTCTTCCTGTTGGAGTTCCTCAGGGTTCAGTCCTATGTCCTCTGCTCTTTTCTCTCTACACAGCCCCTACTGGGCAGACTATCAGCAGATTGGGTTTTTGGTACCATCTCTATGCTGATGACAGCCAACTATATACTTCAACCCGTGACATCACCCCTGCCGTACTTTAGAACGCCAGTGACTGTCCGCTGTCTCTACCATCATGTCCTCCCTCTATCTAAAACTGACTCATTCAAAAAACTGAACCTCTTGTGTTCTCTCCATCAACTAACCTACTTAAACCTGATATCTCCATCTCAGTGTGTGGCACCATCATCACACTTCTTTGCCCCCTATATTCAATCGCTTGCCCGCTCATGCCGCCTTAACCTCACCTCAAAAACATCTCTAGAATCCACCCTTTTATTACTGTGGAAACAACAAAAACTCTCATTGTTGCACTGCTACAGTAATAATGAGGAGAATGGAAGTGATTACCAATTGATATTCCCCTCACCACACTTACCCCTCTTCAATCTATCCTGAACGCAGCAGCCAGACTCGTCTATCTGTCTAACTTCTATTCTGATGCCTCCACCCTGTGTCGGTCATTACACAGGTTGCCCATACAGTACAGGGTTCCATTTAAATAGCTCATTCTCACCTACAAAGCTCTCCACGGTTCTGCACTGACCCCCACTTCCCACACACCTATACCTCCTCCATCATTTCTGTCTACCACCCTACTCGTGCTTTACTCTCTGCAAAGGACTTAGGCCCCATTGCACCCGCACCCATTCACTTCAATGGGGCTGCGCAGATAAACAGTGATTTTCACGCATCATTTGTGCGTTGCGTGAAAATCTCAGCATGTTCTATATTTTGCGTTTTTCACGCAACGCAGGCCCCATAGAAATTAATGGGGCTGTGTGAAAATTGCAAGCATCCGCAAGCAAGTGCGGTGCGATTTTCACGCATGGTTGCTAGGAGATAATAGGGATGAGCAAACCCGGACCCCATTAAAGTAAATTCACGGTATTATTTTCCCTTATAACATGGTCATAAGGGAAAATAATAGCATTCCTAATACAGAATGCTTAGTAAAATGTCGAGGGGTTAAAAAAAAAAAAAAAAAAAATTGAACTCGCCTCATCCACTTGATCACGCCGCCGGCATAGTCTTCTTTCAGGACCTGTGAAAAGACCTTTGATGACGTAATCTTTTATCTTCATTCAGCAGGACCTGCGCTGATGTAACCGCGCTCACCACATGGTGAGCTCGATTACGTCATCAAAGGTCCTTTTGCAGGTCCTGAAAGAAGAAGAAAGAAGACTATGCCGGCTGCGCAATCAAGTGGATAAGGTTAGTAATATTTTTTTAATTTTTTAACCCCTCAATCGACATTTTAGTAGGCATTCTGTATTAAGAATGCTATTATTTTTCCTTATAACCATGTTATAAAGGGAAAATAATAAAATCTAGAGAACACCGATCCCAAGCCCGAACTTCTGTGAAGAAATCCGGGTTCGGGTCTGGGTACCACATTCAGTTTTTTATCACGGGCATGCAAAACACATTGCACGCACGCGATAAAAACTGAACACCACAACACAATCGCAGTCAAAACTGACTGAAATTGCATACGCAGTTGCGCTGGTTTCCCGCAATGCACACGCGAGCATACGGAGCAAATCCGGGACACCCGTGTGAAAGAGGTCTTACAACTAACATCCACCATAATCCGAACCTCTCACTCCCATCTTCAAGACTCCTCCTGAGCTGTACTAGTTCTTTGGAGCGCCCTACCCCAAGAAATCAGGTAAATGTACAACTTTCACAGTTTAAGGCGCTCAAAAAAAAAAAATAAACACATCTTTTTAGGGTGGTCTATCACGTCCCCAAATATAACTCTTCTCCATTCACCATCATTCTTCTGAACCTGATCCCTCATTAAACACTATCCACCACACCCCATTAGCTCTACAGATACCGGCTGGTGACGGCTCATGCAGCCATATATCTGCTCCCCTATTGTGTTAATATGGCCGGACCATTGTACAAATCACGCACCTTTACCTTCTGTGTCACCCCTATCTCCTCACAGATTGTAAGTTCTTGTGAGCAGGGCCCTCATTCCTCTTGTTTGAATTGTCGACCTGTTTGCTGCTGTGTTATTTATGACTCTGTACATGAACCCCTCGTTTGTAAAGCGCTGCGGAATATGTGGCGTCATATAAATACAGATTATTATTATATGTTCACATGAACGCATTCAAAATCATTTGTGTTGTGTCTGAAGCACACGGCAGTGGGTCTGTATGTCTGCTTCAGACATGGACCAGAATAATGCATCTGTGCTGGGAATTGCACCGTACCCTTCTTTAGGTCAGGGCGCATCCCGTTGTACACTCGGACAACACATGGATGGAAATTACATTCGCGTGAAAAGGCCTTAGGCTTCATGCACTTGGCCGTGCCCGGATTTCACTCCCCAGTGCAGATACCTTCAGGGTGCATTCTGTATTAACAGACAGGGCTACTCTCATCCACAATATGGAAAAGAACAGGACATGTTCTATAGGCAAACCGGAAAGACAGATCCGCAGAAAACACGATCTGTGCGTGGCCCCATAAAAAAAAAAAAAAAAAGGGACAGTGTGGTGTCCGAAAAAAATGTGGCTCGCACATGGATGAAAAATACGGTCATGTGCAGGAAGCCTGCGGCCGGACACACTGCAGTCTCATGGGAATGTATAATTCCTTCTTTATATTTCCCATTCCTTGCCGTCCTTTGCCATAGATTGGTTGCTATGGGCAATTAAGCCAGTATTCCTTTAAACCAGTTTGCTACATCGCCCCTAATGTGTCCACTCACACGGGTCATATAGAGCTGGAGGATAGTATATACACATTAGGCTATGTTCACATCTCTTTCAGGGCCTCCTTCGCAGATTCCATCAAAAAAGGACTATTTTGTCCCTAAGTTAATGGGGGTCCACCTGGCGTTGTCAGGTTCTGTTACGTGCCGGATTGGACACTTCCATTATTAATATCACTAGTGTGAAAGAAGTCCAAGCTACATCCACCTAATAACACAAAGATGTTGATGAAGACACGTGACCACCTCTCCAGCCCTCGCTCTGGAGACGCTTAGGCCTCATGCACACGTACGTGTGCCGGCTGGGCCCTTATTGCGACCTGCAAACAGCGGGTCCGCGATATACGGACCCCAGCCATTTGTGCACCGCATCATGGACGCGGAGCCATTCATTTGAATGGGTCCGCAATCCGGAAGGTCCGGTGCAGAACAGAGGCACAGAACTTTCCGGGCGCTCCCGTGGGGTTTCTCTCTGTGCCTCCGCACCACAATTTTTTTTTAACATGTTCAATTTTTTTGTAGTGCGGACGGATCACGGACCCATTCAAGTTGAATCCGTCTGCGGAAACCACACAGATGTTGCCCGTGCGTTGGGGAATGAACGTAACGGCCGTGTGCATGAGCCCTTATGGCGATCTACACTCGGCCGAGAACTGCGGTTATGGAGACGATAATATGGAAACAAGAGACGCGGCCTTGTTAGAAATATTTTATGTCGCTTTCCCGTTAAAACTGCATAGAGGAGTGAAAACTGACACGAAGGTCAGGCCTCCATGAAGATAAATCACGTAGAATAATCCCCCCTAATATCACGGTGTTAGATCACATGTAACATGTTCCTCCAGGGCTTCATACGTGAAATGTCACGAGACTGCGATGAAACGCACATGGCAATCAATTCATTACAATACATGTCTTACCGTGGACGCCGTGTGACACTGAGGTTTAACCCCTTGAATGATATCACACTGAAATGTAAAGAAGCACGCATAATATTGTAGCACAATCTAATGCGAGATCACATTAGGTGCGATCAGTCACTCTGGAGGCCATCCTAGCATGGACTTCATGTTAAATACCTGGCAATTATGTCACCTAAACTACCGCAGGTGGGTATGTCACCTAAACTACCGCAGGTGGGTATGTCACCTAAACTACCGCAGGTGGGTATGTCACCTAAACTACCGCAGGTGGGTATGTCACCTAAACTACCGCAGGTGGGTATGTCACCTAAACTACCGCAGGTGGGTATGTCACCTAAACTGAGACAATACTGGAAATCTGTTCCTAACAGCACAAAACAGACCCGCCACACAGGACCTGGGACTATTATTGGTAAGCACACACCGGCCTGCAGCCATACGAGGGATCATGTTCAGCTTCTATACATATCGAATAATAAATTATTACTTTCCTGTGATTAGAACTCTGATGCTGCTACAATGTAGCTATAGCGGGTAGCACCCATCATGTGCCAGCTACGGGCACCTATACACAGTGTATAGTCCACCGGGGCATACAGGAGCTCAGTTATAATATATATATCACAGGAGTACAAAGCCCAATACATTGTCTATATACATAATACTGCATGGCTGTGTGATGTGCAGACAATGAATGATGAGCACATACAGGGCATGCACGTAGCACAGCACACACAGGGCATGCACGTAGCACAGCACACACAGGGCATGCACGTAGCACAGCACACACAGGGCATGCACGTAGCACAGCACACACAGGGCATGCACGTAGCACAGCACACACAGGGCATGCACGTAGCACAGCACACACAGGGCATGCACGTAGCACAGCACACAGGGCATGCAGTAGCACAGCACCCACAGGGCATGCACGTAGCACAGCACACACAGGGCATGCACGTAGCACAGCACACACAGGGCATGCACGTAGCACAGCACACACAGGGCATGCACGTAGCACAGCACACACAGGGCATGCACGTAGCACAGCACACACAGGGCATGCACGTAGCACAGCACACACAGGGCATGCATGTACAGGACACACAGTACATGTGTACATGTATCCCTCACCCCATGGCCGGCTGCGCCCCGAGCACTGCTCTCTGTAGCGGAATAGGACTCCTCATGCTCCTCCGAGTCATAGTCCAGCTCCCCGTCCTCCTGATTGCTTTTCAGTCTCTTGGGCTGACTCTCGTATTCGCCCTCTTCGTACTGCTCGGAGGATGAGGACGACGACATGTCTGCGGCTCCTTTGTCCCGCACTGACTGACACTACACACTCAATGTCCATCCAAGCGGGAGCGGAGGACGGGCTCGCTCGAGTGGGCGTGGCCCGTCAGCCGCTCTCTGGAATCGAACACGCGCATGTCGCTTTGGTAAACCTTACGCCTGCAGTCACAAGGGGCAGAGCTGGAAGCCAGAGCCACGCCCCCTTACTGGCTGCTTTCTACCAGTGGAATGTGTGTTGCCATGGCGACCGTGTTTTCTGCTCGCCGCTAGGTGTAATGGCGGCTGAGTCCTGACAGAAGTCGCTTATTGATGGAGTAGTCAGAGAAGCGCACAGTGCTGCTACCTGCATATTACATGAAGAACACACTCCAATAGGAATTATCTCTTACATAGTATTATTTTAATTTTTTTTTTATTGACCTGGTCTTTTTTTTTTTTTATGAATACAGAGAAGACTGGTAGTTAAATACTGTGTGAAAGTAGTATACATTCAAGAGCAAGACAGAATGGGCTTAAAGGGATTGTCTGACCTAGGAGCTGACACCAATGCTCCTAAACTGTACCCCTTGGGGGGGGGGGGGGACACCTGTCCACTCCTGCTGCGCTACCTTCACTGCCCCCATTCCCACTGGTTTCCACAAAACAAGGACATGGCTTGTTCCCATGACTGTTGCAGCCCCTTTAACCCAACCAGGACTGCTGCCGTACACGTAGAGCAGAGATCCGAGGTTTAAAAATTGCACCTACACCCTATGTACATTTAACCCCCCAGATGTCTTGGTCAATTGCTTTCCCCAGGAGCACTGCGCTCCCAGGACCTGAACTGCTTCCCTGAACTAAGGAGATTGAGGAAGCCGTTCCTTTACTGTAATAGCCTGGGTCTCTCCGAAGGAACCCAGGCTATTACAGCTGTAGTTCCCATGGAAGCTTGCAGGGGCAGAGCCCCATAGGAAAATAATTGATCTCCCATACACTAGAAGTATACACTAGGAGTAAACAGGGTGTTTACTCTTCCCTTCAGAGGCTTTCGTGGGTGCACGTCACCTGGGTTGGTCTCCCTCCACCAGAAGGCCTGTATATCGTTTATACTGTGTATAGTAGGAGACAGCACGCCAAAAGGTTTGTATAATTTCTTTTATTTAAACCATTAAATCCAACACCAGTGGTAAAAGGTACATTTCAATGCAGCATATTGTCACGGATGGTGTTACAGAAAGCTGGAACTTATAAATAAACATCCGACTGGCTTGATCCCAAACTAAGGAGCATATGGGTGAGCCCTATAAAACCCCTAGAGCTCTCCCTGAATGCTATGCCCATGCAAAGGTCTTTATGGTAGACGATTGCCTGCCCACGTACTTAATACTATGTGTCACCTGAAAACCCTATAATAGGGGACACGACCACCGACTCCCTGCACTTAATACGGACGGAGTCAGGGTCACCTAGAACCAAGCCAGCAAGGAAACACAAATAAAGGAAACAGACTTATCTGAGGAATCAGCAGAAGCAGCATCCAGAAGTGAATAACTCATCCAAGAAGAGGTATAAACCGCAAAGTGAAGCAGTATGGGAGGGAATATAAAGGGAGACAATTAGTGTAAAAAGGTGACAGCTGGGAGAAGGAAAGGAGATGACAAAGTGAAACCAAAACAAAGAGCGTCATGCAAGAGGTAGCGAAGAAAGTCTAACAGACCTTCTCACAGAACTGGCGGTGACAGTACCCCTCCCTCTACGGGTGGACTCCGGACACTCAGAGCCCACCTTCTCAGGATGAGACGAGTGGCCTTAATGTCCACCACTGGGACCCACATCCTCTCCTCAGGACCATAACCCTCCCAATGAACGAGGTACTGGAGAGAACCACGGATAATGCAAGAATCCACAATCCTAGAGACCTGAAATTCAAGATTACCATCAACAACAATCTGAGGAGGAGGCAAAGAGGAGGGTACAGTGGGTTGGACATAAGGTTTTAATAGGGTCCTGTGAAAAACATTATGGATCTTCCAAGTCTGAGGAAGATCAAGCCGTAAGGCAACGGGATTGATGACGGACAAGATCTTGTAAGGCCCAATAAACTTAGGACCCAACTTCCAGGAGGGAACCTTCAGTTTGATATTCTTTGTAGACAACCACACCAGATCACCTACATTCAGGTCCGGACCAGGCACACGTCTTTTATCCGCCACGCGCTTATATCTCTCACTCATCCTCTTCAGATTACCCTGAATCTTTTGCCAAACAAATGACAAAGACGAGGAAAATCTCTCCTCATCAGGTAAACCAGAAGACCCCTCTCCAGAGAATGTCCCAAACTGCGGGTGAAACCCATATGCACCAATGCTGACCTCTTTGTTACGTATTTCTTGTTGGAAAACAATAAAACCAATTTTAAAACAAACAAAAAATGGTGACTTATCAGAGGACTCCTGGCGACGGTTATTTAAAGCAAACTCAGCAAGGGACAAAAAAGAACACCAATCCTCCTGATTCTCCGCCACAAAACAGCTCAGATATGTCTCCAGATTCTGATTTACGCTTTCGGTCTGACCATTCGACTGCGGGTGAAAAGCAGAAGAGAACGACAACCGAACCTCCAAGCGAGAACAGAAGGCCTTCCAGAATCTGGAAACAAATTGTGTGCCCCTATCAGAAACGATGTCTGAAGGAATGCCATGCAATTATACAATGTGATCAACAAACACTTGCGCCAGCGTCTTAGCATTGGGTAACCCAGGAAAGGGAATGAAATGTGCCATTTTGCTAAAACAGTCCACTACTACCAGAACCACAGTCTTCCCCGAGGAACGAGGCAGGTCCGTAATTAAGTCCATGGACAGATGCGTCCAAGGACGGGAAGGAATGGGTAACGGGAGGAGAGAACCCGATGGCCATGAATGAGGGAGCTTGGCACGAGCGCAGGTCTCGCAGGCTGCCACAAAACCCTCAACCATCTTACGAAGAGCCGGCCACCAGAATCTCCGAGCAATGAGATCCACTGTGGCTCTGCTCCCCGGGTGCCCAGCAAGGACAGTATCGTGGTGCTCCTTAAAAACCTTGTGTCGTAAAGCGAGAGGCACAAACAACCTCCCAGGGGGACAAAGATCAGGAGCCTCTGCCTGGGCTGCCTGAACCTCTGCCTCCAAATCAGGATAAAGAGCAGAGACGACCACCCCTTCAGCCAAAATGGGACCCGGTCTTCAAAGTTCCCCCCTCCCGGAAAGCAACGTGACAGGGCATCCGCCTTCACATTTTTAACCCCAGGGCGGAACGTAACGACAAAATTAAACCTAGAAAAGTACAAAGACCATCTCGGGTTCAGACGCTTGGCCGATTCCAAGTAGGCCAGATTCTTATGGTCTGTAAACACGGTAATAGGGTGTCTGGCTCCCTCTAATTAATGCCATTACCATTCCTCAAAAGCTAATTTAATGGCCAACAACTCCCTATCTCCCACATCGTAATTTCTCTCTTCAGAGCAGAGTTTCCTTGAGAAAAAGGCACACGGTCGCCATTTGGCAGGAAAGGGACCCTGAGATAAGACTGCACCCACGCCCACCTCAGAAGCGTCCACCTTAACAGTAAAAGGTAGAGAGACATCAGGTTCTACCAAAATGGGAGCGGAAGCAAAACTGAAACAAAATGAACTTTCTGTAATAATTGGCAAAACCCAAAAACCACATCAGCGCCTTCTGATTCTCAGGAAGCTCCCAATCAAGCACAGCGCGGACCTTCTCAGGGTCCATGCGAAAACCAGAAGCGGAGAGAAGAAAACCAAGAAATTTAATCTCCGGAGCCGCAAACACACATTTTTCCAGTTTAGCGTACAATTTATTATCCTGCAGAATCAACAAGACCTGACGTAGGTGGTCTTGATGAGTCTTTAAATCAGGAGAAAAAATCAAAATGTCATCCAGATACACCAGTACAAATTTCCCCATTAAATGATGAAAAATGCTGTTCACAAAATGTTGGAAGAAGGCCGGAGCATTCATCAAACCAAAGGGCATAGCTAAATTCTCGAAATGACCCTCAGGGGTATTGAAGGCCGTCTTCCATTCGTCCCCTTCCCTGACCCTGACTAGGTTGTATGCCCCTCTTAAATCCAACTTAGAAAAAACCTTAGCCCCAACAATCTGGTTAAACAGGTCCGGGATCAGAGGAAACGGATATGGGTCACGAATCGTGATATGGTTCAGCTCCCTGAAATCCAGACAAGGTCTTAAAGAGGACCTTTCACAGATTATGACAATGTGAACTAAGTATACAGACATATAGAGCGGCGCCCGGGGATCTCACTGCACTTACTATTATCCCAGGCTGTGAGCTCTGCACTGCGATTGGCCAGCGCTACAGCAGAACAAGGGCAGACTCCGCCTACTATAACTTAGTGAGCGAAGATACCGGAGGGCATAGCGGGAGAACGGAGCGGCGCCCAGGGATAATAGTAAGTGCAGTGAGATCCCCGGGCGCCGCTCTATATGTCTGTATACTTAGTTCACATTGTCATAATCGGTGAAAGGTCCTCTTTAAAGAACCATCTTTTTTCTTAACAAAAAAAAAAAGCTGCGGCAACAGGTGACTTCGAGGGTCGAATGTGTCCCTTTCTCAGACTCTCAGAGATATAAGTACGCATAGCAACTCTTTCAGGTTGTGAGAGATTGTATAAACGTGATTTTGGCAGTTTGGCACCTGGGATGAGATTAATAGGGCAGTCGTACTCCCGGTGCGGGGGCAACTCCTGGATACCACTCTCGGAAAACACATCCGAAAATTCAGAAAGAAAAGATGGCACAGTCTTGGTAAAAACCTCTGAAAGAGATGCCGTGAGGCAATTCTCTCTGCAAAACTCACTCCAACCATTTATTTGCCTTGCTTGCCTATCAATGGTGGGCTTATGTTTAGTGAGCCAGGGTAGCCCCAACACTAGAGGAGTAGGTAATCCGCTTAAGACGAAACATGACATATCCCCAACATGAGCGTCACCCACAGTCAAACGGATATTGTGAACTATGCCCTTTAACGATTTTTGAGAAAGTAGAGCGGAATCGATAGCAAAAACAGGTAT
This sequence comes from Bufo gargarizans, assembly GCF_014858855.1. Taxonomy (NCBI): domain Eukaryota; kingdom Metazoa; phylum Chordata; class Amphibia; order Anura; family Bufonidae; genus Bufo; species Bufo gargarizans. The sequence continues at coordinate 389,736,608 of NC_058083.1, read as the reverse complement.
ATACTTTTCCAAAGTGCATACCTGGAAACCATGCGTTATTGCAAATTGATTATCAATGAGATTGACAGCTGCTCCACTATCTACAAAAATCTCACAATGTTCTTGCTGTCTAGCGCCACCCTAGCAGGTAGGAGAAAACGGGAACTACAAGTAAATGGCAAACCTTCAATTTCCGCATCAACCTTGCCAATAGTAGCAAATGGAAAGTTTAAATAGGTTTTTTTTCTTTTTGTTTTTCTTTTATTACCCTCAGAAAACTCCATGAATCTCCTAAAGGGGCAAACATTAGCCAAATGATTTATACCCCCACAACAGAAACAAACCCTCCTCTGAGAGCTGAATCCTCTACTATCAGAGGCAAGCAAACCCAGCTGCATGGCCTCCTCCTCAGAGGGGATTGAGAGAGACTGAGACCCCTGCGCACTGAATGAGACAGCCCCACTGTCCTTGGACTGTCCTAGAGACATGGCAGACTCTAACAAGGCTAGTCTCTCATGAAAAGCAAATCCATCTTTCAATCTTTCCAAAAGAGCATGGCAAAATTGACTTCGGAGTGCAGCATCATTCCAACCAGTATCAGCTGCCCATCTCCGAAATTCTGAACAATATATCTCTGCGGACTGTTTACCCTGGCATAAAAGACGCAGTTTAGATTCAGCCAGAGCAATACAATCCGGGTCATCATATATCTGCCCCAGGGCTACAAAAATTAATCCACCGATCGGAGAGGCCGTGCCCCGACCGGCAGCGAAAAGACCCAAGACTGAGCGTTATCCCTGAGCAGCGAGATGATGATCCCCACCCTCTGCTCCTCATCACCAAAGGAATGGGGAAGTAAGTGAAAATGGAGTTTGCAAGCCTCTCTAAAGCAAACAAAATTCTCACTACCCCTAACGTATCCGGAAGCGAGATCTTAGGCTCGGAACAAACTCCATGAATGCCAGCATAACTGGTCACCTGAAACTGAGACACGGTTTTACGGAGATCTGCTACCTCTAGCGAAAGACCTTGCATGCGGTCAATCAAGGCTGAAACCGGATCCATGCTTAAGACGGTTATGGTGGTTTATAATGTCACGGATGGTGTTGCAGAAAGCTGGAACTTATAAATAAACATCCGACTGGCTTGATCCCAAACTAAAGAGCATATGGGTGAGCCCTATAAAACCCCTAGAGCTCTCCCTGACTGCTACGCCCATGCAAAGGTCTTTATGGTAGACGATTGCATGCCCACGTACCTAATACTATGCGACACCTGAAAACCCTATAATAGTGAGGGGACACAACCACCGACTCCCTGCACTTAATACGGACGGAGTCAGGGTCACCTAGAATCAAGCCAGCAAGGAAACACAAATAAAGGAAACAGACTTATCTGAGGAATCAGCAGAAGCAGCATCCAGCAGTGAACAACTCATCCAGGAAGAGGTATAAAACGCAAAGTGAGGCAGTATGGGAGGGAATATAAAGGGAGACAATTAGTGTAAATAGGTGACAGCTGGGAGAAGGAAAGGAGATGACAAAGTGAAACCAAAACAAAGAACATCATGCAAGAGGTAGTGAAGAACGTCTAACAGACCTTCTCACAGAACTGGCGGTGACACATATTCATCAGTGCAACGCTTCGGGCCCTTTAGTGGGTGCCTTTTTCAAGCTGATCTGATGCTCGGCCATGTGCATATGAGGCGTTCCTGATTATCTCCAATACACTGCAATAGTAATTCATTGCAGTGTAAGGAAAAAGCGATTTGAAGATCACATATTCAAGTCCCCATAGGGGACTAAATAAAGGAGTAACAATATCAAAAATTCACCCCCTTTTCCTATAATAAAAATAAACAATAAAATAAAAATCACAGGCATTGCCGTGTCCTTTTCTATTAAAATATAAACATATTTATCCTGTACAAAGGATGATTTGCAATTGTTTTGTCGCTTCACATCCCAAAAAAGTTAAATAAAGAGTGATCAAAAAGTCATAAACACTGCAAAATGGTACTATTAAAAATACAGATTGCCCTGCAAAAATATAAGCCCTCATACAGCTCCGTAGACATGAAAAGAAAAAAGTTATGTAGGTCAGAATATGGCGATGCAAGAAAAAAAACAATTCCAACGTTTTTATTTTCCAGAAAAACTATACAAAGCTGGCATCGCTGTTATCGTAATGACCCAGAGGATAAAGGGCATGAGTCACTTTTACCGAATAGCGAAAGCCATAAAAACGAAACCTGTAAAACTATCGAAGAATTGCATTTTTCTCCCAATTCCACCCATTGGGAATTTTTTTCCAGCTTGCCACTACTTTGTATCCAACGTTAAATTGTGCCATTAGAAAGTACAACTTGTTCTGCAAAAAACAAGCTCTCATACGGCTATGTGAATGGAAAAATTAAAAAGTTATGGCTCCGGGAACGCCAGGTGTGAAAAGCGGAAATGCTAAAACAAAAAATGGCCTGGTCCTGAAAGGGTTAATAATTTTACTGTCAGAGACGCCTTTGCAAGCACAGTATAGGGGTCCTTGATTTCCAAGTGCAACAGTGATGGCACAGATTGTATAAGCCCTGGAGCTTACATTAGTTCTCATGTTGCCAGCAGCAGCCTACCTACCTGACAATAGTTGTGAAGTCACAGCAGCCTACCTACCAGACAATAGCTGTGATATCACAATAATTTACCTGACTGACACTAGTTGTGATGTCACAATAACTTACCTGACAATATTTCTGATGTCACAATAATTTACTACTAGTTGTGATGTCACAGCGGCTTACCTGACTGAAACTAAGGCCTCATGCACATGGAAGTTTTTTTTTGCGGTCCACAAAAACGGTTTCCGTTGTTCCGTGATCCGTGTCCGTTTTTTCTTCCGTGGGTCTTCCTTGATTTTTGGAGGATCCACGGACATGAAAAATGAAAAAAAAAATCTAAGTCAAGTTTGCCTTTGAAATGATAGGAAATAACGGACACGGATCACGGACACGGATCACGGACGCGGATGACAATCTTGTGTGCAGCCGTGATTTTTCACGGACCCATTGACTTTAATGGGTCCGTGAACCGTTGTCCGTGAAAAAAGGACAGGTCATATTTTTTTCACGGTCTGGAAACACGGATCACGGACGCGGATGCCAAACGGAGCATTTTCCGATTTTTCCACGAACCCATTGAAAGTCAATGGGTCTGTGGAAAAAAAAAGGAAAACGGAACAACGGCCGCGGATGCACACAACGGTCGTGTGCATGAGGCCTAATTGTGGTGTCACAATAACTTACTAGACAATAGCTGTGATATCACAATAATTTACCTTACTGACTCTAGTTGTCATGTCACAATAACTTACCGGACAATATTTCTGATGTCACAATAATTTACCTGACTGCCACGAGTTGTGATGTCACAGCAGCCCACCTGACTGATAGTAGCTATGATGTCATAGCAGCTTACCTGACTGACAATAGTTGTGATGTCACAAAAGCTTACCTGACTGACACTAGTTGTGATTTCACCTAGTTTACCTTACTGACTCTAGTTGTGATGTCACAGCAGTTTACCCGACTGACACTAGTTGTGATGTCACAAAAATTTACCTGACTGACAGTAGTTGTGATGTCACAAAAATTTACCTGTCTGACACTAGTTGTGATGTCCCAACAATTTACCTGACTGACACTAGTTGTGATGTCACAGCAGCTTACCTGACTGACACTAGTTGTGATGTCACAGCAGCTTACCTGACTGACACTAGTTGTGATGTCACAGCAGCTTACCTGACTGACACTAGTTGTGATGTCACAGCAGCTTACCTGACTGACACTAGTTGTGATGTCACAGCAGCCCACCTGACTGATAGTAGCTATGATGTCATAGCAGCTTACCTGACTGACAATAGTTGTGATGTCACAAAAGCTTACCTGACTGACACTAGTTGTGATTTCACCTAGTTTACCTTACTGACTCTAGTTGTGATGTCACAGCAGTTTACCCGACTGACACTAGTTGTGATGTCACAAAAATTTACCTGACTGACAGTAGTTGTGATGTCACAAAAATTTACCTGTCTGACACTAGTTGTGATGTCCCAACAATTTACCTGACTGACACTAGTTGTGATGTCACAGCAGCTTACCTGACTGACACTAGTTGTGATGTCACAGCAGCTTACCTGACTGACACTAGTTGTGATGTCACAGCAGCTTACCTGACTGACACTAGTTGTGATGTCACAGCAGCTTACCTGACTGACACTAGTTGTGATGTCACAGCAGCTTACCTGACTGACACTAGTTGTGATGTCACAGCAGCTTACCTGACTGACACTAGTTGTGATGTCACAGCAGCTTACCTGACAGACACTAGTTGTGATGTCACAGCAGCTTACCTGACTGACACTAGTTGTGATGTCACAGCAGCTTACCTGACTGACACTAGTTGTGATGTCACAGCAGCTTACCTGACAGACACTAGTTGTGATGTCACAGCAGCTTACCTGACAGACACTAGTTGTGATGTCACAGCAGCTTACCTGACTGACACTAGTTGTGATGTCACAGCAGCTTACCTGACTGACACTAGTTGTGATGTCACAGCAGCTTACCTGACAGACACTAGTTGTGATGTCACAGCAGCTTACCTGACAGACACTAGTTGTGATGTCACAGCAGCTTACCTGACTGACACTAGTTGTGATGTCACAGCAGCTTACCTGACAGACACTAGTTGTGATGTCACAGCAGCTTACCTGACTGACACTAGTTGTGCTGTCACAGCAGCTTACCTGACTGACACTAGTTGTGCTGTCACAGCAGCTTACCTGACTGACACTAGTTGTGATGTCACAGCAGCTTACCTGACAGACACTAGTTGTGATGTCACAGCAGCTTACCTGACTGACACTAGTTGTGATGTCACAGCAGCTTACCTGACAGACACTAGTTGTGATGTCACAGCAGCTTACCTGACTGACACTAGTTGTGATGTCACAGCAGCTTACCTGACTGACACTAGTTGTGATGTCACAGCAGCTTACCTGACAGACACTAGTTGTGATGTCACAGCAGCTTACCTGACTGACACTAGTTGTGCTGTCACAGCAGCTTACCTGACTGACACTAGTTGTGATGTCACAGCAGCTTACCTGACTGACACTAGTTGTGATGTCACAGCAGCTTACCTGACAGACACTAGTTGTGATGTCACAGCAGCTTACCTGACTGACACTAGTTGTGCTGTCACAGCAGCTTACCTGACTGACACTAGTTGTGCTGTCACAGCAGCTTACCTGACTGACACTAGTTGTGATGTCACAGCAGCTTACCTGACAGACACTAGTTGTGATGTCACAGCAGCTTACCTGACTGACACTAGTTGTGATGTCACAGCAGCTTACCTGACAGACACTAGTTGTGATGTCACAGCAGCTTACCTGACTGACACTAGTTGTGATGTCACAGCAGCTTACCTGACTGACACTAGTTGTGATGTCACAGCAGCTTACCTGACTGACACTAGTTGTGATGTCACAGCAGCTTACCTGACTGACACTAGTTGTGATGTCACAGCAGCTTACCTGACTGACACTAGTTGTGATGTCACAGCAGCTTACCTGACTGACACTAGTTGTGATGTCACAGCAGCTTACCTGACTGACACTAGTTGTGATGTCACAGCAGCTTACCTGACAGACACTAGTTGTGATGTCACAGCAGCTTACCTGACAGACACTAGTTGTGATGTCACAGCAGCTTACCTGACTGACACTAGTTGTGATGTCACAGCAGCTTACCTGACAGACACTAGTTGTGATGTCACAGCAGCTTACCTGACTGACACTAGTTGTGATGTCACAGCAGCTTACCTGACTGACACTAGTTGTGATGTCACAGCAGCTTACCTGACTGACACTAGTTGTGATGTCACAGCAGCTTACCTGACAGACACTAGTTGTGATGTCACAGCAGCTTACCTGACAGACACTAGTTGTGATGTCACAGCAGCTTACCTGACTGTCACTAGTTGTGATGTCACAGCAGCTTACCTGACTGACACTAGTTGTGATGTCACAGCAGCTTACCTGACTGACACTAGTTGTGATGTCACAGCAGCTTACCTGAATGACTCTAGTTGTGATGTCACAGCAGCTTACCTGAATGACTCTAGTTGTGATGTCATAGTAAATTACTGAACTGACTGAATTATTTTTTCTTTCAGGGAAGAACAGAAAACATGTTTTTCTGTTTGTTTTTTCTACACCATTCATTGTGCAGCATTATTAGCAGTGCCAAGTAATACTGTGATACTTTGAGTTGGTGTTGGTGCTGTGCCTATGGGCAGGGGTGTATCTATCACAAGGCAAACAAGGCATTTGCCTAGGGCGGCACTTGAAAAGGGGGCGGCAAAATGCCTTGTTTACTTAGTGATAGTTACACAATATGCTAAATATATTTTTTGCCCCTTGTCCGATCCTTCATTATGCAAGCGGCATTGCCGGCACCACATAGTGAAGGAGTTGAAAAACTTACTTCCTCCCCCTCCTGACTTTCTCTCGACCTCCCCTGCCTTTTGCGTTCTCACGTTGCCGTCGTGACGCCACACGGAGGTGAACACTGAGGCCAGTCCCCGGCCACCAATGCACTGATCCCTGAGCCTGCTGTCTTCAAAAACTGTAAGTACTTAAATTACAGTAATTCACAAAAAATCAATTACTAAGGCTACTTTCACACTAGCGTTCGTCGGTCCGCTCGTGAGCTCCGTTTGAAGGGGCTCACGAGCGGACCCGAACGCAGCCGTCCAGCCCTGATGCAGTCTGAATGGAGCGGATCCGCTCAGACTGCATCAGTCTGGCGGCGTTCAGCCTCCGCTCCGCTCGCCTCCGCACGGACAGGCGGACAGCTGAACGCTGCTTGCAGCGTTCGGGTGTCCGCCTGGCCGTGCGGAGGCGTGCGGATCCGTCCAGACTTACAATGTAAGTCAATGGGGACGGATCCGTTTGAAGATGCCACAAGATGGCTCAATCTTCAGCCGGATCCGTCCCCCATTGACTGTACATTGAAAGTCTGGCCGGATCCGTACGAGGCTATTTTTACACTTAGCTGTTATATGCTAAAATAATGCAGACGGATCCGTTCTGAACGGAGCCTCCGTCTGCATTATTATGATCGGATCCGTTCAGAACGGATCCGATCGAACGCTAGTGTGAAAGTAGCCTTAGTTGTTTTATGGGGTAAGGGGGTTGGGACCCGTTGGGTGGTTAGAGGGGGGAGAATTAGGGAGGGATTAATACTGTACTAACTCTAGCTGCACATTGTTTTTTAACAAGGAAGGGGTGGGTCAAATTTATATTAGGGGGGTGCCCGAGTTTAGTCTCGCCTAGGGCAGCACAAAACCAAGATACACCACTGCCTATGGGGCGATATTGCCCAGATCCACGAGGGGGGTTTGTCTGGCAGGGAGGCTCCCGTTTGGCAGCTGGGCTGCCCCCATCCGCCTGCAATCCCCCTGGAGAAGTTTCTGTGCTGCTGCGTCAGCAGTTTCTAAGCTTTGCTGCACCTTATAGGCCCCTTTCACACGGGCGAGTTTTCCGCGTGGGTACAATGCGTGAGGTGAACGCATTGCACCCGCAGTGAATCTGGACCTATTCACTTCAATGGGGCTGTGCAGATGAGCAGTTATTTTCATGCATCACTTGTGCGTTGCGTAAAAATCATAGCATGTTCTATAGTCTGCGTTTTTCACGCAACGCAATGAATGGGGCTGCGTATTAAGAATGCTATTATTTTCCCTTATAACCATGTTATACGGGAAAATAATAAAAACTACAGAACACCGAACCCAAACCCGAACTTCTGTGAAGAAGTCCGGGTTCGGGTCTGTGTACCACATTCAGTTTTTTAGCACACTCGTGCAAAACGCATTGCACCCGCGTGATAAAAACTGAATAACGCAATGCAATCTCAGTCAAAACTGACTGAAATTGCGTGCACACTTGCGTGGGTTTCCCGCAATGCACACGCGACGCATCCGGAGCAAATCCGGGACGCCCGTATGAAAGAGGCCATAGAGTAAGGAACTACTTGGGAATCTATCAAAAGGTTTCTGCTGCCCTATCTATAAAGCGGACCTCCTGATCATATCTGCATATTCCGTGTGCTTCGCCTCTACAGATAGGACATGTCCCATACTTTGCCACAACATGCAGAGTATGGACCCATTACAATGGGTCCGCAACATGATGCAGCGTGCTCACAGCCAGTATCCGTGTTTTATGGATCCACGGATTGTGGACCACAAAACACAGCCGTGTGAATGTAACCTAACTGCCTTTCATTTGTGAAAACCCTTCACAGGAGGAAAAAAGTGTCAGTGAACTACGGCAAGTCGTTTTTTTACACCTCATAGAGTTGCATGTTATTGCATTTTTTGATTTTGCAGCTACTTCATTATTATTCAGACAGGAAAGAGCCGCCTAGTGCTGGGTTTTTACCTTGTGTGAACATTATGCTGTTCATCCAGATTAGATAATCATACCAAAATCTGTGACTAAGGGTCCATTCACACATCCGTAGAATGGGTCCGCATCCGTTCCGCAATTCTGCAATTAGCTCTTTCTGTCGAAGGGAGTAAGAAAAATACGGAATGCACACAGAAGGTATCCGTTTTTTACTAATGCGTTGTTTGCATACCAAAATACAGACACGGCCGTGTACACGAAGCCGAAATCCATATGCATTACACGTAGATTTCAATGCAGATTTAGCCACAAATTTTGCCCATTGCATCAGGTTTTGCCCATTGCATCACGTCGGCCACAGCCGTCTAGAATCTGCAGCGGGTATTTTTATACAGTAGGTGAATGGCCCACATTTACTAATGTGAGTGCACCTAGATATTGGAACAAATTTGGCGTAAATTTAGTGATGCAATTTGACACATCTAGGTTTAGAAAAATGATCTGCACCTACCCCAAAAGGGGACGTGGCTTAGATTTTTTTGATTTTTTTTATGGACATGGCCAAGATCATTTTGCACCAAAATTGTGCCTCAATTCTGTCTTAAAATTCTCTTGCAAAGTAAGCCAACCAGATTTATCATCCATCCTGAGCCACTGTGGTAAATCTGTTGCATGTCTAGACTGCCTGTATACAGGGAGTGCAGAATTATTAGGCAAGTTGTATTTTTGAGGATTAATTTTATTATTGAACAACAACCATGTTCTCAATGAACCCAAAAAACTCATTAATATCAAAGCTGAATATTTTTGGAAGTAGTTTTTAGTTTGTTTTTAGTTTTAGCTATTTTAGGGGGATATCTGTGTGTGCAGGTGACTATTACTGTGCATAATTATTAGGCAACTTAACAAAAAACAAATATATACCCATTTCAATTATTTATTTTTACCAGTGAAACCAATATAACATCTCAACATTCACAAATATACATTTCTGACATTCAAAAACAAAACAAAAACAAATCAGTGACCAATATAGCCACCTATCTTTGCAAGGACACTCAAAAGCCTGCCATCCATGGATTCTGTCAGTGTTTTGATCTGTTCACCATCAACATTGCGTGCAGCAGCAACCACAGCCTCCCAGACACTGTTCAGAGAGGTGTACTGTTTTCCCTCCTTGTAAATCTCACATTTGATGATGGACCACAGGTTCTCAATGGGATTCAGATCAGGTGAACAAGGAGGCCATGTCATTATTTTCTTCTTTTATACCCTTTCTTGCCAGCCACGCTGTGGAGTACTTGGACGCGTGTGATGGAGCATTGTCCTGCATGAAAATCATGTTTTTCTTGAAGGATGCAGACTTCTTCCTGTACCACTGCTTGAAGAAGGTGTCTTCCAGAAACTGGCAGTAGGACTGGGAGTTGAGCTTGACTCCATCCTCAACCCGAAAAGGCCTCACAAGCTCATCTTTGATGATACCAGCCCAAACCAGTACTCCACCTCCACCTTGCTGGCGTCTGAGTCGGACTGGAGCTCTCTGCCCTTTACCAATCCAGCCACGGGCCCATCCATCTGGCCCATCAAGACTCACTCTCATTTCATCAGTCCATAAAACCTTAGAAAAATCAGTCTTGAGATATTTCTTGGCCCAGTCTTGACGTTTCAGCTTGTGTGTCTTGTTCAGTGGTGGTCGTCTTTCAGCCTTTCTTACCTTGGCCATGTCTCTGAGTATTGCACACCTTGTGCTTTTGGGCACTCCAGTGATGTTGCAGCTCTGAAATATGGCCAAACTGGTGGCAAGTGGCATCTTGGCAGCTGCACGCTTGACTTTTCTCAGTTCATGGGCAGTTATTTTGCGCCTTGGTTTTTCCACACGCTTCTTGCGACCCTGTTGACTATTTTGAATGAAACGCTTGATTGTTCGATGATCACGCTCAGAAGCTTTGCAATTTTAAAAGTGCTGCATCCCTCTGCAAGATATCTCACTATTTTTGACTTTTCTGAGCCTGTCAAGTCCTTCTTTTGACCCATTTTGCCAAAGGAAAGGAAGTTGCCTAATAATTATGCACACCTGATATAGGGTGTTGATGTCATTAGACCACACCCCTTCTCATTACAGAGATGCACATCATCTAATATGCTTAATTGGTAGTAGGCTTTCGAGCCTATACAGCTTGGAGTAAGACAACATGCATAAAGAGGATGATGTGGTCAAAATACTCATTTGCCTAATAATTCTGCACTCCCTGTAATGGTGGATTTACACCAGACAGTTGTCTGATTATCAGGAACGAACGTTAGTATGAACCAGTGGCATAACTCGAACTAACTGCGCACCAAAAAAGGTATCTGTCAGCAGGTTTGTACCTATGACACTGGCTGACCTGTTACATGTGCACTTGGCAGCTGAAGGCATCTGTGTTGGTCCCATGTTCATATGTAATTGCATTGCTGATAAAAATGAAGTTTTAATATATACAAATGAGTCTCTAGGAGCAACGGGGGCTTTGCTTTTACTCCTAGAAGCTCCGCTCTTTGCAACAGCTGCACCCCCTGCACATTGATTAACAGGACCAGGCAATTAAAAACTCACCACACCCTGTGAATCAAAGTGCAGAGAAAGCTGTGCCTCTAGGGGTACTGGTAACACCCCTGTTGCTCCTAGAGGCTAATTTGCATATATTAAAACACTTTATTATTCTCAGCAGTGCAGGCACATATGAACACTGGACCAACACAGATGCCTTCAGCTGCCAAGTGAACATGTAACAGGTCAGGCTACTTTCACATCTGCGCTTTCCCTTTCCGCTATTGAGATCTATTTTGTCCCCATTCATTGTCAGTATGGACAAAACTGAACTGAAAGGAACGGAGTGCACCGGAATGCATTACGTTCCGTTTGCTTGCGTCCCCATCGCGGACAGGATAGCGCTGCAAACAATGAATTTGTATGAGGATGAGTGATTGCAGTAGCTGTTGATCTGAAGATGATTGCTGCATGTACTGTAAATGCAGCTCCACTGATGAGCAGGCAGTTAATGGGAAGCAATGGTTCCCGTTCTGATAATTGCTTGCTCAGTTGGTGCATGTAAATGTGCCTATCATTTAAACCATCTATAGGGTTAGTAAAGCTGCCCAATGAGTTTTGTTAAAGTCAGTGGGAATTCCCTGATAAATACGCTGTGTGATCACTGCCCAACAACCACCAGACGTCCATCTACTGAAGATTGGATCAGCAAAGATATATAAAATGTGCAGTTTAGTTTCGCTTGCTCTGAGTTGCAGTAAGGGCACTCTATACTTCACCCACCTATTGCCAGGTCTATAGTGCGCACACCACCCATGCGCTTGCCACCCAATTCTCACTCTAGGCAGGCCATAGAGAAAACAACTCACTTGTAGGCTGACTACTTGTCATGCCATAAGTGTTTCTCGCCATAACTTGTCATACTACAAATGCAGTATCCTACTGAGGGACAACCCAAGTTGCAATACAGAACATGGACAATTAGACTAGGACTACAAGGCAACTTGTTGTCATGCAACAGAAGTTCTAGTATCATATTGAAGTGAGATGTTTTCTCATCGAACAATCAATCTTTGTGTTTGAGCACAAAATATTCCACCAGCTCAGGTGAGTGGCTATGGGTAGTCCCTGTGCCCCTATCTACGTTAATCTCTACCTGGGTTGGTTGGAGAGGGATGCTGTGTTCAATGAAAATATGGCCGAATGGACATCATCAATTTTACTTTGGATAAAATAATTGATGATGTCTTGGTTCTCTAGAATGGAAACAAGGAGAAATTAGTGTTCAGTCCTGATTACAAATAAACTGAGATTATAGTTTATCTTTGAAATTACCTAATGAGGCTTACATCACGATCTCGCTATCAGTCTTGACCGGTCCAGGAAGATGGTAACTAGGATGTTTCATAATAGCACGGCCACCAATAACTTATTACTATGGGATAGCTCTGAAAGAAGATATTCTGGAGGGCCAATCTCTCAAGATAGCAGCAAATGAACTAAGAAATAGGTTCATATGTTGTGGCTACCCAAAGGATATCCTGAAAAAGGCTTATCAACACTCCGTCAGCTGTAACCGTGACGGTCTGTTGTGCACAAAGAAGCACACAACAGACAATGATGTGATCAGTATAATTGGGACATATGATGCAGCCAGTAAGGAAATTAAGAGCCTCCAAAAACCTACCGGTAAATTTGTAGGAGAATAACCTAAGGGATGAGTTGGTCCACAGCCAGTCTCCAACCAATCAACGTGGTTGGTTTATACACAGGGCCTGCATTGCGCTTTAAAACACAGAAATCATTTATCAGCATGAGGACAGTCATTCCTACCACATGAGATCATTCTTTAACTGTAAAGCTGTCAGGATTCGAACCCATGACCAGCCATGTCCCAGGCGGTAGCTCTAGCTACTAGACTACCAACCCTTCTGGACTTATCCTTCTACTGAACTCTTTGATCTACCTTGTTCCAGCCTTGCCTTGTTAATCTCTGTGATTCCTTGCACCTGCTACTTCCTCTTTTTTAAGCCCAGCCTCTTGCACCAGATCCCTGCTGGTTATTATTCTTCTGGACTTGATCCTGCTGCATCTACTGCTGTTCCTCTGTTGCTACTGCTACCAACTCGACTGCTGCCGACCTCGGAATTGTCCCCGACTACTCTTCTGCTTGTCCCTACCAACTGAACTGCTACCACCGTACCCGATCCGGATTGTCTGACCACGCTCACTGCCGCCTGCCCTGACCCACCGCCTGCCAACCGATTACGCCTCTGCCTGACTTCCTGCAACTACAACCTGCCTGCGGTCCTTGCCACTGGGCTCCCACCTCCAGCCAGCTGTCCTCTGACTCAGGTGAGCCTGTAGGATTGTAACAGAATAACCAGCCTAAAAATGGAGTCCGCGATGGCCACCCTGCGCAAGCAAGTCTCCGAACTTCAGGAGTTTGGCACCTCTGCCCAAAAGGAAATGGCTCAACTTCAAGGCGCAATCCAGAGCCAACAGAGGGAAATTATTGACTTGCAGCGTCAACTACTGGACGTACGCGGCGCGGTCATAGACACCCGCATGCCTCTCCCGTCAAAGTTTAACGGCGATCGGCGCCAGTTTCGGGGGTTCCTCAACCAGTGCCGTATCTACTTTCAGATGCAGCCGGGCTCCTTTTCCTCAGACAGAAAAAAGATCCTGTTCATCATTAACCTTCTAACTGACGAGGCCCTGGCATGGGCATCCCCATATGTGGAATCCCACAGTCCCTTATTAAATAACCTAGACAACTTCACTGCAGCCATGAGCCAAGCCTTCGACGACCCTAACCGCTGCGCGACTGCCGAGGCTAGGCTGCACAGTCTACGGCAGGGAAGACGCTCTGTAGCCGAGTATACCTCCGAGTTCCGCCGCTGGGTCACGGATACCACCTGGATCCCCGCTGCTCAGAAAAGTCAGTTTCGCCGTGGACTCTTCGAACTTATAAAGGATGAGCTCGCCAGGGTAGACGCCCCAGACGATCTGGATGACTTCGTCCAACTGTGCATCCGAATTGACCGGAGACTTGCGGAAAGAAGGAGAGAAAGACTCTGGTCCTTAGATAACAGGCCCGCGTACCCTTTCACTCCAACGACTCAGCCGGCTCACCAACCCTCCAACCGATGCAGGTCGACACACTGCGCAAGACTAAGTGCCCCAATAAGACTCGCCGAACTATCGCTGTCACTAAATTACGGGAATTACAACAAGCCACAATCTCACCCTTGGCCTCTGAAACCATGGACATTACAGGTACCGGGTCCCACTTCATAGTACCCATCCTTATCACCATTGGGGAACGACAGCTTCCCTGCTCTGCAATGCTTGACTCGGGGGCCGGCGGAAATTTCATGGACTTGACCTTCACCCATGAGAACAACATACCACTGGTAACCAGGGCAGCCCCCATCGATCTGGAAACCGTCGATGGGACCCCGCTCTCTTCTGGGCCGGTTACGCACCAAACCGCTGATCTTCAACTCCTCGTCAAACCCGATCATCAGGAAACCATTCACTTCTCCCTGATCACCTCCCCTAAGTTTCCGGTGATCCTAGGCATCCCTTGGTTGGAAACCCACAACCCCTTGGTGGACTGGGACACCCGCTGCATACGGTTTCGCTCGGACTTTTGTTCTCAGAACTGTTTACGTGAATCCGTCCCTCCTCCGCCCGAAGAACCTACCATATTCGGACTATCCACCAAGGAGCTTTTACCCCCTCAATATCGGGAGTTCCAGGATGTCTGTGACAAAAGAAATGCAGACAAACTGCCCCCGCATCGGCCTTATGACTGCCCGATTGAGCTGCTACCTGGAGCCGAAATACCCTTCGGCAGTATATACTCCCTCTCCGAGCCGGAACTCAAGGCCCTGAAGGAGTACTTAGACGAAAATCTAAAAAAAGGTTTTATCCGACCTTCCACATCTCCTGCAGGCGCCCCTTTCTTATTCGTGGAGAAAAAAGACTCTTCTCTACGCCCTTGCATAGATTATCGAAAGCTCAACAACGTTACTGTGAAGAACCGGTACCCTCTCCCCCTGATTGCTGAACTCCTTGAGAGACTTCGGGCGGCAAAAGTCTTCACTAAGCTCGATCTCCGAGGAGCCTACAACCTGGTCTGAATTCGCCCGGGGGACGAGTGGAAAACCGCCTTCCGAACCCGCTACGGTCACTTCGAGTATCTGGTCATGCCTTTCGGCCTCTGCAATGCCCCTGCTACCTTCCAACATTTTATCAACGACGTCCTCAGGGACATGCTTGACCAATTTGTGGTAGCATATCTGGACGATATTTTAATTTTCTAAGAAGACCCTGAACAACATTGTGGACATGTCCGCAGGGTTCTACAGAAACTCCGTGAACAGTCTCTCTATATTAAACTGGAGAAGTGTGAATTTGAACAGACTTCCACCCAATTCCTCGGCTATATTATTTCCCCGGAAGATCCAGGCCGTGACTGAGTGGCCCGCCCCGAAGAACGAAAAGGAGGTCCAGAGATTTGTAGGTTTCGCAAACTTTTATCGGAAATTCATCAGGAAATTTTCAAAAATCATCGCCCCAATCACTCAACTAACAAAAAAGACTGTCCCCTTCATGTGGACTCCGGAGGCACAGGAGGCCTTTGCTAAACTGAAGTCCCTCTTCACCTCTGCCCCGATCCTGGCCCACCCAAACCCTGAATTACCATTTACGGTCGAGGTGGACGCCTCCGACACTGCGGTGGGCGCAATTCTGTCTCAATGTTCAGGGGAAAAGATGCTCCTACACCCTTGCGCTTTCTTCTCCCGCCAGATGTCCCCCGCTGAACGGAATTACGACATCGGGAATAAGGAACTGCTGCAATCAAGGACGCTTTCACCGAGTGGAGACACTTGCTGGAGGGGGCCCACAATCCCATCTCTGTATACACCGACCACCGGAACCTAGAGTTTATCCGCAGCGCCAAGAGACTCCCTGCCAGACAGGCCAGGTGGAGTCTGGTTTTCTCCAGATTCAATTTTATTATCTCCTATCGCCCTGGGTCAAAGAACGGCAAAGCGGATGCTCTTTCAAGGATGTTCTCTGAACCCTCTCAGATCAATGAGGCTCCGGCCGGTATCCTTCCCGACAGAAGCATCCTAGGAGCCACCTACTTGAGGGAACTCCTGGGTTCCCTCAAGGAAGGGTATGAGAACGATCACCTCCTCACCTACCCACCTGGAGCTGTAAACCTTACTCTCAAGGGTGTCTACTGGTTGTACCGGGATCAGCAGTTGTACGTACCAGAATCTGCACGACTTGACGTACTTAAACTCAACCACGATTCCAAACCAGCCGGCCATCTGGGTATCAGAAGGACCCAGGTCCTTTTTCTTCTGGTGGCCAACTTACAGAAAAGATACCAAGGGGTTTGTCTCCTCATGCACGACGTGTGCCCGCAACAAGACCCCCCACTCCTCCCCCGTGGGCTTGCTATGTCCACTCCTGGTTCCCTCCCGCCCCTGGGGTTTAATCTCCATGGACTTTATTGTGGACCTTCCTCCCTCCAAGGGTATGAACACCGTTCTGGTCGTCGTCGACCGTCTCACCGAAATGGCCCACTTCATCCCCTGCAAGGGCCTACCTACCGCCAAACAGACGGCCGATCTGGTACTCCGAGAGGTTTTTAGGCTACATGGGGCCCCGGACGATGTAGTTTTGGATCGGGGAGTACAGTTCACTTCCAGGTTCTGGAGAAACTTCTGTCAAGCCCTTGGGATCAAGGTGAACCTGTCTTCTGCGTTCCATCCCCAATCCAATGGGCAGACCAAGAAAACAAATCAAATCCTCGAGCAGTATTTGCGCTGTTTTGTCACCCATCTGCAGGACGACTGGCTGGACCACCTCTTCACGGCCGAGTTCGCCTAAAACAATGCAGAGTACAGTTCTACCCAATACAGCCCGTTCTACGCTAACACCGGCCTACACCCAACCTTCATCACTCATTTGCCCATTTCCACCACAGTCCCAGCTGTGGCTGAACGTCTTGCAAGTCTACAACAGGCACAGGAAAATATTCGGGACAATTTACATCGAGCCCAGAACGCTTCAAGCAGGCAGCGGATAAACACCGCAAACCTGCTCCGGAATTCCAGGTAGGAGACAAGGTGTGGCTCTCCACCAGAAACCTAAGCCCAAAGGTTCCCTCCCGGAAGTTGGGCCAAAAATACATGGGTCCTTTCCAGATCACGCTCGAATCAACGAAGTCACCTTCCGACTCGACATTCCCGACTCCATCCGAGTGCAACCGGTTTTCCACTGCTCTCTCCTGAAACCACATGTTGAGAACACTTTCCCAGGCCGCCACCCCCCTCCTCCTCCTCCGGTAAGAGTACAAGACCAGGAGGAATACATTGTGGCCAAGATCCTTGACTCCAGACTCCACCGTGGAAGGCTGCAGTATCTAGTTGGGTGGAAGGGCTATTCCCCCGAGGATAACTCCTGGGAGCCGGAGGAAAATGTCCATGCCCCCAGACTGGTAAAAGCTTTCCACCAAAGACATCCCGATAAACCATCATCTGCGGTGCCCAGATGTCACCTTGGAGGGGAGGGGGGGGGAGTACTGTCAGGATTAAAACCCATGACCAGCCATGTCACAGGCGGTAGCTCTAGCCACTAGACTACCAACCCTTCTGGACTTTTCCTTCTACTGAACTCTTTGATCTACCTTGTTCCAGCCTTGCCTTGTTAATCTCTGTGATTCCTTGCATCTGCTACTTCCTCTTTATAAGCCCAGCCTCTTGCACCAGATCCCTGCTGGTTATTGTTCTTCTGGACTTGATCCTGCTGCATCTACTGCTGTTCCTCTGTTGCTACTGCTACCAACTCGACTGCTGCCGACCTCGGAATTGTCCCCGACTACTCTTCTGCTTGTCCCTACCAACTGAACTGCTACCACCGTACCCGATCCGGATTGTCTGACCACGCTCACTGCCGCCTGCCCTGACCCACCCCTGCCAACCGATTATGCCTCTGCCTGACTTCCTGCAACTACAACCTGCCTGCGGTCCTTGCCACTGGGCTCCCACCTCCAGCCAGCTGTGCACTGACTCAAGTGAGCCTGTAGGATTGTAACAAAAGCAGTGGGAGTATTATATGTGATGACCTGTGCTTACACAATCCAATATGTGGGAAGAACCAAGAGAGAGTTTAAAAGACATTTAGATGATCACCTAGGGGACATAAGAAGAGGAGGTGATACCCCAAAATCATGTCACGTGTCAGAAGAGCATGATGAAGATGCCTCATTGGTCAGGTTCCAGGGGATCAAACATATGTGGAGACTACCAAGGAGAGACAATGTTGACAAAATGTTACTGTAGAAATATGCATGATGGACGTTTACTTCACAAATTGTCAAACTACTGGACCTCAATTATTCAATATCATTTGCATGTTTCTTATGAGGACCGTTATCCAACGTTATAAGAATACACAGGCCTTATTCCATAGTTAGGCTTTACACTTGACCATTTATTAACACCTTTAATCTTTGATGCCAATATATTACATTTAGGCATTAAAATGTGAATCTGGACTTCCGGTTCCGGCGTCAGCATGAGCGGACACGCAGATTAGAGCTCCTCTCCACGGTCCTGCAAAAATCCTGGAATCGGACGACTCAACAAGCAGCATACCTGAAGTTTAGGGTCCACCGAACTCCCCACAACTACCGAAACATATGGACCGGTACATCGAACACATGGGGAGCAGAACAAGGCAGGGCAACAAACACAAGACAACCAGCGCGCCAGCCGTACATAGTAAGATGGCGGTTCCCACCTCCTCGAGAGCAGCAGGAGAGAGAGGCACAAAAGCCGGTATGCTACCAGGAGGACGGGGAAGCCTCTAATGATACAAGTGTTGATTACAAACGTTTGGCCCTGGAAGTAGCGTCTAGAATACTGCCTGACCTCCAGGAATCGTTGTCCAGCACTGTGGTGGAATCGCTATCACACCTGCAGAGAGACATAGCAGACCACAGTCAACGTATCTGTGAGGTGGAAGACAGAGTCTCCAAAATGGAAGAAGAGCAGAGCCGGCTACGTAGTGCCAATGATGACCTATGGAAAGATAACAAGAGACTGAATGAGAAGGTGAAAGACCTCGAAAACCGCTCGCGTTGGAATAACTTGAGGCTGGTCGGGGTTCCAGAATCATTCTCAGTACAGGACTTATTCGCATTATGCGAAAAAGATCTACCCGAGGCGCTCAACCTCCCAACGAAATGCAAAGTGGAAAGAGCCCACAGAGATGGGCCCCCACTACCAGCGCAGAGGGAGAGGGAGAACCCAGAACATCCAGCACTGAAACAGCACCCCAGACAAGTAATCACCAGATACCTGGACTTTTCAGACAAGGCGGCGATTATCAAGGCTTACAAAAGTCGCAAAGGCCCGCTGGAACTCAGGGGGCACAGAGTGATGATTTTTGAGGACTTTTCGGCATCCGTGGCGAAAAAGAGGAAGGAATTCTCAACCATCTGTTCGGAATTATATCACTCTCAAACCAAATTTGCCTTGTTGTTCCCTGCCATATTGCGGATATATTCCTCAGATGGATCCTACACTACATTCTACTCACTGAAAGAAGCCAGATCGGTGTTTCAAGATTGCGAGCTGAAAGAAGACACCTTGCGACCATAAGGGCCTGGACGTCGAAAACTGCGGGAAACGTAGCAGCTCCGAGACCCGAGTTAATTAGTACAGAGGACTAACAGAACATCAGATGTGGCGGCAGAGGACTGTAATTACTTTGAGAGGGAAACGGTTTAATTGGTTTAATGTTGTTTGAAGTGAATAGTCTATGCAATGGGGGAAAGGGTGGAGCAGTAGAAAGAGCAAGATGAGTGAGACCAGATGATTTAAAGCAAAAGAACTGGTAGAATGTAATACTATAGGTGAAGAGGAGGTGAGGATATACATAAGATATTAATTAAGGGGGAAAAAAACAACAAAAACTCTTCTAGGAAGTCTGAAATCTGCCAGCTCTGAGTCATAACGTTGAGTCATAACTTAGATTTTTTTATAAGCAGGACAAGGGGAGCTTGATTTAGAGGTATGTCCGAAAGGGAGAGGAGAGGCTTCATGCTGGGAAGAGGAGAAGTCAGTGATACTCACCTAAAAAAAGAAGGTCAATGGTTTATAAAACAGTTAACATTAACATGTTTAATAAGTTGGGGAATAAAGGTCCATGCTACGTATGAAAAGTCAGGAAAGACAGACACTAAGAAATGTAGATCCACAGATAACATAAGAATGATTTATAATGCCTAGATTTATCACATGGAATGTTAAGGGGCTGAAGTCCCCACAGAAACGACTGATGGTGTGTCAAGGAACCATGAACCAGACGTACAACAAGAGATAAGTGGAAATAAGAAGGCTTTATTGAAAATCAAGCTGTCAGGCAAAAGTCCAAACGGATGGCTAAACCGAAGCAGGGTCTTGCGAAGCCAGAGGTCAGGAACCAGAAGGGTAGTCAGACAAAGCCTGGATAAGGAACCAGCAGGGTAGTCAGACGAAGCCAGGATCAGGAACCAGCAGGGTAGTCAGACGAAGCCAGGATCAGGAACCAGAAGCAGCAGCAGTCTTAGAAGCATGTGAACACAGGAGGACCAAGCAAGGAACTGAAGCCACAGACCTCCTATATATATGAGCTAGGCATCCAGCTCCTCCCAGTGGGAAGGAGAAGCCGCAGGGTGGGAGGCTACAAGAAACCCAGAAACCAAGATGGCCGCCAGCACATGTCAAACGAAGGAGAACAGCAAGAAGGTAAGACCATGACAGTACCTCCCCCTCAAGGGCCCCTCCTCCGCGGAGTAAAGAACGGTTTCTGAGGGAAGCGTGCGTGGAAGGCTCGGAGCAAGGCAGGAGCATGGACATCTGCGGAGGGAACCCAGGAACGCTCCTCTGGACCATAACCACGCCAATGGACCAAAAACTGCACCCGACCGCGGACCAGGCGTGAGTCCAGGATATTGCTCACCTCATACTCCTCACGATTGCCCACTTGGACCGGGCGAGGCCGAGGAACCGAGGAAGTGAAACGATTACACACCAGTGGCTTCAACAGGGAGACATGAAACACGTTGGAGATCCGCATGCCAGGAGGAAGCGCAAGGGCATAGGCTACCGGGTTTACCCTGCGAAGCACTCGGAAGGGACCAACAAAGCGAGGCGCCAGCTTGGGAGTGGGCACTCGAAGGTTGAGGTTGCGGGTGGACAACCATACACGGTCTCCGACCTGGTAGGAAGGAGCGGGCGCTCGTCTGCGATCAGCCTGGAGTCTCTGGCGCCGCGCAGAGACCTCAAGGGACCTCTGGATCTGTACCCAAGAAGCACGTAGGACGGAAAGGTGATCCTCCACAGCCGGAATATCCTGGGGAGAGAATACCTCCGGTAACACGGCAGGTTGGAACCCATAATTGGCCATGAAGGGAGACGTCCCAGAGGAAGAGTTCACCGCCGTGTTCCTGGCAAACTCAGCCCAAGGCAGGAGGTCAACCCAATTGTCTTGGTGATCGGAGACATAGCAACGAAGGAATTGCTCCAAGGCCTGATTGGATCGTTCTGCGGCCCCATTGGACTGAGGGTGGTAGGCCGAGGAGAAAGAGAGATGAATCCCCAACTGGGAGCAAAAGGCGCGCCAGAACCTGGACACAAACTGACTCCCCTGATCCGACACAATCTCCTTGGGCAAACCGTGCAACCGGAAGACCTCCCTGGCAAAAATCGTGGCCAACTCTTGTGCAGAGGGTAACTTCTTGAGAGGAACACAGTGGCACATTTTGGAAAACCGATCCACAATCATGAGAATGACCGTATGGCCTCGGGATGCAGGGAGGTCCACAAAGAAATCCATCCCCAGGTGTGACCATGGACGCTCCCCGGTGGCTATGGGTTGCAAAAGACCAAACGGAAGGTGCCGAGGGGACTTACTCTGGGCACAAACGGAGCATGCCGCTACATATGCGGCGATGTCGGAACGTAGAGAAGGCCACCAGAACAGACGTGAAACAGCCCAGGACAGCTGATTCTTTCCAGGATGCCCCGCGGCCTTGGAGTTATGGTAGGTTCGCAACAACTGAGTGCGCAACTCCTCAGGCACAAAACATCTGCCGTTGGGTCTCCCAGAGGGAGCACCAGATTGAGCCGCCAAAATCTGCTCACCCAGGGGAGAGGTCAGGCTGGTGCGAATGGCGGCCAGGATCTGATTCGGAGGTATGACCGAAGTCGGAATCGACTCCTCCCCGGACAGCTCGGAGTACTGCCGTGATAAGGCATCCGCTCTGATGTTCTTGGAACCGGGTAGGTAGGAGACCACGTAATTAAAACGTGACAAGAACAGAGCCCATCTGGCCTGACGTGGTGTCAATCTCTTGGCCTCAGAGAGGTAGGTCAGATTCTTGTGGTCCGTCAGGATGAGAACCGGAACCACCGAGCCCTCGAGCAAGTGCCTCCATTCTTTAAGGGCCTGCACGATGGCCAATAACTCCCTGTCACCAATCTGATAGTTGCACTCCGCGGAAGACAGTTTCCGGGAGTAAAACCCACAAGGAAGCAGAGGACCCTCTGGTGTTCTACGCTGAGACAGAAGGGCGCCTACTCCCGTCTCTGACGCGTCCACCTCGAGGACAAAAGGCAACCCAGGGTTGGGATGCGACAGAATCGGAGCCGACACAAAGGCGGACTTTAGAGCCTCAAAAGCTCGGATGGCCTCGAGCGGCCAGACCTGGGGATTACTGCCCTTCCTGGTCAGATCCGTGAGAGGCTTGGCTAGCATAGAAAAGTCCCTGATGAACTTCCGATAATAATTGGCGAAGCCCAAAAAGCGCTGCAGGGCACGAAGACCACTGGGCTGGGGCCACTGTAAGACAGCCGAAACCTTCTCAGGATCCATGGAGAACCCCTCAGCGGAAATGATGTAACCTAAGAAGGTTACCTGGGATCGGTGAAATTCGCATTTCTCAAGCTTACCGAACAGCTTGTTCTCTCGTAACCGTTGCAACACTCGTCTGACATCCAGAATGTGGGCCTCCATGGATTCAGAATATACCAAGATGTCATCCAAATAGACCACCACACACTGCTGCAACAGGTCACGGAAAACATCGTTGATGAATTCCTGGAAGACTGCGGGCGCATTGCACAACCCAAAGGGCATAACCAAGGATTCATAATGACCGGTCCTGGTGTTAAACGCGGTCTTCCACTCATCGCCCGCCTTGATCCTTACCAGGTTATATGCCGCCCTCAGGTCGAGTTTGGTAAAGACCGTGGCCCCTTTGAGGCGATCGAACAGCTCGGAAATCAAGGGTATCGGGTAAGCGTTCTTGATCGTGATGCGATTGAGACCCCTGTAATCGATGCAAGGCCTCAACTCACCGCCCTTCTTTTTCACAAAGAAAAATCCAGCCCCTGCCGGGGACGAGGATTTGAGAATGTGTCCGCGTGAAAGCGCCTCCCTCACGTACTCCTCCATGGCCTCATTCTCCGCTACCGACAGTGGATAGACCTTGCCACGAGGAGGAACGGCACCAGATTGTAACTCTATGGCACAATCGTATGGGCGGTGCGGAGGTAGGGCAACCGCACGCACCTTATCGAATACATCCCGGTACTCCTCGTATTCAGGAGGCAACAGAGAGTCCGAGGAAGTACACAGCAACTTGACAGACCCATGGATGCAACTAGCCCCACACTGCGGTGACCACGAGAGGATCTCGGCCGATCTCCAATCGAAAGTCGGATTATGCTTCTGGAGCCAGGGGTACCCCAAGACCACCGAGTAGTGTGGAGACGAAATAACCTGGAGACAGACCGACTCTCTGTGAACGGCACCAATGGCCATCCCCACTAGAAAGGGTCTCATGAGTCACGTGTGGCGGCAGAAGGGGTCTGCCGTCTATCGCCTCAAGAGCCAGTGGGGAACCTCGAGGCTGCAGAGGAATGGAATTGGCGTCACCGAGCCCCCGACCCAGGAGAGGACAACAGTAATCAGTGGTTTGTCAACACGGGAAACCGGGGACGAGGAGACTCCACCCAAGATCTGCCCCCGACAGGATCTCAGGTGCGAGCGTTTCCCGGACGGTTCGGGCATGCCAACCGAAAATGCCCACCGAGACCACAGTACATGCATCGGCCCTTGCGTCTCCGGAGTACCCTCTCCCCCTCGGACAGGCGAGCAAACCCCAGCTGCATGGGTTCACCCCCAGACAAGTCATCCCCAGGAGGCGTGGGAGGAGAGGGAGGCACGGGTGGGACAGCAAACGTAGGCGCCAATCTGTTAGAAGACCTCCGCAGGCTCTCCTTAAAGGAAGGTCTCTCCCTGAGTCTGGTGTCAATCAAAATCAGGAAAGAAATAAGAGACTCGAGCTCCACTGGTAGGTCCTTAGCTGCAACCTCATCCTTCAAGGCATCCGAGAGACCATGAGAGAAAGCAGCGACCAGAGCCTCATTATTCCAGCCCACCTCTGCTGCCAGGGTACGAAACTCAATGGCGTATTCAGCTACGGATCGTGAACCCTGTCTGATGGACATAAGGAGCTTCGCAGCAGAGGCAGCACGAGCCGGCACATCGAATACCTTCCGAAGAGAAGCAACAAAACCGGAAAACTCGGCAACCACCGGATTGTTGTTCTCCCATAAAGGGCTGGCCCAGGCCAAGGCCTTGTCCGAGAGCAGCGAGATCAAGAAGCCCACCTTTGATCTCTCAGTAGGAAAGGCATGTGGCAGCAACTCAAAATAAATGCCCACCTGGTTAAGGAAACCTCGGCACTGAGTTGGCTCTCCCCCAAAGCGCTGTGGAAGGGGGGCAGAACCGGTCATACCCCGAAACACCGCAGGCGCAGCAACAGGTGTCGGGGTAGACTCTGGCGCAACAACCGGAGCGGCAGTAGGAGCGGGCCCAGGAGCGACAACCGACCCATCGGCAACGGAAGCTAAATGAGCCGTGCGTTCAAGCAGGGTTTGCAACGCCACAGCGAACCGACCCAACAGGTGATCCTGCTGATCAAGTCTGGCAACCAGCGTAGGTAGCGAGGATGGCCCTGTACCGTCAGAATTCATGGCTTGGTCCTAATGTCAAGGAACCATGAACCAGACGTACAACAAGAGATAAGTGGAAATAAGAAGGCTTTATTGAAAATCAAGCTGTCAGGCAAAAGTCCAAACGGATGGCTAAACCGAAGCAGGGTCTTGCGAAGCCAGAGGTCAGGAACCAGAAGGGTAGTCAGACGAAGCCTGGATCAGGAACCAGCAGGGTAGTCAGACGAAGCCAGGATCAGGAACCAGCAGGGTAGTCAGACGAAGCCAGGATCAGGAACCAGAAGCAGCAGCAGTCTTAGAAGCATGTGAACACAGGAGGACCAAGCAAGGAACTGAAGCCACAGACCTCCTATATATATGAGCTAGGCATCCAGCTCCTCCCAGTGGGAAGGAGAAGCCGCAGGGTGGGAGGCTACAAGAAACCCAGAAACCAAGATGGCCACCAGCACATGTCAAACGAAGGAGAACAGCAAGAAGGTAAGACCATGACATGGTGTTAAGAGATCTAAAAAGGTTGGGCACAGATATCGTCTTATTACAAGAAACACATCTCTAGGAATCAGATTATAACCGCATGCAAAGATTGTGGGTAGCCCGGGTAGTAGGCGCACCAGCAGCAGGGAGAAAAGGTGGTGTTTTGATCTTAATTCACAAAAAACTGGCGCACATGAAGATTCAATGTCTAGAAAATAGGGAAGGTAGTATAGCGCATATTTGTATGAGCTCACCGTTAGACACGTGGAGCATATACAACATATATGGACCTAATGATAACAACACCAAGTTTTTTAGAGAACTAAGTGAGATGCTGGTAAAAGACACTGTCTCTACCAAAATAGTGGCAGGAGACATGAATGCAGTAATGTCACATATAGAAGATAGAAAATCGCATAAGGAACAGGCAGTGATCCCCAGACACAGAGATAAGACATTGCAACGGGTAATGCCGAATATGAACCTAACTGACGTTGGGCGCTGCTTTTATCCAGAAGGGAGAGAATTCACGCACTTTTCTGCAGTCCATAACTCTTGGTCAAGACTAGATTATTTTTTTGTATCTGGAAATGTACTGCAGAAAACGACGTCAGTAGAGATAGGTGACCTTGTCATATCGGATCACTCCCCGATCATATTGGACATGTTAGATATGGTCCCAAGAGGTAGTGATTACGTGTGGAGATTCCCCTCAGATCTAGCTAAAAATGAACAATTTGCGGAAAAGCTTGCACATTGGTGGATCGAATATTGGGACACAAACTCGGGCATGTGGGGACCCTCACCTGATATGGAGAGCGGGCAAGGCAGTTATGCGAGGTCAAATTATGACCTTCACCAGGGAGTTAAGAAAAAACATCCAAGCATTACATTCAGGCATTACGGGCAAGTTACACACAATTTCAGGCAAACCCATCTCCACTAAACAGACAACAATGGATGGCAACCAAAACAACCTATGGAAAATGGCTAAAACAGAAAGAAGAATACTATGGCCTAAAAAGAGAGGCTCATTTATTTAAATTCGGGAACAAATCGGGTAAACTCTTGGTGAACCTGGCTAAAGGTCAAAGATACACATCCACAATACCCATTCTAAAAAATTCAAAAGGGGCAATGTGTCACAACTCCAAAGAGATAGTAGGGATTTTATGCGATTCTTACAAAACCCTATATGCAAGCACTGAATGACCAAGAAATTCATAGAGATGATGCGCACGAATATCTCTCACTGTTAACGGAAATATCGAAAGAGGACATGACGAAACTTAACCAATCGGTTACAGAGATGGAAGTCTTAAATGTCATACGCTCATCTAAAAATGGTAAAGCCCCAGGCCCAGATGGCTATACCAATGAATTTTATAAAATATTGGCCCCTATAATAGCCCCCACACTCACAATTCTATATAACCAAATATTTAAAGGGCTCCCAATACCGGCGGATATGAACACAGCATATATAAAGGTATTACCGAAACCAGGTAGAGACAGGACTCTGCCGTCTTCATACCGTCCGATCTCGCTAATTGACAACGACATAAAATACTTATCGAAAATAATGTCGGACAGGCTGTCAATGATCATGCCTATGTTGGTGTCAAGCCATCAAACAGGGTTTATAGCGGGAAGATCAGCAGTATACAATATAAGAAAAGTATTAGCAATATTAGATGCCATAAAGATATCACCAAATATGTACACAGCCCCAGCGTTATTAGCAATAGACGCTGAAAAAGCTTTCGACAATGTGGGTCCATTCAGAACTTATATCTCGTCCCTGTATAAAGAGCTAACAGCTAGAATACATATACCTGGGCACTTATCACAGTCATTCCAACTGCAGAAAGGTACAAGGCAAGGCTGCCCGCTATCACCGCTGCTTTTCAACCTAGCCCTAGAACCACTTTCCAGGAAGCTAGCAAAACCCAGAGTTATCTCATGGATCAAAATAGGAGAGATCGTGCTGACGCATGCATTATACGCTGATGATTTACTACTATTTTTATCCCAACCCCGAGTGGACTTACCCAAGGTCTTTGACCTTTTAACACAGTTCGGTAAGCTTTCAGGTTTTAAAATAAACCCGACCAAATGTGAATTACTAGACTTATGCCCAACTAAAAACAGCAATGATCTCTCATTAGAGGTTTGTCCAGTGATTGTGGCACCACTTTCAATAAAATACCTGGGAATCCGAATAGGGAAAACCCTGGATCAATTTTACTCCTTAAATTATCCCCCACTATTCAGTAAGAATATAGCTGAATTTAGGATGTGGAAAACCCTACCTTTATTTTTGGGCCGCTGCCACCTTATAAAAATGATGAGTTTTAGCAAATTATTATATCCAATGCAAACACTACCAATCCTAATTAAACATGCAGATATGCAGAACCTCAACAGAGAATTTAGAAGATTCATATGGCAAGGAAAAAAAGCGAGAATATCATTTAGCAAGTTAACTAGGACAAGAAGCAATGGGGGAGTTGGAATGCCAGATATTAGGAAGTACAATTTAGCGGGATTGATGAGACATAGTATAGACTTGCTAAAGGACACATCACACTATTCAGTACTATCCATTGAGGCAGAAATGGTCAAACCCTGGAGTCTGAATGCCATATTACACACGAAATACTCAGAAATTCCAAGAGCGGTCAAACTAAGTATATTGCTGAGAGATACCATTGCTGAATGGAAAGCGGTTAGACAATTATTTCACCTACCGGTAATTTTATCCAAATACATGAAAATATGGACTCACCCAGAACTTAGTGCGTTCGCAATAAACAAGCGATTTATTAGATGGAGGAATATAGGGATAAGAGAAGTAAAAGACCTATGGCACAAAGTAGAAAACAGATATATGAGTTTTGAGGAAATCCAGACACTATATAATATCCCAAGCGCTCATTTTTTAGCTTTTCACCAACTGCTATTTTTTTTTAAATCCAGAGTGCAAGACATTTCAAAAGAAAAGAAAACCAACCCTTTTGACTCCTTAGTGGGATCAAATTACTCGACATCTTCCCTAGCCCAAATATATGGGGCGATGAACGAGGTAATATCCCAGAGCCTCCCGGGCCGGAGGGAAGACGTGGCACTGTTCCAGGGTTGGCTTCGCGAGTTTCCAGAGCTAGACCTTCCCGGAGACATAGTGGAAGGATGGGGAAAAGTGTGCAAATGGATAGGTAACGAAATATGGAGAGAGACTCAGTATAAAATAATGCATAAGGCAATATATGGTTTCCATACCCCTAGAGATACAATGAAAATAACAGCGGGCAGGATCACACGCTGTCCAAAATGTCAGCTGTCAAATGCGGATGTTCTGCATGGTCTGTGGTCTTGCCCGAAGGTGAAGGTATTTTGGGAGAGTTTTTCACATGAAATCAAACACAAAATGGGGGTGACACTCCCTTTAGATCCAACATTAGTTTTATTTCACAAACAAACAGAAACACCTATGGCAAAATTTCCCCCAGTGTTGCATGTGGTAATTTTAGCCAAGAGAAGCCTTCTGAGGCACTGGCTGATGGGCAACATCCCCCCGGTATCAGAAACTTTTCAAAATGCCTAAACTTGGAGAAAATTGAGACAGAATACCAAAAATCCAAACTAACAAAACCTTTTTTGGGGAAATGGAGACCATACATTTCGGCTTTTTTCTCGTTGGAGGAAAGACGGGAAGTGGTACGACCGTTCCTACATACGGAGTGGTTTTTGAAACTGAACCCATCAGATCCCTGGCACTCTTTGTTCTTACAATAAGAATACCATTAGTTTACTTAGAAGTCCCTTGAAACTTAAATTATGTGGACCTCAAAATGTCCTGGTGTAAAGAGCGTGATATATACATATACTGAAGAGGGAGGAAGGGTAGCATAGATGGGGAGGGAGGGGGGGGGGACAGTTTATGGAAAAGTTCACCAAAATGTTTATTAAAATATTCATTAAAAGGTACGTTTCAGCTAATCAGTAATGTATACACAGATGTTACATCATGATATGTACTAAAAGATCAACCCTGCACTGTAACATTTATGTAATTTACATTGATGTGAGAAAAATGTAATGAGCTAATGTGATGTACTCTTGAAATGGTTTAAAAAAAAAAAAAAAAAGTGAATCTGTAAACACAGTAATAGACCTGTTATTCTCACAAGTGATGGCAGTGGCTAATTTCACATATAAAGTGCCTTTAGATATGTATTATTGCATGCTAAATACAGCCATGAGTGCTGTCCATGAGCGCATATCCGACATAAGTATCTTTTCATTGGCCTTATACCACTGGAAGCCATGGCCCTTGGGTGACAGATTCCCTTTCAGGTGTGGAACTGAAAATTATGCATAATAGAACATAATAGAACACTATATACACTTTAAGGCCTCATCAACATGACCATATGTATTGTGTTGCATCCTTTTTTTTTTTTTTGCAGACCTATTGACTTTAATGGATTCATGGTCCACATTTTGCAACCAAGAATAAGATATGCTCTATCCTTTGTGTAACGGTCATACGAATGTGAAAAGGACTCGGATCCTGCGTGTGCTTTCCGCATCCCTATGTCTGTTCTGAGTCTCGACACATAATACGAAACATAGCATGTTGGGACTGGTGTGAGGGACATTTGTAGGGTGTAGGGCCGTTTTGAGGGCTAGGATCCGGACTGGGTCGCCCTATTCAGGGAGGGTACTCTGCATAGGGCACAATAGGGTTCACTCTACTCAGTGTTTAGGGTTATGTAGGAACAGTAATATTGCCTATTGTCATTCATTTTTATAGCAATACCCAGTGCGTGACCCAATTCCGGACCGCACATCCACATGTGACCTTCAAGTAACTGTTTTGGTCTGCTTAAGGGTCCATTCACACGTCCGCAAAAAATGGGTCCGCATCCTATTCGCAATTTTGCGGAACAGGTGCGGACCCATTCATTTTCAATGGGGCCGGAATGTGCTGTCCGCATCCACATTTGCGGATCCGCACTTCCAGATCCTCACTTCTATTCCGCAAAAAAATACAACATGTCCTATTCTTGTCCGCAATTGTGGACAAGAAAAGGCATTTTCTATGAGAGTGCCGGCGATGTGCGGTCCGCAAAACACATACGGACGTGTGAATGGACCCTTACAAGTTTAACTGGTAGGACCAACCCTGGTTTGTGATTGATTACCCTCCAGTATCTTAAGTATTATCATTAAGAGTTATATTTTCACAATTCCACCCTCCTTTGTTATTGGTCTCTAAAACAATCAAAAACTTAATAGATCTAATACGAAAAGTGTTTGAGATAAGAGTGGAGGCAGATGCCAGATTATGTGTATTAGGCTGTACTGAGTCTGTGCAACTAGCTGCTGAGTAGAAATTAGCGGTAACCTGCATACTGTATCAAGCGAGAAAGGTGATTGCCATTACCATTGGGTGGATCATGATCCTCCGGAGGTGGGGGAACTTGTTCGTAGGGATCATACATCGTTACATATGGACTGTTTTGTTTGTCTTATAAAATGCTTTGAAAATCTCAATAAAAATAATCTGATTTAAAAAAAAAAAAACAAGCAAAAACTCATTGAAAAAAAAAATCATAAAAAATATAACTGGTTCTACAGGTGAAACATAATAAAAATGTGTTTCACCATGTAAAAATTGCATGGGCAAAACCGCGGCAATCACACATTCACCATAAGGAAATATCTCTGTTGTGGTGCAGCAAGTACTCAGCACCCATGATGTATATAGCCTCCATACAATGGAAATGGCTTCTTATAATGATGAATAGATAATTAATTTTGGTATTACAAAGAATAAGTGGTTGAAAATACAAACATTTTTATTGTAAGCAAGTAGTTACGAACTTAGTTATGACAAATTCATTCAGTCGGAGAAGTATAAATCCATCTTTAGGAAGCTGTGCATATGGATATGGAGGATATGGAGCGCTGTGATAGAAGAAGTTCTTACGTCCATATGGCGGTATGATGAAATGAATTTGTATTTTGGACTTAAAAGTGAAATCATGTTGCATCTGTCTACACAAATCTGGCATCCTCAGGACTGTGGATGTACCAGATTATGGAAAATTCTTGGCTCTCTAAATTTCAAGGAAATTATTCTGTTTCACTCTTCCTCGCTGCTGTCAGCATACCATGGGTTTCATGCAGAAAAGATAGAAGCTAACCTAGATTTAATTGTAAACAAAATAAAATGAATGTATTCCTTTTTGTGCTGCCTCCCTTCGTATGGTTCTGGCATGTGGCTAAGACATAAGTGTCAGCAAACATGTAACCCTTACCACAAACTTAACTTCAATTACGTGTACCAGACCGCTTCTTCCCTTGCATCCTGTATTACACATCATCCCTTTCCCTGCTCCTCTCTAGTTCCTCAATTTGGAATACCAGTCAAACCTTAAAAGTTATGTCTGACTTGCCAACCTACCTTCATTTTTATTGCTCAAACAATGAAGCAACTATGTGGACCTATTTGCCTCCATGGTAACAGACTACAAACAAACCCTGTGTAGTCTGAATCTTCTCCAACCAACCTTCATATTTTATTGCTAAAAAATAAAGCAACTACAGTATGTGGACCTATTTGTCTCCATGGTAACAGACTACAAACAAACCCTGTGTAGTCTGAACCTGCAATATTACTCCCTTGCATCTGTCCTTTACCTTCCTAGAGTATTTTGGAAAGAAGTAGAGGACAGATGGGAGTATGACTGTAGGATCTGGCTACACAGGAGTGTACACAGAGTTTGTGGTCTGTTACCATGGAGATAAATATGTCTGCATTGGTGCAGATATTTAGATGCATAGGAGCAATAGAAAAGTTTTATAGTGAGGGATTGATTGGTATTCTACAATGAAAAATTGTCATGTGCTCCAAATTATGATCTCCTGAATCATACAAGTAACATAATTTACGCTCTCAGTGACCACAATGTCTAGTCATCTTCGATTTTACACAAAAAGCACTCTGCAGTGAGCAAAAAGCAAACATGTAATTTAGTCATTGCAACATACAATCCCACACAGGAAGAAGCTCTAACATGGCTAACTATTAAAGCAGATGTCAGAATGTACAATGAGGGCAAAAAAGTAACAACTTAGAAGGGTGTATCACAGTGGAAAATGTTAAAGAAGTTTTCCGGTTCACATTAGTATCCTTTAAAATAATCATTTATGAATGTCACGAACCAGCGGGTGTGAACCCACTGTGCCACATGTCCTACCTCCTCTAAGGGCGTTGTCTAATTGAACCCCTCGATCTTCACAGTACCCCTGATGGTGGGGATAGACTTTCCTCTTGAGGAGGATACGCACACGAGGCAGCTAGTCCAGGCAGACCAGGAGGTACCTGAGAAAGATACCAGAGGTATAGGCGTTGTCAGCAGGCAGAGTCGTAACCAGGAGCAACAGTGCAGGACCGAAGGATAAGGCAGAGGCAAAGTCAAACAGGCAATAGGTCAGGGCAGGCCGCACAGGTACAGGTCAGTCAATCCAGGTTGGCAAGAGATAGTTAAGGCAAGCAGGCAGGGATCAAACAGGTAGTAGAGTCCAGGAATACAAGTACAAGTCAGAAACACAGGAACACAAGTGGATATCAGGAACCTTAGCAGGACACAAGGACCTTGACACTGAGGAATCTGGGAAGGTGGCTGAGCCACTTATATATGTGCAGGACGGCTAGGATTGGTTGGCGAGGTCACATGATCCAACCCGTAAAACGCAGGAAGTGACGCGCAGCGGCCCTTAACCCCTTAAGGACCGAGGACGTACCGGTACGCCCTATTTCCCGAGTCCTTAAGGACCGAGGACGTACCGGTACGTCCTGACTTAAAATCTGAATTCCGGCGCCGCGGGGGTTAATCGAAACGGGATTTCGGCTGAAATCATTCAGCCGGCATCCCGTAACAACGCAGGGGGGGGTCATTGGACCCCCCCGTATCGGCGATCGCAGAAAACCGCAGGTCAATTCAGACCTGCGGTTTTCTGCGTTTCCGGTCCATTCGGGTGTCCTGTGACCCGATGAACCGGAAAAAGACTGCGATCGGTGGCGTAATTTTACACCACCAATCGCAGTCCGAGGATTTGCAGAGGCGGAGCTGGCCCTGGTGCTGAACGCCGCTGTCCAGGGTGCTGATTGGTGCAGGGGAGAGAGGCGCGAGATTCAAACTTCCTGCGCTCCTCTCTCCCCTCCTCTTCCTGTCCAGCACCCTGACCGTGCAGCATCGTCCAGCACCAGCTCCTGTGTCCCCCTAAATCGGCATCCATCACCCTCCTGCACCCATCGCCACCCAGGTAGGTTAGGGTCAGTGAGGGAGAGGCACCTTTAGGCAGGGATAGAAGGGAAAAGTTAAAAAAAAAAAAAAAAGCACATTTATTCCAAACTTTTTTTTTTCAACTTTCAGACCCCAGACCCCCCCTGCCACTTGCCCCCCCCCCGCATCCCCCCCACCACCAGCCCCCCCCCCCCACCAACCCCCTCCCCCCACCACCAGACCCTTCCCCCACCACCACTTTTTTTTTTTTTCTGCGTGCGCTGACTGGCCGGCACTTTTTAGCGTCCGTCCACTGTTAGCGCATCGCCCGCCCCACCACCCCACCGACCGCTGATCAGCGTTGAACCGCAGATCAGCAAGTTTGAACTTTTTTTTTTTTTTTTTTCCTAACACTTTTTTTTGCCTGGACTTTTTAGTACGTGAACACCCGTGCCCCCACACACACGCACATAGAATAAAGGTTTACACGCACGCACATACACACGCACACACACACACCCATGGCCCGCCGGGTGTTCTCGGCCGAGGAGGCATATGCCCAGATTGCCTCCGACTCTGAGAGCCCCAGTGAGGATGAGGATGACCCCACGTTCCTTTTGTCATCCGCATCCTCCTCATCATCATCGGATGACGATGAGCCACCAAGGCAGCGGAGACGCCGCCAGGCGGAGCCAGGGGCCACAAATGCTAGGGATCCTGTGGCCCACCCTAGTACGAGCCACCCTGGGGTTCGTACTGGTTTCCCGGCCCACCAAATAAGTTCACCGGAGCCCCCTGCCGATGAACTTAGCTGGTGTCCCCCAGTGGACTTTGAGCCTGAGATTCCGGATTTCGCTGGCAATCCTGGAATCCAGATTCCCACAGTGGGGTTTACTGAAATAGACTTTTTTAGTTTTTTTTTCAGTAACCCACTGGTGAATTTGATGGTGAAGCAGACAAATCTGTACGCCCAACAGTTCGTCGCTCAAAACCCAGGCTCAGTTTTGGCTAGACCCGGTGGCTGGACGCCGGTCAGTGCAGCCGAAATGAGGACATTTTGGGGTCTCGTGCTGCATATGGGTCTAGTCCAAAAACCCAGTGTCAGGCAATACTGGAGTGGGGACGTCCTGTACCAGACCCCACTGTACAGTATGGTCATGATACGTCACCGGTTTGAGGCCATCCGGAAATGTCTGCATTATTCCGATAATGCAGCATGTCCACCCCGAGGTGATCCTGCCTATGACCGGCTGTACAAGATACGGCCGGTCATCGATCACTTTGGGGCCACATTTCAGCAGGCCTACGTACCTGGAAGGGAGGTCGCGGTTGATGAGTCTCTCGTTGCGTTCAAGGGGAGACTCAGTTTCCGCCAATACATTCCCACAAAGCGGGCGAGGTATGGCGTGAAGCTATACAAAATTTGTGAGAGTACCTCAGGGTACACTTACAAATTTCGTGTGTACGAGGGGCGAGATTCCCGGATTCAACCACCAGAATGTCCCCCCACTCTGGGTGTTACCGGGAAACTCGTGTGGGACCTTATGTACCCACTGCTGGATAAGGGTTACCACTTGTACGTGGACAACTTTTATACCAGCATTCCCTTGTTCAGGTCCCTTGCCGCCAGATCCACGTTCGCTTGTGGGACCGTGCGGAAAAATCAACGCGGCCTCCCTGCCTACCCCCTCCAGGTACCTATCCCCAGGGGTGAGACCCGTGCACTTACCAGTGGAAACCTGTTGCTGGTCAGGTATAAGGACAAGAGGGATGTCCTTATGCTGTCCACAATCCACGGTAACAGCACCACCCCAGTCCCTGTGAGAGGTACCGCGGCAACGGTCCTCAAGCCCGATTGTATCGTCGACTACAATCGGTATATGGGAGGAGTTGATCTCTCTGATCAAGTCCTCACGCCATATAACGCCATGCGCAAAACCCGGGCATGGTACAAAAAAGTTGCGGTCTACATGGTGCAGGTTGCCATGTACAACTCTTTTGTACTATCCCGAAGCGCTGGCAGCACAGGGACATTCCTCCAATTCTATGAGGCAGTCCTCAAAGACCTGATCTTTTCGGACCGGGAAAGAGCAGGCCGGAGTACCTCGGGAACTGGAGGCGCCCGGATCGTCCCTGGCCAACACTTTCCAGGTGTGGTCCCCCATACTGGAAAGAAGGGACGAACCCAAAAAAAGTGCAGAGTGTGTCACAAGAGGGGGATACGGAAGGACACCACAACTCAATGTGACACGTGCCCCGATCATCCGGGCCTCTGCATTATCGATTGCTTCAGGGAGTATCACACTTCCATGGAGTACTAAATTTTTATAATCCCCAACAGTTCACTAGAGAACATAAAACACTATGGCTCTCAGACTTTGGAGACACGAAAACAATTTTTCTTTCCCCAAAAAATATTAGTTTTAGTGCAGGCATCCTCAAACTGCGGCCCTCCAGATGTTGTAAAACTATAACTCCCAGCATGCCCAGACAACCTACAGCCATCATCAGGGCATGGTGGGAATTGTAGTTTTACAACATCTGGAGGGCCGCAGTTTTAGGATGCCTGCTTAGTGTCTCCAAAGTCTGAGAGCCATACATATTGGGCATCGTCGCGTGCGTAAAAGTCGTCGCTATAAAAATAACTTTTTACCAAACGCCTCGGATGAACGGTGTTAAAAATATAAAATAAAAACGGTGCCAAAACACCTATTTTTGGGCAAAATTTAAATTTAAATCCATTTTGCCGGTAATAAAGCAAGGGTTAACAGCCAAACAAAACTAAACATTTATTGCCCCAATTCTGTAGTTTGCAGAAACACCCCATATGTGGTTGTAAATGGCTATATAGCCGCACGGCAGGGCATAGAACGAAGGGAACTCCATACGGTTTCTGGAAGGCAGATTTTGATGGACAGTTTTTTTTTTTACACCATGTCCCATTAGAAGCCCCCCCTGATGTAGCCTAGACTAGAAACTCCAAAAAAGTGACCCCATCTAAGAAACTACACCCCTCAAGGTATTCAAAAATTACTTTACAAACTATGTTAACCCTTTAGGTGTTCCACAAAACTAAATAGCGAATGTAGAAACAATTTTAGAATTAAATTTTTTTGTTACATTGCCTCACAAAAGAGTAATATAGAGCAACCAAAAATCTAATTTACCCCAAAAATTGTCCCAAAACAACAACCACCTTATCCCGTAGTTTCCTAGATGGGGTCACTTTTATGGAGTTTCTACTCTAGGGGTGCATCAGGGGGCTTGAAAGGGTACATGGTGTAAATAAACCAGTCCAGCAAAATCTGCCTTCCAAAAACCGTATGGCGTTCCCCTTCTTCTATGTCCTGCCGTTTAGCCAAACAGTAGTTTACGACCACATTTGGGGTGTTTTTGCAAACTACAGAATCAGGGCAACCCATTTTGAGTTTTGTTTGGCAGTTAACCCTTGTTTTACTCCTGGAAAAAACTGATTATATTGGAAAATTTTCCAAAAAATAGAAATTTCTAAATTGTTTCTCCATCTGCCATTAACTCTTGTGGAACACCTAAAGGGTTAACAAAGTTTGTAAACCCAGTTTTGAATACCTTGAGGGGTGTACTTTCTTAGATGGAGTCACTTTTTTGAAATTTCTATTCTAGGGGTGCAACAGGGGGCTTCAAATGGGACATGGTATAAACAAAACCAGTCCTGCAAAATCTGCCTTCCAAAACCCATATGGTGTTCCCCTCCTTCTATGTGCTACCGTTCGGCCAAACAGTAGTTTACGACCACATATGGGGTGTTTTTGCAAACTACAGAATCAGGGCAACCCATTTTGAGTGTTGTTTGGCAGTTAACCCTTGTTTTACTCCTGGAAAAAATTGATTATATTGGAAAATTTTCCAAAAAATAGAAATTTCAAAATTGTTTCTCCATCTGCCATTAACTCTTGTGGAACACCTAAAGGGTTAACAAAGTTTGTAAACCCAGTTTTGAATACCTTGAGGGGTGTACTTTCTTAGATGGAGTCACTTTTTTGAAATTTCTATTCTAGGGGTGCAACAGTGGGCTTCAAATGGGACATGGTATAAACAAAACCAGTCCTGCAAAATCTGCCTTCCAAAACCCATATGGTGTTCCCCTCCTTCTATGTGCTACCGTTCGGACAAACAGTAGTTTACGACCACATATGGGGTGTTTTTGCAAACTACAGAATCAGGGCAACCCATTTTGAGTGTTGTTTGGCAGTTAACCCTTGTTTTACTCCTGGAAAAAATTGATTATATTGGAAAATTTTCCAAAAAATAGAAATTTCAAAATTGTTTCTCCATCTGCCATTAACTCTTGTGGAACACCTAAAGGGTTAACAAAGTTTGTAAACCCAGTTTTGAATACCTTGAGGGGTGTACTTTCTTAGATGGAGTCACTTTTTTGAAATTTCTATTCTAGGGGTGCAACAGGGGGCTTCAAATGGGACATGGTATAAACAAAACCAGTCCAGCAAAATCTGCCTTCCAAAACCCATATGGTGTTCCCCTCCTTCTATGTGCTCCCGTTCGGCCAAATAGTAGTTTACGACCACATATGGGGTGTTTCTGTAAACTACAGAATCAGGGCAACCCATTTTGAGTGTTGTTTGGCAGTTAACCCTTGTTTTACTCCTGGAAAAAATTGATTATATTGGAAAATGTTCCAAAAAATAGAAATTTCAAAATTGTTTCTCCATCTGCCATTAACTCTTGTGGAACACCTAAAGGGTTAACAAAGTTTGTAAACCCAGTTTTGAATACCTTGAGGGGTGTACTTTCTTAGATGGAGTCACTTTTTTGAAATTTCTATTCTAGGGGTGCAACAGGGGGCTTCAAATGGGACATGGTATAAACAAAACCAGTCCTGCAAAATCTGCCTTCCAAAACCCATATGGTGTTCCCCTCCTTCTATGTGCTACCGTTCGGCCAAACAGTAGTTTACGACCACATATGGGGTGTTTCTGCAAACTACAGAATCAGGGCAACCCATTTTGAGTGTTGTTTGGCAGTTAACCCTTGTTTTACTCCTGGAAAAAATTGATTATATTGGAAAATTTTCCAAAAAATAGAAATTTCAAAATTGTTTCTCCATCTGCCATCAACTCTTGTGGAAGACCTAAAGGGTTAATAAAGTTTGAAAAAACAGTTTTGAATACCTTGAGGGGTGTAGTTTCTAGAATGGGGTCATTTTTGGGAGGTTTCTATTATCTAAGCCTCACAATATGACTGCAAACCTGAACTGGTCCATAAAAAGTGGGATTTTGAAGATTTCTCAAAAATTTCAAAATTTGCTTCTAAACTTCTAAGCCTTGTAACATCCCCAAAAAATAAAATATCATTCCCAAAATGCTACAAACATGAAGTAGACATATGGGGAATGTAAAGTCATCACAATTTTTGGGGGTATTACTATGTATTACAGAAGTAGAGAAACTGAAACTTTGAAATTTGCTAATTTTTCAAAATTTTTGGTAAAAAATGTATTTTTTTATGCAAAAAAATTAACTTTTTTGACCCAATTTTAGCAGTGTCATGAAGTACAATATGTGACGAAAAAACAATCTCAGAACGGCCTGGGTAAGTCGAAGCGTTTTAAAGTTATGAGCACTTAAAGTGACACTGGTCAGATTTGCAAAAAATGGCCTGGTCCTTAAGGTGAAAATGAGCCTGGTCCTTAAGGGGTTAAAGGGAACCTGTCACCAGTTTTATGGTGTCCTAACTAAGGGCAACATAAATAAGTGACTGATTCGCTTAGCAAAATGCTGGGTCACTTTCTTTAATTGACCCAGTCAATCTGCCAACATCTTGTATTGAAAAGCTCCAGCTGATAATGATGAGTCATGAATATCCATGAGCTCCTGACTCTCCCCGCCCACCTGCTGCTGATTGACAGTTTGTTTCCATAGGAATCAGCAGCAGGTGGGCAGGGGAGTGGCTATAGCTCTGAATTAAATATACGCTGGACTCCATGACATCACGCCGGACTCGAATCAACTCATTAGCATGCGGCATCTTTGTGTGTATATTATGAGGTAACCATCTGTCACACCAGTAAGTGAATACATCTAAGGTACTTTTTAGTAGTTAATGATTGTATATAATTAGTTAGATTATAATCAAATATCCACATGACAGGTTCCCTTTAAGGAAATGCTGCAGGAAACAAGCAGCAAGCATGCTGTGGCCAGGGCTAAAAGGAAACACTGGCAGCAGATCACCGCAGAGAAAGGAGAGGTGCATCATGGGTTTGGTTGGCTACAGCAACAGAAAGTGCTACATACAGGATGGACACAACCAGAGGGATTTGTTTACATGGTGAAGACGGGTCAGGAGAGTCCAAATTGAAAAAAAAAAAAGCATGGGAAAATGTATAGGAGGTAAGCAAATACATGAACATATCTGTTAAAACCACAGTATTCATGGAAAATCCATCCATTGTTGTCATGTTCGTTGTGGTGTGTATTTGGAGTTTTCCCTTCCCCTTAACCTGTGACAAAATATTCAATAAATTAGCTCAGCTGTCTAAATATGACAAATAATAAAGTTCTTGTGAATCATTTTTGTGTCTGGTTGCATCCTACTTAAAGAGAACCTGTTACCATCCCCCATATGTTAACAATTCTGTCACATCTATGACTCTATGTTGTGACATTCCTTTTTTTATTCCTGCTACAAGTTATTTAGCAATGAAGGTCCAGAGGGATGTTACCAATTGGAGGGGGGGGGGGGGGATGATTGGAAAGTTCAAAATTTTGCAGGGACACGCCCCCCAAACTGGTAACACCTGAGCTGGCCCCATTCATTGCAGACTGCTTGCAATTCATAACTTCGACCAGGAATAATAAAGGAATGGCACATCATAGAGTCAAAAGAATAGATGATCCAGAATTGTTATTACATGGGGGATCCAATCACTAAAACATGTCAGGAGAGGTGACAAGTAAGGCTAATTTCACACCAGCGTTTTTCCTTTCCTCTATTGAGATCCATCATAGGATCTCAATAGTGGATGAAACGCTTCAGTTTTGTTTCCATTCATTGCCAATGGGGACAAAACTGGACTGAAGGGAATGGAGTGCATCAGAATGCATTCTGTGCTGTTTCATTGCGTTCCAATGACGCAGCAAGCAGTGTTTTTGAGTGCATCCTGGGAATGCAGAGCAAGACGGATCCGTCATGACTCACAATGTAAGTCAATGCTGATAGATCCGTTTTCTCTGACACAAAAGAAAACGGATCCGTCCCCCATTGACTTGACAATGGTTTTAGAGTTAAATGCGTCATGGCTATTTTAATACAACAGGATCCGTTCATAACGGATGCAGACGGTTGTATTATCATGACGGAAGCGTTTTTGCTGATCCAGAAAAAATGCTGGTGTCAAACTAGCCTAAATTTTTTATATAAAATTGATAAAAGAAAAAAAGTATCATTTAACCACCAACATTTTTTGTAAATGCACTAAGTGCTATAAAAGAATGAAAGAAGACTACTTACCTATATGATACTCCCACCATCCCAGCACTGATACTGCAGTGCTCTTCGCCGGTCTTTGTTTCCAGTGATGCAGTGATGACATACATGACTGTTTATGTGATCACTGCAGACAATCAATGGTATCAGCGGTCATGTGGAGTAACAGTAATGTCATCACTGCAGAGAAACTGGTGCTGCAGCGATGATGTCCCTGACTACCCCATGTGATTCCTAAGGTTGGTGATTTACTAAAATGATAACGTGGAGTAGTCTGGAGCATCAATGATGCATTGCCTGAAACAAAGACTGTCGGGG
Organism: Bufo gargarizans; assembly: GCF_014858855.1. NCBI lineage: Eukaryota > Metazoa > Chordata > Amphibia > Anura > Bufonidae > Bufo > Bufo gargarizans. The sequence continues at coordinate 389,694,963 of NC_058083.1, read as the reverse complement.
AGCACCAGAGGGGCAGTACTAGAACAGGTGAGGATTGTACATGTGATTAATACTCCCTTTACTATTTTATAGAACTCCCTGTTTTTACCCCAAAAAATTACTATCTCAGAAAATCCCTTGAACAGGATGCAAAAACATGGTGTGAACCCAGACTTATAGATTATTCTCATCTTAAATTTATATCACTGGAACTTTAAGGCGAGACCCAGATGAGCGAGTTCAGAGTGAGAAACTCAAAGTGTGTGGCAGTGTGAGTTCCCGTTCTGAACTCTGCTCCTCTGACAGGATCGCACAACATTATAATGATTTATACTGCTATGTGACCCCGGGAGTCCTGGAATCTACTGAATTATATTGACAGCATTATAATGGTGTGTGATCCGGTCATCAGAATGGGGGTTCCCACTGCCACACACAGCGAGTTTCTTGCGCTGAACTCTGTGTTTATGGCCTAAAGAGTCAGTGAGTTTTCATAAAACGTTTGATATGTCTTAGAGGAGTGGTCTCGCACCGGTGGCTCGGGAGCCACATGTGGCTGGCAACACGCTGCTGTGTGGCTCACCATGGGTATGAGTTGACATTGTTGCCGACCTATCCTAGGTTTACCACCAAATGATGCCCAATTTGGATGGTATAATACTAATGTTAAATGTTACCCTGAAATATTTAAATGTTTGCATTTTCATTTTTTTTGTATTTCTGTATTCCAAATTTCTCTCTTCTGTTTTGAATTGCCTGTTGCTCCCAACCATCACTGAAAGTTGAATGTGGCTCACGACATACAAAAGGTTGGGGAGCTCCGTCTTAGAGACATATCAAAAGTTTCTATTGGTGAGGGTCTAAAGGTCCCTTTACATGGGACGATAATATAGCAGATTGCCGGGAAGGAAGCGTTCCTTCCTGACAATCTACTGATCATTAGCAGAGGAGATCGCTGCATGTATGCAGAGTATAGGGAGGAGTGATCGATAATGCCATTGCTCTTCCCCATAAGGATTTATTGTTTTTTGTCTTTTGCGTGTGCACAAACAATCAGATTACGTTTTGCTCGTTCATCGGGAAATCGGCTATAGATTTACACTGCCCGATCATCGCTAACAAGTGTTACTATGAATGTTCATTAGCGATAATCTGTGTGTTTCTCAGCCCGTGTAAAGGGCCCTTACGTGCTGAGACCCCCAAGAGAGAAGCAGAAAAGACATCAAGTCATTCTTTCTCCTCATTCTAGCGATTGGTGGGAGTCTCAAACGTTTTATGAAAAAACTCAGAGACCCTTTAATACTAATCTTTCCATTAGTACAAATGTATGCCAACTCCCTAATCCTTTTCCTCATATCAGGGGAATGGGTCTCAGAATACATGTTTGCCTTTCTGTTACAGAATGCTCATCTAGGAGAGGATAGAAGAGCCGAAAACTGAATCCAGGAGTTCCAAGTAGCCTTGTCTGTGTAAAAGTGTATTACAGAAATGGTCCAGTCACATAGATCTGAGTAGACCACATTAAAGTTATCTACAGTGACTTAGCTTATTAGGCTATGTTCAAATCTGCATCATGGTTGTCATCATAAAAGGAAACCACAAAGCAGTACCAGATGTTAGCCTAGCACTCCGTACCTGAGCTGCTGGTCCTACACGACACGAACACCAGGCTCCCTCATTCCCTCCTGCTGCTATGCGCCGTGCTGACAAGCGCGGTGTCACCGACATTCCCGCGACAGGTGGTAGGAGATCGGTGAGACTGGCAACATGTGGTTTGATCTGACATGTTTTCCGTTTGGATCAAATGACGTCTGTGTTGTTTCTGGTGCTTGCCACACCATTTTTCCCCAGGTGTGGCTATTATGGTCATTTAACCTTCTCTATTTATTGTTGTTTCTCCCACTATGCTACGCTGTTTATAACTTCTGTTGTGGATAGCTGGTGTGTGTATTTCGGCTGAGTTCCTGGTGCTGCCATAGCCACTTGAAGTTAAGTGTTTTCTTCACCCGAAGTGTCAGAGGAGGATGATACATCATGTGATAGTACGTCCTGAGAGTGGGGGTCCCTAGATCTCTCTCTCTGGAGTCTATCAATGCATACTGCAAGAGACGTAGCGGCTTCCAGAGACTCAGGATTCTCATGAAAGGCCAAAGCGTCCTTCAGCCTCTGATAATCCCTGACAAAACTGACTGCGGAGAGCCGGATCATTCCACTCAGTATCTGTAGCCCACCTCCTAAACTCAGAGCAATAGATCTCAGCAGAACACTCTCCCTGACGAAGGCCACGTAGATTGGTCTTGGCCAAGGAGATCCGATCCGGGTCATTATAGATGAGACCCAGAGCTTTGAAAAATTCATCCACTGACCGGAGAGACTACGATCCGGTCGGCAGAGAAAAAGCCCATGACTAACCGCCCCCTTTAAGCAACGAAATAACTAACTCTCTGAATCTCATCCCCAGATGAGTGTGGACGTAGCCTAAAATACAATTTGCATGCCTCCCTAAACAAAATGAAATTATTACTTCCCCTAGAAAATCTGTCCGGGAGGGCAACTTTAGGCTCGAGACAGGCCTGGGAGTAGATCCACTGATTATGGTGGCCGGGGTTGCGTAAGTGTGTTGAGGACTATGTGTTGGCCTGTAGTATCTGTACACGACCTTCTGGATCTCTACTTCCATTGCCCATACCGTCCAGACCATGGACTCACTTGTCTATGGATTTTATTACTGATCTGCCTAATTCATCTGGAAAGACAGTTGTTCTGGTGGTAGTTGATCGTTTTACTAAGATGGTGCACATTATAGCATTGGCTGGCCTACCTAATGCTAAAACACTTGCGCAAGTGTTTGTTGACAACATTGTGAAACTTCATGGCATTCTATCTGACATGGTCTCGGATCGGGGGATTCAGTTTGTGCCCAGATTCTGAAAGGCGTGCTGTACTTGGCTGTCTTTTTCTTCTGCTTTTCATCCTCAGATGAATGGACAGATGAAGCGCGCTAATCAGAGTCTGGAGAATTACTTAAGATGTTTTGTCTCTGAGAACCAGGAGGAATGGTCCTCGTTTTTGTCTTTGGCAGAGTTTGCCATAAACAATCGGAGACAGGAGTCCACTGGTAAGTCGCAGTTTTTTGGGGGCATATGGGTTTCACCCACAGTTTGGCACATTCTTTGGTTCAGATACTTCCGGCATGCCTGAGGAGGAACGTTTTTCGCCAGCATTGTCGTCTATATGGTGGAAAATTCAATATAACTTGATGAATATGGGCAACAAGTATAAACGTGTGGCTGGCAGGAAACATATGAATGGTCCAGACCTAAGTGTGGGTGATTTTGTGTGGCTGTCCACAAGAAATATTAAGTTAAAGGTTCCTTCTTGGGGTCCAAGGTTTATTGGTCCATATAAGATCACTGTCATTATTAATCCTGTAGATTTTAGTCTTGAACTTCCTTGGGGTCGGAAAATTCATAAGGTGTTTCACAAATCATTGTTGAAGAGATTTGTTGAACCTTTGGAGTCGTCCCCCTTGCCACCCACTCCTGTCATTGTGGGTGGCAGTTTGGAATTCAAAATTGCCAAGATTATTGACTCTCGAGTTCTCCGTAGATCTCTTCAGTATCTTGTTCACTGGAAGGGTTATGGACCAAAGGAGAGGATGTGGGTATCGGCATCTGATGTGAATGCCAGTCATTTGGTGAAAGCCTTTTAAAGGTCTCATCTGGGTAAGGTTGGTCCTAGGTGCCCGGAGGTCACCTGTAGAAGGGGGAATACTGTCACGGACGTTCCCGCAAGAGGTGGAAGGAGATCAGTGAGACTGGCAACACGTGGTTTGATCTGACATGTTTTCCATTTGGATCAAATGACATCTATGTTGTTTCTGGTGCTTGCCACACATTCTTTCCCCAAGTGTGGCTATTATGGCCATTTAACCTTCTCGTGTTGTTGTTTCTCCCACTATGCTATGCGGTTTATAGCTTCTGTTGGAGTTATGGATAGCTGGTGTGGATCTCGGCTGAGTTCCTGGTGCTGCCATAGCCACTTGAAGTTCAGTGTTTTCTTTCCCTTTTGTATTTGTTTGGGTTATTTTGTGTGTTACATTTCCCTGTCATTTGTATTAAGGCCCGAGGGAGACTCCTGTTCGTCCTTCCTTTTGGAGGAACAGGTTGTCTCAGTTCTGACATTAGCACCAGGGTCCTATAGGGTGAGTTAGGACACTAGGTATTCCGGTGTATGAACTCACCTACCTCCGGGGTCTAGTCATACTGGTAGTTAGTCAGGACTTTGATTAGGGTTTTACTAGGAAGTGTCCATCTCCTTTCCCTAGTTTCCAGGCCTTATTCCCTCACCCCTTTCCCTCCTATGTTCAGTGTGGTGTTTCCCTCCCACACCTGAACATGACATGCGGGCAGCAGGCAGCTTAACTGTTGTATCTGTGCTCCGTGCCAGAGTTTACTTCCTGCTTGAATCCTGAACTGTTGTTAGGGCGTGCACAGGCGTGTCTCTCCTCCCTTGTGAGGCAGCATGTACATGCCCTTTATCTCCCCAGCCTAGGGCTGGGTTGCAGGAAGGCACATGAGCAATCTTGGTCACTAGCGTGTCTAGTTACTAGTGTGAAGATGTTTTGGAAGTTTCTGCTTTTCTCTGTACTGGACCCTGCTTCTTGACCTTGGACTTCGATCATGGACTTTGCTTGATTGCTGCCTGCTCTGACTCCAGACTTCCTCACCACGTCCTTCCCCTTGGTTCTTGCATCGGTATCTCTGACCCCATGATAAGCCTATCCTCACCATCAGAGGCTCTAGTGAAGACCAGGTAGTTACTTAGTCACGCCCCTCCAGGGTATAGGCGGTCAGTGGCGCAGTGGGTCCACACCCACTTGAATAACACCATATCCATCTCATAAAGGACTTTGGAATCTGTGATGGAGAATCCTAATGGAGCCTTCAACGCAGATGTAAACTGAGTCTTATGTGTGGTTGTAGAGGTTAAATCACAATAAAGGAATAGCAATGTATACTTGGGGTGTCAGGTTTCACACTTAGTCCTCCCTTGTACTATGACCATTGTGGGTTTATTTTTATAACACCACTGAATTATTAATGATTGTTTGATAAAAGCTAAATTTACAGCTCCTGCATCTTGTGGGAGAGAAATAGTACAGTGCGTCATCTAGGAGAAATAATTATTTCTGTGGCTGACAAAGTTCATAGACTGTCCTTGTTGTTACTGTGTGATCATTGTCTGTCAGGCTTTTTGAACCATATGAAATGACTTTAGTTGTGTGAAGTGAAGCAAATGGACTTACTACCAGTGTTCCCTCTAAGCTTTGGCAGTTGCTGAGCGGGGTCGGCTTAGAGATGGGCAATGCTTAGTCAAACTTGGGCGATAGGACAATCAAACAAGAGATCATCGCCGACATATTGGCAAAACAATAAATCTAGCCTACTAAGTAAGACCAGATAAAACAGTTACTGGAGTGGACGAACAGTGTGACAGAACCGCACACAAAATGTCTCCTGCGCAGTGAAGAAAGACCTTGCTAAGTGCTAACCTGACACTGGCTAGGACGTCTAACTTATACATCTTCTTGTATATAGTGATATGGACCATGTTGGTAAAACTCGAGTATCTCCTGTATATAATTAGATATGTACAGCTGGTATAAGTAATACATCTTCTTGTATACAGTGATATGGAACATGCTGGTATAACCTGGGCATTTTCTGTATATAATTATATATGTACAGCTGGTATAAGTTATATATCTTCCTGTATATAGTGATATGCAACATGCTGGTATAACCTGGGTATCTCCTGTATATAATTATATATGTACAGCTGGTATAAGTTATATATCTTCCTGTATATAGTGATATGCAACATGCTGGTATAACCTGGGTATCTCCTGTATATAATTATATATGTACAGCTGGTATAAGTTATACATCTTCTTGTATACAGTGATATGGAACATGCTGGTATAACCCAGGCCTCTCCTGTTGTATATAGTTATATACAGTCATGTGAAAAAATTAGGACACCCTTTGAAAGCATGTGGTTTTTTGTAACATTTTTAATAAAAGGTTATTTCATCTCCGTTTCAACAATACAGAGAGATTAAAGTAATCCAACTAAACAAAGAAAACTGAAGAAAAGTCTTTTCAAGATCTTCTGTAAATGTCATTCTACAAAAATGCCTATTCTAACTGAGGAAAAAGATAGGACACCCTCACATGTATTCCCTCTTAAATTGGCTCAGATCTCACACAGGTATATCACACCAGGTGCACATAATTAGTAGATCGTTACTCTGCATGTTGAATGAGGCTTGCCCTATTTAAACCTCAGACATTTAGTTTGGTGTGCTCCTGACTGTTGAAGTGAGAGTGAGCACCATGGTGAGAGCAAAAGAGCTGTCAGAGGACTTCAGAAAAAAGATTGTAGCAGCCTATGAGTCTGGGAAGGGATTTAAAAAGATCTCAAAAGATTTTGAAATCAGCCATTCCACTGTCCGGAAGATAGTCTACAAGTGGAGGGCTTTCAAAACAACTGCCAACATGCCCAGGACTGGTCGCCTCAGCAAGTTCACCCCAAGAGCAGACCGCAAGATGCTAAAAGAGGTCTCCAAAAACCCTAAAGTGTCATCTCGAGAACTACAGCAGGCTCTGGCTACTGTTGATGTAGAAGTACATGCCTCTACAATCAGAAAGAGACTGTACAAGTTTAACTTGCATGGGAGGTGTGCAAGGAGGAAACCTTTGCTTTCCAAGATAAACATCGAGGCCAGACTGACATTTGCCAGAGATAAAGTTGACAAAGACCAGGACTTCTGGAATAATGTTCTTTGGACAGATGAGTCCAAAATTGAATTATTTGGACACAACAGCAGAGGACATGTTTGGCGTAAACCAAACACAGCATTCCAAGAAAAGAACCTCATACCAACTGTGAAGCATGGAGGTGGAAGTGTCATGGTTTGGGGCTGCTTTGCTGCAGCAGGACCTGGTCAGCTCACCATCATAGAATCCACGATGAATTCTACTGTGTATCAGAAGGTGCTTGAAGAACATGTGAGACCATCAGTTAGAAAATTAAAGCTGAAGCGGAACTGGACCATGCAACATGACAATGACCCAAAACATACTAGTAAATCAACCAAAGATTGGCTGAAAAAGAAGAAATGGAGAGTCCTGGAATGGCCAAGTCAAAGTCCAGATTTGAATCCCATTGAGATGCTGTGGGGTGACTTGAAAAGGGCTGTACGTGCAAGAAACCCCTCAAACATCTCACAGCTGAAAAAGTTCTGCATTGAGGAGTGGGGTAAAATTTCCTCAGACCGATGTCGAAGACTGGTAGATGGCTACAAGAACCGTCTCACTGCAGTTATTTCAGCCAAAGGAGGTAACACTCGCTATTAGGGGCAAGGGTGTCCTATCTTTTTCCTCAGTTAGAATAGGCATTTTTGTAGAATGACATTTAAAGAAGATCTTGAAAAGACTTTTCTTCAGTTTTCTTTGTTTAGTTGGATTACTTTAATCTCTCTGTATTGTTGAAACGGAGATGAAATAACCTTTTATTAAAAATGTTACAAAAAACCACATGCTTTCAAAGGGTGTCCTAATTTTTTCACATGACTGTATGTTACTTTTTCCCCCATTTTCCTTGGCTGAGACAAGCAACATTGCCAATGCAAAACCTGAAGGGAATGCAATGCTGTTCCAGGGAGACTCTAGCCTCTCTAAGATGGCGGCGCCAACCAGCATTCCCTTGTTTTGCATTGGCTAGTCTGCTGTGATAAAACCTCCGATACAGTACATGCTGTTTTCATTGCTTTCTTAGGTAACACAGACACAGCTCCTGCTGCCCACATGAAGGACTTATTACTATCAGGCTAGGCTAGAGAGACTCATTCACTTCACTCACTCTAGCCTATAGGATTAAAAATGACTAAGATTGTTTAGTGTTCTCCCCTACTACTGACATTCTACCGTCATTGATTGCTGAACTGGTCTCTCCTGGTATTTCTAGAGTGTTAACTTGTGACAAGAAGTGGAGAACAGCGGGGACAATAGTGGCACTAGTAGACTACTAGTGCCACTATTGTCCCCCGCTGTTCTCCACTTCTTATCACAAGTTAACACTCTAGAAATACCAGGAGAGACCAGTTCAGCAATCAATGACGGTTTCTAGGATTTTATTTATTGTAGGTAGCCCATAAGATAAACTCACTCTAGCGTGTGCCTCTGGCCTGGCTCTAAGATGGCACCGCCGCCACTACCGCACCTTACTGCCTGCTGCTGCTCAGTCCTCCTCTTCCTGCAAAAAGAAGGCGGAGGCAGAAGTAGCGCTGCAATACGTGGTAGTTGGTAGGCGGGGCCCCGCTGTGCTGAGCCGCACAGGACTACGAGGAGGACGTCAGCGCCGTCACGCAGATGAGTCTGACAACAAGTGCTGGCATTTTGCCAGCAGCGATAACGAACCTTGCGGTGCGCTGTAGGCTGAGTGAGCGGGCATTATAAACTTGTGAGCGGGGCCACAATAATTGCTGCGCGGCCGCCCACCCACGCAGCTTAGAGGGAACACTGCTTACTACATATTCTGAGGTTTTTTATGCAAGTAGAAATGTCAGCCTCAGTCTTTATAAGGTGTTTTATGTAAGTAACAGCTTAAATATAAAGGCTATTTAGTAAGACCACCATTTCACACGCTGGAATAAGATCCAACCAATTTATTAAGAGGAGCAGGCCTTTTAATAAATTTGTCATATCTTCTGGTGTCCGAGCGCCAGAACTGAAATCTACTCCAACCAAGAGCTGGAGGAGGTTTTTGGTGTAATGTGCACCAGTTTTCTGGCACATATGTTAAATCGGTTCTCCTCCTGTCCACTTTTTGGAAAAAAGATGAGGGTGTTTAAAAAAAAAAGCTAAAAAGTGGCAAATTGTGTCACAAAACCGCACTTGACATGATGGGCCTCTTGTGGGATTTATTAAATGCATTTATTAAAAAGTAGCGAACTGGGGATAAGAAACTGTAAGAATGTATTTTTCTTTATTTAATAGCTGATGAGCGGAACAAAATAAATCAGTTCTTTATAATCCCTGATTTGATCGATGGGATTAATAGATAACTGAGAATAATACTCCGAATCAGACCTTATGCGATATGATTCGTGAATATATGATTGACGATCTCATCGGCGGGGTATATTACGATCTGGTCAATATTTTTTAGGGAGGTTATAGCTAATCTCTCAGATCTAGAGATTGTCAGATTTCGAGGTGACAAAAGACATACTATTCAATGTAAGGAATTCATCCAATACTGCTGATAATTAGCCACAAAATATCTCCTGTGGTGGATAGGATAAAAATTAGCTGTTTCAAGGGTATCTGTCAGCAGGTTTGTACCTATGACACTGGCTGACCTGTTGCATGTGCGCTTGGCAGCTGAAGGCATCTGTGTTGGTCCCATGGTCATATGTGTCCGCATTGCTGAGAAAAATGATGTTTTAATATATGCAAATGAGCCTCTAGGAGCACAGGGATGGCCACCCTGAGGCTCTCCAGCTGTTGCAAAACTATAACTCCCATCATGCCCGGACAGTCTACAGCTATCAGCCTACAGCAGGGCATGGTGGGAGTTGTAGTTTTGCAACAGCTGGAGAGCCGCAGGTTGGCCATGCCTGCTCTAGGAGTAATGACGGCATTGTCATTACACCTAGAGGCTCAGCTCTTTCTGCAACTGTCGCACCCTCTGGACTCTGATTGACAGGGTCAGGCAGTGTAAACATCATCACATCTGGCCCAGACTTCTTCTAAAGTCAGTCAAAGTGCAGAGAGTGCGGCAGTTGCAGAGAGATCAGAGCCTCTAGGTGTAATATTAAAACATCATTATTCTCAGCAATGCGGGCACATATGAACATGGGACCAACACAGATGTCTTCAGCTACCAAGCGCACATGTAACAGGTCAGCCAGTATCATAGGTACAAAGCTGCTGACAGAAGCCCTTTTATTGTCCAATAATTGGACACTAGTGTTTCATCTGGATTGGATCTCAATTCTTGTTTTTTTTCCAAAATGCTAAAATGTCTTTTAAGCAGGCCTGGCTCCAGGTTCATGTGGGCCCTTGGGAGATAAAGTCTCAGTGGGCCCCCTTACACAGTGATAACTCTCTGAGTACAGATAATATAGTAGATCGCCCGCAGTCCTATGTAACAGCACAGATATTGTGCGGATACGTCATGGACGGATCCATTCAGATAATACAACCGTCTGCATCCATTCAGAATGGATCCGTTTGTATTATCTTTAACATAGCCAAGACGGATCCATCTTGAACACCATTGAAAGTCAATGGAGGATGGATCCGTTTTCTATTGTGCCAAATTGTGTCAGTGAAAACGGATCCGTCCCCATTGACTTACATTGTGTGCCAGGATGGATTTTGCGGAATGGATGCGGACAATTTTGCAGAATGGATGCGGACAGCACACAGTGTGCTGTCTGCATCCGCAATTGCGGAGCGCATCCCCGATCTTCGGGTCCGCAGCTCCGCAAAAGATAGAACATGTCCTATTCTTGTCCGCAGCTTGCGGACAAGATTAGGCATTTCTATGGGGGTGCCGGGCTGGTGTATTGCGGACCCGCAATTTGCGGGCCCGCAACACATCACGGACGTGTGAATGGAGCCTTAAGGAAGGCAATACCCTTAGAAGAGTAGTCATGAAATACAATCATAAATAATGTGCAAACCCAAAAAACTGTCATGTTAGCATTTAATAACTAACTAAAACCCAATCACAGCAGGTCTACACTAGCACACGCAAGTAAATGTACAAAAACTAAGTAACATATAAAACCAGATTCAAAGCATAGATGGCAAGGCTCATATGGAAGAATGCAGGGAATGCTTCCAAACCGACTGAATTTGGAGAAACCAATGATGCACACCTCTTGCCTGATAAAGTGCTTTGTGATACAGGAGAATGGCATTAACCAACCAGATCCAGTGTTTCTCAGTCTGGACCAACAGCTGAATCCAGAATTTGGTATAGAGCTTTCATGCAATGTTTAGGGATACAAGGAGGAACACCCTAGTACTTTTGCTAGTGATGGTTTCAGGGATAATGTTTACAAGACAAATCTTGGGATCTACTGAAATGGGACAGCCCATAGGATTGTGCAGGAAGGGCATTATTTGAGACCACTATGTACTGGCCTCAGGACAGGGCCACATGATATAGAAAAATGAAACTCTCTCTAAAACACATTTAGGGCAAAGGTCCGATTAACCTTGGCGGTATTTAGCGAGAAGTACCAGAGTGAGAAGCTCTATGGTGGGTGTAAAGGGCAAGAAGCCCATCCCACAAGTGTGGCGAGACCTGGACCACAGCAGAGAGGGTACTCTCCCACTCCTCATCATCCAGCGGACCAACCTCCCTCTCCCAAGTACATTTTTTTAACGTAGGTAGCACCAGGCAGCATAATAGCAGAACATAATACTGAGATCATTTTTTTTAGGGGAAAGACCAGTGAGGATATTGAGTATCACAGACTCTGAAATGACATGGCGGAATGGTTGAATATTGTGATCTAAGGGCGTGTGACAATTGCATATGGACTGAGGGAGGGCATATTCTGAGGCCAGGGTTGCAAATAGAATAATAGAACCAGAGTCAAGTATCTGCTATAGGAACAAGTCCCTTATTAATCCAAAACCGAGCACAGTGCAAGTTACAAAGGTCTGGCATACTTAAATCCCACAAAGGTGTAGATTTCAGAAGGCCACTGGTATCAAGTAGTCTGTGTGTTATATCCCAGATTTGTAGAAATTGCCTATGTTACTATTTTGAATAACAAAAGCATGTCTTATTTTTCTGACAAATATGATAAGGGCTCTTTCACACCTGCGTACTTTTCTTCCGGCATAGAGTTCCGTCGTCGGGGCTCTATGCCGGAAGAATCCTGATCAGTTTTATCCTAATGCATTCTGAATGGAGTGAAATCCGTTCAGGATGCATCAGGATGTCTTCAGTTCCGGAACGGAATGTTTTTTGGCCGGAGAAAATACCGCAGCATGCTGCGCTTTTTGCTCCAGCCAAAAATCCTGAACACTTGCTGCAAGGCCGGATCCGGAATGAATGCCCATTGAAAGGCATTAATCCGGATCCGGCCTTAAGCTAAACGTCGTTTCGGCGCATTGCCGGATACGACGTTTAGCTTTTTCTGAATGGTTACCATGGCTGCCGAGACGCTAAAGTCCTGGCAGCCATGGTAAAGTGTAGTGGGGGAGCAGCATACTTACCGTCCGTGCGGCTAACGGGGCGCTCCAAAGTGACGTCAGGGCGCCCCAAGCGCATGGATGACGTGATCGCATGGCACATCATCCATGCACATGGCGCGCTCTGACGTCATTCTGGAGCGCCCCAGGAGCCGCACGGACTGTAAGTATACTGCTCCCCCGCTCCCCGCTACTACTATGGCAACCAGGACTTTAATAGCGTCCTGGCTGCCATAGTAACACTGAAAGCATTTTGAAGACGGATCCGTCTTCAAATGCTTTCAGTACACTTGCGTTTTTTTCCGGCAAGTGGAGTACACGCCGGATCCGGACAACGCAAGTGTGAAAGAGGCCTTACTATGATCAGTCTACTAAAGAATAAAGTAAACGGCTACAGAAAAACATCCATTGCTGTCTTTTGTAACACAGAAGATACACAGTCAAAAATGGGGGGGCACTAATAATTTTCACCAGTGAATCATACTACTGAAAAAAGCAAAATAAGTATACATAAATAAGATAAAATATGAGAGTATTGCGGTATGCAGAGATACCTTTTTATTCATTTATTTATTTATTTTATTCATACACCATGTTGTACAGTATATACAGGATGTACAGGGTTATAATATATGCTGTACAGCATGGTGTATGAACTATACTGTATATTGTATGACATAGTGCAAGGATTACTGTATACTGTACATAAAATGTATGGAGGTTACACCATGCCGGACAATATAACCCCTGCGCCATGCTGTACAATAAACAGTATAACCCCTACACAGTGTAGAGGTATACTGTATATTGTGTGGCACAGTGTAGCGGTATACTGTATATTGTGTGGCACAGTGTAGAGGTATACTGTATATTGTGGGGCACAGCACAGTGACGTGTAAGAACATGCGCCCACTGGGCAGTATGGTTTTTTGGTTCTTCCTCTTCGAAATCTGTACATGAGGTAACAAGGGGTAATATAACTAAGGGGTATCAGGGTACATTATTATACAGGGGTAATATAACTGAGGAGGGCTATCAGGGGACATTATACATGGGTAATATAAGTTATATTACCCTTGTATAATGTCCCCTGATAGGCCTCCTGAGTTATATTGCCCCTGTATAATAATGTACCTGATACCACTTAGTTATATTACCCCGCCCTGTATAATTTACCCAGATACCCCTCAGTTATATTATACAACTGAGTGGTATCAGTTATACAGGGGTAATAATACTGAGGAGGGCTATCAGGGGACATTTTACATGGGTAATATAAGTTATATTACCCTGTATAATGTCCCCTGATAGCCATCCTGAGTTATATTACCCCTGTATAATTACCCCACTGGGGTAATATAACTAAGGGGTATCAGGGTACATTATTATACAGGGGTAATATAACTCAGGACTAGGCCTATCAGACATTATACAGTTAGAATGACACCCACAGCAGCCTCCATTCTAAATAATGTCCATAGTGATCATTATTAAAAATAATGTCCCCCACAGTGGCCCCCATTTTCATGTCCCACTGTCTCCACAGTGGCCCCCATTTTCATGTCCCCCACAGTGGCACCCATTTTCATGTCCCCCGCATCAGCCCCCGCCCCCCATTGTAAAAAATGTGTAACCACATTGCACGGTCACAGTGACGCACCCACTGTCCAGGTCTGTCCCACAGACTCAGGCTCTCACAGCAGGCTTCTTTCTTAGCACTGCTCCGGGCGGGTGGTAACAGGCAGGCAGTGCAGGCTCACTCACTGTACATCACGCGCCTGCGCCGCCTAGTGGGAGGAGCAGGCGCGTGACCTCAGTGAGCGCCGCCCGCACGTACCGGAGCTGAGTGACTATTGAGGTACGGACATGGTAATTAAGAGAGGAGCGCAGGTAGCAGGGCTGGAGAGATCTGAGAGAGGGAGCCAGGGCACAGGCGAGTCACAGAGGAACGGCGCCCCCAGCAACAAGAGGGCGCTCTACGCGGTGGCCCTGCCGGCGCCCCCTTCTGACAGCGCCCCGGCCCGTCCGGTCCAAGAAACAGCCATGATTCTGAGCGGATCCTTTTCCATTCAGAGTGCACCGTTTTGGACCGCTTGTGAGAGCCCTGAACGGATCTCGCAAACGGAAACCAAAAAGCGAGTGTGAAAGTAGACTAAATCTGAGTACAGAAAATGTAGTAGTGTTCCATGCAGTCCTATGTAAAACCATACATGACACTAGTGCTAATAATGTGTTGGTGTTATCTGCAGTCCTATGTAAAACCACAGATGACACTAGTGCTCATAATGTGTTAGTGTTACCTGCAGTCCTATGTAAAACCACTGATAAAACTAGTGCTGATAATGTGGTAGTGTTACCTGCAGTCCTATGTAAAACCACAGATGACACTAGTGCTAATAATGTGGTAGTGTTACCTGCAGTCCTATGTAAAACCACAGATGACACTAGTGCTCATAATGTGTTAGTGTTACCTGCAGTCCTATGTAAAACCACAGATGACACTAGTGCTCATAATGTGTTAGTGTTACCTGCAGTCCTATGTAAAACCACAGATAAAACTAGTGCTGATAATGTGGTAGTGTTGCAATGATAAATGAAGTTCCAGCACTGCAAAGTAATTGTTGTGTCGCTTGTCTCTTTATTCATGGTAGCAAAATTACAGCATGCGGATCAAACCTCACACTCCAACACCAGTTTACGCGTTTCAGACACTTAGTAATAGCTGAGTCAGTTATGACTAAGGACTAAGTGTCTGAAACACGTAAACTGGTGTTGGAGTGTGAGGTTTGATCCGCATGCTGTAATTTTGCTACCATGAATAAAGAGACAAGCGACACAACAATTACTTTGCAGTGCTGGAACTTCATTTATCATTGTTTTGCTACCAAAGGACTTACTTGCCTGTTCCGTGCACCAGGGGCTGATTAAATCTACTAAAGGTGAGCTGGAATTTTACTATGCATGTGGTAGTGTTACCTGCAGTCCTATGTAAAACCACAGATGAAACTAGGTAATGTTACCTGCAGTCCTATGTAAAACCACAGATGACACTAGTGATAATAATGTAGTAGTGTTACCTGCAGTCCTATGTAAAACCACAGATGACACTAGGTAATGTTACCTGCAGTCCTATGTAAAACCACAGATGACACTAGTGATAATAATGTAGTAGTGTTACCTGCAGTCCTATGTAAAACCACAGATGAAACTTGTGCTAATAATGTGGTAGTGTTACCTGTAGTTCTATGTAAAACCACAGATAACACTAGTGTAGGTCATGTGGTAGCGTTACCTGCGTCCTTAGTGTGCCTCCCTTTGTCTCTCCCACAGACTCCATTTTTGTGGAGCTGCCTTCCATCTTCTTCTTCTTGCTCCGCACAGAATGTCCTGATACAGTTGCGTCAAGGCATAGGAACACTGTGGGCATGGTGATGGTGACACACAGGGAGAGAGACACACATGGACACAGAGACAGACACACACACAGGGACAGACACACACATACACACAAGGACACACACTCTGGGACAGTCAAATACACACAGGGACACACACACAGACACACACACACACACACGGATGGACACACACAGGGACAGACACACACATACACACAAGGACACACACTGGGACAGACACACACATACACACAAGGACACACACTGGGACAGTCAAATACACACACACACACTCACACACAGGGATGGACACACATAGGGACAGACACACACACACACAGGGATGGACACACATAGGGACAGACACACACACACAGGGATGGACACACATAGGGACAGACACACACATACACACAAGGACACACACACTGGGACAGTCAAATACACACAGGGACACACACACACACAGGGACACACACACACACACACAGGGATGGACACACACAGGGACAGACACACACATACACACAAGGACACACACTGGGACAGTCAAATACACACAGGGACACACACACACACAGGGATGGACACACACACAGGGGTGGACACACATTGGGACAGACACACACACAGGGACAGACACACACATACACACAAGGACACACACTGGGACAGTCAAATACACACAGGGACACACACACAGAGACACACATACACACACACAGGGACAGACACTTATTCGACGGTGAGATCAGAGATCGTCAACCTACGTCTATCTAAGGCTACTTTCACACCAGCGTTTTCAATTCTGCTATTGAGATCCGTCATATGATCTCAATAGCGGAAGAAAATGCTTCAGTTTTGTACCCATTCATTGTCAATGGGGGAAAAAAACTAACTGAACAAAACGGAGTGCACCAGAATGCATTCCATTCCATTTGGTTGCGTCCCCATTGCGGACAGAATAACGCTGCAAGCAGCGTTTTTCTGTCCGCGATGTGGTACGGAGCAAGACGGATCCTTCCTGACACACAATGTAAGTCAATGGGTATGGATCTATTTTCTCTTACACAAATAGAAAACGGATCCATCCACCATTGACTTTCAATGGAGCTCATGACAGATCTGTCATGGCTATATAAGACACAATACGACCGGAACCGTTCATGACGGATGCAGACGGTTGTATTATTGTAACAGAAGCATTTTTGCAGATCCATCACAGATCCGCAAAAACTGCTAGTGTGTAGTAGCCTAATGTGCGTGGCCACCTTTAGGGGACATTAAAAGGGAATTCCACCTTTTAGTTATGTTAATTTGCATATGTATCAAATAATTTTTTTTACACAATAAAAGCACACAGAGCTATGGGGACTGGGTATTGCGGATGTGCTAGCGGCCATCTAGCAACCCATGTCCTCAGCTCTATACACAAAATCCCGGTGACAGGTTCCCTTTAAGAGTAAGTTTTGTAATAAAATTGTCTAGATCCAAAAACAATTGGAAATTACTGGGACTAGACGAGGGCCAGAATGATAACCACTTTTCTAATAATCGGATTTTATTTTATTTTAAGATAGTTTTCTTTTACATTTTTACTGCTCGGCCTGATTTACATTCACTTTTGTATCACTTCTCTATGTGTTGGGAATCTCTGTTCTGTTCCCATTTTAATTGATTGTTGGCTAAGGTATCAATATAATTTGACAATATAAGTTATGATTATTTTTGCCATACTATTATGTCACTTCCTGTTCTACAGCACTTACTGGGTTAACATTTTGTGTTTAAATCACTATTCTTGCTAATTGTGTGTTTTCTCTCCCTTCTTTGTGGTCTCCACCTTACTAGTATTGGTTTAAATATATCTAAACATGAATAATAATTGTTATGATCTTCCCAAAATCGTATTGTATTGAATGTATGTACTTCCTTTGTCGTGAGTATAAATTGAGCACCAAACAATGATTGTTTTTGAGTCTGAGGAAGAAGGGAGATCCCCTTAAAATGCTTGACCCGGTATATTATTGTTTTCATTGCCTAGTAAAACACTATTAGTCTTATTAGTGATCTGCAATCGCTTTTTGTTCTTATTATTTTATCATTTTTATGCTGAGCTCCGGAATCAGAGTTCCAGTGGGAGGCAGTGGCAATTGAAGTTGCTATCAAGTCACCATTGACAAACTAAGCAAAAATCACAGAAAAAAAGATAAAAAACAAAAACAAAGATAAAAACATCTTGAACAATATGATAAATACATATGCGGATGTCCATGGCTACATTTATGAAAACCATTTGGTTTTCATAAATGGTAAGCAGCCTTAAATTGGAAAGCAGCCTCCATAACTTACTGGTTTCATATGTTGTTGTGCCCTCTGCAGATGTCGTGCCTCTGGTGACAGCTGTCACATCCAACTAGGTAACCACTACGACCGTCACTCAGAGCAGAGGTGAGGGATTGTGTAGCAGCTCAATGCAGACAGCACTTCACAATGAAGCCCCAATATGGAATGTGTCAAAGTATGAAGGATGTCTTAGCAATGTCCCTCACACTGTAGTAAAGCCTTTATCGGCCTTTAACAGCGAATACCTTACTGACTAACTCCAATGATTGGCCACAGAGATTCTGGACCCTCCTTCCTGGATGTTTATTTTTTCTCTTTTCCTGGAGTACTGTGAAGTAGAGATGGTTTTCTCTCTGTGTGAATCTCTCAGAGATAGTGGTTATCATAAGTTCAGGCCTAGTACTCTGAGAAGTGAGCATATATGTAGCTTCCTCTCACTTTCTCAGCTAGAATGACTGATGGTGTGAATTCGGGGTGGACCTAAGTCTAACACCTAGCCTCCCATAAAGGCAGAGTCAGTATTATTAGCCTTAACTAATCCATACAAAACTATAGTGGTGCATCACAATACATTAGAACATTACATAACAGAAAAACTATTTGCATGTACCTTATTTTGGGGTACTACTACACAGATCCTTAGAGGAAAACTGATTTGCTGTCCATAGCGATTAATGGGAACTTGTCATGGTCTTACCTTCTTGCTGTTCTCCTTCGTTTGACATGTGCTGGCGGCCATCTTGGTTTCTGGGTTTCTTGTAGCCTCCCACCCTGCGGCTTCTCCTCCCAGTGGGAGGAGCTGGATGCCTAGCTCATATATATAGGAGGTCTGTGGCTTCAGTTCCTTGCTTGGTCCTCCTGTGTTCACGTGCTTCTAAGACTGCTGCTGCTTCTGGTTCCTGATCCTGGCTTCGTCTGACTACCCTGCTGGTTCCTGATCCAGGCTTCGTCTGACTACCCTGCTGGTTCCTGATCCAGGCTTCGTCTGACTACCCTTCTGGTTCCTGACCTCTGGCTTTGCAAGACCCTGCTTCGGTTTAGCCATCCGTTTGGACTTTTGCCTTACAGCTTGATTTTCAATAAAGCCTTCTTATTTCCACTTATCTCTTGTTGTACGTCTGGTTCATGGTTCCTTGACATTAGGACCAAGCCATGAATTCTGACGGTACAGGGCCATCCTCGCTACCTACGCTGGTTGCCAGACTTGATCAGCAGGATCACCTGTTGGGTCGGTTCGCTGTGGCGTTGCAAACCCTGCTTGAACGCACGGCTCATTTAGCTTCCGTTGCCGATGGGTCGGTTGTCGCTCCTGGGCCCGCTCCTACTGCCGCTCCGGTTGTTGCGCCAGAGTCTACCCCGACACCTGTTGCTGCGCCTGCTGTGTTTCGGGGTATGACCGGTTCTGCCCCCCTTCCACAGCGCTTTGGGGGAGAGCCAACTCAGTGCCGAGGTTTCCTTAACCAGGTGGGCATTTATTTTGAGTTGCTGCCACATGCCTTTCCTACTGAGAGATCAAAGGTGGGCTTCTTGATCTCGCTGCTCTCGGACAAGGCCTTGGCCTAGGCCAGCCCTTTATGGGAGAACAACAATCCGGTGGTTGCCGAGTTTTCCGGTTTTGTTGCTTCTCTTCGGAAGGTATTCGATGTGCCGGCTCGTGCTGCCTCTGCTGCGAAGCTCCTTATGTCCATCAGACAGGGTTCACGATCCGTAGCTGAATACGCCATTGAGTTTCGTACCCTGGCAGCAGAGGTGGGCTGGAATAATGAGGCTCTGGTCGCTGCTTTCTCTCATGGTCTCTCGGATGCCTTGAAGGATGAGGTTGCAGCTAAGGACCTACCAGTGGAGCTCGAGTCTCTTATTTCTTTCCTGATTTTGATTGACACCAGACTCAGGGAGAGACCTTCCTTTAAGGAGAGCCTGCGGAGGTCTTCTAACAGATTGGCGCCTACGTTTGCTGTCCCACCCGTGCCTCCCTCTCCTCCCACGCCTCCTGGGGATGACTTGTCTGGGGGTGAACCCATGCAGCTGGGGTTTGCTCGCCTGTCCGAGGGGGAGAGGGTACTCCGGAGACGCGAGGGCCGATGCATGTACTGTGGTCTCGGTGGGCATTTTCGGTTGGCATGCCCGAACCGTCCGGGAAACGCTCGCACCTGAGATCCTGTCGGAGGCAGATCTTGGGTGGAGTCTCCTCGTCCCCGGTTTCCCGTGTTGACAAACTACTGATTACTGTTGTCCTCTCCTGGGTCGGGGGCTCGGTGACGACCCAGGCGTTGGTGGACTCTGGTGCTGGTGGTTTGTTCATTGATAGTGTGTTCGCTGCCGCCAATTCCATTCCTCTGCAGCCTCGAGGTTCCCCACTGGCTCTTGAGGCGATAGACGGCAGACCCCTTCTGCCGCCACACGTGACTCAGGAGACCCTTCCAGTGGGGATGGCCATTGGTGCCGTTCAAAGAGAGTCGGTCTGTCTCCAGGTTATTTCGTCTCCACACTACTCGGTGGTCTTGGGGTACCCCTGGCTCCAGAAGCATAATCCGACTTTCGATTGGAGATCGGCCGAGATCCTCTCGTGGTCACCGCAGTGTGGGGCTAGTTGCATCCATGGGCCTGTCAAGTTGCTGTGTACTTCCTCGGACTCTCTGTTGCCTCCTGAATACGAGGAGTACCAGGATGTATTCGATAAGGTGCGTGCGGTTGCCCTACCTCCGCACCGCCCATACGATTGTGCCATAGAGTTACAATCTGGTGCCGTTCCTCCTCGTGGCAAAGTCTATCCACTGTCGGTAGCGGAGAATGAGGCCATGGAGGAGTACGTGAGGGAGGCGCTTTCACGCGGACACATTCGCAAATCCTCGTCCCCGGCAGGGGCTGGATTTTTCTTTGTGAAAAAGAAGGGCGGTGAGTTGAGGCCTTGCATCGATTACAGGGGTCTCAATCGCATCACGATCAAGAACGCTTACCCGATACCCTTGATTTCCGAGCTGTTCGATCGCCTCAAAGGGGCCACGGTCTTTACCAAACTCGACCTGAGGGCGGCATATAACCTGGTAAGGATCAAGGCGGGCGATGAGTGGAAGACCGCGTTTAACACCAGGATCGGTCATTATGAATCCTTGGTTATGCCCTTTGGGTTGTGCAATGCGCCCGCAGTCTTCCAGGAATTCATCAACGATGTTTTCCGTGACCTGTTGCAGCAGTGTGTGGTGGTCTATTTGGATGACATCTTGGTATATTCTGAATCCATGGAGGCCCACATTCTGGATGTCAGACGAGTGTTGCAACGGTTACGAGAGAACAAGCTGTTCGGTAAGCTTGAGAAATGCGAATTTCACCGATCCCAGGTAACCTTCTTAGGTTACATCATTTCCGCTGAGGGGTTCTCCATGGATCCTGAGAAGGTTTCGGCTGTCTTACAGTGGCCCCAGCCCAGTGGTCTTCGTGCCCTGCAGCGCTTTTTGGGCTTCGCCAATTATTATCGGAAGTTCATCAGGGACTTTTCCATGCTAGCCAAGCCTCTCACGGATCTGACCAGGAAGGGCAGTAATCCCCAGGTCTGGCCGCTCGAGGCCATCCGAGCTTTTGAGGCTCTAAAGTCCGCCTTTGTGTCGGCTCCGATTCTGTTGCATCCCAACCCTGGGTTGCCTTTTGTCCTCGAGGTGGACGCGTCTGAGACGGGAGTAGGCGCCCTTCTGTCTCAGCGTAGAACACCAGAGGGTCCTCTGCTTCCTTGTGGGTTTTACTCCCGGAAACTGTCTTCCGCGGAGTGCAACTATCAGATTGGTGACAGGGAGCTATTGGCCATCGTGCAGGCCCTTAAAGAATGGAGGCACTTGCTCGAGGGCTCGGTGGTTCCGGTTCTCATCCTGACGGACCACAAGAATCTGACCTACCTCTCTGAGGCCAAGAGATTGACACCACGTCAGGCCAGATGGGCTCTGTTCTTGTCACGTTTTAATTACGTGGTCTCCTACCTACCCGGTTCCAAGAACATCAGAGCGGATGCCTTATCACGGCAGTACTCCGAGCTGTCCGGGGAGGAGTCGATTCCGACTTCGGTCATACCTCCGAATCAGATCCTGGCCGCCATTCGCACCAGCCTGACCTCTCCCCTGGGTGAGCAGATTTTGGCGGCTCAATCTGGGGCTCCCTCTGGGAGACCCAACGGCAGATGTTTTGTGCCTGAGGAGTTGCGCACTCGGTTGTTGCGAACCTATCATAACTCCAAGGCCGCGGGGCATCCTGGAAAGAATCAGCTGTCCTGGGCTGTTTCACGTCTGTTCTGGTGGCCTTCTCTACGTTCCGACATCGCCGCATACGTAGCGGCATGCTCCGTTTGTGCCCAGAGTAAGTCCCCTCGGCACCTTCCGTTGGGCCTTTTGCAACCCATAGCCACCGGGGAGCGTCCGTGGTCACACCTGGGGATGGATTTCATTGTGGACCTCCCTGCATCCCGAGGCCATACGGTCATTCTCATGATTGTGGATCGGTTTTCCAAAATGTGCCACTGTGTTCCTCTCAAGAAGTTACCCTCTGCACAAGAGTTGGCCTCGATTTTTGCCAGGGAGGTCTTCCGGTTGCACGGTTTGCCCAAGGAGATTGTGTCGGATCGGGGGAGTCAGTTTGTGTCCAGGTTCTGGCGCGCCTTTTGCTCCCAGTTGGGGATTCATCTCTCTTTCTCCTCGGCCTACCACCCTCAGTCCAATGGGGCCGCAGAACGATCCAATCAGGCCTTGGAGCAATTCCTTCGTTGCTATGTCTCCGATCACCAAGACAATTGGGTTGACCTCCTGCCTTGGGCTGAGTTTGCCAGGAACACGGCGGTGAACTCTTCCTCTGGGACGTCTCCCTTCATGGCCAATTATGGGTTCCAACCTGCCGTGTTACCGGAGGTATTCTCTCCCCAGGATATTCCGGCTGTGGAGGATCACCTTTCCGTCCTACGTGCTTCTTGGGTACAGATCCAAAGGTCCCTTGAGGTCTCTGCGCAGCGCCAGAGACTCCAGGCTGATCGCAGACGAGCGCCCGCTCCTTCCTACCAGGTCGGAGACCGCGTATGGTTGTCCACCCGCAACCTCAACCTTCGAGTGCCCACTCCCAAGCTGGCACCTCGCTTTGTTGGTCCCTTCCGAGTGCTTCGCAGGGTAAACCCGGTAGCCTATGCCCTTGCGCTTCCTCCTGGCATGCGGATCTCCAACGTGTTTCATGTCTCCCTGTTGAAGCCACTGGTGTGTAATCGTTTCACTTCCTCGGTTCCTCGGCCTCGTCCGGTCCAAGTGGGCAATCGTGAGGAGTATGAGGTGAGCAATATCCTGGACTCACGCCTGGTCCGCGGTCGGGTGCAGTTTTTGGTCCATTGGCGTGGTTATGGTCCAGAGGAGCGTTCCTGGGTTCCCTCCGCAGATGTCCATGCTCCTGCCTTGCTCCGAGCCTTCCACGCACGCTTCCCTCAGAAACCGTTCTTTACTCCGCGGAGGAGGGGCCCTTGAGGGGGAGGTACTGTCATGGTCTTACCTTCTTGCTGTTCTCCTTCGTTTGACATGTGCTGGCGGCCATCTTGGTTTCTGGGTTTCTTGTAGCCTCCCACCCTGCGGCTTCTCCTCCCAGTGGGAGGAGCTGGATGCCTAGCTCATATATATAGGAGGTCTGTGGCTTCAGTTCCTTGCTTGGTCCTCCTGTGTTCACATGCTTCTAAGACTGCTGCTGCTTCTGGTTCCTGATCCTGGCTTCGTCTGACTACCCTGCTGGTTCCTGATCCAGGCTTTGTCTGACTACCCTGCTGGTTCCTGATCCAGGCTTCGTCTGACTACCCTTCTGGTTCCTGACCTCTGGCTTCGCAAGACCCTGCTTCGGTTTAGCCATCCGTTTGGACTTTTGCCTTACAGCTTGATTTTCAATAAAGCCTTCTTATTTCCACTTATCTCTTGTTGTACGTCTGGTTCATGGTTCCTTGACAGAACTCAGCTTTCCAGCCTATAAACAGCTCTGGAAAACTGAAATCTGCACTGTAATTGGTTACCATGGACAATAATGCATGTTTTGATAAATATGGCACAATGAGGGGAATTTATGATTTCCCCTACGCCAGTACGTAAAAAGGCCTGTGTTTATGACTTTTTAACCCCTTCTACCCTGGGCCAGTTTTTACCTTCCTGCCCAGGCCATTTTTTGCAAATCTGACATGTGTCAATGTATGTGATAATAACTTTGGAACTCTTTTACTTATCCAAGCCTTTCTGAGAATGTTTTCTCGTGACACATTGTACTTCATGAAATGGTAAATTTGAGTCGATATATTTCACCTTTATTTATTTAAAAAATCCAAAATTCACCAAAAATTAAGAAACATTCGGAATTTTCAACATTTAAATTTTTCCTGCTTTTAAAACAGATAGTGATACCTCATAAAATAGTTATTACTTTACATTTCCCATATATCTACTTTATGTTGGCATCATTTTGTAAATGTCATTTTATTTTTTAGGACATTAGAAGGCTTAGAAGTTTAGAAGCAATTCTTAAAATGTTTAAGGAAATTTCTAAAACCTACTTTTTAAGGACCATTTCAGTTATCAAGTCACTTTGTGGGGCTTACATAGTAGAAACCACCCACATGTTAGAAACGACACCCCTCAAGTTATTCAAAAGGCATTTTTACAAAGTTTGGTGTTCCACAAGAATTAATTAATTTGTCAGATTTTCCATTTCAATCTATTTTTTTTCTGTAACACAGTAAAGGTTAACAGCCAAACAAAACTCCAAATCTATTATCCCGATTCCGCAATTTACAGAAACTCCTCATATTTGGTTGTAAACTGCTATATGGGCACATAGCAGGGCACAGAAGGAAAGGAGCGCCATGTGTTTTTTTTGGAGGACAGATTTTGCTGGACTGGTTTTTAGACACCATGTCCCATTGGAAGCCCCCCTGAGGCACCCCAACAGTAGAAACTCCCAAAAAGTGACCTACCGTAATTTTGTAAACTACAGGATAAAGTGACAGTTTTATTGTTACTGTGATACATATGATTTTTGATCGATCTATACTACGATTTTTGTGAGGCAAGATAACACAAAATGGCTGTTCTGGCACAGTTTTTATTTTTTATTTTTAACAGTGTTCGTCTGACAGGTTATACTGTATTATGTGCTATTTTTATAGAGCAAGTTGTTATGAACGCGACAATATCAAATATGAAATCATGTTTTTGTGTCTCAATTTTCTACCATATTTTATTTTTCTGACGATCGTCTTGTTTAGGGGCTCGTTTTTTGCAGGAAGAGTTTTTATTAGTACCATTTTTGGGTACATGTTTTTTTATGACTCAATTATACACTTTATGGGGCAATGTTACAAAAAAATTGGTTGTTTGGCACAGTTTTTATTTTATCTTTTTGACAGCATTTAGCTTATGGGCTAGATCATGTAATATTTTTATAGAGCAGGTTGTTACGGACACGGTGATATCTAATGTGTCTACTTTTTTTCTTTGTTATTTCGGTTTTACACAGTAGAAGCATTTATGAAAAAAATTATGTTTAAGTGTCTCTATTTTCTGAAAGCCATATTTTTATTTATTTTATTTTTTTGGGGCGATTGTCTTATGTAGGAGTAAATTTTTTGTGGGATGAGGTGACGGTTTGATTGGTACTATTTTGGGGGTACATATGACTTTTTGATTGCTTGGTATTGCACTTTTTGTAATAAAAGGTGAAAAAATGGCTTTTTGGCACAGTTCTTTTTATAGAGCTGCTTGTTACGTGGCAATACCTAATAAATATGTCTATTTTTCTTTTCTTTTTTCTATTTTTTACAACTTTATATGTTTATGTTAGGGGAAAGGGGCATTTTTTTTTTTACTTGAAACTTTTATTTATTATGAAAAACACTTTTTTAACTTTTTTTTTAGGCTTTTTTTTGTCCCACTCTGGTACTTCAACTTTTGGGGGTCTGATCCTTTCTGCAGTACAGTACAATACATATTTATTGTAATGCATTGCCTATTAGTTAGGGGCAGATTAAGTGCATGATAGGCCCGGGGCTGTCTACCCAACTTGGGCCCCTCCCTCCATTTTAATTTAGTTTTTTTTTTTGTATGAAGAGGCTGCGGTGCTTCATGAGCGCCACAGTCTCTTCCTAGGCCATATGACATCTTCAGACTAAAAAAAATACCCCAAATTGGGTCCTAAACTGAAAAATGTATAATAAAAAAAGACATGTGTAACATTTTCTTTTTATTGAAAATTTTGTATTAGGCATAATAATTTCTTATGTCAATACATTTATAATATTTAAGTTATATAAACAGTGGTCAGTGTTATAATACGAACATATCAGTATAAACCACTTGTAACAGATTATGAACATATCCTTCAGCTAGCATGAGTAAATATCAATTCGACTTAAGAATCTCTTTATTTCTGAGTCAGTAAAGGACGTGAGTCTTTATTAGTGACCTCATTATTCTGGAGTGTGTACTCTAAATAAAAGCAGATTGATAACTTCTGAACACAACTTATTTCCGGGTTATAGGAGATCAAGGGCCTTATTAACGCAATTATAATATGGCGAATAAACCAAAGGACAAAAGGCCCAAAAACCCCATACGTTATGTGTGGGATAACACATCTTATAAGTGTAGGAAAATTATAAGTGTTATATGCCATTTCAGTTTGTCTAACCAAAACAACAGGGGGGAAGGTAAGAGTAAACTAAGGGCAGGGGGGGGGGTATCAGGGCTCAATATAAAAGCTTGACATAACTATATTTATGTTCCAAGTCTGAAGGATTTACAGAAACTTTACGATGAAATCGCTTTTGATAAACGAATTCCATCTATCCGAAGTCGTGTGATATTGATGTAACCTGTCTTCTCTTAGAAGTCTCGATTTCTCTAGATTGTGGAGAAGGTGCATTTCCCTCAGCCAGTCTTGAATTGAAGGGGGTGACTTCTCCTTCCATAATCTAGGGATTATGAGTTTGGCAGCATTAAGTATGTGAAGCGTGAGGGGATGTTTAATAATAAAAAAAGACATGGAGGAGAATACAGCACCACATACCTCTTCCATCCAGTGACATCTCCTGTCATGTAGACCTTCTCTTTCCTCTTCTACTCCATTTGACCCAAACCACCATGGCAAATTCTTTCAGCCACATCTCGTCTCTACAGTTTGTAACACAGACACGTTAGATTTCTCAATTTTTCCATCAACCACCCCATCCTGGTGTCTCCACAGTGTCACCCTGATGCCACTCCCAATACTGTGCCCGTTGTGCTCCCCAATGCCCCAGGTACTATACTGCTGAAAATTTTTTGTGACCCTAATAGACATAATTGGAGTCATTTATCAAACTGGTGTAAAGTAGAACTGGATTTCCAAAAGAGCTATCAAATATGAAAGGTGGAATCTGATTGGCTGCTATGGGCAACTAAGCCAGTTCTGCTTTACACCAGTTTGATAAATTACCCCAAATGTTCCTATAGTGTCCACAGCAGCTATAATGTCCCCTAGAGAGTAATAATACCACCCTCTATTATGCTCCAGGCAATAATCCCTGTATAGTGTCCCCAAAAATAATAGAATTGCCCCTACAGTGCCTCCCCAATAGCAACACCCCCATATAGTAATTTCCACCACACTGCCCCATATAGTAATCCCCCCATAGTAATTTGCCCCCACAGTAATTTCCCCCAAACTGCTCCAATATAGTAGTTTGCCCCCACACAGTAATTTCCACTACATAGTAATTTCCCCCACACTGCCCCCACATAGTAATTTCCCCCACACTGCCCCACATAGTAATTTCCCCCACACTGCCCCCACATAGTAATTTCCACCACACTGCCCCCACATAGTAATTTCCACCACACTGCCCCCACATAGTAATTTTTCCCCACATAGCAATTTCCCCACACTGTCCCCACATAGAAATTACCCTACACTGTCTCCACATAGCAATTACCCCACACTGTCCCCACATAGCAATTACCCCACACTGTCCCCACATAGCAATTTCTCCACACTGTCCCCACATAGCAATTACCCCACACTGTCCCCACATAGCAATTACCCCACACTGTGCCCACATAGAAATTACACCACACTGTCCCCACATAGCAATTACCCCACACTGTGCCCACATAGCAATTACCCCACACTGTGCCCACATAGCAATTACCCCACACTGTCCCCACATAAAAGTTTTCCCCACACTGCCCCCACATAGTAGTTTGCCCCCACACTGCCCCATATAGTAATTTGCCCCCACATAGTAGTCCCTTTCCATAATAATTTGCCCCCATACTGCCCCATATAGTAATTTGCCCCCACATAGTAGTCCTTCCCATAATAATTTGGCCCCACACAGTAATTTGTCCCCACATAGTATTCCCTCCCATAATAATTTGGCCCCACAGTCCCCACATTCTCCCCCCCACCCACCCCCCATGTACTCAATGTCTCTTAATATGTCCTACTGTTTGTCCCCCACCCCCCACATGTCCCCCAAAGTAGGCACATGAAATAAAAAATTGAAAAAAAATGAAAAGCTAAATACTCACCTATGTCCAGGACCAGGCGCTTGCTCGCAGAGGAAGGCGGAATGAGGCAGTGCTGCGTCCCGACACAGGCGCGCGACATCATCACGCATGCCTGTGCCGGGATTTCACTACCGCATAGGCCTCAGGCCTACTAGGCCTGAAGCCTATGGCGGTGATCGGCGACGGGACAGGGAGCCATGCGCTCCCGTGCCCCGCTGCAGTATGTGGCCGTTATTGTAATCCGCCACTGCTATCAGTGTATTACCAGTGAAATGCAAGTGTGCATGATGGGAGATGTCCTGCTGAGACCCTGTCCTAGGCCTCCTGTGTAAGGCATCTGGCTGGCTTCTCACCCATTGGGTCCCCGTCACCACAGCGTGGGGACCCAATGCAGACCCCTTACACATTGTAAGCACCTTGTTTGCTGTGGTGGTTAATCCGCTGGCATTGGCTTTTGCAAAAATGCTGACGCATACAACAGGGTCCCGGTTGTCAGTGACTGCTGGGCCTCTGCAGTGATTGAGCGCACACCACTCCAGTGCCCGCCCAATCAGCATAATGTACTAGTACGTCAAATTGCAGGAAGTCACTTCTCACTGTGAAGTACTAGTATGTAATATGTTGGGAAGGTTAAATGCAATTGCGTCAAAATATTGTCGCAAGTATAGTTTCTACACTTCCCGCACCTCTTTCTGAAAAGGGGGCGGGACCAGCGGTCCTAACACATTTGTTTCATTTGCACCAGTTTTCTGGAGTAAATGAAGGTTGAAATCTCAGTTTTTTCGCACAATGATTGCTGAAGGATGCTCCTAATTTATGATGAGTCCTGCGCCTCGCCATAATGGTCCATTCACATGTCCGCAATTTCGTTCCACATTTTTTATTTCTGTGCTGCCCGGATACGGAATTGCGGACCCGCACTTCTGGGTCCACAATTCCATTCTCGAAAAAAATAGAACATGTCCTATTCTTGTCCGCAATTGCGGACAAGAATAGGCATATTCTATTAGTGCCGGCGGTGTGCTGTCTGCAAAATGCGGAACACACATTGCCGCTGTCCGTGTTTTGCGGATCCACAAAACATGTTGCGAACGTGTGAATGCATCCTCTGGCAGAGCAAGGGGTAGAAAATGATAAATGACATCCAATGGATTTATGAAACTGTCTAAGAGAAAAAAAAAACTGTCTTTGTTGCTCAGTTTCAGAAATGTCCCCAAAGTTTCATGGAAATGGTAAAGAATTGAAACAAAGTTTTTCAGAAAAATTACGAACTTTTCATGACTCAATAAGATTTATTTACCTGTAAAAGAAAACTCCTTTCTTTACCACTGTAGTAAAGAAATTATCACATACTGTATACTATGGTGGAGAGTTATCATGGGGGGAATTTTTTAAGGACAGCATTATAAGAATCTGCATTGCCATAATTTGCACCAAATGTATCAAGTGTGCACTATTAGGGGGCATTTATCAAATCTGGTACGACAGTTTTCTAGTGTTAGGCCCCTTGCAGACGAGTGTATCCGGATTAGGTCTGGATGCGTTGCGTCTGCAATCAGGGAAAATCGTGCGAGTAGGCACGCAATTGCAGTCAGTTTTGACTGCGATTGCGTTCCGATGTTCAGTTTTTATCGCGTGGGTACAATGCGTTTTGCAAGTGCGTGATAAAAAACTGACTGTGGTACCCAGACCCAAACCCAAACTTCTTCACTGAAGTTCGGGTTTGGGTTAGGTGTTCTGTATATTTTATTATTTTCCCTTATAACATGGTTATAAGGGAAAATAATAGCATTCTGAATACAGAATGCTTACTAAAATGTGGCTTTAGGGGGTTAATAAAAAAAATAAAAATTAACTAACCTCATCCTGTTGTTCGCGCAGCCGGCATCTTCTTTCTTGTTCTTTCAGGACCTGCCAAAGTGTAAGAAACAGTCATGTAATGTGTCTAAGTTTCATTATCCTGGTAAACTGTGTTAAAATTTAATGTATAATGCTATTCCAGTAATACAGATAAATGTAAATGCCTGCAGTATTCGTTTGGTCAGTAGATGGCAGCATAGGACCAATTTCCATTGAAGTTTACCATAGAGAAAGTGTATTAATGTGATAGTGGCTCTTTAAAACAGCAGTTAAGTGTTGAAGTGACACGCCCCTTATGATGTCAGCCTGCCTCAGTGTGAGCAGGAAGAATGAGGAAGAGGGACTGAAACTATAACGGCTGCCATCTTGGCTAGATAGAAAGCAAGTTCTGTGCTGTGTAAGACGTGTGTGGAGATACTAAAGGACGTTCCTGTGCAGCCAAGCTGTGTGAACTTCAGTCTAGAGACGGATGGAGTATAAAGAGACCGTGCATTTAGTGAAGCCAAGTTAAAAAGGACTGTGTGCAGCAGCTAACCTGTGGAGCTGACATTGGGCTGAGTGGATTGCCCCAAACAGTAAAGAGACTCACAGTGCTGTCGAGGTACCGGACAGTCACTGTAAAATTCTGGATTATATCCATCTGGTTTTCCGGCCTGCTGAGGAGGACTTCTTTGTTGCGGATCCTGCGCTGGTTATAAAGGAAAAGGACGACATCGGGCCCCACCGTGCACTTCCACAAACTGTAAGAGGTCCACTTGGACCACTGGGATAAGGGGGGTGCGCACCCGCTTGAAAGTTAGGGTCAGTTAGGGATAGTTCCTGGGACTGCTATTCCTTAGTGTCCGCACCGCGAACACGGACACAGCAAAGGTGGAAATTGTTGTAGTATTTGACTTGAATTGTTCATACTGTTTTATTGTTAACCTGCTTTTATTAATTGATAGTAAATGCAATTTTCTTAATCTTGACTTCTGCGTACGCACTCTTTTCTGGTTGCGGAGTCATACCACCTGCCTTGCTCTCGGTTCACAAAAGGACCTTTGATGATGTAATTGCCTGCGCTGAGGTAAACCATGTGGTGAGCGCGGTAACCTCAGCGCAGGTCCTGCTGAATGAATTTGGTGCAAGTGTGAATGTGCTTCTATTTTATCGGGGGGGGGGGGGGTAGCATTTTTGTGCACGTTTGCCCTGCCTATCCCACAGGCGACCCTGATTAACCTTTTAAGGACGCCCTTGCGGGCGGTGTGGAAGGCGGGCGGTGTGGCAGGCGGGATCGCGATCCCCCGCCCACCTCCCCTTGAGTAATCGTTGGCGTCTAGTGGGTATACCAGGGTGCCAGCACATTGGTGACACCCTGGTATAAACGGCGGACATCTGTGCCATGATGTCAGCTGTTTAACCCTTTCCATACAGTGGTCCGTTAACAGCTCAGGGAGCTCCCTCCCTCTCCCATCGGGGGGCTGCTGTGCCTTTGCAGCCCCCTGATGGAGAGGGAGAGAGCCCCCATACAGCCCCCCGACAGCCCCGTCCTTACCCTTCCCCGTCTGCGCAGTTCTGGCCACTACTGAGCAGACGGGGAAGGTTCCCATGGTAACAGGACGCCTTCTCAGGCATCCTGCTGTCCATGGTTCTGAACAGATCTGTGTGATCTGTTCAGACAAAGTGTAAGTAAAATACAGTGCAGTACCCTATATAGTGTACTGTACTGTATTATACAGACATTAGACCCACTGGATCTTCAAGAACCAAGTGGGTCTGGGTAAAAAAAAAAAGTGAAAATAAAGTAAAAAATCAAAAAACACATTTATCACTGATTAAAAATGAAAAAAATAAAATTCTCTACACATGTTTGGTATCGCCGCGTCTATAACGACCTGATCTATAAAACGGTCATGTTACTTTACCCGAACGGTGAACGGCATAAAAATAAAAAAATATGATGAAATTGAAGTTTTGCCCACCTTACTTCCCAAGAAAGGTAATAAACGTGATCAAAAAAGTTGCATGTACACCAAAATAGTAACAATCAAACCGTCTTCTCATCCCGCAAAAATAATACCCTACCCAAGATAATCGCCCAAAAACTGAAAAAACTATGGCTCTTAGACTATGGAAACACTAAAACATGATTTTTTTATTTTTATTAAATAATTGTGTAAAACTTACATAAACTATGGCTCTTAGACTATGGAGACGCTAAAACTTTTTTTGTTTTAAAAATGAATTCATTGTCTAAAACTTACATAAATAAAAAAAATTGTATACATATTAGGTATCGCCGCGTCCGTGACAACCTGCTCTATAAAATTACCACATGATCTAACCTGTTAGATGAATGTTGTAAATAACAAAAAAAATTGTGCCAAAAAAGCTTTTTCTTGTTACCTTGCCGCACAAAAAGTGTAATATAGAGCAACCAAAAATCATATGTACCCTAAACTAGTACCAACAAAACTGCCACCCTATCCCGTAGTTTCTAAAATGGGGTCACTTTTTTGGAGTTTCTACTCTAGGGGTGCATCAGGGGGGCTTCAAATGGGACATGGTGTAAATAAACCAGTCCAGCAGAATCTGCCTTCCAAAAACCGTATGGCATTCCTTTCCTTCTGCGCCCTGCCGTGTGCCCGTACAGCAGCTTACGACCACATATGGGGTGTTTCTGTAAACTACAGAATCAGGGCCATAAATAATGAGTTTTGTTTGGCTGTTAACCCTTGCTTTGTAACTGGAAAAAAATATAAAAATGGAAAATCTGTCAAAAAAGTGAAATTTTGAAATTGTATCTCTATTTTCCATTAACTATTGTGCAACACCTAAAGGGTTAACAAAGTTTGAAAAATCAGTTTTGAATACCTTGAGGGGTGTAGTTTCTTAGCTGGGGTCACTTTTA
The DNA here is from genome assembly GCF_014858855.1 of Bufo gargarizans. Classification (NCBI taxonomy): domain Eukaryota; kingdom Metazoa; phylum Chordata; class Amphibia; order Anura; family Bufonidae; genus Bufo; species Bufo gargarizans. Next base: position 389,661,671 of record NC_058083.1, on the reverse strand, counting down.
TGGAGTTTCTACTCTAGGGGTGCATCAGGGGGGCTTCAAATGGGACATGGTGTCAAAAAACCAGTCCAGCAAAACATGCCTTCCAAAAACCAAACGGCTCACCTTTCACTCTACGCCCCTCTGTGTAGCCGTACAGTAGTTTACGGCCACATATGGGGTGTTTCTGTTAACGGCAGAGTCAGGGCAATAAAGATACAGTCTTGTTTGGCTGTTAACCCTTGCTTCGTTAGTGGAAAAAATGGGTTAAAATGGAAAATTAGGCAAAAAAATGAAATTATCAAATTTCATCCCCATTTGCCAATAACTCTTGTGCAACACCTAAAGGGTTAACAAAGTTTGTAAAATCAGTTTTGAATACCTTGAGGGGTGTAGTTTATAGAGTGGGGTCATTTTTGGGTGGTTTCTATTATGTAAGCCTCGCAAAGTGACTTCAGAGCTGTAGTGGTCCCTAAAAATCAGGTTTTTGTAAATTTCAGAAAAATTTCAAGATTTGCTTCTAAACTTTTAACATCCTTGTAACATCCCCAAAAAATAAAATATCATTCCCAAAATAATTCAAACATGAAGTAGACATATGGGGAATGTAAAGTCATCACAATTTTTAGGGGTATTACTATGTATTACAGAAGTAGAGAAACTGAAACTTTGAAATTTGCTAATTTTTCCCAATTTTTTATAAATTAGGTATTTTTTTATGCAAAAAAATAATTTTTTTGACTTTATTTTACCAGTGTCATGAAGTACAATATGTGACGAAAAAACAATCTCAGAATGGCCTGGATAAGTCAAAGCGTTTTAAAGTTATCACCACTTAAAGTGACACTGGTCAGATTTGCAAAAAATGGCCTGGTCCTAAGGTGAAATAAGGCTGTGTCCCTAAGGGGTTAAGGTGGTACATATAGCTGTGCATTCTCCTCCTCTCATTGGTTGCTTGATGCACATAGCGATAACTGGGAGCAGCACACTATATGTGCAGGGTCTGCTCTCCTGAGTGTAGATGCCCAACAGCACAGATAGGTTTAGAGTAGGACCTTCCTGACTGAAACCAGCTTGGGCCGGGTAGGTGGGCACAGATGTGCTTTTATTAAAATATATTGGCTAAGAGTCTCAGATTTTATTTTATTATATCAGAATATGTTGTATTTGCATAGTGCATTATTTTCCGTGATTTTATAAATGTAGCCATGCACATCTGCATATTCATTATCATATCGTGTAGGATGTTCTGTATGTTTTTCGGTGATTTTTTAATAGTCTTGAAAGGGTCGCACCTTCACTTTTGCCCTGCTAGAGGCGACCTTGATTGCAAGGAGCATCACACTATATGTGCAGGGTCTGCTCTCCTGAATGTAGATGCCCAACGGCATACATAGGTTTAGGCTACTTTCACACTCGCGTTTTGGCTTTCCGTTTGTGAGGTCCGTCATGGGCTCTCACAAGCGGTCCAAAACGGATCAGTTCTGAACTGAATATAGTAAGTTCCCCCACACTGCCCCAAATAGTAATTTCCCCCACACTGCCCCAAATAGTAATTTCCCCCACACTGCCCCATATAGTTATTACCCCACACTGCCCCATATAGTTATTACCCCACACTGCCCCATATAGTAATTTCCCCCACACTGCCCCCATATAGTAATTTCCCCCACACTGCCCCATATAGTAATTTCCCCCACACTGCCCCATATAGTAATTTCCCCCACACTGCCCCATATAGTAATTTCCCCCACACTGCCCCCTATAGTAATTTCCCCCACACTGCCCCATATAGTAATTTCCCCCACACTGCCCCATATAGTAATTTCCCCCACACTGCCCCATATAGTAATTTCCCCCACACTGCCCCATATAGTAATTTCACCCACACTGCTCCATACAGTAATTTCACCCACACTGCCCCTATATAGTAATTTCCCCCACACTGCCCCATATAGTAATTTCCCCCACACTGCTCCATATAGTAATTTCCCCCACACTGCTCCATATAGTAATTTCCCCCACACTGCTCCATATAGTAATTTCCCCCACACTGCCCCCATATAGTAATTTCACCCACACTGCTCCATATAGTAATTTCCCCCACACTGCCCCCATATAGTAATTTCTCCCACACTGCTCCATATAGTAATTTCTCCCGCACTGCTCCATACAGTAATTTCTTCCACTCTGCCCACATATGGTAATTCCCCACACACTGTTCCCCATGTAGTAGTTTGCCCCCACAAAGAAATTTGCCCACCACACTGCCCCATCAAGTAATAACCCTCCACACTGCCCCATCAAGTAATAACCCTCCACACTGCCACCCATTAAGTAATTTGCCCCGACATTGCCATCAATTAAGTAATTTGCCCTGATACTGCCATCCATTAAGTAATTTGCCCCCACATTGCCATCCATTAGGTAATTTGCCCCCACAATGCCCTTCATTAAATAATTTGCCCCCACACTGCCCTTCATTAAGTAATTTGCCCCCACACTGTCCCCACAGTATTAATTTCTCCACACTGCCCCCACAGTATTAATTGTCCCCCATACTGAACCCACAGTATTAATTGTCCCCCATACTGAACCCACAGTATTAATTTCCCCCACACTAGTAATTTGCCCCCACGTAGTAGTTTGCTTCCCATGTAGTAGTTTGCACCCCACTGTCCCTTCAATAATATTCACCTGTGCCCCCCAGTAATGTTCCCCAAAGTTGGCACACAAAAAATAAAAATAAAAGCGCATTGGGGTAGCGCCACCCTGGGTCTTTCTTGCACACGGTTCTTGTTTCGGTGAGCTCCTGTCTCCTGCTACTCTCCTCTATTCATTCATTCTACATGAATTTTGGTTTGCAGCATACCTCCATCTTTATTTTCTGTCTGCATACCTGGCCTTTATCTATTGAGGGGACATGCGCTGACAGGCGTCTCACCTGGTACCTTACTGCTTCAGCATTTTGTACATGGGTTTGATTATTTATTCTGCATGTGATTCCCATGTCATACATATATTATGTACCATGTTTTTTGTGATCCGTGTGCTTTTTCTTCCCAGGGTGGCGTTCTTCTTTTTTGTCCTCCGCCCCCATTTCATCATGTTTATGGCATCGTATCTATTTATCCATTATAACAATTTATGTCAATTTGAATCATGTCTTAATAAAGTATATATATTTTTTGGTATTATGAGCTCCCATCTGTTCGTTTTTGCTACCCTCTCAAACAGTAGCTTCTCTTGGCTGTGGGCATCCGGCCCACTCATGCCCCTAGTTGTCACAACTTTTTGCTAGTTAGCACGCTTCCTATATAATGTTATTTTGGTTTTTACTTTCATGGTGCAGGCTCCCCCTGAGCACCGGTTAACCTTAGAAGTTCTTGTTAATCAGTATCTGCTTCACAAGGAGCCTCGGTCAGTTGACCTTCGACACTGCATCCCCAGAAGAGGCCCTGATAGCTGCCTCTAGCAGGGAAACAACTCCATGGGAATTGTCATTTATTGTTGGTTATATATTTTTTCTCAATTTTGTCTTGTCTTGTCTTGCCTCCCTCTTGTTCCCATAGCATTTTCTAGCTACCTCACATTCCTCTATCAAAATCCCTACGGACTTTGTCCTCGGATTGAGAATTTTTCTGTGGACATTGGTGAGCTGTATTCTACTTGCACTGCACTCCCCCTCCACGACAACATGGTGCAGTATGTGACCCTAAATGTCAAGGGACTCAATTCCAACACCAAGAGGAGACTTTTGCTCTTGGAGTTGAAGTCCCTCAAAGCGGACATTGTGTTTCTTTAGGAAACCCACTTTGATGAGGATAACTCCTTCCGCTTTGCATCTCACCTATATCCCACAGCATACTAGGCCACTCATTCTCGCCGCAAGGCGGCAGTTGACATTATTTTATCAGCCCATTGCCCAATTTGAATTGAGTCTTCAACACTAGACCCCCTGGGTCGCTACATCATCCTGAGAGGTAAACTTGCAGGCCAGTCAATCATGCTTTGCAATTTGTATGTCCCAAATACATCCCAGATACATTTTCTTAGCAGAGTGTTCCATAAGATCTTCGGAGTGTGGGTACCAATTCCGAGTGTGGGTATCAATTCCGACTCACTGCTACTAATGGGAGGGGACTTCAACACTATTTTCTCTGAATCGATGGATAGATTGGCTCTACTGGGCAGGTCCTTACACTCAACACAACAATGATTAGCCAGGGACTTTCGCAAATTAATCCGACAATACTTCCTATATGACCTCTGGCGACTTAACCATCCCACTGATAGGTCCTTCTCTTTTTACTCTGCCCCGCATGGCACCCACACCCGAATTGATTTCTTTTTTGGAACCATCTCCACTCTCCGGGTATTAAAGGGGCTCACATGGGCCAAATCACCTGGTTCGACCATGAACCAGTAATGGTTGAAATGGACCTTGGATCTGGTCACACCCGCCAATGTCATTGGCGTCTCAATGATACCCTCCATAAGAGACCACCTTTATGAGACAAACTACACGGTCACTTAAAATCCTATTTTGAACTTAATGAAGGGTCGGTGGGGGATGTGCGTTCCCTATGGAAAGCCCACAAGGCGATAATGAGAGGACACTGCATTGCCCTGGGCTCAAGGTTAAAAAAGGACACGATAGCCACAGTACAGTCCCTGAAATCCCATTTGCGCGCTCTGGAGGAGACAATGTCTGCCCATCCTACCCGCCGCATGCTAAAGCAAATAGTGGATGTTAGAGGCTACTTACATAGGATAGCCCAGGGCAGGGTTTACAAATTATTGTTATACACCCGACAACGTACTATGCTTGGGGGAATAAGTTCCACACATTGTTGGCCAGACAAATTAGGAATCGCCCCCAGCAATCTGGCCCCTGTGCAATTAAAGGTGCGGATGGGACAGTTCACTATGATCCCAGGGAAGTTGCGGAGCGGTTCTCGACTTATTATGCCTCCCTCTATAATCTGCCTAGTGACCTCCCCACAAACGAAGGGACCAGAGAACGCCTATTGCAATCATACTTGGCCTCAAGTAACCTCCCTACCCTCTCGTCTGCTGATACCACCGCCCTTAATAGACCTGTGACTGGGGAAGAGATAGAGGAGGTTATTGACCAACTACAAGTCCCCAGGCCCCAACGGCTTTTCCTATAAATATAAGATTTTTAAGACGGAACTGATTCCCCATATGGCAATTCTCTTTAATCGATTCCTAGCGGGTGATGCGGTACCTACCCCCATGTCCCACTCATACCTTACGTTGATTCCAAAGCCCGGAAAGGACCATCTTGATTGCCAAAACTATAGGCCCATTGCACTACTCAATATCTATACTAAAATGCTAGTCTCCCGTTTCTCCCGTTTCTCCCCTCCTTGATCCATAAAGACCAGGTAGGATTTGTCCCATGTCATCAGGGCAGTGACAACACGATATGGAACATCGACTTGTTGGAGGTGGTTGACTGCTCGGGGGAGGAGGCATTGCTCCTTAGCTTAGATGCTGAAAAAGCTTTTGACCGATTAAACTGGCCGTTTTTGTTTGCGACCTTGAAAGCATATGGTCTTTCTGGCCCTTTTGTTAAGGCCATTCGAGGCTTATACTCCTCCCTCTCGGCGACAATCAAGCTCCCACACGCTGCGTCTTGACCAATACACAAAACCAATGGGACAAGACAGGGATGTCCCTCATCCCCTTTACTATTTGAAATGTGTATTAAACCCCTTGCGGCCAAAATCAGGGCTTGCCCAGACATCAGGGGAATTATGGTTAGGGATAAAGAGTTTAAGCTGTCACTATATGCAGACGATGTCCTCCTTACCCTAACTAACCTCCATGTCTCTCTCCCAAACCTCCACTCCATTTTACAAGAGTTTGGACGTCTGTCGTGGTATAAGGTTAACACCCATAAAACTCAGGCCCTCCCCCTCAATATACCTCTTGGCATCCTCCTGGCAAACTTTCCATTCCGATGGAAGGAGGACTCCTTGCGATACTTGAGTGTGGATCTTACCCTTGTTACACGGACCTGTACAGGACTAATTTCCCACGTATGTATAAAGAAATTAGAGATCTCTTTACCAAATGGCACACAATCCCATTATCCTTCCTAGGCCGTATTGCAGCGGTAAAAATGACTATCTTACCTAAGATCCTGTACCTCTTTAAGACTTTAACCGTTCTGGTCCCTCTCAAAGATTTGAGGTCTGTTCAGTCCCAACTTCTCCGATTTATATGGGCTGAGAGGCGCCATAGGATCCCTAGTCTGTACTTTTGTCTAGCAAGTCTCGGGGTGGTCTGGGAGTACCAGACTTGATCAAATATTATTGGGCAGCTCAGTTACGCTGGATCAAAGCTTGGGCATCTCTGCACCCCATGGGCGTAGCTATAGGGGAAGCAGGGGAAGTGGTAGCTTTGGGGCACGAACGCAGAAGAGGCCCATACAGGAAGAGGACTAAAAGATTTTATTGTCTGGGCCTCCTCAACTGTATTATACAATTACATTATATACAGACACACTGCAGAAAACAAAGGAAGTGGCTGTCAGGCCTCGTCTGCGAGAGCTATCTTGACTAGCCACAGAAATTGGGATTGAAAGGGAAGAGGTGGTTGCACAGACGTTTCGGGGTTGGGGGCCCATTCAAAAAATTTCTGTGGGGCCCAGTCATTTCTAGTGACGTCACTGCTGCACCCATATTCTATCTGGATGCAGATAGAGAGACTCTGGCTGGCTCCTATACACCCTAATTCTTTGCTATGGTCTAACCCATATAATACACCATCAACTAAAGATCTTTTGGGACCCATGGCCTTGACTAAATCTATTTGACGGACCTGTAGTAGTAGGTTTCCTCTAGTCTCTCGCCATTCTTCTGTGACCTCCTTTTTATACCATCCTCTAATCCCAGCGACTCTCACCACTTCAGTGATGAGACTATGGTTTCAAGGCGGCATCTTCCGCTATGCGGACATTGTAGACCCATTCACTAGGGACCTCCTACCCTTCTCAGATATTCAGAACAAATATGACCTTCCCTCATCAACCAATTATTTCTACATTCAACTTAGACATTTTGCCCAATCCACCTTCTCGGGGTTTAATGTTTCCCTCCCGACGGCATTTGAACGCCTTTGTAGAAGAGGAGTACACATGAAAGGGCTGATATCTGAGCTATACTCTATCTTGCTGACCCCCCTCCCAGAACAGATTCAGAAACACTCTTACATGGTCAGATGGGAGGAATACTTGAGGAGAGTTCTACCAGATGCACTGTAGCGCAGTATATGGAGGAGAGCAGCGAAATCCTCAATGTCAGTTCTCTGCCAAGAGAACCAGTATAAGATCCTGATGTACTGGTATCATACTCCTGATATCCTTCATAGACTGAACCTGGCAGTTGCGAGGGTCTGTTGGAGATGTGGGACACATGGGGGTATGTTACACCATATCTTCTGGGACAGCCCTCTCATATGTCCCTTCTGGACCAGAGTCAGCACTCTTCTTAGTGACATTTTTGCCTGCAGTATACCACCTGACCCCATATCCTTCTTACTCAATGTCACTCCAACGCACATAAGGAAGCACTCACTTAAACTGCTAATACAAGTACTGACTGCTGCCCGCTGCCTTTTTTCCCGATTCTGGAAACACCCTGACCCCCCAAAGGTCTCTGATCTATATCCTAAGGTGTCGGAAATCCGGACCTTAGAATATACGACTGCAATGTTCCAGGATAAAATAGACCTATTTCATGCTATTTGGGATGACTGGGACAACTATCGAGCTAATAAACGACCCTGAGAAGAGTCAGAGGGAATGGAATACTCCCCCCCCCCCCCAATTTGTCACTGTCTGCATTGTCTACGTCTTTCTTTGTTTTGTTATTATAGGGTTATTCATATAAGTTCCAGCTTAGACTACAAACATCCCAAGATAAGATCACCGTAGCTACTCTTTCACGAGAGTCCTTCATATGCTAGGATACCACTGATAATTTCTTTCTTTTTTCTTTCATTTACTTTTCATTTGTCCTTCCTGTTTCTTAATATCTATACTTATCTAAGAAATTAATACGACAAGGCGCAGGTTTTCTCACGTAACCTTTATTGGTTCTTGTCTAATTTACATTGCACATAAAATGTGAAGTTATAGTACATGTTCATCTGTTGCTTATGTCATGCATATTGCTTTGCTCACTTTGCTTTGTACAATTGTGCATACAGTTGAAACTGAATTGTCTTGTTATATTTCAATAAAAATACAATTTTATATAAAAAAAAAAAAGAAGCCCTCATATGGCTATGTGAATGAAATAGTAAAAAAGTTTGGTGTCTTGGAAAACAGGGAGGAAAAAAAGAAAGTGGAAAAATGAAAGCGTGGCCACAGCTTTAAACCACCACTCCATGATCCTCAGCACTGCCTTATATTGAAATGAATGAGAGGCAAAAACCATGCGGCCACCAGCGAAATTTCAGCGCCGGTGTCCACGTCAAAGTTATAGAGCAAGAGACTCCATGTGAACATAACCGAAGAAAGGAAAGTTGTACACAGCTACTTGGCCAACTTCACCTTATAATATAGCTCAGAATAGAGAGTGTAAAAATAGATCTCTACTGTGTTTCTCCAAATATAAGACAGGGTCTTATATTATTGTTTGCTCCGAAAAAAAGGCCTAGGGCTCATTTTTGAGGGAATTCTTATTTTTTTCCATGAACAGACATACATTTATTCAAATATAATCATGCCATTACATTCTGGAACATCAGCATAACTCTCCAAACCCTGAATTCTATCATAATCTTCTTGAGATCCTATTTCCATGTACTGTACAACAGTCTCCATTAACTGGAATTCTTGAACACTCACTCACCAGACCTCCTTGGATGGGCCCTCACACACCTTACTCCCGTCAAAGGCGCACCACTGTCAGATCACTTACTATTCCAGCTGCGTTCCACTGCAGCAGCTCCCCCTGGTGACCGGAAGCAGCCACAACACTCCGGCTCGGGAGTGGAGTCATCTGAGTGGGACTAGCGCCACGAGATCTGTGTGTGACAGCCTTAGCAGGACTACCGGTATCTGCTCTGCGTGTGACAGCCTTAGCAGGCTCGGGTGTGGAGTGATGCGAGTGTGACAGCCGGAACCCGGCATTACCTAACCCTTATCGTTGTAGGGTGCAATCCTTTTTGGGCTTCTCTGATTTCTTTCTAAAGGTCCTCTGTCCTGCTGTATTCTTTTTTTTTTTACATGTATAGCTGCCTGAACACTGTTTTTAATGAAATGTAACTAAGGCTTATTTTTGGAGTAGGGCTTATATTTCAAGCCTACTGCAAAAACCCTGAAAAAACAAGCTAGAGCTTATTTTCAGGGTAGGCCTTATTTTGGGAGAAACACATTTAGAGTGAATATAGCAATCCTTCATCCTCATGCAGAATCATTGTTTCTGGATGGCAGATTGATATTTAGACAGCACAATCTGCTCACCAGAAATTATATTTGGTGGTGCCTGAACGAACAACCGGATCACCTGATGAACAAGCGTTTTACTTGTTCGTACTTGTTCGCCAGGTGATCGGCGGCACATTTACATGGGCAGATTGTTGGGAATGAGCGTTCGCAGGAATGGTTGTTCCTGATAATCTGCCCGATAATTGGCTTGCATAAATCCACCTAAAAGGTGCAATATCTCTTTCTCTGGATATACTAAGGATACCCCAGTATGCTCAGTAAAATACAGTCTCTGGACAGTGGATCCTTTCTGTCCTTCTTACTATGGTGGGAAGCCAGAAGCTTAGCTGATTTTCAGCAATTTTTTTTATTTATTATCACTTTTGTCAATTTTAAGTTATGTCAGTGACCATTGAGAGGTTTTTTTTATTCTTTTTTGTTTTAAAACATCTTTATTTAAAGATTCTCAAAAACAAGAAATATACAATATTTCAGTATGACATAATGTGCAATGATATATGAAATTTATATCACATTAAAGAAACAGCAAAATAACATCCATAACCTCTATACCACATCTACAAGGAGGACGGGAAGACCTTTAGTACTCGGCCGGGGAGGGTCAGTATAACAATTTCTCAGGAACTGGCAGCTGGTGATGATAGGGATGGGTTGTGCCCACCACAACAAAATGTCGAATTATTTTGGGGCTCTAAGAGAGTGAGTTATATTTCTTCTAGTGAAAGGTGAGTATTTATAAACCAATACCATTTCTTGAGAAACCAGGCCTTTCCACAATATCTAACCCTTTCTGTCTCCACCATGTCCAATAATAGATAGTATTTTAGTTGCTGTTTAATGTCAGACATAGTGGGTAAAGATGAATCAAGCCAGGAACTCAACAAACAGCGTTTAGCTACTATGAGGGCAATATGAACCAATGGTGGTATATTCCCAAGTTTGCGGACCAGATCATCAACAGATGAGAGAAGAATCGAAAAGGAGTGGCAATGGAGCTACTTGGATCGGTCCTTTCCACATGCTGCTTATATAGCCCACCACATCACCTCAAAAATGTTGTACCCTTGGACACATCCACGTACCATGGAATAGATCAGTGCCCTCCTTTTGGCATTTAGGACAAGCTACCATCCTATTTGGGTTAGTAGGAGAGATAGGTAAAGCCATAGTATGCCGAATGCATTAGTTTGAAATGTGTTTCTCGCCATTTCTCACTGATTATATGTTTACAGACCTGTGTCCAAGCCTCCAAAATGGGGGCACCTTCGGGATCTTCAAAACTGAAGGTCATTTTGGAAAACTTTATGGAGCCAACCTTATGCTAAACACGTCCCTTATCGATTCATATATATTAGATAGGGTTCTTTTCTTTGTCTACCCCTATGAAAGCGTCAAATGGCTGGTCTCCTATCTCCATTGAATAATCTATGAGTCTAGCTAGACAGAAAGCTTTCAATTGCTTATACTGGAAGCTTTGGTTCGAAGGTAGTTTGCAAACTTGTGTTAATTCATCAAGAGTTCCTATAGGAGGTTTCGACTCATGGAGAATCTGCTTTACTCTTAGGATACCCACGGTTCGCCATGACACAAACATTTTGCTCTGATGACCTGCTTGGAATTCTACATGTTGCCAAAAGGGGAGGTATTTGGACATTCTAAATTAGTTTTTAAATCATGTACAAAGCTCTTTCTACGCCCCCATTGTATCCCGCACTATTAGAGATTTCTTTAATCTTGTGGGCATTTCCCCCAAGGCGGTGTGAAGCAGGCTAGTTGGATCGAAAGGATGTGCAAGAGCCGAGTCCAGCTCATAGTTTGAGTAATGGATGGTATGATGAAGGGTTTTTCAATGTTTAATGGAAGGGTACCAACAATTTTGTCCATGTGTGTAATAGTGTCCTGCAGTGCTATAATAATTGTAAATGTTGTGCATAAAACAGTTCAATACAGTGCACAAGTAGTAGCATGCAGGCCCCATTCTCCTATAGACACACTCAATATACATTTTACACTATATACACAGTACACATATTTGTTACATGTCTCCTTAGGGTCCCTTTAAAGGGGGTAATTTCAGCCAAGAACAAGCTCAGATCAACTATATACAAGTCAATTGGCGCTCATTTTTACATAGCCCAATGCAAATTAATGTGGGGGGGAGTCGTTGTTCCTACGCTAATTTGTTTCCCATAAAGATTGGTCATTGTCGGCAGCACATCCCTTATTTACATGGGGTGATGTGTCATAAAAGATCCAAAAACAGCCATCTGCCCATTTGTCAGCTGCCCCACATGGGGCAATAATTGAGATTGAGCTTCCTTTTGACTAGGATGGTGTCACGACGCGGTGTGGGTGGTAAACTCCACACCAAACACAGGAGGGAAGTGAAGAGGTACTAGGCATGGAAACTAGGGAAAGCAGAAAGGTCACCACCTAGTGAATCCCTAAACCGAGCCCTGCACTTTCAGTATGAACAGACCTCGATGGTAGGAATGTTCATACGCAGGAATCTAGAGCCCAATCTGACCTTAAAGTGCCCTGGAAATAGTGTCAGGACAAAAGATGACCTGTTCTTTCCCAGCTGAAAGAACAGGAGACTTCCTCAGGCCTAATACCAAAAGATAGGGGAATACAACAAACTAGAAATAGGAAAAGAAACTTAACTCTGAAGTACGCAGACGAGCAGGAACTCAAAGGAGAACCAAATACCAGCACTTCCACAACCAGAAATGAGCTATCAACCGCATAGCATGATGGGGGAGACCAGACTAAATACAGGAGTTAGAATGACCACTTAAGCTATACCTGAGACATGAGGTGTAGTCATAACCAGCAACAACACAGAAACAAGTGAAGCCAAAAAGGCTGTCAGATCACATCACATGCACCCAGTCTCTTAGATCTTCTGACCCCTGTCACAGAAGAGACCGTGACAGTTGGCCACTTTCATAACCCCAAAAAGGAGGACATCACACCCCCAAAAAGAGATCATCATACCCAGGACTGTGGGGCAGGACACTAGAATACACATCATATAGAACAGGGGTGGCCAACCCGTGGCTCTTGAGACGCATGCGGCTCTTTGCTTCTTCAAGTGTGGCTCTAGCTGTGGAGCCGGGAAGCAGTCAGGCCGGCTCACTCTCCATCCCATGCTCAGATCTCTTTTCCTGATCAGACACCATTGCTACTTTGCAGTTCCAGCTCACTCTCCACTACGTCCTGATACACACAGTGTGAGAACGTAGTACGTGGAGACATGCACTATGACCTGATGTTGTGCTCATCGGGTCACAGTGGAGTGCATGTCAGACCTGCAGAGTAGCAGGTGCCCGAGCAGGAGCCCAGTGCCCGATCAGGAGAGGGAAGAGATTTTTTTTAATTATAGAACTGAGCATGGGGGTCTGATGTAAGCATGGGAGGTTCTGATCTGAGCATGGGTGGGGGGTACTGATCTGGGCAATGGGGGTCTGATCTGAGCATGGGGGGTCCTGATCTGAGCAATGGGGGTCTGATCTGAGCAATGGGGGTCTGATCTGAGCAATGGGGGTCTGATCTGAGCATGGGAGTCAGATCTGAGTATGGGGAGGGGTCAGATCTGAGCATGGGGGAAGATCCGAGCATGGGGGGCAGATCTGAGCATGGGGTGGAGATCTGAGCATGCATCGGAGATCTGACACTGGGAGTCTGATTTGTGTTGTCTGATTCAAGCATTGGGGATCTTATTTTGGGGGTTTGATTTGAAGGTCTAATGAGGTTTGGGGATCTTATTTTAGGTCAGATGAGGATTGGGGATATGATTTAGGAGTCTGATCTGAGGTCTGATGAAAAATATTTTTTTCTCTGCTAATGAAAAATAAGATTTTTTTATAAATCATATTAAAAATATTTTCTTTTCTCTTATTTTTCTTTGTTAAAACCTAGGTGCATCTTGTATAGGGCGAAAAATACGGTAACTCGTGTGTAAATATATAGCTTGTGGCTCCTGGTAGTCATATGTTGTTGTTTTTTTGGCTCTTTGTGTCTGTAAGTGTCATGGAACCATGAACCAGACGTACAACAAGAGATAAGTGGAAATAAGAAGGCTTTATTGAAAATAAAGCTGTAAGGCAAAGTCCAAACGGATGGCTAAACCGAAGCAGGGTCTTGCGAAGCCAGAGGTCAGGAACCAGAAGGGTAGTCAGACGAAAGCCTGGATCAGGAACCAGCAGGGTAGTCAGACGAAGCCTGGATCAGGAACCAGCAGGGTAGTCAGACGAAGCCAGGATCAGGAACCAGAAGCAGCAGCAGTCTTAGAAGCATGTGAACACAGGAGGACCAAGCAAGGAACTGAAGCCACAGACCTCCTATATATATGAGCTAGGCATCCAGCTCCTCCCAGTGGGAAGGAGAAGCCGCAGGGTGGGAGGCTACAAGAAACCCAGAAACCAAGATGGCCGCCAGCACATGTCAAACGAAGGAGAACAGCAAGACGGTAAGACCATGACAGTACCTCCCCCTCAAGGGCCCCTCCTCCGCGGAGTAAAGAACGGTTTCTGAGGGAAGCGTGCGTGGAAGGCTCGGAGCAAGGCAGGAGCATGGACATCTGCGGAGGGAACCCAGGAACGCTCCTCTGGACCATAACCACGCCAATGGACCAAAAACTGCACCCGACCGCGGACCAGGCGTGAGTCCAGGATATTGCTTACCTCATACTCCTCACGATTGTCCACTTGGACCGGACGAGGCAGAGGAACCGAGGAAGTGAAACGATTACACACCAGTGGCTTCAACAGGGAGACATGAAACACGTTGGAGATCCGCATGCCAGGAGGAAGCGCAAGGGCATAGGCTACCGGGTTTACCCTGCGAAGCACTCGGAAGGGACCAACAAAGCGAGGCGCCAGCTTGGGAGTGGGCACTCGAAGGTTGAGGTTGCGGGTGGACAACCATACGCGGTCTCCGACCTGGTAGGAAGGAGCGGGCGCTCGTCTGCGATCAGCCTGGAGTCTCTGGCGCTGCGCAGAGACCTCAAGGGACCTTTGGATCTGTACCCAAGAAGCACGTAGGACGGAAAGGTGATCCTCCACAGCCGGAATATCCTGGGGAGAGAATACCTCCAGTAACACGGCAGGTTGGAACCCATAATTGGCCATGAAGGGAGACGTCCCAGAGGAAGAGTTCACCGCCGTGTTCCTGGCAAACTCAGCCCAAGGCAGGAGGTCAACCCAATTGTCTTGGTGATCGGAGACATAGCAACGAAGGAATTGCTCCAAGGCCTGATTGGATCGTTCTGCGGCCCCATTGGACTGAGGGTGGTAGGCCGAGGAGAAAGAGAGATGAATCCCCAACTGGGAGCAAAAGGCGCGCCAGAACCTGGACACAAACTGACTCCCCCGATCCGACACAATCTCCTTGGGCAAACCGTGCAACCGGAAGACCTCCCTGGCAAAAATCGAGGCCAACTCTTGTGCAGAGGGTAACTTCTTGAGAGGAACACAGTGGCACATTTTGGAAAACCGATCCACAATCATGAGAATGACCGTATGGCCTCGGGATGCAGGGAGGTCCACAATGAAATCCATCCCCAGGTGTGACCATGGACGCTCCCCGGTGGCTATGGGTTGCAAAAGGCCCAACGGAAGGTGCCGAGGGGACTTACTCTGGGCACAAACGGAGCATGCCGCTACGTATGCGGCGATGTCGGAACGTAGAGAAGGCCACCAGAACAGACGTGAAACAGCCCAGGACAGCTGATTCTTTCCAGGATGCCCCGCGGCCTTGGAGTTATGATAAGTTTGCAACAACCGAGTGCGCAACTCCTCAGGCACAAAACATCTGCCGTTGGGTCTCCCAGAGGGAGCACCAGATTGAGCCGCCAAAATCTGCTCACCCAGGGGAGAGGTCAGGCTGGTGCGTATAGCGGCCAGGATCTGATTCGGAGGTATGACCGAAGTCGGAATCGACTCCTCCCCGGACAGCTCGGAGTACTGCCGTGATAAGGCATCCGCTCTGATGTTCTTGGAACCGGGTAGGTAGGAGACCACGTAATTAAAACGTGACAAGAACAGAGCCCATCTGGCCTGACGTGGGGTCAATCTCTTGGCCTCAGAGAGGTAGGTCAGATTCTTGTGGTCCGTCAGGATGAGAACCGGAACCACCGAGCCCTCGAGCAAGTGCCTCCATTCTTTAAGGGCCTGCACGATGGCCAATAGCTCCCTGTCACCAATCTGATAGTTGCACTCCGCGGAAGACAGTTTCCGGGAGTAAAACCCACAAGGAAGCAGAGGACCCTCTGGTGTTCTACGCTGAGACAGAAGGGCGCCTACTCCCGTCTCAGACGCGTCCACCTCGAGGACAAAAGGCAACCCAGGGTTGGGATGCAACAGAATCGGAGCCGACACAAAGGCGGACTTTAGAGCCTCAAAAGCTCGGATGGCCTCGAGCGGCCAGACCTGGGGATTACTGCCCTTCCTGGTCAGATCCGTGAGAGGCTTGGCTAGCATGGAAAAGTCCCTGATGAACTTCCGATAATAATTGGCGAAGCCCAAAAAGCGCTGCAGGGCACGAAGACCACTGGGCTGGGGCCACTGTAAGACAGCCGAAACCTTCTCAGGATCCATGGAGAACCCCTCAGCGGAAATGATGTAACCTAAGAAGGTTACCTGGGATCGGTGAAATTCGCATTTCTCAAGCTTACCGAACAGCTTGTTCTCTCGTAACCGTTGCAACACTCGTCTGACATCCAGAATGTGGGCCTCCATGGATTCAGAATATACCAAGATGTCGTCCAAATAGACCACCACACACTGCTGCAACAGGTCACGGAAAACATCGTTGATGAATTCCTGGAAGACTGCGGGCGCATTGCACAACCCAAAGGGCATAACCAAGGATTCATAATGACCGGTCCTGGTGTTAAACGCGGTCTTCCACTCATCGCCCGCCTTGATCCTTACCAGGTTATATGCCGCCCTCAGGTCGAGTTTGGTAAAGACCGTGGCCCCTTTGAGGCGATCGAACAGCTCGGAAATCAAGGGTATCGGGTAAGCGTTCTTGATCGTGATGCGATTGAGACCCCTGTAATCGATGCAAGGCCTCAACTCACCGCCCTTCTTTTTCACAAAGAAAAATCCAGCCCCTGCCGGGGACGAGGATTTGCGAATGTGTCCGCGTGAAAGCGCCTCCCTCACGTAATCCTCCATGGCCTCATTCTCCGCTACCGACAGTGGATAGACTTTGCCACGAGGAGGAACGGCACCAGATTGTAACTCTATGGCACAATCGTATGGGCGGTGCGGAGGTAGGGCAACCGCACGCACCTTATCGAATACATCCCGGTACTCCTCGTATTCAGGAGGCAACAGAGAGTCCGAGGAAGTACACAGCAACTTGACAGGCCCATGGATGCAACTAGCCCCACACTGCGGTGACCACGAGAGGATCTCGGCCGATCTCCAATCGAAAGTCGGATTATGCTTCTGGAGCCAGGGGTACCCCAAGACCACCGAGTAGTGTGGAGACGAAATAACCTGGAGACAGACCGACTCTCTGTGAACGGCACCAATGGCCATCCCCACTGGAAGGGTCTCCTGAGTCACGTGTGGCGGCAGAAGGGGTCTGCCGTCTATCGCCTCAAGAGCCAGTGGGGAACCTCGAGGCTGCAGAGGAATGGAATTGGCGGCAGCGAACACACTATCAATGAACAAACCACCAGCACCAGAGTCCACCAACGCCTGGGTCGTCACCGAGCCCCCGACCCAGGAGAGGACAACAGTAATCAGTGGTTTGTCAACACGGGAAACCGGGGACGAGGAGACTCCACCCAAGATCTGCCCCCGACAGGATCTCAGGTGCGAGCGTTTCCCGGACGGTTCGGGCATGCCAACCGAAAATGCCCACCGAGACCACAGTACATGCACCGGCCCTCGCGTCTCCGGAGTACCCTCTCCCCCTCGGACAGGCAAGCAAACCCCAGCTGCATGGGTTCACCCCCAGACAAGTCACCCCCAGGAGGCGTGGGAGGAGAGGGAGGCACGGGTGGGACAGCAAACGTAGGCGCCAATCTGTTAGAAGACCTCCGCAGGCTCTCCTTAAAGGAAGGTCTCTCCCTGAGTCTGGTGTCAATCAAAATCAGGAAAGAAATAAGAGACTCGAGCTCCACTGGTAGGTCCTTAGCTGCAACCTCATCCTTCAAGGCATCCGAGAGACCATGAGAGAAAGCAGCGACCAGAGCCTCATTATTTCAGCCCACCTCTGCTGCCAGGGTACGAAACTCAATGGCGTATTCAGCTACGGATCGTGAACCCTGTCTGATGGACATAAGGAGCTTCGCAGCAGAGGCAGCACGAGCCGGCACATCGAATACCTTCCGAAGAGAAGCAACAAAACCGGAAAACTCGGCAACCACCGGATTGTTGTTCTCCCATAAAGGACTGGCCCAGGCCAAGGCCTTGTCCGAGAGCAGCGAGATCAAGAAGCCCACCTTTGATCTCTCAGTAGGAAAGGCATGTGGCAGCAACTCGAAATAAATGCCCACCTGGTTAAGGAAACCTCGGCACTGAGTTGGCTCTCCCCCAAAGCGCTGTGGAAGGGGGGCAGAACCGGTCATACCCCGAAACACCGCAGGCGCAGCAACAGGTGTCGGGGTAGACTCTGGCGCAACAACCGGAGCGGCAGTAGGAGCGGGCCCAGGAGCGACAACCGACCCATCGACAACGGAAGCTAAATGAGCCGTGCGTTCAAGCAGGGTTTGCAACGCCACAGCGAGGAACTGAAGCCACAGACCTCCTATATATATGAGCTAGGCATCCAGCTCCTCCCAGTGGGAAGGAGAAGCCGCAGGGTGGGAGGCTACAAGAAACCCAGAAACCAAGATGGCCGCCAGCACATGTCAAACGAAGGAGAACAGCAAGAAGGTAAGACCATGACAGTAAGGTTGGCCACCCCTGATATAAAACATGCTTATATAATATCCATATATAAAATGTCCTTATATAATATCCATCATCCAAGAAGGCAGTCTCCATAATTTTAGATGGTAAAATCGAAGCATCTAAGCCCCACCCTGGGAATGCCCGACCCCACCTGGGAACACCCATTTATGGGCAGTGTTTATGTTAGCCCCACCCATTGCTGCCCAGGACAGCCCGAATTTGCCAGGACTATCTATGAAAATCAAGGATAGGCCTGGAAAATTCAGAACAGTTGGCAACTATGCAGTATAAAGGTATTCCATAGATGCTAAATGTGAGCAGATCCAAGACATGTACTTACTGAACCTGCTGTCAGGGCCTGGCCTTATGTTACCCAGTCCTATCACCAACCTATGTAAAAGGACCCTTACCTTAGAAAAGTCTATACATGAAAAAAATGGTGGTGGAAGGGGAAATATTGGCAAGTCTGTAATCTGCACCATATAACTTTTTTTTAAACTGAGCTGGCCTCCTTACCATCACACTCAAGGCTCTGTTGTAGAAGTATAAGGACTTTGCTCAAATGTCTACAGGTATAACTTGGATGTGTGATGCTTTAAAAGGTGATTGTTCTTTATTTATCATCATGTATCATGTTCCATATCAAGTTTATGATACTAGAACGTCCATTTTTTTTATCCCTCAGAATAATTGAGTAATACTGAGACTGATACACAGAAATGATCCATTCCTAGTATTACAAGTTCTGTAGAAATAACAGGAACAGGAAGCATCAGGTGACTGATAAGAATAAACATATGAGGAATAGAGCTGTTTCTTATTCCAAGTTTTTGACCACTAGCATCATTTTCACATATTCGTGGCATGATGTTCCTACTTTTTAGCTGCAGATAAAAATACTTTGAAACAAATACACCTGTGTTACAAAACCAAACACATGAGGAAATGTACTTTCATGCAGTAGAACTTTAGGCCCTATTTTTTCACAATGGCTCCATGGCTTCTCTTGATGTGAATGTTGCTTTGCAAAAGCATACACAGAACTCATAAAGCCCAATTGCATATTCTGAATGGGCCCCATTTACCACTAAGAGCTTCGGCCCTGTGTATTGTGTCGCTATTAAAAATAGTGCCCACCATGGGTTTATGAATCACAGGAAAGCTTGCAAACCTTAAGGCTAGTTTCACACTAACAACAGGGGACTCCGGCAGGCTGTTCCGGCGGGTGAACAGCCTGTCGGATCCATCCTGCCGCTAGTTTACATGTGCCCCGGACTGCCGCTCTGTCCCCATTGACTATAATGGGGGCGGGGGCGGAGTTCTAGCAGCGGCACAGCAGCGCATGGCGAGAGGCAGCCGGACTAAAATTACAGCTTGCCGGAGTCCCCTGCCGCTAATGTGAAAGTACCCTTGAAGGGTTTCTGTCATGGGAAAAATCATTATGTAGCTGACTGACATTAGCGATATGCAGGCCTGTGACGTAACTAGTGCAGGCGCAGTGAGGAAGCTGGCAGCAGCTGAGCATCCTTCACTCACTGCCGCTGTGGCAGGCAGGGAATTAAACATACTGTTATGTACTGCTGACATTAGCACATCGCTAATGTCAGTCAGCTACATAACGACCCTTTAAGCGTACCGGAGTTAAAAAAAAAAATTGCATAATGGTTGTGCTTTTTTGTACAATCATAACTTTGAAGGAATAGGTCATTTTCTCTAATGTCTTTTTCAGCCTAATTTTCCCCCTCTTCATCTGCACAGCTAGATGAATTTCTCTCACAAGCAGGGGGCTTCTCTCTTCTGTGGAATCTACCAGCAATGTATTGCTGTAATGTCCTTTCCCTTACTTCCCATATACAAAGAAAGTCCAGCTCACCCACAATCCAAGAACACCTGCGTGCATGGAAAATGGCTGGTGAGCCTCTGTAGCGTTAATACTTGAAAGCAAGGAATTCCAGCACTTACGTTTTTGGTAGCTAAAATTTCGTCTTTTATTCAGGCAGTAGACAAATTGTACAAGACATCCACCGACAAGTGTAGCAAACTTAACGCGTTTCGAACAAAAGTTCTTATTCTTAACAATGAACTGTGGCTCCCTTGGTGGTTTTATACCATTTGGAAAAGCATTAGATCTCCTTCCACCTGGAGGGCGGGGAATGTAGGAGGAGGGAAACACATTAACCCTCTCTTTTCCAAAGGAAGCCCAGTTCATGTGTTTTACAATATAAAATTGCGCATCTCTATAACCTCACTGGGTTTTACATGATAATAAATCTAAAGTGAAAATAACCACAAATAAGCACAAGTAAAACAGTGAACATAGTTAAAAAGTTGCGATCATATGTCAAAGAAAATTTATATTTGTAATACTAGATATGGATTAAAGAATGTGGTAACTATAAATTCATATGTGTTGAACAATATAAATTTCGACATTAGACCTTTTTTCTCTATTTCTTTTAGGACAGAATGGAACAGAGTCGAAAGTTGGAAATTCGACTGGAAATCAGAGGATACGAAAATAGCTATAAAAATTGAAATTTCGATTATTTTATCTTAGAAGGTCCGATTTTTCTATTTTCAATTTTTATAGCTATTTTCGTATCCTCTGATTTCCAGTCAAATTTCCAACTTTCGACTCTGTTCCATTCTGTCCTAAAATAAATAGAGAAAAAAGGTCTAATGTCGAAATTTATATTGTTCAACACATATGAATTTATAGTTACCACATTCTTTAATCCATATCTAGTATTACAAATATAAATTTTCTTTGACATATGATCGCAACTTTTTAACTATGTTCACTGTTTTACTTGTGCTTATTTGTGGTTATTTTCACTTTAGATTTATTATCATGTAAAACCCAGTGAGGTTATAGAGATGCGCAATTTTATATTGTAAAACACATGAACTGGGCTTCCTTTGGAAAAGAGAGGGTTAATGTGTTTCCCTCCTCCTATATTCCCCGCCCTCCAGGTGGAAGGAGATCTAATGCTTTTCCAAATGGTATAAAACCACCAAGGGAGCCACAGTTCATTGTTAAGAATAAGAACTTTTGTTCGAAACACGTCAAGTTTGCTACACTTGTGGGTGGATGTCCTGTACAATTTGTCTACTGCCTGAATAAAAGACGAAATTTTAGCTACCAAAAACGTAAGTGCTGGAATTCCTTGCTTTCAAGTATTAACCCTTACTTCCCACTATGTTTGTTTTCAGCTCCGGAGCTCACGGAACAGATAAAGAGGGAGAGATCACATGTACAGAAAGACAGGTCACTCCTGCGAATTCAGAAGCAGTTTACAAGCAGTTCTTTTTATCAGCCTCAGGAGCTCAGCTAGCTCTGACACTCCCCCACTTCCAGTGTGTGGAACTGTCTTCTGTGTCTTTGTTTCTAGGGACGGATCTTGCCTGTCACGGAAGGTGTACAGGAAACTAGAAGACACAAAATGAAGATCCGACTGACTGGATCCAAAACTAAGGAACAAAAGGGAGAGCCCTGCATCAGACCTGGCTCTCTCCCTAACTGCTCAGCCTATGCGAAAATCCCAATGGTAGATGATCGCATATCCTCGTACCACGACTGTATAACACCTGAACACCCTATAATAGTGAGGGGACACGACCAGTGGCTCCCTACACTTGATACGGAGGGAGTCAGGGTCACCTGGGATCCAGCAAACAGGAAAACACAAATGAACGAACAAAACTTATCTGTAGAAGACTCAGAAGTAGGATCAGCATGCACACACTCCAGGAAGGAATATAAACCGCAAAGTGATGCAGTATGGGGAGGGATTTAAAGGGATGCAATCAGTGCAACTACATGACAGCTGAGAGAGGCTAACGAGGTGAGAAAATGAAAGCAAAACAAAAGGAACCTCAAGGAGGAGGTTCTGAAGGACGTCTGTCAGAGTTTCTCAGATGTCTGGTGGTGACATTGCCTCACAACAGGCAGTGGACTACAAATTAGGTGGAAGTGGCATTTGGTGGCCTATTTAAACCTGCATTTGTTCTACTAACGTAGGGAATGGATTATAAGGGTCTGTTATTTAAATCCAGCCAGTTCTTTAATTGATTGTCTGGGTGTCAGTGTACACTTGTGAGTGCAGTTCCTCTTTTGGTTTTATTTATACATAAAGTTCTCTCCAATTGTGGCCAAATCATCCCCTTTGGGCTGCTAATGAGGGAGCAAGTGACCCCTAGTTTTCCAGTAGGCGAAAGTCTCACAGAACCTCCATTGACAATATGACATACATGTCTCACATGGAATACAATTTAAAGGAGTTTTCCCATCTCAACCTTTGTGGCTTTTCCCTCTCTTTTCATGCATGACTAAAATCCTAGATACGGTAGCACAAGTTTTCTACTAGCGGCTCTCCACAGGCTTACTGGACAAGCCAAGTTATAGTTTTGTAACACACGGAGAGCTAAACGTTGGAGACGATTGTACTATTCAAACCACTTTTAGAAACTGGTTTCCTGTTGCCAACAACTTGTCTCGATTTTTTGATCTACCTCAGGTACTAGTTTGCATGTATGTCCTTTATGATAATGATCTGCTACCTGTTTGCTGTAGAAATAAAACTCATTCTGTACCTGCCTATGCAGAGCTCTATTATATAATCTTCAAAGTCTATGCTGAGAAACGTGTTAGCTTTATAGAATTATAGGCCTTTTACGGGAAACCAAGTTTTGAAATGAACAATGAAACAATATCACAATTGCACGATAACGGAAAGATGAAAATGATGAAGGGAAATGCACAAATAAGGTAAATTAAAGGTTGCTATTACCACAAGTCGTTGACTCCCACATCACTACATTTGTACTACCTTTACTCATGGGGAAATTCTACCTAAAACTGAAGTTTCCAGAAAACTGATTCAATAAAGGCCGATTCACGAAAAACTCTCACAAATGTCTAGAGCAAAAGAGCTCTCAATCCAGAAACACAGAAAAGTTATAAATAAACCATAATAACTCATACCAGAGGTCTTCTCACATAGGTTGGACCATATGGGCTGCCTCCTACTTCAGAGTGATGACGTACATCATTTGTACCGAAGGCTGAGAGGGTCCTGTCTAAAACCAATTGCTGGCTAATTTTTCATCCGTGATTATCTCTGTGTTGAGTCCATATTTTTTCCTCAATGTGTCATCCGTTTTTAATATGCTAGGGCAATAAGTGGACCTCTAGGGCAGTGATGGCGAACCTTTTACGGACCGAGTGCCCAAACTGCAACATAAACCCACTTATTTATCGCAAAGTGCCAACACGTCAATTTACCTTGAATACTACAGTCCAATATAGTATATCTTCCATGCACTTTATCATTTATCTACAATTATCTGCCTACATTCAGTGCACTGCCTGTGCTGTTCATGGTGTGCCCTGCGCTAAAGACTGACAGGAGAAGTCTAATGCATATTGGTACAACATAGACGTTTTCCAGGGTGTGGGTGCCCACAGAGAGGGCTCTGAGTGCCGCCTCTGGCACCCGTGCCATAGGTTCGCCATCACTGCTCTAGGGCATTTCTCAGGAATGGTGCATAAAAACTGACTGAATATAGGCATGTTTCGTCCTTAAAACAGACCAAAGTAGTGAATGCAGTCGCTTTATTTGTGTGAACCACCAGTCCGCGGAAGGTGACGGATGTCTGAATTTACCCATTGAATTCAATGGATGTAGTTTGTGGACAACAAAGACAACTCCTGACGATGATACAATGACTGGTGGCTACAGTCTGCAGTTGAAAGAACCACCAGTAATCAGAGACAGATAGATCAAACTCTGATTTATTAATCCAGTTTGTAATAATCAATGGGATTTATCACATCCAGTAACAGAGGGGGAATTTGGATGGTTTGGGAGTTTTTTTTATATATTCACAACTGGATGGCAGAATTGGTTGCTAGTGCCCCAGCAGTATTCTGACAGCAGTATAAGGCCTTAGTCACTCATCCGTGTCCGTGATGAAATCCATGATAAGATGGCCAGTGATTCATCCGTGAAGAATCTGAGTGTCTGTTTTTTGCCCTCTTTTTCCACGAACACTGCACAGCTGAAAATTAATTTTCAGAGCATATCCTATAAACAATCCATGAAACACAGACCCATAGACTATAATGGGTGTAATGGATCTAGGGCTGCAACGAGTACTCGATTTAAATCGAGTAATTCGATTAAAAAAAAATCCTTGATGCAAATTTTTTGCATCGAAGATTCGTTTGTATCACGTGACCACAGAGCGGGAGTGAAGCGATTGCAGGAGCTGGCACTCTCCATACCAGTATGACAATCCCTCAGGCAGTTGCTCCCAGCCAATCCCAGTGCTTCTCTCATATACACCTCTTGTGAGAACAACCATAACAGGCCCGCTGATTGGATAGTGGTAAGACAAATGCTGATTGGCTATAAACGGATTGGGGCGGGGCTTAGAGCAGCCGGAAAGTGTAGTGGTTTCAGGTTAGTGTGGCTTGCTGTACATTACTCGGGCTGGTGACTCCCTGCAGTGCATCACCCTGTGTGCTGTGTGGGCACTAGCTGCTGTCATGGGGTTGTCACTGTTACTGCCTGAGGTAGGTGATGCTTTGTGTTTGCATCATACAATAAGCTAATGTTAAAGAAGTAACCTGTGGCCGTAAGTGCACTACAAAGCCCAGCAAGCCCTCAACTATTTATGCCATGCAGACACTGAATAGATATTGTATTGGAAGGTTGGGGGGATTGTTGCCCCTTGCAGTATAATGTCACCATTTGGCCCACCCCATGCAGTATAATGTCTCCTTGGCCTCAGTCACCACATGCAGTATAATCCTCCCCATATAGTATAATGTCACCTTGTCCCCAGCCGCCTCATACAGTATAATGTCACCTTGTGGCCCCATGAGGTATAATGTCACCTTGTGGCCCCATGCAGTATAATGTCACATTGTGACCCCATGCAGTTTAATGTCATCTTGATGGCACTGGGGTGGGGGAGAGCTGAAGGCACTGGGGGAGTGGAGCTTATGGAACTGGGTGGGGAGAGCTGAAGGCACTAGGGTGGGGGAGAGCTGAAGGCACTAGGGTGGGGGAGAGCTGAAGGCACTAGGGTGGGGGAGAGCTGAAGGCACTAGGGTGGGGGAGAGCTGAAGGCACTAGGGTGGGGGAGAGCTGAAGGCACTGGGGGGAACTGATGCACTTGGGCTGATCGCACAGGGGGGAACAAAGGGTGTTGGGGACTGATGGCAGGAGGTCTGATGTGTTTTTATATTAATTCATTTTTTCTTATTAGAGTACTCGATTAATGGTAAAAATAATCGGTAGATTACTCGATTACTTAAATAATCGTTTACTGCAGCCCTAAATGGATCCATAAACAAACAAACAGACAAAAATACAACATAAATAGGCTGTGCTTTTGTTCTAAAACCACATACCCATGGACTGTGCTAAAACCCAGTAAAATGAATGGCTATGTGTGCTGTCGGTGGAGAACATGGACAACGCACATCTATGAATCACTGTGATTAAGGCCGAAGGCATTGCCAGCAGATTCTCTTCCAGGTTCCCTCAAGTCCCTAGGAACTGCAGTGGAGGTTGGCGCAGGACTACTCACAACACTGATAGCTTGTTGCCGGTCCCCCACATTAGATGTCAGCCGCCTATACGGTATAGCCAATCAGGGGATGATTTCTAGTTCATCAGCTGCTCCTCTGTGTTGCAGGTCGCTGAGTAATGCATCCACCCTCCACCTGTATCCAGGACAACCCTTTTAGGTTCTGTTCACATCTAATCATGAGAACACGTTTGTCATATGCACCAGAAGAGCCCCATATACATACAGAGCCCCATGCACCTGGAGTTTGGCGTAGTGCCCTTTTAGCATATGCCGAACCGGTATGCATCAGTGTACCTTTTTATTACTATATAGGAAAGTGTAATCTGCTGTACTTTCCTACTTGCAAGAAATCCAAGGCACCACCAAATTAAGTATAAGCTTCTTTATTTGAGGCTGATAAGACAAAAGCATCAATATTTTGACCAGCCATTTCTTGAATTGTTGGGACGGTTCTGCTGGGCATGGACATGCCATAAATGTGGACATACGCTGCTGTATAAAAGAGCTCAGAAGGGAAGGAGCGCCATTTGGCTTTTGGAGCGCCGATTTTGGTGGAATAGTTTTTGGGGACTGCATCACATTTGCAGTGCCCCTGAGGTATCCATACAGTGGAAACCCCCATTAACTGGCCCCATTTTAGAAACTACACCCCATCAAATTATTTATTTAAGTGTTGGAGTGAGCATTTTGACACGACAGGTATTTTACAGAATTTAACCCCTTAGTGACCACCCATACGTGTTTTTACGGTGGTCACTAAGGGGCCTTAAGCTGGGCCGCCGCGTTTTTACGGCGGCCCCGTAGACCCGGCTTTCACATGAGAGCCGGGGCCCTGCTCTAACTTCTGCAGAAGTGCCAATCCGGGCCGTTTAACTCTTTACATGCCGGGCGCAATGGTGCCCGCTGCATGTAAAGTGGTGACAGAGGGAGCGGACTCCCTCTGTCTCCCATCAGCACCCCGAAAATGTGATCGCGGGGTGCTGATGTGTTCGGAAGCTTACCTTGCTTCCGTTCAGGGCCCCGAGCCTGTCTTCAGTTCTCTCCAGCAGGCTGTGCCTCACTGGCGCAACCTGCTGGTCAATGTTTGAAATGCATTGCTATTGAAATGTAATGCTTTATAGAGATAATGCATTACATTTTAAAAGCAATCAAAATACTGTATATTATAGTCCCCTTGTGGGAAAATAGAAAAAAATACACATTTATTAAATAAAAAAATTCCATAAAATAAAAAAATATGCTTTTTTATCCATTGAAAATTCGCCTTTTAATAAAAAAATTGCAAAAAGAAAATATCCCCCATATGTTTGGTATTGCCACGTCCGTAACGACCCGGACTACATAAATATTACATAAATTATTCCCTATGGTGAACGCCGTAAAAAAAAAAAGACAGAATTTCTAATTTATTCTTAGTTTCCACCGAAAAAAAAAACGTAATAACAAGCGATCAAAAAGCGCTATTTACTCCAAAATGATACCAATGAAAAATACAAGTTGTCCCTCAAAAATCAGGCCCTCACACAACTCCATAGAAAAAGAAAAAAAAAAGTTATGGGTCTTGTGAAGTGGCAATGCAAAATCATTTTTTTGGTTAATAAAACGGGTATTTAGTATCACTGTAATAGTACTGACCCAGAGAATAAAGATATTATGTTATTTGTACCGAAAAATGAACGCCGTAAAATTTAAATTGTAAAAACGCAGTGGCAGTATTGCTATTTTTCCCCATCTCCCTCCCAGAAAGAGTTAATAAAAGTTCATCAGAAAGCTATGTGTACCCCAAAATGGTGCTATTAAAAACTACAACTTGTCCCGTAAAAAACAAGCCCTCATAAAGCTATATAGACGAAAAAATAAAAAAAGTTATAGCAATTGGAACGAGACCATGAAAAAAGGAAGAAAAACGCTTGGTCATAAAGGCCCAAACAGGCTTGGTTACTAAGGGGTTAATGAGCAGGGGAAAGAGCAAAATGAAAGTTGCAATTTTTGCACAGATGTGGCATTTTAATGCCCAACATGCTGTGCCCAGCTCCTGCTATCTAAGATACACCGCACCCCTTAAATTGTTAGGCAGGCTCTACTGGGTTTTGAAATGCCATAAATGTGGAAATACCACCTTTTGGCTTTTGCTGTGCAGATTTTGATGGATTGGATTACGGTCACCATGTTGCTTTTGAACAGCCTTTGGCGTACCAGTACCATTTTCTGAAAAGCATATTTGTCTCTCAGTGGAGCTGTGTGAGGGCTTATTTTCTGCGTGATGAGTTGCCATTATCATTGGTACTATTTTGAGGTACATATGTTTGATCACTTTTTATTTAGCTTTTTAGGAAGCAGATTAGGAAAAAGGGGGTTTTGTTATTGTGGTGTACATCATGCATGAAAAATGACGTTACCTTTTTCTTGATGGTCAGTATGATTACAGAGATACTAATTTTATTCATTTAAGTTTTGCTACTTTTACAATAAGCATTTTTTTTTTAAATCATGCTTTTGTGTCACCATTTTCTGAGAGACATTTTTTGTGATGGTTTTGTGTGAGGGATTATTTTTTGCAGATAAGGTGACATTTTTTATCGGTAGTATTTTTGGGTACATAAAAAAAAATTAAGAAAATTTTTATGGTGCTCACCTGATGAAGTAGATCATGTGATATTTTCATGTGTTATTGTAACACCCCAGAGTGATGTTACCACTCCTGCACCCTGCTACTGTCTTTATTGGGCTAAAACAATGTCATTTTATGTATTTGGTTCTAGGTCCTCCACAATATGCATCTATAATATTGTTATGCAACTGTTCATATGTACTATACCTTGTTCACCAGAGGGTGGCAGCGTTTCCGGCTGAGCTATCTTAGACAGAATGGAACTCACTATTCCATTCTTCCCCTTTTGGGCAGAAGTAGGCCAGTCCTGCTTGCTCCCAGAAGGAGGTGTTGCAGTTCTAGATTATTCTGGTTCAGACTCCATGTTGGAGCTGGCAGGGCACTAACCTATTCCTTGGCTGAAACTAAGTCAGACTAAAGAGTGGAGTGCAGTATTAAGAAGGAATCAAAGTTACTAAGCTAGCCTGTTAGTACAGCAGAGAGAAAGAGATAAAGAGTTGAGTTTGCCTGCCAGTTCATGCTGAAGCCTGCTGGAAACAAGACAAAGCCTGAAAACAGTTTGGAGAAACGTTTATTCAAGTAAAGCTGCCATTGAACTTCATCTCAAGGTCTGGACTCAAGTTATTCTTTCAAATCCCTCAATTATTCCTCCTGTTTATTGCTTCAGAGCCAAAGCCTGGGGTCCAGCAGTATCCAGGTAGGAGCACCGTGACACACTTAAAGAGACATTTAGGCCGCACTACACCACTAATACACCTGGGACTCGACATAGAGGGCACTGAAAGGAGGCGCCCGTTGAATTATGGATGCAGCAATGCCAAGTATGTCTTTTCTTCAGTAGTAAATGGCTTGATGGAGGAAAAGGAGTGTTTTTTACTTCAGACTTTTATTTTTATAAATAACTTTTTGAAATTTTATTTTTGTCCCTGGGTGTCTTAGGCCTCTTTCACACGGGCGTCATGTTTTTTGCCCGGATAAGATGCGGGTGCGTTGCGGGAAAATGCACGATTTTTCTGCGCGAGTGCAAAACATTGTAATGCGTTTTGCACGCGAGTGAGAAAAATCGGCATGTTTGGTACTCAAACCCGAACTTCTTCACAGAAGTTCGGGTTTGGGTTAGGTGTTCTGTAGTTTGTATTATTTTCCCTTATAACATGGTTATAAGGGGAAATAATAGCATTATTAATACAGAATACATAGTACAATAAGGCTGGAGGGGTTAAAAAATAAAAATTAAAAATTTAACTCACCTCAATCCACTTGATCGCGCAGCCCAGCTTCTCTTCTGTTTTCTTCTATGCTGTGCATAGGAATAGGACCTTTGATGACGTCACTGTGGTCATAACATGGTCCAATCACATGGTTCATCACCATGGTGAGGGACAATGTGATGTGACATCACCACAGGTCCTTAGCCGGCAGCTCAACTACGCGATCAAGTGGACTCGGTGAGTTAATTTTTTTAAATTTTTAACTCCTCCAGCGCTATTGTACTATGCATTCTGTATTCAGAATGCTATTATTTTCCCTTATAACCATGTTATAAGGGAAAATAATACAGATCGGGTCCCCAGCCCCGATCGTCACCTAGCAACCATGCGTGAAAATCGCACCGCATCCGCACTTGCTTGCGGATGCTTGCGATTTTCACGCGGCCCCATTCACTTCTATGGGGCCTGCGTTGCATGAAAAACGCAGAATAAAGAGCATGCTGCGATTTTCACGCAACGCACAAGTGATGCGTGAAAACCATTGCTTGTGTGCACAGCCCTATAGAAATGAATGGGTCCGGATTCAGTGCGGGTGCAATACGTTTACCTCACGCATTGTACCCGCGCGGAAATCTTGCCTGTGTGAAAGGGGCCTTAGGCTTTCATAGCTGACAGATCCGGAAGCCTTTGCTAGGTTTCCGGCAGCCATGGCAGCCTTTGGCACCCTGCAATTGCATCGTGGTGAGCTGATAGGGAAGCGGGGGGGGGGGAGGGGGGGACATGGAGCCCCCTCCCTCTGTAAACTCCTTACAAGAGACTGTCAGCACTGACTGCATCTGAGGGGTTAATCTGTCGGCCTCCGAGTTTTCAGTGTTGCCAGCAGATATAGCAAGGGCCTGACTGTCAGTAGTACCAAGCACCTGTGCTCAGTGTGCCGTACATCTATAGCACGGGTCCCTGGCGGCCTTGCCATACATGTTCGGCAAAGGTCCAGAAGAGGTTAAGAATGACCGAAAATAATTAGTTTTATTTATTTTTTTATTCTGAAAAACTAAAAATATGATCAAATTATTGGCATCAAATAACACCCAATGTTAAGCCATGTTCTGAAAACCACATCCCATTTTTACCCATTTAAACTTTTTGTATTTTATGTTGGGAAAGGTGGCAACCATATATGGTGCTGGTCCCTTGGAATAGTCTTGCAAGTTGGATTTAGGACATACTCACTGTACAGATTAGAGTGACCTGTCAATTGCAAATGCAATGAGAGGAGCCATGGTGGATAATACCCATCACTGCATTTACAATGAAATAATTACAATAATCTTACTTGGAAAACAGATGGAGATGGTATAACCTAACCTTGTGGACTTGGCAGGAGACAGAAGAGATTGGTGGTGGGCTGTCCAACGGTGAGAGCTAAGGTGCGAAAATGAAGGCATTGGCGCATAAAAAAATGAAAATGAAGGCAACTGGCGATAATACAGGTTGCGGCCTTTTAACACTTCAGATGCCGTAGTCAAACATGACCACGGCATCTGAACGCGGTAAAACCCGGAAGAGCATGCTTCCAGGTGTCCTCCGGCCCCACCAGTTGAGGATCGGGGGAAGCTGAATGCACTGTGCAGCAGCCCTTGTCCTCCTGTGTGACAGGAGGCTGCTTCACATTAGTTCCTATGGAGCCCATGCCTGTGGCAAAGCTCCATAGGAACATAGTATGATCCCCATAAACTCCAATGCTAATGCATAGGAGTCTATGAAAGAAGCAATCTAATGATTGCTTAAAGGGATTCTGTCACCTCCCCTAAGGCAAAAATCGATTTAAAAGCAGCCATGCAGCACAGCTTACCTGGATTAGGCTGTGCTGTTCTATCTTGAAATCCGTCCAGCAGTTACTTCAAAAAACGACTTTGATCAATCAGGAAATGCGTCCTGAAGGTGCCCAGAGGGGCGTTTTTTTCTTCTGAGAGAGCCCAGTACCGCCCCTTTTTCAGTGCCCAGCCCGCCTTCCTTTTACTTCCTAACCGCCGCCCCCAGCCTGCCACAGCCTCCCCTCCCTCTCCTCCCCCTCCCTCACGCCGAACGAAGTCTCGCACAGGCGCAGTACCCACTGAGGGCTGCGCCTGTGCGATCATCAGGAGACTGAGGGCGGCAGCTTCATCTTCGTCACTGGGCATGCGCCGAGCCCAGTGACGTCCGATATTAGCTCTTTCCCTCAGTCAGCCTGGTAGGAAGCGCAGAGGATTGCCGATCGGCTGCTGCACCCTGCGCTTTCTCCAGTCTGCCTGCCTTTACTTAATATAATAAGACCTAATTCGCCCCAACAAATAGTTATTTCTTTCCTGAAGGGAGGGTGGGGAAAGAAATCGCTGGCCGTCCTCACTGTGGCAGGCAGACTGGAGAAAGCGCAGGGTGCAGCAGCCGATCGGCAATCCTCTGCGCTTCCTACCAGGCTGACTGAGGGAAAGAGCTAACATCGGACGTCACTGGGCTCGGCGCATGCCCAGTGACGAAGATGAAGCTGCCGCCCTCAGTCTCCTGATGATCGCACAGGCGCAGCCCTCAGTGGGTACTGCGCCTGTGCGAGACTTCGTTCGGCGTGAGGGAGGGGGAGGAGAGGGAGGGGAGGCTGTGGCAGGCTGGGGGCGGCGGTTAGGAAGTAAAAGGAAGGCGGGCTGGGCACTGAAAAAGGGGCGGTACTGGGCTCTCTCAGAAGAAAAAAACGCCCCTCTGGGCACCTTCAGGACGCATTTCCTGATTGATCAAAGTCGTTTTTTGAAGTAACTGCTGGACGGATTTCAAGATAGAACAGCACAGCCTAATCCAGGTAAGCTGTGCTGCATGGCTGCTTTTAAATCGATTTTTGCCTTAGGGGAGGTGACAGAATCCCTTTAAAGTTCCCTATGAAAACTATAAAAAAAAGTGTTAAAACATGTTTTTAAAAATTAAAAAAAATATAAAAATTCAAATCACCCAACTTTCTCCCAAATGAGAACAAAACATAAAAAATACACATCATGGGTATCGCTGCGTGGGGATACACCAAAATATTTAAGGGAAACTGCGAAATAAAAACATTTTTTGTTGCTTCTCTTCCCACAAAATAAATAAATAAATAAATAAGTACACACCCCTAAAAAGTACAGACCGCCCCGTTAAAATGAGCCCTCACACAGCTCCATACACATAACTGCAGAAAAGAGGGTTCAGACTATAGCGCCAAAAAAAATAATAAAAAAATTTAAAAAAATGTCCTTTTTTCAGTAAAAAAATGCAAGAAAAAATATACTGTGGTATCGCTGTAATCGTACTGACCTGGATAATGAAAGTAAGTGGTCAGTTTTACCTTATAGGGAATGCACTAAAAACAAAACCCATAAAACTATTTCGGAATTGCGTTTTTTTTCCAATTTTACCCCATTTAGAATTTTTTCCCCCACTTTCCACCACATTTTATGCAACAGTAAATCGTGCCATCAGAAAAGTTCATCTTGTCCTGCAAAAACCAAGCCAAAGCGGAAAATCGCCGTGTCTTGAAAGGGTTAATAAAGAAATTTAAATGAACACATTGGTAATTGTCTATTATTAATACGACCGACTTACTTACCTGAGCTATTGGTGATTATATTGTGTTATGGGATTTATGCCAACATGGCAGTATACAAATATGTCTTAAAGAAACGTATACCACACTGCATGTGTCTTATACAATGCGAGTCAATGGGAGTCGTATGTCTCTGTATGAAAGAAATAATGATATGTGAACATAGCCTTAGGGTTTATTCACACGTCCGCAATTTTGTTCCATTTTAAACACAGAATGTGTCGGCAGATAAGAACCATTTGGCCCATTTAGTCTGCCCAATATACTGAATACTATGAATAGCCCCTGGCCCTATCTTATATGAAGGATGGCCTTATGCCTATCCCATGCATGCTTACACTCCACTGTATTTGCAGCTACCACTCCTGCATGAAGGCTATTCCAGGCATCCACTACTCTCTCAGTACTACTCAGTACTCACTACTCTCTTTTGCGGAACGGAATTGTGGACCGCACTTCCGGGTCCGCAACTCTGTTCCCGAAAAAAGTAGAACATGTCCTATTCTTGTCCGCAATTTGACATCCCCGATGTCCGTGTTTTGCGGATCCACAGATTCGTGGATCCACAAAACGCACATGGACGTGTGAATGGACCCTTAAACAGTAGAATAAACTATTTTAGGCTAGGTTCACATACAGGTGAAAATTGAAAAATTTGAATTTATTACAGTAATGCAACTTAAAGGCTAGGTCTACACGACGACATTTGTGGCGCGACAGATAGGGCACAACTACACTGCAACATTTGTTGCGCGACAATTTTTATAATGGCAGTCTATGGTGTCGCACTGCAACATGCAACATGTTGCACTGCGACACCATAGACTGCCATTATAAAAATTGTCGCGCGACATTAGTGCAACAAAATGTCGCGCAACAAATGTCGTCGTGTGTAGACATAGCCTAAAGGTGAAACTTACATATGCGATAGACTCATTACATGCCAAGCCAGATATTACAAGCCTTTATTTGTTATAATTTGGATGATTATGAAAACCCCAAGTCGGGCCTCATACACACCACCGTTCTTTTGGTCCGCATCCGAGCCGCAGTTTTTGCGGCTCGGATGCGGACCCATTCACTTGAATCGGGTTGCAAAAGATGCGGACAGCACTTCACCACACACAGACGGATCCTGGACATGGGCTTCAAATGTAGTGCAATGTACTGTATTTTTAATGCTTTTTTTTCTAAGGCTACTTTCACACCTGTGTTCGGTGCGGATCCGTATTGTATCTGCACAGACGGATCTGCACCGATAATGCAAATGCTTGTATCCGTTCGGAACGGATCCGTTTGCATTGTTCAAAAAACGCAGCTAGCAGCGTTTTGCCGTCCGCCTGACGATGCAGAGCCAAATGAATCCGTCTGGACTTACATTAAAAGTCAATGGGGGACGGATCCGTTTTCAACCGCACCATATTGTGTCAGTGAAAACGGATCCGCCCCTATTGACTTACATTGTAAGTCAAGACGGATTCATTTGGCTCCGCATCGTCAGGCGGACGGCAAAACGCTGCTAGCTGCGTTTTGGTGTCCGCCTCAAAAGCGGAACGCAGCCAAACTAATGCATTCTAAACGGATCCTTATCTGCAGCGCGCGCCAAGAGGCATTGGGGCTGAACTGATCTGTTTGGACCACTTGTGAGAGCCCTGAACGGATCTCACAAGCAGACCCAGAAACGCCAGTGTGAAAGTAGCCCTTGTGGATCCTAAAGGAAGTGAACAGATAATAGAAATAAGTACACTTCTACTTTAAAATCACTTCTGGTGCCCGGGGAGAACCTGGCTTGAATGAGATGGCCTGCAGAGAGCGTGAACATACTGCACCACCCACACCCATACTATCCTGCTCCTTCCAGTTCCAGGACTGTGTCTCCTCCTCCAGCTGCACAGGAAGAAGTGACTGACACAGTGTAACGCTGGTCACATGAGCCTGCTGCAGTCATTGGGATTCAGGTGCAGTATTTCCTGACTTCCGCAGTCTATAATGGGGCAGATGTTTGCATTTTTAGCTTCTGGGCAGAGTAAATCAGTGTTGGTGCAGTTCCATGCACAATGGCTGCATTATACAATGTCCATGAAAAGCCTCCTTGTGACACTGGCCGCTCAGAAACAGCTTTGGTTCATTTCTCTCCGACTGAGCGATGCCTTACGTCTGTCTGATTCTGTCTATCCCAGGATAAATCCTTGATAAACCGTCATACAGTCATGCACAGCACTGGTGAACTTTCTCTCATAAGGAATCACACATAGTTTAGTTGGATTCTTGCACCAAAAAAAATCCTTCTTTTGTTGCTTCTTTTCTAGAAAATATTTGTAAAATTACCGGTATGTTATTGTATTTGCACATAGATTTTTTTTAACTACAATTCAGGTCGTTGGAGAAAAAAAAATGCAAAAACACCACACATAGTAACCTGTGATTAGCAGACACACCTAGATCTGCAAAAAAAGGGGCAAGAGTACACTGAGAACACACCTAGGGTACCTGCGCAGGAATGTGAGTGAATGCACAAATTTCTGTGTGGATTTCTGTGCGTTTCTGCACCATACCAAACAGCAAACATAATTGACATGCTGCAGATTTAGAAATCTGCACATCAGGTCAATTTCCACACAGAAAAAATCCGCAAAGTGTACGTGAAATCTCGTATTCTGTAACGTGTGCAGGTGACTTCAGAGTGGCCGCACACGGTGCAGATTACACGCGTTACAGGTTTTGTGCAGAAAACCACAGCATAAGGGCTCATGCTTATGACCATGGTTTGGGTCCGCATTTGGACCCATTCATTTCAATGGGGCCGCAAAAGATGCGGACTGTACGTGGCTCCTCAAAAAAAAAACGTCCTATTCTTGTCCATTTTACGGACAAGAATAGACAATTCTAACAGAGGACAGGACGTAGCGTTCTGCAAAATGGAAAGGTTAGATCTAGTGTTAAGTGGACTTCTTTTTTAAGTCCTACTTCCAAAGTTCGGACTCGGTTATCGAAAAATCCCATTATGGATTCCTCTACCACGGACCATAATGGAATTTGAAATCTATAACGGGATTCTTCGATAACCCGAACTTTGGACGCAGAGCTTAAAAAACAAGTTCGCTCAACACTAGTTATATCTGTTGTAAAACCACATCAAACACGCAGAAAAAAACATAATAAATAATGTGGATTTAAGGTACTTTCACACTAGCGGCACGGACCTCCGGCAGGCTGTTCAGGCGGGTGAACAGCCTGTTGGATCCATCCTGCCGCTAGTGCGTGTGTGCCCCTGGACTACTGCTCCGGCCCCCATTGACTATAAGGGGGCCGCCGGAATAAAAGTATGACGTAGTACTTTTATTCCGGCGGCCTATCGGAGTGTGTCATTATTATAGTCAATGGGGCCGGAGCGGTAGTCCAGGGTCACGCATGCACTAGCGGCAGGAGGGATCCGACAGGCTGTTAACCCGCTGGAACAGCCTGCCGGAGTGCCTTGCCGCTAGTGTTAAACTAGACTTATGTGTGTGTTTTTTTGTGCTGTTTTGGTGCAGATTTCTTGCAGATTTTCTGCACACAAATCTGCACCGTGTGCAGCCACAGTGTACTGCAGTACCAGCAAAGTGAATGAGAGTACACAAGTCTCATGCACACTTTACCAAATTTTCCAAATTTATAACGTCAATTATGTTTGCAGTTTCAGCTACTAATTTCACCCTTATCAATGGAAGGGTGAGATCCGCAGCAAAACTGCATCTAAACCACGCCAAAATGTGCAATTAGAAATTGCGGATTTTGGTGTGGACATGGTGCAGAAACGCACATAAATCCACATGGCAATTTGTGTGGATATTATGTGGGTCCACCTGCACACGTTTTTTTCACGTATTACTGTACCAGCGAAGTGTATGGCCTCTTTCACACGAGCGTGTCCGGATGCGTGGCAGCAAACCCACGCGAGTAGGTACCCAATTGCAGTCAGTTTTGACTGCGATTGCGTTCCGTTGTTCAGTTTTTATCGCGCGGGTGCAATGCGTTTTGCGCGTGATAAAAAACTGAATGTGGTACCCAGACCCAAACTTCTTCACAGAAGTTCAGATTTGGGTTCAAGGTTGTGTAGATTGTATTATTTCCCCTTATAACATGGTTATAAGGGAAAATAATAGCATTCTGAATACAGAATGCATAGTACAATAGTGCTGGAGGGGTTAAAAATAAAATAAAAAATAATTTAACTCACCTTAATCCACTTTGCGCAGCCGGCATCTCTTCTGTCTTCTTCTTTGAGGAATAGGACCTTTGATAACGTCACTACGCTTATCACATGGTCCGTCACATGATCCATCACCGTGGTAAAAGATCATGTGATGGACCATGTGATGAGTGCAGTGACGTCATTAAAGGTCCTATTCCTCAAAGAAGAAGACAGAAGAGATGCCGGCTGCGCGAACAAGTGGATTAAGGTGAGTTACATTTTTTATTTTATTTTTTTAACCCCTCCAGCCCTATTGTACTATGCATTCTGTTTTCAGAATGCTATTATTTTCTCTTATAACCATGTTATAAGGGAAAATAATAATGATCGGGTCTCCATCCCGATCGTCTCCTAGCAACCGTGCGTGAAAATTGCACCTCATCCGCACTTGCTTGCGGATGCTTGCGATTTAGACGCAGCCCCATTCACTATGGGGCCTGCGTTGCGTGAAAAACGCACAATATAGAGCTTGCTGCGATTTTCCCACAACGTACAAGTGATGCGTGAAAATCACCGCTCATGTGCACAGCCCTATAGAAATGAATGGGTCCGGATTCAGTGCGGGTGCAATGCGTTCATCTGACGCATTGCACCCGCGTGGAAAACTCGCCCGTGTGAAAGGGGCCTATGAGGTCACACTAATCTCATGTACACTTTGCAGATTTTTCCTATGCAGAAATTGACCTGCTGTGCGGATTTCAAATTAAACAGCATGTCAATTATGTTTGCGGTTTTATCTGCAGATTTCACCCTTTTCAATGGAAGGGTAACATATGCGGCAAAACTGCATCAAATCCGCACCTACAAAACGCAATTGGACGTTGAAGATTTTGGTACCAAGGTGTTGCAGAAATGCACATAAATCTTTGTGAAAATTTGCGTGGGCCTTAGGACACCTACACATGGTGCGGATTCTCACGCAGCCCTGGCCCCATAGAAGTGAATGGGGCTTCAGTGAAAAATGCATTGCATCCGGAAGCAAGTGCGGGTGCGATGCGTTTTTCACTGATGG
Organism: Bufo gargarizans; assembly: GCF_014858855.1. Taxonomy (NCBI): domain Eukaryota; kingdom Metazoa; phylum Chordata; class Amphibia; order Anura; family Bufonidae; genus Bufo; species Bufo gargarizans. Next base: position 389,623,019 of record NC_058083.1, on the reverse strand, counting down.
TTGCTAGGAGATGTTGTTTGTAAACCTTCAGTTTTTTATCACGCGCGTGAAATACGCATCAAAATGCATTGCACTCACGCGGAAAAAACTGAACACAATTGCAGACAAAACTGACTGAACTTGCTTGCAAAATGGTGCGAGTTTCACTGAACGCACCCTGAACGCATCCGGACCGACCTAATCCGCCATGCTCGTGTGAAAGAGGCCTATAAGGCCTCTTTCACACGGGTGAGTTTTCCGCACGGGTGCAATGCGTGAAGTGAACGCATTGCACCCACACTGAATCCGGACCCATTCATTTCTATGGGGCTGTGCACATGAGCAGTGATTTTTACGCGTCACTTATGCGTTGCGTGAAAATCAGAGCATGCTCTGTGCGGATGCGGTGGGATTTTCACGCACGGTTGCTAGGAGACGATCGGGATGGAGACCCGATCATTATTATTTTCTCTTATAAAATGGTATAAGGGAAAATAATAGCATTCTAAATACAGAATGCATAGTACAATAGCGCTGGAGGGGTTAAAAAATAAATAATAATTTAACTCACCTTAATCTTAATCCACTTGTTCGCACAGCCAAGCTTCTCTTCTGTCTTCTTGTTTGCTGTGTACAGGAAAAGGACCTGTGGTGACGCCACTCCGGTCATCACATGGTCCATCACATGATCTATCACCATGGTAAAAGATCATGTGATGGACCATGTGATGACTGGAGTGACGTCACCACAGGTCCTTTTCCTATACACAGCAAAGATGAAGACAGAAGAGAAACCGGGCTGCGCGAGCAAGTGGATTAAGGCGAGTTAAACAATTTTTTATTTTTTTTAACCCCTCCAGCGCTATTGTACTATGCATTCTGTATTAAGAATGCTATTATTTTCCCTTACAACCATGTTATAAGGGAAAATAATAGCAATCTACACAACCCCGATCCCAAACCCGAACTTCTGTGAAGAAGTTTGGGTTTGGGTACCAAACATGCCGATTTTTCTCACACGCATGTAAAACGCATTACAATGTTTTGCACTCACGCGGAAAAATTGCGCATGTTCCCTCAACGCATCGCACCTTTTCCCGCAACGCCCATGTGAAACCAGTCTAAGGTTAGAAAAATCCCATGTACACCTTGCTTTTTATTTAGGTGTGGAAATTGACCTGCTGTGTGGAAATCTGCAGCATTTCAACGAAAAAGTGAGATCTACAACAAATCTGCATCAAATCCACACCAAAAACCACACAAAAAGCGCCAAAACCGCAATAAATAGTGCAGATTTAAGTGCTGTGTTCACACGTGACTGATTATCTGCAGATTTGCTGTTGCCCATGAACCCCATGCTGACGTGACATACTAGTAAGTCACAGCAAGAAATTACTTCCCACAAACTGACGTACTAGTACTGACAGCCGGGACACTGCTGTCCACTGGCATTGCTGTAAACACTGATGCCGGCCAATTAACCCTTTATATGCCACAATCAATGCTGACCGCTTTATAAATTAGGTTTACAGAGGCAGAGGCCTCTTTAACTCTCCATCGCCCCCCCCCATGCTGCAGTTACAGGGGGCCCGATGGCTGCCATAGCAACCCCAAGCCATGCAAAGGCCTCGGGGTCTGCCATATACGGACGCTTGTGAGGCTGACAATGTAGTACAATACAATATGTATTGTATTACGTGGAAACATGGATCAGACCCTGAAATGTTAAAATCCTTGTACTGGGACAAAAAAAAAAGTAAAAAAGTAAAAAATAAAAAAGCTTTATGAAATGTCTCATAAAAAACAATTTAATAGAAATAGACATATTAGATATTGCCGTGTCCGTAACAAGCGGCTCTATAAAAATATCACATGACCTATCTCCTCAGGTGAACGCTGTAAAAAATTAAAATAAAACCTGTGCCAAAACATACATTTTTTCGCCACCCTGCCCCAAAAAAGTGTAATATTGAACTATCAAAAAATCTAATGTACCCCAAAAATGGTACCAATAAATAAAAATATCAACTTTTTACCCCCCCAAAAAAATGAGTCCCTACACAAAAAAATATGGCTTTCAGAAAATAGAGAAAGAAAAACATGATTTTCTGCTGAAGATTAGAAGCAGAAATGCTGCAGATTTTCTGCTGCAAAAAAATCCACGCGGTTTTTCCACGCGGATTCCCATGCAGAAAAACCACAGCCTATTACAGTACCAGCAAAGTGTATGAGATCACACTAATCTCATGTACACTTTGTGGATATTTTCCATGTGGAATTCGACCTGCCACGCGGATTTCAAAATAAATAGCATGCCGATTATGTTTGCGGGTTTAGCTGCAGATTTCACCCTTTTCAATGGAAAGGTAAGATCTGCGGCAAAACCGCATCAAGTCCACACCAAAAACCACAATTAGATTTTGGTGCGGATATGCTGCACATAAATCCGCATGGAAATTTGTGCAGATCTTATGTGCATACCTGTGAGCAGGTAGCCTCAGGGGAACTGCGCAGTAGTACAGGTAAATGCACATTAGGGCTCATGCACACAAATGTTTTTTGCGTTCAGTATCCGTTACTTATACTGAACCATTAATTTCAATGGGTCAGCAAAAAAAAACTGAAGTGTCTCCGTGTGAATTCCGTTTCCGTATTTCCGTTCCAAGATAGAACATGTCCTATTATTGCCTGCAAATCACGTTCATGGCTCCATTCAAGTCAATGGGTCCGCAAAAAAAAGAAAACAGAACACATACAGAATGTACTCTGTATATCTTCCGTATCCGTTCCGTTTTTGTGGAACCATCTATTGGAAATTTTATGCCCATCCCATTTTTTTCTATGTAATTACTGTATACTGTATATACCATACGGAAAAAACGGAACGGAACCAGAAACACTACTGAAACAAAAAACGGAAAAGCGGCCTGCAAAACACAGAAAAAGCCATACAGTCGTGTGCATAAGCCCTAAGATCCACATGAATATCCATGCAGGCAGTAAGTTGTGATGATGAATTGATACATTTATTATCTTTGTGTCTGTGCTTGGTAACCAGGTATTCACTTCGGTATTGTCAGCATCCAGACTATAGTGTTTAAAATAATTTTCCATTCACACTTTAACAGGCCAATGGCATCAGTGACGAGAGACGTGTTTGGTAACCTGCCAGATGGCAAGACAGTGGAGAGGTTTCATCTTGAGTCAGACTTCATCAAGGCCGAGATTATATCCTTTGGCTGCATCATAACTCGTTTAGAAACAAAAGATAGACATGGACATTTCAGAGATATTGTCCTTGGGTTTGATAGTTTGGAAGGTGAGTTTTATTTTTCTCTTTTTGTACAGGTCTGGTATATCCTGGTTTGATAGTGTAGTAAAGCTTTAACCTTGTGGATGTACTGATCTACCCATATTCCTATAGTAATATATAAAGAGTTATTTTGGAATCATCCAGTTAGTTAGAAGAGCAAACGTGCAGGGACCACCCAAATTAGTCAGGTCACTGACATAGTCCAGTATAATTTGGATTCATCAGAACCCCTAGTCATGCTAATATAATAGGCATGTGGCTGATGTTAAAATCTATGGTCTCTACTGTCTTTATTGGCTCATATCCAGGTTCCTGATCCATCTGTACGAGAAACATGGCCCCTCTGTTGGCCGCATCTCCTGGATCGACCAGGACTGCCCTGATCCAAACTGACTGCATCATAGTAATTTATGATAGTCAGTTCCTATCTAATTATTTGTGTATTGTACTGTGCTGACACATGATCATGTGAGGACAGTACAATAGACTCACAATCAGATAGCAACCGACTGTATTATAAATCACCATGATGCGGTCAGTTCGGGTAAGGGGAATTTCTGCCAACCACAGTGTTTCCTGGACCGAGCATGGTCATGTGAATCAGTCCTCAAACACGGCACAGTAAAAGTCTGGCACTTCTGGTCAATGTTTCCAAGATGGTCAATCTTTAAAGCTGACTGAAAGTTTTCTCCTTATGTACAGTAATAGTGAAATGCACCTGATGAATACTTCAGACTCCTGCCGTACAGAGCTGGCATAACGCTGCAAGGAATAACATATAAATTCTATAACTACCATACGTTCACACAATAGCCACAGATTGCTCAAATGGGGTTCCTTTTAAAATTGTACCTCCTGGGTCTTACAACAGCACTATAACTAAGTTTTAAAAGTATTCAGTTCATCCTATTCACTCTACTCCCCCCCCCCCCCCCTTTCGAATATTCCCTTTCAACTCCACTTGTTCCAGTACTCAAAATTAAGTTTTTCTATATGAGAATACGATTATTTGACTTAAATAGGATCTTAGCTGTTTTCGAAAACTGGTGTCCCTAATCCCCCAATCACATGATCTAGAACTGATACTCACTATAAAAAAGCTGTAGTCAGCTACCTCTTTATACCAGACAATGTCAACAGAAACCAGGTTCTCCAAAAAGAACAAGAAGACAACTACTCAAAAACTTATATTTATTTATTTATTAATGGTATGCACTTATGTAGCGCTACTGTATTCCACAGCGTTTTACAGACATTAGCATGACGTTGTACCCAGTGGGGCTCACAATCTAAGTTCCCTATCAGCATGTCTTTGGAGTGTGGGACGAAACCAGAGTGCCCGGAGGAAACCCACGCAAACACATGGAGAACATACAAACTCCATGCAGATAGGACTCCAGTTCTGCAAGACACTAGTGCAAACCACTGAGCCACTGTACTGCCCATCTAACAATAACTTGCTGATTTATTCACCACATGTGAATATGCAACATTTCGGCTCATGAGTGATGTGAACCTAACCTTAGATAGCAACCAAACACACAAGTGTATGGCCAACAGTTGTCTCCATTGACTTGCCCATAGTTTGTTTATCCATGAGGGGAAAGGGAGACGTGCAGAAACTCCTGACACCACCTTCTATCCTGACCAAAAAAAAAGGATGGGATGGGGTGAAATTCAACATATTCACCTTCATTTTTCCCATCAGGCGATTGCCCATGAATCCCACTGTAATCAGCATATTAATCTAATCTGTAGTCTCCAGCACTCCATCAAATGTGGGATGTGTTTTTAACCCAAATAATTTTCCATAAGTATTAATAAATGGTTCTACCCCCACCCAACCATCTTGATATACTGTATGTAATAAAGTCCCTGCCTCTACCTGAGAGCTGAATCACTTGTAATATAACTTAGGCTACTTTTACACTTGCGTTTAACTTTTCCTGTATTGAGATCCAGCAGAGGATCTTAATACCGGAGAAAAATGCTTCTTCCGTTTTGTCCCCATTCATTGTCAATGGGGACAAAACGTCACTGAACAGAACGGAATGCTCCAAAATGCATTCCATTCCATTCGGTTGCATTCCCATACTGGAGAGCAAACCACAGCAAGCTGCGGTTTTTATTCCGCCATGGGATGCGAAGCAAGACGTATCCGTCATGACCAACAATGTAAGTCAATGGTGCCGGATTCGTTTTCTCAGACACAATAGAAAATGGATACGTCCCCCATTGACTTTCAATGGTGTTCATACCTGATCTGTCATTGCTATTTTAAAGTTCATATGCAGATGGTTGTATTATCAGGAACGGAAGCGTTTTTGCTAAACCCTGCCAGGTCAGGCAAAAACGCAAGTGTGAAAGAGACCTTACTGTTCACTGCCATTCAAAGCCAGCGAAGTAACCTGATGCTCTTCTGCCCCAGTTAATCTCTCACTGAGCAGGTCTAACATCTCGAGACTTTCAGAAATAGGCAATGGGACACTAAAAACTGTGTTTCATCATGTATTTAAATACTCCCAAGGGAATAAATTTCAAAAAAGGACACATTTTATTTTATAGAGCAAGAATTATTCAAATGTATTTGTGATAAAAGAAATAGCACATTTAAAGTACAAATACTGTTTTGCAGCCGTTTAGAAGAACAGTAATCGAAATGTTTCACAATGATTTGACTGCCAGAAAGGTGTGATGTTAGCTGTGTATAGCGATAACATCAGTTACATAGGAAGTGTAGCATAGATGCAGCCAACTCCTGCGTGGGAGATATGTGGTATAATTGTATACGTGTATGGTGGCTCACCCATCTTGATTTCTGGACTTTAGGTGCCCTGTTAAGGAAGTTTTCCCCCCAAAAACTCTGAAGAAAAATGTATATAACTTAATTAGATTAATCTTCAATAATTTTTTATTGAATACTTTGCAAAATATAGTAAATGTATGCCCGACACGGCATAATATCACAGTGTGAAGTATATCAAAATACATTTTCCAGAAAGAAAACAAACATAAAGTACATAACACAAAACAAAAGAGGTCCCATCAAAGCTCACGTCAGTATTGCCCATGCTGAGGTAAATGTTGTAATATTATGTATAAATCCCCACCTTTGACCCAGACCCGCCCACCCCAAACCTCCCCAAAACCTACCCCGAGCCTTCCGAGTGTACCCAAATCACCAAAGACATTCCGGCAGAGGCTTAGCATAGGGACTTGATAACCAAGGCATCCAGTTGTTAAAACATCGTATGCATACGGAAGAAGAGGAAGCAAACATCAGTTTGCAATGCATGTGGTGGTTAACGGACTCAGCCACTTCCAATGTTGACGGAGTACCAGGTAACTTCCACCTCCGCGCTATTATATTCCGCGCTGCACTTATCATATGGGCCGTTACCCATCGTATCCTGAAAGGAATATCTCCTAAGCCTATTCCCAGAATGGATAGAGCAGGGGTCAAATTTAATGTTGAATCCGTGACCTGCCGGATTAAAGCTTCCATCGCGTGCCAGAATTTACGGGTGTAAGGACATTCCCACCACATATGTAAGGGAGTACCAACTGACCCACACTTTCTCCAACATAACGGGGAGTAGCCAGGCGAACAGTGGGCTAACCTATTTGGGGTTAAGTACCATCTGAGTTGTATTTTCCTAGCCTGCTCTATATGATTTAGACATTTAGTACACTTGAAGGACCATGACATTGCTTCCCTCCACTGGCTCATGGAAAACACGGCACCCAACTCTTGTTCCCATCGTAACATAAAAGATTGTTTCCCACTATCTTGGTCTAATAATAAATTGAGGTATATACCAGAAATGTTCACTCTAAATTGCAGGGGAGATGCGACATAGGGCTGCAAAGGACTCTTACAAGAGTGAGGTGGAGTTAATGGGTAGTTATTTAACAAGTGACGTATCTGTAGGAACTGGTAAAAAAGGGCGTTAGGGATGGAGTAGGTGTCATGCAGTGACTGGAAATCTTTTAGGCCAGAGGTTGTATAAAGATCCCCCAGCTTAACCAATCCTTTAACCACCCATGATTTTAGGTTCATATCAGAAATATGGTATTCAAGTGCTATGAGAGGAATGCTATCTTTTGGCACCGTAAACCACTTCTTTACATTTCTCAAATACGACCATATGAAAAGAGATGCTTGCATTGTAGGGAGAGGAGCCTCATAGCAAAGTCTCCCCAGTTCATGAGCTGCTAGAATGGCTGGGAGTGAATGCTTTTTAACAAACGCCCTTTCTATCTCAAGCCACTTATCGGGAGCGGATGGAGACCACCACTCCAGCGCCTGCTCTGCCAAGGAGGCCAAATAATATTTATATAGATCTGGTACCCCAAGTCCCCCAGCTTTAACCGAAGGATACAAAGAGGCCTTCGGGATTCTAGTGTGCTTATTCTGCCAAATAAACGCCAAGAGGTCTTGTTGGAGCATGATTATCAGTTTTTTAGGAATCTGCAGTGGGAGACATCTGAACCAGTAAAGCACTTTTGGTAGGGATAGCATTTTTGCAGCATTAATTCTCGCGACCCAAAATAACTGGACCTGCGCCATACGGGAATAGTCACCTTGTAGGTCCTTTCTTAGGTGATTAAAATTAATGGAAACTGTCTCCGACGAGCTTTGTGCTAACTCTATCCCAGTGGTGTATCTTGGTTTTGTGCTGCCCTAGGCGAGACTAAACTCGGGCACCCCCCTAATATAAATTTGACCCACCCCTTCCTTGTTAAAAAACAATGTGCAGCTAGAGTTAGTACAGTATTAATCCCTCCCTAATTCTCCCCCCTCTAACCACCCAACGGGTCCCAACCCCCTTACCCCATAAAACAACTAAGGCTACTTTCACACTAGCGTTCGATCGGATCCGTTCTGAACGGATCCGATCATAATAATGCAGACGGAGGCTCCGTTCAGAACGGATCCGTCTGCATTATTTTAGCATATAACAGCTAAGTGTAAAAATAGCCTCGTACGGATCCGTCCAGACTTTCAATGTAAAGTCAATGGGGGACGGATCCGCCTGAAGATTGAGCCATATTGTGGCATCTTCAAACGGATCCGTCCCCATTGACTTACATTGTAAGTCTGGACGGATCCGCACGCCTCCGCACGGCCAGGCGGACACCCGAACGCTGCAAGCAGCGTTCAGCTGTCCGCCTGTCCGTGCGGAGGCGAGCGGAGCGGAGGCGAGCGGAGCGGAGGCTGAACGCCGCCAGACTGATGCAGTCTGAGCGGATCCGCTCCATTCAGACTGCATCAGGGCTGGACGGCTGCGTTCGGGTCCGCTCGTGAGCCCCTTCAAACGGAGCTCACGAGCGGACCGACGAACGCTAGTGTGAAAGTAGCCTTAGTAATTGATTTTTTGTGAATTACTGTAATTTAAGTACTTACAGTTTTTGAAGACAGCAGGCTCAGGGATCAGTGCATTGGTGGCCGGGGACTGGCCTCAGTGTTCACCTCCGTGTGGCGTCACGACGGCAACGTGAGAACGCAAAAGGCAGGGGAGGTCGAGAGAAAGTCAGGAGGGGGAGGAAGTAAGTTTTTCAACTCCTTCACTATGTGGTGCCGGCAATGCCGCTTGCATAATGAAGGATCGGACAAGGGGCAAAAAATATATTTAGCATATTGTGTAACTATCACTAAGTAAACAAGGCATTTTGCCGCCCCCTTTTCAAGTGCCGCCCTAGGCAAATGCCTTGTTTGCCTTGTGATAGATACACCCCTGCTCTATCCCTAAATATGGAATGGACCGATCTGACCATTGAAAGGGGTATACTTGCTTTAACCTATTCATTGTGGTTACAGGTAAGTGGAAATCTAAGACTCATTTAGTTTATAATAAGAACTATTGGAAAATTGCTGCAGTATTTGATGTAGAGCTTTTAAAGAGCTTTCAGGGTTCGATATTGTTAATATAACATCATCAGCATATAATCCAATCACGTGGGAAACATCTCCCGCTTTAATTCCCTGTATACTGTGACATGTCCGAATCCTAGCAGCCAGAGGTTCCATTGCCAACGCAAAAAACAACATAACATTAGTAAAAACAATAACGGAAAGGAAAAGGTGATTAGACATCCTAAAACTGCAATGAGCAGGATTCTAGAGTCTAAAAAGGGGGGTCTGCTTAGAGGGTGACCACCACCCTAGCACCAGAAGAGCAGACCTAGTGGGGGGGAAAAAGAGATAAGTTCTTACGTATCTCCCATCCCGCACATCCAGAAGAATAAAGTAGGTGAGGGAGTCCTGGAAGTCATGTTTGTTCCCATTCTGGCGCAATTCTCGCCGACTTGTTTCCACGCTCTTCTGCAGAATTGGTATTATCTCCGATTGAAAGCAGGCCCATCTTGTGTAGAAGGAGAGAGGCATCCTGCGGGGTGTTGCAGGCGGTCATCTGCCCCTTCACCGAGATCAGTAGCTTTACAGGGAAACCCCAGCGATAACGGATATTCTTGTCGCGGAGGATACGTGTAAGTTGCGCAAATTCCTTCCTCTTCACTAATGTGGCTGCGGACAGGTCTGCGAATACTTTAATGTCCTTAAAGGTTTCAGTTGGTGTCGGGTTTTGCCGCAGGTTTCGAAGAAAGAGATCTTTGGCGTGGTAAAAGTGAATTCGCGCTATGACATCACGCGCGAGAGAAGGATCTAGTCCCTTTGGCTTAGGGATGCGATGAATCCTGTCGATCAGTAGGTCTCGTTCAGATAACTCAGGCACGGCTTCTTTAAGCAAAGTTTGCAAATAAAACTCCAGCTCTGCTGGGCCTACCGTCTCTGGAATTCCTCTGATGCGCACATTGTTACGCCTATGGCGATCTTCCAGATCCTGGATCTTTTCTTTTATGGCCGCCACATCCTCCTCCAGCGCTTCATGCGCATCAATCAGAGAGTTGTGTGACGCAGCATTTTCAGCCATTTTGCTTTCCACGTGGGTGACTCCTACTCCCTGTATATCGTGCTGCAGATCTTTGATCATGCCGGAGATGTCCGCTTTCAGCGAGGATCTTAGGGAGTCCAGCAGTGTGCGCAGTGTCTCCTCTGTAATCGAGGGAGCCCCAGCTTCAGCAGAAAGGAGAAGCGATGGGCCTCCACATGCAGCAGGGGAGGGAGCAGGAGTCGCAGAGAGCCGGGGAGAAGAAGCAGGAGATCCCTCAGCTCCGGCAAATCTTGCCAAGTCAAAATGTGCCATGCTGATAGACTCATACCCAAAAAGACTGAGTGCTGTAATAAAATAAAAAGGTACTTCAACAAAGTATTACTTTAAGGGTGTGCACACTTATGCAACCATATTATTTTATTTTTATAATTTTTCTTCCCTCTACCTAAAAGATTTCAGTTTGTTTTTCAATTGAGTGGTACAGTTTATAGGTCACATTAAAGGTGGAAAAAGTTCTGAAATGTTTTATTTTTGTCTAATTTTTTTACAGCACAGAAACCTGTAATTTTAACAGGGGTGTGTAGACTTTTTATATCCACTGTATAACATAATTGATTGGATTGTTATTGCTGCTAAAGCAGTATATGTTATCATTTAAGGCTACTTTCACACTAGCGTTCGTCGGTCCGCTCGTGAGCTCCGTTTGAAGGATCTCACGAGCGGACCCGAACGCCTCCGTCCAGCCCTGATGCAGTCTGAATGGAGCGGATCCGCTCAGACTGCATCAGTCTGGCGGCGTTCAGCCTCCGCTCCGCTCGCCTCCGCACGGCCAGGCGGACAGCTGAATGCTGCTTGCAGCGTTCAGCTGTCCGCCTGGCCGTGCGGAGGCGAGCGGATCCGTTCAGACTTACAATGTAAGTCAATGGGAACGGATCCGCTTGAAGATGACACCATATGGCTCAATCTTCAAGCGGATCCGTCCCCCATTGACTTTACATTGAAGGTCTGAACGGATCCGCTCAGGCATCTTGCGCACTTAGAAATTTTTCTAAGTTATTAATGCAGACGGATCCGTACTGAACGGAGCCTCCGTCTGCATTAATATAATCGGATCCGTTCAGAACGGATCCGATCAAGCGCTAGTGTGAAAGTAGCCTAACAAAGACAGCTTTTCATGTGCCCAGCGAGATAGCTGTAATGTGCAAAATAATTTGTAATGCTATATCTTCGATCGTTCTGCAATGCCCCTTGTTGTATTTAGAGTAGTGAGTTCATTCAAAGTATTCTTTGTATTCACAATATGGTAACAAATGTACTGGTTTTGTTTTTGCTGCTGAACAGCATACATTACCGCCTTGATGCTTTCTATGGAGACAGCTTCTCTTGTGCCGAGCGGTATGGCTGTAATGGTGCTCCCTCCAATTACTTTGTTATATTTTAACCCGTAGAGGACCAGTGCCATACATGTACGGTGTGGTAATCTGGCGGGTGCGACGATCCGTGGCAGGGGTCCGGCAGTCACTAATAGCTGGACCCCTGCTGCATGCAACGGCATTGGTGAAAACACTGATGCCGGCGCATTAACCCTTGATGATCCACGGTCCGCACTGACTGCGACACATGCGCTGTCCATGCGGGCATTGGAGCTGCCATCAGGTGTCCGCGCTGCTGTGACAGGGACCCAATAGCATGGAAGGCAAACTAATGCCGTAATTAGGCATCATGGTTGCCTTCTGGGAGAACCTGTGAGACCCAGCCCCCTGGATCTCACAGGCAGAAAACAATTAGGTCTCAAGTAAAAAAAAAAAAGCATCCTTTTCCAAAAAAAAGTAAAAAAAATAGGGAAAAAAGAAAAGTAGACATATTAGGTATTGTTGCGTCCATATAGACCAGCTCTATAAAAATATCACATGACCTAACCCCTCAGATGAACACCGTCTAAATTACATAAAAACTGTGCTAAAAAAATATTTTTTTTGTCACCTTACATCACTAAAAGTGAAACACCAAGCAATCAAAAAGGCGTATGCCCCCCAAAATAGTACCAATCTAACCGTCACCTCATCCCGCAAAAAATGAACTCATACCTAAGACAATCGCCCAAAAAAAAACAACTATAGCTCTCAGAATATGCAGACACTAAAACATGATTTATTTATTTTTGTTTGAAAAATGATATTATTGTGTAAAACTTAAATAAAAAAAGTATACATATTAGGTATTGCCACGTCCGTAACGACCTGCTCTATAAAAATATCATATGACCTAACCCCTCAGGTGAACACTGTAAAAAAATATAAATTAAAACGGTGTCAAAAGCCATCACAAAAAGTGTAATAGCAAGCAATCAAAAAGTCATACGCACCCCAAAAAAGTACCAACAGTTCTAACCGTCACCTCATCCCACAAAAAAAGACAATCGCCCCCCAAAAAAGTATACATATTAGGTATTTCCACGTCCGTAATGACCGTCTCTATAAAAATATCACATGACCTAACTCCTCAGATGAAGACCGTCAAAAAATGTAAATAAAAACTGTGCTAAAAAAAACTTTTTTTTGTCACCTTACATCACTAAAAGTGCAACATTAAGCAATCAAAAAGGCGTATGCCCCCTGTAGGGATTCGCTCTGGTAGGCAGGGTAGACGGACGCAGTATAGAGGCAAAAAGACGGTTGTAAAATTTAAAGTTCAGTGTTTATTCACACAAAAAGCAAAAACAACACTGTGCAGAGCCCTGGTGTTAATTCACACCACATAAAGTCCACAGCACAAACATGTCACCTGGCGGACTGTTTTGTCCATGGCAATCCACAGCCGTCCACAGCAGGCTTTAGGGCGCCTGACTTTCAGCGTACGGCTCTCCAGCACGCTACCAACTGGTTGGAACCCAAGACCACAGTGCTTCACAGCTTCACTATGAAAATGCAGGGTAATCCACACACAGCTGTGACTTCTGGCTGGGTTTTTATTCCCAGCCCAAAACCTGGCCTGGAACATGGGTAACAGCCACCCACCGTGCTCTTTGGCTGCTCCCAATAAGAACCAACGGATCGGCTTTACAGCCACACTAAGTAAAAACACTGTGTCAGCCAGCCTAGCTGCTGCTGACACACTAAACTACTGGTTACTATCTCACCGAGGCCAGGAGCCTCAGTGACACGTACCTTCCATCAATGACGGACCCCTGCGCCTTCCTACACCCCCCAAAATAGTACCAATCTAAACGTTACCTCATCCTGCAAAATCTGCCAAAAAAGTGAACTTCTAAAATCTCATCTCCATTTTCTATTAATTATTGTGGAACTACTAAAGGGTTAACAAAGTTTGTAAAAATCTGTTTTGTATATCTTGAGGGGTGTAGTTTCTAAAATGGGCTCACTTTTTTGGAGTTTCTTCTTCTATTATGTAAGCCTCACAAAGTGACTTCAGACCTGAGCTGATCCTTAAAAAGTGGGTTTTGGAAATTTTCAGAAAAATTTCAAGATATGCTTCTAAACTTCTAAGCCTTCTAACGTCCCCAAAAACTAAAATGGCTTCACAAAATGATCCAAACATAGAACAGTAGACATGTGGGGAATGTAAAGTAATAACTATTTTTGGAGGTATTACTTTTGTGGGGATTTGCTCTGGTAGACACCCTTGCGGACACAGTACAGAGGCAATGACAACGTCTTTAACTTAAACAGTGCAGTTGTTTTATTCACACATAAGTAAAGTGACAAAAAAGGCAGTTTCAAGGAAAAACAGTCACCTTAAGTCTGGTGTTTGTTCACACCAGGCTGCAGCACATGTCCTTGGGTAAAGCAGAAGCCCACGTGCTTTTTCCCAAACAATATAGCAGTCCTAAGTCCCTGCCCAAAATCTCAGGTTCCAACACCCAGACTGACAAAGCTCCAGTATCAGATGGAGGATAATCCACACAGCTGAGACTGCTGCCTGGGTTTTTATCCTAAACCAAAACCCGTCCTGGAACGTGGGGAACAGCCACCCACCCTGCACTTTGGTTGCTCCCAGTAAGAGCCGGCCCGGATCGGCTTTACAGCCACACTAAATAATCAATAGGGTCAGTCAGCACTAGCTGCCGCTGACACTTAAAAATACCGGCTCTTACCTCACCGAGGCCAGGAACCTTGTTGACACACATCTTCTGTCAATGACGGCCCCTTACGCTTTCCTACACTATTATAAAAGTAGAGAAATAGGAATTTGGAAATTTGCTAATTTTTAAAATTTGGGGGTAAATTTGGTATTTTTTATAAATGAAAATGAATTTTTTTTCAACTAAATTTTTTACCACTGTCATGAGGTACAATATGTGACAAGAGAACAATCTCAGAATGGCCTGGATAAGTAAAAGCGTTTTAAAGTTATCCCCACATAAAGTGACAGATGTCAGATATGTAAAAAATGGCATGATCCTTAAAGGGCTTCTGTCACCCCCCAAAACTCATTTTTTATTTTTGGGCATATTAAAACCCTTATTGGACGACTATTCCCTATATAGGGCTCTTACCTTGTTCTGTGGCTTGGTTTCACTAAAAATCGATCTTTTAAAATATGCAAATGACTTCACTACCAGCAAGTAGGGCGTCTACTTGCTGGTAGCCGCCGCATCCTCCTTTAAAAAAAAGCCCCCTCCTCCTGCTGATTGACAGGGCCAGCGAGCGCTCTTCTCCTCTGGCTGGCCCTGTTTGCAATTCAAATCCCGCGCCTGCACCTCATTCGGCGCTCCCTCAGTGCGCCTGCGCCGATGACATCTTCTCTTTCGGGTTTAGAGGTGACATCATCGGCACAGGCGCACTGAGGGAGTGCTGAGGAAGCGAGCGTCCTTCTCTCAGAGCGCCAGGCGCGGGATTTAAATTGCAGACAGGGACATTCGGAGGAGGAGAGCGCTCGCTGGCCCTTTCAATCAGCAGGAGGAGGGGGCGTTTTTTTGAAAGGAGGATGCGGCGGCTACCAGCAAGTAGACGCCCTACTTGCTGGTAGTGAAGTCATTTGCATATTTTAAAAGATTAGGGAATAGTCGTCATATAAGGATTTTAATATGCCCAAAAATGAAAAATGAGTTTTGGGGGTGACAGAAGCCCTTTAAGGTGAAATATGGCAGGGTCCTGAAGGGGTTAAACACTTTGGATGAACTGATAACTCTGAACACAATAAGGGGCGCTACAGAACAATTGAAGACACACTATCCATTATTTTCTACATTAAGAAAAATCACAAAAATTATATAAATTAAAGGACATTTGATGGACTATTCATAATTAATTAAGAAAAATAACTAAATAAATAAAAAATAACCATATAAATCGCAGACTGTCACGATCAATTGGAATACTTTTTTAATATATTTTCTTATAAATTTTTTATATACTTTTTTCTCTTTTACTTTTTTTATTGACATATCACAGTCTTCACCATCACTGGCTTTGATAAATATAAATCATCGATCGATCATGTCAAATAAGAACTCTTTGACTTAAAATATTTTGATCTGGACACAATTATGGAGCAACAATAAGAATAAGAGCAGACTTGGAAACTGCCTTTTTTTTACGTATTTTATTTAATTTTTTATTTTATTACTTTGTATATGAAATTGTGTATTGTGGTACATTAGGGATGATGAATTATTATGTATATACATGCTATTAATTGATTTATTTTATTATTTTGTCCTTTAATTAAAATATACGTTTATTTTAATGCAACTCCAGATGATCGAGTGTGTATTAGTCTAATTAAGTTATAAAATTCCAGATATGATGTGTTTTAAATCTCACCACAGTTCAGACAGGGAGAGCCTCTAAACAGCAAACAGGGCTTTTGTAATACTAGAGTATTGAATAGCTGAGCAATGATCAATAAATCTGTAGTTCCACTATAGTTACACTATGTATTAAATAATAAAGTTCTTATATTACATAAAAAAAAGTTTTAATTTAAAACAGGATACCATCTGTTAAAAAAGTATAGTTTATGTCAATATACTGAGCTGTATCTACATCCTAAACTGACTTGAGAGCAAACAAAGCCCCAAAAATACAAGAAAAAGCAAATGTAAAGCAATCTAATACATGTTGATATAATCCATAAGAGCTATAAACTAGGAAAGGATTACCGGATTGTACAGTGAGATTGAGGTATAGGATTATAGATCTCCGGTACAAGAGAATAATTGTAATAAGTTACTATAGCTCTGGATAGGCTTGCCAGTGAAGTACCATACAGAGAGCCATGGTAGAACAAGGTAAGAAACAAGGGTCAAGGGCATTAGCTTCTTCCAAGCCTAACTGGCGCCAAGTGTAAAAATAGAAATTAAAATTGCATCTGAATCAGATGGTAAAGGGAATAGAGCACCATATCTTCAGCCTAACAGATAAATGCAACTGTAGCCTTAAGAGGACATGGAACCACAAAGATGCCACAGTAGAAAGTAAGGCACCTGGAGGTAGCAGTTAGCAGATGTGCAAATGATCTATATAGAAGAGGAAACACCCAAGTTAGGTCAAGTTCTCACTTCAGTTATTTCCATCAGTTATTGTGAGTGAAAACCAGTAGTGAAGCCTACACCGAGATAAGGTATAATGGAAAGATCTGCACCTGTTCTGTGCTTTTGCTTCGCTCCTGGTTTTGGCTGACAATAACTAAGGGAAATAACTGACCAAATAAGAGCCTCATTCACAGGTCCGTGTTCCATGTTCTCCACGGACAGCACATGTCCCCGTTCATTCACACATTAGTGTTTTAGCATGTTCCGTGGGTCAATTTTTTTTGCATGGATGCATGCTCTATCTATTTTACGGATCCATCACACCCATTATAGTCTATGTGTCCGTGAAAACCACGGATGCCATCCGTGTATTACGGATCATTAGGAAGAGATGCTTTGAAAACTATTTTTCAGCTGTTCAGTGTCAGTGAAACACAGATGACACACGGACAGCAAAAAACAGACACACAGACCCATCACTGACATCTTCACGGATCTGCAAAAAAAGGGGGTTAGTCAGCACCTCCCAGTGCGCAGGTGCACGCTGCCATGGCAAAGACCTAGAGGAAAAAAGACAATGCAGCAGCACCCTGCAAATCGGATAAAGTACAACAATGCCATATTCACCAAAATTATAGTGCTAATGCTACGCTTATTTATAAAGTGAGATGCTTGGCCAATGCATTTTGTACAAAACCATCTGAGCCCGTCTGCCGAACGTCAAGGCGATCTCCGTTAGACGGGTCCTAACACTAAATACCATCTGTTATGTGCCACAATGGCCGACATAAAATTCAGGGAGTGTTGGATCCACATGCATGCTGGGTCCACTCTGCCTTTTACCATTTTTGGTGCCATAATGGCCTCCATTACAAGGGATGCAGGTACCAACATGCATTCCGAGCCCACTCTATACCTTTCCTTGTGCCAGACAGCTTCCAATGAATGTATTGAGAGCAGGCCACAGCTTTATACTGAAAGTAATTAAAATCAGCCTATGGGGCAGATGGTTTTGTACAAAATGCATTGGCCAAGCATCTCACTTTATAAATAAGCGTAGCATTAGCACTATAATATTTGTGACTATGGCATTGTTGTACTTTATCTGATTTGCAGGGTGCTGCTGCATTGTCTTGACATCTTCACGGAGGCATCAATGACCACCTTTTTACGGATTTAACCACAGACACGGACGTGTGAATGAGGCTTAAGTGAAGTGAGAACTTTGCTTTACTGAGATCAGTCTGAGCAATTAAAGGGTCACTGAGTTTTCATAAAACTTTTAATATGTCATAGAAATATATGAGAGGAATTTCATCAGTGGGGCTCTGAGTGCTGAGACCCCCAAAGATCGCTAGAACGAGGAGAGAGAAGCGCTCACATAGCGCACTCTCTCTTCACTTTAGGGGACAGAATTGAGACAGGCCCATACCTTTTCTATTGAGTCCACCTCACTTCCTCTCCTGCAGCGAGGAGAGAGCACGATATGCGAGTACTTCTCTCTCCTTGTTCTAGCGATCGATTGGGGGTCTCAGCATTCAGACCCTCACTGATCAAAACCTTTCATATTTCTTTATGAAAAATTTAAAGTTTTATAAAAACTCACACTTTAACCACTTCACGACATTGGGTCTTTAAAGATGGCGCCCGCTTCGGAGTGGAGCGAGCACCACAGCCACTGGGTGCCTGCTGTTTTATTATTCTATTCCATTATTCTGTACAAATTTTAAAAATATAAAAATTCAAATCAGCCCCCCTTTTCCCCAAAATCTAAATAAATAAACAATTTAAAAAAATAACATCATGGGTATCGCCATGTGTGAAAATGAACATACTATTAAAATATAAAGTTATCCCATATGGTTAATGGCATAACAGAAAAAAATATATTTAAAAATGGCCCATTCGCCGGTTTTTCATCACTTTATCACCAAAAAATATCGAATAAAGAGGGATCAGAAACTCATACACACCCCAAAATGGTATCATCAAAAACTACTTTTGTGTCTGTAAAAAGTGAGCACTCACAAATCTTTGTAGACATAACTATAAAAAAGTTATGGGGGTCAG
Organism: Bufo gargarizans; assembly: GCF_014858855.1. NCBI lineage: Eukaryota > Metazoa > Chordata > Amphibia > Anura > Bufonidae > Bufo > Bufo gargarizans. Next base: position 389,604,268 of record NC_058083.1, on the reverse strand, counting down.
AGTATGGCAATGAAAAGAAAAAAATTATCCTTTTAAAAAAAAAAATTCAGTATTAAAATGCAAGAAAAACTATACGTGTGGTATCACCAGATTTTTACTGACCAGGACAATGAAGAGCACAAGTCAGTTTTACCGCATAGTGAACGCCATAAAAAAAAAACTATAAAATTGTGTCAGAATTGGATTTTTTCCAATTCCACCCCATTTGGAATTTTTCTCCTTCTTCCCACTACATCCTATGCAATATTAAATAATGGCATTGGAAAGTACAACTAGTCCCGCAAAAAACGGGCCCTTATACGACTAACAGAATAATAAGAAAGTTAGGGCTCTGGGAAAGCAGGGAGTGAAAAATGAAAATGCAAAAACAGAAAATCGCAGCAAATGTCAGGAAAGGGTTAAACGTGAAATGCAGGAAACGCTATCAACAAAGGAATATAGTGTACTGTATTATAATGGCTTCTTTTTTGCCCCTAATAGTGCAGAGATATCAAAATATTATAAAAAAATATATTATATGACTCCTGTTCCCCCCTGCTGTGTGAGATGCAGGCCTCTTTAGGCTGCGTCCAGGTGCAGGCAGTCACAATGACATCACCGTGACCTCCTGCGATGGGTCATTGTGTCTCCTGAGACCTGACACAGGAGGTTGAGGTGATGTCGTGACCACCTGCTCCATCTATAGGCCCTGTGTCCTATGAGGCTGAATGGCGGGGATAAAAGCCATAGGCTCCCGTTCCCCTCCGTAAACTGCTGCCCGCTCAGAGGTTGATTGACCGTTACCTGAGGCAAGTTGCTCATCTCGCCTCATGGCAGGTGTGGCTCTGGATACTCATCCATATCAAAGGTCATAAAATGAGAATGCTGGAAAATATTGAATTAAAGAGGACCTGTCAGCTTTCCTAAGGACATGTTCATATCTGCATTGGAGGCTCCATTCAGGGCCTCCATCACAGATTTTGTCAAAAAGTCCTGCATGCATCCGCTAAAAAAGGCATTCTTCAGAACGGAAACCAATCATAAACAAGTCAGTTTGGCTCTCTTCCTGTCAGTTATGTGCCGAATCCAACAATCCTGTGATTTCATTGTTCTGCTCCTGTAACAGAGCAGAACTGCGGGAATAAAGAATGCTGATGTGAAAGGGCCCTAATGTGTATGTTTTAATAAATAATTATATTTCCCATGAAATAATTATTTTGAATCTTTTCTTATACTTCACTGCCACTGTGCCATTCCTCTGTCATTCCTCCTGAAACTGTGTGAATAAGTGTACATGGTAAATGCCCTGTGTTGTCCGTTTATTCATACATTTCAAAGAGATGTGATAGAGGGAACCACATGACCTAGAATTCTAAGAACACATGCTCTGATATTGTTACGGTATTTCAAAAAAACAGTGGAAGGTCTTCTGCATTGGAGGACATTTATTGAGACCGGAGTATCTCTACTAGCTCCAGATGCCCCACAATTAGTAAGAGACGCATCTGTGCAGGTCACCAAAATGGAAAACTATACCAGCAAGGGATTTCTGCTATAATCTGCTCCAATTTCCTGGCATAGATTATAATAAATAACTGTGCTGGGCTGGCTGTACAGCCCACTTCCCGCCCTCTAAAACTCCCAAAAAGTTGTAATGACCTTTTGACACCAGTTTTTGGCATACAGGAGATGATAAATGTCCCCCTTAATGTCTTCAGCAGTTGGACCTTCAAGATTCAGTCATACCTTATTTCAAGAACATCTGTCAGCATGAGCAACTCTATTAAATCCGGTATACTGCCTGGTAGAGTTGATCCTGCAGAGTAAAATGATACCTTATTTATGCCCCGTTCCCAAGAAAAGTCAATTTTTATTAATATACAAATTACCTTCTTGGAGCACCAAGGGGCTGGCCACATCCATCGGAACATCAGTTTGTCAACACTAAGTAGTTATGGCCATTCCTCCCTTCCTCTGGATTGACAGGGCCACACATCTGCATCAGTGCAGATAGCTACTGAGTAACATCGAGACTACAATGGAGGTGGGAGAAGATGGGTAAAAAACGGGAAGTCAGGGAATGGCCATAACTGCAGGGTGTTGACAAAACACTGGTGCTCCAAGGGCTCTGGCTGGCCTCTCGGTGGTCCAAGAAGGCATTTTGCATATTAACCAAACATGGAAATTTCTTGGGAACAGGGCAACATAGAGGCATGAATAAGGTTTGGTTTTGTTCAGCATGATCAACCCTACCAGGCAGTGGAGGGTAGATCATGCTGACAGAAGCTCTTTAAAACTGAGTAACTTGAGACAGCATAACAACACACCTTGATCTCCACCACTAATTTTCTGATTAAAACGAGTTGCTTGTCCTAGGGATAATTTAGCCAAAATCAATTCAAGTATTCCTGTAATGGATGTAGTTCACTTGTAAAGATCTGTCCCCATATCCCAATTATTGTGGTTACAATTGGCTTTTGTGAACTGATCCCCAGTTATCTGTTCCACAATTATCATGTTTAGATTTGATTAATGTAAGATATTTTTCAGGATACTTAAACAAGCATCCCTACTTTGGAGCAGTGGTTGGGCGAGTTGCAAACAGGATTGCCAATGGTAAATTTAGTGTTGACGGAGAAGATTACAAGTTACCCATTAATAATGGGCCAAATAGCATCCACGGAGGAATCAAAGGCTTTGACAAGGTAAGGATAAGATAATTCATATACATTTATACACTATATTTATATAGATTAGTATACACAGAATGGAGGCTAATGTGGTGTTGGTGTTTAGGTAAAGTATATTCATATGAATGGGTCAGTTTACCACCCAACTAGAACTTCTTCTCCCACAGTTCCCATAATGAAGCAGTGACCAGTGTTCTCCTGATTTCTGCACAATGGTGTCTTCATTCATCCTCACTTGAAAACCTGCTATAGTGGATCACTTCAGGAAACATACCATTTTGAGCTTAAAGGGAATGTGATTTTGTTTCCTGCCAGTTAAACCAGATAGTGACACATTTTCTAAAACATAGTTTGTTTTTTATTTTCTGATTGCAAGTTTTTTAATTCTATTTCTTGAAAGTGATTTTGGGGGCTGTTATCTCACCTAAACATTTCTTTACAGCATTTCGAGATATGCTTTACGGCAGCGCCATGGGCCATAGACACAATGGACATGAGGAGACCTTATTGACTTCTACAGGAGAGTTTACTAGGCATGCTCTGTGACCTGTGCAGAAGTCAGGAGGGAGTAGTGAAAGAGTAACTAAACTTTTAAATAAAATTTTATTAATGCCACAGTAAAACCTTTTCTAATATACCTTATTAAGTCTTTTTGTTTTTTTATTACACTTTTACCCCCCTAAAGCACACCATTCCCTGTGCACTTAAAATTCACTTCTCTGTACACCACTTACAGCTCAGTGATGTACTGAGTACAAACATGATATTTTATGAATAGGGCCACAGAAGCGCTGTGAGTACAGGCAGGAGCGCATATTGCTGCTCCTCCCCGTGCCTCATGGAGGGTTACTAACTCCTGGCATACCACATGGGTACTCTGTACCCATGTACTATGCCAGGATTAGCGCAGCAGAGCGGGTTCCTACTTCAGCCTGCTTCGCTAAACTAAGAACTGACATACAAATGGCATTTATAATGTAGAGAAAGTTAATACAAGTCACTTACTAATGCATTGTTATTGGCCATATTGCCTCCTTTGCTGGCTGGAGTCTTTTTTTCATCACATTACACACTGCCAGTTTCCATGGTTACGACCACCATGCCATCCAACAGCAGTGGCCGTTCTTGCACACTATAGGAAAAAGCGTAGCCTTCTCTGGCGGCTGGGACCACGGGAGTGCACATAGGTCAGCACTTTTTATATAGTGTGGAAGCAGGACCACCACTGCTGGATTGTAGGGTGGTCATAAACATGAATGCGAGCAATGTATAATGTGATGGAAAAACTAATCCAGGACATCACATTTAGTAAGAGCCTTGTATTAACTTTCTTTACATGATAAATGCCATTTACAGAAGTAAGACAACCCCTTTCATACTAAAAAAAAACATAGAAAAATATTATTTTATTCTTTTCATCATGTCCGTGTACAGCTGAGGTCATCAAGGCGTTAAAGAGGCTTAAAGGGGTTAAGTGGGGGGTTAAATTGGTATTTGTGTCATGTCATATCTTCATGGTTCATATGCATTATCATATTGCTGTTATTGCATTGTGTTTGTAAAGTTTGTCCCTACAACCTCCCTGCAGCCAGGCTCTGCTGATTGTCCCTGCAGCCAGGCTCTGCTGATTTTCCCTGCAGCCAGGCTCTGCTGATTTTCCCTGAAGCCAGGCTCTGCTGATTTTCCCTGCAGCCAGGCTCTGCTGATTCTCCCTGCAGCTTCTCCCTGCAGCCAGGCTCTGCTGATTCTCCCTGCAGCCAGGCTCTGCTGATTCTCCCTGCAGCCAGGCTCTGCTGATTCTCCCTGCAGCCAGGCTCTGCTGATTCTCCCTGCAGCCAGGCTCTGCTGATTCTCCCTGCAGCCAGGCTCTGCTGATTCTCTCTGCAGCCAGGCTCTGCTGATTCTCCCTGCAGCCAGGCTCTGCTGATTCTCCCTGCAGCCAGGCTCTGTGCAGCACAAAATACTGCCGCTTTCACCGCAATATTCAATTGTATTGCTGTCCTGAGGCTGGTGATACAGTTGAATTCAGGAGGGCACCTGCATGTCTGTTGCTCCTAGCATTATTTAATGCTAGCATCATCAAAACTTTATGTACCCGGCCAGCAGCTGTGAGGAACACTTGGGTGGCCCCCAAGACAGCAGGACTTTTCCCTGTAGGGTCTGTGGCCAGTCTGCCCCTGGTTGGCAGCCACTGTAGTTCAAACTATAGTACTGTCCACAAGTCCCAATGATTCTTTGCACCTACTGTATTGTGCATCATTACATGTATTCAGCCTGGAATAGACTTCATCCGAATTCTTCATGCCTGATCAGGGGAGTTAAAGCTCATCTGAAAGACATTGGGTGAAACTGATCAACACAGACAACATAGCCATATTGTCTCATGAGCTCACATTTCAGCCTAGGTATTGAGTTCAGAACAGGTGGGGCTTGTGAATAGCTATGAAATATGAATTTAATGGGAACTTTAAATTAAATAACTTTTTACATATACAAGTATATGAGAGAGATAGCATGTTAGACATCCTATGAGGAAACCCTATTCTCCGGTCTTACATTCTAAATTAATATCACTTATAAGCGTATCTGCCACCAGCAAGCTGAAAGATGAAGTTCACTGGTTACGGGTTCCAAGTACACAGTTCATATTCAAAGAACACCATATGTATCACAATCTGTAATCCTCAGAGCCAACAACACAATAAGATTTCATTATTTTTCACTGGAGCATAACGTGACACATGCCCAAACACGAAAAGTACAGTATGTGTTTATCAGTTCAAACCAACGACTGGGTAAGAGTGCTGCAGCCATTCACAGGCCGCCTTTGATGCCACATTCTGACATTGATATAGAGGATCTTATTGCTAATTGCAATAAACAATCTCAGATGAATCTTAATCAATTCTCTGGCTACATAAGGTACCTTCAAGGTTGTTAACATTAAAAGCTGTTTGATATGATAAGGGTGTGGGCACACGTGCATGAATTTTTAATGCCGTTTTTGAAGCCTAAATCAGGATTGGATCAAAAAGAAGAGAAAGTATCAAGGACAGATACTGTCTCTTCTGATCTCAAACTGCATTGAGACCTGCACATGTGACTGTACCTTATAGGCTATGTACACCTTCTGAGACCATTTTTTTTTATGATTGCGTGTTACAAATTTTTGGGTAAAAATATTTTTTTCCAATTGGTCTTTATTTAAAATACTGAGCTGTTCTGTCACAAAGGGTGAACTGTTTTCTAGCTATGTGACTGGTACTTTCACTTTATGTCATCTAATAAACCTGATCTCTAAACTATTGAGAGGTCATAAACCACATTCTTTAAGCCACATTCTTATGGGTAAGATAAGGACTGAGCTAAATTGAGTGTTTATAATGTCAGAGAGCAGAGATAAGGAGTCCATCTGCTCCTGGCCTTATGGAAAAGGTTGCTACTAGAGTGTCTCAGCTCTATACAGAAAAAAGAAAGCCATATTTTTAATAAAGACCAATAAAAAAATATATTTTTAGCTCAAAATGAATACAATGCAATAATAAAAAATATGCCCCCAAAGGTGTCCATAGCCTTTAAGAATGGTAGATTTGTAAGTTTCATGTACATAACAAGCTCATTACAGAGCACTGTGATGCTTTACTTTTAGAATCTTGTTGGGTCCGAGTTCACACACTCCGACCCACTGATGTCATCTCCTGACATCACGGTGACATGCTAGAAGATGTTTTAAACCTTTCAAGGGGTTTCCCAGTCTGTAGATATTTATGACATATCATGTTGCCGGCAACCCACCGTTCAGCAGTCACTCTGTTCATCCGCTTTTCACTTTGCACCGGAGCGTGTGAAAGGCCCTTTAAACAACCACTAATCGCTTTGTATATTGTCAATCGGCATTCATTTTATTGCCCAGAATTGGCCTGTGTAAGAGCATCTTTCACTGGCATTTGAAACCCCGATCTTCTTAAATTCCCTCCACTGTTTAAGACTATCCTCAAACTCTAAGCTATGGGCAACCGTTCATAAACTAATTCGAATTAGGATGCACATGGGCAGCATGGTTGAGCTTATTTTATCTGCTGATTGTTTTAATTGTATTTCCATGACCATAACAAATTAAGTGACCTAAATGAGAAAAGAGACGTGAAATGCTCAGAGTGATGTGACACTTTGGAAACATCAGTCTCCTCTAGGGAATGACATTTATAAAAGCAATAAATCACATGAGAGGAGAGAACAGCTTTCAGCACTGCAGACGAGATACGCTGTGATCCAATACACATCAATTCAATGAACATTACCGACATTCTGTAAAAACCGTATTGCTTCATGGCTACTGCAGTAAAATACCACTAGATGTGCTATTGCCATTCATGGGATCTAATAAATTTCGTGGACAGTGAGGCTGAAAAATGGGAATTTTTTTAAAAGGGGCTATTCCAAGAAAAATATCCCTATGCAATGAATATGGGATTTCAAATGAAGCATTATTGCAATACACATGCAGGACCCTGCCATATTTCACCTTAAGGACCAGGCCATTTTTTGCAAATCTAACGTGTCACTTTAATGTGGTGATAACTTTAAAACGCTTTTACTTATCCAGGCCATTCTGAGATTGTTTTCTCATCACATATTGTACTTAATGACAGTGGTAAAATTTAGTAAACAAATTTCATTTTTATTTATGAAAAATTAGCTAATTTACCAAAAAAGTTAGAAAAATTAGCAAATTAGCAAATTTCTATTTCTCTACTTTTATAATATAGTAATACCTCCAAAAATAGTTATACTTTACATTCACAATATGTCTACTTCATGTTTGGATTATTTTTTGAATGCCATCCTAAAAATTAAAGGACCATTTCAGGTCTGAAGTCACTTTGTGAGGCTTACATAATAGAAACCACCCAAAAATGACCCCATTTTAGAAACTACTCCCCTCAAGGTATTCAAACTTTGTTAACCCTTTTGGTGTTCCACAAGAATTAATGGAAAATTTCTGAATTTCACTTTTTTGCCAAATTTTCCATTTTAATCAATTTTTTCCAGTATCAAAGCAAGGGTTAACAGCCAAACAAAATGCAATATTTATGGCCCTGATTCTGTACTTTACAGAAACACACCATTTGGGATCGTAAACTGCCGTATGGGCACACGGCATTGTGCAGAAGGAAAGGAACGCCATATGGTTTTTGGAAGGCAGATTTTGCTGGACTGGTTTTTTGACACCATGTCCCATTTGAGGCGCCCTTGATGCACCCCTAAAGTAGAAACTCCAAAAAAGTGACCCCATTTTGGAAACTACGGGATAAGGTGGCAGTTTTGTTGGTACTATTAGGGTACATATGATTTTGGTCAAGGTAACAAAAAATAGCTGTTCTGGCACCGTTTTTATTAATATTAAATATTGTTCTGTTTCTGTATGTACATTTTCCTCTCTCATACCACCCCTCAAACTGTTTCTCAAGTGGCCAAAATTCTGGTCCACCTTCTCCTGCATTAAGCGGTGGACTAAAATGCTCAGTTGCTTCCCTGATCTCTTCTCTTAGCGCCTGCAAAGCAGATAAAGCGGCCCCATTCCTTTCATTCACTCTTCTCTAAGTCTAAGTCCATAGAAATATATAGCTATATCTAGACAGGAGAAGGAAATTACGTTGCATACCATAGTGCTACTTATTACTAGTATCTCTTCTGCTGCCTGTAAGGGACTGATTTCTTTGCAGGGGAGGACGAGTTTAGCAAGGACTGATTGTAATACACCCATGGGGTTGCAGGTGCTTGAACTTCTGCTAACCCACAGAAAGTGAAGATAGAAGGCTTCCAGATAATTTATCATGAGTAAGGCCTCATGCATTTTTGGTCAGATTCACACTTTTTGCAGATCGGTCCGTTTTGCGGACAAGAATAGGCATTTTTAACAAAGGGGAGGATGTCTGGATCCCCAAAATACAGAACACACACAGCTGCTATCCGTGTTTTGCAGATATGCGATTCGCGGACCGTACAAAATGATACGGTCATGTGCATGACGCCTTAAAAAAGAGAAAACCCCCCTACTAAAATTACATTAGAGAGCTGCATTTAATGGTGTAAAAATGGTGTGCCTTACTTCAGATACTTTTCTTTCTTTTTTTTTATTTTGTGAGAAAGCCACTTTCTTCCCCTTGAATACAAAGGAAAAACGGTGGCAAGCAGTCCCACAAGAATCTTTATTTTCTGGCCCATTAGAAAGGTGCAGTGCCTTGCAAAAGTATTCACCCCCTTGACTTTTTTCGTATTTTGGTGCCTCACAACCTGGAATCAACATAGATTGAGGATTTGCATCACTTAATTTACAGAACATGCCCACAACTTTGAAGATGTTTGTTTGTTTTTATTGTGAAGCAAACAACAAATAGGACAAAATAACAGAAAAAGTCAATGTGCATAACTATTCACTCCCCTAAAGTCAATACTTTGTAGAGCCACCTTTTGCAGCAATCATAGCTCCAAGTCGCTTTGGATAAGTCTCTACTTGCCACATATTACTACTGGGATTTTTGCCCATTCCTCCTTGCAAAACTGCTCCAGCTCCTTCAAGTTGGATGGTTTGAGCTTGTGAACAGCAATCTTTAAGTCTGACCACAGATTTTCTATTGGATTGAGATCTGGGCTTTGACTAGGCCATTCCAGCACATTTACATGTTTCCCCTTAAACCACTCAAGTGTTGCTTTAGCGGTGTGTTTGGGGTCATTGTCCTGCTGGAAGGTAAACCTCCGTCCTAGCCTCAAATCACGCACAGAGTGGTACAGGTTTTGCTCAGGAATATCCCTGTATTTAGCACCATCCATCTTTCCCTCAACTCTGACCAGTTTCCCAGTCCCGGTTGCTGGAAAAACCTCCCCACAGCATAATGCTGCCACCACCATGTTTCACTGTGGGGTGATGTGATGTGTTGGGGTTGCGCCAGACATAGTGTTTTCTTTGATGGCCAAAAAGTTCAATTTTAGTCTCATCAGATCAGAGCACATTCCTCCATACATTTTGTGAGTCTCCCACATGCCTTTTTGCAAACTCACAATGTGCCTTTTCGTTTTTAGCTGAAAGTAATGGCTTTCTTCTGGCCACTCTGCCATAAAGCCCAACTCTATGGAGCGTACGGCTTATTGTCGTCCAATGTACAGATACTCCAGTCTCTGCTGTGGAACTCTGCAGCTCCTCCAGGGTTACCTTAGGTCTCTGTGCTGCCTCTCTGATTAATGCCCTCCTTGCCCGGTCCGTGAGTTTTGGTGGGCGGCCATATCTTGGCAGGTTTGCTGTTGTGCCATGTTCTTTCCATTTGGTTATGACCGATTTGATGGTGCTCCTGGGGATCATCAAAGATTTGGATATTTTTTTATAACCTAACCCTGACTTGTACTTCTCAACAACATTGTCCCTTACTTGTTTGGAGAGTTCCTTGGTCTTCATGGCAGTGTTTGGTTAGTGATGCCTCTTGCTTAGGTGTTGCGGCCTCTGGGGCCTTTCAAAAAAGCTGTGTATATGCAATGACAGATCATGTGACACTTAGATTGCACACAGATGTACATCATTTCACTAATGATGTGACTTCTGAAGGTAATTGGTTGCACCAGAGCTTTTTATGGGCTATCTAACAAAGGGGGTGAATACATACGCACGTGTCAATTTTCTGGGTTTTATTTATAAACAATAGTTTTATTTATATATTTTTATTATTTTACTTCACCAACTTAGACTATTGTGTTCTGATCCATCACATAAAATTCAGATTAACAAAACATTGAACTTAAGGCTGTAATGTAACAAAACACAAAAAAAGTCAAGGGGGGTGATTATTTTTGAAAGACACTGTACATGATGTAAATATTAGTGAAGTTAATCTTCTTTCCGGTGACTGTATTTGTGAGCAATAACCTCTCTTCTGATCCTTAGCTGTGTCATGGGACCAACACTCTGCCTCTCCAACTTACACAGGACAGGAAGCCAGTTACTTTTCTATTCATTCCTATGAGACTGACATTGAGGCACCTATAGGAATACATAGAGAAACTGACTCCCTGTCCACACATAACAAGCTGTGTCAGCTGGAAAGTCAGAGTGCTGGTCACATGACACAGCTGAGGATCAGAAGGGAGGTTATAACAATAAAATACAGTGACCTTCACTACAGTTTACATCATGTACCTTTCTATCAGGTCAGAGAATAAAAAATGTTGTGGAAGTGCTTCTTTAAAAAATATCAGATACAAACGCCACAGCCCCTGCGTTGAATAAAACTGTGACCAAAATGAATAAAACTTTTTTTTGTTTACAGCAGTAGTGGCAGGAGGGGGGAGGAATGTGACTTCCTTAGGTGGTCTTTGAATTACTTTGAGTCATGCGCTGCCCTGTGGCTTACATAGCAAAGAAAAAAAATAGACACATTTTAAGTGCTGCTTGATACCACCACAAACACCTCCATTTTTGTCAATAAGTTCTGGCGGTCCAATCCCTTTTGTATACAAGTTCAAGCTATTGTGGAAACCACATCATTGCGCAGGTTCTCACCGCTCTTTGAAATGGGGATGAGAGAAACCTGTCATAGGGCCTCCTCTTTTCTTGGCCCTATAGTAGAAGCATGGCCTGCCTCTATGGTACATACTTGTCTGATATCAACTCGTCTGGCCCTGCACTAAGCATTTGAATAATGTTCCCAAGTTTTTGTCTACGTTTTGATGTGTTTTTGAAGCATTACAACTGCGCTCGGTAAAATTTATTTAGCTCCCAGTCCCTTAGTTGTCCTCTAGGTTGAAGGGTTAAGATTCTATTCATCAGTTTCTCTAACAAAAAAATTCCTATGATTTCATGACATTTACTTCATTTTTAACTGAAATCCAAATGCGTTTTTTGGCTTTGAAATAATCACAAGACTGAATTTACATGAGTATTTCATGATTGCTATGTCGCAGGTACTTTGGAAACCTAAGGAGATTGAAAATGGGGTTCAATTCTCTTACACAAGTGCTGATGGAGAAGAAGGATACCCTGGTGAATTAACAGTCTGGGTGACCTACACACTTGTTGGCAGTGAGCTCACTATAAACTATAAGGCTCGGACCAATAAGAGCACACCGATCAATCTGACAAACCACTCTTACTTCAATTTGGCAGGACAGGTAACAGCATAATATATAGTATATAAATAATTGTAATACCTCTGATGAGATGCGCTTTCTTTCTATTTCTGACTTTTGAAAATAACATTTCAATAATGTGCAGCGAGTATCTATTAGGTGCCAATACACCAAAATCAAAGAAAATAGAACGTGTGGAATATTAAAAGTGATTTTGAATTTGCTCCTATACGTGGTAATGATTTGCAGGAGGTTAATTGGGTGGATTGTGCATTCTGGAAGATCCTTGAGATAAACAATTTAGGGCAGATCTTTGTTGGTGACAGATTGCTAGGCTATAAAGAAATGAAGATGAAATATTCACTTCCTGATGACGGAAGATTATACAATTAGCAATTAAAACATGCCATGAAATCTAAAATGGTTGATTTCAGGACTTCTGAAATCCCTAACTAGAAAAGGGAGTATTTCTCATGTATATAAACTCTTACTTTATAAGAAGCTCGCGAAATCTTCACTATTGGCCCACAGACTTTGGAATCCGTATGTAGTTTGATCTATGCAGAATCAATGGGATCAGATCTTTCAGAATGCACAATCTATATTGCTAAACTTTACCCAGAGGGTTTCACAATTATTTATTGTACATCGCTTATACTACTCTCCCAATGCAGAGAGAGATTCATATTGCCCTAGATGTGGGACTTAGCAGACTGGTAATATTTATCTGCTAAGGTCTTGTCCTTTCATACACAGGTTTTGGGTATTGTTGGTGGATCATATATCTCAAACCTTTGGTATGAAGTTAGAGATTAATTTTGAAATTTTTATTCTGGGGTTTATAAGCGCAGAAATATAGAATAACCCGTGATGAGAGGGGGCTTGTCACCGTCGCGACATGCTATTGGCTGCTCGGGGCAAGATGATCTATAGAAGAGGCCTGGGCATTGTGGAGGGCATTTTTAGAATTGGATAACCCCTTTAATGCTTATTCAGCTATATATAGAATCATTCATTATATATATTCCTTCAAAAGAGACTCTCCAAAAAACTCAAAGTAATTATGGGTAAAGTTAGGTGAGTTTTATGAAATTACTTACTACTGCTTCCCTTTGCTCCTAACTGAAATTTTACTAAATGTACTGATGTCATATAGTAGCAATGTTACATCTGTATTTATTTGAATGTCTACGCTTTGACTAATTCATTTTTTTTAAACTTTTTTCAAGGGTTCAGAAAACATATATGATCATGAGATTTCTATTGATGCTGAGCACTATCTTCCTGTAGATGACACCATGATACCAACAGGTATGACTTCCATAACATATTAAAGTGTACCTAAACCTTAAAGTACACTTTATTAAAACCTGTAGTAAATGTGCTAAAAATAACATTTCTAATATACTTTTTTTTTAAATTAAAAAAAATTTGTGCACAAAAAGGCACCTGAAGTGTGCCTATCACGTTTTAGAATCCATACTCCCATACAACTCTGTGTATGGGAGTACGGATTCCCCTATGGCCGTACTAAGCGCTGTATAGGCAGGAACTCCAATGCACATTGCTGCTCCTTTATGTACGAGCGCTGCTCCGCTAAAACCTGGCATAGAAGTGCTGTGTCAGGCTTTAGCAGAGAGCGGGCACAAGCAGGAGAGCGTTGTCAACTCTCCACTCAGCTAATAGTCTGGATCAGGAAAAAGTCTCTCTTTACAAAAGTGCAGAGTGGGAGTAGTACATCCAACGCTAACAATTCACAGTGCAAATCTTCCCAGGAAGCAATGTATGGATTTGAGTAGGAAAGGGAATTATAGTACTCTTTCCTCTCTATCTTCCCAAAGTCTTTTTCTGCAGAATATATGGCTGGCAGTATTGCTCTGGCAATGCTAGCTGCAATTTCCAACTGAGGGATACAGGGCATAAGATAGGCCAGATCGTGTCCCAGTGTGAAGGGTGTCTCAACAATGCCCCTCTCAAAGTCTATAGCTTTCATCAGAAAATACCTTACTGGTTGACTCCAAAACTTGGCAATGCAGATTCTGGACCTTCTTGACTTTTTGCTTTATCTTTCTATTTCTTGAGTAATGTAGAAATGGTGAGGTGTTTCTCCTCAGAGAAGGTGATTCTCTGGATTTTTAGTCCAGTCCTGTGAGGAGTAGAGGACATGGAGCCGCCTCCTTTCTCTTCCTCTGCTAACAATCAGCTAGACTGAGATAGGGGCAGATCCAGGATCCACACCCAACTTCCTGCAGGGGCTTTGTCAGAGTTGGTTTACTCAGTCACTTCCATACATAACCATACTGGTATTAAATGACAAAAGGGGAGGCGCATGCCCGCAGGTTGAGGAGGAGGACATGCTTCTATGAGCTCCGTGCCAAACTAATCCCTCTACAAGCGCCGTTTTACCGGCTCCACAAGCCTTTAAACTTGGTGTCCGACAACCCAAGAATGTCCCGCAACAGAGGGAAGTCGAGAACGGTAAGTACACCAGCGCCATCACAGACTTTACCTGAACTCTTCAGAGGTACTGGGCGCTCTACAATGGCGGATCCCTCTCTAGCTCCAGCTAGCCCTGCCTCCTCCACTAACAGCGGCTGCATGCCGGAGCCACAAGGCTAACAACAAGGCCAGGCAGAACTCTTTGCCAACATTGCTGCTCTGTTTCCTACAGAACTTTCACAAGGAGTGGCGGAGTTTACACGCCAAATCCAGTACTTGGGGCAGCGGGTCTCTGACCTGGAGACCCTCACTGATGATATTGCAGATGTGTTGGGCTCCGCCAGAGCAGACATTAATTCACATGCAGCGCAACTGGAGGAGCTGGAGTCCAAGATAGAGGACCTTAAAAACCGGTCCCGCAGAGGAAACCTCCATGTAAAGGGTCTGCCCGAATCATATCTGGACTTACAAACCACCATGACAGCTCTATTCACGGCCCTCCTGCCACAAGAGGAGCAAAACCGCCTGAAAATGGACAGGGTCCACAGGGCTTTGGGGGAAACCCCGCTCGAATGATTTACCAAGGGACGTGGTCCTAAAATTTCAAAATTTCATCATCCTGAGGTCAGAGACCTGATTTTGGCTGCAGCCAGAAATATCCCGGAGCTGCCGGGCCTACCTCCATCTGTGCACCTGTATACGGATCTTTTTTTGAAAAGTTTTATTTTTCTATAAGTTTTTTATTGATCGCTTTATCCTACTGATTTTTTTAGTCCTATATCAGGGATTCGGCTTAGTGGACTTTCATGTTACCTTAACTAAGAGGGTTGATGGAGATGGAGATTCGCGCCATTTTTGGGCGAGACTTCCTCTCACCCAACCCGCCATTATGTGCTGACTTGGTTCAGCTTTTGCCATACTATGCAGTTTATGCATCTGTTTTATTGTTAAAAGTTTTGTTTCATGACTTTTGTTCTAGAGATCACCCAAATTACAACATTGATAAGGTCCTGCATATAAGTGTAGGGGTGAGGGTGGGGGTTCATGAGATAAAGGACATCCCCTACTTTAGCACACACAAACTTCTCATACTATATCGGCAATGTATAAGATATTATCCCATAATGTCCGAGGCTTGAACTCGCCTAGAAAACGGAAAATGGCATTTGCTGTGTATCTGAAACATAAACCTGACATCCTTTGTCTACAGAAATCGCACTATACACCCGGGTCCCACCCAAAAAAATTTCACTCACAGTACTCTAGGTATTTCTCATCTACCTATCAATCAAAAAGCAGGGGTGTGATAACGTTGTTAAAAAATTATTTCTCGATGTCCGTGCTGCAATAGATTTTCGACCCCAATGGGAGATTTGTTATTTTGCTGGGAACATACCGGGAGGAAACATTATGTCTTGTCAATGTGTATGCACCTAATGATGATCCTGTATCATTCCTGGGGGAGATGGGAACCATTATTGAATCCCTCACATATCACAAGATCATTTGGTGTGGGGACTTTAACCTTACTATTAACCCTGTATTGGACCGTTCGTCCCCCCTACCCAGCAACGTCCACGTTCACACAAGATCAAGATTCGAAAGTTCTTAGAGTCTTTAACTATAGCTGACACGTGGAGGGAACATAATGGGCCACAAAGGAGTTATACATATTACTCACCTATACATCAGTTATATACAGTCATGTGAAAAAATTAGGACACCCTTTGAAAGCATGTGGTTTTTTGTAACATTTTTAATAAAAGGTTATTTCATCTCCGTTTCAACAATACAGAGAGATTAAAGTAATCCAACTAAACAAAGAAAACTGAAGAAAAGTCTTTTCAAGATCTTCTGTAAATGTCATTCTACAAAAATGCCTATTCTAACTGAGGAAAAAGATAGGACACCCTCACATGTATTCCCTCTTAAATTGGCTCAGATCTCACACAGGTATATCACACCAGGTGCACATAATTAGTAGATCGTTACTCTGCATGTTGAATGAGGCTTGCCCTATTTAAACCTCAGACATTTAGTTTGGTGTGCTCCTGACTGTTGAAGTGAGAGTGAGCACCATGGTGAGAGCAAAAGAGCTGTCAGAGGACTTCAGAAAAAAGATTGTAGCAGCCTATGAGTCTGGGAAGGGATTTAAAAAGATCTCAAAAGATTTTGAAATCAGCCATTCCACTGTCCGGAAGATAGTCTACAAGTGGAGGGCTTTCAAAACAACTGCCAACATGCCCAGGACTGGTCGCCCCAGCAAGTTCACCCCAAGAGCAGACCGCAAGATGCTAAAAGAGGTCTCCAAAAACCCTAAAGTGTCATCTCGAGAACTACAGCAGGCTCTGGCTACTGTTGATGTAGAAGTACATGCCTCTACAATCAGAAAGAGACTGTACAAGTTTAACTTGCATGGGAGGTGTGCAAGGAGGAAACCTTTGCTTTCCAAGAGAAACATCGAGGCCAGACTGACATTTGCCAGAGATAAAGTTGACAAAGACCAGGACTTCTGGAATAATGTTCTTTGGACAGATGAGTCCAAAATTGAATTATTTGGACACAACAGCAGAGGACATGTTTGGCGTAAACCAAACACAGCATTCCAAGAAAAGAACCTCATACCAACTGTGAAGCATGGAGGTGGAAGTGTCATGGTTTGGGGCTGCTTTGCTGCAGCAGGACCTGGTCAGCTCACCATCATAGAATCCACGATGAATTCTACTGTGTATCAGAAGGTGCTTGAAGAACATGTGAGACCATCAGTTAGAAAATTAAAGCTGAAGCGGAACTGGACCATGCAACATGACAATGACCCAAAACATACTAGTAAATCAACCAAAGATTGGCTGAAAAAGAAGAAATGGAGAGTCCTGGAATGGCCAAGTCAAAGTCCAGATTTGAATCCCATTGAGATGCTGTGGGGTGACTTGAAAAGGGCTGTACGTGCAAGAAACCCCTCAAACATCTCACAGCTGAAAAAGTTCTGCATTGAGGAGTGGGGTAAAATTTCCTCAGACCGATGTCGAAGACTGGTAGATGGCTACAAGAACCGTCTCACTGCAGTTATTTCAGCCAAAGGAGGTAACACTCGCTATTAGGGGCAAGGGTGTCCTATCTTTTTCCTCAGTTAGAATAGGCATTTTTGTAGAATGACATTTACAGAAGATCTTGAAAAGACTTTTCTTCAGTTTTCTTTGTTTAGTCGGATTACTTTAATCTCTCTGTATTGTTGAAACGGAGATGAAATAACCTTTTATTAAAAATGTTACAAAAAACCACATGCTTTCAAAGGGTGTCCTAATTTTTTCACATGACTGTACATGCATCAACATGATATTCACCTCCACGGCCCTTCTCCCCTCATACTCTAGACATATCCTCTCTTCCTGGTCGGATCATGACATGGTGTTGACCGACATAGCTATGGCTGATCGTACTACTTCAGGTTATGCGTAGAGACTAAACGAGTCCTTATCCCCCTCCCTATATCTCCTAAAGGACATTAAAGACACTAAACTACAACTGAACTCTATCCTCTCTAACAATACAGAGAAAACCCTACGTTGGACAGCATCATATTATTATAGATACGCAAACAAACCCGATAAGATGTTAGCCTCCCAGCTTAAGGCAAAACAGAAAATAAACCAGGTTTTTCAGTTACGTACGTGTTCGGGCCAACTTACCTCTAACCCAGACACTATACACCACACTATTCACTCCTTTTATCAGAAACTATACTCCACTCCCAGCACTCCCTCCGATTCCCACATACAGAACTTCTTATCAGCTGTGTCTATTCCCCGGATAACTTCATAAACTTTGTTAGAACTAGGCAGACCGATATCCAATGACGAAGTTGAATATACTATAAACAACGTGAAGACAGGTAAAGCCCCCGGCCCGGATGGTTTTTCGGCGCTATACTTTAAAAAATTTGCCCCTTTACTTTCCACGCATATTGCTAATTATTGCAACCTCCAGCTACAAGGACATACTCCCCCAGCAGAATTTCTACAGGCCAATATTACAGTTATCCCTAAACCCAACAAGGACCCTCTGAACCCATCCAACTACAGACCCATATCCCTCCTTAATCTAGACAACAAAACATTTACATTCATCTTGGCCTGTCGGTTAAACACCATCTTGCCAGGTCTTATACACAAGGACCAGGTAGGGTTCATACCTGGGAGAGAAGCCCCTGACAATATTAGGAAGGTTTTGAATCTCATTCAAGATGCTAATAGGAACAATATCCCTCTAGCACTGTTAGCTTTAGATACAGAAAAAGCCTTTGATTCGGTTACATGGGATTACCTACACAAAGTCCTATCTAGAATGGGAGGGGAACGGCCCGTTCCTCATGGCAATAAGTTCTTTATATTCTTGCCCTGAGGCACATCTTAAACTCCCCACCTCTTGCCCATCCCCTATACGGATATGCAGAGGTACACAACAAGGATGCCCCTTATCCCCAGCCCTATTTGCCATGGCAATAGAACCCTTGGCCATTCACATTAGAAACAACCCTGATATCAAAGGATTAACTGTAGGAGGGACAGAATATAAATTAAACTTATTTGCTGACGACTTACTAATGTCCGTTACTAACCCCGTTATGTCCTTCCCAACTCTGCTGCATCTACTGCAAACCTTTTCAGAGGTATCTGGTCTTAAAATTAATCACAACAAGTCGGAACTACTCCTCTGTAATATCCCCCCACAAACGAAAGAACTATTGCTAAAGAAATTTCCCCTTTCAGCACAAGTTACATTATATCTCATATGTAGGGACGTTGTTACCAACCAAAATTGACTGGGTATATAGAACCAACTTTCTTCCGATGTACCGTAAAATCAAACAGGACTTAAAATCTTGGGGCTCTCTACCGGTTTTCGTGGGTAGGCAGGATACACATAATTAAAATGGTAGTCCTCCCGAGACTTTTATACTTGTTTAGGACACTCCCTGTCCCTGTTCCCTCAGCAGATTTACAGTCCTTACAGAAGGACATCATGAAGTTCATCTGGGCTAACAAGAGATCACGCATCCCTAAATTAATTATGTGTAGACACAAAGCACAGGGGAGGCTTATCAGTTCCAGATTTGCTGAAATACTATAGGGCAGCAAGATTGGCCCAACTGTTCTTAACGCAACTAGAAAGGAAGAAACAGCCACTCTGGGTCACACTAGAGATGTCACACATGGCACCTTATACTTGGACAGCTTTCATATGGACAGTACCCTCGTTACCACCAGTCATCCGCACTACATCCCTCTTATCACATTACTCATTACTCCTCTGGAGATCAGTGCGATTTAAGTATAAATTGCAATCTACCCCATCCCCATTAACTCCGATATTTGGTAATCCACTGTTCCGCCCGGGTATGCAACACACCGCCTTTACTTGGTGGATAAACAAGAACCTCTGTTCCCTACATAAAATCCTGCGGCAGGGAAAATTGGAACCAAAGGGCGAATTTGTAGACAAACACTCTGCCCCCCCACGCAGGGGAACACTTCAATGTCAATAGGATATTCTCCTTTCTACAGTCATTGATGGGAACCGCCCAGAAACTAGATTTTACCCCTTTTGAAAGAATGATGGCTTACTCCCTATACAAACAGGGGCTACTATCCAGAATATATGGACTGCTCGACGTTCATCCAGAAGGGGTAAAACTTCCATATATGCTAGCGTGGGAAAGCGACATGGGTACAGAATCTTCTATGTCTAAGTGGCATCAATGCTCCCAAACGCTTACGAAGGGCTCCTGGCAGGTCACACTGGCAGAGACCTCTATAAAAATGTTGCATAGAACGTACATGGTGCCGTTCAGGTTGCATCGTATGTACCCAGAGGTATCCCCGAAATGCTTCAGAAATTGTGAAATGGACGGCACGATGCTACACATATGGTGGAACTGTACAGTGATCAGGCGTTTCTGGGATCAGATCTGTTCTTTAATCTCAACGACCCTGGGCTGTGATTACCCCACCACACTCTCACACTGTTTATTAGGCGACAAGCCTTCATGGTTAACGTTCCCCCGATTTAAATTATTGCAGTTTATTTTGTTGGCAGCGAGAATTCATGTAGCCTTCAAGTGGAGATCCTCATCACTCCGCTTTCAAGCTGTCCTGGATAGGGTTAATAAATTACTCTTATGTGAACGATTGACGGCAATAAGAACTGACTCACTAGTCAATTTTGAGAAGGTAGGGGAGCCTTGGTTGTCTTCAGCAAATTCTGTGGACCTAAGATACACCTTCACATTGTAATTTTGATAAATGTGCACTATACAGGGCTATTTATTCTTTGTTACTGGAATGATCTCAGTTGTATTTGTATTTTTAATAACTATTGGCATTGTCTATATTTCCATTATCGATACAGAATGTAATAATGCATTGAAGTATTGCTATTACTATGATCTCAAATAAATGATCTTTGAAACTAAATGACAAAAGAAAACAATTTTGCCTGGTCTGGTTTATTGCACTTTGCATCAGAATGTTGCATCTTAAGTGACACTCTTTTCTGGCTAAGCCATGCGCTCTTGTGGTTTAATACAAGTGCCCCAGAATTCTGGCTCAATCGGAGTCACAATTCTGGTGCAATTACAATAGTAAATCCGCCTGTTTCTTTACATTGCAGTCTTTTCATTCAGTTTCAAGGTCTTCCCCTGTGGTTTTGATTGGTAAAAGGGATGCGCCACGAACAGGCTATTATCCTTTGTAGCCTCAGGTGCCTTTCCTGCCCATCTTGGGCTTATGCATATAGTAAAAGTAGATGTGTGGTGGTAAAGCTTTCTGATGCCCCATTATCATCATGTGTGAATGCAGTTTGAGGGTACATCCACATGGGGCATTAAATATAGCAGAAAACCCCACTCAACCTAGCATGTGAATAAGAAAATCTGTGATGGCAAATCCATGGCATATCTGGCGTGTGAAATCGCTCTTAAGAGAATGTCTCGGTGGTTTGTCAACTGACATAGCAACTTTCTTCATACCCTTTCTGCCAAACAACCTCCAAATTTTGAAGAATTTATTTGAACATCAATTAAGGAATACAGCTTTAATCGCCTTCGGACCGCCTAACGCAGATTCGCGGTCCGGAGGCGGCAGCGCTGCGCAGACTGACGTATAAACGCGTCATCTCGCGAGACGCCATTTCGTCAAGGGGGGTCACGTCATCAGCTTGCCAGCCAATGATCGCGGCTGGCAAGCTGATGATTTTTAAAAGAGCCAATCAAGTGCCAGATAACACATCATATTAGTAAATATGATGTGTTATATGGCTGCCCTGCTCCTCTGCTGGTCCTTTTGGTCGGTTGGATCCAGCAGAGGAGCAGGCTTCACAGTGAGTAGCACCAACACCACACTTTAGCCCCTGCACCCCAATTAACCCTTTGATCACCCCTTTGATCGCCCCTGTCAATCACTAGTGAAAGGAAAAAAGTGATCAGTTTAAACTGTCACTTTTTTTTTTCACTGGGATTGACTGTTAGGTTTTAGGGATAGTTTAGGCCCCTTGGTTAGGTAGTTTAGGGATCAGTTAGCGCCCAGCCCACTGCACCGCAGTCACTGATTAGCGTATCGCTAATCAGCATTTGTACTTTTATAGTATCTGGAAGTGATCAAAACTGATCACGGTCAGATCTATAATAGTATTAGTGTCACTTTAGTTCGCCCTCCACCCAAAACGCAATGTTTGCCCGATCAGGCCTGATCGGTCGCCCACACGTGCGTTCGCCCACGCCCGCCCCACTGCAGTGACAAAAAATATATATTTTTTTATCACTGCACATTCACTTTACAAGCGCTGCGGCCTCCGGTACTTCGCTAGCCTCCCATTTGTAAGACAGGCTTGCTTTTTTTCTTGGGTAGTCTCAGGGAATACCCCTAAATTTAGTTGCCCAAATGTCAAACGGGGGTATTATTCTGAAGAGGCCTACAGGCTTCTGACCCAGTCGGATGAGGAATGGGAAGCCTCATCTGACGAATCTAGCGGGTCAGAATATGAACCTGTAGAAAGAAGTGGCACTCTGACCCAAAGTTCGGACGAGGAGGCTGAGGTCCCTGATAGCACCAGGCGTACCCGGCCCCGTGTCGCTAGACCACAGGTTGCGCAGGATCCGCTTCAAGGGCAGCAGAGTGGGGCTGGCGCTGTCGGATTACGTGGTGAGGCATACATCAGCAGCGCAGCCCTCCCTGGACCTAGTACCAGCACTGCCGTACAACCTGGTGAAGTGGCGAGCACCAGAAGGGCAGTTGAAGCTGGTACGGTGGCACTAGCATTAGTTACCCCGTCGCAGCCACTGCAAAGACGGGCCCGTAGACCCCCTAGAATCCCTGAGGTGCTGGCAAACCCTGATTGGCAGTCCCCAACTTCAGCCGCACCTGTAGTTCCCCCTTTCACCGCCCAGTCTGGAGTTCGGGTTGAGACAGCTCAGATCGGTTCGGCCCTGGGATTTTTTGAGCTGTTCTTGACTGCGGAGCTCTTAGACATAGTCGTGGCCGAAACAAACCGGTATGCCACACAATTTATAACCGCCAACCCGGGAAGCTATTATGCCCAGCCTTTCTGGTGGAAACCAGTCCAAGTTTCCGAAATTAAAATTTTTCTGGGCCTTCTCCTCAACTTGGGTCTAACTAAAAAGCATGAATTGCGGTCATATTGGCCCACGAACCCAATTTATCACATGCCCATGTTCTCTGCTGCTATGTCCAGGGCACGTTTTGAGGCCATCCCGCGTTTCCTGCACTTTAGCGACAACACCACCTCCCATCCCAGAGGCCACCCAGCTTTTGACCGGCTCCACAAAATTCGGCCCCTCATAGACCATTTCAACCAGAAATTTGCAGATTTGTATACCCCAGAGCAAAACATCTGCGTAGACGAGTCCCTAATACATTTTACCGGGCGCCTTGGCTTCAAACAATACATCCCAAGCAAGCGCGCCCGGTATGGGGTCAAATTGTATAAGCTCTGTGAAAGGGCCACAGGCTATACCCACAAATTTCGTGTCTATGAGGGAAAAGATCAGACCCTGGAGCCGGTCGGTTGCCCTGACTACCTGGGGAGCAGTGGGAAGACAGTCTGGGACTTGGTGTCACCCTTATTCGGCAAGGGGTACCATCTTTATGTGGACAATTTCTACACAAGTGTGGCCCTCTTTAGGCATTTGTTTCTAGAACAGTTTGGCGCCTGTGGCACCGCGCAAACTAGTCGCGCGGGCTTCCCCCAACGGCTCGTTACCACCCGTCTTGCAAGGGGGGAGAGGGCTGCCTTGTGTAACGAAGAACTGCTCGCGGTGAAATGGAGAGACAAGCGTGACGTTTACATGCTCTCCTCCAATCACGCAGACACGACGATACAAATTGAGCGAGCAACCCGTGTCATTGAAAAGCCCCTCTCAGTCCACGACTATAACCTTCACATGGGAGGGGTGGACTTCAATGACCAGATGTTGTCTCTGTATTTAGTTTCCCGCAGAACCAGACGCTGGTATAAGAAGGTGTCTGTATATTTGATTCAATTGGCTCTGTATAATAGTTTTATTCTCTACAGTAAGGCTAGGAGAACACGATCCTTCCTCAAATTTCAGGTAGAGATCATCGAGAACCTCCTGTACCCAGGAGGTTCTGTCGCCCCATCCACCAGTGTAGTTAGCCGTCTACACGAGTGACATTTCCCCAATGTCGTTGCCGGTACCTCAACCCAACCATCACCCCGAAAAAGATGTCGTGTCTGTAGCAGGAGTGGAATAAGGCGTGACACCCACTATTTCTGTCCTGACTGCCCTGACCACCCTGCCCTATGCTTAGGGGAGTGTTTCCGGAAGTACCACACACAGGTACACCTAGCATAGGGATCACATCTCACCAGAACAGGCACACAGGCTATTAGGGCCCATTCACACAGAGCTGCTGCAAACGTCTCCTTTCACCTGGGACAAAGTGCATAACGCACTTCGCCACATCTTTGGGCGATTTGCGCTTTGCACATTGACCCATGGGGAAGGAGAGGTTTGTTCTATAAAGGTAAAAAAAAAAACAAAAAAAAAACACCAGTAAGCAAAAAGGTTAATGTTCAATTCAAAAAGTTTATATGTTCTGTTCCAAAGTTAATAAAATGATTGCGTTGCGGCCTGTTTTTTGTTGTTTTTTTACCTTCCAGGTGGACCAACCGATCGACTAGCTGCAGCACTGATGTGCATTCTGACAGAAGCATTGCGCTGCTGTCAGATTACACACAAGTCGGTGTATGCGGCGCTGCAAGACGAGATTTCTCCTCTGCAGTAAAAGATACGTTTGCCAAGGCATATGAGCTGAGGAGGAGGCGGTGTTCCTATGCTTTGGCAAACACTTCGTATATAAAAAAAATAAAAAAAATAAATCCCGGCAATGATTTATTCATCCACATCAATTGATGTGAATGGAGAAATCTGGTTTGCCAGGGCATACGAGCTAAGTGGGTATGGATGTTGGGCGGAGCTCCTATGTCCTGGCAGACGCCTTTCCCCTCCTTTTTTTTTTTTTTGCCAGAGATTTTTTCATCCACATTGATCGATGCGAATGAAGAAATCTGTGCCGTTCATTTTTTTCTTTCAGCCCAGAGGCTGAACGGAAAAAAAAAAATCTCATTACCTGTATGCTCAATATAAGGAGAATAGCAGAAACTCCTAATGCTGGCCATACATGTAATGATTGTGGAGACCCTCAAATGCAAGGGCAGTACAAACACCCCACAACTGACCCCATTTTGGAAAGAAGACACCCTAAGGTATTCGCTGAGGGGCATATTGAGTCCATGAAAGATTTAAATTTTTGTCCCAAGTTAGCGGAAAGTGAGACTTTGTGAGAAAAAACAAAAAAAAATCAATTTCCGCTAACTTATGCCAAAAAAAAAAAAAATTCTATGAACTCTCCAGGCCCCTCATTGAATACCTTGGGGTGTCTTCTTTCCAAAGTGGGGTCACATGTGGGGTATTTATACTGCCCTGGCTTTTTAGGGGCCCTAAAGCGTGAGAAGAAGTCTGGGATCCAAATGTCTAAAAATGCCCTCCTAAAAGGAATTTGGGCACCTTTGCGCATCTAGGCTGCAAAAAAGTGTCACACATCTGGTATCGCCGTACTCAGGAGAAGTTGGGGAATGTGTTTTGGGGTGTCATTTTACATATACCCATGCTGGGTGAGAGAAATATCTTGGCAAAAGACAACTTTTCCCATTTTTTTATACAAAGTTTGCATTTGACCAAGATATTTATCTCACCCAGCATGGGTATATGTAAAATGACACCCCAAAACACATTCCCCAACTTCTCCTGAGTACGGCGATACCAGATGTGTGACACTTTTTTGCAGCCTAGGTGGGCAAAGGGACCCACATTCCAAAGTGCACTTTTCGGATTTCACCAATCATTTTTTACAGATTTTGATTGCAAACTACTTCTCACACATATTGTCCCCTAAATTGCCAGGGCAGTATAACTACGCCACAAGTGACCCCATTTTGGAAAGAAGACACCCCAAGGTATTTTGTGATGGGCATAGTGAGTTCATGGAAGTTTTTATTTTTTGTCACAAGTTAGTGGAATATGAGACTTTGTAAGAAACAATAAAGAAAAAATAAAAAAATCATCATTTTCCGCTAACTTGTGACAAAAAATAAAAAGTTCTATTAACTCACTATGCCCATCAGCGAATAACTTAGGTGTCTACTTTCCGAAATGGGGTCATTTGTGGGGGTTTTCTACTGTCTGGGCATTGTAGAACCTCAGGAAACATGACAGGTGCTCAGAAAGTCAGAGCTGCTTCAAAAAGCGGAAATTCACATTTTTGTACCATAGTTTGTAAACGCTATAACTTTTACCCAAACCATTTGTTTTTTTCCCAAACATTTTTTTTTTATCAAAGACATGTAGAACAATAAATTTAGTGAAAAATTTATGTGGATGTCATTTTTTTGCAAAATTTTACAGCTGAAAGTGAAAAATGTCATTTTTTTGCAAAAAAATCGTTAAATTTCGATTAATAACAAAAAAAGTAAAAATGTCAGCAGCAATGAAATACCACCAAATGAAAGCTCTATTAGTGAGAAGAAAAGGAGCTAAAATTCATTTGGGTGGTAAGTTGCATGACCGAGCAATAAACGGTGAAAGTAGTGTGGTGCAGAAGTGTAAAAAGTGGCCTGGTCATTAAGGGGGTTTCAGCTAGGGGGGTTGAAGTGGTTAAGACTTAGTTTCAGTACATTGCATATGCTCCTAGAATAGAGTGATATAAGGGATGTTTGCAGCTTCTCTATTACATTAACCATAATTAAATTAGGTTGCAGCTCTGATATGTGCAATTACAGACAGCAAACCCAGCCTATATCTTGCATGTTACAGGAAGAGATAACATCTGTGGTTTCCTTCTGCTCAGCAATCCAATTCAGGTGTACGAAAGTAATGCCATCAATATGTGACTTTGTGTGTATTGCTTTTATACACTGCCTTAGCTGAACAGAAATCTGGGACATTTTGTCCCCTCCTTCTTCATTTGTGACCCTTTTAGTATTCGGTACCTCCACAGCTGCACGCCTCTTACTATTCCAGACACTACTTGTGAAACAAAAAATGTATATTTAGGATGAGTTTACGCATAATTATGCCACAATTTTCACAAAACAATGCGTGTTTTTTCCACAACATACTGAGGTTTGAACACCTTGTAATGTATAGATCTGTTGGACATTACACTTAGGGGCTGAAACAGCAGGCAATTATTGGGAATGAACTGTTTGTTCCTCATAATTACCTGCTAGTCAAAGGAGGTTTACATGCAGCTGTCATCTACTCTGTATGGAGACAAGCAATCCTAGCTGTGATCTCTCGTCCTCATAGAGAATAATTGTTTCTGGTTAGCAGATTGCTGTTTAGACAGTGCAATCTGCTGCCCAGGAATTACTTTCTAGGTGGCCACATCAGCGATGCTTTTATTCAGTGTTTGGAGGCACCTTTACACTGAGCAATTATCGAGAAGGAATGTTCCTAGGAATGCTCTTTTCCAATAATTGCCCTGATCATTGGCCTGTGTAAAGGGGACTTTAGGCCTTAGGTTTTTTAGAAGCCTCTAGGTTATTAAGGCATATTATAATCCCTCTTCATTATCAGTCTCTTTAGGTTTGGATATGTATACATTTTTATTCATATTTAACAAGGGTGTCTGGTTTCTAGTAAATAAAGGTGTTTTCTAGTGTTATATAAAATAATTAAATCATAAAAATCATACTCCTATACACCGCTTTACGGATGCATTTCATTTGATAAATATACCCCAAATTTATTTGCGGCAAATCACGTTAAAAAATGGCTATTTCCTGGCTGCAGAGAGCCTTTATAGTGGTGTAGAACACTGTGCCTTGCATTAACACGCATAGGGAGTCTGCTGTGGTAGTGAAATAATACTGCGAGTCAGTATGGCATGCAGATGACAGGCGTCGCTCTTAGAATCACTGCACACGTCACTTATTTGGGCAGTCACGGGCCAAAACTGACCAAATAACTCAAGTATGAACTCCGCCTTACAGGTAAATATTAGCGTCAAGAAGAAGCGCACTCTGTTTACACCGTCGTCAGCTGATTTCACATCTACAACCAGTTCTATTAAACGCTTATTCAAGTAGAGCCCCTGACAGAGTGGAGAGGGTGTCAGAAGTAAGTTTGTGTTGACTTCACTGATTATTTTGCCCTTCCTCTGATCCGTCAGAACAATAACCCCCCAAAAAACAGATCCTGTCTGTGAAGCATCCGCTGTTACTCGGTCAGCATTTGGTCAGTAATCCATCAGTATTGCTAATTCCAAAAAAAAACAGGAGTGGATCCAAAATATAGATGACAGATAAATGGAATATTTGCATGTCTTCTGTGTTCTGTACCCACTCCTGCTTTTGGCTACCAAATCACAAGCCAATTCTGATGGGATGTGTGTCTAATTTTTCCTTCGTTCTGACAGATCAGAAGAAGGGTCAAATGATGATGTCATCCAGGCTAAAAGGCAAAATAGTGGCCTAGTCAAGAAGTGGGGAGGTTGGGAACAGCATGAGAAGTCCACAGAGTGGCCCTATGACATAGTGGTGAGGTGGAAGCATCAGCAGGAGGCCACAAATCCAGTTTGGCTGCCCAGTAGTCCAGCGGATATTCAATGTGGGGTGGCTGTCACGGCGGGGAGTGGGGGAAACCCCCCACCGTGAGGTGTCAAATGGTAAAAGGGTATCAGCCTGGCCAAAAGAAGTAATAAGGGAGCAGGTAACCTCCTACAGTGTCCCTAATCCTCTCTCTGACTCCTCACCGTATGAGCGGACCCCGATGGTAGGATGGCTCATACTCTGGATTCCTAGAGACCCTGAGTCGCCCTGGTAATCCCTCACCAAGGAGCAGGGAAGAGACTACCTTTTCATCCCAGTCATGGAGGAACAGGAGTCTCTATCTGAGGCCAGGCTGCAAAGAGAGGGGAACACATACAGCATTTGGAGTTGCCAGGTAAGCGAAACCCATAACACACTTACCTGCCACAGACACACTGACTGGGACCCGTGCACAAGTGCTGCTGTCCACACCAACATTAAAAGACACAGCACAAACCACAACCACACAGGAACCCATGACACCCATAGCTGCAATAAACGCAAGACAGGGGAATGTCTAGCAAACATGCTGGACACCAAACATCACCAGCCATGTAACACAACACAAGACATACAACACCCTGAACATAACCCACGCAAACCAAAAGATAAGAAGGGAGAATGACACCATAATAACAACAATGACCACAGTGGCCCTCACTGGACAGATGGTAAAAGCCAGGAACAGTGAACCACCAGCATACACCAAGGCTGGAGGAACCCTGAGTTTCAGGCATCCAGCAGAGGCTAAATAGCCCAAGCAACCACACCCACGCACACATAAACCCAGTGTTCCCAAAACACTAGGAAGGGAGTTAACCCTTCCAACACGAGACAGAGGAAGGAAGCCACTTAAAGGGGAAGAGCACACACAAGCATACCAAACCACACGTTACCACCGGCAACAGCATGCGTGGCAACCATGTCACTGCAATCGCCCAGAAGGCCGAAACACTGCCACCGCACGCTCTCACAGCAACACATTGCCGCGGTCAACCGCAAGTGTGGCAACAGTTTCACAGCGCAAACCAAAGGCCGTGACAGTGGCAGGGTGCTGTCCAAGTATGCCACCACCTGCTGGTTCAGGTCCTGCTCTATGTCTAGCTGCTGGTGAATAGTTTCTTCACTATGCGGGTGAAGAAAGCTGCTCATCAGCGACTCTAGACTCAGGCTGCTGCTGATGGAGCTGGTACTGCTCCTGCCACCCCACCCTTCCCGAGCAGCCAAGGCAATGGAACGTGAGCAGAGAGGGCCCCCCGGTCAGACCTGTAAGAGGATAGACGATGGCGCAGATAGACAGCGGCGGCCAACTGACTACATAGGATGTCTCTATAGTAGTTCAGTTTGTCCTCCCTCTCAGCGGGTGTAAAAAAAAAAAAAAAAAAAAAAGGCCCCCATTTTGGACCGGTAGCGAGGGTCCAACAAGGTAGAGAGCTAGAAGTCATCCCTCTGCCGAATGGTGACAATTTGGCTGTCACTACGCGAGCAAGTGAGCATGCATTGGGCCATTTGTGCAAGTGACTCAGAGGGACTCCCTGCCTCCATCTCCACTGCATACTGCCATGGTGTGTCTGGGTCCTCTGCCTCCACTTCCTCATCGCCCTGTAGCTCCTCTGGCTGCTACTGCTCCTCCTCTCCTGTCACCTGTGTATAAAATCCACCCATTTCGCTACACATTGCTTGTGCTCCAATGTCCTCCTCCTCCTCCAGTTCAGCCCCCACAGGGCTCATGTGGCTATGAGATCTAAGCACCTTGTCTCCAGTCCCCTGACCAGCCAGATTTACCAGAATCTGTTCCAGGACATGAAGCAGTGGAATGACATCATTCATCCCGAAGTCCTCGCGACTGACAAATAATGTGGCCTCCTCAAAGGGCCTAAGCAAACGGCAGGTGTCACACATGAGCTGCCACTGGCTGACATCGAAGTTACACAGGAGAGTACTCCTGTCCGCTTGGATCATCAAAAAATTGTTTATGGCCTTTTTTTTGTTCGTATAGTTAGTCCAACATATGGAGGATGGAATTCCAATGGGTGGAAACATCACATATCAGCTGATGTTGGGGGATGCCGTTCTGCCGCTACAGCTCAAGGAGGGTGTGTTTTGCGGTGTACGAGTGGCTGAAGAGCATGCAAAGTTTCCTTGCCATTTTTAGGATGTCTTGCAGATGGGTGGAAGACTTCAGGAACCGCTTGACAACCAGATTGAACACTTATGCCATGCAGGACGCATGGCTCAGCCCTCCTTGACGCAGCGCCGACACAATGTTCTTCCCATTGTCGGTCACCATAGTTCTGATTTTGAGTTGTCGCGGAGAAAGCTAGGATTCGATTTCTTGATGAAGGACATGGAGCAGCTCCTCCCCTGTGTGACTCCATTCGCCCAGGCAAACAAGGTGCAGAACAGCTTAACACTGCTGTGCCCTGCACATGTTATATGCTGAAGGGGCACTGTGAATTGTCCCTGCAGTGGAGGCTGAGGATACGGTGGAGGATGAGGAGGCAGAGGCGGACATTGTCACAGGACCAACAGCATGGCAACGTGGAGGCGGAAGCAGCATCTCCCGGCCAAGTTGCTGGTGTGGCTGTGAAGGACATGTATTGTCCATGACCGCAGTTGAAGCTCCACATGTCGGCGCTGCCGTGCACTTTGGCAGACACCGATAGGCTCAAGGACTGGCCCACCTTCTGTTCTACATGTGTGTGCAGGGCTGGCACTGCCTTTTTGACAAAGAAATTATGGCTTGGGACTCTCCACCTCGGCTCTACATAAGTCAATTCTCTGTAAGGTGCAGAGTCCACCACTTGAAAAGGGAGGGTCTGCAGCACCAGCAACTTGGAAAGGAGCCGGTTCAGCTTCTGCACCGTTTGATGAGTGCACGCATACTGTGGTCTCTTGGCAATTACTTCGGTGATCGATTGCTGACGGAATGACTGACGAGGAGCAGGAGCATCAGGACCAGCAGATGATGGGAAGGGCAGACAGCTCCCTTTGGCTGAGGTGGTAGAGCCTTGACTGCCTGAAATAGATTGCGTGCCACTGGGTAATGCAGCAGTTGCTGCAGCAGGCTGGACCACCACATCGGAGCCACAGTTCTCCCAGGCCACTTTATGGTGACGCATATGTTGATGCAGGGCCGTGGTGCCAACATTGACACCCTGGCCACGCTTCACCTTCTGCCCACAGATTCTACAAATGGCCATGTCCACCTCCTCCGGCGGCTTAAGAAAAAATTGCCACTCCGCTGAGTAGGCGATTTTAACCCTAACACTAGGCACTGACTGACTGCTACCGCCGCTGCCTCAGTGAACCCGTGCACCGCTACTTCCCGGGCAGGTAGGCTCCTGGCTCCCGCCCTCCCACTGCTGACTCCCAGCCAGGCTAACGACTTTATGGCTCCACTGCTGCCTCACGGGCAAGCTGCCACCCTCTTCTCCCAATGATGATGAAGCCCCTTCATCACCCGGCTCCCAAGTGTGATCAGCTACATCTTCATCATCGAGTACTGTCTGCACGTCACTGATGTCCTCCTCAACCGTCTCTGGGTCAGGAGCCTGACCGCTCACAACACCAGCTCCCACGCCACTCTCCTCATCACTACTTGCCCACCTAGTGGAGGAAGGGGCCGATATCTCCTCTACATCTTGGCTTGCCAGTAGCTGCTGACTGTCTTCTAGTAGCTCGTCCTCACTGTATAGTGGAGCTGAGCCCACAGCATACAATACTGCTCTGGCTGAGGGAACAGAAAATAACAGAGGCAGGTTAAGAACAGGTGAGGGCACAGGGCCTGCTCCCGGGCCATGCCAACTAAGGGTTGTGTCTGCCGAACCCACTGACTCTTGACTGGGGGTGTCTGATGTCACTTGCGATGAAGTTGAAGATGGAATCAACCATTCAAGAACCGCTGGGTTGCTGGTCAAGACATGACCACTAGCTGACACTGGGAGCTCAGGCCTCTCTAAGTGACCCCTGCTGCCACAGCCCCTTACTCTGCTGCGACCTTTGCCTGCGCCAGAAGGCATTTAGACCTCTGCCACTCCCCTGTGCAGGGCCTGGCACTTCTCTGCCTGACATACTGTTAGATCAAATAAATAAATGAAAAGGAAATACACCCCAAAAAAGTCTTTAGAAC
This sequence comes from Bufo gargarizans, assembly GCF_014858855.1. NCBI lineage: Eukaryota > Metazoa > Chordata > Amphibia > Anura > Bufonidae > Bufo > Bufo gargarizans. The sequence continues at coordinate 389,571,724 of NC_058083.1, read as the reverse complement.
ATATAACTGCACACTGAACGGCAAATATATTTTTATTTTGCCACTATTACACAACAAAAAGGGCTTTAGAACGTATAACTGCACTGCTGAATGGAAAATATATTTTTCTTTTGCCACTAATACACAACAAAAAGTGCTGTCATTTTAGCACTTCACCACACAATGGCTAATAAGCCCTTTTTTCCACTAACACAAGCCAAAAAATGCTTTAGAACATATAACTGCACCGCACAAGGGCAAATAAGACGTAGAAATATTTCCTTGTATTAAACCCTGTTAATGGCTCTAGCACCCCAATAGCAAGAACGGTTTGCTGGAATTGCAGAGCTGTATAATGGCAATATGGGTGCCCAGTCAGTGCAGCAAGGTGTAATAGGATTGTTCCTATTACCCAGGCTGTAACCTCCTCTACTGAACCCTGTTCAACATAAATGCTGTGGAATGATTCCATCCTATCCTTTTCCTACATCTTGAATAATCTTTCTCTGCACTTGTAAATAGTTTTTTAGCACAATGAAGTTTTTTCTAGCACTGTCCCTAGCGCCTGCTGACGTCTCTCCCTGCACTAAGTACACTGGAAAATGCTAGAATCCAAGATGGCTGAGGCTATTTATAGGGCTCTGATATCACAGAGCTGGCTGGCTGGCTGCTGATTGGCTGCATGCATGGCATTATGGGTGATCCCGCCTTCCCAGAGTTCCTTGCTCCATGTCCTCACACGTGCAGCAGCCATTTTAAAATGGTGATTCGTTACCACGAAGTGTGAGGAAATTCGGATTTGGTGCAAATTACATTTTCCTGAAATTCGGATCGTCAGCTTTGATTCGCTCAAGTTGCGATGCTTTCTTATGACTTAAATTCTGTTTGTATTTTCTTGTCTCTGCCTACTCAGCTTGGTGGGACACTGTCATAGGGACTTTCTACACTGTGCTGTGTCTGATGTTTGCAAATGTTATTGGTTCCTTTTCCTAATCTGTTCACCAGCTTGCCTTAGTACTTGCAAGTGTTCCATGTTCCAAGTTCTTAGGGCAACCAAATACATCCAGTTGACTTTTAAGTCCCCCATACACATTAATATACAGTATTTTCAGGCGTTCCCCCCCGAAACTGTAATATGTATTGGGCGCTCCCAACTCTCCCTCGATAAGTGATGTTGGGGAGAGAAGGATTGGGAAAAACTGTCTTACTTTTCCTGATCCTTTTGTTCTCCCAGAAAATAAGCTGCCACCAGATGTGTTGCAGTGGCTTTCTCCCTTCCATTGATAGCACATACATGCTCAGCCAAACTGAGAGTGTAAATGTATGTATGTGTGTGTGTGAGTGTGTGTGTATATATATATATATATATATATATATAAATATATATATATATTGTGGCAATGTGAAAAGTGATGTGTGCGGTAAAGCCTTGGAAGGGGTGTATATCTCACCCAGGTTCCTCAACTGGGTGAGGTAAATAAGATCCAGGATGGTGCTGGCTTCAGCAAACATAGCTGCTGAACCTATTTTTCATTAGTGGTTCATTTCTGGATTTTATTAGACTGGGTAAGGTAGGTTTGTTAGTGGGACCTCCCCAGTCCACCCCATTCCAGGGCAGTTTTTTTTCCCTAGCCTGAGTGATCTATTCTCCAGGTGTAACCACCTGGGATCGTTAAGGGGAAGTAAAAGCCCATCCCAGACTGTCAGTCTGGGGAAAGGGAAGTGACCTTACAGAGAGGGAAGCATGGAGGCTTATGTGGTCAGAGCCAGGGGGGCTGAGACCGTGTGGCTTAGAAAAGCTGAATCTCTTCCCCGTGTAGGCTGACCTACTGAGGCTTGGCGCCTGAGACCCTGTATTTAGAGGTGAGTCAGGGAAAACAAGGTTGTGTTAGTTAGGGCCCAGACGGGCAGGAGTTTATTTTGCATTGTTTTGTTTGTGATGTGCCACAATAAAGCAAACTTTAATTCCCCAGCAACGTTTCGGCCTATTCAAAGAGGCCTTTGTCAAGCTATACAACAGTGCAATAAACAGGGTATATATACCCACAAGCCAGTGCAATCACATGGTACAATTAGTGAAATCACATGGTATCAAAATGGTACTCTGTCACATGACACCTTTACAATAAATTCAAATGGAGTCAAATGTATTTATTGTAAAAATGTATTTATTGTAAAGAGTGTCATGTAACTGAGCACCGTTTTGATACGATGTGATTGATACCATGTGATTTCACTAATTGTACCATGTGATTGCACTGGCTTGTGGGTATATATACCCTGTTTATTGCACTGTTGTATAGCTTGACAATGGCCTCATTGAGTAGGCCGAAACGTTGCTGGGGAATTAAAGTTTGGGGTCTTCACCCTTTCACGATAATCTGGAAGTGCTGCCTCGTTTTTTGGAAAGTATATATAGTACAGACCAAAAGTTTGGACAACCTTCTCATTCAAAGAGTTTTCTTTATTTTCATGACTATGAAAATTGTAGATTCACACTGAAGGCATCACAACTATGAATTAACACATGTGGAATTATATACATAACAAAAAAGTGTGAAACAACTGAAAATATGTCATATTCTAGGTTCTTCAAAGTAGCCACCTTTTGCTTTGATTACTGCTTTGCACGCTCTTGGCATTCTCTTGATAAGCTTCAAGAGGTAGTCACCTGAAATGGTTTTCACTTCACAGGTGTGCCCTGTCAGGTTTAATAAGTGGGATTTCTTGCCTTATAAGTAGGGTTGGGACCATCAGTTGCGTTGTGGAGAAGTCAGGAGGATACACAGCTGATAGTCCTACTGAATAGACTGTTAGAATGTTTATTATGGCAAGAAAAAAGCAGCTAAGTAAAGAAAAACGAGTGGCCATCATTACTTTAAGAAATGAAGGTCAGTCAGTCCGAAAAATTGGGAAAACTTTGAAAGTGTCCCCAAGTGCAGTCACAAAAACCATCAAGCGCTACATAGAAACTGGCTCACATGCGGACCGCCCCAGGAAAGGAAGACCAAGAGTCACCTCTGCTGCGGAGGATAAGTTCCTCTGAGTCACCAGCCTCAGAAAGCGCAGGTTAACAGCAGCTCAGATTAGAGACCAGGTCAATGCCACACAGAGTTCTAGCAGCAGACACATCTCTAGAACAACTGTTAAGAGGAGACTGTGTGAATCATGCCTTCATGGTAGAATATCTGCTAGGAAACCACTGCTAAGGACAGGCAACAAGCAGAAGAGACTTGTTTGGGCTAAGGAACACAAGGAATGGCCATTAGACCAGTGGAAATCTGTGTTTTGGTCTGATGAGTCCAAATTTGAGATCTTTGGTTCCAACCACCGTGTCTTTGTGCGACGCAGAAAAGGTGAACGGATGCCTGGTTCCCACCGTGAAGCATGGAGGAGGAGGTGTGATGGTGTGGGGGTGCTTTGCTGGTGACACTGTTGGGGATTTATTCAAAATTGAAGGCATACTGAACCAGCATGGCTACCACAGCATCTTGCAGCGGCATGCTATTCCATCCGGTTTGCGCTTAGTTGGACCATCATTTATTTTTCAACAGGACAATGACCCCAAACACACCTCCAGGCTGTGTAAGGGCCATTTGACCATGAAGGAGAGTGATGGAGGCCAGGTCATCTGGCGCAGCACCCCACAGTCACCGGACCTGAACCCAATCGAGATGGTTTGGGGGGAGCTGGACCGCAGAGTGAAGGCAAAAGGGCCAACAAGTGCTAAGCATCTCTGGTAACTCCTTCAAGACTGTTGGAAGACCATTTCAAGTGACTACCTCTTGAAGCTCATCAAGAGAATGCCAAGAGTGTGCAAAGCAGTAATCAAAGCAAAAGGTGGCTACTTTGAAGAACCTAGAATATGACATATTTTCAGTTGTTTCACACTTTTTTGTTATGTATATAATCCCACATGTGTTAATTCATAGTTTTGATGCCTTCAGTGTGAATCTACAATTTTCATAGTCATGAAAATAAAGAAAACTCTTTGAATGAGAAGGTGTGTCCAAACTTTTGGTCTGTACTGTATGTATATATATATTGAAAAAGCACAACAATATATATATATATAGTCAAGATAGCTTTTTTGTTGCGACAAGTATAATACTATACTTGTTGATATATTCTTCTCCTTTACAACTGTGACTTGTGCAGACAGATGCTTTGAATTTGCTATCTCGCACAACATGCACTTCAGGGTTCCTATTTTTATGTTTAATGATTGCTACAGGAGAGGTGGTGCCGGTTGAAGGAACCTGCTTTGACTTACGGAATCCTGCTGATCTTGGGAGTCAGATAGCGAAACTCAAAGGAAATGGATTTGACCACAACTTTTGCTTGACTGACCATCTACACTGCTGTTCAAGGTAAGAAAAAGGTATTTCTCACAGTACACACTGTTCCTGTTTTCTCATCTCTCACTTTTAATAATCAAAGGGTTTGACCCATATCTGAAATTTATGACATATCCTAGCGAAATCCATAAATGTTGAGAAGTGTGGGTCCCACCTCTGGGACCTGTTCCTGTTTCCAGAATGGGGGGGGCCCCGAATTAGCATGCCTGAAAGGACACAAACAACTATTTGTATGCAGAAATAAGAAAAAAATTATTTGGGTGGGAATATTGTGTCTTGGGATTCCACTTCCTATTCGTCAGCACACACTTTTAACCCCCTTAGATGCCACGGTCAATTGCAACCACAGCATCTGAGTGGTGAAATCCCATGAGTGCTACGCACCCCCCGTGAACAGATCAAGGGAGCCGTTCTGGTGCTATGGCAGCATTGGGCCTCTTGATGGCTTTGAGGCCTGCCACGACAAAGTTCCTATGGAGCCCTGCCTATGACAGAGTAATGGGAAAAAAATAAAAAAAATATGGCAAATTTGCCATTTTTCTTGTTGCTTTTCCTCCCAAATGAAATTGAATAAGAAGTGATCAACAAGCCATTCACACTACAAAAACGGCTCCCACACAGCTCTGTAGACTTAATTATAAAAAAGTTATAGGGGTCAGAATACAGTGATACAAAGAAAATTCAGTTTTTTTTTTAAAAGTATTAACAGAAAATCTGCAAAAAATTGGTATCGCTGTAATTCTAATGACCCTGAAAATAAGGATAACCTGTCAGTTTTACCGCATAGGGAACGGCATAAAAACTAAACCCATAAACTATGGTGAAATTGCGTTTTTTTTTGTTTTGTTTTTTCCCAAGCCCATTTGGAATTTTTCCCAGCTTCCCACTACATTGTATGCAATATGAAATGGTCCCATTAGAAAGTACAACTCGTCTCACAAAATACAAGCCCTCGTATGAATGGAAAAAAAGGTATGGCTCTAGGAAAGCAGGGAGTTATGTTCCAAGGCAAGAGGAAATGATAGATGATGATTCTGAAAATACATTTTGTAATTCCATTATTCAGGTTGACGTGTTTTGGCAAAAGGTTATTATATCTTTCTATATGCCTGCCCTATTTATCACAGAGTATATCACAAGCCAAGTGGCAGAGTGCTCACAATCCGTACAACTCAACCTGGGGTCCAGTTCTACACTGCTAATTTCTTGGATGGATCTCTTAATGGAAAAGGAGGAGCTGTATATCCTAAGCATTCTGCATTTTGCCTTGAGACTCAAGCGTGGCCAGATGCAGTAAACAAGGTTAGTTTATTTTCTAGTGAATAACCGCATATAACATATTCACATTGTATAATTGGATGAAATGTGGTAATATATGCCAGATGGGGAAATAGTTAAAGGGGTTTTCCTACCATAAACATTTAACATGTGTCCACAATATAGGTGACAAATAGTTGATAGCTGGGACTCCTACAGTCACTTGTAGGGTTGAGCGAACACCTGGATGTTCGGGTTCGCCGAGTTCGGCCAAACTTCGCCGCAAAGTTTGGGTTCAGGACCCGAACTTGACCCTGAACCCAAACCCTATTTAAGTCAATGGGGACCCGAACTTTGGGGCACTAAAATGGCTCTAAAAAAGTCATAGAAAAGGCTAGAGGGCTGTAAAAGGAAGCAAAATAGGGGTAAGAGTAGGAAAATTGCCCTGCAAACAAACGTGGATAGGGAAATGAATGAAAATAACATAGAATAAAAAAAAAAGGTTAAAAACAATGATCTTGAACTAGGAGGCGGAGTAGGTGGAAGCGGTGGTGGAGGAGGTAGCCAGCACTATTTTTGTAGTGTTTTTATTAAAAATTTTTATAAATTTGGGAAGACCACAAAACATTAGGAAATATAAAAAAGAAAACAAAGAGAAAGTGCGCTGGAGTCTAACTATGGCTGGGTGCGGCTGGTATACTTGTCTATTCTGCACAAGGTACGGACAAGTTCTATGAATAAAAAAATGAATAATATTTATAATATTTTTCCATATCAGCTGGTGATGCTGGTTGTTGTGGCGTGCTGACAAAGCTTTTCCACATCTCGGCCATACTAACCCTCTCTTCTGAGGTGCTGGCGGTGCCCCAGCTGCGTTCGCGACTTTTTCCTCCTCCTGCCTTTGCCTTGTGCTTCCACTGAGCCCCCGGTGTCAGGTGGTAATGCTATCAGCAGCGTGTCTATCAGTGCGCGCTTGTACTTGCGCATCTTCTGATCACACTCCAATGATGGAATTAAGGACGGTGGCCACCCAGTAATCAGCACTGGTGTGGGCAACTCAGCGGTCGTTGCGCAGGCACTGCAGCATGTAGTCGTTTATGTGTGCCAGGCTGCCCAGAGGCAACGACAAGCTGTCCTCTGTGGGAGGTGTATCGTCTGTGTCCTCTGTATCCCCCCAGCCACACTCCAGAGATGCCCCATGAGCTGCTTAGGGTGCCACCCTGCTGTGAACATGGTTCCTTCTCATCATCCTCCTGCTCCTCATCCTCCAGAACTGTGCCGTGGCTGGACAATTGTGTACCTGGCCTCTGTTGGTGCAGGAACCCACCCTCCGAGCCACTTGTGAATGACTGGCCTGATAACCGTGGAAATTATCCCTCTTCCTCCTGTGCCACATCCTCTTCCATCATCGCTCGAAGCATTTTTTCAAGGAGACATAGAAGTGGGATAGTAACGCAGAGGACTGCGTCATCGGCAATGGCCATGTTGGAGTACTCAAAACAGTGCAATATGGCACACACGTCCCGCATGGAGGCACACTTGTTGCGTGGTGAAGTGGTGCTGTCCGGAGAGCGACTCACCCGTGCGTGCTGCAGCTGAAACTCCACTATCGCCTGCTGCTGCTTGCACAGTCTCTCCAGCAGCAGCAGGGTGAGAACGCCGATAGCGCGCACAGATGGACCGCACTTTCTGAAACAGCTCAGACATATCGGGGTAATTTTTCAGGAACCTCTGCACCACCAAATTCTGCACATGCACCAGGCAAGGGATGTGCGTCAAACCGGCTAGGCCCAGAGCTGCTACGACATTTTTTCAATTATCGCACACCACTTGGCCGGGCTTGAAAATCAACCACACATCGCTCTTTTGTTCCATGCCCGTCCACAGCTCCTGCGCGGTGTGGGGTTTTTCCCCCAAACAGATGAGTTTTAAAACAGCCTGCTGTCGTTTCCCCCTGGCTGTGCTGAAGTTGGTGGTGAAGGTGTAACGCTTAATAGATGAAGGGGTGGTAGGGGAGGAGGAAGAGGAGTAGGAGGAAAAGGCAACAGGAGGCAAAGCGAAATTCCCAGCTATCCTCGTGCGCCAAACTGCTATCCGCCTCAGGCCCAGTATGCACGTATTGGTGGTTATGTGGACCTTGCCAGAGATGGCGTAGCGCAGAGGACACCTGATTTTGTCCGCCACTTGGTTGTGCAGGGAAGGGATTGCTTGCCTAGAAAAGTTGTGGCGGCTGGGAACTACATACTGTAGGACAGCCCCGCCATAAGTTTTTTTAAATTCTCCATCTCCACCAGACGGAATGACAGTATTTCAAAGGCCAGGAATTTAGAAATCCTGGCATTCAGGGCCAGGGATCACGGATGGGTAGGGGGGTACTTCCTCTTTCTCTATCTCTCTAGTGTTTGGGAGATGGACAGCTGAACGCTAGTGATGTCCCGAACTATTCGCCGGCGAATAGTTCCCGGCGAACATAGCTTGTTCGCATTCGCCGCTGCGGGCGAACATATGCGATGTTCGGTCCGCCCCCTATACATCATCATTGAGATAGGAATTTGGGGTTTTCATGAGCTGTATGCCAAAATCATCAATATTAAAACAATAAAAGGCTTGAACTACTTCAGTTGTGTGTAATGAATCTAAAATATATGAAAGTCTAATGTTTATCAGTACATTACAGAAAATAATGAACTTTATCACAATATGCTAATTTTTTTAGAAGGACCTGTATATTGCAGTTGTCTGGCTGCCCGTGTGTGAGAGGCTGCAGGCTCAGTCATAGACAGCACTGTGTGCACAGTGCACACCATTCATACAGGGTGTGACAGAAAATACCTCGCAGATAAAAAAAAAATATATTTAATATTTTTCTGTGACATAATCACATTTGCAAGCCCACACATACTGTATACTGCTAGTGTCTAGGCCTGCACTCATACTGTTACAGGGTGTCATTCACTCAAATACCTTGCAGAAAAAAAATTGGTGTTACGCTGACCAGATGAGGAGGCAGTAGAGAAATGTCCTGCAATCCTCGGTGGCGGAAGGACATGCGCCAAACTGCTATCCACCTCAGGCCCAGCTGCCACTGCATTTACCCAGTGTGCAGTTGGGGTGATATAATGTCCCTGCCCGTGCTTACTGGTCCATATATCGGTGGTTATGTGGACCTTGCCACAGATGGCGTTGCGCAGTGCACACCTAATTTTGTCCGCCACTTGGTTGTGCAGGGCGGGAATGGGTCACCTGGAAAAGTAGTGGCGGCTGGGAACCATGTACTGTGGGACAGCCACCGCTATAAGATTTTTAAAAGTCTCCGTCTCCACCAGATGGAATGACAGCATTTTAAAGGCAAGGAATTTTGAAATGCTGGCATTCAGGGCCAGGGATTGCGGGTGGGTAGGGGGGTACTTCCTCTTTCTCTCCAGTGTTTGGGAGATGGACAACTGAACGCTTCCATGGAACATTGTGGAGATGCTTGGTGACGGACGTGGTGCGTTGCTGCCACATCCATTGTCACTCCAGAGGGGGAGGAAGAGGCTGAGACTGCAGCAGAAGAGGGACCAGGAGGAACGTGAGATCTTTTGTGGTTTTTGAGGTGTTTACTCCACTGCAGCTTGTGCTTTGCATTTAGATGCCGGGTCATGCAGGTGGTGGTCAGGTTTAGAACATTTATGCCTCGCTTCAGGCTCTGATTGCACAGTGTGCAAACTACTTGCGTCTTGTCATCAGCACATTGTCTGAAGAACTGCCACGCCAGGGAACTCTTTGGAGCTGGCTTTGGTGTGCTCAGTCCCTGGGTGCGGTGGGCAGTAGCAGGCGTACTGGCTAGAGGACAGCCACTCTGCTTTTGCACACTGCTCCCTCTTTTGCTGTGCGGCTGGTGCTGTGTGAACACCACCTCTTCCTCCAAACTGCACACGTCACTCTCATGACCTTGATTCCATGTGGGGTCTAGGACCTCATCATCCTCCACATCATCTTCCACCCACTCTTCACCCCTGCCCTCCTTGCTGGTCTGCACACTGCAGAAAGCCGCAGCAGTTGGCACCTGTGTTTCGTCATCATCAGAGATATGCTGTGGTGGTCCTCCCATGTCCACATCCTGAAACATAAGTGGTTGGGCATCAGTGCACTCAATCTCTTCCACTTCTGGAACAGGGCTATGTGGATGGCCCTCGGAAACCCTGCCAGCAGAGTCATCAAAAAGCATTAGAGACTGCTGCATGACTTGGGGCTCAGACTGCTTGCCTGATTTGCAAGGGGGTGAGGTAAAAGACAGATATCCATGGGCTGCAGGTGTCAATTCTGCGCTTTCAGCAGGGGACCGGGTGGGAGATAATGTGAAGGAACTAGAAGCACTGTCAGCCACATAATCTACTACCACCTCTACTTGTTCTGGCCTCACCATTCGTACACCGGTATTCGGGCCTACAAAATAACTCTGAACGTTCTGACGCCAACGTGCACCTGAGGAAGGTGTTTCATTTGGGCGCATAGCTGGCACAGATTGACCACGTCCTCTCCCTGCAACAGAAGCTCCACCAAACCCAGCAGCACCACGACCAGAGCCACATCCCTTATTTGATGCTCTCCTCATTCTTTGAGGTCACCCACTGAACTAACAGTCAGATTAACTATATTATTTTCCCTGTGATGTATGCAGTGCAGGTGTACTTCACGCAATAAATGGGTATATGACCCCACAAAAAAATCGCACTAACACTGTCCCTCACTTCAGCTGCCTGCTTTCTGTCCCTTCACTAATCAGAGCTGATGGGCGGTGCTACATGTGATCCAGCTTATATAGAGGCTGGGTCACATGATGCACTGGCCAATAACAGCCATGCCATTAGTAGGCATGGCTGTGATGGCTTCTAAGTGCCCACAGCTTAAAAGGTTGTCGATTGGCTGCCCTGCCGCCTTTCAACAAGCTTTATTAAATGCCCAAACACCGAACTCGAACCCGAACCCGAACTTTTCTGGCAAAGTTTGAGTTCGGGTCCCAAAAATCGTAAAGTTCAGAACGGACCAGAACTTTACAGTTCGGGTTCGCTCAACACTAGTGTCTTGACATTGTTCTCTCTAAAACTTTGTAGGTAGTGATTGGGGCAGTTAGGGACATGGGATTTGTTCTCTTCAAACCAGGTGATCCAAAACAGTAGCAAATAATGTGTAATAACTAGCGAGGATATTTAATGGGTTTACATCCTTGGATTCTAGGGCAGAGAATGGATTCATATTTTCAACCCTGGTGATCTAAGAGTACTTTAACGCTAGTGTGATTCTTTTCCGGTATTCAGTTCTGTCCTAGGGGCTCAATACCGGAAAAAAAAAAGATCAGTTTTATCCTAATGCATTCTGAATGGAGAGCAATCCGTTCAATATGCATCCAGATGTCTTCAGTTCAGTCACTCTTATGGTATTTGGCCAGAGAAAATACTGCAGCAGGTATTTTCTCCCTCCAAAATTCCGGAAAACTTGCCAGAGTGCCGGATATGGCATTATTTTCCATTGAAATGCATTAATGCCAGATACGGCACCAAGTGTTCCGGAAAAACGGATCCGGATCTTCACAACGCAAGTGTCAAAGTAGCCTAAGGCAGTGGAGGTGTTAATGCATATATCTGAAGTGATGTAGGGCAGAAACATTTTACTGACGTCATCTCTGGAGGTTTAGGTAAGTAAGGATGTTAATGTCTGCATCCCTGGTGGGTAGTGTTGAGTGAACTTGTGGTTTCAAGTTCAGTGTACAAGGTTCGGGTTATCTAAGAATTTTGTTATGGATTCCGCTACCACGGACCATAAGAAGTCCGTAACGGAATTAGATAACCCGAACCTTGTACGCCGAACTTGAAACCACAAGTTCGCTCAACACTACTGGTAGTCTAGCGCAGAGAAATGCTTAGCGATACCATCCCTGGTGGTCTAGGCCAGTGAAAATGTTCATGCCTGCATCCCTGGTGCTCTAGAGCAAAGAAATGGGTAATAATACAAGCCCTGGTGGTCTAGGGCCACAGTAAAAAACAAACAAAAAACAAACAACAACTTGGGACGAGAGGCCATGGTCTCTTACAGTCTAGCAAATATATACTTTAAAGTGGCGTAAATTAATGCTTAAATAAACAGTGATATGAGGGGCTGGAGATGTGTCTAATTTGCACCTCTTAGGCCCCTTTCACACATGCGAGTATTCCGCGCGGATGCGATGAGTTGAACGCCTTGCACCCGCACTGAATCCTGACCCATTCATTTCTATGGGGCTGTGCACACGAGCGGTGATTTTCACGCATCACTTGTGCGTTGCGTGAAAATTGCAGCATGCTCCTCTTTGTGCGTTTTTCACGCAACGCATAGAAATGAATGGGGTTGCGTGAAAATCGCAAGCAAGTGCGGATGCGGTGCGATTTTCACGCACGGTTGCTAGGAGACGATCGGGATGGAGACCCGATAACTATTATTTTCCCTTATAACTTGGTTATAAGGGAAAATAATAGCATTCTTAATACAGAATGCATAGTATAATAGCGCTGGAGGGGTTAAAAAAATAATATTTTTTTTTTTAACTCACCTTAATCCACTTGCTCGTGCAGCCTGGCTTCTCTTCTGTCTTCTTTTTTGCTGTCTGTAGGAAAAGGACCTGTGGTGACGTCACTCCGGTCATCACATGGTCCGTCACATGATCTTTTACCATGATGATGGCCCATGTGATGACCGGAGTGACGTCACCATAGGTCCTTTTCCTGCACACAGCAAAAAAGGTCCTTTTCCTGCACACAGCCCCTCCAGGGCTATTGTACAATGCATTCTGTATTCAGAATTCTATTATTTTCCCTTATAACCATGTTATAAGGGAAAATAATACAATCTACAGAACACCGATCCCAAGCCCGAACTTCTGTGAAGAAGTTCGGGTTTGGGTACCAAACATGTTGATTTTTCTCACGTGCGTTCCAAACGCATTACAATGTTTTGCCCTCGCGCGGAAAAATCGCACATGTTCCGGCAACGCACCCGCACCTTTTCCCGCAACGCCCGTGTGAAAGAGGCCTTAAAGTTGTTGTCCGAGTTAAATAAAAATTATACTGACCACTTCTCTTCCAGGCCATTTCCAGCGTTGCGCTCTGGTCCTGCAGTCTTGATGTCTGACACAGCAGGTGACTGTGCAGACAAGCACTAGTGCCAGCAGTATATAGGATGTGACTGCTAAGGCCAGTTATAACAAACACCGCTGGAGAGGACCACAGAGTGACCCTGGAAGTGGAAGGGGAGAAAAGTAGTTAAGGCCCCATTCACAGGACCTTTTTTTTCTCTGCATGCGATCCACGTTTTTTGCTGACTGGATGCGGACCTATTCATCTCAATGGGACCACAAAAAATGCAGAATGTACACTGTGCTGTCCACATCCGTTTGTCTGTTCTGCAGCCCAGCAAAAAGGATAGAACATGTCTTATTCTTTTCCGTTTTGCAGATAAGAATGGGCTTTGTTACAATCGGTCCACAAAAAAAAACAATGTCACACGGACGTCATTGGTATTTTTTACGGATCCACGTTTTGTGGACTGCAAAATACATATGGTTTAATGAATGCCTCCTAAGTATCGTTTCTTTTGTTATTTTCTCACAGTTGGCAGCTGCTGCCCGAGTTTTTTTTGAACTCTGACAACCCCTTTAATAAATTAGGAGCATCTCATATGATAAACTCACCCCAAAGTGTATTAGAAAGAACTTTTCATGATACGGTGCAGTCCTTTGTCAGATATGATATACTGTAAATGCTTCATGTCTTTTTATTTACAGCCACAATTCCCAAATGCTCTTCTGCATCCAGGAGAGGAGTATGACCAGACCACCTGGTTCAATTTCTCTGCGCAGTAAATGCACTTTTACCGTATAGCAGTGGTGGCCATCCTATGCCTTCTGCAGCTGCTGGAGAATTGTGTCAACCTGTCCTCCCGATACTGATAAAGACGTATCTAACCATTTAGTTATATATACACTACTGCCAGAACAATAAATGGTCGTCATAAAGATTGTCTGTGTCTCTGACTCTGGGTGTTCAACCAAACAACATTTAGGCCTATAATGAATCCTCTCATTATCCAGTGTAAAATGAGAGCAAACATGTAAATTACCCAACATCACAAAGATGGCTCCTTCACTTCCAATGTGCCTAGTACTGTGGCATCTGCACATGGGTACAAAGCACCCACATACACTAAGCTTCATTATAGAAGTAAGAGGAGGTAGGGGTAGATCACTGTGATTCTAAGGCCGAATGCACACAACCATGAAAAGCGGACATGAGCGGTCCGTGGTATCCCCGCCTGGCGTCATTGGTTGCTAGGACGCCGTGCGCTTAGTGCCGCCGCTGCAGTACAGTAATACACTCGTCTGTTGAAGATTGGCAGTCTTCTCCTTACTTTTCTCCCTAGAAGAGAACTGCCAATCATCAGCAGATGGGCAGGGAGAGCGGGAGCTTAAGAAGCTCAAGAGTGACATACCAGTGAAATCAGTGCATCTCACTACTTGATGCTGTCCTCGGTGAGTTCAGCATAAGATTCACGACAGGTCCTCTTTAAGGCGCAGTTTTGATATTAGAACCCAAAAAAAAGAGTAGAAGTAGAATGGGCCATTTATACCATCTTTCCCTTTACAATCCAGACCTGGTTTTAGCTTCAAAACTGCCTCTGAAAACCTGGAGGGAAAAAAAAACTGACCGCCTAAGGTTATATGTACATGGTGCATACTATGCACAGCTTTTCATGCAGAAAATCCACAGCATAATTTCAAAATCTCATGTACACAGTGCGAACATTTTCCATGCAGAAATTCATCTGAGATGCAGATTTAGAAATCTGCAACATGTCAATTGTTTGTGCTGATTTTCAATCTAGATTTCACAATTTGCATGACAAAGGGTGAGATTTGGGGCAAAGCCGCAAGTAGTACATGCGGGTTTTGGCACAGAAATGCAGCGAAACCTGCAGAAAATCTGGATAAACTACACTGCCATATGCATATACCCTTAATGTTCACAGAAATGTCATAACAGATCTTTATTGAGGTTGGAGCTCTGGTTTTCAGACATTTAGGGAGCTATTAGTACAGACTGCCTGCGCGACCAGTATATGAGGCATGCAACTGATTTGTCGACAGGACCAGATTGTACATTGTGTTTTCTGACTTTTTTTTAAGTAGAATTGTTGCAGGATTATTAAATTAACAAATCATGCTAGAATCACTCTAAAACCTTGCTAACTTTCATGTCAGAAAAAACGGTGCAGTTGTTTTATAAATATATGACAGTCAAGGGGGCGTGGCTTGGCTGCCGAGTCTAATGGACGCAAGGCTCAACAGCTCATAGCGACTCTAATCCAGCATTTCTCCCGCAATTTCCACCTGAATTACGCTGAAAAGAGGACGACTCAGATCAGCACACAATGGGATAGAATAAGAGACTACTCCCAAGGCTGAATAGCGAAAATTTAGAGAGATATTTCGAAAGAGGAAAAATCCAAGATGGCGCCCAGAGCCCCGATGCCGCCTCTGCTCCAGCCTCACCACCGCTGAGTGCTCCGTCTCCATCGCAGGCGCCAGACAACTTCTCCTCTGCATCTCCTCCTACCCTACCGGACCCCTCTTACCTTACCACTCCTCAGTTCCCCGCTACGCCTGAAGACATTAGAGCGGCGGGACCGGGATACAGGGACGCTCAAGATGGCGACGCAGGCTCTCCCTCCTCAAGCCCACAGAAGAGGAGACCGAGGGTAGAAACACCGGACGATTTACAGGTTAGTCCGGTTCCCTCTCCTTAGGAGACTGAACCTTTTATTAACTATCCGGTCTCTGACAAACCGGTATCAGAGGACTCATTGAAACAAATGCTGCTAGCTTTGAAATCTGCAATGCAGCAAGATCTAGCAGCTTTAATTGCTCCCATGTCTGCTACTTTACATAGCGTTGAACAAAGGGTGTCGCATATTGAGTCAAAGATGTCGGACTTTGCTGCATCCCAAAATGAAGTAATAGACGCGCATAACGAAATGGCGGACGAAATGGAAAGCATTAAACTGAAAATGGCAGACTTAGAGGATCGCTCGCGATGGAACAACATTAAGTTTCGCGGCATCCCAGAAGAAATATCCAACACAGAGCTGCCTTCCTATATTCAGAAGCTTTTTGTGTCCCTTGTCCCCAAGCTCTCCTCTCATGATTTAATTGTGGATCGGGCCCACAGGGTCCCAAAACCGAAACACCTGGGTCCAGATATTCCCAGAGACGCTCTAGCACGCATTCATTTTTTCACAACAAAAGAGGCAGTAATGTTTGCAGCCAGAAAAATGGGCACCCTCCCAGCTCCTTTCCAATCTGTTAGATTATACACGGATCTTTCAGCAGCCACTTTGAAACAACGCCGTGAGCTTTTACCCATTACTCTGTCTCTGCGCAAGCATGAAATTAATTATAAGTGGGGGTACCCGATGAAACTGCTTATTTCTAAAGATGGACGCTCACACCTGGTCCGCTCCCTTGAGGAGGGGAAAACCCTACTGAAAGGGTGGCAAATTACCATCACTACCCCAATTCACAACAACTCATTTGGTCCTCAATATCAGAAATGACGAACTCTGTTGTCTCCTCAAAGACATTTCCTCAAGTGATTGTCACTTACTCTACCCGTTTGGTGAAAAGTAATCCGTTGATTCATCGTGGGCAAGCCGAGAAGACTCCTAAAGAGAAGTTACAGACTCCTCAATCTCTTTCGTCAAGAGACTTGTTACCTGTTTGTTCTCCACCAAGTGATTGTTCTTTGTTTTAATTCTACACCACAGGTGGTATGTTGCGTTTTTCAGTCACATACGTCTGCATACTTACCATAGGTGCATCCTAGGTCATGATATACGTCTCCTAGGCTGAATAGATACCTATTCTTTGGTTCAACATGGAACTTTTGCCCCTACTTGTAGACACGTTGTTAGGTCTACTTCTGTTTTTTCTGTTATTTTTCTTTAATTTAATCAGAAATTTTGCTTTAGTGCTTCACCTTCAATTGTTTTTAATTTTGCTTATATCTCCTCCAGGTCCTTTTGAGCAGTGTGGTGGTCATCCTAGGCGTCGTGGTTTTTATCCATGGGTCTGACGATTCTTTCCCTCAACTCCAGGGGACTAAACTGTCCACAGAAAAGAGCTTATCTTTGGAAAGAAGCGATGTCTGGTAAAGCTGATATACTGTGTGTTCAGGAATCTCACCTTCTGCAGAAGGACTCATGCAGGATTAGGCACCGCTTGTTTCCAATTATAATTCACTCTCATAACACACAGAAAAATAGAGGTGTATTTATTGCTGTTAAAAATTCAGTGTCCTTTTCTCTACTCTCACAGGTGATAGATCCTCGGGGTAGGTGCGTTGTGTTGGTATGTATGGTGAACAATATCAAATATACACTGGTGAACATTTATGCGCCAAACGAGCACCAAATTTCCTTCCTCCATAGAGTTATGAAGAAAGTCCACAAAATTAAACAAGGTAAACTAATTATCTGCGGTGATTTTAACTCAATTGTAGATCCCTCTCTTGACTCCACTAATCCTTCTAGACGTTCTCCTACGGGCTTAGCAGCTTTCCTTCACTCCGAAGGCCTTATAGACGTCTGGAGGGCTCAGCATGGCCAAGAAAGGGATTACACCTTTCTGTCCTCCTCACACCTTTCCTATTCCAGGATAGATATGTTTTTAGTGGACCAAACATCCCTTTTCCATACCTTAAACTCATCCATAGGTATTATTAAATGGTCAGACCATGCCCCTATCTTACTCCGACTAGCGGAACAGTATCAATCATCTCCCCCTCCAGTATGGAGGAATAATTCATTCATTTTTTCTCATCCCAAGCATAAACTTGAGATTACAAAATCCCTTCAGGAGTACTTTAGTCTAAATGCGAACTCAGTTCCTGACCCCTATATAGTATGGCAAGCACACAAAGCTTTTATAAGAGGCATCTTGATACAGATAAACCACATTGAAAGGAAAAAGAAGGAAAAAGAATTAATAGATACCCTAGCACGGATCTCGGCTTTGGAATCTAGAAATAAACAACTTCCAACAGCAGAAATAACAGCTGCCCTACGTGTTGAAAGAGACAGATTAATGTGCCTCCTTAATAATGACTTCACTAAGTCCCTCTCCCGCACTAAAGCCAGGTACTATGCCCAGGGAAACAAAGCGGGAAAACTTCTGGCCTCAAAACTTAAACACCAGCAAACAAAGTCTAGAATCCCCTTCCTGTTGCGCCCCACAACTAAATCAAAACTTATTGACCCTAGAGACGTAGCAGAACAGTTTCGCCTTTACTACAAAGACTTATATAACCTTAAGGATACCTTATCCCTTCCTACTGACTATGAATCGCTTGTTCAGGACTTTATAGAGAAAGCCAAATTGCCTAAATTGTCCCAAACTCACCTTTCACAACTAAACGTCCCAATTACGGACTTTGAATTAAGCAAGCTGGTCTCTTCCCTCCCTCTGGGTAAATCTCCGGGCCCAGACGGGCTATCGAATGAATATTATAAACATTTTTACCCTACTCTAGCCCCTTTCCTTCTACCATTGTTTCAAAAAACAATGTCTGGCTCCCCCTTCCCCGCTGACATGCTGATGGAATTAATTGTTACTTTACCTAAACCTGGTAAATCCCCAGACTCACCCCAAAACTTTAGGCCAATATCCCTCCTGAACTCAGATATAAAAATTTTTGCTAAACCAATAGCTTCCAGGCTTGCCACAATTCTTCCTAACCTTATAGGCGATGACCAATCCGGCTTTGTAAAAGGCAGACAGGCATCTGACAACACCAGACGCTTGTTCAACATCATTAATGTCGCAGAATCACGTAAAACTCCAATGGTTGCAGTCACCCTGGACGCAGAAAAGGCGTTTGATCGCCTCCATTGGCATTATGCTTTTTCTGTTCTTGACTCTATGGGTTTTACTGGCCCCATTATCCATGCAGTCCGAGGTTTATATTCGGACCCTATAGCAAAGATTTTTGTTAACGGAGTTCTCTCGCAAAGTTTTCATATCACTAGTTGTTCCCGTCAGGGTTGTCCCCTTTCTCCCTTATTATTTATTTTAGCCTTAGAACCCCTAGCCCAACACATTCGCCTCTCGCCCGATATATACGGTCTGAAAATAGGTTTAAAATCCCATGTGATATCACTGTACGCGGATGATATTATCTTAACGATGACAAACCCCTCCCAATCGCTAACCCATGCATTTTCCATTATCTCTCATTTTGGAAGCCTTTCATACTATAAAATTAATAACTCTAAATCCCAGATACTACCGATTAGCATTCCTTTACCGGAACTGAGAATCCTGAAAAACATGTTTCCGTTGGACTGGCAAACATCATATCTCCCATATCTTGGAATTAAATTGTCATATCCCTGTTCGCTTGCATACCAACACAATTACGCTCCAATACTTTCCACACTGTCTAAGGATTTCGCCTCATTCAACATGCAAGAGATTTCTTGGGTTGGCAGGATTGCGTCTTTCCAGATGATGACTTTACCCAAACTTATTTACATTTTTAGAGCTCTACCCGTTTCAATTCCTGAATCCTTTTTTAAAGATGCCCAAAGGATTGTGAACAGTTATATATGGAAGTCTAGTCGTCCCAGAGTGGCTCAATCTATTATGTTCAGAAGGAGACAGGCGGGCGGACTAGGTCTACCCTCTATTAAGGACTATTTTCTAGCTATTAATCTATCGTTTACTAGAGAGTGGTGGAATCCTCTTTCAACTAAACCATGGGTTGAGATTGAATCATCTCTCGCTCCTAATGCATCGTTGAGGGATCTACTCTACCTATCTCTATTAAAGCCCAGACAGATAGACCACCCCCTGATTATGGTAAAACAAGCTGTTACAATATGGTCCAAGTTCCATTTATCGCAAGGTTCGCCTAATCTCAGCATTCTAGCACAAGTATCGATGAAAACCTTAAGTTTATGCATAGATAACATTGATCTTTCAACCTGGAACGCAGCTGGCATTCTATCTGCAGCTCAGTTGGTGGAGGACTCTGCCATGATCTCCTTTGACAAATTACGCCAATTGTATTGCTTACCTTCCTCCCAATTTCTCTCCTATATGAGAGTAGATCACTGCATTAGCAATTTCCTTTGCTCTCCGCCTAAATCACACACGGAAGTGATGAGGATTTTTAAGGCACCTTCTCTGTTTAGATATCATACCACTCATCACTTATATAATATATTAAACGATAAAACTAATTTTAGTAAGTCTCCTCCCATTTTGAAATGGGAAAGAGAACTGCAGTTATCTTTCTCAGAGGAGAAATGGGCCGCGGCTATCCGTTTTATTGGTTCCACGTTTAAATGTGTTACGCATTATGAAGCCGGGATAAAGACCCTCTTACGGTGGTACTACACGCCCCATCGTCTAAGCATCATTTACCCTGGTACTTCGGCTTGCTGCTGGCGTGAATGTGGTAGCACTGGTTCTCTCCTACACATCCTTTGGGCATGTCCAAAACTAACTCCCTTTTGGAACGCGACGTTTGATCTAATAGCTCAGATCACAGGTATACGCTTGCCCCCTTCCCCGACGCTAGCTCTTCTTTTTATTAACATTGAAGATCTTCCATTTGATAATAGACGAATTATTGGGCATATCATGCTTGGTGCCAAATTGGTCATTACTAGGCATTGGAAAGCAGTAACTCCCCCAACTATATCTGAGGTAATTCAAACGGTTAACAATACATGCAGACTTGAGAGTCTTCTCCCAGAATCGATGACGAATCAGACTATAAGGATGAAGACCTGGTCCCCCTGGAGGTTGAGCTCCCATTACTCACTTTGATTCATAGAGTTAATTCTGAATGGCTGCCACACTGCTCAGGAGGCCTTCACTGTTATAATTTTTTCCTTTTTATATTAGTATATTCTGAATTTATTTTAACCCCAATTTTATTTTAATTTTATTTTCTTGCTAATATGGAGCTCATTGCACTGGGTTCCCTTGTTAAATGATCTGATATCAGTGATAATTTTGCTCCTTGCAATGTTTCTGATTCTCTGCAATACTAAGAGGCAAATAGAGGGTTTGTGCCTCGCCCTCAACTGTACCGATTCACTTTGTTATTGGTGATACACCAATTGTTCTTTGAATGATACTTTGCATATACGTTGTCGTATACATATGCGAAACCAATAAAAACGATTAATCATAAATATATGACAGTCTGAAAATCATATTTGTATTTAATGAGGACCTTTCACCACTCCTGACATGCCTGCTTTAATAGCTTCATGCATTCCCCATGTAATATTAGTTCTGGAGCCTCTATTCTTATGTCTCTATGTTGTGCCATTCCTGTATTATTTCTACTAGAAGTTATGAATGAATTGCTAGCAGTTTGCAGTAAGGGTACAGAGGGGTGGTAACGAGTGTTCCCTCTAAGCCTTGGCAGCTGCTGAGCGGGGTTGGCTCAGAGCTTGGCACAGCGCCATCAAAGGTGGGCGATAGGAAAACCTAAGATAATTGTCACATCAAAAAGCATACAGTGCAACCCCTGCATCATCCCATACAATATAGAATAATCCCTGCACCGTGTTGTGTAATATACAGTATAATCCCTACACCATGCTGTACAGAATACATTATAATCCCTGCACCATGCTGTACAATATATAGTATAGTTAATACACCATGCTGTACAATATACAGTATAATCCCTACACCATGCAGTACAGAATTCAATATAATCCCTGCCCCATGCTGTACAATATACAGTGTTAAGGAAATTATCCAGCTTTTCTGAAAGTGGATATAAATTCATAAGATATTTTTCATTTTCATAATGTGGTGACATTTGAAAAGAACAAGCATAAGTTAAAAAAAAAACCTATAGAAGTGAACTGTGTGTGTTAAGATAAGATAACATTTGTACTACTCCTTGTAATTTTACCTCTCTTGCTTAAAATTCTAAATACATTAGTTAACACATTTTTGTAAAAGTGAAACTTGAAAAATAACTAACCAATCAATAGATGGATTCAAAAGCCATTATTGAAATGTCTGTAAACCAATCATGTTTTACTTTGAGGGGTTACACCCTTTGAACTGTGTATAAATAAAGGGTGCAGGACACTTTCACTTTAGGATCCTGACAAGGTTTTGAACTATACTCAGACGTCTGTCATTTTCCTCCGTCGACGTCATTCACCTGAACATGAGGCAACGATTATCACGTGGCTGACCCTTGGCCTGCCGCAACAACAGTATAGTTCATACACTATGCTGTACAGTATACAGTATAATCCCTACACCATGCTGTATAATATACATTATAATCCATACACCATGCTGTACAATATACACTGCCTGTCCAAAAAATAAAGTTGCCACAAAAAAAAAGTCACACACTCTAATATTTCGTTGGACCTTTAGCTTTGATTACGGAACACATTCGCTGTGGCATTGTTTCGATAAGCTTCTGCAATGTCACAAGATTTATTTCCATCCAGTGTTGCATTAAGTTTTCACCAAGATCTTGCATTGACCTCTTTCCAAGATGGCAGCGTGCATGGATGCAGCAGCCTGGAGCTCTCCATTTAGATGCCAATTTTTACCTAGTTATTACCTTAATTTTAAGCACAGCGAGCAACTGTATTCAGTCTGCTACAGCACACACAGTGTATAGTGTGCAAGAGCTACTGGACATCAGAATGAAAGGTCCTGTTCCACCACCACCCCCTAATATCCCGGATAAGATTCTAAGGACATTGGTGCCCGACTGGATGATTATATCGTCGAAGCGACAGCACAGGAGGAGATGGGAAAGGAAGCAGAAGCGGGGCAAGAGGGGCGGCATCAATACTCTATTAAAGAACCCCCCAAACAAGCAAGCACTACCCAGCCTGTTTGTCGCAAATACCCAGTCTATAGTGAACAAGATCGATGAGCTGAGACTGAGGATCTCATCTGATAGGATGAACACTTGTGCCTCATTTTTCACCGAAACCTGGCTAAATACTAACATCCCGGACGAGGCTATTGAACTTGCGGATCGGACTGCCTACCAAATGGATCGAACCGCTGAGTCCGGTAAGAATAAGGGAGGTGGAGTGTGTATTTATGTCCATAAGGCTTGGTGCACCTCCACAGTCATTGCTGAACAATATTGCTCTGCTGATTTAGAACCTATGACACTTAAATGCAGACCGTTCTACTTACCGAGGGAATTCACAGTCGTGTATCTCACCGTGGTTTATATTACTCCACAAGCTAATGTTAAGCTGGCACTGTCCAAATTGCATGATATTACGAACAGTCTGCAAAATATCCATCCAGATGGAGTGTTCATCTTAGCGGGTGATTTTAACCAAGCCAATCTCAAAACTGTGCTCCCCAAATTCTACCAGTTTGTTAAATTCCCAACTAGGGGGAGAAATACATTGGGCCGTGTCTATTGCAACATAGCAAATGCTTATACAGCATCACCTGCCCCCCATCTTGGCAGGTCGGATCACATTTCTTTGTTTTTAGCTCCAGCATACAAACCTCTTATCACCAAGATTAAGCCTACTTTGCATACAATCAGAGTTTGGCCTGAAAGAGCCACAATGAGACTACAGGATTGTTTTGAGGACACAGATTGGGATTTGTTTAAATAGGCAGCTACAAAGGAAAATCACACAGACTTAAACATATATGCCTCCTCTGTCCTATCCTATATTAAATTTTGCATAGACAATGTCACTGATACCAAAATCATTCGGACCTTCCCAAATAGGAAACCATGGATAAACAGAAATGTCCAAAACCTTTTGAAGGCACGTGACATTGCTTTCTGAAAGGGAGACCCAAAGGAGTACAAAACAGCCAGGTCCAATCTGAAGAGGGGCATTAAGGAGGCGAAGCACTGCTACAAAACAAAAATACAACATCATTTTACAAGCTCTGATTCCCGACGCATGTGGCAGGGTATCAAGCCCATTACGAATTATAAGAGCAACACCTGTTCTATCAACACTGGAAATTCTTTCTCTCCTGATGACCTAATTATTTTTTTTGCAAGATTTGACAAAGGCAATGAGCTGCCTATCATCAAATTTGCCCAGCAAGAGGCTCCATCATGTTCCCTGATGCTGAGAGCACATGAGGTAGAAGGGGCCTGATGAAGTTCCTGGAAAAGTCCTAAAAAGACTGTGCTAAACAGCTGAAAACAGTGTTTACCAGTATATTTAACAGCTCACTAGAGCAGGCCATTGTCCCCACTTGCCTGAAGTCCTCCACAATTGTCCCAATTCCAAAACAGGCCGGGGTGAAGACCTTAAGTGATTATCACCCGGTGGCTCTCACTCCTATTGCTATGAAGTGTTTTGAACAACTTGTCCTCAGGCACATGAAGAGCAAGATCTGCACCTCCATGGACCAATACCAGTTTGCTTACAGAGCACATAGGTCAACTGAGGATGCTGTCTCACTTACCCTTCACACTGCGCTGTCACACCTGGAGTAGAGAGACAGCTATGTGCGGATGCTGTTAATTGATTACAGCTCGGCCTTTAACACCATCCCTCCCCACACAAGTTGGCAACGAAACTGAACAACTTGGGTCTCAGCTCACACCTGTGCAACTGGATACTGGATTTTCTTACAAAAAGACCACAAATCGTACGCATGGGCAAGCACTTTTCTTCATCCTTAACACTAAACACTGGGGTACCGCAAAGGCTGTGTGTTGAGCCCTCTCCTTTACTCCCTCTTCACAAATGACTGTAAACCTATCCACAATACCAATACCATTATAAAATTTGTAGATGACATGACTGTGATAGGCCTAATCTCCAACAATGATGAAACAGCCTATGGGAAAGAGGTTGAGAACCTAGAGAGACGGAGTAAGAACAACCTCATACTCAATACCAAGAAAACAAAGGAGCTAATTCTGGATTTTAGGAAGAAGAAACAAAATGGACACCATCCCATTAGCATTAATGGTGGAAACGTGGAGATAGTTCAAAGTTTCCGATTTTTGGGAGTTCATATTAGTCATGACCTATCATGGATAAAAAACACAACAGAAATTACCAAAACAGGCCTTCAGAGGCTTTATTTTCTGAGGAGTCTGAAGAAAGCACAACTCCCAAAACAGCTGCTTGTCAATTTTTACAGGTGCACCATAGAATCTGTTATCACATACTGCATCACAGTGTGGTACTCCGGCTGCTCTTCTGAGGACAAGAAGACCCTCAAGCGCATCATCAGAATGGCTGGCAGAATTACTGGTACTCAGTTACCATCACTGGATGACATCTTCACTGCTCGCTGCAGCAACAGGGCAAAAATTATCTGCGGGGATCCAACTCACCCCGGCCACAGCCTTTTCACTCCCCTACCCTCTGGTAGGCGTCTTAGAGCCCTACATGCCCGCACCACTAGGCTAAAGAACAGCTTTTACCCCAAAGCAATCAGTCTCCTAAATGCTCGGAGATTATTGCCCCTTCCTAGGATAGAAACTACCACAGACTGAAAGTGACTGCTGCATTCATGACCCCATGATGACCTCTTGTCTGCAGTGGTGTCTGAATCGTGTGTATATATACTCATAAGCACTTCCTACTTTGCTCTTGCTATATATATGCTGTGAACTGTGAATAGTAATGCCTTCTAGTGCAATGTTTTTTTTTTTTCTAGTGTAATGCTTTAGTTTAAATGTCAGTTATTGTTCCTCTGTCCATGGCATCTAGGATTGCTCTAAACAACATTTCATTGTATTGTACATTGTATTACATTGTATTGTACAGTGACAATAAAGGCATCTTATCTTGATGATGGTAGAGTCTGACTGCTGCGCAAAGCCTTCTCCAGCACATCCCAAAGATTCTCAATGGGGTTAAGATCTGGACTCTATGGTGGGATTCTCAATGGGGTTAAGATCTGGACTATATGGTGGCCAATCCATGTGTGAAAATGATGTCTCATGCTCCCTGAACCACTCTTTCACAATTTGAGCCCCATGAATCCTGGCATTGTCATCTTTGAATATGCCCGTGCCATCAGGGAAGAAAAAATCCATTGATGGAATAACCTGGTCATTCAGTATGTTCAGGTAGTCAGCGGACCTCATTCTTGGAGCACAGACTGTTGCTGAACCTAGATCTGACCAACTTCAGCAACCCCATATCATAGCACTGCCCCCACAGGCTTGTACAGTAGGCACTAGGCATGATGGGTGCATCACTTCATCTGCCTCTCTTCTTACCCTGATGCGCCCATCACTCTGGAACAGGGTAAATCTTGACTGAGACCACGTGACCTCCTTCCATTGCTCCAGAGTCCAATCTTTATGCTCCCTAGAAAATTGAAGCCTTTTTATCTGGTTTGCCTCACTGATTAGTGGTTTTCTTACAGCTACACAACTGTTCAGTCCCAATCCCTTGAGTTCCCTTCACATTGTGTGTGTGGAAATGATCTTACTTTCACTATTAAACATAGCCCTGAGTTCTACTGTTGTTGTCTCTTCTTTCACCAAACGTTTAAGTGATCGCCAATCACGATCATTCAGGATTTTTTCCCAGCCACATTTCTTCCTTGAATACGATGGGTCCCCACTATCCTTCCAGTTTTTAATAATGCGTTGGACAGTTCTTAACCTAATTTTAGTAGTTTCTGCAATCTCCTTAGATGTTTTCTCTGCTTGACGCATGCCAATGATTTGACCCTTCTCAAACAGACTAACATCTTTTCCACGACCACGAGATGTGTCTTTCGACAGTTGTTTAAGAAATGAGAAGCAACTCATTGCACCGGTTGGGGTTAAATAACTTGTTGCCAGCTGAAAGATAATCGCCCATGCAGTAATTATCCAATAGGAGGCTCATAACTATTTGCTTAGTTAAATCCAGGTGGCGACTTTATTTTGGACAGGTAGTGTACATTATAATCCATGCACCATGCTGTACAATATACAATATAGTTCATACACCATGCTGTACAGTATACATTATAATCCCTGCACCATGCCGTACAATATACATTATAATCTATACACCATGTCATACAATATACAGTATAATCCATACACCATGCCGTACAATATACACAATAACCCCACAGTGTAGGTGTTATACTGTATATTGTACGGCATGGTGTATGAACTATACTGTATATTGTATAAAAAGTAAGCGGCTCCACTCAAAGAACAGAATATGGACAGGTGCACACCCCTCGGCTTCCCAATGCCGTAGCAGTATAAAAAGAAAAAGTGAATGAAAAATCAGGGGGCACTCTATAACCAGCAATATATGGACAACTATAAATGCACCAATAACATAAAATACCTTTTAGCCACAATAAATAATAAAATGGTAATATCCTAGGTCTATACATGTAAAAACACCCTAAGTATTAAAAATAACAAATACGACTAAAAAAAGCAATGAATAGCGTATGCAATCTCTATCCACTGTCCCCCTTGTACAGAGATATATATTAAAAATACTGCAGAATGGTCACATTTGTGTGAAAAGGCTCTTAGAACTGAGGCAGGGTCACATTTAGCCCCAAAACGCATCTGGTATAGAACAGTGAGAGACTTAATTGGGCTGTTGCGGCTCCAACATAACTATACCCCGTTCACATTTAAATTATTATCGGCCAACACCAACAGATACAGCTGCTACACTGTATGGTCCGGATTCTTGGACCCAGTGAACTTCCATAGCCTCCGTGACGTGGGACGCCATGAGGAGTCGTGCAGACCACGTGGTACGCCACATAGGTCCTGGCAACGCAAAGAGAAAATACAGCTTCCAGACGGCTCCGGTTGTAAAGACTTGACACAGGACGGCACAGCCTGCATATGGAGTAGTAAAGTACAGAATATAAAGCCACACTCTATATGTGTTGAAGAATTAACCAGTTATACCGTTATAATAAGGGTTTTTGTGCACGCCATCCAAAGGTGGACAGTATTGGAAAAATAGTGGTGCATGGACCTAAATTACACTATATATACCTATTCGGGACCTTGCATTCCAGTACCCCTTGTACCCACACAGATTTAGGGGAGGACTATACTCCAATTCTAAGAGCTTATTCACACAAATGTGACCATTCTGCAGTATTTTCAATATATATCTCTGCACAGGGGGGACAGTGGATAGAGATTGCATACGCTATTCATTGCTTTTTTAGTTGTATTTGTTATTTTTAATACTTAGGGTGTTTAGACCTAGGATATTATTATTTTATTATTTATTGTGACTAAAATGTAGACATTTATAGTTGTCCATATATTGCTGGTTATAGAGTGCCCCCCGATTTTTCATTAACTTTTTTTTTCTATACTGTATATTGAACGGCATGGTGTATGGATTATACTGTATATTGTACGGCATGGTGCAGGGATTATAATGTTTACTGTACAGCAAATGTATGGAGGTTAAACCATGCCAGACAATATAACCCCTGTGCCATTCTGTACAATATACACCGAGGGTAAATAAAGGGGACCCTAATGAGTCCAGGCTACCTGTAGCTTCCAGTTAAGTGGATTACTTTCTTCAGCTGGGCTTCGCACATTCGGAGATTACATCATACCATGTGCAGTGATGTTACCAGAGTCAGGACCATAATTATGAATATAATGTCTAAAACTATTCAATTTTAGGCAAAAATGTGTATTTTAGGGCCCCACTGATGCTCAGCTAAATCCAGAAGCATCCTGTTCATTGCTGCTCACTGCAGTACTCTCAGGCTGCCACCAGAGGGATCTAGAAACACCAACTACAGATATTACAGAAGTCCATGACGGGATTGCAAGTCATTTCTGCCCTATGCCCATAGAAACTGCTGAGAGCAATGTCAGATGTCCTAATGAGACGGACATGAAACCATGACACAGGGTAAAACCAACTATAGCGGACTTCCGGTTCCGGCGCTGGTATGTGAGGACGCACGAGCATCAGCTCCTCACCACACAGCTAAAGCAGCCCGCTCCAAACCCCTCAAAGCACACCTAGAGGGGCCATATATCGCTGACATCCCTGGATGAATGCATGGAGCGTTACTTGCTCAGGAGCGGGCACAAGAATAACTTCTCCGCTGACACTCAGCAGCCTGCGGGAGACAGCGAGCGCAGCAAGATGGCGGCGACTCCTTCACTCACTTCACTTACCTCGCCACGTCCGGAGCCTGCAGATGTGAACGGGACATTACTCGACACGCAGGTGGATATGTTTGAGCATGTGGGGGGAAAAGTGGACTTAAAACTACTTGCTATAGAGGTTGCCAAACAGCTAGCCCCAGACCTCATAGCCTCCTTGTCATCCACCATACAAACCGCACTTACCAAGTTGCAGGAGGAGGTCGCACTACATGACCACCGGTTTGAGGAGCTGGAACAGAGGATGGCGTGTATGGAGGAAGAATCTTCTGAAACAATAGCTAAACAGAAAGACCTGCAGCAACTGGTTAACCGCTTATATGACAGAGTGGAAGACCTTGAGAACAGGTCACGAAGGAGTAACCTAAGATTAATAGGTCTCCCTGAATCCATACCCCCGCAAGATCTGCGACGCATATTTGAAGCGGATCTCCCGCAGGCACTGGGCATCCCAGGAAAATGCAAAGTGGAGCGGGCGCACAGGATCGGCCCTCAAAGATATACGACAACAGCATCGCCTGGACAAGCAGCCCTGAGGCCCAGACAAGCAATATGCAAATACCTGGACTACTCTGACAAGGAAGACATCTTAAGAGCCTACAGAGTGAGGAGAGAACCCTTGCGCATTAGGGGTCACAAAACCCTACTTTTTGCTGACTACTCAGTGGACACTACAAAAAAAGAAAGGCGTTTAGCACTGTCTGCACGGAGCTACACAACCTGGGGATTAAGTTCCAACTCATGTACCCGGCTACCTTGAAAGTCACCAATAGAGATGGAACTATCAGTCACTTCAAGGATCCTAAAGAAGCAGACGACTGGATATGCAAGAGGACAGACAACGACCCGCCGAGAAGCCGGGGGAGACCAGCGGTGAGAGATCACTCCCCTAGCAGACTAGACAACAGAGGAGCCCCAGAGAGACCTCGGGCACCACGTCGTAGTGCCTCTGGAACTCGTCGACAAGCGACAGGACATCGCTAGGCCCTTCTTTGCAGAAGGAACATATTACAAAAGTGGTGGCGGAGGCCCAAGACTTTCTACAGTATATTGTGGGTGAGATTATGCTGATCTCGTCGTGATTACCAGAAAAAAGGAAGGTCACATTGCAATATGTTAGGTTGTAATAACCGTGTTATAGGTTTAATCCTGTTTTACTTTGTATTAGTTAGTTTGCTACAGATGCTCGGATTATACTCAAAATGCTTAGCCTGCTTAACCTGGTACATGTCAAAGGTGGAAGGTTGCTCTGCTGGGAGGCAAACGCCACCATGGAGGCGGCCCCGCTGCCTTTTTCTACTACTTATGCAGTCTTCTTCGGGTCATGGGTCATCTTGCAGCAATAGTAGATGAGAATAGTATCCTGGAACGTGAAGGGGCTTCGTTCCCCACATAAGCGTATGATGGTATTACGTCACCTAAAACGTCTAAAAGTAGACATCGCACTGCTGCAGGAGACCCATCTCCTAAGAGAAGATTTCCCGCGTATGGAAAAGTTATGGGTAGGAGCGGCTTATGGCTCTGAAGCCAAAGATAGAAAAGCGGGGGTTCTTATTCTAATTAGCAGACATCTCTCTCATGTCCTCCTCTCGTCGGAGGCTGACTCTGAGGGAAGAATGGTAACTGTTCATGTTTCGGGCCCTTTTGGGGAATATGTTATCCATAATGTTTATGGGCCACACCAGGACCAAAAGTACTTTCTCGGGGATGTATGTACCAAGGTACTGGGCAATCAATGCCCTAATAAGATAGTGGGAGGGGATTTTAATACAGTAATGAATAACAGGGAGGACAGGAGATCTGAGAGCTCTCGCCCCCAACAATCAATCCTACAAGACTTTGCATCATCAGCAGGCCTCAGTGATAGCTGGAGACTACATCATCCGCAAGATAGGGAATACACACACTTCTCTCATGTTCATAATAGCTGGTCTAGACTTGACTATCTGTTTCTATCAGCCAGAGCCTTAGCTAGGATCGAGAGAGTATGGCTGGGAGATTTAGTTATTTCAGACCATGCCCCGGTGCTCCTAGATCTGTCAGATCAACACCCGAAGAGTCAGGAATTTATTTGGAGGTTTCCCAATTTTCTGGCAGGGGACGAGAACTTTCAGAAACTCCTTCAAGGATGGTGGTTGGAATATCTCACGGATAATAAGGAACATGTTACCTCCCCACTATTGTTATGGGAAGCAGGGAAAGCGGTGCTTCGAGGCAGGCTCATTGCCTATGTGTCTTCCATTAAGAAGCTGGCCAGGGATCGTTATCAGAAAGCAAGTGAGCTCTTAAGGAAAGCCTATGGAGACTTCCTCTTTGCTCAGACCTTGGTTACTAAAGAAAAATGGGTCTTGGCAAAGAGGGACTTTGACAGATGGGCAGATGCTCAGGAATGCTTCCGGAGAACGAGACTAGATGTGGAGCTGCATAGGTTTGGGCATAAATCTGGTAGGTTATTGGCCACTCTAGCTAAAGGCAAGCGGAGACGGACACACATACCCAGCATTAGAATTGGGGAAGGAATATCAGAACGGGACCCCCAAAAGATAGCAAATTCTCTGGGAGAACTTTTACAAACGAGTGGAGGGAGATACAGAGGCAGGAAAAGCCTTTTTAGAATCCTTGCCCCTACCTAAGGTCTCTGCGGAACAGCTAGTCAAACTAAATGCCCCTATAACTGCCATTGAAGTGCAGACCACCATAAAGGGTCTCACAGCAGGAAAGGCTCCGGGCCCTGACGGCTACACGGCAGACTTCTTCAAACTATTAAATCCCCAACTATCCCCCACATTATCAGTGGTCTATGAAGCGATCATAGAGGGGAAGAGAGTCCCTGAAGACATGAATACTGCTCATGTTACTCTTATCCACAAATCAGGGAAAGACACAGAAAATCCGTCCTCGTATAGACCTACAGTCATGTGAAAAAATTAGGACACCCTTTGAAAGCATGTGGTTTTTTGTAACATTTTAAATAAAAGGTTATTTCATCTCCGTTTCAACAATACAGAGAGATTAAAGTAATCCAACTAAACAAAGAAAACTGAAGAAAAGTCTTTTCAAGATCTTCTGTAAATGTCATTCTACAAAAATGCCTATTCTAACTGAGGAAAAAGATAGGACACCCTTACCCCTAATAGCGAGTGTTACCTCCTTTGGCTGAAATAACTGCAGTGAGACGGTTCTTGTAGCCATCTACCAGTCTTCGACATCGGTCTGAGGAAATTTTACCCCACTCCTCAATGCAGAACTTTTTCAGCTGTGAGATGTTTGAGGGGTTTCTTGCACGTACAGCCCTTTTCAAGTCACCCCACAGCATCTCAATGGGATTCAAATCTGGACTTTGACTTGGCCATTCCAGGACTCTCCATTTCTTCTTTTTCAGCCAATCTTTGGTTGATTTACTAGTATGTTTTGGGTCATTGTCATGTTGCATGGTCCAGTTCCGCTTCAGCTTTAATTTTCTAACTGATGGTCTCACATGTTCTTCAAGCACCTTCTGATACACAGTAGAATTCATCGTGGATTCTATGATGGTGAGCTGACCAGGTCCTGCTGCAGCAAAGCAGCCCCAAACCATGACACTTCCACCTCCATGCTTCACAGTTGGTATGAGGTTCTTTTCTTGGAATGCTGTGTTTGGTTTACGCCAAACATGTCCTCTGCTGTTGTGTCCAAATAATTCAATTTTGGACTCATCTGTCCAAAGAACATTATTCCAGAAGTCCTGGTCTTTGTCAACTTTATCTCTGGCAAATGTCAGTCTGGCCTCGATGTTTCTCTTGGAAAGCAAAGGTTTCCTCCTTGCACACCTCCCATGCAAGTTAAACTTGTACAGTCTCTTTCTGATTGTAGAGGCATGTACTTCTACATCAACAGTAGCCAGAGCCTGCTGTAGTTCTCGAGATGACACTTTAGGGTTTTTGGAGACCTCTTTTAGCATCTTGCGGTCTGCTCTTGGGGTGAACTTGCTGGGGCGACCAGTCCTGGGCATGTTGGCAGTTGTTTTGAAAGCCCTCCACTTGTAGACTATCTTCCGGACAGTGGAATGGCTGATTTCAAAATCTTTTGAGATCTTTTTAAATCCCTTCCCAGACTCATAGGCTGCTACAATCTTTTTTCTGAAGTCCTCTGACAGCTCTTTTGCTCTCACCATGGTGCTCACTCTCACTTCAACAGTCAGGAGCACACCAAACTAAATGTCTGAGGTTTAAATAGGGCAAGCCTCATTCAACATGCAGAGTAACGATCTACTAATTATGTGCACCTGGTGTGATATA
The DNA here is from genome assembly GCF_014858855.1 of Bufo gargarizans. NCBI lineage: Eukaryota > Metazoa > Chordata > Amphibia > Anura > Bufonidae > Bufo > Bufo gargarizans. Next base: position 389,538,640 of record NC_058083.1, on the reverse strand, counting down.
CCTGTGTGAGATCTGAGCCAATTTAAGAGGGAATACATGTGAGGGTGTCCTATCTTTTTCCTCAGTTAGAATAGGCATTTTTGTAGAATGACATTTACAGAAGATCTTGAAAAGACTTTTCTTCAGTTTTCTTTGTTTAGTTGGATTACTTTAATCTCTCTGTATTGTTGAAACGGAGATGAAATAACCTTTTATTAAAAATGTTACAAAAAACCACATGCTTTCAAAGGGTGTCCTAATTTTTTCACATGACTGTATATCGCTGATAAACCAAGACCTTAAAATACTAGCAAAACTATGGGCGAATAGGCTAGCAGACATCTTGCCATCGCTGATTTCTCCGCAACAAGTGGGATTCATAAAGGGGAGAGCAGCAGTAATTAATATCAGAAAGGTCTTCCTGGCTCTATCTACGGCCAAGACATCAAAATATGTGGGGAAACAGCCTGCTTTAGTCACGCTTGATACAGAAAAAGCTTTTGATAGCTTAAGCTGGGTATGGCTACATCAGGTGTTGGATATCATGGGATTTCGGGGCAGGTTCCGTTCCGTCCTGGCTGCCATCTATTCTAACCCCAGAGCGAAGGTTTTGGTAGATGGTTTCCTCTCGAGAGGTCTCGATCTTGAGAGGGGGACAAGGCAGGGATGCCCGCTTTCCCCCCTCCTTTTTGATTTGGCAATTGACCCCTTAGCACGTTATATGGCACGCCCAGGATTATTTAAGGGTATATCCGTCGGTCCTCTCTCCATGAGTCTGGCTCTATATGCTGATGAAGTGGTACTATTCATGGAAGATCCTGTTGCAGAGTTACCCGGGGTCATGCAGTTTCTACAACACTTTGGCTCCTTCTCTGGTCTCAAAGTTAATAGTGCTAAAAGTGAATTATTGTTTCTGAATAGAAATAGTGCCGGGATTACAGGGAATTTCCTGGAAGGAATTCCGATAGCCCAATCATCTCTCACTTACCTGGGAATCAGGGTAGGGAGAACCTTAGAATCCATTTATAGGTTAAACTTTAGCCCCCTTATTACAAAGATCATTAAGGAGCTCAGACAATGGCACCACCTCCCACTGTCGCTGATGGGCCGAAATCATCTCCTAAAGATGATGTCGATGTCCAAATTATTGTACCCCTTACAAACGATTCCGGTACTCCTAAAACATGAGGATGTCAGAAAATTAGGGAGGGCCTTCACTGAATTTCTTTGGCACGGTAAACGCCCCAGAATCAATGTACGGAAGTTATCAGCCCCAAGGGAGCTATGTGGAATTGCTTTTCCAGATGTACGTAACTACAATCTGGCTTGTGTGGCTAGGCATATAGCGGATTGGATTAATGACTCCAGTTATTACTCAGCCCTACCCCTGGAGAAAGCATTCTGTACACCGTGGTCCCTACCGGCCCTCCTGCACGCCAGGTTATCACAGATCCCGAGCCCTTTTAGGTCTTCAATACTCATTAAAGATACCGTGGCAGCCTGGCGTGTACTGAGGAGGAAATACTGGTTGTCCTACAGGATATCTAAACATCTCCCCCTGTGGAACAACCCGGAATTTAAATCGGGGCTTACTAACCAACTGTTTGGGGAGTGGAGAGCCAAGGGAATTATGAAAATACAACAACTTTTGCATCCCACTGAACCTAGATGGCTCTTAGAAAAAGAGCTAGTGGAAAAATACGCTTTGAATCCTTTTCAAACTATTCAGTTTGCACAGGCCAAAGCTGCCTTCCATAATAATCTGTTGCTAGTACATAAAGAGGTCAGGGTGAATGTGATGGACAAGATACTGGGACTGGAGGGGGGGCGGTCTTCTGTCTCTCACATTTATTATGGCATTCAGAAAGAAGATACTGTACATGGCCCGGCCGGTAAATTTGGTGGTTGGGAAGAGCAGCTAGGAGTTGAAAATGTGTCTCAGGACATACAGAAAGGATGGATGCGGGTGAGGAGGCATATTATAAACGAGGTGTGGAGAGATACCCAGCTACGTATTATACATAGAGCAATCTATGGATTCAATATCCCTCCTCATCCGCTCAAACCCGACCGACTGGTAGCCTGCCCCAAATGTGGTGAAGGGTCCACTGACCTGTTCCATGGCCTATGGGTTTGCCAGAAAAGTGCGACTCTATGGTCGGAAGTAGGAGACATGATAGGCAATATCTGGGGACGGAAGATAGCATTAACCCCACTGCTCTGTCTCTTCCATTGTGAGGAAGACTCGGAGGGAAGAAATCATCTTCCGGTGCTTTTCCATTCTATTTGTATGGTGGTCAAACGCTGTTTACTGCAGCACTGGTTGCAATCAGAGATACCGACGATAAGCAGGATTCAAACACAACTAAAAAATTTGTTCCAATTAGAAAGGGAATCAGTTCTCAATACTAAAGAAAAAGGGACCCAGAAGTTGTTCAGGAAATGGAGACAGTTTATTATAAAATACATGTCGGATGCAGAAATAAAACATATTATGCAACCTTTCACATTAACAGAATGGTATCTTACTGAGCAAATGAAAGGATCTTTAGGGAAACTCAGGGCCTGATCAGATATGAGACTGAGGTGACAACAGTAAAATAATCCAGGCACTAGGCAGACGTAGATAAGTCTTATGTTATGTAATTGCGGGCACTGTACTGAAACTAATTTTGTTTTATTATATTTGTTGGGACAGGGTCTGCGTACCCTGCTATGTTTGGGGTGTAACAACCCATTTGTTGTTGTCAAAAAAAATGTGAAAACTTAATAAAGTTCTTATAAAAAAAAAAAAAAAAAAAAACTATAGCTGCCTCTAAGATGGCGCCGCAACCTGCAAACGCCGCCTCCACATTACCTCGCCCTGCTGCTGCGTGCTCACTGCTCATTCCTCCTCTTTCGCTCTTAAAAAGAAGCTTCGACACGCGTCTGGTACCCTGCAGCATCGCCACCCTTCAGATCGCAAACACATCACTTGGAAATAGGATTAAAAAGACACTAATCGATCTTTTTAAAGAACGCATCATTTAGAAGATTCACATCAATTGGAAGACTTGCATCGATACCCACGCTTTTTTTCAAACTCCAAGCCGCCGCTCCCACCCACGTGGGACGCCACATCATGAGCAGGTAGAGCAAAGCCGGCAAAAACACAGCAGCAGAACGGGTATCGTAACACCAATAGGTTGCCTCTACGTTGAGCACCTGTCTATGTTTCCCCCCCTTCTTTTAGTTTGCAACTTACTTATCGACACAAAGCTACGAATTTAGAGGGTATTCATATGTCGATCCTGCTACATGTGCACTTACATTTTTCTCCCAGCGAACCAGGCACTTGCATCGTTCCCAGCTGTAACCATCTTTAGCTCCCCCTACAGGACACAAATGACATATCAAGGACTTTAAGGAACATTATATGCAAACTCTCTCCTAACACATTAAGTGGACCGAAGATATTGTTCTCCATCAATTTAGATTTTAGATTTTTTCTATATTCTTCGATTTTTATATATTCTCCGAATTTCTATATTGTTTGAAATTTTCATTTCTTCATTTTTTTCATTTTTTAGCATATATCTTTATAATTTTATCAATAAATTAAAAAAATATATAATAACTACAATTATGGTGTGATCATTATATACCACTGCGAGAACACAACCCACACCTATACCACCAACCCCTCAATATTTCCACAAACCGCACATATTCAACCCAGATACCGAGTGCCTCCCACATCTATATCTTGCATTTCTTACCTATTTTCTGCGACACAGGGGTGAGTCGCGTGGGAAGAGCACCACACCACTGTTTCCTATAGGTGCAGCCACTAACCCTCTATACCATAAGTTTACCTGTGGGGACTGGAGGAGCCAGAACTGAATGGTGGCAAGCAGGTAAGCATTATTCACTCCACAGGTCTGGCGGGGAAGAGGGAGAATTTAAGAACGTATAAAAAAACTTGAATAACCCTTTAGGTAACTGTATATTCATGTCCAATTTGCATTTGACCTAATTAGCGTCACCAGAGCTGGAGGGGCCATGGCCTTATGCAGCAAGAAAGTATCTAGTTTCCGAGCAGTCCTCGTCAATTGCTAGTATGCTGCAGTCCAAGTGGCTAAAATAGATAACAATTAGTTTATAATTAAAGGATAACCAAAATGAAAAGGTGTGCAATATCATACCTGGCCTGTTACAAGGTAATAGGCCATATAACTATCAGGCTGGCATAATAGAATCCATGCCAGTCATTTTACAGCTAGAAGATTACTTTCTTTGTAAAATAGTTTGGAGAAATATATTTTTTTATACTTGTTTTAATGAACATGTATAACAATATGGCATATACAGTGCCTTGCAATAGTATTTACCCCTTTTTCGTGTTTTGGTGCCTCACAACCTGGAGTTAACATGGATTGATTGATGATTTGTATCATTTCATTTACAAAACATGCCCGCAACTTTGAACATTTTTGTTTGTTTTTTATTGTGAAGCAAACATCAAATAGGACAAAATAACTGAAAGTCAATGTGCATAACTATTCCCCCCCTAAACTCAATACTTTGTAGAGCCACCTTTTGCGTCAATCACAGCTCCAAGTCACTTTGGATAAGTCTCTATGAGCTTCCCACATCTTACCACTGGGATTTGTGCCCATTCCTCCTTGCAAAACTGTTCCAGCTCCTTCAAGTTGGATGGTTTGCGCTTGTGAATAGCAAGTCTGACCAGAGATTTTCTATTTGATTGAGATCTGGGCTTTGACTAGGCCATTCCAACACATTTACATGTTTTCCCTTAAACCACTCAAGTGTTGCTCTAGCAGTGTGTTTGGGGTCATTGTCCTGCTGGGGTAGGTGGTACAGGTTTTGCTCAAGAATATCCCTGTATTTAGCACCATCCATCTTTCCCTCAACTCTGACCAGTTTCCCAGTCCCGGCAGCTGGGGATGGTGTTCTTTGAGTGACGTGTTGGGTTTGCACCAGACATAGCGTTTTCTTTGATGGCTAAAAAGTTAAATTTTAGTCTCATCAGACCAGAGCACCTTCTTCCATATATTTTGGGAGTCTCCAACATGCATTTTCGCAAACTCACAACGTGCCTTTTTGTTTTTTGCTGAAAGTAATGGCTTTCTTCTGGCCACTCTGCCATAAAGCCCAACTCTATGGAGCGTACGGCTTATTGTCGTCCTATGTACAGATACTCCAGTCTCTGCTGTGGAACTCTGCAGCTCCTCCAGGGTTACTTTAGGCCTCTGTGCTGCCTCTCTGATTAATGCCCTCCTTTCCCTGTCCGTAAGTTTTGGTGGACGGCCGTCTCTTGGCAGATTTGCTGTTGTGCCATGTTCTTTCCATTTGGTTATGATAGATTTGATGGTGCTCCTGGGGATCATCAAAGATTTGGATATTTTTTTATAACCTAACCCTGACTTGTACTTCTCAACAACATTGTCCCTTACTTGTTAGGAAAGTTCCTTGGTATTCATGGCAGTGTTTGGTTAGTGATGCCTCTTGCTTAGGTGTTGTGGCCTCTGGGGCCTTTCAAAAAAGGTGTGTATATGCAATGACAGAGCAAAGAGCATGTGACACTTAGATTGCACACAGGTGGACATCATTTCACCAATTATGTGACCTCCGAAGGTAATTGGTTGCACCAGAGCTTTTTTTATGGGCTTCCTAACAAAGGGGGTGAATACATACGCACATGCCAATTTTTTATTTTTATATTTTTGTCATTTCACTTCACCAACTTAGACTATTGTGTTCTGATCCATCACATAAAATTCAGATTAACAGAACATTGAACTTAAGGCTGTAATGTAACAAAACACGAAAAAAGTCAAGGAGGGTGAATACTTTTGCAAGGCATTGTACATACAAATCAATAGACCCACCATATATATACACTGACACAGGCATAAGCATCAGGAAGTATCACATCAGCGGAAGTAAAAAAGAACAGGAGATCAAGGCTACATGCACACAAGCATTTTGTGTTTTGCGGTCCGCAAATTGCAATTTGTGGAACAGCACGGACAGCCATTAATATAACTGCCTATTCTTGTCTGCAAAACGGACAAGAATAGGACAGGTTATATTTTTTTGCGGACCACGGAACGAAGCAACAGATGCTGACAGCACACGAAGTGCTGTCGGCATCTTTTGCGGCCCCATTGAAGTGAAAGGATCCGCATCCAAGCCGCAAACACTGCGGCTCGGATGCGGACCAAAAAAACGTCCGTGTGCATGAGGCCTTAGGGACCCAAAATGCAACTTAATTATCCAGCTTTGCATCGCAAAAGGCTACTTTTACAGTAGCGTTAATATTTTCCGGTATTGAGATCCATCATAGGGTCTCAATACCGGAAAAAAACGCTTCCGTTTTGTCCTTATTCATTGTCAATGGAGACAAAACGTAACTTAACAGAACGGAATGCTCCAAAATGCATCCCGTTCCAGTCTCAGACTGAAGAGCAAACCACAGCATTCTGCGTTTTCCTTTCCATCCTGGGATGCGGAGCAAGACAAATCTGTCATAACCCACAATGCAAGTCAATGGGGACGGATCCGTTTTCTCTGACACAATCTAACACAATCGAAAACGGATTCGTCCCACATTGACTTTCAATGGAGTTAATGACGGATCCATCTTGGCAATGTTAAAGATAATACAACATAACAGATGCAGATGGTTGTATTATATATTAATCTGCTGCTCAGCTCCATCTTGTCTGCAGGTCAGACACCATTTTCAATGTGACAGGTTACCTTTAAAGCGTACCTCAAATTTTAAAAAAAAGTTTGAATAATGGCTGTGCTTCCTTGTAGAATCATAACTGTGAGGTCTTTTTTGGGGCTTAGTTATTTACGTTTTCAGCCTAATCTCCTCCTCAGCTGCACAGCTAGATGCATTTCTCTCTTGAGCAGGGGTTGTCACCCTTCTGTGGAATCTGCCAGCACTGTACTGCTGTGACGGCCTTTCCCTTACTTCCCCATGTTTGTTTTCAGCTCCAGAGCTCACAGAACAGATAAGGAGAGAGTTATCACACTTGCGGAAAGGCAGGACGCTCCTATGATCTTCAGAAGTAGTGTAGAAAGATAATAATTACTCTTACCGGTAATTGGATTTTCCCTTAGCCTCCACAACAGCACCACCTGGAAGGTAACCCGCCTTCTTAGGGACAGAAAAACAACTGTGAGATCAGCCAATAAAAGGCACCCTCCCTCTTACCTTCTTCAGTTAATAACATAACTACCAGTAAGAGTAATTATCATATTTTCCCTACGCCTCCTACAGCAGACAAAACCTTCCTGCCAAAAGATAAGTCTTTGCTAGCTATGGCTACTTTCACACTAGCGTTATTAATGGATCTGGTAGGGTTCAGCAAAAACGCTTCCGTTACTGATAATACAACAATCTGTATCCATTATGAACGGATCTGGTTGTATTATCTTTAACATTGCCAAAATTGATCCATCATGAACTCTATTGAAAGTCAATGGAGGACGGATCCGTTTTCTATTGTGGCAGAGAAAACGGATCCGTCCCTATTGACTTGCATTGGGGGTCATGCTCCGCATCCTAGGATGGAAAGCACACTACAACATCTTGCGGTTTGCTCTCCGGTATGGGAATGCAACTAAACGGAACGGAATGCATTTTGGAGCATTCCGTTCAGTTCCGTTTTGTCCATATTGACAATGAATTGGGACAAAACTGAAGCGTTTTTTTCCGGTATTGGGCCCCTATGACGGATCTCAATACCGGAAAACTAAAACGCTAGTGTGAAAATAGCCTAAGACATCTAATTTATAGTGTCTAAAGAAGGTACAGGGACTCGACCAGGTGGCAGCCAGAGAAATGTCCTCAAGAGAAGCAGAGGCGCCTTCTGCCCAAGATGCGGCCAATGCTCTGGTGGAATGAGCCTTTAACCCAGGAGGAGAATTTCCCCTGTTGTCATAACAAAAAACAATACAAAACTTAATCTATCAAGCAATGGACGCCTTGCTTGCCACATTCCCCCGATTTAATCCGAGATACTGAATCAATAGCTGATTTGACTTCCTGAGGTTCTTAGTCGATTCTAGGAATTGAAGCACACATCTCCTCACGTCCAGGTTTTGGAACAACTTCTCTTTTTCAGAAACAGCCTAAGAACAAAAGGAAGGAAGAGAAATTTCTTGTTGACAATGAAATCTAGAAACAACTTTAGGGAGGAATTCAGGAAAATGTCTCAAAACAATCCTATCTTCAAAGATTGTCAAGTAAGGTGGCAAGATAGAAAAAGCCTGAATTTGTCCTAGCTGTTGTAAGTGTCAACTTTTTCAGGGGAATATCACAGGGGGGGAGAGTGCATCATAACAGAGAGGACTAAGGAGGAACAGAAGATCTTGGGTCGTATTTTAATTGCCCCTTTGAAAAATCTAACAAGGTCCATATCCGCTAACTTTGACCCATGAAGGCACTCAGTGCTGCAACCTAAACCTTCAGAGTAGTGATGGACGAACATCAAATGTTCGTGAACCGCGCGTTCGCGGTGGGCCCCATTCACTTTAATGGCAAGCAAACCTGAAAAACCTTCAGGTCATATTTGCAGTCAGCAAATACTTACTAGAAGTGCACAAATAGTCCCACAACATGGACAGTGACATACAAGAGGGTGATCAATGGCAAAAAATCCCCCCCCCCCCCCCCAAATATGTATTTTAATCAGGGTCCATTTTTATGCGTCTTAAAGGGAAACTCTCAAAAATGGGCCCTGCTGGAGCCAATTTTTTTTTAATTTTAGTCCACAGGAGTACAGGCCCCCAAAACTAGGCATTCACCTGACAGAAAAGAACAAGTGATTATGTGGCTGGAGGTATATTAGATGGTCAGTGGATAAAAATTTTACTGTAGGCTAGTACAGACCCCAAAAATTAGGCATTCATCTGACAGAAAAGAACAAGTGATTATGTGGCTGGAGGTACATTAGGCAGTCACTGAATACCAATTTTACTGTAGGCCAGTGGAGTACAGGCCCCAAAAATTAGGCATTCACCTGACAGAAAAGGCCTTTTATGCTGCTGTATATACATAAGCCAAGGACCATTCTTTGTTGTAATTTAATTACACGTGGTCGTCACAGGTGTTGAATTCCTCCGAGATCCATGCCTCATTTATTTTTAGAAATGTGAGGTAGTCCACACTGTCGTGAGCTGGGCGAGTGCGCTTATGGGTCACGATCCCCCCTGCTGCGCTGAACATCCTTTCAACAGGACACTCGACAAGGGGCAAGTCAAGAGTTCCATGGCAAATTGTGCCAGCTCTGGCCACAGGTCAAGCCTGCACACCCAGTAGTCCAGGGGTTCCTCGCTTCTCAGAGCGTCCAAATCGGCCGTTAACCCGATGTAGTCGGACACCTGTCGGTCTAGGCCTTCCCTGAAGCTGGATCCGGAGGGTGGCTGTCGATGGGTTGGTTGCAAGAATGATCTCATATCCGAAGTGACCAACACATCTTTAAACTGCCCTCTTCTTGCAGGCACGGTAGGATTGGTACCCGCACATGTTACGCTGTGGGTGGAAATTCCTCTGCCAGTGCCCACAAGAGCAGAATGCAGCATCTCTTGCAGTAAGGCCTGGAAATTCTGCATTCTGCCAGCCCTCTGTGATGCTGGTAACATGTCCGCCATTTTGTGTTTGTACCGGGGGTCTAAGTACGTTGCCACCCAGTACTAGTCCTTGCACTTTATGCTTTTTATACGGGGGTCCCTCTTCAAACACTGGAGCATGAAGGCCCCCCATTTGCACTAAATTGGAAGTGGTGGAGTGCCCTGGCTCCTGCTCATCGCCCAGGAGATGTTGTCTTCTGTCTCCTCCAACCAGCCACGGACAACACCAGGGATCCTCGAAAAGTTTAAATTCCCCCTCAAAGCCTGCTCTTATTGCTCCTCCTCCTCCTCCCCTCAGCCACCATCCTCCTCTGACTCCTCTTCACACTCCTGCTGACTTGTCTCAGATGGAGTAGCCCCCCCTGGGAATTCATTCAGCATTGTGACTTTCTTATCTTCCAGCTCCTCGACGGCTTGATCAATGACAAGACGCAATGCACGCTCCAAAAAGAAGGCGTAAAGTACGATGTCACTAATGGTGCCCTGGCTGCGACTGACCAGTTTGGTGATCTCATCAAATGGCCGCAGAAGTCTGCATGCATCGCGCACGAGCAGCCACTGGCGCGGTGAAAAGAAAGCGAGCTCCCCAGAACCTGTCCTGCCGCAGAGTTCGTACAGGTACTCATTAACTGCATGTTTCTGCTAGAGCAGCCTATCAAGCATATACAAGGTGGAGTTCCATCGCGTCGGGAAGTCACAAATCAGACGTCTGACGGGCAAGTGGTGTCGCCGCTGAATGTCAGCAAGGCGAGCCATGGCCGTGTAAGATCTTCAAAAATGGCCAGAGATTTTCCTGGCCTGCCGCAAGACGTCCTGGACCCCTGGGTATTTGGCATTCGCTGCAACAACATTTTACCCTGTTTCAGCACGCTCAGAAGATTGGCACCGAATTCGAATAGGTTGTGGGGAGCTTGGGGGGGTGCAGCAGAAGAGGCGGTAGCAGTGGAAAAGGAGGAGTCAGCCGAGGAGGAGACAGAGGATGGAGTAGGAGTAGGAGAAGAAAAGGCCGGCCTGCATGCAATCCTTGGCAGTAACACCAAATCCACACGGGTGTCACGGGTTACATTCTTAATGGCCGTCAGAAGGTTTACCCAGAGGGCAGTAAAAGTTATGTACCTTCCCTGCCCGTGTTTGCTAGACCACATGTCTGTGGTCAGATGTATCTTGGCACCAACACTGTGTGCAGAGATATATTCACTTGCCGCGGAACGTGGCCATAAAGCTCTGGGATGCCCTTCTGGGAGAAATATTTCCTTCTGGGGACTTTCCATTGCGGTGTGCCAATGGCCACAAATTTTATAAAGGCCTCCGAGTCCACCAGTTTATATGGGAGTAGTTGTCTGGCTAGCAATTCCGACAAGCCAGCGGTCAGCCTTTGGGCAAGAGGGTTATCCGGCATCCTCAACTTTTTACGCTAGAACATTTGGACCACGGAAGCCTGACTTCTGCCAGATGAACGCGACAACGGCAAGGTAGAAGGTGGAGTGGAGGACAAATGGGAGGAGAGAGGAGAAGGAGAAGAGGCAGGACGTAGAGCGCAAGGAGTGTGGCTTTGTGGGTTCTGATGGCATTGCTCCCACTGGGCTCGGTAATGGGAGGCCAGGTGCCTTCTTAAGGCAGTCGTCCCTAGGTGAGTGTTGGGCTTACCGCGACTTATGCATTGACAGCACAGGCTGCAGATGGCAACACTATTGTCAGCAGTTGACACAGTAAGTTGACACGTTAAAAAAAGCCCACACTGCGGAGCCATGTGCCAGCGTCCTGGGAGCGCAAGATGTGCATGGTGGATGGCTCACTCCAGATACATCTGCTTTTTGCCTTTGGTGCACTGCGAGTTCTGCCTGCTTCTCCTCCCTATCCGCTGCTCCATCTCTCCCTCTGAACTCCCCTCCTTTTCCTCTCTTGTGGGCACCCACGTGACGTCCATCGACACGTCATCATCGTCCCCTTCACCACCACTGACATCTGAGATCTCGGAGTAGGCAGCAAAAGTGGGGACCACCCTCCTTAGGCTGATCTGGGTACTGTCAGACCGCTGGGTGGCAGACGTTGCTACCTTCTCTTTCTCATCCGATGACAATAATGGCTGCGCATCGGTAAGGTCTGGGAATGGATGGGAAAATAATTCCTCTGACTCGAGTGGAGGGGCTATGGTGGTGGTGGTATCTTTGGGGGTGCACACAACAGAGAGTGAGGAGTATGCAGATACAGAGGATGAGGAGGATGCAGAACCGAAAGGCTGATTGAGCCACTCAACCAACTCTGGTGCGTCCTTTCACGTAATCGCACGCACCTTCTCCAACTTCCCTGATAAACTGAGATATATACAAACCGGATTCCAAAAAAGTTGGGACACTAAACAATCCGGTTTGTATATACACATGTGACTATTTATGAATTATATATATTTCATCAATTGTATTCACTTATGAACGATGTATATTTTTCACTTATTTAATTCACTTATGCATATTTGTATATAGTAGTTATCATTTATGTATTTATGAATTATATACACTTAATTGGATTCACTTATGAATTAGGTATATTTAATCCACTCATGAATTGTATATTATTTATGTAGAAGGGTATTGATTTGTGCCATTGAGTAATTAGCGGTATTAACCACTTCAACCCCCCTAGCTGAAACACCCTTAAATGACCAGGCCACTTTTAACACTTCTGCACTACACTACTTTCACCGTTTATTGCTCGGTCATGCAACTTACCACCCAAATTAAATTTTACCGCCTTTTCTTCTCACTAATAGAGCTTTCATTTGGTGGTATTTCATTGCTGCTGACATTTTTACTTTTTTTGTTATAAATTGAAATGTAACGAAATTTACATTTCAATTAATATGCCCTGGCAAACCCGATTTCTCCATTCACATCAATCGATGTGGATGAATAAATCATTGCCGGGATTTTATTTTATTTTTTTATATACAAAGTGTTTGCCAAAGCATATGAACACCGCCACCTCCTCAGCTCATATGCCTCGGAAAACGTATCTTTTACTGCAGAGGAGAAATCTCGTCTTGCAGCGACGCATACACTGACTTGTGTGTAATCTGACAGCAGTGCAATGCTTCTGTCAGAATGCACATCAGTGCTGCAGCTAGTCGATCGGTTGGTCCACCTAGAAGGTAAAAAAAACAAAACAAAAAAGAAAACCAGGCCGCAACGCAATAATTTTATTAACTTTATAATAACCTTTGAACAGAACATATAAACTTTATTTGTTGACACCATGAAATTCTGATTCAACATATTTTCGCCTTAAAATGGTACATTTTCTCAGTTTAAACTTTTGTTCCGTGATTTATGTTCTATTCTGAATAAAATATTAGAAGTTGGCACCTCCACATCATTGCATTCAGTTTTTATTCACGATTTGTATAGTGTCCCAACTTTTTTGGAATCCGGTTTGTATATACACATGTGACTATTTATGAATTATATATATTTCATCAATTGTATTCACTTATGAACTATGTATATTTTTCACTTATTTAATTCACTTATGCATATTTGTATATAGTAGTTATCTTTTATGTATTTATGAATTATATACACTTAATTGGATTCACTTATGAATTAGGTATATTTAATCCACTCATGAATTGTATATTATTTATGTGTAATCTTATTTTATTCATTTTTGTTTTTCATAAGCAAATGACTCAGTACATCACAAGCAATGAAACAAGTAATGTGGACAAAGTCCAACACAGGGACACGCAGGACCCTCACAAAAACAGTTGAAATATCACAAAGGTAATGGCCAGTAGCGGGACACAGTTGTCCCTACCAAACAAAGAACCCCAATCAGGGAGGGCTAACACTATGCAGACGAATCATCCACGTTCTAACCCCGGAAAGGACAAGTGATCACCCATAGAAAGTAAACCTGAACGGGGGACCCAACAACACAATAGACATAAAAGACACAAAAGGGAAGAGGAAAGGGAATGGGAAGAGGGAAGGGCACTAAGGAGGATACGTCTGACAAAAACCCTACGAGGGAACAATTCAGGGACATACCAAATCACCAAATCTCTGAGAGTCTAGAAAGAGAATCAGAGGATTGTATCTTTTCTGGTAAATCCCACCTCTCTCCTGGCTATCTGCTATCAACTCTTCCATCCTAAGAATATGCTTTAATTCCTTGGCCCATTCAGACAAAGTGGGCGGGGCAGTGGTTTTCCAGTGTCTTGGAATCACCATGCGCGCCGCTGCCAAGAAGAGACGTAGAGCGCCTTTCTTAACTTGCGAGATAGAGCCAGGAAGTAAAGACAGCAATGTAATCTGGGGTGTATTAGCTATGGACTGGTTCGAAAAGCTGGTATAGATGCTCAAAACTTTCTCCCAGAATGGTTTTATCAGCTGGCAGTCCCACCAGATATGCAGCATGGAACCTCGCTCCCTTTCACACCGCCAGCAGTGATCGGGAACCGACGGGAACATCTGGTGCAGAGTAGTAGGGCAGTAGTACCACCTAGAGACAATTTTGTAATTCTTCTCTTTAATTTGAGATGCCATGGACATCCCATGGGAGAGTGTACATATCTTCTCCACCTCCTCCACCGAGAAGGTAACCTGCAAATCTCTTTCCCATTTTGCGAAGCAGGGGGCTCTGTCACCATTTTGGGATTGTAGCAGGACCTGATACATGGATGATACTGTACCGCGACCGTCGATGGAGGCCAGGTAAAGTTTGTCGAAATCAGTCAACTGACCTACTGCTCCACCTTGGAACGTCTGAGCCATATAAGACCTAACCTGAGCGTACCCCAACCATGAAACATGTGCAAAAGCCACATTCTGTCTAAGGCAATCCATGGAGGATAAGAGCCCCGAGGTGACTAAGTCCCTAACTCTCAGGATCCCATCCCCTACGGTCTTAATGAGAAAAGCAGATGGTCGAAGACCCGGTAAAAATGCAGGATTGCCATGCAATGGGGTCATGGGGCCCGGTCTAGCTGACACCTGTGACATGGAGATCCATTTATCCCAGATGGATAGAGCGTGTCTCACCAGGTATGGCCATTCCTCAGGGGGCGGACGTTTATCCAATTCAAGCCAAGGCAGCGCTTGAAGAGGGAGGGGAGACAAAGACTGCTCCAAACCTATCCACAACTTCTGGGAATCCTTATGTAGCCAGTCCTTGAGTCTGGCTAGCACAGAGGCGCTATGATAGATTAGCATGTCTGGGAGGCCAAACCCGCCCAGGGATTTCTGTTTAGTCAGGACTTGCCTCCCCAACCTAGGCTTGCTAGCTTGCCAGATGAACTTATTCAAGCCTTTCTGCAACTCTTGGAAGTACGACCGTGGTACATATATCGGGACAGTTTGAAAGAGGTAAAGAAACCTCGGTAGGATATCCATCTTGAAGGCAGACATGCGGCCAAACCAAGACATCTTTTTGAGGGAGTATTTCTGCATGTCCTCCAGCGTTCTCCTCTGCAGAGGCAAGTAGTTGAGGGAAAAAAGCAAATGTAGCTGCGCAGGGATCTGGACACCCAGATACACCAAACTCTGCTCTTTCCATTTGAAAGAAAAGTTAGTTCTAAGGGCGCTTACATCCACATCAGACAGAGAAATGTTAAGTAGCTCCGTCTTAGAGAGATTCACCTTAAAATTGCTCAAGTGGCCAAATCTGTTGAACTCCCTGAGCAAAGATGGGATTGAGATATGAGGGGATGACACATATAGGAGCAAATCGTCCGCATACAACGCCAGTTTCTGTTGTCTGTTCCTGACAGTAACACCTGGGATATCGGGATTGAGGCGGATAGCCTGAGCGAGATGTTCCATTTGCAATACATATAGGAGAGGGGAGAGTGGACAGCCCTGACGGGTTCCATTATGGATCTCAAAAGGAGGTGCTAGAACCCCGTTAACCCTAACTCTAGCTGTGGGGTTAGTGTATAAGGCTGACACATAATCCATGAATCTATGTCCCAATCCAAGATGTCGCAAGGAGGCTAACATAAATCGCCAATGGACCCTGTCAAATGCCTTTTCGGCATCTACAGACATCAAACCAACAGGGATCCGATGTTCTTGCACATGGTGGATCAATGTGATAGTGCGTATGGTATTGTCTCTGGCTTCTCTGCCAGGGACAAATCCCACTTGATCCAGGCTGATACATTGCGGTAGAATCCGCCGCAACCTATTCGCCAGGATCTTGGAATAGACCTTAATGTCGCAATTTATTAATGATATCGGCCTATAATTACCGCAGACCGTACTATCTTTATTGGGCTTGGGAATGACAACGACATGAGCCTCTAAGGATTGTTTAGGGAAGGGACAAGCAGGAGAGATGCAATTGAACGCTTTTGCCATTAGGGGACTAAGTAGATCAAGGAATCTTTTATAGAAAGCGCCAGTAAATCCATCCGGCCCCGGGCTCTTATGACCCTTAAGAGATTTAATCACCAGTTTTACCTCAGTCTCAGAGAAGGGTAGATCCAGATCAGCTTGCTGTTCAGGCGTAATCGCGGGCAGGGCCGTCTCAGCTAGATAGGAAGATATACGACCGTCCAGATCAGAGGGCCTCATGTCCGCAAACTGGCCTCTGATATTATACAAAGATGCATAGTATTCTCTGAAAGCTTCAGCAATATGAAGAGGATGATGCAATGTCTTACCTCGCGAATCCTTAATCTCAGGGATATAGGATTGCAATGATTTAGGATGGAGAAGTTTGGCAAGGGCCGAACCACATTTATCGGCGTTCTCAAACAAAAAACCCTGATATCTTTCCCTAGCGTGCGCATGTCTCCTGCTGATCTCCTCCCTCAATTTATCTCTCACTGAGGACAATTCTGACAACAGATCTGGAGTACGAGAACCCTTATGAAGGGACTCAAGGCGAAGTAACTCGTCCGATAAGCTCCTAATGCGTGCCTCCCTTTCTTTTTTCAGTCTCGAACCGTGTTGGATGAAAACCCCCCTCAAAACACACTTACAGTCATGTGAAAAAATTAGGACACCCTTTGAAAGCATGTGGTTTTTTGTAACATTTTTAATAAAAGGTTATTTCATCTCCGTTTCAACAATACAGAGAGATTAAAGTAATCCAACTAAACAAAGAAAACTGAAGAAAAGTCTTTTCAAGATCTTCTGTAAATGTCATTCTACAAAAATGCCTATTCTAACTGAGGAAAAAGATAGGACACCCTCACATGTATTCCCTCTTAAATTGGCTCAGATCTCACACAGGTATATCACACCAGGTGCACATAATTAGTAGATCGTTACTCTGCATGTTGAATGAGGCTTGCCCTATTTAAATCTCAGACATTTAGTTTGGTGTGCTCCTGACTGTTGAAGTGAGAGTGAGCACCATGGTGAGAGCAAAAGAGCTGTCAGAGGACTTCAGAAAAAAGATTGTAGCAGCCTATGAGTCTGGGAAGGGATTTAAAAAGATCTCAAAAGATTTTGAAATCAGCCATTCCACTGTCCGGAAGATAGTCTACAAGTGGAGGGCTTTCAAAACAACTGCCAACATGCCCAGGACTGGTCGCCCCAGCAAGTTCACCCCAAGAGCAGACCGCAAGATGCTAAAAGAGGTCTCCAAAAACCCTAAAGTGTCATCTCGAGAACTACAGCAGGCTCTGGCTACTGTTGATGTAGAAGTACATGCCTCTACAATCAGAAAGAGACTGTACAAGTTTAACTTGCATGGGAGGTGTGCAAGGAGGAAACCTTTGCTTTCCAAGAGAAACATCGAGGCCAGACTGACATTTGCCAGAGATAAAGTTGACAAAGACCAGGACTTCTGGAATAATGTTCTTTGGACAGATGAGTCCAAAATTGAATTATTTGGACACAACAGCAGAGGACATGTTTGGCGTAAACCAAACACAGCATTCCAAGAAAAGAACCTCATACCAACTGTGAAGCATGGAGGTGGAAGTGTCATGGTTTGGGGCTGCTTTGCTGCAGCAGGACCTGGTCAGCTCACCATCATAGAATCCACGATGAATTCTACTGTGTATCAGAAGGTGCTTGAAGAACATGTGAGACCATCAGTTAGAAAATTAAAGCTGAAGCGGAACTGGACCATGCAACATGACAATGACCCAAAACATACTAGTAAATCAACCAAAGATTGGCTGAAAAAGAAGAAATGGAGAGTCCTGGAATGGCCAAGTCAAAGTCCAGATTTGAATCCCATTGAGATGCTGTGGGGTGACTTGAAAAGGGCTGTACGTGCAAGAAACCCCTCAAACATCTCACAGCTGAAAAAGTTCTGCATTGAGGAGTGGGGTAAAATTTCCTCAGACCGATGTCGAAGACTGGTAGATGGCTACAAGAACCGTCTCACTGCAGTTATTTCAGCCAAAGGAGGTAACACTCGCTATTAGGGGCAAGGGTGTCCTATCTTTTTCCTTAGTTAGAATAGGCATTTTTGTAGAATGACATTTACAGAAGATCTTGAAAAGACTTTTCTTCAGTTTTCTTTGTTTAGTCGGATTACTTTAATCTCTCTGTATTGTTGAAACGGAGATGAAATAACCTTTTATTAAAAATGTTACAAAAAACCACATGCTTTCAAAGGGTGTCCTAATTTTTTCACATGACTGTAAGTGTTTCCTACTGCAGAGGAGGAGCTGTGGAGTCATTGGCGTGAGTGACCATGAAGTCTGAAATGGATTTCTCTATGGCTTGTCTACAAACCATATCCTTCAATAAATGTGCGTTGAGCCGCCAAGTCCACTCTTTAGCTACTAAATCAGGTAGAGCCAGGGTAAGAAAAACTGGGGCATGATCTGACCACAATATCGATCCAACATTCACCTTAGGCTGATAGGACAAAGCGTGATGGGAGATAACGAACAGATCAATCCTACTATAGGAGTCATGAGCTGGAGAGTAGTATGTGTAATCGCGGCTCGTCGGGTTTAGCACCCTCCAGACATCCACCAACCTATTGGATCGCAAAACAGAGCGGACCCTAGTAAGGGTCGAGTGCGGAATTAGTGATCTACCTAGAGAGGTGTCCATCAACGGATCAAGAGGTAAGTTAAAGTCCCCTCCCAGCAGTACAATACCATCCAAGAAAGGTTCCATTTTTGACATAATAGCGGCAAATGCCTTACCTTGACCCGAATTCGGGAGATATATATTACCTACTGTGTACACTCTCCCATGTATGACCAGCTTGACAAAGACGTCCAGTACTGCAAGATCTAGAATCCAAAACAGAACAGGGTAAATTTTTGTTCAACGCTATCGAGACACCTTTTGCTTTAGCATCAGGGTTAGTACTATGGAACCAAGTGGTATACGTTCTGGATCTGAAATTTGGTACATGGTGCGTCCTAAAATGTGTCTCCTGAAGAAGTAGAATCTGAGCCTTTTCTTTTTGTAACCTAGCTAGGATCATTGCCCTTTTGTCTGGAACATTAAAGCCCCTAACATTCAGGGATACCAATTTGATCTCCGCTCTCTGGTTAGTCGGAGGCGCCATGACCAAATTACAGGGAGACCCTAACAGGATAAGGGACAGGAGCGGGGGTGGGAAAATACACACCGGTAAAACCACACAACAGAGAATCACACAAAGACACAACGATACACAAAAGAAGGGAAGGGAAAAGGAAATCAGACAAGACAAGACCACAGAAAGAACAAAGGAAAAGACTACAGACAGACACAATCCCAGACAGGGGAGACACCCTAAGGTTTCAAGAAAACCTCGGGAATGAGGTGAAAAAACGAATAAACGTTAAATAGGGAACTGTCTTCCAACAGCAGGTGTAGAGACCTGCCTGAGATTATAATTGGCTAACTTTACACTCCAGCACGCCTCAGATAGATGGCGGGCAGAGAAGGGGGAGAGCAGCTCCATAAGAATGCACGCAACCCCTGCACAAACACAGGAAACTCAGTAACCAGAGATAAAACTGCAGGGAAGGGGTGCCTGGTGAGATGGGATGCTTCTACCTAGGAAAAGAGGACCCCGACCCTAGAACATATAGAAGAGACAGGCACTTAAGGGCTGGGTTTAAGCCAGTAGAGGCTTCGTAGGGAAACAGTGGAGAGGGGCACATCCCGCACCCCAAAACATAGTTAAGAATCACAATCAGAAAGGCTGTCTCCTGTCATCCGCCCCTCTGCTCCGTCCTGGAGAGGCAGCCTTCCAAACCGAGAACCTCGACGGGATCGGGGGGGTGATGGTCCAGTCAGGGAGTTCAATATCAGGGAGGCCCAGCGCTGCTAAGAAATCGGCTAACTCAGATGGGTCACGTAGTTCATAGCGCTTGCCCCCCCTTCTGACCACCAGCTGGAACGGATAACCCCACATGTAGGGGATGTCCCTTTCTCTGAGACATTCCAGCAAGGGACGGAGAGCTCTTCTCTGCTGTAGTGTGGAGCGAGCCAGGTCCTGCAAAAGAGAGACATGAGCACCCCTGAACTCGATCGTAGCGGTGTTGCGCGCCTTCCGCATAATCTCCTCTTTGATGGAATAGTAATGGAGGCGACATATCACATCCCTGGGTCTGGCAGGATCTGGATTTGGGGGGCCGAGTGTCCTGTGCGCTCTGTCAATTTCTAGGTCATCCGAAATCGGCCTATTCAGGATCATCTTGAACAGTTCTTGCAGAGTACGAATAAGATCAGCAGAAGGAATAGCTTCAGGGAGGCCCCGCAGCCTAATATTGTTGCGCCTACTACGGTTTTCCACATCTTCATGTAGGCGATAAAGCTGGCTGATGTGTAGATCTCTCTGCATACCTTTATCTTCCAGCGTGTCCAGGCGAGAGGACAGTTCAGCCTGATGGGAGGATACATCGTCCACCCTCTCCTCCACCACTTGTAGATTTGTGGACAGGGTATGGAGTTCCTGTTTGTAAGAGGTTTCTAGGCGTGCAATAAACTGTTCCATCTCTTGCCTGGTCGGCAGTTGTCGGACATGGGTTCTCCAGTCCCATGGTGGCTCCTCCGAGTCCACCGTAGGGATAGCCTGGGGTAAGGCCTGTTTTTGTGGAGTCTGCGCGGCTTGAACCGACGACGAGGAGTCTCGTGGGGCCTGGCAAGATGGCGCCGACCCGCAGTCTCCGCCAGACATGGCGCCGGCCGGAGGAGGCGAGTCCCTCTTCTGGTGTACAGCGGGCGAGTGGGGCTGGTTCATGCTGCGGTGAGCTACCCCTGATTTCTCCACTTGTCTCGAAGACTGCGAGGGTTTGTATGGAGGTGCAGCGACGTTCAGTTCACTCACAGCTTGCGGGAGAACCGTGGCGCCCAAGTCGCGGCCTGTTACCTTCTGGCCTTCAGAGGCGAAAAACTGCTGTATGTTCTTATGCCTCACGTCCGTGGGGGGTATTAACGGAACTGGCAGAGGATCCCCTTCTCGTCCGAACCATCGGAGCCTGGAAATGCAGGTGCTGGTGAGCTGGAAAAGCTTGCTAAGGCTCTCTCAGGACAGGAGCTCACAACGATGCGTGTTCACTCCGCCATAGTCAGGACACGCCCCATCAATTGTATATTATTTATGTAGAAGGGTATTGATTTGTGCCATTGAGTAATTAGCGGTATTAACCACTTCAACCCCCCTAGCTGAAACACCCTTAATGACCAGGCTACTTTTTACACTTCTGCACTACACTACTTTCACCGTTTATTGCTCGGTCATGCAACTCACCACCCAAATTAAATTTTACCTCCTTTTCTTCTCACTAATAGAGCTTTCATTTGGTGGTATTTCATTGCTGTTGACATTTTTACTTTTTTTGCTATTAATTGAAATGTAACAAAATTTTTGCAAAAAAATGACATTTTTCACTTTCAGTTGTAAATATATATTTTTTTTAAACTACATCCATATATACATTTTTCGCTAAATTTATTGTTCTTCATGTCTTTGTTAAAAAAAATGGTTTGGGTAAAAGTTATAGCATTTACAAACTATGGTACAAAAATGTGAATTTCCGCTTTTTCAAGCAGCTCTAACTTTCTGAGCGCCTGTCATGTTTCCTGAGGTTCTACAATGCCCAGACAGTAGAAACCCCCCACAAATGACCCCACTTTTTTGCAGCCTAGGTGGGCAAAGGGGCCCACATTCCAAAGAGCACCTTTCGGATTTCACAGTCCATTTTTTACACATTTTGATTGCAAACTACTTTGCACGCATTTGGGTCCCTAAAATGCCAGGGCAGTATAACTACCCCACAAGTGACCCCATTTTGGAAAGAAGACACCCCAAGGTATTTCATGATGGGCATAGTGAGTTCATGGAATTTATTTATTTTTTTGTCGCAAGTTAGTGGAATATGAGACTTTGTAATAAAAAAATAAAAAGAAATCATAATTTTCCACTAACTTGTGACAAAAAATACAAAATTCTATGAACTCGCCATGCCCCTCACGGAATACCTTGGGGTGTCTTCTTTCCAAAATGGGGCCACTTGTGGGGTAGTTATACTGCCCTGGCATTTTAGGGGCCCATATGCGTGAGAAGTAGTTTAAAATCAAAATCTGTAAAAAAAATGCCCTGTGAAATCCGAAAGGTGCTCTTTGGAATGTGGGCCCCTTTGCCCACCTGGGCTGCAAAAAAGTGTCACACATGTGGTATCGTCATACTCAGGAGAAGTTGGGCAATGTGTTTTGGGGTGTCATTTTAAATATACCCATGATAGGTGAGATAAATATCTCGGCAAAACACAACTTTTCCCATTTTTTTATACAAAGGTGGCATTTGACCAAGATATTTATCTCACCCAGCATGGGTATATGTAAAATGACACCCCAAAACACATTCCCCAACTTCTCCTGAGTACGGCGATACCACATGTGTGACACTTTTTTTGCAGCCTAGATGCGCAAAGGTCCCCAAATTCCTTTTAGGAGGGCATTTTTAGACATTTGGATCCCAGACTTCTTCTCACGCTTTAGGGCCCCTAAAAAGCCAGGGCAGTATAAATACCCCACATGTGACCCCATTTTGGAAAGAAGACACCCCAAGGTATTCAATGAGGGGCCTGGCGAGTTCATAGAAATTATTTTTTTGGGCATAAGTTAGCGGAAATTGATTATTATTTTTTTTTCTCACAAAGTCTCACATTCCGCTAACTTGGGACAAAAATTTCAATCTTTCATGGACTCAATATGCCCCTCAGCGAATACCTTGGGGTGTCTTCTTTCCAAAATGGGGTCATTTGTGGGGTGTTTGTACTGCCCTGGCATTTGATGGTCTCCGCAATCATTACATGTATGGCCAGCATTAGGAGTTTCTGCTATTCTCCTTATATTGAGCATACAGGTAATGAGATTTATTTTTTTCTGTTTAGCCTCTGGGCTGAAAGAAAAAAATGAACGGC
The DNA here is from genome assembly GCF_014858855.1 of Bufo gargarizans. Lineage (NCBI taxonomy): Eukaryota > Metazoa > Chordata > Amphibia > Anura > Bufonidae > Bufo > Bufo gargarizans. Next base: position 389,515,674 of record NC_058083.1, on the reverse strand, counting down.
ACAGATTTCTTCATTCGCATCGATCAATGTGGATGAAAAAAATCTCTGCCCAAAAAAAAAAAGAGGAGGGGAAAGGTGTCTGCCTCCACCCAACATCCATACCCACTTAGCTCATATGCCCTGGCAAACCCGATTTCTCCATTCACATCAATCGATGTGGATGAATAAATCATTGCCGGGATTTTATTTTATTTTTTTATATACAAAGTGTTTGCCAAAGCATATGAACACCGCCACCTCCTCAGCTCATATGCCTCGGAAAACATATCTTTTACTGCAGAGGAGAAATCTAGTCTTGCAGCGCCGCATACACCGACTTGTGTGTAATCTGACAGCAGTGCAATGCTTCTGTCAGAATGCACATCAGTGCTGCAGCTAGTCGATCGGTGGGTCCACCTGGAAGGTAAAAAAAACTAAACAAAAAAGAAAACCAGGCCGCAACGCAATAATTTTATTAACTTTATAATAACCTTTGAACAGAACATATAAACTTTATTTAACTTTTGGAACTGAACGTTAACTTTTTTGCTTACTGGTGTTTTTTTTTTGTTTTTTTTTTTACCTTTATAGGACAAACCTCTCCTTCCCCATGGGACAATGTGCAAAGCGCAAATCGCTCAAAGATGTGGCAAAGTGCATTATGCACTTTGTCCCAGGTGAAAGGAGAGGTTTGCAGCAGCTGTGTGTGAATGGGCCCTAATAGCCTGTGTACCTGCCCTGTGAGATGTGATCCGTATGCTAAGTGTACCTGTGTGTGGTACTTCCGGGAAACACTCCCCTAAGCATAGGGCAGGGTGGTCAGGACAGAAATAGCGGGTGTCACGCCTTATTCCACTCCTGCTACAGACACAACATCTTTTTTGGAGTGACGGTTGGGTTGAGGTACCAGGAACGACATTGGGGAAATGTCGCTCGTGTAGACGGCTAACTACACTGGTGGATGGGGCCACGGAACCTCCTGGATACAGGAGGTTCTCGATGATCTCTTCCTGAAATTTGAGGAAGGATCCTGTTCTCCCAGCCTTACTGTAGAGAACAAAACTATTATACAGAGCCAATTGAATTAAATATACAGACACCTTCTTATACCAGCGTCTGGTGCGTCGGGAAACTAAATACGGAGACAACATCTGGTCATTGAAGTCCACCCCTCCCATGTGAAGTTATAGTCGTGGACTGAGAGGGGCTTTTCAATGACACTGGTTGCTCGCTCAATTTGGATTGTCGTGTCTGTGTCAATGGAGGAGAGCATGTAAACGTCACGCTTGTCTCTCCATTTCACCGCGAGCAGTTCTTCGTTACACAAGGCAGCCCTCTCCCCCCTTGCAAGACGGGTGGTATCAAGCCGTTGGGGGAAGCCCGCGCGACTAGTTCGCGCGGTGCCACAGCAGCCAATCTGTTCTAGAAACAAATGCCTGAAGAGGGCCACACTTGTGTAGAAATTGTCCACATAAAGATGGTACCCCTTGCCAAATAAGGGTGACACCAAGTCCCAGACTGTCTTTCCACTGCTCCCCAGGTAGTCAGGGCAACCGACCGGCTCCAGGGTCTGATCTTTTCCCTCAGATCCGAAATTTGTGGGTAAAGCCTGTGGCCCTTTCACAGAGCTTATACAATTTGACCCCATACCGGGCGCGCTTGCTTGGGATGTATTGTTTGAAGCCAAGGCGCCCGCAGATGTTTTGCTCATGGGTATACAAATCTGCAAATTTCTGGTTGAAGTGGTCTATAAGGGGCCGAATTTTGTGGAGCCGGTCAAAAGCTGGGTGGCCTCTGGGACGGGAGGTGGTGTTGTCGCTAAAGTGCAGGAAACGCAGGATGGCCTCAAATCGTGCCCTGGACATGGCAGCTGAGAACATGGGCATGTGATGAATTAGGTTCGTGGACCAATATGACCGCAATTCATGCTTTTTTGTTAGACCTGTCGGGCATATTTATATCTGCACATTAAGGTCTAACAATATTAGAACCAAAATAGAGATTCACATTACCTTTAAGAGGCCAAACTCTCTGTTGGAATAAGCCAGAGAAGATCATGATGGTCACTGGCACACAATGTATATTGTTTTAAAAGTTATTGCCAACAGATGTGGTATTTTAAGAGAATGTAATGGGTCTCACATAAACTGTCTCAACTACCGGGGTCAAGAGAGGTTATTGCTTAAAAACACTGGTTTCTCTAAACATATCAGTCTGAGGAACAATGGGTGTTATATAGCTAAGCCATAATCTGATAAGAGACGTCCATAAAACACATCTGGTGTGGAATAGGTATCTATTCATATATATATATTCCTGTGTGCATTTATTTAGCATTTGAACTTGTTAATGATTCATATATATTATGCAATATTAATGTACTATAACCAATTAATAATGTATCTTTTTGTATTGTATCTCACTGAGGGAATATAGAGAGCTAAGTTGTATGTTCTTAAAGAAGGATCTATTCAGAGGAACTGATGGTATTTCAAACATCATTACTCAAATAGCTGTGACAATTAGGTGTATACAAACCAGGGCAAAAGCTAGAAGTTTATGGTTCTCTTATCTGACCATAAATAAGATGGTCTGTTGACTGTCAAAATGGATCCGTGATGTCTGGGAAAGTGATCCTAAAGTGTCAGAAAGAGTACCTCCTAATTGATTTAAGTTGGGAGAGACCAAAGGTTAAGAGGTGTAATAAAGCCGGATATATATGTTAATTCTAAAAATTGCTATATGATACAACAGTGCCATCAAGTGGTAGATGGGCAGAAGGAATGCCAATTAAATGACATCATCCCCATGATTACCATACGTAACACCCACCTTATCTAATTGGAAATCCCTAATCCAAGAGGGGATGGGCATAGATAAGGATGTGGATATCTAAACAAGTTTTTGGGGAGAGAGAAAAAAAAAAAACTAAGATCACTTGAAAAATCACTTGAGACAAAGAGGACTTGAGCCAAACATCACTTGGAACTTCTTCAGGGAGAACACTTGGGAATTCATTCATCAGCATCACTTCACACGTCAGGAACGTACCTCAGGACGGGATAGATCTGAATCTTGGAAAGCTGGGTCCCTTCTAAAAGCTCTTTATCCCAAAGCAAGGGGTAATGTATAATCCATTTTATTTGCAGTAATTATAAATCGCTCCAATTGGCATATAGTTGAGACCCCATTATTAGTGGGTCAATAGTTTTATCATTAATTTTATGGGAAATTTTAATGAACGTGCACATCATTAGAATTCCTGTAATATTGCTATCAGAGTGGAATCTCTGATCGGATTTTATTATCCGTAGTTAGGTCAACGGGCGTATTTATAAGATGTCTCTTACTGCCATATTCTCTGATTGAGCATAAGGGATTTTCCACAGATTCATTTCTATTGTTTTTTTTGTTGTTGTTGCATTATAATATTTTGATTACCAGTATATTAATCGGTAATAATTTGGTAAAACAAAAATGTAGTATTGTATTGTACTTAAGTCAGCCTGTAAACGGTGGAGCACCATCTTATGGTCAATTTTGATATTATCTTTGTATTCATTTGTATGCCATTTATACTGCTTGTATTTATAATAAATTATATTTTGTATAATTAATTGCACCCTGTTTCATTAGCTGCACAAATTAACTTTAGATCTCATCAATAAAAGAACTGGCGTTTATATGTCCGCCAATTAAATTTCCATTTTTTTTTTTTTTTTTTTTCATAAAAAAATATGAAATCATAATTTTTATGATTTCATATTTTTATATATGATAAATACCCGACATATATGGAGGTCCCACCGAGATTGATTGAGATATTTCTATAACCAATTTGTGCAATTAGTGAAAATATTCCTTAAACCTTATTGGCAAGTCAAATTGGTGTTGTTATTGATTATTGATCAGAATCATGAGTGTAACAAACAGCGACCCAGGTAATGGCCAGGTTTTAGCAGATAATCCATCTGACCCAGAAAAGATAATCTCTAAGGTTATCAATTATATTTATTCCCGTTTGAAGATTGATAAAAATATAGATGAATGGACTAATGAGCTGCAAACAAGGGCTTATGAAGAACGATGTGATGTATGGAAGTTAGGTGGCATGGTTGATAGATACCTGACCTATATGGATTTGGCAAATGATAATACCAAGAGGGACCAACACCTCTTATGTGCATTGCCACCTGTTTTGTATGCATTGTTGGCAGTCAGTACTCTTTCTAAAACTAGGTATGAGTCTATAATGGGTACAAAAATATATGTATCCAAAATGGAATCAGAACTAAAATCCGCAGAAGCGAAGGTCAAAGACTTAGAGTACAACCTTAGTCTCAGCCTTGATGCATACCAAAAGGCAAAAAGTGATTTAGAGGATTTATATCTCCAATATTCCAAAATTAAACAGACAGATGAATCAGCCCGTAATATAGTCAATGCTGAAAGGGATCCATCTAACACTGTGAGATCTCCTGACCCTCCATTTCTTACTCCCCAATATCCAGACATGCCATCACATGCTTTTACAGCAGACCCCATTCAAAACACTCAGCAACCTGAAAGTGTTAGCATGATTAAACAGGAGGCATTAACCCAATTAGGTCGCGCATTCCAAACTGTAACCACCTTACTAGGTGTTGATATTATGGAAGCCCCTAGAAGTGTCTCTCCTCATACTCCCCTGGATAGACATGTTAGGGTTAGGGTTAAATCACCTGTGCGATATAAGTCTCATGAAAGTTGTGAAAGTGCATGTGAGTCTGACGGTGATGTGGGGAAGCGTGTGACTTATTCCTTGCCACAAAATCACAGGCGACCAACATATGCTGAGGTGGTTTCTAGGAAGAAAAATTCCCAATATTCAGAAAAGGATCAGAGCTCCTCCAGCATAATTAAGTTTTTAAATAGTACAGTATCCAAATTTTCCAAGAAAGGTTCTTCTCAGATAGCCAATCACTTAGAACTGTATGAATCCACTATGGATTCTTTAAAATTATACTCTGATGCTGACCGGATTAGGTTCCTTCCATGGGCATTTGATGATAGATATCGTCATTACTTTACATCCTTTAAGGAGAGAGGAGTACAAGATTGGCAAAGTGTTTTGCATGAGGTTAAATTGGAATTCGGTCCATACCGAACCACTACTGCTGCAAAACGGGACATATATAGCCTTACGTGTAGACCCAATCAGAGTCCCCGTGAATTCCTCTCTGTCCTCAAAAATGCCTATGGGTTGGCATATAGATCCCCAAATTGGGAATCTGAAGAATTCAAGCAGTTATTCTATGATGCTATGCCAACCCAGATCAAACTTAACTTAGCCAGAGATCTGGATATTGATGCTCCCTTGGATAGGTTGGTGACGGCTGCCACCACGCTGTATAATATCAGTGAGTGCCATGCAACAGGTGAGAGAAGGTTTAAAAATTCCCCAGAGAAAAAGGTAGCTGAAGCTAAGGTAAACCCTAACTTGGGATTTGAAAGCCAGCCACGAAGATTCCCTCAATCTACAGGACCTTCTCAACAAGCCCAGCAACAACAGGTAGGACCGCCCAAACAGACCAAACCCCTAAATAATAATGGATTAGAGGGGAATAATTCAGGTAATGGGAAGTCTAACTACCATCCCTATTACAATTACGGTCCCCAGGGATATAGGCCCTATAACAATCGAGTTTATCAGGGTTATAGACGTTGGGATAATAGGCCCAGACAACAGAGGGAAGATAGGCAGGAATCCTTGAATTCACCCAGGAGTAGGTCACCTACCAATAACCAACAAAGCCAAAATGTGCCCAAACCAAACAGGTTTGATCAGCTGGTAGAGCAAGTGGCCCAGCTGAGCAATATGGTAAATAAGTTGTCCCAGTTATCCCCAGAAAAACAGCCTAATCCTTTTTTAGGGGCAACTGCCGGTCCCAGCAATGTAACAGCATAAAACAGATTGGGCCGGGTCAAAATCCAGGCCACTGTAAGGATATTAAATTGATTGTGGTAGAATCTGATGTGATTCCTAATTCTTTATTTCCTTGCAGTACCCCTGACCCTGAAATTAGGGGCAGGGGGGAAATGTCTAATATGTCATTTGTCTTGCAGTCTAAGGATGTCAATTCAGTTGACCAGATGTCTGTTCCAGTGTATAATCACATCGTCCCTAGCATCTAGCCATAAGCCAGCTGTGATGTCACACAGCTTGTCCCAAAGGGGGGGGCTAACGCTGCTCCTCCAGCTTGTCCTGGGAGACTCAGGAATGCAGAGGTCACGGAGCTGCAGAGAGGTCAACCTCTCAGACAGCAGATGGGTAAACATCCTAATTTTCTCTGTGATTTGTTGCAGGTGGATGGCCGATACTTTGTGGACATATATCTACAAAATGAACTTATCGGACCAATCAAAGGATTAATAGATACTGGATCACAAGCCACCATTTTATCTTACACCTATTTCAAACAAGTTTCAGATTTAACATCAAAGAAGCCACGATTAAGGTCATTTGATGGCTCTTTGATAAGTGTAGGTGGAAATGCCTTACAGGTAAAAGGAACATCCTGGTTGACATTTAAGATTGGCAAGAAGACAATTAGACATCCCACATTGATTGTGGATCTTCCATATGATCGGATGATCATAGGAATCGATTTATTAAAAAGATTGAGTCCCATAGTTGATTTCATTAATGAAGCAGTATGGACTCAGGTGAAGGCACCCATTGCCTATGAATACTCTTGCAACACACAAGCACAACGCAGTTGTCATGTGATTGAAGAGAAACCTAACTCTATTGAAGTGCATTTCAGGAACAATCAAATACCGGAGGTCACAATCCTGAAGAATGGTAAGCCCGAGGAAGAGGTCAATGGTGCTGCTCACACCATTACCATCCAGAGGGACAAAATCAAAAAGGTAACTCTGGATGATGATATATTAACCATTTCTCTTGAAAGGGGGAATCACGAAGTCGTGGACCTGACCAGGCACATTCAATCGATGGTACGGATTGAAAAGGTCAATGACAGTTTATTGATTCCCGTACAGGTAAACAATATGGCCCGGGTGAAATATGCCAAGTTGGATCTGAAATCCGAAGCGAGTTACATAAGCCTAGGACTTTTAAAACAGATCACCAACCCTAAAATGATTAAGAGTTCCTCTCCACAGGACCAATGGATTTCTAATCTGGATGGAGATTTCCAGAGTCATAATGTTGTTGCAAGATGTGTTTTATCTATCTCCATAGGAAGTAAAACTACGGAGCACGTTTTCATTGTGATAAATGAATCACGGTATCAAATGTATATAGGTAATGACCTTCTGCACCGATTTGCCATACAGATTGACATGGTAAATAACACCTTATGGTCCAGATTGCCGGGAAACCCAGAGGGGTTCCAGGATGAAGAACAAGCCTTACGATGGGGACAACAGATGCCCTATGCCGTAAGTATCATGGTTGCTGAGAAAGTTGAAATTCCTGAAGGATGCAAACCATTTCTTCTCCCCATTAAAGTAAAGAAGGGACAGAAGCTGAAGAACGCAGACGCGTTGATCTGTTTATCCAACAGAATGCAGCAACTCGGCCTAAAGGTAAAACCTACTCCACTGATAAACATCCATCAGGATCAGTTACACATGGTAATTCATAACATGGTTCCCCATAGCATTTCCCTACAAAAGGACACCGTAATTGGTTTAGCTATGGATTCGGAATACTACACGTTTGGATTCCAAAATGATGTTATTGGAATAATTCCTGATGAATACCTGACAGAGGAACAAACAGTGGAACAACATTTTTCCTCAGTCCCTGAGGGGTTATTTAACATACACTCTGTTTATCCTTTCAGCTCTGAAGAAGGTACATGCCACATCGAAGAGTCATCATTAGTTTTCAACCATGAGATCGATGAAAAAGAGTATGAATCATACCAGCAAGGAAAGGATAAGGTACGCTACACCCAGAATGATCTAACTAGTGAGCTTGAAGAAGCTTATGAGTTAAGTCAGCCTGAGATTTTCCCAGAATTTCAGGAGCGGGTGGAAGAACAAATCTCCATGGCTGACGCATGCTCCGACGAGTCGAAGCGTCAACGGCTAAAGGAGCTCTTCGCAGAGTTCCAGGAGATGTTTGCCAAGGATTCTTATGACTGTGGGGAAACAAACCTACACGTTACAAGAATCCAAACAGATCCCGATGCACCCCCTGTTTTTGTCAAACAATACCGACTTCCGCTGGCGGCTTACGAGTCACTATCGGAAATCGTCAAGAACTTGGAGGAGAGGGGTATCATCCGTCCAGTACACAGTTCATTCAATCATCCGATACTTGGAGTCCTTAAACCTAACGGTCAATTTCGTCTCTGCTCGGACCTAAGACAGTTGAACAAACGTGTTTATATGTCCGGATGGCCCGTGCCATATATTGACCAAAGTTTGGCACAAATACAAGGATCCAAAATCTTCACTGCCCTTGACTGTGCACAAGGATATTGGACGATTAAGGTGGATGAAAGGGATCAGTACAAACTGGCCTTTACATTTGGCAAACGACAGTATGCGTGGACCTGATTGCCCTTCGGGTACATAAATGCGGGCCATGAGTTTGCAGTGTTCATGCATAAGGCAATGCCTGATGCCGCTGAACGAGGTACCTTATCCTATGTGGATGACATACTGATCAAAAGTACAACTTTTGAGGAACATATTCAGGAGTTGAGGCATGTACTAACCCAGCTGAGGAAAGCAGGTGTAAAACTTTCTTTGCAGAAGGCTCAATGGTGTCGGACCAAGGTTAATTTCCTAGGTCATGAAGTCACTGCGGATGGAATTAACCCACAGAAAAGGAAGGTGGAAGCAGTGACCAAGACAAAATCTCCTACAAATCTCAAGGAGTTGAGATCATTCCTGGGTATGATGAACTACTCACGTAAATTCATAGATAATTATGCCGAAATGACCAAACCTCTTTTGCAGTTGCTTAAGAAAGGAGTAAAATGGGAATGGAGCGAGCGTCATGAGCAAGCTGTAACTGAGCTCAAGGCCAAACTTATCCAGGCTCCATGCCTTGCTTATCCAGAAGGGGGAAAACCTTTCTTTGTGGAAACAGGTTTCACTGATAAAAGCATAAGTGCAGTTCTTTTCCAAAAACAGGAAAACCGAAACAAGATCATCGCCTATGCCAGCAAGTCATTGTCACCGGTAGAGGTAAAATTCAATAGCTGTGAAAAAGCATTATTGTCAACTGTATGGGCTTTGCAATATTTTAGGAGTTTTATCCAAGGCGAAAGGATCATTGTGGAGACCGCACACCAGCCGCTGCAATACTTGCAGAGTGATCGTATAAGAGATGGAAACTTGTCAAACAGCAGGATAACCGCCTGGACAATGTCCTTAATGGGATGGCCATTGGAGATCAGGTACAAACAAAATAATAAAAACCCAGTTGCTCAGGGATTAGCAGAACTCCATGACTGTACCAATACGGAACGTAAAGGTGAGACAACGGAAAATGATTTCCTGGAGGAACAATCATCATCACCATATAAATCTTATGAAGAAGAGTACTGCAAATCGTTACCATGTGTGTATGTAGACGGCTGTTCATTCCATGCCGAGGAAGGATCTGAACGTACATTGGTTGCAGGTATTGGAGTCGTGTGGAATAATACATTCCTAGATATATCTGTTGGATACAAAATTGGTTCTAAAAGCAGCCAGGTTGCAGAACTTACTGCTGTGTACAAAGCCGTACAAATGGCTATCGAATATGATATTAAGGAGTTTGTAATCATCACAGATTCTGATTATGTTCGTAACAGCTTTGTGGAGTACTTTCCCGGATGGAAAAGATCCAACATGATGAGAAGTAATAACAAGCCAGTAAAGCATGGTAAGATGTTTTGTAAAATTGATGAGATGGTTACCGTCCACAGTCTTATCGTTTATTGGAAGAAGGTAAGAGGTCATTCAAAGTATCCAGGCATGGATAAAGAGGGGAATGACCTAGCAGATTCCCTTGCCAAGCAAGCAGCCATTGACGGAGAAATCTTTGACGTTGATGACCTCATGGGAACTGTCCAAGTAGATGCTATGACAAGGAGTCAGGCCCAAAAGGGAGCTGAAGCCAATGTGGCACAGTGGAGCCAAGATTCCCCTAGTGAAGATCTCATTGCGAGCCAAAAGGGGGATCCGATTATTGGTCTCTTTTATAAGTACATTGAGGATCCACACAACTGTCCCATAACCACGGAAGACTGTATGGATAACGAGGAGTTACGAATTTTGATGAAAGGTAAGTCCCAATTCTCATTACAGGATGGATTACTGATAAGGACCTCGAAGAACGGTATCACACAATGGGTAGTACCTGCAGCATACCGAGGTCTGATGTTGCAACATGCACATGATGCCCCAACCGCTGGTCATCGAGGTGAGAAAATAACGTACGAGTTACTACGGGACTACACTTACTGGCCACATACTGTATGTTACAAGATGTGCGAACATATTGTCACGGATGTCTAATCTGCCCTCAATTCCAGCCACAAGGACCCACTCATCGGGCACCGCTGATGAAAAGGGGGATGTCCATGCCATGGTCAGACATCCAAATTGACTTCATTGGACCAGTAACAACCTCATCAAAAGGAAACAAGTATATGTTAACCGTAACTTGTCTGTTCACCAAATGGGTGGAATGTTTGCCGTGCAAAACATGCAGTTCAAGCGTATGTGCATCTCTGCTCATTAACCACGTATTTTCTAGATTTGGTCTTCCCCAGCGCATTGAATCCGATCGTGGAAGTCACTTCACCAGTGAGGTGATGACAAAGATGTGGGAAATCCTGGGGGTAAAGAGGAAGCTACATATAGCTTATCGACCAGCCTCTAGTGGTGGAGTAGAGCGTTACAACCAGTCCATTGTAAACATCCTGAAAAAGTTTGTCAATGAATCTGGTAAGGACTGGGATGTCAAGTTGCCTTTGGTGCTTATGGCCATCAGAGCCACCCCAAGCGCAGCAACTAAGCTTTCTCCCTTCGAGATGATCACGGGAAGGAAGATGGTGTTACCCCAGCATTTAATGTACAGAACAACGGACCATAACTTGATCAATGCTACAACATCGCATCAGTATGTGGAAAATTTACGCAAGCACCTTCAGCATGCTTTTGCGTTCGCACAGAAGAATATAGAGAAAGCCGCAATGAGTGCTAGGACATACTACGATCTGAAGACTACACAGAAGGAGTATCAAATTTCCGATCGGGTATATCTCTATAATTTCGCTCGGGATCAAGTGAAGGAGAGAAAATTCCTACCTTCCTGGAAAGGTCCCTATGTCATCACTGACAAATTATCTCCAGTGGTCTACAAGATCAAAATCCCTAAGGGGGATGAGTTTATTGAAAAATGGGTGCACATTAATCAGCTACGTGTTTGTCACCCTAGTGCGCGACTTCGAGAGATTGAAGGAGTTGGATGAAAAGAGGTGAAGAGACTTTATGGTTCCAGCTAAAGACGGAAATAAGGATTGGTATCGTATGAACTAAAAAGTGTTATCTATTATTGTACATCTTTAACTCATACTAACCCATCCTGATGTATGTTTCCTCTGTAACAAAATGTCTCCTAACTCACCTCTGAAACCAGAACTTACTCTGGCCAAGAAAAGAACTTATGCCAATCGGAGGTATATGGTATTAGTAACTCTTTTCTTGCAGGATAAAGTTGAAAAGTGTATGTACTCATATGTGTCATACAATATTTTAGGGGCGTAAGATGTCATCAAAGATGATTGCTATTATCTACGTCGTCCTGATCTTGGGGAAGGAGTTCCATGCTGAGCCGATTGCTGTACCAGGTCCTTCGTCCGGGATCATGCTACAAGATACGGCGGGGTTCATCTTGACGAACAAGAGGATATTATCCCAGAAGATCGACATCAGCCTGGATCCTCGTGTCTTCGTCGGAAAACAACTCAACGTGTCTGAGATCCTGTCGCCAGAGCTCCAATCCTGGTATCAGATGCACATCGGATATTTCCAAGAACGGATTACGCAGATCCTGGAGCAAGCAAGGAAGACCTTGACCAGAGAAGAGTTTTCTACAGACCAAAGCGATTCATATTTTTGCGATCGTAGCCGCCATAATCTTTGGCATAGTGGGCACTGTTATTACTACCGGTGTGACAGTTGCCGATTCCATCTCTATCAAGACATTGGAACTTGAAGTTGGTTCATTGAAAAGGAACCTATTAAACATTCATGTGGAGATGGAGAATCAAAACAAACCTTTATCGAACTTATATCCTGTTTTGCAGGATCTATAGGATGTTTGAATTTGTGTCCCATCCAAGTCATGCGTTAGATAAGGTTCTCCAGAAGAACTTTAACCAAGCTCTGGTTGGAACACTATGAGCCAAGTCTACGCATCGAAGAAAATATATGGAAAGCCCTTTATTACATTCCAAATGCATTCACATTTTTATGGAATATTTTGGAATGAAGGGGGATTTGTCGGGCATATTTATATCTGCACATTAAGGTCTAACAATATTAGAACCAAAATGGAGATTCACATTACCTTTAAGAGGCCAAACTCTCTGTTGGAATAAGCCAGAGAAGATCATGATGGTCACTGGCACACAATGTATATTGTTTTAAAAGTTATTGCCAACAGATGTGGTATTTTAAGAGAATGTAATGGGTCTCACATAAACTGTCTCAACTACCGGGGTCAAGAGAGGTTATTGCTTAAAAACACTGGTTTCTCTAAACATATCAGTCTGAGGAACAATGGGTGTTATATAGCTAAGCCATAATCTGATAAGAGACGTCCATAAAACACATCTGGTGTGGAATAGGTATCTATTCATATATTCATATATATATATTCCTGTGTGCATTTATTTAGCGTTTGAACTTGTTAATGATTCATATATATTATGCAATATTAATGTACTATAACCAATTAATAATGTATCTTTTTGTATTGTATCTCACTGAGGGAATATAGAGAGCTAAGTTGTATGTTCTTAAAGAAGGATCTATTCAGAGGAACTGATGGTATTTCAAACATCATTACTCAAATAGCTGTGACAATTAGGTGTATACAAACCAGGGCAAAAGCTAGAAGTTTATGGTTCTCTTATCTGACCATAAATAAGATGGTCTGTTGACTGTCAAAATGGATCCCTGATGTCTGGGAAAGTGATCCTAAAGTGTCAGAAAGAGTACCTCCTAATTGATTTAAGTTGGGAGAGACCAAAGGTTAAGAGGTGTAATAAAGCCGGATATATATGTTAATTCTAAAAATTGCTATATGATACAACAGTGCCATCAAGTGGTAGATGGGCAGAAGGAATGCCAATTAAATGACATCATCCCCATGATTACCATACGTAACACCCACCTTATCTAATTGGAAATCCCTAATCCAAGAGGGGATGGGCATAGATAAGGATGTGGATATCTAAACCAGTTTTTGGGGAGAGAGAAAAAAAAAAAACTAAGATCACTTGAAAAATCACTTGAGACAAAGAGGACTTGAGCCAAACATCACTTGGAACTTCTTCAGGGAGAACACTTGGGAATTCATTCATCAGCATCACTTCACACGTCAGGAACGTACCTCAGGACGGGATAGATCTGAATCTTGGAAAGCTGGGTCCCTTCTAAAAGCTCTTTATCCCAAAGCAAGGGGTAATGTATAATCCATTTTATTTGCAGTAATTATAAATCGCTCCAATTGGCATATAGTTGAGACCCCATTATTAGTGGGTCAATAGTGTTATCATTAATTTTATGGGAAATTTTAATGAACGTGCACATCATTAGAATTCCTGTAATATTGCTATCAGAGTGGAATCTCTGATCGGATTTTATTATCCGTAGTTAGGTCAACGGGCGTATTTATAAGATGTCTCTTACTGCCATATTCTCTGATTGAGTATAAGGGATTTTCCACAGATTCATTTCTATTGTTTTTTTTTGTTGTTGTTGCATTATAATATTTTGATTACCAGTATATTAATCGGTAATAATTTGGTAAAACAAAAATGTAGTATTGTATTGTACTTAAGTCAGCCTGTAAACGGTGGAGCACCATCTTATGGTCAATTTTGATATTATCTTTGTATTCATTTGTATGCCATTTATACTGCTTGTATTTATAATAAATTATATTTTGTATAATTAATTGCACCCTGTTTCATTAGCTGCACAAATTAACTTTAGATCTCATCAATAAAAGAACTGGCGTTTATATGTCCGCCAATTAAATTTCCATTTTTATTTTTTTTATTTTTCATAAAAAAATATGAAATCATAATTTTTATGATTTCATATTTTTATATATGATAAATACCCGACAGACCCATGTTGAGGAGAAGGCCCAGAAAAGTTTTAATTTCGGGAACTTGGACTGGTTTCCACCGGAAAGGCTGGGCATAATAGCTTCCCGGGTTGGCGGTTATAAATTGTGTGGCATACCGGTTTGTTTCTGCCACGACTATGTCCAAGAGCTCCGCAGTCAAGAACAGCTAAAAAAATCCCAGGGCCGAACCGATCTGAGCTGTCTCAACCGGAACTCCAGACTGGGCGGTGAAAAGGGGAACTAATGGTGCGGCTGAAGTTGGGGACTGCCAATCAGGATTTGCCAGCACCTCAGGGATTCTAGGGGGTCTACGGGCCTGTCTGTGCGGTGGCTGCAACGGGGTAACTACTGCACGTGCCACCGTACCAGCTTCAACTGCCCTTCTGGTGCTCGCCACTTCACCATGTTGTATGGCAGTGCTGGTACTAGGTCCAGGGAGGGCTGCGCTGCTGGTGTATGCCTCACCACGTAATCCTTAAAGTGGGTCCTGCACAACCTGTGGTCTAGCGACACGGGGCCGGGTACGCCTGGTGGTATCAGGGACTTCAACCTCCGTGTCGGCTATCGCAGCAAACCGCAGGTCAATTCAGACCTGCGGTTTGCTGCCGCGGGGATCAGAAACTTTTGAGTGCCTAAAATAAAGATTTTTCACCCCCCCTGCACCCCTGCACGATTTTATGCCGGTGGGTGGTGCGGGGCGGGGTGTCGCAGGCGGTGGGGGCGTTGGCTTCTAGTGGGTATACCAGGGTGTCAGCACATTGCTGACACCCTGGTATAAACGGCTGACATCTGTGCAGATGTCAGCCGTTTAACCCTTTCCATACGGACCGCGGTATGGAAAAGGTTAACTGTCATCGGTCAGGGAGCTCCCTCCCTCTCCATCGGGGGGCTGCTGTGCCTTTGAAGCCCCCCGATAGCCCCCCTCAGCCCTGTGCTTACCCTTCCCCGTCTGCGAAGTTGACGGGGAAGGTTCCCATGGCAACAGGACTCCTTCTCAGGCGTCCTGCTGTCCATGGTGCTGAACAGACAAAGTGTAAGTGAAATACAGTACAGTACAATATATATTGTACTGTATTATACAGACATCAGACCCACTGGATCTTCAAGAACCAAGTGGGTCTAGGTAAAAAAAAAGAAATGTAAAAAAAGTGAAAAAAGTTAAAAAAAAAACACATTTATCACTGAATAAAAATTAAAAATACACTACACATATTAGGTATCGCCGCGTCCGTAATGACCTGATCTATAAAACGGTCATGTTACTTTCCCCGCACGGTGAACGCCATAAAAATAAAAAAATAAAAAATGAGAAAATTGAAATTTTGCCCACCTTACTTCCCAAAAAAAGGTAATAAAAGTGATAAAAAAGTCGCATGTACGCTAAAATAGTACCAATCAAACCGTCATCTCATCCCGCAAAAAATTAGACCCTACTCAAGATAATCGCCCAAAAACTGAAAAATCTATGGCTCTTAGACTATGGAAACACTAAAACATGATTTTTTTGTTTCAAAAATGAAATCATTGTGTAAAACTTACATAAAGAAAAATAAAGTATACATATTAGGTATCTCCGCGTCCGTATCGACCGGTTCTATAAAAATATCACATGACCTAACCCCTCAGGTGACCACCGTAAAAAAAAAAAAGGTAAAAAAAGCAATTTTTTTGTCATCTTACGTCACAAAAAGTGTAATAGCAAGCGATCAAAAAGTCATAGGCACCCCAAAATAGTGCCAATAAAACCATCATCTCATCCCGCAAAAAATGAGACCCTACTCAAGATAATCACCCAAAAACTGAAAAAACTATGGCTCTTAGACTATGGAGACACTAAAACATTTTTGGGGTTTTAAAAAGTTATTGTATAAAACTTACATAATAAAAAAAAAATTGTATACATATTAGGTATCGCCGCGTCCGTGACAACCTGCTCTATTAAATTACCACATGATCTCATGATCTAACCTGTCAGATGAATGTTGTAAATAACAAAACAAAAAAACGTGCCAAAAAAGCTATTTCTTGTTACCTTGCCGCACAAAAAGTGTAATATAGAGCAACCAAAAATCATATGTACCCTAAACTAGTACCAACAAAGCTGCCACCCTATTCCGTACTTTCTAAAATGGGGTCACTTTTATGGAGTTTCTACTCTAGGGGTGCAACAGGGGGGCTTCAAATGTGACATGGTGTCAAAAAAAACAGTCCAGCAAAATCTGGCTTCCAAAAACCATACGGCGCACCTTTCAATCTACGCCCCGCTGTGTGGCCGTACAGTAGTTTACGGCCACATATGGGGTGTTAATGTAAACGGCAGAGTCAGGGCAATAAAGATACAGTCTTGTTTGGCTGTTAACCCTTGCTTTGTTAGTGGAAAAAATGGGTTAAAATGGAAAATTATTCAAAAAATAAAATTTCATCCCCATTTGCCAATAACTCTTGTGCAACAGCTAAAGGGTTAACGAAGTTTGTAAAATCAGATTTGAATACCTTGAGGGGTGTAGTTTATAGAATGGGGTCATTTTTAGGCGGTTTCTATTATGTAAGCCTCGCAAAGTGACTTCAGACCTGTAGTGGTCCCTAAAAATTGGGTTTTTGTAAATTTCTGAAAAATTTCAAGATTTGCTTCTAAACTTCTAAGCCTTGTAACATCCACCAAAAATAAAATATCATTCCCAAAATCATTAAACATGAAGTAGACATATGAGGAATGTTAAGTCATCACAATTTTTGGGGGTATTACTATGTA
Organism: Bufo gargarizans; assembly: GCF_014858855.1. Taxonomy (NCBI): domain Eukaryota; kingdom Metazoa; phylum Chordata; class Amphibia; order Anura; family Bufonidae; genus Bufo; species Bufo gargarizans. The sequence goes on along the minus strand of NC_058083.1, from coordinate 389,498,563 downwards.
TTACAGAAGTAGAGAAACTGAAACTTAGAAATTTGCAAATTTTTCAAAATTTTGGGTAAATTTTGAAGTACAATATGAATGTCATGGTCTTACCTCCTTGCTGTTCCCTTCGTTTGACATGTGCTGGCGGCCATCTTGGTTTCTGGGTTTTCTTGTAGCCTCCCACCCTGCGGCTCCTCCTTCCCACTGGGAGGAGCTGGATGCCTAGCTCATATATATAGGAGGTCTGTGGCTTCAGTTCCTTGCTTGGTCCTCCTGTGTTCACATGCTTCCAAGACTGCTGCTGCTTCTGGTTCCTGATCCTGGCCTCGTCTGACTACCCCGTTGGTTCCTGATTCCGGCTTCGTCTGACTACCCCATTGGTTCCTGATTCCGGCTTCGTCTGACTACCCCGTTGGTTCCTGTTCCTGGCTTCGTCTGACTACCCTTCTGGTTCCTGACCTCTGTCTCCGCAAGACCCTGCTTCGGTTTAGCCATCCGTTCGGACTTTGCTTACGGCTTGCTCTTCAATAAAACCTTCTTATTTTCCACTTATCTCTTGTTGTACGTCTGGTTCATGGTTCCCTGACAATGAAGTACAATATGTGACGAAAAAACAATCTCAGAATGGCCTGGATAAGTCAAAGTGTTTTAAAGTTATCAGCACTTAAAGTGACACTGGTCAGATTTGCAAAAAATGGCCAAGTCCTTAAGGTGAAATAGGGCTGAGTCCTTAAGGGGTTAAAAATCATCAGCTTGCCAGCCATGATCATTGGCTGGCAAGCTGATGACGTGACCCCCCTCGAACAAATGCCGGCCGGCTAAGCACGTCAACTCGCGAGATGACGCACCGCTGCGTGACTCTGCCTGGAGCTGACGCCTCCGGACCGCGATCCTGCTTTAGGCGGTCCGGAGGCGGTTAAAGGGCTTCTGTCACCCCCCAAAACTCATTTTTTCATTTTTGGGCATATTAAAATCCTAATTGGACGACTATTCCCTATATAGGGCTCTTACCTTTTCTGTGGCTTGGTTTCACTAAAAATCGATCTTTTAAAATATGCAAATGACTTCACTATCAGCAAATAGGGCGTCTACTTGCTGGTAGCCGTCGCATCCTCCTTTAAAAAAAAACGCTGCCTCCTCCTGCTGATTGACAGGGCCAGCGAGCACTCTCCTCTGGCTGGCCCTGTCTGCAATTCAAATCCCGCGCCTGCACCTTATTCAGCGCAGGCGCTCTGTGGAGCCATGTGCCAGCGTCCTGGGAGCGCAAGATGTGCAGGGTGGATGCACATACATTTACATTTGCATTCTGCTTTTTGCCTTTGGTGCACTGTGAGTTCTGCCTGCTTCTCCTCCCTATCTGCTGCTCCATCTCTCCCTCTGAACTCCCCTCCTTTTCCTCTCTTGTGGGCACCCACGTGACGTCCATCGACACGTCATCATCGTCCCCTTCACCACCACTGACATCTGAGATCTCAGAGTAGGCAGAAAAAGTGGGGACCACCCTCCTTAGGCTGATCTGGGTACTGTCAGACCGCTGGGTGGCAGCCATTGCTACCTTCTCTTCCTCATCTGATATGGCTGCGCATAATGGCTGCGCATCGGTAAGGTCTGGGAATGGATGGGAAAATAATCCCTCTGACTCAAGTGGAGGGGCTATGGTGGTGGTGGTGTCTTTGGGGGTGCACCCAGCAGGGAATGAGGGGTATGCAGATACAGAGGATGAGGAGGGTGCAGAACCAAAAGGCTGAGTGAGCCACTCAACCAACTCTGGTGCGTCCTTTCACGTAATCGCACGCACCTTCTCCAACTTCCCTGCCCTGGTGCACCTGCCTCTGGAAGCTGGTGTATCGCAGGCCTCAATCAATATTTGATGTAAGCAGGTATATCAATCCCCTTAATCAGTATTTTGTGGAAGCAGGTATAGAACCACTTAATTAATATTTGGTGGATGCAGGTATATCGTAACCCTCAATCTGTATTTTGTGGAAGCAGGTATATTAAACCCCTATTCAGTATTTTCTGGTAGCAGGTATATCGCACCCATCAATCTGAATTTTGTGGAAGCAGGTATATCAAACCCCATAATCAGTATTTTGTGGAAGCAGGTATATCGCACCCCTCAATCAGTATTTTGTGTAAACAGGTAAATGGAACCCCATAATCAATATTTTGTGGAAGCAGGTATATCAAACCCATTAGTCAGTATTTTGAGGAAGCAGGTGTATCGTAGGCCTCAAACAATATTTGGTGGAAGCAGGTATATCAATCCCCTTAATCAGTATTTTGTGCAAGCAGGTATATCGAACCCCTCAATCTGTATTTTGTGGAAGCAGGTATATAGAACCCCTTAAACAATATTTGGTAGAAGCAGGTATATCAAACCCATTAGTCAGTATTTTGAGGAAGCAGGTGTATCGCAGGCCTCAATCAATATTTGGTGGAAGCAGGTATATCAATCCCCTTAATCAGTATTTTGTGCAAGCAGGTATATAGAACCCCTCAATCTGTATTTTGTGGAAGCAGGTATATCAAACCGCTTAATCTGAATTTTGTGAAAGTAGGTATATCAATCCCCTTAATCAGTATTTTATGGAAGCAGGTATATAGAACCCCTTTATTCAATAGTTGGTGGAAGCAGGTATTTCGCAACCCCTCAATCTGTATTTTGTGGAAGCAGGTATATCAAACCTCTTAATCAGTATTTTGTGGAAGCATATATATCGCAGACCTCAATCAATATTTGGTGGAAGCAGGTATATCGCACCCCTCAATTAGTATTTTGTGGAAGCAGGTATAGTAAACCCTGTCTGATGAAACTGAGCCAAACGGATCTGTCCTGGCACACAATGTAAGTCAATGGGGATGGATCTGTTTTCACAATCTGGCACAATAGAAAACTGATCCATCCTCAATTGACTATCAATGGTGTTCAAGACATCTTGGCTATATTAAAGATAATACAAACGGATCCGTTCTGAACAGATCAGCACAAAAGGAGAGTGTGAAAGTAGCCTAAGAGTATATTATAGTTATATCACATTCCTCAATCAGTTGTGGAAGCAGGTATATCGCAGGTTTTAATCAATATTTGGTGGAAGCAGGTATATCGCACCCCTCAATCAGTATTTTGTGGAAGCAGGTATATCAAAACCCTTAATCAGTATTTTGTGGAAGCAGCATACACGAACTAAAGATAAACTGAGACTAAACAGGTTTTTGTAACAAAATATAGATAAACTTTATTCAATAATTATCATAAAATATTAGATGCAATACATCGGATAAAAAAGCGGACTACACCTGAGGGGACATAACACAATAGACCAGTAGGTGGAGGGCAGTAAAAAAACAACCACAATTGGCTGGAATACACACTGGGTACACTGATGTATATACAGATATCCAAGTCATATCAAAGTGCAAGTGCATATCTCTGTGAGCATAAAGGAAATGACCATCAATGCCCTAAAATTGGGCCATAAGCAGAGATGTATACATACATCTAGGTCAGTCACTTAAATGGCCGTGTCCACTATTAGTGAGCACAAACTCTATAAGAAAGGGGTCGCAACAAGTAATTGCAAACAGTGATCCCTCTATCACATATAACAAATAGCAAAGTGTACTAGACATATAGCATATGCAAGCACCCACCACTGATACGAAAACCTCACACCCTGGAATAACATACCCATGAACCGAGCACATATACCCGCCCCATAACATGGTGGTCACGTGATGGCCAGTCACATGGCCACTAACGTCACAAACCAGGAAGGTCCTCAAGCCATAAAACATGATTTCACAAAGGTAGATGGTAACATCCCAAAAAATGTTATTATAATTTGTCTGTTTTATATATATATATACACACACATACACGTGACTATTTATGAATTATATATATTTCATTAATTGTATTCACTTATGAACTATGTATATTTTTCACTTATTTAATTCACTTATGCATATTTGTATATAGTAGTTATCATTTATGTATTTATGAATTATATACACTTAATTGTATTCACTTATGAATTAGGTATATTTAATCCACTCATGAATTGTATATTATTTATGTAGAAGTGTATTAATTTGTGCCATTGAGTAATTAGAGGTATTAAAGGGCTTCTGTCACCCCCCCAAAACTCATTTTTCATTTTTGGGCATATTAAAATCCTTATTGGATGACTATTCCCTATATAGGGCTCTTACCTTGTTCTGTGGCTTGGTTTCACTAAAAATCGATCTTCCTCAGTGTGCCTGCGCCGATGACGTCACCTCTAAACCTGAAAGAGAAGACGTCATCGACGCAGGCGCACTGAGGAAGTGCTGAGGAAGCGAGCGTCCTTCTCTCTGAGCGCCTGCGCCGAATGAGGAGCAGGCGTGGGATTTGAATTGCAGACAGGGCCAACCGGAGGAGGAGAGCGCTCGCTGGCCCTGTAAATCAGCAGGAGGAGAGGGCGTTTTTTTAAAAGGAGGATGCGGCGGCTACCAGCAAGTAGACGCCCTACTTGCTGGTAGTGAAGTCATTTGCATATTTTAAAAGATCAATTTTTAGTGAAACCAAGCCACAGAACAAGGTAAGAGCCCTATATAGGGAATAGTCGTCCAATAAGGATTTTAATATGCCCAAAAATAAAAACCGAGTTTTGAGGGTGACAGAAGCCCTTTAAGTTTATCATATACATTCAGGGGCGGATTAAGTGCATGATAGGCCCGGGGCTGTCTATCCAATTCGGCCCCCCCTTCTCCATTTTAGTTTTCTTTTTTTTTCTGTATGAAGAGGCTGTGGTGCTTCGTAAGTGCCAAAGTCTCTTCCTAGGCCATGTGACATTGTTCACATGGTCTAGGTGCAGTTCTGTCCAATCCTGATTGGGGCTTAGCTGCAATACCAAGCGCAGTGCTATCAAATGGACAGCCCTGTTCTTGGTAACGAGCAAAGAGGCTGCGGTGCTCACTTTAACATCACAGTCTCCTCAAACAGCTGATTGGTGGGTGTGCCAGGAGCCCGACCCCCACCATCTCATAACTCTGAGTACAGATTTCATAGATGTTACCTGCAGTCCTATGTAACACCCCACATAACACAGTGAACTATTGTGTTAGGTGGGGTGTTACATAGGACTGCATGGAGCATCTACTACATTATCTGTGCACAGAAAGTTATCACTGTTATCTGGGCTGTTACATAGGGCTGGAGGGGACAAATTAAAATTTTAGTTGCTAAATTTTAAATACATATGAATATGATAAAAAAAAGACTTGGAGGAGAAGATGAGACGCAGGTCACAGTAGTGAGTTAGCTCTACATATAGGAGAATACAGCATCACATACCTCTTACATCCAGTGACATCTCCTGTCATTTAGATCTTCTCTTTCCTCTTCTCCTCAGTTTGACCCAGACCGCCATGACTAATTCTTTCAGCTGCATTTTGTCTCTACAGAGTTTGTTACACAGACACGTTAGAGTTCTCATAATTGGGGTCATTTATCAAACTGGTGTAAAGTAGAACTGGCTTAGGTGCCCATAGCAATCAATCAGATTCCACCTATCATTTTCCAAAGGAGTTGTGAAAAATGAAAGGTGGAATCTGTTGCTATGGGTAACTAACGCAGTTCTACTTTACACCAGTTTGATAAATGACCCCAAAAGGTCACTATAGTGTCTACTTCTACAGCAATTATAATGTCCCTAGTGTCCCCAGTAATAATAACACCCTATAATGTGCCCCAGGTAATCATGCCTGTATAGTGTCCCCAAAAATAATGTCCCCTAATAGAAACGCCCCCACACACTGCCTCTATATTGCAATTTCCCCCATACAGTAATTTCCCCCACACTGTTCCATACAGTAATTTCCCCCACACTGCCCCATATAGTAATTTCCCCCACACTGCCCCATATAGTAATTTCCCCCACACTGCCCCATATAGTAATTTCCCCCACACTGCCCCATATAGTAATTTCCCCCACACTGCCCCATATAGTAATTTCCCCCACACTGCCCCATATAGTAATTTCCCCCACACTGCCCCATATAGTAATTTCCCCCACACTGCCCCATATAGTAATTTGCCCCACACTTCCCCGATATAGTAATTTGCCCCACACTGCCCCATATAGTAATTTCCCCCACACTGCCCCATATAGTAATTTCCCTTACACTTCCCCGATATAGTAATTTGCCCCACACTGCCCCATATGGTAATTTCTCCCACACTACCCCATATCGTAATTTCCCCCACACTACCCCATATCGTAATTTCCCCCACACTACCCCATATAATAATTTCCCCCACACTGCCCCATATAGTGATTTCCCCCACACTCTCCCCATATAGTGATTTCTTCCACACTGCCTCCCATGTAGTAATTCCCCCCACACTGCCCCCATTAGATCATTTGCCCTGACACTGCCATCCATTAAGTAATTTGCCCCTCACACTGCCCCCACGGTATTATTTCTCCATACTGCCCCCACAGTATAAATACCCCCCATGGCAGTAATTTGTCCCCACAGTATTAATTGCACCCCACACTGCCCCCACAGTATTAATTTTCCCCACACTAGTAATTTGCCCCCCCCCCCGCTGTTCCTTCAGTAATGTCCCCCAAAGTTGGCAGTTGGCACACAAAAAAAAATCCAATACTTACCTGTGTCATGGCGCTCACTCGTAGATGGTGCAGGAGCGCTGCGCACACACATCAGTGTGCTGCGTCCGGGCACAGGTGTGGCGCGATGATGCCATCACGCCTGCCTGCATCGGGATTTTACTACCACATAGGCTTCAGGCCTACTAGGCAGGGAACTATGCGCTCCTGTGCCCCTCCGTAGTTTGTGGGCGTTTGGGTCGGCGTTGGGCCCCCCAGCGATGCCGGGCCCGGGGCTACAGACCCAAACGCCCCAATTATAATCCCCCACTGTTACATTGCACTTCGGATGTTACCATCTACCTTTCATGTTTTATGGCTTGAGGACCTTCCTGGTTTGTGACCTCAGTGGCCACGTGACTGGCCATCACGTAACCACCGCGTCATGGGGCGGGTATATGCGCGCGGTCGCCTGACTGGCCATCGGGTGGCCGAGCACACCCCATCTGTATATCCCACCTACTCCCCGGGAACACCATCTTCGGCAGGCGCATAGGTGTATATCAAATACTTTAATGAGGGACAGGTGAGCAAAACGATTTAACTCCTTAAGGACCGGGCTCATTTTCACCTTAAAGGGGTATTCTCATCTTCGTGATCAGGTTTCAAATGTTTACACTGGTACCATACTTCATTTTTCTAAATTGCTTCTATTATTTATAATGCACCCATTTAGCTAAATTGCCTTCCCACCTATCCCATTGTTTACACTTGGCAACCCATAGATACGGCCACCGCTCCACAGCCGCATTTCTGGGCCGCGCTTGCGCAGGCCGCACTTACTTTTCACCCAGGTAGCCGGTCACGAGAGCGCGCACGTCTGCTACAGAGCCGCGCATGCGCTTTTCATCTTTCTTCAGGTGAGAGAATTGAGGAAAATTAGCAGAGGAGCAGGGGCTTTGTGATCTATTGGCAGTGTTCAGTAGCGCAGTCCTGATCTCCTCAGTGAGTGGTGAGGAGATCAGGGCTGCGCTGCTGTGTATAACTATGAACTTGGTATCGGATGACGGCAGCTGAGCCGGAGAGGTGGGGGAGGTAGTGCAGAGAGGAGATCCCGGGGAGAGAAGTCGTGCTGCTGCCACAGTCCAGGATTTTGACCTTGAAACACAAGTGTCACTGACAGACAATCAAGGTAATGGGCACGAGAGGCTGTGACTAATGGACTCTTTATATTTATGAGGTCTCCGTACAGATAGCGAGCTCGCCGTCAATGCAGCAAGAAACACCCCCCCCCCCCCATAAGGATTATGAAAGTGCAGTTTAACCCCTTAACCGCCGGCACACCAGCGAGGACTAGAACCAGAAATAATTAATCGGGCCAAACAGTGCATTTATAGGCTGAACGCTGTGTATAGGGGAGGCCGCAGGATCCTCGCCATGGGATCCAATCACAGATTAGGGTATTGCATTCTAAGCAATTTCCTTGTATAATAAGGGTGGAGGAGTAATAGCAGAGCAGCTGGCAAAGCCGTCCTGCCGGCCATTTACAGAATACAGGCTGCCCTAAACAGCACTCGCTAGACGGTGAAGGGCACAATGATGCAACCCAGTTCTGTGCTGGTATTATTCCTGCATGTAAAGGGGCTACTCTGATAATAATAATGTTCTATGAGGCAATTGCTCAGAAACAGTTTTTTTTTTTTATTGGGTTGGGGGAGGCATTTTTATAACTTTTGGTGCATTTTTGTTTTTTAGTCCATGCCATTTTTTCAAGCCTTTTCCTATAAACTTTCCTACTGGAATAAAATGACTAAAAGAAATATATAAAAAAAAAATATGTGAACAAAAACTGCGGCAACAATAAGCGCTGTTCAGCCACAGTACTAATGGTGAAGGAAATAGACGGATTTAGCAGAAATGTGTATGTGGTGGTTTAGAATCAATGCATGTGAAAGATAGAATCAGATGTAGCAGAGCTGAATAAGCGCTGTTCAGCCACAGTACTAATGGTAAAGGAAATAGATGGATTTAGTAGAGATGTGTATGTGGCGGTTTAGAATCAATGCGGGTGAAAGATAGAATCAGATGTAGCAGAGCTGAATAAGCTGCTGTTCAGCCACAGTGCTGGTTGAAGAGATAAACAGACAGATGTAGCAGAATTGTATATAAAGCTTTTCAGACACAGTGCTAGTGGGGGAGTAGAATAAAGATGTAGTAGAGCTGTATAGGAAGCCATTCAGCCAAAGTGATGTTATGGGACTGGAGTAGCCACATGTAGCTGGGCTGTATATGAGTCTATACAGATACATAGTGTAAGGTTTATACACAACTGGAGTACAGCTGTAATGGAAACAAATCTGCATCAGTGCTGGTGGGTGGGGGTTGGTCGACTGATGACTTAAAGTCTTCACATGAACTAGCACGTAAGAACTCAGTGCTTAGTGTGATGTCATAAGGAGGTGTGGCCGGCCTTCACTCTAGCTGTCTAAGCCCGCCCAGCCTTAGCTGCAGAAAACCAGGAAGTGAACAGCAGAGTGACTGCAGGTGAGGACGAATTTGCAAGATGAGAATACCCCTTTAAGGACCAGGCCATTTTTTTGCAAATCTGACCAGTGTCACTTTATATGGTGATAACGCTTTGACTTATCCAGGCCATTCTGAGACTGTTTTTCTTTTTTTTTTTCACATATTGTACTTCATGACTCTGGTAAAATGGAGTTAAAAAAAAATCATTTTTATTTATAAAAAAAAATAACAAATTTGCCAAAAATTAGCAAATTTCCAAGTTTCAATTTCTCTACTTCTATAATACATAGAAAACCTATAAAAGGACACTGAGAACTACTAAGCTAAAAATATAATTTTATTGAGTATATAATTAAAAACGTATACAAAGAGATGACAGACAAATTCAAAAAGTGCAGTACAATCCTCGGAGAGTCTATCAAGTACAACAATATGATAAGGTAAGTGACCTAAATGTAGGCGCCTATAAGTAGAAAACCTACTATGTAAAACATATATTGAAAAGAGTATCCACTGTTGATGAGAGTGCAAGTAATAGCATCAAATGTAAAGTGCAAGTGCATGCTATATAATATAAGCAAAAGAATAAAAAATAGCAACTCTTCCAATGTGGATCTTTTGAGAAAAAAATAAATAAAAAATTATATATATATATATATATATATATATATATATGTTCATTCGGCCAGATACAGCAAACAGTAAAGTGCATGTGCAAGCTGTAAAAAATAGTAGAGAAGACATAACCAATGTTGGTTCAAAACTGCAACAAGTTACATCAACCATGCGGTCTGAAAAGGCAAGGTCACATACCGTATATAAAAGGTAGCAAATCCACAGGAAGACTGCACACCCCAACGCGCGTTTCGATTTGAAACCTTCCTCTGGGGGTTCTATAATACATAGTAATACCTACAAAAATAGCTATTACTTTACATTCCCCATATGTCTACTTCATGTTTGGATCATTTTGGTAATGACATTTTATTTTTGGGGGATGTTACAAGGCTTAGAAGTTTAGAAGCAAATCTTGAAATTTTTCAGAAATTTTCAAAAACCCACTTTTCAAGGACCAGTTCAGGTCTGAAGTCACTTTGTGAGGCTCACATAACATACCACCCAAAAATGACCCCATTCTAGAAACTACACCCCTCAAGGTATTCAAAACTGATTTTACAAACTTTGTTAACCCTTTAGGTGTTCCACAAGAATTAATGGAAAATAGAGATAAAATGAAAAATCTGAAATTGTAATAATTTTTTGCCAGTTACAAAGCAAGGGTTAACAGCCAAACAAAACTCAATATTTATGGCTCTGATTCTGTAGTTTACAGAAACACCCCATATGTGGTCGTAAACCGCTGTACGGGCACACGGCAGGGCGCAAAAGGAAAGGAATGCCATATGGTTTTTGGAAGGCAGATTTCGCTGGACTGGTTTTCTGACACCATGTCCCATTTGAAGAACCCCTGATGCACCCCTAGAGTAGAAACTCCAAAAAAGTTACCCCATTCTAGAAACTACACCCCTCAAGGTATTCAAAACTGATTTTACAAACTTTGTTAACCCTTTAGGTGTTCCACAAGAATTAATGGAAAATAGAGATACAATTTCAAAATTTCACTTTTTTGGCAGATTTTCCATATGTATAATTTTTTTCCAGTTACAAAGCAAGGGTTTACAGCCAAACAAAACTCAATATTTATGGCTCTGATTCTGTAGTTTACAGAAACACCCCATATGTGGTTGTAAACCGCTGTACGGGTACACGGCAGGGCGCAGAAGGAAAGGAATGCCACACGATTTTTGGAATACAGATTTTGCTGGACTGTTTTTTTTACACCATGCCCCATTTGAAGCCCCCCTGATGCACTTGTGATGGTCACGTAAACTACACACAGGGGGGAGGATAGTGACCACTGCACTCCACCCTCACCCCTGGCCCTGCCTACTTGCCTCGCAAGTCCTAATGACAGGGGACAACTAGACGGCAGTCCCTAACTTAGGATACGTGCTGGGAAGAAAGATAAGACAAATAACAGAACGTGAACAGACCAGGTCAATACCTAGAGAGCTACGCAGTACTAAGGAATGAGCAGAGAATAGTCAGGAAAAGCCGAGGTCAAATACCAGGATAGAAACAAAGTACAACAGGAGTCCGCAAAGAATCGTCAGGTGGAAGCCGGGGTCAGGATACCAGGAGAGATGCGCAGTACAGGAGCAGGCAAAGGATCGTCAGGGAACAGGATCAGGTAGTATTCAGTAGTCCAACAAAATGCCAAGAACCTAGAATTAACAGGCAACCTGTGGCCAGCGGGCTGCCTGTATTTATAGTGGGGAGTGAGGGTCATGTGACATGGCCAGTGTCACATGACCGACTGACCGACAGACCGACCAGTAGAGCACCGAGTGATCAGCTCGGCGCTCAAGGCAGGCCTAGGAGCAGGGAGCCTCCCAGCTAGCAAAGCCGCCCTGGGAACGAGTTCAAACACAGATCCTTGCTCCCGAAGCTAAGCAGCAGGTCTGCGGCTGATGAGAGACCGAGTGCGCCTTCGGCACCCCGTTACAGCACCCCTAGAGTAGGAACTCCAAAAAAGTGACTCCATTTTGGCAGTTTTCTTGGTACTATTTTAGGGTACATATGATTTTTGATTTCTCTATATTACACTTTTTGTGAGGCAAGGTAACAAGAAATAGCAGTTTTGGCACCGTTATTTACAACATTCATCTGACAGGTTAGATCATGTGGTATTTTTATAGACCAGGTTGTCACGGACGTGGCGATACCTAATATGTGTACTTTTTTATTTATTTATGTAAGTTTTACACAATGATTTCATTTTTTAAACAAAAAAAAAACATGATTTAGTGTTTCCGTAGTCTGAGAGCCGTAGTTTTTTCAGTTTTTGGGCGATTATCTTGGCTATGGTATGATTTTTGCAGGATGAGATGACGGTTTAATAGGCACTATTTTAGGGCGCGTGTGACTTTTTGATCGCTTGCTATTACACTTTTTGTGATGTAAGGTGACAAAAAATTCCTTTTTTGGAATTGGTTAGGTCATGTGATATTTTTAGACCAGGTTATTACGGACGCGGCGATACCTAATATGTATAATTATTTTTTTATTTATGTAAGTTTTACACAATAATATCTTTTTTTAAACAAAACAAATCATGTTTTAGTGTCTCCATATTCTGAGAGCCATCGTTTTGTCAGTTTCTAGGCGATTATCTTAGGTAGGGTATTATTTTTTGCGGGATGAGATGACTGTTTGATTGGCACTATTTTGGTGGCAGTATTTTGGGGTGCATATGACATTTTGATCGCTTGCTATTACACTTTTTGTGATGTAAGGTGAAAAAAAAATGGTTTATTTAGCACAGTTTTTATTTTTTATGGTGTTCATCTGGGGGGTTAGGTCATGTGATATTTTTATAGAGCCGGTCGATATGGACATGGCGATATCTATTATGTATACATTTTTTTTATTTATGTAAGTTTTACACAATAACAGCTTTTTTAAAACAAAAAAATGATGTTTTGGTGTCTCCATATTCTGAGAGCCAGTTTTTTCAGTTTTTGGGCGATTATCTTAGGTAGGGTCTCATTTTTTGCGGGATGAGGTAACGGTTAGCTTGGTACTATTTTGGTGGGCATACCTGGTACCTAATATGTCAACTGTTTTTTTCCCCCTATTTTTTACCATTTATTTTTTTTTACTTTGTTTAGGGAAAATTACATTTTTGTTTATTTTTACTTAAAACTTTTAATTTTGGGGGGGAAAAACTTTATTTTCTCAACTTTTTTTTTGTCCCACTTTGGGACTTCAACTTTTGGGAGTCTAATCCTTTACAATGCATTCCAATACTTCTGTATTGGAATGCATTGGCTGTATGAGTAATACAGCTTCCAGCCTGTGAGATCTGGAAGCTGTGAGATATGCCTTCCATGCCATCGGGTCCCCCCTACAGCCCCACGGAGACCCGATGGCACTGTCGCCCGCGCCGCCGCACCATGTAAAAGCCGCAAACCGCAGGTCTGAATTGACCTGCGGTTTGCAGCGATCTCCGACACGGGAGGTCACGGGACCCCCCTGCACATTGGCCCAAGGTGCCTGCTCAATGATTTGAGCAGGCACCTTGTTCCGATCTCCACCCACCGGGCGATCGGAAATATGTCTAGTACGCTATTTGTTATATGTGATAGAGGGATCACTGTTCGCAATTACTTGTTGCGATCCCTTTCTTATAGAGGTTGCGCTCACTAATAGAGGACACGGCCATTTAAAAAGGACCTTTCATCGGTCCAAACATTGTAAGATAATTATCAGGCTACATAGAGTGGCGCCCAGGGATCTCACTGCACTTACTATTATCCCTGGGCGCCGCTCCGTACATTCCAGCTATGATCTTAAGGGTACCTATCATCAAACCAGTAACAGAGGTATAGACATCCACCGCCTAACACTACTAAGGCGCCACCAGTTTCCGCATGTTGGAAGATGCCCGCTCCAGATCCGCCTGCCATAAACCTTGTTTCATGGTACCGCTCATGTGTGCTTCCCAACCCTGCTTGCTCCTGTCGGTTGTAATTGCCATCTGATTTGTCTGACACCACTCCACTCCTCGGGACAGATTTTTCCCGTCATGAGAGAGAGAACTTTACCCCTGCTGGAACTTTTAATCTCTTGTTTAAAGACGTCTTCCTCTTGTCCCAGGCTTGTAACAGGGAAGACTGAAGAACTCTCGAGTGGGCTTGCAACCACTTCACTGACGGAATGGTGGAAGTCATGAGGCCTAGAATTGTCATGATTTGCCTGATTGAGGATATGCTTAACCACTGAAACTTTAGAATTTTCTGGATCTTCATGCTTTTGTAAGAGAAGGAAAGAAGACATCTGATGAGAGTCTAGCAGTACTCCTAAGAATATTCTCTTCTGCTTGGGAAGAAGACAAGACTCCTGAAGATTTATGATCCAACCCAAATCTGAAAGGGTGTCTGATACTGCCTGAAGTTGAACAGGCAGGTGATTCTCCGTCGGAGCTGAGATTAGGAAGTCGTCTAAGTAAGGTATCAGTAAGATTCCTGCCAGATGGAAGAACTGTGCTACATCCGTTACAATCTTCGTAAAGATTCTCGGTGCTGAGCACAGACCGAACAGCAGAACCTGAAATTGAAAATGATGTAATCTTCCCTGGAACCATACTGCCATTCTCAAATATTTCTGGTAATCCACGTGAATTGGCACATGGTAATAGGCATCTGAAAGGTCTATTGTGACCATGAAGCAGTCTTTTGACAGGAGATTGATTACGGACCTTACTGATTCCATTTTGAATTTCCTGTACACTATGTACCTGTTTAGATTCTTGAGATTTAGTATTGCCCGGAAGGAACCGTTTGGTTTATTGACTAGGAAGATTGAGCAGTAAAAGTCTTTCCCTTGTTCTTCTATAGGGACTTGTACTATGGCATCTTTCTGTAGAAGTAGAGTGATCTGCTGGTCCATTTCTTTCTGATTTCCTCCTTTTAATTTTAAGTTTTCTAGATACCTGTCTGGAAGGACTTGCAAGAATTCTAAACGGTACCACACGATTATGGTTGAGAGCACCCAGAGAGGCGCGGATTCTTTCCTAGGCAGAAACCGAAATGCTTCAGCCTCCCCCCCCACCGGACTTCTGGCGTCATTGGGAGGAAAGATGGGCGGATTTGTTAGGGTTGAATAGGAAACCTCTATTTTTCCCTTTAGATGACTGCCAGGAAGAATTGGGTTCTTTTCTTCTTCTGGTCAAATCTAGCACATTTCTGGGGGGCGAAAGGAGCGTCTTTGGTGAAAGAATTTTGACTCCATGAGAAACCCCTTTTTTCTGTCAGAGGCCTTTTCTAAGATGTCATCTAAGGCAGTAGCAAACACACGATCGCCTTCACATGGTAGAGAAGACAATCTATTTTTAGATGCTGCATCCCCTGACCACAATGTTAATCAAATCGCCCTGCGGGAAGCGTTGAATAATCCTGCCGTTTTTGCTAATAGCTTTACAACAGGGGTGCACAACCTGCGCCCTGGGGGCCACATGCGGCCATTGATACCATTCAGTGCGGCCCCCAACCATCTGGTAACAGACATGTATGCTTATGTCTTGTGGCTGCGCACATGTATTTTTCATGTATTTCTCCCATTAAATGGGAGTCCAGGAAGTGTAACTAGACATTATTGGTATATAATGTGTGTTCAATATGCCATAAGTACAATATTTCTGTTGTTAATACACCTTTAAATTTGAATTTCGGCCCTCGTCATTGGTTCAGTCTGGCAATGTGGCACCCAACCAGGAAACCTTGTGCACCCCTGCTTTACAATGTCTGCAGAGGCATCTGCCAGAAAATTAGAGGCCTGTTTAAGCATAGGGATGGAAGCAAGGATGACCTCCCTGGGAGTACCAGACTCAATGTGTTCCTCGAGTTGGCCCAACCACAACAACAGAGTACTTGCTGTGTAGGTGGCTGATATTCCAGGTCTTAACGTGGCAGTGGATGACTCCCAGGTCTTTTAAGGAGGGACTCACATTTTTTATCCATTGGGTCCTTCAGAAGCCCCAGATCCTAAAACGGCAGAGAGGAATTCTTGGAAATCCTTGCTATCGGAGCATCGACTTTAGGAGGTTTGTCCCAAGAACTGGAATCTTCTTCAGCAAAAGGGTACTTCCTCTTAAACATTTTAGATGCCGACTGCCTCTTTTCCGGATTCCTCCACTTATTTGGTATAAGAGTCTTAATATTACTGTGATCAGGAAAAACTTGTTTCTTCCTGTCCGCAAGCCCCAAAAACATTTGGTCCTGGACAGAGAGAGGCTCTTTGGGTTCCTCAAAGTTTATCGTCTCTCTGATAGTTTTTTAACAGAGATTCAGTATCCTCAATGGAACAAAGCAGACATCCCGAAGTATTTTACTGAGACACTAGAGTCCGTGTCAGAAGAAACTTCCCCTTCATCAAAATCAGAAGCCTGCTCCTCCAGAATAAAGGATTTAGAAGTGTAGGCTTTAGGAGGGATGGCAGAACGTTTTGCTTCAACTGCCGCACCGACTTTCTCTTTAATTAGGACTCTTAAGCTCTCAACCAGGGAAGGAGTTTCTTCAGAGACCACTCTGTTAATACATCTTCGGCACAGAGATTTTTTGGAAGAAGCAGAGAGCCCCTTTTTACATAAGGAACATTTCTTGTTTTGGGACGGTTCCCCTTTAATGCTCTCTCTCCCCTAGGAAGACACAAGCACTTAGAGATTTTATTGGAAAAACATACAGCCATAACAGAGAGCCGTCACCCAGGAAGAAATCAACCAAACCTCCTGTGCACAGAAGGGAGGAAGGGTAAAGGTGATCAAAATGTTCCTCAGGCAGGAGACTTACCGGGCTGGAGGTGTCAGTGGCCTTGCGGGTTCGCTGTCCGCCTTTAAGGACATACTGCCAGTAGGAAGGCACGCTATGTTCAGAATAGAAGGGACGAACGCATGTGCCCCGGGCATTCTTCCTTATTATTTTCACTTCCTGGCTCATGGGAACGCCCCCAACCACTGCACCATAGAGTTCCCCTCCTTGGAACACAGAACAAAGCCCGGGGTAGCCAGCACATGCCAGACTTACACAGAGAGGAGGTAAGAGCTATCCGCCTTGCTCCGCGACCCCTCCTCCTGCAGCGGCCCTCTGGACGAACTGGGAGAACAAACCCAAAGCTGATCCACATCTTGCCTTCAAAGGGACAACTGGAGAAGGTAAGAGGGAGGGAGCATTTTATTGGCTGATCTCACAGTTGTTTCCTGTCCCTAAGAAGGCAGGTTACCCTACAGGTGGTGCCGTTGTGGAGGCGTAGGGAAAACAGTTATTTTATTCAGCTCAGGATCTTAGCTAGCTCTGATACGCCCCCACATTCTCTTCTGTCTTTTGTGTCTTTGTTACTAGAGACAGATCTTGCCTGACAACAGGCAGTGGACTGCAAATTGGGTAGAGACCCCTAATGTTCATGACTTTGCAGCTTTTTTTCTGGTGGATGCAGGCAGACTTAATGAAGAGAAGTATTACAGGATCAGAAAAAAAAAGCTTGCCGAGAATATTTTATTGCATATAACATATTATATGCAAATGAGCCTGTAGAAAATATATAACCACAATTATACATGCGTGTTACATGTATATAATTACCATGAAAAGAGTAACACATATGCCTATGGTAAAATATGCTATACCATACCATAAATTACCAGACCGCATAGAATATAAAAACACTTTATTAATACAATTAGTATAATCAATACATGAAAACAGGTGCAGGGAAAAGGCGGCATCCACAAGAGGAAGATACAAGGGTGATGACACTCACATTGTAATAACAATAAAAGTGCAAAGTGCAATGGTATTTAAATGTACAACGGAAGATCTATTACCCATACTGTGCATCCTCTGGGATGGTGGACCTTCGTCTGGGGATGGCATCATCACCGAGGGGCACATATTAAATACCCCTGTTAGCCAATCGTATTGCTTGGCAAATAATTGATAATAAACTCCTGCGTGCAAGCGTGAACATACATAACTGTGCATATGTATAAAGGCATTATGTGTGTCTGCAAAATAATTACAATAACTAAGCATATATGTTAACCCAAACAAGCATGGATGAGATGAGTAAACAAGTGAGTAGAATCGCAGATTTTTAATACATTGTGATCTGACTGGTCTGAAGATATGGGCTATTGATTGTATACCTGGAAATATGCGTGGCAGTGATATTTCTAGGAAACAGGTCCAATTGGAATGTAGGTGGATTTGGAGATTGAACACTCTGCGCCCAAATGGCTTGAATGAGGCTTTTCGTCTTTCTTGTAGGGGTTTTTAGCATTTTATGATTCTATTTTTTTACACAACACTTTGGGTTGTATTGATAATTGATACCCCATGGTTTAGTTTGACCATTTTTATCCTGTTCCTTGACAATAGTATATATTTTTTTGGCCTGTATTTAGGTCGTATATATAGTTTTTTTAAATTATTAATCTACCATGAATTTGTTTAGATTATGTAGTATGAATTGACACAGCATTAATTGTGACATTAGCACATCTATAATGGCGCATTATCGGTGATTCTATTTACAATTATATCAGTGATTTATAGGTTTTTGTCACACGCACATCTTTTTATTTATATTTTACACAATTCACATTATAACCTGTTTGGGTATTTTGTGTGTCAGTATTTTTTTTATCAGGCACATGTGATTGATACCGTTTATATAATCATACTGGGACCCCGGTTAAGCTCCGCCAGTTTAACCGCTCTGTCCCGGACACATGTTGGAGGTGCCTGAACTCTAGGGGCACCATGGTACACATTTGGGGGGACCGTCCAGGAGTGGCCACACTATGGCGTGACATTTTCACGCTCCATGATCATCTTTACAAGACCCATACACCTCCATCTCCCCAGTTAGCTCTTCTTTCAGTTTACCCGGGTAGAATTAACTTGGTTAAGAAAGGCATCCTGACCGTTCAGGGGGGCGGATCCAACTGAGCATGGTGGAAGACGTGTGAGCTCTGAGCTCCTCACCACACCACCCGATCTAAAGCTTTTTTACAGCCCTGACCGACCTAACTATGGGCAAACTCAACAAGGAGAGAGGTGGAGAGGTCTCCCAGATGACAAAAACAAAGAAAGCGCACGGAGATCTGGATAAATACCGCTATAAGAAGACGGCGTCTCCGGCAGTCAGGGGGAAGATGGCGGCGGCGGGAGATCACGCTGCTGCCCTGGATATAGATTCGGATGACGCAAGCTCCTGCGCTCCTTCGGAACTGCCTGATGAATCAGATCCTGCTCCGATCACCAGAGCCTTCCTGCAGCATTCTTTACAGCAGTCCCTAGCTCAAGCCTTATCTCCAGTGTTGTCGGAACTGGCGGCCATCAGAACGGAGGTAACTCATGTGGGGCAGAGAGTGGAAGCGCTGGAGGAATTTCAAGTTGCGGTGGTACAACACAGTAAGGGCTTGCAAAGCCATGTGAGATCACTAGGCTCCCAAGTGGACAGTATATACCTCCACTTAGAAGATCAAGAGAATAGGGGGAGGAGGAAAAATTTAAGGATAAGAGGTGTCCCTGAATCAGTGGCGGCAGAAGCATTGCTGGACAGTGTTAAGCAAATCTTATTGAGAGAGCACATAGAGCGCTCAGGCCCAAGCCTGCTGCAAGTGAACCGCCTAGAGATATCGTTTGTGCCCTCCTGAACAATCTCGATACAGTTGCAGTGCTTAAAGCGGCAAGAGAAAGTGGAGAGGTCGCCTTTGAGGGAAACAAGATCCTATTCTTTCAGGACCTAGCAGCAAGCACTCTAGTGAAAAGGAAGGCGCTGAAACCCCTCACTGCCGAATTAAGGGAGAGGAAGCTGCCCATGCGGTGGCTTTTTCCGTTTGGTTTGAGTACCACTGTTAATGGCCGACAAATTGTAATACGCCATCCTGATGAACTTCCCAAGATATGGGAGGCCCTGGAGATTTCTCCACTGGATATCCCCTCATGGCTCCCTTCGGCTAATATGGAGAAGTTGCCTAAGTTGTCTGGGCCATTACCCTGGCGCGATACGCCTAAGAGCAAGCATCCAAAGAAGAAACCGCTGACAGGGGACTGAGTCGCTGTCTCTAGATGTTGAAGGTTGCAGTTTTGCCTCCCTAAGGGCGGTTACTTGCCCCAGCGACAGTCTTTGTTTGTCTATTCAATATGAGTGAGACCTTTAGTAATAGACATTTACAGTTGGCACTGTTGAGATTCGTCCAAGTTCAACTATTACTAACACTCCACTCAAATGTTCAATTTGTTATGCCTGGTACCGAGAGAGTAGTTTAGCTATTTACTACCACCATAGGCGCTGACCTGTGAGATAGCAATTTCTTGGTCCATACATTTTGCACGAGTTTTGGAATCTTAATATACTGAAGTTAATTGGTCAGTTTTATTGATATTATATAAGAGGTCGGGTGAGTGGTTCATCTAGATTTTTCTAGAAGTCTTTACCTATGTCCCCTCCCCCAAACTCTCATTCTCAAAATGTACTTATACTTTTGCGCAGTATATCGCCTTTAGGACTTCTACTCTGTCCTCCTACTCTGGAGTAGTCCTCCTACTCTGTTTATATATGTTTTTTATGTCTATTTGTTTTACTTTTTGAGTCAAGACATTGGATTCACTGCTTTCACATGGAAGGTTGGTCTAGATACTAAGCCTGTCTGAAATGGCACATATTACAGTATATTCACTTAATGTGAATGGAATGAACATTCCACAGAAGCGTAGCCAAGTTTATCATACATTGAGGAAAGAAAACCTTGATATTGTGTTTCTACAAGAAACACATTACAGGCACAATCATGCCCCCAATATGTCCAGTAAACATTTCCCGGATTGGCACCATGCCACCCATTCCTCGGCATCTAGGGGTGTCTCTTTTGGCTTTAGTAAGAATATCCCATTTCAGTTAATAGCGAAATTAACTGACCCCAACGGCAGATTCTTATTTATTAAGGGGAAAGTCTTAAATTCAATGGTCACCTTTGCGGCCGTATACGCCCCAAACAAGGGACAAATTAAATGGTTTGTACAGGCGTTGGATTCTCAAAAACTATTCACTGAAGGGATTCTGGTACTGGGAGGGGACTTCAATCTGGCACTGGATCATGGGATGGATTCCACATCTGCCACGCCACAGTTATCAGGTAGACAGAAACGTAGATTTCAGATTGCTCTGGCGGATGTGGGTCTATCTGACGTGTAGAGATTGATTCACCCTGAGGTGAAGGATTTTACCTTTTTCTCTAAAGTTCACGGCTCTTATCAGCGCATAGATTATATATTTTTATCTAACAATGCTATCCCCATGGTTAAGGAAGCTTCCATAGGGTCGATCACGATATCGGATCATGCCCCGGTGAGTCTGAAATTGGCGTTGAAAGGCATGCCCGAGCGGCACTGGTCATGGAGACTCAATACAACCCTTATGGAGGAGAGTGGTCATAGAGACAGGGTTCAGAAGGTACTGCTAGATTATTTTAGCTTAAATGAATCCCCTCAGATGTCATGCCCAATACTGTGGGAGGCCCATAAGGCTGTGGTAAGGGGGGAATTTATTAGCATAGGTTCCAAAGTGAAAAAACAAAGAACGCAGATAATAAATTCCCTACTCTTACAAATATCCACCCTGGAAAAGCTACATAAAAAGTCTCGGACAGATGAGGTTTTAACTCCACTAAAATCCCTACGATCTCAGCTAAAGGATAAACTGAACATTAAGTCAGCTAAAATATTGCAAGCTCTGCGTTTTAAATACTACTCGCATGGCGATAAGGGTTCTAAATTGATGTCGAACTTGTTAAAAGCCCAGAGAAATAAGGCCTTTATTCAGGTAATTAAATCTAGAGAAGGGAACAGGTTAACTGCTACCCCCGCTATAGCGAAAGAATTCTGTAGGTTCTATACCTCACTATACAACCTAGAGGGAGAAGGGGGGCCTGACAGCAGAGATAATACATCACTGCAAAACAACATAGATGACTTCCTGAAATCTATTGATATGCCTGCCTTGTCTGCCGGAGACAGGACAGATCTATTAAAGGGGTTATCCCACTAAGCGTTTTCATACTTACCTGCTGCCACCGCGCGTTCACTTCCTGGATTCTGGCTGGGGGCGGGCTTCATCTTGATTGAAGTCTTCTCCCGGCCGTGCCGCGCGCTGGACTGAATGCGCACGCCGCCGCGCATGCGCAATGGTGACTTATTCCTACAGAGCCGGCGTGCGCGTTCGCAGCTCTGTACTATTCTGGTTGGGAAGAAGTCACTGTCGCGCATGCGCGGCAGCGTGCGCGTTCAGAACAGCGAGCGGACCGGCCGGGAGAAAAGGAGTCGTCTTCTGGGCAAGCGCGACCTTCCGGCTTTTGGAGAAGAACAATGGTCGTAACCAGGGGAGACCGAGTCACAACAATCAGGTAAGTGGGTATGAATTTTATCCTAAACGGTGGGGATTTGTTAATAAAGTATATTTACAAAAATGATCACTGTCAAATCATTAACAGATTTAACAGTGATCATTATGATGGGATAACCCCTTTAAAGCCGTTCACCGAGGAGGAAGTTGCTAAGGTCCTCTGTAGCATACCATCTGGAAAAAGTCCGGGACCAGACGGATTTCCTATAGTGTATTATAAGAAATTTGCGGAAATACTGATTCCACATTTCACTAAGATGTGCAACTCCCTCCTCGGTGGCTCGGTTCTGTTCTGGTTCTGACAAAGCTGCCAGTTTGATTTGATGTACTGCTCCAAATTAATTAATTAAGATACGTGCACGGAGAGATCAGACAGACAACTCACTACATGGAGTTAATCAGTATCTCTGGTTTATTTCTGAAAACAACATGGGTTTCATGAGAGGAGGGAGTGGGAGGGGGGTGAAAGATAAAGTATATATTTTCTATTGGCTATGAACTCTCTACTTTTCTGTAACCTTGACGGCCAGAGGAAATTCCTTCTCCCTCCCCCCTGGGTGAAACCGTTACTTCTTTCTTTGTAGCTGCTTGCTTGAGCTGAACAGAAACCACAAAGAAACACATGATAAAAACACAAAGTAAGATTCTAGTTTATAGGTGTTGGCTGAATGCCTGGCCACCATCTTAGCTCAACAAGCAAGTATCCATTTTGTATCAATAGTCCATAACAGTCCCCCCTTGGAGACTTGATTGTAGACTTTCCCTTCGCCTAGCGAATCCCCTGGGCATACCATTCGTATCCTCTTCACCCGCAGTGGCGACAACCTACCCCTTATAGGTAGGCTCCCGGTTGCTCGGACTTGTG
This sequence comes from Bufo gargarizans, assembly GCF_014858855.1. Taxonomy (NCBI): domain Eukaryota; kingdom Metazoa; phylum Chordata; class Amphibia; order Anura; family Bufonidae; genus Bufo; species Bufo gargarizans. Next base: position 389,475,571 of record NC_058083.1, on the reverse strand, counting down.
GTAATACCCTGGGATTCATCTCACCCTATCTCAGCCAGGCATCATTGTGAGGAGGGGGAGCTGTGTTGAACGATGTTTCCTTCTGTCCTTCTTCATCATAGAGGAGCATGATAGGTCGTTCATCAGTTTTCTTCATTCTTTTTGAAAAGCGGGTCACACAAATAAGAACGAGCTTAATCACTACATATATCACCAATATTATTAGGGCTACCTGCAATATTACCTGGACAATTCCCATGAGCCAACCCCCAATACCTTTGAACCAGTTATTGGGGTTAAGGGAAGAGAAGGTATCAGACCACCATGTATCTTTACCAGCTTTATGTGCGTCCAGCCATTTATCTCTTAAATCCGCCATTTTCTCTATACCCACCTTAACTTGCAAATTACCCTGCGGGTCTATGTAATGGCAACAAGAGGGTCCCACAACCTGGCACATACCTCCATCTTTAGCTGTAACATAATCTAGAACTAATATGTGTTGGTTGGTGACAATGATTAACTGGTTTTGCACAATGTTTGAGGTATTCATAAGTCTCATCTCTTCCCATATTTGGTCATCCAGGTCGTCTGTTGCTACTACCAGATGATCCCACATCTGCGCTATCATGGGATATATGAAGATGGAACTAACAATTTTGTTGGTAATGCTCGTCTCTACTACATGTGGCTTGCCATTTGGTCTGGGTGTGTTATCTTTAGCCCTACGATACAAGGTGTGTTTAGGTACTGCATTTATGCCAATTTCAGAGTGTGGTACTATAAAGGTGGCAGGAGTAAGCTTGGCGATGGTGCACAGTCCTGTGACATTCTCGGATAACCATTTGTACACTTTGTGTCCACAAACTAAGTATATATCTTCTGGAACTTCTACTGCTGTGCTATTGAATAATCGGGTAATTAGTTTGGCTAATTGTGTCCCTTTCGCCAACTCATATCCTTTTGACTGACTTTCGGTGTCGTTAGCTAATATACCTGTCCGGAGATCCTGTACAGTATGGTGGTTACAGGGCAGATCCTTTCCGTTCTCAGCATCTACACCAATACACTGCACGTGGCTGTCTGTTTTTGAATCATTGCAACCTGAGTGTATGTGTGGACTAAATGTCATCCCTTTGGTTTGTACATGGAGACAATATCAGTGTGTCCAGCTTGGAAAACATGTGACATTAGCCCAGTGTCCCTCTTGCCAAGGAGTAGAGCTATAATCTACCGAGGGTCCTGATCTGTTTATCATGAGCCATGGGGCATCTGCCCACCCTGCAACAGAAAAGGCTATTTCCCTGTCCTTGTGTATACTGGATTTAACTTGGTGTATGCTAGTGAGAAATATGGTAGAATTAGACAGGTCAATCAGTTCAGAAAGTTCCAAGGGAATTGCAACATAAGGCATACTGGTTGAACTCACGGGACTGTGGGTACAGATCCAACAATCTGAGTGTCTCAACCCCTGGACTAGAATTTGATGGTGCCGTGTCAGTGAATTGTCCCATTCATCACCCAGTGGCGTGAACACTGCAGATATGCCCACTGTCAAAGTCATGATCAGTATGTGAATCCTCATGGCTTATTGTTCCAGGGTCGTCGGGACAGCCTTTACTCTTTTACAATGTGAGGTGTGGATCCAGGTAAGCCTCCATCGAGTTTCACAGAGGTCGGGGTAGTCAGCAACACCTGGTAAGGCCCCTTGTATCGTGGTTCGAGGGCGTTTCTGACGTGTTTCTTGACCACCACCCACTCTCCAGGTTTGAGAGTGTGTATTCCCTCTAGGGAGTCAGGATCTGGAATGGAAGAGAAAACTTGTGCACATATATTAGACAATTGTTTACTATGGGCAATCACATATTTAGCAACAGATTCATAATGCATTTGCAATTGCTGTGGGAAGTACTGTCCCATCCTAGGCCGTGTCCTAAACAAAATTTGGTGTGGAGGCCTAGGGGTGTGTCTAACTGAAAATAGTGCTATTGGCAGGCATTGTACCCAACTGAGCCCTGTCTCCCCAGTCATTTTCAGCATCTTGGACTTCAGTACCTCGTTCAGTCGTTTGACTTTGTCGCCGCTTTGGGGTCTGTAGGGTGTGTGATAGGTTAAGTGTGACCCTACCATCTTCCAGACTTCTTGGGTTAATCTAGCAGTGAATGCTGGGCCCTGATCACTCTCAATGACCTCAGGTACTCCGAACCTACAGACAAGCTCCTGCATCAGTTTTTTTGCAGTAGTGGTTGCTGTCTGGTTTCGGACAGGGTAGGCTTCTGGCCACCCAGAGAACAAGTCTATCACTACTAGCACATATTGAAACCCTTGGCACATTGGCATCTGGATGTGGTCAATTTGAATCCGTTGGAACGGGTACTGGGCTTTGGGGAGACATTTGGTTGGTGTAGGCTCAGGTCTTCCCGGGTTGCACTGCGCACAGATGAGGCAAGACTGAGTATGCCTCACCAGGACAGGGGTTATCCCTGGGGCCATTGTCTATTAGTTCTTTCATGATGGTCTTAGGTTGGTGGGTGGGCCCATGAGCTATTGAAGCTATCAGAGGATAGAGAGCTTTGGGCAGAGATGCTCTCTCTCCTTGGGTCCACAGTCCAGATTCTTTCTCTTCTTGGGCTGACTCTTTTAGCCAATCCAATTTTTCTTGTGGCGTGGCCTGTTTCTGTATTTGTTTCAGGAGGTCCCATGTGATTTCTTCTTGTTCCAGGTCTTCCTGTGTTATCATAATCTGGTCTGACTGGACTCTTTCCTCTTTCACTGCTGCTTCCTTGGCCGCTTGGTCAGCTAGGGCTTTTCCTCTGGCTTCAGAGGTGTCAGCTCGAGTGTGCCTGTAGATCAATAAAATCTTCAGATTCTCCAGTATACTCCCCCCTTGGAAGAGGAAGGAGTGCAGCAGGATTGAGGATGTGGCACCTCTGAATGGTGACATTATCTGGCAGAAGCAAACTACACTGAAGCCGGAGGTGGCGCTGTGCAGTGAGGTGTTTAGGTTGAGTCTGCTGGAGGATGGCAGAAATGTCATGGGGAGCCAGAATAGTGAGGGGATGACCCAGCACAACGTCAGATGTGACGTTTAGAAGAGAGCTGGCAGCAGGGATAGCTCTGACACAGGAAGGGGCTTCTCTGGCTACTGGGTCCAGTCTCTTTGTATGGTAGGACTTTGGGGTCCTTCAGGGTCACAGTGACTGGTGGGACACTGAGGTATCCAATATCCTGGGGTCCTCTGGCCCAGAGAGTATTGGGGATGAGGTGCAAAATGGTTTGCAGCGAATCCCCTCGCTCATATGAATCAGTGCAGAATTTTATTGTCAGACATCCGGCATCTGTGGGTGTCACATAATTTGAGTAAAAACCACAAAGACCAAGAAGCAAGACAGTTTCTTATCAGAAAGAGGAGCTTAAACTAACACAGCAGAAACCAACATTTCTGTGAAAAGAAAAAAGGTGGGGGTCAACTGATCCCCCGCAGCTGTCCTGCAGTGTGGTGAAATGATCTGCTTGGAATGATCTGCAAATTTAGCTTTTGTCCATTTCTGTAGTTGTTCTATAAAGAATTCTCCAGACTCATGATCCCGGGGGCCAAAGTTAGCACCTTTAAGTTCAGGGATGTGGATTTGATCCATCATCAGTGAGGAGTATTCACCTGTCTTGTTTTCCACTATACTTTGCAGGTCCGACCATGTGCACCCATAGGTTTGATGCACTTGGGACAGTTTCCTGAAAAAGGGCATGGGATGGGTCTCAGGGTCAGGCAGTAAATTCACTATGGTGAATAACTGTTGTGGGGTGAAAGACACATATTTTGGTGGTCCCTGTGGCCGGTTAAGTGCTAGGGCTTCTTTCAGTGTCTCAAGGTTTCCCTGCTCAATTTTCTGTAAGTTCTTTTGTAACTCTGTAATCTGACCCTGCAGTATTTGATCTTGTGAACGTCGTGATGGGCGCACGGTCATGGGTACAGTCCACTGTGGTGCCAGGGGTAAAGTTGGCGGATCACCGTAGTCTGTCGGGGTACCCCGCGAAGGAGTTTGCATATTACCCGGTGCATTTTGTATGCCCATTGTGGATTCTGCAGCACCGTCTGCATCCCCCTGTTCTGCTTCATCAGGTTGCCCCCCTACCATTATAGGAGTAAGGGTGGCAGGTGAGTGGGGTAGCATGAATGTACCGTCCGGGTTTATCATCGGGTACAGCATAGAGATCACCGGGACACTAGGGGTGACATAGGAGTGACGGGGGGGGGTCCGGACCGAATGATATTAAAGGTCCGTTCATGGGCGTTGCCTGGGGTCAAGATGGCGCTGTAGCTAACACGGGAAGTGATGGGACGTGCCGGGGAGTAGTTACCAAGGTGTGGTTTTGTGGGTGGGGAACCCCACAGGGAAGGCACGTATCACGGGAGGAGGGATTCTGTTGACCACATGTTTTGCAGGTCCACCCACCTGCTTTCTTCCCGGCGCCATTATAGGGTGGTGGCAATTCATGTATCAATGCAACACCAGGCTTACAGAAATATCTCTGTCTTTTCTCATCAAAATTTAGTTCCCCCCCGGTCTGTTCAAATTCTTTACTACAGTCCAACCACACACGGACCATGTCTGTCAATTCATCATCTTCTAACTTCCCTCTCTTCTCGTTTAACAACACTTGCCAGGTAGCACTACATAGGATGCCTCCTTTACAGACACCTTTAACTCTTCTCCAACTTACTTAATCCTTTTATGAAACGTTTGCCTCTCCTGTCCGCCACGTACTGTTCAGGTGAACAGTAACCCTTCGGGACACTTTCCTCATTTCCCATTATCTCTCGTACCTACTGAAGCCGCCTAAAGACCTCTGCATAGAGTAATCACTGGACGTGAAGACCTTTGAGTTCCGGTCAGCACACTCTGGGCTACCGCGAACCGCTCTCCACCCATCTGTGATCGTCCCCTTTATGGAGATTTGAGTCAGACACCGGGCTGAACTCCGATACAGGAACACAGGAGAACTCCGTGTCTCAGTCAATGATACTTGTCAACAGGGTCTTCACAACTTATAGGCACAACACAGTACATCAAGACTTTAAGAAAACATATGGGGTTCTTACTTTCATGCCCTCGAGGACGTCCCAGACTGCTTCCGCACCCCTCCCTCAGACGAACACCAAGAGGCTACACCAGGGGACACTTTATAGGCAAGATGACTCAATTTTCCTACCTCATATCACGGGTTGCGATCCCGGTGTCCGTTAGTGCGCCTCTCCTCGTCTGGTCTCTGGGGGTACGGGAACAGAGGGTCCAATCCTCGAGCCCCACGATTGGGCGCCAAAATTGTTCTGGTTCTGACAAAGCTGCCAGTTTGATTTGATGTACTGCTCCAAATTAATTAATTAAGATACGTGCACGGAGAGATCAGACAGACAACTCACTACATGGAGTTAATCAGTATCTCTGGTTTATTTCTGAAAACAACATGGGTTTCATGAGAGGAGGGAGTGGGAGGGGGGTGAAAGATAAAGTATATATTTTCTATTGGCTATGAACTCTCTACTTTTCTGTAACCTTGACGGCCAGAGGAAATTCCTTCTCCCTCCCCCCTGGGTGAAACCGTTACTTCTTTCTTTGTAGCTGCTTGCTTGAGCTGAACAGAAACCACAAAGAAACACATGATAAAAACACAAAGTAAGATTCTAGTTTATAGGTGTTGGCTGAATGCCTGGCCACCATCTTAGCTCAACAAGCAAGTATCCATTTTGTATCAATAGTCCATAACAGTTCTTCATCCGCAGGCCCAGGAGGCGACAATCACTATCATCCCCAAGGAAGGGAAAGACCCTGAAGCGTGTGGCAGCTATCGCCCAATCTCGCTCCTTAACACGGATTTAAAATGGTGGGCTAAATTGCTAAGTCATCGTATAGCGGGTCTGCTGCCTGGGGGAGGAGCAAGTGGGGTTTGTGCCCGGCAGGGAAGGCAGGCATAATGTTAGTCGAGTGGTAAACGCGGTTTGCTATGCTAAGAAGAAAAATATGCCTTTAATGTTACTAGGGACAGATGCGGAAAAGGCATTTGATAGGGTCATCTGGCCTTTCATGCGTAGTACCCTATTGGCGTTTGGCTTTCCTGATATGTTTGTCAGAGCGATCTTCTCCCTGTATTCTGCTCCCACAGCTCGTATTCTAGTGAACGGTACATTATCTGATCCTTTCATCATTAAGAATGGTACTAGGCAGGGGTGCCCCCTCTCCCCATCTTTATTTATATTAGTCCTTGAAACGCTTCTGCTAAAATTCAGGCAGGATCCTAGTGTTAGAGGAATTAAAATTAGAGGTGACACACAGAAAATGGCAGCATTTGCTGACGATTTGCTACTAATGGTCACTAACCCCATAGAAGCAATGAACCAAATTCTAGCCACCTTTAAAGCTTTTGGAGAGATTTCCAATTTTAAAATTAACATGGAGAAGTCAGAAGCCATTGGAGTTTCCCTAACCTCTTCCCAATTGAAAAGGATAAGAGGTATGTCCCCTTTTAAGTGGCCCTCCACGGCAATTAAATACTTGGGAGTTATGATACCAGCCAACCCTACCCAACTGTTCCAGCTCAACTATTCTCCTTTATTAACCAAAGTTCAAACGTTCTTGAATAAATCCTTGTCACCCAAGGTTTCATGGCTAGGGCGGAAAAACGTATTAACCTCCTACATTCTCCCCCACTATATATGCTTCGTTCCCTTCCGATAGCAATACCCAGATCATTCCTAAATAAAGTGAGATCGATTATGGGGAAATTCTTATGGGATAACAAAAAAGCCAGATTACCGTACTCCCTACTTATACGGAAGAGACATGGGGGAATCTCTTTACCAGATATTTCTGCCTATGTCCAAGCTATTCATCTAGAGAGATGGTTAACCTTATCCAGACCTGGGGACACTTCCCTGCATGTTAGGTTTGAGAGAGAAGTATTAGGTAAAAGAAGTTCGTACTTGCTGTGGCACAAACCTTCAACTTTAAGCCCTACGGAACTTATAAGTGTTATAACTAAAAGCACTATTAAAGAATGTCAGGGGTCGTTAGCGTTAAACCTTGGAAAAGGAAGTCTATCCCCTATATATACTCCCTTATGTCCTTTCAGATAGAGTTACAGAAACCAACCCAGTATGGGACTCTGTATCAGAACTAAAAATAGGGGACCTTTTACAATTGCCTCTCTCCACTGATATCTATGAATCTATTAAAGGTGAACCACCGAGGGTAGGCTCAGATATACAAAAATGGGACTTTGAAGTCACATGTAAGAAGTTTAAGGTATCTAAACACCAATAAAAGGTAGATCCGTCCTGGTTAGAGAATATGGTCTTATTGCCGAAATTACCAACTAAAACTTTATCTTTAATATACAGACAGATTCTAGAAAAGAGAGGAGATAACCCGCCCACTTACATTAAAGAATGGGAGAAGGAACTAGAGATTACTCTTGATGAGCCTAGTAAAGCCTTTATTTTATCTCACTCACAAGGGTTCTCCAGATGTGTCAGAGTGCAGGAGAATTCACTTAAAACTTTAACTAGATGGTATCGTACACCTGAATTCCTGCAAAAAATCAACTTACTTACCTCAAGTGAGTGCTGGAGATGTATGGAGGGGGGTGGGTAGCATTTCCCACATATGGTGGCACTGTCATAAAATTAGACGGTTCTGGGATGATGTGGAGTGTACTATGAATAAGATCTGTAGTGGGAACCTTTCTCTCTCTGCCCCTAGTCTTGTTATGGAAACACGAAGGCAAATTTACCCCTCATAAAAATAACCTTCAGACACATATGATAACGGCTGCCAAGTTGCTAGTTCCTGCATTGTGGAGAACTACAGAACCGCCGAGTATTACCATGTGGTATGAAAAAATGAATCACCTCTGCAGGATGGAGGAGTTAGCTAGTTGGGAGGCTCATAACAGACAAAAGTTTCTAGAAATTTGGCAACCCTGGCTGTTGCACATTGAAACCCAACAGGATCAGGGGTCTTGAGAGCCCCATTCTGGAAAGGTGACTGAGGAATGGAGGCACCTACCATCCCTGAAGGAAATAGGCCAGAAAGCAAAGATAGGTCTCTAGCTTAATTTGGGAACCATTATTAAGCAACCAAAATCAAGTGGAAGATGATTGAACCTAAACCATATGCTATTCAGTACACAGATTTCAGATTAAGGGGAAGGGAGTGAACCAACTCGACTCTTATGTTTTGTTTTAAGATTTTATTTCTTGTTTTTGTCCGTATATTGATCTGTGGTTTATTTTTGTACCACAAATGAGGAAAATTGATGTATAAAACTTGTAATGTCACAATGCATGATATGTGAGGTTTTGTAAACCAGATGATGTCTTTTGATGGAGGTTATACTTGTGACTTGCAACGTCTTGCTATTTTGGCCAGTTGTACTGGTCATGTCCTTTTCCTTATCACTTGAAAAAAGAATATGTAATATGGTACTCTTGTCTACTATTACAATAAAAAGAGAATGTTTAAAAAAAGAAAGGCATCCTTAGATTCTTTATCATAGCAATGCGCCAAATCATACCTCGAGCTTGGCGCTCAACAGAAAGCCTTCTTAGAGTTACTTGGGTGGGGGCTCTAGATTGTCTGGCGCGCCTGGAGGAGTTGGGTGCCGAAGACCAGGGATCTGGCGTGGCACATTCTAGACAATGGGAAGCCTGGTACCAGTTCCGGGCGTCTGCAAATTTTTCAGGTTGGTTGACCTCAGGTACTTTTACTTAACATACTCCTATTAGTTTTAATGCTATAAAATCTTGTCTGGATTACTAGTACACTCCCCTCTCTCCCTCCTTCCCCTTTTCCTCCTGTCCTGTCTTCCCCCCTCTCTCCATTCATCTTTGAATTGATGATTGCTGAATTTATATTTGTATGGAGCTATGATACTTGAATACATAATTATTCTGTGACTCATTATGTCTATGCTTTCAATAAAAACAAATTGAACCATATATAATCATACTGACATCATTTACATATATTCATTAATCATATATTAAAAATCAGCAGTTTTACTCACTGTCACTTGTTCACTCATCCACACTTGTTTGTGTTAACATATATGCTTAGTTATTATAATTATTTTGCAGACACACATAATGCCTTTATACATATGCAGTTATGTATGTCGATATTAGATGCAATATTCATTCCCAATATGAAGCATGCAAGTCTCCATGGTGATGCGTTGGGCCCGTGCAACCTTGTGTGTGATACCACTGGCATTCGTGCGATCCTAGTATTGCGCATTTGCCAGGGATAATAGGGTGATTTTTGACGTCCGATCATGTGATTAACTCACAGGATGCTTCATGTGATATTAGCACTTCACATTGATGCGATTTTGCCTTCTTGTTCACGCTTGCACACAGGAGTTTATTATCAATTATTTGCCAGGCAATACGATTGGTCAACAGGTGTATTTAGTATGTGCCCCTCTGTGATGATGCCACCCACAGACAAATGTTTGCTGAAATGCACTTCGGAGCTGGCACCATCCCAGAGGAAGCACAGTATGAGTAATGGATCTTCTATTGTACATTTGAAACCCATTGCACTGTTATTACAATGTGAGTGTCTTCCTCTTGTGGATACCACCTTTTCCCTGCACCTGTTTTCATGTATTATTATACTAATTGTATTAACAGTTTTAATATTCTATGCAGTCTGGTACTTTTTTTTTATTGGGTTTTAATGCTGTACAGAGACTGATTCCATTCAGTATTATTCCAAAGTTTTGAACAAAGCAACTTCAGATGAAGCACCCATAGCTTGCTTCGCTCAACACTACCCAGAACTATAACTTTAATTTTCTGTTCACACAGCTGTATGAGGGCTTGTTTTTTTGCTGGGCAAGTTATACTTTCTAATGCCACCATTTAATATTGTATAGGATATAGTGTGAAGCAGGAAATATATCCTTCCAAATAGGGTGGAATTGGGGAGGCAGAATGCAATTCCGCCTTTTTTTTATGGCATTTACTATGTGGTAAAACTGAATTGTGTTCTTCATTCTCCAGGTCAGTACAACACTGAAAAATAACTTTTGAAACTTTTTTTTATCACCATATTCTGACCTCCATAACTTTCATAGCTATGTCTACAGAGATTTGTGGGGGCTCAACTTTTGATGGACAATCTATGGGTTTTGATAATTCCATTTTGGGGCGTTGTGACTTTTTGATCACTTTAATGAATTTTTATTTGTTCTGTTCTATCATTCACCCTATGGGGGCCAGCTTTAATGTCAGGAAAGGGTGATGTATTACTGCCTGCCCCTGTAAACCAGTGCAGCAGTTGCAGAGAGAACAGAGCCTCTAGGTTTAACAACAATGCTCTTGTTGTTGCTAGAGGCTCATTTGCATATATTAAAATTTCTATGCAATGTGGACACATATGAACATGGGACTAACACAGATTCCTTCAGCTGCCAAGTGCACATGTGACAGGTCAGCCAGTGTCATAGGTACAGATCTGCTGACAGATGTCCTTTAACATTTTTTGCTTTGAAAGGAGTTTTTATTTATAGGGGCACATTTATTCAAGACCAGCATTTTAGATGCCGGTCTTAATAAAGCCCTGCACTGGATCTGCTTCAGTTATGAAGAGACACTGGCCTCTACATAACTTTGGCGGATCCTTCGTCAGTGCCAAATGTAAGACAGCTTCCTTGTAGTCTTACATTTAGGCCTTTTTCTATGCCTGACACAGGCATAGCAAATGGTAAATGAGATGGTTAATTGTGGGCGGGGATGGGAGGCCCTAGCATGATTGGGAGGAAGTTGCTGTGCAACAAATTTGCACATGAAATACAGCTAAATTAGGTGCATTTTAGATTTAAAAATTACAGGGGGTCATTTATCAGCTAGAATAAGCCACAGAGGACTGCACAAGAGAAAAAAAAAATGAACACAACTGGAAAAAAACAAAATTTATTTAGAACATCACATATGCTGAAGTCCTAAGAACTGCAGTTGTAAAGCTTTAGACAACTCCAAAAAAAAAGTGTTTTATACAAGCTGCTCGTCACAACAGATGTGCAACACAGGTCTTCACACAGCGCCACAATATGGATATGCAGAATGAAACATAGGGGGCACAACCATATACATTATTCCAGATGGTGGACCATACTGCTAGAGATCAGCTGTAATACAAGGTAGCCCAGCAGCTGTCTGCCAAGACCAACACATCCATATATTACTAAAGAGCTCTCAAGTAGGCATGCGATTCAAGCATGTTGTTATTTCACTACACAGGTTTTAAGATGGGCCTATCCACTCATGCACCCCTCAGTATGCCTGCACTTTTTGAATTTGAAAAGCTAGTCATGACAGTCAACATTCAATGAACAAGTACTTTTAAATTTCAAGATACAAAAGTTTCACTATCAGATGACAGGATATAACATACATTGTACGCTAGCCTACCAAAGTGACCATTTAAAACAAAGTATTCCAAGATGAAGAGTAAAGGGAAAAAAAAAATGCAGCAAGTATCTAGCCATTCCTCTCTGGGCTTACGCTCCTTCGTGGACTTGCGGATGGCGAGCGGCTGCAAACAAGAAACAAACCAGCAATTTAGTATTTTAACTGAACCAGAACTTCAAAGGCATCACATCTATAAAATTGTATCAAATTAAACACTTTAGACCCCTCAATAAAAGGGCCAACCCTTGAGTTAATTATGCAATTACAGGGAGTTTAGAGTGCATTATTGTAGTACACATGCAATAAAAATTCAGTTTTTTTCCAAGTACATTTTCCTCACTGGTTGTGTTGATCCTTCTGATCACCTTCTACGGCATTCAGAAGTGGACCAGCATGCTCAGTAGCTTCCCTGCTGCCTTCATGCACACCACTGTCTGTTTTGTGTAGACGCACTGACTTTAATGGGTTTGTGGTCCACTTTTTGTGGACACTCAGCTTTTTTTGCGGAACAGACAAACAGTGTGATTTCTGCTTCTGTATGTCTGTTCCATAAAAAAAGGTAGAACATGTCCAATACTTGGCAGCAAAAATGTGGACCTACTGAAGTCCACAGTATGTATTTTTTTCTGAAAATGAATACAGTTCACAAGACCAAAAGAAGGTGATGCAGCAAAGTCAATCATTCTCGTTTCCAAATTCTCAGAAGCACATCACTAAATCTCCCTCTAGACCAGACATGCTCAACCTGCGGCCCTCCAGCTGTTGCAAAACTACAACTCACAGCATGCCCGAACAGCCTACAGCAGGGCATTGTGGGAGTTGGTTTGAGCATGCCTGCTCTAGACCAAAGATGCCCAACTTGCGGCCCTTCAGCTGTTGCAAAACTACCAGCATGCCCGGATAGTCTACAGATATAAGGGCATGTTAGGAGTTTGTTTTGCAACAGCTGGGGGGCCACAGGTTGGACATCCCTGCTCTAGACAATATAGAAGGCCATTTTCGGGTGGGGTAATAAGGGATAAACAAGAGGTAGCGGTTTTGTCTCAGCCACTCACAGGAAGGGAAGATAGATAAGCCCCTTAAATACCTTGGGTATAAACATTACGCTATAGGAAAAGTAAATAGTACATACCTTCTTTTGGGAGAAGCAGATCTTGACTTTGATCTACAAGAAAAAAATAAAAACCATTTACCTTTACATAGACTAGAAAAGGAGAAAGCATTTGCAGGTTCATAGTGAAATTTAAGACTACCAATTAGATTTTTTGTGGCATTTTTCTTTAATGCAAGTGGCGCAGAAAAAAAATAAAGTGTACTTAGTTCACAAAAACTATAATAACTTCACACAATACCAAAATTCACACAAAACCACAATTGTGAGAGGGAAGAATTAATTGGGGAACCACTTTACTGCTAAATTACCCGCTGCTGCAGCCTGTTGTGCCATTTGACCCCAACAACGCACAGAGACTAACTTCATGTGGGCAGAACCTTACCAGTCTTCTAGAACACGGCCAGCAGTACCAGCATTTTATATTTGAAACAATTTTAAAGAGGACCTTTCACCACTCCTGACATGCCTATTTAATAGCTCCCCACGTACTAACTTTTCTGGAGCATCTATTCTTATGTCTGTATGTTGTCCCATTCCTCACTAGAAGTTATGAATGAATTTCTATTAGCCTGCAGTAAGGGTATATATGGGAGGGAACTAGTTAGGTGGGGTGCCTGCACAGTCTGAAAAGGCAGCACTGATTGGATAGAGTCAGTCTGTGCAGATACCACAGCCCCCAACTTGTTACCTCCCCTCTGTCTCCTTAATGCAGACTGCTATAAAATTAATGCATAACTTCTAGTATAAATAAAGCAATGGCGCAACAGCCATAATAGATGCTCCAGAATTATTAGTACGTGGGGAATGTAGGAAGCTATTAAAATAGGAATGTCAGGAGCGGCAAAAGGTCCTCTTTAATGGCACTACTAGTCCTGTTCAGCACATGAGAATATTTTACCAAGCACAGGACAGTTCACATCATAGCACAGGCTGAAAACTAACTAATCTGTTCGCAACTGGTCAAATGCTGCATCTAACCACCATATTATACAAACGCATGAATTTACAACAGTGGAATCTTACCTGCTTCTGGGGCGTGAGGCAGACCGGGACCTTGAGCGAGACCTAGATCTGAAAATGGTTCATTGTTATTTAACTTTGTCAACTAGTGTTTCATTTGGTAGCAAACTTCCTGTTGTATAATATTCACTTACCTGGATCTTTTAACTGAAGGAGGAGATCGGGTTCTGCGTGGAGATCTTGACCTACGAGGGGAGCCAGATCTCGATCTACGGGGAGATCCAGACCTAGACCTACAGAACAGGATTGTACATAATATTATGAGAATTTGGTGACGCTAAACCATGTACATAGTTCAACTTGTAAGCTACATGACTGAAGCTAAAGTATGTGACCCATAGATGCAAATTGAATGGTTTTTCTGTTGCCATCTTCAAGATTCACATCAGTAGGAGCAGCGCTGTATAACCAGCCCCGTTCACTGCACAATGGATGAAGCTGTGACGCTCCAGTGCCGACTTCCAGGCGTAAAGAGGACTGACACATGCATCCCTGCCAATCAGATAGCCTATACTCGGATCCGCAGTTATCAGTGATGGCTAACCTCGCACTGCAGCTGTGGTGAAACTACGACTCCCAGCATGCTCCATTTATTTCTATAGAGTTCTAAAAGCAGCCAAGCAGGGGGGGGGGGGGGGGGGGGGTCTTGGGAGTTGTAGTTTTACCACAGCTGGAGTGCCAAGGTTAGCCATCACTGGTAAAAAAGAGTGAACACCCCTTAAAATAGAAGTCATTTAGCAATGTTTCAGAAGTGATACTTGACATTTCGTACTCAGATTGACAAGCAGCATGGCAGAAGTCCAGATAACTTCCCCCCTCTAATGCCCCAGTTTGCCTGATATCCTAGTTTATTGCTGCATCGAAATAGTGTACAACACAGTATAACATGATAAAGACCATAAACAGCAGCAGTGGACAGGAGGAGTGTGCACTGCGTCTCCTCTTACAGCTGATCGGCGGGGGTCTCTGTGTTGGAGCCCCAGCCAATCTGATATCGATGACCTATCCTGAGGATAGGTCATCAATATTAAAAGCCTAGACATCAATTTATGCCAACTTTAGGAGACCAGTGGGCAACCCTAGTCAGTGAGATCTAGAGAACTGCAAGAGTAGGACCACCCGCTAGAGTCCTAAGCTCAGAATGAGCAGGGACTTAAGGAGCAAGATACAAATTACTGAATCTTCACTCAGTATTAATCAGATTTGTATCCTGCTCTGTGTCCAAATCCCTAGTGTATAGTAAGCCTACAGTGCTGGATCAGAAACTTATTCCAAAACGGTCACTTTCCGTTGTTACACGATAGAGTTCTATGTCCAAGGAAGTGAATGCCACGCCAAGCATTTGTGCCATTTCCTAGCACACAGAGCTGTCCGAGTTGCCCACAGCAACCAGATTCCACCTTTTATTTTCCAAAGGAGCTGTGAAAAATGAAAGGTAGTTGCCCATAAAAACAGATTCCAAGTCTGTTTTCCTTTACACAAGTTTGATAAATCTCCCCCAGAAAGTTCTGAACTTCAGTTAAAGGGGTTGTCCAGGTTCAGAGCTGAACATGAGCATCGGAGCAGTTCATGCTCCGATGCTCTCCTTTGCCCTGCGCTAAATCGCGCAGGGCAAAGGCATTTTTCTGAGTTCCGGTGACGTACCGGGGCTCTCTATGGGGCTGACAGGCAGCCCGGTGACGTCACCGGCACTGATGGGCGGGATTTGGCTCTGCCCTAGCCAGTAAAACGGCTAGGGCAGAGCTAAAGCCCACCCCTCAGAGCCGGTGACGTCACCAAACACACTGCTGGGCGGAAGTTACCGCCCGGCAGTGTGTTATTGTAAACACAAGAGCCCGTGCCCTGTGCGATCCAGCGCAGGGCACTGGAGCGCATCGGAGCATGAGATGCTCCGATGCCAGGCTCAGGAGGGCTGCCGGGGTGAAAATAAGGGTATGTCCGGGTTCAGCTCTGAACCCGGACAACCCCTTTAATTTGTCTCCACGCTGAAATACATTTCAATAAAACTTCAACAGAAAAAGCAACTCAAAGCTCACCTTCTGCTACGGCTTCTAGAACGAGTGTATCGCCTTCCCCGGGATCTGGAGTGAGAACGGGACCTGGATCTGAATATTTAAAATATAGTTAGTCTATATTCAGAAGCCAATGATTATGTAACCTACAATCAGGCAGTAATGAGTCTGATATCAGGAAACCTATTTGCCTTGAATAGAGCTACCTAGGAGAAACTGGTTAAAAAGGAGTTTCACTTTACAATAAAAATTACAACTAAATAATAAAAAAAAATAAAAAAATTAAATTAAATAAAAAAATAAAATAAAAAACAAACAAGACTAGAATTTGTAGTAAATAAACCTTGCAAGTCTGCAGGTCGACCCTCTTTGGCCCAAGGTCTAGAAGATCTAGACGGTCTAGAAGGATCTACCAGCCGATCACTTCATCTACTGTAGGTCTTCAATCTAACGACGATCATACTGACAGCCATATGAGCCAGGTGAGGCTTGATTGACGCATGAAGGTTTTTTCTAGGTGGGAATGTGGTCAATCTGTAGTTCTTTTCTAAACCGGAGGGCAGCCCCAATTGTATGCCAATATTACTCTGATACGGCGATCACAGTAGATCTTAGATTTCAAGGCCTCTACAGAATCTTAAAGGATGATCTAGTTGTAGAAGGCTTGAGGGGATCTGGCCTCTTATGCTGATCACCTCAAGGTCTAGCAGAATCATTAGGTCGGATTTGCAAGGCGCCTCAGCATGAAATCTTAAGGCTCGTGACATTCTGAATCAAGTCGACTGACTCAAACGAAGAAACCTGTAAGGTTTTGACCAGGTTGATTATTAATATACTTGAACAGTTCAAATTATTACACAAGCCAAATGCACAAAAAAAAAGCAGCAGTCCATTGTAAACTCCACTAACTGCCCCTCCTCAGCTACTGAGACTACAGGACCCACTAACATTCTTATCACCTTCATGTCAAACTCCCCATCATGCATACAATGGACTAAAGTTCCTGTCACCTACCCGACTTCTCTGTCCAATACTGGATAAGGGCTCGTTCCCACAACAGTGCCGTTTTGTGCGGTCTCCAAATCCCAGATGCGCAAAAGAGGAATGGAATAGGAGGCCCATTATAGAAATGCCTATTCTTGTCCGCAAAACAGACAATAGGACAGAACTAAATTTTTGTGGGGCCATGCAACGGATGCGGACAGCACACAGAGTGCTGTCTGCATCTGTTGCGGACCCATTGAAATGAATGGTTCCGTATACGGAATGCAGAAAACGGCCCGTATACGAACGCAAAATAAGTTTGCGTGAACAAGCCCCAATTCTTATAATCGCGTTGGAGCGCCACGGTTACTTCTCCTGAACATTTATGAATAACCTGACAGTCCGCACTGACCGGACAATGTCAGTGGGTAGAGTATACCCAACTGGTAACGCTCATTTGTCAACAGTCAGCAATCTCCAGGAGGAATAACAGAGGAACGATACAATCCAGAATTAAGAATTAGTCACTAAAACAAGAGTCAGGAGTGGTGGCAGGAACGCTTGACAATTAAATCCAAACGTGTCCAACATTTAGTCTTAGGGCAAATGAAAATCACCATAAAGTGATTAATGCTACACAGTAGATTGTATCCATAGTCATAGGGAAATTTAGAGTGTCATTAACACTGATGTCTTTGCTGTAAATTACTGCATACTGGACTGTGCAGAGGAGTCGTTCAGAGTCAAATCTTTATGCCGCCACTACTGCCCACAGACTTGTTTGACACATTTGTGCACAACCAATACCATTCTATACTATAAAATCCTCCCGTCTTACACTAGGCCCCATATGGATCCATACTGCCCATGGAAAAGGACTGCCGCTGTAGGACTATCACTGCAAGCTGTTTGTATCACTGAACATCTGGTTATACTTATCAAAGAACCTGACGTACCTGCTTCTTCTCCGTCTGCTGTATCTTAGACAGTCATAAGCATAGTGACCCTTTTCACCACACTCATAACATCTATCACTTGGGTCAAAGGGACGGCGTGCCGGGGGTCTGTCATAGCGAGATCGGCGCGGCATGCCTGTGGACAGTTCTACTCTAACTCTTGAGCCGCAAATAACCCTGTAAAGATAAAAAAAAAAAAAAAAAAAAAAAAAAATTTCTTACAATGAATTGTTTGAAACTTATCAAGATAAAATCTGAACTTTACTAGCCGCTACCAGAGGTTAACATATCCAATCCCGAAAGTCAGAAAAAATATATAATCGTGCATTATGACATGCAAGCTTTATTACAAGAAATCCTTCAAGAAAGGCCGGTTTCTCACAAGCGAGTTCAACAGTGTCTGCAAGAGCTCCCGTCCTGATCTATGTGGCACTGATAGGATTGCATTGAACACACTCATGTGAAGCCAGCCTAAGGGCTCATGCACACAACTGCATCGATGGCACATTAAAGTGGTTGTCCGGGTTCAGCTCTGAACCCAGACATACCCATATTTTCACCCAGGCAGCCCCCCTGATGTTAACATCTCATGCTCCGATGCGCTCCCTTGCCCTGTGCTAGATCGATGCAGGGTGTTTGGTGAGGTCACCGACTGATGGGCAAGCTTTAGCGCTGCCCTAGCTGTTTTACTGGCTAGGGCAGCGCTAAACCACACCCATCAGTGCTGGTGACATCACCGATCTTCCTGGCAGCCCCATGGAGAGCCCAGTGTGTCACCGGGACTCCAGAAAATGCCTTTGCCTTGCGTGATTTTGCACAGGGCAAAGGAGAGATTTGGAACTGCTACAATGCTCAATTCAGGTGGGGGCTGCCTGTGTGAAAATGGAGCTCTGAACCCGGACAGCCCCTTTAAAAGGGAATCTGTCACTAGCGATTTACCCAAAAATTTTCCCCATGAATCCATGTTTAAAAGAGTACCTGTTTTCCATCTGTGTTCTTCTTTTGATTGTGAGTCTTGTCATTTCTTCAAAAAAGCGATTCTTCTGATATGTAAATGACGCTGTAAGGAGCCCAGAGGGGCGTTATTCTTTCTCCACGGTGCCCAGGAACGCCCCTCTGAAGTGCAGTGCCCGCCTAAGTTTGAAAACTAATAGCGCCTCCCAGAGGCGAGGCTAAGTGTTCAACACCCACCCCCCCCAGTGCTGCACTCTGCAGCAAACACCCCGATCCTCCTCTCGCCGGCACCCCAAATCCCGTGCAGGTGCAGTGCCGTCAGTCATCTTATAGCTCAGGCAATCATCGGCACTGTGCCTGCGCGGGATTTGGGATGCCGGCGAGAGGAGGATCGGGGTGTTTGCTGCAGAGTGCGGCGCTGGGGGGGGGGGGGCGGGTGTTGAGCACTTAGCCTCGCCTCTGGGAGGCGATTTAGATGAACTGGGAGGAGTTCTTAGTTTTCAAACTTAGGCAGGCACTGCACTTCAGAGGGGCGTTCCTGGGCACCGTGGAGAAAGAATAACGCCCCTCTGGGCTCCTTACAGCGTCATTTACATATCAGAAGAATCGCTTTTTTGAAGAAGTGACAAGATTCACAATCAAAAGAAGAACACAGATGGAAAACAGGTACTCTTAAACATGGATTCATGGGGGGGAAAAAATTGGGTAAATCGCTGCCCCCTGTAGTCCCTTTAAGGCTGGGTCTACAGGGGGCAGCTGCTGAACATAGACAGAACTTCTGCCTGGCTATAGGCTGCAGTGGCTAGGTGATGTACATGAGGCCTAAGTCATAGTAGGGTATAATTTCACGCAAGACAGAACCAGTCAGGCACATACTTTCCGTCCAAGCCTCGCACAGCGTCTTCTGCGTCTCGTGTGTCTTCAAACTCTACAAAAGCAAAACCAGGCGGGTTCCGGGCAATCCAGACTGTGCGCAGAGGGCCATAATAACTAAACGCACGCTCCAACTCTCCTTTGCCAGCCCCGGTGCCTAGATTACCAACATAGACTTTTGCCTCTGAAAAGAGAAGAGTGAATGTCAGTACAGAAAACATTTCACGACCAATGGTTGTGCACAACAGATACACATACAAGGCCCAACATAGCTACTTTTCTGGGGCTATTCCTTATCCTCTCCCCAATGTATACATTTACAACACAATATTAAAGGGTTATTTCAGTAATAAGTTATCCCCATAAGATCGGTGGGGTGCATGACAGACCACAAAAACAGGCACGGCAGGTAGAGCATGCACACTGTCGCTCCAGCAATTCCACAGAGATGAACGGAGCTGCAGTGTGTGGGGGAGGGGGACACCTCATTCAGGTTTAGGTCTCCTATTACTTAAAGGGGTTGTCCGGTTTCCAATATTGATGACCTCTCCTTGGGATAACCGGAGGATAGGTCAAACACTAGACACAGACAATGCCTGTGATCACCTGCATCACAGCAGTAGCCAGGATATGGCTCTACACACCAATGGCTTATGGGAGCCAGCCAACAACTCCAGGGCACCTCCATTGTATACAGACCACAAAACCACTTTATGGCATCAGACACCTCATTGGAGGACCTACAGCAAGATCTTACAGATACAACCAAAAGCCCCAAATCACCAATATACTGAAGTAAGAAATTCCATATCACACGAGTGCTCACAAGGAGGCAGATCAGTGTCACATAATCACCCGTAACAGGGTGACACACCCGGGCTGCACACGGAAGCAGCGCGCCACTGTGCGGCCGTTACACACCACGAGGCCTGGCCGATAGACACGCCCACCGCAGGGCTCCCCCAACGATCGTTACACGACAGCAGGGCCTCCACACCCGGGCCGCCCGCTACAAGTAGTCCGGTTACTTACAAGCCGCTCACACCAATAACTGAGCCTAACAACACGCAGATAAACTGCAACCCGCCATTACCAGAGAGGTCGGCCACACAAAGCGCCAGACACGTGACCGGCGCACGCTGCAAAATGGCGACTGGGCCAAACGCGCCTCCAGCAGCGGGAAAAGGGAAACGTCCCGCTGCACAGACATCGCACAGCAAAGACCTCTACACACCTCCTGAATGCCGTGTGCACACTCACCTCCGCTATACCGACCGTACCGCGACATACCTGCAGGCTACCTCACCACCAGTCGTGACTAGACCGCAGCAGCGCGCCTCTTGGCTCTATAAGAGACACCAACGCTCGCCACTGTCCTGGACGGCAGTTATTGGTTGGCTGCCGTGACGTCATCACCAGCCCCGCCTGGTTTCGAGCGGACGTGCTTTTTGTGTAGCTACATGGGGGCGGGTCCCTGGTGGCCATGGAGCTTCACTACACACATTCTGCGCGCCTCTTTGTGTTAGTTCCCGCAGTCATACTGTAGTAATGGCTGCTGCTTCACCCAATTACACTGTAGTAATGGCTGATGTTTCGTACAGTCACACTGTAGTAATGGCTGATTGTTCCTGCAGTCACACTGTAATAATGGCTGATAATTCCTGCAGTCACACCGTGGTAATGGCTGCTGCTTCACCTAGTTACACTGTAGTAATGGCTGATGTTTCGTACAGTCACACTGTAGTAATGGCTGCTCCTTCCCATAGTTACACACTGTAGTAATGGCTGCTGGTTCCTACAGTGACTGTAGTAATGGCTGATAATTCCCGCAGTCACACTATAGTAATGGCTGCGGCTTCCTGCAGTCAGACTGTAGTAATGGCTGATGGTTCCCGCAGTCACACTGTAGTAATGGCTGCTGCTTCCGTCAGTCACACTATAGTAATAGCTGATGGTTCCTACAGTCAGACTGTAGTAATGGCTGATGGTTCCCGCAGTCACACTGTAGTAATGGCTGATGGTTCCCGCAGTCAGACTGTAGTAATAGCTGATGGTTCCTACAGTCACACTGTAGTAATGGTTTCCTCTAAGAGAAACATGAATGCCACAAACTAGTAAATATGCGCCTGTAGATGGTGCTTTATATCATGGTAACAAGCCCATTCACCTCTGCTCCTCCTCGTAAAGCTGTGTGACATGCATTTTTGGAGGCTAAGGGTCCCTTACAGGCCCAGTGTGGGGCTAAAATAGGTCACCCTGCAGTAATTTAAAGGAACTTTACACCGCTAATGCAAACTGCATGGGGGAAGAATGATCATTAGTACAATTGTTCACCCCTAACGCATATAGTTGTCAGCCATCCCTGTGTACATAGGGAAATATACTGATGCTGAGGGCAAATTTTTATTTTATCCAGGTCAAGACTGGGCCATGTAACCCCCCTCCCCCATCCAGATCTGGCTCATTTTCAGTTTTTTTAGTACATGTACCTTTTTTTCCCATTTGGTTATGTAAGTATTTTTTGCACATCTTTTGATCATACATGGGGCTTTATTTCTGTCATTTTTTTTTTTTTTAAGGGAGGGGGGTACATATATTTTTTTTATTATTTCCTTTTTCCTTAATGGTCATTTTGATATATGGGATGTATGGGCTAGTGTGGCTGGGGGCGGCTAGAAGTTTCGGTGCGGTGGTGTGGTTTTTTTTGTCTATTTTTTTACACTTTGTGCCCTTTATAATGTCACAAAAGACATTGGGGCCATCTAACATCACATGAGTGCTGGGACCGGAGCAGGAAGTGGCATTGCCGCCTCCTGATCTGTACACACAGTGCTGTGTATACATTGAAGGGGAACCCAGCTGTCACTGACAGCAGACTCCCCCTCCAGCGGCTGCCATCTCTGGATGGATGTTTTAAAACGTCCGTTCAGAGATGTATGCTGACCTCCCAAACATATATATTCAATGGGTAGTTGGCAAATGGTTTTTCGGGGTACAAATATTAATGACCTCTCCTTAGGACAGGTAATCAGTATTAGATTGATGATGGTCATACACCCAGGATCTGATCTGCTGTTTTGGGCAGTCGCTGGCACCTGAAACTGTACAGTGTACAGAGCTGGAAGCAGACAGCTCTGTACACCCTGTAGTGGCCATGACGGGGTATTGCCGCTCAGGTCACATTCAAGTGAATGGGAGCTGAGCTGCAGTATGCCAATTCTGGAAACTGCTCGCTGTACGTAGCATTCCGCTTCCACTCCGTATACTGTATATTTTCCGGCGCTGTGGCTGCCTGAAACTGCTGACCAGAGGGGTTGCCGGGTGCCCTGAGGATCTCTATAAGACGGAAACCTAACACTAAATACTACCTGTTATGTGCCATAATGGCCACGATAAAATTCAGGGAGTGCAGGTTCCACTCTGCTTTTACCATTTTTGGTGCCATAACGGCCTCCATTAAATCCAGGGATGCAGGTACCAGCGTGCATGCTGAGCCCACTCTATACTTCTCCTGGTACCAGATGGCTTACAATAAATACAATGAGAGCAGGCTACAGCTTTATACTTTTTAAACATTTTTTATTATTTATTTATTTTCAAATACATTATAAAAAATCCCCAAATTTTCATAATTCTATACATATTATTAAACATCAACATCCCAAAAACCTAACACAACCACAACGTATGGAGAGAGAGAAAGGGGGGAAAAAAAGGAAACCAAGCTTATATACCATTAATCCACTGATTCCATATTTTGTTCAAGACCGTCCTACCTCCAATTATCACATACAGGTTCTTCTCAAATAATTAGCATATTGTGATAAAGTTCATTATTTTCTGTAATGTACTGATAAACATTAGACTTTTATATATTTTTGATTCATTACACACCAACTGAAGTAGTTCAAGCCTTTTATTGTTTTAATATTGATGACTTTGGCATATAGCTCATGAAAACCCAAATTTCCTATCTCAAAAAATTAGCATATTTCATCTGACCAATAAAAGAAAAGGGTTTTTAATAAAAAAAAAGTCAACCTTCAAATAATGATGTTCAGTTCTGCACTCAATACTTGGTCGGGAATCCTTTTGCAGAAATGACTGCTTCAATGCGGCGTGGCATGGAGGCAATCAGCCTGTGGCACTGCTGAGGTGTTATGGAGGCCCAGGATGCTTCGATAGCGGCCTTAAGCTCATCCAGAGTGTTGGGTCTTGCGTCTCTCAACTTTCTCTTCCCAATATCTCACAGATTCTCTATGGGGTTCAGGTCAGGAGAGTTGGCAGGCCAATAGAGCACAGTAATACCATGGTCGGTAAACCATTTACCAGTGGTTTTGGCACTGTGAGCAGGTGCCAGGTCGTGCTGAAAAATGAAATCTTCATCTCCATAAAGCTTTTCAGCAGATGGAAGCATGAAGTGCTCCAAAATCTCCTGATAGCTAGCTGCATTGACCCTGCCCTTGATAAAACACAGTGGACCAACACCAGCAGCTGACATGGCACCTCAGACCATCACTGTCTGTGGGTACTTGACACTGGACTTCAGGCATTTTGGCATTTCCCTCTCCCCAGTCTTCCTCCAGACTCTGGCACCTTGATTTCCGAATGACATGCAAAATTAGCTTTCATCCGAAAAAATTACTTTGGACCACTGAGCAACAGTCCAGTGCTGCTTCTCTGTAGCCCAGGTCAGGCGTTTCTGCCGCTGTTTCTGGTTCAAAAGTGGCTTGACCTGGGGAATGCGGCACCTGTAGCCCATTTCCTGCACACGCATGTGGATGTTTCTACTCCAGACTCAGTCCACTGCTTCCGCAGGTCCCCCAAGGTCTGGAATCGGTCCTTCTCCACAATCTTCCTCGGGGTCCGGTCACCTCTTCTCGTTGTGCAGCGTTTTCTGCCACACTTTTTCCTTCCCGCAGACTTCCCACTGAGGTGCCTTGATACAGCACTCTGGGAACAGCCTATTCGTTCAGAAATTTCTTTCTGTGTCTTACCCTCTTGCTTGAGGGTGACAATGATGGCCTTCTGGACAGCAGTCAGGTCGGCAGTCTAACCCATGATTGCGGTTTTGAGTAATGAACCAGGCTGGGAGTTTTTAAAAGCCTCAGGAATCTTTTGCAGGTGTTTAGAGTTAATTCGTTGATTCAGATGATTAGGTTAATAGCTCGTTTCGAGAACCTTTTCATGATATGCTAATTTTTTGAGATAGGAATTTTGGGTTTTCATGAGCTGCATGCCAAAATCATCAATATTAAAACAATAAAAGGCTTGAACTACTTCAGTTAGTGTGTAATGAATCTAAAATATATGAAAGTCTAATGTTTATCAGTACATTACAGAAAATAATGAACTTTATCACAATATGCTAATTTTTTGAGAAGGACCTGTATTATCTTTTCCATTCTAATCATATTATTCACAGATGTTTTCCATTCACACACCGATGGTTCATCTTTTTTATTCCAGTTACCGGTATTCAAAATTAGAAATCTTGCCTGGAATAAAAGCTTACAGAGTGCCTGTTTTAAGCTACTTTCACACTCGAGTTTGGTGCTGATCCGTCAGTGATCTGCACAAACGCTTCTGTTCAGAATGAAGACTGATCTCACAAACGGAAAGCCAAAACGCCGGTGTGAAAGTAGACTTAAAACCTTGCAAAGTTTCAGATTACGTACACCCCCCAATATACAAGCTACAGGATCATCGTATATCTGTACCCCTAAAACACTATCAATCATGTGTATTATTTCATTCCAGTACCTAAATAATTTGGGGCATCTCCATAATAACTGTATAAGACCTGCTTGTTGTTCGCCACATCTTAAACACTCATCTGTCGCTCTTAAGCCCATTTTATTTAACTTTCGAGGTGTACGATATAATCTATGAATAAGGAAAAAATGAGAAACCCAATGTGAGGCCCTTTTTGAGACCAAAGGTCTACTTTTCAAAACATCCACCCATTTTTCTTCCGAGAGGCCATCAATATCCTTTCTCCATTTTCCTTTTGCTGGAATTTTGCTCTCTACTTGTATTACTCTCATTAACATGTTATATCTCCTAGAAATATTTTCATTAGGCCTTTTTCACATGACAGTTTTTTTTTTCTTCGTTTACGGGACGTTTTTTGCGTTCCGTATACGGAACCATTCATTTCAATGGGTCCGCAAAAAAAAACCCAGAATGTACTCCATATGCATTCTGTTTCCATATTTCCGTTCAAAGAAATGCATCCATATGTTTTCTGTATCCATTCAGTTTTTGCGGAACCATCTATTGAAAATTTTATGTCCAGCCCATTTTTTTCTATATAATTACTGTATATGCCATACAGAAAAACAGAACGGAAAAACCGAACAGAAACAAAAAACGGAACAACGGATCCGTGAAAAACGAACCGCAAAACACTGAAAAAACCATACGGTCGTGTGAAAGAGGCCTTAATTGCATCTCTAATTTGTAAGTATTTGAAATATTCTTTACTTGAAATCCCAAATTTACCCAATAATCAAACTCTCAAACTCCTTAAATTTATCAACCTCAAAAATGTGACAAAGCAATCTAATATCGCTAATCTCCCAATTCACATACGGCTTAATTTTCCTCCTGTAAATTTATATTATTCTATAATGGAGTGCATTTTAATTATCCTTTTAACCCCATTATTTTTTTAATTTATGTTCAAGTTTAAAGCCTCATGCACACGTCCATGGAACACGGACCGTGAAATACCGGCCTGGATTCCTGCTGAGTGCAGGAGCGCACAGTGTCATTGGTTGCTATGATGCCGTGCGCTTCATGCCGCCGCTGCTGTACAGTAATACACTCGTATGATCTATATGAGTGTATTACTGTACAGCAGCGGGGGCACGAAGTCCATGGCATCATAGCAACCAATGACGCTGTGCGCTCCTGCACTCAGCAGGAATCCAGGCCGGTATCTCACGGTCCATGTTTTATGGATGTGTGCATGAGGCTTAAAATTCGATTGTCAGCGCTAGTTTTCCCCATAATACCTGCTTCTAAAACCTCCAACGAACTAACCTGCTTAATCATAATCCCCTCTTTCAACAAAATCGAACTCAAGTGAATACTTTTTTCACTCCTCTTTATGTGCTCAAATTCTGCTACCAAAAAATATAAATGCCAATTTGGAAGAGAGAAACCCCCATCTTTAAGAGGAAGCTGAAGCATTTCTTTTTTTATCCTGGTGTTTCTCCATTCCAAATAAAGTCTCTTATTAATTAAATAACCAAATTGGGATATTTTGTAGGAAGAAAAAACATCTTAATCAAGTTAATTCGCCCCATCATTGATAGTGGTAACCCTTTCCACATGTGCGTTTTCTTTCTTAACTCCTTTATCAGTGGAACTACTTTTTTTTTTTTTCTCTTTGATTTTTATTGAGTCAATAATGGTACATTTCAGTTGCACGTACAGAAACAGGTCGTAATATCCATCTCTGTCATATATAGCATATATATCTGACTCGTGTTTTACATTTACTTTTGTAAAAGAATTACAAAGGAAAAATAAACATTTCTAAATGATCAAAAAATAAAAATACAATAACATAAATAAAAGAAAAAGGTCTCAGCGTCATCTCTGTTCTTCGACGTTTATACAGATGTCAAATACAAATTATATACATTTGAAGGTGTCTATGAATGATGTTACTCTTTGGTCTTCACTCTCTCTCCACCTCTTACCTTTCTCTTTCCTCCAGGCGCACATGCTATCCTTATCCGCGGCTCAGCTGAACTTTAAATTAGAAATAAAAATAAAACGCACTCAACAGCTGGTATGTCTATAGTAGAATATTTATATAGTAAAATGTGCAATAAAATATCACATAAAAATTATAAAACATATAAAATATAACATAATCATGAAAGCACTGAGCTTGGTTTAGCTTATCTGTGGTTAACAAATTGCTTACATCAATAAATGCATTGTGATATTAATAAGTGACAATTTGTGAAATATTAATATAAGAAAAAATATATTAATAATAATAATATATTAATAATAATAATAATAATAATAATAATCTTTGTGAGAAAAAAGAAGAGATAAATGGTGATGAACTGTGTCCATATAAAATTGTTGTAGCAACTTGTTTAAGTCCAGTATTTGGTAACACTGCTGTAGCAGAGTGAAGATACAAATATAGCAGCACACAGAGTCCGCACTCCAAGTACAAGGATATAGGTAATATTCGGGTTATTTGAATGGGGCGTCCCCCTCACTGTAAACCCTCTTACCTTGACTTTCAGAGTGCTTGTCGCTGTGTATAAGGTACTTTGTAGCGCTCGGTTGTAGAACTTTTAAACTTCCCGCTTGTTGCTCTCCGGTCTCGGCGTTACCACGTGATGTTGATACGTGTCACCTTCCAGGAAGCAGCGTGCAGGGATCGCGTAATCTCGCGATAATTCCGATCAGCTCCTCTATCGCTGGTATCAAGAGGCTTGTGTTCGCTGATAATATTGCCGATAATTTGTAGGTCTCTTTCCTCGGGTTCAGGTGGGTAGTATATCACTCGCAGGACCAGCCAGACGCGTTTCGAGGGGTCTCCCTCTTCCTCAGTAGCTATATTGCGAGTGCCTCTACCCTCTTCTTTATATACTCCTCCAACACAAACCCCACCAAATACCCGGCATGGATTGTTGATCTTCATATATAGCATTTTGTCTTTTACTCAATGCATATCATTATATATCTCTATAGACAATTTTATTTATAAACTGACATTAATAAAAATGAACATTGGTAAAAATGAACATTGGTAAAAATATAATGTAGGTTATACATTTAAATTCAGAAAAAGTATTTAAAAGAACGTCTTTGGATACCCCTTCCTTTGTATACTCAGCTATCGTGCAAATCCATCTATTGTGCAAATTCATCTAAATTCA
Organism: Bufo gargarizans; assembly: GCF_014858855.1. Classification (NCBI taxonomy): domain Eukaryota; kingdom Metazoa; phylum Chordata; class Amphibia; order Anura; family Bufonidae; genus Bufo; species Bufo gargarizans. The sequence goes on along the minus strand of NC_058083.1, from coordinate 389,447,288 downwards.
TCTCTCTATTGTGCAAAGTCTACTCTGCAGAACAACCCAAAAATGAGAAGCAATAAGATTGGAATTAAGAAACATCCATTTTTTTGTGTCTCTAAAATAATCTATTTTTGTCCCCAAGCATTAGGGACAACACAAAAATTATAGGGAAACCCCATGGTGGAGAAAACGCATCGAAAACGCATATGCGGTTTTTTAAGCATGATGCGTTTTTTCCAAAATTTGATGCGTTTTTTCTATTATTGATTGTAACAACTGAAGAATCTAGTATGGAATAAGGGCAAATGTAAAATGAAGATTAATAGAAATATCTATCAAATGAGTGAGTATACAAAGGAAGGGGTATCCAAAGACGTTCTTTTAAATACTTTTTCTGAATTTAAATGTATAACCTACATTATATTTTTACCAATGTTCATTTTTACCAATGTTCATTTTTATTAATGTCAGTTTATAAATAAAATTGTCTATAGAGATATATAATGATATGCATTGAGTAAAAGACAAAATGCTATATATGAAGATCAACAATCCATGCCGGGTATTTGGTGGGGTTCGTGTTGGAGGAGTATATAAAGAAGAGGGTAGAGGCACTCGCAATATAGCCACTGAGGAAGAGGGAGACCCCTCGAAACGCGTCTGGCTGGTCCTGCGAGTGATATACTACCCACCTGAACCCGAGGAAAGAGACCTACAAATTATCGGCAATATTATCAGCGAACACAAGCCTCTTGATACCAGCGATAGAGGAGCTGATCGGAATTATCGCGAGATTACGCGATCCCTGCACGCTGCTTCCTGGAAGGTGACACGTATCAACATCACGTGGTAACGCCGAGACCGGAGAGCAACAAGCGGGAAGTTTAAAAGTTCTACAACCGAGCGCTACAAAGTACCTTATACACAGCGACAAGCACTCTGAAAGTCAAGGTAAGAGGGTTTACAGTGAGGGGGACGCCCCATTCAAATAACCCGAATATTACCTATATCCTTGTACTTGGAGTGCGGACTCTGTGTGCTGCTATATTTGTATCTTCACTCTGCTACAGCAGTGTTACCAAATACTGGACTTAAACAAGTTGCTACAACAATTTTATATGGACACAGTTCATCACCATTTATCTCTTCTTTTTTCTCACAAAGATTATTATTATTATTATTAATATATTATTATTAATATTTTTTTTCTTATATTAATATTTCACAAATTGTCACTTATTAATATCACAATGCATTTATTGATGTAAGCAATTTGTTAACCACAGATAAGCTAAACCAAGCTCAGTGCTTTCATGATTATGTTATATTTTATATGTTTTATAATTTTTATGTGATATTTTATTGCACATTTTACTATATAAATATTCTACTATAGACATACCAGCTGTTGAGTGCCTGTTTTATTTTTATTTCTATTACGCAATTATCATATTGGATGATCAGGTGAAACATCCTCAAAACAGAGCACCTTGACCACACTAACAGACACGGGTGAGCCACGTTATATTTGTATCTTTTTCTTGTCATTTTCACCTACATATCGGCGAGCTCCCCACTGTCTGCTAGTATGGACATCTGGCAGTTTATAGAGAATCAAAATGTCAGATTGGAAACCTTTTCCTTCGAAGATAACAACATAGATGAACCTATGGAGAGATCCATTACGGAATCTTTTAGAGAGCTGGAAACCTTGCTTATTAGACAGCTTAAGCAAAAATGGGAGATCAAATCCCTAGGGAAACACCTAGAATTGGGTATAATACCCAAAGGATTACAGCTCTCTAAAAATCCAGCCATGGATTTGATCACTGATTCCTTTAAAGAAGAATGGGATAAACTCTTACTACAACAGTCTATAGCACTGGTAGAATTAATTATTAAAAGGAGGAACCAGATCTTAGAGGAAACCTCGGAAAAAATCCTAAAAATTAAAGAAATAATACAAAAATTTCCTCTCAATGATGAAATCATAAATTGGCAACAGAGAATCTGTAAAAATTTAGGATCAATAGAACAGGAGATAATCAATAAAAAGAGTAAAAAATAAAAAAAAACTACCAGGGGTGAAATAGACAAACACATACCAGTTGAGAATCACCATACGAATACAGGGATAAATGAAGATCAAATTAGAGAAAGTAGACAACATGTTGAATATGCAATCCCAGTGAGAAACAGGTATGAACCAATTATGACTAATCATTTTTTAGATGGGACCCCCCCGCACCACAAAGCGAAAACACGCCAAATGAGACATGCAACCCCGGAACGAGAAAAATCCCCCCCAAAGACGGTTCATCACCAAGAAGCAGGTCACCAATACAATCTAAGATACAGGGACCAACAACAATACAACTTCAGGGAGGAGGATTATCAGGGCAGGAGGTCAAAATATACCCCAAACCGTTACCAACGCCATTACGATCAAAGGGGACAAGGAGGGGAAAAAGAAAAAATAAGAAGGAATCACAGATAATTAAACTCCAGAAAGAAAAAGACTCAATCATTAATCTTAGCCAAACAGTACTTACCCCAGCACAGATTCAACTGTTAAATAAGGGTCTCAAATTTGCCCCTACGGCACAGGCTAACAAATTCGATATCTATATTGGAATAGAGAAATTTGTTAGAAAATTTTGCCTAAAGAAACATTTTATGAGGAACCCTATAATTAGAAATTCTGGGGAGAAAGATATCTTCACACACACAAATTTAAAAGTAAAAAGTAAGATGTACCCAAGGCAACAAATAGGCCATGAGATGGCAGCATTTAAAAAGTCTGTAGAGAAAGACATAAGAAAACTGAATATAAACGGAATAGGAAACAATGTAACAACACAGGAAATACAGGCCCTAAAACAATTACAAAAGACTGAAAAAATTACTATACGGCCTGCTGACAAGGGAGGAGCCATCGTCATTTTGGAGACAGAAAAATATGATGCAGAATGTCAAAGACAATTGTCAGACACTGACACATACTCCAAACTGATGAAGGACCCCACAAAAGAATACATTGAGCAGTTGGTGGACTATGCCAGAGATGGTTGGGAAAAGGGAATAATAAATGAACAAGAGTTTGGATATATTAGTACCACTCACAGTAGACTACCAGTATTCTACTGTCTTCCAAAGGTTCATAAAGACCAGATGAACCCGCCTGGTAGACCAATCATCTCTGGCATAGGTTCACTAACGTCCAATTTGTCAGAATACATTGACAAACTTCTACAGCCAAGTGTGAAAAAGAATTTTGCATATATTAGAGACACAACTCAAGTTATCAAAATAGTGGAGGGATTAAAATATGAAACAGACTGGATATTGGGGACTTTAGATGTAAGTTCCCTCTATACAGTCATAAATCATAATCAGGGAATACAGGCATTGAGGAACCAACTAAAGATACATAGTAATTTCCCTGAGAAACAAATAGACTTTATAGCGGAGGGGGTAAAATTTATTCTAACCCATAATTATTTCGCTTATAATCTGGACTATTATCTCCAGACCAGGGGAACCGCCATGGGTACCAGGTTTGCCCCCAGTTATGCCAATTTATTTATGGCAAATTGGGAATGTGAAGAGATCTTGCCCATCCTGGGGGCAGACCTGGTACTCTGGCATAGGTTTATCGATGATATCCTATTTATCTGGAAAGGTACAAGAGAAAATCTCGATATATTTCTTGCAAATATCGACACCAATGCATATAATCTAAAGTTTTCTGCCAATATAAACATAGAGAGAATAGAATTCCTAGACCTACTAATCAAAGTACGGAATAACCAGTTAATCTGTAGCACATATCAAAAAGAGGTCTCCCGAAACAGTTATATACTGTTCTCAAGTTGCCATCTACCAAGATGGTTGCTTGAAGTACCAAAGGGCCAATTTAAACGCATAAAAAGGAATTGTACAGATGTAAATGATTTTGAAGTTGAGGCCGAAATTATGAAAAAACGTTTTTTAGAGAAAAATTACCCAAATATTGTATTGGATAAAGCACTCACAAAAGTTAAAAATATGCATAGAGATACCTTCTTTGTAGAAAAAACAAAGAAGGACAGAGAAGAAGAAAGTAATGATCAGTTGAGAATGATATTACCCTTCAACAAACAACATAGAAAAATAGAAGGAATTGTGAGGAAACATTGGCACCATTTATTAAGTGATAGACTAATAGGCCCTTTGGTTAGCAATGGTCCTCAAATAACATACTCAAGAGCTCAGAATTTGTCCTTAAAAATAGCACCAACTGTCCCAAATAAAAGGAATAAATTATCCATGCAGGGTTGGTTGAATTTGAGTGGCTTTTATAAATGTGGGAAGTGCGCAATATGTAAAATCACATCATTTCCCAAGAAGACCACTGAAATACAATCACGCGTTAACACTTTCACATGGAAAATAAAGGAATTTCTGACGTGTAGCTCAACTAATATCTTATATGTTATAGAATGTCAGTGCAAAAAACAATACATTGGACGAACAAAACGTACACTGAAAAAAAGACTGTCAGAACACATTACAAATATAAGAAATGGCTATGAGAAGCATTCTCTCTCACTGCATTATAAAGATTATCATAATAAAAACCCTGAGGGTATGGTCTTCGCAGCTTTTGAAAAAGTGGATGTGCACTGGAGAGGGGGAGACCATATCGCCAGGATGTCGAGGCAGGAATCCAGAAGAATCTTCGATTTTGAAACACTCCTCCCACGAGGACTTAACTCGGACTTTGAGTTGTTTGGCTTCCTGTAGACATTGGGGATGGGTGCCCTCCTCTGATGGTGACATCCTGAGTCGGGCTGTTTAGCAGCACCAGGATCTCCCCTCGGAGTTGGGCCCCCTCCCCAAAACTCATCCAAAACTCATCCAGCTATCGTGCAAATCCATCTATTGTGCAAATTCATCTAAATTCATCTATCTATTGTGCAACGTCTACTCTGCAGAACAACCCAAAAATGAGAAGCAATAAGATTGGAATTAAGAAACATCCATTTTTGTCCCCAAGCATTAGGGACAACACAAAAATTATAGGGAAACCCATGGTGGAGAAAACGCATCGAAAACGCATATGCGGTTTTTTAAGCATGATGCGTTTTTTCCAAAATTTGATGCGTTTTTTCTATTATTGATTGTAACAACTGAAGAATCTAGTATGGAATAAGGGCAAATGTAAAATGAAGATTAATAGAAATATCTATCAATTGAGTGAGTATACAAAGGAAGGGGTATCCAAAGACGTTCTTTTAAATACTTTTTCTGAATTTAAATGTATAACCTACATTATATTTTTACCAATGTTCATTTATACCAATGTTCATTTTTATTAATGTCAGTTTATAAATAAAATTGTCTATAGAGATATATAATGATATGCATTGAGTAAAAGACAAAATGCTATATATGAAGATCAACAATCCATGCCGGGTATTTGGTGGGGTTTGTGTTGGAGGAGTATATAAAGAAGAGGGTAGAGGCACTCGCAATATAGCCACTGAGGAAGAGGGAGACCCCTCGAAACGCGTCTGGCTGGTCCTGCGAGTGATATACTACCCACCTGAACCCGAGGAAAGAGACCTACAAATTATCGGCAATATTATCAGCGAACACAAGCCTCTTGATACCAGCGATAGAGGAGCTGATCGGAATTATCGCGAGATTACGCGATCCCTGCACGCTGCTTCCTGGAAGGTGACACGTATCAACATCACGTGGTAACGCCGAGACCGGAGAGCAACAAGCGGGAAGTTTAAAAGTTCTACAACCGAGCGCTACAAAGTACCTTATACACAGCGACAAGCACTCTGAAAGTCAAGGTAAGAGGGTTTACAGTGAGGGGGACGCCCCATTCAAATAACCCGAATATTACCTATATCCTTGTACTTGGAGTGCGGACTCTGTGTGCTGCTATATTTGTATCTTCACTCTGCTACAGCAGTGTTACCAAATACTGGACTTAAACAAGTTGCTACAACAATTTTATATGGACACAGTTCATCACCATTTATCTCTTCTTTTTTCTCACAAAGATTATTATTATTATTATTAATATATTATTATTAATATTTTTTTTCTTATATTAATATTTCACAAATTGTCACTTATTAATATCACAATGCATTTATTGATGTAAGCAATTTGTTAACCACAGATAAGCTAAACCAAGCTCAGTGCTTTCATGATTATGTTATATTTTATATGTTTTATAATTTTTATGTGATATTTTATTGCACATTTTACTATATAAATATTCTACTATAGACATACCAGCTGTTGAGTGCCTGTTTTATTTTTATTTCTATTACGCAATTATCATATTGGATGATCAGGTGAAACATCCTCAAAACAGAGCACCTTGACCACACTAACGGACACGGGTGAGCCACGTTATATTTGTATCTGAACTTTAAATTACTCTCCGTTATCCAGGCTGTCCAATATTTGTCGAATTTGCCTATTTCGTGATTTTTAAAAGCCATAATCCTTTCGTAAATGCATGTCTTATCAATCCTTGATCTAATCTCTGCCATGCATAGTATAACTGATGATTTCCAGTGGTGGGCTATTGACAGTTTATTTGCAAGGCAGATGTATTCACTGATTATTCTCCCTTGTATTGGTATGTCATCCAGGCCTATAAATAACAGTGCCATGGATGGCGATGGAGAACAGTGACATCTTAAATTTTTTTAAATCAATAAAAAAACATCATGCCATAATTAAGTGATGAGTGGACAGCTCCATAAAACGTGGAAGAGAGTTCCTCGACCCCTGCAGCCTCTCCAGCACTCTGTGGATGCCCCTGAGATCTATCTCCCAAGACAGTAGTGGGGACGTCTTTTGAAGTTTGTCCTTTTCGCCCAAGAGATTATACACAGGTCTAAGGCCTTTCACTGTATCTGAATGATTGCTCCACATCTGAAACAGTTTAGCGCACGCTTGGGAGCATAAGGGACCAGGCCAGCGCAGTATATGTCTAATTTGGAGATAATTGAAAACATCATGTTTAAGAATGTCATAAGTTTGCATAAGCGATATGTATGGCTTAAGTGTATCCCCTTGAAATAGCAAGGAGATCGAGTCCAATCCCCTCCCCTCCCAAGCCCGCAAATTCAAGTGCGGAACAAAGTACTCCAAAGTTCTCAGAGGAGCCCATTGAGTCAGGTTGATAGAATGTTTGGATGCTCTGGCATGGAACTGTTTCCAATGCACAATTGAGAGTTTAACCATGGCAGGTATATTTTGGGGATTTTGGAAATGTGTAGATGGGGATGCTATTAAGAGGCCTTTCAGTGAGCCTCATGCTATAGCAGATTGTTCCAATTGTACCCAGCTTAGGGAAGTGTCTTCCTTTCACCAACTTCTCAGCTGTGACACTTGACTGGCCAGGAAATAGTTGTATATATTTGGCACACTTATACCTCCACTATGTTTATGTTTTTGTAATATTCTGGCAGCTATCCTGCGTTTTTTTGGATTGCCAAGCATAATTATTCACTATATGGATGGAGTTTTTGAAAGAAGCCTTGTGGTGTTGAGATGTGTATAGTACGAAAGATATATAACAGTTTTGGTAGTGTAGACATTTTGAAGGCTGCAAGGCGTCCAATCCATGAAATTTCTAAGGAGGAGTATTTTTTTCAGTTCCTGTTCTATGGATTGTAACATTGGGAAATAATTAGTTTTGTATGTATTGAGGGTGTTAAGTGTATCCCTAGATATTTAATATGTGATGCTTGCATCAAATGCATATTTTTGTTCAAGGGTTGTATGCGTTTGGGCTTTAATGTTGATTGGGAGTATTTGGGATTTATCAAGTTTTAATTTGTAGTATGAGAGTTTGCCAAAGTCTTGGAGTATTTTCAAGGAGTTTTGCAAGGATGTGTCTGGATTCGTGAGGGAAAGGATAATATCGTCAGCGAACAAAGATATCTTGTGTGTAGTAGATCTCACTGTTATCCCTTCAATTTTTGCGTGCTGTCTGATCGCTTGGGCTAAAGGCTCGATGGTGAGTATGAATATCAAAGTAGATAGCAGACACCCTTGACGAGAGCCATTTGTAACGTCAAAGGAGTCAGAAAGCATGCCATTTGCCAACACTCTGGCTGACAGCTCCTTGTAGAGTGTTTTGATAGCGTTGGTGATACAACCTGTAAATCCCAAGCGATCCAGCACAGAAAAAGCAAATGACCAATTAATGCGATCAAATGCCTTTTCGGCGTCCATAACTACTACGGTAGTAGTGTAGGGCATTTGGTTCTTTCTGTTTGATCTATAAGATTTATTAAGCGTCTAGTATTATCCGAATCTTGCCTATTTTTAACAAATCCAGCTTGGTCAATATGTATAACGCAAGGGAGAATTTTGGATATTCTCAGCACTGTGAGTTTGGAAAATAGTTTTATGTCAGTATTGAGGAGAGATATCGGACAGAAGTTTTGTGGGGAGGTCGGTTCTTTTCCTAGATTGGGGAAGGTACTATAGTGGCTGTTAACATTTCTTTATAAAAAAAAGTGCCTGTCGCTATTACTTCTGAGAACATATTAAGTTTGCGATGTTAATTATGCTGAGAAGCAGTTATTAGCTAAAAGCATAGTATTGAGGATGTGCGATCCAGTTTCACTCTTATATTTTACATATACTTTATACATAATAGAACCGTTGTAGCCTCCTTTTTCTATGTGCGCATGCCGCTGTTTTGATTAATTTAATATTTTCACCATTTTGATGCAAATTAATAAAGTTATTATTATTTTATATCTGTCAGTGATTTATTAGTGGGGGGTACTTTGATTTGTTTTGGCGTTAGTAAGTTAATTTTGCCCAACACGACCCCCACCAGCAGCTATTGGGTTTTTCGTTTTTGGGGGGGGATTTCACTACCGATTAACTATCCTTTGGACAGGCTGTCAATATGAAAATCGCAGAAAACACCTTTAATGCATATACAGATTCACAATTCACTGTGTAAATGAGATTTTGGAGTTAGGCTACTTTCACACTAGCGTTCGTCGGTCCGCTCGTGAGCTCCGTTTGAAGGGGCTCACGAGCGGACCCGAACGCAGCCGTCCAGCCCTGATGCAGTCTGAATGGAGCGGATCCGCTCAGACTGCATCAGTCTGGCGGCGTTCAGCCTCCGCTCCGCTCGCCTCCGCACGGACAGGCGGACAGCTGAACGCTGCTTGCAGCGTTCGGGTGTCCGCCTGGCCGTGCGGATCCGTCCAGACTTACAATGTAAGTCAATGGGGACGGATCCGTTTGAAGATGCCACAATGTGGCTCAATCTTCAAGCGGATCCGTCCCCCATTGACTTTACATTGAAAGTCTGGACGGATCCGTCCGAGGCTATTTTCACACTTAGCTTTTTTTTTCCATTTTAATGCAGACGGATCCGTTCTGAACGGAGCCTCCGTCTGCATTATTATGAGCGGATCCGTTCAGAACGGATCCGCCCGAACGCTAGTGTGAAAGTAGCCTTAAAATGTACCAGAAAATCCCTCTAATCCAGCATCAATTTGCGGGATTATCACTGTCTTGATTATTGTATACAGATTACATTGACCCCTTTGCACACATTGATGTAACTGTACGTCCAAGGTGCATGATGGGTGTATGGAGCGGGTTCACAGCTGAGGCCCTTGCATACGTGGTATGAGCTGAAAGGTTAGAGGGAGGGAAGGCTTACTTTGGTCTTGACCAGACCCCTATGGTGAAATTACAGGGTCCGATCAGCTGCACTGGCAGCCTGTGGCCTTGTGAAGGCTCCCAGGCCTGCCATTGTCCTAATAAATCTCCTCAACGTAATTTTATCTTATAGGCCGGCGATGGCTGACCTCCAGCTGTGGTGAAACTACAACTCCCAGCATACTCCATTCATTTCTATGGAGTTCTGAGAACAGCCAAGGAAGTGTACATCTTGGGAGTCGTAGTTTTACCACAGCTGGAGCGTCGGAGGTTAGCCATCACAGCTATAAGGATATTCCAGTTATGTAAAATTATCCACAGGATATGGGATTAGTGGGGGTCCTACTACTGTCAAAGAAACCGGTACCTCATACTCCCCGAAATGAACGTGGTGGCAGGTGGAGCGTGCACATTATGGCTCCAGTCATCTCTATGGGCTCCACTTCTTCTGGAACTGCCATAGAGATAAATGGAGCGGCAATGTGCACTCTGACCTGCAGCACCCTTCATTTCAGCCAGGGTTCCTTGAGTAGGGGGCTATCTGTAAGACCCCTGCTAATCTGACAGTTATCCCCATCCTTTACATAGGTGTTACGTTTTCTGTACTCGGCTATATAAAGTACATGCAGGGGTCTCGTACAGGCCCCGCGCAGAGAACTGCTGTGTAATGACGACATTTCTGCTTTTCCCGCCACTACTCAGGAAAACCCCTGTACATTTACCGCGCGGAGCAGTCTGGGTAAGTGAGGCGGGATATGACGTCAGTGGGGGCGTGTCATGTTGTGCGTGTGGCTCCAGAGAGCGGGGTGACAGACTAGAATGGCTCGTGTATGGCTCTAATAGTGTTACTGCGGAGAGGCAGGAGCCGCTAGGAACCTCTGTGAGTAGTACGCGATGGCCGCAGCGGTAACGCAGGGGAACGCGTCTTGTGCATGATATAAGGGCATCCTCAGGGCTGATATAGGAGCCGTGTCATCTTCCAAGAGCCCTTACCATCTAGTGTTCGCTGCTGCCAGCCATTCCAGTCATGTCAGCCCTGGTCTCTGACGTATCTGCCTAGAGGCCGGGGCCATGTGCAGTGAATGGAGTGGAAGCTGTCCTGGCCACGCTATTAGGGAGATTTATCAAAACTGGTGGCAAGAAAACTGTCTTGGTTGCCCATAGCAACCCATCCATTCTGTTGCTTTGGAAAATGAAAGTCTCAATCTGACTGTTTTCCCTTTGCACCAGTTTTGATAAATCTCCCCCTGTTGTTTGCGGAATAACGAATGCAGCAAAATTGTCGTTATTGGATTACAAACCTGCGGTGGATCTGCGGGATAATCCACATTACTACCACAGGTTTGTTCTGTGATTTAAATCCATACTGGATTTGATTTAGGGTACTTTCACACTTGTGTTATTTTTTATTTTTTCCGGCATTGAGTGCCGTCCTAGGGGCTCATTACCGGGAAATAACTGATCAGTTTTATCCTAATGCATTCTGAATGGAGAGCATTCCGTTCAGGATGTCTTCAGTTCAGTCTTTTTGACTGATCAGGACGGAGATAATACCGCAGCATGCTGTGGTTTTATCTCCAGCCCCCAAAAAACAAAAACTTGCCTTACGGTACTTTCACACTAGCGTTTTTCTTTTCCGGCGCTGAGTTCCGTCCTAGGGGCTCAAATCCGGAAAATAACTGATCAGTTTTATCCTAATGCATTCTGAATGGAGAGCAATCCGTTCAGGATGTCTTCAGTTCAGTCTTTTTGACTGATCAGGCTTTTCAGAAAACCGTAGCATGTTGTATTTTTACCTCCGGCCAAAAATCCTGAACACTTTGAACGCCGGATCCGGTCTTTTTCCCATTGACTTGCATTAACGCTGGATCCGGCGCTGTGTGTTCAGTCAAACCGGATACGGCTTTTGCATGTTAAACCCGAAAAAATTTGAAAAAAAAGTTAGTCCATAAATGGCGGATCCGTATTTTCCAATGCATTTTTTCATTGTGATCAAAATCCTGATCAGGATTCAAATGTAATCTGTTTTCACATGTTTTTCCGGATCCGGTGGGCAGTTCCGGTGTCGGAATTGAACGCCGGATTTAAATAACGCTAGTGTGGAAGTAGCCTAAATGCATAGGAATGTATTAGTGCCGGATCCGTCCTTCCATGCGCAAAGGTGAAAAAAAAAAAAATAATGCCGGATCCGTTTTTCCGGATGACATCGGAAAGACGTATCCGGCATTTCAATGCATTTGTAAGACAGATCAGGATCCTGATGAGTCTTACAAATGCCATCAGTTGGCATACATTTTGACAGATTCGGCAGGCAGTTCCTGTGACTAAACTGCCTGCTGGATCACTCTGCCGCAAGTGTGAAAGTACCCTTAAATGAATCCATACCCTAAGCGTTTTTGTAGGTTGCACCCCATCCAAGATGGATGAAACCCTGTGGCCACCATTTACAAGCCTCAGGAAAGGCCATCACTGTCTGATCGGCAGGTGCCTGACACCCGCACCCCTACTGATCAGCTGTTTTGCAGCAGCTTTGGCACCAGAATTACGCAGTTCTATCCTCTGTGTAGAGGACGGAGCCGGTTATTGTAACACCTATCCCATTCAATTCAGTTGGAGCAGCACTTTATTAGGCTTCTTTCACACAATCCATTCCGTTCACCTCAGTGGGGCTTGCAGAAATCCACGGCCTCGCTGCCCCCTTCACATGTACTGCTCTTCCGTCAGAGTAACAAATCAGTAGAGTGTGGAGGCGCCCTTAGGCCCCTTTCAGACGAGCGGGTGTCTCGCTGGGAACTCGCAGCTTAGCACCAGTCCTGACCTCCCAGCACTCCCGTTGTAACACAGCATTATATTTACAGATGAGCGAATCGACTTTGGCTGCGTCATCCAAAGTCGATTTGCATAAAACTTCGTTGTAATACTGTACTTTACGAAGTCTTGCGAGACTTTGTGTAATAACTTTGTGAATTAATTATTACTGTAAAAAACCTTTAAAGGGATTCTGTCACCTCCCCTCAGCCAAAAAACGATTTAAAAGCAGCCATGCAGCACAGCTTACCTGGATTAGGCTGTGCTGTTTTATCTTGAAATCCGTCCAGCAGTTACTTCAAAAAACGACTTTGATCAATAAGGAAATGCGTCCTGAAGGTGCCCAGAGGGGCGTTTTTTTCTTCCTAGTGAGCCCAGTACCGCCCCTCTTTCAGTGCCCAGCCCGCCTTCCTTGTATTTTCTAACTGCCGCCCCCAGCCTGCCACAGCCTCTCCTGCCTCTCCTCCCCCTCCCTCACGCCGAACGAAGTCTCGCACAGGCGCAGTACCCACTGAGGGCTGCGCCTGTGCGATCATCAGGAGACTGAGGGCGGCAGCTTCATCTTCGTCACTGGGCATGCGCCGAGCCCAGTGACGTCCGATGCTCTCTCTTCCCTGCTGACTGAGGGAAGAGCGAGCATCGGACGTCACTGGGCTCGGCGCATGCCCAGTGACGAAGATGAAGCTGCCGCCCTCAGTCTCCTGATGATCGCACAGGCGCAGCCCTCAGTGGGTACTGCGCCTGTGCGAGACTTCGTTCGGCGTGAGGGAGGGGGAGGAGAGGGAGGGGAGGCTGTGGCAGGCTGGGGGTGGCGGTTAGAAAATACAAGGAAGGCGGGCTGGGCACTGAAAGAGGGGCGGTACTGGGCTCACTAGGAAGAAAAAAACGCCCCTCTGGGCACCTTCAGGACGCATTTCCTTATTGATCAAAGTCGTTTTTTGAAGTAACTGCTGGACGGATTTCAAGATAAAACAGCACAGCCTAATCCAGGTAAGCTGTGCTGCATGGCTGCTTTTAAATCGTTTTTTGGCTGAGGGGAGGTGACAGAATCCCTTTAACCGAACTTGAGTTGGACCTTGGAACCGAACCAGAGTACGATATCAAGGTATTTTACAGTAATAATTAATTTACGAAGTTATTACACGAAGTCTCGCAAGACTTCTTGAAGTAAAAACTTCGGCTCATCGGAGCCAATTCATTCTAATACTGTACGGTGCTCCCATTTTCTGCGAATCGCCTTCGGATGAAGCAGCCGAAGTCGATTCGCTCATCCCTAATTATATTGATTTTAAGATGCTATGTAACCCTTACAGTTCTGGAATGTATTTGATACTGACATAATGCTGACAGTGTTAACCAGTACATTCCAGACCTCTAAGGGTTACATAGCATCATTAATCAATATAATGCTATGCGACCCTGGCAGGATGCGAGCTGTGCTGTGAGTCTGCAGCGTGACACCCGCTCGTCTGAAAGGGGCCTTAAAGGGGTTTGAGATTTTGATGTTGATAGTCTATCCTTAGGACAACCGCTACCTTGCACCCCTGCCAATCATTGCCTGATGAGAACGCGACATTACTGAGTAGCAGATTATACTATTTGGCTGCCCCTTTGAAATGAGTGGAAAGAAACCTGATGCCAGAAGAATCCCACGGAGGCTGGGGTGGCATGCGGTGCTAAAATATACACACTTGGGATCATTCATCAAACTGGTGTAAAGTAGAACTGGCTTAGTTGCCCATAGCAACCAATCAGATTCCATATTTTCTTTTTGTACAGCTTCTTTGGAAAATGAAAGGTGGAATCTGATTGGTTGCTATGGGCAACTAAGCCAGTTTTACTTTACACCAGTTTGATAAATCTCCCCCACTGTACCTATAATGGATTGCAGTGGTTCTTTCACATTTCAGATGATTCCAGTGTAAACATTGATTGACGGGCTACCTGTGGGATCGCCACTGAATGGGATAATTGGCGTCTAACGTATGCAGAAAATCCATCCATGTTTAGTCTTTGTCCATTTTTTGCGCTCTGTGTGTCATCCGTATTCCACGGACACTGAATGGCTGAAAATTAATTTCCAGAGCATCTCCTACCAATGGTCTGTGAAAAGTGGACCAAACATGGATGCCATCCATGTTGTCAGTGTGACGACCAAAGTAGTGCATGTCTCTGTGATTTCTCCACTGACCCCCGGACACTGAAATGTGAACCTGGCCTCTGTAAAGCGTACTGGGATTGGCACTAACCCGAGCCATTAGACACTTGTGTGTAGCGATGGCTGTAGGACAATCTGTATCCCACAGATATTTAGTACCATAGATAGAAGGGTTTGTGTTACTGTTCAGATCTTCACTAATGACCACAAACTTAACTTTCTCCTCCAGATCTCATTTCATACACTGCAATGGACACTGATGTAGAAACACAAGGTAAAATGGGCATGTTTACCGTATCATTATTGTACCGTACTGGTATTAGTAACCAGTTGGATCTCTCATACTAAGGGCTCATGAACACGAATATGGTTTGGTTCCACATCCGAGCTGCGTTTTTTTGCGGCTCGGATGCGGACCCAAGCACTTCAATTCAGTGCTGTCCGCACCCGTTGCTCCGTTCTGTGGGCCGCAAAAAAAATAGAACTTGTCCTATTCTTGTCCATTTTGCGGACAAAAATAGGCATTTCTATTATAGGTGGTCCGTTCCGCAAATTGCGTCATCCTATCAGAAAATGAGATCCAAGATCAGTCATGTTACTATGTATTTAGTTTAACTGTGAATTTCCTGGTGAGACGCCGGCCTGCAGAGCCAGCGATAACTACTATTACATATCACGTTTTCTTTATTTTTTTCCCACTGTGAACTTGCTTCCACAGTTACATTAGATATCTTCAATCTGACACAAAATGAAAGCTGCTTTTCCCAGCTGTTTATTTTATAAGTATATTTTCCTTGCAAATCGCAGCGTGCAGTCTCGTTCTGCTTGCCGTAAGGCTTTGTTCACATCTGTTGCACATCTGCTATAACCAAGCCTGACGGACTCCGGTGACTTATGAGTTTTGTCGTGGTCTGTCAAGGGAAGACTAGCGACGCATACAGTGCTGTTTTTCCTATCGTATCTGCTAAAATCTACGACAGATGATTAGAATTTTCAGTGCTGATATGAAGACAGGGGCCCATTTGCAGGGCTTAATACACTGGATATGGGAGCGTTTATTCCCAATCATTGCTCACTAGTTAAGCTTTGAAATTCAGTAATCTTACCCTCTGCGTGGGGGTGAATTATTGTTACTACACTTTTAAAGTGGTTTTCTGGGAATACGGTATCAATGACCTATCCTCAGGATCGGTTATCAATATCAGATTAATGGGGTCCAACTCCCAGCACCCCTGCCAGTCAGCTGTTTGAAAAGGGTGCAGCACACTGGTGAGGTCTGTGGCTTTTTCCTAGGCCTGTGACATCACATCCATTGGTCTCATGGTGTATTTGCAGTTTAGTCCCATTCAAGTGAATGAGCTTGGGCCGCAATACCTAGCACAGCCGCTACACAATGTACAGCACTGTGCTCGGTAAGGAGGACACAGCGTCCTCTGAAGAGCAGTGGCCTCTTCAACAGCTGATCAGTGGTGGTGTTGGACCCACATCGTTCAGATATTGATGACCTATCCTGAAGACAGGTCATCAATATTGTGCTCCTCGAAAACAACCTTAACTGAGTGACCAAGGCTAGTAAGATTCTAAAAGGCCCAAAATAGGGGCATAGATAGAAGCATATAAGTTTGGCTGTATATTCTTTAGGTGCATATTCTAATGTGTTTATTTTCTTGCATATGATTAGTAACCATGGTTCTGTTCACAGAGACCACCACAACCAGCTGGACTGACAAAACCCCACCAGAGTGGCAAGCCTACGTGAACAAAGAGGTCACTATTACAGCTGACGAGAAGAACGAATACCAAGGATGGGTCGTCACAATTGATCCAGTGTCTGCAAGGTAAATGTAATTACCATGTGAACAGGTACTGATGGCTGAGGATAAAGGAGTTAAATATTCATGCAAGTGCCTCCACCCTGTGCCCCAGCACCCCGTTTCTGGAATAGAAGGGCATGGGTCCTTATTCCTTCTCACGTGACACCTGTGGTGCAGAGCCTATCAGGGTTTCTAATGTAGATTTCCTGTTCTTTTGTACAGGAAGGACACATTACCAGAGCTAGCTGCAGACTCTTATACACCCCTTTTTCGCTTTCACCTCTAAAAAGTGAAGTTATTTCGATGAAAAAAAATCCTGATGTAGAGCGCAGTAATTCTTGTAGATAAATAATGTCCCTGTAGACCTATTGCTCTGCCTACATAATACACATCATTCATATAAGTGCTGTTAATACGAGGTGTGCTCAATAGAAAGCAGAAGATGAAGTCATGATTATCCATGTGCTCATTCATATCTCACAGGAGTTAGGGCCGCTTCACACGAGCGGATGCCGTGCGTGGCATCCGCTCCGTGAAAGAGTGCCAAGACCCGCTGCAGACTGCGGAGGCACGGAGCAGTAACATGACTGTTAATGCTCCGTGCCTCTCTGTTATCTTTTTACTTCGAAATCACAGTTGTCACTGTGATTTCGAAGTAAAGAGATCACAGAGAGGCACGGAGCATTAACAGTCATGTTACTGCTCCGTGCCTCCGCAGTCTGCAGCGGGTCTTGGCACTCTTTCACGGAGCGGATGCCACGCACGGCATCCGCTCGTGTGAAGCGGCCCTTAGGCTTCAGCTCTATGCTCACACGGGCAAATGTGGTCGGGGAAAAACGGTCCGTGTGACCACATTTTTTTGACAGACTGTGGCTGATTTATGTTGCTGTCAGTTCTATCCTGATTGCGGGTCTATTGTCCCATACACTCAGTATAGTACATTATAGGCTGGAACTCGCAGCATTATAGATCACTACGATGCAGTAAGTGTGGGTCAGTTGAGCCGCAGGTTGGTCTGAGAAATGTGTCCATCACACGGATCGTATTCTCTAGTCGCCCATGTAAATTAAAGGGTTTGGGGCGGTGCCATTTAAATTTTGTTCTTACCTGGCCACAAAGCACTGAGGGAAGAGGGTGCAAGCTGAACTCTTGCACCAGGGCCCATGAGCCTTTAGCTAATCCCCTGTCTGCCAGGCTTCCCCATAGATTACATCTGATCACTGGGGGGTTCCAGCAGAGAGACATGTAGTCAGCTAACCATCAGAGTGTAGAGTAGGCAAAAAACTGCTTCCAGTTGAAGATTACAGCTGTTTAATTATGTATATCCCTTTTCAGAAAAGATGTACCGGGGGAAGCCATGTCTAACTAGGAAATATAGTGTTACATGGCGGCCATTCAGACCATTGGCCGTCCTGGTAACACATGGAAAACTTGAGTCTTCCAGAATGGGTAGTTCTCATGAAAAGAGGTTACAGACAGGGAACTTCTCGCCATGTCCAACATCAGAGGGAGGTACATGGATGAATCATTACTGACCTGCAAAAACAAAACAGGAAAAGGGGTTTCCATATTGCACTTGAAAACGGCACATGGCGGCAATGTCCGTGACTTTCCATAGTAGACTTCATGAACCAGTGGTGTTTCATGGTGACTCTCTTTTAGTGTCGTCCTCGTTACCTTTGATGATGATCAGAAGACATCTGTCCGCATAGTCATGGGGCACGCAGTACAGAAAGTGGAAATACTAAAAGAATCAGATGAGGCCACCAAACAGAAACTTACAAGTCTCTTCAACCTTCAGGAAAGCAGCAGCACCTACAACAAGGACGAGCTGGAGACCAAAAAGCTCAATCTGAAGACCTGGCTGCAGCAGAACAACATTCCAGTTACTGAACAGGGGGAGACTACGAGGACATTGTGTGTTGCGGGTGTATTAACCATTGATCCTCCGTATGGCCCAGAAAACTGCCACAGCACTAATGAAATTATATTGTCTCGAGTACAAGGACTTATACAGGGTTATATGACTAGCCAATAAAATAGACTCTCCCTCCCAACCATTTGTATGTTATTTTTAATAATACTGTAATTTCTAGTCCTTGATGGACATAATGTACATAAGAAATAAAGGGAGGCTTAAAGGGGTTTTCTGGTAATTACATTTTATCTAATACCCACAAGCCTGCCTCCTGAAACAGAGGATTCATACTTACCTGCTCTCTGCTCCAGTCCCCTGTATTGTTTACACACGGCCGTACATAGGTGAATAACTGGTTTCAATGGTGATGTGGCCACAGACAGCATGACAGCGAAGGCAGCCAGTAGGACTGGAGTGGCATGCACCAGGTAAGTACGAATCCTCTCACTGAGGGCAGCATGAATAAGTGACAGAAATGCTGATTTCAGCGGTGTGTCACTCATCAGCTAAAAGTAAATGGTTGCCGAAAACCAGTATCATAATCATTGCAGCCCAGGCCTTGAGAAGAGTCAGATCTACCTGAGAAGAGTCCTGGTTATACATAATCTCCTGCTCTCACCGCCCATCTGCTGATGATTGGCAGATGACAGGTAGAAGACTGTCAGTCATCAGCAGGAGAGCAGGAATTCATGAATAACCATGACTCTTCTCAGGTGGCTGGGACTCTTTTCCAGACCCAGCCTGCAATGTTTGTGATGTTGGTTCTCGGCAACCACTTACTTTTTACTTATAAATGACAGACCAGTGAAATCAACTCACCTGTCTCTACTTTATACTGCCATTAGTATGGGCAAAATAAAGTTGATGACAGATTCCCTTTAAAAAGGAATTTTCTGGTAATAATTACATTTTATTTAAAGAGATTCTCTGGGAAAGATTTAAAATGGCCGCCAGCAATCTGTCCTAGAATGTGAGCAGGACTGGTTGCCTCCACTTGCAGAGCTGCCTAGGGGGGTGACTGACTGGGCCCCACTAAACAGCTTTAGCATAGATGGTAATGATGCAATATTACCTACAATATGCCATCATGGCTGAGCAGCTTGACAGGAAAAGTCACCAGTATGTAGTATATGCACGTGTCAGTGCTCACATTCTAGGGCAGGTTTCTGGCAGCCATTTTTAATATTTTCTGGAGACTGTATTCTACCATAAGAACATTATACCGACAGTCAAACATGGTGGTAGGGTGATGGTCTGGGGCCGATTTGCTTCTGTTTATAATTGATGGAACAATGAATTCAGTTAAAAAAAAAGCCCTGAAGGAGAATATCCACTTGTCAATTCAATTAACATTTTGGAGGGGCCTGACCTGAATCCATTTGAGATGCTTTAGCAAGACTTTAAGGCTGAGTTCACACGAGCGTGACAGATTAGGTCCGGATGCGTTCAGGGTGCGTTCAGTTAAACTCTCACCGTTTTGCAAGCAAGTTCAGTGAGTTTTGGCTGCAATTGCGTTTAGTTGTTCAGTTTCTTCCGCGCGGGTGCAATGCGTTTTTCACGCGCGTGATAAAAAACTGAAGGTTTACAAACAACATCGCCTAGCAACCATCAGTGAAAAACGCATTGCATCCGCACTTGCTTGCAGATGCAATGCGTTATTAACGCAGCCCCATTCACTTCTATGGAGCCAGGGCTGCGTGAAAAACGCAGAATATAGAACATGCTGCGATTTTAAAGCATTGCAGAACTGATGCATGAAAAACAACGCTCATGTGCACAGCCCCATTGAAATGAATGGGTCAGGATTCAGTGCAGGTGCAATGCGTTCACCTACTGCATTGCACCCGCGCGGAAATCTCGCCCGTGTGAACGCAGCCTAACAGGAAACCCTCCAATATAGCCAAATTAAAACAATTCCTCCACAGCGGTGTAAAAGACTTATCACAAAAACGTCTGAATGCAGTTGTTAGTGCCAAGGATGGCACAACCCGTTATTGGGTTTAGGGGGGGGGGGCAAATACTTTCATGCAGAGGATACAGGTTCTGAATAAATCTGTCTTCAATCATTTACACGCTGTGTTGTTACATGTTCACTTGTGCTGTCTCTATCTGAAAATTAATTGGCTGATCTGAAAAATAGAAGGGGCAAATGCTTTTTCGCAGCAGTGTAAAGTTTTTCCATACTCAAAATATTAAAATGCCTCAAGTAAAGAGTCCAAAAACTGAACGCTCTTAAAGAGAAATCATCTTTATTTATACAGTTAGTTACTTTTTACACTTTGCATAGAATTTGCAATGGTAACAATATACTGAAGTATTACAGCAGGGGTCAGCAACCTCCGGCACTCCAGCTGTGGCAAAACTATGATTCCCAGCATGCTCCATTCATTTCTGTGAGAGTTCTGAGAAGAGTAGAGGAAGTATGCATGCTGGGAGTTGTAGTTTTACAACATCTGGAGTGCCAGAGGTGGCCTACCCCTGTATTACAGGATCGTACATCCCCTTCACCTTTGGAGAACTATGAAAGGCAGAGTTCACCAGGGTCTGCAGTATACCGCTACTGCTGGGCATGACGCTTTCAACATGATTTGCACTTTGTAGCGGTTTTCTTGGGCGTTAAATAAACATGTACATTTCTAAATGGTAGGGAAGCTAACTGAGAATAAAATAGATTGGCAGTCTTTTCATATGTTTCGAAGTGAAAAAAAAAGTGCTGCCATTTTACTTGATCGCTCACTTAAAAGAGGCTTTTGGAGGTCAATATTGATGGCCTATCTTCAGAATAGGTCATCAATATCTGATTGGTGGGGGGTCCAACTTTTGTTACCCCAGACCATCAGCTTTTTTTCCCCTCGCAGCATACCAAGAACAGCACCGTACACTGTATAGGGGCTGTGCTCGTTAAGGCAGCCCAGGCCCATTCACTTCAATGAGACCATGTGATCAATGAACATGACATCACAGGCCTAGGAAGAGGCAACCACCATGGCCTCTTCAGAGGTGGCAGGAGTCGGACCCCCACAGATCCGATGTTTGCCAATCCTGAGAATAGGCAATCAGTAATAAACTTATAGAAAGTGTTTCTATGTACGCACAAGAGGAAAATCTTCTCATTACTCATGATTGTGATGTCACATGTCATAGCAATCACATGGCTGTCCTGGGAGGTCACCTCATATCAATCCAGTGACACCCAGCAACTAAAGTAACTGCATCTGCAAGATTTGACACAGTTTTGCAATGTGGTAGTGATGCTGCAAGTGAATCCAGCTTTACAGTAATATATGTCACATGGTGAGCAGAATGAAAACCATTGTGTTTGACAATGGAGCATGCTACAACATAAATCTTCTATCACATGATTAAAGGGGTTATAAGACGTTACCCCCAATCTACAGCATAGGGAATACGTATTCGATCTGTGGGCTTCGGACTGCTGGGACCACCACTAATCATAAGGGCTACATAATACGACAAATAGAGTACTGCTGCAGGAATTGAAGGGGAGGGGGGGTCCCAGAGGTCAGATCCCCCCACTAACCTAAGGTCCCTTCCACGTGGGTGCAATGCATGACATGAACGCATAGTACCCACACTGAATCCTGACCCAAAACTGACTGAACTTGCTTGAAAAATCGTGCGAGTGTCACCAAACGCACCCTGACACAATCGGTATCGTTTGTGTGAAAAGAGGCCTAAGGCACATCGCATCCGCACTTGCTTCCGGATGCAATGCGATTTTCACGCAATGCATAAGTGATGCGTGAAAACCAACGCACATGTACACAGCCCCATTGAAATGAATGGGTCCGGATTCCGTGCGGGCGCATTGCACCTGCGCAGAATTCTCGCTTGTGTGAAAGGGGCCTAACAGTTATCTCTGATCCTGTGGATAGGGGGTAACATCTCAAAGGTGACAAAAATGACTTCAATCTGGGAATCTTCATATTTTATGTTGCGTCACTGTGTTGTCACCAGTTTTACAATCATTGCAATAATACGAGAGCCCCGGGGGCAGGTGCACAGGTCCATTGTTGGATTCTTGATTTTATCCTGCAGCAGCTGATCAAGTTCACTGCGCAGCTCTTTCACCAGTTCAGCTACCTGTGAAAACACAATGTATGTGCAATGTTTAGTTGTGCCTTCAGGTAGATATTGTCAACCTACAACACTACAGGAAAAGCTACTATGAACATGTCCAAAATTATTGCCATCTGCAGACTTCTGCCTTACGATACATCTCCGCCTATTATCATCATGTCAATTTAGGCACAAAATTCTGTGTCAATTTCTGAAAATATCTTTAAAGAAACAGAAGCTCTGTTTTCCTTCTGCAGTGCTCCAGATCCCCAGCATAGACATAAATGTAAAGGAAAACAGACAATGTCTGCAGCTACCACTAGAGGGACCCGAAGAGCTTCCTGTTTATTATTGACTTGCAGTAAGCTCCCTCTACTGGTGACTGCAGGATGCAGCAGGCGATGTTTTAAATCCATGTCTGTTCAGGGACTAGTACTGCTGGATTAATGATTAAAGCTCTGACCACTGTAAAGATTACCTTATATTAAGAAAATAAGCTGCACACGCTTATGAACCTACTTAGATTAATTATTGATGGCTGGTCATTCACTGACTTATATGGACAATATTTGTTTTACCCAGGTATGTAAAAAAAAAAAAAAGTTTTTTTTGTTGATTTGTTCATGTTACATATTTACAGGTATAGTGCACCGAAGGCAAGCCCAAGCCACTGTGTATACCCTTAGGCAAGGTGACTAAGCAGGAACCTGGACCTATCAATCAAGAAGGAGATGGAGGGGCACAAAGTGGCTTGGGCCTGCCCTCACTGCACATTTGAATGCAGATTAAATGTACTGTTCCTCCAAAATGAAGGAATGGGCCGCCAAGTGAAAAGGTATCATTGCATTCATCTGAGCTAGCCCAAAAAGTCATTGTGTCAGGGAATTTCTCTGTAAAATACTCCTTTAGGTCACTAAATTCTGTCTGCACTTAGTCAGCTAAGGCCATGTTCATATAGTCAACCTTAGGGCTCATTCAGATGAGCCTATGAATGGGTCCGCAAAAGATGCAGACAGCGCACCGTGTGCTGTCCGCATCCATAGTTCCGTTCTGTGGCCCCAGCAAAAAAGATAGAGCATGTCCTATTCTTGTCCGCAATTATGGACAAGAATAGGTATTTTCTATCATAGTAGCGCTGTGTGTGGTCCGCAGAACGCACACGGGCTGGTATCCATGTTTTGTGGACCGCAAAACAGTACGGCCATCTGAATGAGCCCTTATAGGGGTCAGAATTACAAAAGAACAGAACACACTTTTGGCATAGGTCTTTGCAGAATATATATCAACATAGCTTTTTTTTTTACTGTTTTGGACAGCATAGTAGAAGCAGCAGCCAGTAAAAAACATATACCGCCCATTGTTTTCCTATCACAATATAAGATGTATGGCGTACAGTTGCATACATCTGCTCTATGTGCAAGACCTACACCACAAAATCTCAAGCACATGCCGATTTCCTGAAGGACAAACTGACTGAGCATTTTTAAATCAAACATGCTCCATCCATCTTTCACCAGACAGCAGATATCAGGGGTCTATCTGGCCTCCTTTATACATTAGATCAGATGCTGATTTATTGGACTTTAATCTGTAAGGCCAGAGTTAAAAGGAAAAGGGAGACAGCATCCCAAATTAAGGCAACTTTCCCACTGGCGTTTCTGGGTCCGCATGCGAGATCCGTTTCAGGGCTCTGACAAGCGGCCCAAAACAGATCAGTTCAACCCCAAAGCATTCTGAATGGATAAGGATCCGTTCAGAATGCATCAATTTGGCTGCGTTTGGTCTCCGTTGCGTTTTTTAGACAGTCACTAAAACACAGCTTGCAGCGTTTTGGTGACCGCCTGACGATGCGGAGCCTAACGGATCCGTCCTGACTTACAATGTTAGGCTACTTTCACACTGACGTTTCAGGGTCCGCCTGTGAGATGCGTTTCTAGGCTCTCACAAGCGGCCCCAAACAGATCAGTTTAGCCCCAATGCATTCTGAATGGATGCGGATCCATTCAGAGTGCATCAGTTTGGCTCCGTTCCGCCTCCATTCCGTTCTGGAGGCGGACACCAAAACGCTGCTTGCAGCGTTCTGGTGTCCACCTGGCGGTGCAGGCCATACGGATCCGTCCTGACGTACAAAGTCTAAGTGTAAGTCAAACGGATCCGTCCTGACTTTACATTGAAAGTCAATGGGGACGGATCCGTCTACATTGACACAATATTGGTGCAATTGTAAATGGATCCGTCCCCCATTGACTTTCAATGTAAAGTCAGGACGGATCCGTTTGACTTAGACTTTTTTTTGACTAAGTGTAAGTCAAACGGATCCGTCCTGACTTTACATTGAAAGTCAATGGGGGACTGATCCGTTTACAATTGCACCAATATTGTGTCAATGTAGACGGATCCGTCCCCATTGACTTTACATTGAAAGTCAGGACGGATCCGCTTGACTTACATTTAGACTTTTTCTGACTAAGTGTATGCAGACGGATCCGTACTGAACGGACACCATCGTTTGCATTTATAGGTGCGGATCCGTCTGTGCAGATACCAGACAGATCTGCACCCAACGCAGGTGTGAAAGTAGCCCAAGTCAATGGGGACACAATATGGTGCAATTGAAAACGGATCCGTCCCCCATTGACTTTCAATGTAAGTCAAGACGGATCCGTTTTGACTTAGACAATTTTTTTTATGAATAATGCAAACTGATCCGTTATGAACGGATACAAGCATTTGTATTATCAGTGCGGATCCGTCTGTGCAGATACAAGACGGATCCGCACCAAACGCAAGTGTGAAAGTAGCCTTACATGTATATTCGTAATAGTGTCATTTATTAGATTTACCCTTTTTTGGGGGGACTTCGTCGGGTTTAGTATTCATAGTAATATGTGGTGGTTTTACCTGATGTGAAGCAGCTGCAAAGCGGATCCACCCATCATCCAGCGAGATGAGAAATTCTCCTTTGTGAAGCTCAACATTAACTTGTCCACCCCCAAATAGGACCAAAGGGTACACTGACACCATGCTGCAGTCTCGCACAAACACACGGCTGGTCTTAATCTTTTCATGATACACCAAGTACGGGCTGTCAAAGTGTCGCACCTAAAACACATGCCGAGGATAAAGATGACATGAACCTATAAAAGGGATAACACAAGGAACAGTGGTGTCGGTGTCCAACCTGATGATTGACGGATGAGGGATGGATGTGAACGTAACCATCATTCTTGGTAACAAACTTCAGCTCCTCAGCTTTCGGTTGCATTTTCATGGCTCCCGCCCTTGTCACTTGATACTTGCCTTCTGGGGATTTCACCTAAGGAAACATTTAATACTGGTAGCGATTTTAAAGTAAGATTAAACTAGACACGCCAGTCAGACATTATGTGGGTTGTCTGGATAGTGTGCTCTTTCCCCTTCAATTAAGCTAAATGTGCTAGAAAAGTGACAACCATCGTAATTAGCCAAGAAATGGTGACATTGTGGTGACAATGGTGACATTGTGGTGAAGAGCATATGGATGCTTGGATACCCCTCTACTAGCCTGAGAGGAGAGCCACTGCATAGAGCAGCTCCTGTTCGGATATATGTGGTCAATGGTTGTCCATAAGTTGGACACGTCTCCTATAGCTTCCAGTCTGACTGCTGCAGCCGCCAACAATCCGATTTTATCGTTGGGACCACTTCCTTTGGAGAAAT
Source organism: Bufo gargarizans (assembly GCF_014858855.1). NCBI lineage: Eukaryota > Metazoa > Chordata > Amphibia > Anura > Bufonidae > Bufo > Bufo gargarizans. Next base: position 389,421,121 of record NC_058083.1, on the reverse strand, counting down.
GGTTGATCAGGTGTGAAAAAATAAAATAAAAAATATATATATTGAATGTTTTACAATTGTTGTTTTAAGCAATGGTGACTGGAATAGTCCTTCCTTTAGAAATACAAAATGTATGGAAAATGGCACAATACATCAAAAGTCACGTTTATGCAAAAATTATCATCGTAGAGCAGGGAGGTAAAATGTGGCTCTCCAGCTGTTGCAAAACTACAACTCCCACTGATAGCTGTAGGCTGTCTGGCCATGATGGAAGTTTTGAAACAGCAGGAGGGCCACAAGTTTGACACCCTGTTCTAGTGTAGTAACTGGTGCATAAACGTGACTTTTGATGTATTGTACCATCTTCCATCACTGGACTCAGCTGTGCACGGGACGTCTCTGCTGCATCTAGTGATTAGCTGCAGTGGTGACTTGTGTGCACAGAACGTCACTGCTGCAGCCAGAAAAACAAATAGCAGCGTTAAGGACCGCAGTGCAGGTGTACGCAGAGGAGAAAACAGGTGAGTATATATTCATTTGTTATTTTGGGTCATTTACAGTGGTTGCCTGAGTTTTTATATAATTCGGACAACTTCTTTAAGTAGCCGTGAACTTACTTGGACCACATTGGGATACAAAGCTGCGCACAGCATTGCCGACATTAGCTTGATGTTCTCTGCATTGGTATTTGCCTGTGTAAAATAAAAATAAAAACATCATTTCTATGTATGCACAACATGGATTGTAGGCACAATATATTAAAGAGTAACTAAACTTTTGTATAATTTTTTTTGTGGACAAGCTCCTAATGATCTAATAATAGTTTTTGTAATATACTTTATTAATGTATTTAGTATTTTTATTACACTTTTATCCCCTAAAGCATGGCAGCTCTTAGGCACAGGCAGTAGCCGCTCTGCTAATCCTGACACAGCACATAGTTACAGGGTACCCATGCGCTTATGCCAGGAGTAAGTAAATCTCTGGGGGGGGACGAGACAGGCAGGAGTGTGAAAAAATAAGTCCATACTACATACACCGCTGAGCAGTCAGCGGTGTACAGATTTTTTGGGGAATGTGTCCCTAATGCCCTAATAATTTTGTAATATACTTTATTAATGTATTTTTATTAGACTTTTACTCCATAAAGCGCACAGGGAAAGGTGCGCTTTAGGCCTCATGCACACAACAGTATTTTTTTACGGTGTTTATTTTTGTGTGTCTTCCTTTAGTTTTGGAGAATCACCAGACATGAAGGAAAGTAAAAAAAAAATTCTGCCATGCAAATGATAGGAAAAAAAAAAAGGACGTGGATGCCAATCTTGTGTGCCTCAGTGTTTTTTCACTGACCCATTGACTTGAATAGGTCCGCGAACAGTTGTCCGTGAAAAAATAGGACAGGTCATATTTTTTTCACGGACTGGAAACACGGATCACGGACGCGGATGACAAACGGTGCATTAGCCGAGTTTTCCACAGACCCATTGAAAGTCAATGGGTCCGCAGAAAATCACGGAAAACGGAACAACAGACACAACAACGGTCGTATGCATGAGGCCTTAGGGAGTAAAAGTCTAATAAAAATACAAAATACATTAATAAAGTATATTACAAAATTATTAGGGCATTATGGACATGTTCCCCAAAAAATCATACAAAAAAACTCTCTGCTTTGCCTTTTCGATATAATTACACTTTAAAATAGTAAGTTTCGATATGTAAGTGAGATAGGCATGCTTGTGGTGGCGACTCCTTCTGTGCCTTCCGTTCTGTGTGTTTCTGCATCAAAACGCAATGTCTAATAGCGGTGCACATTTGATGCTGTTTTGCTGTAGATCTCACCCTTCCATTGAAAAGGGTGAAATCCGCAGCTAAAACCGCAAACATAATTGCTGTAGATTGTGAAATCCACACAGGTCAATTTCCGCACAGAAAAAAAGTGTACATGAGATTTGTGTAATCTCATACACTTTGCTGGTACTGTAATGTGCTGTGTTTTATCTGCACGGGAATCAGCGCAGAAAAAAAAACTACATGTATTCCGCAACGTGTGCAGGTGGCCTAAGGAGATACCCCCATGACTTGAGACCTCTCATTTACATATGGAAAGATACTAAGGATCGACCGATTATCAGAAGTACCGATATTAAATCGGCTGATATTAAGGATTTTGCACATTATCGATATCGGCATCTAACCTTGCCAAAGCGAATATTAGTGAGCGCTTATGGAAGAGCTCATCACTAGTATGCATCGGGTGTCAGGAGCAGGGAAGAAGCGCAGCAAGTGCTTCCGATACTCACCCTCACTGGTCTTCTTTGATGGGGCCCGCACTGCACTGTCTTGACGCTGTCCTGCACGCTGTCAGATGACAATGCAGCGCGGGCCGGAGAAGACAGGAGAGCGAGACGCCGGACCCGGAGGAGCTGCGGTGCAGGAGAGGTGAGGAGCTTTTTTATTTTATTCATCTGAGGTCTGATAGGGGTTAAATAAAGTCTGATCTGAGGTCTGATAGGGGGTTAATAAAGTCAGTGAGAAGGGGGGTGGGGGGGGGGTGAAAACTGGCATTTGGCACTAGTATATTATAAATGTAAATTAGAAATTGACTACCAACTAAAGGTCTTTATTAATTAAATTTATAATATAGTACTGCCAAATGCAAATTTTCACCACCTCAGTGACTACCAACTAATATAATATATAAAATATCGGTATAAATTATCAGCTATCGGCCTGAAAGTTCAACGATTATCGACTCAAAAAAAAAAAAAAAAAATCAATATCAGTCGATCCTTAAAAGATACTATTTCGAAGAGTATTTATATCAAAATTGCAAAGCAGAGTTTTGAAAAAGATACCAATGTGATCCAGAGAGCCATAAAATTAGATAAATATGGCAAACCGTGCCGACAGGTTCCCTTAAGGAAGCCCATGCACATTTGATTATTGTTCAGAAAAACGTCATCATTCAGTCTCTAAGTTACCTGTGTGGCCCTAACTGCCATGGGCTGATGCACGAGGCAATGATCAGGAACAAACTGTTTGTTCCCAATCATTGCCAGATTGTTGAGCCACAGTACAGCTACATTTATAAGCAGCAATCATGTCCTCCTTATGGGGATGAACGATCACTACTGCGATTGTTCATTCCCAAGCAAATGAATTCTTTGTGAACATCATATTCCGGTTTATAAAACGCAAAGTGCAAAACTATATGCAAAACCCTAAAAGGCTGATACAGGTTTAATCACTTGAAGACTGAGCCAATTTTCACCTTCCTGACCAGGCCTAATTTGGCCACTTTATGAGGTAATAACTTTGGAAATGCTTTTACTGATCCAAGTAATTGTAATAATTTTTTTTTTTTTTTGTGGCACATCATACTTGGGTCCGTACGTTTACCTTTATTTAAAATAAAAAAAATAAAAAAAAATCCACAATTTGGGGTACTTTCACACTAGCGGCAGGACGGATCCAACAGGCTGTTCACCCTGTCGGATCAGTCCTGCCGTTATTTCACCGTGCCGCTGCTCCGTCCCCATGGACTATAATGGGGATGGGGACAGAGCTCCGGCGCAGCATGGTAGTGCACGGTGAAAGGCCGCCGGACTAAAACTACGGCATGTCCGACTTTTTAGTCCGACGGCCTCTAGCCGTGCTGCACCGGAGCTCCACCACCGTCCCCATTATAGTCAATGGGGATGGAGCGGCAGTCCGGCAGCATGGCGAAATAGCGGCAGGACGGATCCGACGGGGTGAACATACCATTCCAGTGCCCAATATGTTGTGCCCAGTGTATGCCACTGTGTAAAGCAAGCCCTCTTATTATTATGCTGTGCTTTCTGGTATTAGAAACACAGTATATCTGACCCTAATCTTTTGACTGAATGTATAAGAGGGCTCAGACGTAAAAGGGCACATTGCATAGTTTGAGGCCCAATGTGGTGATAACGGTAGAGGCTCTGGGGTGAAATAAATGGATCCCCAAAAAGTGACCCCTTTTTATAAACTCCACCCCTCAAGGTATTAAGGGGCGCAGTGACGCCAAGGTATTAAGGGGCGCATTTTGACGCCAGAGGCATTTTGAGCAGTGGACTGTGCAAAATAAAAAATGCACTCTACAGATATAGACACACACCACACTTCTTGAATTTATAGGAAGGTTCTACTGGGTACAGAAATGCCATAAATGTGGACGTAAGGCTGCTCTCCGGTTGCGGCATTGCGGGACACTGCCTGAATGGCTGCCGACCCCATTAACTATAATGGGGACCAGCGGAGATCTGACCGCAACCCAGCAAATATGCAGAGAATCGACAGGACAAAAACCGCTGCACAAACAGCTCGATGGACAAGTGCGAGTGCCTTTTTTTTGCGGTACAAATTGCTATTATCATTGGTTCTATTTTGGGATAGATTCAATTTTTATTTCTTTTTGGCTTTTTGTAAAGCACGCAGAATTCCGACATTGTTTTTTCAGTACACTGTGTGGGAACAAAAACATTGTTTTATTGTGCTCGTCAGTATGATTACAGAAATACCGCTTTATTTTTTTTTTACACAATAAAAGCTTGTTTTTGTATTGTATCTATAGGCTTCATGTTATCCAATGTCCGTTTCATTTTTATGTATTTTGTAGTTCTGCATTATATAAGAAAAGCACTTACCTCCTCCCCTGTAGATTCCACTATTCCATCTCCCTTCTGAGACCATCTCTTCTCAATATCTCTTGCCCTAATCCCTTCTCTCACAAAGCCAATGTCAGACAGCAGTTCTGTAAACTGTCGTTTTAGACTAGCTATTTCCTACAATATAGAAAAGTTGAAATATAAAATAAATAATGTAATATTGCTTCAGAATGTGGTAATACTTAGATTTAGTAAAACATTCATCATTTTTAACAGAAAGATGAATGGGTGTTTCATAATTTCCGAAGCGCGCCCCTGATCTTCCAGTCCGTGGCTCCCGTTCTTGTCCGAAATTGAGGACAAGAATAGGCAGTTCTATGGGGGTGCCGGCCGGGTGTATTGCGGATCCGCAATACACTACGGACGTGTGAATGGAAAAAAATAGGTGGTCCTGCTGCTTGGACCCAGCAAGAGTTCAATGCAGCTGCAGTGCAACCATAAGACAAATGAAGCAATGCATTCTGCCCATTGAAATCAGTAGGATCTTTGTGTCATACGTGGACAGCCTGAGCCCTCTTTGTAGGTACTTTCTGTTATAGCCAATTGATAAGCGGCATCATAGGCTATTAGAAAATGGATTGTCAGAATCAGATAACCACTTTAACCCTTAGGGCCCTGTTCACACTGGATAAATCAGATTCGTTTTCTCACTTAACAGATCGCATTGACTTATAATGGGTCCATCAGATCACCTTTTTTTTTTTTTTTTTTTTTTTTTTAAAAGGAAAAACGTGAAACAGACTAGGCTATTCTGCCCCTGAAAAAACTACACAAATTAACAGGACCAAACTCCTGTGTGAACATCACCTTCACCTTGTGAAAAGTACATCAGAGCAGATTTTAAAATGTGATCAGTTAACTCTCCACAGGATTGTTTATTAAGTGCTCCATTTAAAAAAATCCTTTATAGATCCAACTTTAATGGCTCAGCCAAAACTCAAGACACTTTGGATATATTGGGGAACAAAACAAAAATAAGATAAAATGACTATGATAAATTAGGATGTCCACCATCAGGTCTGTTCGTTTTGTAGTAACTCCATATATCAAGTATGGGTGCGCCATAGGTGGCAAGTAAGCAAAAATGTATTACACAGTCAGAAAGCAACACTGTTACATGGTTGCTATTGTTGTCACCCGATACCAGGCAATGGCCGGAAAATATTCTGACACTTGGCATTTGGTTACAATTTATAATGCTAAACAGAGGTGCAGCCACTAATTACTTTTCACATGGGTTATACACAGTCGTATTCACCGAAGTTCTATTTCACATATTGTCATCAGATCAGAAACTAAGAAATAATAGACTTCGTAAAAGAATATTTACCTGGAGCACTCTAGAAGACAAAAAGTGGTCTCGGCAATACTGGTAACCAGCCCGTGGGTTTTCTCTGATGACTGTGCTCCATGCCTACACAAGCAGAGAAAAGCAGAGTTTTTGTTAAAAGGAGTCTGTCAGTAATTTTACTATGCTAAATGCTGACATCATTGGGGACAGCAGGACAAATATACTTTTTGTTGATCTTTTATTATCAGGAGTAGTGTGAATATGAACTTATATTCTGCCAGGTTCTGCTCTTGCATGTGCACTTGAGATGAAGCTTCATTGTGAAGTACTCTCTGCATTGAGCAGCTTTGCAGCCCTGCTCCTTTGTGAGCGTCATTGGTAGCATCCAACCAGGGGACCACCGTCACTCAGAGGGGAGGGTCAGTGAAGCAGCTCAATGCAGACAGCACTTCACAGTAATGCAACACCTTCTAGCATTTGCAGCAGACTCTGGCAGAATAAATGTTCATATTCTCACTACTCTCGATAATAAAAGCTTCACAAAGTATGGTTTTAGCATGCTCAAATCTGCTGACAGATTCATTTTAAAGTGGACCTGTTCTAGACCATGCACCATGTTATAGAGCAGGAAAAGCGGAGAAGATTGATATATTATTATTATTTTTTGTTTTGGTGGGAAAACCTGTAATTTATACAATTATATATCTGCTTTTTCTACCTTCTGTGAAGAGTTATTGGTACAGGAGGGAGGGGATATCAGTGATTAATAACAAGATTTGTGTATAAGTGTGCATACAGAGATAGCTGCCAGTCACTGATAACATCTCCTCCCTGTACCAATAGCTGTTCACAGAGCTGCAGGTGTAACTGAATCTTTTCCCACAAAATTATATATCAATCTGCTTGGCTTCTCCTGCTCTATAACATGCTGCTTTCAGATTGTATTTAATAGAATACCAATCCAAAATACAGTTGTCTTTTTTTCTTTCCATGACAGATTTTGAAACTGGCAGAACCCAAATAAGGCTATTTTCACACTATTGTTTTTGCTGGATCAGTCAGGGTTCAGCAAAAACGCTTCCGTTACTGATAATACAACAGCCTGCATCTGTTATCAACAGATCCAGTAGTATTATCTTTAACATACCCAAGACAGATCCATCATGAACTCCACTGAAAGTCAATGGGGGACGGATTAGTTTTCTATTGTATCAGAGAAAACGGATCCATCCCCCATTGACTTGCATTGTGGGTCATGACAGATCAGTCTTGCTCCGCATCCCAGGATGGAAAGCAAACCTCAGAATGCTGCGGTTTGCTCTCCGGTATGAGAACGGAATGCATTTTGGAGCACTCCGTTCTGTTCAGTTACGTTTTGTCCCCATTAACAATGAATGGGGACAAAACGGAAGCGTTTTTTCCCGGTATTGAGACCCTATGATGGATCTCAATACCGGAAAGTATTAACACTAATGGGAAAGTAGCCTAAAAAGCTTTCATTAGCTTCAACTAGAATGATTCCTCTTCTAATGTTTGCAATTATACACAGAGATGGGGCACAGACTCTTGGGACCCTTTGGCAAAGCTGTACCAGGTCCTACCAACAAGCTGGCCACATGCCCCCTGTGATATAAAGGTAGTGATATATAGGTTCTCTGTATTGTAAAAAAAAAAAAAGAAGTATTAATTTGTATTAAAAAATGAACTGTCAAGCCTGGCATCTTTCTGTCCTCCTAGCTTATGGTGCTTAATGACTGCTACTTTTTTAACCCCTATAGCTGTTTTTAATGATTTACGATGCCCATTCTCATTATACTTAGAACAGCCAGACCCACCAACTGTCCAATGATCTATTTTACAAGGGAACCCCAACAGTTCTCTGACGTCTGTCACCGGAAAGAAGGATTGTAATTCTGTAATTCTCTTAGAGGATAATATGTGTTTATTACAATGACACAAAATGAAATGTAAGCAGAACTGCTTGCTACCATTTGCAGAGCTGCCTAGGAGGGTGAGAAGGCTGGGTCTCACTACACATTGCACTCTGGCACTTGCATATACTACATATTGGTGAGGTTTCCTGTTAGGCTGCTCAGCCATGATGGCATATCATAGGCAGTAGTGCATCATTACTATCTATTGTAGAACGGTATAGTATTGCTCTGCCTCCTCACTTTCCTAGACAGCTCTGTAAGTGGTGGCAACCAGTCCTGCTCGCATTCTAGGACAGGTTGCTGGCGGCCATTTTAAATCATCCCCGGAGAACCCCTTTAATGTGTCCCCTGGGACAGAACTACTGCTTCTACCTTATAAGCCTGGAGAAGAGCCAAGTGATCACTGCTGCCTACTGCAAATTCTTGCTTTTTCTTGTTTGCTTCTTCCTTTTTATCCCATGGACACACCTAAAAAATATATAAAATGATACACTTTATTTCTAGGAAAATTAAATAAATAGGAAAATGACTAAGGGCACGGCCACATGGAGCGTCTTGAATCACAGGGCTTTGCAAGCTATGGCAGTATTCAACGAACTCACTAACTTACAAACTGATTCACTGTTCATTGTTAATGGTCGCACAGTATTCCGCATAGTTTGTAATGCGTTACTTGACTACTGCCGCATGGCCATGTGGTTCAGCCGCTGCCTGGATGCGATGTATAGCCATAGCCTTAGGCTCTGTTCATATCATGAGTGAAATCACTGTTTGGGCATTTATGCTGGAAACGCTACCACCGTATACAATCAAGCATGATCCATAGGGCTCTGTTTACAGGACGAAAGACAAAATAATCACTCCTTTTGGTTGCTATATGTTGATATAACTTCTTTTGCAGAATGGAGTAGTATAGTAAACTACGCTATAAAAAAATGGGTATACAGTAAAACTGTATAAAATGTGGTATACACTTATTTATCATGGGAGCCTATGGGTGATTGAGCCCTGTATGTGCCCATACAGTGGGATACATCGCAGTTTCCTCTATACATTGGGAGATTCTCACTAAACATACCTCCAGCATAGGTTCTAAACAGGATGTGAACAGAGCCTTAAAGGGGTTGTCTCACTTCAGCAAGTGGCATTTATCATGTAGAGATAGTTAATATGCAGCACTTACTAATGTATTGTGATTGTCCATATTGCCTCCTTTGCTGGCTGGATTCATTTTTCCATCACATTATACACTGCTCGTTTCCATGGTTACGACCACCCAGAAATCCATCAGCGGTGGCCGTACATGCACACCATAGAAAAATGTTCCGGCCTCTCTGGTGGCCTGGACTGTGACAGCTCACATAGGGTGGTGCTTTTTCCTACAGTGTGAAAGCACGGCCACTGCTGCTGGATTGTAGGGTGGATGTAACCATGGAAACTAGCAGTGTATAATATGATGGAAAACTGAATGAAGCCAGCAAAGGAAGCAATATGGACAATCACAATACATTAGTAAGTGCCATTTGCTGGTGACACCACCCCTTTAAGCTGCTAGCTTTAAGGAAACCTGATAATATATATGAGCCTTGAGGAGATATGTCTAATAGGTGGCTACAGCATGAACTCAGTGGCAGGTTCCCTTTTCACTGTACTGACATGTCAGCAATCCATACTCATAACGGGTACCAGAAACCAGACTTGTGGATCTCAAGACAGACTGGTAAAATTATGTCATTTCTTTTTCACTCAGCAAATTCCCAGAGTTCCTAAAAAGAAGTGTAGATTTAATGTCTTGATACTCACAAAAGGAGACTTAGAGGCCAAGCTGGCAGCAATAGTGAGGGCAGGGTCCAGACAGCGAAATATGGCACCAAAAAGCATGAGTTTACCAATCCTCACATCCACCGGCAGAGAGGCCAAATGGTAACCAAGTGGTGTCAGCTTTTCTTGCAGGGTTAGTGCACCGAGATCCTGAAGACGTAATTTGGAGGCATGCAGAGACTCCACCCCGGGAGGTTCAATTAATCTGGACAAGACTGTCTCCAGTCGACATTCTGAAAACATCTCTAAGATTTTTATCCTGTCAATTAAAAAGCATAAAAATGAAAGATCACTTCTGTGTATAAAACAGCTGATTAAAGTGTAACCATCATGTTTTCATAAAAAATAAAATACATTTTGTTTGCATATGTTACTGCTGCTGCAGCATTATGCATAAAGCAATCTTTAGTTTCTTCACTTAGCACTGTTTCACTTAAATTTTCCCCTTAGTTACGGCTGTTTTGAATCCTACAATATGAGGATCTTCTCAAGGTGGCTCCCCTGCCAGTTCTCTGAGGCCAAAACTGCCTTTCCTCACTTAACATACACCGTTGCTGTAGCCAGCAGCTTCCTGCCAGCCAAGCAGATTGGATTACTGAGAGACACGCCTCCTCACTCTGAAGCCCAATGCAGGCATGCAGTGTGAAGGACTGTCCCTCTGTCTTCTGTTTACAACGAGTCAGAAAAGCCATAGCAACGGTCTTTTAAGGGGCCAGTGAATTAATGAAAGCTGTTATTATAAGGTAATTACAAATCTTTTGGCAATCATTGACAGACTAACTCAGGTATACATGCCTAGCTCTAATAAACTAGCAAAAAAAAAAATGACAGTTACCCTTTAACTATATCAATTGGCTACCAAATAGCACAGGCACAGATTTAGGCCTCATTCACACGTCTGCGGACCCATTCATCCGCAATTGCGCACAAGAATAGGCATTGCACATAGCCGCTGTCAGTGTTTTGCGGATACACAAAACACATTACGGACGTGTGAATGGACTGCACTTTGTGAGATCTATGTGTTATGTAAGTATATGATCAAGTATGTAGATATTTTAAACATTAATCTGTAAATGTCAGATGGGATAAAGACAGTGACATAAGAGTTTACGGCTATATTTACATCTGCATCAGAGACTCAGTTGTAAATTGGCATATTTGAGATGAAATGCAGAGCTCTATTTTTCCTGCCAAAACAGACAGTATGGTGAAACCTGACAGACTCTATTTGTATGTCAATGTGGTCCACCGGGTGTCGATGGTGTCTGTTGTGCAACAGATCTGGCAATGCGAGTTAGTTTTCGGTTTATTACAGAAAACCAAATTGTGGCTATGTACAACTCTGAGGTTGTTCATAGCTGCAATATGTTCATATACAGGAGGTCAGATCATCAAATAAAACACAGGTTTTCAGGGGAATATTTCATCATCTGCTAAAATGCAATTCATATGTTGTTGTTTTTTTAAGTGACAAGAAATTAAGAAATGTATATAGAGAGAAAAAAGTGTGTGACTAGCCATTAGCAATACCTCAAACAGAGCTGTTCCAGTGGGATTCGATGGATCTCTGGCGGCTGCTGCTCTAACAGCTGATGCTCATAGTGGTGGCTGGTGAACAGGTGAAAGCAAACTCCAGAGGCTACACGACCCGCTCGCCCTCTTCTTTGTATGGCATTGGCTCGAGACACCCAAGTGTCCTCCAGACTCTCCATGCTCTTACCTGGGTCATACCTAAAAAGCAGCAATGTTAAAATATTCAAATTAAGGCCTCATGCAAATATGGATACCGGCCATGTGCATTCTGCAATTTTCTCATTCTTATCAGTAGAAATTACCGTATTTTCCGCCCCATAAGATGCATTTTCCCCCAGCCCAAAAGTGGTCCGATTGGGGGTCTTATTGGGGCTGTCAGCTGAGGTCTGATTTACATTGAGGGTCTGATTGGTGGTCTGACCTGAGGTCTAAACGAAAAATATTTTTTTCTTATTGTCCTCTAAAACTTAGGTGCGTCTTATAGAGCGAAAAATAAGGTACTATTCTTGTCTGCAAAACAAAAAAAGAGAAGGAAAAGTTCTATAATTTGCAGAATGGCCACACGGATGCGGACAGCATACGGACGACATCCTCATTTTTTGCGGCCACATAGAAATTAATGGGTTTTTGTGAGTGGATCCATGTGCAGATCGGACATGGACCCAAAATATGATCTTATGCATGAGTCCTTTATCTACAACAACAAATGTAATTTTTTTAATAAACATTCTACTTTTGCTGTGTTCTTAGGGCCCATGCATACTTATACATTGTATGCCATGGTACTGCACCTCTGAGAGGTGATGTATTCCCCCTAACAATACCTCCATAACACAGCCTATATTGGAATAAGCCACAATTATGTTCTAAGGCAGGCATGTCCAAACTGTGGCCCTCCAGCTGTTGCAAAACTACAACTCCCAGCATGCCCTAATAGCTGAAAGCTATCCAGGCATGCTGGGAGTTGTAATTTTGCAACAGCTGGAGGGCCACAGTTTGGACATGCCTGTTCTAAGGTATTGTGTACAAATCCTTATAAAATCAGAGGTACAGTACTGGTCCATTGTTCCCAATTTTTGTATTGTAGTATGTATGTAAACTCTTCTCATAAACAGTGCCCTGGAAATTAATGGCATTTTAACCCTTAGAGGAACTTGCAATTTTCCATTTTTGAGTTTTCATTTTTTACTCCCTGCCTTCCCAGAGCTTTTTTATTTTTCCATTCACATTTTCAGCGATATCATTTTGAAGTGTGTGCGACTTTTTAATCACTTAAATTAAATTTTTTGGGGAGGTGAAGTGTCAAAAAATAAATAAATGGCAAATTGGCAATTTTTTTCCCCATTCGCCGTATGGGATGAATATTGTTATATTTAAACAGTACGGGCATTTTCACACACAACGATACCCATGATGTATATTTTTTTTTATTGGTTATTCATTTTGATTTTGGGGAAAGGGGGGGGTGATTTTAACTTTTATATTTTAAAAAATATATATATTTTAACTTTTTTTTTTAAAGTCACCCTGGCACTCATTAGATTGCCTATTGTGTCCTGTGATGGCTAAATAGCCATAATAGAACACTCCATTTACAATACACCAATATAGTGCTGCCACCTGCTGGCCTGTATTGGTATATTCTAGTAATAGCTACCAAAGCCTGCTTGAGGCTTCGGGCTATTACTATACCGAAACAGGTTCCCTAATCTCAGCCAGGGAATGGTTATGGGCACGGGAGCGTGTGACTCCCGCTTCCAGACTGCTCAGATGCCGTGGTCACATTTGGCAACAGTATTTGAGAGGTCAAATGTATGCGATCAGCCGTAGGGCTGATCGCATACATCTTCTGCTGGTCTCTGCTGTTTGAAACATTAGAAACCTGGTAGCTATGGCGCCTGCTAAACGCTCGAGTGGGCACAATCTTTAAAGTGGTCACTTTTGCCATACAGCAGTGGTCGCCAAAGGGGTTAAAATAAATAAGATCATCTCTCATTTACAGGTTACGTCTATCACTTTCAATACCTTTTCTCCCTCATCTTGCCTGAGTCAATAACGTATACAACATCGTCAATAGTGATCGAGGTCTCAGCAATGTTGGTGGAGATGATTATCTTTGTAACCCCCTGGGGTGGCCTTAGGAAGACAGCCTGCTGCTCCTCACTGGAAAGGGATGAGTGCAGGGGGTAGATGACACACCTGTCAGAGGGATCAGACAACAATAATTTAGTGCAATGTTATTATATTTATACCACAAAATACAATAAAATCTGAAAGCACCATTTTATAGCGCAGGAGAAGCTGAGTAGATTGATATATAGTCTTGTAGAAAATATTCAGTAAAACCTGTAATTTATACATTTAGATCTCTGCTTTTCTAACTTCTGTGAACAGCTATTGGTACAGGAAGGAGGGGTTACCAGTGATTGATAGCATTGTGTGTATACAGAGATAGCTGCTAATCACTGATAACTCCTCCCTCCTGTACTAATAGCTATTCACAGGAAGTGGAAAAAGCTAAGATATAAATGTATAAAACACCGGTTTTACAGAATCCTTTCCAACAAGACTATATGTCAATCTGCTCAGCTCCTCCTGCTCTATAACATGGTGTTTTCAGATTGCATTCCATTTTTTGGGTGACATGTCCATATTATTATTTGCTATAGGTGATCTTAATAAGTGTACCTTTTATTACGTCTCATACTAAACAAGGCGTTTGATTGCAACTGTTCATACAGCATTTTGATTTCTGCAAAACCGGGGAGAAATACTAAAACAGCACCTAATAAAAGAGAAAAAGAAAGACATAGGTTGCTGGACAATATACGCTGTAATACAAATTTAGATAAGGTGACAAATTGGGATCGTATTAAAATCAAATAGGTTGTACTGGGCAGTAGTTGTTCAGATTTTACATTTTATGGACCTATTGATGGATTCCCCAATCTGTTCAGTGGCATGGTTGAGATTAATAAATGATTAATATGGTCTTGCATGGACTGTGCCTGTGTAAAGGAGCAAGCATGTATTGTTACTCAGCCCAGCAAGCGCAGCTTGTGGAAACATGTACTCCAGACGCCAACTGGTGGTCATCTTTAGCACTTACAACACATGCGCTAGAATTTTTTGGTGCTTTTCAGTATGCATCGAATCAGCGTACTTAGGGCACCTGCAGTATATACATCAGATCACTGATAATCACATCATTATTAACTATTGTAGAGCAGAGTTCCTACTATACATTAGGTAGTAATATGTGTAAGGCTACTTTCACACTAGCGTTCGGGCGGATCCGTTCTGAACGGATCCGCTCATATTAATGCAGACGGTGGCTCCGTTCAGAATGGATCCGTCTGCATTAAAATGGCAAAAAAAAAGCTAAGTGTGAAAATAGCCTCGGACGGATCCGTCCAGACTTTAAATGTAAAGTCAATGGGGGATGGATCTGCTTGAAGATTGAGCCATATTGTGGCATCTTCAAACGGATCCGTCCCCATTGACTTACATTGTAAGTCTGGACGGATCCGCACGGCCAGGCGGACACCCGAACGCTGCAAGCAGCGTTCAGCTGTCCGCCTGTCCGTGCGGAGGCGAGCGGAGCGGAGGCTGAACGCCGCCAGACTGATGCAGTCTGAGTGGATCCGCTCCACTCAGACTGCATCAGGGCTGGACGGCTGCGTTCGGGTCCGCTCGTGAGCCCCTTCAAACGGAGCTCACGAGCGGACACCCGAACGCTAGTGTGAAAGCAGCCTAAGCTATGCGGTCAGGCTGCCTGACAAAGCTCAGCACTGTGGAGGCCAGCACCGGTGCAAGGTGTCTAATGAGGCCCTGTTCCCATCACCCCCCAGATAGCTCATAGTGGACACAGCCATCCTGTTTACATTTTAGGATGGGTTGCGGGAGACCACAAAGTATAGTTCCTAGAGAACCCCTTAAAACACTATTTGGAATAATTTAAAGAGGACCTTTCATCTGGCAAAACATTGTGAACCAAGTATCATGATATGTACAGCGGCACCTAGGGATCTCACTGCACTTACTATTATCCCTGGGCGCCGCTCCAGTTCTCCCGCTATGCCCTCCGGTATGTTCGGTCACTTGGTTATAGTAGGCGGAGACTTGGTTATAGTAGGAGGAGACTGCCCTTGTTCTCCTGGGCGTCTTCTTCTCCCAGGCTGTGAGCTCTGCGCTGCGATTGGCCAGCGCTACAGCCTAGGAGAAAAAGACGCTCAGGAGAACAAGGGCAGTCTCCTCCTACTATAACCAAGTGACCGAAATGCTTATTTTTCGCGGGACAACATGGTACCATTTAATTTACCATGTCTTGTATTGGAAAATGGAAAAAATTGGTGGGGTAAATAAAAATAAAAATTTAAAAAACACAATTCTGCCAATCTTTAGGGGGTTTTGACATTACCGCGTTCACTGTGCGCTGAAAATGACATGACATCTTTATTCTGCATCTCAATGTGATTATGGCGATACCAAACTTGTATAGTTTTTATTTTATTACTTAAAAAAAATATTTGAAAAATAAATAAATATAAAAAATGTCTTTGCATTGCCATTTTCAGACTAGTTTTTATGGCCCTTTCAACTTTTTGATCACTGTTATTCAATTTTTTTGCAGAGAGAGAAGGAGACTAAAAAATGGTGAAGTGTATTTCTTTTCCGTTACGGCGTTCACCGCACAGGAAAATCTTTTATTACTTTTTACTAGAACCTGGGACCTTTTGCTTCCTTGTCCATTCACTCTAATAGA
This sequence comes from Bufo gargarizans, assembly GCF_014858855.1. Classification (NCBI taxonomy): domain Eukaryota; kingdom Metazoa; phylum Chordata; class Amphibia; order Anura; family Bufonidae; genus Bufo; species Bufo gargarizans. The sequence continues at coordinate 389,405,107 of NC_058083.1, read as the reverse complement.
TCTGTTAGAGTGAATGGAATTCTGACACGCTCCCTGCTTAGTGGTGTCTCGTGCACAGCTTAGAGGGGAGGTTACAATGACAGGCATGGGAAGCCCCAAGCTGTCATGGTACTGATTATTGCCCCGCCATTTCACTACGAGGGCTCTTATTGGAACGCAGAGTGAGCCACATCGCCTACCTGAGGAACCCACATCTTAAATCTCATAAATCCAGCTGCCATTATACTAAACACCTACTGTCTCCATCCCTCTTCACTTGTAGTTTATAAGCCCTTGTGGGCAGGATCATTAGTAAGCTCAGTAAGTTCATATGAGCTTCTACCTTCCTTTGGATCAATACAGAAGGATTAGGGTACTTTCACACTTGCGGCAGAGAGATCCGGCAAGCAGTTCCGTCGCCGGAACTGCCTGCCGGATCAGGCAAAATGTATGCAAACTGATGGCATTAGTAAGGGCTCTTTCACACTTGCGTTGTCCGGATCCGGCGTGTACTCCACTTGCCGGAATTACACGCCGGATCCGGAAAAACGCAAGTGAACTGAAAGCATTTGAAGACGGATCCGTCTTCAAAATGCTTTCAGTGTTACTATGGCACCCAGGACGCTATTAAAGTCCTGGTTGCCATAGTAGGAGCGGGGGAGCAGCATACTTACCATCCGTGCGGCTTCCGGGGCGCTCCAGAGTGACGTCAGAGTGCCCCATGCGCATGGATGACGTGCCATGTGATCACGTCATCCATGCGCCTGGGGCCCCCCGGGAGCTGCACGGATGGTAAGTATTGCTGCTCCCCGCTACACTTTACCATGGCTGCCAGGGCTTTAGCGTCCCGGCAGCCATGGTAACCACTCTAAAAAAGCTAAACGTCGTATCCGGCAATGCGCCGAAACGACGTTTAGCTTAAGGTCGGATCCGGATCAATGCCTTTTTCAATGGGCATTCATTCCGGACCCGGCCTTGCGGCAAGTCTTCAGTTTTTTGGGCCGTAGCAAAAAACGCAGCATGCTGCGGTATTTTCTCCGGCCAAAAAACGTTCCGGAACTGAAGACATCCTGATGCATCCTGAACGGATTTCACTCCATTCAGAATGCATTAGGATAATCCTGATCAGGATTCTTCCGGCATAGAGCCCCGACGACGGAACTCTATGCCGGAAGACTATAACGCAGGTGTGAAAGAGCCCTAAGACTGATGCTACGGTTTTATATTTTGCCTGATCAGTCAAAACGACTGAACTGAAGACATCCTGATGCAAACTGAACGGATTACTCTCCATTCAGAATTCATGGGGATATGCCTGATCAGTTCTTTTCCGGTATAGAGCCACTGTGACGAAACTCTATGCCGGAAAAGAAAAACGCAAGTGTGAAAGTACCCATATAGGTTGAACTTGATGTCGTTTTTTCAACTATGTAACTTTGTTTATTGAACTTGTTGTTTTTATTATATCATGTTGGGTACTTTTGCATTTCATACATACAGCACCCGTGAATTAATGTTGCTTTAACCTCTCCCCCCGACCAGAAGCACTTCCCTTCCATATTTGTATTTTTAGTGCATGTGTCTTCCATAACTTTTTTTTCCTGTTCAGTTACGTAACAAATTTTAGCACCTTTTCTTAGGTGATACATGGGGCTTTTTTTTTTTTTTAAGCATTTTTATTTTAGTATTTTGTTAAAGTATGTAAAAAAGACAGGGGGAAAATAGTATTTTTAATTTATTTTTCAAAGAAACACATGATGTAAATAGTAAAGTTAATGTTCTTACCGGTGACTGTATTTGTGAGTTATACCCTCCCTTCTGATCCTCAGCTGTGACATGTGACCAACGCTCTGCCTCTCTAACTGACACAAGGCTTTTAGGGCTCTTTCACACCTGCGTTATAGTCTTCCGGCATAGAGTTCCGTCGTCGGGGCTCTATGCCGGAAGAATCCTGATCAGGATTATCCTAATGCATTCTGAATGGAGTGAAATCCGTTCAGGATGCATCAGGATGTCTTCAGTTCCGGAACGGAACGATTTTTGGCCGGAAAAAATACCGCAGCATGCTGCGTTTTTTGCTACGGCCCAAAAAAACTGAAGACTTGCCGCAAGGCCGGATCCGGAATGAATGCCCATTGAAAGGCATTGATCCGGATCCGGCCTTAAGCTAAACGTCGTTTCGGCGCATTGCCGGATACGACATTTAGCTTTTTTAGAGTGGTTACCATGGCTGCCGGGACGCTAAAGTCCCGGCAGCCATGGTAAAGTGTAGTGAGGAGCGGGGGAGCAGCATACTTACCATCCGTGCGGCTCCCGGGGCGCTCCAGAGTGACGTCAGGGCGCCCCAGGCGCATGGATGACGTGATCGCATGGCACGTCATCCATGCGCCTGGGGCGCTCTTACGTCATTCTGGAGCGCCCCGGGCTCCTACTATGGCAACCAGGGCTTTAATAGCGTCCTGGGTGCCATAGTAACACTGAAAGCATTTTGAAGAAGGATCCGTCTTCAAATGCTTTCAGTACACTTGCGTTTTTCCGGATCCGGCGTGTAATTCCGGCAAGTGGAGTACACGCCGGATCCGGACAACGCAAGTGTGAAAGAGGCCTAAGTCAGTTTGTCTGTTCATTCCTATAGCCGCCTTACATACCTTAAGGCTCCCATAGGAATACATCGAGAAACTGGCATTCTATCCACACACAAGATGTGTTACTTGGAGAGTCGGAGTATTGGTAACATGACACAGTTGAGGATCAGAAGAAAGGTTATAACTATGGATGAGCGAATTTCATATTTTGAAGTTTGTGTGCGGGTTCGTGTTGTGGTATTTACTGAATTGCATTATGGATTCTGTTACCACGGACCTAACGCCTCTAAAGGCATTCCGTTATGCATTCCGTAATGGAATTGCGTTATGGTCCGTGGTAACGGAATCCATAATGCAATTCAGTAACTAGGGACTAATCTAAAACAGTTAGTGCAAAAGCAGTAGGAGAAGCAAGAAAACACAGGAAACTATATACAAACCCGGAACCACGTAGGCCATAAGAAGCCCATAAAAAGAGAGAACGGGTGGGAGCTGTGTCCCCCAATGAACAGAAGAGAAACATACAAAGTACAAAATCTAGTTTTCTCATCCGTATCATTGGGGGACACAGGCTTGACCATGGGATGTTACAGAGCAGTCCCAAAGGTGGGCCATAAACAAAGAAACCCTTCGGTCAATTATAAAACTGCCGTCTGCAAAACTCTACACCCCAGAGAAGCGTCAGACGACGCAAAGGTGTGTACCTTGTACAACTTTGAAAAAGTGTGCTAAGACAACCCGGCATCCGCCTTGTATACCTGGAGGGCCGAAGGCCCATGATGCACTGCCCAAGATGCCCCTACTGCCCAAGCAGAAAGAGCAGTAACCCGAAAGGGTGGGGCCCGGCCACAAATGCGGTATGCCTCCAAAATGGTCAAACAAAGCCCTCAGGAAATGAAAGCTTTTGACGCAGCAAAGACTGGCAATAGACAAGCAATAGTGCAAAGAAGAGGTGCAAGAAGAAACCAATCAGTGGAGTGCTGATTGGAAGATGACAACTGAAAATGAGGATTGGATATCAAGGCCAGGGAACTGCCGATGTGACAAATCTTGCCCCCCGTGAGGGAAGAAGTAGGGGTGCCAGAGAGAGAGGGGGAAAAAAACTAAAAACAAAAAAAAACACAACTGCATATTAGGCTGCCAGAAGAAAGAACACTGTAGCAGGGCTATGACGAACAAGTCAGGGCTAGAGAATCCAGATGTCAGGCATGACAATGGTCCACAAGAAAAAGATCTTGAGGAACAAGGCAGTGGAACAGACCCAAAAGCCACAAAAAAATTGGGAAATATCCTTGGCAGGAAAAGTTTGTGCTCCGGGATCAAAAAAACATCCTCTTCAGAACCCCTGCCAAGGAGTTTGGTGCATAAGAGTGTTCCTCAAGGAGAGTGTCAAAATGGCAAGCAGAGGCATGGAAGGGAGGACCCTAAACTCCATAATAAAAAGGAAGAACTATCTAGGGCAAGAAAACGGGTAGAAGCGACGCCGCTGTCGGACAACATGAAGGTTGCGGAAACCCATCAGGTACTCTCGACCCCACCCTGTGGAACAACTCCGCCTAAAGAAGAGAATGTGGTCCTCAGAGGAACGTACAAGACAGGCAAACAGAAACCAGAGATGGTATAAATACTGCTCTAGGAAGGGAGTGTGGATGTCGAACGCCACCAAGTTCCAGAAGAAAACCTGTAATGGAACGAATACCACCAGCGCAGGCCCTCCATGGCAGAAAGTGGGTCACCGAAAACCTATGGTTATGGAAATTGTCCAAGTAGGCATAAACGGTATATGGGGGAAGTGTAACTACTCGCCTTGCAGAGGAGAGAGTAGAAGAGGCAGATGCCGCTCAGGGAAAGTACAACCGTTCTACCCGGTAAGGCAAGCAATGCAGACAACTCACATATGAAACAGACTAAGGGCATACGCAACTCCGCAGTGAGGCAACACCCTGCTGTCACCGTAGCAGAAGGTAGAGGCGATACTGTGCATGTGAAGGGAACAAGGCACTAAGCCAGCACCATATAAAATCGGTAGGTAGGACAGAAGACCGTACCAATACACACCAGAAATGTGCAACCCCACCACTTGCGGGATGTCAAGGTATGTGCAGTTGACCAGCGCCATAAGGAATGAGTATCTATCAAATATTGCATCCGGAACAACAGATAATGCCTGGTGAATCCACTGTACCCAGTAACGGGACAACATGAGTACAATGTCACTTGAGGGAGGAGGAAGTGTATACACTCACAACTAGGGAGATATGCTTGTATACCCCGCACAAAATGCCTGGGTCGCTACTCCACACAGAGGAAGGGGGTGTGAAATAACCCATAGGTGCAGTGTCCCCCCCAAAGCATCAAGAGAGCCAGAAAGCAGTGACTGTCACCCCTTGACGGATGAACGCAAACACTCCCCCTGGGAAGGGGTCCCACAGTAGTCGACATGGAAACCAGAACGGCCATAAAATCTATGGCCGGCGCAAGACTGTCTCATAAGGGGAGGCCACACCAGCAATCATGGTCTGTAGGACCAGAGGAGAGACTCCACCTGAAAATGAAGAAACCAGGAAACCAGCGCAGACGTTCCACCTACTGAAGGAACGTGGACGCAGAGCATGACAATGAAAGCCAACAAAATTCCGCATAGGGGCTCAAGGCACGATGAAAGGCATGTCATGGAACAAAACCTTGGGAAGACAGAGGCTTCCGACAGCAATTCATGCAATGACTACCTGAGGAAGGGAATCGTGTGACGTAGTCCCAGTATCCAGAAGAAGTGCCAAAAGACCACCTATGACTGGGAATAAGGCGATTGTAGGAACCGTGTCTAACCATACAGCATCCATGGAACGGGGTGCAATGCGATAAGAAAAGAAGCGAGAGTAGTCTCAGTAGTCAATGATCAAGCAGATACTCCATCTAGGAAAGACGGGTCATGCAATAGGATGGAAGGTTTCAGTGGTAATGGAAATACTCCTCCTGTGGAAGAGGGGAGCCCGACCTCATGTATAGTGTCCCCTGGTAGTGAGAGTACTACTGGTTGTGCAACTACTCCGCCAAGATGCTACCGGATCTAAGTATGCAGATGCGGTGCAACCACTCCATCAATAGAAGGGAGAGTTCAACAGGAACGAAAGAATCCAGTATTCTTACACTTACTCCGCCTGCGGAGGGGGTAATGCGACAGGCCCTATGGCATCCGGTGGAGGTGCATTACTCCACCTAAGGAAGGAGGGTAATGCAAGTCTGTACAGGAACCAGTGGTAGTACAATTACTCTATGGCAAGAGGGTAATGCTACAGAATGTACAGTACCCAGTGGAAGTGCAAATACACCTACTATGGAAGGAGGGCCATGTTACCGGAAGAAAAGGACCCAGTGGTAGTGCAATACTCCACCTAGGATGAAGGGAATGCTATAGGACGTACAGTATCCAGTAGTAGTAGTGGTAAAATGCTGCCTATGAAAGGACAGAAGTAGTATAAGATGTGCAGTATCCAGTGGTAGTGGCATTACTCCTCCTAAAGAAGGAGGGTAATGTTACTGACGTTATGTCATCCAGTGGTGGTGTGAAATACTCCGCCTATGGAATGAAGACAACTGTACCGACGCAAATAACCTGCCGAAGAAAAGAGAGTGATATACAGAATGAATAGGAGCCAGTGGTAAGTGCAAATACCCCTCCTAAGGAAGGAGGGTAATGCTACAGGCTGTACAGTATCCAGTGAAAGTGCAAGTACTCCACCTACGGAAGGAGGGTAGTGCTACAGAATGTACAGTATCCAGTGGTAGTGCAAGTACACCACCTATGGAAGGAGGGTGATGCTATAGGTTGTACCGTATCCAGTTGTAGTGCAAGTACTCTGCCTATGGAAGGAGGGTAATGCTACAGGCTGTACAGTATCCAATAATAGTGCAAGGATGCCGCTTATGGAAGGAGGGTGATGCTTTAGGCTGTACAGTATTCAGTGAAAGTGCAAGTACTCCACCTATGGAAGGAGGGTAATGCTACAGACTGTACGGTATCCAGTGAAAGTACTCCACCTATGGAAGGAGGGTGATGCTTTAGGCTGTACAGTATCCAGTGAAAGTGCAAGTACTCCACCTATGGAAGGAGGGTAATGCTACAGAATGTACAGTATCCAGTGGTAGTGCAAGTACTCCACCTATGAAAGGAGGGTAATGCTACAGGCTGTACCGTATCCAGTGGTAGTGCAACTACTCTGCCTATGGAAGGAGGGTAATGCTACAGGCTGTACAGTATCCAGAGTTAGTGCAAATACTCTGCCTAAGAAAAGGAGGGTGAGACTACATGCTGTACCGTATCCAACTGTAGTGGAAGTACTCCCCTAAGAAGGGGCAATGCTACAGGACGTACAGGGTCCAGGTAAATGCACATATTCCACCTAAGGTAGGAAGGGAATGTGATAGGACTTACCGTAACCAGTGGTAGGGTAACTACTCAGCCATTGTAAGGGATGAGCCTCACCCTGGGAGAACCACCTCGTGATCACCCCTGCTAGGTAAGTATAGGGTGGTGGGAACTAGGTCCAGAGGACCGGAAGCTCGAAGGGTCAATAATCATTGTTAAAATTACATACAGTCCCAATCCCCTACAGTCTATAAAGAGGGACTTCCGTCTTCTCCAAGCAGAGCTGTGAGGGCGGTGCCTCGGACATGAGGATGCCATGTATTTACACAATGCGCCAGCTCCAACAGGGTTAAGCCTAGTGTTGGGGAGGAGCTCAGAGGGCCGCTGGTGAAAGCACAGGTCCCGCCCCCTTAACCCTCCAGAGGATGTGGCCTAGTAGGCCGCTGAGCCGGGGCTTCGCGTAAAGGCGGGGCTGACTGGAAGAGCCTCAGGCTGGGAAGCTGATGCAGGGAGGGAGCGGTGTGCCAAACAGAGGAGGCTGGGAACGGTGAAAAGATGCCCCAAGAAGGCCAGCGCCCGCTGGGAACGCACTGTTTGCAGGGCCTGGGTTAAGGCGAGGAGGCTGGGGACCGGAGGAGAGAGAGATTACTCCATCTGTAAAATGTTGGCCTCCAGGGAACACGTGGAGATGCTGATAGGGAAGCCAGCAGGGAGCTAGCATCTGCCGTGGGAGCCAGAAGAGGTAAGCCGCAGGGAGAGCCGGACCCTCGATTACCGGCGGCTCTGGCAGAGCACAGGGAGGGAGGCTTTTGGGGAAATACTCACCCAGTCCAGCATTTTCTGGCCCCCTGGTTCCAGCTGGGTCACCACCTTCGGTGTGCGGCCCCTTGGGGAGGGCTGCTACATCGGCAACAGAGGGGAATTGGTGTGGTGCGGACATGGTGACCCGAAACTGGCGGGATGCAGAGGCTTTAGGAACTTCTGGACCTCCATGTCTTCTGGAGATTGGGGAAGAGCAGTGGGCTTGGGGACCCCCTGGACTCCCCTCTCCTGGGTGGGGATGCAGGTAGTTAAGGCTGACTGCAACCCACTAGAGCAGGCATGGCCGACCTGCGGCTCTCCAGCTGTTGTAAAACTACAACTCCCACCATACCCTGCTGTAGAATAATAGATGTAGGCAGTCTAGGCATGCTGGGAGTTGTAGTTTTGCAACAGCTGGAGAGCCGCAGGTTGGCCATGCCTGCACTAGAGGAAAGGAAAAAAAGAAAAAATTTAAAAAAGAGAACAGCAGACCTGCAAACAAAGCAGGGAGGTCTGCCTCCTATGGACACTAAGCGAAAACTGTTTTAGCTTACTCCCTGTAGGAAGGGTATAGCTGAAGGGAGGAGCTCACACTTTTGTGCTTAATGTCACCTCCTAGTGGCAGCAGCTATACCAATGGTCAAGCCTGTCCCCCCCAATGATATGGATGAGAAATACCTTCACTACAGTATACTTCATGTACATTTCTAACAGGTCAGAAGATTTGTGGCAGTGCTTCTTTAAATTACACAAGGCACAACTAAAATAATTTTTTAAATGATGTTCCTTTTCCGTAACAGTTGTTTAGATACAGTATATGGAAATAAAGAGATTTTTGTAAAACTTACCAGTAAAAATCTCTTTCTCGCTCTTCATGACACAGAGACCTTGGGTATAGCCATGTCCTCTAGGAGGCGTTGACACTAGTAAAAGCTGTTAGCTCCTCCCCTGGCAGCTATACCCCCTCCAGCTTGGAGACAGAGCTTCAGTTTGCGAGAAGCAATAGCCGAACCTTGAATCCTCCGAGCCCAAGAGCGCCCAACACTCTGGTGGAGTGAGCCGTGACACCGAAGGGCGGAACCCTGCCCCGGGTGCCGTATGCTGGAGCCTGGCAAATAGATCGCCAGAGCCCTGACAATGTCCAAATGACCTAACTCCCTTTCCCTAGGGTGTGAAGGGAAGGGACACAGTGATGGAAGGACAGTTTCGTCATCGAAAAGGAAACCAGAGACCACCGTCGGGAGAAAGGAATGAACAGGATGGGGAACCGCTTATGCCTGTCAGAACTAGAAGGTTCTCTGCAAGAGAGCGCCCCAACCCGGACACCTGTCTGATGGATGTGATAGCCACAAGAAAAAGACAACATTCCAGGACCGGAGCTGGAGTGATATCTCCCGCAAGGATCAAGGGAAGAATTCAGGAGCGCTGAAAGGACTAAGGTCAGATCCCAAGGCGAAAAAGGAGGACGGTATGGAGGAACCGTATATGCCATTCCCCGAAGGAAGGGATTAAGGGCCCCGGGTGAGTCAGAGGATGCTGGAAAAGGACACACAGCACCGAACCTGACACAGCAAGGAATAATGGCCAAACCAACAACCGAGGACCGCAGGATCCACCCCTGCTAAAGGGAAGCGCACCACGGAAATGACAAGTGGTCCACCAATGCCTCCCCGAGCTGAAGAGGCTTGTGGGGAGACTGAGAAGTTGGCCACAAAAAAAAAAAAAAAAAAAAAAAAAAAAAAAAAGGGAAGAATGAGGCATGTTCAACCCCAAGCCAAGGAATCAACACATTGGATAGGTAAAAAGTAGAGACGATATGAGAATCACCGGCGGTGGAGTTCAGTCAGCGACCGTGTATTGATGGTGTAGCAACACTGTTTGATGGAAATTTCGACCAGACCAAGATGAGACAAAAAAACTCCTGCCTCGAGGAGGAAGAATAGAAGGGGTGTCCCGTTCCAGGAACGAAACTCCAACAGTCGTGACAGCACCCCCGCTCCGCCTGGCGTGGCGAGTCCCGTAGCCTAGTCACGACGTGCAGTGAAAAGGCATACTACATCGGACTGACAAGGCAGTCACTAGTCAAGTAATGAGAGAGTAGTTGTAGATACGGGTAGTACACCCAGGACCAATGGGTAGGATTTGAAAAAAACAAAAACAAAACGTCACAGCCCAACAGTCGGGCCGGAACCCAACTTGGAAGAAAAAAAACCACAGAACCAATACCCTGCATCAACCTAGATGAGGGGAGGTAGTAACGTAGGAGCTACCAAGGTATGTGGAGTGGCCGTGAACCCCGAGCCCAAGGAAAAAGTGGCGGGGCGAAGCCCATTCTTCATCTCAGACTGGCACTACACAGAAGTAGCCACCGATGATCGTGGCGGTGCCATACTCCGCCTAAGGAGGAGGCCATACCGCGTACGCCACCGAATTCAGTGGTAGAAAAAAAAAAGTCACCTGACGAAGGAACCGTGCAGGAGGAGCCAGAGATGTAAAAGCTACTCCCGGACCCCTGTACCATAGGAGCCGCAGCGTGCCCCGCCAGCACAAACTAAGGGGCAGACTAGAGGAGTCCAGTAGAAGCCATGGTACCATACCGCCCCAGGGAAGGAGAGCTAAACTTAACCCTCCACCTGGGAAGGTCGTTGAACAGGAACAACTGCCAAGCCAGCGTCAGGGTAGAACCCCTACCTGATGGAATGCCACACTGCAGCGACTGCGAACGCTAGTACCAGCGAAAGCTGAACCAGAGTGCCAGCACAACCACTATATGGATAGAGAATATAGAGTCAGTGCAATACTCGACTCGCTGGAATGTAATCACAATATTACGTGCCATGGTGTACGCACTACAAATTGTTGAAGACATATATTGGTTCAATGGAGGACCCTGGAGATAGGGGATGTCATATTCATGCCCCAAACCGACACCAAAGGAAAAGGACACAACGTGGAAAATAGCCACAGTATCCACTGGTGGAATACCATTAGAAGAAGAGTACAGGGCACCAGCGTGTATCGATACTCGCTACGCTCCACTTGTAGAAGCAGCTAATGCCTCTATAGCCGTAGCGTAGTTGAGGTGCAACATCCAAGATGTGTACTCATTCCCCACAGTAGTGCATCACTGTGGATAGGGCAATGTTGCAATTATCCCACCAATGAAAGGGGGTAATGCTTAACAGAAGCTCGGTGTCTGGCCACCATGAAGGGTGGCAATGCAGTAACGCATCTAGCAGGAACTGAATCCAAGTAGAGAGAATATGCCCTTTACGGAAAGGGCAAGGCATATGGAGAGTCCTGTAACACTACCCCACTTACATAAGGGGGTAAGATATACAGTAAACACTGAAGCAGGGACAATGCCATAGCGCCACCTATGGAAGAGACTAATGCATACAGTCAGAACTGCCCCCAGTGGGAATGCAGTTCCGCCACCTACTAAGAGGGGGAATGCCAACTGCCGGCACTGAAAACAGCTTTAGTGCGGTTATACCCCATGGAGGGAGGTGATATCCATGGGAGTACCGTATCCAGTAGTAGTGCAAATACCCCGCCTAAGGAAGGGGGTAATGCATACGACAGGTACTGCTGTCTACCTCGGACGCCACATTGGAAGATTGCACCGGAGTCATGGCAAAGAGCGAACCACTGATCCCCCCTTCGGACCGAACCTCTCCAGGGAGAGGAGGGTGCGTATGAGCGTGACCCTAGGGAGGAAGGGTGGGGGTGTGGAGGTGACCGAGGAGGAATATCCTGCTCTGGCTCGCTGTGTACAGTCTTAACTCTGAGAATCTTGTCCATGGCGGTCGCAGACTCGCCGGAGGGAGTGAACAACCGAACTACCCGGGGGTGGAATGGAAACTTCTGGAGGTTCACTCACCAGATAGCGCAGGTGGTGCTTTATCAACCAAACGACCCCGGAGGGAGATTGGGAAGTCCGGAGAACCACCATTGGAGTGCGCAGGCGGTGCTTATCAACCAAACGACCCCGGAGGGTGATCGGGAATATCCAGAGGTCCACCATTGGATTGCGCAGGTGGAGAATATCAACCAAACGACCCAGGAGGGCGATAGGGAAGTCCATAGGCCCATCAGTAGATTTCGCAGGTAGCGTTTTATCAACCAAACCACCCCGGAAAGTGATTGGGAGATCCAGAGGTCCTCCAGTGGATTGCGCAGGCAATGCTCATCAACCAAATGACCCTGGAGTGTGATTGGGAAGGTCCAGAGGTCTACTTGTGGATTGCGCAGGTAGTGCTTATCAACCAAACAACCCCAGAGGGTGATTGGGAAGTCCAGAGGTCCACAGTGGATTGCGCAGGGAGAGCGTTAACACCAACGACCCAGAGGGTGATTGGATCCGGAGGACCACCATTGGATTGCTCAGGTGGTGCCTATCAACCAAATGGCCCGGAGGGTGGAATGAGAACTGAGAGGTCCTCCTCTGTCCGTCTTAGGACACTGGCCCAGTCTGATACAGACGGGGCGGTCCTGCGGTAATAAGGTCTGATAGGGGTAGGACTTGAAAAGGACTTTCTATATATATTTTTTTATAAAACTGGGATTCCCATCCTCAGATGACAAGGGCAGAAAGGGGTTAAATGAGATTAAACACATTGCCTTGCGGATAGGTATAATTCTGCGCCAGCCTAAAGAGATGGCTGGCCAGGAAGGGTTAATAGCCTTGAAAACTGGGGGCGGGGCTCTGCTGCCTACTGGGGGAGGGGGTGAGTAAGGCGGGAAGAATTCGCGCCAGACCGAAGCCCACCTTGACTTCTGTGGGGGAGGCAGCAGTGCGGGTGACCGGCATTGGCGCAACTCGACCCCCGGGAGAACAGGGAGGCGAGGCGACCACTGTTGTCCCATCTGAAAAAGAAGAACAAAATAAAAATCTTCAGGAAATCCCTGCAGAGCAGGGAGGTCTTGCCTCCTATTGACACTAGAAAAAACTGAAGCTCTCTCTCCAAGCTGGAGGGGGTATAGCTGCCAGGGGAGGAGCTAACAGCTTTTACTAGTGTCAACGCCTCCTAGAGGACATAGCTATACCCAAGGTCTCTGTGTCCCCCAATGAATATGGGCGAGAAATATGGTTTACAGTTGCTGGGGTGGGGCTGCAACATGCCAGGTTTTCATTTAATATTATTTTCTTAGTATTTTTTTTTTTTAGCCCCCCCCCCCCCATATGCTGATACATGGGGAGTATTTAACAATACATTAACATTTTTATTGCTGATTATTTTCTGTGACTGGGGCTGGCATTTATGGGGGAAATTCAGCTCCCAGAGGCTTTACAAATGAGTTTGAACTTCACTGCAGAGCTGATCTGGGTCTGCTAAGAGCCAGCAGCTTGTGCAGATATCTGGCTCCCAGCAATCATAATGATCACTGGGATCACAACCATGAAGTGGTTATGCCACAGTGCTTATTAAAACGCTGTACATACAGGGATGGTAAAAAAAAAAAAAAAAAAAAACTTGCCTTCTCTATGGGAAGCCTGGCTGTCACTAACAGCTGCCTCCCCACTTCTGCAACTGCTAGCTCTTCAAGCATGTTCAGATATATCCTTGCAGAGTTAATTGCCCAGGCATACATAGTCAATGGGTGGTTATGTTGTGCTTGTTAATTTATATTCACTAATTTGTTTGGATTTTCATGTAAGCCGAAGTAAGTCCATGAGAAGATTACGGTCGTTCAAAGAGCTAGTGTTATTGTAACAATCTATTATACATTTAGAAGATATAGAATACCTGCAGAAGTAGAGGCTTCATTATATTTCTTATCTGAACATGAATTCCACAGTGGAAGATTTGTCTAGATGTTCCTCAAAGTATATATTCATGTATCAAAGTTTGTCCCTCAGCTCTGAGACAAGGCCTCCAGATGTCCAAGGTGTGTAGTATTGAACAGGTATGTATGAGTTAACCCTTAATGGTATGATGCTTATAGCTTATACAACAGTGCCACCTAGGTATGAGCAGTTAATACTACATCCGTAGCAAAAGTGCATTCTGGGTAGTGTCACATTCCTTATCAATGCACACGCCTATCCAACAATTATTGGAAAGTTCCAAACTAGGAAGGTGTGCTCATCTGATAACCCAAAACTTAAGAAACCAGATACCGAAAAGAGAGGGAAAAACAAAGAAAGAAAGAAAGAAAGAAAGAAAGAAAGGGAGATCTCTGGAGAAAGATTTGGATTATCAGAAAAACTCTTGAGAGCCGACTGCCCCAAGACTCTGCACATTACTTGACTCTTGGGTAACGTATATTTTTGTTTTATGTAGTATTGATATAAATTAATTGGCTTGATACTTAGCCAAACCCCACTTATTGCAGATGTATAGTGTTAGTATTACATCATTATCAATGGTATTCAGTGAACATGCATATCACTCACTACCAGATCTGATATTGATAACAAGAGAGCTTCTCTGTTGGGAATCTTTATATTCCCTAGTTTGATATCAAGCCGATAATTTATAAGTTTTGTTGCAATACTACCATTATCTGAGATTGGTCATCATTTTGGGCAAAGCTCGTATCTATCATTTTCTTGATTGAGTTTCTGCACATAATCAATTGATTTTATATCTCTCACAATTTTAAAGCAGTATAGCAGTATTGCATTATATTCTTGTGTTGGTTGAGTAGTGTTTTGTTGGCACCATGTAGTGGAGAACTCTGGGTACTGCATATCATTGTATATTATTGAAATTTACATTGATTAATTTTTGATTGTATAATAAATCATGTATATTTAGCATAGACGATTGTACCTTTTTTTTTTTTTTTTACTGATTGCACAAAATAATTAGGTTTTCGATCGAACTCTTGGAGATGCTTATGCCCATCTCACGGATCAATATCATTTAAATTATTTTTCTTTTGATCCATTAGTTTTTTTTATAAAGCATTTGGTCTTTATATAATCCGACAGTTAAAATAAATAAAACTAAATAAAGTAAAATAAAAATGATAGAATCAGCTGTCAATTTGCCAATTTACTAACCAGGTGGATAAGAGTGGTCCCCACTGACTATCCATTCCAAGAGAGCTTCTATTAAATCCAGATTAATTTTATCCAAGTCCATAGCAGATAGGGTTTTAATGACAGATTTACTAACACCTGTGAGCATAAGAAAAAGAATAAATGCCCTCAGTATTACACATACAAAAACATTAAGCATTAGATTGTTTTTCTGTAACACTGCAAACTATTGTTTAGCTGCAACATCACCCACTGTTACCTTCTCCCAATTATCCATTGAAGTATGGGTTCAGCGTGCCCCTCTCTCCGCTGACTGACTGATGGCTTGTATCTGCTGGTATATGCGTCAGTCCATCAATTAGTCCCCCAAATTCTTTGAGAGATGCTTTTAGCCAAACAGCAGAATATTTTTTGTGCCATTCGGGCTAATAGTGTAGTGCAGGGATGCCCAACCTGCGGCCCTCCAGCTGTTGTAAAACTACAACTCCCACAACGCCCTGCTGTAGACAGATAGCTGTAGGATGTCTGGGCATGCTGGGAGTTGTAGTTTTGCAACATCTGGAGGGCCGCAGGTTGGGCATCCCTGGTGTAGTGGATCTGTCCCTATACTAGGTCATTACATACAATAGGAAACAAATTAGCTCTTCTCCAGACGGAAGACAACTGTCTCTAAGTGCCATATATAGGTAGGTACCCCGAAGGCCAATGTCACCCATTAAAGGGGTATTCTTATCTTGACCTTTTATGGCAGAAATGGGAAGCTGGAGTTACTGAAAGATCATAGCCACCTGTGCTCTGCTGCTTCTGTAACTTCCATAGTAATAAATGGGATCTACACAAACAGCATAGCACAGCAATCTATGCTGTTTCTGGAAAAGTATGGAGACAGTGTAGTTAGAGGTGCTACACTATTGGTGAAGATCACATTCTTTTTTTTTTGTAAATTCTTTATTTAATTTTTTATGCTTCAAAAAACATAAAAGACAGATTACAATTAAGTTTCAACATTAGCATATATCCAGAATAAAGCGTATAAAAGATGTGACTTCAAGAGTCGTACGCACAGGAGAAAGAGCAAAGGGAACGGGGGGGGGGGGGGGGGTTGACCAGTCTGTTATAGGGGGATGTCAGGCTTAGTTGTCTAACGGTTGTAAACTTCTTGCCAGCTCACATACGGAAAGAACGCCATGGTGACCAGGTTTTGAGATATTTGTCTCTGGTCCTATTGTTGTACGCTGAGATTTCCTCGAACGTACAAATTTGGTCTACTTTCTGTATCCACTCTTGTTGAGTGGGTGGGTCTGGGCTTAACCAATGTAGGGGTATTAAGGTTTTTGCTGCCGCAATGAGATGCGTCACCAAATTTAGCTTGGATGGCTTATAGATGTCTGTAGTTCGTGCTAGGATAATATATTCAGATTGCAACTTAAGTCTGGTATTACATACCCTATTCACTGTTTTTTCTATGTTTTCCCAAAAGGTCTGTATTGCTGGGCACATAAACCATATATGTGCTAAGGAGCCTGTAGCATTGCCACATCTCCAGCATGTGTCAGACGACGAGAGACCATGAGAGTACAAAAATTCCGGCGTTCTGTACCATCTTGTGAGTAGTTTGTAATGGTTCTCCTGAAGCCTGACACATGGTGAGAAACCGTGTGATCTGGCAAGGATCTGTTTGACGTCTGCGTCTGAAAGAGTTACGTTCAGTTCTTTCTCCCATGAGTGAATATATGTGGGTCTGCTTGTTTCATTTCTTTCAGATAGCAAGGAGCAGGTAAGCCCCAGTCTCCTCTGTACCACTTGTGTTGATTTCAGCATCTCCTCAAATTTAGTTAATTGTGTACGAGTTGGGGATGTTTTGAGGAACCTGTCTGTCACCTTATGGAAGTGGGCCCAATGTAGATCCCCCAGGGAGTGGTGTTCAACAAGTTCTGCAGTGTAGAACGAGACGGCATTTTGCCTTGCGGAAGTAGATCCGCTATTGTAGTTTCATTCAGTTTCTGCCAGAGATCATTGTATGGTGAGTCAATATTCGTCACTACATTTGGGATTAGGGCTGCAGGCATGTAGGGTGATGGGACTGGGGCCAGTAAATTCCTGGATGTTAGCCATACTCTGCACATCCCCACTAGTAGGGGATTAGTGTCCGGATCCCTTATCATGCGTTCAGTTGGCCACCAGAGGATGGAACGTAGCGGCTTGTTAATAGATTCCTGAGCAAACAATGCAAGATTTGTCTGTTTCCTAGGGCTTACTAGGTCCATCCAATTGTTGATGTGATTAGCCCGGTACATGTTTTGTATGTCCGGTAAGCCTATACCCCCATTCTCTTTTCTTCTTATCAATAGTGAATGGGCAAGCCTGGGTCTACGACCTCTCCAGAGAAATCTCGAGAAAAGCTTCCTAACGGATGTAAAGAACTGTGCTGGCAAGTGTGTTGGTATCATCGAGAGCATATATGTTATTTTTGGGATTATATATGTTTTTAGGAGGTTTTTCCTACCTAGCCACGAGATGTATGGGTAGTCATATTCGCTTGTGAGACGTTTGAGTTCCGCTAGGAGGGGAGCGAAGTTAAGAGCGTATAAGTCAGAGAGTTTCTTAGGTAGCTGTATCCCTAAGTATCTAATAGTGTTTGCCGCCCAAGGGAAGGGGGACCTCTGCTTGATTTCTAGGACCAATGCACTAGGGAGGGAAATATTTAATAGCTCCGATTTGGTGAGATTTACTTTGAAGGATGACACATATCCATATTCTTCTAGTAGGGTTTGTATAACTTGTAGGTCTGTCTTAGGACTAGAGATTAGAAAAAGCAAGTCGTCAGCAAATGCCATACATTTCAATTGCGCCTGGCCACACTTAAAACCTTGTATTTGCAAATTTTGTCTTACACTCTGCAGTAATGTTTCAACTACCAGTATAAAAAGGGCTGGGGATAGCGGGCAGCCTTGACGTGTCCCGTTCGCTATCTTAAAGGAAGGAGATAATGTCCCGTTTATTTTTATTCGTGCCGAGGGACTCTTATACAATGTGAAAATTGCTGATGTCAGTTCTATTGGGAAGTTAAATTTGTGCAACGTAGCCTCTAGAAATCCCCAATCTACCCTATCGAACGCTTTTTCAGCGTCAATTCCCAATAGGGCGAGTGGGGATTTGTGATGATGTGCTGCATGAATGATGTGAAGGAGTTTACGCGAATTATCCCTACCTTCCCTTCCTTTCACGAAACCTGCTTGCTCAGGGCCAATTAGACGGGGGAGTAGAGGGTTAATGCGATTTGCTATTAATTTAGCCCAGATCTTGAGGTCCAGGTTTAGAAGGGATATGGGCCTGTAATTCTCACATGCCTGTGGGTCCTTACCTTGTTTGTGAATTAGAGTAATATGTGCTTCTAGCGATTGTGGAAAGAGGTTCCCTCCTGTGAGAAGGTAATTGCAGAGATCAGTAAGGTGGGGTATAAGTGTGTCTTCAAACTTCCTATAATATAACAGCGTGAGACCGTCTGGTCCTGGGCTTTTTCCCACTGGGAAACTAGATAAAACTGACCTAACTTCTTTTTCTGTGACCGGTGTTAATAGTGTGGACCTCTCCGACTCTATTATTTTGGGAACTTCTAGGGGATTTAAAAATTTTTGGATTCTGGAGGTAAGCAGAGGATCTCTATCATGTCGTAAGTTATATAAACCCGTGTAGTACGAGTGGAAGTCTTTGGCTATTTCAGAGGTTTGAGTATGAATCACTCCTTGTTTTGTCTTAATTTTATGAATATACTGTTGCGCACGTGCCTTTTTAATCAGGGCCGACATCAATTTTCCTCCCTTATCTCCGTGTGCGTAAAGTTTATGCCTAAAGTGGAGCTGTTGTTTTGCAAATCTAAGATCAAGTAAACATCTCAGATCTACTCTAAGTTTCTTTAGATTTTCCGAATGTGCAGTTGCAGGGTTAGATTTAAGGCTGGCTTCCTCTGAGGCAATTTTGTCTAGTAGGCTGTCTATCTCTTTCTGCCTTTTCCTTTTTTGTGCTGAACCCAAAGCAACAAAAATGCCTCTAATGCATGCTTTGTGCGATTCCCAAAGGAGTGACGGGGAAATATTGGGGGTTTTATTCTCTTTAAAAAAGGATATCAAGTGGCTGCGGATATGTGACTGGGCTTCCTCTGTATCCAACAAGGATTCGTTTAGTCTCCAGATCCACTCTCTGTTAGGGAGTTGCTGGATATGGCATTTTGCGGAGCAAGGGGCGTGATCTGAGATCGTTATGTTCCCGATGTGTGCTGAATGAAAGAGTTGCACAGCTTTGTCAGAGGCAAAAATGTAATCTAAGCGATGGAGAGTATTATGGGGAAGTGAGTGGAAAGTGTAGTCTTTAGTCGTTGGATTGCACGTTCTCCATACATCTATTAGTTTGAGAGAGTGTAATTTCTCCTTAAGTCTCTTGACCTCTCTGGAGGGGACCCCGGACCTCCCTGTGGAAGAATCGTCAATCGGGTTAAGTACAAGGTTTACATCAGAGCCCAGGACAATCACACCCTCAGCAAATAGGGACAGTGTATCTAGTGCTTTGAGCAGCCAAGCTACTTGTCTAGTGTTTGGCGCATACATGTTTGCCAGTGTATATGTTTGAGTTCCAATTGTCCCCTTAACCATCAATAGTCTTCCATCAGCATCTATGAAAGTGTTCAGATGTGCGAAGGGTATCGAGTGGTGGATAGCAATAGCGACTCCTCTGGAGGCCGAAGAGGGGCTGGTACTATGGTACCATTGAGTAAACGGAGATTTGGGGAGTTTTGGAATTCTGTTAGTTTTAAAGTGCGTTTCTTGCAGAAAGGCTATGTGTGTATTGAGTTTCTTCAGTAGTAATAGTATGTGGCTTCGTTTCTTAGGTGAGTTCAGACCTTTAGTATTGAGAGTGGTGAATTGTACATCCATTAGTGTAAGTTAATTGGTCAGTGCAGACTGGTCTTATCAAAAGGGGAGTTGAGGGGGGGGAAGGAAAGGGAGAGATGTCCCGTGCGTCTAGGTTAAATGTAGAAAAGGGGAAGTTATAAGTAGTAGTCTTCCTGTACTGGGAGACTAAAGTGAAGTGAAGTGAAGTGTAGGGGAAGTGTTTAGGAGCAAGACAAGTGTATCAGTCCTGACAGACAGTATGCAAGCGGCTTACCCCGTAGCCTATGTTTTCAGAAGGTAGTTGGTATATTTGGGAAGTCCGTTAGGAGGGCGCGAGTGACATGGAAAGGTTACTCTAAGGTAAAACATGGTTAGGTTATTGAAGTTGTTAAAGTTAGCAGGGTAACATTAGTATGTATATATGCATCTACGTTGAAGAAACCAAGCAGGTAGACCTAGTGATTGCAAGTATATCTAACAGGGTCAAGACCACTCAATCTTTCAATAATAGTGGTGTGATGGTCACAAAATGAATATACTGTATAATTCACCGCTAGAAAAAATATATTAGGGTGTATAACACATTAAGACATTAAAAAGGGACTTGCTTATGCAGGAGATCAGTCTGCAGACTGATCTCCTGCATAAGCAAGTCCCTTTTTAATGTCTTAATGTGTTATACACCCTAATATATTTTTTCTAGCGGTGAATTATACAGTATATTCATTTTGTGACCATCACACCACTATTATTGAAAGATTGAGTGGTCTTGACCCTGTTGACTAATTTTAATGCTAACAATAAATAACAAGTCTTAAGTTACATATTATATCTGACTCTTTTATATATACCCAGCCATTTGAGTGCCCTCCATCCTATACAATTTTACAATATATCAAATTTTGGCATTAGGTACTGCCAATTTTGGAGAGAGCACCAATCCGTGTTTTTATTATCAGTAGAGCCTCTGTAATTTCTCCCTATAAATAAGTATATCATTGTGATGCTGCACAACCGCTCGGGGAGAAAAGAGTCAGTGTAAGAGAAAGAGGAGGGGGGGGGGGAGGGGAGGGAGGGGAGAGGGGAGGCGGAAGGAGACATATAAGACATCATCTAAGCTAGGTTATGACAATAAGGCGAGTTCCTATGTCTCCATCAGAGGGAAATAACATGAAGAGCATATGAGTATAATAAACATTACATTCAAAAACAGTATCCATAAGATGAGTCTCTCGGGTAATGGGGGAGCAGGATTACCATATATGTAATATCTAAACTGTAGACTGCAAAATATGGTTCCCTGTCCACGACAAGTGTACTTCTCCTCAAATTTATTTCTAGGAGACAGTCATAATATGTATATGGGTATCATGAGGGGGGGGGGGGGGAAGGAGAGGAGATGGACTAGGGAGGAACTAAACGAAAACGTCCTTCTGCAGTGTCCACTAATTTACTTTTGGTGATAAGATGGGTATAAATCCGTACACTTTCAGATTAGATCATTAGGATGAACACACTGTAGAATAATAATATATATACTGAGGATCAATGGCTGTAAAGAGTGGCGGGGTGGGGGGAGGGGAGAGAGGTGGGATGGGAGTATAGTCATGGCATACATTATACTTATAATATTCTCTTACTATCAATCCCTTTAAATCTGGCATCAGCGATATATTAAGCATATAGAACTCAATATTAAGCTAAAACTAATAAATGGACTAAGGAGTACATAAATGGACAGTAAGATACTTAAAACTAAGCTGAATAGAAATGGAGAATGGAGGGAAAGAAAGGAAAAGGGGAAAGGGTTAAAGGCAAATACGAGATCACTTAGGACAATAGCTTTATGTGCCATATCTTCTCATCTTACGGTCCGAGATTAGATGGCGATCGGTCCTGAAGGCTAGGGTCTGTCCGTTGGTTAGCGTGAGGCCAACTGTCCGTGTACTAGGGCCTGGTATGAGATGCACGTACCATATTTAAAAAGTCTAACTTTAACATTGGCTCAACATGAGACCAAAACTGGCGGGTTGACTCACTGATCATTCCCTTACAGGTTGAGATACCTGGAGCTCTCTTCAAAAGCTTCAAGCCGGGTCCTGTATATCTTCCTTGCGTTCTCTGCTGGGACGCGGGCGTTTCCCTCTATGGATGAACTGCCATGATGGTGATGGAGGCAAGGTTGGTAGCTGCTGCGGATCTGATATTGGCATCCAGGATGGGAGTTCGATCGGGTCGAGATCCAACAGTGGCCAGGCTTTGTGCAGATCCTCCGGTGTATGTATGCGGATTCTACGGCCTTTGTACAGGATTGCCAGGCCGAATGGGTAGAGCCATGAGTATAGTGTGCTTCTCTGGCGCAGCTTTTCCAGCAGTGGGCGAAGAATCCTTCGCTTGGCGAGAATTGAGGGAGCGACATCTTGATAAAAGGAAATATCTGCGCCCGCATATTTCAGGTGATCTTTTTCTCTGGCGGCTTTTAATAAGCGTTCTGTGTCCACATAGGACAAAAGGCCGCATATCACATCTCGAGGGGGATCCGATGGTGGAGGGACCGGACGGAGCGCTCTATGGACCCTTTCAATGATGATATTTTTTCCGGAATCATCTTCTAGCAGCTCTTCAAATATCTCACCTGCGATTTTCCGCAAAGTGTCTGAAGACCAGGATTCAGGTAACCCTTTAATTCGTATGTTACGTCGGCGGTTTCTGTTCTCTTGGTCTTCGATGAGCGTGAGAGCTCTATTTAAATGTGTAAGCTGGTCAGAGGCATGCTTCTCAAGTGCTTCGGAGTGCGCCATTATGGCAGCGCAGTTGTTTTCCAGCGCTTCTACTCGGTTGCCTATTTGCTTCACATCTGATTTTATTTCGGATAGATCCGATAGTACTGGCTGTAAGGCCTGGGCAATTGTTGACGTAAAGAAGGCTTTGGAGGCTGCTGTTAATTCCAGCTCCCCCCTGCTCACATGCCGTCCAGAGGCTTGGCTTGTATCTTCGCTATCTTCTGCCTCATGTTCTTCCGGCGCCATCTTGTGAGTACTGGCCACCGCAGCAGAACTTTTGTGCTGGAGAAATTTGTGAATGTCCGACGAGTTCTGTGAGGACTGGTGCGAACCTCCACCCTCCGTTCTCTTGTCTTTGCCATATTTTACCATTTTTCGAGCTTTTGGTGGCTTAGAGTAGCCGCTTGTAGGGACTGTCGGAGAGGAGCTCTTCACTCACGCGTCCTTCTCCATGCGTCGTCAGGCTCCGCCCCGTCTGAAGATCACATTCTTAATAATTCACACCAGAGAGTAGCAGGCTTGGCTATTTCAATAACTCTGCCTACCCCTGGCCAGGTATTTCCATCTCAGCCATAAAAGACAGAGATGGGAATAACCCTTTCAAAAGCCTTGACATATGAATAGGCATATCAGCCAGACAGGCAGATCTCCTAGTCATGTTTCAAGGCTCTTTATTAATGGGTCAGACATTGACTTATAGGGTAGCTACCCATAGGTGGCACTAGATAGACCGTTTTACCTAATAAGAATCCATACACTGGCTGGACCTCCTCAATGAGGAGCGGTAGCCCTCAAGAGACAGGGTAGCATAGTATGAGAATAGATCCACTTTAGGGCTCTTTCACACTTGCGTTGTCCGGATCCGTCGTGTACTCCATTTGCCGGAATTACACGCCGGATCCGGAAAAATGCAAGTGAACTGAAAGCATTTGAAGACGATCCGTCTTCAAAATGCGTTCAGTGTTACTATGGCAGCCAGGACGCTATTAAAGTCCTGGTTGCCATAGTAGTAGTGGGGAGCAGTATACTTACCGTCCGTGCGGCTCCCGGGGCGCTCCAGAATGACGTAAGAGCGCCCCATGCGATCACGTCATCCATGCGCGTGGGGCGCCCTGACGTCACTCGGGAGCCGCAAGGACGGTAAGTATACTGCTCCCCCGCTACACTGTACCATGGCTGCCAGGACTTTAGCGTCCTGGCAGCCATGGTAACCATTCAGAAAAAGCTAAACGTCGGATCCGGCAATGTGCCGAAACGACGTTTAGCTTAAGGCTGGATCCGGATTAATGCTTTTCAATGGACATTAATTCCGGATCCGGCCTTGCGGCAAGTGTTCAGGATTTTTGGCCGGACCAAAAAGCGCAGCATGCTGCGGTATTTTCTCCGGCCAAAAAACGTTCCGGTCCTGAACTGAAGACATCCTGAACGGATTTCTCTCCATTCAGAATGCATGGGGATAATCCTGATCAGGATTCTTCCGGCATAGAGCACCGACGACGGAACTCTATGCTGGAACAAAAGAGCGCAAGTGTGAAAGAGCCCTTAAAATGTTGTGTCGTGATCCAGGTAATCTGTGGCTACACAGATAATGTTACAGTAAACATGTTACACAAGGGCTTATTTTGAGCAGATTCCCTATGTTGTCTTAACAGATGGAATTGTACTTAAGTGTGTTACCGCTGTAACGGACTGAAAGCTCCTTGAAACTCAGCTGCTGATCTGACATGCTGTCCTTCACCATCCTGGTGTCCTGTAACCTCAGGCTTGACTGAATATCTTGGTCTAATTCTTCAAGAATGTCTCCATAGCTCTTCCCTTTCTTTCCTTTAGAAGACTCCTGTGCATAGGAATGCTTAGAAGAGCGATGATATGGGCTTCCATCTTCAACCACATATCTGTTGGGAGGCACAAGGTGGTATGAATTGCATACTGAAATAACAGGATTACTATTCTTTTTGGGTATAATCGTGCATTGAGAATTCACATATTTGCTGCGAGTATCAAAATTCAAAAAAGAAGATTCAGGGTCCATTCAGACATTCGCAAGTGTTTTACGGACCACACATGGCCGGCCCTGTGATAGAAATGCCTATTCTTGTCCGCGATTTTGGGCAAGAATAGGACATGCTCTATCTTTTTTTGCGGGGCCGCAGAACGGAACTTCGGATGCAGACAGCACACAGTGTGCTGTCTGCATCTTTTGCAGCCCCATTAAAATTAATGGGTCCGCACCCGTTCCGAAAAATTGCGGACCCTGAACTACGGATGTCTCAATGGACCCTTATTCAAATGAATACAGATCTCACTTCGTGGAGGCCATCTGCAACAGAAAGTTGCAACGTAACTTTGTAGCTATAGACAACGACTCAGTCGTCTCCCCCGCCCCCCGTTTTTTTTATAAATCTCCACAACCCCATGCATGCCCATTCTACCACAACAAGGTGTAACCTAATGAGAGTGTGATCTTGTAACCCAGCATCCATTCTCGAGATCTTATCATGTGTAGATCAAACAATGCATCATTCTATAGGCCCCTTTACACTGAAAAACTTAATAGGCGATTGTCAGGAAGGAAGTGTTTTTTTTTTCCGACAAGCCCCTGCTTGTCAGTGAAGGAGACTGCTATATCCTCCACAGTATGGGGAGGAGCGATCGCTAATGCCATCCCTTGTCCCCCTAATCATTGTTTGCTGGCAGTAGAGGCTGTTTAGACCGCAGAATCTGCTGCCGGTAAATGATGATTTTGGTGACTGCACAACGATCATATTACCCGATGAAAATAGGATTTTTTTGTGCTTACCTGTAAAATCCTTTTCTCGCCGAGTTCATTGGGGGGACACAGAAGACCATGGGTATAGCTGCTGCCATTTGGAGGCGACACTAAGCAAAAAAAAGTGTTAGCTTCTCCTTTCAGCTATACCCCTCCTGCAGACACTGAGCTAATCAGTTTGTACAAAAGCAGTAGGAGCAGCCAGGAGAAGCCAACAGAACACAATGAAAAGGAAGAAAACCGGAGATGGGTCATCATCAAGAACCAGAAGGACCCATCTAGGAGAACCAGCAATGTACATACAGGGTGGGAGCTGTGTCCCCCAATGAACTCAGTGAGAAAAAGAATTTAACAGGTAAGCAAAAAAAAAATCCTATCATTAGGGGACACAGAAGAGCAGTACCATGGGGAGGGAACAAGACAGAACGAATCCAAGCCCGGTCCTAAGGTCCCGCACAGAAACGCGGGGGGGGAAAGACACACCAGGAATCGTGAAAAGGGACAGGAAGACCCATTCCCCGGAAGGCCAGTCAAAGAGTGGCTAATTACACAGAAGCTCCGGCTAGGCAGAAGAAAGAACAGCCCAGGGAATATAAGTCATGGCTTAGGAGCCTTCAGAAGAAGTGGAGAGCACACAGAATATCCACAAGATGGACAAGAATGAAGACGTCAGTCACCAGAAGTAACGGAGCGATTGCGGAAGATACAGGAGAGAAATACGTAGCCTGGATGCAGAGGACTGCTAAGGAGTGATGCCCATGGATTAAAACACTAAGTGGAATACTGATGGGAAGAAGACGAACTGAAAATGGCGTCTGGATATCAAGGGCCATGGGGGAAGAAGTAGGGATTCCCAAAGGCCCCACACACCATTCCTGACTGCCAGAAGAGAAGAACACTCCAGCGGGACCATGACGAACAAGTCAGGGTTAGAGAACCTGGAAGTCAGGTATGGCCCACAAGAAAACATTATTGAGGGAGTGAAGAAACCTAAATGGAACAAGGCAGTGGAACTGACCCAAAACGGACAAAGAAAATTGGGGAGTAACCTGACAGGGAAAGAGTGTCCTCCGGGATCTAAAAAGTTCCCTTCAGACCTACGGCCAAGGGGGTTTCTTCATAAGAATGTTCCCCCAGGAAAACCCCAATGTGGTAAGCAGAGGCATGTAGAGGAGGACCTTAAATTCCAGAACAAGAGAGGAGAGAAGCTGTCTGATACTCCACGGAAGGCTGCCTGAACTGGCAGACCTAAATCGGAAGCTGCAGACAGGAACCAGAAATAGGAAAAATACTGCGCCAGGAAGGGAGTGTGGACCCCAAACACCACAAAGCCCCAGAAAAAAAAAAAAAAAAAAAAAAAAAAAAAAACTGGTAACAGAACCAACACCACCCACGCAGGCACCCCACAGCAGAAAGAGGGCATACGAGAACCCAATGGTTATAAACACTGGCCGAGTAGGCAGTAACAGTATGTGGGGAAGCGCAACTACTCGCCCCGCAGAAGGGGAGAAGTAGAAGCAGCCGATGTGGCTTAGTAGAAAACCAGCACTTCAGGGTGACAACAAGGGCAACAACCGCTCGACCCGGTGAGGGGAGCCATGTAGACAACTCATATATGCAAACTGAATAAGTGCATATCCAAACTCCACAAGGAGTGAATGCTGATGCTTTCACCATAGTAGATTGTAGAGGCAATGCGGTACATGTAAAGGGAACAAGGCGCTAAGCCAGCGCCATAGGAATCGGTAGGTTATACCAGGTACAACAAAAACGTACTAATGCCCAGCAGAAGTGAGCAAACCCCTCAGTCACAGCGTGTCATGGCAGAACATAAGCAAAGTGCCCCACTGGAAGAAGGAATTGTAGACCCGATAACAACTACAACTAGCGAGAGGGCACCATGCCTAAAAGGAGGAATGCTGTGTAGATACCGGCGGAATGCCAGGGCCGATACTCCACATGGAGGAGGGGAGGTGGAGAAAACCATAAATGTAGTGTCCCGAGCCCATGCGTCATGTAAGCCGCAGTTAAAGGATGAACGAAAAAAATCCCCCTGGGAAGGGTTCATGCAGTAGTAGCCATGGAACCGGAGTAGCCACAAAATTTATGTGCAAAGACTGCCTCACAGGTGGAGGGGATAGCAACAACTATGGCCTCTAGGGTCAGAGGAGAGACTCCACCTGAAAATGAGGACAACAGCAATAGCTACCAAGAATTGGTGCTAGCGCAACGCTCCACCTGAGAAGTAAGAAAACTGGCAACCAGAGCAGACGTTCCACCTACGGAAGGAGTGTGGACGCCGGGTGTGCCAATGACAATCAACCATATAAGATTGCCCCTCACAGGGACTCAAGGCGCGAGGAAAGGTATGAGGGATGCCAACAGCCTGTTAGAACTACAGGTCGACCTGGAAGACAGAGGCTGCACGTAGGCGCCAGACACCAATCCAAACTACCTGAGGAAGGGGGTAGTGTGAAGCAGTCACAGTATCCAGCAGTAGTGCCAAAATACCACCTATGATTGTAGGTACCGTGTCTAGCTAATAGGCCACCCATGGAACGGGATGCCATGCAACAAGGAACAAATAAGAGTAGTCGCGGTAGACAATGTTGAAGCAATTACTCCACCCAAGAAAGACGGATAATGTAATAGGAGGAACGGTTTCCACTGGTAGTGGAATTACTCAGCTGACAGAAAGAGGGAAACCGAAAAGATGTACCGGGTCCACTAGTAGTGCAACTACTCCGTCAATTACTCTATAGAAGGAGGGTAATTCTACAGAATGTACAGTACCCAGAGTAAGTGCAAATACTTCCACTACGGAAGGAAGATAATGCTACCGGAAGCATAGGAAAAGGGCAATGCTACCGAAAATACAGGAATCAGCGGGATGTAAACACTCCGCAGATAGAAGATTACTCTGCCCATGGAGAAAGGATAATGCTACGGGCCGTACAGTACCCAGTGGAAGTACAATTACTTCTCGTATGGAAGGAGGGTAATGGCACGGGCTGTACAGTATCCAGTGGTAGTGCTATTACGCTGCCTATGGAAGAAGGATAATGCAATGGGCTGTACAGTATCCCGTGGTAGAGCAAGTAGACCGCTTAGGAAGGAGGGTAGCTCTACAGGCTGTACAGTATCCAGTGCAAGGACAATTACTCCGCCTATGGAAGGAGGGTAATGCTACAGGCTGTACAGTATCCAATGCAAGGGAAATTACTCCACCTATGGAAGGAGGGTAATGCTACAGGCTGTACGCTATCCAGTGCAAGGGCAATTACTCCGCCTACGCTACAGGCTGTACAGCAGCCAGTGGTAGAGCAAGTACTCCGCCTATAGAAGGATGGTATGCTACAGAATGTACAGGGTCCATTGGTGAGCGCACATATTCCGTCAAAGGAGGGAAGGGAATGTGACAGGACTCGCGGAATTCAGTGGTAGTGTAACTACTCCACCCATAGAAGGAGGGTAAACTACAGGGAGTGCGGTATCCAGCGGTAGTGCCAGAATTCCGCTTGTGCCATAGGACGTATGTATCCAGCGAAAGGGTAAAGAAATTCTGCCTACTGAATGGTGTGGGAACTAGGTCCAAAAGGACCAGATAGCTCCAAGGGTTAATAATATATAAATATATAATCTATTTGTAAATTTTTTACATACAGCTCAATTCTAACAAAACCGAGCCAAGGAAACTGAACCCACATCCGTCGCACTAATGAGGAGCACTGTAAGCCTCAGCAGGGAGCCCAGTGAGCACTTTACCCAGCAAAGTAGTACTGAGGAAAGTAAGGGGTTAAGCAGAAGGCATGGGCGGAGTTTATTGGCAGCTGTTGGGGTGAAGCATGGGAGCAAAATTTTCACTCTTAGAATACAGATC
This sequence comes from Bufo gargarizans, assembly GCF_014858855.1. Classification (NCBI taxonomy): domain Eukaryota; kingdom Metazoa; phylum Chordata; class Amphibia; order Anura; family Bufonidae; genus Bufo; species Bufo gargarizans. The sequence goes on along the minus strand of NC_058083.1, from coordinate 389,376,060 downwards.
CCGCCTCCGAAACACACTGGGAGATGCGGCCTAGTAGGCAACAGAGCCAGGGCCTCGAGTACAGGAGGGGCCAATCGGAAGGACTTCCGGTTGGGGCGGCGATTAGGGAGGGAGCGGAGTGCACTGGGAAACAAGGAGGCCGGGAGTGGGTGTACCGATGCCCCGAGTAGAAAAGTGGCAGCCGCCCAAGGAGACGTGCGACCGCTGGGACTGGCTCGCAGGGCGTGGATGGGGCCCAGAGACTGGAGGTGGGACTGAGGCAGTGAGTCACCAGATACAGGGGCCAAGGTCTAGGAGAAACAACATATATTCCTGTGTTCACTTACAGAACACAGGAGAAGGGAGAAGCTCAGGCACAGGGGGGCCTTGGGGACTGAGGAAATACTCACCCGTCTGGCGTTTTTTGCCCCCTGGCTCCAGCCGGGTCACCAGTTTCGGTGCGTTACCCCTTGGTGAAGGTAGCTACACAGGTAACAGAGGGGACTTAGCAAAGGCTGGACCTGGTGACCCGAAAGCTGGCGAGATACAGATGCTTTAGGAGAACCTCTAGTCCTCCTTGCCTTCTGGAGACTGGGAACGAGCAGCGGGCTTGGGGACTCCTGTCTTTTGGGTGGGAATGCAGGCAGCTTGGAGACTGCCAGCAGCCCAGCTAAAGGAAAGAAAAAAAAGAGAGAAAAAAAAAAAAAAAAAAAGATCTGCAGACCTACAAAGCAGGGAGGTCTGCCTCCTACGGACACTAAGCTAAAACTGATTAGCTCAGTGTCTGCAAAAGGGGTATAGCTGAGAGGAGGAGCTAACACTTTTTTTGCTTAGTGTTGTCTCTTAGTGGCAGCAGCTATACCCATGGTCTTCTGTGTCCCCCAATGATACGAGCGAGAAATAAGCGTTTTGCTCGTTCATCAGGTAATCGGCGGCACCTTGACATGAGGAGATAATTTTTAACAAGCGTTCGTACAAATGCTTGTTAGCGGTTATCTGGCCGATGTTCGGCTAGTGTAAAGGGACCTTATGTAAAGTTTAGAGTTTTTAACACCATGCAAGGTACGTGGCTTACATTCTTATAGAAGATACTAAAAAATATCCAAATTTGAGAAACCAACCTGAAAGGACTTTCACCACGGACATCACAGAACTAATGTTTATTAACAAAGGTACTTATTAGATTTTATATTTTACCTGGTTTTGGCAATGGCATCTTCCAGGAAAAACTGGTCCACTGGGAAAGTTCGACCTGAAAGATAAAACTAACAGTCACATTACATAAAACCCACATGGGGTCATTTAAGACTGGCGATTTAGAGGCCGGTTTTAAAGGGAACCTGTCACTGGGATTTTGGGTATAGAGCTGAGGACATGGGTTGCTAGATGGCTGCTAGCACATCTGCAATATCCAGTCCCCATAGCTCTGCATGCTTTTATTGTGTACATTTTTTTTTATTTTATACATATGCAAATTAACCTGAGATAAGTCCTGTCCCTGTGGCTCTGTGAAGGCAAGATATATCTGGACTGCCTTGACTAATTGAGTCTGTGAAGAAAACTCTCCCTGGGATGAGAAAGAACATGACAGAAAACTGCAGCACCACTAAATGCAGCTGAGGTAAGTAAAGTGGGGTGGAACAGCGGACCCTGAAAAAGGAAGTCTGGCTGAAGTGGGAAGAGGCCACAGAACATATGCAAGCAGGTTGATGAGCCCTGCATGGTCAGTCTGGCGTCACTAGGACCACAGAAATGTCCTCCGCCTTGATATGCTTAAATATGTGGGGCAGCAGGGAAAGAGGAGGGAAGTGATACAGGCAATGAAACTCATCCGAAGGCACTACCAGAGCGTCTGTGAAGAAGGCCCTTTACATTCCAAGGTCTGGCTATGTGAAAGGGAAGCTTGTGATTGGAACAAGACGACATCTGGAGGCTCCACCTAGAGAAAGCCCCCTGAAGACCTCTGGAAGCCAGTTTTTCCTGGCTCATGTAGTCCACCGCATAAATGTGAGACCATCTATAGGGGACCATCAACAACTATGTATACACTGACTATTGTTAATATTTACTAGTATTACCTACCATTCCTCCCTGTGCTGTGGTGTTTTGTTTGGCAACTGTTTTTGATGTGTTTTAGCCATGCATATTTTAGGAAGATGACAGTAAAATTATAAGTTGGAGTAGTGTCAGTCCATGTAGGTTTACTAAAAACTCCTGAGAGGGGGTGAGCAATAAGGAATTTTAATGAAGCGGCACCAAGTGCCCAAGATCTAAGCTAAATGGCAGCTCCCTTGGCCACAAAATGGGCAGACTCCAAAGAAGCCTCAGAAGGTAATTTGAAAAGGTCTTCCTGAGGAGACCTGGAGAAAAGCCCCCTGTTGAAGTTGTTTGGGCCACATCATATAGGCTTTTCTGACCCAGGAGAAGGTGAACGCCAGGCAAATCTAGCTTCTTAACCAAGGAGTCACTAAGGGCATCAGATAGAGGAGAGAAGACACTTCGGGCCGAAGAGCAACATGACATCCACTAGTTTGGACATGGATAAAAACCTCTCAGGGTGCATATATTCTTTAAAAAGGAGCATGTCAAAAATCACCATGGTAGGGGAATCGTAGGGGTGGGGCCTGTTATGTTCCTTTCGGGGAAGAAATAGAGTCTTAACAAGGGTATCTCAGACTGCCAATATTAGGTTCTGCCTAGTGGAGGCCAATCTGGCACAATGCTTGGACCCTGAGGAGGTGGATTGATCTTGGGGAGGAGAAATACTGCTTGCAATGGCCCTAAGGACCAGAGGAAACTGAGGAGAGACCCTGGGTCTTTTGCAGCACTTGCCCTTGGAAGCGGAGTGCCTACCATCTGGTGAATGAGCAATATAGGATGGCAGGTGTTCCAGTGACTCCATGACATAGTCTTGCAAGGTTGTCTAAGGGAATGGGGGGGTAGGAGGACAGTTTATAATACTGGCAAGTGGGGCCAATCTACATCAGTAACTTCAATTGTTATTCAGCAACAGCAACTAACATTTCACGCCACTGGTATTATAATCAATAAAAATGTAATATCTTACGTACATGATCATTTTGTTTTCTGATTAGTTTTGCTGATAGGTTATTATGATTAGAACAGTATTAGAACGGCTCCATCTCTTACCAGGTATGTGAATAACTGGACACCTAGAAAAGTACTGTGAAAAGAGCTCGGCATTCACTGTGGCACTCATGAGCAAGACTTTTAGGTCTGGTCTCTGAATCAGGACATCTTTCAACACCAAAAGCAGAAAGTCACTGGATGAAAAAAAAAAAAAAAAAAAGAAGAAGAAAATCTGAAGTCACTGCTTTGTAAAGAGCATTCTGCTAATGGCACAAACAAATGGAAATGTGTTTGTTATTATTGGTGCTGGGGACCAGCCTCTAGGGTTACCTTTCCTCTGTCCTCTCATGGACTTCATCCACAATCACATGAGTGACACCATGCAAAGTGCTGTCACCTTCAAGCTGTCTCAACAGGACTCCCGCTGTGCAATACAGAAGCCTGGTGGCTGAAGACTGCAAAAGGAAACAGAAGGGTTGTGAGCAATTACAGTCATTTTGTCTACTTTGACAAAGTACCTAAAACCCTGTAACCTTTGTTCAATGCACCTGTAGCAGATTTGGATTTTTAACCCCTTAATACCACGCATATGTTGGATGTTAAAGAGGACCTGTCACCACGAAATGCATTGCAATCTGCAGGCAGCATGTTATAGAGCAGGAGTAGCGGAGCAGATTGATATACACTGTAGGGTTGTTGCGGGTATCGAAATTTCGATACCCAATCAATACTTTGTCCCGGTATCTTATCAATTTTTTCGATATTGGGCTGCGCAGTCTAGTATCTCTGAACATGAGCGCACTGCTGTCAGCGCGCTCATGATCCTTCAGCAGCACAGGGGAGAAGGAAGCCGTGTCTCCCTCCCCCTGTGCTGCTGCTGCCACTAATGAACGGAGAGAGGGGCGGATGCACTGTGCCACCAATGATACGACTTTTCCTACACAGAGCGGCGGCCAGCGATGTCCCAGCACTTACCATTATTCCTGGGCGCCACTCCGTTCACCTGCTGTGCCCCATTACGGTCACCTCTCCTGCTCCACATGCTAATTACTATCGGAGCAATGGGGAGGAGACATCAGTTTCTCTAGTGGGCGTTCCTTCTCCCTGCGCTGCGATTGGACAGCGCTACAGCCAGGGAGAAGGAACGCCCACTAGAGAAGCTGATGTCTCCTCCCCATTGCTCCGATAATAATTAGCATATGGAGCAGGAGAGGAGACATTAATGGGGGCACTGCGGGCGAACGGAGCGGCGCCCAGGACTAATAGTAAGTGCTGGGACATCTCTGGGCGACGCTCTGTGTAGCCTAATAGTGAAAGTCTGGACCCAGGAAAAGTAGTCTTTAACACATAATACAGGAGGTGGGTGCCGGCAGCGCCCCCCCTCAACTCCCCACCCCATTAAAATCATTGGTGGCACAGTGCGCCGGCCCCTCTCAACCCCCCCCCCAGTATTAAAATCATTGGTGGCAGTGGCCACAGGGTCCTCTCCCCTCCCCCTTATTGGTGGTGCAGTGGCAGCTTCTGATAGAAGCCCCATCTGTGTAATCCTGGGGCTCTGATCGGTTACCTATGGCAGCCAGGACGCTACTGAAGCTCTGGTAACATCTCTGATGCTGTGTGCACAGAGCAGCAGGGACAGTGTGAAGTCCTATTCACCCCAATAGAGCTCCCAGGTTCTAGCCCCTAAGGAGGAAATAGATATTAAATAAATAGTGAAAAAAATAAAAAAATAATAATAATAAATAATTAAGTATGAATCACCCTCTTTCCCAATTTCACATATAAATTGTATAAATAATAAACATATTACATATCGCCACGTAGCCTAACAATTACCCTCAGCAGAAGACTCATTATCAAGTCACTATACTGAGTACTTAAAGGGGTTGTCCAGGTTCAGAGCTGAACCTGGACAGCCCTCCATTTCCCCCCCGGCAGCCCCCCTGACATGAGCATCGGAGCAGTTCATGCTCCGATGCTCTCCTTTGCCCTGCGCTAAATCGCGCAGGGCAAAGGCATTTTTCTGAGTTCCGGTGACGTACCGGGGCTCTCTATGGGGCTGACAGGAACCCCGGTGACGTCACCGGCACTGATGGGCGGGATTTGGCTCTGCCCTAGCCAGTAAAACGGCTAGGGCAGAGCTAAAGCCCGCCCCTCAGAGCCGGTGACGTCACCGAACACACTGCTGGGCGGAAGTTACCGCCCGGCAGTGTGTTATTGTAAACACAAGAGCCTGTGCCCTGCGCGATCTAGCGCAGGGCACAGGAGCGCATCGGAGCATGAGATGCTCCGATGCCAGGCTCAGGAGGGCTGCCGGGGTGAAAATAAGGGTATGTCCGGGTTCAGCTCTGAACCCGGACAACCCCTTTAAGAAACAGCCATGATTTTATCATCTGAACAGTTCATTTCTACATGGTAATCCATCAATTATTCTTATCGCTTTTTAATATTTAAAAAAAAAAATCTATGTGGTGAACGCCGGAACCAAAAAAATAAAATAAAAACTGCGCGATTCGCCATTTTTTAAAATGCGGAATGCACGTGGCTTTTTTGGTTTATTTTTTTCGCGTGGTACCAAAAGGTATCGAGTATCACAATACTTTTTCATGGCATCAAAACTGAATCAAAAATTTGGTATCGCAACAACTCTAATACACTGTATATTATTTAGCAGGAAAAGATTCAGTAAAACGTATAATTTATACATTTAAATCTCTGCTATTTCAGATTTTATTTTTCACAGGGTAGGAAAATTAATAATGACAATTTTTTTTTTGGGGGGGGAGGGGCTGGGTTATAAAACCATTTAACTCAGGCCTCATGCACACAGTCGTTGGGCGGCCGTGGCCGTATTGTCGGCAATCCACAGCCTCACTACTGAGTGCTTCCATGGTGTTTCTTTCCGTGGTTCCGCACCGCAAACAAAAAGACATGTCATTTTTTTGTGGTTCGGACATACCACCGACCCATTCAAGTTGAATGGGTCTGGTCCGCTGCACGGATGTTGCCCGTGCATTGGGGACCGCAATTTCAGTCCCCAATGTACGGACCGGCCGCACAACGTGCATGAGGCCTTAAGTGAACTTTTTTGTAGCCCTAGGAGATGGTCATTTGATTGCTTCTGTAATGTATTGCAAACCAGTGGCCTTTGTTGGGCAGGTGATGTCATAACTACTGATAGAAGCATCTAAGGCTACTTTCACACTTGCAGCAGAGTGATCCGGCAAGCAGTTCCGTCGCCGGAACTGCCTGCCGGATCCGGCAATCTGCATGCAAACGGACAGCATTATATATTTTCTTCACATTTTTACCGGTCTGCGTTGGATCTGGCATTGCGGTATTTTATGTACATTTCAATGTAAATTGATGCCGGATCTGGCATTCCGGCAACTGATCCGGAATTGTGAACGGAGATAATACCGCAGCATGCTGCGTTATTTCCTCCGTCCAAAACACCGTTTAGTGACTGAACGGAAGACATCCTGAACGGATTTATCTCCATTCAGAATGCATGGGGATAAAACTGATCAGTTCTTTTCCGGTATCGAGCCCCTAGGACGGAACTCCGTGCCGGAAAAGACAAACGCTAGTGTGAAAGTACCCCAAGAGGTTAACTTTATTAGCCCGATGCCTAAGGCTATTAGCAACAATTTGGGCACTGGGTCTGTAGTGTGCATAGTTGAGTAAAAAGCTGGAGCATCAGAAGAAATCCCTTGAACGGCCACTGCTAAAATACTATACAGCGGTTGTTAAAGTGGGTTATAGGAGTTATGATTTTATTTTATTTCACCGAATTCATTTACAGCACGAGCACACTGAGGCCATCATCTGGCTGCAGCAGTATATGGAATGTCAACGCTGCAGCCAAACAATACGTCACTGACTGCATACCAGGAAGATGACAGAGCAGCAGCAACGCTGTATTGGTGCGGGCACAGGAAGGGATATATATATTTTATTATTATTTTTATCAGCTCCCCCCATTAGTTTGGTAAAAAAAAAAAAAAAACTCTGGCAACTTCTTTAGGGGCTACTAGCCATTAACATAAATTCAGATGTGGTTAAACACAGTGGATAATCAATATGTAACATATGTATACATGGAGGCAGCGATCAAAGTCATTTACCTTCTCTGTCATGAGCAACTCTATGCCATGAATGTACCATGGCATCCAGAATTTGTCCTGTGCCAAGACTTTCTACAGTAACACAGGACAGACAGGTGTACGGTCACCTAACTTCATGTTTCCATACCACAGGAGCATAACTTAAGAAATATAAACTCCACTGACCTTAACACTCTCCAGTCTAATCTGATAACCAACAGAGACACCGACTCTCTCAGCTCTCTCCTGAGCCACACGTTCAGCCACAGAAATAGCAGATATCCTCCGCGGCTGGGTACATATAATATTGGAAACATGGTTGGCAGGGCCTTCCAAAGAAGCATCCAGTATAAATTGTGGAATCTGTGTGGTCTTGCCACATCTGGAGAGTAAAAAGTGAGAAGAATAATTGATGGATTACCATGTAGAAATGAACTGTTCAGCTGATAAAATCATGGCTGTTTCTTAAGTACTCAGTATAGTGACTTGATAATGAGTCTTCTGCTGAGGGTAATTGTTAGGCAACTTTCACATCTGCGTTTCTCCTTTCCGGTATTGAGATCAGTCATAGGATCTCAAAACTGGAGGAAAACGCTTCAGTTTTGTCCCCATTCATTGTCAAAGGGGACAAACCTGAAATAAATTGGACAGAATGCACCAGCTGTTCGTCCTGGGATACTGAGCAAGATGGAACCGGCATGACAAACAATGCAAGTCAATGGAGCTGGATTCATTTTCTTGGACACTTAAGAAAACGGATCCGGCACCCACTGACTTACAATGATTTTAGTGACGGATCCGTCATCGTTATTTTAGACATAATACAACCGGATCCGTTCATAACAGATGCAACCGGTTGTATTATGACGGAAGCATTTTTGCTGAACGCTGCCGGATCCAGCAAAAACGCAGATGTGAATGTAGCTTTAGTCAACACACGCTATCAGGCTGACGTTACTAGTGCAAGGATATGATCTAATCTCCAAGAGCAAAGTATATGCTTAATATTACTGTATTTTGTTCCAAGAATAGAGACAAAATCTATCCTCTTTGTACACTGTTGCCTTGCAGCACTGGGATCCTGGGCTCAATTCTGCATGGAGTTTTAAATTAGGGTTATTTACAGTGGTTTAGAAAGGAGACAACTGAGGAGAGTTTTAATAACCATGAATAAGTATAACAGGGGTCAGTACAGAGATCACTTCGATCATCTATTTATCCCCAGAACTGTGACGAGGGGACATCCTCTGCGTCTGGAGGAAAGAAGGTTTGTACACAAACATAGAAGAGGATTCTTTACGGTAAGAGCAGTGAGACTATGGAACTCTCTGCCTGATGAGGTGGTGATGGTGAGTACAATAAAGGAATTCAAGAGAGGCCTGGATGTATTTCTGGAGTGTAATAATATTACAGGATATAGCTACTAGAGAGGGGTCGCTGATCCAGGGAGTTATTCCAACTGCAAACAGAATACAACAGCACTCTGCAAACACAAATAATCAAATAAATACAATTGTGCCATACTCACTATAGAAAATGTACTAGTGCTAATGCTATGCTATGCTATGTTACAAATGTGAGATTCTTGGCAAATACATTTTGTACAAAATTATTTGTGCCTGTCCGCCAGCGTCAAGGTTATCTCTTTAGGACAGGAATCACTAAACTACACTAAATGCTACATCCGCTGGTGCCATACCGGCCTCCATTAAATTCAGGGTATGCAGGTTCCACAAATTTAATGGAGGCCATTGTGGCACCAAAAAAGGTATAATAGTGTGGGCTCAGCATGCATGTGGAACCTGCATTCACTAAATTTAAGAGAGGCCGGTATGGTAGGTTCCTGTCCTAAAGGGATTGCCTGTAAAGTCCGCCTGTTATGTAGAGGCCGGCACCTCTACATAACTTAGGCGGATGAACCGCCAGCTTAGGAGGAGGTCTAAATCGCCGGTCTTCATAAATGTCCCCCTATGTTCTCCTCGTGTTGTTGTGAGATAACCCATTTAGCTAATGATGCCCTCTCTTCTGTAGTCACTGATGTGTGGTGGGAAAACAATATACCTTTAAGAGCTGAACAAAATGTCTGCTTACCCGGTCATTCCACAAACAACCAGTACTTGGTGCTTTGCCAGGATTTTCAGTATTGCATCTTGTTGCTCCCATGCTGGCAGCTTTATCCTCTCTTGAAGCATAGACTGGTAACTTTTGGAAGCCTAGGAACATAAATCTAATTAGAGCCATTTTTAAATTAGAAACACCCCTCATCCCAACAGCCAAATGAAAAACAAGTCTAAAGATTTATCTTCTGATTTTTCTGGAAGGTTGTAAAGTCATCTCTCTTACTTACAGCTCACATAGAGGTTGTTGCCCATTTTTCCCCAGACTCCTGAATGGCAGACATTAAATCTGCTTTGTAATATGGCGCATATACCCTATTATAGGCCCATGCTGTACTTCTGTAAGCCTTCAGCAATTTGCTGGGGTGCCAGGAGCCAAACTTTTGGCAATCAGCTGATCAATCTGACAGGAGTTATTGGAAAACCGCGACCAGTCTACATGCTGGGGCTTATTAAAAAGTGTGGAGAATATGGACGATCGAATGAGGGGCCACAACCTCACTAGAGAAGAGAAGAATGCATTGAGGAGCTTGGAAACTAACAGCCAGATTGTCATCAAACCGGCTGATTGGGGGGGGGGGTTGTGGTATTTGATAGGTCCAAATATGATGAGGAGATGCATCAACTCCTTTCTGATAGGGAAACCTACCAGGTTTTAAAAAAAGGATCCCCTTCCTGATTACAAGAAAGAGGTGGATACACTGTTAGATAGGGCCTTTGCGGGAGGCATTATTGATAAAAAAAGAACTGGGCTTTTTGAAGATCGGGCATCCAAGGATATCGTAAATTGAAGACCCGACTGCAAGAGCACATAGGAAACATTAGGAAAGGCAAAGAGGACCACAGTGTTCCACTGCACTTCAAGCTGGCGCGTGGTAAGAATCCGGCGGGCTTGAGGTTTAGTGGTCTGGAAAAGGTTGAGGGGAACTGGAGGGGAGGGGATCCTGTCGCCAGTATAAAATCGGAAGGAGGTCAGCTGGATATATAGATTAGGGACCTTAAAACCAGCAGGGCTCAATGTAGAGTTCGATTTAAAACCGTGTCTAGTAGAGTGAAGAGAGAGCCAGGGGGGAGTGTCGCTACCGTGGTGGATCCATGCAGGATAGTGGAATTCCTTCCTTGTAGTGTTACGTCATCAGGTGGTGTGTTGCCGCTGTCCTTGGATGCTCGACTATGAATGAAGCTATTGTTGTGGGCTGTTATTGGCTCAAAGGGAATCATGTGATTCGGGTGTTGACAACCCCCTGTTTATGACTGAGAATGGAGGGAGGGAGTTGTATTATATGCTCTGTTCATTTATGTTATTTTACATCAGCATATCTCAAGCCGGAGAAGGCTTTGAGACCTTTTGTTAGTTATTGCATTATGTGAACATCCAAAAGGAGAAAACAATATAGGAATATGTATACTAGTAGGCAGACCTTGAAAGGGGTTGTGGCTCAAATACTGCACCTGTGAGGCAGGATATCCTCGCCCCTGACGAAGCTGGACTGGCGAAACCCGGGTCAGGTGGATTTGTGATGAAAAAGACTTGTTTTTATGACTGAGATTTTAGACCTTTTTGTAAGTAGAATAAAACCTGCTGATTGCGAAAAATACCTGGTGGAACTTCACTATTTGTACCAATACTTCCCTCTAGGGTGCAGGTGTACGTGAGTGCACATAGCCTCTGGTAACCGATTGTGTGGCTATAAAGTGAAACAACCTGAGCATTGGAGAAAAAGAGGGTCTGGGATTGGAACTTTTACACTCAGAAGGCAGCGCGATCAACAAACTTCTGGACAGTCTACATACTACCCAGATGGCCATTCATTTAGCTACACATCTTCACTGCAGGGAAAATGTACAGTCCTTCGCCGGTCTCACCTTGATTGCTGGGTGGAATATGGGCAACTTACCCGTTTTGTCTTGAAGTGTTTACAGATCTTAGCATTTTCTGCAAGAACAACTTTAGGATTCCAGTATTTTTTGACCAGTTTTTTCTTAAGATTGGCATAACTTTCATTCTCTACCACCACAGCCTTCAATTCCAAGTCATCCAGCTCATCCTGTACAGTCTGAGTAAATTTAGTAGACTCTTCTGCCATAATATTTAACTCCTTTTTACCTACAAATGAAAACATGGAAGACATAATGATATATTAACCTTTTCTGGAGTAGTAATGGAAAATACGCAATTTCACCATTGTTCTTTGTACTTTAAAGAGGTTGCCCAGGATTAGAGAAACATGAAGTCATCATTGGAAGACAGCACCACCCCTGCCCACAGGTTGTGTGTGGTATTGCAGCTCTGTTCCATTGACTACACTGAACACGACCTGCAATACCACACACAACTCATGGATTTAGGTGGTGTCACTTATATTTGAAAGCGGACATGTTTTTTCAAATTCTGGACAACCCCTTTAAATTTACTATGTTCACTGTGCAGCATATTTAGCATGCTCTTTTAGTCTATGGCTCAGAACAATTACAGCGATAACAAATATGGATAGTTTTATTTGTTTTTTTACTACTTTTGCATAATAGTAGCATATCTCATGCAAAAAAAAAAAAAAAAAACTATGTTGTTGCACATGTGACTTGTTTTTGCAGGATAAGATGTAGTTTTCATTGTTACCATTTTGGGGTACATGGGTCCGCAATCCACAACATACAGGAAAAAGGTAGGGTATGTCCTATCTTTTGTGGTGTGAAGGCACAGACTCTGAAGCCCATGGTAGGGCTGCTACGTGTTTGTTGGCTTCCGATCCATGCCGCCGCACCGCAAAAGATAGGACAAGTCCAATCTTATGCCGTATGCTGTGGATCGCAGACCCATTCAAGTCAATGGATCCACACTGCAGTGCGGAGTTCACACAGCCAGTGCCGCGTTTCGAGGACCCGCTGTTTTGCGGTCCGCAACACAGGCGTGGACGTGTAAACGGGGCCGTGACAAACTCAGCAATATCATATATGTGTGCAAGTTGTTTTTTTTGTAGGAAAAATTTACTATGTAACTACCAAAAATGTTTATTTTTCGAAATAAACTTTATTAACCACTTCAGCCCCGCTAGGTGAAACCCCCTTCATGACCAGAGCACTTTTTACACTTCGGCACTACACTACTTTCACCGTTTATCGCTCGGCCATGCAACTTACCACCCAAATGAATTTTACCTCCTTTTCTTCTCACTAATAGAGCTTTCATTTGGTGGTATTTCATTGCTGCTGGCATTTTTACTTTTTTTGTTATTAATCAAAATGTAACGATTTTTTTGCAAAAAAATGACATTTTTCACTTTCAGCTGTAAAATTTTGCAAAAAAAACGACATCCATATATAAATTTTTCGCCAAATTTATTGTTCTACATGTCTTTGATAAAAAAAAATGCTTGGGCAAAAAAAAAAAAAAATGGTTTGGGTAAAAGTTATAGCATTTACAAACTATGGTACAAAAATGTGAATTTCCGCTTTTTGAAACAGCTCTGACTTTCTGAGCACCTTCTACAATGCCCAAACAGTAGAAAAACCCCACAAATGACCCCATTTCGGAAAGTAGACACCCTAAGGTATTCGCTGATGGGCATAGTGAGTTCATATAACTTTTTATTTTTTGTCACAAGTTAGCGGAAAATGATGATGATTTTTTTTTATTTTATTTTTTCTTACAAAGTCTCATATTATTCTAACTTGCGACAAAAAAACGAGATTTTTGTATAACTTACCAGTAAAATCTCTTTCTCGCTCTTTCCTTGGGGGACACAGAAGACCTTGGGTATAGCTCATCTCCCTAGGAGGCGTGACACTAAGTGAAAACTGTTAAGCCCCTCCTCCACAGCTATACCCTCAGCCTGGAGAGAGAGACTGCCAGTTGCGTGTCCAAGTAGTAAGAAAAGGCAAAGTCCAACCAGTGGAAACAACAAGCCAACTACCCAACGGGTAAACAAAACTCGGAAACCGTGCAGAAAAAAACCAATGAATGGGTGGGTGCTGTGTCCCCCAAGGAAAGAGCGAGAAAGAGATTTTACTGGTAAGTTATACAAAAATCTCGTTTTCTCGCCCAATTTCCTTGGGGGACACAGAAGACCTTGGGACGTTCAAAAGCAGTCCAAGAGGGGAGGGACCACAGCACCAAGGCGAAGCACCCGAAGGCAGCAAGGAAATGCCACCTGCAAAAACCAGGCGGCCCAAGGCAGCAACCGCCGCCGAAGCCAGAGTACGCACCCAGGTAAACCTGGTAAAGAGTGCAAGGAAGACCGTGGCCACCCTGCACAATGACATGGCTGAAGCCCATGCCTCCCGCCCCGGAGGCACCAACCGCTCTGGTGAAATGAACGGTGACACCATAAAAACAGAGCCCTGCCCTTGAGCAGTAACCACAGCAATAGCCACGTGGTTAAGCGGAGGAAAGCACCCAGGAGCCGTGAACCTTGGCGCGGACCTCCTGGAAACAAGAGACAGAGCGTCGACAAGAGTCGGAGATGTCCAAGCAAAAAACTGCAGACACTTCAAGTAACAGAGTCCCAGTCGCAGGTCCAGGTCAGACTGGAGAAGACCGAATCACGGGAAGAGAAAGGCAGAATTGGGTGAATGCCCAGCTTCCTAAAGAACCCCAGGGAAGACCCTAAGTCAGACAACAGAACCTGGACGAAGCACGGCCGGGAGCGAACACTAGTGTGCTCGCTGGACTCGTCTGGGCAGACGGGAGGAAATCCAATGCGAGTAAGCGCAAATCAGTGACACGGCAAAAAGGTTGGGAAAACTGGTCCCGTCGGCCCGAGCAACGCCGTCCCGAATCCACGCGGAGTGGGGGAGCAGATGGACAAACGGAAGGAACCGAAAGGGACCCGGCCAGTTCCCAACAGACTCCAGGACAAGTCAGGCTAAAGTCCTTGTCGTTGTAGCCACCACAGGAAGGTGTTCTACCGACCCGAAGAGGGGGCTTGAAGGGTAATCCTGACAGAAGAAAGTAGGCACGCCAGGTTACCGAGAAGGTAAAGTCCAAGCAGGACCAGCGCCCAGAATGGTAAAAGCAATCTGCACCCAGCCGGAGGACAGAATGCGGCAAACCCAGTAATAGGTACACAGCTAGTACAGCCAGTGTGAACAATGGAGACAGTACGAGGTCATAAGGAACACCGGGACCATCCATATGAACAACCTTGGTCTCCCCAGGGGGGGAGGGCAGTGAAGGAACAGCCCCTGAAGCCTGGCCGGGCAGAAGCCACATCAGAGTGAAACTGACCCAGGAGAAGCCAAAACAGAGCCGTCGAGAGAAAATATAGCCGAGAAGACGGATGACACCCTCCAACCGCAAGGAGAAGTGGGCAACAGGGAAGCCACAGGACCGCTCAAAAAGCAGAACTCCGCTACTCCGAGATGTCCGGCTCACCAATTCGCAGGAGGCGAATACCCTAACGAATCGAAAGTGGAGGTCCCTGACCTCGGTAATCGAGCAACCAAGAGAAGTTGGGTGACCTGCTCAAAAAGAGCGGCTAGAACCTGGTAGCAAAACAAACTGAAGCACGGAGGGTGCCAACAGGAAGGACTCAAACCAAAACGCATCCAAGAGGAGGAATGGCAACAGGCGAGGGAACCGTAATCCGGCCAGAGCCAACGTAGACTGCGAGGGACGCTGGAGACAGCACTCTCGACCATGTGACCGCTTGCGCTGGGAAGCAACGCCACAGGGTAACTAATGGGTACGCATCCAGGAACCACAAACACTCCCCAGACGGAAGGGCCAACGAATATGGTGGATACCGTCACAACGGAAACACCAAATATACCCTCTGAACAGAGAACGGATACCACCCAGCTCGCTGCAGTAGAGAACAATAGAGCCCGTCCAGGCCAGGTGAACAGAAAGATCTCCTCAGAGAAGAGTGCCAGGCCGGCGGCAATCACCGTATCCCAAGAGAAAAACGACAAGTCGCAGGAAGAATGGAGGCATATGTACAAGCAGCCCCATAAGCAGTGAGAAAGCCAACCCACCTACGGAAGGAGAAGGCATACACGGCCCAACAACGCACAGAGTAGCAGCCCCAAGAGCGTCCGCCCACTGCGAAATAGTCATACAGCAAGGAGGGCCAGCCACAGAGCCCCACAGAAGTGCAAAGTGCAACCGGAAGGGGGGACACACACAAGACTAGTATGGCATGCGACGGAGCGCAAGCAGTCTGCCCAGAAGAGAGGGCAATGTACTTGGCAAACAGTGCGGGCAGCAAGCGTGCAAAGCCCGCCCAACTAGGGGGTGATGCCCAAGACCAGCACCTACTTCAGAGAAGGAAGACATACCATATTCCGCCCAGAAGAGGGCCATGCACATGGCCCCACCGCATCCAGCAGGACGTCCACCTAGAGAAAAGGGGACATGTACAGGGTAAGCCTAGCATTAAGTGAGTGTGCAATAATCCACCAACACCGAATTTTGTGAGAGTACAACTACTTCGCCAATGAATGGGGACAAGAACAAGTCCAGCACAGCACATACAAGGACAGGTGTGAGTCCTGTGAGCGTACAAAAAGTCCACCCATGGAATGAGGGGTGGTCACGCACAAGGCCAGCACCGTATCCAATGGGAGTGCAAGCATTTCACCCAACTTAGAGGCCAGCAACGTATCTGGTGAGAGTGCAGTATGCTACCCAGAAGGGGGAGCCATGCCCATGGCCAGTATTGCAACCAGGGAGAATGCGAGCACCCCGCCATGGATGGGGGTCAGGCACCTGGCCAGCAGCACACTGGCGAGAGAACAAACACAGTCAGTGAGAGCGTGTGTATGTTGCCTGAGGAAAGGAGACATGTCCATGGCCGGCAGCGAATCCAGTAAGAGTGCCGTACACCGCCCACGGAAGGGGGAACATGTACACTGCCGGCAGTGGATTTACTGAGTTGCAAGCATCCCACCATGGAAGGGGGTCCTGCACGCGGCCAGCAACTTATCAGCGAGAGAACGACCCCAGTCAGTGAGGGAGTATGCATGGCGCTTGAGGGAAGAAGGCATGCCCAAGGCCGGCAGCGAATCCAATGAGAATGCAGCATACCGCCTATGGAAGGAGGTAATGCACACGGCCGGCTGCCCAGCACCATAACCAATAAAGTGCAGTATTCCGCCTAGAGGAAGGGGGTCATGCACAAGACCGCAGCGAATCCAGCTAGTGCAGCATTCCGCCCCTGGAAGGGGGTCATGCACAAGACCGGCAGCGAATCCAGTGAGTGCAGCATTCCGCCTATGGAAGGGGGTCATGCACAAGACCGGCAGCGAATCCAGTGAGTGCAGCATTCCGCCTATGGAAGGGGGTCATGCACAAGACCGGCAGCGAATCCAGTGAGTGCAGCATTCCGCCTATAGAAGGGGGTCATGCACAAGACCGGCAGCGAATCCAGTGAGTGCAGCATTCCGCCTATGGAAGGGGGTCATGCACAAGACCGGCAGCGAATCCAGTGAGTGCAGCATTCCGCCCATGGAAGGGGGTCATGCACATGGCCGGTATCAAATCCAGTGAGTGCAGCATTCCGCCCATGGAAGGGGGTCATGCACATGGCCGGTATCAAATCCAGTGAGAGCAGCGATTTCGCCTATGGAAAGGAATCACGCACATGGCCGGTAGTGAATCCAGTAAAAATGCAGCGGTCCCCTATGGAAGGGGGTCGTGCACCAGACCAACACCGTATCTGGTGAGAGTGCAGAGTCCACCTATGGAAGGAGGACATGCACAAGACCGGCAACGAATCCAATGAGTGCAGCATTCCGCCTATGGAAGGGGGTTGTGCACATGGCCTGCAGCGAATCCAACGAGTGCAGCGTTCTCGTGCACATGGCCAACACCGTATTCGGTGAGAGTGCAGTATTCCAGCTAAGCGGGGGGTCATGCACCAGGCAAGCCTGCAGCCCGAGAGAGTGCAGTATCCTCCCGCCTAGGAAGGGGTTGTCTGCACATGGCAATTACCATAGCTGGAGGGCGCATGCACTTGGCCAGCGCTGCATCCCGGAGAGGGCCAAAGAAGGGAAGCATGCACCAGCCGGGGAGTGCGACACCATGCCGCTCATGGAAGGAGCACGCATACAGGCGGCGCTACTGAGATAAGGCTGCAGCGTCCTGTGCAGCGCACAAGAAATCCATTAACTTAACCATGTCATGCATTCCCAAATAAAAAATAGCCTCACTGAGGCAGAAAGAAGTGCCACCATACAGGTGCCCAGCATAAAGTAGAGGGGGGGGGGGGGGGGGGCGCGCCACCCAAATAGGCCCAACACCGGAATAAAACAAACAAAAACACGGGGGCCGGTACCCGAAGGGTTAACAGCCACCAACCTGGAAGGGAGGAGGAGGCGACGCCGCGATCCCCTGGGGGCGGGGAACCTCCAGGCGGGAAGAATTCGCGCCCGGAGAAGTTCCCGCCCCCTCCAACAGAGGCCGGAAGTTTGCGGCCTAGCAGGCCGTGAAGCCGGGGCCTAAAGTTTCTGCGGCACCCGGCTGACCGGGGCCGCACAGGAAACCGGAGCGGACTGCCTGGACAAACCGGCCGCGGAAGCCCACCCCGCGGACCGGACGTCAGAGGCCCGGGTGGAGCGCCGGAATGCGGCCCAGTAGGCCCGGAGCCTGGACCTAAATTTACGGCGCCCGGCCGGCCGGAAGTCGCCGACGGCCGGCCGGAATCGTAGGAGCATCGTGCTCAAGCCAATGCCGGCCGCGGGAGTCTACCCCGCAGGCCGGAACAGTCGGGGGCCGGGAGAGTGCGGCCCAGCTGGGAGGTACGGCCCAGCAGGCCGGGAAGAAGCGCCGGAGGTGCGGGCGCCCAAGCAGCACTGCCTTCAGGAAAAGGCCCCCGGTCCAGAGCAGCGCATCGGTGAGGGGATGGGGGGACCCTGAGACCGGGTGCCCGTGAGGATGCGAGCACAGCGTTCCAGGAGGGACGCTGATAAGTGAAGGGAGACTGCCTATTCGCAGCATTCTGCTGCTAAAATGTCCCATGAGGGCCAGAAGGGAGGAGAGGGAGCAGGGAGTGGAATGTCGCCCCGCAGCACCCCAGGGGCCAGCCTAGGTCCAGCAGTGACCGAAGGGTCCAAGTATGGGGGGTCAGGCACGCAGGAGACCAGGGTGGGGGGTGGGGGACGTAGGGCTGGAGAAGCCACTCTCTCACCATAGTCGTCTTCACCCTCAGTCCATTCCAGCAGGGTCGCCCCTTCAGCTACTGGCACCGCAGTGGCAGGACGCTGGGAGAGGGACTTGGCGTGCGGGCGACCCTTGCGCTGGCGGGATGTAGGGGAGCTGGGCTGCCCTGATCCACCTTGTCTTCTGTGGGGGAGGCAGCAGTGCGGATGACCGGCACTGGCGCAGCTCAACCCCGGGAGAAACAGAGAGGTCTAGTGCGACTCTGTTGTCCCTGATGATCTGGAACAAAAAGAAAAGAAAAAAGTAAAAATCAAAATTTAAACAAGGAGAAAACAGCCCTGCAGTAGCAGGGAGTGTCTTGCCTCCTTGGACACTAAGCAAAAACTGGCAGTCTCTCTCTCCAGGCTGAGGGTATAGCTGTGGAGGAGGGGCTTAACAGTTTTCACTTAGTGTCACGCCTCCTAGGGAGATGAGCTATACCCAAGGTCTTCTGTGTCCCCCAAGGAAATTGGGCGAGAAATAAAAAATTCTAGGAACTCACCGTGCCCCTCACGGAATACCTTGGGGTGTCTTCTTTCCAAAATGGGGTCACTTGTGGGGTAGTTATACTGCCCTGGCAATTTAGGGGCCCAAATGTGTGAGAAGAACTTTGCAATCAAAATGTGTAAAAAATGACCGGTGAAATCCAAAAGGTGCACTTTGGAATATGCGCCCCTTTGCCCACCTTGGCAGCAAAAAAGTATGACACATCTGGTATCGCCGTACTCAGGAGAAGTTGGGGAATGTGTTTTGGGGTGTCATTTTACATATACCCATGCTGGGTGAGAAAAATATCTTGGTCAAATGCCAACTTTGTATAAAAAAGGAGATTTTTTGTATAACTTACCAGTTAAATCTCTTTCTCGCTATTCCTTGGGGGACACAGACCTTGGGTATAGCTCAGCTCCCTAGGAGGCGTGACACTAAGTAAAACTGTTAAGCCCCTCCTCCATCAGCTATACCCTCAGCCTGGAGATAGAGGCTACCAGTTGCGTGTCCAAGTAGTGAAAGGATAACAACCAATAACGGAAACAACCAGCCAGCAACCCAACGGGGCGCCAGACCATAACCCTGTAACCAAACACAGAAGGGTGGGTGCTGTGTCCCCCAAGGAAGAGCGAGAAAGAGATTTAACTGGTAAGTTATACAAAAAATCTCCTTTTCTCGCCCATTTTCCTTGGGGGACACAGACCTTGGGACGTTCAAGAGCAGTCCAAGAAGGGAGGGACCACAAACCCAAGGCGGAACACCACCAGAGCATCAGGAAACCGCTGCCTGCAAAACCAGGCGGCCCAAAGCAGCATCCGCTGATGGATGCGTATGCACCCTATAGAACTTTGTGAAAGTGTGCAGAGAGGACCAAGTGGCTGCTTTGCACAACTGTTCAGCCGAGGCCCGATGCCTCTGCGCCCAGGAAGCTCCGACTGCTCTGGTGGAATGAGCAGTGACGCCGAAAGGCGGAGGTCTGCCCTTGGCTCGATAAGCCTCAGACACCGCCAGTTTAATGAAACGGGCAATAGCCACCTTGGAGACCGCCAACCCTCTGCGCGAACCCTCCGGAACCACAAACAGGGAGTCCGTGCGCCGAAAGGACCCGGTGACCTCCAAGTAAATCCTCAACGCCCTGACCACATCCAGACGGTGCAGTTCCCGTTCTCTGGGGTGGGAAGGAGAGGGACAGAGCGACGGAAGGACGATGTCCTCATTGATGTGAAAGGCGGAGACCACCTTTGGCAGGAAAGTCGGGGACAGGCCGAAGCACAACCTTATCCTGGTGGAAGATCAGGAAAGGTTCGGAGCAAGAAAGAGCCGCTAACTCCGACACCCGTCGGAGAGACGTGACGGCCACAAGAAAGATGACCTTGCAGGACAGAAGGCGAAGGGAGACCTCCCGTAAAGGCTCGAAGGGGGCTGATTGGAGCGCCGAGAGCACCACATTCAGGTCCCAGGAAGGAACTGGAGGGCGGTACGGCGGAACAGAGTGAGCCACCCCTTGTAAGAAGGTCTTAATTGGCCCTAGAGGGGCCAGGGGACGCTGGAGAAGAATAGACAGCGCCGAAATCTGACCCTTCAGAGAACTGAGGCACAGCCCCAGGTCCAGACCCGACTGGAGGAAGGACAGGATTGTGGGAAGAGAAAACCGGAGAGGTGGGATGCTCCGGGACTCACAGAACCCCAGATAGGACCTCCAAACCCGATAGTAGATCCTAGAGGATACGGGCTTACGAGCCCGGATCATGGTGCGGACTACGTCCGCGGAGAAACCCCGTCGCGTTAAGACGGCGGTCTCAATAGCCACGCCGTCAAACGTAGCGAGCCTAAATGCTCGTGGAAGATCGGTCCCTGAGAGAGAAGGTCTTCCCTGGAGGGCAGTGGCCACGGTGCGTCTGCCAACAGCAACATTAGGTCGGCGTACCAAGACCGGCGGGGCCAATCCTGGGGCGATTAGAATCGCGGGGACGCCCTCTGCCGCGATCCTCCGAAGAACCCGTGGCAGGAGGGGAAAAGGAGGAAAGACGTACAGAAGGGAGAATTCGCGCCACGGAAGGACGAGCGCGTCGGCGCCGTATGCCTTCGGGTCCCGTGCCCTGGCCAGGTATAGGGGGACCTTGTGGTTGAATTTGGAGGCCATGAGGTCCACGTCGGGGCGACCCCAGCGAAGACAAAGGGCTTCGAACACCTCTGGGTGCAGGGACCATTCTCCCGGGTCGATGGTGGACCGGCTGAGGAAATCCGCCGCCCAGTTGTCCACCCCCGGGATGTAAATCGCAGATAAGGCCGGCACGTGCGTCTCCGCCCAGAGGAGAATGAGGGTCACCTCTTGCATCGCTGCAGCGCTGCCTCCCTGATGGTTTATGTATGCCACAGCCGTGGCATTGTCCGATTGGATCCGAACAGGGTGGCCCCTCAGCAGATGGGTCCAGTGTCTGAGGGACAGAAGAATCGCCCTCAGTTCCAGAATATTGATTGGAAGTCTGGACTCCGATAGAGACCAAACGCCCTGGACGGACCGGGGAGGGAAAACCCCCCCCCCACCCCCGTAAGCTGGCATCTGTGGTAATCACCAGCCAGTTCAGTGGAAGGAAGGACTTCCCCCTTAGAGGGATATGCAACCACCAGCCGAGGGAAGCCCGAGCCAGGGGAGGCAGAAGAAAGGTCCTGTCCAGACTCCTCGGTGATTTGTCCCAGGCCGACAGAATTGCCCTCTGAAAGGTGCGGGATCGGAATTGTGCGAACGGCACCGCTTCGAAACAGGCAACCATCTTTCCCAACAACCGCATGCTGGATCTGAGGGAAGGGCGGTGATGACGGAGGAGACTGCGAACCGACCCGCGAAGGGCCAGACGCTTGTCCGACGGAAGGCGGACCTCCGCCAACTCTGTATCCAGGAGCATCCCCAGGAAGATCAGCCGTCTGGAGGGGGTAAGGGAAGATTTGGGGTGGTTGATAATCCAACCGAACCGCGTCAGGGTCTCCAGAGTGAGTTCCACACTGCGGGATGTCTGAGAGAAGGAGGGTGCCTTGACCAGGATGTCGTCCAAGTATGGGAGAAGAAAAACACTTCTTGAACGTAGAAGGGCCAAGACAGGGGCCAGGACCTTGGTGAACACTCGAGGAGCCGTCGCCAGACCAAAGGGAAGGGCGACGAATTGGAAGTGATCGTCCCCCACCGCGAAGCGCAGGAAGCGGTGATGACATGGAGCAACCGGAACGTGGAGGTATGCATCCTGAATGTCGATTGAGGCCATGAAATCCCCTCTTTCCAGGGAGGCCACTGCGGACCTGAGAGACTCCATCCGGAATCTCTGCAGTCGGAGAAAACGGTTCAGGCGTTTTAGGTCCAAGATCGGACGCACTGAGCCTTCCTTCTTGGGAACCACAAAGAGGTTCGAGTAGAACCCCCTGAACCTTTCCGTCGGAGGCACGGGGGCGACGACACCCTTGTCCATTAGAGAGTGAATGGCCGCGAAGAAGGCGGCCACTCGTACGGGATCTCGCGGAGGACGGGATCGGAAGAAACGGTCTGGCGGAATGGACGCAAATTCGATTTTGTATCCGCAAGATACAATCTCGAGCGCCCATGCGTCTGAGATGTGGGCCCGCCATACGTTCCTGAATAGGAGAAGGCGGCCCCCCACCCGGGTGGGTGGGGGCGCACCTTCAGGCAGAGGGCTGCTGGCCTGTGGGAGCCCGTGCAGGCTGGGACTTGCGCCAGGTAGGTTGCGTCCGAAAAAACGGCTTCTTGCGTCTATCCTGGGCTGGGCCAGAGGAAGAAGAACTGGCCGCGGGTCTAGACCCGGTGGGCTTGCGAAAGGACCGAAAACGGGACGAACCAGCGCGACCACGGGGGGCGCCCATTGGCCTGGACTGGGGGAGGTGAGTACTCTTCCCACCCGTGGCCTCTGATATAAGTTCGTCCAGACGGGTTCCGAACAGGCGGGAACCCGTGAATGGTAGGCCGGCCAAAGAGCGTTTGGAAGCGGCGTCCGCCGCCCAAACCTTCAGCCAGAGTTCCCTCCTGACAGAAACTGCCAGGGCAGAGGAACGGGCAATGAGGGCACCCGCATCAAGGGAGGCCTCACAGACGAATTTTCCAGCCTGAACAATTAGTTGGGCTAAGGAACGGAGGTCCTGAACAGGGACGACCGACCCTAACTCCCGTTCCAGTTGCAAACCCCATTCAGAGACCGCTTTGCCAACCCAGGCGGAGGCAAAGACCGGTCTAAGGGCCGAACCAGAGGCAGTAAATATGGCCTTGGAGAGGGATTCCGTACGACGGTCCTCAACAGACTGGAGGGAAGATCCGTCCTGTACAGGAATAGTAGTGCTTTTGGACAGGCGAGCCACGGGAGGATCAACCTTAGGCGGGGATGTCCACGTGGTCACAGAATCCGCTGGAAAGGGATAACAAATGTCCAGCTTTTTGGGTGTAATAAAGCGGACGTTAGGCCGAGTCCAAGCCTTGGATACCACAGAAGAAAAATCAGCGTGTATGGGAAAAACCTTGGAGGCCTGTTTGGGGCGGAGAAAGGACACGCCGGCCTGTTCAGAGCTGGGGGGGGTCATCGTGTAGCTGAAAGGTATCACGGATGCTAGTGACAAGATGCCCCACCGCGGACGCCAATTTGGACGGAAGCTCTGAGTCCATGTCCACCTCCGAATCCGCCAGTTCTCCCTCAGAAAGCGTATCCCTTTGAGAGGATAGACTTGACTGAGCTCGCACGCATGGCGGAGAGAGCGAAGCATCTGGAGAAGATGTGCGCTCAACCCTTGAACGTTTCTGAGTATGCCGGGCCCTGGAAGATTCGCTGGGAGGCAGGGAACCAGTGGGGGCGGCAGAAACGGTAGTCCCAGCGGGTGCTACAGGGATTGTGGCAGCCTGCGGGAGAGGCGGTCTATCCACGAGACGGCCCACTACGTGTGTAAGGCTTTCCACCGCCTGAGACAGAGACCTAGCCCAGTCAGGGGGTTCAGAGGCACCGGGGGGCGCAGCGGGAAGCGGGCCCTGCACCGGGGCCTGACATGCAAGGCAATGCGGCTCAGATTGCCCACGCGGAAAAAGTTCCTTACAGGCGGTACAGGCATGGTACCAGGGTTTGGGGGCACCTGTGGGATCTGACATGCTGAAGTGTGGTTGTACTCTAATATAGAGACCACAAAGGGTTATAGCAGCTATGACCAGGAGGGTTAGGAGAGGGTTAACTGTCCTACCAGTGCCTCAGAAGAACGTCAGGAGATGGCCCAGATCAGCAGCAGCAGAGAAGCAATGAACAGCAGTGAGCAGCAGAGAGCGCCCACAGAAGCCGAGCGATGTACACAGGAGGTTAGAGTCCCCCACCGTGTCCCAGCTTCCTGTCAGGAGTGAGGAAGCGCGGGAAACCTCAGCAGAAAGCGCGGGGAACAAGCTCCGCCCCCTCCAGCGCTTGAAATGTCTCCTGTGAAGGAGAACGTAGCTCCGCCCCCAAAATGACGCGCGCGTAAGCCCCGCCCCCTGCCGGGACCGCTAAGCCCCGCCCCCCGGTCTCGGCGGGAAGGGGGAGAGAGAGAAGAGAAAAAATGGAGTCAGCCCCGAATGAGGGGGGGGAGAGAAAGATAGCAGCGTGGGGGGGGAACGGCGTGGGGGTGCTGAGGATGCTGCTGTGCTGCATTGTCCTGCAGATGAGCGCTCAGAATGAGCGACCACGGGTGCCCCCCTTACCCAGAGGGGTAGATGCTGCAGATAGGGACGGGGTATGGGCTGGAATAGCCATCTCACCGTCCGACGTCTTCACCCTCAGTCCTTTCCAGCAGGGTCGCCCCTTCAGCCACTGGCACCGCAGTGGCAGGAAGCTGGAAGAGGGGCTTGGCGTGCGGGCGACCCCCTAGCTGGCGGGATGTAGGGGAGCCATTGCTGCCCAGATCCTCCTATTGCTTCTGTGGGGGAGGCAGCAGTGCAGATAAGTTGGCACTGGCGCAGCTCAACCCCGGGAGAGCAGAGAGGTCTAATGCGTCTCTGGTATCCCTAGGAAAAAATAAAATAACAAAATTAGAAGAAAAAGTAAAAATAACAAGGAGAAAACAGCCCTGCAGTAGCAGGGAGTGTCTTGCCTCCTTGGACACTAAGCTAAAACTGGTAGCCTCTATCTCCAGGCTGAGGGTATAGCTGATGGAGGAGGGGCTTAACAGTTTTACTTAGTGTCACGCCTCCTAGGGAGCTGAGCTATACCCAAGGTCTGTGTCCCCCGAGAAAAATGGGAAAAGTTGTCTTTTGCCAAGATATTTCTCTCATCCAGCATGGGTATATGTAAAATGACCCCCCAAAACACATTGCCCAACTTCTCCTGAGTACGGCGATACCAGATGTGTCACACTTTTTTGCTGCCAAGGTGGGCAAAGGGGCACATATTCCAAAGTGCACCTTTCAGATTTTGCAGGCCATTTTTTACACATTTTGATTGCAAGGTACTTCTCACACATTTGGGCCCCTAAATTGCCAGGGCAGTATAACTAAGCCACAAGTGACCCCATTTTGGAAAGAAGACACCCCAAGGTATTCCGTGAGGGGCATGGCGAGTTCCTAGAATTTTTTATTTTTTGTCACAAGTTAGCGGAAAATGATGATTTTTTTTTTTTCTCTTTTTTCCTTACAAAGTCTCATATTCCACTAACTTGCGACAAAAAAATAAAAAATTCTAGGAACTCGCCATGCCCCTCACAGAATACCTTGGGGTGTCTTCTTTCCAAAATGGGGTCACTTGTGGCGTAGTTATACTGCCCTGGCAATTTAGGGGCCCATATGTGTGAGAAGTACTTTGCAATCAAAATCTGTAAAAAATGACCGGTGAAATCCGAAAGGTGCACTTTGGAATATGTGCCCCTTTGCCCACCTTGGCAGCAAAAAAGTGTCACACATCTGGTATCGCCGTACTCAGGAGAAGTTGGGGAATGTGTTTTGGGCTGTCATTTTACATATACCCATGCTGGGTGAGAGAAATATCTTGGCAAAAGACAACTTTTCCCATTTTTTTATACAAAGTTGGCATTTGACCAAGATATTTTTCTCACCCAGCATGGGTATATGTAAAATGACACCCCAAAACACATTGCCCAACTTCTCCTGAGTACGGCGATACCAGATGTGTCACACTTTTTTGCTGCCAAGGTGGGCAAAGGGGCACATATTCCAAAGTGCACCTTTCGGATTTTGCAGGGCATTTTTTACACATTTTGATTGCAAAGTTCTTCTCACACATTTGGGCCCCTAAATTGCCAGGGCAGTATAACTACCCCACAAGTGACCCCATTTTGGAAAGAAGACACCCCAAGGTATTCCGTGAGGGGCATGGCGAGTTCCTAGAATTTTTTATTTTTTGTCGCAAGTTAGTGGAATATGAGACTTTGTAAGGAAAAAAGAAAAAAAAGAAAAATCATCATTTTCCGCTAAATTGTGACAAAAAATAAAAAATTCTAGGAACTCGCCGTGCCCCCCACGGAATACCTTGGGGTGTCTTCTTTCCAAAATGGGGTCACTTGTGGCGTAGTTATACTGCCCTGGCAATTTAGGGGCCCAAATGTGTAAGAAGTACCTTGCAATCAAAATGTGTAAAAAATGGCCTGCGAAATCCGAAAGGTGCCCCTTTGCCCACCTTGGCTGCAAAAAAGTGTCACACATGTGGTATCGCCGTACTCAGGAGAAGTTGGGCAATGTGTTTTGGGGGGTCATTTTACATATACCCATGCTGGGTGAGAGAAATATCTTGGCAAAAGACAACTTTTCCCATTTTTTTATACAAAGTTGGCATTTGACCAAGATATTTTTCTCACCCAGCATGGGTATATGTAAAATGACACCCCAAAACACATTCCCCAACTTCTCCTGAGTACGGCGATACCACATGTGTGACACTTTTTTGCAGCCTAGATGCGCAAAGGGGCCCAAATTCCTTTTAGGAGGGCATTTTTAGACATTTGGATCCCAGACTTCCTCTCACACTTTCGGGCCCCTAAAAAGCCAGGGCAGTATAAATACCCCACATGTGACCCCACTTTGGAAAGAAGACACCCCAAGGTATTCAATGAGGGGCATGGCGAGTTCCTAGAATTTTTTTTTTTTTTGCATAAGTTAGCGGATATTGATTTTTTTTTTGTTTTTTTTCTCACAAAGTCTCACTTTCCGCTAACTTAGGACAAAAATTTCAATCTTTCATGGACTCAATATGCCCCTCACGGAATACCTTGGGGTGTCTTCTTTCCGAAATGGGGTCATATGTGGGGTATTTATACTGCCCTGGCTTTTTAGGGGCCCTAAAGCGTGAGAAGAAGTCTGGAATATAAATGTCTAAAAATGTTTACGCATTTGGATTCCGTGAGGGGTATGGTGAGTTCATGTGAGATTTTATTTTTTGACACAAGTTAGTGGAATATGAGACTTTGTAAGAAAAAACAAAAACAAAAACAAACAAAAAATTTCCGCTAACTTGTGCCAAAAAAAATGGCTGAATGGAGCCTTACCAGGGGGGGAGTGATCAATGACAGGGGGGTGATCAATGACAGGGGGGTGATCACCCATATAGACTCCCTGATCACCCCCCTGTCACTGATCACCCCCCCTGTAAGGCTCCATTCAGACATCCGCATGATTTTTTACGGATCCATGGATACATGGATCGGATCCACAAAACGCATGCGGACGTCTGAATGGAGCCTTACAGGGGGGTTATCAATGACAGGGGGTGATCAGGGTGATCACCCCCCTGTCACTGATCACCCCCCCTGTAAGGCTCCATTCAGACATCCGCATGATTTTTTACGGATACATGGATACATGGATCGGATCCACAAAACGCATGCGGACGTCTGAATGGAGCCTTACAGGGGGGTTATCAATGACAGGGGGTGATCAGGGTGATCACCCCCCTGTCACTGATCACCCCCCCTGTAAGGCTCCATTCAGACGTCCGCATGATTTTTACGGATCCATGGATAGGATCCGTAAAAATCATGCGGACGTCTGAATGGAGCCTGACAGGGGGGGTGATCAATGACAGGGGGGTGATCAATGACAGGGGGTGATCAGGGAGTGTATATGGGTGATCACCCGCCTGTCATTGATCACCCCCCTGTAAGGCTCCATTCAGACGTCCGCATGATTTTTACGGATCCATGGATACATGGATATGATCCGTAAAAATCATGCGGACGTCTGAACGGAGCCTGACAGGGGGGTGATCAATGACAGGGCGGTGATCAGGGAGTTTATATGGGGTGATCAGGGGTTTATAAGGGGTTAATAAGTGACGGGGGGGGGGGGGGTGTAGTGTAGTGTAGTGTGGTGTTTGGTGGGACTGTACTGACCTACCTGAGTCCTCTGGTGGTCGATCCTAACAAAAGGGACCACCAGAGGACCAGGAAGGAGGTATATTAGACGCTGTTATGAAAACAGCGTCTAATATACCTGTTAGGGGTTAAAAAGTTCGGATCTCCAGCCTGCCAGCGAGCGATCGCCGCTGGCAGGCTGGAGATCCACTCGCTTACCTTCCGTTCCTGTGAGCGCGCGTTCACAGGAAATCTCGCGTCTCGCGAGAAGACGCGTATATGCGTCCAGGAGGAATAAAGCAACCACCTCCCGGACGCATATACGCGTACAGCGGTCGGGAGGTGGTTAAACTATAATTATTACATTTTAAGTCTCAAATGGGGGCAGGGAATTTATAATGCTCTGGTATAGCTTCTGTAGAAATGTAACAGTGACAGGCTGTCCATTAGGCTGTGCCTGTGGAACAATTCTGGAGCATCTATTCTTAAGACTCTATGTTGTGCCTTTCCTGTATTATTCCTGCTAGAAGTTTAGAAATAAATTGCCAGTAGTCTGCCGTAAAGGTACTGCTGGGTGTTACCCCAACTGGTAACACCCAGCAGTACCTTTACTGCAGACCATTCATAAACATTTAG
Organism: Bufo gargarizans; assembly: GCF_014858855.1. Classification (NCBI taxonomy): domain Eukaryota; kingdom Metazoa; phylum Chordata; class Amphibia; order Anura; family Bufonidae; genus Bufo; species Bufo gargarizans. The sequence continues at coordinate 389,347,198 of NC_058083.1, read as the reverse complement.
TAGAAATAAAGCAGTGGCACATCATACAGTCATAAGAGTAGATGCTCCAGAATTCTTATTACATGTGGAATGCAAGTAGCTACTACAACAAACATGTCAGGGGAGGTGAGAGGTCCTCTTTAACAAAGATTATTAGCATTCTCATACCTTCTGGAATACAAGTCCGTTTTTCCGAGTTCATTGGTTTGTTAACAATTATGGGGGGTTTCTTGGCTTCATATGTTGGCTGTATGATAGGTGGCGGAATACTATATCGATGATGTGCATTAGCAAGTAACTGTACAATATCATCTTCATCCTCCAAGGAGCTGACAAGGGAGTAGACAGCTGGTTCACCAGTGTGGGCAATTGTCAATGCTTTTTCATACAGGTACTCTGCCATGTGTAGGCGACATCCCATTGGCAGATTCTCATTGAGTGAATGAAACGCTATCAGTGGAGCTTGATAAGGGTATTTATTATCCTTAAGGAAACGAATTTCAAGCTCATACAGGTAATTGCCGTCATTAGCACTTAGGTGAGAGTCATCCTTCAGATTTTGCTTTGGGGATTCATGCCTAAATCTACATTTAGACCCAAATCGGCAATTTTCTCCTTTCAAGAAAAACTTGCAGATATTATTAGGGGTTGTAGTCACAAAATCTTTGGCACGGTCTTTATTTCGGGGTTTTTGAAGTCTGTCTGTTAGGTAGCCCAGCTCAAGTCCCACAGTCCATACTCTGTTTGGGATCCTCTCAATAAACTTCTCTCCGCATATCGAGCTGAGGACAAAAGCTTCTTCCTGACGCAATGCCAAGATGTCTTCCATGCTAATATTATCAGCCATCCGTGATGTTTTTGTCTGGATACCAAAAGCTTCTGAAAAACACTGCAGCAACAAGTATTCAAGGGATGATCCAACATCTCCCTCATGGGTCCTCAAGGCAGCCATACATCTTTCTCGGGCAAAACCGTAACTGCAAATTAAAGATAAAATTACTAATGCAACTAAGTAGATGAGAACAATGTTCTAGATGAGAAGAATGTTTTATTGTCAATAGTTTATATAAATTTCTCAAACTGTAGGCATGCTGTGAACCAAGCATGGCTGCTTACAAATGGGAGAAGTTTATTTCAGAAAGCGCTTCTCAGGGAAGGCTGTAAGGAGCACTGGTGGACCTACCGAGATAATTTCCCAATAGCAAAAGGTGATATGACTGCCTCAGGTAACATATGGACAGGAGGAGAAAGGTTCCCTGCTACTTCCAGAGGTTCTTGTGGTGAGGACCAGAGATCAAATCCTGAATCAGCTGCACAGCATTCACCACTTTTGTCCTCATCTTCCTCGTCTTCAGAGCTGCTATATTCATAGTCTTCCTCCAAATCTGACCCCACATCACTGTGTAAGACAGTAAATTTCAACTTGTATTATCACTTATATGATCTACTATACATTGTGCCTTACCTATTACACCAACATATTATTAGGACTGTTCTTTAGTAAGTCTACATACTCAGCCACAGTGTCTAGCTCTGGCTCCTGAAGGTCACGCAAAAGAGCTTTCACCCGCTCTTGGTTCTCAGTGGTCATGTGCAAAGTCTGAAGAGGAGTGCTGTGGGTACTGCCACCACGGGTCCGCGGGCCGTGTCTGTTAGCATAACTGAAGCTGAAAATAGATTATAGAAAAGAAATAAAAATGCATTTTATTGACTAAAGAAATGGATACATGAAAGCCACAATATTTCAATTATCTGAATGGTATTATCCTGGAAACCTCAATTTGTCGGAAGCCTGCTCTGACCATGGCAATAAAGCAACCCTAACACGAGATGAGATATTTCCTGGTGCTCTGAGACATTGCTGCTCAAATGCCATATATTCAAGGACATCACAAGTTTAAGCTGCAGTCTAATAGAGAGCAACGGAGGATGTCAGAAAAGGGTCTAATTCCCATCTGACAAAGTGAATGCATTTCAATAGGATGTGCCATCACTTTATGATTAGTGGAGGTTTGACCTCTAGAACCCCTACCAATCCTGCAAAATGAAGGGGTCACAGCACTTACATAGCATTAACCCCCCCCACCCCCTTTTTCTTGTTCCTGCACTAGGCTGTGCACTTAAAGGAGGTTATCCAACCCCTATAATGCCCCTGAAAATGCCTGGGCCCCTCACACAGGTTATACTTGCCTTGCTCCCACTGCTGCATCTCCCTGTTGGGCAGATCAAAACATCCGGCGGAGGAGGTTGGGGTCAGCCAACAGCAAGTTGTGACAGGAAAGAGCCTCCCTTGCATCATGGGTGGCCGGGCATTTTGGGGGGCATTATAGGGGTTGGATAACCCCTTTAAGCCCATTCTAATTTTCAGCCTTTAGCTCAAAGCATTTTTTTTCAAACTCAAACCAGCCCAGCCACACACATGAGCAGCCACCGGTCGATTCATGGTGGTGGAAGATGGGACTCCATTCTTAGGACAGGAGCAGGTCCCAGAGGTGTGATTTGCACATATCGGACATGTATAACATATCCTGTGATTATGACAAAATTGTCCAGATGGGAATATCCATTTAGTTCTTTATGGGGGAATGATGAAGTCTGCGATTATTTTTTATGGTTTACATTTTACACCATTCCGCATGTTGGATGTGTTGCCTTTATTCTGTGTGTCAGTACAATTATGGCAATACCAAATTTAAATATTTTTTTTATGGCCTCCTACATGTGCGCAATAAATTCCATATTCTGAGAACCCTAACTTTTTTATTTTTCTGTCAATGAAGCGTCTTGTGTTGTGGAACAAACTGTAGTTTTCCCACTATTCAGGGCTACAACTTTCTGATCACTTTTTATTCCATTTTCTGGAGGAGAGATGAATAAAAAACAAGATATTTTTTTTTTTGCAGGATGGATGAGGAATGTCGATTGTGGGAAAACCCCTCTAAATAGAGATAGCGCCAGTGACATGTCTTACCTTGCTGGCCTCTCCGGTTTCCTGGAGAAGCAGATGTCATCTCCATCATCCCATGCTTTACTAGAGCTTTTCTTGCTTCCTCCGCCGCTTCCTCCTCCGCCGCCGCCGCCTCCTCCTCCTCCTCCTCCAGGTTCTGCTCTGAATCTTCCTCCTCTGTTAGCTCCTCGCCCCCTACCACCTCCTCTTCTGCCCCCTCTTCCAGAACCACGTCCTTTGCTACCTTCTTTGTTTGGTTTGCCTTTCCTCCTAATAGGAAAATCCATCTGTGGATACACAAAATCATAACATATTATACATCATGCCATACTTCCTAACATACAGTGAGGAACAGAAGATTTGAACACCCTGCGATTTTGCAAGTTCTCCCACTTAGAAATCATGGAGGGGTCTGAAATTGTAGGTGTATTCCCAATCTGAGAGACAGAATAAAAAAAAAAATATTATTATTATTATTCAGGAAATCACATTGTATGATTTTTAAAGAATGTATTTGTCTTGCACTGCTGAATATAAGTATTTGAACACCTGAGAAAATCAGTGTTAATATTTGATACAAAAGCCTTTGTTTGCAATTACAGAGGTCAAACATTTCCTGTAGTTCTTGACCAGGCTTGCACACACTGCAACAGGGATTTTGGCCCACTCCTCCACACAGATCTCCTCTAGATCTGTCAGGTTTCGGGGCTGTCGCTGAGCAACACGGAGTTTCAGTTCCCTCCAAAGATGTTCTATTGGACCAGGACCTTGATATGCTTCTTACGGAGCCACTCCTTGGTTATCCTGGCTGTGTGCTTCGGGTCGTTGTCATGTTGGAAGACCCAGTAACAACCCATCTTCAATGCTCTGACTGAGGGAAGGAGGTTGTTGCTCAAAATCTCACAATAAATGGCCCCATTCATCCTTTCCTTAATACAGTGCAGTCGTCCTGTCTAGAGATGAGCGAACTTCTTTTTTAAGTTCGGCGTCTAAAGTTCGGGTTCAGGTTAGCGGAGAATCCCGATATGGATCCGGATATTGATTCCGACTTCCGTTGTGGTCCGTGGTAGCGGAATCAATAATTGGCCATTATTGATTCCGCTACCACGGACCACAACGGAAGTCGGAATCCATATCCGGATCCATATCGGGATTCTCCGCTAACCTGAACTTTAGACGCCGAACTTAAAAAAGAAGTTCGCTCATCTCTAGTCCTGTCCCCCTCGCAGAAAAGCACCCCCAAAGCATGATGTTACCACCCCCATGCTTCACAGTAGGTATGGTGCTCTTGGGATGCAACTCATCCTTTTTCCTCTAAACACGACGTTTAGACCAAAAAGTTCTACTTTGGTCTCATCTGACCACATGACTTTCTCCCATGCCTCCTCTGGATCATCCAGATGGTCATTGGCAAACTTCAGACGGGCCTGGACATGATGACTTGAGCAGGGGAACCTTCCGTGCAATGCATGATTTGAAACCATGACGGTGTAGTGTTCTACCGACAGTGACCTTTGAAACTGTGGTCCCAGCTCTCTTTATGTTATTGACCAGCTCTGCCCTTGTAGTTCTGGGCCAATTCCTCACCTTTCTTCTCTTCAGTGATACCCCACGAGGTGAGAACTTGCATGGAGCCCCAGTCCGAGGGAGACTGACAGTCGTCTTTAGCCTCTTCCATTTTGTAACAATTGCTCCAACAGTTGATCTATTTTCACCAAGCTGCTTGGCAATTGCCCCGAAGCCCTCTCCAGCCTTGTGGAGGTCCACATTTTGGCTCTGGTGTCTTTTGACAGCTCTTTGGTCTTGCCCATGGTAGTAGTTGGCGTCTGTCTGTGGGGTGGACAGGTGTCTTTGAAGAGCTCAGACAGGTGCTACTAAGTTAGATTAATAAGTGGAGTAGAGGTGGACTTTTTAAAAGGCACAGTAACAGGTCTTTGAGATCCACAAGTCTTACTGTTTCTCAGGTGTTCAAATACGTTCAGCAGTGCAAGACAAATTCTTTAAAAATCATACAATGTGATTTCCCAGAGTGGGAATGGACCTACAATGTGAATTTCAGACCCCTCCATGATTTCTAAGTGGGAGAACTTGCAAAACCACAGGGTGTTCAAATACTTCTGTTCCAGGATAATGCCCTACTCTCTATAGAAATTCAGAATATAGCCAGAAAGGCTCATGGAATGGAAAGTGATATTGCAAAGGCTTTTAATATTGATGAAGTGTCCACAAATAATGTGTTTTTTTTTCCGAGGGGGGGCTAAAAACCCTTTATCAGATCTAGATGGATGTGTCTTCTAGATCTGCAGCATTTCAGTCCTGTGTGGGTGTACATCAAGAGTATGTTCACACATGGACTTTTGTCAAGGGTTCTGCTTTAAAAACCATGCTGTATACACTTCCCATTGGAATGGGAGGTTGCGCCGCAGTTCGTGCAGCAGAGAGTTTTTCGCGTGCAGTTTTGCAGCCCTTGTAGACACCTCAGAAAAACGCAGTAGGAAACTGCTCGCGGTTTAGATTCATTCAATGGGTCTAAACGGTGAGCGGGATCTCAGCATTTAAAATAAAGCAGAAACCACTGCGGTATATGCATCAGTTTCTGACACGGTCAAAATCCAACATGTGGTGAACATAGCCTAAAGATGCTTGGACAAATAGCTCTTTGAGGCTCTTTGAGGGTCTATGAGGTCCTGATTTTTGCTAAAATCCCCAGCAGCAGCAAAGTGAATGAGATCTGCCAAATTTCAAGTACATGGTACGCATTTTGCATGTGTGGAATCTGACCTACGGTGCGTCTTTTAAAATCCGCAGCATGGGAATTGTTTGTGCGGCTCCATGGCTGATGTATTGTGGTTCCCCAATCGACTTCAATGAGGTTGATAAAATACACAGAATATCTATACTAAAAAAAAAAATAAAAAAAATAAAAAAAAAAACATGTGCTAAATAGTGCAGATTTATGTATGGTTTTTGATGCAGATTTTCTGCATTCAAATCTGCACCAAGTGCCAGTATCCTAAGGGTATGTCCATTGGCGACTACGGATTCACATGTGAGAAATTTACTACATTTAACAGTACCAGCAAAGTTGATGACATTTTAAGAAATATCATTTACAAGCTGCGAAAAAAAAAAAAAGAAAAAAAAAACTACCGGCAATACAGATTTGAAATCTACAGCATGTCGATTTATGCCACAGCTTTCCAATTTGCACTTTTTTATGTCCAATGTGGAAATACCGTTAGGGCATGCTCACATGGAGACCAAGGCAAAAACACCTAACATTTACTGCCCACTTAGGGTACTTTCACACAAGCGTTTTTCTTTTCCGGCATAGGCTACTTTCACACTTGTGGCAGAGTAATCCAGCAAGCAGTTCCATCGCCGGAACTGCCGGATCCGGCAAAACGTATGCCAACCGATGGCATTTGCAAGACTGATCAGGATCCTGATCAGTCTGTAAAATACCTGATCAGTCAGGAAAATGCATTGAAATGCCGGATCCGTCTTTCCGGTGTCATTTATTTTTTTCACCTTTTTTTCGGTCTGCGCATACGCAGGCCAGAAGGACGGATCCGGCATTTTGAATGCCAGATCCGGCACTAATACATTCCTATGGAAAATAAATGTCAGATCCGGCATTCAGGCAAGTCTTCAGTTTTTTGGGCCGGAGATAAAACCGTAGCATGTTGCAGTATTATCTCCGTCCTGAAAAGTCAAAAAGACTGAACTAAAGGCTCTCCATTCAGAAGGCGTGGGGATAGTACCCTTAAGCCCCTTTCACACAGGCGAGATATCTGCGCGGGTGCAATGCGTGAGGTGAGCATTTTGTCTACAAAGAAAGTGGCCAGATATTATCTATAAGCCCGCAGGGACATATATCGCACATAAACACGCAGTTTATGTGCGATTTTTCCTCACTACACCTTTTGTTGAAGTGAATGACGTGTTTTATTAAAAACGCATCAAGCTGTCGGGGGTCCGGGCTCTCTGAAGTAGGCTTCTCTACAGGAAATAACAAAATGCATGCCAAAAAAGCTAAAAAATAGTGAGAGTATGGGAAGCCTAAAAATACAGTCATTTAACCAGCACAAGCATAAAAAGCTCAAAAGGCAAAAGAATATATAAAATACAGAGAAATTCCTACACATGAAGGCCTTCAGTCCCATGTCCCTGATGTTGACAATGCATGTGACACCTGACCCGCAGTATCTTCACACAAGTTCACAGCCCAGTCCACTGTGGCACTACAACCCTCAGCATGCCTTGCAGAGCTATAAACAACAAGCCACTTCCCTAGCGCATTGCTTTTCGCATCGCCGCACTTTGTCACGGACAATAAAGATTAGTCTATATTTACAAATCAGACAGACAGGACGTCACAAAACAACACACATCTACCCACGTCTATCCCGGGAGCGAGGCGCAACTTCCGGTGTGATCACGTGACGCAGCCGGCACTCCAGCCCAGCCCACAACATTCCATTGGTCTGTTATACCTTACGTCACCTTTCTCCCCGCCCCCATTTGTCAGTGAGCGTCAGCCACGTTTCCATGGTAACAAAGCAGCTATTTCGGTTGCGGACGGTACAGGGAAGCGAAATGGAAAAAGGGATAACGGAGGCTGACGGTAGGATATAGCTATACACTGTGTGTAAATACCGTACAGTACTCAGAGTTCACCTTCTTAAAGGGGTTCTCCATATAGAGGAACGGAGATGCATTTGAATAACTTTTTTAAGAGTTATTGTGGCAGTTTTGCTGCAGAAATGTCTGCCACTGGAAATGTTTAGAGGAATAGGACAGTCCCAGAAATGGCAGCAACAAAATCTGCAGCGTGTGAATTCACACTTAGGCTTTGTTCACATTTGTTTCCATTGTTATAGGTGCAGCGCAAAGAGCATAACAGAGGCTTTGGTCCAATCCACAGCGGGGTCCATCGGGTGTCCACAATTCTACCGGACAGAATTATTATGTCCAGTTTTTTTAATGGAATCTGTGACCAGATCTGGTGCAAGGATTTTTGGCAACACAAGCAAAGCTACATTTTGCCCATCATCCGCCCATGTCAGATTTAACCCCCTCAATGTCACATCACCCCCTTTGTGTCACATTTATTACCTCCCCCCCATGGCACATCATCCCCCTCCCCCATGGCACATTTCTCCCCCTCCATCGTGATTTATTTAAAGAGGACCTTTCACGGGTCCAAACATTGTAAGATAACTTTCGGTATATGTAGTGGGCCTCCTAGGGATCTCCCTGCACTTACTATTATCCCTGGGCGCTGCTCCGGCAGCGCCAGCTGTGGCCCCCGTTACCGTCTCTGGCGCTGTATGCTAATTACTACTATCGGAGCAATGGGGAGGAGATATCAGCTTCTCTCCTGGGCGTCTCCTTCTCCCTGGCTGTAGCGCTGTCCAATCGCAGCGCAGAGCGTCACAGCCAGGGAGAAGCTGATGTCTCCTCCCTGTTGTGAAGTTAGTAGTAATTAGCATACGGCGGGGAAGACAGTAACGGGGGCCACAGCAGTTGAATGTAGCGGCGCCCAGGGATAATAGTCAGTGCAGTGAGATCCCTGGGTGCAGCGCTACATATACATATATATATATATATAAAGTTTAATTTTTCCGCACCCCCCCCCTCCCCCCCCTCCCTTGGCTCAGCGTCTCTGCGCCCTAAGGCAGCCGCTTGGTCTGTGACGGAAACTCCTGACATAGCCTCCTGCACTGATGTGAACGAACCCGTAAAGGGGTTGTCGGGCTGCAGATATTGATGACTTAGGCTGGGTTCACATCACCATTTACTTTTTCTTTTCTTCTCATCTGTCAGAAAAACAAAAAAAATTAAAGAAAAAAACCTGATTCTATACTTTGAACATCCATTATGCTCATTTAAGCTCATTTGGCATCCGTCTTAGCCATTTCCATCTGAGATCCCGTTGTTTTTTGGGGCATACCGTACCTTTTTTCCCGTCTATAATAACGGATCCCAGACAGAAATGGCTAAAACGGATGCCAAATGTGAAGAAATGATAATAAGGCTCCGTTCACATCTCCACTTTGGAGAGACGGCTGTCTGATCTAGTGCAAACGCTGGCTGTCGGCCAGACAAAAAACCCTTGCATGCAACAGTTTATGTCCGGTGGAAACCCGTCATTTCTGCCAGAGATCAGCTGGATCACCTCTGGACCTCATTGCAGGATCCGGTGGTGAAGTAGAGGATCCGGCAGGCTGCTTTGTGCTGGGACTCCTAACGGAGATGTGAACGAGGACTAAGGCCCCTTTCACACGGGCGAGTATTCCGCGCGGATGCGATGCGTGGTTGAACACATTGCACCCGCACTGAATCCCGACCCATTCATTTCTATGGGGCTGTTTACATGAGCGGTGATTTTCACGCATCACTTATGCGTTGCATGAAAATCGCAGCATGCTCCTTTTTGTGCGTTTTTCACGTAACGCAGGCCCCATAGAAATGAATGGGGTTGCGTGAAAATCGCATGCATCCGCAAGCAAGTGCGGATGCGGTGCGATTTTCACGCACGGTTGCTAGGAGACGATCAGGATGGAGACCCGATCATTATTATTTTCTCTTATAACATGGTTATAAGGGAAAATAATAGCATTCTGAATACAGAATGCATAATACAATAGCGCTGGAGGGGTTAAAAAAAAAATAATAATAATAATAATTTAACTCACCTTAATCCACTTGATCGGGTAGCCCGGCTTCTCTTCTGTCTTCTGTGCTGTGTGGAGGAACAGGACCTATGGTGACGTCACTCCGGTCATCACATAATCCATCACCATGGTAAAAGATCATGTGACGGACCATGTGATGACCGGAGTGACGTCACCACAGGTCCTGTTCCTCCACACAGCTAGATGAAGACAGAAGGAGATGCCGGCTTCGCGATCAAGTGGATTAAGGGGAGTTAAATTATTTATTTATTTATTTTTAACCCCTCCAGCGCTATTTTCCTATGCATTCTGTATTCAGAATGCTATTATTTTTCCTTATAACCATGTTATAAGGGAAAATAATACAATCTACAGAACACCGATCCCAAGCCCGAACTTCTATGAAGAAGTTCGGGTTTGGGTACCAAACATGCGCGATTTTTCTCACGCGAGTGCAAAACGCATTACAATGTTTTGCACTCGCGCTGATAAATTGCGCGTGTTCCTGCAACGCACCCGCACATTTTCCCACAACGCCCGTCATAAAGAGGCCTAACAGGCTTCAAATACAGGATCAGTTTTTTTTTTTCCATATTTTTCAAACGAACGGTGATGTGAACCCAGCCTAATCCTCAGGATAGGTCAATATCATATCTGTGGCAGCTGGACACCTGGCACCGGCGGATCGGTGAGGGTACCAGGTGTGAGACCCCCACAGATCTGATATGGATGACCCATCCTCATCTTTAGCCCGGAGAACCCCTTTAGCCTATCTTTATTGAAACCTGATACGTTCCAGATTAAAGGGGTATTCCAGCAAAAAAAAGTCTGATGGCCAAGAAATGGTTAAAAAAAGAACTAGCTTATTCACACCTCAATGATTTCCTGGCGCTGCCAGATCCTGCGCTGCGCTCCACTTCCTGCTCCTCTCTCGACACAGCAGGAGATAGCGGGAAATGACCAACCTCAGCCATTAATTGCCCGCCATCTCAGGTTTGATTCTTTTTAACCATTTCATAGCCATCCCATGTGTCTTTTTGTATTCTACAGGAATACCCCTTTAACATACGTTGTGGATTATTGTATGATCATGGACTGGTATATAGACTGTAAGGGTAAGGGTGATGAATCTTCAGAATCAGACCAAAAATAAAATACTAGCAAAAATTGGTTATATTGATTCCATCCTCAGCCTCCGGTCTTGAGAAGTGATAGATAGTCTTGTGTTCTTATTCTAGAAACAAGTGCTGGATTATCAGAAATGTTCTGTGCTATATTTGGGAGGGATGGAGTAGTCAAGTAAAAAGAACCTTCAGGGGGCTTCATCGCTTACAGGTTTTATAGGGGGTTTATATAATTTTCTGTTGGACTGCATATTTTGCTAAAAAAAAAGAAAAAAAAAACTTAGGGAAAAAAGTCTGCAACCACTTAAAGTATAACTGTCATATATATTTTTGGGGGAGTATTGGATTGTGGCGATTAATATCTCCTTGGTGGCCCTATTTCAACTTTTCACTGTGTATTCAATTAACCCTTAATTCCACAGTTTTGTTCCCTGTACTGCCTACTTTTACCTGTGCTTAAAATCAGGTTGGTAGGCACGGTCCGTCTATGTGTTGAAGGACGGAGGATGCAGCGTGCAGGCAGCGTGCAAGGTCAGATTACTGACAGCCAGGGACTGTAAGTAAATTATTAAAGCCAGGTCCTCCCCAGCAGCTGATAACAGTGCCTGGGCTGTGAGCACTTCTCCCTGTCCTTGCGCTTGGCAGACGCTCCCTCACTCAGCAGAGCTGGAAGATGCAGAGTTGAAGCAGCGCAGACCAGGGAAGGGAGATCTGCCGTCTGCTCAGTGTATAAATGAAAGCAACATGTGGTAAGAGGACCCCTTTGTGCTGCAGGAGATTAACCCTTTAGGGGGGAGGGCTCTGGTTACTGACACTTTTAGGGGGCTATTGTTACTGGCTAGTGAGGGCAGGCGGGATTAGCCTCAGGGTGAGGGCAGTGGCGGCCATCTTAACTGAATAGTGAAATTGCAGTTTTATGCAGGCTGGTTGCTAAGGGCTGAATCTTATTAAATAATGTGACAGTTATCCTTTAACCACCTCCGGACCTCCTAACAAAGGATCGCGTTCCGGAGGCGGCTGACTCAGGCACAATCACGCATCTACGTGTCATCTCGCGAGATTTCCTGTGAACGCGCGCACACAGGCGCGTGCGTTCACAGGAACTGGTGGTAAGCGAGTGGATCTACAGCCTGCCAGCGGTGATCGTTCGCAGGCAGGCTGTAGATGCAATTTTTTTTATATACCTGCTACCTGGTCCTCTGGTGGTCCCTTTTGCTTGGATCGACCACCAGAGGACACAGGCAGCTCTGTAAAGTAGCATCAAACACCACTACACTGTACCCCCCCCCCCCGTCACTTATTAACCCCTTATTAACCCCCTGATCACCCCATATAGACTCCCTGATCACCCCCCTGTCATTGATCACCCCCCTGTAAGGCTCCATTCAGACGTCCGTATGTGTTTTACGGATCCATGGATCAGATCTGCAAAACACATACGGATGTCTGAATGGAGCCTTACAGGGGTGTGATCAATGACAGGGGGGTGATCACCCCATATAGACACCCTGATCACCCCCCTGTCATTGATCACCCTCCTGTAAGGCTCCATTCAGAGTTCTGTATGTGTTTTGCGGATCCACGGATCCACGGACACATACGGACGTCTGAATGGAGCCTTACAGGGGGGGGGGATCACCCCATATAGACTCCCTGATCACCCCCCTGTCATTGATCACCCCCCTGTAAGGCTCCATTCAGACGTCCGTATGTGTTTTGCGGATCCGATCCATGGATCAGCGGATCCGCAAAACACGTACGGACCTCTGAATGGAGCCTTACAGGGGGTGATCACCCCATATAGACTCCCTGATCACCCCCCTGTCATTGATCACCCCCCTGTAAGGCTCCATTCAGAGGTCCGTATGTGTTTTGCGGATCCACGGATCCATGGATCGGATCCGCAAAACACATACGGACGTCCGAATGGAGCCTTATAGGGGGGTGATCGAAGACAGGGTGGTGATCACCCCATATAGACTCCCTGATCACCCCCCTGTAAGGCTCCATTCAGACATTTTTTGGGCACAAGTTAGTGGAAATTGTTTTTTTTTTGTCTTTGTTTTTTCTTACAACGTCTCATATTCCACTAACTTGTTACCAAAAAATAAAATCTCACATGAACTCACCATGCCCCTCACGGAATCCAAATGCGTAAATTTTTTTAGACATTTATATTCCAGACTTCTTCTCACGCTTTAGGGCCCCTAAAATGCCAGGGCAGTATAAATACCCCACATGTGACCCCATTTTGGAAAGAAGACACCCCAAGGTATTCGCTGAGAGGCATATTGAGTCCATGAAAGATTGAACTTTTTGTCACAAGTTAGCGGAAAGTGAGACTTTGTGAGAAAAAAAAAAAATCAATTTCCGCTAACTTGTGCCAAAAAAATAATAATTCTATGAACTCGCCATGCCCCTCACGGAATACCTTGGGGTGTCTTCTTTCCAAAATGGGGTCACATGTGGGGTATTCATACTGCCCTGGCATTTTAGGGGCCCTAAAGCGTGAGAAGAAGTCTGGAATCCAAGTTGAATGGGTCTGCGTCCGTCTGCGGAAACTGCACGGATAGTGCCCGTGCATTGGGGAACGCTCACTGTCTTTCTCACTGTATTTTACATCAGGCTGTGTCTGCTGTAGACATGATGCTGACTGCCACAAAGTAGCCTGCATTATGCTGACAGATTCAGAGTTTATACTTTGCTACCTTCACTGCACATTTTCACGTTATACACTGCGCAGAAGGGGTTGAATAGGTTTTTACGCTATAAAAATTAATAGTATATGACTTCAGTGTCTGAGTCGTGGAGGTCCGACCACTGGGACCCCCACCAATGTCTAGAACTAAGGAGCGGCGAATGGGACTGCCGTACACTTTAAACACAGCCCTTGGTCGTGAGTGGCAAGGCGGAAACACCTTTGTTCTTGGGATCAGTGGAGCGTTCACAGCCATTGATAGCATGTGAAATTGGTATGGTTAGGCTACATTCACACGAACGTATTTTGTTTCCGTGTCTGTTCCCTTTTTTTTGCGGACTGGATGAGGACCCATTCATTTCAATAGCCCCCTAAAAAATATAGAGCATGTCCTATTCTTGTCCATTTTGCAGACAAGGATAGCCATTATTACAATCGATCCATAAAAAAAACAGATGCAACATGGATGTCACACGGGCATCATCTGTATTTTTTGCCGATCCGCATTTTGCGGACCACAAAATACATGCGGTCGTGTGAATGTAGCCTTAGAAATACCTATGACGGGATGGATTTCTACGTATTCTGCCCCTAGGCACTCTGTGTGATTTCTTTTTTTGTATAATTAACCTGAGATAAATTACAGCTGTTTTTTTTTCTAGGAGTTTCTGAAGTTTCTCAGATTTCCTTGGTGTTCCCAAATGGAGACACTTACGGTAAGACATATATTATTGTACTGTGACTATTTGCAAAAGTAAATATGATCTTTAGCCTTTTACATGGGCCTATTAGACAAAAGAACATTCCTTGCTTATCACAGGCCTTTCGCAAAATGTCCACCGCCAAACGCGCAGTTAGGGGATGTGCTGCCGACAACAATGTAGACACAAAAGGCAGCAGAGACAATCCATTCGGGCATTATCTGCCCGCCAGAAAGCGAGCAACCATCAACGTGCTGTTATTATCCATCAGTGCTCATTACGCCAAGATCACATCACCGTTTAGTTTTCCGTTTTTATGATCCGCCATTGAGACAAGCATTGCCTCACATTGTCTGCTGAACAGGTTAGCCCCCCCCCCCCACACTTACCAGGCGGATTCTAACAAAATGTCATATTTGTCCATTTCAGACTGTTATAAATTTTTTACTGTTGTATCATTTTTGACATAGGGTCCTATAGGTGGCATATGCCTCTGTATGATAAACATCAGAGGCTTCTGTCAGAGGTGTATGGAGGGAAATCCTCCTGTTATGTGTGTGCCGGCATACATACATAATTCCTTTGGGTAGCCATCTTATATGCTTCTGGCCCATGTAAAAAGCTGTGAACTCTCATCTTTCTGAAGCCTGGGTCGCCTATGATATAGATGGACACTTTTATTACCACTACTCTGTAAGGCCAGCAATAAAAGGTCATAAAAGCTACACCAGGCCCAGCTCATCCTGTCCAAGATCAGCTCGCTGTCAAGCCTGGCTGGAGCGTGACGTCACTAATTTCCAGGTCTGGTTTGAGGAGAGCTAATAGCCCTTAATTAGCTCTGGGCATAAAACCAGTCCACTTTCATATTTCATTTATGAATCAACTTATGCCCTTTCTGACACCAGATCCAGGCTCTACAGAGTATTGTGGTTAATTGGGTATCAAATATGACTAGAGGATGTGATTCCTTAGCTGACCTATGGGTGGTAGAAGAACTACAGGTCCCAGCATTACCGTGTGTGGTCTCATTCTGTAGGTAAATAAATAAGGATCGCAAATATGTATTCTGTATAACAATATGCCGATGTATCAAGGAGATACGGGCTTAAGTATAATCCTCATTGTAGGAACTGAACTTTGATGGGGTCATAAAACACTTGGGGGCAATCCCTAGGATTGACAGTCACTCTGCTGCCATTGGCTGACAGGAGTAAGTCTCCTGCCCATGGCAGAGTTCATAAAAATCCATGCACAAGGACAGAGGAGAGAGACCCATGGAACATCACCAGACACTTAATTGGACATTGACGGCATATCCCTGTATCAGAAGAACTTTGAGGGTCTCCCCTGATACATACTGAAAAGGGGTTTGCAAGGATTCAAAAAGGACATATGAACGACCATCTGAAACCCTGCAGAGAAACTAAGTATTCTTTCATCTTTTTCCCTTTCATTTGAACTGTCGTGATTATTTATATTGTTATTATTATTCTGTAGTTTTATAGTCATTTTCATTAGATTTGTCTGCACTGCTTTTTACCGCTTATTAAAGATTATAAAATCTAAATAGCCAAGTCTTCCATATTCTAAGCTGCTGAACAACGTACCTTGCCTTTGAAGAGACGTTACCAGGTAGTTAGTTAATTGCATTTAGGAATTGTAGCTGGGGGTGATTGACTGCGGTTGGTCAGTAAGTGATATCCGGTTCATCCACTGATCTGTGTGATAGTGAATGACCCGGATAGTCGGCTCGTGGACCGGGAACCCACGTGGTGGCAGTTACCGAAGTGTAGTGGGGGGTGTTAGCCGAGTGGTAATACCCCGGTCACGTGAGGTCTCTGTGTGTGCGCAGACTCCGTCACAGACCACTACGTCAGAGCTGTGGGATCCGGAGCGGTCGGATCCATAGTTCGTGACATTTTTATGGTGGCAGCTTACGGGATTCTGTATGCTTAGAATATTAGTGCATGAAGTTATGTCCATAACTCTGTACTAAAGGATTGAAAAATTCTGGAAGACGAAGCACAGTGCATTCGTTTTGATAGAATAATAATTCACGACAGTACCCTCCCCTCTCTCTTGTTTTCTGTCCTATCTTTTATTTGGCAATAATGTCCGAATCCGTGAATTAAGACGCCCTGAGCGTGGCTGATATCACAGCTCTGTGTGAGCACAAAGGCATCCAAGTATATGGGAAAAATAAGACTGTCCTCATCCAGGAGTTATGTGCACGTAGGAGTCAAGAGTCATCCCTGCAGGATTCAGAGAATGGAGGAGACTCAGGGGCCCCTGAGCCAGGTGACCCCTTCCAGAATGAGGATGATGAACTGGGAGGAGGACAGCCTGCTGGGGCTTGCAGTCCTCTAGCTGGACATAACTCTGTCTCTATGCCATCCCAAAATGGGCTGGACCAACTAATGCTCAGTAACCCGGACTTATATTTTCGGCTGCTGGAGGCACGTCGTGCAGAGCGCAAGGCTGAGCTTGAGGCTGCAGAACGCAAGGCTGAGCTCGAGGCTGCAGAGCGCAAGGCTGAGCGCGAGGCTGCAGAACGGGAAGCTGTCCGCAGGCATGAACTGGACCTGGCCCGAGTACAGCTTCAGGGGTCCGACCGGCATGCCACAGCCACAGGCCCATCCCTGATGGTCAAGCCAAAACTGCCTGTGATGGAGTCTGAGAACTGTGACATTGATCTTTTCCTGCATGCTTTTGAAACCTCATGCCAGCAGTACCAGGTACCAGAGCCACAGTGGGCGGGACATCTAATGTCCGCACTGAAGGGCAAAGCTATGGAGGCCCTGGTCGGACTACCATTAGCAGAGCGTACCAGTTACGCGGTCATCAAAAAGGCTATTCTGGTCAAGTACCAGCTGACTCCAGAGACTTACCGTTTACGGTTCCGGTCCCTGCGGAGAGGGCCCGGAGATACTTTTATGGACCATCTGGGCAAGTTGCAGACCACCTTCCAACAGTGGTCTGATCCCCTCACAGAGGACACCAAGCAGTCCCTGGCGGATCTGATGGTCCGAGAACAGTTTGTCTCCAATTGCCCCACAGATGTGCAAAAATATGTATGTGAGCACAAGCCGAAGAGTGCGCGAGAGGCGGCTGAGCTAGCCGATGAATACGTCGCCATGCCCAGCACTCGGGCATTCAAAGACACTCTGTCCCGTCTGGGAGGAACCTCTTCATCTGCTTCTTCCTCCCGGCCAGCTTTGTCGGTTCCTGTCCAGCGACCCTTTCACAGGCCTGCACAAAGACCTGAAGGAGTCAAGCCAGCACCGACAGACGTGCGCAAGTGCTATGCGTGCGGCAAGCCAGGACACCTCAGCCACTCGTGCCCGGAGAAGAAGACAGCACCCCCTGGCAAGCTTCCCCGCAACCCATCATCTGTGCTGTTAGTGAATGGAGCTGCAAGACACACCGCAGACAACCTACAGTCGGTTACTGTGGGCAACCGATGCACCACAGGCTTCCGCGATACAGGAGCCGAAGTCACACTAGTTCGGCCTGAACTAGTGGATGACGCAGACCTTATTCCCGGCAAAAGCCTCACCATCACGGGAGTTGGGGGGGTGAGCCCTAATGTTCCCCTAGCTCGTGTTTTCCTTGATTGGGGGGCTGGGAGTGGAGTAAGGGAGGTGGGAGTCTCTGCGGAGATCCCCACAAATGTTTTATTAGGCACTGACCTAGGACGATTGGTCTCGTGCTACGTGCCCCCTGGAAGCACACAGGACTCACCCGTCCCTATGGAGGTCCCTGGACATACCGAGGTACTGTGCAAGGATGTTTGCGTAACATCAGATAACCTCGGGGATGGACCTCGGGAGGTGGGAGGTGGGGTGTGTGGGAGCAGTTCTCCTATGACAGGAGATGTAGAGGGGATGGCGGGTGTATGTACACAGGTAGCAAACATGTGTTTAACTGATTCAAGTTGTGCAAATGTTAAATGTGATGACATTATTGTGCCTGTGTTGCCCGTCACTCGCAGGGCTGCAAAAGCCGCAGCGGAACGCTCCATTGGGGAAGAGCAAGTGGAAGTGTCCCCTTCCACCGGTTCGGACCCCGTGGACTTAACCGCGTCAGAGCCTCAGCCACTGTCCCTGTTCGCCACAGGACAGCTGGCTGGGACTTGTAGTGCCGCCTTTGAGCAGGCCCTGCGAGATGACCTTACCTTGGAGCAGCTAAGAGGGTTAGCTGCCAGCCCTCCCACTGAGGGAGACAAATACCGAGTGTGTTGGGACAATGGGAAACTGTATAAGGAGGACATCTCCCACAGTGACAGTAGGGTGGGGCCACTCAAGAGGCAGCTCATTGTACCTGTGCAGTTCAGGGAACAATTACTGCAAGTGGCTCATGAGATCCCCTTAGCTGGTCACCTGGGAATAACCAAAACAAAGTCCCGGGTGATGCAGAACTTTTTCTGGCCTGGCCTCGGGGCAGATGTCGCCAAGTACTGCAGGTCCTGCGACACCTGTCAGCGAGTTGGCAAAGCAGGAGACCGTCACCGAGCTCCATTGAATCCCTTACCAATAATTGATGAACCCTTCAGGAGGGTGGCCGTGGACATCATTGGTCCCCTGGCCATCCCCAGCAGTTCGGGTAAACGGTTCATATTAACCCTGGTGGATTATGCGACGCGCTACCCGGAAGCAGTGGCGTTATCCTCCATTAGGGCGGACAAGGTTGCAGACGCCCTGCTGGGGATCTTCACGAGAGTGGGGTTCCCAGCTGAGCTTCTCAGCGACCAAGGACCTCAGTTCATGTCTGAACTAATGCAGGGGCTCTGTAGGAAAATACAGGTGAACCATATCGTAGCCAGCCCTTACCACCCACAAACAAACGGCCTCTGTGAGCGCTTCAACGGGACGTTGAAGCAGATGCTGAAGACGTTTGTGGAGGCGCAAGGGAAGGACTGGGAACGATATCTACCTCACCTGCTATTTGCCTACAGAGAGGTTCCCCAGGAGTCAACCGGGTTTTTGCCCTTCGAACTCCTGTATGGTCGACGAGTAAGAGGTCCCCTAGACCTAATCAGAGAGTCTTGGGAAGGCAGGGTTGCCGGAACTGAAGTCTCTGTAGTAGACTATGTCCTCAGGTTCCGAGACAAAATGGAGTCGCTGGTAGGTCTGGTACAGGAGAATATGGTGCAGGCCCAAAGCAAACAGAAGCAGTGGTATAACCGCACTGCCCGAGAGAGAATCTACCAGGAGGGGCAGAAGGTCTATGTCCTGCTGCCAATGCGGCAAAACAAACTGCAAGCTGCATGGGAAGGGCCGTACCCCATTGTCAAATGTCTGAGTAAGGTAAATTATGTGGTGGGCCTTGGAGAGGGAGGTAGGAGACAGAAGACGTTTCACGTCAACATGCTCAAGGAGCATCACGAGAGAACGCCACATGTTATGCCGGTTTGCAGCCTGCCCGAAAGGGAGGAGGCCGACCCCCTACTAGATCTGCTAGCTGACACTCGAGAGTTGGAGGTGGACTTAACCCTCAACCCTCAACTCTCGTCCCAGCAGAGATCTCAGCTCTTAGAAGTGTTGACGGCTCACCGTGACACTTTTACAGGGAAACCCGGGAGAACACACCTTGCAGTCCATCATGTGGACACAGGTACACATGCTCCCACCAAGCAGTCCGCCTACCGTGTCTCACTGGAGGTCCAGGCAGACCTCAGGAGGGAGATCGAGGAGATGAAGCAGCTCGGGGTCATTCAGAAATCCCACAGCGCTTGGGCCTCACCGGTGGTTCTGGTCCCGAAGAAAGATCAGACAACCAGGTTCTGTGTGGATTATCGGAAACTGAATGCCATCACAACCTCGGATGCTTACCCCATGCCCAGGATTGATGAACTGTTAGATAAGTTGGCAGGAGCCAGCTACCTGACAATCATGGACCTGAGCAGGGGGTATTGGCAGATTCCCCTGACCTCGGAGGCTCAGGAGAAGTCGGCCTTCATCACCCCTTTCGGCTTATACGAATTTACTGTAATGCCGTTTGGGATGAAGAATGCGCCAGCCACCTTTCAAAGGCTTGTGAATGACTTGCTGGAAGGACTAGAAGAATGTGCTGTCGCCTATTTAGACGACATTGCCGTGTATAGCCCCACGTGGAAGGAGCATCTGGTGCACCTGTCGCAAGTACTGGACAAACTTGCTGCGGCTGGACTAACTGTTAAGCCTAGCAAGTGCCAGCTGGGCATGAATGAGGTCACTTACTTAGGCCACAGAGTAGGAGGAGGCACACTGAGGCCTGAAATAGAGAAGGTGAAAGCCATTACGAGATGGCCAACACCTCTCACCAAGAAGCAGGTCATGTCTTTCTTGGGAACGGCCGGGTACTATAGGAAGTTCATCCCGAACTATAGCGCCCTGGCCAAGCCTCTGACAGACTTGACCAAGAAGAAGCTGCCCAGGATGGTGTCATGGACGCCGGAATGCGAGCAAGGCTTCCAGGCCCTGAAGGATGCACTAGCCAGTGCTCCTGTGCTTCAGGCCCCAGATTTCACTCGGAAGTTTGTGGTCCACACGGATGCTTCCGCCTTTGGTCTGGGTGCAGTCCTGAGTCAGGTGAACCAGGCCGGGGAGGAGCATCCTGTACTATACCTGAGCCGTAAGTTACTGGCCAGGGAGACCAGCTACTCCACAATAGAGAAGGAGTGTTTAGCTATTGTGTGGTCCCTGCAAAAGCTACAACACTACCTGTATGGACGCAATTTCACAGTGATCACTGATCACAATCCCCTCAGCTGGTTGGCACGTCTCGCAGGAGACAATGCGAAACTGCTGAGATGGAGCCTGATTTTGCAGCAGTACAACTTCACCGTGCAGCACAGAAAAGGTAGTTTACATGGAAATGCCGACGGGTTGTCGCGGCAGGGAGAATCGACCGGAGATGGCTGGGTTGCTGTGGAATAGGCTTGTGGCCATTTCCCCAGGCAACCTTTTAAAAGAGGGAGGTGTGCCGGCATACATACATAATTCCTTTGGGTAGCCATCTTATATGCTTCTGGCCCATGTAAAAAGCTGTGAACTCTCATCTTTCTGAAGCCTGGGTCGCCTATGATATAGATGGACACTTTTATTACCACTACTCTGTAAGGCCAGCAATAAAAGGTCATAAAAGCTACACCAGGCCCAGCTCATCCTGTCCAAGATCAGCTCGCTGTCAAGCCTGGCTGGAGCGTGACGTCACTAATTTCCAGGTCTGGTTTGAGGAGAGCTAATAGCCCTTAATTAGCTCTGGGCATAAAACCAGTCCACTTTCATATTTCATTTATGAATCAACTTATGCCCTTTCTGACACCAGATCCAGGCTCTACAGAGTATTGTGGTTAATTGGGTATCAAATATGACTAGAGGATGTGATTCCTTAGCTGACCTATGGGTGGTAGAAGAACTACAGGTCCCAGCATTACCGTGTGTGGTCTCATTCTGTAGGTAAATAAATAAGGATCGCAAATATGTATTCTGTATAACAATATGCCGATGTATCAAGGAGATACGGGCTTAAGTATAATCCTCATTGTAGGAACTGAACTTTGATGGGGTCATAAAACACTTGGGGGCAATCCCTAGGATTGACAGTCACTCTGCTGCCATTGGCTGACAGGAGTAAGTCTCCTGCCCATGGCAGAGTTCATAAAAATCCATGCACAAGGACAGAGGAGAGAGACCCATGGAACATCACCAGACACTTAATTGGACATTGACGGCATATCCCTGTATCAGAAGAACTTTGAGGGTCTCCCCTGATACATACTGAAAAGGGGTTTGCAAGGATTCAAAAAGGACATATGAACGACCATCTGAAACCCTGCAGAGAAACTAAGTATTCTTTCATCTTTTTCCCTTTCATTTGAACTGTCGTGATTATTTATATTGTTATTATTATTCTGTAGTTTTATAGTCATTTTCATTAGATTTGTCTGCACTGCTTTTTACCGCTTATTAAAGATTATAAAATCTAAATAGCCAAGTCTTCCATATTCTAAGCTGCTGAACAACGTACCTTGCCTTTGAAGAGACGTTACCAGGTAGTTAGTTAATTGCATTTAGGAATTGTAGCTGGGGGTGATTGACTGCGGTTGGTCAGTAAGTGATATCCGGTTCATCCACTGATCTGTGTGATAGTGAATGACCCGGATAGTCGGCTCGTGGACCGGGAACCCACGTGGTGGCAGTTACCGAAGTGTAGTGGGGGGTGTTAGCCGAGTGGTAATACCCCGGTCACGTGAGGTCTCTGTGTGTGCGCAGACTCCGTCACAGACCACTACGTCAGAGCTGTGGGATCCGGAGCGGTCGGATCCATAGTTCGTGACAATGTGCCTCCAACAGAGTAACATTATACATGTTATATAGGACCGCGCTGCTTCTGAATTTTTAGGAAAGATTCCTCCTATGTTCAGGTCCTATATAACGTATATATTGACTAGTGTGAACTTTACCCACTTCACTTTGGGACCTGCAGCGCAATATTTACAGGCAACGTATCGGAGACTTTTTTTTTAAATTACAGTAACATTATAGAGGTTAACAGTGAAGCCTTAGGGTCAGTTCACACAAAGTTTTTTGGCGCTGATTTTGGAGCTTTTCTGCCTCAAAATCAGCTCCAAAAATGCCTAAAGAAAAACAGCCTCCCATTCATTTCACACGTGTAAAATATAAGCAGCATGTCCTATCTTGGGGCAGAAAAAGGACTGATTTTCCCGTTCAAATAAATAGGAAGCAGAAAAAACCCCCGCCATTTTAGATGTGCACATACGCATATTTTTGCCGCTTAAACGAGCCAAAATGTGCGCTGATGAATGCTTGTGGGGAAAGTACTATAGAACTTAATAAAGTAAAAAATTTGCCTGAAACACGATTTACAAAAAAAAAGGCGCGTCATTTTAAGGCATAAAAATTTGCTTGGATTCAGCGCAGATTTTTTTTACACGTGTATTCTGAAAATCAGCCGTGTGAACTGACCCTTAGGCCTCTTTCACACGAGCGAGTTTTCCGCGCTGGTGCAATGCGTGACGTGAACGCATTGCACCCGCATTGAATCCGGACCCATTCATTTCTATGGGGCTGTGCACATGAGCGTGATTTTCATTCACACATCAGTGTTTGGTCAGTGATTTCCATCAGTAATTTTGACCCCAAACCAGGTGCGGCTCTAAACACAGAACAGGAACAGATCTTTCCATTATACCTTATGTCTCTGGAGGCTCCAATCCTGGTTTTGGCTCACAATCTCTGATTGAAATCACTGACCAAACACTGACTGTGTGAATGAGGCTTAAGGGCCCACAGCCACATTAGGTCGTAATAAAATCGTAACATTACTGCAACTCAATTTCACAACCTTGCCACCATCACAAACAATCCGACCAAGTCCGTTTTTTTGCGCTTTTTTGCAGCCTTTTTGAAATCCAAAATGTCACAAAAAGATATCCACAAGAGGCTGATGACGATGACAGCAGCCTGCCAGGGGGGGAGGTAGTTACACTCAGCTTACTTTTTTTAAACCTTAGGGGTCATGCACATGAACGTATTTTCTTTCTATGTCCGTTCCGTTTTTTTTTTAAGGACTGTATGCGCAACCATTCCCTTCAATGGGTCTGCCAAAAAAAAAAAAAGAAGTTACTCCGTGTGCATTATGTTTCCGTATGTCCGTATTTCCGTTCCACAAAAAAATAGAACATGTCCTATTATTTTCTGCATAACGGACAAGGATAGTACAGTTCTATTAGGGGCCAGCTGTTCCGTTCCGCAAAATACTGAATGCACACGGACGTCGTCAGTTTTTTTTTTTTGCGAATCCGTTTTTTGAGGACCGCAAAATACATACAGTCGTGTGCATGAGTCTTTATAGGTAGTGTTTAGTACAGTGCTATACTTGTGGCTAAGTTTAATAATTAAAGGGTTCTCTGGGATTTTTATATTATTGGCCTTTCCTCAGGATAGGTCATCAATATGAGATCAGCGGGTGTCCAACTCCTGTTACCCCCGCTGATCAGCAGTTTGGAGAAGCCGCAATTCTCATTAGATCTCCATTGAACTTACTAAGCTGTCAATTGGATAGTGGCTGTGCTTGGCACATTTCAATGGGACTGTGCTAGTCACCGACCAGGGTGACTGATGAACGTGACTTCACATAGCCTAGGAAGTGTTCATTGAGTGCCACGGCCTCTTCATACAGCTGACTGGCAGAGATCCTCTTTATTAATTTGCACTATTAGTCAGTGGAACATGGTCTCCGGCCCCTATACCAAAGCATACTGAAAACTACGAAAGTGCCTTTTGTCCTTGACCTCCTGAGGATCGTGACAGTTTTGGCCTTGTGGACCAGAACAGTATTTTGATGTTTTCTCTTTGCATTCTAGAGGACATAACTTTGTCTTATTTTTTATTTCTATAACTGTTTGAGGCTTTGTGATTCGTGTGACAAATCGTTTTTTTAATGTTGGTGGCATTTTTTGTATGTGAAATTTTTTTTACAAGTTCCAGCACCGGATACAATTCTCATAGTTTGTCTGTATTTAATGTTGCCATTTTTGTACTATACTTATTGAAAAAAATAATTATGCACCAAGAAGGAGCTGTTGGAATTGAAAGAAACTACAGATGTAGCCGCTAAAATTGACTCTGTGTTATCTCGTGCCAGCTTGTGACAAAGCCCTTGAAATCCATTGAAAGGAGTTAGTTAACCTTTTTGTGTCGTTTTTTACTTAACGCTTTACCCTTCAAGATTAGCCCAGCTGCATCTGTATATGTGTGAATGTAATGATGATATATGTAAATGATTACAATATTAGAGTCAAAGGATACGTTTATTGGGGAAAACTGCAAAATTGAAAGGAGGCTCTAGGACCCTGTTATACCAGCTCTACCCTGGATACAAGTATGGCATACTGCGGTACATTTGCCCACAGATGTGGCAGCTGGGCCTGGAGATCCAGCAGACTTGTAGATTGTCGAAGCCGGCATCCCAGCCTGTTCCATAAATGCTTGATTGGCTACCAGGAAAGCCAAGTGTTGCAATCTGGCTGATACATACCTGCAAAAACTTTGCTGTGTGTGGGCGAGCATTATTCTGCTGAAAAATACTAGTTGGAAGCCCTGCCATGAGAGGTAACACATATGGCCACAGGATGTTCTTGCACAAATCACCGAGCTGTCAGTGTCTCTTTTATTACCACTTCGGATGACCGACATCATATGCAATGGCTTACCAGTGTCACAATCAGTGTGGGGGGGGGGGGGGGGAAACTCCACACTAAACACAGGAGGGAAGGGGAACAGGAACTGGGCCTGGAAACAAGGGAAGGAACAGGTCACCTCCTAAGCAACCCTAATCCAGGCCCTAACTACCTATAAATATGAATAGACCTTGAAGGTAGGAATATTCATATGCTGGATACCTAGGCTCTTATATTCCTATAAGGCCCCGGAATGAGGTTAGGACCAGAGACAACCCATTCCTCCCCAGATGGACGACTGGAAGTCTCTGTCTCAGGCCAAGATACAAACAACAGGAAATATTACAAACACAAAACAATCAGAAAAGACAAGACTTATCTGAAAGTAGAAAACTGGCAACTCCAGAAGCACCACAAAGTACAACCGACCAGCTAGTTAGAAGGCAGGAAGAAAATCTATAAACCGCACCTCCAAGAGTGAGAAGCAGCTACTTATGGGAAAAGTAAATTACCAACAAGCAACACCTGAAGCAAGGGGTGTGGCATTTACCAAAACACAGACACAATAAGATCCACAGTGAACTTGTCAATTTAACCCACAAGTTGCCAGTCTCTCCAATCTCCTGGTACCTGCCACGGGAACGTCCGTGACAACCAGATCATAACACCAAAAGTTGGGACAATGTGTCGCTCCACACCAAGGGCAGGACAGAAGCGCCAACCACCAGGCCTCCATACTCAACGCCAACCATAGACATCAAGGCAGATAAAGAGAAAGGTGAAGGCAGTATATGACCCATAGGTACATTGCCCATTAGCAGAGAGGATTTCTCTGCCTCTCACAAAGCAGACCATTCCATAATCCACACACTCACATCAAACATAACTACTACAGCCATGCAGCAGTCACAGAGTAAAGGTGATCATACACCTAGGAAAAGGTATGGCTCATTCAGATTAGAGATGTTAAACTAGTTGTGAACATGGACGCATTTTCTATTCCGGCCACCTCTCGGTATGTTTGTCGTGCTGCCGCCGGAACTCAATGGGGCCGGAGCGGACCTCCGGCGGCAAGCATGCACTAGCCGCATGCCGCTAGTGTGAAACTTTCTGTAATTCACCACTGTACACACAACTTTCATCTACTAATGGCAGCCACCCCTCTACAACACTAAGCAGATCCTCACACTCTCCTTCCTTTATTCCAGCCAACATTTTTTAACCCTCTAAGCCCTGAATTGCTCACTGAAATGGTACCTCTTCTAAAAATATACAACCTGCCCTAAAGTTCTCCTGACTGGTATTTCAGTTATACCTCCACTTGACAGATCTTCTTCTCCCTCCTCTTTTCCTCCACCTCTTGTTTCTGTTCCTTATAGACTGTAAGCTCATGTGAGCAAGGCTGTTTCTTTTGTCAGTCAGCGTCTCAGCTAATGTGCTCGTGTTGTTATCATTTCAGATGGCGAATGCAGAAGATCAGCAGAAGGAGCACTGGAGAGGAGTGGAATGGGAGTAAACCGAAGTCCACATGGTGTGACCTATACCGGTTCATGGAAACATGACAGGGTAATTTGCTCTGATCAGATCCTGTTGTGCAGCCACTTTGGTTATGATGGCAGAATAGCTAAAACCATCTATTGTAGGCAAAGGGATAGCATTTAGTCTACCCCAGAGGCAACATTGTGGAATCAGTAGTCTGAGTCTGTGATGACGCCTATAATTAGACTTCTTCTACCTTATACATTTTATGTAATGATATCTAGAAATTGATTTGCATCTCTTATATTAAGTACAGATGCATGGGCTCGGAAAGCTCGAGCATCCTTCAGGAGCAATATATGAAGGAGAATTCATTGACAACAAGTTTCACGGAAGAGGTACTTACACATTTCCCAATGGTGCTCAGTATATTGGAAATTTTACAGAGGACAAGTAAGTTAAATACAACTCTGCATTTTATCTTTTTTCATTAAAGGAGTTTATCACAATGAAAGTGGACCTGTCATCCCAAAACTGCAAACACCATGTTGTAGCCAAGTGTAATTGAGGTTTAGGCCATTTAATTTTGTAAAATAATACTCAGCACCACAGTATTCAGAAAACATCGAAAGTGCCTTGAAAAAATATTCATACCCCTTGAACTTTTCCACAATTTTTCATCTTACGCCAGCAAAATGTATTTTATTGGGATTTTATGTGCATGACCAACACAAAGTAGCAAGTATGTGTGAAGTGAAAATAAAATGATACATGGTTTTTACAATTTTTTATAAATAAGAATATGGAAAGTGTGGCGTGAATTTGGATTCAGCCCCCCTGTGTCAATACTTTGTAGGACCAACGTTCACTGCAATTACAGCTACAAGTCTTTTGGGGTATGTCTCTACCAGCTTTGTACATCTAGAGGCTGAAATTTTTGCCCATTCTTCTTTGCAAAGTAGCTCAAGCTTAGTCAGATTGGATGAAGAGCGTCTGGGAACAGCAATTTTCAAGTCTTGTCTCAGATTCTCAATGGGATTTAAGTCTGGACCTTGACTGGGCCCTTCTAACACATGAATATGCTTTGCTCTAAACCATTCCATTGTAGCTCTGGCTGTATGTTTAGAGTCGTTGTCCTGCTGGAAGGTGAACCTCCGCCCCTATTCTCAAATCTTTTGCAGGCTCAATTTTGCTCCATCCATCTTCCCATCAAATCTGACCAGCTTCCCTGTCCCTGCTGAAGAAAAGCATCCCCACAGCGTGATATTGCCACCACCATGTTTCACAGTGGGGATGGTGTGTTCAGGATAATGTACTAGTTTTCCGCAACACATAGCATTGAACATTTAGGCCAAAAAGTTAAACTTTGGTCTCATCTGACCAGAGCACCTTCTTCCACATGTTTGCTGTGTCCTCCACATGGCTTGTGGCAAACGAGACTTCTTATGGCATGCTTTTAAAAGTGGCTTTCGTCTTGTCACTTTTCCATAAAGGCCAGATTTGTGGAGTACACGACTACTAGTTGTCCTGTGGACAGATTCTCCCATCTGAACTGTGGCGAGTGACCATAGGCCTTTTGGCTGCTTCTCTAATTAGTGCTCTCCTTGCCTAGGCTGCCTGTTTAGGTAGACTGCCATGTCTTAGTAGGTTTGCAGTTGAGCCATACTCCTTCCATTTTTGGATGATGGATTGGACAGTGCTCCATGAGATGTTCATTGGTCACACTGGATTTTATCTAGGCATCAGAGTACAGGAGACTGAATACAAATGCACGCCACACTTTTCAGATTTGAAATTATAAAAAAAATGGAAAACCATGTATCATTTTCTTTTCACTTCACACATACTTGCGACTTAGTGTTGGTCTATTAC
Organism: Bufo gargarizans; assembly: GCF_014858855.1. Lineage (NCBI taxonomy): Eukaryota > Metazoa > Chordata > Amphibia > Anura > Bufonidae > Bufo > Bufo gargarizans. The sequence continues at coordinate 389,318,533 of NC_058083.1, read as the reverse complement.
ATAAAATCCCAATGCATTGAAGCTTGTGGGTGTAACATGAAATAATGTAGAAAGGTTCAAGGGATATAAATACTTTTTCAAGGCACTGTATAATCCAGCAAGCATTTACAGATTATAGACTTAAGTAGTTGATATATGGCTTAAAGTTTTTTTTTTGTCATTGATGGCCTTTTTTGAGACCATGGCTGATCAGCATAATGAAGGGGCCACAGACACAGAATTGGGTAACTAGCTAATTGCAGAAGGTCCCAGCAGCAGGACCTACTGTACACAGCTTTTTGTTGATATACCTCTTATATAGGTAGTGGATGTCTGAACCCATAAAGATATGATTGAAAATTAATAAGCCTTTTGATTTCAAGTACAATTTAGGGTGCAGTAAAAGAATTACCTGTACGGTAGAATTTCATTTTTTTTTTACAATTTAATCCTATGGGTGATAGACTGTACGGTGGAATCCCTGGGAGGTATCCAGTGGTATAGTATACATCAGAAAATAATTCTCCTGACGTATACCTCCAAAGAGCACACAAAAAAAACTGTGTCAGAGCGCTTATATTTTACAGACTGACATATTCTTAACAAAATGAAGAAAACAGATTCAAGTCTGAGTGTCTCAATAAGAAAAACTCTTCTCTGAGGAAAGTGGGTCTAGTTTCTTGAACCCCCTTGATGTACGTTAAGTGGCACACATGATAATGTATTGCAATGTATGATCATAAATTAGTTTAGCTTCATAGTTTTACCTTAAAGGGGTCATCCAACGGAAATAATGTGTCACCTATACTCGTTGTCGGACTGGGGTTCTCTGGGCCCATCAGCGGAAATAATACTTGGAGCCCAACTCTCATATAAGCCATACAGTCTAACAGGTATTGATTCAAAGAAATAGCCCCTAGGGGTGAGTGACTGCCCTCTCTGAATGGAGTAGTAGTACGCATATAGTCCCCCGCTCAATTCACAGCACTCAGTCAGTCCCATAAAAGTGAATGGAACAGTGGACCAACATGTGCACTTCCACACCATTCAAGAGGGTACCCCTTGTTCACAAGTTCGAGGAGAGGTACTAATGGGGGAATTTAAAAAAAATTGTGGCAAACATATTTTATAGAAGCATTATTAGTCCCCATTCACACGACTGTATCCATTTTGCAGTCCACAAATTGCGGATCCGCAAAAGACAGATAGATACTGGCTGTGTACATCCTACATTTTGCAGTCGCGCATATTCCACCCTGTGTTGGAAATGCCTATTCCTGTCCCCAAAATGGATAAAAATAGGACATGTTCTATCTTTTTTGTGGGGCTGCAGAATGGACATCTTTTGTGGCCTCATTGAAATGAATGCGTCCACATCTGATCCGCCAAAAATGTGAATTGGATGCGGACTAAAAATACAGTTGTGTGAATGCGGCAGTATACAGATTATTCTGTAATACCATGCTATATTGTCCAGAAAACGTTTTATCTGCTGATGTCACTGGGGTGACATCATTATTGTCAGACCAAGAAAAGCAAAAGATCAGTGGAAAGTTACATAGATACATAGTTAATACGGTTCAAAAAATACATAAATCTATCAAGTGTTGAGATAATCCTCTCGTTCTTCAAAGATCTATTTGCATGTTCTGTTATATCTAGTGGTCTAATGCCCGAAGTTAGAGGCTCAAAATATTTAGATCTTCCCCTTTAAAAAAAAAAAACGTGCTCTTTTACTACAAATGCAGAGCACTTTATCTCCCCTCTGATTAGTACAGTGAGTACTATTTTTGGATCTAACGCCTGTACACAAGAGCACCACATTACCCACTTAATGAACACTATTAGTCTTGTTCAGTTCACTGAGGATGGATCTGGATTTTCTAATTCTTTTTGCTTCATCTTAAAAAAAATAAAAATTTGAGGTTTAAAGCAAAACTATTGATATTTGAACATATCACTAGAGGCCTAGAGAGGAGAAACAAGCACACACTTTATTAAATCAGTACTGTTATATACATTTAGTATACAGGTACTTACAGTAGATTTAACCTTTTAAAATTGGATTTACTTGAAAACCTGCAAGAACTGAAATGTTAAAGGGGTTGGCCAGTTTATTTTACTAGCGGTACATGTTCTAGGAACAGCACATACATGTGGTTAGTAATAATCATTATTAAAATATCTGCACTTATGTTCGATACTTTAACCTCTTAAGGACCCTGCCAGTTTTCACCTTAAGGACCAGGCCATTTTTTGCAAATCTGACATGTTTCACTTTATGTGATACCTCCTAAAATATTTATTACTTTACATTTCCCATGTCTACTTCATGTTTGGATCATTTTGTAAATTACATTAACTTTTTTTGGGATGTTAGAAGGCTTAGAAGTTTAGAAGCAAATCTTGAATATTTTCAGAAAATTTCCAAAACCCACTTTCTAAGGACCAGTTCCGGTCTGAAGTCACTTTCTGAGGTTTAAATAATAGAAACCACCCATAAATCACCCCATTTTAGAAACTACACCCCTCAAGGTATTCAAAACTGATTTTACAAACTTTGCTAACCCTTTAGGTGTTTCACAAGAATTAAATGAAAATGTAGATGAAATTTCAGAATTTTACTTTTTTGGCAGATTTTCCATTTTAAGCAATTTTTTTCTGCTAACAAAGCAAGGGTTAACAGCCAAACAAAACTCAATATTTATTGCCCTAATTCTGTAGTTTACAGAAGCACCCCATACGTGGTCGTAAACTGCTGTACGGGCACACGGCAGGGCGCAGGAGGAAAGGAGGGCCATATGGTTTTTGGAAGGCAGATTTCACTGGGATAATTTTAAGTTGCCATGTCACATTTGAAGACCCCCTGATGCACCCCTAGAGTAGAAACTCCAAAAAATGACCCCATTTTGCAAACTTCGGGATAAGGTGGCAGTTTTGTTGGTACTATTTTAGAGTTCATATGATTTCTGGTTGCTCTATATTACACTTTTTGTGAGGCAAGGTAACAAAAAATAGCTGTTTTGCCACCGTTTGTATTCTTTGTTATTTACAATGTGTCACGGGGCACCAAAGGCGCACTCGGTCTCCCATCAGCCGCGGACCTGCTGCCTAGCTTTGGGAGCGATGATCTGTGTTTGGCCTCGTTCCCAGGGCGGCATTGCTAGCTGGGAGGCTCCCTGCTCCTAGGTCTGCCTTGAGCGCCGAGCTGATCACTCGGTGCTCGACTTGTCTGTCTGTCGGTCATGTGACACTGGCCACGTCACATGACCCTCAGACCACACTATAAATTCAGGCAGCCTGCTGGCCACAGGTTGCCTGTTAATTCTAGGTTCCTGGCTACTTGTTGTACTACTGAATACTCACCTGATCCTGTTCCCTGACGATCCTTTGCCTGCTCCTCCTGTACTGCGCATCTCTCCTGGTATCCTGACCCCGGCTTCCACCTGACGATACTTTGCGGACTCCTGTTGTACTTCGTTTCTCTCCTGGTATTTGACCTCGGCTTTTCCTGACTATTCTCTGCTCATTCCTTAGTACTGCATAGCTCTGTAGGTATTGACCCGGTCCGTTCACGTTCCGTTTCTTGTCTTGTCTGTCTTCCCAGCACATATCCTAAGTTAGGGACTGCCGTCTAGTTGTCCCCTGTCATCAGAACTTGCAAGGCAAGTAGGCAGGGCCAGGGGTGAGGGTGGAGCGCAGTGGTCACTATCCTCCCCCTGTGTGTAGTGTGTACGTGACCGTCACAGGGAAGAAACAGAGAGGACTTATCTTGAGCTGAGCTGGAACAGACGATCCACAACACATCCAAAGCCCACAGGAATGAACCTTTAACCCGCACAGGCCACTGGGGGAAGGAGGAATAAATAGCCTTGCTAACAATCAACCCAGTACACCTGAGGGACGGTGTATCCAGCTCAAACCCAAACCAAAACAAAGAGAGGAGTCAGACATGTGCAGCCAGTCTGACAGATCTCCGCACATTTACAGGTGGCAGGCGTGACAGGTGGCTCTTGAAGCACTGAATCCAGCCGCAGTCCACTCCTTGTGAATCACCTCCAAATTCTTGAATGGCCTTTTCTTGACAATTCCTTTAAAGCTACAGTTATCTCTGTTCTTTTTCTACCACACTTTTTCCTTCCACTGAACTTTCCATTAACCACATCACATCCGGGCCATTTGCCCCCTTCCTGACCAGGCCTAAGTTAGCAAATCTGACATATATCATTTTATGTGGTAAAAATTTTGGAACGTTTTTACTTATCCAAGCCATTCAGAGATTGTTTTTTCGTGACACATTGTACTTCATGCTAGTCATAAATTTGAGTCAATATATTTAACCTTTATGAAAAAATCTAAAATTTACCCCAAATTTTGAAAAATTTGTAATTTTCTAAATTTCAATTTCTCTGCTTTTAAAACAGAAAGTGATACCTCATAAAATATTTATTACTTAACATTCCCCATATGTCTACTTTATGTTTGCATCATTTTAGAAACAAACGCTAAAACACAAATGCAATCGCACTCTGCAAACCAGCACTCTGACCTGCCTCTATGCTGGATGTTGAATAAGGCATTGGTGTACATTTTGGCCAAAGCGTAATAAGCCACTCACTACGTCAAGGTCGCCTTCATGAGTGGTCCCTAACACTAGTTCCTACCTGTTATGGGTCATGACAGCCACACAAAGTCCAGGGAGCGCAGGTACAGCATTCACGCCAAGCACACTCTGCTTTTAAACCATCTGCATTTGTGTTTTAGCGTTTGTATCTGTATTTTGCCATAGCAATGTGCACCTGCATACAAAGTTGTGCGGGCTGAACCCCCTACATCATTTTAGAAACGTCATTTTATTTTTTTAGGACGTTTTTTTTTAGGACCCACTTTTTAAGGACCAGTTCAGGTCTGAAGTCACTTTGTGGGGCTTACATAGTGGATACCCCCATAAATGACCCCATTGTAGAAACTACACCCCTCAAGTTACTTAAAACTGATTTTACAAACTTTGTTAACCCTTTAGGTATTCCACAAGAATTAAAGTAAAATGGAGATTTCACTTTTTTGGCAGATTGGTTGTTTTAGCACAGTTTTTATTCATTTATTTTTACAGCATTCACCTGAGAGGTTCGGTCAAGTGACATTTTTATAGAGCAGATCGTTACAGACGTGGCGATACCTAATATGTATACCTTTTCTTATTTATTTAAGTTTTACAGAATAATAGCATTTTCGAAACAAAAAAATTATGTTTTAATGTGTCCATGTTCTGAGAGCTATATATTTTTTTTTTTTTTTGATCGATTTTCTTATGTAGGGGCTCTTTTTTTGCGGGATGAGGTGACAGTTGTATTTGTACCATTTTGTGGGACATACGCCTTTTTGATCACTTGGTGTTGCACTTTTTGTGATGTAAGGTGACAAAAATTGCTTTTTTTGACACAGTTTTTATTTTTATTTTTTTACGGTGTTCACCCGAGGGGTTAGGTCATGGGATATTTTTATAGAGCTGGTTGTTAGGGACGCAGCGATACGTAAAATATATATTTTTTATTTATTTCACTTTAACACAATAATAGCATTTTGTAAACCAAAAAAATGATGTTTTAGTGTCTTCATGTTCTGAGAGCTATAGTTCCGAGAACAGCCCGATGAAGGCCCCTGGCGGCTGTTCTCGGAACTGCCTGCTCCCGGTGACTGCATTTGATTTCAGACCGGCTCCCGGCACAGGCACAGGTAAGGGCTCACCTGTGCATCGGGTGCCAGACGGGTGAGTCTACCTTACTAAAGATGGCAGTCCGCATGTGTTCCCTGGCGAACACCGCGAACTGACCATCACTGATGCACAACTACCTCTAGCAGAAGATTGATATACTGCAGGAATAACCCTAATATATATATATATATATATATATATATATAACAATGTCAGCACATCAGGCCAAATATCAATATAGAGGTGCACGCCAATGGATCTGGCGATAAATCCAGGACAATAAAAGAATAAAAAAAAAATGGCAGCACTCTCACAAAAAATGAGTAAAAAGAAAAACACCTTATTCACCCCTGTGGTCGCAACTAGGGATGAGCGAACTTGTGTTTCAAGTTTTGCATACAAGGTTCAGGTTCAGGTTATGTAAGAATTCTGTTATGGATTCTGCTACCACAGACAATAACTAAAGGTCCATTCACACGTCCGCATAATGGGTCCTCATCCATTCCGCAGTTCCGCGGCCCCGCAAAAAAAAAATAGAGCATGTCCTATTCTTGTCTGCATCTACGGACAAAAATAGGCATTTCTATCATAGTGCCAGCCATGTGCGGTCCGCAAAATGCTTAACGCACATGGCCGGACCTCAAAACAGTTGCGGACGTGTGAATGGACCCTTATGGTCCATGGTAGCAGAATCCATAACGGAATTTTTAGATAACCTGAACCTTGTACGCAGAACTTGATACATAAGTTTACTCAACACTAGTCACAACGTTTTAGCTCATAGCTTGAAAAGAGACTCTGTGAATGAGCTGAAAACAGTGCGACCACAGGGGTGAATAAAGTGTTTGAGTGCTGTCATTTTATATTTATATGTATATATATATATATATATATATGTCATTTATCAAACTGTTGTAAAGTAGAACTGGCTTAGTTGCTCATAGCAACCAATCAGATTTCACCTTTCTTTTTTCTCAGCTTCATTGGACTAGTTTTGATAAATGTTCTCCGCTGTGTACTTATATGTGTACATAGCATTCTGTGTCGTCACACTGTACTAATCTGTATGGCAAAAGTGACCGCTCACTGTGCGGACTGCACACAATACTGTATTCAGAAGAGAGTGCATGTAGTGAGAGCTGTCAGTAATGTGATCTATATCCTATATCCTGTTCCGACTGTAGCCTCATTAGCAGAAATATCTATTGCTGTCCACAAATAATGGACTTTCTACAGAATGGAAAGTGAGAAATAGTTCTGCTGATTACAGGCTGTAGCATACTGTAAGACTCACCATGTTGTGGATTGGAATGAAATCTTACTACCAAGTTACTTGGTAATTCCAGCAGCCTATATGTAAGTGGCTGCTAGCTGTGCTATGTAACAGGATGTGGGGGCGGGGCAGCAGAGCTTGTGCTGGTGCATGTGAAATCAACGGGAACGCCCACAGAGCCTCACAGGAGATCACAGCTCTGAGCAAAAATCATATCAGAGCATTTCTAAGAGCATGTGAAGCAAAGCTGATACCCGTAAACAAACAAGTGCAGTTTTATTATGTGCTGCATTATGGTAAGATATGGGTTTATTGATTTTTTAGTGCACAAAGATGTCCATAGCCTTTAAAGGCTTAGGAAACGATTGCAGGTGTTTTGTGCTGATTACAGTGTCACACCATAAGTCTACAATATTGAACTTTTTCATGATATTCAAATTTTCTAAGATACTGACTTTTGTGTTTTCATTAGCTGTAAGCCATAATCATCAACATCAAAAGAAATAAAGACTTGAAACAGATCGCTCTTTGTGTAATGAATCTATATGATATATGAGTTTCACTGTTTGAATTGAATCACTGAAACTAATAAACTTTCTGATGATATACAATTTTCTAAGATGGACCTGTAGTTGTACCGAAGAAGGAGACACTTTTTTTATATTATAAGGCATTGGGCCTGTCACACTGTTACTAAGGGCACCAAAATCATAGTTCAGGTGCTACTGCTGTCAGGGGCCAGACTCATCTGGTGGATTGCCACCCACCTACTACCCAATGTGAGAGCCACTGCACAAGGAATGTGCTGCTAATATTATAAAAGCACGGGGGATTAACAATCGTAGTAACGATCATTAGTCCTGCAAGTACTGTCCTTAAACAAACACTAGTCAACTTGTTATATTGTTGATCAGCTCTTATTATATCTTGGAATCAGGCTGCATAAATGGTCCTTTGTTGTGCATGTGGCCTTAGGCAGAGATATCCTATTGTATTCTGCAAAATCAATTTTTGCTAACTTGTGAACATTTCCTCGAGAACAAAAGTAAGCACGTTCAGGACTGTGATGCCTATAAACATTCTGAAGAAGTAGGCTAAAGTAGAGAATGGTGAGAGCTGACAACTTAGCCCAGAAATAGCAGAGGTAGTCAGTATCAGAGGCCACTATTGCCTTATTTTATTCTTGTACTTTTGAATTATGCTTTTCTCAGGGGAGAGCAACCTGGCGCTGTCTTATGCTGACGTTAGATAAATGTCAGCCAAACCTGCAGACCAGCCAACCGAATAATGTTTATGGGGGCCTCCCAACTGTCCCCTGACAGCAGATGCCAGGGTAGATAAGGATCAGACGGTTAGATTCCAACTTCCTTAATCTTGTCAGGGAGATAAGCTGCCACCGGAGGAGTCTGGCAGTGGCTTTCTTCCAGACACATGCTTGCTAAGCCCAGCAGTTGTGAGAGAGATAGTTGTGGGCCCGAACAAACAATTGGCCAACAGCTATCTAATGTGTAGTGCCACCCTTACTACTATAACCTGTTGTGTCATATTACTTTGTACCGCTGCTTTACATTTGACTATAGTTACTTACATAGTTAAAAGTGGTCTGTTAGATCTCCTGACATGTTTGTGTTAAGAAAAAGCGGCATATTAGATCTCCTGCCATGTCTTTGTTAGTGAATACTCACATTACCCATGAAATAACAATTCTGTAGCATTTGTTCCCTAGAACTTTGCATAGTTCTGTTCACCTGTCATTCCTCCTGGAAATGTATGAATGACTAGAAAACTGTGTGTTATTATTTCTTTTCTCAGTCAGGTGGGTCACTTTACAGTCTGGTTGTCACAGTCCCTCAGGTGACTGGTGTCAGGAGATCAGAGAGACTGGCTGAGCGTGGAGGAATCTAATTTTATTCAGTGTTGATAGGGTTAATGACCACTTCCCTTTTCTCAGCTGTTGCTCAGTGGTCATCACTTCTACCCTTTATAGTCTGACCCCTTCTGACTATGCAAGCGATAGCTTCATTTGGGTTTGGCTGAGCTGGTGTAAGTTCGTCCCCGGTGTTCCTGTTCTTCCATCTCTACAGAAGTTAAGTGTTACGTTTGTTTGTATTTGTTATATTCCCTGTTATTGTATCTGGGTCTGAGACAGAGACTTCCATTCGTCCATTTGGGGAGTAATGGGTTGTCTCTGGTCCTTTAACTTATTCCAGGGCCTTATAGGGAAATCAGGGCCTAGGTATACTGCATATGAATATTCCTACCTTTAAGGTCTATTCATATTGATAGGTAGTCAGGGCCAGGATTAGGGTTGTCTAGGACAGTGTTTCCCAACCAGTGTTCCTCCAGCTGTTGCAAAACTACAACTTCCAGCATGCCCGCACAACCAAAGGCTGTCCGGGCATGCTGGGAGTTGTAGTCTTGCAACAGCTGGAGGCACACTGGTTGGGAAACACTGGTCTAGGAGGTGACCTGTTTCTTCCCTAATTTCCAGGCCCAGTTACTGTTCCCCTTCTCTCCTGTGTTCAGTGTGGAGTCCCCCCCCCCACTGATCGTCACACTGGTACTCTCAATAATGGATGTGTAGGGGACCATAACCCATATACCATGGAGTTGGTAGCGCCCAGATGTCAGTTTATTCTTATATTTTCAGGAGGAATAATCGAGTGGCTGCACAATGTAGAATTCTAAACATTTCAAACTCTAGCCATTCTCTTGAGTCTTTCCTGCCAGGATGTAAGCCAGCATTAAGTCACTTTCACACAGTCAGTGTTTAATCAGTGATTTCCATCAGTGATTCTGAGCCAAAACCAAGTGAGAATCAAAGACATAGAATTGGTGTAAATCTTACCATTATACCTCATGATCGCTAATGGAAATTACTAAACAAACACTGACTGTATGTAGTCAGCCTTAGAGATCAGGGCTACCTAGGTCTGACCATAGGAAGTATATGATTTATTAGAGATTTATTAGTGACTACTGTTATATTATTATATAGTTATCATTATTACTATTAAATAGTATTCATGAATACACCATTATTATACACTAAGCAGGGCTGAAGAAGGAATGGTAGAAATAAGACAGGTTAATGATTGAGGCCTCAATTCTTAATTTTCGGCCACACACTGACTTTTCTATGAAATCACACAGAGCAAATATGTGCTCCAGACTGAAAGATAAAAACAGATATTTTTCACACGTGTCAAAATTTGTATATGTAGATTGATTAGTATTAAAAGAGATCATTTGAAAGTAAAACCTAATTATTTTGCTAGTTAAATTGCATTTTAAGTAGCAATGTGAGAGTGAAGTATCTGTCACATATAATCCCGTTTAAGAGAACAATCATCTGCAGTAGAAATAGACATCTAGGGCAGTAAATTAGAGCATTTCATGCATGAAGTACGTGTCAGAGAGAATCAAGCCTCACCCAGTCTCTTCTACCTTCACAGGATGATAGGAGAAGGTGAATATGTGGATGCCAATGGGCTGCAATGGAAAGGATCATTTCATTATAAAGCAGCACCCGGACTGAAGTTAAGGTTGAAAATGTAAATGATGCCAGATTTACAGCTAATGGGACGACTACACACCTGCTCTGCTATGCGGCTCTGCCTCGATCATATCACTTTCAAAGGTTTTCAAAAATCAGATAATCTCCTGTAGGCCAGGAAATAAAGCAAGACTTCTAATCTCAAATGTCCATAATGTGCTTGCAATATGTCCTGAGATCTTTATAAGGCCTCGTGTGCTGGCCGTGCCTTGGTCCGCAATTTGACTGCAGATCGCGACCCCAATCACTTGAATGGGGTCTGCGATCCGTCCGTTCCGCAAAAAGATAGGACAAGATCTATCTTTTTGCGGAACGGATTCCGTTCCGCACCGCATCTCCGGATTTGCGGACATATACAAGTGAATGCGGAATGCACACGGCCGGTGTCCCGTGTATTGCAGACCCGTCATATGCGGGCCGCAATATGGCCACGGGGGACATACGGTAGTGTGCAAGAGGCCTGATGCTTAAGATTGCAAGGTGATAAAATGTGCCTATGATTGTTTTTATCAATGCATTTTGTATTAATAAGCACATCCAATTAAACTTATTCTGTTCATGATATATTGATCATTTGCTTATCACTTACTACATCATTCCTTCCTTTGTGATATACAGGAATACAAATGTATAGGAGTACCCAGGTAAAGAGCGTGATGATTGGGTACAGTAAACCCCAGGGGAATTAGCCCAATTTCATTATTAGAATATTCGTTATTAAATTGGCTGTCAGGCCATTTAAGGCTCTGTGTTGTATAAGATAATAAAATAGGTTGCACCTAACTTTCCCTGATCTGTTCCTTGGTGTGTATTTTCAGGTGTCCTCCTTATGCAGCTATTTCTACCTGTGAGCTCTGGGGCTTGTGGTCAGTTCTGTTTTGTGCCTTGCTGGGTGTAGCCCCTTGCTGCTGACCCAGGGGGTTTTGCTATCTGCCCTTCTGTGTGGTGTCACTTGGTGAAGCATTGGTGTTGTTTCCTTCTCCATGCCTTGCCTGATCTTCTTTTCCTGTTCTGTGTCTTGATCCACTCTGTTCCATGTTTAGCCTAGCAGTGCACTAACTGCGTCTGATAGCTTGGCAGTGCCTACTGCTTCTGGTCCTGTCTGTTTCCTGTATAGCTTGGCAGTGCCTACTATTTCTGGTCCTGTCTATTTCCTGTATAGCTTGGCAGTTCCTAATGCTTGTGGTCCTGTCTGTTTCCTGTATAGCTTGGCAGTCCCTACTATTTCTGGTCCTGTCTGTTTCCTGTATAGCCAGGCAGTGCCTACTATTTCTGGTCCTGTCTGTTTCCTGTATAGCTTGGCAGTGCTAAACTGCTTCTGATCCAGTCTGTTCCATGTCTTCCCTGCAGTGCCTTACTGTTTCTGTTCCTGTCCTGTGCATGTCCTGCCTTCGTGAGAGGGCTCCTGGGTTCTACGGAGGGATGAGCTCGTGCAGCTCTGCCTGTGACCGCCATGCTTCCATTCCACATGGGGTCCAGGCATCTGCTTGTGTGCTGGTTCCCGTTTGTCTTGTTGTCTGATCCATGTCCTGAGTTTGTTGGGTTTCAGTCCTGTTGCCTGTAGTTCTTTGCAGGTAGCGGCCAAGTGTACCGGGACCTTCCTGGAGGGGCGACCAGTGAGCCCTCGTCCCAGTTTATCCCCACCACCAGGGGCTCTGTGAAGTACGGGGCTCACTGGCTCTTATCCTTCTGTGTTTTGCCTCTGGTCTGCCGGTGCAAGTGGTTCTGTGGTAGAGCTACCACTATTGCCTAACCTGCTTTTCCGTACTGTCATGTTCATTTATTACATGTGTAATAAAGTATTCTGTTGGTTCCTGGTCTGTATCTGCCTGTATCCTGTTTGCACGATGTTCCGGAGGTCTACCCTTGCCTCCGTAACATGACAGTCGCCTTTCCTCCACATGTAATGAATGTGCTCTGGTCCTTTGTAAAGTCATTGGAATGAGTAAATTATGTCAGGGGGTGTTATGAATGACAAACAGACGAAGTTGTAAAGGAAGGACCGGCACTCGCACTTGTTTCTTTTGATGCAGAATTTAATTTAAGTCACCTATTCATTCATAGTGACACGGCGTTTCAGCACTCACATGTGCTTTCATCAGACTATACATAAGTATCCTCAATACATGTCTTAAATAACAGAAAAATGAAAAAAATACAGAGGAACTGACGTCATACCACTGGCTCCTCCCCCTGACAAGATACAATGATAGGTAAGGAAGCTCCATGTGTCTCCATTTTTGGCAATGAGAAGAGTCCCAATTCCGCTGGAAAGTAAAACAAAGATTTTAAACATCATATCAAACTGCTTATATTGTATTCTCGGTTCAAGCCTTTTGGATCCATCGTTTGTAAACGATGGATCCAATACGCTTCTTTTTGCAAGAGTAATTTATTTCGATCACCGCCATGGCGAGGCAGTGGTACACCCTCAATCACCTGGTAACGTAATTGTGCTATTGTGTGTTTCTTTTCATGAAAATGATATGGTATGGGGAGCAATAAATTACCCTTCCTAATGGTGGACTTGTGTTTGCTCAACCTGTCTTTGATCCTCATAGAGGTTTCCCCCACGTATAATAGTCCACAAGGACATTTTAAAATATACACAACAAATCTGCTGTCACACGTGAACACACCTCTTATGGGAATTCTCTCCCCAGAATGCGGGTGTGAGAAATGAGACCCCCTGATCACGCTTGAGCAATTTACACAATTCAGACAAGGGAATGTACCCTGTCTGGGAGAAGATAACACGCTCTGTCTCAAATCTCGCTTATTGCTACCAATGTCGGCGCTGACTATTTTATCTTTGATATTATCGGCCCTTTTAAAACACAGCATAGGGGGTCTTTGAAATTCCTCAATCTGAGGATATGATTTTGAGATTGTATGCCAATGTTTATTGACAATGCCTCTTAGTTGTTGGGTCAATGGGTGATATTTGACCACCAGTGGGATGCGTGATTGCTTCACTGTCTTGGTTTTTTCAGGAGTGTCTACCTTCTTCCTCTGTTCTTGTAGGAGTGGCCTAGGATAACCTCTGGCTAAAAATTTATTCTCCATTTCCTCTAGCCTAGTTTCACGGACCTCAGTGTTGCTAACAATTTTCCTGACCCGCTGAAATTGAGAAAAGGGAATCGATTTCTTTGTAGAGACCGGATGACTGCTGGAGAATGCAAGTAAGCTATTGCAATCCGTCTCTTTTGTAAACAAATCAGTATATAATCTACCCTCTTCCCCCTTCAGGACCCAAAGGAGATTTTATCCATGTCTTGATGCATGACAAATTGTAGCTCCGTCCAGATTGAGTTCAGGTGCATAGCAAACTCCGTGAGGGATCGAATGTCGCCCCGCCACACGCAAAAAATGTCGTCGATGAAACAACGCCAAAAGATGCAATGCTGTGTGTACAGTGGGTCAGGGTAAACGAAATGACTCTCAAAATATGACATATAGCTATTTGCGGACGGTGGCGCGACATTCGATCCCATCGCGGTCCCGCGGCGCTGTTGGTAAAAGGAGTCTTGAAATAGAAAGTCGTTTTGTTCAAGCACTATATTCAAAAGTGATAGAAAAAAATATTTTTCTTTTGTTACATATGTGCTAACCTCTAACAGTTCTGCAACGGCTGCAAGTCCCTTTTCATGCGTTATGGAAGTGTAGAGACTGCATACGTCAAATGTGACTAATATGCAGTCCCTATCTACTGTCAAACGGTGAATCTCAGATAAGAAATTACCTGTATCACGTATATATGATAGTGACATTTGGGTCAAAGGGGTCAGCACTTTTTCTAAAAAGATTACGGGGCGAGAGAGGATGGAGTCAGTCGACGCCACAATGGGTCGCCCTGGGGGAGTGGTCATAGATTTATGTACTTTGGGTAAGGTGTAAAACACCGGAGTGATTGGGTATTGGTTAATCAGGAATTCTCCTAATTTGGCATCGATGACTCCATCCTCTCTGGCCCTGTCAGTAACACTCTGAATAAGACCTTTAATACGAAAAACCGGATCAGTGTCTATTTTTTGATATGTGTTGATATCCCTCAATTGACTCAGGATTTCTGTTATGTAGTATTCCTTATCTAAAACAACTAGGGCACCCCCTTTATCAGCAGGCTTAAAGATAAGAGAATTGTCATCCAACATGTGTTTAAGTGCAAATGTTTCTTCTCTATTCAAATTGTTTCTAATTTTAAAGCCCCCTTGTCTAAACTGTAGCAATAATGTATCTACATCTTTCTGTACCAGGTGAATGAAGGTCTCCACTGGGTGGTGTGTTTTAGGAGGCATAAAATTGCTCTTGGTTTTAAGATTAAATTGTTTAGCTGTTAGTAAACTACAGTCTGTGGAGACATACTGGTTAGTGTCATCCTTCTCTTTATGGAAATGAAGATGCTTCGCTTCTTTTGTCAAGCTCCTGCTCCGTAATTCACCTGGAGAAATCTTCAGAAAGTCAGATGAAGCGGTAATCTGTGCCACGATATCTCTTGCCTCATCGTCTGTATACGCAAAGGTATTCATTTAAGGATATAGAGATTGAGCGTGCACGTATCCAAAAATCTTTTTAGAAAAAGTGCTGACCCCTTTGACCCAAATGTCACTATCATATATACGTGATACAGGTAATTTCTTATCTGAGATTCACCGTTTGACAGTAGATAGGGACTGCATATTAGTCACATTTGACGTATGCAGTCTCTACACTTCCATAACGCATGAAAAGGGACTTGCAGCCGTTGCAGAACTGTTAGAGGTTAGCACATATGTAACAAAAGAAAAAGATTTTTTTCTATCACTTTTGAATATAGTGCTTGAACAAAACTACTTTCTATTTCAAGACTCCTTTTACCAACAGCGCCGCGGGACCGCGATGGGATCGAATGTCGCGCCACCGTACGCAAATAGCTATATGTCATATTTTGAGAGTCATTTCGTTTACCCTGACCCACTGTACACACAGCATTGCATCTTTTGGCGTTGTTTCATCGACGACATTTTTCGCGTGTGGCGGGGCGACATTCGATCCCTCACGGAGTTTGCTATGCACCTGAACTCAATCTGGACGGAGCTACAATTTGTCATGCATCAAGACATGGATAAAATCTCCTTTGGGTCCTGAAGGGGGAAGAGGGTAGATTATATACTGATTTGTTTACAAAAGAGACGGATTGCAATAGCTTACTTGCATTCTCCCGCAGTCATCCGGTCTCTACAAAGAAATCGATTCCCTTTTCTCAATTTCAGCGGGTCAGGAAAATTGTTAGCAACACTGAGGTCCGTGAAACTAGGCTAGAGGAAATGGAGAATACATTTTTAGCCAGAGGTTATCCTAGGCCACTCCTACAAGAACAGAGGAAGAAGGTAGACACTCCTGAAAAAACCAAGACAGTGAAGCAATCACGCATCCCACTGGTGGTCAAATATCACCCATTGACCCAACAACTAAGAGGCATTGTCAATAAACATTGGCATACAATCTCAAAATCATATCCTCAGATTGAGGAATTTCAAAGACCCCCTATGCTGTGTTTTAAAAGGGCCGATAATATCAAAGATAAAATAGTCAGGGCCGACATTGGTAGCAATAAGCGAGATTTGAGACAGAGCGTGTTATCTTCTCCCAGACAGGGTACATTCCCTTGTCTGAATTGTGTAAATTGCTCAAGCGTGATCAGGGGGTCTCATTTCTCACACCCGCATTCTAGGGAGAGAATTCCCATAAGAGGTGTGTTCACGTGTGACAGCAGATTTGTTGTGTATATTTAAAATGTCCTTGTGGACTATTATACGTGGGGGAAACCTCTATGAGGATCAAAAACAGGTTGAGCAAACACAAGTCCACCATTAGGAAGGGTAATTTATTGCTCCCCATACCATATCATTTTCATGAAAAGAAACACACAATAGCACAATTACGTTACCAGGTGATTGAGGGTATACCACTACCTTGCCGTGGCGGTGATCGAAATAAATTACTCTTGCAAAAAGAAGCGTATTGGATCCATCGTTTACAAACGATGGATCCAAAAGGCTTGAACCGAGAATCCAATATAAGCAGTTTGATATGATGTTTAAAATCTTTGTTTTACTTTCCAGCGGAATTGATCATGGGACTCTTCTCATTGCCAAAAATGGAGACACATGGAGCTTCCTTACCTATCATTGTATCTTGTCATGGGGAGGAGCCAGTGGTATGATGTCAGTTCCTCTGTATTTTTTTCATTTTTCTGTTATTTAAGACATGTATTGAGGATACTTATGTATAGTCTGATGAAAGCACATGTGAGTGCTGAAACGCCGTGTCACTATGAATGAATAGGTGACTTGAATTAAATTCTGCATCAAAAGAAACAAGTGCAAATGCCGTTCCTTCCTTTACAGCTGTAACACTGAGATGTCTGCCCGTTGACACGTGCACCGCCAAACAACTTTACAGAGCAGTGCCGGACATTTCACCTTAAACAGACGAAGTTGTGTTCCACCAGTGTACAAAGCATCACTTTTGGCAAAATGACCGAGGCACATATCTTTGAGGATTTTCCCACTCCTCCGGCTGAGATTCAAGAATAGATCCCTATCTTGCCACTGCCGCTGTCTGCCTGCCTATCCTCATGTGCCATACTGAATGGCTGCCACCACCCCAACTACTGCTCCCAGTTGGTAATCCCTCCTTTCACTTCCATTACCCCTACTGCCACTACCATTACCGCTTCACAGTCACCACTACTACTACTATCTCTAAACAGCTGCACACACATCTACTGCTTTTTCTGATCCATGCTGTGCTGCTACCGTTACTATTGTAGCTGCATGCCACTATTACCATACTCTTTACACATTCACACTGTATTGCTGCTAAAAGGGAGAATTTTTCCAGGCTTGTTCAGAACAAGCCACTCTTTCTTCTGACAATTATCACTTTTGCATGTGTAAATGCAGACAGGCATTCTCCACGTTAACACATAACCTTTGGAGGCTTCTGCAGAACAAGCCACTCTTTCTTCTGACATTAACATGTGTTTGTGTATACAGGAGCAGGAATCTGACCCTATTGAGGCATAATTGTTGGACAATTGTTCACAACAAGCCACTGTTTTCTCCCAGAACACAGCGTGTGTTTAAGCACCATTTCTCCCTGATCAGGGAGAGAGAGAGCAAATATTGGTAAAAAATTAACAAAAAGATAACATCTTTACGTAAGGGCTCATGCACACTAACGTATTTTCTTTCCGTGTCTGTTCTGTTTTTTTTTGCGGACCATATACAGAACCATTCACTTCAATGGGTCCTCAAAAAAAATGGAAGTTACTCCATGTGCATTCTGTTTCCGTGTGCCCGTATTTTCGTTCCACAAAAAAATAGAACATGTCCTACTATTGTCCGCATTACGGATAAGGATAGTACAGTTCTATGAAGGGCCAGCTGTTCCGTTTCGCAAAATACGATGTCATCCATATTTTTTGCGGATCCGTTTTTTGCAGACTGCAAAATACATACGGTAGTGTGCATGAGCCTAACAAATCTGAGTCCTAGGTGACTAGAGGGTGTTATATACCAATTTTCAGGCAATTAGCAACTTATATTCGCAACAAATTGATTCTTTTCTGAACTGGAACTTTTTGAAAAGTTTGCCAAATCGGACACAAAGTGAATCTCATGAAGTTCTCTTATCCCTGCTACACATGTATTTATGCATATAAATGAGATCACCTCTAAGGCTGGGTTCACAAGTGATTGAAAATCTATTTATAAACATTACCATTCATCTGCCATGTTCTCGCCCATGCCACCAGCTTTTCTAGGTATCTCTTTTATATTTGACAATCAGGCAGGGGTTTTAAAGGGGTTGTTATGAAGAAAAAATATATAGCACTGTAAATCTGATGGGCAGAAATATATAACTAAGCTAAGCAAGTTTTAGGCAAAAAAATATATATTTCCTAATTTCCCTGGTTCTCTTCTGGCCCTTTGTTTTTCTGCAATAACAACAATCTCTGAAGTTTTCCTCATGAATATTTGTGCCCCTCCTCCTGCTCTGCAAAGGGAGTAAATATAAGTCTGCCCTGAGTGACATGCCTGCCTGCTGGGATACTCAACAGCATGTTGTATGTGTGGGACTACAAGTCCCAGCTGTACAATGACACTGCTGATACACACACGATCTTCCCCCTAGCTGTTCTTTCATCTGCAGAACTCCTCCAGTCTGTCAGCTCCAGTGCCCAGCATTTGTCTCCTCACTGCCTGCAGCTACACAGTAAAGCCTTCAGCCCTGAGTCTGTGCTAATGAAGGGGTTAAAGTTTTTTTCTGAAGAATCCAGGGAGAAAGCAGACAGCAGTGCACGGAGGCGTGGTGAGCATAGTGACGTTGTGTACAGGCACATATCTGCTCTCTCAGGTTTGTGCACAAAACATCATCAGAGCAGGGAAAGAAGCTGACATTACAGGTCATGTGATCCTCAGTGAAATGTGAGAAAGCAGCAACTGTAGATGCAGTAACTGCATGGTAAAGCTGCAACATACAAAGAACAAAAAAATAACTCAGACAACCCCTTTAAGTATCCTACACAGTTTATGTGTAATCAGCAAAAACTGACACTTTACTCTTAATCCCATCCACAATATCATTGATAAAGAAATTGGTCCTTTAAGGACGACTGCTGTATATATGGAGGAAGTCCAGGGTTTAAACAACGCGCCAGCTAACCAAAAAAGTTTTTAAAAAACATTAAAAAAAGGGTAAAAATTAAAATCACCCCTTCCACCATATTTAAAATCAATGAACTAAATAGCAATAAAATAAATTAAGGTCACTGGCATTTCCGCATCTAAAGACACTCCAACTATTACATATAGAAATATTTATCCTGTATGGTGAGCGCTGTAACAAGCAAAAACAAAACAAAACCCAAAATGGCCGATTTACTGCTTTTTTGTTTCTTCACCTCCCCAAAAATTGAATAAAAAGTGATCAAAAGGCCATACATACTCCAAAATGGAATGACTAAAAACTACAGCTTGCCCCTCCAAAAATGAGCCCTCATACAGCTCTGTAGACAGAAATATATTATTAAAAAACAAGAAAAACTATGTACATGTGGTATTACTATAATCATACTGACCCGCAGAATAAAGGTGACACATCAGTTTTACTGTGTAGGGAACACTGTAAAAACAAAACCCATAAAACTATGATGGAATTGTGTTTTTTTTGCCAATTCCACCCCATTTAGAATGTTTTCCAGCTTCCCACTAAATAATATGCAATATAAAATTGTGCCATTAGAAAGTACCTCTTGCACCTGCAAAAAACAAGTCCTCATACAGCTATGGCAACAAAAAAATCCAAAAAGTTATGGCTCTGGGAAGCTGGGGGGTTAAAAAATGAAAACACAGACAAAAATTGGCCTCCTCTTTAACCCTTTGAGGACCCTGCCATTTTTCACCTTAAAGGATAACTGTCACATTTAGACCCTAATTTCAATTTTCATATAGGTAGTTACTAATAACCTGATATTCCAGAATCAGTTCCTATTAGACTGACTTACCACATATTTAATAAGATTCAGCCCTTCACAACCAGTCTGCATAAAACTGCAATCTCACTATTCAGTTAAGATGGCCGCCACTGCCCACACCCTGAGGCTAATCCTGTCTGCCCTCACTAGCCAGTAACAATAGCCCCCCAAAAGTGTCAGTAACCAGAGCCCTCCCCCCTAAAGGGTTAATCTCCTGCAGCACTAAGGGGTCCTCTTACCACATGTTGCTTTCATTTATACACTGAGCAGACGGCAGATCTCCCTTCCCTGCTCTGCGCTGCATCAACTCTGCATTGTCCCAGTCTGCTGAGTGAGGGAGCGTCTGCCAAGCACAGGGACAGGGAGAAGTGCACACAGCCCAGGCACTGTTATCAGCTGCTGGGGAGGACCTGGCTTTAATCATTTACTTACAGTCCCTGGCTGTCAGTAATCTGACCTTGCACGCATCCTGCACGCTGCGTCCTCCGTCCTTCAACAGATAGACGGAACATGCCTAGCAACCTGATTTTAAGCACAGGTAAAAGTAGGCAGTACAGGGAACAAAAATGTGGAATTAAGGGGTAATTGAATACACAGTGAAAAGTTGAAATAGGGCCACCAAGGAGATATTAATCACCACAATCCAATACTCCCCAAAAAATAAAAATATGACAGTTATACGTTAAGGACCAGGCTATTTTTAGCAAATCTGACGTATCACTTTATGTGGTGATAACTTTAAAACGCTTTTACTTATCCAGGCCATTCTGAGATTGTTTTCTTGTCACATTGTACTTAATGACAGTGGTAAAATTGAGTAAAAAAAAGGTAATTATCACATTTCCAAATTTCAATTTCTCTACTTTTATAATAGATAGTAATACCTCCAAAAATAGTTATTACTTTACATTTACATATGTCTGCTTCATGTTTGATATTTTGTGAATGCCATTTTTTGGCTTAGAAGTTTAGAAGCAAATCTTGAAATTTTTCTGAAAATTTCTAAAACCCACTTTTTATGGACCAGTTCAGGTCTGAAGTCACTTTGTGAGGCTTACATAATAGAAACCACCCAAAAATGACCCCTCTTTACAAACTACACCACTCAAGGTATTCGAAACTGATTTTACAAACTTTGTTAACCCTTTAGGTGTTCCGCAAGAATTAATGGAAAATAGAGATAACATTTCAAAATGTTACTTTTTTGCGCAGAAGGAGAGGAATATCATATGGTTTTTGGGAAATCAGATTTCACTGTGATAATTTTAAGCTGCCATGTCCCATTTGAAGCCCCCTGATGTACCCCTAGAGTAGAAACTCAAAAAAAGTGACCCCATTTTAGAAACTACACCCCTCAAGGTATTCAAAACTGATTTTACAAACTTTGTTAACCCTTTAGGTGTTCCACAAGAATTAATGGAAAATAGAGATAAAATTTCAGAATTTCACTTTTTTGGCAGATTTTCCATTTTAATACATTCTTTCCAGTTACAAAGCAATGGTTAACAGCCAAACAAAACTCAATATTTATGGCTCTGATTCTGTAGTTTACAGAAACACCCCATATGTGGTTGTAAACTGCTGTATGGGCACACGGCAGGGCGCAGAAGGAAAGGAATGCCACACACACGGAAGGCACATTTTGCTGTCCTATTTGAAGCCCCCCTGATGCACCCCTAGAGTAGAAACTGCAAAAAGTCACCCAATTTTGGAAACTACGGGATATGGTGGCAGTTTTATTGGTACTATTTTAGGGTACATAGGAATTTTTGTTGCTCTATATTACACTTTTTGTGAGGCAAGGTAACAAGAAATCGCTCTTTTGGTACCGTTTTAATTTTTTGCTATTTACAACATTCATCTGACAGGTTAGACCATGTGATATTTTTATAGAGCAGGTTATTACGGACGCGGCGATACCTAATATGTCTGCTTTATTTTTATTTATGTAAGTTTTACACAATGATTTCATTTTTTAAACAAAAAAAAATCATGTTTTAGTGTCTCCATAGTCTGAGAGCCATAGTTTTTTCAGTTTTTGGGTGATTATCTTGGGTAGGGTATGATTTTTTTCAGCAAGAGAGATGACGGTTTGATTGGCACTATTTTGGGGTGCGTATGACCTTTTGATCGCTTGCTATTACACTTTTTGTGATGTAAGGTGACAAAAAATGGCTTTTTTTCACAGTGTTTTTTTAAATTACCGTATTTATCGGCGTATAACACGCACAGGCGTATAACACGCACCTTCCTTTTAAGAGGGAAATTTCAGGAAATAAAGCCTCTGATCTGCCCCCTCTGGTAACGCAAACCCCCCCCCCCACTCCCCAGTATTAATCATTGGTGGCAGTGGCCACAGGGTCCCCCCCCCCATCATTGGTGGCAGTGTCAGTTCCGATCGGAGCCCCAGCAGTGTAATGCTTCTTCTGTCTGTGCGGCGGATTGCCGCACAGACCTATGAGAAGGAGCGACCGGTGGCCACAGCGCACGTGAGTATAATGCGCTGCTCTCTGCTCACTAACATACCATGGCAGCCAGGACTTCAGCAGCGGGACTCCTGGCTGCCATGGTAACCAATCGGAGCCCCAGCATTACACTGCTGGGGCTCCGATCGGAACTGCAAACTGCCACCAATGATGGGGGGGGAGGAGGGGGACCCTGTGGGATATGGCCGGCACATTCATTGGTGGCGCAGTGGCAACATTCCCTCCCCTCCTCCTCCTACTCTGTCCTCGTTGGTCTTCAGCGGCAGCCGCGCACAGTGGGGAGGGAGGGACTCCCTCCTCCTCCCTCCTCTGTGCCGGCCGGCTCAGTCCTGCCTCTCAGCCCTAATCGGCGTATAACACGCATACATCATTTGCCCCCTATTTTCAGGGGGAAAAAGTGCGTGTTATACGCCGATAAATACGGTACATTTTTTACGGTATTCACCTGAGGGGTTAGGTCATGTGATATTTTTATAAAACAGGTTATTATATCAACTTCTTGGTAAAGAAGGCTCGTCAGCGTCTTTATCATCTCAGACGCCTGAGGGATTTCAGAATAGCCCTCAGGATACTAAAGAACTTCTACACCTGTGTCATCGAGAGTATCCTGACAGGAAACATTACAGCCTGGTTCAGTAGTAGCAAGAAACAGGACATGAGGGCACTTCATAGGGTGGTGCGCTCTGCTGAGCGAATAATCCGCACTGACCTTCCTGATTTGCAGGTCATTTATAATGAGAGATGCTTGACCATGGCCATGGAGGTGGTGAAAACCAAATAACGGTCTGTTTTGTCTCCTGTGGTCTGGGAAACGTTACCGCATTTTGAAAGACAATAACGCTAGAATGAGGAAGAGTTTCTTCATGAAGGCGATTTGATACTGAATCCGAACATCATAGAGGGACAGATAAATAAATGAATGTGTGTCCTGTAGCTAAACAATCATGAGACATTTTTATTGTACGATCAATGCTTTTAATGTAATATTATGACACTCTTTCTTTCTGTCTTTCTTTCTTTTTTTTTATTGTAATGGAATGTCATTTAAAGAGGACCTTTCACCCCTCCTGACATGTCTGTTTTAATAGCTTCCTGCATTATCCATGTAATAACAATTCTGCAGCATCTATTCTTATGGCTCTGTGTTGTATCATTCCTGTGTTATTTCTCCTAGAAGTTATGAATGAATTGCTAGCAGTCTGCAGTAAGGGTACAGAGGGGTGGTAACAAGTTGGGGGGTGTCCCTGCAAAGTCTCACTCTATCTAATCAGTGCTGTCATTGTCAGATTGTGCAGCACCACCCACACTCCCCCTAACTGGTTACCTCCCCTCTGTACCCTTACCTTACTGTAGACTGCTGGCAATTCATTCATAGCTTCTAGTAGAAATAATAAAGGAATGGAACAACATAGAGCCATAAGAGTAGATGCGCCAGAATTATTATTACATGGGGAATGCATGTAGCTATTAAAACTGTCATGTCAGGAGCGGTGACAGGTCCTCTTTAAGCATTTTAAACCACGTTATACTATTTTTGCATGACAAATAAACTTGAAACTTTATATATATATATATATATCCCCCATACTCTGGAACTCGCTACCCCAACATATCAGACTCTCACCTACAGTGGAATCCTTCAAAAGAAACCTGAAAACCCACCTCTTCAGACAAGCCTACAACGAGTGACCCTGCTGCCTCTATACTGCCATGACCAAGTTCACCCGCACCTACTGTGTCCTTCTCCCATACCATGTTGATTGTAAGCCCTCACGGGCAGGGCCCTCTCTTCTTCTGTACCAGTTTGTAACTCATTTTGTTTATGATTAGTGCAATTATCTGTATTATGTATGTGCACCGCCTATCATATGTACAGCGCTATGGAATGAATGGCACTTTAATAATAAATAATAATAATGATATATATATATATATATATATATATATATATGTATATATTATATACATTTTTTTATTTTTTTTTAAAGTTTTTTTTATGTTTAATAGATCTCTTTTTGGCCACATTGGTTTTTCTTTAATTCCAGAACATTTTGTTACCCATGGGTAGAAACTTACTATGGGAGTCTTGTAATATGTCTTTCAAAATTCCCCATGTAGCTTCAGTATCCCTATTTAGCAGTACATGATCCCAGTCTATAGGACCAAGCTCTTCCCTTAGGCGACTGAATTTAGCTATTCTAGAGTTCCAGGGTTTTGTAGCTCCCCTTTGTATGACCTTTTTGAATATTATATTCAAACTCACCATATCATAGTCTCTGTTGCCTAAGTACTCCTAGACTCGCACATCCGATATTGTATCTGGCGTGTTTGACAAGACCAGACCCAGAGCTGTTCAGGGGAGGGAGGGAGGGGGGGGGGGTAGTTTGGTTAGGTATGTTCTGTTTATGACTGTGGATGTTCCCAATTCAGGTCTCTGTATATTTTTGCACATGAATCCGTGTCATCTTTGTTTCTGTATAAATGCTAAAGAAAATCAATAAAAAATGATTTGATTTAAAAAAACAAGACCAGACCCAGAAAATTATCTCCACTGGTCAGTTCCTCGACCAACTGCTAGAAGTAATTGTTTGAATCTTCGGATAAAAACTTATAGCTTCTAGCACAACCAGCAGACTCAATATCCCAATTAATGTCGGGATAGTTAAAATTTCCCACCGCATTATTGCTTGCTGCATTTCGTATTTGTGGCAGCAAGCAATAATAGCAGCAGTGCTGGAGCAGCAGGGGACAAATGGTTATTTCATCTTTGGCCTGTTCAGCTATTTTAGATGGTTTTTAACAAATATCGCCTACTCCATGGATATTAACCCATAAGGACACACTGTCCAAGCCTTCCCTAATACTGTCATTCAGCACTGAAAATGATCCCTTAGAAAATCAGTGATAACCACTGTGGCCAGTGATTGGCTGATCGGTAATTACCTATGGGTCAAGAGGGACCAGAAAGTGAAAGTAGCGAGGAACCTGGAAGTGTCGGAACATGAACGGGGAGGTGAGTATGAGCTGTTTTATCATTTTACACCATGCAGAGTCTTTATTAAAATAAAATAAAGGGGCTGGACACCATGCAAAAGCAAAGGCTTTCACTCAAGAAGACAACCCACTGACTTTTCTGATTTTCTTTTTACTTTAGCGGGAAAAGCTCTACAAAAACATATATGCAAAAAATGCTTTCAAAATTAAAACATTTCCAGTGTTTACTACAACATACCGGTAGTTTATATATGGAAAAGAAAAACAGCAGGACGGTCAGTCAATCAGATCATGTACAGTTGTTTTGAACTGGTTGTTCTCAGAACAGTGTAAAAGAGCAGTCCTATTCAAAAGTACATGAACCAGGTAAGTACTATGGCCCTCTCTAGGGATGAGCAAATTTCATATTTTGAAGTTCGTGTGCGGGTTCGTGTTGTGGTATTTACTGAATTGCATTATAGATTCCGTTACCACGGACCATAACGCAAATACGTGACGGAATGCATAATGAAAAGCCTTTAGAGGCATTCCGTTATTCATTCTGTCATAATAGAAGTCTATGGCCTGCATAACGGATCTGTCCGGTTTACGCTATGCTGGAGTCCCGCACACGAACTTCAAAATATGAAATTCGCTCATCCTTAGCACTGACTATTGACATGGTCCCCATAGAAATTCATTGCTTCTTGGCAGCAGATTCCTGTTTATACAGCACTATCTGATGCCCAGAAACAACGATTTTGGTTGCTGGCTGAAAGATACGATCATCACATTTGTTTGCCACCAACTTTACATAGTGCAGTTATCAGATATGAGTGTTTTTACAAACGCTCATCGCCAACAATGACCCAATGATTGTCTAGTGTAAAACTGCATTTAGACTTTCAGATGAGCAGCAGATTGTCAGGAAGGAAGGACTGTCTTCCCGACAGTCGGCTGCACGTTAAGTGGAGGTGACCACTGCATTTACATGCAGCAATCACCTCCAGAGTATGAGGACGAGCGATTGCAGCTGCTATAGCTCGTCCTCGTACATAATCATTGCTTCTGGGCAGCAAATGGATAATGTCCGCACCTCTGATCACTTCACTTATCGGGTGATCTGTGGCACCTTTAGATGGACCGATTATCCGGAATGAGTGTTTGTAAGAACGTTTGTTCCAGATAATCGGCCCGATATTCGGGCCATGTAAATCCATCTTAAGGGTATGCCACACATTGAGGTTTCGAATCAATTAAAGATTACGTCCCCCTGGATTATTTATTTTAATTTATTTCACTAAATTTCTTAATGAAATATTAAAGAAGCGATAAACTCTGTACAGCAATCATGAATTAATTGTTATAAAATTTTGGCAGGTGATAAGCAATTTAGTGCCGCAACCTTCTCTCTGCTCCCCAAGCGCAGTGCCGTCCTTTTGATACCGGCTGTTCTTGGTATTGGTATCACAGCTCAGCCCCATTCACATCAATGGGGCTGAGATGTGCCTAGACCATGTGCCCGATGAACGTGACGCCACATGGCCTAGACTAAACTGAGAGAAGGCAGCAGCGCTATTACGAGCCCCAGTGCCTTCTCAAATGGGTGATTGGAGGTGGTCCCAAGGTGTCTGAACTCCACTGATCAGATACTGATGACCTATCCAGAGGATAGGTGATCAGTAGAAAAGTCTTGGAAAACCCTGGGCAGATGCAACTTCTCATCTTTTTTTAAACCATTTGTGGTGTTGGCTTCAGAAACTCCATCAAAAACCAGAAATTGTGGCCGTACCCTAAAAGGATCTTTTATTCCAATGATAATTTGCGCTACAAGTGCCTCTTCAAGACTTTGAGGAACATCTGGAGGAATTTCCATCTGAAATGAAATATATGTGTGTGCATACTGCATTTACAGGTAAAGATTCTGCTTGATTTTAAACTGCGAGGTACCCAGGGGAAAATGGTGTTCAGTGTGCTCTCAACTGCTAAACGCTGTAATATAAATGACGATACGAAGTCTGTGTAGCAGTGCAACAATTGAACTAAATGGGGTCGAGGTGCGTTTTGCAAGTTGCTGCCACTGCGACCCCAGAATCACAAAAAAATCAGCAGTGACGGAGTAGACTAGAATTTTAAGAAAATTGCCTACCAGCAGAAAATGGTATCAAATAAAGCAAGATTAGTTACCTGATAAATTCCAGCCACTTCATCGATGATGTCATTTACATCTTCTATGTGAAGGCAGCAGCCAATCCCTGTCCTCAGCGGTGATGTCTGCATGCATGTCACGTGACTGCTGAGGCCACTGATTGGCTGCAGCGGTCACGTGAATGATGTACATGACGTCATCGCTACACGACCAGCAGGAACCACCGTAGCAGCCGTTCTGGAGCAGCAGGGGATAAATGGTTATTTTTATTTATTTAATAGCATTCCCTGAAAGTGCAGATTGCAGCAACATGAATAGTTTTTTAGTGCTTTGTATAATTTATGAATACTAGGTTTTGCTACTACAAGCCAAATGATCAGGTTCCCAGGGGTCCACGTCAGTTGCATGAGTTCAAAGAAAACAAGAAAACAGGAGGACAAAATTAGAGTTTAACATGCTCAAAGTAAAAATGGTGACAATTGAGCATCTCTTCTCTGTAGTAAACTAAAATTGTGACCGTATGCCACTCAAAGGGGCTGAGCAGTAATTAGTTCAAAAGACAGAAGTAATGTACAGGGGCGGACTGGGAACTTAAAGTGGCCCTGAAAGAAAAAAAGTTTAAGTGGCCCCATGTTGTAGGTGGGTCTAAATTGACATAAGACAGGTCAACATGAGTAGGCAGAAGCCTGCAATACCATAGTGCAGCACAAAATACCACCCCAGCAGAAACAAATACCACAGTGCAGCATAAAATCCTGCCGCAGTGTTCAACTGTAACATCGTCCTGAAGACAGTGATACAGTTGAGTTTAGGAGGGTACCTGCGACCGTTGACCAGGGGCATAAGTGCCTGTGCTCCTACATTAATTAATGCTGAGAGCATCAGATTGTTATGTACCAGGCCCAGGGCCGGCTCCAGGTTCATGTGGGCCCTTGGGCGATAAATCCCAGTGGGCCCCAATGAGGCATTTTTTTACATTGACATGTCCCCCTGTGGCTCCCACATGGTATAATGACCCCCAGTGGCCCCTATACAGTATAATGACTACTAGTGGCCCTTCACACAGTATAATGACTACTAGTGGCCCTTCACACAGTATAATGAACCCCCAATCCCCCCCCCCCCCACTGTATAATGACCACCTGTGGCCCTGCATTCAGAATAATAACTCCCAGTCGCCCCCATTCAGAATAATGACCCCCAGTAGCCCCCACACTGGGGGAATACTGTATGGAGGGGGCTCTGGGGGTCATTATACTGAATGGAGGGTCATTGGTGATCATTATACTAAATGGGGGACACTGGGTGTCATTATACTATGTAAAGGGCCCTCACCACAGTATAATGACCCCACAGTGACCCTCCAGTCAGAATAATGACCCCAAGTCGCCACCACACTGGGGGTTATACTGTATGGAGGGGGCACGAGGGGTTATTATATTTAATGGGGGCTCTGGTGGTCATTATGCTAAATGGGGGGCACTGGGAGTCATTATACTGTGTAAGGGGCCCTCACAGTGTGATGAATGACCCCCCAGTGGCCCCCTCACATACCTATCATTGCTGGAGAGCAGGGGAGCTGGCAGTCCTGTCATTCACTAACCGCAGCTCCCTGCGCTCCTTCTCTCCTCCGGCCCGCTGCAGCAGTGAGCCAGGCCTGGAGGAGAGAAGGAGATGTGCAGTGATGTAGCTAGGACTGACTGGGCCCAACAGCAAATTTTAGTACGCCCCTCTCCCCTCCAATGTGTGTTCACATCACGTTTTTCCTATCGGTTTGATGTATACAAATGTGCAGCACTCCACGTTTTTGTATCCTGCAGAGTCAAGTAAAAAATGCATACGTTAACGTATATGTTTTTTTACCATGGAACTGTATGGACGCCACTGTACGGCATCAGTCTGAGGCATCTGTAACGCATACATTTTTGGTATGCATTAAATGGATGGCACAAATAGGATGTGAACCCAGAATAAGCACCAGTACACAGCGGAGCAGAGTGGCGGAGAGGGGAGGCCGCCATGTACTGACAGAGTGCTACCTGGTCCTGGTGGTCAGGGAGGAGGACTGTGCTTCCCAAGGATCATTTTCTACTGGGAAATACAGGGCACAGTATAATACACTAGAATCTATATACTATAAAGATATTAGCCCTACCCCCAAATGATAATACAATTAGGGGGTCTTTTATTATATAGAAATACGTCTATATTAGGCGTATTTCTGACACAGATTGTGGCGCAAAGGTCCTTAGCACCGCAATCTGTATCTTTTCCCGCTCATGCCAGGTCTAAAAAAAGTGGTGTGGGCATGGAAAGGGATACAGTTATGGCCATGCAGTTATTGGATACCACCGCCATATAGTGATAACACCGCCATACAATGATAAAACCACCATACAGTGACCGGATAAAAGGGTATAAGAGGGCACAGTACAGGGAATGACTATGGGCACTGCACAGGGTGTGGTAAGAGGACACAATGCAGGGTATAAAGGGGCACAGTATGGGGTGGGGGGCACAGTCACATGACCCTGTGACGTTAGAAGGTCCTTATGGTGAATGCTGTTCAGATGCCACCATAATGAGAGGCAGAGGAGTGAGACAGGGGCCCTGGATGGACAGGAGGGGTGGACACAGCAAGTAGGTGGAAGGGGCTCTGAGGGGGATTCATACAAGAAGTAGGGGCAAGAGGTCTGTGTAGGGCAGCAATAGGAGATCGGAGGGTGGAACAGGAGCTCTGGATACATGAGGGAGGAAAGGAGACAGCAGGGGCCCCATGAGGATGAGATAGGACAGGATATGGGGGGGGGGCAGGTGTCATGGAGGCAAACTGCTTATTGAAACAGTAACACAACTAAATAGAATGAGGCAGCAGCCGATCAAAGAGTCCCCCCCCTTCTGTCCCACAGACAAGAGGCAGTCACAGTGCAGACTCACCCACCACCCACAGACTGTCTTCACACTTCTCTGCTCCAGCCCTGCGGTCTCTCTCCTCAGGCAGCATGTCCTGTGTAGAGGGGGTGTGTCCTGTGTAGAGGGGGCGTGTCTGAGTCTCTGCAGCTCAGGGGGCCACCAGGGGGGTACTGCGTAAGTGAAATGACAGCAGTGAGAGCTCCCATCTGTATTGATGGAAGTGCTCATAGCATCTCAGTGGGCCCCCCCAGGAGCATTGGGCCCCTGGGTATCAGCCCATCGGAAATTTTCCTGTAGGGTCTATAGCTATTTCACCCCTGGTAATGTAGATAAAACTTCCTAATGCACTCTGTGTACAGCACATTGTTTATACATGTTTGTATTTCTATTTGTATTCATGTATATAATGTATGTGTGTTTATGAATATATATTCCTCCTTAGATATTTATGGCAGAAAGAATATGCCATAAATGTCTGATAGATGTGGATCCAGATAGAGAATGAATGGAGAGAGCTGTCACCAGCATACTGGACAGAGCTTTCCTGTACTGCTCGTTGCATCATAGCCCAGCCTGAAGAAGGGCCATGCGTCTGAAACATTGTTACTTGCTGCCACTATAACCAAATGAATTACTTGCACATAGTCTGGAGTGGTGTTTTCTCCTTGCTGCGTTCTTCGATCCCAGAGGTGGGAACCATTCTCTAACATATTCATCAATGCCTAAGGAGAGAATACCCCTTTAACCAAAGCAAAGAAGAGCTCCATTCAAAATCTTGCCTCGAGGCTCCATTACCCATTATACAGTCATGTCAAGTGGTTTGCTGTGTGCATGAATCAGAACGGCCGCAGTATTATTCACCATGCAGGTGACCCTAAAGCAGAATTTTTTGCACCTACTTAAGAATGCACTGCTCCACCTTGCAATGTAACCTTACCCTTCAGACATTGCAAAGGTATATTTTTTAAATTGGTACTGTGACCAAAAATTTTAAGTTCACACTGCTCCTGAATCTCCATGTGCAATAACTATGTTTTATCTTTCTGTTGAACGCTCAGCCATTTGCAGTTCATCCATTTGTGCTATAGCTTTTCTGTGGGAATGGACTGGATGGGCTAGCCTTCACTCCCAGGATCATCAATGAGTGGTAAGCACACATGACCCTGTAGACCTGGGATCAGCAACCTCTGACACTCCAGCCATTCAGAAACTACTACTCCCAGAAGGCTTCATTCACTTCATTCACATTAAATTTTTCCCGTTTCCAACACATTTATTTCCAGATATGACTTCACCTGTTGCCTAATATATCCCACCCTTTAAAAGATATAATTCTAAGAAGATAATGATACAGTTATTGACTTAGTTTTATGGCTGATTGATGTATACTAGTAAAGGCCTCTTTTCATGGCCTGATGGAGCAGACGATTGTCGGGAAGGAATCTTACCATCTGGACAATCGCCTTCTCGTCAGTGAAGATGACCACTGCGTTCACATGCAGCGGTCTCCTCCGCGGTACGGAGAGGAGCGATTGTTAATGCCATCGCTCGTCACCATACAGAATCATTGTTTGCCAGCAGCAGAGCATGCTTAGAAAGCATGGTCTGCTGCCCAAAAGTGATGCGTTAGGTGACCGCACCAGCGATCCTATTACCCGATGAACGAGCATTTCCTACAAACACTCATTAGCGATAATCTGCCTGAACATTGGGCAATGTAAAAGGCCTGTGCTATCCCTGTGTGCAGTGAACCGCACACGGACCCACACAAATCAATAGTGCAATTTACGTCCATGTTTCACAGACATGGAGACCATGGGAGACAATTATGTCCAGTGGTCACCAGGCCTGTGTCCTACATGGACATATGGTCCTCACTGGATATTAAAAATCATCCTTGTGTTGCCATGACAACACAGACAATTTTTTTTAATACAGTCTTCCAAATCAAGTCTAAGGATGGTTCTGCTGTGGTGCACCCACGATACACCCGAAAACTGTGCAAGCACGTGGCTGTATGGCCTAGCGGTTTTGCAGGTAAAACTGCTGCTAACCTGCAAACCCATGTGGTGAGTAACAATCATTCCAGTAAGAAAACTAAGCCGATTATTGGTACAACCATGTTCATTTCTCGACTGCTTCATGTGCTCTCCATCTTAGTTTGCATTAATTAATTCAACTTATTACAGATTCTAGATTTCCCATTTTCTGGACAACTTTATATTTATCACTTCATAAGTCTCTTATGTGTTAAAATGAGAATTGTGGTTGGCAAGTGAAGAAGGATAACGTCATCTCAGCAACCAGACCAGAACGTATACACCCACGTAGGTTGTAACCTATGTCGCCAAGGATCATTTGTGCTGGAATTTCTATCGGTAAACGTATTTGACATAATAATCAAGCTCGACTTGGTCAAATTGCCCAGATGTCAATAATGTGTAGTCCATTTCCTCCCTCATTATTAAAGCAGAGGGTCTCATTACGAACAGTTTCTCTTATTGTGTCTACAATACAAGGCGGCTCATTTCATCAGTTCTGTGGAACTTATGGAACTTGTATTGATTTTTCCTTTTAATGAAAGGTTTGAGCAAATGGTTTCAGTGGCTAGAAACGTAAGTTAAACACCACTGGATTCTACTCCCGTCAGATGAACTGCGAAAGATTTCCTAGTATCACCTGAAAACCATAGAAGTAATAATTTGGCATAAGCAACAGGGAACTTGACAAACTATATCTATTTCTGTATAATGTACAATGCATCTGTACATAATAGGGCATACAGTATATGAGCAGCTCCACAAAAAAGAATCTGCGCAGATTTCACAGTACAAACTGCTCACATTATTAATTAGATCTCTTAGACCTTGCGAGGCTGGTGTACTTACAATGAAACTCCATGTCAGAATGGCTGTATAATTTTTTTGGGGCTCATGCACACGACCGTATGTATTTTGTGGTCCGCAAAACACAGATCCACAAAAAATACGGATGACATCCTTGTGCATTCTGTATTTTGCGGAACTAAACAGCTGGCCTCTAATAAAACAGTCCTATCCTTGTCCGGAATGCGGCCAATAATAGGACATGTCTGTTGGATATAAGGAAACTGAATGGTGCCGCATACGGTCCTAAGAAAAAACTGAACGGACGTGGAAAGAAAAAACATTTGTGCATGAGCCCTTTTCCTGCCTAAGGTATTAAAATGAGTTTGTGAATCCATTGTACTCACGAGCTAAAGGCTGGTTTCACATGAGCGAGTGTCACGCTTCGTACTCGCAGCACAGCACCCGTCCTGAACTTCCAGCACTGCTGGGGTCGCATAGCATTATGCTGATTAAGGCCTCCTGCACACGACCGTATGGCTTTTTCAAAGTTTTGCAGGCCGTTTTTTTCCGGATCCGTTTTTTGTTTCCATTTTGGTTCAGTTTTTCCGTTCCGTTTTTCCATATGGTATATACAGTATACAATAATTACATAGAAAATATTGGGCTGGGCATAACATTTTCAATAGATGGTTCCGCAAAAACTGATACGGAAGACATACGGATGCATTGCCGTATGTGTTTTGTTTATTTGCAGACTCATTGACTTGAATGGAGCCACTGAACGGAAATACGGAAACGAAATGCATACGGAGTACATTCCGTTTTTTTTTTTTTTGAGGAACCATTGAAATAAATGGTTCCGTATATGGACTGTATACAGAACGCAAAAAAACGGCCTGTAAACGGGATTTTTTTTGGGGGGGGGGGGGCAGGAGGCCTTATGATGCTATGTAACCCTTAGAACTCTCTCACTCTCTAGCTGCACTCAATAAATTTTTATATCAGGCAGGAAAAGTTTAAAAAATAATTATACAGCCATTCTGACATGGTTTTCCGAAGTACGTACACTAGCTTCATCAGGTATAAGAGATCCAGGTAGTAATATATGCAGTTTGTATTGTTTAATCTGGTGACACATCCTCTATAACACAAATCTAGTACAGAGGCAGTAAATGACAGCACAAAGATTGCCTATGCTTCCATAGTACTGAGCTATAAAGATTTTATCTACCACCATACAGTCACCATGCACATGCCAGAGCTTTCTTAAAGGGTTTCTACCACTTGCAGATCACATATTTGGTGATCAGACACTAGCGATCCGCTAGTGTCTGATGTAGCTTACAAGCTAATTATTACCTTAATCCGTTCGGCCCATACCTCAAAAAAAGCACTTATATCTTTATGCAAATGAGCCTCTAGGTGCTATGCAGGCGTTTTTCCAGCACCTAGAGGCTCCGTCTACCTTGCAGTTTGCCGCCCAGCGCCTCGCTCCAGCACGCCCATCTTCAACTCTATTCGATCCTCCCCCTGCTTCTGCCTTCCGAAATCTCGCGCCTGCGCCGTTCGTCGCGGCATTCGGCGCAGGCGCAGTCAATGTCTGACCGCTCCGTGCTCAGACATTTCCACTGCGCCTGCGCCGATGACATCGGCGCAGGCGCAGTGGAAATGTCTGAGCACGGAGCGGTCAGACATTGACTGCGCCTGCGCCGAATGCCTCCGAATGCCGCGACGAACGGCGCAGGCGCGGGATTTCTGAAGGCTGAAGCAGGGGGAGGATCGAATACGGTAAGAGATGGGCGTGCTGGAGCGAGGCGATGGGCGGCAAACTGCAAGGTAGACGGAGCCTCTAGGTGCTGGAAAAACGCCTGCATAGCACCTAGAGGCTCATTTGCATAAAGATATAAGTGCTTTTTTTGAGGTATGGGCCGAACGGATTAAGGTAATAATTAGCTTGTAAGCTACATCAGACACTAGCGGATCGCTAGTGTCTGATCACCAAATATGTGATCTGCAAGTGGTAGAAACCCTTTAAAGGGGTTGTGTCACTTTAGCAAATAGCAATTATTATGTAGACTAAGTTAATACAAGGCACTTACTAATGTATTGTGATTGTCCATATTGCCTCCTTTGCTGGCTGGATTAATTTTCTATCACATTATACACTGCTTGTTTCCATGGTTATGACCACCCTGCAATCCATCAGAGGTGGCCGTGCTTGCACACTATAAAAAAAAGCACCAGCCTATGTGAGCTCTCATTGTCCAGGCCACCAGAGAGGCTGGCACTTTTTCGTACAGTGTGCAAGCACGACCACCACTGATGGAGTACAGGGTGGTCATAACCATGGAAACAAGGAGAGTATAATTTGATGTAAAAATGAATGAAGCCAGCAAAGGAGGCAATATGGACAATCACAATACATTAGTAATTGCCTTGTATTAACTTTCTCTACATAATAAATGCCACTTGCGGAAGTGAGACAACCCCTTTAAGATTCTGGAACTTCCATTTTGGGGGCCATACGAGTTTATTTGTGCTTCCATAGTGATAAATTATCCAAAAACTAGTCATTTTAAACAATGTTGTGTTTATTATAATAAAATATATTTATTTATTTTATGCACTTATATAGCGCTACTATATTCCGCAGCGCTTTACAGACATTAAGCACATTAGCATCAAGCTGTCCCCAATGGGGCTCACAGTCTAAGGTCCCTATCAGTATGTCCTGTACTAAACGCTGTCCTATCATTATATTTCCAAAAAAACAGATTCTGCATCAAGACATATGTCAGAAATTAATAGGCTGTTTTTCATTTGTACATATGCGATCAGAAATGAGTCACAGCCCAAACTTCGTTCTCACTCCTCTATCTACACATATGTTAGGCACATTCAGTATACATGTGGAGATGCTCTGCAGGTGCTTGCTGAGGGCAAAGGTGTGGTGCAGTGCAGCTATAGACAAGGAGGACGTGTGGAGCTCAATTATCAGGGTAAGTCGTCTCTTTGCCATGTCTCAATGTTCTTCCAACGAATCTTCTACCTATAGTATTTCACATTAAATCAAGTATACATGTAAGTAAAGTATGGACGAGAAGCTGCATTGGGACACATTTGCATGGCTATATGAATAGGTTTCCTCTTTCATAGTGGGTATCATGGCATGGATGGCATCGTCTGCCATAAAGCGTTAATGTGTTGCCATTAACTTTCCCAGGACTGCTCACTTTAGGGACTGAAGCACAGAGCAGCCTTGTTCAGAGCCTGTGTTCTGCTTGAAGTGAGCACACTGCCTTGACTGCTGAGTCTGAAGGTTATGTAACAAGAAGAAGAGTACATTAGTTCCTCTCGCCTCTAAAACCAATGAGTAGCTAGTGACAGTTCTAGCCCAGGAGCATTGAGCTGAAGGAGGGCTGCAGTCCCTCCATTCTTCTCACATGCACCTCCAGCTGAGACAGAGCTGTCCTCACAGGCGCACCTTAAACCGCACTGAAGTGACCTGTGCCGGTGAGTTGACCCTTCATCACTATATTCATTTCACGCTCATTCACATCATCATTGACTTGTAGTATTTTTATTAACTAGAAGGTTGTGGTGTAACCCAATGCTTTATATTATATATAGTGTATATGCATGTATATAAATGTATTACACAGGCATTTAATCTCTCCAGATTTATGCTTTTATCTATCCGGTCATGGATAATGCTTGTTACAGGATGTTCTTTGGCTAAATACCACCGCACAGCTGGGTTAGTTTTTGCACTCATGCCAAACTACCGAGGATCTTCTCTGAACTGCATGCATTGTCTCCTCGCCTGTCTGCTTTCTTCCTTTGGGAGAGTTTAATAGCTGCATTTGGAAAAAGGAGACAGTAGAATTAACCCTAAGGTTATATGCATATTGGTGTCTATTGTATAGATTTGCATAGTGCCCTGTTTATGATCATGTCCTTTTGGTTGCTGTTTCCTTCTGTTCAATTACAACACTTTGACATTGGGACAAGAACAATATAGTTTTATGCAGCATTGCATATTGTAGGACGTAAGTGACCTAAATTTCCAAATATCTGCTACGGCAAAGTGAAACTTCACAACTGACCCTAATTACCAATGAAACTCTTGATACCTGACATTACATTACATAGGATCAATATAGGGTATATACTTT
Source organism: Bufo gargarizans (assembly GCF_014858855.1). NCBI lineage: Eukaryota > Metazoa > Chordata > Amphibia > Anura > Bufonidae > Bufo > Bufo gargarizans. The sequence goes on along the minus strand of NC_058083.1, from coordinate 389,280,962 downwards.
GCTTCCACTTAGAAGGTGCAGACTTTATAGGGTTGTTTTAGGTTATTGTTATTTATTTGGTATTGTACAACATGATAAAAACTCAATAGAAATTTTGTTAAAAAATATAAAAAATATATTATATATAAATATATTAGGCAATTGTGTGAAAGTTGCTGATTATTTCGCAGGTTAATTTTTACATCATGAACTTGGAATCAGAGGGCAAAATCAATTCGGGCAAACTCAATTAGGGAATGGCTCTTTAAGCTCCTGTTTTATTCTGGTGAGATCACCTGGGGTGACCCTGTTCTTTAAATGCGTAAAAGTATATATATATATATATATATATATACAGTTATCTTAGGCAGCAGTGTAAGGCTTTAACTTGGGTAGATTAAAATTACATAGTGAGAAAATAATGAAGACGTGAAACAAGTAGGGTGTATATTAAATATTCATGCACTATAATAAAACAGGAACAAAACAAATGTGTCAACAAAAACACATTATGGTTTGCATAGCATGTCCTATTCTGGTCCTCATTGTGGATGAGAATAGTAATTTCTATTGATGGGAGTGCGAACAATGCAGAATGCACCTGGAAGGTATGTGCGGTTGATGGACCAAAATGCAGACATGGTCATGTGCATGAAGCCTAATAGGGTTGATTTCAAACTAGGGCCCCTCATTTTAATTAACAAAACCTATACTGGCATCACAGATGCCTATACAAGAAATGTTTACGCTTTACAAAAAACCATGTGATACTTTCTTTGGTCTGGAGCGCTGAATCAGCACAGCCTGTGTGGAGCGTTCAGTCCTGGTTTGGGTGGCAGGTACTGAACAGACCTCACAGGTTCTATGACACAGTTTAACACTAAGGCAGGTTTACTGAAAAGTATGATCAAGAAACACTGGAATGTTCTGAAAAATGATCCTATAAGAGGGAAAGAGATTCCGAATCAGCCTATGATAATAAAAAAAAAAGCTAAAAATTTGCGGAACAATCTGGTACATAGCATGGGACACACTACCACGAAGGCAAAAACTAATAGTCAAATTAAGAGCAAATATACCTGGTGTGGGTTTTGCCTACCATGTAAAAACAGGGCACCCTAAAAGAGAATGAGGACAGTCGATACAGTATATGCTAATAGTAAGAATTAATCGTTCAAAATAAAAGGCAATCTTTCATGCAACCACATTGGTGTTGTATACGTACTGGAGTGTCGGTGTGGCCTCCAGTACTTTGGGAGAACTACTCGGAATATAAAAACTAGGATACAAGAACATATCCGTAATATAAAAAAAGGTTTAGAGATGTACAGTGTGTCCTTGCACTTCAAAATGGTACATCAGAAGAACCTGCGATTTATGGGGATGGAGAGTGAAAAAGCTTTGTTACGTGGTGGTGACCCTGTAGACAGAATTAATAGACGAGAAGTTGAGTGGATGTATAGGTTAGGGACTCTGCAACCGAGTGGGTTAAATATAGAGTGTGACATCAGACAGTGTATTGCTTGATCTTACTGGTTTTTGGATTATTTTTATACTTTAGGTAGGTTGGTCATAGGACCTTAGTGAGGGCAGGGTAATCTATAAGTGGTTGGTGTTTTCATGTGATCGTGGCCATGTGATCTAGAGGTTGGGTCACCTGGGTCCGATCATGTGATTTAATATATAATGGTTTCATACGAAGTAGGACCTTAGCGTGGGCGGAGTAATCCATGAGTGATTGGTGTTTCCATGTGATCGTGGCTATGTGAGCTAGGGTTTGGGTCACATGGGTCTGATCATGTGATCTAATATGTAGTGGTTTCATACAAAGTAGGTATTTAGCTTTTTGAAAATAAGTTTGAAAAAAATGTTTTTAAAATAAGAGGTTTAGGCTTGGATGTATAGCTATATTTAACATAGTAACATAGTACATAAGGCCGAATAAAGACATTTGTCCATCCAGTTCGGCCTGTTATCCTGCAAGTTGATCCAGAGGAAGGCAAAAAAAAAACCTGTGAGGTAGAAGCCAATTTTCCCCACTTTAGGGGAATAAAAAATTCCTTCCCGACTCCAATCAGGCAATCAGAATAACTCCCTGGATCAACGACCCCTCTCTAGAAGCTATAGCCTGTAATATTATTACGCTCCAGAAATACATCCAGGCCCCCCTTTATTGTACTCACCATCACCACCTCCTCAGGCAGAGAGTTCCAGAGTCTCACTGCTCTTACTGTAAAGAATCCTCTTCTATGTTTGTGTACAAACCTTCTTTCCTCCAGACGCAGAGGATGTCTCCTCATCACAGTCACAGTCCTGGGGATAAATAGCTGATGGGATAGATCTCTGTACTGACCCCTGATATATTTATACATATTAATTAGATCTCCCCTCAGTCGTCTTTTTTCTAAAGTGAATAGCCCTAATTTTGATCATCTTTCAGGGTACTGTAGTTGCCCCATTCCAGTTATTACTTTAGTTGCTCTATTTATATATTTTTAATGAATTATTTTATGTATTATGTATTGTTGATACTAAAGTTTTACATGCTGGAATGCTGGGAGAGGTCGGGCTAATAAAGGGATTAAAAACAACCGTGATTGAGGCTAAGTAGACGCCCATGTCGAAGCTCAAGCAGCAAAACCCGGGTCGGGCAGCGTGGAGATTTTAAATTCTGATATGCTGATTACATGTATAACTTTGTGAGTACAATAAACCTTTTTACGGGACATACAGTACAGACCAAAAGTTTGGACACACCTTCTCATTCAAAGAGTTTTCTTTATTTTCATGACTATGAAAATTGTAGATTCTCACTGAAGGCATCAAAACTATAAATTAACACATGTGGAATTATATACATAACAAAAAAGTGTGAAACAACTGAAAATATGTCATATTCTAGGTTCTTCAAAGTAGCCACCTTTTGCTTTGATTACTGCTTTACACAATCTTGGCATTCTCTTGATGAGCTTTAAGAGGTAGTCACCTGAAATGTTTTTCACTTCACAGGTGTGCCCTGTCAGGTTTGATAAGTGGGATTTCTTGCCTTATAAATGGGGTTGTGACCATCAGTTGCGTTGTTGAGAAGTCAGGTGGATACACAGCTGATAGTCCTACTGAATAGACTGTTAGAATTTGTATTATGGCAAGAAAAAAGCAGCTAAGTAAAGAAAAATGAGTGGCCATCATTACTTTAAGAAATGAAAGTCAGTCAGTCCGAAAAATTGGGAAAACTTTGAAAGTGTCCCCAAGTGCAGTCACAAAAACCATCAAGCGCTACAAAGAAACTGGCTCACATGCGGACCGCCCCAGGAAAGGAAGACCAAGAGTCACCTCTGCTGCGGGGGATAAGTTCATCCGAGTCACCAGCCTCAGAAATCGCAGGTTAACAGCATCTCGGATTAGAGACCAGGTCAATGCCACACAGAGTTCTAGCAGCAGACAAATCTCTAGAACAACTGTTAAGAGGAGACTGTGTGAATCAGGTCTTCATGGTAGAATATCTGCTAGGAAACCACTGCTAAGGACAGGCAACAAGCAGAAGAGACTTGTTTGGGCTAAAGAACACAAGGAATGGACATTAGACCAGTGGAAATCTGTGCTTTGGTCTGATGAGTCTAAATTTGAGATCTTTGGTTCCAACCACCGTGTCTTTGTGCGACGCAGAAAAGGTGAACGGATGGACTCTACATGCCTGGTTCCCACCGTGAAGCATGGAGGAGAAGGTGTGATGGTGTGGGGGTGCTTTGCTGGTTACACTGTTGGGGATTTATTCAAAATTGAAGGCATACTAAACCAGCATGGCTACCACAGCATCTTGCAGTGGCATGCTGTTCCATCCGGTTTGCGTTTAGTTGGACCATCATTTATTTTTCAACAGGACAATGACCCCAAACACACCTCCAGGCTGTGTAAGGGCTATTTGACCATAAAGGAGAGTGATGGGGTACTGCGCCAGATGACCTGGCCTCCACAGTCACCGGACCTGAACCCAATCGAGATGGTTTGGGGTGAGCTGGACCGCAGAGTGAAGGCAAAAGGGCCAACAAGTGCTAAGCATCTCTGGGAACTCCTTCAAGACTGTTGGAAGACCATTTCAGGTGACTACCTCTTGAAGCTCATCAAGAGTGTGCAAAGCAGTAATCAAAGCAAAAGGTAGCTACTTTGAAGAACCTAGAATATGACATATTTTCAGTTGTTTCACACTTTTTTGTTATGTATATAATTCCACATGTGTTAATTCATAGTTTTGATGCCTTCATAGTCATGAAAATAAAGAAAACTCTTTGAATGAGAAGGTGTGTCCAAACTTTTGGTCTGTACTGTATATATATAAAACAAAATTGTAAACAGATAGCTCACTTCACTAGGGAGGTGGTTTGTGGGATAAGATCAAGACACCTACAAACTCGACCTCCCTCACCTGGATTGCTTGTAGTGTCTTAGGAAGAACGGCAGTCCTGTAGATGGTACTTCTGGTAGTTTCTTTTATTAGTATCACAGGTGGGCTCAAGATAATATCACCGATATACTGATGAAAGAACCTTATATTTGGGTGGGAGAGTAGACCAAATTTGTCCTCAAAAAGCCCCATAAAGAGGTTCGCATATGAGGGGGTGAACTTAGTTCCCATTGCGGTCCCCTTCTCTTGAATATAGAAAACCTCATTGAAAGTGAAATAGTTATGGTGTAAGATAAATTCAATAGCTGTCAAGATGAATTCTTTTTGGAGCTCGGGTATGACAGGGTCTCCTCTGAGAAAACTTTTAACTGCTAGAAGTCCTAAATCATGTTTGATGTTACTATAGAGGGAGGATACATGTAAGGTGACCCAAATTAAGCCTTCCCTCCACTGGAAAGAATCCAATATGTTGATGAGATGGGTAATATCTTTCAAAAATGAGGGGAGTTGTACAACATATTTTTGAAGAAAATTATCTACATAAGCTGAAAGGTTGGGTGTGAGGGAGCCAATACCAGATACTTTAGGTCTCCCTAGGGTTTTTTCACTGGATTTGTGAATCTTTGCCAAGAAATAAAATCGAGATATAGATGGATGGAGTATCGTAAGAAACTTCTTTTCTTTCTTATCTATGTTCCCTGATTGGAACCCGAATTCGATGAGTTCTTACAAGGGTTTTTTGAAAGGCCCAGTAGGGTCATTTTTAAGAATCCTATAGTATTCGTGGTCGGATAATATTCTATTTGATTCTGTTATGTAATATTTGTAATCTATAATAACAATACCTCCCCCTTTATCAGCATTTTTGATGACAATATCTTTGTTTTTGAGGCTATTCAGGGCTCTCATCTCGCTGGGGTTTAGATTATTGGAAGGAGTTGGGAAATAATCTTTCTGATCAGGGATAATTAAGGCTTTCAGATCATCCAAAAACATATTGTAGAAGCTCTCAAGGTGGGAGTCTCTACTTTCTAGGGGATAAAAGATAGATTTATTTTTCAAATTGGAAGGTAATGGAATAAGGTTATGCACTGAGGGTTCTGTGGTTAGGTCAGAGGAGGTCTGGGGAAGAGTGGTCTCTCTGGGGTTAAAATAACTTTTGTCTTTCTGCCCTAGTGATGATTGTTCTTTGATGGTAAAATGTCGTTTTAGAGTAAACTTCTGGATACATTGGTTTAAATCAATAAACAATTCAAATAGATTGGGCCCACTGGTAGGGCATAAGGATAAGCCTTTGCTTAGTAGCTGTAATTTATTTGGTTTGAGAGTATATTTTAAAAGGTTAAAAATGCCTTTTCCTTTCTCTTTTTCGGTAGGATCTAGGGTTCCCTCTTCGGAGGGGAAAGATTCTTCTGTAGGGGGCTCTGTTTCTTTGGTTTTGATCTTTTCCTTTTTGATGTGTTTTGATCTCCCTCCTCTGCATCCTCTATATCGCTTTTTAGTATTTTTCGTGTGGACAGCAGAGGAGTGAAGAAGTGAGTGATTTTTAGATCTTGTTTGATCTGTGGAGAATTTCCGGTCAAAAGGCTTATTGGAGTGAAGAATGGGCTGAGTATTTGCATACTGGACAAAGTTTTCCTGATTGGTGGTGTAGGATTTTTTAAGGGTGTTGTTGGTGATACTTTCTCTAAAAGAGGACTGTCTGACTAATTGGGAGGTAGGGCTACAATAATCTCTGAATTGGTAGTGGAGGAAGAGTAGGTTTATATATTCAGGGAAGGGTCTTGTGGTATGTGGTCTGAGTGGACCATTATGATAGGTGGACTCACAGGAGTGTTAGAATTAATAGCTTGTGGTGAGGAAATAGGTATCTTCACTGATGTAGGTGTAGAATATAGTGATAAAGTATCTAGATCAATTGTATTAGATTTGTCAGTAGTGGTACCTCCCGGGATGCAAGGACTTGTCAACTGGGGGTTAGTGGGAGGAGTAAAACTGTATTCTTTGACACAAGGAGACAATGGTGGTTTGGGAACAGACCTGTTGTGTAAGTTGATAGACTGTTTAGGAGAATGATTTGTTTTGGAAAGATTGGTATCAGTAATAGAAGAACCAGAGGAGCGGAACTTGCTGTTATAAAAAGTTCTGCTCACTTGCAGGTCTTCTGGCAGTTTGGGTGTAAGATATTGGGTTCATCTTTCAAACCTCAAGGTACAAAGGTATTGATTGATTAGAGCAATTTGTAGTATTAGTCGTGAGATTATGTGTAATGTGTGACCTGTGGGCAATGGACGTTGCCTTGAGGTTTGATCGTCTATCCCAGGCCCTAATTTTATTGTTTTGGCAATCTGAATGATCTCTCCTTAGTTTATTACATTTTGCTCTAACTTTCCCGTACTCATATTTCCTAAGTGTTTCACATTTCAGGGTGAGTGATATTTGACTGTTTAGTGGGTGTTTTATAAAAAATAAAAACTGTGCATATAACCCTTCACTTCGGTCTACAGGTTGGAAAATATCTGTTTTCTCTTGTCGATCAAAGTTTTCATGAATTGAATAGAACATTCATCACTGGTTTTTAACCAGCTGTCAATAAAATCAACATCATTGAAAAAGGTGGGCTTTAGGGAAAGTCTCAGTCCCCTTAGTATTAGACCCAATTCGATGTATATAGTCAGAAAGAACCAGTCTATTTTATGGTGTATGAGGTTCTTGATGGTTTCAATAAAATTGTCCGCAGGCATCTCGGTGTGTCTGTCGTGTTGTTCGATCTCGACAGTGGACCATGTTCCAGCCGATGTAATTTCCAATTCCGAGAGATCATTCATTGATAGAAGGGGTTTAACTTCTCGTGTGATTCTCTCAAAAAGTTCAGATAGGTCCAACCTGAGTCAGCCTCTGCTTGTCTGACCGGCTGTTGGTCCCCCATCAGCCAGTAAATATAAGTCAGGGGAAAGAGGAAAGAAATTCCAAGAAAAAAAGAGTGTTAGTCAAAGAGCTATTTGGCTGGAAGTCGAAAAGATCTTAGAATAACTGCAGGGTGCCAAAGGGAGGAGAAGTAATCACCAAGGTATGAAGGGTGAAAGGCTGATGGTAGTGACTGTATATGTAGAGTAGACTATTACATAAGAGAATACAGCAAAAGGAAGGAAAAATTTTAGAAACCAGCCACAAATTCCAACACTCCTGTGGGTCTACCTATCATAATGGTCCACTCAAACCACATACCACTTCTCTGAATATACCAACCTACTCTTTCTCCACTACCAATTCAGAGATTTGTTTTAGCCCTACCTCCCAATTTGCCGGACAGTCCTTTTTTAGAGAAACTATCACCAACAGCACCCTTACGAAATCCTACACCACCAAGCAGGAAAACTTTGTCCAGTATCCAAATAGTCAGCCCATTCTTCACTCCAACGGGCCTTTTGACGGGAAATTCTCCACAGATCAAACAAGATCTAAAAATCACTCACTTCTTCACTCCTCTGCCGTCCACACGAAAAATACTAAAAAGCGATATAGAGGATGCAGAGGAAAGAGATCAAAACACACCAAAAAGGAAAAGATCAATACCAAAGCAACAGAGCCCCCTACAGAAGAATCATTCCCCTCCGAAGAGGGAACCCTAGATCTTACCGAAAAAGAGAAAGAAAAAGGCATTTTTAACCTTTTAAAATATACTCTCAAACCAAATGAATTACAGCTACTAAGCAAAGGCTTATCCTTATGCCCTACCAGTGGGCCCAATCTATTTGAATTGTTTATTGATTTAAACCAATGTATCCAGAAGCTTACTCTAAAACGACATTTTACCATCAAAGAACATTCATCACTAGGGAAGAAAGACAAAAGTCAGTTTAACCCCAGAGAGACCACTCTTCCCCAGACCTCCTCTGACCTAACCACAGTGCATAACCTCATTCCATTACCTTCCAATTTGAAAAATAAACCTATCTTTTATTCCCTAGAAAGTTGAGGCCCCCACCTTGAGAGCTTCTACAATATGGTTTTGGATTATCTGAAAGCCTTGATTATCCTTGATCAGAAAGATTCTTTCCCAACTCCTTCCAATAATCTAAGCCCCAGCAAGGTGAGAGCCCTGAATAGCCTCAAAAACAATAAACATTTGTCATCACGAATGCTGATAAAGGGGAGGTATTGTTATTATGGATTATGAATATTACATAACAGAATCGAACAGAATATTATCCTACCAGAAATATTATAGGATTCTTAAAAATGACCCTACTGGGCCTTTAAAAAAATCCTTGTAAGAACTCATCAAATTCTGGTTCCAATCAGGGAACATAGATAAGAAAGAAAAGAAGTTTCTTACGATACTCCATCCATCTATATCTCGATTTTATTTCTTGGCAAAGATTCACAAATCCATTGAAAACCCTCCAGGGAGACCTATAATATCTGGTATTGGCTCCTTTATATTCAACCTTTCAGCTTATGTAGATCATTTTCTTCAAAAATATGTTGTACAACTCCCCTCATTTTTGAGAGATACTACCTATCTCATCAACATATTGGATTCTTTCCAGTGAAGGGAAGGCTTCATTTGGGTCACCTTAGATGCATCCTCCCTCTATAGTAACATCAAACATGATTTAGGACTTCTAGCAGTTAAAAGTTTTCTCAGAGCAGACCCTGTCATGCCCCAGTTCCAAAAAGAATTGATCTTGAGAGCTATTAAATCTATATTACACCATAACTATTTCACTTTCAATGAGGTTTTGTATATTCAAGAGAAGGGGACCGCAATGGGAACTAAGTTCACCCCCTCATATGCGAACCTCTTCATGGGGCTTTTTGAGGACAAATTTGGTCTTCTCTCCCACCCAAATATTAGGTTCTTTCATCTGTATATCGATGATATAATCTTGAGCCCACCTGTGATACTAATAAAGGAAACAACCAGAAGTACCATCTACAGGACTGCCGTTCTTCCTAAGACAATACAAGCGATCGAGGCGAGGGAGGTCGATGTTTGTGGGTGTCTTGATCTTATCCCACAAACCACCTCCCTGGTGAAGTGAGTTATCTGTTCACAACTTTGTTTTATAAGAGTAATATATATATATTTATTTTATTGCATTGGATCATTTTATTGCAGTGGATCATCCCTCTCTACTCTAGGTGATACATCTTTTTACTTTATAATTATAACCACACACAAGTTTCTATTTGTATTTTCCACTTTGAGGATTGCTCTAAGTGACATAACGTGGTTTGGTGCCTTCTTTGTGGCTGGTTTCTACCATTTTCCCTTCTTTTGCTGTATTCTCTAATGTAGTAGTCTACTCTACATATACAGCCACTACCGGCAGCCTTCCACCCTTTATACCTTGGTGATTACTCTCCTCCTTTTGGCACCCTGTGGTTATTCTAAGATCTTTTGAACTTCCATCCAAATAGCTCTTTGACTAACACTCTTTTTTTCTTGGAATTTTTTTCCTCTTTCCCCTGACTATTAGACTGTGCCACAAACATAGCCTAATAGACTGCCTGTCATTGTTAAAGTGATATTTTGGTATATAAGATATACCTGTGCATTATAAAAGCCTTGTCTGCTAGTGGGACTAAAAAATAATACTTAAAGTTAATACAGTTTATTAAAAAATATTTAAAGCCATTTGCTTCCATAAAAGGTGGCTTTATTTAGTAAAAGTGTTGAAATGCACACATGTATGATATCAATGTATTTGCTGCAACTTGTATGATAAAGATAACATAGGGTACTATTTAACCTGCCACGGGAACAGCATAAAACAAAAATAAAAAAATACCAACAGAATTTTTCCTATTCAACCCCTCCAAATAATAAATGTTAATTAATATTTCTCATATGATAAAAATTATAACCAATGAAAACCAGATCTCTCCCCACAAAAAAACAAGCCCTCTTATGGCTACATCACAAAAAAATGAATAAGTTCTGTCTCTTAGGATGTGGCAACATAAAAAAAAATTTTTTGCATGAAATATGCTATTATTGTACAAAAGCAGTAAAAACAAATAAAACAATAGATACTTGGTATCGCTATAATCATACAAGACAAGAAAAAATACACTTTATTGTCTTGCCACTGTAAAAGAAGCACAGGAAACAAAATTACGAGCATACAATTCAAGTTAAAAGAGATAGAACTCCAAAAACAAGATATATATATACAGTACAGACCAAAAGTTTGGACACACCTTCTCATTCAAAGAGTTTTCTTTATTTTCATGACTATGAAAATTGTAGATTCACACTGAAGGCATCAAACCTATGAATTAACACATGTGGAATTATATACATAACAAAAAAGTGTGAAACAACTGAAAATATGTCATATTCTAGGTTCTTCAAAGTAGACACCTTTTGCTTTGATTACTGCTTTGCACACTCTTGGCATTCTCTTGATGAGCTTCAAGAGGTAGTCACCTGAAATGGTCTTCCAACAGTCTTGAAGGAGATGCCTAGCACTTGTAGACCCTTTTGCCTTCACTCTGCGGTCCAACTCACCCCAAACCATCTCGATTGGGTTCAGGTCCGGTGACTGTGGAGGCCAGGTCATCTGGCGCAGCACCCCATCACTCTCCTTCATGATCAAATAGCCCTTACACAGCCTGGAGGTGTGTTTGGGGTCATTTTCCTGTTGAAAAATAAATGATGGTCCAACTAAACGCAAACCAGATGGAATAGCATGCTGCTGCAAGATGCTGTGGTAGTCATGCTGGTTCAGTATGCCTTCAATTTTGAATAAATCCCCAACAGTGTCACCAGCAAAGCACCCCCACACCATCACATCTCCTCCTCCATGCTTCACGGTGGGAACCAGGCATGTAGAGTCCATCCGTTCACCTTTTCTGCGTCGCACAAAGACACGGTGGTTGGAACCAAAGATCTCAAATTTGGACTCATCATACCAAAACACAGATTTCTACTGGTCTAATGTCCATTCCTTGTGTTCTTTAGCCCAAACAAGTCTCTTCTGCTTGTTGCCTGTCCTTAGCAGTGGTTTCCTAGCAGATATTCTACCATGGAGGCCTGATTCACACAGTCTCCTCTTAACAGTTGTTCTAGAGATGAGTCTGCTGCTAGAACTCTGTGTGGCATTGACCTGGTCTCTAATCTGAGCTGCTGTTAACCTGCGATTTCTGAGGCTGGTGACTCAGATGAACTTATTCTCCGCAACAGAGGTGACTCTTGGTCTTCCTTTCCTGGGGCGGTCCGCATGTGAGCCAGTTTCTTTGTAGCGCTTAATGGTTTTTGTGACTGCACTTGGGGACACTTTCAAAGTTTTCCCAATTTTTCGGACTGACTGACCTTCATTTATTAAATTAATGATGGCCACTCGTTTTTCTTTACTTAGAATTTGTATTATGGCAAGAAAAAAGCAGCTAACAGTCTATTCAGTAGGACTATCAGCTGTGTATCCACCTGACTTCTCCACAAGGCAACTGATGGTCCCAACTCCATTTATAAGGCAAGAAATCCCACTTATTAAACCTGACAGGGCACACCTGTGAAGTGAAAACCATTTCAGGTGACTACCTCTTGAAGCTCATCAAGAGAATGCCAAGAGTGTGCAAAGCAGTAATCAAAGCAAAAGGTGGCTACTTTGAAGAACCTAGAATATGACATATTTTCAGTTGTTTCACACTTTTTTGTTATGTATATAATTCCACATGTGTTAATTCATAGTTTTGATGCCTTCAGTGTGAATCTACAATTTTCATAGTCATGAAAATAAAGAAAACTCTTTGAATGAGACGGTGTGTCCAAACTTTTGGTCTGTACTGTATATATAAAGGCCCTACCAATTTGTTTCATTATTAAAAAATCTAATTGCTGTCGGATAAAAACAATTTACAGTGGATATAAAAAGTCTACACACCCCTGTTAAAATGTCAGGTTTCTGTGCTGTAAAAAAATGAGACAAAAATAAATCATTTTAAAACTTTTCCACCTTTAATTTGACCTATAAACTGTACCACTCAATTGAAAAACAAACTGAAATCTTTTAGGTTGAGAGAAGAAAATAAAAAAAACTTAAATAATGTGGTTGCATAAGTGTGCACACCTTCTTATAACTGGGCATGTAGCTGTGTTCAGAAATAAGCAATGACATTCAAAATTATGTTAAATAGGAGTCAGCATACACCTGCCATCATTTAAAGTGCCTCTGATTAACCCCAAATAAAGTTCAGCTGCTCTAGTTGGTCTTTCCTGAAATTTTCTCAGTCTCATCCCACAGCAAAAGCCATGGTCCACAGAGAGCTTCCAAAGCATCAGAGGGATCTCATTGTTAAAAGGTATCAGTCAGGAGAAGGGTACAAAAGAATTTCCAAGGCATTAGATATACCATGGAACACAGTGACGACAGTCACCATCAAGTGGAGAAAATATGGCACAACAGTGACATTACCAAGAACTGGACGTCCCTCCAAAATTGATGAAAAGACAAGAAGAAAACTGGTCTGGGAGGCTACCAAGAGGCCTACAGCAACATTAAAGGAGCTGCAAGAATATTTGGCAAGTACTGGCTGTGTGGTAAATGAGACAACAATCTCCCATATTCTTTATATGTCAGGGCTATCGGGTAGAGTGGCAAGATGAAAGCCTTTTCTTACGAAGAAAAACATCCAAGCCAGGCTACATTTTGCAAAAACACATCAGAAGTCTCCCAAAAGCATGTGGGCAAAAGTGTTATGGTCTGATGAAACCAAGGTTGAACTTTTCAGCCATAATTCCAAAAGATATGTTTGGTGCAAAAACAACACTGCACATCACCAAAAGAATACCATACCTACAGTGAATCATGATGGTGGCAGCTTCATGCTTTGGGGCGGTTTTTCTTCAGCTGGAACTGGGGCCTTAGTTAAGCTAGAGCAAATTATGAACAGTTCCAAATACCAGTCAATATTGGCACAAAACCTTCAATCTTCTGCTAGAAAGCTGAACATGAAGAGAAACTTCATCTTTCAGCATGACAACGACCCAAAGCATACATCCAAATCAACAAAGGAATGGCTTCACCAGAAGAAGATTAAAGTTTTGGAATGGCCCAGCCAGAGCCCAGACCTGAATCCAATTGAAAATCTGTGGGGTGATCTGAAGAGGGCTGTGCACAGTAGATGCCCTCGCAATCTGACAGATTTGGAGTGTTTTTGCAAAGAAGAGTGGGCAAATCTTACCAAGTCAAAATGTGCCATGCTTAGAAACATAGAATGTGTCGGCAGATAAGAACCATTTGGCCCATCTAGTCTGCCCAATAAACTGAATACTATGAATAGCCCTTGGCCCTATCCTATATGAAGGATGGCCTTATGCCTATCCCATGCATGCTTAAACTCCTTCACTGTATTTGCAGCTACCACTTCTGCAGGAAGGCTAGTCCATGCATCCACTACTCTCTCAGTAAAGTAATACTTCCTGATATTACTTTTAAACCTTTGCCCCTCTAATTTAAAACTATGTCCTCTTGTAGCAGTTTTTTTTTCTTTTAAATATTCTCTCCTCTTTTACCTTGTTGATTCCCTTTATGTATTTAAAAGTTTCTATCATATCCCCTCTGTCTCGTCTTTCTTCCAAGCTGTACATGTTAAGGTCCAGGTAATCTTTCCTGGTAAGTTTTATCCTGCAATCCATGTACTAGCTTAGTAGCTCTTCTCTGAACTCTCTCCAAAGTATCAATATCCTTCTGGAGATATGGTCTCCAGTACTGAGCACAATACTCCAAATGAGGTCTCACTAGTGCTCGTAGAGCGGCATGAGCACCTCCCTCTTTCTACTAGTAATGCCTTTCCTTATACACCCAAGCATTCTGCTAGCATTTCCTGCTGCTCTATGACATTTTCTGCCTACCTTTAAAGAGGACCTTTCACCTGTAAAAACAATGTGAACTAAGTATGCAGACATGTAGAGCGGCGCCGGGGATCTCACTGCACTTACTATTATCCCCGGGCGCCGCTCCGTTCTCCCGTTATGCCCTCCGGTATCTTCGCTCTGTAAGTTATAGTAGGCGGTGTCTGCCCTTGTCCTGTGGGCGTCTCCTTCTCCTAGGCTGCAGCGCTGGCCAATTGCAGCACAGAGCTCACAGCCCTCCAGGAATATCAACCCTGTTACAAATCTTTGTGTCATCAGCAAAAAGACACTTTACCATCGAGGCCTTCTGCAATTTCGCTGATAAAGATATTAAACAATATGGGTCCCAGAACAGATCCCTGAGATACCCCACTGGTAACAGGACCATGGTCTGAATATACTCCATTGACTACAACCCTCTGTTGTCTGTCTGTCAGCCACTGCCTAATCCATGCTGAACACCAAAAGAGAAAAACGGGGCTAGCACACAATGGTAATGGATATAAACTTTATTATGGTCTCTATACGAGACAAAATACAATAAAATACACATAAAAAACAATGTAATGGTGGATAGAGGACACACAAGATGCCATGGAACACCACTAATGGCTCATCCTGTTAAGGTAAGTCAAATCGTAAAGATATCATAAATTATACATATAGCCCAAACAGGATGTCAAGTACATATAGCCAAACAGAGCTATCAGGACAGGGTGTAGATCTAATACAGTACACAAAAAGGTATAAAGTGCATAGTGCAAATATAACAAAGTACATAGATCAATTATACTAAACTGCCCACAAAGGAGCCATGAAGTAGATACCTGAGTGGTGCACCAGAACGCCCCAACGTACGTTTCACGCAAGCTTCTTCAGGGGGATAGACTCATACCCAAAAAGACTGAGTGCTGTAATAAAATCAAAACGTGCTTCAACAAAGTATTAGTTTAAGGGTGTGCACACTTATGCAACCATATTATTTAATTTTTATATTTTTTTCTTCCCTCTACCTAAAAGATTTCAATTGAGTTGTACAGTTTATAGGTCACATTAAAGGTGGAGTTCTGAAATGATTTATCTTTGTCTCATTTCTTTATATCACAGAAACCTGACATTTTAACAGGGGTGTGTAGACTTTTTATATCCACTGTATATACCAATTTGTGTTACATCAAAAGCTCCTATACCTTCTTCCTGACGGCAAAAGATTAAACAGACTGTGGCAGGGATGCGACGAATCCCCAATAATGCTTCTCGCCTTCTCAGCCACATTCTCAATGCTAGGCAATGAAGCCCCTATAATCTTCTCAGCGACTTTTACCACATTTTTTTCCCATACTGGTACACCCTCCATACCATAAAGTGATACTATTACATGACACGCTTTCTACCGTATCTCGATAAAAAGTTGTAAGTACAAAGGAACTAAAAGAAGCTCTCTTTAATTGCCACAGAAAAAACAGGCGTTGATTTGCCTTTTTAACCAATGCTGAGGTATGCAAAGACCATGTCAGATTATCTGAAACATGCACCCCGAGAAACTTTATACTATTAACAATCTCAACCAAGGTACCATTGATATCAATAAGCTCATGCCTAGGACGTTTTCTTCTAAGATCAATTACTAATTCCTTAGTCTTAGGCCTCATGTACATGGCTGTTGTTGGCCAGCCGCTTGTGCACCGCAAACCGGAAGGTGCAATGTGGAAAGGAGGCATGAAACCCCATGGAAGCACCACCAAGCGCCTCCGTGGGTTTTCTGTCCGTGCCTCCACACTGCAAAAAAAAGTAGTGCATTGGATGCGGATCGTGGTCCCCATTCGAATCAATGGGTCCACAGACGGCGGCCACATTGTTGGTGCCTGTGCATTGCGGACCGTGGTTTGCAGTACACAGTTGTGTTCATGGGGCCTTAGAAGCATTAAAAATCAGATTATTATTTCTACACCATTTAGCGAAAGTTCTCTTCCCTGTACGCCGTCACATCATTATTTTGAATAAGACCACCAATTATTGTATCGTCTGCATGCTTTATAATATGGTTTGAAGCATACAGAGCACAACAATCATGGGTCAACAGAGTAAATAACAATGGACTTAAAACACAGCCCTGCGGTGCTCCAATATCCGGATACATTCCTGCCTACCCTTACATATTGAGTTTGACCTGTAAGAAAACGTAAAATTCAATCACACAAGGCAGTGCCAAACACTAACATACCTAACTTTCTAACCAGCTGTTGAGGAATTATCATAAGTACACAAGTTATTCTTCTCCAAATGTTCCAGGCTCAACTGAAGTGTAGTTGATATAGCATCCTCAGTTGATCGACCAGAACGGTAGAAGGCAAATTGTAGGGGATCAGAACATGAAGGTAAATTAGCACACAAACATTATTCATTATTATAGAGCTTAAAGCCACAGGCCAATAATCGTTTAGACCAACAACTACCGTCTATTTTGGGACTGTAATAATAGCTGAAGTCTTAAAACAGGATGGCACAACCGTTTGGCACAATGACAGGTTAAAAATGTTGACAAAAACGAGAAATAACTGATCAGCACAAAATATACACTCACCTAAAGAATTATTAGGAACACCATACTAATACGGTGTTGGACCCCTTTTGCCTTCAGAACTGCCTTAATTCTATGTGGCATTGATTCAACAAGGTGCTGATAGCATTCTTTAGAAATGTTGGCCCATATTGATAGGATAGCATCTTGCAGTTGATGGAGATTTGAGTGATGCACATCCAGGGCACGAAGCTCCCATTCCACCACATCCCAAAGATGCTCTATTGGGTTGAGATCTGGTGACTGTGGGGGCCATTTTAGTACAGTGAACTCATTGTCATGTTCAAGAAACCAATTTGAAATCATTCGAGCTTTGTGACACAGTGCATTATCCTGCTGGAAGTAGCCATCAGAGGATGGGTACATGGTGGTCATGAAGGGATGGACATGGTCAGAAACAATGCTCAGGTAGCCCGTGGCATTTAAACGATGGCCAATTGGCACTTAGGTGCCTAAAGTGTGCCCAGAAAACATCCCCCACACCATTACACCACCACCACCAGCCTGCACAGTGGTAACAAGGCATGATGGATACATGTTCTCATTCTGTTTATGCCAAATTCGGACTCTACCATTTGAATGTCTCAACAGAAATCGAGACTCATCAGACCAGGCAACATTTTTCCAGTCTTCCACAGTCCAATTTTGGTGAGCTCGTGCAAATTGTAGCCTCTTTTTCCTATTTGTAGTGGAGATGAGTGGTACCCGGTGGGGTCTTCTGCTGTTGTAGCCGATCCGCCTCAAGGTTGTGCGTGTTTTGGCTTCACAAATGCTTTGCTGCATACCTCAGTTGTAACGAGTGGTTATTTCAGTTAACGTTGCTCTTCTATCAGCTTGTATCAGTCGGCCCATTCTCCTCTGACCTCTAGCATCAACAAGGCATTTTCGCCCACAGGACTGCCGCATACTGGATGTTTTTCCCTTTCCACACCATTCTTTGTTAACCCTAGAAATGGTTGTGCGTGAAAATCCCAGTAACTGAGCAGATTGTGAAATACTCAGACCGGCCCGTCTGGCACCAACAACAATGCCACGCTCAAAATTTCTTAAATCACCTTTCTTTCCCATTCTGACATTCAGTTTGGAGTTCAGGAGATTGTCTTGACCAGGACCACAACCCTACATGCGTTGAAGCAACTGCCATGTGATTGGTTGACTAGATAATCGCATTAATGAGAAATAGAACAGGTGTTCCTAATAATTCTTTAGGTGAGTGTATTATCTGGGCCAGCAGCTTTCCATGGGTTTATTTTACTTAAAACATGATGAAAATCTGCAGGGGACAGGCTAACCATGCGCTCATCACAACAACCAGTATGACTAGTCACCTCTGTATAATTTAAAGGGACACTGACAGGCAAATTCAGCATATTGTGTTATATATCTGACATTACAGGTCTTATACAGTCTATTAAAAGCATGTAAGTATCCCCCCTGTCCACCTTCTAAATACCGAAATATAAAGTTTTATAACTTGCCTGTCTCCTCACCAATCTGCCCAAGGGGCGGCGTTTCATCTGAAAATGCGCCCAGCCAGCTGCTCCCAACTGCCGTTCTGTAGCCCCGCCCAGCTCATCAATATTCACTTCGCTGGGCGGGGCTACAACTCTCCGCACTATCATTAACCCCTTTGGAGATGTGAGTGAGCAGCGCTCTGAAGCGCTGCTTTGAACAGTGCCTGGGGCATGCGCATGAGGCAGAGGCTGCAGCTGCCTCTGGGAACGCAGGCAGGGTGTGTACAGCAGGCGCGATCTAACCATGGCGGGGCGCAGGCGCAGAGGATTAGACGGACGCTGCCAAGAGGATTCTATCAACCATACGCAGGATCGTGACTGGGGAGAGTTGTAGCCCCGCCCAGCGAAGTGAATATTGATGAGCTGGGCGGGGCTACAGAACGGCAGTTGGGAGCGACTGGCTGGGCGCATTTTCAGATGAAACGCCGCCCCTTGGGCAAATTGGTGAGGAGACAGGCAAGTTATAAAACTTTATATTTCGGTATTTAGAAGGTGGACAGGGGGGATACTTACATGCTTTTAATAGACTGTATAAGACCTGTAATGTCAGATATATAACACAATATGCTGAATTTGCCTGTCAGTGTCCCTTTAAAACCTCAAAACAAGTAAAATGAATATTAGGACTGTTTAAAATAATCTGAAGCATCGCTACAAGCCTTATCCCCAGACTTGTATTCAGTGACCACTTGAATACCCCGCCACAGACTCTTGGTCTGTGTGGTCCATAAAATTGCCATTTATTTTCTGTCCATAGACCTTTTTTGCCTTTCTTATGACTTTATTTCACCTTCTACCCCGAGCCAATTTTTGCCCTTCTGCCCCAGCCATTTTTTGCTAATCTGACATCTGTCACTTTATGTGGTAATAACTTTGGAACACTTTTACTTATCCAAGCCATTCTGAGATTGTTTCCTCATGACACATTGTACTTTATGATAGTCATAAGTTTGAGTCAATATATTTCACCTTTATTTATGAAAAAATCCCAAATTTAGCAAAATTTTTAAAGAATTCGCAATTTCAAACATTTCAATTTCTCTGCTTTTAAAACAGAAAGTGATACCTGTTATTACTTAACATTCCCCATATGTCTACTTTATGTTGGCATCATTTTGTAAATGTCATTTTATTTTTTTAGGATGTTAAAAACATATGATTTTTTGATCATTCATTATTACACTTTATGAGACAAGGTGACCAAAAATTGGTTGTTTTAGCACAGTTTTTATTTATTTATTTTAGTTAGGTCATGTGATATTAGTTAGGTTATGTGATATTTTTTATAGAGCAGGTTGTTACGGACGCGGCAGTACCTAATATATCTACTTTTATTTTTTTATTTCACTTTAACACAATAATAGCAGTGTGGAAGCAAAATATTTTATATTTTAGTGTCTCCAATGTTGGAGAGCCATAGTTTTTTTTTATTTTTTGAATGATTGTCTTAGGTAGGCTTTTTTGCGGGATGAGGTGACAGTTTTTTTGGTACCATTGTAAGGTTGTAAGGATGTAAGGTGACAAAAATGGCTTTTTTTGACACAGTTTTTATTTTTTTATGGTGTTTATTGACACGGTGGATCATGTGATATATTTATAAAGCCGGCCGTTACGGTGATACCTAATATGTACGGTACGGTGATACCTAATATGTGTGTTTTTTGCTTTTCTTATTATAAAATCAGGGGAAAGGGGAGTTTTTTTCTTTTTTTACTTGAAACTTTCTTTTTTTATTAAAAACACTTTTTTTTGTTGCAATTTTTTTACTGTACTGCATTGCCTGTAAGTGTAATACACTAACAGGTTGCCTAGGTGACCCAGCCTGGGGCTGGATCTCCTCAGCCCCCGAAGAAAGCAGGTGCCGATGCCGTGCAAGGCATTGGGCAGCTTGTGCATGACATCGGGCTGCCTTGTCACCCATCAGCTCCCCGCCACAGTAGCGTGGGGACCGGATGGGCTCCCTTACCCACAGTATGCACCTTCTATGCCGTGGTCAGCGCTGAGCGCAGCATAGAAGGGGTTAATCCGGCAGGGGCCCGGTTATCAGGGACTGCCTGGCCGCTGCAGTGACCAGGCGCGCACCTCTCCGGTGCTCATCCGATCACCATGACGTAATAGTACGTCAAAATGCGGCAATCACTTGCTGCCGTGACGTACTATTACATCATATGTCGGGAAGAAGTTAAAGGGAGTCTGTCACCTACTTTCAGTGTTCATATCATGCTATAGCATAGTTGCCCAACATAAAAATAGTTTCTTTATTATGTCTGTCCCACATCCACAAGCTGTAAAAAACATTATAAATATATGCAAATTAAGTCCCACAAGTGCCCAGGGGCGGCCTTATGGCCGTAAGTGCCCAGGCACCTCTCCGAAGTGCACCTCTCCTCTGGCCCACCCTCCTCTCCTATTTCATCCTCTTCCTCTGGCTTGGAGATCTCGTGCTAACATCAGTCACCACCGGGCCCACATGCGCGCACTGCTCTGCCCCTATTAGCAGAGGCACTGACCTTAACATTGTGCATGGGCGGACCAGCCTGTGACCGGCACTCAGGCCAGATCTCCAAGCCAGAGGAAGAGGATGAAGTAGGAGAGGAGGGGGGTCCAGAGGACTGCAATGGGAATGGTTATGTGGGCACATCGGAGAGGGGCCTGGGCACTTGCAGCCATAACGCCGTCCCTGGGCACTTACGGAGCCTAATTTGCATATTTTTATAAAGTGTTTTTTTCAGTTTCTGGATGTGGGACAGACACAGTAAAGGTACTATTTTTATGTTGTGCAACTGTGCTGTAACGCGGTCTAAAACAGAGTCCCCTCGCAGACCTGAGAGCAACAATATCCCTATATTTAAAACAGGAATTTTATTCCTTCAGCAAGACCCGTGCTTCATTTATCATCCAGGGTCTTTCATTTGGACGAACATAAATTATTTTGATAATACTTACATCGTCCATACATTTACGTATATATACTCAGTCACCACCTCTGTGTATTCACTGACATCTATACCTGCGTAACATCATCTTTAAAAACCAACCAGTCTGGACTTTCAAAACAATCCTGAAGCTCATACATTGCTCCCTCAAGCCAAACCCTCACCTGCTTTATAATAGGTTTGGCTCTCACAAGAAGGGGTCGATACGCTGGCATTAGCATCAGAGATATGTGGTTAGAGGAGCCAAAATGGGGACGAGGAGATGCCCTAAAAGCAGCCTTAATATTGGTATAAACATGGTCCTACAAATTGACCTCTCTAGTCCCAAAATCCACATGCTAATAAAAAAGAAGTAAAATGTTAAGCATATTCGCCCTATTAAAATCCCTTGTAATAATGAAAACCGCCTCAGGATAGTTTGACAGTAATTAATACAACCATAAAGAACATTAAGTGCATCTTTTACATCTGCATCAGGAGGTATATAGGCAGCACTAATCATTAAAATAGAAATCCCTAGGAAGATAAGAAGGGCGACATTTTACTGTCAGGACCTCAATATTCGGAGATCAGTATGAATAAAACCTTATTATTACACCGTCTGCCATTAATATACTGTACATACATAAGCCACCACCCCGTGTTTTACCACTAAGAAGGCTGTTAGTCCCTCTATACTTATGATATCATCAGTGACCAGTTCATTTAACCAGGACAGTA
This sequence comes from Bufo gargarizans, assembly GCF_014858855.1. Lineage (NCBI taxonomy): Eukaryota > Metazoa > Chordata > Amphibia > Anura > Bufonidae > Bufo > Bufo gargarizans. The sequence continues at coordinate 389,258,965 of NC_058083.1, read as the reverse complement.
AAAATCAGCACACAACAGTCTCTGACTCCCGCTTTTCTGTGGGATCCAGCTTCACATAGTCCAATTTATTCACCAGAGATCCAGCGTTTGCCAGAAATACTGATGGTAACGGTGTCCTGCACGGTGTCCTGAGCCTGTAACTGCAGACACCACGGCATCCACGTTTCTGCTTCTTCATGCATCGCCTGCGTCTTCGCCGATCAGGGACTACACCACCAGAGATTGGCAACACTGCGCCAGTATCCCCCATCGTTCGAAGCAGGCCAAGTCTACTCAGCACTTCCATTGTAACTGAATCAACATATTGAACTATAGCGCATCGAGCCACAACCGGTTTTCCGCACAGTTACATACAGTGCTTAAAGTATAACTGTCATATATTTTTTTTTGGGGAGTATTGGATTGTGGTGATTAATATCTCCTTGGTGGCCCTATTTCTACTTTTCACTGTGTATTCAATTTCCCCTTAATTCCACATTTTTGTTCCCTGTACTGCCTACTTTTACCTGTGTTTAAAATCAGGTTGCTAGGCATGGTCCGTCTATCTGTTAAAGGACGGAGGACGCAGAAGCAAGCAGCGTGCAAGGTCAGATTACAGACAGCTAGGGACTGTAAGTAAATGATTAACGCCAGGTCCTCCCCAGCAGCTGATAACAGAGTGGAGTGGAGTGGATAACAGAGTGCAGAGTGGAAGCAGCGCAGACCAGGGAAGGGAGATCTGCCGTCTGCTCAGTGTATAAATGAAAGCAACATGTGGTAAGAGGACCTCTTTGTGCTGCAGGAGATTAACCCTTTAGGGGGAGGGCTCTGGTTACTGACACTTTTGGGGGGCTATTGTTACTGGCTAGTGAGGGCAGGCGGGATTAGCCTCAGGGTGAGGGCAGTGGCGGCCATCTTAACTGAATAGTGAAATTGCAGTTTTATGCAGGCTGGTTGCTAAGGGCTGAATCTTATTAAATATGGGGTAAGTCAGTCTAATAGTAACTGATTCTGGAATATCAGGTTATTAGTAACTACATATATGAAAATTGAAATTAGGGTCTAAGTGTGACAGTTATCCTTTAAAACACAATGCTTGATACTTATTCTATTGATACTTTTACTGACCCATAAAATAAAAGTCATGCGCTAGTTATGCCTCAGGGTGAATGTCGTAAATTTAAAGTGCAAAAATCAATGGCAGGACTGTTTTTTTCTTATCACACAAAATAATAAAAGTGAATCAGTTAAATGTACTCCAAAATTGTGTCGCTAGAAATACAATTCACCCTCCTACAGCTACACTGTCAAAAAAAAAAAAAGTTAGAGTCAGAAAAAAAAAAATCCAGCCTGCATCTTTGTATACCTCATTGGCTGAAAATGCTTCTCAAAAATGCTAAGAGGAGTATCTCCGTAGTGTTACCTCTTCCCAGGGGCCTAGCTATATGGGACCAAGGTGCCCCCTCAGGAGGAGGACTAAAAGATTTTATCAGGGCCCCCTCAACAGTATCATACAATGACATTATATACAGTGACACTGTATATACGTGTACGGACAATGGACGGAGCAGCTGCCGGGCTTTGTCTGAGAGCACAATCTTTACTAGCCACAGGAGTGGGGGTTGCACAGGAGTTGGGGGTTGCGAAGAAGTTGCAGGGGGAGGGGGCCCAGTTCAAAAATTTGCTGTGGGGCCCAGTCAGTTACAGTTACGCCACTGCTTCTGCCCATAATACTCCTACAAATGACTAAACTGATAGCTCATAAAAGCAAAAAAAATACATTGTTGGAGAACTCCATTAATGCCTGATTCTGCGCAGTTGAATGTAATTTTGTTGCTCTCTGTAAGCTTTCTGGTATATGTTTAGTGGCCCTTCAAAACACCCTTTTAGAAGCCATTTTAGTGGTGTTTCTTCCACCAAAAATGTTTCTGGATTATATCCCAACCAAGGGCTGAATAAGAAAAATGCTGGCAAATCTCTTCTAAATACTCGTCCAAATCCTTAACCAAATACTCTAAGGGTACTTTCACACTAGTGTTTTCCTTTTCCGGCATAGAGTTCCGTCCTCGGGGCTCTATACCAGAAAATAACTGATCAGGCATATCCCCATGCATTCTGAATGGAGAGTAATCCGTTCAGGATGCATCAGGATGTCTTCAATTCAGTCATTTTGACTGATCAGGCAAAAGATAAAACCACAGCATGCTGAGGTTTTATCTCCGGCGATAAAAACTGAAGACTTGCCTGAATGCCGGATCCGGCATTTTTCCCCCTAGGAATGTATTAGTGCTGGATCTGTCATTCAAAATACTGGAATGCCGGATCCGTCCTTCTGGTCTGCGCATGCGCAGACCGGTAAAAATGTGTAAAAAGTACTAATGCCCGCATTGTGCCCCCTCCCAGTAGTAATATCCACATTGTGCCATGTCACAGTAGTAATATCCACATTGTGTCACGTCACAGTAGTGATGTCCACATTGTGCCTCATCACAGTAGCTATGTGCACATTGTTCCCCCTCACAGTATTAATATCCACATTGTACCTCCTCACAGTACTAATGCCTGCATTGTGCCCCCTCCCAGTAGTAATATCCACATTGTGCCATGTCACTATAGTTATGTGCACATTGTGCCCCCTCACAGTATTAAGGGCCACATTGTGCTCAGTCACAGTAAAAAAGTTCACATTGTGCAGTGTCACATTAGTAATGCCCACATTGTGCCCCGTCACAGTAGTAATGGCCACACTGTGCCCAATCACAGTAGTTATGCCCACATTATGTCCCTCGCAGTAGTTATGTCCACATTGTGCACCCTCACAGTAGTAATGCCCTCATTGTGGCACCTCACAGTAGAAATACCCACATTTTTGCAGCTTTCAGTAGTGCCCCCTCCATTAATAAAGTAAAAAAAAAAAAAGCTTAATATCTCCATGCCCTTTCCTGCAAAAATAAGCCTTTTCCTACCCTCTTCTTGAGCTATTTGGAAAAAAGTGTAGAATCCCTAGTTGCACCAATTTGCGCCACTTTTTACACAGATTTTTGGGGACAGTTATCAAATCTGCTATGCCAGTTTTGCAGTGTAAAAGTGCGAAATTTTTGTGACTTTTGGAGAAATTTTTCGACATTTGACGAGCTTCACCACTTTCAAAAGTTGGTCGGGATTACAGATTAGAACACTTTTATGCCTTGATGTATAACATTTTTAAAAGTCGCAAAAAAGTTGCATCTCCACGCCATGCAACCCCCGGCGTAATTTCAATGACAGTGCTGAAACCAAATGACACTTAAGCCAAATTAATAAAGCTGGGGGTTATTTTCATAAATTTGACACAGGTGTGTAGAGCAACTCCAGTCTAAAAAATAGCCACAAACACACCTCCAATCATAAATTGTCACTAGTATATCTGGGCCAGAGTTTTGTCTCTTAAATGGTAGTCTTATTTCACCATCATACTTTTTAAAAATTAGATATTGATCTGACTTTTAGTGTTATTATAATATTATATTGATTATAAACAATCTTATTATTATTATTATTATTTATTTTAAAGCGCCATTAATTCCATGGTGCTGTACATCCAGACGGGGTTACACAAATATAAAAATACAATAAACAAGAAACCATAAACAGACTGGTACAGAGGGGTAGAGGACCCTGCCCACAAAAGCTTACAATCTATAAGGGAAGGGGAGAACACAGTAGGTGAGGGTATAGGCTGCTCATGTGGCTGTGTGGTGGCAACATGTTCATTGCAAATGGTAGGCTTTCTTGAAAAGGTGGGTTTTCAGGTTTCTATTAAAGGTCTGGGTGTTGGGGGAGAGTCTGATGCAGGGGCTTTGCTAGAGTCCCCAATGAATATGGCCCAGTTCTCTAAAGCTACTTTCACACTAGTGGTAGCCCTCTCCGGCAGGCTGTTCCAGCGGGGAAACAGCCTGTCGTATCTGTGCTACCGATAGTGCACAGTGCCACCGGAGATCCGCTCCGGCTCTATTCGAGGTCCGGCCACAGCACAGTAAACATGCCGAGAGGCGGCTGGAATTAGACTCCAGCATGCTGTTTTTTTCAGCCCACCTCTCTGCATGTTTGCAGTGCTACAGCCGGACCTCGGGCCCGCCCCCACTAGCGGTAGTAATGATCTGGCAGGCTTTTCCCCCGCGGAAACAGCCTGCTGAAGAAGGCTACAGCTAGTGTGAAAGTTGCCTAAATCGACCCTCCCCGCGCACACTGCATTTTACTGTACTCGCTATACAGCAGCACGTGTCTCTCACATCCAGGGCCTCCCAGGTGACGTCTTCTCTGTCATCATCTTCTCCACTCTGTCCAAACAACTTCTTTCAGCTGTACCTTGTCTCTGCAGAGTGTGACACACAGACATCTTAGGTTCTTCCATTTCTATCATCATCCCCTAACCTGGAGTCCCCACAGTGTTATCCTGCTGCTCACTGTGCTCCCCAATACCACAAATACTATCCTGAAGAAAAATGTGTTCCCCCATAGTAATAGTGCTCCTCATAGTCCCACCAATAGTAATTCCCTTCTAGAGTGCCCGCATTAGTAATACTGCCCCTAATGTGCCCCAGGCAGTGATAATGCTCCCCAAGAGTGCCTCCATTAGTAGAAGAGCCCTCCAGTATTACTAATACCCTCACAGAGCCCCCAGTAGAAATAAGGCCCCCTATTGTTCCTCCAGTGGTAATAAAGCTCTCTACAGAACCCTCAGTAGTAATAAGGCCCCCCATAGTGCTCTTAGTAGAAATAAGGCAGATCTATAACACCCTACTATAGAGCCCCCAGTAGTAATAAAAACGCCTAATGTCCCCTGGATTTCAAATGCCCCCACAGTGCCCCCAGTATTTATATTGCCCCTCCTGTTATAATGCTCTCCCCTGCAGTGCCCCCTGTAGTTATATTCCTCCTCTTAGTGTCCTCACAAATTATAATTACTCAGCCTCTCCACCATACAGTCCCATGTAGATAACACTTCACCATCTCCCCAGCCCCCTCCAATATACAGTCCCATGTAAATAACATCCCTCTCTGTCTACAGTCCCCTTCAATATACAGTCCCATGTAAATAACATCACCCCCTCCTCAGCCACCTTCAACATACAGTCCCATGTAAATAATATCACCCCCTCAACATTTAGTCCTATGCAAATAACATCACTTCCTCCCACAGTCACCATCAATATACAGTCCTATGTAAATAACATCACTCCCTCCCCCAGCCACCATCAACATACAATCCCATGTTAATAACATAACTTTCTCCAACAGCCACCTTCAACATGGAGTCCCATGTAAATAACATTGCCCCCTCAACATACAGTCCCATGTCAATAACATCACTCCCTCCCACAGCCACTATCAACATACAGTCCCATGTAAATAACACTACCCCCTCTCTAGCCTCCTCCAACATACAGCCTCATGTAAATAACATCACTCCCCAAGCCTCCTCCAACATACAGTCCCATGTAAATAACATCACTCCCTCCCACAGCTGCCATCAACATACAGTCCCATGTAAATCACATCGCCCTCTCCCCAGCCTCCTCCAACATACAGTCCCATGTAAATAGCATCACTCCCTCCCCAGCCTCCTCCAACATACAGTCCCATGTAAATAACATCACTCCCTCCCACAGCCACCATCAACATACAGTCCCATGTAAACATCACTCCCTCCCACAGCCACCATCAACATACAGTCCCATGTAAATAACATTACTCCCTCCCCCAGCCACCATCAATAAACAGTCCCGTGTAAACATCACTCCCTCTCATAGCTGCCATCAACATACAGTCCCATGTAAGTAACATCACTCCCTCCCCAGCCACCATCAATATACAGTCCCATGTAAATAACATCACTCCCTCCCACAGCCGCCATCAACATACAGCCCCATATAAATAACATCACTCCCTCCCAAAGCCGCCTTCAACATACAGTCCTTTGTAAATAACATCACTCCCTCCAACAGCCGCCTTCAACATACAGTCCCATGTAAATAACATCACCTCCTCCCATAGCCACCTCTAACATGCAGCCTCATGTAAATAACATCACTCCTGAACATTTAGTCCCATGATAACATTCCTCCCTTCAGCCCTAACATACAGTCCCAGTTAAATAACCACAACTCCCGGCATTGCTCTGCCTCTCCCTTCACTTACCTCTCCTCATGTAGCGGACATCACCACAGTTTCTTCTCCAGGACTTTTCCTCCTCACTGCCTTCCTCTCCTCCACTGGTCACATGTTGGTGACATCATCGCAGGTCCTTCTCAACCCCTGCCTTCTGCACTGATCACATGACCTGTCATATCATCACAGGTCCTTCAGATCCAGTTGTATGTAGCTGGCAGACAGTACATTCGGGGCCTGGGACAAAACACCCGGGGCCCAGACCCCGAATGTTTTGGCCTAGCAATGCCCCTGGTCTGATGTGTTAAGGTAGTAAGTTCCAGAGTACTAGAGAGGCACATGATAAATCTTGTAGTCGATTTTGTAAAGAACAGATGAGAGGAGAACAGAGGAGGAGGTCCTGTAAGGATCTGCAATTACTTGTGGGGATGTATAGGGAAAGCAGGTCAGAGATATAAGGAGGGGAGAGGTTAAGGACGGCCATATATGCTGTTGTAAGTATTTTAAACTGAATTCGCTGGGCAATGGGGAGCCAGTTAACGGATTGGCCGAGGGGGGAGGCAGAGGAGAAACGAGGGGAGAAATTGATTAACTGGGCAGCAGAGTTTAGAATAGATTGGCTGGGAGCGAGAGTGCTGGATGGGAGGCCACACAGGAGGATGTTGCAGTAGCCCAGGGATGAAAGAGCATGCACTAGTATTTAAGTTGACTCAGGGAGAGGTAGGCGCGAATACGAAAGATGTTATAAAGTTGAATTAGGCAGGTGGAGGTGAGGGTTTGAATGTGTGGCTTAAAGGGGTTTTTCCATCTCAGACAATGGGGGCATATCGCTAGGATATGCCCCCATTGTCTGATAGGTGCGGGTCCCACCGCTGGGACCCGCACCTACAATGAGAATGAAGCGGGAAAACGAACGGAGGGTGCACTGCACATGTTCAGCTGCCCTCCATTCATTTACTTCTATGGGAGCAGCGCTTGGTCCTCCAGCCACAGCTCTCCCCGCTCCGTTCTCGGGACCCGCACCTATCAGACAATGGGGGCATATCCTAGCGATATGCCCCCATTGTCTGAGATGGGAAAACCCCTTTAAAGGGAGTCTGTCACCTCATTTTCACCAATATAACTAACAACACTGCCCCATAGAAGATTGCAAATGCTTTCATAGCATACTTGTGTGCACTTTGTGTCTTTATTCCATGTCCAGGAAAAGCACTTTATTCTGCTGAAAAACAGCTCCCAAGTGCCCAGCTGAAAAGTAAAAGTAAAAATTTCTAATGGCTATATTTTCTGATATAGTGGATGTAATGCTGTGGTTCTTGTATAGTTTGAATGCCAGCTTTCAAACAAGGTCAGGCCCATATTTCTAGCCGGTACCGATTCTAAGATATGAGCAGCTTCAGCAGCCTTCCCCTCTTCAGTCTGATTTGCTTTGGGCACTTGGAGCAGAAGAGCCGGGCACTTAGGAGCTGTTTTCCAGCAGAATAAAAGTGCTTTTCCTGGACATGGAATATAGACACAAAGTGCACACAGGTATGCTTGGAATGTATCTGTAATCTTCTGTGGTACAGAGCTCTTAGATATATTGGTAAAAAAGAGGTAGCAGGGCAGAATCAAATGTTATCTCCAGCCAGCGGGCCTGCGAGACTGGAGAAAGAGTTGTGCTATTAACTGTAATAGATAGGTCAGGTAGGGGGGCTGAGTGACATGGGGGAAAGACAATAAATTTAGTTTTCTCCATATTGAGTTTTAGGAAGCCGGAGGAGAAGAATGAAGATATTGCCACCAGACATGCTGGGATTCTGGATAGCAGGGAAGTGGCATCTGGGCCAGAGAGGTAGATTTCAGTGTTGTCAGAATAGAGGTGGTATTGGAATCCATGGGACCTGTCCCAGCCTGAATGTATAAATGGGAGAAAAGTAGGACAGAGCCTTGAGGGACAACAACAGACAGGTGGCGTGACGAGGAGGTAGTGTATAAATGGGAAATGCTCAAAGTTCTGTTGGTGAGGTACGAGGAGATCCAGGAGAGGGCTAGGTCTTTGATGCCTAGGGAAGAGAGGATTTGTAGGAGGAGAGAGTGGCCAACAGTGTCAAAGGCAGAGGAAATGCGGTATGCCAGACCTTGCAGGTGAATTATGTGTGAGGTCATGGTGTGAGCAATAGGTGGGCCGAGGTAAATACAGTTCTGGTTACTCACGGTTATGTCGTCCCTGGGCAGGCTCGCATAAGTGAAGAGGAGAATGGCACAAGGATTCTCTGGGGCACACTCTGGTGTAAGGGACACTGGCCAGATGGTGGTTTGGGGTGCCCTTGGTGGTCTGTATTAATGTGCCAGTGGCAAGGTCCCTTGTAATCGTGACGTCAGTACCTTTTGTATGGAGGTACAATCATTTACTATAGTGTTAATAGAGTAATTGAGTCTGAGGCAAGCAGGGTGAAGCTTCAAATGGCACTTTACTGATGATGACTCTTGATAACAATACATCCATTGGTATTAAACAGTCTCTTGATACAATCCGGCATTAATCACAATCTCCCATGCATTTGGGGATAGGGAAATGCAAATCCTCAATGAAGTACAGGCTCTTGTAATACATAAGAAAGCTACTGCTCAGACTAGGCTGGTAATAATGAAAGTCTTACACTGGTGACAACTCCGGCCTGATTCTAATCCTTGATTAAAAAGGTGCTTTTCTGAATCCTGAAACTTCTATTCCAATGTTGTTCTGACAGTTGGCCTGACTGTCCTGAGGATTTAAGCTGGAGATGTAGATGCTTCAAGCTATCTCCTACACCTAGTACTAAGGTGCTGTCACGGAAGGTGTACAGAAAACTAGAAGACACAAAAAGAAGATCCGACTGACTGGATCCAAAACTAAGGAACCAAAGGGAGAGCCCTTCAACAGACCTGGCTCTCTCCTTAACTGCTCAGCCTATGCAAAAATGTCAATGGTAGATGATCGCATATCCTCGTTCCTCAACTGTATAACACCTGAACACCCTATAATAGTGAGGGAACACGACCACCGGCTCCCTACACTTGATACGGAGGGAGACAGGGTCACCTGGGATCCAGCAAACAGGAAAACACAAATGAATGAACAAAACTTATCTGTAGAAGACTCAGTAGTAGCATCCAGCATGCACACACTCCAGGAAGTTGTATAAACCGCAAAGTGATGCAGTATGGGAAGGGATTTAAAGGGATGCAATCAGTGCAACTACATGACAGCTGAGAGAGGCTAACGAGATGATAAAACGAAAGCAAAACAAAAGGAACCTCAAGGAGGAGGTTCTGAAGAACGTCTGTCAGAGCTTCTCAGATGTCTGGTGGTGACAGTACCCCTCCTTCTACGAGTGGACTCCGGACACTCAGAGCCCACCTTCTCAGGATGGGACCTATGGAAAGCCCTGATGAGACGAGTGGCCTAAATGTCCGTCATTGGGACCCACATCTTCTCCTCAGGACCATAACCCTCCCAATGAACGAGGTACTGGAGAGAACCGCAGACAACACGAGAATCCACAATCCTAGAGACCTGAAATTCAAGATTACCATCAACCACAATCGGAGGAGGAGGCAAAGACGAGGGTACAATTGGTTGGACATAAGGTTTTAATAAGGACTTATGAAAAACATTATGGATCTTCCAAGTCTGAGGAAGATCAAGACGGTAGGCAACAGGATTGATGACGGACAAGATTTTGTAAGGCCCAATAAACTTAGGACCCAACTTCCAGGAGGGAACCTTCAATTTGATATTCTTAGTAGACAACCACACCAGATCACCAACATTCAGGTCCGGACCAGGCACACGTCTCTTATCCGCCACACGCTTATATCTCTCACTCATGCTCTTTAGATTATCCTGAATCTTTTGCTAAATAGATGACAAAGACGAGGAGAATCTGTCCTCATCAGGTAAACCAGAAGACCCCTCTCCAGAGAATGTCCCAAACTGCGGATGAAACCCATATGCACCAGAAAATGGTGACTTATCAGAGGACTCCTGATGACGGTTATTTAAAGCAAACTCGGCAAGGGACAAAAAAGAACACCAATCCTCCTGATTCTCCGCCACAAAACAGCGCAGATATGTCTCCAGATTCTGATTGACGCACTCTGTCTGGCCATTCGACTGCGGGTGGAAAGCAGAAGAGAATGACAACCAAACCCCCAAGCGAGAACAGAAAGCCTTCCAGAATCTGGAAACAAACTGCGTGCCCCTATCAGAGACTATGTCTGAAGGAATACCATGCAATTTGACAATGTGATCAATAAATGCCTGCGCCAGCGTCTTAGCATTAGGCAAGCCAGGAAAAGGAATGAAATGCACCATTTTGCTAAAACGGTCCACCACCACCAGAATCACAGTCTTCCCCGAGGAACGAGGCAGGTCCGTAATGAAGTCCATGGACAGATGTGTCCAAGGACGAGAAGGAATGGGTAACGGAAGTAGAGGACCTGATGGCCGTGAATGAGGGACTTTGGCATGAGCGCAGGTCTCGCAGGCTGCCACAAAACCCTCAACCGACTTACGAAGCGCCGGCCACCAGAATCTCCGAGCGATGAGATCCACTGTGGCTCTTGCCCCCGGGTGCCCAGCAAGGACAGTATCGTAGTGCTCCTTAAAAATCTTGTGTCTTAAAGCGAGAGGCACAAACAACCTCCCAGGAGGACAAAGATCAGGAGCCTCTGACTGGGCTACCTGAACCTCTGCCTCCAATTCAGGATAAAGAGCAGAGACCACCACACCTTCAGCCAAAATGGGACCCGAGTCTTCAAAATTCCCACCTCCCGGAAAACAACGTGACAGGGCATCCGCCTTCACATTCTTAAACCCAGGGCGGAACGTGACAACAAAATTAAACCTTGAAAAGAACAAAGACCATCTGGCCTGTCTCGGGTTCAGACGCTTGGCTGACTCCAAGTAGGCCAGATTCTTATGGTCAGTAAACACGGTAATAGAGTGTCTGGCTCCCTCTAGCCAATGGCGCCATTCCTCAAAAGCTAACTTGATGGCCAACAACTCCCTATCTCCCACATCGTAATTTCTCTCTGCGGAGGAGAGTTTCTTCGAGAAAAAGGCACACGGTCGCCATTTGGCGGGAGAGGAACCCTGAGACAAGACGGCACCCACACCCACCTCAGAAGCGTCCACCTCAACTATGAAGGACAGATAAATATCAGGTTGTACCAAGATGGGAGCGGAAGCAAAACTCTCCTTGATATTAGAAAAGGCCTTACGTGCCTCTACCGACCAGGAGGAAAAATCTACCCCCTTTCTAGTCATATCAGTGAGTGGTTTAACAACAGAGGAATAATTCAAAATAAACTTCCTGTAATAATTGGCAAAACCCAAAAAACGCATCATCGCCTTCTGATTCTCAGGAAGCTCCCACTCAAGCACAGCGCGGACCTTCTCGGGGTCCATGCGAAAACCAGAAGCGGAGAGAAGAAACCCCAGAAATTGAATTTCTGGAACCGCAAACACACATTTTTCCAGTTTAGCGTACAATTTATTCTCCCGCAGGATGAGTAAGACCTGACGTAAGTGTTCCTTATGAGTTTTGAAATCAGGAGAAAAAATCAAAATGTCATCTAGATACACTAATACAAATTTCCCCATTAAATGATAAAAAATGCTGTTCACAAAATGCTGAAAGACGGCTGGAGCATTCATCAAACCAAAAGGTATAACCAAATTCTCAAAATGGCCCTCAGAGGTATTGAAGGCCGTCTTCCATTCGTCTCCTTCTCTGACCCTGACCAGGTTGTATGCCCCTCTTAGATCCAACTTGGAAAAAACTTTAGCCCCAACAATCTGGTTAAACAGGTCCGGGATCAGAGGAAGCGGATAAGGGTCACGAATTGTGATACTGTTCAGCTCCCTGAAATCCAGACATGGTCTTAAAGAACCATCTTTTTTCTTAACAAAGAAAAAACCAGCGGCAACAGGTGACTTTGAGGGTCATATGTGTCCCTTTCTCAGACTCTCAGAGATACAAGCACGCATAGCGACCCTTTCAGGTTGGGAGAGATTGTATAAACGAGATTTAGGCAGCTTGGCGCCTGGGGTGAGATTAATAGGGCAATCGTACTCCCTGTGAGGGGGCAAGTCCTGAACACCACTCTCAGAAAACACATCCGAAAATTCTGAGAGAAAAGATGGTACAGTCGTAGTAGAAACCTCAGAAACAGATGTCGTGAGGCATTTCTCTCTGCAAAAGTCACTCCAACCATTTATTTGCCTCGCTTGCCAATCAATGGTGGGGTTATGTTTAGTGAGCCAGGGTAGCCCCAACACTAGAGGAGTAGGCAACCCGCTTAGGACGAAACATGTCACATCCTCAACATGAGTATCACTCACAATCAAACGGATATTGTGAACTATGCCCTTTAACGATTTCTGAGAAAGTGGAACGGAATCAATAGCAAAAACAGGTATATCCTTTCCCAAAGTTCATACCTGGAAACCATGAGTTATAGCAAATTGATTATCAATGAAATTGACAGCTGCTCCACTATCTACAAAAATCTCACAAAAACTTTTCTTGCTCTCTAGCGCCACCCTGGCAGGTAGGACAAAACGGGAACTACAAGCAAACGGAAAACCTTCAATTTCCGAAATTCTGAACAGTATATCTCTGCGGACTGTTTACCCTGGCATAAAAGACGTAGTCTAGACTCAGCCAGAGCAATACGATCCGGATCATCATATATCTGACCCAGGGCTAAGAAAAATTCATCCACTGAACAGAGGGGCCGTGCCCCCACCGGCAGCAAAAAGGCCCAGGACTGAGCGTTATCCCTGAGCAGCGAGATGATGATCCCCACCCTCTGCTCCTCATCACCAGAGGAATGGGGAAGTAGGCGAAAATGGAGTTTGCAAGCCTCTCTAAAACGAACAAAATTCTCACTACCCCCGGAGAACGTATCTGGGAGCGAGATCTTAGGCTCAGAACAAACTCCATGAACACAAGCTGAACCGGTCACCTGAAACTGTGAAACAGTTTTACGGAGATCTGCTACCTCCAATGAAAGACCCTGCATGTGTTCAGTCAAAAGTGAAACTGGATCCATGCTTGAGACGGTTTTGGCGGTTTATAATGTCACGGAAGGTGTACAGAAAGCTAGAAGACACAAAATGAAGATCCGACTGACTGGATCCAAAACTAAGGAACCAAAGGGAGAGCCCTTCAACAGACCTGGCTCTCTCCCTAACTGCTCAGCCTATGCAAAAATCTCAATGGTAGAAGATCGCATATCCACGTTCCTCGACTGTATAACACCTGAACACCCTATAATAGTGAGGGGACACGACCACCGGCTCCCTACACTTGATACGGAGGGAGTCAGGGTCACCTGGGATCCAGCAAACAGGAAAACACAAATGAATGAACAAAACTTATCTGTAGAAGACTCAGTAGTAGCATCCAGCATGCACACACTCCAGGAAGTTGTATAAACCGCAAAGTGATGCAGTATGGGAAGGGATTTAAAGGGATGCAATCAGTGCAACTACATGACAGCTGAGAGAGGCTAACGAGATGAGAAAACAAAAGCAAAACAAAAGGAACCTCAAGGAGGAGGTTCTGAAGAACGTCTGTCAGAGCTTCTCAGATGTCTGGCGGTGACAGGTGCCTAATAAGTCCTCAGGTTATGACTATCTTGCTAATCCTTTGTCTTGCATAAACATGGTAATTCCTTAAATACTCGGCTGCATACAGTTTAGACATTGGTCACCCTGGAAGAGCGATCTATAGTGGATTGCTCACCTCTAGGTAGAATACTTGTGGGCCTTAACCCTGGGTTATGGAACCGACGGGGACAGAGTAGAGAGGCTAGGAAGATGCCTCCCTCCAGACATTCAGCTACATGGGTGTTGATTTCTTGTAGGCTCATGAGAGAACTGCATTCAACTGAACTCTTACTTGGATTTACCTGAGCTCATCTGCACTGGTTTGGATTTACTTCAACCAGGAACTGAACTGAACTGCACAGCACACAACTGCACATGACTGCACAGCCTAACTTAGGTCTGAGCTAAGCTATTTATACACACGGACACTGCTCCATCTAGTGGAGAAACAAGTGTGGTGCACCCTGACTAGGCCTGTATAAAGGATATTTGCATGTAAAATCACATTGTGACATCGAGAATATGACAGGAGATAAAATACAAAATACAGGCATATCACATGACATTAATTCATGATAAAAGTCCACGGTTACTTGAGTGGGACACTGCATACACCCGTAGTATAACATGGGTCGCCCCCGACACATCCAGTAGTAGAAAGAGAATCATCTGAAAAACACCAATACATACGCCATATACAATCACCTCCAAAAAGAGCAAATATAAATATGGACTTTGCAATGTAATACAGATAGATTATAGGCAAATATGTCACATATCACAGATAATATATATATATCAGTAGTAATTTGGGTGACTAATGGGCGTTGACTTTGTTCAGTGCTTGACAGGGAAATATGGGCGAAGATCATCAGTAAGGGCAATAAAGAGTCCATGGCAAGTAATAAGAGTGGCACAGGTGGTGAGGTGTGACTTGGAGACTAAGTTGGGCAGCTTTTCTTCTGTGACAGTACTAAACTGGGTTATGTGGGAAGAGAATTTGGGTGGCTGTGTAGGGGCGTTCATAGATTTTATTTATGTTATCTCTGAAATATGAGGCAAAGTCTTCAGCTGAGATGAGGAGTGTGGAAGTGAGCACTGGAGGATGGAGTAGAGAATTAAAGGTATTAAACAGTTATTTGGGGTTATGGGAGAAAGATGATATGAGAGTAGTGAAGTAGTCCTCTTTAGAAGAGTCGAGTGCAGACTTGAATTTGAGAACAGCTTGTTTGTATGAGAAGAAGAAGTCCTCCATGAAGTAGGTTTTCTTCAAGCGCCGTTCTGCGACTCTGGATGCTTGTCTGATTAGTGTTCCACGGTTGATTTGCTGAATTCTGGTGTGTGCGAGGGGCGACTGAGTCAAGGGCTGAAGTGATTGTGGTGTTGTAGAAAGCAGCGGCTGTGTCAGTGTCATGAATGGAAGATATGGTAAATAGTGGTGAGAGAGAGTCTGAGAGTGTGTGAATGGAGAAGTGTTTGAGATTTCTACGAGTAATGTTTTACACTACTCCATAGTTAATTTTGAAATGACTGACGTTGCCAGGGGCAGCAAAGGTTTCATGTTACAGACATTGGTTGTGGAACCACAGTGCAAACAAACAGATTTGTCTTTGGGCTAAACCTAAGGGCATTATCCTGGTGGCTCCCTGGTTTTCACTCTTTAACCCTTATACAGGGATCTGGTCTTAGCAGCAGAGAATGCACCAGGCTGCTACCTCTTGGAGTAGTCTCCGTGTGGTTAGCTGCTGACCCACAGGGCTCAGAAACACCAGTACAAATCACCAAGGGATCTGGCAAAACTCATAGTAACAGGCCATGGTCAGGGCAGGCAGAATTTGTGCAAATCTGTGACACAGTTGAAAGGTCAGGACAGGCGGCACAGGGTCAGTATTGTGAACAGGCACTGGTAAGGTCAGGTGGAAGAAGATAAATTCCGGGAATCAGTTAGAGGTTGATACAAAGGCAGACAAGCTGAATATAGCACCTTTGCAGGATCTGACAAGCTAGTGAAACCTATTGCTCAGGCAAAGGATGGGACAAATAGCACAGCACATATAGCAGAGCTGATTAGTACATTAACCCTTTAAAGACCCATGACATAGCTGTACGTCATGGGTCCGATCCCTAAACATGGCGCCCACTTGCACGTGCAGTGGGCGCCTTAGCCGCGGGGTTTCTGCTATTTTAAATAGCAGAGACCAGCGGCACATGTATGCGATCAGCCATAAGGCTGATCGCATACATCTTGCCCTTTAGATGCTGTGGTCAAATGTGACCACGGCATCTGTGCAGACCAGAACTGGAAGTCACGTGCTTCCGTTCCCGTAACCGAACCGCTTTCCCCGGCTGAGATTGGAGAATCTGTTACCTTGCGCTAACTGACCGAAGCCTCAAGCAGGCTTCAGAGTCAATTAGATGTATATATCAATACAGGCCACTAGGTGGCAGCCTTGTATTGATATAGTGCAAATTAAGTCTTCAATGATGGCTATTTATCCATCACTGAATACTATGGGCAATCAAATGATTGCCAGTTATTGTCACTTAAAAAGTTAAAAAAAAAAGTTTTACAAATATAAAAAAAAAGTTCAAATCACCTCCATTTCCTTAAAATTAAAATACTTAACCAATAAAAAAATAAACATCATGGGCATCGCCGCATTGAAAATGCCCATACTATTAAAATATAACAATATTAATGGCATACAGCAAATGGCGTAGTGGAAAAAAAAATTAAAACTGCCAATTTGCCATTTTTTGTCACTTCAACTACCCAATAATTTTTTAATAAAAAGTGATCAAAAAGTCACACACACTTAAAATTGGTATCACTAAAAAGAACAGATCGTCCCGCAAAAAATTAGCCCTCACACAGCCCTGTAAACATAGCTACAAAAAAGTTATTGGGGTCAGTATATGGTTATGAAAAAAAAAATCTTTTTTTTTTCTCAAATGTTTTAATTTTTTTCAGTACTAAAACGCAAGAAAAATTATACAAGTGTGGTATCGTTGGAACCGTATTGACCTGGAGAATGAAGATAACATGTCAATTTTACCGCATAGTGTATAGTGTAAAAAAATAAAAATAAAAACCTTTATCAGAATTGCGTTTTTCTTCCCAATTCTACCCCATTTGGAATTTTTTCCCGCTCCCTACTACATGGTATGCAACCATAAATGGTGACATTATAAAGTACAACTTGTCCCGCAAAAAAAGCCCTCATAAGGCTATGTGAATGGAAAAATAATAAAGTTAGGACTATGGGAAGGTGAGGAGTGAAAAGCAAAAAGGCAAAAATGGAAAATCCCAGGGTTCTTAAGAGACCTCAAGCAGCTGCATGCTGAGCAAATGGGAATTAACCCTTGCAGTACTGCAGGTTATGTGAGGTTCAATTAATAATATCCTTAGCACACACACCGGAATCCCTCAGGAAACCAGAGCTCGGGAGGGCTGCCAGAGAGCTGGAACTGGGACAGACAAAGGGTGATTGGAGTGGCGCCTATCCCCGCCCAGAAGCAGGGGACAGTGGTGGCCATGAACTACCATTGTAACAGTTCTATGTCACCCTATCCACATAAGCTTTATTCCCGGCCCACCCCCATAAAAGCACAAATGCAAAATAAAAATCAGGAAAATACAGTCATGTGAGTATTTATTTATGGAAGGTGTCACTGTATGGTAGCAAAGCTACTCTATGGGGGGTGATTTATAAAGACAGACGCTTTCTGCTCCGGTCTTGGTAACCCATGCACTGCCGGAGGATGCAACACATTTATGATAAATTAGGCACATCCTCCAGCAGTCCTTGCACCTAAACAGTACAGTCAGGTCCATAAATATTGGGACATCAACACAATTCTAACATTTTTGGCTCTATACACCACGACAATGGATTTGAAATGTTCTTCAACTGCAGACTGCCAGCTTTAATTTAAGGGTATTTACATCTAAATCAGGTGAACGGTGTAGGAATTACAGCAGTTTGCATATGTGCCTCCCACTTGTAATGGGACAAAATAATAATCATAAATCAAACTTTCACTTTTTAATACTTGGTTGCAAATCCTTTGCAGTCAATTACAGCCTGAAGTCTGGAACGCATAGACATCACCAGACGCTGGGTTTCATCCTTGGTGATGCTCTGCCAGGCCTCTACTGCAACTGTTTTCAGTTCCTGCTTGTTCTTGGGGCATTTTCTCTTCGGTTTTGTCTTCAGCAAGTGAAATGTATGCTCAATCGGATTCAGGTCAGGTGATTGACTTGGCCATTGCATAACATTCCACTTCTTTACCTTAAAAAACTCTTTGGTTGCTTTTGCAGTATGCTTTGGGTCAAATCACTGGCAAGCTAATATAGGTAGACGTTCCACCATCAATAAATAATATCACTGTAGTTAGGAACGTTATGAGGATTAGATAAAACTAATACTTGATTTAATATACAAATATTATAGAGGAAAGGAAACCTACTAACTATATAAAAAATCAAAGTGACCAGAGTGTATCCACAATTCCTGTGGCAGATCGAGGTGACACAAGAAGGGCCACAATCCGTGATATCACTCAGGTGTGGAGACGGTCACTAAGAGATCCACTTTAGATGCACTATGGTTGATTATATAACCATGCCTCGGCTATGGTAATCTATGCACAACCCAAATTGTGCACCGTGGCACGGACAAGGTGCTCAGCTCACTCACCCAGTATGGATGTCGTTTGGCAAACTCTAATCTGGCCTTCCTGTTTTTGAGGCTCACTAATGGTTTACATCTTGTAGTGAACCCTCTGTATTCACTCTGGTGAAGTATTCTCTTGATTGTTGACTTTGACAAACATACACCTACCTCCTGGAGAGTGTTCTTGATCTGGCCAACTGTTGTGAAGGGTGTTTTCTTCACCAGGGAAATAATTCTTCGGTCATCCACCACAGTTGTTTTCCGTGGTCTTCCTGGTCTTTTGGTGCTGCTGAGCTCACCGGTGCGTTCCTTTTTTTTAAGAATGTTCTAAACCGTTGTTTTGGCCACACCTGATGTTTTTGCTATCTCTCCGATGGGTTTGTTTTGTTTTTTCAGCCTAATGATGGTTTGCTTCACTGATAGTGACAGCTCTTTGGATCTCATCTTGAGAGTTGACAGCAACAGATTCCAAATGCAAATAGCCCACTTGAAATGAACTCTGGCCCTTTTATCTGCTCATTGTAATTGGGATAATGAGGGAATAACACATACCTGGCTATGGAACAGCTGAGAAGCCAATTCTCCCATTACACTACACTGTTCACCTGATTTGGATGTAAATACCCTCAAATTAAAGCTGGCATTCTTCAGTTAAAGCACATCTAGTTAGTTTTATTTAAAATCCATTGGGGAGGTGTATAGAGCCAAAAATGTTAGAATTGTGTTGATGTCCCAATATTTATGGACCTGGCTGTATATTCCTGGCTTCATTTGTACCAGAAAACTGTCATAAATGAAGATGTTGGCAATGCCCCATTCCTGCCCTTGCCATGTCCCCCTTTTGGAAAAGTGACGAGGGCAGCGTAAAAAGAGGCACTTGCTACTTTTTTTTTCTTCAAAAAGTTGCATTTAGAAAGTTACAATTACATAGCTTGCGACTTTTTAAAGCTACTTTTCTGGCAAAAAGGAGATCATAAAGTATGATGAGAGTATTTCCAGACATGAATTTTGTCTCTTTAGAGACGAAGATCCTGAGCTGAGGTTTGACTTGTCCACTGTCCCTATAGCAGCTGTAGGGACTGCCTCTAAGATCCATACTCTCTTGTTACCTAAATATTTTTACCTCATATATTTAGTAAAATACATTTTATTATGTTTTTTAATCTTTATTGCACACAATACCCCAATCTTCTCTATTCCTTTATGCCTTTTAGGCTAGTTTCACATTAATGTTAGGCATCTTCGACAGGTTGTTCCAGCAGGGAGAAGCCTGCTGGAGATGTCTGGATCCGGCACTGCCGCATGCTACCGGATACCCGCCGGCCCCATTCACTATAATGGGATAATGAGGACCAGTGGAGATCCGGAAAAGATGTCGTGAAGCGGCAGCGGTTTCTGTCCGGCAGATCCTCTGCATATTTGCCGCCTTGCGTCCGGATCTCCACCAGTCCTCATTATAGTGAATGGGGCCGGACGGCGATATTTTTGCTTCTGGCAATGCTGGAATGCAGAGAGATCTGGTAGGCTGTTCCCTGCCGGAATAGCCTGCCGGTTCTCAAAACGCTAGTGTGAAACTAGCCTTAGATATACGGACATACCGTACTTTAATGTTCATATTTTTATACCCAACATGAACTTAGCGTCATTCTTGTATACCAGCACCACTTTAAATATATTTTCTGAAGATTTTAAAGGGGGTTGTCTCACTTCAGTAAGTGGCATTTATCATGTAGAGAAATCGAATACAAGCCAATTACTAATATATTGTTGTTATCCATATTGCCTCCTTTACTGGCTGGATTCATTTTTCCATCACATTATACACTGCTGGTTTCCATGGTTACAGACCACCCTGCAATCCATCAGTGGTGTTTGTGCTTGCACAATACAGGAAAAAGCACTAGCCTATGTGCGCTCCCATGGTCCCAGCCACCAGAGAGCCTGACATTTTCTCTTATAATGTGCAAGCATGACCACCACTGATGGATTGCAGGGTGGTCTGTAACCATGGAAACCAGCAGTGTATAATGTGATGGAAAAATGAATCTAGCCAGCAAAGGAAGCAATATGGATAATAACAATACATTAGTAAGTGCCTTGTAATAACTTTCTCTACATGATAAATGACACTAGCTGAAGTAAGACAAACCCTTTAATAGCTATGTCTATGATTTGAACATTTGTGCTATAATAATAGATGTAGCATATAGTATATTCTATAAAGGGTAACTCCAGCTGTGTAGACATTGATTGTCATATAGTATAATGGCATGGTGCATACAGTGCTGCCCATAATTATTCATACCCCTGGTAAATTTAGACTTATAGTTACTTAAAAGTAACCAGCAAGTAATTTTTTCACGGTTAATGATATAGGTGTCTCCCAAAAGATAATAAGACGATGTGCAAGAGGCATTATTGTGGAGAAAAAAACATTTCTCAGCTTTTATTTACATTTGAGGCAAAAAGTGTCCAGTCCAAAATTATTCATACGCTTCTTAATAATCAATAGAAAAGCCTTTATTGGCTATTACAGCAATCAAACGCTTCCTATAATTGCAGACCAGCTTTTTGCATGTCTCCACAGGTATTTTTGGCCATTCATCTTTAGCAATGAGCTCCAAATCTTTCAGGTTGGAGGGTCTTCTTGCCATCACCCTGATCTTTAGCTCCCTCCACAGGTTCTCAATTGGATTCAAGTCTGGACTCTGGCTGGGCCACTCCAAAACGTTAATGTTGTCTGCTAACCATTTCTTCACCACTTTTGCTGTGTGTTTTGGGTCATTGTCATGCTGAAATGTCCACTGGTGCCCAAGGCCAAGTTTCTCTGCCCACTGCCTGATGTTGTCCTTGAGAATCCTCATGTATTGCTGTTTTTTCATGGTGCCGTTTACTGTGATTAGGTTCCCTGGTTCATTGGCTGAAAAACACCCCCAAAGCATTAGGTTCCCACCACCATGTTTGACAGTGGGAATGGTGTTCTTTGGGTTGAAGGCTTCTCCTTTTTTACGCCAATTGGACACTTTTTGCTCAAATGCAAATAAAAGCTGAGAAATGTTTTTTTTCCCCACGATAATGCCTCTTGTACATCGTCTTATTATCTTTTGGGAGACACCCATGTCATTTCCCGTCAAAAAATTACTTGCTGGTTGAATAAAAGTAACTTTAAGTCACAATTTTCTAGGGGTATGAATAATTATGGGCAGCACTGTGCATATGTGGTAATTAATAGAGTCTTTTATATCTATCAAGAAAGGGCAGATGGAATAGGACATAGGAGATGGATTCATGTAGTTTGAACGGGTTTCTAGTTATTGTCAGATGGTTCCAGTAAAATAAGCTAGCATGTCACTGCATGTGAGTTCAAAATTTTCATTCTCCACATCCAGAAACTCAATAAACCCTTTATCCTTTTTATGAAAACAGGCATTGGCCGTCATGAAACATCATTGAACTCACATGATAGTTACTGCTGCCCCATGAGCTGCTCTCAGAGGACAGAATACTGTAGCTCTGTGAAAGGATGATCTGTGATTCATCAGAACAGGGAAAGCCAGCCATGGACTCAAACAAACAAGAAGGTAAAATCTTTCTAATTCTCATCGGTTGGGTCCCAAATCAGTAAAATATCTCAGTGGTGCACAATCTGTAGCTTATGCTTACATCTATTAGTAATGCTGTAGCTCATGTAAACTACATGTAGCAGGGAGCCTGCACCACAATGCAAACATATCCCCAATCCACAGGACAGGGGTTAAGTATCTGGTGCATTGAGTTCTGACTGGAGCTCAACTTCATACGGAGACACGGGACTCGTGATCTACTGATCTGTGGAGGTCCAAGTGGTTGGACCACCAGCAATCAGATACTTACCCCCTATCCTGTGGTTTGAATGATGGGAAAACCCCTTTCAACAGTAACTCTATCATACATGTTACCATTGGATCTGCTACCTTTATAGGTGTGAACCATTCTATAACAGTGCAGCTTCCCTTTATCCCATCAGCAGGCTCAGGCTGTTGTAAGGGTCTGCATGTATGGTGGGTGAACCTCAAACTCTCTAATTTTTGCTGCATATGGGCTCCACATGTGTCCTATATAATCGGTTGCCCTTTCTAGATTCTGACTATTTTTAATTGTTTCTGCCTTGTACATATGTGTATATGTGATTGTATATATTGTATGTACGGTATGTTGCCTTTGGTTTGCAGGTTGTCAAAATGGGGTTGGGGGATTTATTAAGACAACAGCTTTGTTATTGTAAGATGCACTTAAATTATTAAGGGGCACAGGACTTTATATAATATTGATGTATCCTCAGCATGTTGGCGCACCAGAAAATGAAATCTACGTAAGCAAAGAGATGGTGTAGATTTCAGGTATAATGTGCAGCAATTTTCTGGTGCAAATATTGTTAAATGTGGTGATGAGGTCGAAAGGAGAAAAAAGCTAATTTTGGTACAAAAAAGGACCTGTGTCAAAATGTTTGACTTTTCTTTGTGAGAAACTGGCAAAGAATGACACATTACTATGCTTATTATTCTGTTTCTGTGGCATTATCCATGTTCCCATACTGTCTGCAATAACCCTCACCTCTGACTTCATAGTGTCACGGACGTACCGAGACATACGGACGTCCCGGCGACAGTGAGTGGCAGGAGATCTGTGAGACTGGCAACACGTGGTTTGATCTGACAGATTTTCCTTGTGGATCAATAGGTGTCTGTGTTGTTTCTGGTAATGGACAGGTGTGGTTTATATGGTCATTTAACCTTCCTTATTTATAGTTGCTTCTCCCACTATGCTGTGTGGTTTATAGCTTTTGTGCCTGTGAATTGTTTGTGGATGGATCTCGGCTGAGTTCCTGGTGCTGCCATAGCCTCTTTGAGGTTAAGTCTTTTCTTTCCCTTTTGTATTTTGTTTGGGTTCTGTGTGTTGCATTTCCCTCTTGTTTTGTATTAGGCCTGAAGTAGACTCCTGTCCATCCTTCCTTAGGAGGAACAGGTAGTCTCGTCCCTGCCATTAGTACCAGGGTCCTATAGGGCTAGATAGGATTCTAGGTATTCCTGCGTATGAACTCACCTACCTTTGGGGTCTGTTCATACTGGTAGTCAGTCAGGATTATGGTTAGGGTTTTCACCACGAGGTGTCCATCTTCCTTCCCTAGTTCTCAGGCCTGATTCCCTGTTTCCCTCTTCCCTCCTATGCTCGGTGTGGTGTTTCCCTCCCACATTGAAGCGTGACACATAGTTTTTGGAATCACAACATCTGATATCCAAACAAAAGTTAAAATCAGCATTTTCAAAGGTGTACAAACAGGATATCTTGCAGCGCCATAATTAGAGATGAGCGAATTTCATATTTTGAAAATCGTTTGCGGTTCGTTTTGTGGTATTTAGTGAATTGTGCATTAGTAGCATTCCGTTATTCATTCCGTCATAATAGAAGTCTATGGCTTGCATAACGGATTTGTCCGGTTCCTGTAATGCAGGAGAAGACTCCAGCATAACGTAAACGGGACGTATCCGTTATGCAGGCCATAGACTTCTATTATGACGGAATGAATAACGGAATGCCTCTAAACGTAATATGCTATATAGTGCAATAACATAGATAAAGACAGACAGGTGCCCTGTTATTGATGGGATTTCCTAATGATCCATCTGACAGAAGTGTAATATGATGCTCGTACATCCCAGTGCAAAATCTGCAACAGGACTTCCCACCTACCATAGTACTCAGCCATCAGGTATGTACCCAAGGTGGGTTCTTTCCTTCCATCAAAGAGAAGAAAGGGGAAAATAAAATATAAAAGTGAAAAGGAAGAGATCAATCACACAATGAGACAAACATTCTGTATGTGGTCCTAATCCTGTTACATAAATACCAAGGCAGAGTGACTTGATGGCACCCAGGCCACCTTGGGATATTCCATTCCAGCACTCAGCTCCTAGCCATAACATTGAGAAGGCTGTATATATTCCAAAAGCTCACAAGAGAATATATTTCATTATCATAAATGCAACCAAATTTGTGCCATTGAAAAAAGGGCAAGTTCTCTATTTGCAAATGTATTTTTTAAAATAATTTAGTACTATGAATGCTATTGGCTATTCGAGTACCACTTTATAAACTGAAGAACCATTAGGATAAATGTCATGCCAGGCAGGCTATCCAGAAGCAAGCTTCCTTCTGTGTATGTCATACCAACAATTCTGGTTAATCTTGCAATGTGTCTCCTGCAAAGTATTATATCAAAGGTGGAAAACACAAAAAAGCTGTTTTTAAGACAAGCTGCCGACATTCAAGGGTGGATTTGTAGGGTAGCTATCTAACTGGTCATAGCACGTCTTTCTTATTAAGCTTTTTAGGCAGCATTTGATAGTCTAAAAATAAGTATTTTAATGAATGTACTGTATGACTGTATGATTGTTGGTGAATAACTTTGTATGTCTACATAATATGTTTTTTTTTTTCCGAAGCAAAGCATTTTTAGGTACTGTTCCCCACCTTCCTAATTTTTTACTCCCCCCCAATAATTGCTCATCACAAGTGAGCTTATGAATGACTGGTTATGGTTTAATGATCGGTTTCATGTGTCCAAACTTTGCAATGTTACCAAGATGCCACTTAGTAGATGGGTGAAGTCCAATATCTGTGAACTCCCCCTTACAGAAATCCTGAACTTACCACTGGTAGATCGTTAAATATGATTATATTGCATACTTTATTGGAGGAGGTAGTAGTAGATAACTACAGTAGTAAATAACCTTCTCTTGTTTTAATTGCAATTGAGTTGATCTTGAAAAGATGACTGTGAATAGAAGTATTATCTTAAGTTAATTGCATTCCTGCTATACTTACTATATGAAAATAAGAAACTCCTTGCGCACATTTTTTTAATCAAAATTGCGTCAGGCCCATCTACCAGCGACTATGTGATTTCTCACAGTCACGACCTACACTAACGGACTTACCAGTTTTTTTAGGGCAATGTAGAATTCAGCTATATCACACTCTGATTTAAAACCCTGGGCAGATGGGTGTGAATGCACAGTCTAAAAAGGAGCAACCACTGCCTCAAATGTCTGATTAAAAGCTCTGGCAGTTGAGCAGGAGTGCACGGTCCAAAAGGGGGCAGCCACTCCCAGAAAAAGTGGCAGATAAGAGGTGGCATTTACAGTATTAGGCTGGGTTTCCACAGTCAAATTATTTTATGCAGTGTTTTAAGCCAAAGCCAGGAATGGCTCATAAGAGAAGAGCATGTACAAAAGAAAGACAGAGGCTTCTCCTCTCTTTGAACCCACTGCTGACTTAAAAAGCTGTATAAAAAAGTGAACATGGAAACCCAGCCTTAGGCTTCAAGTGAATAGTAAGTTCTTAAAGTTCTTGTGTTGAAAGTAAGAAGCTCAAGGGTCCGCTAGACAATTGCCAAATTGTGATGGCTAGAATACTGGGTCAGAGCATCTCCAGTAGGCCTTGAGGCAGGGGAGGACTAGTGAACTAGCCAATTGATAGTATGCACTCCCATGTTTTATTGATGCATGGGGAGCGAGGGCATGTGCACCTGATCCGATTCCACAGAAGACCTACTGTACAACAAATTGCTGAAAGGGTTTTTGCTGGCTATGATAGGAATATGTCAGAACACAGTGTATTGCAGCTTACTGTGGGTCTTTGTAGGCACAGACTGGCCAGAGTGTTCATGAGATCCCTTTGGGTCTTGGCTTTCATGTAGATGTTACTTTGACGCATACCACAGATTTTTCCCAACAGTTTGAACAGACTTTTTTTTCCCTTTACTAAGCTCACTTGTAGTTGGGTTCTGTAAACTGATGCTGCTCCAGAATGTTCTTTCTTACCTCCAGGTATTCTCATTCTGGTAAAATCTATAGAATATATTTGTCAGTAGTATTGTTCTGAATGGCAGCAGTGTTTTACATTGATTTGAGCTTCAGAGCTCCATAAAGATAATAGGTAATAAATTATGTCTTTATCATGTTCCATATGCTTCTAGGAAAACAGGCTTACTCTATGTAGTGCTCAATGTGTGTTTTATAGGTCAATGTCTTTCTTTCCCACACAGGAGAAACTGAAAATGTTCCAGTAAGCACCTTGCCAGCCCAGATTTATCAGGTACAAACACCCTAAAATATATTTGAGGTTATAGCTTATGAGTGATCTATATTTTGCTGATTTTATGCTGTATCTTAGAGGATAATGTATTCATCTTCCTATGTTAACTATTTTTGTCTTGTTGGGTTCACATGGATGAATTTTATAGCAGTACACAGATTTCCCAAACTCTTGTTTACATGGTACAGTACTGAGCAGACCTCAATTGGGAAAAATGTAGACAAAACCATGTAAAAGCACAACTCCAGCCCCAAAGGAGTAATGTGGCATTAACAGTGAAGGGTATTGGCCATAATGAACAAGCCTCATCAGAAAAGTATAGGTTATGAGCCCTAAGAAAAACATTTGAAGAGTCAGTAGGGGAGAAAATTGCATATGGGAATATGGAGCTGCTATCTGAGCCAAGAATCAGCAACCTCCAGCATTCCAGCTGTCTTAAAACTACAACTCGAAGCATTCACACTTGCTCGGCTGTTCTCCGAACTCCAATAGAACTGATTAGAGAATTTTGGGAGTTGTTGTTTTACAGCAGCTGAAGTGCTGGAGGTTGTTTATCCCTGTTCTTTGGCTTCGAAAGATAGATAGAAGTGGTAGTGTGGCTACTGTTACAGATGGAGAAAACCACAGAAATAAGATAATAATGCACTAGTAAAGTAGATGCAAGCATTATATATAAAGTCCTCACTGTGATATGATAAAATCTGAGACACTTAGTCAATATATTTTGATCAAAACACATCTGTGCCCGCCTACCGATCGCCAAGGTGGTCTCAGGTCAGGCGGGTCCTACGCTAAACCTACCTAAGCCGTTGGGCTTCTATGTTCAGGGGCGCAGACGCCGCACATATGGTGTGCTGCTCCTAGTCACCTCCATGTGCATCAAGCAACCAATGGGAGGAGGAGCAAGCACACTTATATGTACCACCTAATCAAGGCGCTCTATTGGATAGGAAGGGCAAAAGTGCAGAGGAATGCTACTCCCAAGGTAAAATAGGTGCGCATTCACACTTGAAGGTGCCACTCCCTCAAGCAAATACTACATAGACAGAAAAATTCCACAGAAATCGTGCAGGATGTTTTTATCTTAGTTTTTTCTGTGGAATTTTTCTGTCTATGTAGTATTTGCTTGAGGGAGTGGCACCTTTAAGTGTGAATGCGCACCTATTATCTTGGGAGTAGCATTCCTCTGCACTTTTGCCCCCTCCCCTATCCAATAGAGCGCCTTTATTAGGTGGTATATATGGCTGTGCTTGCTCCTCCTCCCATCGGTTGCTTGAAGCACATGGAGGTGACTAGGAGCAGCACACCATATGTGCGGCATCTGCGCTCCTGAACATAGAAGCCCAATGGCTTAGGTAGGTTTAGCGTAGGACCCGCCTGACCTGAGACCACCTTGACGATCGGTAGGCGGGCTTAGATGTGTTTTGATCAAAATATATTGACTAAGTGTCTCAGATATTATCACATCAGAGTGAGGACTTTGTCCATATATAGTGCTTGCATCTACTTTAATAAGTGCATTATTATCTTATTTCTGTGGTTTTCTTCAATAATATGGCCAGGGACATCCGCACATTTGTATATGATATAGTGCAGGATGTTTTTATCTTAGTTTTTTCAGTGGAATTTTACTGTTACAGATGGCAAGGCATAATTTATCGATGGAGGGTGAACAACGTTGTGCAGAAGGGCTGACTATCCAGAAAGGTCCACCATGCTCCCCGATGCTCTAGCAATGAGCGCATGTATTGTTGGAAGTGGTCATTGCATCTGGCACCCCTTGACAGATGGCACCCGGAGAGGACCACCCCCCACAACCCCCTCCTTGGCACACCACTGGCACTTACTAATGTATAGTGATTGTCCATATTGCTTCCTCTGCTGGCTTGATAAATTTTTCATCACATTATAAACTGTGTGTTTCCATGGTTATGACCTCCCTGGAATCTAGCAGCGGTGGCCGTGCTAGCCCACTTTAGAAAAAGGCACCAGCCTCTCTGGTGACCCGGAGGAGTGCGCATAGGCTAATGCATTTTCCTATGGTGTGCAAGCATGGCCACCGCTTCTGGATTGCAGGGTGGTCGTAACCATGGATATGAGCAGTGTATAATGTGATTGAAAAACAAATGAAGCCAGCATAGGAGGCAATATGGACAATCACAATACATTAGTAAGTGCCTTGTATTAAGTTTGCCTACAAAATAAATGCCATTTGCTGAACTGAGACAACCTCTTTAATTTTGTCATTAGTATCTGTGGCGAAACCAACCTCGCCACTGGGTTTTGGAGGGGGCTGTTTAAAAGCCTCTTGCCTCAGGATTATGGCCCATAGTAACTTTTAAACCCCTGAACCTATTCCAGGGAATTTTGGATAGGTTTGTCCCCCAAGTTATACTGTTTAAATTGATGTAAGTTATATGTATGGACAATGTAACCTCACAAAGTTATAACAACTTATAATAAGTGTAACTTGTCAGCTTGGGAGGAATATGCTGGGTGTGGTTCTATTATCCCATTGTCCCATTGTGTGTTTAAATGGTGATGTCTGTCCTGGTGTCTCCACATGTGTATTGGTGATCTCCCCTTTGTCCTGAGAGATAATTGGATTGTCTTCGGTCGTCTCCCAGGCAGAGAGGAGGAAACCATGATGCATTGTGGGGATATGTTGTATCTGTCCTGTGTCGCAGTCTCCCTTCTGGTCCTCTAGGGGGCGGGAATGATTGGTTGCTGTATTTACATTGTGTGTGTTGTGAATTACTGATTGGTTGGATTTCAAAACCCTGTGGGCAGTACTATGTTTGGTTTTTATTAATAAAAGAGGCTGTACTTGAAGTACAGTCAGATCACTGCTGACCCTCAACACGGAGCCTTGTCTCGTTATTGGGGGGATTCCCTGTATGCTGTTGGAGACTGATTGCCAGGAGTGTAAGCTGACTGAATGCGCTTTTCCTGTTCGTCTGCTGGCAGCTACTTGCGAGGTTCCAGTTTGGAGTGCTATTTTGTATCCAGTTCGGGAGGTTGGTGTTCTGCAGTAGCTGTGCCTGTCTCTCGGAAAGGGGCATATCGCCTAAACGGATCTTAACCCCTTGTCCGCTGAAACGGTCCGTTACATTGGTGGCAAGCAGCGGGATCGTTCCTACAGCCAGAAGGACAGCTACAGGAGACACCATTTCTGTGGATTCTACAATTTAAGGGCAACGCATGTCTCAGTACAGCGACCCTAAAAGCACCAGGATGGAACCAGCAGTGGAGTACAGATACTCTGTTGAGGAATTTGACCGTATGATGTGGTTGCGGCTGAACTTCTTCGGACCCAATCCAGGTGAGAAATACGTGAAGTTCGTGAGGAGTCTAGTGTCTAAGACCCTACTATACCGGGCAGAAGGTGACGGTCAGCTGCCACGTTGGGTGGACCTCCATCGGAAGTTACGGTTGCGGGACAGTGGGAGCCCAGTCTCCATTCCCCAGCGGCAGTGTGAAGTGCAGGGAGGGGAGAGCAGCGGCCTCCCTCCCCAGCGGCAGGCTGAGTTACAGGGGGCAGAGGTAGTTGTTCCTGCCCCCCAGCAGCAGCATAATTTTTTGGGAATTGGGAGCCTAGTCTCCATTCCCCAGCGGCAGTGTGAAGTGCAGGGAGGGGAGAGCAGCGGCCTCCCTCCCCAGCGGCAGGCTGAGTTACAGGGGGCAGAGGTAGTTGTTCCTGCCCCCCAGCAGCAGAGTGATATGCCGGGAAGGCAGTGTGAAGTGCAGGGAGAGGAGAGCAACGTCCTCCCTCCCCAGCGGCAGGCTGAGTTACAGGGGGCAGAGGTAGTTGTTCCTGCCCCCCAGCAGCAGCATGATTTTTTGGGAATTGGGAGCCGAGTCTCCATTCCCCAGCGGCAGACGGAGTTACAGGGGGCAGAGACAGTCGGTCCTGTCCCCCAGCGGCAGAGTGTCCTACAGGGAATAGAGAGCCCAGTCTCCTTTCCCCAGCAGCAGGACATTGTATTGGGAGCGGAGGCGGTCGGTCGCCCTCCCCAGCGGCTGGAAGTATGTATGGGAGAGGAGCTCGTTACCCCCTCTCCCCAGCAGCAGCTTAACGCACCAGGGGGAGACAGTAAGCCCCACAACTGTGCAGATGGGACCGTGGTCTCTGCACTTACAGCACAGGGGGTAGGGACAGTTGTTCCTGTCCCCCAGCAACAGGGCAGTTTAGCCAAAGGGGAGACAGTCGGTTTCCCCCTCCAACAACCAGACTCCAACCAGGCTTCTTCCATGGTAGCGCTGGTACCAGGGCAGAGTCCCGCTGATCCCTGCCCACAAAGCAACCTCCACTCCAAGCCAGGGAGCAACTCAGAGACCGGGAGTACCAGCTACCAATACAATCTTGGTGGATTCACTGGACAGAGACAGTCTACGAAATTCAGCAGGTCCAGTATTTTGTTGTGGGTGGCCTGCCAGACTAACTCAGGTACCGACCGGCGTGAGGTCAGGTATCTGGTTAGTCTTCCCTGGGGGGGGGGAGATGTGTGGCGAAACCAACCTCGCCACTGGGTTTTGGAGGGGGCTGTTTAAAAGCCTCTTGCCTCAGGATTATGGCCCATAGTAACTTTTAAACCCCTGAACCTATTCCAGGGAATTTTGGATAGGTTTGTCCCCCAAGTTATACTGTTTAAATTGATGTAAGTTATATGTATGGACAATGTAACCTCACAAAGTTATAACAACTTATAATAAGTGTAACTTGTCAGCTTGGGAGGAATATGCTGGGTGTGGTTCTATTGTCCCATTGTGTGTTTAAATGGTGATGTCTGTCCTGGTGTCTCCACATGTGTATTGGTGATCTCCCCTTTGTCCTGAGAGATAATTGGATTGTCTTCGGTCGTCTCCCAGGCAGAGAGGAGGAAACCATGATGCATTGTGGGGATATGTTGTATCTGTCCTGTGTCGCAGTCTCCCTTCTGGTCCTCTAGGGGGCGGGAATGATTGGTTGCTGTATTCACATTGTGTGTGTTGTGAATTACTGATTGGTTGGATTTCAAAACCCTGTGGGCAGTACTATGTTTGGTTTTTATCAATAAAAGAGGCTGTACTTGAAGTACAGTCAGATCACTGCTGACCCTCAACACAGAGCCTTGTCTCGTTATTGGGGGGATTCCCTGTATGCTGTTGGAGACTGATTGCCAGGAGTGTAAGCTGACTGAATGCGCTTTTCCTGTTCGTCTGCTGACAGCTATTTGCGAGGTTCCAGTTTGGAGTGCTATTTTGTATCCAGTTCGGGAGGTTGGTGTTCTGCAGTAGCTGTGCCTGTCTCTTGGAAAGGGGCATATCGCCTAAACGGATCTTAACCCCTTGTCTGCTGAAACGGTCCGTTACAGTATCTACCTGTAAAAGAGTTGATGTTCTTATTGCAATGCTTGGAATCAAAATCTTCAAGATGATAATTAGAGATGAGCGAATATCTAAAAAATTCGATTCGGCCGGTTCGCTGAATTTTCCGAAAAGATTTGATTCAATCCGAATTTATCAGCGGCGAATTGCATAAAAAAAACAGCTATTTCCTGGATGCAGAGAACCTGTATGGCGGTGTAGAACACTATGTCTTGCAGTAACACACATAGGGAGTCTGCTGTGGTAGTGAAACAATACTGACATGGGCAGGGCCAAACATTTTGGCATTTGCCCCTCATGGTGTCATTGAGATAAGGTGATTTGTTTGTGGTTCTCTTCTCCCCCCCCCCCCTTCTTTTTTTCCCTCCCTTTTTTTTTTTTTCCCTCAGGTAATCCAAATGTTAGCCGGCAACAGAGGTGATTGGCCCAAGGTGTTGCTGGCTAGTTGCTGGGCAGAGGGCTATTTTTAACTGGACTATGGATTGGCTAAGGTCCAGTTTCGTTGGAAATTTGGAGTATTTATGGTGGCCACTCTGGAGCGCAGTCATAGGCTGAAGAAAGAAGAAGGAAGAACATGCCCCGCCCTCCCTGGGTTTTAGTCGCGGTCCTCTTCGCGGTTAAAAAGGGGTGGTGCGGTTAGTCGCTCAGCCTTCCTGGGTGGACTGTTGATAAGCCGTTCATTAATGGACTTTAGTTAACATATGTGGGAATTTTAATGAATTAATGATTAATGGTTATTTATGGTTACCGCCCCCCCATTTTAACAAAGACCGCAGCCATTTTTATCCATATTGGTAGTACGTCTTTATTTATAAATTATTATAAGGTTTAAAGTTGTCGAGTATGGCACCATATGAGTCAGTATGACATGCACATGACAAGCGTCGCTCTTAGAATCACTGAGCACTTCACTTATTTGGGCAGTTACGGGGCCAAAACTGCCCAAATAACTCAAGTGTGAACAGTCTTACAGGTCGATGTTAGCGCCAGGTATAAAGAACCGTGCAGAGGCCCAAGATCCTACTGTAGCATGAAAGAGCGCACTCCTTTTACACTGTCATCAGCTGATTCCACATAGATGTCTACAGAACCTGTTCTATTAAACGTTTATACAAGTAGAGCCCTAAAATAATAATAATAATTATTATTATATATTTTTTTTTAGCCCCTTCGCCTCTTTCCCTCCCCCTCTACCCTCTTCTTATCTACTCTTATTCACCGGTTAATTCTCTTTTCCTCTCTGCCGGTGGCTTACAGATCTGCGTTATCAAGATGACATACTCGTCAGATAAATTGACAGAGTGTCTTACTCAGCTAACTTTATTATTAACATGCTTTGTTAAGACTATTTGTGTTTACATAATCAACATGCTTGCATAGATCTGTTGTATGTACATTTATTCTTTTATGACTTATGAAAAAGTTCAATAAAAATTGTTTAAACATACAAGTAGAGCCCCCCGACAGAGTGGAGAGGGTGTCAGCAGTAAGTTTGTGTTGACGTCACTGATTATTTTGCCCTTCATCTGATCCGTCAGAACAATAACCCCCCAAAAAACGTATCCTGTCGTCAGCATTTTGTCAGTAATACATCAGTATGCCTAAAGCCCCCAAAAAAACAGGAGTGGATCCAAAATATAAATGACACGTAAATGGAATATTAGCATGTCTTCTGTGTTTTGTACCTACTCCTGTTTTTACTACCAAATCATAAGCCAATTCTAATGGGACCATACAGGCATTACAGCTGCTACACAGACAGAAGGGTCAAATAAATGATGATGTAAACCAGGCCAAAAAGAGAAAATAGTGGTCCATTCAAGGAGTGGAGATGGTGGGAGAACAGCTTGAGAAGTCCACAGAGTGGCCCAATGACACAGTGTTGAGGTAGCAGCAGCAGCAGCATGAGGATTTCACAGAGTGTTCCATTTACATAGTGTTGAGGTGGCAGCAGCATGAGGAGGCCACAGAGTGGCAAGATGACATAGTGTGGAGGTGGAAGCAGCATGAGGAGGCCACATAGTGGCCCAGTGACATTGTGTTGATTTAGCATCAGCATGAGGAGACCACAGAGTGGAAAGGTGACATAGTATGGACGTGGCAGCAGCAGCATGAGGAGGCCACAGACTGGCAAGGTGACATAATGTGGAGGTGGCACCAGCATGAGGAAACCACAGACTGGCAAGGTGACATAGTGTTGAGTTAGCAGCAGCATGAGGAGGCCACAGACTGGCAATGTGACATAGTGTAGCGGTGGCAGCAGCAGCATGAGGAGGCCACAGACTGGCAAGGTGACATAGTGTGGAAGTGGCAGCAGCAGCATGAGGAGACCACAGAGTGGCACAATGACAGAGTGTGGAGGTGACAGCAGCATGAGGAGGCTACAGACTGGCAAGGTGACATAGTGTGGAGGTGGCAGCAGCAGCATAAGGAGGCCACAGACTGGCAAGATGACATAGTTTGGAGGTGGCAGCAGCAGCATGAGGAGACCACAGAGTGGCACAATGACAGGGTGTGGAGGTAGCAGCAGCATGAGGAGGCCACAGATGGGCAAGGTGACATAGTGTGGAGGTGGCAGCAGCAGCATGAGGAGGCCACAGACTGGCAAGGTGACATAGTGTGGAGGTGGCAGCAGCAGCATGAGAAGGCCACAGACCAGCAAGGTGACATAGTGTGGAGGTGGCAGCACCAGCAGCATGAGGAGTCCACAGAGTGGCACAGTGACAGAGTGTGTAGGTGGCAGCAGCATAAAGAGACCTGAGTGGTGAGGTGGCAGCAGCATCAGGAGACCACAGAGTGACCCGGTGACAGAGTTGGGAGGTGGGTGGGAATAACAGTACCCGCTGATGAGGGTGAGTATAAGAAGGAGCACTTGGCATCAGATGTGTGGCATCCGGTGGGTGGCAGCATCAGAAAGTAGCTGAGGCAGGTAGCCAGAAGAAACCGGTCTCTTTTGTCAAGGTTTGGGTGAGGCAGCATGGATTATCTAATCTGATGCATCAGGTATTGGTGGGTGGAAATCCTGGCTGATTCACGCTTGATTCATGGGTGGACAGTCGAGTTCTCCTTGGGGTAACTATGGCCCCTGCCGCACTTAACACCTGATCTGATGCCACACTACTGGCAGGGCAGGACAGCTTTTCCAGAGCAAACTCGGCCAGTTGCTGCCACAAATCCAGTTTGGCTGCGCAATAGTCCAGCGGATCTTCAATGTAGGGTGGCAGGGTGCGGTCCAAGTATGCCACCACCTGCTGGTTCAAGTTCTGCTCCAGGTCCAGCTGCTGCTGGTGAGTAGTTTCTTCACTAGGCGGATTAAGAAAGTTGGTCATCATCAACTCTGGACTCAAGCTGCTGCTGATGGCGCTGGTACTGCTTGTGTACCGTGCACACGCACCCGGTGTCCGATACCGTCCATAGGGCAGCGGGGCCCCATGGATTAGATCAATTAAGGCAGTCATAGGGTCTGTGGGGAGGTAAGGTGTCTGCCCCTGCTTTCTCAGACATCCGCATATTCCTCGTATTTAGCGGGTAATACCCGAGGAGATGAGGCCAGGACCAGCAGAGAGCCAGGAGCTGAGGAGATGCAGTGGGGGATGCAATAGGAGGACTGAAATGTGACACGTCCCAGGGCCCAGTCTATTTGGGGGTTGTGCTTTCTAAGCCATGGGATGCCCAAGATAACTGGAAACAAAGGAGAGGGTACGATATCCTGCATGATCTCTTCACGGTGGTGGCAACCAATGGAAAGGGTAAGAGGGTGTGATTCCAAGGAGACAGGTCCGGTTTTTAATGTACTGCCGTCCACCCTGTGGAGTCGGGATGGGTGTTCCTTGGGGCGCAAGGGTATTTCTAGCTGCGTGGCAAGTTTGAAATAAAAAAAACAGCTGCTTGCGCCCAAATCGATTAAGGCCGTAAGTTCATGGCCAGATCCGTTCAGCTGCAGAGAAACACATAGAAGAACCGTGGTATACAGGTATGTTCAACAATACAGCAGAACTGACAGTCCTACCTGTAGGTGTTTTGACAGGACAGTCTCTCAACATATGCCCGGATTTGGCACAATAGAGGCAGAGATTGAGAGTCCGCCTTCTGGACCTCTCAACTGCTGAGAGTGGACCCCTGACTACTCTGACCTGCATTGGTTTGTCCGGGGTGAGGTCTCCCACTGTGGAGGATTGACCAAGGACTGAAACTGGAAGAGAATTGGATCGCTGTGCAGGAGGAGGCAGAGCATGCTGTCTCTCCGTCCTTCGTTCCCGGAAATGGCGGTCTAGTTGGGTAACCGTGCTCATCAGCCCTTCCAGGGCCTCCGGGACCCCTATACGGGCGAGTTTGTATTTTAATTGGTCCGACAGTCCGATCCGGAACTGGTCGATAAGGGCCACTTCATTGAGTCCGGCATCTGGTGCGATCTCCCGGAACTCCGTAATGTAGTCCTCCACTGGACGCCTTCCTTGTTGAAGGGAACGGAGAGTGTCCCTAGAGGTGGAAGCACGCAGGGGGTCGTCAAAGAGTGCCTGCATGGCGGAAACAAAGGAGCCCCAAGAGGACAGCACTGGGCTATCAGTTTGCAGGAGCTGATGGGCCCAGGTCTGTGGGGGTCCCGTGAGCAGGGAGATAGCGGTCCGTACTTTGATGTAGTCCGAGGAGTAAGTGCAGGGTTTCAAGGAGAACAGTAGCTCGCAGGAAATAATAAACGAACAGCATTTCTTCCTGTCTCTAGAAAAGCGTTCTGGTAGGGCTACGGCTGGTTCACTGTTCACCACTTCCAGTGAGGTACGTGGAGCGGGAGGAGGTGAGGGTGGTAGTGCAGTGAACTGGGCCTGGCGCAGCTCCTGGACACGCATTCTTCCTAATAGGTGTGCATGGCTGGCCTGCATGTCCTGAAGGGCTTGCGCCACCATCGTCAGTTGTTCGGATAAAGAAGGGGCACCGTCCGCAATTCCTGCGGATTCCATGGTTTGGCTGAGTTATTATGTCAGGACTGGAAAAGTGGATCAGGTGTGGAACCCTTTGGCAGGGACGAAATAATCCCAAAAATTAGCGTAGTACAAAAGGTCAATCCAATCGGGTAGTCGGTTCCAGTTCCGGGTCGTGGCGGGCAGCAGAAGTCGTAATCGAGGGAATAGGCAAGGAGTCGGTAGCTGGGAAGTCAGAATAAACAGCGGATTCATAGGGAAGAGCTGGGTGTTCGCCATAAGGTTGAATAACTCAGCAATGAGTCAAGGCTCTAACTGGCTTTAAGTACACAGTGAACCCAGGACCGCCCCCTCTTAGTCCTTGCTCCTCTGGCTGCTCTTGCTCCCTCACCTGTCACCTGTGTAGAAAAACCACCTACAGACGTGGACAAAATTGTTGGTACCCTTTGGTCAATGAAAGAAAAAGTCACAATGGTCACAGAAATAACTTTAATCTGACAAAAGTAATAATAAATTAAAATTCTATAAATGTTAACCAATGAAAGTCAGACATTGTTTTTCAACCATGCTTCAACAGAATTATGTAAAAAAATAAACTCATGAAACAGGCATGGACAAAAATGATGGTACCCCTAACTTAATATTTTGTTGCGCAACCTTTTGAGGCAATCACTGCAATCAAACGCTTCCTGTAACTGTCAATGAGACATCTGCACCTCTCAGCAGGTATTTTGGCCCACTCCTCATGAGCAAACTGCTCCAGTTGTGTCCGGTTTGAAGGGTGCCTTTTCCAGACTGCATGTTTCAGCTCCTTCCAAAGATGCTCAATAGGATTGAGGTCAGGGCTCATAGAAGGCCACTTTAGAATAGTCCAATTTTTTCCTCTTAGCCATTCTTGGGTGTTTTTAGCGGTGTGTTTTGGGTCATTGTCCTGTTGCAAGACCCATGACCTGCGACTGAGACCAAGCTTTCTGACACTGGCTAGTACATTTCTCTCTAGAATTCCTTGATAGTCTTGAGATTTCATTGTACCCTGCACAGATTCAAGACACCCTGTGCCAGACGCAGCAAAGCAGCCCCAGAACATAACAGAGCCTCCTCCATGTTTCACAGTAGGGACAGTGTTCTTTTCTTGATATGCTTCATTTTTTCGTCTGTGAACATACAGCTGATGTGCCTTGGCAAAAACTTCGATTTTTGTCTCATCTGTCCACAGGACATTCTCCCAGAAGCTTTGTGGCTTGTCAACATGTAGTTTGGCATATTCCAGTCTTGCTTTTTTATGATTCGTTTTCAACAATGGTGTCCTCCTTGGTCGTCTCCCATGTAGTCCACTTTGGCTCAAACAACGACGGATGGTGCGATCTGACACTGATGTTCCTTGAGCATGAAGTTCACCTTGAATCTCTTTAGAAGTCTTTCTAGGCTCTTTTGTTACCATTCGGATTATCCGTCTCTTAGATTTGTCATCAATTTTCCTCCTGCGGCCACGTCCAGGGAGGTTGGCTACAGTCCCATGGATCTTAAACTTATGAATAATATGTGCAACTGTACTCACAGGAACATCTAGTTGCTTGGAGATGGTCTTATAGCCTTTACCTTTAACATGCTTGTCTATAATTTTCTTTCTGATCTCTTGAGACAGCTCTTTCCTTTGCTTCCTCTGGTCCATGTCGAGTGTGGTACACACCATATCACCAAACAACACAGTGATTACCTGGAGCCATATATATAGGCCCAATGGCTGATTACAAGGTTGTAGACACCTGTGATGCTAATTAGTGGACACACCTTGAATTAACATGTCCCTTTGGTCACATTATGTTCTGTGTTTTCTAGGGGTACCATCATTTTAGTCCATGCCTGTTTCATGAGTTTATTTTTTTACATAATTCTGTTGAAGCATGGTTGAAAAACAATGTCTGACTTTCATTGGTTAACATTTATAGAATTTTAATTTATTATTACTTTTGTCAGATTAAAGTTATTTCTGTGACCATTGTGACTTTTTCTTTCATTGACCAAAGGGTACCAACAATTTTGTCCACGTCTGTATTTCTCTACACATTGCCTGTGCTCCAATGTACTCCTCCTCCTCCAGTTTAGCCCTCACAGGGCTCATGTGGCCATAAGATGTAGGTGCCACATCTCCAGTCCCCTGACCAGCCAGATTTACCAGCATCTGTTCCAGGATATGATGCAGCGGAATGACATTGTTGATCTCGTAGTCCTGGCGACTGACAAATAACATGGCATGCTCAAAGGGTCTGAGCAAATGGCAGGTGTCACACATGAGCTGCCACTGTCTGACATCAAAGTTACACAGGGGAGTACTCCTGTCCGCTTGGATCATTAAGAAATCATTTATGGCGTTTCTCTGTTCGTATAGTCGGTCAAACATATGGAGAGTGGAATTTCAATGGATGGAAACGTCTCATATCAGCCTATGTTGGGGGACGCCGTTCTGCCGCTGCAGCTCAAGGAGGCTGTGCTTGGCGGTGTACGAGTGGCTAAAGTGCATGCAAAGTTTCCTAGCCATTTTTAGGATGTCTTGCATATGGGTGGAAGACTTCAGGAACCGCTTGACAACCAGATTGAACACGTGCACCATGCAGGGCGCATGGCTCAGCCCTTCTTGACGCAGCACCGACACCATGTTCTTCCCGTTGTCAGTCACCATGGTTCCGATTTTGAGTTGTCGCAGAGAAAGCCAGGATTCGATTTCTTGATGAAGGACACGGAGCAGTTCCTCCCCTGTGTGACTCCGTTCACCCAGGCAAACGAGGTGTAGAACAGCGTGACACTGCCGTGCCCTGCACATGTGGTATGCTGGAGGAGCACTATCAACTGGCCCTACAGTGGAGGCTGAGGAGGCAGAGGCAGACATTATTGCAGGACCAACGGCGTGAGAACGTGGAGGCGGAAGAGGCGTCACCTGGCCAAGTTGCTGGTTTGGCTGGGCAGGAACCACATTTACCCAGTGGGCCGTAAAGGACATATATTGTCCTTGACCGTAGCTACAGCTCCACACGTCGGCGCTGCCATGCACTTTGGCAGACACCAACAGGCTCAAGGACTGACCCACCTTCTGTTCTACATATTTGTGCAGGGCTAGTACTGCCTTTTTGGCAAAGGAATGACGGCTTAGGACTCTACACCTCGGCTCGGAACAAGCCATCAGTTCTCTGAAAGGTGCAGAGTCCACCACTTGGAAAGGAGGGACTGCAGCACCAGCAACTTGGCCAGAGGCAAGTTAAGCTCTGTTGTCTCTTGGCAATTGCTTTGGTGATCGATTGCTGACGGAATGACTGACGAGGAGTAGGAGGGTGAGGAACAGGAGCATCAGGACCGGTAGATGATGGGAAGGACAGACAGCTCCCTTCGGCTGAGGTGGTGGAGCCTTGACTGCCTGAATGCGGGTGCGTGCCACTGGGTGTTGCTGTGGCAGGCTGGACCACCACATTGGAGCCACAGTTCTCCCAGACCATTTTTTGATGACGCTGCATACCCTGGCCACACTTCACCTTCTGCCCACAGATTCGGCAAATGGCCATGTTCACCTCCTCTGACGGCTTAACAAAAAACTGCCACACTAGTGAGTAGGTGGTTTTATCCCCAACACTCTGCACTGACTGACTGCTACCGCCTCTGCCTCCGTGAACTCCTGAACCACTACTTTCCCGGCAGGTAGGCTCCTGCGAAGCAGGAGGTCTATCCCGGCCACATTTGGCTCCTGACCTTCCACTGCTGCCACCCTGCTGACTCCCGGCCACGCTACCGACTTGCTGGCTCTGCTGCTGCCTCACACGCAAGCTGCCACCCTCTTCTCCCGATGATGATGAAGCACCCAATTGCGATCGGCTACATCATCATTGAGTACTGTCTGCACGTCACAGATGTCCTCCTCAACGGTCTCTGAGCCAGGAGCCTGACCGCTCACAACACCAGCTCCCATGCCACTCTCCTCATCACTACTTGCCCACCTACCGGAAAAAGTGGCGGATGTCTCCTCCAGATCTTGGCTGGGTAGTAGCTGCTGACTGTCCTCTAGCAGCTTGCTGTTTAGTGGAGCTGAGACAACAGCATATAATACTTCTCTGGTGAGGGCACAATCCTGCTCCCGGGCCATGCCAACTAAGGGTTGTGTCTGACAAATCCATCGACTCTTGGCTGGGGGTGTCTGATGTCACTTGGGACGAAGTGGATGACCGAGTCAACCATTCAAGAAGCGCTGGGTTGCTGGTCAAGACATGACTGCTAGATGACACCGGGAGCTCAGGCTTCTCGAAGTGACCCCTGCTGCCACACCCCCTTACTCTGCTGCGACCTCTGCCTGCGCAAGAAACATTTAGGCCTCTGCCGCTCCCCTTTGCAGGGCCTGGCACTTCTCTATTTGACATACTGTTAGATCAAATAAGTAAATAAAGAGGAAATTAATACACCTCAAAAATGGCAGCAATTTTGTCACTTCACCATACAACGGCAAATAATATTTTTTTTTGCCACTAATACACACCAAAAAAGGCTTTAGAATATATAACTGCACTGCTGAACGGAAAATAATATATTTTTTTTGCCAGTAATACACGCCAAAAAGGGATGTAATTTTGTCAATTTACCACTCAACGGCTAATAAGCCCTTTTTTTCCCACTAATACACGCCAAAAAAGGCTTTAGAATATATAACTGCACCACTGAACGGCAAATAGGTAATACTTTTTTTTGCAACTAATACACACCAAAAAGGCTGTATATTTCTCCCTTCACCACACAACGGTTAATGAGCCTTTTTTCCCACTAATACACGACAAAAAAGGCTTTAGAACATATAACTGCACCGCAAAAACGGCTAAGAAGCCCTTTTATCCACTTATACACGCCGAAAAAGGCTTTAGAACATATAACTGTACCGCACAAGGGCTAATAAGACGTAGAAATATTTCGTAGCAATACACCCTGTTAATGGCTGTATCACAGAGCAGACATCACAGAGCTGGGTGGCTGCTGATTGGCTGCATGCATGGCATTGTCAGTGAGCCCTCGTTCCCAGAGTTCTTTGCTCCATGTCCTAACATGTGCAGCAGCCATTTTAGGAAAAAATGCTATTCGTTAACTTACCACGGAGCGTGAGGAAATTCAGATTCGGTGCGAATCAAATTTTTCCTGAAATTCGGATCGAATTCCACTTAGTCAACTTTGATTTGCTCATCTCTAATGATAATACATAGTCATAAAAAAGGGTGACTGTGAATCTGTAGATTACTTTATAACATGATGTCCATGGCATAGGTACTGTGTCTAGTGGTCTTCTATAATGATCTATTAAGAATGCAGAACTAGAGCTTTACATAGGAGAATTTTAGGGTACATTTTATTGATTACAATCTGGTACAGACCAATGAAACAATATATATAATATACATTAGACAGGAACCTTGCCCACATGAGTTTATAATCTATAAAAATAATTAAAGATAAAGGGGGTCATTTATTAAGACTGGCATTTTAGACGTCGGTCTTAATAACCCATATACAGTAACTAGCGGTGGATCCGCCAAAGTTACGAAGAGGCGCAAGCTTCTTCATAACTTCGGCGCCAGTCTAAATGTAAAACAGCTTCCTACGCCTAAAACAGGTGTAGAAAATAATGAATGAGACCGACCTGCCGGCCCGTCCCCGTCCCCGTCCATGCCACACCCACTTTTTTAGACCTGGCGTTAGTGGGGAAAAGTCGCAGATTGCGGCACAAATAACCTTTGTGCCGCAATCTGCGCCAGAAATATGCCTAATATAGGCGTGTTTATGGATAGTAAATGACCCCCAAAAAGTTGTAAGATGTGGTAAAGACGATTAAGCATCAAATTGGAAATAAGTTGAAGGGGTTGTCTCACTTCAGCAATGGCATTTGTCATGTACAAAAAGTTAATACGCAGCACTTACTAATGTATTGTGATTGTCCATACTGCCTTCTTTGCTGTCTGTATTCATTTTTCCATCACATTATACATTGCTTGTTTCCATGGTTACGATCACCCTGCAATCCATCAGTGGTGGTTGTGCTTGCACAATGTAGGAAAAAGTGCTTGCTTCTCTAGTGGCCAGGACCATGGGAGAGCACATACACTACGTGCAGAATTATTAGGCAAATGAGTATTTTGACCACATCATCCTCTTTATGCATGTTGTCTTACTCCAAGCTGTATAGGCTCGAAAGCCTACTACCAATTAAGCATATTAGGTGATGTGCATCTCTGTAATGAGAAGGGGTGTGGTCTAATGACATCAACACCCTATATCAGGTGTGCATAATTATCAGGCAACTTCCTTTCCTTTGGCAAAATGGGTCAAAAGAAGGACTTGACAGGCTCAGAAAAGTCAAAAATAGTGAGATATCTTGCAGAGGGATGCAGCACTCTTAAAATTGCAAAGCTTCTGAAGCGTGATCATCGAACAATAAAGCGTTTCATTCAAAATAGTCAACAGGGTTGCAAGAAGCGTGTGGAAAAACCAAGGCGCAAAATAACTGCCCATGAACTGAGAAAAGTCAAGCGTGCAGCTGCCAAGATGCCACTTGCCACCAGTTTGGCCATATTTCAGAGCTGCAACATCACTGGAGTGCCCAAAAGCACAAGGTGTGCAATACTCAGAGACATGGCCAAGGTAAGAAAGGCTGAAAGACGACCACCACTGAACAAGACACACAAGCTGAAACGTCAAGACTGGGCCAAGAAATATCTCAAGACTGATTTTTCTAAGGTTTTATGGACTGATGAAATGAGAGTGAGTCTTGATGGGCCAGATGGCTGGATTGGTAAAGGGCAGAGAGCTCCAGTCCGACTCAGACGCCAGCAAGGTGGAAGTGGAGTACTGGTTTGGGCTGGTATCATCAAAGATGAGCTTGTGGGGCCTTTTTGGGTTGAGGATGGAGTCAAGCTCAACTCCCAGTCCTACTGCCAGTTTCTGGAAGACACCTTCTTCAAGCAGTGGTACAGGAAGAAGTCTGCAAGGTAAGAAAAACATGATTTTCATGCAGGACAATGCTCCATCACACGTGTCCAAGTACTCCACAGCGTGGCTGGCAAGAAAGGGTATAAAAGAAGAAAATCTAATGACATGGCCTCCTTGTTCACCTGATCTGAACCCCATTGAGAACCTGTGGTCCATCATCAAATGTGAGATTTACAAGGAAGGAAAACAGTACACCTCTCTGAACAGTGTCTGGGAGGCTGTGGTTGCTGCTGCACGCAATGTTGATGGTGAACAGATCAAAACACTGACAGAATCCATGGATGGCAGGCTTTTGAGTGTCCTTGCAAAGAAAGGTGGCTCTATTGGTCACTGATTTGTTTTTGTTTTGTTTTTGAATGTCAGAAATGTATATTTGTGAATGTTGAGATGTTATATTGGTTTCACTGGTAAAAATAAATAATTGAAATGGGTATATATTTGTTTTTTTGTTAAGTTGCCTAATAATTATGCACAGTAATAGTCACCTGCACACACAGATATCCCCCTAAAATAGCTAAAACTAAAAACAAACTAAAAACTACTTTCAAAAATATTCAGCTTTGATATTAATGAGTTTTTTGGGTTCATTGAGAACATGGTTGTTGTTCAATAATAAAATTAATCCTCAAAAATACAACTTGCCTAATAATTCTGCACTCCCTGTAAACATTCAATATGGACAATCACAATACATTAGTAAGTGCCTTGTATTAGAGTACATCTGTCAGCAGATTTGTACCTATGACACTGGCTGTTATAATTTAACTCACCTTAGTCCACTTGCTCGCGTAGCCGGCATCTCCTTCTGTCTTCATCTTAGCTTTGCGTAGCAACAGGACCTGTGGTGACATCACAGTCATCAGATGATACATCACCATGGGTAAAAGATCATGTAATGGGTCATGTGATGACTGTGACGTCACCACAGGTCCTGTTGCTGGGACTTGCTGCACAGAGCTAAGATCAAGACAGAAGGAGATGCCGGGCTGCGCGAGCAAGTGGATTAAGGTGAGTTAAATTATTTTTTAACCCCTCCAGCGCTATTTTACTATGCATTCTGTATTCAGAATGCTA
Source organism: Bufo gargarizans (assembly GCF_014858855.1). Lineage (NCBI taxonomy): Eukaryota > Metazoa > Chordata > Amphibia > Anura > Bufonidae > Bufo > Bufo gargarizans. The sequence goes on along the minus strand of NC_058083.1, from coordinate 389,214,014 downwards.
TTATTTTCCCTTATAACCATGTTATAAGGGAAAATAATAATGATCGGATCTCCATCCCGATCGTCTCCTAGCAACTGTGCGTGAAAATCGCACCGCATCCCCACTTGCTTGCGGATGCTTGCGATTTTCACGCAACCCCATTCACTTCTATGGGGCCTGCGTTGCGTGAAAAACACACAAAGAGGAGCATGCTGCGATTTTCACGAAACGCACAAGTGATGCGTGAAAATCACCGCTCATGTGAACAGCCCCATAGAAATGAATGGGTCAGGATTCAGCGCGGGTGCAATGTGTTCATCTCACGCATTGCCCCGCGCGGAATACTCGCCCGTGTGAAAGGGGCCTAAGAGTAACGGTAACACCCCTGTTGCTCCTAGAGGCTCATTTGCATATATTAAAACTTCATTTTTCTCAGCAATGCGGGCACATATGAACATGGGACCAACACAGATGCCTTCAGCTGCCAAGTGCACATGTAACAGGTCAGCCAGTGTCATAGGTACAAATGTACTGACAGACGCCCTTTAAAGTGTAACTGTCATATTTTTATTTATTTTTGCTAATGTGTAAGCTCAGGGATAGGAAACATTTTTCTAATAAACTTTATTTAGGGAAATCTTTATAGCAGAAAATCTGTGCAGAAATGTCCGTTAGCAGTGATCTTTTCAGAGTCTTCCTAACAGCACAGTGCTGCTCCGGCTAGTAATATGGGCTGGGAGCTGCTGGGCGTCTTCCCTCACTGCTCTCTCATATAGTAGTGGTGACAGTGTACTAATAACTGTAAATTAAATATATATTTACACATTTATGGGGTCATTTAACAAACTGGCGTAAAGTAGAACTGGTTTAGTTGCCCATAGCAACCAATCAGATTCCACCTTTCATAATCCAAAGGAACTGTGAAAAATGAAAGGTGTAATCTGATTGGTTGCTATGGGCAACTAAACCAGTTCTACTTTACACCAGTTTGATAAATGACCCTATTAGTTCTTGCTCACTCGTCAGCGTGGTGAGCGTTGTCAGTGAGCTGTCCTGTGTACTTCTGGAGCACTGTGTAATTAACCTGCCTCCCTGCATTGCCAATAGTCAGCGCTTACCGTCCTGAATAACTGCTGTAAATGTTTAGGCTTTGTTCACACTTGTGTTGTGGCTTCTGTTCATAACAGAAACCACAATGGCGTGCTGAATGTGTTAAATGACTAAGGCTAGATGCACACCAACGTTAGGGCTCCGTGCTGCAGACCACAAATTGCGGTCCGCAATGCATGGGCATAGACCGTGGGGCAGCCGCATGCGGATCGCGGACCCATTCACTTAATTGGGGTCTGTGATCCGCATCCGAAGGTCCGCACAGTAAAAAAGTCGTGCATGCGCTAATTTTTTGCTGTGCGGAGGCATGGCCAGAAACACCACGGAAGCACTCCGTAGTGCTTCCATGGGGTTCCGATCCGTGTCTCCGTTCCGCATCTCCGTGATTGCGGACCCATTCAAGGGAATGGGTCCGCGATCCGTGATGCAGAATGCACACGGCCGGTGCCCGTGTATTGCGGATACGCTGTATGCGGGCCGCAATATGGCCACGGGGGGCACACGGGGGGCTTTGTTCACACGACCGTTGGTGTCCCGTGCTCGTGCTGTGAACCACAAACTGTGGTCTGCAATGCACGGGCACTTTTCGTGGGGCAGGCACATGGGGATCGCAGACCCATTCACTTGAATGGGTCCGCGATCCCTCCATTCCGCAAAAAGATAGAGCATGTTCGTAGTGCTTCCATAGTGCTTCCGCAGTGTTCGGTTCCGTGCTTCTGTTCCGCATATCCGGATTCATGAAATGAATGGGTCAGCATCCTTGATGCGGAATGACAGCGGAACAGTGCCCGTGTATTGCGGATCCGCAAATGCAGTCTGCATTACGGGAACGGGACACCGATGGTCGTGTGAAAAAGCCCTAATCCCAATAGCACTCAAAATACCCCATTGTTTGAAAAGCAGCCCATCAGGTTTCCTTCAAGGTTTCCCTTACAGAATGGAGACTCTAATAGAAATGTTATTAATGTATTCAAGGGCACCTGACACCACTCCTGACATGTCTGTTTTACTAAATAATTTTATTCCCCATTCCCCTCAGTTATTGCTAATAGAATTGTATTAATTAATTTGCATGCAAGTGACAAGGAACCCCCCCCCCCCCCCCCCCACTGGTTAAATCCCTTGCTGATTAATTAATAAACTTCTAGTAGCAATAACAGAGGAACAGAACGACATAGAGTTATAAGAAAATGTGCTTTGGAATCTTTATTATATGGGGATTAAAATTATTTAGCAAAGCAGAGGTGAGGAGGGTTGACAGGTTCTCTTTAAGCATTAATGATGTAACCTTATTTGTATGGGGATCTCACTATGGAAATATAAAACAAAATAAATTAAATGAATATGAAAAGGAGAATTTACATTTCTATTTTCTAAATATTTTCTTAGTTGCAGATTTTGGCTTCTGAACTTAAGACAGGCTTCACAGAGGCTATGCAGGAATTGTCCCGAATTCAACATGGTGAATATGCCTTGGAGGAAAAGGTCAAGAGCTGTCGCTGCACCATGGAAGAGAAGGTTACAGAATTGAAAAATTCCCTCAACAACTTGAAGGTAACCATACTGGGCAGGATCTAATGATGGTGTATGAGGAGTGGTGAGAACTTTTAATATTCTACATATCTCCAGCATGGGGAACTTACATGTCCACAGAGAAGAATTATGATGGCGTTCCCAGGCATCAGACTCCCATTGATCTAGTAGATATCACCTATCCCATGTTATTACTGAGATAACCCATTAACTGATATTTCTTTTTCTTTTTTGTAAGATTGATATTAGAATCAATTGTGAGTGGAGGCCCCCTTAATATAGAGTAGACAGCTCAACAATAGTGAACTAGCCTTCCCACCATTTGATTTAATTAAAAGGGTCAATTAAAATACGCGGATTACAAGGTGCCCCACTGCTGAGAGCCCAGCCATCATCAGCTGTAAGCTGAAGGGAAACCTGGCAAGAAGCGTTCAGTTCACCTTCATTGTTCCACAGGGAAAATGAAGAATAAAGTATTGCCTGGCGGCCATTGAAATCATTAGACAGTCCATGTAGTACGTGAACATCCTGGCCAATTGATGAAGGCCTTAAACGATAAACCACAGACCTGTAAGCTGAAGGGAAACCTGGCAAGAAGCGTTCAATTCACCTGCAATGTTTCCACAGGGAAAATGAAGAATAAAGTATGGCCTGTCCATTGTAATCATTAGACCAGGGGTAGGCAACCTTCGACACTCCAGCTGTTGTGAAACTACAACTCCCAGCATGCATAATTACTCTGCTCTTCTCCGAACTCCCATAGATAAAATGGAGCATGCAGGGAATTGTAGTTTCACAACAGCTGGAGTGCCGAAAGTTGCCGATCCCTGAATTAAACAGTCTATGTATGGTAGGTAGTAAGTGAACATCCTGGCCAATTGATGAAGGCTTTATAAGAAACCACCAACCTCTATTCAAAGGGTTATCCCACAATGCACATTTATCATCTATCCACAGAATGTCTGATGGCTGCCGACCCCACCAGCCTCAAGAATGGGGGTCCTGAGCCACTGTGGTCATGCAAAGAGGAGATGTTTAAATGGTGCAGTGGGCACACGTACGCCCAGCCCCTCTGTTCAGTTTCTGTGAGGCTAATGGAAACACAAGGGGACAGAAATCAGCTCCTTGTATGACATTATTATCAATCATCATTAACACCATTTACAATGTTATATATTCCATAGGAAGAGGTGAACACCGCAATGGCAATGATTCATGCCATCATTGCTAAGCAGGAGGAGATGCAGCAGAAGATTGAACAGCTGCAACTAGAAAAAAGGAGGGAATCTCGAAAAGTGAAGAATAAGTGAGTGGCTGCTGGCTACATTTTTGTAACAATGCGTAATGTAACTCATGTGCACAGTGTTGAAAGTAAAAATAGGAGAAAATAAAAATTAAACAAAATTTCAAGATGATAAGAGTAGCAGATTGGATGTGACAAATCCTGGGAGTATTCTTAAGCTAATTAGAAAGATATGCATTGTTCCTCCTATTAAGAATCAGGTCACCCTGCCTCTAATTAGAAGTAGTTCACACAGCATTTGGTTTCTCGTCTTCCTGGGAAGGTGGGGATTGCTACTGATCTAATTATCTTTCATATTATTTTCCATTAAACCGTTAGAGTAAAAAAAAAAAGATTTACTAGAACCACTTAATTTAACACTAACTCCTGTAATGGGTCACATATGAATCTGTAAGTTTTGCATTCCAGGTTTATGACATCCATGACCATCACTTATACATCAATTGCTGGCCGAGCCCCATGATCATTAAATGTGTATGGGAGGCTCTTGACTAAATATTATGGGAGAGAAGGATCCTAAGTTATTTGGATTTCAACATGGCCAAGCCAATTTTCTTAAGGGCGCTACACCAGAGGTGTCTTAGAACACATGTATGTAAGACTGAGCCCTGTGTATCAGGGGGTCAAGAGAAGTGTCTGTTTATCGCATAGGTTTAGAACCTAGTTAGAATGTGATCTATTGGTAGTACTCTGACTGGTCCTAAGTAGATCACAATACCTTAAAGAGGACTTGTCACCACTCCTGACATGCCTGCTTTAATAGCTTCATGCATTCCCCATGTAATAACCATTCTGGAGCATCTATTCTTATGGCTCTATGTTGTGCCATTCCTTTATTATTTCTACTAGAAGCTATGAATGAATTGCTAGCAGTCTGCAGTAAGGGTACATAAGGGTGGTAACAAGTTGGGGGGGAAGAGTGTACCTGCACAGACTGATAATGGCAGCACTGACTGGATAGAGTGAGATGTTAAGGGACCCCCCCCAACTGGTTACCACCCCTCTGTACCCTTACTGCAGACTGCTAGGAATTCATTCATAACGTCTAGTAGAAATAATAAAGGAATGGCACAACATAGAGCCATAAGAAAAGAGGATCCAGAACTAATATTACATGGGGAATGCACATAGCTATTACAACAGGCATGTTAGAAGTGGTGAAAGGTCCTCTTTAAAATGGTCAGATACTAGAGATTTCCGTTTTCTAAATTACGTCTTTCACATTTGATCATGAAGGTTATCACACTGAATGAAAGACAATGGGGGAGATTTATCATCTCCCAGCACCTCTTTTTTTGGCTTAAAAAGTTGAAAATCTTGTTTTTGCTTGAGGCAAATTTTGTAGTTAGTGGCGTTTCTGCTCCGTCCTAGCCACTTTCTGAAAAGAGGGCATAGCAAGGGCAAGGCCAGCAGGTCCACCACATTTATCTAGATTTGCTCCTGTTTTCAGCTGCAAATGGAAACAGAAATCTACATTAGATCCGGCGCTGCTGAAGATTTCATTCTGGCACACGGACACCTGGAGGATGTACCTAATTTGTGATGATGCCTGTTCCTCGTCATAAATTAGTCACATCCTATGCCGGCACAGGTGTTTTACACTGGTCTTTGATAAATCTGTCCCATGAGTTATTATCTATTGATAGGGTGCAATTCTCTTATGCAACTTAACAAGTATTACCAACGACTACATCTGACAACCGAAAAAAGGTAAACACATTTGAGTGACAGCAATAAGTGGATGAAATCAATAATTATGGGTGACAAAAATCACCGGTGTATTGCCTGCTATAGTTGGGGTTGTGCCAAGTTTCCAAATTATTCCCCATCTACAGTATAAGGGAAACTAACTGATCAGTGGGGAGACTGAGCCCTCAGACCCCCACTGATCCCGAGAATGGAGGTCCCATTTCCCCTAATCTAACTGAAGTAACAGGTTGAGCATGCGCCCTTCTGCTCAATTCATTCTCTTTAGGACTGCCGGAAATACCTGAGCGCTGTACTCAGCTGACCCCTGTGGATAGGAGGTAACATGAAAACTTGCCACAACCCCTTTAACTATGGAAGTCACTTGGGCCTATGTATCTAACACTTCCTTCCCTCTTCTGCACCAATAAAGTAGTACTTCTGTAATAAGGCATTGATATCCTAAAATATGTTAAAGGCGTTGTCTCATCATGGACAATGAGGGCATATAGCTAGGATATGCCCCTATTGTCTTATATCGAGAACGGAGCCCGGCAAGGTGGTGGCTGAAGGACTCCGGTCCGGCCACCACCAAGCCGGATCCCCACAGAAGTGAATAGGAGCATACCGCGCATGCGCGGCCCCCGCTCCCATTAATTTTTTATGAGGCCGACGGAAATAGCCGGGCCAGTGCTCGGCTATTTTTGCTGGCCCCCTAGAAAATTAATGGAGGGCTGCTGCGCATGGGCAGTGCGCCCTCCTTCACTTTTGGGGCTCCGTTCTCGATATAGGTGCGTTTCAGCGTGCCTTCGTCCTACCACCGGACAGGGCAATGCCATCCCAGGCACTCAGGTCTTAAACATAATTGCTGAGTCTTTTGCACCTACATAATGCACATTGTTTTTTATATATATTCAGGACACTAGGTCATATTATATCTTGCATGATTCAGATGGTATATACTGTAGCTTAAAGATGCGTTACACTATAAAGTGCCTTGAGTACTGTTTGCATCATGGGCAGTACTACCATCTGTTGTTTCTCCTCTTTATACTATTCACTAGGACTCACCTTTTACAAATGACTATAATATATGTTACTGATGTATTCCTGATCTTATACATCAGTAACATATATTATATATGGTGTTTTTTTGCTCCTTACCTTCCTTTTCAATGGTAATATATTAACTATTTAATATTTAACAATAAAGTATTTTTTCATAATTGGATGTTTATGAGCTTCAGTTCTCTTAGTTTTTTCCCTGATTAATGAGCTCTTCCAGTTAAATGTATATTGGGTAGTCTGTTTACATATCCGTACTACTTCAGTGTTCATCTGCTCGGCAAAGACACCCATGGTCGGATTTGTTTGTTTATTATTGATATATACAGTTAGGGTCTGGAGGTGTTATACTATACACAGTATACTGTGTGGTGTTATACTATATACTCTATACTGTGTGGTGTTATATTGTATACTGTGGGGTGTTGTATACTATATACTGTAAGGGGCTGGGGGTGTTATACTGTAAGCCGTGTACTGGAGGTGGGCTCCTCAGGATACAATGAAGTCATGAACGAGGAAAGCAACCCCAACACCAGCTTTTGCCAAAACTGAATTTTACTTAAATGTGGCAATAAACACAACCACAAATTCTGGGATCATACAATAAATTTACATACACCCAGCTTGAAGGCTGAGACCCTTGTGCTGCAGCGCCCTCCGATGGATGCAGGAGGAAAGTACAGTAATTTACCTACTGGTGGGCACAACTAAGCTGCCACACTTTACCTGTTATTACCCTAAAAAAAACAAGAACTACTGTATGGGTGTGTGGTACGGGCTAGCTTGCGGTACAGCACAACAGCTTACAAACTTACAAAGCTCTACAGTATTCCTCCTCCCATAACCAGTCCTGTAGCACGTGCCTTAGTATTCCTTCTGAGCAAAAAGCCAGCCTGGCTTGAGTTTGTGGGAATTTTGTCAGCTCTCCAATGGGAAATGTCACTTTAAGTTATGGAGTCCTTGCAATGAACAGTAGTAGCACTTGTGGCCTAAAACAAACAGAGACCCTAACTAACTAACTACAGGCCTGGTCTCAGTCTCTAGGCGCCAACACTGTAAGGAGGTGCGTGCATGCTCTTACCGACCTGGGTCTGCTCTGCATCCGCTAGTGACTCTGAACAAAACAAATGCCTCTCCAACAAGCATCTGGTACCGCAGTGTATGTAGCTTTGCTTCTCAGCTCTCATCAATGTTTCTGGAAGCAATCCTCATTCCTCTGGACAGGATCAGGGTGTTGAACACGATCAGATTCACCTAGCTGCAGCTCTGGTCACTGAGGGATGCTCTCACATCTGGATGCCGTCGGATTCTCTGCTCACACAGTCCCTCAGTTTCAGCTTCCTCTAAGATGGCTGCTTCCTTTTCTTCCCCAGGCTCTGAAACTCCACATCTCTTGAATATGAAAATATATGCAATCTGTTAGCTGTGTTTTGGAAACAACGGCATCTTGTGGCCAAACAGCAGAATGTCAGTCCAGATCATTTAATTTATTCTATACAAACGGTGTTCAGACAATGAGAGCTGTTTCCCAATCTCACAATACTATATACAGTACAGTATACTGTGTGGTGTTATACTATATACTTTATACTGTGGGGTGTTATATTCTATACTGTGGGGTGTTGTATACCATATACTGTGAGGGGCTGGGGGTATTATACTATATACAGTATACTGTGTGGTGTTATTCTATATAATCTATACTGTGTGGTGTTATATTGTATACTGTGGGGTGTTGTATACTATATACTGTGAGGGCAATAGCAAAAGGATTTGGCGGCTCACTCACTGTTAACCTATGGAGTAGGTGCTCTACCACACAGCACTCCCTATTGCTGATAAAATACAGTTAAAGAAAATAGAGTTTGGCGTCACTCAATATCGGGCAACAATCAGACAACAACATAAATCTGAAAATATTATTTTATATTCGCAACATGTTGCATAAAAATCACAATAAAATACAATAAAATTACAATGAAATTATAATATATAACCATATAAAAACATATAGAACGTGATCCCCTCTAAAAGCGCTAATTAGTCTGTCTGGCTTTAATGTGCGGTTTCCCTGATAGCCACCAGGGTAAAGCCAAGGGAACAGTTGCGTTGTAAAAGAGTCACAATGAGTTTTTTGTATTGATACAATATTGCTTGGGAGTTTAAATGTACTTTACCACTCCTATGGGTTGGATTTCCTGTAAGATGCAGTCGCTCTGTGAGCTGCGTGGAAATGTAAGTCCGATCTCTTTAGATTAAAACACCCGGCTGTTTGACGATGATCTTTGTTACTTTGGCCTTCCAGGACCTGCTTGTGGCGTCCCACGTGGTGCTACTGGATAGGTCACGTGACTTTCGATTCCAGGCGGGGTTTTCAAATCTGTTCAGTATCCGATCATAGATGTTAAATGCTTCCTTTTCTTGTCCCTCACTGTCTGCAAACCAAACGCGTTTCGGGGTACAGCAGCCCCTTCCTCAGTGGTACAGACAATGGGTTTGAAAGGTCATTTTTATATCGTCCTTAATTGGTCAATTGCATGCTGGGACAGTGAGGGGCATGGAAGGTCCGGATATGGATTTTCATCTTATAGGGATCCAATTATAAACTCAAATGTTCCAAATACAATGTGGTACAGATCCATATGTCCTTAACATTGGTAACATATATCTTTTCAATTGTTTTTACCTTGGTTAAAATCTATAACTTTAATTTGAATTAACAATAATAAGAAAATAAAAATATGAATAAAAATATAAATAAAACGCATAAGTGTGCTGGTAATATAGTCCAATTCACCAAAAACGCACCTGCGGTTCCTATGCGTTTGTAATATAACATTAAAATATTGTACATTAAACAAAACAATATCTAAAAACCGATGATGGTGAACTAATGTATCAAGAATGAAGTCTCAATTTTCCATGTGGAATGATCATCTCACATCCCTCGTAAATATGTGGAGACCTATGTTTCATTAAATTGAAATATTAAATTGAAACAAATGAATATTTTTCATTATTTTTCACTTAAACGATCTCACATTATATATTCTCATCCAAAACTTCAAACTGACCCAAAAACGCACCTGCGGTTTCGGTGCGTTTCTGGTGCGTTTTTTCTAAAATTTAGTAAAATTTAATAAAATTCAAAGTTTAGGCCGAAGATGATGAGGGGAAGCGCTTTTCGTATTTCTTTTTCGTATATATACTGTTTATGATGTATATAGGGATGCGAGCCTGCCAGGAAGGGGAGATCTGGGTGCCAGTAACACGGCCAGACGCCAGATGTCTCATTCATGACAGACCAACATCCCCCTACAGAAATCCAAAGAGTTCCATGTCTGCATTTAGACCCCTTGGGATGAGTGAGTCAAACTCGAAAATCCTCTTTGATTCATTTCTAGACATTCTGAGGATATGGTTTCCTCCTCTCCACGGATATTCTACTTTTTCTATTGCCATGTATATTAGGCTGGATGGATCACTTCTGTGGTGGTCCCTATAATGTTTAGATAGGGAGTGTAATTCGTATCCTTTCTTTATATTATTTACGTGTTCTGATATCCTTTTCTTTAGAGTGCGTTTCGTGCGTCCTATGTACTGTTTTTGACATGGGCACTCAATCAGATAAATCACGTTTGTCGAATCACATGTTAAGCCCTCTCTAATCTCCAAAGAAAATGAATTTTGGGTCGAGCTTACCTTCAGAGTCTTTTTTGGGAACGAAGTAATTCTGCAATTGGAGCACCGTCCACATCTATAAAAACCCTTGAAGGATAACCAGTTTTGTTTCTGCATCCCGCATTCTTTATTTTTTATGTTCTTTATAGAGGGCGCTACCTTCAATCCCAAATTTGAGGCCCTAGTGTAGGTAATCTGTGGTTTATTACTAAGTATGGATCCAATGATTTTATCTCCTAGCAGATGATGCCAATACTTCCCAATAATTCTCTCCATACTCTTATATTGGGCGTGAAATGGTAAGATCATTCTTATTGTCTCATCATTTGCTAATTTTTGCCTAGGGATAAAAAAATCATCTCTATCCATTGATTTGACCTCTTCCAATGATTTCTCTAGATAGTGAGCTGGATATTGTCTATCAACAAATTGTTGTTTAAGGGTTTCTGCTTCCATCATAAACTGTTGATCACTAGTACAATTTCGTTTTAGCCTCCTGAATTGTCCTTTGGGAACATTAATGAGCCACCTCGGTAGGTGACAACTCGTATATAATATGTAGCTATTTTTGCTTACCAATTTGTGGTGTGTGCTGCATATTAATTTATTTCCCTCAACCTTGATGTTAAGGTCCAAAAATTGTATATTTTTCATATCAATTGTGGAAGTGAATTTTAGGTTCAGGTTATTTGTATTTATTTCTTCCAAAAAGGCAGTTAGGGACGCCATCGTGTCCTGCCATATAAACACAATGTCGTCTATATAACGACGCCATAGTACCAGACTCGTCCCCAGCCTTGGTTGGATGACAGTGGATTCCCACTCTGCCATAAATAAATTGGCATAACTGGGGGCGAATCTGGTACCCATGGCGGTGCCCTTACACTGAACGTAAAAATCTCCATTGAAGGAAAAATAATTATGTGTCAGTATATATCTGACTCCCTCTATTATATACTGTATCTGTTCTACCCTCATAGCTTTACTCAGGACTAATTGTTGTTGGAGTGCTCCCAAGCCTTGTTCATGGTCTATTATTGTATATAGGGAGTTAACATCCAATGTGCCCAATATATATCCTTCTATATAATATAATTATAATTATAATTATATAATTATCTAATATAAAGAAGGATATATATTGGGCACATTGGATGTTAACTCCCTATATACAATAATAGACCATGAACAAGGCTTGGGAGCACTCCAACAACAATTAGTCCTGAGTAAAGCTATGAGGGTAGAACAGATACAGTATATAATAGAGGGAGTCAGATATATACTGACACATAATTATTTTTCCTTCAATGGAGATTTTTACGTTCAGTGTAAGGGCACCGCCATGGGTACCAGATTCGCCCCCAGTTATGCCAATTTATTTATGGCAGAGTGGGAATCCACTGTCATCCAACCAAGGCTGGGGACGAGTCTGGTACTATGGCGTCGTTATATAGACGACATTGTGTTTATATGGCAGGACACGATGGCGTCCCTAACTGCCTTTTTGGAAGAAATAAATACAAATAACCTGAACCTAAAATTCACTTCCACAATTGATATGAAAAATATACAATTTTTGGACCTTAACATCAAGGTTGAGGGAAATAAATTAATATGCAGCACACACCACAAATTGGTAAGCAAAAATAGCTACATATTATATACGAGTTGTCACCTACCGAGGTGGCTCATTAATGTTCCCAAAGGACAATTCAGGAGGCTAAAACGAAATTGTACTAGTGATCAACAGTTTATGATGGAAGCAGAAACCCTTAAACAACAATTTGTTGATAGACAATATCCAGCTCACTATCTAGAGAAATCATTGGAAGAGGTCAAATCAATGGATAGAGATGATTTTTTTATCCCTAGGCAAAAATTAGCAAATGATGAGACAATAAGAATGATCTTACCATTTCACGCCCAATATAAGAGTATGGAGAGAATTATTGGGAAGTATTGGCATCATCTGCTAGGAGATAAAATCATTGGATCCATACTTAGTAATAAACCACAGATTACCTACACTAGGGCCTCAAATTTGGGATTGAAGGTAGCGCCCTCTATAAAGAACATAAAAAATAAAGAATGCGGGATGCAGAAACAAAACTGGTTATCCTTCAAGGGTTTTTATAGATGTGGACGGTGCTCCAATTGCAGAATTACTTCGTTCCCAAAAAAGACTCTGAAGGTAAGCTCGACCCAAAATTCATTTTCTTTGGAGATTAGAGAGGGCTTAACATGTGATTCGACAAACGTGATTTATCTGATTGAGTGCCCATGTCAAAAACAGTACATAGGACGCACGAAACGCACTCTAAAGAAAAGGATATCAGAACACGTAAATAATATAAAGAAAGGATACGAATTACACTCCCTATCTAAACATTATAGGGACCACCACAGAAGTGATCCATCCAGCCTAATATACATGGCAATAGAAAAAGTAGAATATCCGTGGAGAGGAGGAAACCATATCCTCAGAATGTCTAGAAATGAATCAAAGAGGATTTTCGAGTTTGACTCACTCATCCCAAGGGGTCTAAATGCAGACATGGAACTCTTTGGATTTCTGTAGGGGGATGTTGGTCTGTCATGAATGAGACATCTGGCGTCTGGCCGTGTTACTGGCACCCAGATCTCCCCTTCCTGGCAGGCTCGCATCCCTATATACATCATAAACAGTATATATACGAAAAAGAAATACGAAAAGCGCTTCCCCTCATCATCTTCGGCCTAAACTTTGAATTTTATTAAATTTTACTAAATTTTAGAAAAAACGCACCAGAAACGCACCGAAACCGCAGGTGCGTTTTTGGGTCAGTTTGAAGTTTTGGATGAGAATATATAATGTGAGATCGTTTAAGTGAAAAATAATGAAAAATATTCATTTGTTTCAATTTAATATTTCAATTTAATGAAACATAGGTCTCCACATATTTACGAGGGATGTGAGATGATCATTCCACATGGAAAATTGAGACTTCATTCTTGATACATTAGTTCACCATCATCGGTTTTTAGATATTGTTTTGTTTAATGTACAATATTTTAATGTTATATTACAAACGCATAGGAACCGCAGGTGCGTTTTTGGTGAATTGGACTATATTACCAGCACACTTATGCGTTTTATTTATATTTTTATTCATATTTTTATTTTCTTATTATTGTTAATTCAAATTAAAGTTATAGATTTTAACCAAGGTAAAAACAATTGAAAAGATATATGTTACCAATGTTAAGGACATATGGATCTGTACCACATTGTATTTGGAACATTTGAGTTTATAATTGGATCCCTATAAGATGAAAATCCATATCCGGACCTTCCATGCCCCTCACTGTCCCAGCATGCAATTGACCAATTAAGGACGATATAAAAATGACCTTTCAAACCCATTGTCTGTACCACTGAGGAAGGGGCTGCTGTACCCCGAAACGCGTTTGGTTTGCAGACAGTGAGGGACAAGAAAAGGAAGCATTTAACATCTATGATCGGATACTGAACAGATTTGAAAACCCCGCCTGGAATCGAAAGTCACGTGACCTATCCAGTAGCACCACGTGGGACGCCACAAGCAGGTCCTGGAAGGCCAAAGTAACAAAGATCATCGTCAAACAGCCGGGTGTTTTAATCTAAAGAGATCGGACTTACATTTCCACGCAGCTCACAGAGCGACTGCATCTTACAGGAAATCCAACCCATAGGAGTGGTAAAGTACATTTAAACTCCCAAGCAATATTGTATCAATACAAAAAACTCATTGTGACTCTTTTACAACGCAACTGTTCCCTTGGCTTTACCCTGGTGGCTATCAGGGAAACCGCACATTAAAGCCAGACAGACTAATTAGCGCTTTTAGAGGGGATCACGTTCTATATGTTTTTATATGGTTATATATTATAATTTCATTGTAATTTTATTGTATTTTATTGTGATATATACTGTGAGGGGCTGGAGGTGTTATACTATTCACAGTATACTGTGTGGTGTTATACTATATACTCTATACTGTGTGGTGTTATATTGTATACTGTGTGGTGTTGTATACCATATACAGTGAGGGGCTGGAGGTGTTATACTATTCACAGTATACTGAGTGGTGTTATACTATATACTCTATACAGTGGGGTGTTATATTGTATACTGTGGGGTGTTGTATACCATATACTGTGAGGGGCTGGGGGTGTTATACTATATACAGTATACTGGGTGGTGTTATTATATATAATCTATACTGTGTGGTGTTATATTGTATACTGTGGGGTGTTGTATACTATATACTGTGAGGGGCTGGAGGTGTTATACTAGTCACAGTATACTGTGTGGTGTTATACTGTATACTCTATACTGTGGGGTGTTGTATACCATATACTGTGAGGGGCTGGGGGTACTATACTATATACAGTATACTGGGTGGTGTTATTATATATAATCTATACTGTGTGGTGTTATATTGTATACTGTGGGGTGTTGTATATTATATACTGTGAGGGGCTGGAGGTGTTATACTAGTCACAGTATACTGTGTGGTGTTATACTATATACTCTATACTGTGGGGTGTTATATTCTATACTGTGGGGTGTTGAATACCATATACTGTGAGGAGCCGGGGGTGTTATACTATATACAGTTTACTGTGTGGTTTTATTCTATATAATCTATACTGGGGGGTGTTATATTGTATACTGTGTGGTGTTGTATACTATATACTTTGA
Organism: Bufo gargarizans; assembly: GCF_014858855.1. Taxonomy (NCBI): domain Eukaryota; kingdom Metazoa; phylum Chordata; class Amphibia; order Anura; family Bufonidae; genus Bufo; species Bufo gargarizans. The sequence goes on along the minus strand of NC_058083.1, from coordinate 389,198,931 downwards.
AGGGATGGGGGTGTTATACTATATACTCTATACCAGTGATGCCTAACCTCCGACACTCCAGCTGTGGTGAAACTACAACTCCCAGCATGCGCCATTCATTTCTATGGATTCTGAGAATAGCCAAGCAAGTGTGCATATTGGGAGTTGTAGTTTTACCACAGCTGGAGTGCCAGAAGTTAGCCATCACAGCTCTATACTGTGGGGTGTTATATTGTATACTGTGGGGTGTTGTATACTATATACTGTGAGGTGCTGGGGGTGTTAAACACACTACTGTGTGGTGTTATACTATATACTCTATACTGTGGTGTGTTATATTGTATACTGTAAGGGGCTGGGGGTGTTATACTGTAAGCCGTGTACCGGAAGTGGGCTCCCCAGGATACAGTGAAGTCACGAACGAGGAAAGCAACCCCAACACCAGTACTATATACTGTGATGAACTGGGGGTGTTATTCTATATATGTGGTATAGTTTTCTTTAATATTTTAAAATAAATATGGTGTTGAACGTGAAAGGGTGGATGGTTGGGGAAAATGGAGGGAGGGGGCCCAAGATGGGTAAAACACTATTACATTCACATGACCGTATTTTTCTGTCCACATCTGTTCCGTAATTTTGTGGATCGGATGAGGACCCATTTATTTCAATGGGGGCACAAAAGATACAGATAGCACACCATGTGCTCTCCGCATCCGCACTTCCTTTATGCAGCCCCTTAATAGAAATAGAACATGTCCAATTTTTGTCCGTTTTTGCGGACAAGAATAGGCATTTCTATCACGGAGAAGGACGTTCTGATCCACAAAGCGTGGAGTGCACACGGTCGGTATCCGTGTTTTGTATATTCGCAATTTGTGGTCTGCAAAAACAGATACGGCTGTGTGAATGTAGCCTTAGGCTACTTTCACACTAGCGTTCGTCGGTCCGCTCGTGAGCTCCGTTTGAAGGGGCTCACGAGCGGACCCGAACGCAGCCGTCCAGCCCTGATGCAGTCTGAATGGAGCGGATCCGCTCAGACTGCATCAGTCTGGCGGCGTTCAGCCTCCGCTCCGCTCGCCTCCGCACGGACAGGCGGACAGCTGAACGCTGCTTGCAGCGTTCGGGTGTCCGCCTGGCCGTGCGGAGGCGTGCGGATCCGTCCAGACTTACAATGTAAGTCAATGGGGACGGATCCGTTTGAAGATGCCACAATATGGCTCAATCTTCAGGCGGATCCGTCCCCCATTGACTTTACATTGAAAGTCTGGATGGATCCGTACGAGGCTATTTTCACACTTAGCTGTTATATGCTAAAATAATGCAGACGGATCCGTTCTGAACGGAGCCTCCGTCTGCATTATTATGATCGGATCCGTTCAGAACGGATCCGATCGAACGCTAGTGTGAAAGTAGCCTAATATTATGTAATTTGGTTTTAGTCTAATATAAAACTGAGCTCTTAAATTGGCACTAGTCCCTCAGTCCACCCCATCTCTGCCGCTGCACTGCTGATGCCCCTCTTTCCCTTTGTTGTCAGGGCCAGACATCTGAATAATCGTGCATCATGTGCAGTGATTTTTGGCCCGACGCATTTACACAAAAAAGGCAGCATTTTAATACTCTAGACATTATGCTTAGTTACAGATACAAAATCTGTCTTCCTCTAATGTGGTAACATTTTAGTTGTGTACATCCGAAATTCCCTAAATACAGAGATTCTATAAAATATAATTATTTGCATAAAACTTGTTGAATGATAGGTACGGTAATTTAATTTACATTATTGATTTTCTGGCACACAGTTTCTGTCTATATTTTTCTGTTGTCCCCAGAAGGATCCAGAAGGAAGAACATACAGGTCAAACCCAATCAGCCCAGAACAGCACCTTCCAAAATTCTAATCACTCTGAATCACTGATGGTCAATTATCACAGCAACCTAGTTCAGCCATCTCCATATGAAAAAGGTACTATGATGGTCAATATATTATCATTTTCAAAAGAGAGATAACTATAAATATTAATTATTATATATTAATAAAATATTAATATTTAAAGTCTCTAAGTCTGTGCTATTTCACAACATATACTGGCCTGACTGGGGCCAAAAAGACACTTGGCATAGGTCATCAGTATCTGATCAGTGGGGGTCCAACACCCAGGACCCCCGCTGATTAGCTGATATGCCTAGACTTTTTCTGGCATTCATCAGCGCAGGATGTGCTATGAACCGCACAGGCAGCGCATTAAATGTAGACAGGCTATTATAGCTAAATCACTGTAGTATTCAGGTTAGGGTGGGTTCGCACTAGCATTACGCCATTCCGTTATAGGTTCAGTTTATAACGGAATATAAGGGAATTGCCTGATGGAATGCAAAATGGAAGCCTTTAAGAGGCATTCTGTTTTGCTCCGTCCTAATAGAAGTCTATCCAAGCATAATGGATCCGTCTGATGCAGGACGAAAAAAAAAGTCCTGTCGGCAGGTGTGTCATTCTGCATAGTGACCTGGTGTGTACTGTATGTCACTGCTGCAGCCCGGAAGATGATATCAGCCAGGTTTGGACTGGTCCACCTGAGTACCAGAGGATCTTCTAGTGGGCCCAGTCTCTGAAGCCATAGTGGGGCCCAAAGGTCCAGAAAAAAAACTAATTTGGAGCTGACTTTGGAGGGGTAAAGGGAGGGGCTATGGATGAGGCATGGGTACTCAATTCAGATTCTTGATATGGAGCCCAATGATTTCTATGTACACCCCTGCACTAGGGTCTATTCCTTTGATTTGAAACCTATTATACATGTGCAGAAAGATTTAATTAGTCCTTTATTGTATCACAACAGAATACATTTAATCACTTGTTTGTTTTATGTGAATGCAGCACCTGCGTCCAGGTCAGTAAGTGCTGGTGGTGAAAGCAATGTGACTGTCACCAACACAGGTAAGTTAAAAGACACATTGCTAGTGTTAAAGAGCATTAAATTAAAACTTAGGCATCCAGTCATTATACACCCAGTTTATTGTAATACAGTATTTCAATAAAAAGACCCCTGCCGCAATAGGAAAAAAATAAAGGATAGGCCATCAGAATGTGATTGATGGGGTTCCGACACCTGGCACTGCGACACCAATCAGTAGTTTGAGACAGGGCCAAGAAGAGGTATTTCAGTGCCCTAGGCGGAGCAAATTTCCCCACCCCCAAATCAAGTTAAAGCGACCCTACTTTCTAATCAAGAGATTAAAACACATTGAAAAGAAGCAGTCAAGGGCAGATCCAGTGACTTACAGGTGACATCTCCACGGATTTGAAGTCTTCACTTCCCTTTTCTTTTACATTTGGTCCAGACCATCATGACCAGACATTTTCGGTCGAGGTGTGCAACCCCTTTCTGCCACATAAGAAACAGAATTACTGTATGGCACATGGTATTTAGGGACAAATTTATACAGACCCCAGATCAGCCCCCAAATTTATACAGGTCACTGTCATCCTGCTGCTACTCCCAATACCCATGCACACAAACACTATACTGTCACAATATATAAATAGTGCTCCCAGACTGCCATCATTAGTAATAGTGCCCGCAATAGTGATAATACTCCCCAAGAGTACCCCCATTAGTCGCAATGCCTACATATTGTGCCCAATAATAAAAATGCCCCTACAGTACTCCCAAAAGTAAGCTTGAGCGAATGGAGCTTCGGATCATAGAACTTTTTAATGCTGTACGGAGATCTGTCACGCAAGACTTCTGTGAATGAATTCGGTATTCATTTCTACACCTTTAAAAACATTTCAAATTAAGAATTCGGAATCCCCAAAAATTTACATTTAAAGATGTAAAAATGAATACCGAATTCATTAACCAAAGTCTTGCGCAACTTAAGGTGAAACAAATTTTGCCTCCATCGGAGGCAATACATTTTAATGCTGTATGGAGTCTCCATAGAGCATTAAAACAAAGTTTTAGAACAAATAGACTTCGGATCTATGATCTGAAGCACGATTCGCTGAACACTACCCAGAAATAATAATTTAACCATAGTGCCCACAGTATTTATAAAACCCCTCCTGCAGTGCCCCTGTAGTTCTAATGCCCCCCACTTCATTTATAACTCCCCTGTAGTGCCAACATATAATGCTCCTCTTCATGGTTCCAGTTAGAGATGAGCGAAACACTTGAGATTTGTTTCGGGCCTGGTCTGGATTTTTTTTTAGGAAAACTTGTTTCCTCTTTTCATTTACTTTTTATGAATTTTTTCCCCCTCCTCCCTCCCCAAGCTCAGGCAAGCAATGACCGAAATGGTAAGTGATGTCTGAGTGACACTGACATACATAGCTATGGGTAAACGCACATTTAAAGGCGTTAACATACAGCGTGTTTAAAACCACTGCGCAGGCACTTGTCTCATGCTTTTTCATATTCCAAAGCTTCCAAAAATTATCCCTTATCGGGGGCAGATATGTTAACACACAGTGTTATGGGTTAAAAAAAAAAGTGGCTTGGGAGGGACAAAATGTCCAAAAATTCTGCCTTGACAGGGTTGGAATGACTGCCTGTAGGACAGGCACAAGTGTTGATTGTCAGAAGAAAAAGTTACTCTTGAACGAACCTAAAAAAATTGGGAGCAGCAGCAGTGCAGTGTGGATGTGGAAAGGGTATGGTACGGATATTATGGCATGTGGCTTCAATAGTAGCAACAGCAGGAGCAGTATAGCATTGAACATACTATGCTGTGGGTAGTGCATGGGTAGTAGTAACAATAGTAGTAGTAGTATTAGTAGTAGTGATAGTGGCGGCAGATGCTTAGCATTAATAGTGGCGGCAGTAGGGGAGTAAGAGCGAGGAGCAGCAGCAGCCACATGGTACATGTTGGCAGAAAGGCAGCAGCATGATGGAGGCAGCAGCAGCCTTACGGAAGATGATGGTCAGCAGGTGGCCACTTTCCAACCATCACATTCTGTATGACTGCTACTGCCGTCTCCAAGCGTCATGATGCAGGCCGCAGCAGCAGCTGTACAGCACATATAGGTAAACAGACATCTAGCACTGGCATGATGCAAGGTGAGGTCTATTCATTGGAATCAGCCGGAGGAGTGTGAGAATGTGGGTATTGATGTAGTTAATCCCAAATCTATGCTGCACCTCCATGCCCCCCTGTAGTGCCAGTATTTATATAATACTCCCCCCGTAGTGCCAGCTTATGAATCTCCTCGATGCCCACCTGTAGTACCAGTATATATATAATGCCCCTCCTGTAGTGCCACCCCTAGTACCAGTATATATGCCCCCTCTGTAGTGGCAGTTACATTTAATGCTTCCCTCCTTCCTTGGTGCCCCCAGTAGATAATCGACCCCTCTGTAGTGTTAGGTATATATAATGCCCCCCTCCTTGGTGCCCCAGTAGATAACACCACCTTTGTAGTGCCACAAGATATATATAATTCTTCTTCGCCTTCCTCAGTTTCCCAGTAGAGAATGCCATCCTCTTTAGTGCCACCAGGTATATATATAATGATCTCCCCTTCCTTGGTGCCACCAGTAGTGCTGATGTTACATATTTAACAAAAAAAAGCCGGAGCACCTTAGCTTCTGCAAACAGCTGATTGGCCAGGGTGCTGGGAATCAGATTCCCACCAATCAGATATTGATGATTCCCCAAAACCCCTCACACCTATACTACAAAAATGAAACAACACTAGCTCAAATTATAGTTCCCCCTTTTTATGAGCAGTTGGCACCTTTATTATAATTATTCTTGCTTGTAGTACATACACACAACTTTGTGAGCTAAATACTTAGCATTCAATAAAGCATTTTTCATTTCCGATCGCCATGCTTTTTTATAATATATTTTCATAGGTTTTTTTTTCACTCCATATCATTTGTTTCTTTTTAATTTTTTAATGTTTTTATTTTTTACTTTAAAGCAACTCGGGCAACTCATGAAGAGACAAATGAAGGTTTCAAGTCTTCAATGACAATAGAAGGTCAGTCAAGAATATATATGCCTTCCCTCATCTGGAGGCAGCCAAAAGATGGAAGCGAGTGGGAAGAAGAAGAGTCTAAAGAACAAACAGATAGGCCAAGGGAACTAGTACAGAGCCGTGCTGCCCCTGCAGAGAATGTCCTCAGCGAGCCCAGTATTTTTGGTAAAATTCAATAAGAAAAATACTACTTTTTGTTCTTATGTTGTAAACTGTGTAACCTAATGCGTCCAACATTGTGTCTACATATCAGGATAGCCCACAGCATTTTTAGAAATGATTTTTCTAAAAGGTAGATATCAAAAGGCTTACCTACTTTGTAGCTTTCCAATTAAAGGAAATCTGTCACCAGGATAATCACTATTAAAGTAAAGCCATAGCCTAATAGCACTTAGTACCTTATTTCCAGACGTGCCTTTGTTTCAGCAATACATGTTTTCTATCTTCTGAAAATCCAGTTTATTTGGTATGCAAATGAGCCAGTAAGGTGCCCAGAGGGGCATCATTGTTGCAGGGAGGAGCCCAAGCATGCCTCCTGCCACAATGTGTCCACTAGTCCCTCCTTCATCACTTTTGAGCCATAACTCTGCCCCTTCTCCCTGTTCGAAAAATGAGGAGGAGCTTGGGCACTAGCAGGAAACATGCCTGGGCTCCTTCCTGCAAGACTGACACCCCTCTGGGCACCTTACTATTTCATTTGCATACCAAATAAACTGGATTTTCAGAAGATATAAAACATCTATTGCTGAAACAAAGGCACATCTGGAAATAAGGTACTAAGTGCTATTAGGCCACGGCTTTACTTTAATAGCGATTATCCTGGCAACAGATTCCCTTTAAGCACTAATCTAGACATCTTCAGACTTTTGATCAACATAAATGGAAGTGATGGAGCTGGTTTCTTATAATGTGAATGGGACTATTTAAACATAATTAGTAAAGAAACAGGTCTAATAAAAAAAAAGAAAAGATCCTCCAGAAGGTTGACTAGTGACTGAGCACAAATATGATTGGCAGACTAGTTGTCAGTAGTTATGACACTCAGTAGTGTCTTACACTCCTTTTGGTTGCTTAAATCTAAAACATACTAATAGTGTACCTGTTTTCTATGAAATTGGTCCAAGTATGGATGTGTCTGAAATAGGGAAACTGAATTGTAAACCTGGTTGGGGCTGTAGAGAGATTGCCACTATTCCCATCGGTCTCTGTCCCCAATGTGGTTTACAGTCTAATTTCCCTATATCAAACACACAAACCAGGGTCAATTTCATAAGAGGCCAAGTAATCTACCAGTATGTTTTTTTAACCAAAAAAAAACCATGCAGACTCCAAGCAGATGTCCTTGATAAGATTTCAAGACCTAAGTGTTGGAGAGTAGTGTTGATCACGAATATTCGAATTCGCGAATATTCAACGAATATTCTACAAAATATTCGCAAAATATCGCAAATTCGAATATGACTCCTGCCGCTCATCACTAGAGAGCAACATTGCTAACCACTGAGCTACCATGCTGCTCATATGTTAAGGGATTTACTCTGTAAGTTATATGTATCTACTGAGGAGCATTATATTTCCTTATTGTTAGTATTTCCCCCTTCTACTCTTACACGGTGGCTACACGGTACATCTGATTTGCATTGTATCCCATAAATCTGCATAACACTTTTGTGTCTCTTCAGAGTTTGGAACATTTCACATTTAGCATATTGGGTATAAATAATTGCTTTTATGAACATTGCCTGCATTTGCCAAACATTGAGGGAACACTGACAATAGAGCATCTGACTCTTTCCTGCAGAAGAATATGAGTGCTCTGAGCTAAGTAGTTTGTGACATACATGGAGTTATTATATGAACTCAAAAAAGGGAAATAAAAACAGCGAGACTAACGTTCCCTCTTCAGTCTACAAGAAAAATCATTATATCACAACTGAAAATAAAAACAATTGTGTATCATTTAAAACCCCAATTCCACAAAAGTTGGGACACCGTGTGAAATGTAAATACATGTAAATAAAAACAGAATGCAATGATGTGTAAATCTGATAGACACATATTTTATTCACAATATGTTTACCATTTCATGAAACAAATGACTAATTTAGAACTTGATGGCAGCAACAGATCTCTACTATTGTGTAGCATCCCCTCTTCTTTTAACAACAGTCTGTAAACATCTGGGAAGTGAGGAGGCCAATTGTGAGAGTTTTAGGAGATGAATGTTGTCCCATTCTTGTATGATGTAGGATTTTAGCTGCTCAACGGTCCTGGGTCTTCTGTGTAAAATTTATAATTTCATGAATCGCCAAATGCTTTCTTTTCATGAAAGGTCTGTACTGCAGGCAGGCTAATTCAGCAGCCGGACGCTTCTTCTGCAAAGCCATGCTGTTGTGATGCATGCAGTATGTGGTTTCGCACTGTCTTGCTGAAATATGCATGGCCTTCCTTGAAAAAGATATTGTATAAAAGAAAGTATATGTTACTGTAAAACCTCTATATACTGTTCAGCATTGGTAATGTCTTTCCAGATGTGTACTGCCAAGCTGCCCACGCCATAGGCACTAATGCAACCTCATGACATATGAGAGGCAGGCTTTTATACTGTGCACTGATAGCAAGCTGGATGGTCTTTCTCCTCCTGAGTCCGTAGAACACGCGCCTGTAGTTTCCAAAAATAATTCCAATTTTGATTCAACTGACCACAGAACAGTTCAAGAGTTCATTTTGCCTAAATCCATTTTTTATGAGATTTGGCCCAAAGAAGACGGGGGTGTTTCTGGATCGTATTGAAATATGGCTTCTTCTTTGCATGATCCAGCTTTAACTGAGGGCCCGTAGATCAAGAGCATCCAGTATTGACCATCGGCCTTCCCACATGGATTTCTCCAGATTCTCTGAATCTTTTGATGATATTATTTACTATACAATTTTAAGATGCAGTTTTTCACAGATTGGTGAACCTCTGCCCATCCTTTCTTCTGAGAGACTCTACCTCTCTAATATGCTCTTGTTACACCCAGTTATGTGCTAAGTAGCAAATTGATACTGCAGCAGTATTGATTAGTACCACTTCCTTTTCCAGTCTTTTGTTGCCCCTGTCCCAATGTCACATTCCGGAGGCCCAAGGCAGACCTCCGGGACATCTTGCAACAGGAAACAGGAATAAACAGACCAGGGACCAACAGAGTACTTTATTACACATGTAATAAAAGAACATGACAGTACTAAAAAGCAGGTTAGGCAATAGTGGTAGCAAGGTGCTACACCCAGCAAGGCCGACAGACTGACCCCAAGCCCCACAGCTCACAGATAGATATACCGGTAGCTATAGATAACGAGGAGAACCTGATAAGCCACACCCAGGAACAGAACAGGGAATGTTAACCCCACCAGAACCAGGAGTACAGAACACACAATCACAAGTGTCAATTCACACCAGTCACAGAAGGCTGCAGCCAGCACGCCCGAATGACAACCAGCATACACAGGATAACTGTAGCAAGTACGAGGTTACAGGCAGCAAGCCTACACAACAACTAGGAGTGACAGAGCCGCACAGTAATACAAACAAATAAATTCATACTCAGGCCATGTTCACACACAAGGCCGCAGCAAACACGCATCACAGAACCAACATGCATGGAAACTCCCACAACTAGTACACAAAGCACATGCAGCCAGCCTGCAAGGCACCAGAGACAGGAACCACAGATATATGAACGTGGGAGCCACAAACACAGGCAATAAAACAATACAAAAAAATAAAATCACCCCTCCTTTGCCTAGAATAAAAAATAAAGAATAAAAACAAATTAAACATTATATGCATTGCCACATCCGAAAATGCCCCTACTATTAAAATATAAAAATATTGAGAATAGTGTAATGGAAAAAAAATCTAAATGGCCGATTTGCCATTTTTTAGGTGTCAATTTACTTTTACACTTCCAGGAGAAATTACAGAGTAACAGAACAACACGGAGCAACAAACATGCTCCAGAATTGTTATTTTATGGAAAATGCAAGTATTTACTAGATGGACATGTCAGTAGAGGTGACAGGATAGGATATGTCACAAATATCAGATAGGTCTGTGTCCCACCTTTTGTATCCACTGTTATATCCAAACCGGGGCCCTAAAGTGTATATAAAGAATAAGCAGAGCATGCATGATCACCTTCATTTTCAACTAACAGATTTCCAAAAATAGACGAGCGTTGACAGTCACGCTTCTTCTACTTTTTCTTCATTTAATGCTATGGAACTTTTGAAAATAGCTGTGCAATGCGCATACACTGTGTGCTCTTTGTCCATTTCAAGGCCCTGTTCTTGAGATAGGATTGGGCTCCAGAGGTTGGATCCACACCTACAGTATCTGATATTTATGGTACTATCAATACGCCATAAAAGTCCCACATGGGGCAACCCCTTTAAGTATAATTTTTTGTTTTTAGTTGCTTGCAGGTCTGTGCACGGCGCTCTTGTTCTAATTTATTAAGGTTTTATGAACAGACAGCAAAAATCAAATTTACAAAATGAGTTACAAAGTCATTAGTTATAAAATGTAGGTCAAACAGTAATATATGTCAGAAATAAGTCTTGGCTTTATTTCTGTATGGAGACACCTAGCTAAAACAATCGCCACTCACTGTGAGAGTTGGCGGTTGTTAATTTAATAGGTATTAGCCTACTATAATTGTAGTGAAAACTTCACCACTGGAAGCAAGTTATCATAGTGACTTAGGGTCCATTCACATGACCGTGTCCATTCTACGCGGTACACTGGCTGTGTGCACTCTGCATCGCGGTGCAGACCCATCGAGGTATGGACTCATTGACTTCAATAGTTCCACAATCCGCATGTTGCATTCAAAGATAGAACACGTCTTTTCTTTTGAGGTGCAGCCACAGAGACCTCAAAGCACACGGACCTGGGTCCGTGCAACCATGCCGCAAAAGATTAAACGTGTCCTTTCTTTGGCCACAACATGCGGATAGCGGACGCAATGCAGTGTGCCATTCGTGTGAATGGACCCTTATACACATAACCCAGAGAGTATTAGTGTAGGAGACATTATTAACCACTGCCCGACCGCCCATTGACAATAAACATCCTGGGCGGTCGGGTTTATCCCTGATCGCACGTTTTAGAACGTCTTTTCAGAGATAGCAGCTGCATGCTAATCATGCAGCTGCTTTGCCGGGGCCCCGCTGTCAGTGACACCAGGACACCCCAGAGAGAAGGCAGGGACCATTCCTGTGTGTCCCTGTCTTCTAGATCACTGTATACACAGCCCTGAAGGAGCGCTGTGGTATACAGATCAGGAAGCAATGTGCTGCTTCCTTTACCGGGCCGGTGGTCATGTGAACGCGGGGGCTGGGGGAGTGCAGGAGCTGCCAGGTCTTCCATAGACCATGATCAGCCCTGCACTGAGGCTGAACAGCATAGTATTATGCTGTACAGCCTCTCTGGGGGGTGTATTTCCCCTGTAACTGGGGCTACTACGTCAGCCCCAGTTACAGGAGAAATCAATAGTGAAAAAAATAAAAATAAAAGTTAAATGTCCCCCAGAGGTCTTTTATGACCTTATGGATGACACAAAGTGTAAAATAAAAAAATAAAGTGTTTTATAAAAAAAATAAAAAAGTTTCACATGTAAAAAATTACATTTCTCCAATTAAGTCATCTAAAAAAATTTAAAAATAGAAAAAATAAAATAGACATATTTGATATTTCCGCATTCGTGACAGCTGGCTCTATACAAATATTACATGATCTACCCCATCAGGTAAACACCATAAAAAAATTAAAAAAATTAGCCAAAACATCTTTTTTATTTACCTCACCTCCCAAAAAACATAATGTTAATCGATCAAAAAGTCGTATGTACTTCAAAATGGTAGCAATAAAAATGTCACCTCATCCCACAAAAAATGAGCCCCAACACAAGACCATAGCCAGAAAAATAAAAATAAATATGGCTTACACAAATGCTCTTATTGTGTAAAACGTAAAAAAATAAATAAAAAATAGACAAATTTGGTATTTCCGTGTTCTTAACAACTAGCCCTACAAAAATATCAAATGATTTACTCCATTAAGTGAACGACGTAAAAAAACTAATAAAAATTACTCCAAAAAAGCTTTTTTCAGTCACCTCACCTCCCAAAAAACATAATATCAATCAAATAAAAAGTCGTATGTAGCCCAAAATGGTAGCAATAAAAACTAAACCTCATCCACAAAAAACAAGCCCTCACGCAGCTCAGTCAACATAAAAGTTATCTCTCTTAAAAACCATGACAGAAAATTCCATGTTAGAAAATCCAGATGCTGCTCCCTCCCTTCTGAGCCCTGGCGTATCCCCAAATAACAGTTACGACCATAATTGGGGTGTTACTGTATTCAGGAAAAAATGGGTAGCAAATTGTGGGGAAATATTCTCCTGTTATCTTTTGTGAAAAAGAAAGTTTGGGCCTAAAGCATTATTTTCTTGTATTTTTTCATTTTCCCAGCCAAGAGTTATAAATTCTATGAAACGCCTGTTGGGTCAAAGTGCTTGCTACACCCCTTAAAAATTCCTTGGGTGCTGTAGTTTACAAAATGTAGTCGCTTTTTGGGGGGTTTCACTGTGGGGGTACCTCAGGGTCTCTTCAAATGCAACATAGCGCCCTAAGACCATTCCAGCAAAATCTGCCCTCCAAAAATCATATGGCGCACCTTGTCTTCTGAGCCCTGCCGTGTGCCCATACAGCGATATACGACCACTTATGGGGTGTTTCTGTAAACTGCAGTTTGTTTTGTTGTTACCACTTGATGTGTTAGAGGAAAAAATGTATTAAAGGATAACTGTCGTATTTTTTTTTTTTGGGAGTATTGGATTGTGGTGATTAATATCACCTAGGTGGTCCTATTTCAACTTTTCACTGTGTATTCAATTACCCCTCAATTCCACATTTTTGTTCCCTGTAATGCCTATTTTTACCTGTGCTTAAAATAGATAGACGGAGCATGCAGCGTGCAGGGTCACATTACTGACAGCCAGGGACTGTAAGTAAATGATTAAAGCCAGGTCCTCCCCAGCAGCTGATAACAGTGCCTGGGCTGTGTGCACTTCTCCCATTCCCTGTGCTTGGCAGACGCTCCCTCACTCAGCAGAGCTGGAGAATGCAGAGTTAAAGCAGCGCACAACAGGGGAAGGGAGATCTGACATCTGCTCAGTGTATAAATGAAAGAAACATGTGGTAAAAGGACCCCTTTGTGCTGCAGGAGATTAACCCTTTAGGGGGGAGGGCTCTAGTTACTGACACTTTTGGGGGGCTATAGTTACTGGCTAGTGAGGGCAGGCGGGATTAGCCTCAGGGTGAGGGCAGTGGCGGCCATCTTAACTGAATAGTGAAATTGCAGTTTTATGCAGACTGGTTGCTAAGGGCTGAATCTTATTAAATATGGGGTAAGTCAGTCTAAGGCCTCATGCACACGACAGTTTTTTTTCACGGCCCGCAAAAACGGGGTCCGTGGGTCCGTGATCCGTGACCGTTTTTCCGTCCGTGGGTCTTCCTTGATTTTTGGAGGATCCACGGACATGAAAAAAAAGTCATTTTGGTGTCCGCCTGGCCGTGCGGAGCCAAACGGATCCGTCCTGAATTACAATGCAAGTCAATGGGGACGGATCCGTTTGATGTTGACACAATATGGTGCCATTTCAAACGGATCCGTCCCCATTGACTTTCAATGTAAAGTCTGGAGTTCTGTTATACCATCGGATTGGAGTTTTCTCCAATCCGATGGTATATTTTAACTTGTAGCGTCCCCATCACCATGGGAACGCCTCTATGTTAGAATATACTGTCGGATATGAGCTACATCGTGAAACTCATTTCCGACAGTATATTCTAACACAGAGGCGTTCCCATGGTGATGGAGACGCTTCAGGTTAGAATATACAAAAAAAACTGTGTACATGACTGTCCCCTGCTGCCTGGCAGCACCCGATCTCTTGCACCCCCCTCCCTCCCTCCCTCTATTGTAATAATAGCATTGGGGCCAGTGTGCGCGCCCCCCCAACCCCCCCCCTCCCTCCCTCTATTGTAATAATAGCATTGGGGCCAGTGTGCGCGCCCCCCCAACCCCCCCCCTCCCTCCCTCTATTGTAATAATAGCATTGGGGCCAGTGTGCCCCCCCCCCCCCCCGATCATCGGTGGCAGCGGAGTAGAAGATTCATACTTACCTGGCTGCTGGCTGCTGCGATCTCTGTGTCCAGCCGGGAGCTCCTCCTACTGGTAAGTGACAGGTCTGTGCGGCGCATTGCTGTCACTTACCAGTAGGAGGAGCTCCCGGCCGGACGCAGACATCGCAGCAGCCAGCAGCCAGGTAAGTATGAAAATCTTCTACTCCGCTGCCACCGATGATCGGGGGGGGTGCGCACACTGGCCCCAATGCTATTATTACAATAGAGGGAGGGAGGGGGGGGGGGTTGGGGGGGTGCGCACACTGGCCCCAATGTATTAAAACAATAGAGGGAGGGAGGGGGGGGGTTGGGGGGGCGCGCGCACACTGGCCCCAATGTATTAAAACAATAGAGGGAGGGAGGGAGGGGGGTGCGCACACTGGCCACCAACGAGTTAACAACAGGGGAGGGGGGGGGGGCCGCACAATGATATTCAAACTGGGGAGGGGGGGGTCTGCCCCCTGCTGCCTGGCAGCCCTGATCTCTTACAGGGGGATATGATAGTACAATGCCGCACCTGATGGGGTTAATTGTACTATCATATCCCCCTGTAAGAGATCGGGTGCTGCCAGGCAGCAGGGGGCAGTCTTGTACACAGTTTGTAGTGTATTCTAACTAGAAGCGTCCCATCACCATGGGAACGCCTCTGTGTTAGAATATACTGTCGGATCTGAGTTTTCACGAAGTGAAAACTCAGCTCTGAAAAAGCTTTTATGCAGACGGATCTTCGGATCCGTCTGTATGAAACTAAAACCTACGGCCACGGATCACGGACACGGATGCCAATCTTGTGTGCATCCGTGTTCTTTCACGGACCCATTGACTTGAATGGGCCCGTGAACCGTTGGCCGTGAAAAAAATAGGACAGGTCATATTTTTTTCACGGCCAGGAAACACGGCTCACGGATGCGGCTGCCAAACGGTGCATTTTCCGATTTTTCCACGGACCCATTGAAAGTCAATGGGTCCGTGAAAAAAAACGGAAAACGGCACAACGGCCACGGATGCACACAACGGTCGTGTGCATGAGGCCTAAAAGTAACTGATTCTGGAATATCATGTTATTAGTAACTACATATATGAAAATTGAAATTAGGGTCTAAATGTGACAGTTATCCTTTAAAATGGGAAATCTGCAAAAAAAAAGTGAAATTTTGAAATGTCACTTCTATTTTGCTTTAATTCATTTGGAATACTTAAAGGGTTAACAACATTTAGAAAAACAGTTTTAAATAGTTTGAGGGGTGTCGTTTCTAAAATGGGGTATTTATAGGTGGTTTTATATTATGTGAGCTCCTCAAAATGACTTCAGAACTGAACTGGTCCTTAAAAAATATTGATTTGGGAAATTTTCTTAAAAAATTAAAATTGCTCCTAAAATTCTAAATCTTCTAACATCCTAAAAAAATAAAATGACATTACCAAAATGATGCCACCATGAATTAGACATATGGTGAATGTTAATTAATGAGTATTTTATGAGGTATCGCTATCTGTCTTAAAAGCAGAGAGATTCACATTTAGAAAACAGTGAAGTTTTTCAAATTTTCGTTAACTTTTGGATTTTTTTTTAATAAATAAAGGTGAAATATATTGATTGACTCAAATTTACCATTAACATGAAGTACAATGTGTCATGAGAAAACAATCTCTGAATGGCTTGGATAAGTAAAAGCGTTCCTAAGTTATTACCACACAAAGTGACACATGCCAGATTTGCAAAATTAGGCCTGGTCAAGAAGGGGTCAAATAGCCCGGACTGGAAGTGGTTAAAGCCAAGCATGGTATATCCAGATAGTGTCATTCCATGATTTAACTTTTTCTGTGCACCACTTCCTCAATTAAAGTCTATTTGTTTTGTAGACACATTTTCAGGAACAGAAAGTCACTCTCAACTATTATTAATAACCATAACACAGCTTTGCACTGAGCTTTGCAATCCTCGGAGGTATCACGCCACTACTGTGGAGTCATTATCGAGTGTCATTTTTGATGGCTTAGTCCTCCTAGTATTCTGGATGTAGGAATATAATGTCTCTTGCTTCTAATAGAAACAACCCTTCTAAGTTTGACTTTACAAAGTGAAATAGAGCAAAGACCTGAAAAAGAACACATCAATAATGTACATGACTTTATCGTCAGGGTGGGACATAAAATACACTAAGGCCTCTTTCACACGGGCGTCGTGTGTGGGGGACGGACAATGTGCGGGTGCGTTGCGAGAAAATGTGCGATTTTTCAGCGAGAGTGCAAAGCGTTTTAATGAGTTTTGCACGTGCATGAGAAAAATCGGCATGTTTGGTACCCAGACCCGAACCCGGACTTCTTCACAGAAGTTCGGGTTTGGGATGGTGTTGTGTAGATTTTATTTCCCCATCCTGATCGTCTCCTAGCAACCATGCGTGAAAATCGCACATCATCTGCAATTGCTTGTGGATGCTTGCGATTTTAACGCAGCCCCATTCACTTCTATGGGGCCTGCATTGCGTGAAAAACTCACAATATAGAGCTTGCTGCGATTTTCACCTCACGCATTGCACCCGCACGGAATTCTCGCCTAACGGGCCTAACAGGTGAAGTCCAAATTAAATTGTCTCACTTCAGCAACTGGTATTTATCATGCAGAGAATGTTAATACAAGGCACTTACTAATGTATTGTGATTGTCCATATTGCCTCCTTTACTTGCTGGATTCATTTTTCCATCACATTATACTCTTCTTGTTTCCATGGTTATGACCACCCGTCAATCCAGCAGTGGTGCTTGTGCTTGCACACTGTAGGAAAAAGGACCAGCCTATGTGTGCGACAACGGTCCCGGCCACCAGAAAGGCTGACATTTTTTACTGTAGTGTACCAGCACGGCCACTGCTCATGGATTGCAGGGTGGTAGTAACTCCTGGAAACGAGCAGTGTATAATGTGATGGAAAAATGAATTCAGCCAGCAAAGGAAGCAATATGGATAATAACAGTACATTAGTAAGTGACTTGTATTAACTTTGTCTACATGATAAATGTGACTTACTGAAGTGAGACAACCCCTTTAAGGGATGATTCATTGGATTCATAAATCATACTCCGAGCCTTCAATCTGCATTTTAATCAGTGCAACCACTAGTATATACAGTAAGTTAGCAGAACCACTGGGGGCGAATTAAAATGCTGATGTATTATGGTCATCAGGAATCAGCCTTAAAGGGATTGTCCAAGCATATATTTTTTTTAATTAGCACATGTTGGAACTGTTGGAAGGCTTACTTTGAGACAGATCTTTACACAAGAATTGTGGCACACGTTTGGCGCAAAATGTTGCATATTAGCCCACTGCCGTTTCATGCAAAGCCACGCCCATTCCCTTCTAAGACCCACTCCTTTTCCAAGCAAGTTGAGCAAAATGGAGAAACCCAAGTTGCTCCAAATTTGCCCCAATTTGCGACACTTTTTATACAGATTCTAAAAGCAAACATGTTAGTAAATGATGGCCACAATTTGTAGTGTGATCTTGAAATCCTGTATTAGATCCTCCACCTAGCATACTAATGAGCACTGTAGACAGAGGTGTGATTTGAAGATTCTTAAGCCCCTCCTCCAGTTGTATCTATGAAGAGATCTATACTGATATGCTGCTTCGTTCCAGCTCTGTGGCTTCTGGGCTTTGTTCACTGGATTTCCAATGCCTTTCTGTCAACTTCCGCATGGACAGGGTCACATACATCCCTGCTGCCAATGCATGGTTTCAGCAATGATGTGTCCCCAAGCAGCATGTGACCCAGCAGTGATGGGTGTCCCCAAGCAGCATGTGACCCAGCAGTGATGGGCCACATAGGGACATATCCCACTGAGGCCAGTCATTGGCTGCAGTGGTGCATGTGACCTTGTCCGTGGAAAAAGTTGACAGCTGAATACCAGAAATTAGGGAGATAGCCCGGGAGGTACTGCTGGGTGGGAAGGAATAAAAAAAAATCATGGAAACCCCTTTAAAGTTTTTAAAGGGGTTTCGGCATATTACTGAAATATCACATGTGTATGGAGCAGTCCAAATTCTTCCCCAATTAAGATTTTGGAGCGAAGACAGAATGGGGATACTGTACCCCTATCTGGATAAAGTAGACAGCTAAGGATGCGCCTTTCCACTCCATTCATTCTCTAAAGGTCTGCAGCTTTAGTCTATTCTAAAACCCACAGTGATGTATGAATTTATTTTGTGTGTGTAGTAACAATATTCTCAATAATAATTTTTTTCATATCAAGCAAGAAGACAAACGGCGGCAAAAGACCTTCTTGAATCAGAACGAAAATATGTCCTGAATCTGTCTCATATCCTAAAGATAAGGGCCACCTTACAAGGGTCTGACATCAAGAGGACCACTAAAGAGAGAAGGTACTAGAGTTTCCTCTCTTCTTCATGTAAAATATAATAATAGTAGTATAAAGGGAATGTCAGCACTGAAAAGTAAAAGTAAAAAGGACTATATATGACACTTGTACAAATAAATACAACAGAAAGGTAAAAACTATTGGGCAAATCAACACATTTTTAGGGACTTTAAATGTGGTTCTTGGCACCAAAGGCTCACACATTACATGGGAGAACATAAAAACTCCAAGATGTTGTCCTTGGTCACATTTGAACCTAGGACCACAGTTCTGCAAGGCCCCAGAGGCAAAAACAGAGCAGTTCTTCTAGCCTTTGTGGTTAGGCTCAGCATACAAGAGTGAGCTTTCCTCGTCATTATCCTAGCTGCACCATATGAATTTGTCTTTGGCTGGAACAAGAGGGCTTTATATGCCCCTTGGGCTACAAGTGGGACACCACTTATATTAACAGTGATTTTTTTTAAATGTACATACCTGTACCCATTATTTTCAAATAGAGAAGGCTTGAAATGGTGACAAATGACCCCTGGAGAGGCCAGAATGCCAAATTACTACAAATGTGCTGCAACAGCTTCAGGAATTTACAAAACCCCAGAGAAGAACATCGAATGAACTGAAAACTCTCTCTTGCCTCATTTAAGCCAATGTCCATAGCTTCCCAGAAGGAGACTGGACCTGAGTAACAATGCTTGTCTGATTGCTTCAAAATAAAAAAAACTTGATGATTCCCAAACTGTTTGGATAATATTTTCTAAACAGATAAGGTAAATGTGGAGCTGCTTAGACACCACAGGTCTCAACATGAGTGGTGGAAAGTCAGGATATTACAGTAAGAACATCATATCAAATGTCAAACATGATGGTGGCTGTCTTAAAATTATCAACATTCCCCCCACACACGTACCCAGCATTACCTGTGAAGAAATGTATGCTTGCTTGCTTCCTACTACTCCATTCAAGCTCTATGGCTTCCAGGCTGTCTTCTCCAGACTTTCAGTCACTATCTGTAAACTTTTACACAGACGGGGTCATGTGCACCTCTGCAGCCAATGACTGTCCTCGGCTCTGACATGTCCCCAATTAGCACATGAAACAGTAGCGATACGTCTCTTGGGGCTCTGGCTCATTGGCTGCACTGGTACATTTAACCCCATCCATGATGACAAATAGGGAGCAGAAGTCCAGTGAAGACAGCCCGATAGCCATGGAGCCAGAACAGAGCAGTGGGGAACAGGTATATAGTCAAACTTTTTGGTACGTACCACTGGGTGGGGAAAAAAAATAAAAAAATCTCTGGCATCCTCTATCCAAAAGCTAAAGCAATACTGGAGTATGTAGCTGGACAATGAGCAAGAGGAAGAGTAGAGATGCTGTAATGAACAGTTAGTAACATAGGGGGTCATTTATTAAGACCAGTGTTTTAGATGGTCGGCCTCTACATAACTTCAGTGCATCCACCGCCTATCTAAATGTAAGCTAGCCTCCTTGTGGCTTAAATTTAGACAATTTTCTATGCCTAAAACAGGGGTAGAAAATGATAAATGAGATGGCCCGTCCCCTTCCCCGCCCCATTTTTTGCAAGAACACTCACTCCCGATAATCTGTCATATATTGGTTCGTCTAAATCCACCCTTTGACACAAATGTGAACAGAGCCTAAACAATAAGACACTTTCTGACAATACATTCCCTTTTTGGCCTTGTTCACATCTGTTTTGTGTTTCCCCATCTCTGCTCCATCAGATCCATAGATGAAAAAGAAAATGGATCCATTAAACAGAATGAATGAGGATACAAACGAAGCACATCCATTTGTATCTGGCATTCATTGACTTCAGAGTTTAAAAAATGGAAAGTTCCTTTCCATTATTTTTTTTCAGAGAGAAGCACAAGAGATTTTTTCTCCCATCAAAAATAGTTAAAATGCGAAGGAACGGACACTAACTGAGCACTACAGATGGTACAAATAATCCATTAAAACAAATGGAGGTTAAAATGGAGACATTTATTTTAAATTTTTAAATTTTTTTTTGGTTCCTCGGAATGGAACAGAAACACAGAAAACACTGGTGTGAACAGGCCCTTAAAGGCAAATATGATAACTTTTAGAAAGACACATTGTATCATTCTGTTTCCTCTTTTGTCAACAGATAATCTTTTGATTCATTTTGTTCCATTCATCAGGTGAAAGGAACTTCAAGGGTCATTTTTTGTTCATTTTTCAGTTTTTTCCCCAGTTCATTGCGGTATTTGATCCAGCATCACCTGGACCTGCTCCACATTTTGCAGGAGAGAGTAGTAAAATGGTCCAGACAAGGAATCCTGGGAGACATATTCCTGAAGTTAACCAATGATGAGGTAACTATGCTCTTTTGTAAATAACTCACTTGTTTCTCCTTTTCTACATTGCGTACATAAATTACCTGACTACATAAGGGTCCATTCATGTCTGCATTGTGGTTGTCGTTATTTGGATAAGATGCTTTATCATTACCACTTTTTGATAAATAGTCACCCCAAAAGTGACCCCAAAAAGTCACAAGGCAATTCCAGTCCCCTGGTGGTGTACAGAGTGTGAGGAACCTGTATAATAAATGAGGTTAGACTAAAAATAGGTATTCCGTGCGGCAAATACAAAAATAACATGCCACATTTTGTAAATTTGTTGTTAATAAAGCAAACAAAACCCATGACAGACACTTGTTTCATGCTAATACACTACCCGCTTAGCCAGTCTGTCTAGACCTGCACCAGATTTTTTTTACAGGGGCTCAGGCTGGATGATAAATATGGTGCAGGGATGGACACTTTTCTCTGACTCTGTACCAACTGTTGGAAGGCTTACTTTGAGATAGATCTTTACACAAGAATTGTGGCACACGTTTGGCGCAAAATGTTGCATATTAGCCCACTGCCGTTTCATGCAAAGCCACGCCCATTCCCTTCTAAGACCCACTCCTTTTCCAAGCAAGTTGAGCAAAATGGAGAAACCCAAGTTGCTCCAAATTTGCCCCAATTTGCGACACTTTTTATACAGATTCTAAAAGCAAACATGTTAGTAAATGATGGCCACAATTTGTAGTGTGATCTTGAAATCCTGTATTAGATCCTCCACTTAGCATACTAATGAGCACTGTAGACAGAGGTGTAATTTGAAGATTCTGGGCCCCAGTGCAAAATCTATGACAGAGCCCTCCCAGCATGCACTTTCTATAATACCAGTGTCTTCTTATGTGGCGCAAGGGTCTTTGGGCCCTCTATGGCTCCTGGGCCCGATATCGACTGCTATCTCTGCACCCCCTATAGCTATGCCCCTGACTGTAGATGCTTCTGTTGTGAGAAATTGTCATTATCACTACTGGGCATTTTGATTGTACAGTGCCTTGCAAAAGTATTCACCCCCTTGACTTTTTTGTGTTTTGTTACATTACAGCCTTAAGTTCAATGTTTTGTTAATCTGAATCCTATGTGATGGATCAGAACACAATAGTCTAAGTTGGTTAAGTGAAATTAGAAAAATATATAAATAATACTATTGTTTAGAAATGGAAAACAGAAAATTGGCATGTGCATATGTATTCACCCCCTTTGTTAGGAAGCCCATAAAAAGCTCTGGTGCAACCAATTACCTTCAGAAGTCACATAATTAGTGAAATGATGTCCACCTGTGTGCAATCTAAGTATCACATGATCTGTCATTACATATACACACCTTTTTTGAAAGGCCCAAGAGGCTACAATTCATAGGATTCAGATATATTGGGCAGACTAGATGGGCCAAATGGTTCTTATCTGCCGACACATTCTATGTTTCTATGTTTCTATGTTTCTATGTTACAACACCTAAGCAAGAGGCATCACTAACCAAACACTGCCATGAAGACCAAGGAACTCTCCAAACAAGTAAAGGACAATGTTGTTGAGAAGTACAAGTCAGGGTTAGGTTATAAAAAAATATCCAAATCGGGCAAGGAGGGCATTAATCAGAGAGGCAGGCCAGAGACCTAAGGTAACCCTGGAGGAGCTGCAGAGTTCCATAGTAGAGACTGGAGTATCTGTACATAGGACGACAATAAGCCGTACGCTCCATAGAGTTGGGCTTTATGGCAGAGTGGCCAGAAGAAAGCCATTATTTTCAGCAAAAAACAAAAAGGCACGTTATGAGTATGCGAAAAGGCATGTGGGAGACTCCCAAAATGTATGGAGGAATGTGCTCTGATCTGATGAGACTAAAATTGAACTTTTCGACCATCAAAGAAAACGCTATGTCTGGCGCAAACCCAACACATCACATCACCCAAAGAACACCATCCCCACAGTGAAACATGGTGGTAACAGCATCGTGCTGGGGGGATGTGACTGGGAAACTGGTCAGAGTTGAGGGAAAGATGGATGGTGCTAAATACAGGGATATTCTTGAGCAAAACCTGTACCACTCTGTGCCACTCTGAGGCTAGGACGGAGGTTCACCTTCCAGCAGGATAATGACCCCAAACACACTGCTAAAGCAACACTTGAGTGATTTAAGGGAAAACATGTAAATGTGTTGGAATGGCCTAGTCAAAGTCCAGATCTCAATCCAATAGAAAATCTGTGGTCAGACTTAAAGATTGCTGTTCACAAGCGCAAACCATCCAACTTGAAGGAGCTGAAGCAGTTTTGCAAGGAGAAATGGGCAAAAATACCAGTGGTAAGATGAGGCAAGCTCATAGAGACTTATCCAAAGCGACTTGGAGCTGTGATTGACGCAAAAAGGTGGCACTTGTGCTTCACAATAAAAAATAAAAAAACAGCTTCAAAGTTGTGGGCATGTTCTGTAAATGAAATGATGCAAATCCTCCAACAATCCATGTTAATTCTAGGTTGTGAGGCACTAACACGGGAAAAAGTCAAGGGAAGGGGGGGGGGGGGGGGTTGAATACTTTTGCAAGACACTGGGTATGTCTTTTTTTTTAGTAAGGAGCCATACTGCTTCCATGCACTACCATGCAAGCTCCATCAGACATGTGTATGGGGTGATGTTCTCCCCTAGAAACAATGCTTCGTACAGTCCAATGGAGCTTAGCATGATCATTTACCAGTCACATTTGTGTGAAATCATAGGCATAAAGAAGTCAATTGAAAACTTAGATGGCCCATGCAATCTGTCACAGCCCTATCCCTGCAGAAACTCTCAATCATGGTAGTTTATTTTAAAGGCCAGCTTTCACTGATATGTCTTCTTGTTCAGCTGCAAGCTTTGATCCACAAGAAGAAATGTCAGTTAAAGCTGGTCTTCAGAATCAAAGAAGCAATGCAGTAATCGACGAACAGCATAGTGAGAACTGTATACAAACATAGATCAAAATTAATTTTTCATGAGATACTTTTTAATGCTTAAAAGGGTTATCAAATGATTAATGTAAAAAATCAAAATCAGACATGATATAGTAAATGACAATCTCCTTCTAACAAAGCTAGAACCAGCCCTTTACTCCACATGGATCCAGGGATCTCCCCATTCGTTGCTTTGCTAGATTTATATTAAGCTGGCAGCTCAAGGGGCATGTCCTTCCTGCTGCAGCTCAGGGGCGTGTCTGTTCTATTGGAGCTCTGTTCCTATCACAGCTCAGGAAGCAGTAGAAGGATGAAACTGAGCATGTGCAGCCATCTCAGTGAGCAGGACATAAGAAAAAGAACAAACTGCAGATGGTGCTATACAGATACATTTTATTGAATAACTCAGTAGCTATGCAAATTTTTTTTATTTCAAACGCTTACAAAAGTATTCAGATCCAGGTGCTGGTTTGAAAACTGGACAATATTTGGGACAACCCCTTTAAATATTTTACTTATTTAATTATACCATTCCAGATGTCCACCTGCCTATCTACCCCTTTTTACCCTTTGCATTTATTATCTTACTAGGGATGACTTGTTATAGGTAAACCTGCTGTTTAGTTTTGACCCGGGCTTAAAGGCGCTGTCCACTTTTGTTATA
Organism: Bufo gargarizans; assembly: GCF_014858855.1. NCBI lineage: Eukaryota > Metazoa > Chordata > Amphibia > Anura > Bufonidae > Bufo > Bufo gargarizans. The sequence goes on along the minus strand of NC_058083.1, from coordinate 389,174,375 downwards.
TTGATGACTTATCCTCAGAATGGGACATCAATATCAGATTGGCAGGGGCCCAACTGTTGGCACGCCTACTGATCAGCCATTTGAAGAGAATGCAGCGCTTGTATGATTGCTATGTTCTTCTCACTGTTTACCTGCTCGCTGTTAACATTGCAGCAGCAAGCAGGTGTAATTACAACTCTGCTGTCTCATTCTCTTCAATGGGGCGGCTCCATCCCATTCACTTAACAGCTCCTTCCTATTCACGGCAGAGCTGTAATTACACCTGCTTACTGTTGACATTGCTGATATGAGTGCAGTCTTCTCTTCAAACAGCTTATTGGCGAGGGTGTTGGCAGTCGAGCCCCCACCGATCTGATATTGATGACCTATCCTGAGGATAGGTCATCAATATAACAAAAGAGGACTGCCCTTTTAAGTAATGACTCCTATCATTATATATAAAAAAGAGGACCTGTCACCAAAAAATTCTGTGTAGTCTGCGGGCAGCATGTTTTATGGGAACAGATTCAGTAAAACATGTAATTTATGCATTTATATCTCTGCTCTTTCTGACTTCAGTTGTACACGGGGGAGGTGTTATCAGTTATTGATAGTATTCCCTGTGTAAGTGTGTATACATAGATAGCTGTTAGAAAATGATATACACCAAGGCGATCTTAAGTTCAGAGAAAGCAGAGATATAAATGTGAAAAATGAAAGTTGTACCGAAGATGTTTCCAAAAACTATATATCAATCTCCTCAGCTCCTCCTGCTCTTTAACATGCTGCCTGTAAATTACATTTAATTTATGGTGACAGGTCTCTGTCAGGATACTGATACAAATAGGAGCAGGAGACCGGAGCTGCTTTCAGTCAGTGGAGTGCTGTATACAACAACTTTGAATCCCCTGGAGGCTGGTCCTGGAAGTGCACATAGGGCAAGCATTGAGACTGCAGCGCTTTATGATTAGTTTGTGACCAGTTCCAATTCTCCTTCACTCCTCTTTGAGTGACTCTGTGCAGCAAGCCCCTGAGGAACCAGAGCGGACGATGGGAGCAGTAGTGGCTTTGGCTGTATAAAGTCTATCACAATGCCTTTCCTCACACTATTGCTCCTTAGGGCCAGTGCAGTGAAAGAAGGGTGCACCCTTTCTTACCTGGTTTTAGGGCACCTCCCTGATGGTAGATTGAGGTGCCCTTGATGTTAAGTGTTTATATTGGTGCAAGGCAGGGCACGTAGAGTGTAATGCTAGACGTATGGTGTAGGAGTCAGTAACCAGGCCAGATTTTACAGAATAAATGTCTCTTTACTGTGATGCAAAATGAGAGTCGTAGTAGTTCCAACAATCTCAGAACATGGTTCCAATAATTTACAGTGCAAATCTTGGGTATAGGCCAGGTTTAGATTCAATGTACTCCATCACCCTTCCTATCTAGAAACTGAGGCTGACAATAATACTTTTGATAAGATAGTTGTAATACGCTACAGTGACGTACAAATTTAGGGAAACGACCAACCAGGTGGTGGTATCCACTCATAGCAGTAATGTCTATAGCTTTTGATAGCAGTGTAACTTACTGACTCCATTTGCTTAGCCGTTACAGATTCTGGCATTTTCTTTCTCTCTCTCTCTCCAGGACCATTTCAATGTAATGATGGTTCAATCTTGGTTGATCATGCAGAAATGGTTAGCCTCTGTAACTTGAGGGCTAGTATGGAGAAGTGGAGCACATGGACTTTGCCTCCTCTATCCTTTCCTGCTAACACTAAATTCCTCTATTAGATTAAGTTGGGTAACAGTCCACACCTCAGCTTCCCAAGAGGCCCTTGCCTGAGTTGGTTTACACCATCTCTCCCAGTCACCTCCATACATTACTATACTGGGGATACAAAGCATAAAATGATATAACTTACTCTAAATGAACAAAACAATTTGCAAGTCCCCCTGCTCTGGGGTACTGCATGTGGAGCTGCTCATACACTGAGCCTGAAGCACTGCACCGTCTTTAGTGCACTTGTAGGATCAGCACCCGTGTCATTCAAAGTTCATTTTCATAGCACTCCTTTATTTAAAAGCAGAGGTATTTGTTACCTCCTGTCCTTACCTATGTCTGTCTGCAGTCTTGCATCAACAAAAATGTTGACAGACTCCCTTTAAAGAGGACCTGTCACCACAAAATGCAATGCAATCTGACGGCACCATGTTATAGAGGAGGAGGAGCTGAGCAGATTGATATAAATATATAGTTTTGTGGAAAAAGAGTCAATAAAACCTGTAATTTATAAAAAAAAATCTACCTTCTGTGAAGAGCTATCGGTACAGGGGGAGGTGTTATCAGTGAATGATAGCATTGTGTGTATACAGAGATAGCTGTCAATCACTGATAACCTCTCCCTCATGTACCAATAGCTGTTCATAGGAAGTGGAAAAAGCAGAGATATAAAAGTATAAATTACAGGTTTTACCGAATCTCTTCCCACAAGACTATATATCAATCTGCTCAGCTTCTCCTGCTCTAATACATAGTGCTTTCAGATTGCACAGTGGTGACAGGTCCTCTTTAACATCAATGGGGGGAATTTATCATGAGAAGAATATTTGAAGTCAGTTTTGCTTGAGTTTGTGGAATGTGTGTTAGTTCACATGCTACTCAGTTTTTTTTGTTGTTGTTTTTTACCTAGAACAATTTCTTGGACTACTATGTTGCTTACTTGAAAGACTTACCAGAAAGCATATCAGTGATCCACATTGTGGTTCTAAAAGAGGTATGTGTATTATATATAGCTATGGAAAGCAGACTTCCTGTATCAAAGGAGGTGTCACATTTCTCACATCATTTTATCCTCTTCCCTCTCTCTAATGACATGCTACTTGTAAAATGGAAGAAATGTAGATACATAATCACTTGTGATTTTAAAGGCACTTTCATTTCCTAATAGTTACATATTCGCAAGATACTGTAAATGTGATTTCATCTCGTGATGAGTGAAGAGAGCTTCGGAAGCTAGATCCGAAGTCGCTTCGCTCAAAACTTTAGATTAATGCTGTACGGAGACTGGTACCTCGGAACCGAAGCCGAGTTTGGATCACAGTTTTAAAGTGGTTTTCTACTTTTAAAATTAAATACTGAAATTATTCAGCAAAGTCTTATGGGACTTTGCAAATAACTAACTTTGCTTCATCAGAGGCCTTACATTTTCTTAATCGGAGGCCGTATATCTAGGATCTAAAGCTTGCTTCGCTCATCACTAATTCTATCATATCATCTGTTATAACAAAGGCAGCCTATAGTGTGATATGAGCTATAAAATTGAATCAATGGAACAAATTTACACCAGTCAAGGCTAGTTACAGTATTTTAGTAATAATAGTGTATATAAAAAGTCTACACACCCCTGTTAAAATGTCAGGTTTCTGTGACAATGAGACAGAGATAAATCATTTCAGGAATTTTTAAACCTTTAATGTGACCTATAAACTGTACAACTCAATTGAAAAACAAACTGAAATCTTTTAGGTAGAGGGAAGAAAAAAATATAAAAAATAAAATAATATGGTTGCATAAGTGTGCACACCCTTAAAGTAATACTTTGTTAAAGCACCTTTTGCAGTTTTAGCGTTTGGGACTTTTGCTCTGACCTCTGACCTGAGCAAATTATAAATCTGGCCCTTAGTCTTTTTGGGTATAAGTCTATCAGCATGGCACATGGCACATTTTGACTTGGCAAGATTTGCCCACTCTTCTTTGCAAAAACACTCCAAATCTGTCAGATTGCGAGGGCATCTCCTGTGCACAGCCCTCTTCAGATCACCCCACAGATTTTCAATCGGATTCAGGTCTGGGTTCTGGCTGGGCCATTCCAAAACTCTAATCTTCTTCTGGTGAAGCCATTCCTTTGTTGATTTGGATTCATGCTGTGGGTCGTTGTCATGCTGAAAGATGAAGTTCCTCTTCATGTTCAGCTTTCTAGCAGAAACCTGAAGGTTTTGTGCCAATATTGACTGGTATTTGGAACTGTTCATAATTCCCTCTAGCTTAACCAAGGCGCCAGTTCCAGTTGAAGAAAAACAGCCCCATAGCATGATGCTGCCACCACCATGCTTCACTGTGGGTATGGTGTTCTTTTGGTGATGTGCAGTGTTGTTTTTGGGCCAAACATATCATTTGGAATTATGGCCAAAAAGTTCAACCTTGGTTTCATGAGACCATAACACCTTTTCCTACATGCTTTTGGGAGACTTCAGATGTGTTTTTGCAAAATGTAGCCTGGCTTGGATGTTTTTCTTCGTAAGAAAAGGCTTTCGTCTTGCCACCCTACCCCATAGCCCAGACATATGAAGAATACGGTTGTTGTCACATGTACCACACAGCCAGTATTTGCCAGATATTCCTGCAGCTCCTTTAATGTTGCTGTAGGCCTCTTTGTAGCCTCCCAGACCAGTTTTCTTCTTGTCTTTTCATCAATTTTGGAGGGACGTCCAGTTCTTGGTAATGTCACTGTTGTGCCATATTTTCTCCACTTAATGATGACTGTCTTCACTGTGTTCCATGGTATATCTAATGCCTTGGAAATTCTTTTGTACCCTTCTCCTGACTGATACCTTTTAAGAATGAGATGCCTCTGATGCTTTGTAAGCTCTCTGTGGACCATGGCTTTTGCTGTGGGATGCGACTAAGAAAATTCCAGGAAAGACCAACTAGAGCAGCTGAACTTTATTTGGGGTTAATCAGAGGCACTTTAAATGATGGCAGGTGTATGCTGTCTCCTATTTAACATGATTTTGAATGTGATTGCTTAATTCTAAACACAGCTACATCCCACATTATTTAACTTTTTTAGTTTTCTTCCCTCCACCTAAAAGTTCAGTTTGTTTTTCAATTGAGTGGTACAGTTTATAGGTCACATTAAAGGTTTAAAAATTCCTGAAATGATTTATCTTTGTCTCATTTCTTTACATCACAGAAACCTGACATTTTAACAGGGGTGTGTAGACTTTTTATATCCACTGTAAGGGCTCTGTCAGGTGCAGAATCTACAGAGATATTCTCCCCTGGAAGTATGTAACTCTGTAGCTTTATGAAGCGAAGCAGAGCGCTTTGGCTTGATGTATTTGGCTTGGAGCTAAAACATGCAATGCAATTAATTAGCATAGAATATTTCTCCTAAATAAAGCTTATTTTTTGCTACCCTTGATCAGCTTAAAAATACTACTGCACTCTGCTTATAGTATTATGTACAGTGCTGCTTGACAGTTAAGTTGTAAGTGTACATTCACACGACCGTAAGTGTTTTGTGGTCCGCAACTTGCAGATCCGCAAAACACGGATACCGTCCGTGTGCGATCCACTGTGTGCTGTCTGCATCTTTTGTGGCCCCATTGAAATTAATGGGCCCTCACCCATTCCGCAAAATGATACAGTCAATGTGAATGCACCCTTATTCAGTATGTTTTCAGCAACCTAATATTAGCTCATGAGTGACAGACTGCTCAAATCAAAGTCAGCAGAGTGCCCACTTAGTGTCCCTCATACAGTGCTACTTGAAAATTTGTGATCCCTTAGGAATTTTCTATATTTCTGCATAAATGTGACCTAAAATTACACCAGATTTTCACAGTTCTAAAAGTAGATAAAGATAAGCAAATCAAACAAATGAGTCAAAAATATTAGACTTTTATTTATTGAGGAAAATGATCCAATAGAAATTATGTGGAAAAATTATGTGAACCGGATGTGAAAAGGATTACCACATCAAATAAATGAGGCAAAAATTTTGAGTCACTTATTTTTTAAGGAAAATGATCCAATATCACAAGTTTGTAAGTGGCAGAAGTATGTGAACCTTTAGGATTAGCAGATAATTTGAAGGTGAAGATAAGAGTCAGGTGTTTTCAATTAATGGGATGACAATCAGGTGTGAGTAGTTCTTTATTTAAATAGTTCCTCACCACAGTGTTTACACCTCTTCTTTACAAGGCACATTTTTCAATTTTAACAACAGCCCTATCTAACTGCAAATAAATATTTTATTTCTAATCCAACGTACATGCATTTTTCACAGGACAAATTAGACCTTTATTTTGTACCATCAGATGACAAATATAATATTTAATATTAAGGGAAAACTGATTATTAAAAACTGTGTATTTTTCCTTTTTTCCCCATAACGGTTAAAAAACATTTAAAGATAAAACACTGCTAAAACCATTCATGTATGTTTGTACTGTGAAAATGGATGCTACTTGTGTAATGTATCTACTGGTTGGGCTTAGTTCAAGACTTCAAAGGACTGAATTGTATTTTGGCTGCCTATTTTTTTATTGTTGGTTCCATGTCACCATACTGCCAGAACAGATGTTCTACACTGCCAGAACATGAGAAACTCCTGGAAGGTGACAATTTATTTTTAATACTGACCCCCTAAGGTATTTTATCTTAGGGAAATTTGGACATTTTAAGCTTTTGGCCACAGTTAGGGCTGGAAGAGGGTAATTCACAGATAGAAGGACCACTGTTCACTTTAAAGCCAGCAGGGGTTGCTGGCTTTATGTAATTTTCTTCCCAGAGGATCATTCTAACATCATGTAACAATGGTGAGATGCCTGGAAACCAGTTTGCACTGTAGTGTCAGTAGATCATAAGGTAATGATAATATGAGCTGTTATACATTGGGTTACAGTTATCTTACCGCCACAACGTATAAAGTTGTGCAGCATTAGGCAAGTGGTTAAAAAACAGGGATTTATCAAAGTCTGATCTTCACAAGAAAGATTTGTGGAAGTGTACCATGACATGAAGAAATTAGATTTCTGAGGACTCATGACATAAGGAAATTAGATTTCTGAAGACTTTAGAAGAAGAGTTGTTGATGCTCCTCAGGCTGGAAAAGTTACAAAACAATCTGCAAATAGTTTAGACTCCTTCAATCTACAGTCAGATTGTGTACAACAGAAATTCAAGATCATTATTACCCTCCCCAGAAGTGATTGACCAAGGTACATAATAGTCTGTAATGTTAGATAGTCTGTAGTCATCTAAGCAACTAAAGGCCTTTCTCACATTAGCTAATGTTACTGTTCATGAGTTCACCATCAAGAAGACACTGAACAACAATCTTGCACATGACAGGATTGCAAGGAGAAAGGTTGTAGAGGGAAGTGGTATAATCGTGCATATATGTATTGTGGGGATTCACTCTGGTAGTTGGGATAAGCGGGTGCAGTACAGAAGCAAAGTACAAGTTCGTAATTCAAATGTCCGTGTTTATTCACACATAAGGTCAAACAAAAACACTCTTTGAAAGGTTGGTGTTTGTTCACACCAAGTAGAAAGTTTGTGCATTACAAAAAAAGTTACCTTGTCGGCGGTTCTGCCTCCAGCAGTCAAAGTGCAGGCTTTAGGTGGCCTACTCTCCCAACACACAGGTCTTCAGCCCAGCACAGTGCTCAGTTCCCACACCAGCGATTGCCAGAGCTCCTCTGCCAGAGAGAGGTAATAACAGACAGCTGACACTGCTGGCTGGGTTTTTTATAGGCCAGTCAAGACCCGGCCTGGAATGTGGGTCACCCACCCATCACTTTGACTACTCCCAGTAAGAGCCGTCCCAGATCAGCTATACAGCCATACTAAAATAGCAAAGTGTCAATCAGCATTAGCTGCCGCTGACACCTGAAAATACCAGCTCTTACTTCACTGAGGCCAGGAACCTCGGTGTCACATACCTTCCGTCAACAACTGACCCTTGCGCCTTCCTACGGTATATATATGTCTAATATATGTCTAATATATACACATATATATATATGTATATATATATATATAAATATGTATATATTGGCCTTGAGTGGCCAGTGAGGATATATATATATTCCCTGTACATTGGCCCTGAATGGTCAAGTGGGATATATATGTAGAGGGCCAGTATGTACATATATATTTATATATGTTGGCCCTGAATGGCCAGTGGGGGGAGGGGTCCTAGTATGTGTATATATATATATATATATATATATATATGTGTATATATATATATATGTGTGTATATATAGATATGTATGTATGCCCCTGTATTTACATACATATCTATATATACTTATATTTTATATATACCCCCAGCAATTATGGGCCCAGTCCAAATATGATATATGTATATATATATATATATATGCCATATATATATATATATATATATATATATATGTACACACACACTTATATCTAAATGTGGCCAGCATGTCCCCCAAGTGCGGGTTCCCCCCCCAGCTGAATAATCCTACTGCAGACGCATACCAGCGCGCCTGCTGGGGGGAGATGCCGATAACTGGACAATTATGTCCAGTTTCGGTTACTTCAAAGGACAGAGGATCAATAGAGATCCTCTGCCTTTTGATAAAACATCTCCAGCAGGGCCGGAGATGTTTTACATTACAAAGACAGGGAAACAAAGAACCCCTGCCCCTGTATGCCACGTACCTCCGGCGCTGTAATTACAGCACCAGAGGTATGCGGTCACTTTACAGGCGGGAGTATCAAAGCAGCCCCGCCGGGAAGCACACGCCGGGACGCACAAGCTGGTGCAGTGACGTCATATCACCACCCCAGCCCATGTGTACTTGGCTGCAGGCGTGCACGCTCAATCTCCCTGCCCACCTACCCATGATTAGTAGTTAGTGGCATAACTTGAAATCACTGGGTCCCAATAGCAAACTTATAAAAGCCCCCCCCAGCAACTTCTTTGCATTCCCCCTACTTCCGTGCAACCCCCACCACTCCTGTGACTAGTCAAGGTCGCTGTCTCCGACCAGGTCCGGCAGCAGCTCCATCTGTTTCCTACACGTATATATGTCCTGTCACTCTATATAGTGTCACTGTATATAATATCATTGTATAATACTGTTCAGGGGGCTTTCACAATAAAATCTTTTAGTCCTTCACCTGGATAGGCCCCTTCAGAGGCTGGGCACCAAAGCAGCCGTTTCCCCTGCTTCCCTATAGCTACACCCCTGGTTAGCACGTGGGGTATCAGGAGCTCATGAATATGGTGACTTCCTGAGCATTATCCTAGTATCTAGATAGATATACACTCACCTAAAGAATTATTAGGAACACCATACTAATACGGTGTTGGACCCCCTTTTGCCTTCAGAACTGCCTTAATTCTATGTGGCATTGATTCAACAAGGTGCTGATAGCATTCTTTAGAAATGTTGGCCCATATTGATAGGATAGCATCTTGCAGTTAATGGAGATTTCCAGTCTTCAACAGTCCAATTTTGGTGAGCTCGTGAAAATGGTAGCCTCTTTTTCCTATTTGTAGTGGAGATGAGTGGTACCCGGTGGGGTCTTCTACTGTTGTAGCCCATCCGCCTCAAGGTTGTGCCTGTTGTGGCTTCACAAATGCTTTGCTGCATACCTCGGTTGTAACGAGTGGTTATTTCAGTCAACGTTGCTCTTCTATCAGCTTGAATCAGTTGGCCCATTCTCCTCTGACCTCTAGCATCAACAAGGCATTTTCGCCCACAGGACTGCCGCATACTGGATGTTTTTCGCTTTTCACACCATTCTTTGTAAAGCCTAGAAATGGTTGTGCGTGAAAATCCCAGTAACTGAGCAGATTGTGAAATACTCAGACCGGCCCGTCTGGCACCAACAACCATGCCATGCTCAAAATTGCTTAAATCACCTTTCTTTCCCATTCTGACATTAAGTTTGGAGTTCAGGAGATTGTCTTAACCAGGACCACAACCCTACATGCATTGAAGCAACTGCCATGTGATTGGTTGACTAGATAATCGCATTAATGAGAAATAGAACAGGTGTTCCTAATAATTCTTTAGGTGAGTGTACATTAATTCTTGATAATTCTGTTACCTATTTAGGCTGAAGAAGACCTGAAGTCGGATCTGTACATTCTGCTTTTCCATGTGGTTCAGCGCATTCCAGAATATCTTATTCTATTGCAAGTAAGATCTTATTTATGTCTCATTTGTACAATAACTCCAGCAGGATGTAATGCAAGCTGTCTAATACATTATTTTAAAGGGGTTTTCTGGGGTATAGATATTCATGACCTAGCTTCAGGATAGATCATTATTATAAGATTAGTGGGTGGGAGTCCGATAATGCTACCCCACCATCAGCTGTTTCAGGTAGCCACAGTGTTGGAAGCTATATAGTGTACGAGTGGAAGCAGAAGGCACTAGCATACTGCAGCTCTACTCCCATTCACTTAAAGAAGAACTCTCACAAAAAACATTCTGTTATACCTGCTAGAAAAGTACATGATGTAACCTGTAGTGAATGTAATCTTCTTACCAGTGTCTGTATTTGTGAGTTATTGTCACGGAAGGTGTACAGGAAACTAGAAGACACAAAATGAAGATCCGACTGACTGGATCCAAAACTAAGGAACAAAAGGGAGAGCCCTGCATCAGACCTGGCTCTCTCCCTAACTTCTCAGCCTATGCAAAAATCCCAATGGTAGATGATCGCATATCCTCGTAATTCGACTGTATAACACCTGAACAACCTATAATAGTGAGGGGACACGACCACCGACTCCCTACACTTGATACGGAGGGAGTTAGGGTCACCTGGGATCCAGCAAACAGGAAAACACAAATGAACGAACAAAACTTATCTGTAGAAGACTCAGAAGTAGGATCAGCATGCACACACTCCAGGAAGTAATATAAACCGCAAAGTGATGCAGTATGGGGAGGGATTTAAAGGGATGCAATCAGTGCAACTACATGACAGCTGAGAGATGCTAACGAGATGAGATAATGAAAGCAAAACAAAAGGAACCTCAAGGAGGAGGTTCTGAAGGACGTCTGTCAGAGCTTCTCAGATGTCTGGTGGTGACAGTACCCCTCCTTCTACGAGTGGACTCCGGACACTCAGAGCCCACCTTCTCAGGATGGGACCTATGGAAAGCCCTGATGAGACGAGTGGCCTTAATGTCCGTCACTGGGACCCACATCCTCTCCTCAGGACCATAACCCTCCCAATGAACGAGGTACTGGAGAGAGCCGCGGACAACACGAGAATCCACAATCCTAGAGACCTGAAATTCAAGATTACCATCAACCACAATCGGAGGAGGAGGCAAAGACGAGGGTACAATGTGTTGGACATAAGGTTTTAATAAGGACTTATGAAAAACATTATGGATCTTCCAAGTCTGAGGATGATCAAGACGGTAGGCAACAGGATTGATGACGGGCAAGATTTTGTAAGGCCCAATAAACTTAGGACCCAACTTCCAGGAGGGAACCTTCAATTTGATATTCTTAGTAGACAACCACACCAGATCACCAACATTCAGGTCCGGACCAGGCACACGTCTCTTATCCGCCACACGCTTATATCTCTCACTCGTGCTCTTTAGATTATCCTGAATCTTTTGCCAAATAGATGACAAAGACGAGGAGAATCTGTCCTCATCTGGTAAACCAGAAGACCCCTCTCCAGAGAATGTCCCAAACTGCGGATGAAACCCATATGCACCAAAAAATGGTGACTTATCAGAGGACTCCTGACGACGGTTATTTAAAGCAAACTCATCAAGGGACAAAAAAGAACACCAATCCTCCTGATTCTCCGCCACAAAGCAGCGCAGATATGTCTCCAGATTCTGATTGACGCGCTCTGTCTGACCATTCGACTGCGGGTGGAAAGCAGAAGAGAATGACAACCGAACCCCCAAGCGAGAACAGAAAGCCTTCCAGAATCTGGAAACAAACTGTGTGCCCCTATCAGAGACTATGTCTGAAGGAATACCATGCAATTTGACAATGTGATCAATAAATGCCTGCACCAGCGTCTTAGCATTTGGCAAACCAGGAAAAGGAATGAAATGCACCATTTTGCTAAAACGGTCCACCACCACCAGAATCACAGTCTTCCCCGAGGAACGAGGCAGCTCCGTAATGAAGTCCATGGACAGATGTGTCCAAGGACGGGAAGGAATGGGTAACGGAAGGAGAGGACCTGATGGCCGTGAATGAGGGACTTTGGCACGAGCGCAGGTCTCGCAGGCTGCCACAAAACCCTCAACCGACTTACGAAGCACCGGCCACCAGAATCTCCGAGCGATGAGATCCACTGTGGCTATTGCCCCCGGGTGCCCAGCAAGGACAGTATCGTGGTGTTCCTTAAAAATCTTGTGTCTTAAAGCAAGAGGCACAAACAACCTCCCAGGAGGACAAAGATCAGGAGCCTCTGACTGGGCTACCTGAACCTCTGCCTCCAATTCAGGATAAAGAGCAGAGACCACCACACCTTCAGCCAAAATGGGACCCAGGTCTTCAAAATTCCCACCTCCCGGAAAACAACGTGACAGGGCATCCGCCTTCACATTCTTAACCCCAGGGCGGAACGTGACAACAAAATTAAACCTTGAAAAGAACAAAGACCATCTGGCCTGTCTCGGGTTTAGACGCTTGGCTGACTCCAAGTAGGCCAGATTCTTATAGTCAGAAAACACGGTAATAGGGTGTCTGGCTCCCTCTAGCCAATGGCGCCATTCCTCAAAAGCCAACTTGATGGCCAACATCTCCCACATCGTAATTTCTCTCTGCGGAGGAGAGTTTCTTCGAGAAAAAGGCACACGGTCGCCATTTGGCAGGAGAGGGACCCTGAGACGAGACCGCACCCACACCCACCTCAGAAGCATCAACCTCAACTATGAAGGGTAGAGAAATATCAGGTTGTACCAAGATGGGAGCGGAAGCAAAACTCTCCTTGATATTAGAAAAGGCCTTACGCGCCTCTACCGACCAGGAGGAAAAATCTACCCCCTTTCTAGTCATATCAGTGAGTGGTTTAACAACAGAGGAATAATTCAAAATAAACTTCCTGTAATAATTGGCAAAAAAAAATCAGCGCCTTCTGATTCTCAGGAAGCTCCCACTCAAGCACAGCGAGGACCTTCTCGGGGTCCATGCGAAAACCAGAAGCGGAGAGAAGAAACCCCAGAAATTGAATTTCTGGAACCGCAAACACACATTTTTCCAGTTTAGTGTACTATTTATTCTCCCGCAGGATTAGCAAGACCTGACGTAAGTGTTCCTTATGAGTTTTGAAATCAGGAGAAAAAATCTAAATGTCATCTAGATACACTAATACAAATTTCCCCATTAAATGATAAAAAATGCTGTTCACAAAATGCTGAAAGACGGCTGGAGCATTCATCAAACCAAAAGGCATAACCAAATTCTCAAAATGGCCCTCAGGGGTATTGAAGGCCGTCTTCCATTCGTCTCCTTCTCTGACCCTGACCAGGTTGTATGCCCCTCCTAGATCCAACTTGGAAAAAACTTTAGCCCCAACAATCTGGTTAAACAGGTCCGGGATCAGAGGAAGCGGATAAGGGTTGCGAATTGTGATACTGTTCAGCTCCCTGAAATCCAGACATGGTCTTAAAGAACCATCTTTTTTCTTAACAAAGAAAAAAACAGCGGCAACAGGGTACTTCGAGGGTCGTATGTGTCACTTTCTCAGACTCTCAGAGATATAAGCACGCATAGCGACCCTTTCAGGTTGGGAGAGATTGTATAAACGAGATTTAGGCAGCTTGGCGCCTGGGGTGAGATTAATAGGGCAATCGGCAAAAGTCCTGAACACTACTCTCAAAGAACACATCCGAAAATTCTGAGAGAAAAGATGGTACAGTCTTAGTAGAAACCTCAGAAACAGATGTCGTGAGGCAATTCTCTCTGCAAAAGTCACTCCAACCATTTATTTGCCTCGCTTGCCAATCAATGGTGGGGTTATGTTTAGTGAGCCAGGGTAACCCCAACACTAGAGGAATAGGTAACCCGCTTAGGACGAAACATGACACATCCTCAACATGAGTATCACTCACAATCAGACGGATATTGTGAACTATGCCCTTTAACGATTTCTGAGAAAGTGGAACGGAATCAATAGCAAAAACAGGTATATCCTTTTCCAAAGTGCATACCTGGAAACCATGAGTTATAGCAAATTGACTATCAATGAGATTGACAGCTGCTCCACTATCTACAAAAATCTCACAAAAAATTTTCTTGCTCTCTAGCGCCACCCTGGCAGGCAGGACAAAACGGGAACTACAAGCAAACAGAAAACCTTCAATTTCCGCATCAACCTTGCCAATAGTAACAGATGGAATGTTTTTAGAGGATTTTTTTCTTTTTGTTTCTCTATTACTCTCAAAAAACTGCCTGAATCTCCTAGAGGGACAAACATTTGCCAAATGATTTATACCTCCACAACAGAAACAAACCTTCCTATGAGAGCTGAATCCTCTATTGTCAGAGGCAAGCAAACCCAGCTGCATGGGCCCCTGCTCAGAAGGGATTGAGAGCGACTGAGACCCCTGTGCACTGAATGAGACCGCCGCACTGTCCTTGGACTGAGTATGACAGGAAGGAGTGATCTCTCCTCTCTCTCTAAGACGCCTGTCAATACGAACGGCCCGAGACATGGCAGAGTCCAAGGAGGTAGGTCTCTCATGAAAGGCAAATGCATCTTTCATACCCTCTGAAAGACCATGGCAAAATTGACTTCGGAGTGCAGCATCATTCCAACCAGTATCAGCTGCCCATCTCCGAAATTCTGAGCAGTATATCTCTGCGGATTGTTTACCCTGACATAAAAGACGTAGTCTAGACTCAGCCAGAGCAATACAATCCGGATCATCATATATCTGACCCAGGGCTAAAAAGAATTCATCCACTGAACGGAGGGGCTGTGCCCCCACCGGCAGCGAAAAAAGTCCCAGGACTGAGTGTTATCCCTGAGCAGCGAGCTGATGATCCCCACCCTCCGTTCCTCATCACCAGAGGAATGGGGAAGTAGGCGAAAATTGAGTTTGCAAGCCTCTCTAAAATGAACTAAATTCTCACTACCCCCGGAGAACGTATCCGGGAGCGAGATCTTAGGCTCAGAACAAACTCCATGAATGCAAGCTGAACCGGTCACTTGAAACTGAGAAAGAGTCTTACGGAGATCTGCTACCTCCAATGAAAGACCCTGCATGCGTTCAGTCAAAAGCGAAACCGGATCCATGCTTGTGACGGTTTTGGCGGTTTATAATGTCACGGAAGGTGTACAGGAGACTAGAAGACACAAAATGAAGATCCGACTAACTGGATCCAAAACTAAGGAACAAAAGGGAGAGCCCTGCATCAGACCTGGCTCTCTCCCTAACTGCTCAGCATATGCGAAAATCCCAATGGTAGATGATCGCATATCCTTGTACCTCGACTGTAAAACACCTGAACACCCTATAATAGTGAGGGGACACGACCACCGGCTCCCTACACTTGATACGGAGGGAGTCAGGGTCACCTGGGATCCAGCAAACAGGAAAACACAAATGAACGAACAAAACTTACCTGTAGAAGACTCAGAAGTGGGATCAGCATGCACACACTCCAGGAAGTAATATAAACTGCAAAGTGATGCAGTATGGGGAGGGATTTAAAGGGATGCAATCAGTGCAACTACATGACAGCTGAGAGAGGCTAATGAGATGAGAAAATGAAAGCAAAACAAAAGGAACCTCAAGGAGGAGGTTCTGAAGGACGTCTGTCAGAACTTCTCAGATGTCTGGTGGTGACAGTTATCCCCTCCCTTCTGCTTCTCGGCTATGTCATGTGACTAGCAATCAGATTCTCCAACTGACACAGAATCTTATGCGCAGACAGGAAGTCAGTTTCTCTATGTATTCCTATGGTAGACTCAATGTCAGTCTCATAGGAATGAATAGATAAGTAACTGACTTCCTGTCTTGTGTCAGTTGGAGATCAGAGAGTTGGTCACATGACACAGCTGAGGATCAGAAGGGAGGTTATATCTCACATATACAGTCACCAGTAAGAAGATTACATTTACTACAGTTTACATCATGTACCTTCCTAACAGGTCAGAGAATATTATTTTTTTGCGAGTTGAGCTGCAGTACCTTGTCATGGCCACTTCACTGTGTACAGAGCTGTCTGCTTCCAGCTCTGTACTCTGCATAGTTTCTGGCGCCAGTGGATGCCTATAATGGCAGATTGGTGGGGGTGCTGAGTGTCAGACCCCCCACTGAACTGATATTGATGACCTATTGTGAGAATAGCTCATTAATATCTGTATCCCAGAAATTCCCTTTCACCAGTGAAATAAAAAAAACAATAACAAGTCCCAACTTATATTCCTTATTGGGGTACAGTACTTTACCTCAAAAATATGTTTAACATATGAGAATTTCTAAAAATATAGAATGCTACTTATATATTTTATAAAATAGGAAAGAGCCACCCCATAGAAGTTGATGGAACGGCTTAGGTGTAATTACTCCTGCTCACCGCTGCGGTTGCAACAGCAAGCAGGTAAACAATAAAGGGAATGCTTGGCCTTCTTATCAAACAGCCGATCGGCAGTAGTGCTGGGAGTTGGACCCCCGCCGCCAGGTTTGGGGACGACGACTTAAAAACACTTGAAATTTGGACAACCCCTTTTAAAGGCATTCTCTCATAAAAGAGATTTCTGGCATATCCACAGAAAACTTTTACAACTGTTTCTGTAACTAATATTATGTAAGAAAAAAGGTGGCTCTACTCCCTACTGAGAGGGATATGGTGCTCTTATTGTGACAACGCTCCTAGTCACTATAAAAAATTGTATTATAAAAATAGATAGGCACTCCACCATCTGGGGTCATCATAAAAACACACGTTTATTCACATATGAATCCATAATATCAAAAGACTGACCTAATAAAAAACGTATATAATACAAAAATCTAAATACTAAATATAAATAATAAAAAAGGCAATTTACAAATCCACCTTATAGGGTAAAATAATTGATACTGTCTGGTAAAATAATTTGTGCTGTCAACAAACAGCAATTCTCTACGGTATTGCAATATAAGTCGCAGTGATAGCAAGATCACCGCAATACTACAATACAAACCGCAGTGACAGCAGAGATTGAACAGCACAAACTTCCCAGTATTCCTCTTTTAGAACTTCATGTATAAAGGTACTTAAGAGCTGTGATTAGTTCTCAGACGCGTTTCGAAGTCTCAATGCATCTGAAGTAAGATACATTGAGACTTCGAAACGCGTCTTGGAACTAATCGCAGCTCTTAAGTACCTGTATACATGATGTTCTAAAAGAGAATACTGGGAAGGAAACACTCTGCCGGCAGAAAGTGGATAAACCTCTACCATAGAGACTGATACATCTTTACCTAACACCGCTATCGAGGTTACGTCTCCGAGGACACAGGATACACGTGTGAGACGCCGGCATTTGGCATAGAACGAGACACGTTGGACACCGAGACCGAAGTAGAGACAACGCGGATTCATTAACCTCACTATGGTGAGAATCGAACGGAGGTAAGAGATATTCAGTGTTCCATGACATGTGGGACGCCACTAGGAACGCTGAACTCCGCACTGACCCACCGATATGTGAGTATGTCTAAAGACAGTATCATCGACAAATAGTGATCGTATATCTGCAGTGAGGAGATATCTAAAGTGGAGGTATTCCATGAACTACTTATCTTAATAGTGCTGTATTCCAAATGAGGCTCTAAACAGACTACTGTATATCTACAATACTGACACTTACAGTTACTGTGGATCCAACAGTGCATGTATGAACCTGCAATAATTTGTGGATATCAATCACAGACAGTAGGACACGTGTCATCTTTTGTGGATTTGTTACATGTATGAGGGGAATGTCAATATTTACATTGTGACATTATAGTTTGTGCTGTTCAATCTCTGCTGTCACTGCGGTTTGTATTGTAGTACCGCGGTGATCTTGCTATCACTGCGACTTATATTGCGATACCGCGGAGATTTGCTGTTTATTGACAGCACAAATTATTTTACCCTATATATAAGGTGGATTTGTAAATTGCATTTTTTATTATTTATATTTTGTTTTTAGACTTTTGTATTACATATGTTTTATATTAGGTCAGTCTTTTGATATTATGGATTCATATGTGAATACAGGTGTGTTTTTATGATGACCTCAGATGGTTGAGTGCCTATCTATTTTTATAATACTGTTTCTGTAACTACTTTAGAGAAACGTGATTCTCCCAACAAAAGGGAATTATACATTTCTGACATTATGGATGTCCGTTGTGGGAAAACCACCCCACTTTATTTGTTCAAGAAAAAATGTGTGTATTTTTACTTTTCTATTTATTTAAGTTACCTTTTTGTTGGTCATATACATGTACAGTAGTTGTGTGTGTATACAGATGTATCTCAATAAATTAGAATATCATAAAAAAGTAAATTTACTGTAATTCAGTAATTCAATTCAAAAAGTGAAACATATATTTTATAGATTTATTACATATAGATTGATCTGTTTCAAATGTTTGTTTCTTTTAATGCTGATAATAATGTCTCTTAGCTAATAAAACCACAAAAGTCGGTATCTCAGAAAATTAGAATATTGTCTAATCAGCTAATCAACATGAAACACCTGCAAAGGTTTCCTAAGCCTTTAAATGGTCCTTTAGTCTAATTCAGTAGACCCTCTACAATAAGGGTGAGCCACTAAAGGTTGTTGCTAATGAAGCTGGCTATGGATAACTGCAGTCTTGAAAGGATTGTCAAGAAAAGGCCATCCAAGTATTTGGTAGAGATTCACAAGGAGTGGACTTTGGCTGAAGTCAGTGCTTCAAGAGCCACCACACACAGATGTATCTAGGTCATGAGCTACAAGTGTCGCATTCCTTGTGTCAAGTCATTTATGACCCAGAGGCAATGTCAGAAGCCTCTTACCCGGGCTAAGGAGAAAGAGGACTGGACTGTTTCTCAGTGGTCCAAAGTCCTATTTTCAGATTAAATTAAATTTTTATTTCATTTGGAAATCAAGGTCCCAGAGTCTGGAGGAAGAGTTGAGATGAACACAATCCTAATTGATTGAGGTCCAGTGTGAAGTTTCCACAGTCAGTGATGGATTGGGAAGCTATGTCATCTGCTGGTGTTATAGCTATGTCATATACTGTGTTATATCCAGTGCAAAGTCAGCACAGCCGTCTTCCATGAAATTTTAGAGCACTCTATGCTTCCCTCTGCTGACAAGCTTTATGGAGATGATAATTTCCTGCCAAAAGTACCAATACCTGATTTAATAACCACAGTATCATTGTACTTGATTTGCAGTAAACTCGCCTGACCTAAACCCCGTAGAAAATCTGTGGGGTATTGTTAAGCGGAAGATGAGAGACACCAGACCCATCAATGCAGAAGAGCTGAAGGACGCTATTAAAGCAACTTCGGGCTTTCATAACATCTCAGTAGTGCCACAGGCTGATCACCTCCAGGCCACGCCGCATTGATGATGTAATTCATGCAAAAGGAGCCCTGACCAAGTATTGAGTGACTATACTGTACATACTTTTCAGTAGGCCAATATTTCTTTATTAAATTTTTTTTTTTTATTGGTCTAATATAATGTTCTAATTTTTTAAGATACTGACTTTTGGGTTTTCATTCAGCTGTAAGCCATAATCATCTACATTAAAATAAATAAAATGTTGAAATAGATCACTCGGTGTGTACTGAATTTATAGAATATATTAATTTCACTTTTTAAATTGAATTACTGAAATAAAGTTTTTGGTTATATTTTAATTTATTGAGATGTACCTGTATGGGGAAAATTTATTAGGCTCCCTCTCCAGAATTGTGGCTCAAACAACTTCAATATTTGATAAACCTGGCACAAATTACAGGAATACAGACTCCCACAAACCTGAATTTAAAAATACCCCTCTTGATAATTTCCCCCCAGATGTCATTAAAACTGTAACAAATGTGTGGACTGTTGAAGAAATTAGTATTTCTGCTTCTTATTTCCGCTTTTGTTTTTTTCCCCAGAATATCCTGAAGTATACAGAACAGGAGCACCCGGATTATTATTTACTGTTAGTTTGTGTCCAAAGGCTGCGTGTTTTTATATCGCACTATAGTGTTCTCTTTCAATACAATGAAGATTTGTTAATTCAGAAGCGGAAAAAACTTAAGAAGTATGTTTTCATAAATTATCATGAGATAAAAATCTAATAATTAGTATAGTGTATGCACTAGGCGTTGCCCAGTTGTATATAAAAGATTTCTAAAGCTATTTCTTTTCTAGAAATATTCGTTGTTGTCTTTGGCCCAATTACTGTAGAGAGGTAAAGAAAACATCCACCATTTTTAAAGTAATTTATGTTTTTTCTCTTTATAGGCTGCTATACACATTAGTACATTGTTGCCTGAACCTGCTGTTCTCATCAGGTTTGGCCAACAGTTTAATGTGTGTGAGCAGCTCCCAACTCTCCCCCGACAGATGATGTCAGGGGAGAGAAAGATCAGCAAAATGAGTATTTTTGCCTTTTGTTCCTCTGGGAGATAAGCTGCCAACAGAAGTCTCTGACAGGAGCTTTTCCCTGCCATTAAATACTCATACACATTCGGCCAAGCCAATGGGAGAGATAGTGGATTGTTCTGCTGCCCATAGCTATTGAATGTGTATGGCGCCCTAACATTTTGGTCAAGGCTTCAAACATTGCAAAGCCTGCTGCTGCCCCAGGCGCCCATTCACAGAAAGAACATCTCTGCCACTGTTTTGAGAGTGCCGCTTTGAGTAGAGTCTGTTCAACCTTACATCTCCCCATCATTTCAGTCTGCCTCTCATCTCTCTGTAAGTGCAGACTGAAATGCAGGGGAGTGTTGCTTTCTTTTTTGCCCATATCAACTAATAACAGCACCGTTTTCATTTTACTACAGCAAACCTCTCTACCATCCCAGATCCAGTAGGACAGTCCCAGATTTCGACAGCTGAGTTATGTCTCCATTTCAACTGTCTCTGCGTCCTTTTTTTTTTTTATTAACAGTAAAGGAGGGCACTATATGGGCATAAATCCTGTGTTGGCACTATGGGGGCATAACTACTGTATGGGGGTGCTATGGGAGCATACATACTGTGTGACAGCACTGTAGGGGCATAATTACTGTAAGGAGGCACTATGGGGGCATAAATACTTTGTGGGGGCACTATACTTTGGGGGGAACTACTGTGTGGAGGCACTATGGGGGCATGACTACCGTGTAGAAGCAATATGGGGGAATGACTAGTGTGTAATGGTGCTATGGGGGCATGACTACTGTTCAATGCTTCTACAGCCACCTCCTTTATCTTCTGTTAGAAGCTGTGACAGTTGCAGGGAGAGAGCTGCACCAGAAAGGACATGTCCCCTGAGCTGTGATAGGAAGAGATCTGCAGCAGAAGGAACCCCCCCCCCCCCCCCCCCATGAGCTGTAAGCTTTAAATAAATCTAGCAAAGCAACTGGAGCAATGAACGGGGAGATCTCTGGATCCTTGTGAGGTATAGGGCTAGTTTAGCTTTGTAAGAAACAGATTATCATGTTCTATATCATCTCTGATTTTCATTTCTTTACATTAATCATGGGCTAACCCCTTTATGGAAATAAATGAGTCAGAAGCATTAGAAAATCAATGGGGTTCATTGTCAGGAAAATGTTAGACACAGCACTAAATCTGGTGGTAAAATAACATTTTAAAGAATGTAAAAACATACAAAAAGAATTTAAATAGCCATAATGACAAGTTAGCAGCAAAAATAAAGACAAAGCAAAGCTTGAGGCAGATTCTCATTACCAAAGAGTAAAACCAATACAATGGTCTTGAATTTTATAAATAATACATCAGTAGAATATGTCATCATTTGTTCATCAGTGGGTTTCCAACAGCCAGTACCACTATCAGTCACTATAACAAAAGGGCCAGACAATGCAAGTCGTTAAATATATATTTCAATGCACAGCTCCTGACCCAGTGCTGTGTTCAATGTGTGTGCACTTCTCAACATTGAAATTGTAACACCAAGAAGGAAAACTCGTTGAATTATAGTAATCATAGGATTGATAGACATGTTAATAATAAGCAAATTATAGAAGAATTGAAACAAAATGTTACATCTTGATTTATTCAGTATTGAGTATGAGCGCCACACAAAGAAAGACAGACCTACACGCCTTGGCATGCTATCAGTGAGGTTATTAGTAGTTGTCTGAGGAATGTTCTGTCAATCTGAATGCACTTGGTGACAGCTCTCTTTGCAATAGCTGACCAATTACATTTCAGATGTGCACAATAGGACACTGTCACAACTGTAGATAGAGACAGATGAGGGCACCAAGCCCCTGAACTAGAACTCAGCCCACTTTCTCTACCTATTTGCAGTGTAAGCCCTAAATGGCAGAACCACAACTGGACGACAGTCCCAACACTAATATAAATGCAGGACAAACAAGATACAATATGGACAACACAAAAGTCAGACATACGAAAAGGGTCAGCACCAGGCAGGCTACACAGTACCACAACATGAGACAGAGAGTGGTCAGAAGACAAGCCGGGGTTAGTACCAATAGCAATATAGGAACAGGGAACAAGGAAACAACGCTAGTGAGCCAACAAAGACTAACACTGGCAATGGTCTAATGCAATTAGGGGGTTTAAATTAGGAGCCAGGTCTCTGGACCAGAACCTGATTGGTCCAGTGACCCGATTCTCCTATAAGTCAGCCTGGAAGCAGAACAGGTAATTGAGCAGATGGACTGTAATTCAGCCAACTGCTTGTCTCCCCCTGTGCACGCTTGCTGTGGGGAGAAAGCAGAGCATGGTGCACTGTAACTAATGAAGCAGGGGGCGCATGGCTCAGTAGCGCGGCTCTCGCGGCCCGCAGGGTGTCATAGCTGAGAATGGCAATACTGGAGCTCGGACAGGTAAATTTATTGCAGGCACAAGTCTGGAGATGCTCAAGGCCATGGTAGCACGTTTAGGCCATGCCGCCTTTCTGATCAGATGATCCCTCCATGAACAGGTTTAACTCTGCTTACCTCTTGTTGTCATTCCAGTTTATCCGTATTATATTAACCATTGGGACACGAAATGTTCAACAGTGCTTGGATATCTCTGTGTAGGTGCGTAGTGATAAACTCCCATAAGGTCTCCCATTTCCAGATTCTGTCCCTCTCAATTTGTGGCAAATGGCGATAACAGTCACGTTGACAAACAGGAGTCATTGCACAATTGTCTCTCACGATTTGATCTGATTTTTGAGGTTTCATGTGCCTAAATAACTTTCATACTGGCTTTAATGCCTCTCCCCAATGTGACAGATTTGATCATCTGCAGATCTGTGAGCTGCTACTTCCTTTATGCTCATAAGGCTTGTCCTTCTTGGTGCTGCAATTTCAATTTTGAAGAGTGTAATTGGGTCAGTTGTCTGCATTGTGTCGGGTTGGGGGGGACATAGGGGGAGATTTATCAAGACTGGCGCTGCTGAAGGATGAGCTTAATTTATGATGCGGCGCAGGCCTTGTTAGAAATTAGGCGCATCCTCCGGCAGTCCCTGAGCCTAAACAGAAGTCTATGACAGCTCAGAGCTGCCGTAGATTTCTGGGTTCATATGCGCCAGAAAACTGACGTAAATGAAGGTCAATTTGTCGCGGCTGCTGATCACGCCCCGTCCCTTCCTTGCCCCCTTTATGAAAAGTGGTGGGGGCGGCATAGAAACTGTGAGATGCGATAATTCATAATTAATACCACTATTCAGACACAAGGGAGATGTGCAAAACTCAGAGCCGGGGTCATTTTTGACCCATCCAAAGTATATAACATAAATGTCTAATCAGTGCCAGCTCCAATTCCAGGACCTACATCTATCAGGATAATGGACCCCTTCAACACACTCCAGAAAAGAGGTGGCCATGAATGCGTGTGGCTCTTAACGTTTTAATTTATGAGTTGCAGAGACAGCAGAGTATTTAACTTTTTTTCTGGGAGTGGAATATTGATGCCTTCTCGCAGTATACAATAGCACTGTACATTGTATAGTGGCTGTGCTGGGTATTGCAAACCATAGGCCATGTGACCGAAGAACGTGACATCACTGACCTAGGAAGAGGCAACATGACTCAACGAAGCATCTGATATTAATGACCTATCCTGAAGATAGGTCTCCAATATTCTACTTCTAGAGAAAAACCCCTTTAGTCTCCTTTTCTTTGACATGGAAAATGCATATGAACAGCCACTAAACACAAACAAGCATGTCTGTGACTGGATGGTTATGGGTCGCATAGAATCGTATCAAGGGCTGCTGGACCACAGGCTGTGCTTAAGGCCTCATGCACACGACCATTCCGTTTTTTGCGGTCCGCAAATTGCTGATCCGCAAAACACTGAAGCCGCCCGTGTGCCTTCCGCAATTTGCGGAACGGAACAGGCGGCCCATTGTAGAAATGCCTATTCTTGTCCGCAAAACGGACAAGAATAGGACATGCTATATTTTTTTTGTCGGGCCACGGAACGGAGCAACGGATGCAGACAGCATACGGAGTGCTGTCCTCATCTTTTGGGGCCCCATTGAAGTGAATGGGTCCGCACCCGAGCCGCCAAAACTGCGGCTCGGATGCAGACCACAACAACAGTCGTGTGCATGAGGCCTAAGAGAGATGTAACTGTTTCTGAAAAAGTGAGATTTTTTTTTAAATTATAATCACTTTGATTAAAAATGATTGATATTGAACAGATATACATTTGCATCTGTAACTTATGGGTAGTAAAATCTACATAAATAATCATCTTGTCTCTTTTAGATCATCATTGATTAAACTGTACAAAGGCCTTGCATCTCAGTCCATAGTGACTGGCCAGGAAGTTCCTCCTAGTTTGACTAATTTGGTGAACATTAAAGAAAATGCTGCCCACTCTGATGAGACCCTCCAACCTTACACCACCACATCAGGATCCTCTTCATCAGTCATGTAAGTTAACCCATGATGAAGATTACGGGGACCTGGGGGGTTATAATGATATATTTGGGGTTTCTAGATTACTCTAAGGGGAATTTCAGTAAAATAACAGTCAAATAAAATTAAGTGATTTTAATTGCCTTAATTTACAATTTGATTATTAAGTGATGCAAGGATTGCCACGTGCACCACCAGCACTTTTCAAAGAGTATGGGCAAAAATGTAAATTTGTTGCCGCAACTTCTACTCATTGATTACTGTTGGATTTAGTTAAGAAGGAGCTGGGAGTGCAGTGACTAGTTGTTTCACTGCTAAAGGATTAATTAATTCTGTGGGTTACTGCTAAAGGGTTAATGCTGTTGTTCACTGCTGAAGGGTTAATTCTATGGTTTACTGTTAAAGCTATGTTACGGCTATGTATAAGAGAAGAAAATAGTTCTTAGTGTTAGTTGCTGGGTAGGGGTCCCACACCCTGTTAAGTCTTATGGTAAGAAAGCCACAAGGAAGACTTGTTTTGTGTCCAGGGAAATATCCCTGTGAGTAAAAGCTGCCAAAAAACTGCTAAGAACCACTGAATACCATAAAGGGACAATGCTTGGACAGAGACAGTAAGACCTCTTTTACACGGGCGAGATTTCCGTGCGGGTGCAAAGCGTGAGGTGAACACATTGCACCCGCACTGAATCCAGACCCATTCATTTCGATGGGGCTGTGCACATGAGCGGTGATTTTCACGCATTACTTGTGCGTTGCGTGAAAATCACAGCATGCTCTGTTTTGTGCATTTTTTTCACGCAACGCAGGCCCCATAGAAGTGAATGGGGCTGCATGAAAATCACAAGCATCCGCAAGCAAGGGCGGATGCAGTGCAATTTTCACGCATGGTTGCTAGGAGATGATCGGGATGGGGACCCGATCATTATAATTTTCCCTTATAACATAATAATAGCATTCATAATACAGAATGCTTAGTAAAATAGGGCTGGAGGGGTTAAGAAAATAAAAATAAAATTTAACTCACCTTAATCCACTTGTTCACGCAGCCCGGCTTCTCTTCTTTCTTCTTCGTTGCTGTGCAGGAGGAAAAGGACCTGTGGTGACGTCACTGCGCTCATCACATGGTCCGTCACATGATCTATCACCATGGTGATGGATCATGTGATGGACCATGTGATGAGTGCAGTGATGTCATCAAAGGTCCTTTACCCAGATCCTGAAGAAAGAAGAGAAGCCGGGCTGCGCGAACAAGTGGATTAAGGTGAGTTAAATTTTATTTTTATTTTTTTAACCCTTCCAGCCCTATTTTACTAAGCATTCTGTATTAAGAATGCTTTTATTTTCCCTTATAACCATGTTATAAGGAAAAATAAAACAATCTACACAACACCTAACCCAAACCCGAACTTCTGTGAAGAAGTTCGGGTTTGGGTACCAAACATGCCGATTTTTCTCACGTGCGTACAAAACGCATTAAAATGTTTTGCACTCGTGCGGAAAAATCATGCATTTTCCCGCCGCGCACCCGCATCTTATCCGGCCCAAATCCATGACGCCCGTGTGAAAGAGGCCTAAAGGTAATGCACACATACGGCTTTAGACTTTGCTGCAGGTGGTCTGCGTATATTGCTTCTGGCATCCACCACACTATTGAGATGGACTGGCCATCCGATCTAGGACTGCACCTCGTAGAGAAATATCGAGAGTGATTGAACGCCTTCAGTAACTTTGGAAGATTGCATGTATCTATATCATAGCCATTTTCTATATACAGCCTTTGGAAAAGCCTACTCTGTAAGTACCTTTCACACTTGCGGCAGAGGATTCTGGCAGGCAGTTCCGTCGCCGAAACTGTATGCCAGATCCGGCAATCCGGACGCAAAATGATGGCATTTGTCAGACGGATCCGGATGTGGATCTGTCTGACAAATGCATTGAAATACCGGATCCGTCTCTCCGGTGTCCGGATCCGGTATAATTTTTTTTTTTGCATGAGCAGACCTGAAAGCCGGATCCGTTTTGCCGGAACACTTAATGCCGAATCCGGCATTAATACACTTTAATGTAAATTAATGCCGGATCTGGCATTCCGGAAAGTGTTCAGTATTTTTGGCTGGAGAGAAAACTGCAGCATGCTGCTGTATTTTCTCCTTTCAAAAAACGTGAGAGACCTAACTGATGCATCCTGATACTGAACGTAATGCTCTCCATTCACAATGCCTTATGATAAAACTGATCAGTTTTTTTTTTTTTATGGTATTGAGCTCCTGTGACGGAACTGAATACCGGAAAGTGTGAAAGTACCCTTAAACACTTCAAAACTGTACCTACTGCTAGGTATTTGAAACTTTATTTTACTATAAGACTATGAAGATGGTCTGGTCATCACATCTTGTCCGGCCCCCTTGCTGTCCTGCCTTGCACTCCTCTACCCATTCACCCAACATCAAAGACACCAAACCCACCACCACCTTTGCACCAACTTTATACGAACCATGACTGGCTTAGTTGGCGTCAGAATTTTACAACAGGATTAAGGCACAATTTTGGTGCAAAACGGTGCCTCTTTGGCTTTGCCCCTTTCCCATAGAGCCACACCCCATTTCTGCCTTGGCGTGCTAGGTGTAGAGGATTGTGCTACGGCTAGATGCGGCAAAAACTGACAGGTTGCTCAAAATTGTAGTGTTGTTTACAACATGTAGTTGCACTGACATTAGTGAATGTGGGCCACTAAGTTTATGATCTGTGTCTGAAGCATACCTTTACCATGTCTTGTATTGGGAAACCTCTTGTATTTAAAAAAAATAAAAAAATCACAATTCCACCAGGGTTTTTGGGCTTTTGATATTACAGCATTCACTGTGTGCTAAAATTGACATGATGTCCTTATTCTGTGGGTCAATTTGATTACGGTTATACCAGATCACTGTTTTTAAATTTTTTGTGTGGGGACAAGGTGAGAAAAACATGGCGAATTGTGTGTCTTTATTTTTTTCTGTTATGGCGTACATTGCGCAGGAAAAACAGTAGTAGAACAATAGTTGAAAAAATGTCAGGATGCGGCAATACCAGTTATGTTTATTTTTTTATTGTTAATTTATAGTTATATGCCAAATTTGGAAGAGGGAGTGATATTCATTTTTAAGATTTTTATTTTTTCACTTTTAACATAACTTTCAGCATTTTTACGGGGTAAAAACCTGCTATTTTTTGATCATTTGTCCCATACACCATAAGCCTAACTCCACAGATGCCGAAATCGCTATTGACCGTGGCATCCGAGGGATATATGACTGGGTACATGCCACGTATGGAGTGCAGCAGACCGCCCCATACAAGAGCTTATATGTTATTACCTACATGTACGTGATAATGCGTAAAGGGGTTAAAGGGAATCTATTATCTCATTTTCACGTATTCCACTTCTGACAGTATTCTGCTGTACACCAAAACAGCAATCTAAACATATCTATATTAGCATTTGTGGGAGTTGCAGCATAAAACGTACTTTATTTGTTATGGAAATTAAGTCTCAAGTGTCCAGGGGGGTGTTATCCATCCTCCATGTGCCCAAGGCCTCCTGCCCTTAATGTTCATAACGCCTTATGATGTTATTCAACTTCCTCAGTGAAATGCAGTCTGGTGCCAAACACTGCTGTGGCTGTGGTCATTAGCTTCATAGCTTGTGCCGACAAGCAGCACACAGCAGGCCTGCTGGAAGAAGTAGAGGAGCGATAAAGTCAGTGTCCACAGTTACTCCTCTTTTGTTGGGGGTGTGACGCACTGCTTGATGGTTCATGCACATTACAAACTGTTTCGCTGATGCACACAACAGTGTTTTAATGGACAGCATTTCACTTAGGGGGTTGACTGACATCACAGAAAAAGGGGGAAGGCGTTAGGTAGGGGGGGGGGGGGGGGGGGCTATCATGAACATTTAGGACAGGAAGTCTTGGGCACATGCAAGATAGATAACACCCCCTGGGCACTTGGTGCCTGATTTGCAAAACAAATAATGAGCGTTTTTTCTGCTGCAAGCAACTCACACAAATGCTAATAAAGGTATATTTAGAATGCTGATTTGGTGTACAGGAGAACACTGCCAGATGTGTAATAAGGGAAAACAATGTGACAGATTCCCATTAAAGAGTACTTGTCACCACAAAATGCAGTGTACTCTGCAGGCAGCAGGTTATATAGGAGAAGGAGCTGAGCAGAGTGATAAAAAATCTTTGTGGGTAAAGATTCAAACTTGTATAGGGTGTAACTATGAACTAGTAAAGATTCAGTAAAATCTATAATTAATACATTAAAATCTCTGCTTTTCCTGACTTCAGTTGTACACAGAGGAGATCTTATCAGTGATTAATAGCTTTCTCTGTGTAAGTGTGTATACAGAGATAGCTGTCAGTCACTGATAGCAGTACACAGGGGAGGGGTTATCAGTGATTGATAGCATTCTCTGTGTAATTGTTTAAACAGACATAGCTGTCAGTCACTGATAGCGGTACACAGGGGAGGTGTTATCAGTGATTGATAGCGATATGCCCCATTGTCTGTGATGAGTCAACCCCTTTAAGTTCAGAAAACGCACAGATATGAATTTATAAATTATGCGTTTTGCTGATTATTTCCCATAAAACTATACAGTGATCTCTCAAGATACCATGGCCTCAAGATACAATATTTTCAACATACAGTGGTCTTTTCTGACCCATCATACGTTGAAACTAGAATCAACATACAATGCCTCAGACTCAGATCCAACCAATCAAGGCCACTTCTCTGGTAAAATAGCTGTATTAGTTGCTAGTTATCAGCTATTCCTGACTGTTATATGTAAGGACTTGCTTTATCTGTCTTAGTTATCTGCCTATTTTTCTTAAATCTTAATTTTCTCTTATCTTGGATGACATTTTGGGGCTTTGGAACCGATTACTCAAATTACAATGGTTTCACCATACAATAGTCGTCCTGGAACCAATTAATATTATAACTTGAGGGACCACTGTATATCAATCAGTTTCTCCTACTCTATAACATTCTGCCAGCAGATTGCACCAGATTTTGTGGTAATAGGTTATTTTTAAGTGGATTATTATCAGTTCAATATGCCAAACACTCTTTTTTTTGGGATTTCATAGGACTAGACTTTGGCTGATCATAAAACAATGGCGATTACAGTGACAATGACACATATTTGTTGCTGATTGTGCTGCAGATCCACTGCAAAAGCCATGGTCAATTTTTCTGCAGCAAATTATATCCTATGTGGACGTACCCTAATATTTGTAAAAGTTATAGCAACATACACATTTTCTCATGTACATGTAACCAAAACCATATATGTACGGTAGTTCTCAAATCAAAATAGTCACTTGAGTCTATATTTTTTAAGGCATCTTCTTCCTCATATGAAAAAGAGCAGACAGACTCCAGTGGAAACCATCCAGCCATTAAAGGCATCAGACTGGGAAGCTGAAGGAAAGAAGCATGAAAAATCAGAGAACATGACAGCACCATTGTCATTCATTGGGAACGATCAAGAAGCCAATCCCTTACCTTTACAGTCTATTCCAGAAATGGAATATGAAACTAATGCTGTGGACGCAATGCTTGATGTTGAAAGGTCCACAAGAACCTCATCCAATATTTTACCGGATGGTAACTTTGCCCGAAACTATGAAGAATTTGAATATGGTGGTGAAATAATAGGAATTTCTACTCCATATGAAGAGGAAAGCTTTCCAAACAGAACTCTTTATGAGTCATGTTCTGCAGGCTCCTCAGAATCCAGCCTTGATATTTGCTTTTTAAGACCAATAAATTTCACACTTGAGTCCAACAGAACAGACCGTTGCCATCAACCCTTAGCCAGAAGTTGCATGTCCCCGGTGAGCAACAGCAGCTATAGAAATGAAGGTATACATGCAAAAAACAAACCATTGAGCCGATCTCTCAAGGAGTTCCCTCGCAGTCAAGAGACAGTGACTACCAGGTTGTACAGCACCAGAAGCACCCATGCCAACAGGATGCAGTTAAAACAGGACAGAAACACCCAATCTCATGGTCTATCAACTTCAGTCCGCAGCTCTCATAGGCCCTTCTACATTCCACAGAGACCACATGTGGATAGTAGATCCTTACTAGAGGTGAGCAATTTTGGGTAATTAGAAAATTACATCTGTATTTTTCCTTGGGCTGTTTATGGCATTTCAAGTAGGTTGAGCTGCAATACTATTCACTGCCCATAGACTCGAGTTTTGCTGTATTTGCAAAACCGTTTTAATTGGAGCGCCTGAATACTGAAGAAAGACAATGCAAAAATGAATTTTAAATAATATACCAGAAATTCCTCCCATAAACTTCTCCTTTAATCATATTTTGTTTGATATTACAATTAGAAATGTTAAAATTCTTCTCTGTGTGTCCCTGTAGCTCAACTGTGCCCCTATCTCTGCTTCTCCCTGGAGTTCAGCTATGCCCCTCTTCCTCCTCACTGTCCTGTGTCCGACTATTAGACAGCTGACTGCAGTAGGAGCCTCCCCTCTATGCCCTGATTGCAGCAGGAGCCTCCCCTCTATGCCCTGATTCATTGCAGCAGGAGCCTCCCCTCTATGCCCTGATTGCAGCAGGAGCCTCCCTTCTATGCCCTGATTGCAGCAGGAGCCTCCCCTCTATGCCCTGACTGCAAATTATTTTTGTAAAGAGCTTAAAGGGATTCTGTCACCTTGTTTTAGCCTATAGATCTGCAGACATGCATGGCTAGATCACCGCTAGCATGTCCGCAATATACCGGTCCTATAGGGCTGTGTGCTTTTATTGTGTTTAAAAAATAATTTTATAGATATTTAAATTAGCCTGGTAAGGAGCCTAAGGGGCTGCACTAACCTTCTTAGAGCCCAGCCACGCCCCCTATGAAGGAGCCCAGCACCACCTGGGTCCTCCGAATCTCCTCCTTGCTCACAAAGTTAGAACGCCGTAAAATCGTGATGCGCAAGCTCGCACATGCGTAGTTCCTTCTCTGAGACTGATGCCAGCACAGGGAAGAAACACTTTGCCGGCACTGCGCATGCACGAGCTCGCGCATCGCGAGATTACAGCAATCTAACTGTGAGCAAGAAGGAGATTCGGAGGACGCAGGCGGCGCTGGGCTCCTTTACAGGGGGGCGTGGCTGGGCACCAGGAAGGTTAGTACAGCCCCTTGGGCTCCTTACAAGGCTCATTTATATATCTCTAAAATCATTTTTTAAACACAATAAAAGGACACAGCCCTATAGGACCAGTACATTGCGGACATGCTAGCGGCGATCTAGCCGTGCATGTCCGCAGCTCTATAACCTAAAACGAGGCGACAGAATCCCTTTAAAATGATGGTCAAAAGTGTGAGATTCCTACTCTCTTTTCAATCTACTTATTAGGTAAAACAAAATCTGACTCTTTAATTCTCACACAACAAATGAATGCAGTATAATCTAATGGCTGCACATATTCATGTAGCTCATCAATAGAAATCATTTTTATCTTATTTGGCTGTCATTCAATATATTAATGTTGGGTGAGAAAATTACTCCCATCATTTCTAATACTAGAGACAAATGCAGTAAGACGTGGCCATCCTGGATCGCTGCCATGCATCCTACCAATTTTAAACATTATATTTCACTGTAATTTTTCTAATGTTTTTTTTCTTCTGTTCAGGAAGGTGTCCAGTTAGATACTATCATGGTAAATTCCCTTGGACAACTGGACCCATAAGGATATATGTATATATTTAATCCTCTTTATCATTCCATTGTACAGACAATTCTGATCTTTCCTTTTGCTTATTATTATATTACCATTTATGTATTCTCAGTTTATATGCTCTATCTGTATCCCATCACTTCTTTTCATCCAGTTAATATCTTTGAAACTATAGGATATCCACATGGATGGAAATGCAAGATTCTACCATAAGGATGAAACGGAGCAAACATCTTTCAGTGATCATCATCCCAGATCAGATCAGAAGGGAGGCTTCCGAAGCTCGTTCCGCAAACTATTTAAAAAGAAGTGAGTACAGCCAAGGCTTTGTATGTCCAGTGTGAAATATGAAGAATGTCCAGAATTAATGCAGTCTACTAAATATTACCTGAGGAGTAAAAAAATGCAATCACTGTTTTAGACAGAACAGTTCTGAGTAACCATAGATTTAAAGGGGTTGTGCAGCAATATGTATATATATATATATAAATATAACCTCAGGATAGGTCATCAATATTGGATTGGTGGGGGTCCAACACCCAGCACCCCCGCCAATCAGCTGTTTGGAGAGGAGGCGGCGCTCCATGTGAGCGCTGCTTCCAGTTCATTACACTACGCATCCTCTCCCCTGGAGCAGCGACACAGTGTAATTGCAAGTACTCGCTCTATTCAAGTGAATGGAGCAAGCACTTGTCATTACACTGCACTGCTGAGATTTTCAAAGGGCGGTGTAATGAAGAGGAAGCAGCGCCTACATGGAGCGCCGCCTCCTCTCCAAACAGCTGAGTGTCGGACCCCCACTGATCTGATATTGATGTCTTTATCAATATATATTGCTGTACAACCCCTTAAAGCTACATAACACAAAAGACTAGGTACACAAATAGCGTGGCTAAATGCTTAGGACGAAGCATGCCACATTTTTACTTAATAGTCACCCAGTAAAAGAAATACAAAATTATGTAGTCTGCAACATAACATAAAACACTGCACTTCTATCACAGTAATAATTCTTCCACAAGGATAATACATGCATGGTAACACATCAGGAAAATTGTTCATTTTGTTATCAACCTACGTATGCATCCTTCCCGATGAAGGTTTCAATATGAAAACCAGCTTCTTTAGTGCACTACCAGTGAGTGCTTACTGGGAAATAAACAGAATAAATCACATTTAATTGTAACTGCATAGAAATGTATATGACATGCTGCTAATCAGTTCATTTGAAAATATTAATTGTTTATTTTTTTTATAATGTAAATTATCCAATCTCTTAAAAAAAAAAAACTGTGTAGGTAGAGAAGATATGGCACCAATTTAAATACAAAAAGCAATAAACTGAATCTTTTTGCCTAGCTATGACTATGCCAACATGAAACAATGCACAAAATATTTAGGGACTTTTTTCATATTTTGTTATGTTGTGGCCTTATGCAAAAATAAAATAAAAAATATAAAATTTCCCCATTAATCTGCACTCAATACCTCATAATGAGAAGGTAAAAATAGAATTTTAGATTTTTTGGGAAAAACTTAAATTTCACATGAATATAAGTATTTAGACCCTTTGCTATGACACTTGAAATTTAACTCTGGGGGTCTCCCATTTTTGATCTTTGAGATGGTTCTATACCACGATTGGAGTCTACCTGTGGTAAATTCAGTTGATTGTACATGATTTGGAAACACACAGCCCTGTCTACATAAGGATCATAGATGACAATGCATATCTGAGCAAAAACCAAGCCAGACTGTGTGAGTATGTGGAAGCACAGACCTGGAAATGGGTTTCCCAAAAATATCTGCTGCACTGAAAGTTCCAAGAGCACAGTGGCCTTTTTATTTTTTACAAACATCTTTATTGAAAATTTTAAACAGAGAATATGACAGCGTAAACTAGTATAACCACGAGGAGAGAAAATGTATGGGCACTGACAGTGCATATTGTTCCTTCACAATATTTGGCCAATCAAAAATGGTCCATTATGGCCAACTAAGGAAGAATAATGAAAAGAAACATGGATAACTGACAAATGTGATGCACAGGGCAAGTAGAAAAAAGACAAACTGGGGGGGGGGGGGGGTCTTTTGTCGGATGGCAGGCACAATGAGTGGTATTTGGTCAATTGTAAGTTACAGTTCTCAGTGTTCCATCATATAGTTACATAGTTGTTAAGGTTGGAGAAAGACAAAAGTCCATCAAGTCCAGCCTGTAATCCTGCTATATTGATTCACGGAACAAATCCCTGGATGAATGTCCATCTTCATTTTAAAAAGGGGTTGGGCCAAAGGGAAAGGGTGTGTAGAACAAGATTTCTATAAATTGTCATAAGCCTCAATGTTATATTAAATTAAAAAGTAATCTAAGCCTTTTTGAAGCCATCTACTGTATTTGCTGTGACCAGCTCTTGTGGCAGACTATTCCAGAGATTCACAGATCTTACTGTAAAGAATGCTTGTCGCCTCTTATGACTGAATCTTTTTTTTCTTCAGGCGTAGGGATTGGCCCCTTGTTTTTTGAGGGGGTTTAACACAAAATAGCTTCCCTTGATTTTGTTTGTACGGTCGATTTATATATTTGTCTTTTTTCAAGACTAAGCAAATTCAGTTTGTTTAATCTTTGCTCATAGCTGAGATCTCCCAGGCCCTTTATGAGTTTAGTTGCTCTCCTTTGCACTTTTTCTAACTCCAGGGCATCTTTTTTATGGACTGGAGCAAAGACCTGAACCACGTATGCCTTGTGAGGTTGTACCAATGATTTGTATAGTGGCAATTTTACATCCCTGTCCCTCGAGTCCATAACTCTTTTAATACAAGACAAAATTCTGTTGGCCTTAGAGGCAGCTGACTGGCATTGCATGCTGTTATTTAATCTATGATCTACTAATACACACAGATCCTTCTCAACCAATGACTCTCCCAGTTTTACTCCCCCTAGGACAGTGTGTCATGGTCTTACCTCCTTGCTGTTCCCTTCGTTTGACATGTGCTGGCGGCCATCTTGGTTTCTGGGTTTTCTTGTAGCCTCCCACCCTGCGGCTCCTCCTTCCCACTGGGAGGAGCTGGATGCCCAGCTCATATATATAGGAGGTCTGTGGCTTCAGTTCCTTGCTTGGTCCTCCTGTGTTCACATGCTTCCAAGACTGCTGCTGCTTCTGGTTCCTGATCCTGGCCTCGTCTGACTACCCCGTTGGTTCCTGATTCCGGCTTCGTCTGACTACCCCGTTGGTTCCTGATTCCGGCTTCGTCTGACTACCCCGTTGGTTCCTGTTCCTGGCTTCGTCTGACTACCCTTCCGGTTCCTGACCTCTGTCTCCGCAAGACCCTGCTTCGGTTTAGCCATCCGTTCGGACTTTGCTTACGGCTTGCTCTTCAATAAAACCTTCTTATTTTCCGCTTATCTCTTGTTGTACGTCTGGTTCATGGTTCCATGACATTAGGACCAAGCCATGAATTCTGACGGTACAGGGCCACCCTCGCTACCTACGCTGGTTGCCAGACTTGATCAGCAGGATCACCTGTTGGGTCGGTTCGCTGTGGCGTTGCAAACCCTGCTTGAACGCACGGCTCATTTAGCTTCCGTTGCCGATGGGTCGGTTGTCGCTCCTGGGCCCGCTCCTACTGCCGCTCCGGTTGTTGCGCCAGAGTCTACCCTGACACCTGTTGCTGCGCCTGTGGTGTTTCAGGGTATGACCGGTTCTGCCCCCCTTCCACAGCGCTTTGGGGGAGAGCCAACTCAGTGCCGAGGTTTCCTTAACCAGGTGGGCATTTACTTCGAGTTGCTGCCACATGCCTTTCCTACTGAGAGATCAAGGGTGGGCTTCTTGATCTCGCTGCTCTCGGACAAGGCCTTGGCCTGGGCCAGCCCTTTATGGGAGAACAACAATCCGGTGGTTGCCGAGTTTTCCGGTTTTGTTGCTTCTCTTCGGAAGGTATTCGATGTGCCGGCTCGTGCTGCCTCTGCTGCGAAGCTCCTTATGTCCATCAGACAGGGTTCACGATCCGTAGCTGAATACGCCATTGAGTTTCGTACCCTGGCAGCAGAGGTGGGCTGGAATAATGAGGCTCTGGTCGCTGCTTTCTCTCATGGTCTCTCGGATGCCTTGAAGGATGAGGTTGCAGCTAAGGACCTACCAGTGGAGCTCGAGTCTCTTATTTCTTTCCTGATTTTGATTGACACCAGACTCAGGGAGAGACCTTCCTTTAAGGAGAGCCTGCGGAGGTCTCCTAACAGATTGGCGCCTACGTTTGCTGTCCCACCCGTGCCTCCCTCTCCTCCCACGCCTCCTGGGGATGACTTGTCTGGGGGTGAACCCATGCAGCGGGGGTTTGCTCGCCTGTCTGAGGGGGAGAGGGTACTCCGGAGACGCGAGGGCCGATGCATGTACTGTGGTCTCGGTGGGCATTTTCGGTTGGCATGTCCGAACCGTCCGGGAGAACGCTCGCACCTGAGGTCCTGTCGGGGGCAGATCTTGGGTGGAGTCTCCTCGTCCCCGGTTTCCCGTGTTGACAAACCACTGATCACGGTTGTCCTCTCCTGGGTCGGGGGCTCGGTGACGACCCAGGCGTTGGTGGACTCTGGTGCTGGTGGTTTGTTCATTGATAGAGTGTTCGTTGCCGCCAATTCCATTCCTCTGCAGCCTCGAGGTTCCCCACTGGCTCTTGAGGCGATAGACGGCAGACCCCTTCTGCCGCCACACGTGACTCATGAGACCCTTCCAGTGGGGATAGCCATTGGTGCCGTTCACAGAGAGTCGGTCTGTCTCCAGGTTATTTCGTCTCCACACTACTCGGTGGTCTTGGGGTACCCCTGGCTCCAGAAGCATAATCCGACTTTCGATTGGAGATCGGTCGAGATCCTCTCGTGGTCACCGCAGTGTGGGGCTAGTTGCATCCATGGGCCTGTCAAGTTGCTGTGTACTTCCTCAGACTCTCTGTTGCCTCCTGAATACGAAGAGTACCGGGATGTATTCGATAAGGTGCGCGCGGTTGCCCTACCTCCGCACCGCCCATACGATTGTGCCATAGAGTTACAATCCGGTGCCGTTCCTCCTCGTGGCAAAGTCTATCCACTGTCGGTAGCGGAGAATGAGGCCATGGAGGAGTACGTGAGGGAGGCGCTTTCACGCGGACACATTCGCAAATCCTCGTCCCCGGCAGGGGCTGGATTTTTCTTTGTGAAAAAGAAGGGCGGCGAGTTGAGGCCTTGCATCGATTACAGGGGTCTCAATCGCATCACGATCAAGAACGCTTACCCGATACCCTTGATTTCCGAGCTGTTCGATCGCCTCAAAGGGGCCACGGTCTTTACCAAACTCGACCTGAGGGCGGCATATAACCTGGTAAGGATCAAGGCGGGCGATGAGTGGAAGACCGCGTTTAACACCAGGACCGGTCATTATGAATCCTTGGTTATGCCCTTTGGGTTGTGCAATGCGCCCGCAGTCTTCCAGGAATTCATCAACGATGTTTTCCGTGACCTGTTGCAGCAGTGTGTGGTGGTCTATTTGGATGACATCTTGGTATATTCTGCATCCATGGAGGCCCACATTCTGGATGTCAGACGAGTGTTGCAACGCTTACGAGAGAACAAGCTGTTCGGTAAGCTTGAGAAATGCGAATTTCACCGATCCCAGGTAACCTTCTTAGGTTACATCATTTCCGCTGAGGGGTTCTCCATGGATCCTGAGAAGGTTTCGGCTGTCTTACAGTGGCCCCAGCCCAGTGGGCTTCGTGCCCTGCAGCGCTTTTTGGGCTTCGCCAATTATTATCGGAAGTTCATCAGGGACTTTTCCATGCTAGCCAAGCCTCTCACGGATCTGACCAGGAAGGGCAGTAATCCTCAGGTCTGGCCGCTCGAGGCCATCCGAGCTTTTGAGGCTCTAAAGTCCGCCTTTGTGTCGGCTCCGATTCTGTCGCATCCCAACCCTGGGTTGCCTTTTGTCCTCGAGGTGGACGCGTCTGAGACGGGAGTAGGCGCCCTCCTGTCTCAGCGTAGAACACCAGAGGGTCCTCTGCTTCCTTGTGGGTTTTACTCCCGGAAACTGTCTTCCGCGGAGTGCAACTATCAGATTGGTGACAGGGAGTTATTGGCCATCGTGCAGGCCCTTAAAGAATGGAGGCACTTGCTCGAGGGCTCGGTGGTTCCGGTTCTCATCCTGACGGACCACAAGAATCTGACCTACCTCTCTGAGGCCAAGAGATTGACACCACGTCAGGCCAGATGGGCTCTGTTCTTGTCACGTTTTAATTACGTGGTCTCCTACCTACCCGGCTCCAAGAACATCAGAGCGGATGCCTTATCACGGCAGTACTCCGAGCTGTCCGGGGAGGAGTCGATTCCGACTACGGTCATACCCCCGAATCAGATCCTGGCCGCTATTCGCACCAGCCTGACTTCTCCTCTGGGTGAGCAGATTTTGGCGGCTCAATCTGGTGCTCCCTCTGGGAGACCCAACGGCAGATGTTTTGTGCCTGAGGAGTTGCGCACTCGGTTGTTGCGAACCTACCATAACTCCAAGGCCGCGGGGCACCCTGGAAAGAATCAGCTGTCCTGGGCGGTTTCACGTCTGTTCTGGTGGCCTTCTCTACGTTCCGACATCGCCGCATATGTAGCGGCATGCTCCGTTTGTGCCCAGAGTAAGTCCCCTCGGCACCTTCCGTTGGGCCTTTTGCAACCCATAGCCACCGGGGAGCGTCCATGGTCACACCTGGGGATGGATTTCATTGTGGACCTCCCTGCATCCCGAGGCCATACGGTCATTCTCATGATTGTGGATCGGTTTTCCAAAATGTGCCACTGTGTTCCTCTCAAGAAGTTACCCTCTGCACAAGAGTTGGCCTCGATTTTTGCCAGGGAGGTCTTCCGGTTGCACGGTTTGCCCAAGGAGATTGTGTCGGATCGGGGGAGTCAGTTTGTGTCCAGGTTCTGGCGCGCCTTTTGCTCCCAGTTGGGGATTCATCTCTCTTTCTCCTCGGCCTACCACCCTCAGTCCAATGGGGCCGCAGAACGATCCAATCAGGCCTTGGAGCAATTCCTTCGTTGCTATGTCTCCGATCACCAAGACAATTGGGTTGACCTCCTGCCTTGGGCTGAGTTTGCCAGGAACACGGCGGTGAACTCTTCCTCTGGGACGTCTCCCTTCATGGCCAATTATGGGTTCCAACCTGCCGTGTTACCGGAGGTATTCTCTCCCCAGGATATTCCGGCTGTGGAGGATCACCTTTCCGTCCTACGTGCTTCTTGGGTACAGATCCAGAGGTCCCTTGAGGTCTCTGCGCAGCGCCAGAAACTCCAGGCTGATCGCAGACGAGCGCCCGCTCCTTCCTACCAGGTCGGAGACCGCGTATGGTTGTCCACCCGCAACCTCAACCTTCGAGTGCCCACTCCCAAGCTGGCGCCTCGCTTTGTTGGTCCCTTCCGAGTGCTTCGCAGGGTAAACCCGGTAGCCTATGCCCTTGCGCTTCCTCCTGGCATGCGGATCTCCAACGTGTTTCATGTCTCCCTGTTGAAGCCACTGGTGTGTAATCGTTTCACTTCCTCGATTCCTCGGCCTCGTCCGGTCCAAGTGGGCAATCGTGAGGAGTATGAGGTGAGCAATATCCTGGACTCACGCCTGGTCCGCGGCCGGGTGCAGTTTTTGGTCCATTGGCGTGGTTATGGTCCAGAGGAGCGTTCCTGGGTTCCCTCCGCAGATGTCCATGCTCCTGCTTTGCTCCGAGCCTTCCACGCACGCTTCCCTCAGAAACCGTTCCTTACTCCGCGGAGGAGGGGCCCTTGAGGGGGAGGTACTGTCATGGTCTTACCTCCTTGCTGTTCCCTTCGTTTGACATGTGCTGGCGGCCATCTTGGTTTCTGGGTTTTCTTGTAGCCTCCCACCCTGCGGCTCCTCCTTCCCACTGGGAGGAGCTGGATGCCCAGCTCATATATATAGGAGGTCTGTGGCTTCAGTTCCTTGCTTGGTCCTCCTGTGTTCACATGCTTCCAAGACTGCTGCTGCTTCTGGTTCCTGATCCTGGCCTCGTCTGACTACCCCGTTGGTTCCTGATTCCGGCTTCGTCTGACTACCCCGTTGGTTCCTGATTCCGGCTTCGTCTGACTACCCCGTTGGTTCCTGTTCCTGGCTTCGTCTGACTACCCTTCCGGTTCCTGACCTCTGTCTCCGCAAGACCCTGCTTCGGTTTAGCCATCCGTTCGGACTTTGCTTACGGCTTGCTCTTCAATAAAACCTTCTTATTTTCCGCTTATCTCTTGTTGTACGTCTGGTTCATGGTTCCATGACACAGTGGTGGCGAACCTATGGCACGGGTGCCAGATGCAGCACTCAGAGCCCTCTCTGTGGGCACATGCACCCTGGAAAAAGTCTATGGTGTACCAATATGCCTTAGACTTTTCCTGCAATTCATCAGCGCAGGGCACACTATGAACATCACAAGCAGCGCACTAAATGTAGGCAGGCTACTATAGATAAATAATAAAGGACATGGAAGATATACTATAGTGGTATTCAGGTTAAATTGCCGTGTTGGCACTTTGCGATAAATATATGG
Source organism: Bufo gargarizans (assembly GCF_014858855.1). Taxonomy (NCBI): domain Eukaryota; kingdom Metazoa; phylum Chordata; class Amphibia; order Anura; family Bufonidae; genus Bufo; species Bufo gargarizans. The sequence goes on along the minus strand of NC_058083.1, from coordinate 389,133,246 downwards.
GTTTTGGGTTACAGTTTGGGCACTTGGTTTCTAAAAGGTTCACCATCACTGCCCTAGGACATATGCTGCATGCAGATTATTAGCCCCGAAGTGCATAATTTTACATTTATCTATATTGAACCTCATTTGCCATGTGGAGGCCCAAACAGTAGGTTTGTCCAAGTCAGCTTGTAACTTAACATCTTCCATAGACTACCGTACTACAAAGTTTGATGTCATCTGCAAAAATAGAAACAGTACTATTAATACCATCCTTTATGTCATTAATGAATAAGTTAAATAATAGCGGACCCAGCACAGAACCTTGGGGTACACCACTTGTAACAGGGACCATTCAGAGTAAGAATCATTGACCACAACTCTTTGGATATGATCATGAAGTCAAGTTTCAATCCAATTACAAATTATATTTTCTAAACCAATAGACCTCAATTTACCCATTAGTTGTCTGTACGGGACAGTATCAAACGTTTTTGCAAAGTCCAAAAACACAATATCGACAGCCTTCCCTCTGTCCAGGTGCTTCTCCTCACCACCTCATAGAAACAAATCAGGTTAATTCAACAGCTTCTGTTCTTAGTAAAACCATTTTGGCTATCATATTATTATCAGTTACATAATCCTGTATGTAGTCCCGTAGCAAATTTATTTTTTTCCTACTTATGGCTCATATGGCTCAGTTAATGAACTAATAGCAAAACAGTATTGAGGTAGTAGAAATTAAAGTGGGTATAAAGCATTATTTATAGGCCATTATCCTATCATTAACACTATTCAATAATATCAGGGTGGTGGAGGACAAGCCACAGGGGGATCTCCTGTGAGGTGGCAGGCTCAAGGTAGGCTCTCACCAGCATGTATAGGTAGATTATTAACCACTTCAGCCCCGCTAGCTGAAACCCCCTTCATGACCAGAGCACTTTTTACACTTCGGCACTACACTACTTTCACCGTTTATCGCTCGGTCATGCAACTTACCACCCAAATGAATTTTACCTCCTTTTCTTCTCACTAATAGAGCTTTCATTTGGTGGTATTTCATTGCTGCTGACATTTTAACTTTTTTTGTTATTAATCGAAATGTAACGATTTTTTTGCAAAAAAATGAAATTTTTCACTTTCAGCTGTAAAATTTTGCAAAAAAAACGACATCCATATATAAATTTTTCGCTAAATTTATAGTTCTACATGTCTTTGATAAAAAAAAAAAATGTTTGGGCAAAAAAAAAATGGTTTGGGTAAAAGTTATAGCGTTTACAAACTATGGTACAAAAATGTGAATTTCCGCTTTTTGAAGCAGCTCTGACTTTCTGAGCACCTGTCATGTTTCCTGAGGTTCTACAATGCCCAAACAGTAGAAAAACCCCACAAATGACCCCATTTCGGAAAGTAGACACCCTAAGGTATTCGCTGATGAGCATAGTGAGTTCATAGAACTTTTTATTTTTTGTCACAAGTTAGCGGAAAATGATGATGATTTTTTATTTTTATTTTTTTCTTACAAAGTCTCATATTCCACTAACTTGCGACAAAAAATTAAAAATTCTAGGAACTCGCCATGCCCCTACGGAATACCTTGGGGTGTCTTCTTTCCAAAATGGGGTCACTTGTGGGGTAGTTATACTGCCCTGGCAATTTAGGGGCCCAAATGTGTGAGAAGAACTTTGCAATCAAAATGTGTAAAAAATGACCGGTGAAATCCGAAAGGTGCACTTTGGAATATGTGCCCCTTTGCCCACCTTGGCTGCAAAAAAGTGTCACACATCTGGTATCGCCGTACTCAGGAGAAGTTGGGGAATGTGTTTTGGGGTGTCATTTTACATATACCCATGCTGGGTGAGAGAAATATCTTGGCAAAAGACAACTTTTCCAATTTTTTTATACAAAGTTGGCATTTGACCAAGATATTTTTCTCACCCAGCATGGGTATATGTAAAATGACACCCCAAAACACATTGCCCAACTTCTCCTGAGTACGGCGATACCAGATGTGTGACACTTTTTTGCAGCCTAGATGCGCAAAGGTGCCCAAATTCCTTTTAGGAGGGCATTTTTAGACATTTGGATCCCAGACTTCTTCTCACACTTTCGGGCCCCTAAAAAGCCAGGGCAGTATAAATACCCCACATGTGACCCCACTTTGGAAAGAAGACACCCCGAGGTATTCAATGAGGGGCCTGGCGAGTTCATAGAAATTTTTTATTTTTTTTGCATAAGTTAGCGGATATTGATTTTTTTTGTTTTTTTCTCACAAAGTCTCACTTTCCGCTAACTTAGGACAAAAATTTCAATCTTTCATGGACTCAATATGCCCCTCACGGAATACCTTGGGGTGTCTTCTTTCCGAAATGGGGTCACATGTGGGGCATTTATACTGCCCTGGCTTTTTAGGGGCCCTAAAGCGTGAGAAGAAGTCTGGAATATAAATGTCTAAAAATGTTTACGCATTTGGATTCCGTGAGGGGTATGGTGAGTTCATGTGAGATTTTATTTTTTGACACAAGTTAGTGGAATATGAGACTTTGTAAGAAAAAACAAAAACAAAAACAAACAAAAAATTTCCGCTAACTTGGGCCAAAAAAATGTCTGAATGGAGCCTTACAGAGGGGGGTGATCAATGACAGGGGGGTGATCACCCATATAGACTCCCGGATCACCCCCCTGTCATTGATCACCCCCCTGGTAAGGCTCCATTCAGACGTCCGTATGATTTTTACGGATCCATGGATCGGATCCGCAAAACACATGCGGACGTCTGAATGGAGCCTTACAGGGGGGTGATCAATGACAGGGGGGTGATCAATGACAGGGGGGTGATCACCCATATAGACTCCCTGATCACCCCCCTGTCATTGATCACCCCCCTGTAAGGCTCCATTCAGACGTCCGTATGATTTTTACGGATCCATGGATACATGGATCGGATCCGCAAAACACATGCGGACGTCTGAATGGAGCCTTACAGGGGGGTTATCAATGACAGGGGGTGATCAGGGTGATCACCCCCCTGTCACTGATCACCCCCCCTGTAAGGCTCCATTCAGACGTCCGTATGATTTTTACGGATCCATGGATACATGGATCGGATCTGCAAAACACATGCGGACGTCTGAATGGAGCCTTACAGGGGAGTTATCAATGACAGGGGGTGATCAGGGTGATCACCCCCCTGTCACTGATCACCCCCCCTGTAAGGCTCCATTCAGACGTCCGTATGATTTTTACGGATCCATGGATACATGGATCGGATCCGCAAAACACATGCGGACGTCTGAATGGAGCCTTACAGGGGGGTTATCAATGACAGGGGGTGATCAGGGTGATCACCCCCCTGTCACTGATCACCCCCCCTGTAAGGCTCCATTCAGACGTCCGTATGATTTTTACAGATACATGGATACATGGATCGGATCCGCAAAACACATGCGGACGTCTGAATGGAGCCTTACAGGGGGGTGATCAATGACAGGCGGGTGATCAATGACAGGGGTTGATCAGGGAGTGTATATGGGTGATCACCCGCCTGTCATTGATCACCCCCCTGTAAGGCTCCATTCAGACGTCCGCATGTGTTTTGCGGATCCGATCCATGTATCCATGTATCCGTAAAAATCATGCGGACGTCTGAATGGAGCCTTACAGGGGGATGATCAATGACAGGGGGTGATCAGGGAGTGTATATGGGTGATCACCCGCCTGTCATTGATCACCCCCCTGTAAGGCTCCATTCAGACGTCCGCATGTGTTTTGCGGATCCGATCCATGTATCCGTAAAAATCATACGGACGTCTGAATGGAGCCTTACAGGGGGGTGATCAATGACAGGGGGGTGATCAATGACAGGGGGTGATCAGGGAGTGTATATGGGTGATCACCCGCCTGTCATTGATCACCCCCCTGTAAGGCTCCATTCAGACGTCCGCATGTGTTTTGCGGATCCGATCCATGTATCCGTGGATCCGTAAAAATCATACGGATGTCTGAACGGAGCCTGACAGGGGGGTGATCAATGACAGGGGGGTGATCAATGACAGGGGGGTGATCAGGGAGTTTATATGGGGTGATCATGGGTGATCAGGGGTTCATAAAGGGTTAATAAGTGACGGGGGGGGGGTGTAGTGTAGTGTTTGAGTGCGACTTTACTGAGCTACCTGTGTCCTCTGGTGGCCGATCCTAACAAAAGGGACCACCAGAGGACCAGGTAGCAGGTATATTAGACGCTGTTATCAAAACAGCGTCTAATATACCTGTTAAGGGTTAAAAAAATCAGATCTCCAGCCTGCCAGCGAGCGATCGCCGCTGGCAGGCTGGAGATCCACTCGCTTACCTTCCGTTCCTGTGAGCGCGTGCGCCTGTGTGCGCGCGTTCACAGGAAATCCCGGCCCTCGCGAGATGACGCGTATATGCGTCGTCGTGCGCAGGGCTGCCGCCTCCGGACCGCACATCTGCGTTAGGCGGTCCGGAGGCGGTTAAATACACAGCAGAGGTGAAGAAGGGACTATTCCACCGAAGGTGCCCATATTTTTAAAAATTGATTATGACGGTCTGCTAAAATGGAGGTCTATTTTTGGTTGACCGTATAAATATCTAGTCTACGCTTCACTTCAGAGATGTTGAGAGAGAGTTTTTTTCCAGGCCGTTGCAATAGTTTGTTTGATGGCCAAGAAAAAGAAACCTTTTAACTGTTGGGAGACCAGGGGGATTCTTAAGATTCTCTTGTTAAGTAATGCCTCCCATGGGTCCTTTCGGATATTATAACTCATTAATGAGGTTATAGACTCTGATGCAAAATCTTTTCACCTGAGGGCAAGCCCACCAGATAATCAGTACGACACCTTCAGATTGACAGCCCCATAAATAGTTGGGAGAGTAGCCCGACACTGCATGGGCTATTCTAGATGGAACTAAATACCAGTGGAATAATACTGGTGAAGTGAATGTAGCCACACCATTGAGGAAAAGTAAGTGATAAATCCTAGTGAGTCCTTTGGCTGTCTAAACAATCTTGGGGAATCCTGTCCTGGGGGAAATAATGTTTTTTTTAAAAGTGGTAGAAGAGTTCCAAATTCTGAGACAATGTTTAAGAATGGGATTAGTAATAGTGGCTCGAGAGACGGATGGACTCCATGGCACAGAGTCAATAGACAGGGGAGCAGTCTCCAAGGCTTCAAGAGAAAGCCAAAGTGGGGCATCTCTGACAGAGTGAGGCATGGATAATTGAGCTATTTGAGCTGCTTGGTAATATTTTTGATAATTCGGTCCCCGAGACTTCCCTTGAGTCTATGGGGGTCATTTATAAACACTGGTGATTTAGACACCGTTCTTAGTCCTCCTGCGCTGACGGCGAATATGCCTAACTTATGTAGAGGTGCAGGCCTATACAAACTTTGGAGCTGGGTGCTGCCGACTGTGCGACATACTTTAAACTACTCTAGCTCCATTGCTGGCATAGTTTAAGACTGTTTTCCATGCTATAAACTGGCACGGAAAATGATGAATGAGACGGGCTGTCTTCGATCAAGGGTATCTTTATTAGGTTTGGGGATCATTGATATAGCTGCCTGGAGAGATTCTTGGTGAACTGGAGTACCCTTTTGCATTGCATTAAAGCAGTTTGCTAGGTAAGGACTAAGAATAAAGGAGAATATTTTATAATATAATGCAGAAAAGCCATCGGGGCCTAGGCGTTTCAGAATCTTAAGGGAAGCAATCGCCAGTTCTACCACTATTGGAGTGATTTCAGAACATAAGAGCGATACTAGAAAGTCTGGTATAGGAGGTAGACTGCAAATGAGTAGAGATCTGTTCAGAAGAAGGGCCCTGTGGTTGTGAATAGAGGTGGAGTAGGAAGTTTTTAAATCTTATTTTTTCGAGATTAGTGGGTATTGTGCCTTGATTAGTGCAGAGCTTCAAAAAGAGCCTGGAAGATAGGGTTGATCGAAGAACATGTAGCCTTAAAAATTCAGAGAAGCTTTGCGCGATGCTTACAATAGTTGCTCCAAGGTATGGAAATTAAGCTTCAGCAACACATCCCTGGACAGGAGAAGGAAGAGGGCAGATTTTGTTTTTTGAGCAGTTAGGGCTCTATGTACTCTGTCCATTTCTAAACGTTCAGGTGAAATAGTTGGACAAAGTTCCTGAAAGAGAGCTGTAACTGAGACTGGTTGTCTCCTCTGGTTTTCTAAATCATCTGATTTGTTGTGGAGGAGCCAGATGTCATCCTGCAGTTGTGTGAGATGGGGAAACAACTCTCATTGTCTGAACACTGTGTAAATTATGTTAAATATCTGGACTGACATTCTGCTATTTGGCCACAAGATGCCACTACAGACTGCATATTTTCCAGAGTTAAAAAGCCTGGAGAGGAAGAGATAAAGCAGCCAGCTTGTGGAGAGCTTAAAAGAGGATCCAGGAGCTGTGTGTCAAGAGGATCCATTGACATCCAGGTATGGGAGCACTCTTCGGTCACCAGATCTACAGCCCAGTGAAGCTGAGGGTGTCTAAGGCCCTGATCCTGTCCAGAGGAACGAGGATTGCTTCTAGGAAAGCTGATGAGGGCTGAGGAGCAAAGCAACATACACTGAGGTACTGCATGCTTGTTGGAGAAGCCTATGCTTGGTTCACAGCCACCAGCGGAGGCAGAGCAGACCCGGGTCGGTAAGGTTGTGGTTGTGCTCATTACCATGTTTAAGTAAAATACTGTTTTAGCAAAAGCTGGTGTTGGGGTTGCCTTGTTTGCGACTTTGCTGTATCCTAGGAAGCCAATATCTGTACACGGCTTACAGTTGTTAGATTTCTTTTTCATGTGACTCTAGTACTGTGGTAGCATTATCCACTTGATCTTTGAGTGCCAACATGCATTGTCCAATATTCCAGATTTCTCTGGTAAGCAGGGCCGGCGTCAGGGGGGGGGGGCAAACTGGGCAATTAGCCAGGGCCCCCATCGTCTAAGGGGCCCCCTGCTTCAGTGCTGCTGTTCAGCTGAACGTATGAGGAAGCAAACTGGCGGACAGCTGAACAGCTGCACTTTACAATGTAGTGTAATGTCCCCTCCCTGACATGTAAGAGAAATCATTACCCTAGTGCTGACAGGACCTGACATAATGTCAGATGCAGAAGGCGGAGCTCATCAGAAAAGAGGGGATAAAGGACCTGCGATGACCTCACCATCATGTGACCAGAACAGGAGGCGGAGCTCAGCAGTGCAGTAAAGTAATGAAGATGAAGAACAGCCGTGCATGTGAAGAAGTATGGATTCGATGTAAGTGCCAGGGGAATGCTGGGAGTTGTAGTCCTCTCCTCTTATACCTCCTGTTATGTAATATCATAGTACATTACAATAGGAGGTATGAGGAGAGGACTACAACTCCCAACATGTCCAGCTCGTTATGTAATATCAGAGTACATTACAAGAGAAGGTATAAGAGGAGAGGACTACAACTCTCAGCATGTCCAGGCCATTATTATATAATATCAGGGTACATTACAATACCCTGGATATGCTGGGAGTTGTATACCTCATCCTATAATGTACTCTGATATTACATAATAACTACTTGGACATGCTGGGAGTTATAGTCTTCTCTTATACCTCCCCCTGTAATGTGCTCTGATATTAAATAATAATGTCTTAGACATGCTGGGAGTTCTAGTCCTCTCCTGTTATACCTCCTGCAGTAATGTGCTCTGAATTAGGGCCAGGACGGTGGATAGGGGAGGGTAGTCATCCACTTAGGGCACCACTTCGCTACCAATAAAGGGGGGCGCACTCATGGCTGTCCAACTTCACAAGCCTCAGGCCCCTAGGCCTCAAGCCTGTGAGGCATTAGAACAGAGGAAGAGAAACAATGTCACTGCAACCTCCTGCTCTGGGTCTTGCATGATGATGTCATCACGTGATACCCGGAGCAGGAGTGGTGATGTCATTGGGACCGCATGCATCAGGACGCAGCAAGACAAGCAACAGATAAAACTGTGGTCTGCATCGCAGATAGCCTTGGGAGGACGGGCGGGAGGCGGGTTTATATATATATTTTTTACACTAAATGTTCACACTGCGGGGGGCACCAGGGAAGGGGGAAGGAGATCATTATATATACCGGGCACTACTGGGGAGGAATGGAGGAGCATTATATACATACTGACACCACGGTGGAACATTATATATATATTGGCACTATGGGGGGAAGCATTATATATTGGAACTAGTGGGGGGCACTACAGGGGGACATTAGAGCCACTGGGAGCATTATGGTCATATTATTACTACTAGAGTACTGTAGGGGCGTTATTAATATTAGACGCAATATGGAGGGCATTGCTACTAATGGGGGCTATTTTGGGGAGTATTATCACTATTGGGGGCTCCATTACTAATGAGGGCAGTCTGTGTGTATAGTATAGTGTTTGTGGACATGGGGGGGAGGACAACAGGCACAGTATTGGGGGTAGCTTCAAGAGGTTCTCCAGGTTTTTTCATATTGATGCTTACAGCATTAGCAATGCGCCGCACAGACCTATGAGAAGGAGCGACCGGCGGCCACAGCGCACGTGAGTATAATGCGCTGCTCTCTGCTCACTAACATACCATGGCAGCCAGGGCTTCAGTAGCGTGACTCCTGGCTGCCATGGTAAGCGATCGGAGCCCCAGCATTACACTGCTGGGGCTCCGATAGGAACTGACACTGCCACCAATGATGGGGGGGAGGAGGGGGACCCTGTGGCCACTGCCACCAATGATTAATACTGGGGAGGGGGGGGGGGGGGGTTTGCGTTACCAGAGGGGGCAGATCAGAGGCTTTATTTGAAATCTATTTATTTTTCCTGAAATTTCCCTCTAAAATGAAGGTGCGTGTTATACGCCCGTGCGTGCTATACGCCGATAAATACGGTATGTGTCATTCTCAAAACTTTTGGCCATGACTGTACCTAACATAGTACATAAGGCTGAAAAAAGACATTTGTCCATCCAGTTCGGCCTGTCATCCTGCAAGTTAATCCAGAGGAAGGCAAAAAAAAAACTGTGAGGTTGAATAATGTAAATGGGATATATAACTGGCTCATAATGAGCGGAAGGGGGACCTTTGGGGTGCCTCTCACAGGGGAGAGGTGATTGATGCTTTTATTAAGGCACTTGTGGGATTTATTCTCCCCGTGTTTGCGTGGGTTCCCTCCGGGTACCCCGGTTTTCTCCCACACTCCAAAGACAAACTGATAGGGAACTTAGATTGTGAGCCCCATTGGGGACAGTGTGATGTTAATGTCTGTAAAGCGCTGCGGAATATAGTAGCACTATATAAGTGCATAAAATAAATAAAATAAAAAAATACATTTGCTTCCTTTATTGTGGCACTGTTGAGATTTGCCTACTTCAGTGACATAGTAGGCACATAATAGACTGTACTAGTTCTGAAATCTTCACAGAGCTGCCACTAGATGGAGCTTTGACCTCAGAGATAATACAGCAGCTATAATAGCAGACAGAAGAGAAAGTCATTGTTCTTACACAGAGATGCCACTAGCTGGAGCTCTGACCTTATAAATAGCTAGTACAGCACTTACAACTCCAGTTTTTGTTCAGAAGAATGTTATATGCTGTACAGAGACCAGAAACACCCCTAGACCACACTCCCAAACACAGCAAGAGACTGAAATATGTAGGTGGTCAGTAGCAGTACCTCCAGGTAAGCAGGTAAGCAGGGGGAACAAAACAAAATGGAGCAGACAACAGGTGGGAAAAAGAGGCAGCTGATGACATTCACTACTGGCAGCCCAGGTATGTCAGGATCAGCACTCCAGCGATTTCCAGACGATATCAGGTAGGCCAGGGCATCTTAGGCAGTGTAGGGACCTGGACAGGGATGTTGAGGGCTGGGATGCTGTTACTAAAGTCCTGTGCCAGAGATGGGGACCTGATAGGGCTCCACAGCAGAGGCATGGCTGGAAATCAACTCAGGCCTGGTGGGTAGTGGGCATTGAGACTAGGCAGGCCACAGTCTGGAGAAGGGTTAAGGGCACCAAGATGTTCAGCCTCCTGCAGGCAACAACAAACTTAGTGGCAAGTGGTGCTGGGCCTATAATCAGTCCGGATGGAGCAGAATGGTATTTTAGTAGATGGAGCTCCAGAGCCTTGCCTCCTGCTTGCTGATCAGCCTCCGTAATTCTTAAATGAAAGAAGTTTGGAACAACCAAACTTCCTAGAGCTGGCTGCCCCACCAACCTAAGTAATTGGGGAAAAAGGGCCTTAGTAAGTGAGGTGACCAAGAACCCAATGGTCACTCCGGCTGGGCTCTAAAGAGCCTGTGTTCAGATAGGAGAAGCTCACAAAAGGTCAACCATCACTGTAGCACTCCACCAATCTGGGCTTTATGGCAGAGTAGCCAGAAAGAAGTCTCCCCTCAGTTAAAGACACATGAAAGCCCGTATGGAGTTTGCAAAAAAGCACTTAAAGGATTCTTAGACTGTCTGAAACATAATTCTCTGGTCTGATGAAACCAAGATTCAATTTTTTCAGCTCAATTTTAAACATCATGTCTGCCAAAACATCAGGATGCCAGACACTGCTCACCACCTGCCCAATACCATCCCTACAGTGAAGCATGGTGGTGGCAGCATTATGCTGCGTGGAATGGAGAAAAATTATAGAGATATTCTTAATGAAAACCTGATCCAGGGTGCTATTGACATACGATTGGGTCAAAAGTTCACCTTCCAGCAAGACAATTACCTTAAACACACAGCCAAGATGGCAAAGGACAACTCTGTGAATGTCCTTATGTGCCCCAGCCAGAGCCCTGGCTTGAGCCCAATGGATCATCTCTGGAGAGAAATGAAAATGTCTGCCCACCAATGGTCCCCATCCAACCTCACAGAGCTTGAGAGGATCTGCAGAGAAAAATGGAAGACAATCCCCAAATCTAGGTGTACAAACATTGTGACATCATACCCAAGAAGACTGAAAGCTGTAGTCACTAAAATGTACCATAGGTCCTATAACTAAGTCCTGAGTAGAGCGACTGAATACTTATGTCAATGCAACATTTAACTTTTTTCTTTTCAGTAAATTAGCAAAGATTTCAAACATTCTGTTTTCACTTTGTCATTATGGGTTACTGAGTACAGATTCATGGGGATAAACTAGAATTTTTCTTAATTTTAGTACTAGCCCATAACCACTGTCGGACTAGGGTGCCAAGTGCCCACTAGTAGAAGTGACCCTTGGGGCCCACCCTATAGTTTCATGCAAATATTGATACTTAAGGGTTTTTTCCGATTTTCACCAACATCCTTTAAGATAATACTTTATATACAGTAGGAAGCTGTAGTGTAATAGTGCACATGACTGCTGCAGCTAATCACTGGCCTTGGTGCTGTACACCACTGAGATCACTGATTAGTTACAGCAGTCAAGTACGACACTCAGCCATTTTACCGCAGCGGATACTCAGGCATTTTACAGCAGCAGTCAAGAAAAAATATTATGTCCCAGCTGCAGCCTAGTAGAGAGAACAGAGTATTTTTTTTTATTTTTTTTTTAACAGCCTCTCTGTAGTTTGGCCTAAAAAAATGTAACTTAGGCACCCCCTTCAAGCTCAGTACTTAGATACTATGACAATACCAAGCTCTGTACTTAGATACAGTAACAGATCATAGCTCTGTGCACAGATAAAGCAGCAGAACCATGTGCATAGATACAATAACAGAACCAAGCTGCATGCATAGATACAGTAACAGAACCAAGCAGTGTGCATAGATACAATAACAGAACCAAGCTGTGTGCATAGATACAGTAACAGAACAAAGCTGCGTGCATAAATACAGTAACAGAACAAAGCTGCGTACATAGATACAGTAACAGAACCAAACTGCGTGCATAGATACAGTAACAGAACCAAGCTGCGTGCATAGATACAGTTCCAGAACTAAGCTGTGTGTATAGATACATGCGCTTCTACCGGTTCTCTTTTACACACATACTTCTACACATCCTGTCACTCTTTTACACGCACACTTCTACACATACCGACGCTCTTTTACACGCACACTTCTACATATGCTGGCACTCTTTTACATGTACACTTCAACAAATGCCGGCACTCATTCACACGCACACTTCAACATATGCTGGCACTCTTTTACACGCTGTAAGAAGGTGCAAGGAATCATCGTGGATAATAGATACGTATCACCGAGGTTCCTGCCCTGGCCAGTGAACTTTCCATTGTGTGTGAATTAACACCAAAGACTGCAAAGTGACATGTTATTTTGTGCAAATTGAACTTTCCATTTGTGTGTGAATTAACACCAAAGACTGCAAAGTGACGTGTTGTTTTTTTGCAACTGCCGCAAGTGTAAATAAACACTGAAGTTTGAGTTAAGAACTTGTATTTTGCCTCTGTACTGCATCCGCTTACCCTATCTACCAGAGTTAAACCCCACAATTGGTGGAGGATGCGTGCAGCGCTGTGAGGCTGGCGTGAAGGCCAAAATATTTTTGATTTTTTTTCCGGGCACGGTTGTGTCTTACATCAAACCAGCAAGATTACAATCCGTGTCCCTCGACAAAATGGAAGCGGTCGTGAAAGCCCTCATGGAGGCTAACCTGTAGCAGTGGGAGGCTAATAAGCAGCAGCAAGAAACAAGCTGCTGTTACAACATGTGAAGGCTTTACAGGCGGCAAGAGCATCCCATGGTGTCTACGATGACCGGAAAGTGGTCCGTGCAGCGATCCCCAAGATGACCCCTCGGATGACGTTAAAACCTATCTGGTGGTGTTCGAATAGGTGGCCGTGAGGGAAAAGCTACCCCGAGTTCAATGGGCTGAGGTCATCGCTCCGTTTCTGGCATCTGGACCCCAGCGGGTGTATTTCGACTTACCGGATGATCAAGCGGCCGATTACCCGACAGTAGAGGGGGAGATTCTGTCAAGACTGGGGATGAATGTGTTGATCCAGGCCCAGCGAGTGCATCAGTGATAGTTTAACCTGGCTGAACCCGTGAGACCTCAGTATTATGATCTATTACACCTGTTGCAAAATGGCTGCAGCCTGACGTGCTGCGTTTCACTGATATGCTGGACCATCTGTTGGCTGATGTATTCTGGAGGGCTTTGCCATACCCTCTCCAGCACTAGATCGGCCAGGTGTCTCCTGGTAATGCCCTTGAGATGGTGGACCTGGTGAAACGCTATGAGGCTACCAGGAATTTACAGGGGGTTCTTTTGGGAGGGGGGCAGTCAAACCCGCAAATCTCCACCCCAGGCCCGGTGACTTGTGCCAACAAAACCTGCCCGAGATATACCCCCTACGGACCCGGCTCCGATAGTCTGCTGGTGGTGCCAGGAACCTGGTCACGTAAGGGCTGACTGACCCCGTCGGGGTGAGCCGGTGGACACTATGGCTACCACCACTCATTATATGCCAGGAAGCTGTGTGCCTCCGGTACCCAAGAGACTATAGATAACAACAACCACTTGTGCCAGGTAGAGGTAGAAAACTCAGGATCGTATTCTACAGCGGTTTTACTGGCCCAGCATATTCAGAGAGGTGGAAGAGTTTTTTAAAACTTGCCCGACCTGCCAGATAACTAGACCCCAGCCACATTTCCGTAGTCCCCTAGTACCTCTCCCGATTATCGAGGTACCGTTTGACCGAATAGCTATGGATCTCATAGGCCCAGTACCGAAGTCTGCCAAAGCGCATCAACACATCTTAGTCATCCTAGACTACGCCACTCGGTACCCAGAGGCGGTGCCACTGCGACATACCTCAGCCAAACTCATAGCTAAGGACTACCTAAAGAGGCGTGGGAACAACAACCCACTCCACATAAAAGTATCATTGAGTACGTTACCCAGATGCAAGATCAGATAGAGACAGTGTTGCCTCTTGTTAGGGAGCATATGGAGGCAGCTCAGCGAGCCCAGAGTCGGGTCTATAATCGGTCAGGCTCGGGTCCGGATATTTAACCCGGGTGATCGAGTTTTGGTTCTGGTGCCAACCGTGGACAGTAGGTTCCTGGCTAGGTGGCAGGGGCCCTACGAGGTACTCGAGAAAATTTGAGATGTAAACTACAAGGTACACCAGCCAGGGCGGCGAAAGCTGGATCATGTTTACCATGTGAATTTACTCAAACCATGGAAAAATAGGGAAACCTGTACTCAAGACAGGGTTTTCTAGGAGTAGAGGTTCTGGCCCCTCTGTCTGATGCAAGAGATGGGGCTGCCAAAGTAAATATTGCTGACAGCCTCTCATCTAAACAGACTCAGGAGGCCAGGGTGTTCGTTAGTCGGAACATGGATGTGTTCTCAGAAGTCCCTGGACGCACTTCCATAATCCAGCATGACATTGTCACTGATCCTCATGTAAAAGTCCGGTTAAAACCATACTGGGTACCGAAGCTCGGTGCCAAGCCATCTCGGAGGAGGTGCAGCTAATGTTGTAGCTAGATGTCATTGAGTAGTCAAAAAGTGAGTGGGCCAGTCCTATAATATTGATACCCAAGCCGGAAGGGATGTTCCGGTTTTGTAACTACTTTCGTAAACGTAACGAGATCTCCAAGTTCGATGCGTATCCAATGCCCCGGGTAGACGAGCTGATTGAGAGGTTAGGACAAATCCGGTATTTTTCAGTTTTGGACCTCACCAAAGGGTACTGGCAGGTACCCTTAATGGAGGCTGCCAAAGAAAAAAGGGCCTTCATTACACCAGAGGGGCTATACCAGTATAAGGTGTTACCCTTTGGTCTGCATGGCGCCCCTGCCACTTTCCAAAGGCTAATGGACATTGTGCCCCGACCACATCGTCGGTATGCTTCGGCTTACCTGGACGATATTGTCATCCACAGTACTGACTGGGAAAGTCACCTGCCCAAAGTGCAGGCTGTAGTAGACTCTCTTCGAAAAGCTGGACTAACCGCTAACCCCAAAAAATGCACGATAGGGTTAGAAGAGACAAAACACCTGGGGTATGTAATTGGCCGCAGAGTGATCAAACCCCAAGTAAACAAAATAGAGGCAATAAGAAATTGGCCCCGACCTGTCACCACTAAACAAGTAAAGTCATTCCTAGGAATGATAGGCTATTACATGAGATTTATTCCCCACTTTGCTACTGTAGCCGCACCATTGACAGGGTTGTTGAAGGGATGCATGTCAGTGATGGTTAACTGGAATGACCGGGCAGAAGAGGCTTTCTCCGCTTTGAAGTTGGCCCTGTGTCCCCGATTTTGGTGACGCCCGACTTCAAGCGGGAATTCATAATACAGACAGACTCAGTGCTGTGCTGTTTTAGGAAGTCAATGGGAGGAGCATCCTAATGTCTTCCTAAGCCACAAGCTCACCCCAGCCTAGACCAGGTACAGTATAGTGGAGAGAGAGTGCCTACCTATCAAGTGGGCACTTGAGTCTTTTCCGCTATTATTTGTTGGGGAGAACATTCCGCCTGGTGACTGACCATTCCCCTCTCAAGTAGATGAGCCAGGCCAAAGAGAGAAATGCCCGAGTCACCAGGTGGTTCCTGTCCTTACAAAACTTTAAGTTCTCTGTAGAACACAGGGCAGGCCGGTTGCAGGGAAACGCAGATGCCCTGTCCTGAGTATATTGTATGGCATGTGTTCACCCACTCAGGGTTGAAGAAAGGGGGGAGGTATGTAAGAAGGTACAAGGAATCATCGTGGATAATAGGTACGTGTCACTGAGGTTCCTGGCCTCGGTGGAGTAAGAGACGGTTTTTACGTGTCAGCAGTAGTTGCTGTTTGACACCTTGATACTTAGTAAGGCTGTGATAGCTGATCCGGGATGGCTCTTACTGGGAGTAGTCAAAGTGCTGGGTGGGTGACTGCTCCCCATGTTCCAGTCCGGGTTTTGCCAGGCATAAAAGCCAGCCAGCACTGCCAGGTGGAGAGGATTACCTCCGTCTGACAGTGGAGCTCAGCAGGTCTCTGTGTTGGGATCTAAAGTTTTGTGCCGGACTGGAGGACTGAGACCCATGTGCAGGGGGAACAGGCCCCTTAAAGCCTGATATGGACTACTGGAGGCAGAACTGCCAACAAGTTGTCTTGTGCAATAGTAACTTTCCATTGTGTGTGAATTAACACCAAAGACTGCAAAGTGACATGTTCTGTGCAAATTGAACTTTCCATTTGTGTGTGAATTAACACCAAAGACTGCAAAGTGACGTGTTGTTTTATGCAATGCCGTAAGTATGAATAAACACTGAAGTTTGAGTTAAGAACTTGTATTTTCCCTCTGTACTGCGTCCGCTTACCCTATCTAACAGAGCGAAATCCCACAACATATACTTTTACACATGCCGACACTCTTTTACACTCATACTTCAACACATGCCGGCACTCTTTTACACGGATACTTCTACATATGCCGGCACTCTTTTACACCCATACTTCTACACATACTGACACTCTTTTACACGCATACTTCTATACATGCCGGCGCTCTTTTACATGCATGCTTCTACTCATACTGACTCTCTTTTACATGCATACTTCTACATATGCTGACACTCTTTTAGGCCTTCTGCACACGACTGTATCTGTTTTGTTGTATGCACAATCTTTCACATGCTCTGTGGGATGTAACTAGGCTAAGATCACATGTACAATGTGCAGCACATTATCCCAGAAAACCAAGGAGCGCTGGCCCTGTAAGCAATATTTAATAAGTGCCAGTTAAAAAGTTGTTACTCTAATCAAGGTTGGAACATGAAATTAAAAAATAAAAAAATAAGATAACCCCTTTAAGGCTGCACCATGATTTTAGCCCGCAATGTGCAACCAAGGATCACAGCAGCACGCTGGTACATTGCAGTGAGTTAAAGTATAACTGTCATATTGTTTTTTTTTTCCATATTTTGATAAAGGTGATTAGTATTACCTTAGTGGCCATCTTCAAATTTTATATTAATTCTTCCTAAACCCTTAAAATCATTAAATTTGTCCCCCATAGCGCCTATTCTCACCTTACCCTAAAACTGCGTTGCTAGGATAGGCCCGTCTATCTGTTGGCTGCGCTGGAGGATGGGAGAAGCACGAGCAGGCTGCCCTGCTACGTGTGTGCGCACTCACATCCATTCCCGGAAGTGCGAGCGCTGCACAGCCGAGTCCCGCCGAGTCCTGCCCAAGATCCGATGGTATATTCAGTGAGATAGTGAATACTCAAATCTGATGGTATATTCTAACCCCCAGGCGTTCAAAATTCAGTTTTGAGAACTGCAAAAGTAAACCAAGCATCTGTGATAATATCTTGTAGGCAGAGAAACTGCCCAATAATCTTACAATAACCTCTGGAAGAGCATGACATTGTGAACAGTGATGGCCAGTTCGCATTGTTTGCCCGCGAACACATGCGGGCTGCCATCTTTTTTCACAAGTCTGGCGATGCACAGGTAAGCCCTTACCTGTGCACGAGCCGGTCTGAAATCAAATGCGGTCACCGGGAGCAGGCAGTTCCGAGAACAGCCTGATGAAGGCTGACAGGTTTGAGTCTAATAAGCACTCCTGGTCAGAGTAAGGCTGTTTCCACATGATCTAATTTACATAAATGTATTTATGAAAATCAGGTCCTGTGGAAACAGCCTACTGACCAGGAGTGCTGATTACACAAAACTTGTCAGTTCCCACGAATCAGCGCTAGTATGGAGCCTTTCCTTCTCATTTAGGATGAATCGCAGACAGCATGCATTCTACTGTGCATGAGTGTCCAGGGAGGGCGAGGCTTATCTGGTTCAGGTCCCACCGAGGATTTCCCCGGCTCCCGGGTGGGCCAGTCCGAGCCTACCCACAACATAACAAAATGTGAAAAAAATGAAAGGGTATGAAGACTTTCCGAAATCTGCTTATTTTGTATTTTATTACCTCCATATTTTTTTTATTTATCTGATTAGAATTTGATGGAATCTGATGAATTATATCAAACTGTATCTCTGCTATGTTCTGAGATTTTAGGTCATCTGGACTAGAAAACAAAGAGAAGATGAGTGAGAAGTCATCCATAGACCAGTCTCCCACCAGACAGGAGATCTTTAGAGTTCACTCTGCTTTGATCAATGAGCTCGACCGAGGTACAGCTGTATAGTAGGAAGGTGTAACTCTATGTAGCAGAAGAGCAAGCTAACCAGCCATTGGGCACCACAACAAGGGCTAGCTGCCATTCAGGAGCCTCACTCATGGAAGCAGAGAAGCACATCTTACAGCAAACTTAAGGCTTATCTTAGCTCCAGCCACAACCTTAACCACATGTCCAAATGCCCCTGAACTGTTCCAAATTGTGGTCCTCACAGCAGACTGTTCCTGCATGAGAGCCACATAGTGGTCACAATGGTGAATCAGATATTCCACTGCAATACCCATACAGTACTATAGGCAAAATAGTAGTACCAGCAAAAGTACCCAGAATTAACCGGTACCAGACCTGCTGATATAGCTGGTACCAGAAGAGAGGAGCAATTGTATTTTTTAAATTTGTCAATTGGTGACATACTGTTTCTGCTGGTGGAAAATAACTCAATGGAAAGGTTGGAGCTACTGCTACTAGAAATAAAGATCTCACTACTAATATAACTAGTACCAGACCTGCCGATATAGCTGGTACCACAGGTGAGGAACAGTTATATTATCTAAATGTGTCAATTAGTGATATACTCTTTCTGCTGGTTGATAACATAATGGAAAGGTTGAAGCTTTTAATATATATACTGTACTTATTATTGTATCACTATACATCCCTAGTCAAAAAGTAATTGCTTTAAGTCTTTAATATACAGAATGTAATATCATTTATCACCATTTTGTTATTGTGTTCCCATACAATTTACATCAAGAAGTGTAAAAAGCCCTTTAAATGGAACCTGTTATGTTGAACATGGTGTATGAGCTACAGTCAGCATGTTCTAGAGCAGGAGGAGCTGAGCCGGTTGATTTACAGTTTCATGGGAAACGATTCAGTTAAACTTGGATTTCATTCATTTAAATTCCTGTTTATTCCGGGCTTTGAAGTCAAGGAGGCTGACAGTGACTGACATTTCATACTATCTATGATTGTGCATACAGAGGTAGCTGTCACTGATAGGACTGCCTCCCTGACTTCAAACAAGAGCCGATCGTCTTTTTATATCGTCAGTCGGAGCTCGTTATGGACAGACATCGCTCTGCATAAAAGCCTACACTTCGCCCCTTAGTGGGTAGGAGTGAAATAATTCCTTGTTCCTATAATTAGATTATAAGATTTCTAGTTGTATTCTTTTCATGTAGAAGAGGACTGTAATGAAAAAATACTAAACAATATAGTATTTTTTAAATAAAACTTCCTAGGGGTCAGGGTGTATTTGGTTCATTGCCGTTAAATGTGCCCCTATCTCTAGTTAGTTAAAGAGGACATGTCACTGCTCCCCACATGTCTATTTTACAAAATTATTGTATTCCCCATGTAATAACAATTCTGGAGCATCTTTTCTTACATATTTATGTTGTTCTGTTCCTCAGCTTTTGCTATTAGAAGTTTATAAAGAGTTCTGCAACTGGGTGATACCAGTTGAGGCTGTGCCCCTGTACAGTCTGACACTGTCCAATCATTGCTACCAGTATCAGATTGTGCAGTGGCACAGCCTTTACTGGTAACACCCAGTTGCAAATTCATTAAAGGTGTATTTCAGGAGTTCAATTTTAATAACCTATTCTCAGGATAGGTCATCAATATCTGATCAGTGGGGTCTTATTTCCCGCCGATCAGCTGTTTGAAGAGGCTTCGGCACTCCAGTGAGAACTGCAGGCTCTTACTGGGCGAGTGATGTCCTCATCATGGGTAACATGGATTATTTGAAGCTCAGTTCTATTAAAGTGAATTGGCCTGTGCTGCAGTAGTACCAAGCACAGCTGCTATACATTGTGCAACACTGTGCTCGATAAACCTGTGCTCGAGGCCGCAGTGCTCACTGGAGTGCAGGGGCCTCTTAAAACAGTCAGTTGGTGGAGGTGTCGGTTGTGGGACTCCACCGATCAGGAGGATAAGTCATCAATATTGAACTTCCGGAAAATCATTTAACCTCTGTGAAATAATGTTCTGGAGTTACTATAAGGGCTCATGCACACGAACGTATTTTCTTTCCGTGTCAGTTTTTTTTGTAGTCCATATGCAGAACCATTCATTTCAATAGGTTCGCAAAAAACAGCGGAAGTTACTTCGTGTGCATTCCTTTTCCGTATGTCCGTATTTCCGTTACGCAAAAAAATAGAACATGTCCTATTATTGTCTGCATTACGGACCAGGATAGGACTGTTCTATTAGGGGCCAGCTGTTCCGTTCCGCAAAATACAGAATGCACAAGGATGTCATCCGTATTTTTTGCGGATCCGTTTTTTGTAGACAGCAAAATACATATGGTCATGTGCATAAGCTAATGCTATACAGTATATGATGCCCTGCATTCTGGTAATTACAGGCATATACTTACTTTGCAGAGATTCATTCATACACATATACACAATTACTGGTCACTGCTATGATATTACAGCCAGGTCCATAAATATTGGGACATTGACACAATTCTAACATTTTTGGCTCTATACACCACCACAATTGATTTGAAATGAAACGAACAAGATGTGCTTTAACTGCAGACTGTCTGCTTCAATTTTAGGGTATTTACAACAGTTTGCATATGTGCCTCCCACTTGTTAAGGAACCAAAAGTAATGGGACATAGTAATCATAAATCAAACTTTCACTTTTTAATACTTGGTTGCAAATCCTTTTCAGTCAATTACAGCCTGAAGTCTGGAACGCATAGACATCACCAGACGCTGGGTTTCATCCCTGGTGATGCTCTGCCAGGCCTCTACTGCAACTGTCTTCAGTTGTATAGAGCCAAAAATTTTAGTATTGTGTCGATGTTCCAATATTTATGGACCTGACTGTACATCCATTAGTCACCACTATAGGCAAAGTAGATAAAGTATTGTTACCAGAGGAGCTAGGTGACCTATCTTGACTTCTTGTACAAGTATGTGCTAATAGAAAGCTGATGTAAGTCGGCAGAAGGCTGATAGCAGTATATTATGAGAAGGTAATCCTCTCTAATGACTATAGAAGGTGAATATTACAGTGAAGCGAACACTTCTCGACTGGCATTTTGTAGTTAGATAGGAATTAGACGGGGCAGAGGGTAATAAAGTGGAAAATGGTTAACGACAAGTGACGTCTCTCACACATCAAGGACTATGAAGAGTTCCTTACAAAGGATGGTGGCTGGGGTGAAAATTGTGCAGATTTGGCCTATAATATAACAAATATAATATAAGAAATGTTCACAATGTAATGTCCATCTTACTATGTCTCTTAATAAAAGAATACCAGAACCGAGTTATCCAGAATTAGAAAAAAGCGCCCTGCTTTACCTTTTTTCCAGCAAATAATGGCCAGAGGGTAGAGAGAGGCGCTCATAGGGTGAGTATGTTCGATAAGTAGATAATCCACAATAAAAATGTAGTTTGCTCACCTATTCGGGTTGCACCTAATTGGGTGCAACCACAGTGGAGGCTAAATGTAGATGGTTCACAGTTGGTGCAGCCCGGGTTTGTCCAAACACCTTGGGCGGGAGCCACCCCACCACTCGGGTCTACTCTGGACTACTCTTGCCCATGTTCAGGTCCCCAAAAATAAAGCATAAACCTGGACAAGTCATTAAAGGGCTTTTTCCATGATAGGGGATAACTATTAGATCAGTGGAGTCCAACTGCTGGATCCCCACCAATCACAAGAACTGGGTGCTGTACCCTGAAATGAAGGGAGTGACTGGTTGAGCATGTGACGTGCTGCACTATTTATTCTCTATGGGACTGCCTGAAATAGCTGAGCATTGTACTCAGCTATCTCCGGCAGTCCCATAGAGTAGCATGGCACATGCTTGACCAGTCACTCAATTCATTTCAAGGTATAGGGGCCCCTGATCTTAAGATTAATGGATGTCTCAGTCATAAGACCCCCACCAGTCCAGTACTTATCCCCTGTAGATTTACTAGGCATGGCCCCATGACAGAGTAGGGAGGGTGGCGGCAGTGGCAGTAACAATGACAATAGTGGCCCCATAACAGAGTGGGAAGGGCGGTACCAGCAGTGGCAGTAAAGCTGTGCTCACATCACTGTTTATTTTTCTGTTCCTCTGATCCATCAGAAGAACAGAAAACTAAAAAAACGACTCCTGTATTTTGAGCATCCATAAAGCCTCTTTCAGATGGTCAGTATTTGATCGGTAATTGTAAGCCAAAACCAGGAGTGGCTCCAAAGAAGAGATAAAATGTAACAGATATATTTGCATCTCTTCTGTTTTGGACCCACTAGTTGTGTATAAAATTCCTGGGCATTTATGTCCTCCTTTATGTCCTCCTCCTCCAGTTCATCCTCCTCAGGGCTTTGTTTTCCGTGAAATTGAGGTGCCACATCTTCTGTACCCTCGCCAATCAAATTTGTCAGCATCCCCTCCAGGACGTGAAGGATTGGAATGACATCATTCATCCCGTAGTTCTGTCGACAATACAAGGCACTTACAAATGTATTGTGATTGTCCATATTGCTTCCTTTGCTGGCTGGATTCATTTTCCATCACATTATACACTGCTCGTTTCCATAGTTAAGACTACGGATGAGCGAATTGACTTCAGATGCCTCATCTGAAGTCGATTCACATAAAACTTTGTTGTAATACTGTACAGAGCAGGAGCTTTGTACAGTTTTAGAATGTATTGGCTCCGATGAGCTGAAGTTATTACTTCGCGAAGTATCACAAGACTTCGTGAATTAAATATTACTGTAACAATCCTTAATATTGAACTCAGGTTCGGTTCCAAGGTACCACTTGGAACAGAACCCGAGTTCAGTATCAAGGTTTTTTACAGTAACAATTAATTCACAAATTTATTACACAAAGTCTCAGCTTATCAATACATTCTAATACTGTACGGAGCTCCCGCTACGTATAGTATTGCAACAAAGTTTTATGCTATCGACTTCAGATGAAGCATCCGAATTCGCTAATCCCTAGTTACAACCACCTTTCAATCCAGCATTGGTGGCCATGCTTGCACACTATAGGAAAAAACTCTGGCCTATGGGCATTCCTATGCTCCAAGCCACCAGAGTGTGTGCAAGGACAGCCACCAATGCTGGATTGCAGGGTGGTGGTAATCATGGAAACGAGAAGTGTGTAATGTGATGGAAAAATGAGTCTAGCCAGCAGAGGAACCAATATAGACAATCACAATACATTAGTAAGTGCCTTGTATTAACTTTCTCTACATGATAAATGTCACTTGCTGAAGTGAGAGAACCCCTTTAACGACTTCTCGACATCCGCCGTCAAATGTGACCACGGCATCTGAGAGTGCTAAAACCAGAAGTGCGCATTTCCGGTTCAGGAAGGAGATTGGAGAAAGAGCCCTGTTGTAATAATGAGCCAAAGCCTGTACTAGGCTTCCAGGTTCGTTATTAGTATATACCAGTTCAGGCCACCAGGTGGTAGCACTGAACTGTGATATAGTGATTTCAGTACAGAATAATGGACCATTTTACATTATTCTGAACAAGTTGCAATCTGATGAGAGTTGTGGTCCACTTGGGAACCTAACAAAAGGTAAAAAAAAAGTTTTGAAAAATAAAAATAAAAATTCTAATCAATCTCCCCTTTCCCCAAAATAAAAATAAATAAACAATTAAAAAAAATAACATCATGGGCATTGTCGCATGCGAAAACACCCATACTATTAAAATTTTTAAAAAAAGTTAGCCCATGTGGTGAAAGGCGTAATAGAAAAAAATGGCTCATTCAACATTTTTCATCACTTTATCTCCCAAAAAAATTGAATAAAAAGTGATGAAAAATCAACCACACCCCAAAATCATATTAGCAAAAATTTCAGCTCATCCATCAAAAAATGAACCCCCACACATCTCCTTAGACATAACTATAAAAAAGTTATGGGGGTCAGAATATGGCGATGAAAAGCAAAAAAATCTTTTTTTCCAAAGTTTTTATTTTTTTCCAGTATTAAAACACAAGAAAAACTACACATATGTGGTATCTCCGGATTCCTACTGACCTGGAGAAAGAATCCCGCTTCCCACTACATCCTATGTAATATTAAATAGTGTCATTAGAAAGTACAACTTGTCCCACAAAAAACAAGCCCTCATACAGCTATGTGAACGGAAAAAAAAAAAGTTATGGGTCTGGGAAGGCAGGGAGCGAAAAAAAAAAACGCCCAAAAAAAAAATCACAACATCAGGAAAGGGTTAAGAAATCGTTGAACGCCTTCCTCTGCTCGTACGGGCAGTCTAGCATTTGGAGTTCCTACAGGTTGAATGGTCGCATATCAGGCGATGTTGGGGAAGAGCATTTTGTCTTTGCAGCTCAAGGAGGGCATGTATTGCACTGTAAGAGTGGCTGAAGTGCATGCACAGTTTCCTGGACATTTTTAACAGCTCTTGCGATTCAGTGGAAGACTTGAGGAACCGGGTGACAACGAGATTGAAGACTTCCGCCATACAGAGCAAATGGGTCAGCCCTCCCTGACGCAGCACAGACAAAATGTTTTATCAGTAACCATGGTTCCTATCTCTAGTTGGCGAAGAGACTGCCAATGTTCAGTTTCTTTATTGATGACGCCGAGCAGTCCCTCCCCGTTGTGGCTCTGTTCAAAATTGGATTGTTGGTGAAAACACGACCCCTCGATGACAGTGGCAGTTCTGGCCTGTTGCTGCAGCTGCTACCAACCCCCCTTCTTCTACTGCTACTTGTGCCAGCTACAGCAACATTTCTGCCACTGCCCATTCTTTTTTAGGGCCCAGTCAACTGTCTGTTGGCCATAGTTTTCGGTAACTGTATCAGTAATGTAAAGAATTAACTAAGAATGTGGAAGCAGTTGAACAAGGTAAACGTGACAATATATTAGATCACCCTTTAACCTCTTGGGGACACATGACGTACCGGTACGTCATGTGTAGTTCCGATCACCGCTGCCCAGCGGGCGGTGATCGGAACAAGGTGCCTGCTCAGATCATTGAGCAGGCTCCCTGAGACAATGCGCGTTGGGGGTCCCGTGACCCCCCCCCCCCCCCGTGTCAATTCAGACCTGCGGTTTGGGGCTTTTATGGGAGTTGCGGCGGGCGGTCGGAGGTCCCATGTGGTCCCCGTGCGGCTGTAAGGGGGACCCGATGGCATCGAAGGCAGCGCAATGCCTTCCTTAGGCATCGGCGCTGCCTTCCGGTGACGAGCCTGTGAGATCCAGCCCCCTGGATCTCACAGGGAGGAAGCTGTATGAGTAATACACACTGTATTACTCATACAGCCAATGCATTCCAATACAGAAGTATTGGAATGCATTGTAAAAGGGATTAGACCCCCAAAAAGTTGAAGTCCCAAAGTAAGACAAAAAATAAAGTGAAAAAAAGTTTAAAAAATAAAGTTTTCCCCCCAAAAAATTAAGTTTCAAGTAAAAATAAACAAAAATGTCATTTTCCCCAAATAAAGTAAAAGAAAATTGGGAAAAAATATGGGGGAAAAACATATTAGGTATCGCCGCGTCCGTATTGACTGGCTCTATAAACATATCACATGACCTAATCCCTCAGATGAACACCATAAAAAATAAAAACTGTGCTAAATAAACCATTTTTTGTCACCTTACATCACAAAGAATATGGAGACACTAAAGCATCATTTTTTTTGTTTTAAAAAAGCTGTTACTATGTAAAACTTAAGTAAATAAAAAAAGTATACATATTAGGTATCGCCGCATCCATAATGACCTGCTCTATAAAAATATCACATGACCTAACCCCTCAGGTGAACACCGTAAAAAAAAAAAAATGTAAAAAAAAGCTATTTTTTGTCACCTTACATCACAAAAAGTGTAATAGCAAGCAATCGAAAATTCATATGCACCCCAAAATAGTGCCAATCAAACCGTCATCTCAAACTTACATAAATAAAAAAATAGTATACATATTAGGTATCACCACGTCCATGACAAGCTGGTCTATAAAAATACCACATGATCTAACCTGTCAGATGAATGTTGTAAAGAACAAAAATATTGAAAATATTTTGAAATAAAGACTAATTTAAAAAAAAAAAGAACAAAAAATAAACGGTGCCAAAACAGCTATTTCTTGTTACCTTGCCTCACAAAAAGTGTAATATAGAGCAACCAAAAATCATATGTACCCTAAGTTAGTACCAACAAAACTGCCACCCTATCCCGTAGTTTCTAAAATGGGGTCACTTTTTAAGAGTTTCTACTCTAGGGGTGCATCAGGGGGGCTTCAAATCGGACATGGTGTCAAAAAACCAGTCCAGCAAAATCTGCCTTCCAAAAACCGTATGGCATTCCTTTCCTTCTGCGCCCTGCCGTGTGCCTGTACAGCAGTTTACAACCACATATGGGGTGTTTCTGTAAACTACAGAATCAGAGTCATAAATATTGAGTTTTTTTTTGGCTGTTAACCCTTGGTTTGTAACTGGAAAAAATGATTAAAATGGAAAATCTGCCAAAAAAGTAAAATTTTTAAATTGTATCTCTATTTTCCATTAATTCTTGTGTAACACCTAAAGGGTTACCAAAGTTTGTAAAATCACTTTTGAGTACCTTGAGGGGTGTAGTTTCTAAAATGGGGTCACTTTTTTTGGAGTTTCTACTCTAGGGGTGCATCAGGGGGACTTCAAATGGGACATGGTGTCAAAAAAACAGTCCAGCAAAATCTGCCTTTCA
Organism: Bufo gargarizans; assembly: GCF_014858855.1. Classification (NCBI taxonomy): domain Eukaryota; kingdom Metazoa; phylum Chordata; class Amphibia; order Anura; family Bufonidae; genus Bufo; species Bufo gargarizans. The sequence continues at coordinate 389,106,473 of NC_058083.1, read as the reverse complement.
AAAACCATATGGCATTCCTTTCCTTCTGTGTCCTGCCGTGTGCCCGTACAGCAGTTTACGACCACATATGGGGTGTTTCTGTAAACTACAGAATCAGAGTCATAAATATTGAGTTTTGTTTGGCTGTTAACCCTTGGTTTGTAACTGGAAAAAAATTATTAAAATGGAAAATCTGCCAAAAAAGTGAAATTTTTAAATTGTATCTCTATTTTCCATTAATTCTTGTGTAACACCTAAAGGGTTACCAAAGTTTGTAAAATCACTTTTGAGTACCTTGAGGGGTGTAGTTTCTAAAATGGGGTCACTTTATTTTGGAGTTTCTACTCTAGGGGTGCATCAGGGGGGCTTCAAATGGGACATGGTGTCAAAAAAACAGTCCAGCATAATCTGCCTTTCAAAAACCATATGGCATTCCTTTCCTTCTGTGTCCTGCCGTGTGCCCGTACAGCAGTTTACAACCACATATGGGGTGTTTCTGTAAACTACAGAATCAGAGCCATAAATATTGAGTTTTGTTTGGCTGTTAACCCTTCCTTTGTAACGGGAAAAAAATGATTAAAATGTAAAATCTGCCAAAAAAGTGAAATTTTGAAATTGTATCTCTATTTTCCATGAATTCTTGTGGAACACCTAAAGGGTTAACAAAGTTTGTGAAATCAGTTTTGAATACCTTGAGGGGTGTAGTTTCTAGAATGGGGTCATTTTTGTGTGGTTTATATTATGTAAGCCTCACAAAGTGACTTCCGACCTGAACTGGTCCTTAAAAAGTGGGTTTTTGAAAATTTCCGAAAAATTTCAAGATTTGCTTCTAAACTTCTAAGCCTTGTAACGTCCCCAAAAAATAAAATGGCATTCCCAAAATGATTCAAACATGAAGTAGATATATGGGGAATGTAAAGTAATAACTATTTTTTGAGGTATTACTATGTATTATAGGAGTAGAGAAGTTGAAACTTGGAAATTTGCTAATTTTTCCCAATTTTTGGTAAATTTGGTATTTTTTATAAATAAAAATGATTTTTTTTACTCCATTTTACCAGTGTCATAAAGTACAATATGTGACGAAAAAACTATCTCAGAATGGCCTGGATACGTCTAAGCGTTTTAAAGTTATCACCACATAAAGTGACACTGGTAAGATTTGCAAAAAATGGCCTGGTCCTTAAAGGGTTTCTACCACTTCAGTTTGACCAAATTAGCTTTCAGACACTAGCGATCTGCTAGTGTCTGATCTCCATAACCATGCAATTCTTAGACCTTTGTGTGGAGCCGTTTCATTAAAAGACTAACTTTTATTCCTATGCAAATGAGCCTCTAGGTGATATGGGGGCGTCTTTTCAGCACCTAGAGGCTCAGTCTACTCACACTGTATGCCCGCCCATCTCGTCTTGAATGCATGCCGTTCACTTCTGTCTTCGGCACAGGCGCAGTGAGTGAAGGCCGCTCTCCTGATGCCGGCTTCCTCACTGTGACGTAGTCGGCGCAGTGAGGAATCCGGCACCAGGAGCGTATCATTTACTCACTGCGCCTGCGCCGATGACAGAAGTGAATGGCCATATTCTAAACATCACCTGGACAAGGCAGAAGGCTATTGGGACAATGTTTAATGGACGAATGACGGACAGTGGACAGACGGTTTAAGTTAGATGCGTTATATTTGGAGAAAGTAAACACTGCATTTCAACACAGGGTTGAACTGGCCCACCAGAGTAGCAGAGGATATTTTGGAGGGCCCAAGCTCCAACAAAATTGGACCTCTAATAAAACAGGACCCTTCAGGTCATAATCATTTTCACTGGTGGGCCCACGGGACTTCACTCCAACGCTGTTTCAACATAAAAACCTCATCCCATCTGTGAAACATGGTGGTGGTAGTATTATGGTTTGTTTTGCTACATCTGTGCCAGAACAGCTTTACATCACTGATGGAACAATGAATTCTAATTCTAAAAGGTAAATGTCAGAAGATCTGCCCGTGAGCTGAATTCAAGAGAACATTAGTCACACAGCAAGACAACGACCCTAAGCACACAAGTCGTTCTACGACAGAATGGTTAAAGAAGTATAAGTAAATAGTTTTGGAAAGGCAAAGACCTAACCTTAATCCAAAAGAAATGTTGTCAAAGGACCAGAATAGAGCAGTTCACTCAATTCAACCAACCAATATAACAAAGTTTAAGCTGTTTAGTATGGTGGAATGGGCTAAAATTCCTCTAAACTGATGTGCAGGACTAATCAACAATTACCAAAAATGTTTAGTTGCAGTTATTGCTGCACAAGGGGGTAGATGATAAGGTTCTCATACCTTTGCCACTCATTGATATGTGTTATTAGATAATTTCCTCAATAAATAAATGACCAAGTCTAATATGTTTTACTCATTTGTTTGATTTAGTTATCTTTATCTACTTTTAGGTCACATATATGCAGCACAAATATTAAAAAGGGTTCACAGAGTTTTAAGCATCACTCTATCTTGTTTTATTGTCAGTTTACCTTACAATGGGCTATAGGTTTTTCCCTAGATTCTTTGTCCGGTAGTTTTACCTGCTCAAGGAAACTCAGCATAGTGCATCTTTCTCCGATACATCCCATACCTAAGCAATGCTAGGGTATATATACACCTTGCAAATTAGTTGCGTAAATTTGTTTATCCGAATTTGATGGTTTTGTCAGACAGCACATAGGGGAAGATCATTCCCTTTGCGTCTGAAAAGTGGCATTAAAAAGTCACAGGTGTGACTTTTAAAAAAATTGTTGCATCTCCCCTTTTTTCGCTGTCCTCAACACTTTTCTAGAAAGGGGGTGTAGCAGCAACAAAGTTATCTTTAGTTTTGCCAGTTTTCTTGTGTAAATGAAGCCAGAAATCTGTGGCAGCTCTGAGCTGTCATAGATTTCTGGTTAGGCACAGGGACTGCAGGAGGATGCTCTTAATTTATGACAAGACATGCGCCTCATCATAAATTCGGTGCATCCTCCAGCAGCACAGGGGATATCAAGACAGGCACACAAAGCGCCCGTCGTGATAAATCTCCCTTATAGTTTTCTGCAAGGTCTATTGAAACAAATGGAATGGTCACAGAAGTTTCTGCAACAAATCTGCATGTGATTCACCCTTAGGCCTTTTGCACACTACCGTATGTATTTTGCGGTCCTCAAAAAACAGATGACGTCCGTGTGCATTCCGTATTTTGCTGAACAGAACAGCTGGCCCCTAATAGAACAGTATTATCCTTGTCCGTAATGCGGACAATAATAGGACATGTTCTATTTTTTTGCGGAACGGAAATGCGGAAACGGAATGCACACGGAGCACCTTCCATTTTTTTGGGCGGACTCATTGAAATGAATGGTTCCGTATACGGGCCACCAAAAAAACGCCTTTAGGTCTCTTGCACACAAACTTTTTTTCCATTTCCATTCCGTTTTTGCGGATTACGTTTGCGATCTGTATGCGGAACCATTAATTTGTACTCCGTATGCATTCCGTTTCCTTATTTCCGTTCCACTGAAAGATAGTACTTGTCCTATTATTGCCCGCAAATAACGATCCGTGGCTCCATTCAAGTCAATGGCTCAGCAAAAAAATAAACTGAATGCATACAGAATGCATCCGTATGTCTTCCGTATCCATTCCGTTTTTGCGGAACCATCTATTGAAAATTGTATGCCCAGCCCAATTTTTTGGTCTACTTACTGTTTAAACATTATTGTATGCTTCCGTTTCCGTTTGCGATCCGCAAAAAATAAATCACAAACAGAAACCAAACGGAAAAACGTAACGGCAAAACGTAACAGAAGCGGAATGGAAACACTACTGAAACAAAAAGACGGAAAAACGGATCCGTTTAAAATGGACCGCAAAACCATACGGTCGCGTGCAAGAGGCCTAAGGGTACATTCACATGGGATGGGAAATACAGTGGGAATGTCTGCTGCAGATTTTGCAACAGAAATGGCTACGGATTTAACTTTTTCCATTACAATAAATTGATATGCTGTAGATTTCAAATCCACTTCGCAGAATAATTTACGCTGTAGATTTTTTTAAATGGACTATGTGTATGAGATTTCTTAAAGTCTACAAAGCTGTGAATTTGCGGAACAAATAGCCACAATGGCAAAATTTATGGTAAAACCTGCAACATAAGCGTCCATCCCCAAAATCCACTAGAACAACACAGCATAAATTGACATGAAGTCAGCTGACGGTGCAAGTTTTTTCTCCGGGTGTGGGGAGAAGATTTCTGAAATGTCATTCTCTTCGTACTGTATATACTCAGATTTTTTATATGCAATTCTGTGGCGGAGAATCCACAACATTTACACCACGTATATCCGCACCTTACAGTGTTTGTCATGGATGAATGAGATACTCCATCTGCATACAGTACACTAAGCCGTGTAACTTAAAGGGAACCTGTCACCGGGATTTTGGGTATAGAGCTGAGGACATGGGTTGCTAGATGGCCACTAGCACATCCACAATACCCAGTCCCCATAGCTCGGTGTGCTTTTATTCTGCAAAAAAAAAACGATTTGATACATATGCAAATTAACCTGAGATGAGTCAGAGCTTGAAAATATGACTCTTCTCTGGTCACACAAGTAAGATATGACTCTTTTATGTTAATTTGCATATGTATCAAATCATTTTTTTTACACAATAAAAGCACACAGAGCTATGGGGACTGGGTATTGCGGATGTGCTAGCGGCCATCTAGCAATCCATGTCTTCAACTCTATACACAAAATCCCAGTGACAGGTTCCCTTTAAGGGAAGGGTATTACACTGAGGAGACTACTGGTTCAGATTTGTTGCTGTCACTTTTCAGCACATTCAGCTGCTTGCTTGGTAAGTAGTATATTGTTACACCAGCACTAAGGATTGAAAACTATGTTGGTCATTTATCAAACTGGTGTAAAGTAGAAGTGGCCATAGCAACCAATCAGGTTCCTCCTTTCATTTTCCAAAGGAACTGTCCAAAATGAAAGGTGGAATCTGATTGGTTGCTATAGGCAACTAAGCCAGTTCTACTTTACACCAGTTTGATAAATGACCCCCTATATTTTTAGACTATAGACCTTCACAGGAGTATATACATAGCCATCCTTAAACTACACTAATAAATCTTTACCATGCTACCACTGAGTATGTATAGTGTGCATCTTAGTAGATATAGCATATCTAATATATAATACATACATGAACTATAAGTAGGATGTCAGGTAAGGATCAGCATGGTATTACCTCTAGAGACCATATCTCTGTTTGCTACTCCAGCCCTCTGGTCCAATGAATGAATGATGTATGCATTTGCAGGTCTGTCCTTAAAATAACAGATAGCCCTAAAACTAACCTGTAGGAAAAGTGCAACTGTAGGTGATGTGCTAAACGTGCCTGCAAAGAGAAGAACAATTGTGTCTAGTGCTGTCTTTCCTTATAATATTAAGTGAAGCAATATAAAGAAATGATATTTATTTCTTCTGAGATCATCCCAATCCTGTATTGTACAGTGATATATTTGCAGCACTTGCCTAGTTCTGTTCATTTTCCGGTGCCTGCATTCCTCTCACTCGGAGGCCAAGGTCAAGTTACCTTCAAGACCCTCGGGTGTGTAATAACACAGCATCCTCCACACATACACGTAACATGGATTCTTAGATTTTGCTTGACTTTTCTCTATTCACTTATATACCGTATTTTTCTGTGGATAGATATTTAACTTGTTTTATGAAATAAACAAGATGGTGCTGACATCCTGTAATATAAGCCAATAAAATATTTACATGTAACACCAGTCTTTTGAGTGAAATTATTTACATTGATGTCAATTATTATAATTTTTCACTGGCAAGTCTCCATATCTTCAATCAAATGCTCGGACTACCCAAGCAAATATGGGATCCATCTACCATACACTATAGCCCGCATTGACTAAGGTTTTTGAGTCAGAATCCAGGCACCTTCTTTTGATGCAAATAAATTTAGACAAATGTATTACTAATTTGCAGTTGTGGGGTGTGCAGCTTGTTTATACTGATGACATCAATATCTCATCGGCGAGGGTCTGACACCCGGCCCCCACACAAATCAGCTGGTCGAAGAGGCGGCTGAGCTCCATGCCAGTGCTGCTTTCTCTTCATTACACTTCTGCAGTGTAATAAAGATGAATTAGCACTGACATTGAGCGCTGGCTCCTCTTGAAACTGCTGATCGGCAGGGGTGCATGGTGTCAGACCCCCACTGATCAGATACTGATGACCTATCCTGAGGACAGATTATTAATATAAACAGGCTGCACAACCCCTTGTCCAGAAAAGGAGGCTTGGTATTATTGTTAAAAAATGCACCAGAATTTTACCTGGCGTGCATGAGTTTCTGGTGCAAAATAATGGCCTAAAACAAGTCAACTAAGGCCTCTTTCACACTTGCGTTGTCCGGATCCGGCGTGTACTCCACTTGCCGCAATTACACGCCGGATCCGGAAAAACGCAAGTGTACTGAAAGCATTTGAAGACGGATCCGTCTTCAAAATGCTTTCAGTGTTACTATGGCACCCAGGACCCTATTAAAGTCCTGGTTGCCATAGTAGTAGCGGGGAGCGGGGGAGCAGTATACTTACCATCCGTGCGGCTCCCGGGGCGCTCCAGAGTGACGTCAGAGCGCCCCAGGCGCATGGATGACGTGCCATGCGATCACGTCATCCATGCGCCTGGGGCGCTCTGACGTCACTCTGGAGCGCCCCGGGAGCCACACGGATGGTAAGTATGCTGCTCCCCCGTTACACTTTACCATGGCTGCCAGGACTTTAGCGTCCCGGCAGCCATGGTAACCACTCTAAAAAAGCTAAACGTCGTATCCGGCAATGCGCCGAAACGACGTTTAGCTTAAGGCCGGATCCGGATCAATGCCTTTCAATGGGCATTCATTCCGGATCCGGCCTTGCGGCAAGTCTTCAGTTTTTTTGGCCGGAGCAAAAAGCGCAGCATGCTGCGGTATTTTCTACGGCCAAAAAACGTTCCGTTCCGGAACTGAAGACATCCTGATGCATCCTGAACGGATTTCACTCCATTCAGAATGCATTAGGATAATCCTGATCAGGATTCTTCCGGCATAGAGCCCCGACGACGGAACTCTATGCCGGAAGAAAAGTACGCAGGTGTGAAAGAGCCCTAAGGGGGTAATGTATTAACATGCAACTGTTTGCTCTCATGCAACTGTCATGGGTTGCGTTTGTTTTTTGTGTGTGCTAAATTTACAAAATGTCACACATCATTTGTTACACATGAGATACATATGACATTTCAGTCTAAGGCTACATGCACACGACCGTATGTGTTTGCGGTCCGCAAATTGCAGATCTGCCCCAAAAAATGGATGACATCCATATGCCATCCGTTTTTTTTGCAGATCCATTGTAAAAAAAGCCTAAAACGGACAAGAATAGGACATGTTAAAAAAAAATTGCGGGGCTATGGAAGGAATATACGGATGCGGACAGCACACCGCGTGCCATTTTTTTGCAGACCCATTGAAATGAATTGGTCTGAATCCTATCCGCAAAATAAATGGAACGGACACGGAAGCAAAATACGTTTGTGGGCATGAGGCCTAAGTCTAATCATAAGCAGAAAGAGTCAGAACCCTCCAGACATGGGCTATACCAATTTCCAACAGTTTAATAATAGCAGGTAAAACAGTAGTAAAATAATAACACAATAATAAAACATAGTCTATTATAAGAGATTGAGAGCAAAAGATACAAAGAGAATATAAAATACAAAAATAAAGTGTTTATATTATCCCCTGTAAATACTAAATGCAGAGACACAGTATGACCTTAAATTAAATACTGCACAAATATAATTTGCTATTTTTGGTGGGATATTGGTGCATCAATGTTTGTCCAGATCTTAGGAAGTAAACAATTTTATTATTTCAGTTTCATCCCTTATAGGATAGTCTTAAGCAGATGGTTATATATAGTCTTAAAATTTATTGTCAACAGGTTGCTGGTTACTGTTGTTCTCTTGAACAAAGCGTATATAGTATAGTCATCAATGTTTTCGTTTGACTGTAGTGACACCTGCAGGTGACTGATAACTACCTATATTGATGTAGAATAATCCAACAAAGAGTTAGTTTAAAATGTTAATATACAATATCAAATTGCTTGGAGGGCACTCAATTATCTGGTATTGCAAGGAATCATGTCATAAGTACATGCATTTAAATCATTTATTGCAATATATATATATATATATATATATATATATACGCTTGAGAAAGGCTCAGTTGTGAGCTGAAACGTTGCTGCTATTTTTTCACATGGGTGAATAAAGATATTTATTCTTTTCAAGTCTTGGAGTGCTGTCCCATTTCCGGATATATATATATATATATATATATATATACAGGTCCTTCTAAAAAAATTAGCATATTGTGATAAAGTTCATTATTTTCTGTAATGTACTGATAAACATTAGACTTTCATATATTTTTGATTCATTACACACCAACTGAAGTAGTTCAAGCCTTTTATTGTTTTAATATTGATGATTTTGGCATACAGCTCATGAAAACCCAAATTTCCTATCTAAAAAAATTAGCATATTTAATCTGACCAATAAAAGAAAAGTGTTTTTAATACAAAAAAAGTCAACCTTCAAATAATTATGTTCAGTTATGCACTCAATACTTGGTCGGGAATATCCTTCCCACAGACTTCCCACTGAGGTGCCTTGATACAACACTCTGGGAACAGCCTATTCGTTCAGAAATTTCTTTCTGTGTCTTACCCTCTTGCTTGAGGGTGTCAATGATGGCCTTCTGGACAGCAGTCAGGTCGGCAGTCTTACCCATGATTGCGGTTTTGAGTAATGAACCAGGCTGGGAGTTTTTAATAAGTGCATTATTATCTTATTTCTGTGGTTTTCTTCAATAATATGGCCAGGGACATCCGCAAATTTGTATCATATCGTGCAGGATGTTTTTATCTTAGTTTTTTCTGTGATTTTTTTGTTTATGTAGTGTTTGCTTGAGGGAGTGGCACCTTCAAGTGTGAATGCGCACCTAGTATCTTGGGAGTAGCATTCCTCTGCACTTTTGCCCCCCTCCCCTATCCAATGAGCGCCTTAATTAGGTGGTACATATGGCTGTGCTTGCTCCTCCTCCCATTGGTTGCTTGATGCACATGGAGGTTACTAGGAGCAGCACACCATATGTGCAGCGTCTGCGCTCCTGAACATAGAAGCCCAATGGCTTAGGTAGGTTTAGCGTAGGACCCACCTGACCTGAGACCACCTTGACGTTCGGTAGGCGGGCTTAGATGTGTTTTGATCAAAATATGTTGACTAAGTGTCTCAGACATTATCATATCAGAGTGAGGACTTAGTCCATATATAGTGCTTGCATCTGCTTTAATAAGTGCATTATTATCTTATTTCTGTGGTTTTCTTCAATAATATGGCCAGGGACATCCGCAAATTTGTATCATATCGTGCAGGATGTTTTTATCTTAGTTTTTTCTGTGATTTTTTTGTTTATGTAGTGTTTGCTTGAGGGAGTGGCACCTTCAAGTGTGAATGCGCACCTAGTATCTTGGGAGTAGCATTCCTCTGCATTTTGCCCCCCTCCCCTATCCAATGAGTGCCTTAATTAGGTGGTACATATGGCTGTGCTTGCTCCTCCTCCCATTGGTTGCTTGATGCACATGGAGGTTACTAGGAGCAGCACACCATATGTGCGGCGTCTGCGCTCCTGAACATAGAAGCCCAACGGCTTAGGTAGGTTTAGCGTAAGACCCGCCTGACCTGAGACCACCTTGACGTTCGGTAGGCGGGCTTAGATGTGTTTTGATCAAAATATGTTGACTAAGTGTCTCAGACATTATCATATCAGAGTGAGGACTTAGTCCATATATAGTGCTTGCATCTGCTTTAATAAGTGCATTATTATCTTATTTCTGTGGTTTTCTGGGAGTTTTTAAAAGCCTCAGGAATCTTTTGCAGGTGTTTAGAGTTAATTAGTTGATTCAGATGATTAGGTTAATAGCTCGTTTAGAGAACCTTTTCATGATATGCTAATTTTTTTAGATAGGAATTTTGGGTTTTCATGAGCTGTATGCCAAAATCATCAATATTAAAACAATAAAAGGCTTGAACTACTTCAGTTGGTGTGTAATGAATCTAAAATATATGAAAGTCTAATGTTTATCAGTACATTACAGAAAATAATGAACTTTATCACAATATGCTAATTTTTTTAGAAGGACCTGTATATATATATATAAGATTGGCAAACAATTGCTAAAAATAGATTAAAAATATATATTATCAATATCTACAGATAGGCAAAATAATGTATGAATAAATATAGAAATAAATATAGATACCTTCACAGATATAGTAGCATCAATTAGACAATAAATAATTCAGTTATACCATTAAATTAGAATGACATGATTGTTGCATTTATAAAAATATAAAAATAAAAGTATATTCATAAGTCACATGATTTGCGGTATAATTCCATATCTACTTAATTCATACTATCACGTGATTAGTTGCGCAAGTAGGTGAAAATCAGTGATCCTCTCAAATATAAAAAAAAATCTATTATATTTAAGAGGCTCACTGATTTGCACCTACTTGCACAAATAATCACGTGATAGTATGAATTAAGTAGATATGGAATTATACCGCAAATCATGTGACTTATGAATATACTTTTATTTTTATATTTTTATGAATGCAACAATCATGTCTTTGTAATTTAATGCTATAACGGAATTATTTATTGTCTAATTGATGCTACTATATCTGTGAAGCTATCAATTTTTTTTCTATTATTTTTTTTTTTTATTCATACATTATTTTGCCTGTATCTATTATCTGTAGATATTCAGAGCTGAACCCGGACATACCTCCATTTTCACCCAGGCAGCCCCCCTGACTTGAGCATCGGAGCAGGGCAAAGGCATTTTCAGGAGTTCCGGTGACGAACTGGGCTCTCCATGGGGCTGCCAGGAAGCCCGGTGACGTCAACCGGCCCTGATAGGCGGGATATAGCACTGCCCTAGCCAGTAAACCGGCTAGGGCAGAGCTAAAGCCCGTCCCTCAGAGCCGGTGACATCACCGACATCACTGGCAGTGTGTTATTGTAAACAAAAGAGCCCGTGCCCTGCGCGATCTAGCATAGGGCAAGGGAGCGTATCAGAGCATGAGATGCTCCGATGCTAACATCAGATGGGCTGCCTGGGTGAAAATATGGGTATAATACTTGTTTACCTACAAAAAACCTCTCTGTCTATAATTAACAGCACAACGTTCCACCTGGAGTAACATACAATGTCATAGCAAAAAAGCCAGTGGAGATAATATATCCAAATTCATATCACCTTATTATGTATAAAATATAGAGAGAAAGGGCAAGATGGAAAAAGTATACAGAGAAGCAAAGGGCATATATTCCACTAGACTATCATGTATCCCCACAAGGCTGATAAGCACTTATCGGGTACCAGGTCCGTGCTGGGACACACAAACATCCACTGTGCACCAGAGAGGTGTATAGTATGAAGAATACACACCCCAGTGGGGAATTACATAATATACTGCAATTGCCTCAAGAGAAATTCATGGATGTTAGTGCGATCCACAGCCTGCGTCCATGGCAACCATCAGCAACATAGATATATATAATGCCTGGTTCCAAAATATCCACAGCCTAATCTACACACAGCACACAATAGTATGTCTGTATAGCCTGAACAATAACATAGGCCTAATATAGAAGCTGTATATGGCAGTGTCTATAATGGTGTCTCAATAAACACTTGAATCCTGGGACGTACCTGAAGACATGACCAAGCCCAGATGGATGTAATAGCCCTAAGCGCAAGACCTCGACGCACGTTTCACCTCAGTGGCTTCGTCAGGAGGTATGAAGAAATGAAAGAGCAGGGTATATATACTAATAACATAAGTGGGTAAGGTACCTGGATTGCAGACACCTGTGCTCCAACTAAACGGGCGCTACAGCATCATGATGTAGGGCGCCATCTCTCAGCGTGTCCACACCAACTCACTGCGCATGCACAGCGCGTAATGACATAACGGAGCACATTGAGATGGAGCCGGACAGGGCATGTGTGGAGCCGCGACCCAGTGGAACGCATGTGAACCGCAAGCACTTGGCCATTGGACGATTGGCTCCTATTCATGTAGCTGGATCTCGATAATAGGTAATGCTACAAATTCCACTCCATAACAGTATTCCATATTAGGCCCATGTTTGTGGATATATAGGAAGATGAACAATGATCACATATATTATATAATCCGTTCATAAAAAACACTATCTAAAAAATAACAGTACCTATATCAATATAATCACTATATCCAACCAAAGCATCATTGATGTCTCAAAAATCAGTTGATAGAAATTCAAGTGCTACACATCATTGGTATTATATATTAATATTAAATGATAATGCTATATTAAAAATATTGGTGTCACATATACACCCTATACGTGAAAGGAAAAGGATTATAAAATGAAATAAAAATCAATATATAAAAGAAACAGTATATATGTGAAACTCAATATTGTGATAACAATTATACATATAATATGTGATTAGAAGTGTAATCCCTATTAAAAGGCATCACACATTTCATAATACAATTCATAATGTAGTTCATACTATGTGAAGTCTCACAAGCCCCAATGAAAAAATCGCAGTGCGTAATGATATAAAGTGCATATAGTGTCCATAATAGAATATCAGTGCCCACATGAGGCTCAATACATAATAATATAAAGTGCATTAGTGACAAGGGAGGAACAAGAGTGCCAGAGGTGATACTGCATAGCAGTTGAGGTGGTGGCCGGCCCCAAAGAAGGGGCTAGGACACAACCCAACCACCGCAGTCAACTGTGGCACTCATGAGTCATGACCCATCCCCTATAAGGGTCATAATGTGACTCAAAAACCACCATTTGTTGTATATAACAGTGACCTATACCAACAGATCTTCCCCTACATGATTCTATATTCATAGGTAAAGCTACAATCCCCCAAAGAGAGTGAAAAAGAGGTGGCCCCCCATCTCATCTAAGCATCATAGATACAGTACATTCACATGTGTATTTGTTCTTATCAATTCTGGATCTTAAATAGTCCAAAGAACGTCCCTTGGTCACTTCTTAGATCCACGTGTCAGGTCCATTGCCACCTTATCTTATCCCACATAAGGAGATAGACTGTTAATCTCAAAAGAAAGAAACGAAAACAAAGTTACTAGTAAAGAATAAACATAATACAACTTAAAAATATTATACCCTGCAATTAAAATTCACACTATTCTTATAGAAAGGAGGAGAAGCTATTGGACTCACTGAGACCGTACGGGGCTACGGTATTAAGGATAACTATCCATCTGGTACCTCTACAGAGCAGGGATAATTTAATATTCCCGCCCCTAGAGCCCAAATAGATTTTGTCTATACCTCTAACTTTTAAACCCCGTGGGTCCGATGCATGATGCCTTCGAAAATGTCGTGGGACTGCTTGCAGTGTATCTAGATCTTTCTCGGGTACTTCGGAGGCTGCATGGATCTTACTTATGTGTTCTAACACCCGGACCTTAAGTGCCCTGGTGGTCATCCCAATATAAATAAGATCACATGGGCATGTAATCAAGTATATCACTGCCTCTGTGTTGCATGTGATATTATGGACAATTTAGACATTTTTCCTCCCTACAGAATGACAGAAAGCACTGCAACGAACCATATATTTACACGCAGCACATGATCCACGCGAAAATGATCCCCATCTAGGACCTCTGCTACCAAAGATGTTACCTGTTGTTTGTGCTACATAGTGACTCTTGGTAAGGAGATCACATAAATTCTGTGATCTCCTCCATGTAATCTGGGAATAAGGGGGTCAAGCAGGCCCCCAGATCTCCATCGGTTTGAAGAACCGGCCAGTGTTTACATAAGATCTTTTGAATAAATCTCCATTTGTTATTAAAAGGAGTAATAAATCTCACCCCTGAATCTCTGTCATTTTTACGTCTAACTTTGCTTACCAACAAGGAATCTCTCGTGGTCTTTTTAGCTCTTTCATAACCCTGTCGAATCGTGTTTGGTTAATAGCCTCTCTCCAAGAATCATTGTGTCAGGAGGGACGCCTGTTGTTCAAAATGCTTCTCATTGGAGCAGATTCTACGTGTTCTCAAAAACTGCCCTGTTGGTATCGCCTGTATAGTTTTCGGATGGTGCGAAGATGAAGCATGGAGAAGAGAATTGACAGCCGTAGTTTTCCTAAAAAGATTGGTGGATATAGTTCCATCAGGTCCCTTCATAATCATAATATCTAAGAATTCCACCTTGGTATGGCTATATTTCCAGGTCAACTTGATATTACGATTGTTGATATTCAAACTAGTCAGGAAATTCTCCAATGCAGGCTCAGAGTCCTGCCACAGAAAGAATACATTGTCTATATACCTAAACCATAGGAGTACGGCATCATATCCTGAAGAATTATGGACAAACTCTCTCTCCCACAGCTCCAGGAACAAATTGGCACATGAGGGCGCACATGACGCCCCCATTGCTGTGCCCTGGAGCTGTAGGAAGAGGCGGTCCTTGAAAAGAAAATTATTGTAAGTTAGCATAAACTCTAACAAGGCCAAGATAAACTCGACCAAATCATTGTCAAAATCAGACATAGATAAAAAGAACCTAGATGCTCGCACTCCCTGGTCATGGTATATAGACGTGTATAGTGACTCGAAGTCACGCGTGACGAGGAACGCATCCTCCCCCACATGCATGCCGTTAAGTCTTCTCAACATACCCGTAGTGTCCTTCACAAATGATGGAAGGATCTCAACACTTTTTCAAAGAAATAAATCAATAAATTTGCCCACATTAGCACATAAACACCCTATCCCCGACACAATGGGGCGTCCCGGGGGGTTTATCTGATTTTTGTGGACCTTCGGGAGTAAGTATAGTGTTGGCTTGATAGGAAATTCCACCATCAATCATCCATCATTTTCAGACTGATGATACCTTGATCTAGTGCCTCCAACAGGATCTCATCTAACTCCCTCTTATAAAGGGCCGTATGATATCTCTCAATTTTACCATAACATTGTTTATTATTTAACTGGCGAAAGACCTTTGCTTCTCTGTATACTTTTTCCATCTTGCCCTTTCTCTCTATATTTTATACATAATAAAGTGTTATGAATTTGGATATATTATCTCCACTGGCTTTTTTGCTAGGAAAATATGGGTATGTCTGGGTTCAGCTCTGAACCCTGACAACGTATTTAATATATATTTTTAATCTATTTTTAGCAATTGTTTGCCAATCCTATATATATATATATCGCAATAAATGGTTTAAATACATCTACTTATGACATGAATCCTTGCAACACCAGATATTTGAGTGCCCTCCAAACTATTTGATATTGTCTATTGCTATTTTGTCGGCAGTGGGCGTGCCGTGGAGAGTGCACCTGGTCTGTAGTATGTTGGGATGGTCGAGCCACTGAAAATTAAATCCTACGTAGCTTAAAATGTTGACAAAGGTTAATCAAGCAGAATATAACACAGTTTTTATACTCACTAAGACCTTAGGTACGTGACTGGACAAGAGTGGCCCATTGGAGCTGTAGTAGCGTGTTTGTAGCCATATCTCTATTTAACCCCCTAAGGAACATGCCATTTTTCACCTTAAGGACCAGGCCATTTATTAGCAAATCTGACATCACTTTATGTGGTAATAACTTTAAAACACTTTTACATATCCAGGCCATTCAGAGATTGTTTTCTCGTCACATATTGTGCTTCTTGAAAGTGGTAAAATGAAGTAAACAAATTTCATTTTTATTTATAAAAAAATACAAAATTTACAAAAAAATACAAAATTAGCAAATTTCCAAATTTCTATTTCCCTACTTTTATGATAGATAGTAATATCTACAAAAATAGTAATTACTTTACATCCCCCATGTCTAATTCATGTTTGAATAATTTTTAAAATTACATTTATTTTTTGGGGACGTTAGAAGGCTTAGAAGTTTAGAAGCAAATCTTAAAATTTTTAAGAACATTTCCAAACCCCAATTTTTTTCATGACCAGTTCAGTTATGAAATCACTTTCTGGGGCTTACATATTAGAAACTGAAAGGGATTTTTCATAAATCTTACTTTTGATACATAACAGATTAAACATAGATTATACAAGCCTCATCTCTTGTGGAATACAGTACCTCGAATTAGCACATCTCACAACCTTTGCCAGTTGCTGGACACAATAGCAGCCTCCCTTAACAAAAGGCTATTTAACATCTCACCTCACATACAATGACAGCAACCTATGATAAGTCATTAAACTTATTAGCATGTAGATAAACTTGTTGAATATGTAAAATAACTCTTTTCATGTATTGTTTATAGCAGATACCAGTATTGTTTAACAAAGTTTCAGCTGTATCTGGACAAACATGTTTCCCAAGACCTCTTAAGAAACATCAGGATTGTTCCAACTGGATCTTGAGAGACAATATGCCCCCAAAAAGCCCTATAAGTATGTGCTGGGAAATAAAGATTTTAGATATTTAGCAACCTATGTTAAGTCTGGGCTGATAGTTATCTCCTGATGAGAGCAAATGGGATATTCGTTGCAGGTCTGATGCCTCATCATATAACCATCATAAACCTGCCTGAGAAAAACCGCTAACAGAAACCACCCATAAATCACCCCATTTTAGAAACTACACCCCTCAAGCTATTCAAAACTGATTTTACAAACTTTGTTAACCCTTTAGGTGCCCCACGAGAATTAAATTAAAATGAGAATTACATTTCAAAATTTCCCTTTTTTGTTGTTGCTGATTTAACATTTTAATCTATTTTTTCTTCAACACATTAAGGGTTAACAGCCAAACAAAACTCAAAATCTATTAACCTGAATCTGGAGAAACATCCCATGTGTGCTCAAAAACAGAAGTATGGGCGCACAGCAGGCTTCAGAGTGCAAGGAGCACCATATGGCTTTTGGAGAGCAGATTTAGCTGGAATGGTAATTGGGAGCTATGTCGCATATGAAGACACCCTGAGGTGGCCCTACAATGGACACCCCCAAAAAGGGACCCCATTCTGGAAACTACACCCCTCAAGGAATATTTCAAGGTGTGTAGTGAGCACTTTGATGCATCGGGCGTTTCACAGAATTAGGAAAAACTTGGCTGTAAAAAAAATCCTGAAAAAGTTGCTTTACACCCACATTTTTCACTTTCATAAAGGGTAACAGGACAAAATGCACCCTATATTACCCATTTCCCTCTGAATATGCCAACACCCAATATGTGCTCAAAAAATGAGCACTGACTTTGGACTTGATATAACTCAGTGGACCAACACCAGCAGGTGACATGGCTCCCCAAACCATTACTGACTGTGGGAACTTCACAATGGACCTCAAGCTACTTGGATCTTGTGACTCTCCACTCTTCCTCCAGACTCTGGGACCTTTATTTCCAAAAGAAATGCAACATTTACTTTCATCTGAAAATAGGACTTTGGACCACTGAACAGTCCGGTCTTTTTTCATGAGTGGCTTCACACAAGGAATGTGACAGTTGTAGTCCATGGCCTGGATACATCTCTGTGTGGTGGCTCTTGAAGCACTGACATATCTCAGTGCATACAAATGTTCTGAAATCAGAACCTTGTTACATACCACATTTCTATACCAGTAATGTGCTGGTGGAAGCCTGCCTTTTTTTGTTTGTACTATGGTAGTATATGCCCTTGGTCTTTGCAGTAAATACTCCTCAACTTTTTCATCTGCTCTTGAGTGAAGGCTGTAAAAAACTTCTAGATACATGCTAGAGCAGCAGGCAAAGGTTTGTAGCCTACTTATATTGGACGAAGGCCACAACAAATTCCAGGTTCTCTGCTGCCTAAGGTGAAAATTGAAATGGAACCCATCGCCCTACCCAGCCCTACAGCTAAAGACATATTTGGATGGACATTACATTCTGATCTAACAAACATACAGGAAAACTTAGCACCACATACCTTACATACAATGATATCTCCTCTGATATACAAATGTTCCCTTTTCTAATCTTTTCCGTTCAGACCAGGCCTCCATGATGAATTATGCCACACAGACATTTAAGGTACCTCATTTTAACATCCTCCTCCTCACCTTCTCAGCATCAACTCCCCATCCTGCTGATACCCCCAATACTATGTCCACTGTGCACCCTAAAGCCCACACTCTATTGCAAAATAATAGTGCTATACAGAGTCCCCCCCCCCCCCCCCAATAGTAATAGTTAGTATTGAGCTAATTGAGCTTCGGATTCTAGATCTGAAGTCGATTTGCTTAAAACTTCTTTTTAATGCTGTACAGAGATCCGTCTGTATTATAATGCCCCTCTGTAGTGCTACCTGTATTATAATGGCCCTGTAGTGTCAGTATGTAAAATGCCCCTCTGTAGTGCCAGCTGTATTATAATGGACCTGTAGTGCCAGTATGTATGATGCCCCTGGTAGTTCCCTCTGCATTATAATGCCCCTCTGTAGTGCCACCCACCTGTATTATAATGGCCCTGTATTGCCAGTATGTATGATGCCCCTCGTAGTTCCCTCTGCATTATAATGCCCCTCTGCAGTGCCACCCACCTGTATTATAATGGCCCTTTAGTGCCAGTATGTATGATTCTTCCCTGTAGTTCCCTCTGTATTATAGGTCCCTTTAGTGCCAGTATGTATAATATTGCACATCACCCCTCATACTGCCAGTATATATAATGCTTCCTAATCTCCGCCCCAGTACAAATATATATGCTTCATGAAGAGCCAATATATAATGCTCCTCTGCCCCCCCATACTGCCAGTATATAATGCTCCCCCTGTAATGCCAGTATATAATGCTCCCTACCCCTGTAGTGACAGTATATAATGCTCCCTTTCCCTGTCATGTCAGTATACAATGCTACCCCCTGTAGTCCCAGTATATAATGCTCCACCACCCATGTAGTGCCAGTATATAATGTCCCCCAACCCTCTAATCCCAGTATATAATGCTCCCCACCCTTTAGTGCCAGTATATAATGCTCCACACTTCAGCCTGCAGTCCTAGTATATAATGCTCCCAACCCCTGTAGTGTCAGTATATAATACTCCCTCACCCCAGTGGTGCCAATATATAATGATCCATACCCATATAGTGCCAGTATATAATGCATCCCAACCTGTAGTCCCAGTATATAATGCTCCCCACCTCTGTAGTACTAGTATATAATGCTCCCCCCGTGGTCCCAGTAGATAATGCTCCCCTCTGTGGTGCCAGCATATAATGCACCCTCACCCCCGTGGTGCCAGTATATAATGTTCCCTTACCCTTTAGTGCTCCCCCACCCCATTGGTGCCAGTATATCATACTCCTTCCTGTTGTGACAATATATAATGCTCCCCCACCCCAGTGGTACCAGTATATAATGCTTCACCGACCTAGTGGTGCCAATTGAGAATGTAGTAAGAGACAGGGGCGGACAGTGGACTGAACATTTCGGGCCCAGTGGTGGTAGGACAGTGATACAGATGAATAGTGCGGAGGAGCAGTGGAGAGGCGTCTCCCTTGCCTATTGCTCTGATAGGCTACAGGCACTAGGCCTGCAACCTATTAGAGGCCAGTGCAGGCGGCGCGAGCCTGAGCCGTACAGAGCGGGACGCAGGCCGGAAGAGGCCTGCATCGCATCACAGTGTCATGGAGGTAAGTATAAGTGTTTATTGTTTTCATTATTTTTAGTACAATATTGCAAGAAGGAGGGTGGGGCCCTATATACTGGCACATTATGGGGGGGGAAGCACTAAGGAGAAGGGAGGGAAGCAGCACTATGGCGCATCTAATGGGGGCCCTATATACTGGCACATTATGAGGGGGAGCACTATGGAGAAGGGGGGAAGGAGCACTATGGGGACATCTAATGGGGGCCCTATATACTGGCACATTATGGGGGAGCACTATGGAGAGGGGGGGGAAGGATCATTATGGGGGCATCTAATGGGGGCCCTATATACTGGCACATTATGGGGGGAGCACTATGGAGGGGGTGAGGAGCACTATGGGGGCATCTAACGGGGGCCCTATATACTGGCACATTATAGGGGGCACTATGGAGAAGGGGGTAAAGAGCACTATGCGGGTATTATATAGGGGCATTTAATACTGGCACCCATTTTGGTGCCACTATGGGGAAGGGGGAGAGAAGCATTATAGGGGCATCTATGTGGGGCAGTCTATAGGGGTATTTTATACTGCCACATTATGAAGGGCACTATGGGGATGGGGAGGAGCACTATGGGCGCATCTTCTAGGGGCACTATATAGAACGGGAAGGAGCACTATGGGGGCACTATATAGGAGTATTTTATACTGGCGCAAATAATAGGGGAACTATGGGCATTGGATCACATGAGGGCACTCTGGGAACATTGACTCTACTGGGGGCACTAATGGAGTACGCCAGTCCGGCAGGGTGAGCGATGGTGAGGTCACAGGGGCAGTTAACAGACCGAGGGTTGCTATTAGTACTCACAGTTTTTATAGGATACCCTGGGCAGGCGTACAGCAGTGATGGAGAGGCTGGCACATGGATCCTCTGGGGCACTCTCTGTATATAGGGACGAGGCTGGTGGTAGGTGAGGTGCCCTGGGTGTTGCAGGTTTAGTGTGCCTGTAGCAAGATCCCTTATAGCTCATGACGCCAGTGCCGGTAAAGTGGCACACCGATTTAATGTAGGAATAATTGAGGTATACACGGTTGTAGTGAACCAGAACTCCTTTTTACCGAAACAGTTCAACTATATACAGGCTTCAGTTGGTTTCATATGCAGGGTCTTGATAACAAGCAGGCTTCACAATAAATGGCAGGCAAAGTTTTTGCAAGATACTCAGAGGGAATAAACACTCACAGATCAGGCTGTACTGTCTTCAGATCCTGTCTGGCTTTCTCCAAGGCCCGTATGCCCTATTGCTGGCTTTATCCTTGGGTAGGGAAACCTTCCTCTGGTATAAATCCTCTTGCTGTAAATATCCTTCTGCCCTTCAGCTTTCTATTTGGCTGGATAAAATACTTGGCAAAATGCAGGGTACTTCAGGAGGCAACCTATTCTCCTGGATTAACTTCTGAGCTACTTGCTCAGCACTTCAGGCAGGCTAGACTGCACTACCTAGCCTCCTGGACTAGACTGGACTCACCCTTTCCTGTCTGGGCCTAACTATATATACTAGGGGGTTTCCTAGCTCCCTCTACTGCCTAGGAGGAGTAACTGCACCCTTAACAGGCCTGGTACACAGGAGATAAGACAACATACATTAAAATGCAATACAAAATACCATGACCATGTTCCACAGGAGGTGGAGAACAACGCGACCCATTTGACCCTTGAGTAGTGCCCACATTTACATAGTGGGACACTACACTAAGAGGAGGTATTTTTATTATTTATTTTTACTGCCACACAATGGAGCATTTTTTTGCACTGGCGGACATTATAAGGGGGCTTTATTACAACTGGGGGACTATGGGACCATTATTACTTCTGGGACACAATTACTGTTGGGAGCACTGTAGGAGCACTAATACTACTAAGTGCACTCTGACAGAATTATTACTATAGTTGGGATTTTGGGGAGCACTATTACTGTGGGGACGCCCAGTTATTTTTGGGGGACATTATGGTTACACTATTATTGTCAGATGCACTATTTGCTGGGTGCAGTTATTTTTTAGGGCATTGTGTTCCAATAATTATTGAAGGGGGCGCTATCTGTGTGTAACTAGTATTTTCAGGGGGTTTATCTACAGTATAATTTTGGAGGGCACAGCGTCTCAGCGTCTCAGTATTGGGGGTGCATAATGGGATGTTGAGAAGGTGGGAGGAAAAGTAGGAAACTAGGATGTCTGTCTGTCTGTCAAACTCTGCAGACATAAGAGATGGCTGAAAGAAAACATCATGGCGGTCTGGTCTGAATAGAGAAGATGAAGAAAGAGAACATCTACATCAAAGGAGATTTTACTGGATGTAAGCGGTATAGGCACGATATATGGGTGTGGCTGTGTGTGGGTGTGTCTTGAGGATGGACGGGGACACAGGGGCCCCATAATCTCCTATTTCCCGGGGAAGTGCCCCTCCCGAAACCAGGCTCTGGATATGCCACTGAGCAGAAGACTGTGTCTCTTCCCCGTTGCAAGTTTAATGCTTATTATAATATATATATAATACAGCGCTCCAAATCATCGGAGGGCCAAAGCAGATGAACAGGGGGTGGGTTTAAAAAAAAAATACACCCATGACATCAGTGGGGGCTGCCCTACAAAGTAATACCATAATTAGCCTATGTCAAAACTGATAAAAAGGTCCTCTTTAACACAAAATGGGAGTAGATATAAATCTGCATGAGCCAGTCACCAGCCAAAATCTGTAGTGCATGGGGTGTGGTGGATACTGATGGATCAGGTTCAGAGAAATGATCCTGAAGGGGAGGGGGGGGGGGGGGTTAGAAGGGCAGTGAGTAGAGAAGAGCTAGATCAGGGGATGTGATAGGCTAACCTAAAAAGATATGTTTTTAGGGAGTGCTTAAAATTGTGGATGTTATGAATTAACCTAATTGCTTGGGTAGGGCATTCCAGAGAACTGGTGAAGCTCAGGAGAAGTCTTGGAGATGGGAGTGAAAGGTTCAGATTATGGTGGATGTCAGCCATAACTCATTAGCTGAATGGAGAGCACGGATAGGGTGGTAGACAGATATGACGGAAGAGATGTAGAGCGGTGCAGCAGCACTGTGGAGAGCTTGTGGGTGAGAATGAGGACTTTAATTAAATTCTGTACTGTATGGGTAACCAGTACAATGACTAAAATATATAAGCTACAAAGCATCCCCACCACTGTAGGGCCAGTCTATAATGCTCCCCAACCCCTGTAGTGCCAGTATATAATATTCCCCAACCCCTGTAGTGCCAGTATGTAATGCTCATCCACCCCTGTAGTGCCAGTAGATAATGCTCAAACACTCCTCAAAATGTATGCAGACCACAGCAGACACGCTAAAACAATACACAAAGGCAAAAGTATTGCCCTGGACAATTGCCCAATTAACTGCCTCCCCACATCAAACCCTAGGATCCTCTAAGGAAGAAGTGGGCCTGGACCAGGGGCGGATTGACCATAGACCCTACAGGGAAATTTCCCGGTGGGCTGATGCTCAGAGGGCCACCTAAACCCTCCTCTTGGACAAAAGTCAGGTACATAGAGATCTTATGCTCTCAGCATTAATTAATTTAGGTAGTATTTTAGTTGTTTTTTTTTCAGGGCCACTTTAAGTTTCCAGTCCACCCCTGCCCTGGACAATTGCAAAACTACAAATTACGCATCAACCTCCCCCTCCCCCCAAAATGAACACTGAAAACACCAACTATATATAAAAAACATGTTTATTGAAAGATTTTTTTTTTTTTAATTGACTGTTCTGTCATTTTTCTGTGGCTGATTAGTTTCACAACTCTGTGTAGATATGTGGTCTATAAGATATTTTCTTCCCATAAATTATGCCAGGTGTTATCTCCAAGGAAGGAATTTTATTTTCTTTGCAGCTAGATCTTATAAAAGAATAAAAAAGTAAGTACAAGCATTCCAGGATGTAACAATATTAAGAAACACAATGAGAAATCCCTGAACCTTATTTTGGCATTTGGCGGTGAAGGAGCCAAACCGAAGAAACCATACATGTTTACAAAGCAACTCCAATTTCTGAAGCAAATCATGGAGTTAAGACTGTAAGTAGTTTTTAAGTTATATATTTTTTTGGTGGACCTTTCACCAGTTTGTACTCAATAAAATGCGGTACCTCACGCAGTAGCACATGTCCCCTACATGTCATGTAGCAAATATTCTTCATTATATCCTCCGTTGCGGTGCAGTAGTCCCCATTATGTCTAGGCGCCCTGTATGCTGATTAGCTAGCATTGGAACAGGGAGGAGGAGACATCAGCTTTTCTCACAGAGTGATTCTTCTATCCGGCTATGATGCTGTTCAATCGCTGCGGAGCGCGTCATTGTGAAAAAAAAATGCTCACTTTCTCCCGGGCTGTGACGTGATCTTGTGTGATAGGATTTAGCAACAGCCAGATAGAAGAAACGCCAACAGAGAAAAGCTGATGTCTCATACTCCCTGTTCAGATGCTAGTAATTAGCATACAGGGCGCCTAAACAGAATGGGTCCTAAAGCAGCGCAACGGAGGAGTGTACCCTGCAAAATTTTAGCTATATGACATTTAGGGTACATGTGCTACAGTGTGAGGTACCACATTTAAAGAGTTCTAACCGGTGAAAGGTACTCTGGGAATAAATGTTGCATTATATTAACTTTTTTTTTTTTATAGACTGTGGACAACTTAAGTGAAAATTCTGGTTCACAAACAGCTTCAGTAGAAGTGGCTGAGAGGCCACAGACTTCAATAATGGGGGAGGACCAACAAGTGGTGATGGAACTCCAAGAAGGCACAGAAGAAGCCTCAGGTTCACAGCTTCTGAACACAGCAGGGGAAACACCAGAAAATCAAGAAGATCCCTACCAGGAACAAAGCAGCAGAGGAACCCGTTTGCCGTTCCTCTGGCAGACGAGCCAGACGAGTCAATACAGATTCCGGTTTACATCTCTGCGAACGGGTAGATATGATGGTGATGGAGTATCTAAACAGGAATCAGTCTGACGGGAAGGAAGAAACGGCATTAAAAAGGTTGGCTTATTCCTTCCGCTGTGTGCCAGAAGAATGGCAAATGCATTGCATTGCTGCAATGGCGATGCTTCTGGACCTCTTCGCAGGCCCCCAGGAGCCACATGATCTGGTGGACTATATGGTGAACTCAATACTTAATGTAAATCCTCCTTCAAGTCACCGTCCTGATCCCCCAATTGTACATCCCCGGGCCCTTTCATGAGGGAATAATATGACCTTTAATTTATTTTTATTTTTTTGTTAATAAAATTTTTTGTTACATTTAAAATTTTTTGTTTTTTTCTTTATAAAGGTTTAGATTTTATAATTTATGTTTGTATTTAATATTGATGACCTATTATCAATTTAGGTCATTATTATTAAAAATGGTCTCATGCACACGAAAGTTGATGCTTCTGTTTGCATGCATTTGGTACCGCAATTTGCGTTCCCCAATGCACTGTGAACTGATGTGCAGCAGTCGGGACTGATCCAGACCCATTGCACTTGAATGAGTCCGTGATCCGTCCGTTCTGCATCACTGTGATTGAGGAACCATTCAAGTGAATGGATGCACATCAGTGAAGACCACAGGGACAGGTGCTCGTGTATTGCGGAACTGCAGTTTGCGGGCAGCAATACGGCAACGAGTAGCTTACGGTCATTTGCAAGATAATTAATATTTTATCAGAAATGTTTATATTTTATGATATGGCACATAATGACTTCTATTTATTTTAATCGGTTTCATAGAGGTTGAATAAAAAGTAGAAGTTATCATGTCCACTCATCCTAGGGGTTGTCCGGGTTCAGTTGTGAACCCGGACATATCCATATTTTCATCCATGCTGACCCTGCGTCAGCATCAGAGCTTTTTATGTTCCAATATTCTCCATTGCTATTCGCTTGATAGTACATGGAAATGGATATTAAAAAAAACACACTGCTGTGCAGGCGCTTCTGGCAAGCAAAGTTTTTGATGACGTCACTAGCTCTAATGGGCTGGCTCTTGCACAGCACTAGCCTTTTTACTGGCCAGGTCAGCGCAGAAGCCCGCACATTAGTGCTGTTGACATCACTTGATGGAGACCTGTCGACAAACACCTCCTCATTGGTTTCATCATTAGTGAAGCCGCTCCCTCTCCCCACTGAGAACCAGCTGACAGTGCAAGCCACCACTACAACTCCACGGATCACCCGGTTGGGTATGAACCAGAACCCGGATCACTCACTGTTTAATTGCGGTCTTGTAGCTCCAGGGATCTCTGGCCTGGGCTACAACATACGCAGGAATCTACAGGCCTCAATCCTCTTCAGCAGAGGCCTGTCTGAGCGACAGAACAGAAGCTCCGCTGCAGCCCCTGCACTAGCAGGTGCGGGGCGAGGTGATGTTAAAGGCAGCTGTCGCCTCTGTCTGGCTTCCTGGATGTTAAAATGATGTCCATAACTTCAGGCTCATTGCCCCATATCATCAGAGCTCAATCAGGTCTACGATCTCTCTCTGCCATTGTGAGAGGTTCATGGTCTTCTTTTTGACAGTACCAACGATAAGTGTCTGTTGCAGGTCTCTCCTTTCCTACTCTTGGACAGGGCAGAACCAACATTTCCTGATCTGGATGCGAGGCAGCAGCGCACAAGGAACAGCTCCAATATGGCCCATTAACCCCTATTTTACCAAAGTGCAGCAACTTGTGCAGTTTCTCACTTTTCAGCAACAATAAAGAAAGTTTTAAACATCAATTTAGGCCAATTGTAGTAAGACACAAAAGTTTATCCTGCGCGAGATTTACACTGAAGACACGGCCGGCGGGAGGAGAACAGCGCTGCCTGGCCCTGTCAATCAAGAAACGAAGGGCGTGAAAAGAGGTGGCAAACGGAGACTCTAGCAGCAGGTTCAATGCCCCCCCTGCTCCTATTATAAAAGTTCGTTTTTCTCAATAAAGGCTTTGGGCAGTGAGATGGCTCTAATATAGTTATGTTCAGCTGACATTAGCACATCACTAATGTCAGCCATCTTAATACCCATTTTTCAGGTGACAGAAACCCTTTAGGCTACTTTCACACTTGCGTTCAGAGCGGATCCGTCTGAGACGGATCCGCTCATATACAGGGAGTGCAGAATTATTAGGCAAGTTGTATTTTTGAGGATTAATTTTATTATTGAACAACAACCATGTTCTCAATGAACCCCAAAAACTCATTAATATCAAAGCTGAATATTTTTGGAAGTAGTTTTTAGTTTGTTTTTAGTTTTAGCTATTTTAGGGGGATATCTGTGTGTGCAGGTGACTATTACTGTGCATAATTATTAGGCAACTTAACAAAAAAACAAATATATACCCATTTCAATTATTTATTTTTACCAGTGAAACCAATATAACATCTCAACATTCACAAATATACATTTCTGACATTCAAAAACAAAACAAAAACAAATCAGTGACCAATATAGCCACCTTTCTTTGCAAGGACACTCAAAAGCCTGCCATCCATGGATTCTGTCAGTGTTTTGATCTGTTCACCATCAACATTGCGTGCAGCAGCAACCACAGCCTCCCAGACACTGTTCAGAGAGGTGTACTGTTTTCCCTCCTTGTAAATCTCACATTTGATAATGGACCACAGGTTCTCAATGGGGTTCAGATCAGGTGAACAAGGAGGCCATGTCATTAGATTTTCTTCTTTTATACCCTTTCTTGCCAGCCACGCTGTGGAGTACTTGGACGCGTGTGATGGAGCATTGTCCTGCATGAAAATCATGTTTTTCTTGAAGGATGCAGACTTTTTCCTGTACCACTGCTTGAAGAAGGTGTCTTCCAGAAACTGGCAGTAGGACTGGGAGTTGAGCTTGACTCCATCCTCAACCCGAAAAGGCCCCACAAGCTCATCTTTGATGATACCAGCCCAAACCAGTACTCCACCTCCACCTTGCTGGCGTCTGAGTCGGACTGGAGCTCTCTGCCCTTTACCAATCCAGCCAAGAGCCCATCCATCTGGCCCATCAAGACTCACTCTCATTTCATCAGTCCATAAAACCTTAGAAAAATCAGTCTTGAGATATTTCTTGGCCCAGTCTTGACGTTTCAGCTTGTGTGTCTTGTTCAGTGGTGGTCGTCTTTCAGCCTTTCTTACCTTGGCCATGTCTCTGAGTATTGCACACCTTGTGCTTTTGGGCACTCCAGTGATGTTGCAGCTCTGAAATATGGCCAAACTGGTGGCAAGTGGCATCTTGGCAGCTGCACACTTGACTTTTCTCAGTTCATGGGCAGTTATTTTGCGCCTTGGTTTTTCCACACGCTTCTTGCGACCCTGTTGACTATTTTGAAGGAAACGCTTGATTGTTTGATGATCACGCTTCAGAAGCTTTGCAATTTTAAGAGTGCTGCATCCCTCTGCAAGATATCTCACTATTTTTGCCTTTTCTGAGCCTGTCAAGTCCTTCTTTCGACCCATTTTGCCAAAGGAAAGGAAGTTGCCTAATAATTATGCACACCTGATATAGGGTGTTGATGTCATTAGACCACACCCCTTCTTATTACAGAGATGCACATCACCTAATATGCTTAATTGGTAGTAGGCTTTCGAGCCTATACAGCTTGGAGTAAGACAACATGCATAAAGAGGATGATGTGGTCAAAATACTCATTTGCCTAATAATTCTGCACTCCCTGTAATGCAGACGGTGGATCCGTTCAGAACAGATCCGTCTGCATTATATTGTAAAAAAATTTCTAAGGCTACTTTCACACTAGCGTTCGGGGCTCCGCTTGCGAGCTCCGTTTGAAGGGGCTCACAAGCGGCCCCGAACGCATCCGAAACTGCCCTAATGCATTCTGAGTGGACGCGGATCCGCTCAGAAGGCATCAGTCTGGCAGCGTTCAGCCTCGGCTCCGCTCAGCAGGCGGACACCTGAACGCTGCTTGCAGCGTTCGGGTGTCCGCCTGGCCGTGCGGAAGCAAACTGATCCGTCCAGACTTACAATGTAAGTCAATGGGGACGGATCCGTTTGAATATGACACACTATGGCTCAATCTTCAAACGGATCCGTCCCCCATTGACTTTTAATGTAAAGTCTGGACGGATCCGTCTGAGGCTACTTTCACAATTAGACCTCAGTTCAGACCAGAAAATTCATAGCCCTTATAACCCCCACTCCTCAATCCATTAAATCAGACCCCAAAATCATGGCCCTATATAAGAGGATGGGAGTTTTAGTGGCCCTGACGAGATATTGTTATGTTGTGTCACGGTGTACTCCTTAAGGCCATTGCTACCTGGGATTCAGTGCAGTGAATAAGTGATTTGAAGGAACCAGGCAGAGATTATAGGACAGAAAACATCTTTCTTTACTAAATGCAAACAAATTAGCAGCAGATGTAACCACAGTTCATAATAAAGTACAATTTCTCCTCCCAGATCATAGTGGTATAGGATGACAATCAGAAGGTAACTAGCTGAAAATGTCTCTCTCTCCTGATTCCATTCTCTACAGCTGTACTCTGGTACCTGTAGCTATAGGCTTCCAGTGTTTGATGCAGGCTTCTAGCTATGCCGATCCTGTGCAATGTGCGCCTCCCCCCAGGCCCCTC
Source organism: Bufo gargarizans (assembly GCF_014858855.1). Classification (NCBI taxonomy): domain Eukaryota; kingdom Metazoa; phylum Chordata; class Amphibia; order Anura; family Bufonidae; genus Bufo; species Bufo gargarizans. The sequence goes on along the minus strand of NC_058083.1, from coordinate 389,077,054 downwards.
CTATATACCGCGTCCCAAGTGTAGGAATGCCAAGTGGTGTAGTGCGGCCTAAATGTCTCTTTAAGTGTGTCACGGTGCTCTTACCTGGATACCGCTGGACCCCAGGCTTTGGCTCCGAAGCAATAAATAGGGGGAATAATGAAGGGATTGGAAAGAATAACTTGAGTCCAGACCTTGAGATGAAGTTCAGTGGCAGCTTTACTTGAATAAACGTTTCTTTAAACAGTTTACAGGCTTTGTCTTGTTTCCAGCAGACTTTCGCATTAAACTGGCAGGCAAACACAACTCTGCTCTATCCTTCTCTTTGACTCTGCTGTACTGACAGGCTGGCTGTATAAATCAGCGTCCTCTGTATGCTGCACTTCTTCTCTATAGTCTGACTAGGTTATGCCAGGGAACTTTCCTCCTGGCTCCTGAGGCTTCAAGCTTTGGCCTCCATGGCCAGCAGATCTTAAGGTGCTATGGCTGGCATGGGCATGTCCAGCAGAGACGTGCCCCTGCACACGCTTCCCCTTGCAGGGGGTAAGCTGGTACTAACTGGAACTATCTGGACCCCACCCTTCCTGCAGGACTAGCCCAATTCTCTCCAGAGGGGGGCTACAATGGAATGGAGAGTTTCATTCTACTTAAAGGGGTTGTCCAAGTTATGAAAAAAATAATAATATAGCACTGAGAATCTGATGGGCAGCAATATATAACAAAGCTAAGCAAGTTTTATGCCCAAAAAAATAATATATATATATTTCCTCATTTTCCTGGTTCTTTTCTGGCCCTTTGTTTACATGCAATAAAAACAATCTCTGCCCCTCCCCCTGCACTGCTAAGGGAATGGATACAAGAGCTGCCCTGAGTGACATGTCTGCCTACTGGGAGACTCTGCAGCATGTTGTATGTGTAGGACTACAAGTCCCAGCTGTATAATGACACTGCTAAGGGAGTGAATACAAGAGCTGCCCTGAGTGATATGTCTGTCTGCTGGGAGACTCTGCAGCATGTTGTATGTATAGGACTACAAGTCACAGCTGTATAATGACACTGCTAAGGGAGTGAATACAAGAGCTGCCCTGAGTGGCATGTCTGCCTGCTGGGAGACTCTGCAGCATGTTGTATGTGTAGGACTACAAGTCCCAGCTGTATAATGACACTGCTAAGGGAGTGAATACAAGAGCTGCCCTGAGTGACATGTCTGCCTGCTGGGAGCCTCTGCAGCATGTTGTATGTGTAGAACTACAAGTCCCAGCTGTATAATGACACTGCTAATACACACAGGATCTTCCTCCTACCTTCTTGTGCAATGCTCTCTCTAGTCCTTCGGCTCCTGTGCCCAGAATTGTCACTGCCTGCTAGCTGCCTGCCTTCAGTCTGTGCAGCTGAAGGGGTTGAGAATCCTAGGAGAGAGCAGAGTGAAGGGGGAGTGGCAAGCACAGTGACGTCTCGTTTACAGGCTTGTAAACAAACATTATCAGGGAGAGAAGCTGACATCACAGGTCATGTGATCCTCAGTTAAATCTGAGAAACCAGCCACTGGAGATAAAGTGAGTTAATTGGAAAGCTGTTACATTTGCCCAGTTAGGAACATAGAAAGAACAAAAAAATTACTCGGACAACCCCTTAGCTTTGCAGTGTTTGCTGCCACCTGCTGGTGAACCAGGCATAAACATAACAGTTGCATAAAGATATTAGGAATACACATTGTGGAGGACCTGGACAAAATACATACATGACATTGTTTTAGCCCAATAAAGAAAGTAGCAGGGTGCAGGAGTGGTAACACCACTCTGGGGTGTTACACCTGCACTGTGGTGGTGCTGTCTTAACGTGTTTCCCCTCACCTTGCAGCAGAGTGTGCATAGTTTAATTGCTTGATCACTCTGCCTCTGTGGTCCTCATGGCCTAGAGGAGCATGAGATAGATCACTCATCACTCTCTTCTTTTTAAACTGCTCTAACTCTGCCCCTCCAGTGACATGAAGTTGGACCAGCCAAGTTCTACCAATAGGGGAAAAATGGGAGGGTAAGCCCCATTTCTGTTGCCAAACACTGCCAATAATACCACATCTGCTGGTGTACAAGGTGTATGACATGTCATTACATTACATTGCATTACACTACAACCATCTACAATACTAGTACTCCCAGGTCTTGAGAACTACACCTGGAACATTTCCAGGTGCTTTGCAGAAGGAAATTTGGTGTCAAAACGCCCTTTACATGTCCTGCCATTAACAGCCAGCCACCATCACTTTGTTTGCATTAATAAGAAACCTGTACTGCTATGGACTGGAACTGTATCATCTGTCTTAACCAATGAACCCGGTTCTGTTTGAGAACTCATGATAGTTAAGTTTGAGTATGGAGCCCTCATGGTGAGCTCTTCAATTCTACCTTTGCTGTGGAGCAACACACTGTCCCAATTGCTGGTGTGATGATCTGGGGAGCCCTCGCATACGACGATGACTCTTGCAGTAATACGAGGGACACTGACAGCAGAGCGATATGTGCAGGACATCATGTGGACACATGTGTTCCTCTCATGCAGGGCTTCCACACAGCAAGGGTTTGACAGGTCTCCTCCAGATTACTACACTTCCTTGTCCTGCCCTGTCTCCTGATTTATGAAGAATTTATAGGATCTGCTGGGATGTCAGCTTCAGCAACCTACATATGTGCAGGATTTACTGGCCCAGCCGCAACATCTGTAGGTAAATGTGCCGCAGGATACCATACAGAATCTGTATGCCTCCATACCTAACTGTATCTCATCTTGTATCCAGGCTAGAGGAAGCCCAACAGGGTCCTAGAGTCTCCTCTTCCTTTCCCTCTAATATTGTGATCACTTACATTTATCATCATTACATTCACACATACAAAGTTTCATTCCATTCCAACAACTCCTTTTTGGTGCACTATGTTTTTTTAAGCAATGAGTATATTTTTATTTCATGTATATTTAGGTACTATTTGAAATGTCCTATATATTGCATAGTAATATTTTGGCAGGATAACATATTTCTAATTATAAATATACAGAATATAAGTTTTTGACTCTGCTTATTCCTTCTTAGGCCTCATGCACAAGGCCGTTCCGTGCATGTAGGGCCGCAATTTTCGGTCCCCAATGCAAGGGCAACATCCGTGCGGATTGCGCAGACAGATCCAGATGGTGCAACACGCGTATGGCCGGACAACGGCCGTGTGCATGAGGCCTTACTCTGTTATCCTATGTGCTGTTGTATTGTCAGGTTCTGGTAGCTATCCTGGACATGAAGGTTGGTTTGCACAGGCCCCGACTAAGGACCCCTTTACACTGTCCCATCATTGGGGCTGAAGATTTATAAGGACTATCATTCTTGTTAAATGCGCCTCTTCATAACTTCAGCAGATTCACTGCCAGTTATAGGGTTAATAAGACCGGTGTCTAAAATGCTGGTCTTAATAAATGACCCCCATAGACTTAAAAAAAAAAGAGGGAAGGAGAGTCGTCATTGCCACCTAGGAGTTCTGAATGTATAAATTCTGTATCATAATTGTGTAGTCTGATGCTATAATATACATAATGGGGATCATTTATCAAACTGGTGTAAAGTAGAACCGGCTCAGTTAACCATAGAAACCAATCAGATTCATCCTTTCATTTTCCGAAGGAGCAGTCCAAAATGAAAGGTGGGAATCTGATTGGTTGCTATGGACAACTAAGCCAGTTCTACTTTACACCAGTTTGATAAATAACCCCAAAATCCTTATGACTTTATTAAAGGTTTACTAAAAGTGGCATTCCCATTTAAACATTACTGCTCTATATACAGTTCTACAATCAGACTAGTCTCTGATGACATCAGCAGCAGCCATAAGCCCCGCCCCCTTAGAATACTGAAGCTGTGTGACATCACAATGCTGTGTAGAGGCTTCTATGTGTTGGGTTGCACTGGATTCTTTTGAAGGTTAGTTGTTGGAGACAATGGATTTGAGAAGAATTGCTCTTCTATTACTATTATTTTTTACATTTTATGTTCACGGAAAGCCCACAAAAACACCTACAGGTAATGGATATTATCACTGGGGGTTTATCTTATGGAATGGGGACTGAATATTGTATTTATCCTTACATGATTACGGGTCCTAGAGGCTAACCTGGCTGGTATCCCTGTGGCTTGGAGCTCAGGGTATAGGACAGTGGGCTTTGTGCGGCATTGTAGCTGAGCCCCATTTACTTGGATGGCGCTGAACTACAATACCATACACAACCCCTGGACAAGAGGGAGGATATTTCAGAAAGAAAGCTGCAAGGTTTCTAATCTCATACAAAGCCCTTAAATGATGACATTTTCTCTGTAGCCACCACTAGTTGGCACTTACTAAATACTGATTTATTGTTATCTTCTGTCTCCTCGTGTCCCCGTTTTGGGGTTCAGCTGCCGCTATCATTGATTTCATGTCTTTATTTTCCTTCATTCTTCTTTAATGGACAGTGACTTTCCCAGGATCAGGGAGGACAACCCCCGGTCTGGACAGCGCCGGTGCAAATAACAGTGAGTAGTCAATTCCTTCCTCTCCTAATCCCCTCCATGCACAGCCAAGCTGCCAGTGCCTACCTGCTGATGTCCTCCTGAAGGGCACTTCTGGCATCAGGAGGATCTAGAGATGTTGGACAATGTCTTGTAGAATATGTTCTCTATGATGAGAATTGATAACGAGCATCTTGTGTCTTTATTTCCAGTCATGTACCGCGTTGTCCTGCCTCTAGGCATATTTCTATTGGTTGCCGGTGCGATTATCATCTTTTGCTGGTGAGTTTCCAATTGTTTTCTACTCTACACATCACATTATTCTCTATACACTGTACTGTCTGACCTACAGGGGGAGCAGTAACTACTGCAGCAAGGTTATAATACAGGGGCCGGATGGGACATGGATATAATCAGGTAACCGCTGTCCCCCCTTTCCCGGTGCTGTATTATGATGTGATATAGACTACGGCACTATATCCTTCCTGCCTGTTACATACTGCACCTTTATATCTCACCCCCTGTAGTGGGGGAGGGGGGTCATGGGTATATTCTGATGGGGAACTGAAGATTGTCATCTGTACCGACTCATGTCAGGAAATTTCTCTGTCTCACAGCTACAAGTACAAGGCCTGGCGCCGGCGTGAACAAAAACAGGCAACTGATCTAATGATGGTTCGAGTGGAGCAGCCAGGTAATAATTTCTATATATCACACACATTAGGGTCCTTCTATTACCCCAGAATTCAGAGATGAGACAGCTCATGTCTGCTGATTAGCTGCATCGCTATATTACCGCCTTGCTCACAATATTAAAAGGATAGATTCTGTTATATCAACTACCTGCTGATGGTTCCCTTCTCATTTATTAGTTGTTCAAAAACCTATAGTGAAAATTAAGGAAAACACCATCAGACCACAAATGGATAACATCAAGAAAGAAATTCCAATTATTAAAAGACTTAAAGCTGCCCAAAAAGAGGAGGAGAAAATCATGAAGAGAAAATCTAAAACAGAGGAGGAAAAGATCATGGAGGTAACATTCAAAACAGAGGAGGAGAAAATCATGAAGGTAACATCTAAAACAGAGGAGGAGATCACAAAGAGAACATCCAAAACAGAGAAGGAGAAGATCACTATGAGAACATCCCGCCTGAACCGGTTCCGTAAATGGATTAAAAAAAGAACCCAAAAGAAGAACACCTGCTGCAGCTGCCGGTCCATGGACTAAATGGAGTTAACTTAGTACCATCATGCCCATTAGTCCGTAAGCCCTGGAACACCATCTACAGTGGCCATATCTGTCTGTCTGTCTCTCAGTTTGTCTGTCTTTCTGTATGTCTGTCTTCCCCTCTATCTGTCCCCCTGTCTGTCTATCTATCGTAGAATACATAGGTAGATTGGAGACACCTGGAGGGGGTGTGCATCTCATCTACATTTTTTTTAATGTAGGTGAGATGAAAAATCCAGGAAAGTTGGGTTTCCTCAGTAAATTTTCTTTACTGAGGATTTTAGTACCTTTGTTTTCCGGGCCTGGATTTTTTTGGAATGGCAGGTAGGTTGGCAGTGGGACCTGCCATTCCCTCCCCCTCCAGTACATCCCCCCCCTTTTTCCCCAATTACTCCAGGCAATGCTGCTGGACTCCTTACTGCTGCATAAAACTGTTGACAAGCCCAGTCAAGGTCTGAGTCTAGGAAGGCACAGTAGCCACTGTGGAACGTCTGTGCTCTGAATACTGTTATCTGTGAACTGATCTCTATGTGATGTCACTGTTTTGTTGCTGGACCAAATAAAGCCAAGTTATATTTTTAACCTCTGAAGCCTCTGAATGTTGTCATTGCTAACCCCCATCCCATATATACTGATCCCAACAATATCTACACTATTGGAACGATCCATCCGGAATCAGTGACTGGCGCTGTTACTTAGTTCATACATGCAGTACTGCTTTATCTACTTACATGAATAAGCGATCTGCTACTAGCTTTGTACAGCTGGTTCTAGACTCTAGAAAAGAAGCTGTACAGAGGACCACTGCCCCAGACCTTAAAGGGGATTTCCAGCTTTAACCCCCTTTATAATTAGGCTCTAGAATATGGCATATATGAAACAAGAAAGGCACTTATATGCTCCCTTCTGCTCATTTCCAGTACTAAGGCTCCATTCACATGTGCATATCCCGGTCCCTCTCGATATAGACATGTGACCACTGCAGCCAATCACCGGCTGTCACATGTTTGTATAGAGATGTTCCAAGAAGCAAAGACCGGCAGTGAATCCAGGAAGCATCGGAACTGGGATATTACTCACTCCATATGTAAGTATTACTTTGTGTACTTTATTGTCAAGCATTCTAAGGGTACTTTCACACTTGTGTTATTCTTTTCTGGCATAGAGTTCCGTCAAAAGGGCTCTATGCCGGAAAATAACTAATTAGGCATATCCCAATGCCTTCCGTTTAGTCACTGTCAGGCATTTTGGGCAGACATAATACCGCAGCATATTATGTCCGTCCAAAATGCCTGATCAGTCGCTGGAATGCCGGATCCGGCATTAATTTCCATTGACTTGCATTAGTGCCGTATCCGGCATTGCGAAACAACTGAAGGACGGATGCGCAGGCCGGGAAAACTGTGAGAAAGACTGCAAGACGGATCCGTCTGTCCGCATGACAAGCAGAGAGACGGATCCGTTCTTGCAATGCATTTGTAGACGGATCCGCACCCAGATCCATCTACAAATGCTGTCAGTTGTCACACTGATCGGCGGATCCGGCAGGCAGCTCCGACGACGGAACTGCCTGCCGGATCAAACTAACGCTAGTGTGAAAGTACCCTACGTGTTTTTTAAATAACTAAACATCTCCAGGGACACAATATTACATGTATGTTCCAGAGTGGGTATGTTCCAGAGTGGGTATTTCTGTGATGTATTGTGGATGATGCTGCAGGAATGGGACTTGATTTATTAAAGGGGTTGTCCGGGTTCAGAGCTGAACCCAGACAAACCTCTATTTTCACCCTGACTTGAGAATCGGAGCAGTTCATGCTCCGATGCTCTCCTTTGTACTGCGCTAAATCACGCAGTGCAAAGGCTCTTTTGTTTATAGTAAGACACTGCCGGGAGAAGGCTTCCACCTGGCAGTGTGTTCGGTCACGTCACCGGCTCTGATGGGCAGGCTTAAGCGCTGCCCTAGCCGTTTTACTGGCTAGAGCAGCGCTAAAGCCCGCCCATCAGTGCCGGTAATGTCACCAGGCTCCCTAAGTTTTAGCCGAAAGAGGCTTTAGCTCTCCTGCAAGAGATCCGGTACGTCACAGAGTCTAAGAAAACAACACTTCCAGCTAAGAATTTTTCTGTAAGAAAACGGGGCTTGAGAAATATGTGGAAAAGGTAGGACATGGATGTATGTTATATGTATGTCTGTCTTGTACTAATGGAACAAAGTCCTCAATCCCGGACAACCCCTTTAATGGAGAGTGAAATATTGGGCGGTATGGTGACTCTGTGGCTGGTATGTGTTATTTACAGGATGTTTTTTATCCTGTTGCAGGCTGTGAATAGATTATATATCTGCAGGGTGTATAAGCCTATCACAGCTGATTCCGCGGCACAGTAGCATGTAGAGCAGTGGTCTCCAAACAGAGCCACGTGTGACTTGCAAATCATGGCTGAATGATTAGTTGTAGAAGAATTGAATAATGACCATAAGCAGCGGCTACAATATTTGCAGACATATCCTAACCCCCAATAACATATTCTGTCCCAGTTCCTTAAAGGGGCTGTTCACCTTTCTATCAGACACCTCCTCTCCACCCCACATAACCTGGACCTGCAGAGGGAAGTGTACTTACCTGCTCCCCACTTGGTTTCAGCTCCTTTGGTTCCGTCACATCACTGATGTTCAGTAATGTGAAGAGTGTTTCTGAACTTTTTTTTTCATTATTAAAAAACCTGAGTTCTCATCTTTTCACCCAGTATATTAGATTTTGCACAAAATGGGAACTTATTCATATCTTGGTTAAATCTGCTTTTTTGGACCCCCTAGATTGAAAGGCGAATTCTAGAGCATGTCAGTGAAAACCCCACAGACTTCAATGGGAGAGTTCCCCTTTGACCTTCTTGGGACAGGAAACAGAAGTTAAAAGGTCCCTCCCACCTCCACCCACCAGTGTTTTTCCAGATTACTACACCAGGATGGATACAACCGATTTAAAGGGGTTGTCCAGGTTCAGAGCTGAACCTGGACATCCCTCCATTTTCACCCCGGCAGCCCCCCTGACATGAGCATCGGAGCAGTTCATGCTCCGATGCTCTCCTTTGCCCTGCGCTAAATCGCGCAGGGCAAAGGCATTTTTCAGAGTTCCAGTGACATACCGGGCTCTCTATGGGGCTGACAGGCAGCCCGGTGACGTCACCGGCACTGATGGGCGGGATTTGGCTCTGCCCTAGCCAGTAAAACGGCTAGGGCAGAGCTAAAGTCCGCCCCTCAGAGCCGGTGACGTCACCGAACACACTGCTGGGCGGAAGTTACCGCCCGGCAGTGTGTTAATCAAAACACAAGAGCCTGTGCCCTGCGCGATCTAGCGCAGGGCACGGGAGCGCATCGGAGCATGAGATGCTCCGATGCCAGGCTCAGGAGGGCTGCCGGGGTGAAAATAAGGGTATGTCCGGGTTCAGCTCTGAACCCGGACAACCCCTTTAATAAAATCATCAGAAAATCTTATATGCAATATTTACATAGAAATCACTGAAGAAAATGCACCAAAATGATACGCAACTGACAATACTAGCCAATTCCTCAAGCCGATGTTAAAAGCTGAGAACTTTGCCAATATCTTCCAGTCAGGAACATATCGGAGCCCCTCATGCACCACGTCACCGGTGTCTCAGCACACATGGGGTCCTACCACTTAACTGCCCGTGGTGTGTGAACAGGGCCTGAACTGTGCTAGAAACCAGCTCACAGCCAGGCTCTCACATGCCTCCATAGTGATATTACCAATGCATTGTGAGGTAGAATAAAGCTGTCAGCCGCACCCACAACAGACCATGTGACACAGAAGCTACCAGGTGAAAAAGAATGTTACCAACAAAATGAAGTGGCACATTCCATACACATAAAGACAAAAACTCACTGAGAAAAGTGGCCTAAACGGGTGGAAATGCTCCAAACCCAGACACTGTAGCCAGGGCCGTCTTTACCAAGGGGCAAAAGGGGCAGCTGCCCCAGGCCCAGTTGCTCCTGGGGGGCCCAAAGCAGCTGCCTCTTGATCTCTGCTAGCCACTGCCCCGGGTGTCAAGCTGTCAGCTACACAGGGGGTACTGCCATGCCAGCCGGCACTGAGTCCAGGCATCGTACTGTATTGAAGTTGTGATCTAGGACCTTAGATGACATAATCACCATGTGACCAGTAACCTAGCAATTACTGGTCACATGGCTATGAGGTCATCACAGGTCCTTCCAGGAGTGTTGCAGAAGTTAACTGTGGAGCTTTTTTGTGTGAAGATTGCATCAGAAAAAGGTGACAGGGGCTGTTATGTTAATATACTGTAAACTACTGTATAGTGGGGGTTGTATACTGTGTGGGGGCCTGTATACTGTGGGGGGCTGCATACTGTGTGAGGGCTGTATACTGTGTGGTGGGCTGTATACTGTGTGGTGGGCTGTATACTGTGTGGGAGGCTGTATACTGTGTGGTGGGCTGTATACTGTGTGGTGGGCTGTATACTGTGTGGTGGGCTGTATACTGGGGGGGCTGTATACCTTGTGGTGGGGGACTGTATACTGTGTGGGGGGGCTGTATACTGTGTGGGGGTCTGTATACTGTGGGGGGGCCTGTATAGTGTGGGGGTCTGTATACTGTGTGGTGGGCTGTATACTGTGGGGAGGGCTGTATACTCTGTGGGGGTCTGTATACTCTGTGGGGGGGCTGTATACTCTGTGGGGGGGGCTGTATACTCTGTGGGGGGCTTGTATACTGTGGGGGGGGGCTGTATACTGTGGGGGGCCTGTATACTGTGTGGGGGCCTGTATAGTGTGGGGGGCCTGTATAGTGTGGGGGGCTATACAGGTATTTCAAATATGTACCCGACCAGATCACGTCACTTCACACCCAGATACCATCTATAAAACCTTCCACAAGTACTACGAGCAACTTTACACCGCTCCTGGAGGGAACTCCAGTTCTCAGATTGGAAATTTCATATCGGCAATAAGATTACCCATATTGACCCCAGAATCACAGTCAGAACTGTGCAAACCAGTTTCGGCAGAAGAGGTGATGCATGCAATCAAGTCCCTTAAACTGGGAAGAGCCCCGGGCCCGGATGGTTATACTGCCCTCTACTATAAAAAATTGGCCCCAATACTTATCCCCCACATTACTAACATCTGCAACCAGCTGATGCAGGGATCCACACCCCCTGAGGAATTCCTCAATGCTACCATCACGGTCATCCCCAAGCCTAATAAAGACCCCTTGCTCGCGCCCAACTACAGACCAATCTCCCTGCTGAATATTGACAACAAACTATTTACCTCAATACTAGCACATAGACTCAATAAGTTTCTCCCAGACCTCATCCATAAAGATCAGGTGGGATTTATCCCTGGCAGGGAGGCTCCTGACAATATTCGGAAAATAATGAACATCATACAGTCCTCTAATAAACATAATATCCCACTAGCCCTACTGGCACTAGATATTGAAAAGGCTTTAGATACTGTCACCTGGCCCTATCTATACAAGGTCCTCACCATAATGGGCATTAAGGGTCCCTTTCTTATGGCTATCCAAGCACTTTACTCCAATTCAAAAGCTAGTCTTAAACTCCCAACCACATTGGCCCATCCTATCCAAATTGGGAGGGGAACACGACAAGGATGCCCACTTTCCCCAGCATTATTTGCCCTGGCCATCGAACCCTTAGCGGCCCATATCAGATCTCATAGCGACATTAAAGGACTATCAATGGGGAACACTGAACATAAACTTAGTCTTTTCGCTGATGACTTATTATTGTCGATCACTAACCCCATTATCTCGTCCCCTCCCTGCTAAAACTCCTGGACTCCTTCTCCAAGGCCTCTGGCCTAACAATTAACCATGCCAAGTCTGAAATGCTGCTATGCAACACTCCAGAAATAACGAAAACATTGCTACTGGAAAAATTCCCTTTTCAATACAAACCACAGCACATCTCCTACCTAGGGGTTTCAATACCGAGTACTCTAGAAACTACGTACAAAACACACTACCTACCAATGTACCGTAAAATACGTCAGGACCTGGTTACTTGGCAGAAGCTTCAGGTATCTTAGGTGGGGAGGATTAACATCACCAGGATGGTGATACTTCTCAGATTATTATATCTGTTTAGAGCCCTCCCAGTCCCAGCCTCTTTACTGGATCTGAAATCTCTCCAAGGAGATGTGCTTGGGTTTATATGGGCGCATAAACGTCCCCGCATCTCCAAATCAATCATGTGCAGGCATAAGTCGGTAGGGGGGTTATCTGTCCCAGACTTTGTGAAGTATTATAAAGCGGCTATACTAGCTCAAATGTTCCTGACCCACCTAGACCCAAAGTTATATGTGTGGGAACCTTGGCTGTCCTCTTCCTATACCTCAGACATACGCTACAGTATCTCTTTATAATTAGTGTGTTGACGCCGCCCAGAGTAAAGGGCTCCTCTATGATAACTGTTACTTCTACTCATGTTCGATGGATCATCACCTGTATTCTGAATATTTGCTGAAATGTGAACAAATATGTATATGTCTCTATAACTCATATTTCCTTTCTGTACTTCTGTTGAAGAAATACCTTATGTAAGTTTACTTACTTACTTATGTTCAAAAAAAACAAATAAATGACTTTTGAAACTAAAACCCAGATAAGATATTGTATCATCTACATCTACGACTGCACTGAGTAAAAATTTACCGTAGACCCCCAATGCAGTTCATTTTTTAATCGTTAAATTTAACTCTGGAAAGTCTGCAATGTATATGTAAGAAAACTGAGCCCAGCTGACGGAACAGGCACACGGCAGCATGGACATCAATGATGAGGTAACCAAACTGCACCAATAACTTCATACCGGTGTAAGACCAGCTTGGGATCCTATACCAGGATAGCAGAGGATGGTTTCAATTCATCAACCTCTAGGTTATGGAGCAAGCACGCTTCCGCTGCGCCCCTCTGCTCGACGAAACCAGGCCAGCCGGGAACCCACCTGCATAACTTCAAGGTCAGAGGCAGTCTTAAGGGTTTCACAAGATCTTTACTTTGCACTAGCCAGGAGACATAAGGGACTGAGGAGTGGCAACAGGTTACAGGACCCGTGCAGCATACATAGCCCCAGTTTATATGTGTGAGCATGGCTGAAGTGAGAATAAGGACAGAAGAATGCACCGTCTCTATTGCCGTTTTGTAGCTCCCTGGGACAGCGTGCAGCGAGGGGAGTCTCCTCCCGGAGGCGACAGATATGCCCCTGAGGTTATGGCATTACGTGCAATGAAGGCAGGGTCCCTAATGTTCACGACGCCAGCACCCCAGGTACAAATAGATAGAATAGCATAGAGAACAGTTTAGTTGGGCATAAGTTGACATTTACTGAAAATTTCTTGTTCTGAGGTAGATACCAACTTATTGCCATAGAAGGGATAGCTGTAATCCATACAATAAGAAATCCCAGCCAGGAAGGAGCTACCCTCCCATTGTAACAGATCTGGGTAGGATCTCTAACTTCAGGCTGACCCATACTATCTCCAGGTGTAGTGTATACTATACCCTTTGCAAATACATACAATTTCCATTAATATTGTCCACATTGTCCAAGGAGGAATTTGGCTCCCATACAGCATTGCGCAAAACTGTAGATCGTGAATAGACACTGTGGGCTACTCCAGTAACACTGGGTCCTTCCTGAGGTCTTCACTATAGGACCCCTTTGGCTTTAACTTAACTTCCTGCCTCCTACCTTGTTCATTTTATGTGTCAGGACACCAGTAGGAGGCAAGTGTCAGCCGATCCGGTACGGAGACATCTAGTGTCAGCAAGTAAAAGCAGGCCTAGCATGAAGGCAGCGAGTGACAGCAGGCCCTGCATGGGGGAGCAAGTCACTGCAAGCCCTGCCCAGGGGCAGCAGGTCTTGCACGGAGGCAAGCGGCAGCGGGCCGCGCACTGAGACAGGCGGCGGCGGGCAGCGCACAGAGGCAAGCGAGCGGCGGGTCGTGCACTGAGGCAAGCGGCGGCGGGCCGCGCACTGAGGCAAGCGGCGGCGGGCAGCGCACTGAGGCAAGCGGCGACGGGCCGCGCACTGAGGCAAGCGGCGGCGGGCCATGCACTGAGGCAACCGGGGGCCGCGCACTGAGGCAAGCGGCGGGGGGGCCGCGCACTGAGGCAAGCGGCGGGGGGCCGTGCACTGAGGCAAGCGGCGGGGGGCTGCGCACTGAGGGAAGCGGCGGGGGGCCGCGCACTGAGGCAAGCGGCGACAGGCCGCGCACAGAAGCCATGAGGCGGCACGCCGGGCACAGAAGCCATGAGGCGGCACGCCGGGCACAGAAGCCATGAGGCGGCACGCACCTAAGCCATGAGGCATCAAGTCAGACATACTAAGCCATGTTGCTCGCCTAAAAGATTAAAGTCTGCAACCTTGTCATTTAAAGGGGTTATCCCATCTTAGACAATGGCGGCATATCGCTAGGATATGCCTCCATTGTCTGATAGGTGCGGGTGCCACCTCTGGGACCCGCACCTACAACGAAAACGGAGCCGGGGAGAGTTGTGGCTGGAGGACCCCGGGTTTCCCAGGGTCCGTCCACCACCAGGCACAGCTCCCCACCTCTCCCATTGAAGTGAATGGGAGCGTAGCGCGCATGCGCGGCCAAAGCTCCCATTCATTTCTATGGGGCCGACGGAAATAGCCGAGCCAGCCACCTTTAGATCTCATTAGGTGATGCTGCTATCATCTGAGCATGCACAGAGACCATTTAGATCCACACATAGATTCTTAATTAAAGTAATTAGAACTCTCGAGGCAATCCAGCTGGTCAAACCCATGCATGGTTTACTTACCTGACAATTAGTTTGCATGGATAACTTACCAATCTTGGAGTATGTGCTACCAAAGTAAGCACTAATATTGTAATGCAGCCTCTGCTAATACTCGCATACGCAGCGTTGGTAAGAAGACAAGGCGCTATCCCAGCTGCTGACTGTTTCAGGCGCACTGAGGCGTGATCCTGCTGAACTCCATTAAGGAACAGCAGATCTAAGCTCCATAACCCCATAGTTAGGTAACCACCAGGTGCATTACTCACTTCATGGGGGCTAGGCGCAAGCCAGGGGACCTCCAGCTTAGAAGGTACTGGCACGGCCACTTATAGGGAAAGAAGGATGAGGATGAACCCACTGATCGACCCAGGCCGTCAGATAACCCACCTATTGGCTCTAACTCCAGATGGTTCCAGGCTGGTAAGGGACCTCTTCCCAGAAAGGTGTTAGCAAGGCTATTCGAGACCTGGAAGGAGAGGCCGGTCACCCCCGATCCTAGACCCAGCCTTATGCCCTAAAAGTTCTTGTAGAATCTCTTCAATGCTAGAGCAGGAAACCTCTCTGCGTCTATCCCCTGTAGGCACAGGAGGAACACCGATGGGTGGAGGTGGGAGGGACCTTTAAACCTCTTTGTTTCCTGTCCCAAGAAGGTCAAAGGGGAACAACCACCTGTGGTGCTATCAGGAGGGAAGAGCTGAAAAAAAGGATACATGTGCTGTGTATAAAGAATTGATATGTGAATTAGGGCTAACCCGAGGGTCAGAGGCGTGGCTAAAGGCTCATGGGCCCTGGTACAAGAGTTCAGCCTGGGCCCCCCACCTTCCCTCAGCGCTTTGTGAAGGGGCAGGGGTGCACCAAGCCTTTCTGCTGCCTGAGGTAAAAATTGAAACTACCCCACCATACCAAACCCCAGGGCCGTTTTTAGACAAAGTGTGGCCTGGGGCAAAATTGAAAGTGGGGCCCCAAATCCGGAAATATTGGACTAGCAGCATGGACAGCGGTTGCAACCACAGCAGCTGATTGTATAACGCCACATTATCTCTCTTTTGCCTTTCTACTGTAAACTGCTGATCCTGCAGCCTCTTTCGGTATGTTCACACAGAGTATTTTCTGTGCTTAAAAAAAACTAATGCAGAATCCGCATCAGGTTTTTTTGGATGTGTTTTTTTCTGACGCATTTTATAAAATATTTTTTTATATCATTTTTTGCGTGGATTTTTATTCCTTTCCATTTTTTCATTCAAGAATTTATTGAGTTTTTCAAATAAGTAGATGAAAATGTGATACAAAAGGTAACATATTGCAATGTCATGCAATGCCGTATACATTATAGAGTAATCTCCAGACAAAGGAGGTAACAAGGTACAATTTCCCATACGTAAAGGCAGTAAGAACATGTGGCAACACATGAGCAAGAGAATCACATCGTTTACATGAAGCAGAGAAGGCTATATGAATCTAAGCCTAGTAAGATATGTACATAAAAAACAAACAAAGGAGGGCACATAACAGTAGACCACAGACAAAGAGGAAAGGTACAGGGGAAGGAGAGGGTGGGGGAGTGCGGGATTATAGACGGGCATTACGAAACTCATCTGATCCTTGGAAAGTTTCCCAAGGGCCCCAGGTTTGAACGAATCGAGAGGTGTCCTGAGGAGAGACGCAGATGAGATCCTCCATCCGCTGATGTAGGGCAATTTCTTCAAACCATTCCTCCGGGGAGGGAGGCGTAGGTGATTTCCAATGGCGAGGGACGACCGTTTTTGCAGCCTGTAACATATACTTAAGGAGCGAAACCTTAAAAGCAGGGATAGTCAAATCAAAGATAAACAACAAAAGTGCTTCAGGGGCGTTGGGAATGGGTATTCCCGTCACTGCCTGCACAATGCGTACAAAGTTCCAGTAAGGCCGCAGGATGGTGCAATGCCACCAAATGTGTAACAAGGTGCCTTTGTCGGTACAGCACCTCCAACAGCGATCCGAAACAGATGGAAACCATCTGTGGAGCACAGACGGCACTCTGTACCACCTGGAGAGGACTTTATAATTCGTCTCCTGCGCCTTAGTGGAAATTACTGCTTTATGAGAAAGAAGAAAAGCCCGTTTCCATTTTAAGGCGAGAGCCATGTTTAATGAAGATCCCCCTGAGAACACATTTAAGGGCTTCCCATTGCATAGGGAGGGGCGTGGGGTCCGAGGCATGATCAGACATAAAATGAGCAACAGTGTCAGTGAGATCCTGTGCGCATACAGTATGGAGGAGGAGAGACTCATTCAGTCGCCATGTCCATTCACTTTTAGTTAAGAACGGGAGGGTGAGGGAGCAATACACCGGGGCATGGTCAGACCACAAAATGTTGCCAATGGAAGTGGAGCAGGGCCTTGTCAACTAAGTCAATTAGGAATGCAACCTGATTTTGGTTTGGGGCATAGGCGTTAATAATGGTGAATTCCCGGCCTCCCATCAGAAGCTTGAGAATAATATAACGAGCTCCGGGGTTAATTACACAGCCCAGTACCTGGTGAGGGAGAGATTTATGTATCGCTATAGCGAACCCTTTTGACTTAGTGTCTGGATTATCTGCAAAGTGCCAGGAGGTGTAATATTTATTACGAATGGCAGGAGCCTTACCGTGTTTGAAGTGAGTCTCCTGGAAACATACAATCTGGGCCCTTTGTCGGTGGAAATGGTAAAGCACCTGGGATCTCTTTTCTGGGGAGTTGAAGCCCTTCACATTGAACGATGCCAGCTTGAGTGACGTCATACCTGTGACAGGAGGGAGGGGAACACACAAGGAAAGAACACTAGGGATAAGGACAAGGAGGGGAAGAAAAATCGACAAACAGTAGGAGAAAAGAAAAAAGGAGTTAACTATCAGGGTCCAAGAGACCAAAGGAGGCAGTCACTAGGGAGCTGAGATTCCCCAGGGGGTGCCTCAAACTACGTGGGAAAGGTGACAGCTTAGGAAGAGCAAACCATCCACATTTCCTGACATAAAAAACAATGAACCAATAAGTCCCGCCATCCAGACGGGGTCCAGAAGAGAGAAGCGAACATGGCTAAACGTGGAACAAAAGTGTCCAAGACCATAAAAGCAACAAAAGCCGTCTAGGGGCAGTCAGTCAGACGGCCCGGCCAGTGTGATGTCTTCAATGACGGCCCACCGGCAAAACAATTTAACTACAGTTCCTAAAACAGAAGGAGGAAACAAGGTTAAGCATTATCAGTGCCAATGAAAAGCGAGCACGGGGCTCCAAAGGGGCGTTCAAGTGTCCCAGTCAGCTGAGGATCTTCGGCGACGGTTCATAGGATGCCGTCTCCTTTGCCCAGGTGGGGGCAGTGTGGACGTCATAGGTAGACCAGATCTGTTGGGTTCAGGTGAACGGGGACGACCCAGTTGGGCGGGTTTAGGATTCAGTATGGTGGGCCAAGGGCCAATATTGACAGGCGGCAAGTCCAGAGCCAACAAAAAGTCCGGCAAGTCCTCTGGGCTATGCAGAACCACTGCTTGGACCAGCAAAAAGGGCAAATGGATAGCCCCATCTGTAGGGGATTTCGCGTTCCCTCAGGAGATCCAGTAAGGGTCGGAGCGCAGCCCTCTGTGCAAGAGTGAGGCGAGAGAGGTCCTGCAGTAGTTGCAGGGAGGAACCCTCGTAGGACAAAGGCGACAACTGACGTGCGTAGTTCAAGATCCGTTCTTTAAGAGCATAGAAGTGAACTCTGCAGATAACATCTCTCGGTTTAGAGCTATCTGGATTGGGAGGTCTGAGAGCCCTGTGTACTCGATCAATTTCAATGTGGGTGCCCGGCGGTCGTCCCAGGATTTTATTGAACAGTCCGACCACAGTGGGCATGAGATCAGGTGTCGTGACAGATTCAGAGAGGCCACGGATCCGCACATTATTGCGTCGACTGGACTCAGAACAGCTTAGTTTGAACAAGTACAAAAAACTTTTATTTAACTTACAATGATAAAAATTGTTACATATCCATACATATAAATGAGCAGCACAATGCCACACAGGATAACGTTATGTTGGTCTGTTGTAAAACAAATAGCAGAAGACAATCCCAAACCGTGCAGAGTATCTTCTTACACGGCTAACAGTCAATACAATGTAAAGTGCATAGTGCAAATTGTAAACACTGACTACGGGAAATACAAAAATCAATACAGACCAAGTCCTCCTGGATCCCTACACGTGTTTCGCGTTTTGCTTCCTCAGGGGATACTGATGGTGTGTGTTGCCTGTTCATATATAGTCTGCATGTTGATTAGAACCTAGATCACCTGAATTCCTCGTGTATGCCGAAAACCGGAAGTGCGGTGCGTTCCACGCTGGAACGCACGCCCACTTCCGGCTCAGTCGGTGTCCGGACACTCAATATAGCCCTGCATAGTCATTCCACCCTGGACCAAACTTATCCCCACAAGAGTCAAGGTAAAACTAACCATTTATGCGCCCAGTATGGAGAGGGTGGAAGGAGGTAACAGACGGAGGTGTAGAGAAGGACGCTCCACATACCGGAACCGGAAGTATGTCATGCGGTCCACGGTGGAACGCATCGGCCACATTAAGCCAAGGTAGACTCCTCCCATGACTCCGCCCCAAATGATGTCACTCGCATGCAGATCTCCAGCTTATAATGCGTTCCACCGTGGAACGCAAGCGGGGTACACACTTCCTGAAACACTGAAAGGTCGATTGAATGGCCAATTAGTTAAATTTAATCCTGAAACTCCGTATACGTACAAACCAGGGTTCTATATATACCTCCAGGGGGCGCCCTTAGGAACAATGGGGGAATATAAAACATATTATGAAAAGATCAAAACAATATAAACTAAATATAAATTCCAGACATTGACCACTTGGGGAGCTCTAACAATAACCAGAATAGTAATATGTGATAAATAAGGTGAGAAAGTGAAGAAAGTGAAGAGAAAAATAGTAGATAAGTGAAGACACATGCAAAAAAAAGGGTGATAAAGTGTATGGTGAAGCAATGTGCAGAAACAAAGTGGTGGAAGAGAAAGAAATTTATTTTTATAAATATAAATGTATTATAACATACAGATAAAATTGGGATAGCTTCCATTTATAATATGTAGCACAGATGAAAACACTATTATTACAATGAGATCCATCAGGACCTCTCATTAAGTATCCTGGAATCGTTAGTCGATTTTAATTTACATAGCCGTGGATCAAGACCGTGGATAGATTACGTGAATGTCCAAGTCGTTATGCTCCACATAAAGAGTACTCTTGTTGATATTTCCCATTGGACCATCTCTCGAAGATCCGCGTGGTCAACGCCTCCCCAGATGTTCATGTCAACCATACCCATGTGAATATATAGTAAGCAGCCTCACGGAATAATGACTAGCAAGAATAAATATGTAGTCCTATCAAAGCAGAAAAAAAACCGTGTTAAAAAACATAAAACCAAAAATTAAAAAGGTCACAGGTATACACATCACCTAGACTTACAGAGGAACTCACGAAGATGGGTATTCATACATTTTATTAACTTAGCCCAAAAATGGCGAAAAACTCAAGGCCTCATTGAGGCCTGATGGTATAACAGTATTCAATTCGAAGATCCATTTGACCTCCTTTTGAGCAAGGACCTTCTTCCAGTTACCACCCCTCCCACTTATCAAAACCCTATCGATGCCTCTTACCTTTAAAAGGGAGGCATCACAGTTGTGATGGGTCTTGAAATGTCGGGGGACCGTTTTCAAGCTCTGAATATCTTCCTCCTCTCTTGCACCCGAAATTCCGAGCACATGCTCACGTGTCCTACGTTTCAGCTGTCTCGATGTCATTCCTACGTAGGACAAGTTACAAGGACAAGTAGCTACATAAATGACTCCTGCTGTTGTACATGAGATCGTGTGTGTGATCTCATAATTTTTGCGTCCCGAAGAATCTGTAAAAGAATTTGTGCACAGTATGTTGGGACACGCCACGCATTTTCCGCACGGACGACATCCCCATTTGGGACCCTTAGAGCCAAAGAGATATCCTGCGGGTTTACCCTCGTAGTGACTGTGGACTAAAATATCCTTTAAATTCTTTTCACGTCGGAAGGTTACGGAGGGGTGTTGTGGTACATAACTCCGTAGGGTATGGTCCAGTCTCAGTATGTTCCAATGCTTCCGTAAAACTGAGGTAAGTTCTGAATGACCAGAGTTGTATGATGTAATGAACCTGACAACTTTACTCCCCTTTTCTTGTTTTGTTCGATCTTCCAATAATTTTGATCTTTTGCTATGCTTCGCTCGCAAATACGCCTTCCTCACTGAACGGTCGCTGTATCCACGGTCTTTAAATCTTTTGGCTAGGTCCGTTGACCAGTTTTCAAAGTCCTCATCCTTGGAGCAGATTCTTTTCAACCTCAAAAACTGTCCCACCGGTATGCCATCGAGTAGTTTATTTGGATGGTAGGAGTCGGCACGGAGGAGACTGTTCACAGCGGTCGGTTTCCGATAAAGATCTGTGTGGATAGAACAATGATGGTTCTATCCACACAGATCTTTATCGGAAACCGACCGCTGTGAACAGTCTCCTCCGTGCCGACTCCTACCATCCAAATAAACTACTCGATGGCATACCGGTGGGACAGTTTTTGAGGTTGAAAAGAATCTGCTCCAAGGATGAGGACTTTGAAAACTGGTCAACGGACCTAGCCAAAAGATTTAAAGACCGTGGATACAGCGACCGTTCAGTGAGGAAGGCGTATTTGCGAGCGAAGCATAGCAAAAGATCAAAATTATTGGAAGATCGAACAAAACAAGAAAAGGGGAGTAAAGTTGTCAGGTTCATTACATCATACAACTCTGGTCATTCAGAACTTACCTCAGTTTTACGGAAGCATTGGAACATACTGAGACTGGACCATACCCTACGGAGTTATGTACCACAACACCCCTCCGTAACCTTCCGACGTGAAAAGAATTTAAAGGATATTTTAGTCCACAGTCACTACGAGGGTAAACCCGCAGGATATCTCTTTGGCTCTAAGGGTCCCAAATGGGGATGTCGTCCGTGCGGAAAATGCGTGGCGTGTCCCAACATACTGTGCACAAATTCTTTTACAGATTCTTCGGGACGCAAAAATTATGAGATCACACACACGATCTCATGTACAACAGCAGGAGTCATTTATGTAGCTACTTGTCCTTGTAACTTGTCCTACGTAGGAATGACATCGAGACAGCTGAAACGTAGGACACGTGAGCATGTGCTCGGAATTTCGGGTGCAAGAGAGGAGGAAGATATTCAGAGCTTGAAAACGGTCCCCCGACATTTCAAGACCCATCACAACTGTGATGCCTCCCTTTAAAGGTAAGAGGCATCGATAGGGTTTTGATAAGTGGGAGGGGTGGTAACTGGAAGAAGGTCCTTGCTCAAAAGGAGGTCAAATGGATCTTCGAATTGAATACTGTTATACCATCAGGCCTCAATGAGGCCTTGAGTTTTTCGCCATTTTTGGGCTAAGTTAATAAAATGTATGAATACCCATCTTCGTGAGTTCCTCTGTAAGTCTAGGTGATGTGTATACCTGTGACCTTTTTAATTTTTGGTTTTATGTTTTTTAACACGGTTTTTTTTCTGCTTTGATAGGACTACATATTTATTCTTGCTAGTCATTATTCCGTGAGGCTGCTTACTATATATTCACATGGGTATGGTTGACATGAACATCTGGGGAGGCGTTGACCACGCGGATCTTCGAGAGATGGTCCAATGGGAAATATCAACAAGAGTACTCTTTATGTGGAGCATAACGACTTGGACATTCACGTAATCTATCCACGGTCTTGATCCACGGCTATGTAAATTAAAATCGACTAACGATTCCAGGATACTTAATGAGAGGTCCTGATGGATCTCATTGTAATAATAGTGTTTTCATCTGTGCTACATATTATAAATGGAAGCTATCCCAATTTTATCTGTATGTTATAATACATTTATATTTATAAAAATAAATTTCTTTCTCTTCCACCACTTTGTTTCTGCACATTGCTTCACCATACACTTTATCACCCTTTTTTTTGCATGTGTCTTCACTTATCTACTATTTTTCTCTTCACTTTCTTCACTTTCTCACCTTATTTATCACATATTACTATTCTGGTTATTGTTAGAGCTCCCCAAGTGGTCAATGTCTGGAATTTATATTTAGTTTATATTGTTTTGATCTTTTCATAATATGTTTTATATTCCCCCATTGTTCCTAAGGGCGCCCCCTGGAGGTATATATAGAACCCTGGTTTGTACGTATACGGAGTTTCAGGATTAAATTTAACTAATTGGCCATTCAATCGACCTTTCAGTGTTTCAGGAAGTGTGTACCCCGCTTGCGTTCCACGGTGGAACGCATTATAAGCTGGAGATCTGCATGCGAGTGACATCATTTGGGGCGGAGTCATGGGAGGAGTCTACCTTGGCTTAATGTGGCCGATGCGTTCCACCGTGGACCGCATGACATACTTCCGGTTCCGGTATGTGGAGCGTCCTTCTCTACACCTCCGTCTGTTACCTCCTTCCACCCTCTCCATACTGGGCGCATAAATGGTTAGTTTTACCTTGACTCTTGTGGGGATAAGTTTGGTCCAGGGTGGAATGACTATGCAGGGCTATATTGAGTGTCCGGACACCGACTGAGCCGGAAGTGGGAGTGCGTTCCAGCGTGGAACGCACCGCACTTCCGGTTTTCGGCATACACGAGGAATTCAGGTGATCTAGGTTCTAATCAACATGCAGACTATATATGAACAGGCAACACACACCATCAGTATCCCCTGAGGAAGCAAAACGCGAAACACGTGTAGGGATCCAGGAGGACTTGGTCTGTATTGATTTTTGTATTTCCCGTAGTCAGTGTTTACAATTTGCACTATGCACTTTACATTGTATTGACTGTTAGCCGTGTAAGAAGATACTCTGCACGGTTTGGGATTGTCTTCTGCTATTTGTTTTACAACAGACCAACATAACGTTATCCTGTGTGGCATTGTGCTGCTCATTTATATGTATGGATATGTAACAATTTTTATCATTGTAAGTTAAATAAAAGTTTTTTGTACTTGTTCAAACTAAGCTGTTCTGAGTCCAGTTTTGGTTTAAAACACGTAATTGCTCGAGAACAGCGCATGTACCGGGCGTTTTCTCGCTCTGCGTATATTTGGAATTACATTATTGCGTCGGTTGCGGTTCTCAATATCATCTAGGTGGTAATGAAGCGCGTTGAGTTGTTCGCTATGGGAATGAACCGCATCTTGGAGAGTAGACACTGTAGCTGATAGGGCCTCATGGTCACGGACCGTGGAGTCGATTCTAGAGTCCAGTACTTTTATGTCAGAGCGGACCTGAGAGAATTCTTGACGGCATTCCTGCAGTATGTTAGTAGCAAAAGCTGATAAGTCCTCTTTAGAGGGTAATGTGCTGATAAGAGTACGCAAGTCCGCCAGCGATGGAGGCCTGGTTTCCTCACTATGCATGATCACTGATGCTGACGGTTGCACGCCTAGAGGGGCAGGGGATGCAGCGTGTGAAGCGGGCCGAGCACTGCCCATTGAATAGCCCCAACACAGGAGGGGATGTGGCTGCCGGCAAGCTTGATGGCGCAGGGCCCGTTCCACTGTGAGTGGGCTCAATAGGGCCTATCAGAGGCTCATGTGGCCAGAAAGAAGGGGCTGTAGGCCTCAGGCCTAGTCCGCATGTGGGGGCATCAGTGTGTGGGTCCAAGCCCGCATTAGGAGGCAATGATAGGTGGGCCGACAGCTGTGTTTGCAGCCCTGCAGCCGGGCCTGAGCTTCCGGCGGGGGTCCCCGATCCAAGGTCTCGGGCGGCAGGTGGGGAGGACGCCTGGGGCATCATGAGCGGGCAGGGAGACGAGCTCCGGGACCCGCCGTTACCTGTTGCCGGCGAGGAGAAAGGGAGTGGAGGCACCGAGGAGGATCGTTGACGGCATGAGGACCGTGTCGGGCTCTCCACGGTGTCCGGGCGCACAGGCGGTGAGTGCAGCAGCGGCGTGGCGGCGCCATCTTGTAGGCCTGTGCGGCGGTCTTGGCAGGCTGGAGACAGGGCGGCCGATTGTCTGGCGAAAAGAAGAGGCAGGTCTCCTTGGGATGAAGCCAGGGGAGCCGATGGGCGGGCTCTACCCTTTTTTACCGATTTCCCCATCAGGATGGCTGCGGATTTCTGCAGGAGTGTGGCGGAGCTCTCAGAGAGCACGTCGTCACTCTTCCATGGCTGGCCACGCCCCCATTCCTTTCCATTTTCAATGGGAATGCTGGACATGGATGATAATGTTGTGCATGCACACTGTTATGGGGGACCTGTGGATGACACACTGTTATGGGGGACCTGTCGATGACACATTGTAATGGAGGGGTCTATGGATGACACATTATAACAGGAGGGTCTATGGATGACACATTGTAAAGGGAGGGTCTATGGATGACACTATTATGGGGGACCTGTAGATGACACACTTATGGGGGACCTGTAGATGATGAACTAGTATGGGAGATCTGTGAATGACACACTGTTATGGGGGGGGGGGGGGTCTGTGAATGACACACTGTTATGGGGGGGGGTCTGTGAATGACACACTGTTATGGGGGGGGGTCTGTGAATGACACACTGTTATGGGGGGGGTCTGTGGATGACACACTGTTATGGGGGGGGGGTCTGTGAATGACACACTGTTATGGGGGGGGGGGTCTGTGAATGACACACCGTTGTGGGGGACCCAGTGGATGACACACCGTTGTGGGGGACCCAGTGGATGACACACCGTTGTGGGGGACCCAGTGGATGACACACCGTTGTGGGGGACCCAGTGGATGACACACCGTTGTGGGGGACCCAGTGGATGACACACCGTTGTGGGGGACCCAGTGGATGACACACCGTTGTGGGGGACCCAGTGGATGACACACCGTTGTGGGGGATTTGTGGATGACACACAGGTATGGGGGACATGTGGATGACACATTGTTATGGGTGATCTGTGGGTGACACTGCTATGGGGGATCTGTGGAGGGCACACTGTTATGGGGGACAGCAGCATGGTTGAGAGACACTGGGGAGCATTTGCAGGACAATAGAGGAATTGAATTTCAAAAAAAGACTCCCACTCCCACTCAGCCCACTTAAGTATCTAACAGCAGAAAAGGGGTCCCTGGGCAATTGCCCTGTTTGCCCCCCTAACGCCGGCCCTGCCTAACCCCTTCCCTCCAGTCCTACTGTTAGAGCTCGTCCACGCGAACGTGTGATGCCCGTTGCCGTATTGCGGATCCGCAATACATGGGCATCGTTCCATGGCCATTCCGCATGACGGATGCGGACCCATTCACTTCAATGGGTTCTCAAATCCGGAGATGCGGAACGGAACACTACGGAAGCACTACGGAGTGCTTTCTGGGGTTCCTGTCCATGCTTCCGCACTGCAAAAAGATTGAACGTGCTCTATCTTTTGGCAGAATGGAAGGATCGCGGACCCATTCAAGTGAATGGGTCTGCGATTCACATGCGCCTGCCCCAAGGAAAGCATTGCAGACCGCAATTTGCGGTCCACAGCACGGGCATGGGCACGGGCTTAACACGGTCGTGTGAACGAGCCCTTAAAGAGGTTGTCCCTTTTTTTTTTTTTTTTTACTACTGATGAACTATCATAAATACTGGTGCAACACAGATATTACGCCAAAATACCCCCTTACCTTTCAGATCAGACCCCCATATCAGACCTCAGATAAGACCCCCTTTAGACCTCCAGAACCCCATATCAGACCCCTATTAGAACTCAGACCAGACCTACATACCCCCATTAGACCTCCAGACCCCCATATTAGACCTCAGATCAGACCTCTAGACCCCCAATCAGACCCCCATTACACTTCTTGACCCCCATTAGACCTCCAAATCCTCATATCAGGCCTCAGACCAGACCTCCAGACCCCCATTAGAACTAAGACCAGACCTCCAGACCCCCATATTAGACCTCAGATCAGACCTCTAGACCCCCAATCAGACCCCCATTAGACTTCCAGACCCCCATTAGACCTCCAAATCCCCATATCAGACCTCAGACCAGTCGTTCAGACACCCATTAGACCTAAGACCAGACCTCCAGACCCCGATTAGGCTTCCAAGCCCCCCCATCCAGACCCCCATTAGATTTCCAGACCCCCCTATCAGACCTCCAGTCCCCCATTAGGCCTCCAGACCCCCATATCAGACCTCAGACTAGACCTCCAGACTCCCATTAGACCATAGACCAGACCTCAAGACCCCCAATCAGATCCCCCATTAGACGTTAAGACCCCCATTAGACCTCCAAACCCCCATATCAGACCTCAGACCAGAACTCCAGACTCCCCATTAGACCTTCAGACCACAATTAGACTTCAAGATCACCAATTAGACCCCCATATCAGACCTCAGACCATAATTTTAGTGTCACACTAGTGTTTAGTGTGGGAGGGAAACACCACATTGAGAATAAGAGGGAAGGGGGTACAGGGAATCAGGCCTGAGAACTAGGGAATGAAGATGGACACCTCCTAGTAAAACCCTAACCAAAATCCTGACTGACTACCAGTATGAACAGACCCTAGAGGTAGGCGTGTTCATACGCAGGACTACCTAGAGTCCTATCTAGACCTATTGGACCCTGGTACTTACAGCAGGGACGAGACTACCTGTTCCTCCAAAAGGACGAACAGGAGTCTCCTTCAGGCCTAATACAAACAATAGGGAAATGCAACACACACAGAACCCAAACAAAATACAAAAAAGGAAAGGAAAGACTTAACTTCAAAGGGGCTATGGAAACACCAGGAACTCTGCCGAGATCCACACACCAGCTATGCACAACTGAAACTGAAGCTATAAACCGCACAGCATTTTGGGAGAAGCAACAATAAATATGGAGGTTAAATGACTACATTAGAAACACCTGAGGCAAGGGGTGTGGCCACTACCAGAAACAACATAGACGCCTATTGATTCACAAGGAAAACATGTCATATCAAACCATGTGTTTCCAGTCTTACCGATCTCCTTCCACTCAGAGGAGCCACATGGGACGCCGACATGGAGCACAGCAAGTGCTGCACACTCAATATGCATTTTTAGATTGGCAAATATCCTCATCACCTAGCCAGTGGAATAACAGCGAGTACGTACTCATGTCTTTAAAGCCAAGTCCCAGGCAATATAACTAACAATTACCTACCACCTATTGACACTCATTGGATATCTATATTTTTTGTACACAATACGGCCACAACTGTGCTGCTACATGTAATACGGCCACAATTGTGTTGCAACAGAAGAAGAGATAAAAGTTCATACACTATATCCAAACATGATACAGTGCCAATATACAGTTAAGACTGGACATTTGCTGCAAGTTACAAATAATCTTTTTTCAGCTGCATATGAGCAATATATCGTCCTTTGCTGGCATATAGGATTTGGATTAACAAATATATAAAGTATGGTATATATTTTATGTCCTGGGGGAGGGCTGATAACTGGCCCCACCCCTGGGTGGAGCCGTTCATCTACTTAAGCTCCACAGTAGCTTTATTCTGTCTCTGGCTGCACTGCTTTAACAAGCTAGCTACCAGAGTCTCCTGCGTTTAGTGAGAGATATTGCTATCATCCGATTGCTTTCTATTTCAGCTTTATCATTGTGCTTGACTTCTCCTCTGGTTCGTGCCACTAGTTAATGTATTTCTCTCCCTTATTTTTAGGGATGCTTTTAAATTTTCTTCTTTCGTTTCAGCTATGGCTTCTCCTAGAGAGTCAGACCAGCAACGGAAGTCAGCGGCCAAGAGGAAACACTTGGCCATGGACTTCC
This sequence comes from Bufo gargarizans, assembly GCF_014858855.1. Classification (NCBI taxonomy): domain Eukaryota; kingdom Metazoa; phylum Chordata; class Amphibia; order Anura; family Bufonidae; genus Bufo; species Bufo gargarizans. The sequence goes on along the minus strand of NC_058083.1, from coordinate 389,048,597 downwards.
TATGCGACACATCCCAGCTCCAGCTGAAGTTGGCGGCCAAAACGATGGCTCTAGTGTCTGCCGCTAGGAGACCTCTGTGGCTAAAGCCCTGGAATGCAGACAATGCATCCAAGTACAACCTCTGTGGGCTTCCCTTTTAACCGAACCATCTATTTGGTTCAGAATTAGACACCATCATGGAGGGTCTCTCAGATAAAAAGGGGAAGAGTCTCCCCCAACAGCCCTTTCGGGGTAGGGGTAGACAAGCTCGCGGGGGCCGACCAGGACAGCAGGCTGGACGTAGAGACTGGGGAGGGGGGGGGGCGTCTAAAAAGTTTTCTAGACGCTCCCGCAAACCCACCAGGGAAACGAAGCCCTCCTGACTATGGGCCTCCCAGAGGCTCTTGGATAAACCCTGCTACCCGTGTCGTTACGCCTCTAGATTTTCCCGTACCCCTCCCTCACCTCCCCGTAGGGGGGCGTCTTTCCTTCTTCAAACACGTATGGGCCCAGGAAGTCTCAGATCTCTGGGTCCAAAGTATAGTAGCTACAGGCTATCTAATAGACCTCGTTTCTCTCCCCCCAGAAAGATTCATTGCTACGCACAGTTTTTCGCCGGCCAGACAAAGGGTCATAGAATCCTATATCCAGGACTACCTTTCCAAGGGAGCCCTGGAGGAGGTACCGGCAGGGGAGAGGGGTCTAGGGATTTACTCTCCAGTATTTCTGGTACCCAAAAAGACAGGAGATCTTCGGATGATCATAGATTTGAGATTCCTCAATCGTTTCGTAAGGGGAACCAGGTTCCGCATGGAAACCATAAGGTCAGTCAGCCACCTCCTCAGTCCTGGGGATGTGATGGCCACTCTGGACCTCAAGGACGCTTACCTCCACATCCCGATCCATCCTTCCTCCCGGAAATTTCTCAGGATCGCGGTCCAGATTTCAGGAGTGCGCAGGCATTTTTAATTTGCCGCCCTTCCCTTTGGAATCTCATGTGCCCCCCTTATCTTCACCAAGGTGATAGTATCGGTGGTGGCAGCTCTGAGACTCCAGGGTCTGACCATTGTTCCTTACCTGGACGATTGGCTTCTTCTAGCCTCTTCGGTCCCCCTACTTTCCCATCATCTTCATGTCGCAATTTCTTTTCTGCTCCGCCTAGGCTGGATTATCAACTGGCAGAAGTCGAACGTGAGCCCTTCAACTTCTATCCATTATCTAGGAGTCGTAATCGACTCTCTGGAGATGTCCCTCCAGTTGACACCAGAAAGAACAGCTCGAATTCAGGACCTGGCAAGGTTCCTTTACGTACCACAGTCACCATATGGACCCTCATGAAGATGTTGGGGCTCATGTCAGCGGCTGCATGGCACCTCCGACCTCTTCAGTCGGAGGTCTTAAACAAATGGAACGGCAGCCCTGCGGGGCTAGATTCCCTGTGCTCCCTATCCAACCAAACCCGGAATTCCCTCAGGTGGTGGTTCCATCTACCCTACGGACACGTCCCTTGTAGGCTGGGGCGCCCATTTAGACGGATCCCCAGTTCGGGGATCTTGGTCTCCTCAGGAGCGGCATCTTTCTTCGAATCTCCGCGAGATGCGTGCTATCCGGCTAGCCCTCCTTCACTTCGCCCCTCAGATTCGGGGCAAAGCAGTGAAAGTCCAGTCAGACAACATGACTGCCGTGCTCTAAATAAACAAGCAGGGAGGCACAAGATCCTTACCCCTTCTTTCAGAGATTGGGGTAATTCTGCGGTGGGCAGAGCCGAACCTATCCCATCTATCTGCCACTCACATTCGAGTCTCCCTCAACATCATCGCAGACCGCCTAAGTCGCGGCTTACCGACCATTGAGTGGTCACTGCATCCGGATGATCTTCAAACAGCTAGTCCTCAGATGGGGCATGCCAGAGGTGGATCTCATGGCAACCAGGTTCAACGCCAAGGTGCAGAGGTTCTGCTCCCTATACAGGGAGGACAACCCCCTGGCAATAGATGCTCTGACAATACCGTGGAGGTTCAGGCTGGCGTACATCTTCCCTCCTTTTTCCATGATTCCGAGGGTATTGTTGAAAATCCGTCAGGATCAGGCCTCAGTAATAGCCATCATACCATTTTGGCCCAGGAGATCCTGGTTTACCCAGCTCATTCAGATGAGTCGGGGACAATATTGGAGACTCCCCCCGGAGCAGACCCTGGTGTCGTGGGACACACATCTCTGCCCAGATTCAACCTGACAGCCTGGAGGTTGATCAGTCCCTTCCCAGAGTGGATGGGCTCTCTGAGTCGGTCCTGAGAACTTTGTCGCATTCCAGAGCAGAGTATACTAAGAAGGGCTACTCCCGGATCATGAGGATCTTTACCTCTTGGTGTAACTCCAACCAGGTGGTATCTGCAGATCCGCCCCTCTCAGCGATCTTACAATTCCTTCAGGATGGGATAGACAGAGGTCTCTCCCCATCTACCCTGAAGGTCCAAGTTTTTGCCATCTCGGCCT